>NC_081304.1:44424826-47022326 GCF_030435805.1 Mustela lutreola | reverse complement strand
TCATGACCTGAGCTGAATGCAGACACTTAACCTTACAAGCCACTCAGATGCTCCAAAATATTTAGATAAAATTTAACTCAGAGAGCATTACTAATGAAATGGTGTTGAATATGATTTTTCCTCATTTCAATTTAATATTAATAAAAACTCTGCCAGAAATTTTATATGCAAACAAACCTCAAAATTATACACATCAATTTACTTATTGCTTGAAAACCTTTCAGCATAGGGTGCCTGGGTGGCTCAGTGGGTTTAAAGCCTGCTTCCTCCTCTCTCTCTGTGTCTGCCTCTCTGCCTGTGTCAAGTAAATAAATAAAATCTTTTAAAAAAATACATCAAGTTCATTCACTGATCTAGGGTTTTTTTTTTTATACATTCTTTAGGCTATTCCTTTGCTTTCTTTCTCTCTGAATTAGAAATATGACAGATCTATTTGTTCTGTATCTCCATTTCAGGCACAAAACCTCTGTAATTTCCAATGAGGACAGCAATAAAGGTTTTTTTGTTATGTTAATGAGGTGGCTTTTGGAACTCACGTAGGAACTGGGGCTGGTTGGCAGTGGGGTCAACTTGTGATTAGAGGCATGGACCCTTGAGCCCCACCAGCCAGACCTCTGAGGAGAGAAGATAGCTGGACATGAAGATCAATGGAAAATAGTAAATAATGTAATCAATCATGTTTGTGAAATGAAACCTTCATAAAACAATATTTCTTAGAACTTTATGCATTTGTAAACCAGGCTTTCTGTTTTAGCCAAGCTAGCAATAAAGGGTGAGGTTTTTGTTTTGTTTTTGGACATTCTCATATTTGGAATCATAAGGGTTCTGTGCTCAATTCCACCACGGGTGTGGGAGGGGGTGTTCCACTCACCAACAATTCTCTGACACCAGGTAGGTGTGCTACAATGTAACTCAAATCTGACACGATCGATGTGGACATAGATACCTGGAGATAGCAGGGGCTCAGTCCCACAAAACTGTCCCCCCACCACACACATATTATACACTTCAGACAAGAGTCACAAATCTGGGTTGTCACCTCTGCCTCCGACCGAACTGCTGTTAGATCCCTTTATGTGCCCTTGCTCAACCAAAAATTCCATGCTTGTATCTAATAAATATGGGATGAGGAGTTTTTTGGGGTGACAGTCCTTTCAACTGTTCTCCCTGGTCCATCCCTCTCACAGGTGACTAGTTTGTTCCTCATTCTTCTCCCAAGTGCCATCAGGAAGCAGCCCCCAAATGCCTGGCAAAGGGAAGAGATGCACGGAGGGAGGCCTGGTAATTGTGTGAAGTGGGATGTCACTCAGCTCTCAGGGAGCTATCATACCCTCAAGGCAAAGCTGTCCTCCTTTGCCCTGAGCCACAATTTTTGATGCCAGACCTATACTCTAGGCCAGCAGTGTATTTACATTGCTGTAGGGCTATGGCGCAAAAAGATTCCATGGGGTGCCCAGTGGGAGAGAAGCAGCATTTCCAATAGGCAAGGGTGAATCTCCCCAACTTTGCCCTCCCCAGACCAGTGTTCTCCCAGGCCCATCCCCGAAACGGAAAACCTTCTCTCACTCTTTATGGGTCCGCCGTCCTTCTAGCCTTACCTGCTCTGCTGGAACCTGGAAACAATGACGTCTGGCTTCCCTTTCCAGCACCCATTTAACTCCCAACTTTTGCACACTTGACCGACACAAGAGACTCAGGGGCCACTAGGAGGAGAGGCCAGGATGCCGCCGTCCCCACAGGCAGCCTTGCTGGCAGTGCTGTAGCCATCTGATCTGGTCAGGTGCCTGGGGATGTGACTGAAGGGAGGGGCACTTGGGGCTCCCGACACAGGGTGGTTCACCGTGGTTCATCGTGCTGGTTCCAGCGGTCCCCGACAGAGTGTTCTGGCATGGGCGGACCCCTGTGTTCAGGCCCAGGCTTGCCCTGGAGCCCTGCAGGCTGCTTGGGACCCTGCTTGTTCCTGCTGTGATGCTGAGAGCCCCAAAGCTGGAGCACAGATCTGCAACATCATCTCTTCTCCCCAAATGTGGGGTTGCTGCCGAAAGCCCCATGCTGATGGGGGGTGGCATTGTGATGCCAGCTGGGGGGCGGGGGTGCTGGCTATTGGGTGCAACATGGGACATGGCGCCGGGCACCTGGGGGGCAGCTGCCAAGCCAGGGGCAGCGGCCGCTCCAGGGGCGAATACAGCAGGGGAGGTAGTGGAGCTTGGCTGGGCACTAGCATGGGTGCTCCGGGAGGCAGATGCTGGTAGTAAGGGAACCATGACCCGCCTGGTGCCACTGCCCAAGGACAGCTGGGCTAGAGCTGTGTGTGCTCAAGGCCTGGAGTGGGTCTGGAGCATGAGCTGCCGGCTGTCCATGCGGGGGAGAGCTGTGAATGGTGCTAGCTATGGCCCACTGTCCACCAACAGTACATTCCAGGTTGCCACTACCCCCAGGCAGCGCAGGCAGCCCTGGGGGGACTGTGACTGAGGCCATGTAGCCCCTGGATGACCTCGATAGGGCCTGGGTAGATACAAAGTTGCTCCCACTGCAGCCAGAATGAGACCCCAAGAGGGGAGGCTGGGCAAAAGGGGAGCAGTCCATGGAGGTGACCTGGGTGTCAGAGGCTGGAAGGGGAGCAGCCACTGCAGCAGACAGGGCGAAGTCCCTGTATAGCCAAGTTGGGACACAGCTAGCTGCAGGTGGCCTCTGTGTCACCTCAAAGATCATCTTGGATGCGCTGGAGAGCAGCTTTCTTTTCCTGGCCTAGGTCCTCAGCAGTCACTCGAAACCCCACCTCAGGGGGTGATGTCAGTCTCAGAGGCTCCCCTCGCCTGTGTGGCAGCAGATGAACCTTGAGTTTTCAGGGCCTGGAACAGTCAGCTGGGGATGAGCAGTTCCTCTGCGTTGCCTTTTGCCTGGTGGTATTGGCATTCTTTTCCAGCTGGTTCTTCTTCTGGTGAAGTGCAGGCACTCTGGCAGGACACAAGGGCTCTCTTGGCTGACTTTTTTTGGGTACCTATGGGGCCACGAAGCCTGACTTGTGGCCAGACCTCCTCTGCACCGGGTGGCAGCCCCTGGTGGAACTATAGGAACTCGTGATGGCATTTTGAGTGGGGCAGGAGCTCCTATGGGAGCTGGGTAACTTTTTAGTGCATGGGTCTTCTGAGCTCTCTTCCGGGGGTAGGGCTCTCAGCAGAGGCCCATGCCTGGGCACAAAGGAAGAGAGGCCTCCGTGGACCCCCAGTGCCCTAAATGCCCTGTATGGGACCCCAGTGCCTTTAGGGTCCTTTCTGTGAGTCTCTAAATGGGCCATCCCTTTGCCGCTCTCTCTGGAGTCTCTGCATGCCCTCTCCTCTGTGGAGGCGTGGACATTCCTGGGTGCGGAAGGCCCCAGCCTGGTGACAACCCGCTTCTGCAGCACACAGGGGGTGACTGTGTCTACGATGGACTCACAGCGGCGGTGGCAGGATACCAGTGATCCAGGTGCTGACAGCATCACCTTCAGCCCACAGACCCACCTGCATATGGAGGTGAGGAGCCCCATAAGAAAGCGCAGGGTCTCCAGGATCATGGACTACCTTCTGCAAACTGCTAGGACTGAGTGCGTTGGCCAACTCGCGGGGTATTTGGAGGACCACCTGCAAGTGGACCCCAGGGTGTGGACCGCCGGGGGAGCCCTGGGCGCCAAGAGTAGTCTGTGGCCACAGTGAACTGGGTGGGGGCGGACCAGCCCTCCTGGCAGGGGGAAGGGCACAGTCTGCTGAAGGAGGTGCCCATAGAGCAGTCGGGTAAGGCCAGATGTAGAGGATAGCAAACTAGGCTCGCAGCACTCTCCTTCAGCTGCCAAGTCACACCAGAAGGCCTAGAGCACAAAGCGGGACCTGTTGCCAGGACACAGCTTTGGAACCTGGAACCTGAGAAATGAGCGCGCGTGTAGGAACCCCAGTGCACGTGCACAGCTTCTGTTGGGCTGCCGCCCAGTGCATGAATCAGGACTGCAGAGGCGCCGTGGAGGGGTTGACCCTGTCCAGTGGTCACAGCCAAAGGCAATGTCCTGTGACATAATGGCTTTTATATCCAGTTCTCAGATCCATCCCAAACGGTTTTTTTTTTTTTTAAGCTTCTGGTATAAGTCTAATCATGGTGGGGGGGCTCAGGATGGCAGATGAATTCCTTCTTACAGATGCAAAGTGATTAAATGCAGTTTCTGATTAATAAGCTAGGCAGGTAGGCAGAGTAATTGGCAAGAACATCTTTCATTGCTCTCTGCTGGAAAGAAATGGCAAAACAGGCCAAGTATTTTCAAAATCCTTGGTAGGCTCCCTGGTCCTGGCTGGGTTTTATTTACCATGGAGAGAGGGGAGAACAGGCCTGATTTTCACTGGGCCCTAGCCTCCCAACTAATTAAAGGCTGATTCATCATCAGCTTTTCCACACCCCTGAGTGAGGACAATTTGCATTTCTCTTTGTAAAGACATGCCAGGACCTCACCACTCTGTATTAAAAGAAATGAAAAAAAAAAAAAAGCAGGACTTTTGGAAAGCAGATGGCACAGTGACTCCAAACACATATGCATATGCATGGTCCCTGTCATGAAGCAGAGTCCTCCGTCCCTCTTGGGAACTTCTCAAGCATACTGAGAATGATGATTTCATCTAGAGCTCCCCTGTGCCAGACAAGGTGCTAGAGTTTTACATGGCTTGTCTCATAAAATCACTCTGAGGAAGAGTGTCGTCATGCCCATTTTGCATGTGGAAAAATGGAGGCTCGGCCAAGTTAAGTCCCTTGCCCCGAGTCATTCAGCAAGACAGGGATACGTCTGGAATGTGAACCCCTTTCTATCTGAGACTAAGGCCTTTAATGACCCTCTCTGAGCCCCCACAGCCTCTCCAGTCAGCAATCTTTATAAAGTTCTTTTGTATTTCATCTTTTCATAATGGGTAAGTGTTGTTTTGTAATCAGAAGAAACAATATAGTTATTTATGTCATTTCCTTAAAATTAAAGTACATAATATTTAGGGTTAAAATGATGCTAATTAGTGTGGAAGGAAAAAACCAAGTTTTTGTTTTAGCAACACAAAGGGGTTCTTTAAAAGTAATACATGGCCATGATTAAAAAAAAAAAAAGGCAAACCAGAGAGGAGTCAAGATGGCAGAGAAGTAGCAGGCTGAGACAACATCAGATAGCAGGAGATCAGCAAGATAGCTTATCAAACCATCCCAAACACCTACAAATCCAACAGGAGACCAAAGAGAAGAAGAGCAGCAATTCTGGAAACAGAAACTCGACCACTTTCTGAAAGGGAGGACCAGCGGAGAAGTGAATCTAAAGCAACAGGAAGATAGACCACTGGGGGAGGGGTCAGCTCCCAGCAAGAAGCAGAGCAATGGAGCACAAAATCAGAACTTTTAAGTCTGCTCCACTGGGTGCCATTGCTCCAGAAGCTAAGCCGGGGTGAAGCCCATGCCAGGAGAGTGTGGCCTCAGGTCCCTCAGGCTCACAGAAGGATCGGGGCTGTCTGAAGGTTGCAGAGCTCATAGATATTAGAGTGGGGAAGCTGGCTACAGACATGGAGTCAAGGAACAAGCTCTCAAGGGTTACCTTATTGTGATCCAGGGCACAGGCCACTGCTCTGTGAGTAGGGACCCCACAAGATCTGGGGAAACCCCCCTGGAAGAACTCAGGGATCTGCAGGGTTTGGAGATTCTACGCAGGGCTGTGTGTCAGAGACACAGAAGCTTAGTCACAGGTTGGAGGCCAGGGAGACAAGAGTGATTCAGTGCTTTTCTCCCAGGGTGCAGTGAGGAGTAGGGCACGGAGTTCTCATCTCCTCTGGGCCAGAGATTGGGAGGCCGCCATTTTAATTCCTGACCTTTGGAACTCTATGGAATGCATTCAGGGACCTCAGCGGATTACTTAGCCTTGCCCCTGGTAAGGGCGGTGCATTTCCACCTTGGGCAAAAACACTTGAGAATCATTATAATATGTCCCTCCCCTGAAGGTCAACCAGAAATCCAGCCAAGACCAAGTTCATGTACCAAGAGAACAGCGGAATTCCAGAGGAGGAGAAAGCATGGAATTCATGGCTTTCTCCCCATGACTCTTTAGTCTTGCAAAGTTAATCATTTATTTTATTTTATTTTTTTCTTCCACTAATTTTTTTTAACTTTTACCCTTTCCTTTTTTAACGTTTTTAACTAGTTTCTTATAACAATACTGTGCATAAAAAAATATTTTTTTGGAACCTTCATTATTAAAGTCATATTTTATCCTTCATTGTATCTAACTTTATTTTTTGTTGACACATAGGGTGAGACATAGGGTTTTTCCTTCTTAAAAAAATTTTGGTTACAACTTCTTCTGATCAAAATACACCCTAAATCTAGCACAGTTATAGTCTCCATCCTGAGCAAATTGTCTCCAATTTCTTTTTCTTTATTCTCCCAACCAATTTATCCTTACCAACTCCTTTTATAGAAATTAAAAAAAAATTTTCATCTTTATAATCATATTCCATCCCTTCATTGTGTTTACCCTTATATATGTTTTTCATTCTTTAAAATTTTGGGAGGTAGTTTCTTCTAAGAGACCAAAATACTCCCAAAATTAAGTGGGTGACCCTGTTCTATACAACATTCCAATATATTTTTTTCTTTATTTGTTGATGTTTAATTTTTTTTCTGAACTTCTTTTTACCCCCTTCCTTCCCCCCATGATTTGGTGTCTCTTCTGATTTGGTTAAAGCACATTTTCCTGGGGTCTTTGCCACTCTTTTAGTATTTTATTCGCTCCTTCATATATTATTATCTGGATAAAATAACAAACAGAAAAACTCACCACAAAAACAAACAAACAAACAAAAAAAAACAAGAGGCAGTACCGAAGGCTAGGGACCTAAACAATACGGACATTGGTAATATGTCAGATCTAAAGTTCAGAATGATGATTCTCAAGGTGCTAGCCAGGCTTGAAAAAGGCATGGAAGATATTAGAGAAACCCTGTCTGGAGAAATAAAAGAACTAAAATCTAACCAAGTTGAAATAAAAAAAATCTGTTAATGAGGTGCAATAAAAAAAAATGGAGGCTCTCACTGCTAAGATAAATGAGGCAGAAGAGAGAATTAGTGATATAGAAGACAACTGACAGAGAATAAAGAAGCTGAGCAAAAAAGAGACAAACAACTACTGGACCACGGGGGAGAAATCAAGAGATAAGTGATAGTGTAAGATGAAACAACATCAGAATAATTGGAATTCCAGAAGAAGAGAGAGGGGGAGCAGAAGGTATATTGGAGAGAATTATTGTAGAGAATTTCCCTAATATGGCAAAGGGAAAAAGCATCAAAATCCAGGAGGTGCAGAGAACCCCCCTCAAAATCAGTAAGAATAGGTCCACACCTTGTCATCTAATATTAAAATTTACAAGTCTTAGTGACAAAGAGAAAATCCTTAAAGCATCACGGGACAAGAAGTCTGTAACATACAGCTAGGCTCTCATTGAAAATAGAAGGAGAGATAAAAATCTTCCAGGACAAATAAAAACACAGAATTTGTAAACACCAAACCAGTTCTACAGAAAATATTGAAAGGGGTCCTCTAAGCAATGAGATAGCCTAAAAATAGTAGACCAGAAAGGAACACAGACAATATATAGTAACAGTCACCATAGAGGCAATATAATGGCATTAAAATCATATCTCTGAATAATTACCTGGAATGTAAATGGCCTAATGCCCCAATCAAAAGACACAGGGTATCAGAATGGATTAAAAAAAAAATCAATAGGTTGTCTACGAGAAAGTCCTTTTAGACCCAAAGTCACCTCCAGATTTAAACTGAGGGGGTGAGGGGCACCTTGGTGGCTCAGTGGGTTAAAGTGAGGGGGTGGAAAACAATTCATCATGCTAATGGACATCAAAAGAAAGCTGGGGTGGCAATCCTTATATCAGATCAATTAGATTTTAAGCCAAAGACTATAGTAAGAGATGAGGAAGGACACCATATCATACTCAAAGGGTCTGTCCAGGAAGAAGATCTAACAATTTTAAATATCTATGCCGCTATCATGGGAGCAGCCAACTATATAAACCAATTAAGAAAAAAATCAAAGAAACACATCGACCATAATACAAAAATAGTAGTGGACTTTAACACTCCCCTCACTAAAATGGGCAGATCATCCAAGCAAAAGATTAACAAGAAAATAAAGGCCTTAATGACACACTGGAACAGATAGATATCACAAATATATTCAGATCATTCCATCCCAAAGCAACAGAATACACATTCTTCTCTAGTGCACATGGAACATTCTCCAGAATAGATGACATCCTGGGCCATACATCAGATCTCAACTGGTATCAGAAGATTGGGGTCATTCCCTGCATATTTTCAGACCACTGCTCTGAAGCTAGAATTCAATCACAAGAGGAAATTTGGAAAGAACCCAAATACATGGAGACTAAAGAGCATCCTTCTAAAGAATGAATGAGTCAACCAAGAAATTAAAGGAGAATTGAAAAAACTCATGGAAACAAATGATAATGAAAACACAATGGTTCAAAATCTGTGCGACACAGCAAAGGCAGTCCTGAGAGGGAAATATATAGCGGTACAAGCGTTTCTCAAGAATCAAGAAAGGTCTCAGGTACACAACCTAACCCTACACCTAAAGGAGCTGGAGAAAGAACAAGAAAGAAACCCCAAACCCAGCAGGAGAAGAGAAATCATAAAGATCAGAGCAGAAATCAATGAAATAGAAACCAAAAAAACAATAGAACAAATCAACGAAACTAGGAGCTGGTTCTTTGAAAGAATTAATAAAATTGATAAACCGCTGGCCCGACTTATCAAAAAGAAAAGAGAAAGGACCCAAAGAAATAAAATCATGAATGAAAGAGGAGATCACAACCAACACCAAAGAAATACAAACTATTATAAGAACATACTATGAGCAACTCTACGCCAATAAATTTGACAATCTGGAAGAAATGGATGCATTCCTAGAAACATATAAACTACCACAACTGAACCAGGAAGAAATAGAAAGCCTGAACAGACCCATAACCAGTAAGGAGATTGAAACAGTCATTAAAAATCTCCAAACAAACAAAAGCCCAGGGCCAGACGGCTTCCCGGGGGAATTCTACCAAACATTTAAAGAAGAACTAATTCCTATTCTCCTGAAACTGTTCCAAAAAATAGAAATGGAAGGAAAACTTCCAAACTCATTTTATGAGGCCAGCATCACCTTCATCCCAAAACCAGACAAGGATTCCATCAAAAAAGAGAATTACAGACCAATATCCTTGATGAACAGAGAATTTTGTGAAAATTCTCACCAAAATACTAGCCAATAGGATCCAACAGAACATTAAAAGGATTATTCACCACGACCAAGTGGGATTTATTCCAGGGCTGCAAGGTCGGTTCGACATCCACGAATCAACCAATGTGATACAATACATTAATAAAAGAAAGAACAAGAACCATATGATACTCTCAATAGATGCTGAAAAAGCATTTGACAAAGTACAGCATCCCTTTCTGATCAAATGTTCAAAGTGTAGGGATGGAGGGCACATACTTAAATATCATCAAAGCCATAAACCCACTGCAAATATCATTCTCAATGGAGAAAAACTGAGAGCTTTTCTGCTAAGGTCAGGAACATGGCAGGGATATCCATTATCACCACTCCTATGCAACGTAGTACTAGAAGTCCTAGCCTCAGCCATCAGACAACAAAAAGAAATTAAAGGCATCCAAATCAGCAAAGAAGAAGTCAAACTATCACTCTTTGCAGATGATATGATACTATATGTGGAAAACCCAAAGACTCCACCCCAAATCTGCTAGAACTTGTACAGGAATTCAGTAAATTTTCAGGATATAAAATCAATGCACAGAAATTAGTTACATTTCTTTACACCAACAACAAGACAGAAGAAAGAGAAATTAAGAAGTCAATCCCATTTACAATTGTACCCAAAACCATAAGATACCTAGGAACTAACCGAACCAAAGAGGCAAGGATCTATACTCAGAAAACTATAAAGAACTCATGAAAGAAATTGAAGAAGACATAAAGAAATGGAAAAATGTTCCATGCTCATGGAGTGGAAGAACAAATATTCTTTTTTCAAATAAATGGAACAAATAATCCTGAAATTTATATGGAACCAGAAAAGACTTCGAATAGCCAGAGGAATATTGAAAAAGAAAACCAAAGTTGGGGGCATCACCATTTGTTACAGACTTCAAGCTCTGTAACAAAGCTGTCATCATCAAGACAGTATGGTACTGCACAAAAACAGACACATAGATCAATGAAACAGAATAGAGAGCCCAGAAATAGACCCTCAACTCTATGGTCAACTAATCTTTGACAAAGCAGGAAAGAATGTTCAATGGAAAAAAGACAGCCTCTGCAACAAATGGTGTTAGGGAAATGGGACAGCCCCATGCAGAAAAATGAAACTGGACCATTTCCCTATATCACTCATGAAAATAGACTAAAAATGGATGAAGGACATCAGTGTGATGAAAGGAATCCATCAAAATCCTTGAGGAGAATACAGGCAGCAACCTCTTCGACCTCAGCCGCAGCAACTTCTTCCTAGGAACATCGCCAAAGGCAAGGGAAGCAAGGGAGAAAATGAACTATTGGGATTTCATCACGATCAAAAGCTTTTGCACAGCAAAGGAAACAGTGAACAAAACCAAAAGACAACTGACAGAATGGGAGAAGATATTTGCAAATGACATATCAGATAAAGGGCTAGTATCCAAAATCTATAAAGAGTTTATCAAACTCAACACCCAAAGAACAAATAATCCAATCAAGAAATGGGAAGAAGACATGAACAGACATTTCCTCAAAGAAGACATCCAGATGGCCAACAGACACATGAAAGAGTGCTCCACATCACTCGGCATCAGGGAAATACAAATCAAAACCACAATGAGATACCACCTCATACCAGTCAGGATGGCTAAAATTAACAAGTCAGGGGGCGCCTGGGTGGCTCAGTGGGTTAAGCCTCTGCCTTCGGCTCAGGTCATGATCTCAGGCTCCTGGGATCGAGTCCCATATCGGGCTCTCTCTCTGCTCGGCAGGGAGCCTGCTTCCCTCTCTTTCTCTGCCTGCCTCTCCATCTGCTTGTGATTTCTCTCTATCAAATAAATAAATAAAATCTTTAAAAAAAAAAAAAAACAAGTCAGGAAATGACAGATGCTGGCAAGGATGCAGAGAAAGGGGAACCCTCCTACACTGTTGGTGGGAATGCATGCTGGTGCAACTGCTCTGGAAAACAGCATGGAGGTTGCTCAAAAAGTTGAAGACAGTGCTACCCTATGACCCAGCAATTGCACTACTGGGTATTTAAGATACAAACGTAGTGATCCGAAGGGGCATGTGCACCCAAATTTTTAAAGCAGCAATGTCCACAATAGCCAAACTATGGAAAGAACCTAGATATCCATCAACAGATGAATGGATAAAGAAGATGTGGTGTATATATACACAATGGAATACTATGCAGCCATCAAAAGAAATGAATTCTTGCAATTTGCGATGACATGGATGGAACTAGAGGGTATTATGCTTAGCGAAATAAATCAGTTGGAAAAAGACAATTCTCATATGATCTCCCCGATATGAGGAAGTGGAGATGCAACATAGGGGGTTTGGAGGGTAGGAAAGAATAAATGACACAAGATGGGATCAGGAGGGAGACAAACCATAAGAGACTCTTAATCTCACAAAACAAACTAAGAGTTGCTGGGGGGAAGAGGGTGGTGGGATTTTGGACATTGGGGAGGGTATGTGCTATGGTGAGTCTGGGAAGTGTGTAAACCTGGTGATTCACAAACCTGTACCCCTGGGGCTAATAATGCATTATATGTTTATAAAAATAATTTTTTTAAAAAAAAGCAAACCAATTAGTACAAATGAGATCATAAGAAGAGGAGAAGCCACCCTCATCTTTGATCCCACTTCTCTGTTCTTTTCCTCAGAGGCACCAACATTCCCAGTTAATAAGGATTTTCTCCAGAAATATTCACTGCATATACAAAATATGTATATACATCCAAAAGGGTTATAATATACTTTGGTAATCACTGATAGCAGCTTTTTTATTAAGTTAATTACAAATCAACTGTAGTGAGCACAGTGATGCCCTCTTTCTGAAAATGAACTAATTTACAAGGTTTGATGAGGAAAGTCCACAGAGGTGGAGGTAGACTATGGTGGGCGGTGGATGTCCCAGACAACCAGCTTCCCTTCCATTGTCATGGAAAGTATTTGTGTTAAATTCAAATGAAAGACTGACTGGCTAAACTTTCTTTTTTTTTTTTTTTTTTTTTTTTAAAGATTTTATTTATTTATTCGACAGAGAGAAATCACAAGTAGGCAGAGAGGCAGGCAGAGAGAGAGAGAGGAGGAAGCAGGCTCCCTGCTGAGCAGAGAGCCCGATGCGGGACTCGATCCCAGGACCCCGAGATCATGACCCGAGCCGAAGGCAGCGGCTTAACCACTGAGCCACCCAGGCGCCCCTGGCTAAACTTTCCAATGAGCTTGTTGAAGGTCTGCATTTCAGAAGACAGATTACACATTACGTTGGTGATAAATATAAAACAAAGCATTTGTCAGTATAGCATATTTGATAATATTACATTGATTTGCAGTAGGAAGAAAAGATAAAATAAAAAACCAATCACTAGGAAATCTCTTCCCCATGAATTGCCATGGTGCAGGCCGTTCTGAACCTCTGGAGGTTTGCTAGGAGCAAGTGAAGGGTTGCGTACAGGGTTCATTAAACTGTTTGCTTCAAGCAAATGAAAAAGTGTTTAACCACTTGTTTATACCTGTTCAACTTTTCTTGCCAAGGTTTCAGAGACTGATAAAAGAAACTAAAGTCTGTCTTGTGCAAAAGCATGCTCCAGTTGTAAGATATCACAGAATAATTATCCCAGTCTTATAACTATAAGCCTTTCCCATAAACTATTTTCCCATCAGTAGAAATTAAGTACTGTACACAGACATGACCCTGACATTTCATGAGATCTGTGCTACATAAAATAAAGCACAAGAGCCATCTTTCTTAGGCAGTGTCTTGGAGACAAATTGTAGAAAGAACCCAGAGTGGTGAGTGGAGCCCCACAATGAATGTACAGCGAATGAATCAATCAAAGAAACACCCTCATTTGTCACGTGATACAGCAAGTTAGCTGCCCCCTTCTCTAACGACACAGAGAAGAGCCTAGGGCTCACCTCTTCTGCCCTGAACACAGGAGGATCAGAAAAACAATAACTGGTCAAGGGAGGACATTAAGTTCTTCCTAAATGCTGCTCTACTTCCATACAAGGCATTGTCATGGCTTGTGGGTTCTGTATTTGCAAACTCACCTATTCGCTAAAATTTATAACCCCCAAATCAACCCTTGTGGCCCTTTCATGATGGTTTGCAGACATGTGCAAATGCAGAGTGACAAAAACCTGACTCTCCCTGTGCACATATTCCTAGCTGAGTCCAGTGAGGACATGCTCTGCCTTCTTATTCCAGACAGAGATCACAAGTAGGCAGAGAGGCAGGCAGAGAGGGTGCAGGGGGAAGCAGGCTCCCTACTGAGCAGAGAGCCTGATGCAGGGCTCGATCCCAGGACCCTGGGATCATAACGTGAGCAGAAGCTCAGAGGCTTTAACCCACTGAGCCACACAGGCACCGCTGTGCTCACGGCTTGTTAAGAGGACAACTGTCCAGAGCAATCCACAGATTCAATGCAAGCTCTAAAATGTTCTAGTGCAGTTTCTTGCAGTGACAAAAAACTTGTTATGGCTGGTGGCTACTGTATCATCTCAGCTTATAAAAGCTGTGAGGAAATTTTTTGCAGAGGCCTAGAGGGACGGTGGGGGGCCAGAAGGAGAGACATGGACATGAAGCTGCAGCATGACATATGCCAAGCTGAACCCAGTCATCCAGGCCCTTTGACTGGGTTCTGGGTCCTGCACCCAAGTGAGCACTTTGCACAGTGTCTGGTGCATCATGGGGACAAAGCAGCTGTGTGGTGAGTGAAGGGTGCAAGGATGAGTACGACGACATAGAACAGAAGAGTAGACTTGGTGGGTGTCCTTGGCAAGTCACTTCAAGCAAACTGAGACTAATAATTTCTGGGTCTCGGGAGCAGTTAAGAGCATGTCTAGAGCAGGAAAGGCTGCTGGCCCGTGACTTCAGACAAATTACCTAGTACTTAACAGTAGCAGTCCATTGCGTTACTAAAGAACTCCTTCCCAGCATGTTTGCATGGACTGCGGGAGATACTTGCTGTAACAAACTTAGCAGAACCTGGCACATAATACATGCTCAAAAAAAATATTGCTCACTATCAAGAAGATTAAAATGATATCAAGGACACGGCAGGTTTTTTTTTTTTTTTTTTAAACAAGCGCTAGTGTACCATAACTGAACGCCAGCAAAACCAAAAGTAGGTTTGGACTTGGGCTTGGTGTGACTGTAGACATAGCTTTGCACACTCAAACTGAGCTCACTTGAACACCATACTCTTTGAGGAGGTTGAGGGTATATGCTGGCATTTCCACGGCTAAGGTCCACCTCCACATGCAAAATTTCTGTGAGTGACAGCAGATGGAGGAGAATGAGAAGGTTCCTGAAGGCTGTTGACAAACCCGACACCTCTCGTGGTAGTCATGTAACTTTGGCCCTGGAACATGACACCATGAGCTAAACCCCAGGAAGAGAACCCCCAATGAGGGGCCATGGGGTCCGGTCCTTCCCTGAGAGCATCACATCACCACATGGCCCAAGCAGAGCTGCTCACCAGGACCCACTTGACAGGCTGGCCAGCCTATTGAGGCTGCCTCCACCTGCCCCATACCTGGATTTTAGCATCAGAGATGGTTGCCAGATATTTGGCATCCCAGGTGATGGCTATGGTCCCGATGCCATTGCCTTCTGGGCAGCTGTCAAATATTGTGCGCACAGGAATACTGCAAAACAGTACCAGGAACACCCATTTGCGGAGGTCTGCCTTGCTCCCCGGAGGGACTCACTTCAAAAGCTATAGAGGAAACAAATGTGGTCCATCCACACAACAGACTGCAGTGCAGCCATACAAAGGAAGGAAGCATGGACCCCGGCTGTATCAGGGATGGACCCATCAAAACATCACATGAAGTAGAGAAGCCTGACACAAAGACCACACATTGTTAGAGCTAATTGAGATGAAGTGTCCAGAATTAGAAAACCCACAGGGACGGACTGGCATGTCAGTGGCTGTCATGGGGAATGGGAGGGATTACTGATGGC
This sequence comes from Mustela lutreola, assembly GCF_030435805.1. Taxonomy (NCBI): domain Eukaryota; kingdom Metazoa; phylum Chordata; class Mammalia; order Carnivora; family Mustelidae; genus Mustela; species Mustela lutreola. The sequence goes on along the minus strand of NC_081304.1, from coordinate 47,007,011 downwards.
TTTAGGTTTTCTTTTTGGGGTTTTGGAACTGGGGGCACCCAGCGGGCTCAGCTGGTGGAGCATGTGACTCCTAACCTTGGGTTTGTGGGTTCCAACCCCACGTTGGGCATAGAGATGACTTTAAAACAGCAGTTGGAACTAGATACAAGTGGAAATGGCATAACATTGTAAAAATGCTCAATGCCACTGAATCTCAGGCTTCACAATAGTGAATTTTACCTCATAAAAAAAATAATAAAACTAACTCAGCATTATGCAAAGGTGCTGTTTGTTCTCTTCATGAAGTCGACTGTCACCCACTATTGAGCGGTGATTCTGTGCCAGACATGAAGGACGGAAATAAGGAAAAAAAAGATGCCTAGGTCATTACCCCAGTTCTCAGGAAAACGAGCGCCCTCCCAACTAAGTGGGAATGAAGATAAGCACAGGCTTTCTAGACAGCAACCTAGCTGCATCTGTCAAAATTTTAAATGCAAACACCCTAGGACTCAACAATTCCTCTTCTACAGCTTTTTTCCCAGAAAAATAATAGTGAAATTAAATAGAGATAAATATAAAATCATGTTCATCATGGCACTGCTTTAATGGCAAAAAAATCTCGAAACACAAATATCCACGGATGTGGGAACTGTTAAAAAAACATTATGACATAACCATATAATGAAAAACTAGGCTACTTGCAAAAATATTGAGGCAGGGGTGCCTGGGTGGCTCAGTTGGTTAAGGGTCTGCCTCCAGCTCAGGTCCTGGGATCAAGTCCTGTATCAGGATCCCTGCTCAGTGGAGAGCATGCTTCTCCCTCTCCCTCTGACTGTTGCTCTGCCTACTTATGCTCTCTCTCTCTTTCTCTCTCGCTGTAAAATAACTAAAACAAATCATAAAAAAAAGAATAAGGTCGATGTGGGAAGGTAACCAAAATTTTGTGAAAAAAGCAAATTGCCAAACAGTGTAGTTAGCTTCATCCTGCATGAGGGAGAGAGAGTGCACACATTTCTGTGCAAGGAAGAGTCTAGAGGAACAGATTCTAAACTAAACAAGGGTGACTCTGGAGATGTGTCTGGGTAAGGAAAGACTCACTTTTTCTTCCCTCATTCACTACAATACCGTGTTACTGCCAAGACTGTAGAACCCTATGAAGCAGGAAAAACCTTGTCACATAGTGAAATTAAACAGAATTAAGTGAGATATATGAATATAGAAATAAATGCAGAATTAAGTGAGATATATAAATATATAAGTGAGCCAGAGAAACAACAGAAGCAAGGCTGTGAGTGATATGTTTGAGCAGCAGCTCGGGGGACAGGGGACTGAAGGCCAGGTGGTAGGATGTCCTAATCCAGGACCACGGGATGGTGGTTCTGCATTGTTTTTCATTGCAGAGCCCTTGTTACAAGAAATATCAGCAGGTCTCAGAGGTCACGCCAGTGCTCCAACTGGCTGGAATCAAGTCGGTGCCCCAACTGAGGACCTGGCTTGTTCTCTGTCACTGGAGAAGACTTCATCCCCCTGGGAACTAGCCTCCAAAATCACTTGAGAGAAGGCAGTCCTAACATTGCTGTGAATGACACCGTGATGTCCTTAGTGGGGAAAAGAATCTTATCCCTGTGGCTTTCCAGAATTAAACAGAGAGCCAGTGATGTCAGCTGGGCCTGTTCTGTAAAGATATTGGTGGGAAGACAATTTGTTTATTTTGCTTAGGAATGGGTGATATTTAAAAGAATTTAACATATCAGAGTCTCTGATGGATTAAATTTTTGACTCTAATTTAAAATCTATCATTGATTCAGACTTGTGATTTTACATTCAAATCACACTGGTTTATAAACAATATTAGAATACTTATGAGAACCTAAGATTTGCCATAGTTATGCCTAATTTATTATATTTATAAGAATTCTCTAAGTATGGGTGAAGGGTTTATTTTTTAATCAGACTATTAAAGAACTTAGAGATATAACCAAATATATTAAATTTCTAAGTGCAGTTTAAAAATGTTTAAAGGGGAGGTACCTGCGTGGCTCAGTGGGTTAAAGGCTCTGCCTTCGGCTCAGGTCATGATCAGGTCATCCTGGGATCGAGCCGCGCGTTGGGCTCTCTGCTCAGCGGGGAGCCTGCTTCCTCCTCTCTCTCTCTCTCTGCCTGCCTCTCTGCCTACTTGTGATTTGTCAAATAAATAGATAAAATCTTTAAAAAAATGTTTAAAAGGAATTAATAATCAAATTTGTGAGTTGGGCCAAACCTTAATCAAAACCCCCTTAAAGGCAATTATAAAAATATAAAAAAATAAAAAACTTAAGGGAAAGCTATGGTTCTTAGTTTATTGCTTTAATAAAATGAATATTAATTCTAAAACCAGAATATTAATTCTAACTTTTTCTGGGTCCCAAAGTCATCATTTACTATATCATAAAACTCATATTGACATATTGGATTGTTAATCCCAGATGCACTTTACTTTGCAATTAAAAAGAAAAAAAAATCACTGCCAGAGTCACCCCTAGTCTAGTCAAGGAGACAGCTTTATAAGCAAGAGAAAAGCAAAGAAGCCACCTGGTAGCTCAGTCAGTTAAGCCTTCAGCTCGGGCCGTGATCCCAGCATTCTGGGATGGAGCCTCACATCAGGCTCTCTGCTCGGCAGGGATTCTGCTCCCGCCCCCACTCTCTGCCTTCCTCTCTGCCTACTGTGCTCTCTATTTTGTCAAATAAATAAATAAAATCTTAGAAAAAAGAAAAGGAAAGGAAAAAGCAAAGAATAAAGCCTTTTGGGGGGCCAGCCACACCTGGGGAAGGGGAGATATCAGAAACAGTTTCAGAGAGGAGACACATGTGAGGTGCCCACCTTTCCTGCCTGTGGACTCTGTCACGGGATAGAACAACTTTACCTCATGTGTAAGTCAGATATCCCACTACTTGCAGCTGGAAGCATGTGACAGCCACAAGAGACAGCCAGGCACATGGAAGAGGAATCCCACTTTCTGGGGATGAGTTCCCATGACTAGGATGCAAGATGCATTTTTCCCTCTATCTCAGGCTGGGTTGGCAAGAGGCAGCCTCTGAAGGGTGTTCAGCAGTGGAGTAACACAAATATATTTTGCCTTTGGGAAAAGATCACACTCAAAATGCTGTGGAAAAAACCACATGATGCTACACACTCATGTGCACGTATTTGTATTTAAAGACAACAGCAAATGTTCTGGAACGAAACACACCAAACTGACTACCTCCAGGAAGAGGACAAAGATTGGAGATGGTGGCCAGAGGAGACGTTAGCTTTCAATTAAAAGATTATTAAAAATCAACAGATTTTTAAGCAGTAGATAAGCAGAATCGGTATATCCATGTGATAGAATCTTGAAAAAAAAGGAAGCAATGACTCATGCCACGGCACAGGAGAACTCTGAAAACACTGAAAACATTATGCTGAGAGAAAAAATCAGACATTAAAAGGCCACATATGATTCACGGACATAAAATGATGACAGGCAGCCCTATAGAGACAGAAAGTTGATGAGGGGCAGAGAGGGAGGAGAATGGGGAGCTAACTGTCAAAGAGTTTCTGTTTGGGGTAATGAAAATGTTCCAGAAATAGTGCCGAATGTTGCACAACATTGTGAATGTAATTAATGCCACAAAATCAGATGTTTAAAAATCATATTTCATATTAAAAAAATCATATTGGGGGCACTTGGGTGGCTTAGTGGGTTAAAGCCTCTGCCTCCAGCCCACGTCATGATCCCAGAGTTCTTGGATGAAGCCCCACATCAGGGAGCCTGCTTGCCTTCTTTTCTCTCTCTCTCTGCCTGCCTCTATGCCTACTTGTGATCTCTGTCCGTCAAATAAATAAATAAAATCTTTAAATTAAAAATAATCATACTTTTACAATGGTGCACCTGGGTTTCTCAGTCGGTAAAGTGGCTGGCTCTTGGTTTTGGCAAGGTCATGATCTCAGGGTCCTGGGATCAAGCCCCATGTAGGGCTCTGCACTCAGTGAGGAGTCTCCTTGAGGATTCTCCTTCCCTCTCACTCTGCCCATCCCCGACTCACACTCTCTTGCTCTTAAATAAATAATAAAGAAATCTTTTCTAAAAATTGTGAAGATGGTCAATTTCATGTTATGTGTATTCTAAATCACCATCCTGGAGGTTGAGTTGCAGAGTGAAGCTGCAGAGGAGGAGGCTGGCCAGGTGGGCATGGGCAGGGGCAACAGAGGTGGGTTTACAAGGCCTCTGGGAGGAGATGCAACAGGATTGGGTACATTTAACAGGAGATATCCATGGGACATCTAGGTGGAATATTCTCCAGCAGCTTCCTCATCCATGAAAAGAGGAATTATGAGGTGGTTAGGGAGATGAAGATGGTGTGGTTACCACCCCAGGTCTGCTCCCTGCTGGCTGGAGAAAAGGACCAACTGCATCCTCCTCACCATCTTGGGCCAGAGGAAGCAGAGTCTCAGAAGGCAGATGAAAACCAAGGGGCTGTGGTATCAGAGAAGCCAAGGAAATGACAAGTGTCAAATGCCACTGAGACATCTAGTAAGATGAGGACCAGGATTAAGTAACAAGGCCCTAGGACATCACCAGTCCCCTGGGGGACCTGTATCCTAGAACATCCAACCTAACCTTCCAGAACACCTGAGAACTTTAAACAGAACTTCTTCCTAATCATCCCCAATTGGACTCATCCACCCCCCATGTCACCATTCCCCCAAGATTCAACCGGGGCCTTACAATCTTATCAATTAATCTAGCACTGCACTCTGCCTCTAGGACCAGGAATGAAGAAAGAAAACACACATGAACATCTATCATGGGCCATGTACTCTGTGCTACTGGTCTCCATGACAGTACTATAAGGTAAGTGTAGTGTGTTGAGGGCCTCCTCAGAAGTCACATCCACCCAGAGCCTTAGGATGTGAACATTATATGGGAATAGGGTCCTTGCAGATGTGTTAGTTCAGAGGAGGGTGGATTAGGTTGGATCCTAAAACCAATGACTGCTAAACTCATAGAAGTGCAGAGAGACACATGGAGGACAACGCCATGTGAAAACAAAGGCAGAGATTAGAGTGATTAGTCTACCAGCCAAGGAACACCAAGGGCTGCCAGCCACCACCAGCAGCTGGGAGAGAGGCCTGGAGCAGGTTCTCCCTCAGAGTCCAGAAGGAACCACCCCTTTGGGCACCCTAATTTCAGACTTCCAGCCTCGTGAACTGTGAGGGAATAACTTCCTGTTATTTTAAGCTCCTCAGCATGTGGTAGTTTTTTTTTTTTTTTTTAAGATTTTATTTATTTGATGGACAGAGATCACACAAGTAGGCAGAGAGGCAGGCAGAGAGAGAGAGGAAAGCAGGCTCCCTCCTGAGCAGAGAGCCTGATGCAGGGCTCGATCCCACCAACTCTGGGGTCATGAACTGAGTGGAAGGCAGAGGCTTAACCTGCTCAGCCGCTAGGTGCCCCAGCATATGGTAATTTCTTAGAGCAACCTAAGGAAACTAAAACAATGGGTATTATCAGCCTTTTTTTTTTTTTTTTTTTTTTTTTTTTAGATGGGGAAAATCACTTCACTTCTCTGGGCCTGCAAGCTGGGTTAGTGTTAACCTCCCTCATCTACTCTGGGACATCGCCAAACCAAGTTTCTTGGCCTAAAGAGCCAAGAATTGTAAATGGGGAAATTCATGAGGTAATGTCACTCAACCAGGCCTCAAGGCAACAGGATGGCCAGCCTCCCCAGGCCACTTCACCCTCACCCGGCATCCCACCACTGGCTTCTGCATGCCCAGACCGGCATTTCTCATTTGTTGCAGATACACTACACCGAGTAGGGAAAAACAGGCTTGCGCCAAGCCTACCCTGTGAAGGAGTCACATATGATTATCAGGCAGTCGGGCTCTTCGTTGGCTGCGGCAATCCACTGCCTGTCTTCACTGATGCAGAGGCAGGAGATCACATTAGAGAGGCCCTGCATAAATGCAGAGAAAATGCTCTGAAACATTCAGGATGGCCAGAGAGGCTGGAGCCCCACAAAGAGAACTAAGCTCCCCTTCCAGATTCCTTGGGCTGAAAATTCCACTCCTATGGCCTTCCCCTGGCATTTCTACATAGCCAGTGGTTTTCTGATTTTCTCTCCATCAAACCCCTAAAGGGTAAGCCACACTCCCCACAAGGGCAGTGCTCCCTACAGATGTAGGCATGTGCCCAACTCTGAACCCAGGTGGGGAATAAATGCTGGGGTTATGCCCTACCTCCAGCCCCCTTGAAGACCTGCTGGCCTCATCTCCCTGAAACAGTGTCCACTCAGGCCACTGAGAAGAAATGGAGCAAAAGCCTCTTTGCTGGTCTCTCTGCTTTCGTTCCCATACCCCCACAATCCTTTCCCAATAACCCAGGAACCTTCTGGAAACAAACAAGATGCTAGTGCTCCCTGCCAGGAAATAGCTCATTTCTTCCCTCCTTCCTCTCCCCTTGCTCACTCCATGTCAGTCATACCAGCCTTCTTTCTGGGCCCCATGGGCAGGCCTGCAAACCTGGAGCTCCTTGGGTCTGGACTGTTTTTCCCCAAACTGCCCCTGGTTGGTTCATTCTCCTCGGTCAGTCAGATCTCAGCACAAAGGGCATGTTTGCCAATGCAATCAACTGAAGGGCCATCTCTCACTCCTGATCTCTCTCCTGTAGCAGTCCACATTTCCTTTGGAGTGCTTGTTGTAGTTTGTAATTGTGTATTTATGAAACTATAAACTCCATGTTTTGTTCATGATTACATGCCCAGAATCTGAAACAGTTTCTGATAACTATCTATGGAATAAATGAATGAATGGATGGATGGATGGATGGTCAAGTCCACTCCCAGCCACCTGACTCTGCAGGAGGCTGGAGAGTTGCCTGGCATGTTCCCTATTTCTCAGCCTCTTTGCCTGCTGCTCCTTTCTCGCTCCGCAGACACAAACTCCCCCCTCTCCCTCCCATCAGCACTGTGATCAGTGCTGCACATTCAACTAAGCTCCAAGAAAGGCTGCTTGCTGGGCTTGTGTGTGTTTCTGGACATCTAGAGAGCAAATTCTGCACCTACATGTCATGGATCCCTGAGTACAGACTAGGCTTTTGGGAAACTCTCTGTGATGTTTTTGACCTAGGCATTGACTTAAGGAAGGTCCTTATGAAAATATATGTCTGGGGGTTCCTGGGCAGCTCAGTCAGTTAAGCATCTGCCTTCAGCTAAGGCTTTGATTTCAGGGTCCTGGGATCAAGCCCCACATCAGGCTCCCTGCTCAGCAGGGGAGTCTGTTTCTCCCTCATGCTCTCTCTCATTTGCTCTCTCAAATAAAAACAATAAAATCTTAAAAAGCGACAATGAAAACTTGCATACCTGGAGATGGTGCTTATTCTTGAAGATATCGTAGATGACCACAGTGTGAGCACAGACATACAGAAGAACTCGCTCGTTTTCATCTTGAATGTAGTAAACAGGAAGAAAACTGTTCCATCGGAAAGACCAAGTCATGGTCTGGAAGACAAAGGCAAGACCAACAAGACATTGAGTGTGCTGAGCCCAGAACTGTGATGCCAGGCTCCCCTGGCACAGGCTCTGGAGGGGAAGGATTTCACATCATCAATCCAAAGTGAGGGAAATCACTTCAAAAACGTCCTCAATGGCATGCTAGGGTGTGGAGGACCCTTGAATCCATGATGCTGAGTGAAAGGGGTGACACACTGTGCAGGGTCAGTCCGATCCATAGATATGTAAAGGAGCCCAGTGGCTGCTGGGGTCCTGGGGAAGGTGGTCAGGGAGTGACACCTAGGATGAAAACGTTCTGGAATTAGACAGTGGAGACAGCTGCACAACCATGTGAACATGCTAAAAAGCAATGGATGATACACTTTCCAAGGGTCAATTTTATGAGAATGTGGAGAAATTGGAACCACTGGGCACTCATGGTGGGAATGTGAAATCGTGCAGCTGCTGTGGAAAACCCCAAGGAGGGCTCTCCAAACACTGAAAGCAGAATTAGCGTATCATGCAGCAATGGCACTTTTGGATACCTAGCTCAAAGAACTGGAAGCAGGGTCTCAAAGAGACATTCACACGCCCATGTTTAGAGCAGCATACTTCACAGAAACCAGAAGGTAAAAGGAAGCCAAGTGTCCCATGACGGATGAAGGGATGAACAACATGTGAGTGTTGTTCAGACTTCCACAGGAAAGAGATCCAATGCTCTACGACATGGGTGGGCCTTGGGGACATCACGTAAGTGAAATCCACCAGTCACAGAAAGACAAATATGGTAGGATTCCACGGACATGGTCCCAAGAGGAGTCAGATCCATAGACACAGAAAGTGGAATGGTGGTTGCCAGGGGCAGGGCTGGGGAATGGGGAATTGTTCAATGGGTAGGGAGTTTACGTTTCATGAGATGAGTTCCAGGATTTGGTTACACCACAGTGTGAATGTACCTGCTATAATGCTGTACACTTCAAAATGGTGAAGATGATAAATTTTAAGGTTGCCTGGGTGGCACAGTTGGATCAGCAACTGACACTTGGCTTTGGCTCAGGTCATCTCAGGGTTGTGGCATCCAGCCCAACATCGGGCTCCAGGAATAGTCTGCATAACACTCTCCTCTGCCCTTCCCCACCCCCCCTCTCTTTCAAATAAATAAATAAATATTTAAAAGAAAGATGAGGGGCGCCTGGATGGCTCATTCATTGGCTGTCTTCCTTTGGCTCAGGTCATGATCCCAGGATCCTGGGATCGAGCCCCTGCCAGGCTCCCTGCTCCTCAGGAAGCCTGCTTCTCCATCTCCCACTCCCCTTGCTTGTGTTCCCTCTTTCACTGTGTCTCTCTCTGTCAATCAAATAAATAAATAAATAAAGTCTCTCTTTTTTTTTTTTCCCCCAAGAATTATTTTTTATTTATTTATTTATTATTTTTTTAATTTTTTATTTTTTATAAACATATATTTTTATCCCCAGGGGTACAGGTCTGTGAATCACCAGGTTTACACACTTCACAGCACTCACCAAAGCACATACCCTCCCCAATGTCCATAATCCCACCCCCTTCTCCCAAACCCCCTCCCCCCGGCAACCCTCAGTTTGTTTTGTGAGATTAAGAGTCACTTATGGTTTGTCTCCCTCCCAATCCCATCTTGTTTCATTTATTCTTCTTCTACCCACTTAAGCCTCCATGTTGCATCACCACTTCCTCATATCAGGGAGATCATATGATAGTTGTCTTTCTCTGCTTGTAAAGTCTCTTTTTTAAAAAAGATGATAAATTTTACTTTATGTGTATTTTACCACAGTTTTAAATTTTAAGAAGGTAAATTTAATGGTATGTGAATTATACCTTGCTTTAAAAAGAAAAGAAAGTCAACAGTAAACAGAAAGAACGTCATATCCTCCTAATCCCCAGAACCTAGACTGTTCAGTACCTGACACATAGTGAGCACGTAATATTGTGAAATTCAATTTACTTCATGAAAATGTATGGAAGGGGGAAGTTACAGTATAGTCACTAAGGAACTTCATATGAAAGGCAATTATTCAGCTGGGAATATTTGTATTTGGTCCTCATATACATTTGGTCCCTGGAAGAATAAAGCACAAAGAGAGAAAATTCCCTAAGCATGATTAAAAATTTCATATTCACCACCCAGGATGCCTGGGTGGCTCAGTGGGTTAAAGCCTCTGCCTTTGGCTCAGGTCATGATCCCAGGGTCCTGGGATCAAGCCCCACATCAGGCTCTCTGCTCAGCGGGGAGCCTGGTTCCCTTCCTCTCTCTCTGCCTGCCTCTCTGCATACTTGTGATCTCTGTCTGTCAAATTAATAAAGAAAATCTTTTAAAAAATCCATATTCCCAGGAATAAATCCAAGATAAAAATTTTCTGAAATTAAAAATTAGAGGTACTATAAATGACTACTACTTTTAATTCAATAGTAGTTTACTTATGCATATTTTTTGTGTGCAAAGTCTTTTATAAAAATCATGGATGTGATTAAAACAGTTTATAAAACTGCGGATTCACACAAAGAGTATTATTCAGAAATAAAATGAAATGAACTAGCAAGCCAGGAAAAGACATGGAGAAATCTTAAATGCATTTTACTAAGTGAAAGGAGCCAACCTAAGGAGACTTCACAGTGGGGACACCTGGGTGGCTCAGTTGGTTAAGTGTCTCCCTTTGGCTCAGGTCATGATCTCAGAGTCCTAGGATCGAGCCTTTCATTGGGCCTCCTGCTCAGCCAGGAGTCTGCTTCTCTCTCTCGCTCTCTGCCCCTCCCCCGACACATGTTTTCTCTTGCTCTCTCTCCCTGACAAATAAATAAATAAAATCTATTAAAAAAAAAACCCTTCACATTGTATGATTCCAACTACATGCTATCCTGGAAAAGCAAAACTATGAAGACAGGGGAAAAAAAATGGTGGCTGGGGAGCAAGGGGGTGAAGGCAGGGATGGAGAGTGGGGCATGAGGCACTTGAAGGCAAAGACACAAGTCTGTAGGACACTACAATGGTGGATATACCTCATCAGACCTTAGTCAAAGCCCAGAGAATGTCACACCACCAATTGTTAACCCTAAAGTAAAATATGGACATTAGTTAATAATAACAGTAAACATGGGCTCATCACCTCTAACAAATGTCCCCCACTAATGAAGATATTAACAAAAGGGAAACCTGGTGGGGGGCACAAGGGAGTATATGGGAACTCTCTACTTTTCATTTCATTTGCTATTGATGAGGGAGCAGGAGGCTGGCTGAGAACGGAGCAGGGGCTGGCACCTTGCACCCCCTCTCCACCCACTCCCCTTGGTAATATGTGTGACATTTCACAGGCACCCCTAACTGCCCTAAAAGAAGAGCAAATGGTTATCTTGCAGAGATCACAGTCCTGCAAGGCAGGAGTCTCTCTTGGTTTACAAATGTCCTTGAGATTTACAACAAAGAAGTTGCCTTATCAATAGCCCAATTTCCAAAGATACATAACTCAGTTCCTCAAGCCCTAACGTCACCCTCCCCTCCATAAAAAAACCGAAGGAGATGGAGGTAGAAGGAAAAGCAAATAAAGTTAAATTTCTTTTAAGACCTAAATCTCACTAACAAGGACGTTTGATAGCAGGAATGTAACATTCCACCAGGAGACTCCCAATTGTCTTTATGTTAGTGCCTCATTAGAGGGAAAGTGGCCTTGGCTTGATAGTAACCAGGCCTTCCATATCCTGACAGTCTTCTTTATCCCAATAGCCCTTCTGAACAACCCTTTGTCCTCACCTACCCAACTCCTGTGTATATAACCAGCCACTCCTCACAACCCAGGGCAGCAGCTCTTCCTGCCCACGGGTCCTGTCCCCGTGCTTTAATAAACCACCATTTTGCACCAAAGATGTCTTAAGAATTCTTTCTTTAGTCATCAGCTCCGAACCTCACCCCACCGAACCTGACTTAGGTTCTGGGACTTCATCACTATCAATCTAAACTGCTCCAAAAAATAGTCCTTTTCGGGGCATGTGGCTGGCTCAGTCAGTAAAGCCTATGCCTCTTGATCTCGGAGTGTTCCAGCCCCATGCTGGGTGTAGAGATTACTTAAAATAAAAACATTCCATTTAAAAAATTAACCGAGGCCAATTAATTGAATGTGGTAGTGTCTAAAGTGATGGCTAAGTGATTAGAGACTTTTAGCAACTGACTCAGTATTAACACGATTTCCTTGCTCCAGCAGTGCTCACACTCATTGAAAGCACGTGCTATCAGCTGATGCTGGGCACTAGTGTTACCGTTTGTGGTGAATGGTCATGGAGCTAGCCAGCTCTTACAGCAACCTTCCAAACGTGAACACAAAACGCTATGATCCAAAGCAGATTTCACTGCACTTGACAATCATCAAAGAGTCCTTCTCATAAATGCATGACTGTCAATCTCGCCAGCAAGAACGACCAGGAGACCTCAGCGAAGCAAGCTTTATTTCTGCGTAGCTGTTGGGATCTCCCTCTCCCCCGTCCATGCATGTCTATATATACCAAGGTTGCACAACCAATCACTCGCAGCCACATAGATACAAAATCCTAAGTTCCGCCTACTGGCTCGCATCCAGCCGCCATCTTAATGGCGTGTTTACTTTCGGGCACCGAAAAAGTCGTGCGGTGCCCGCCCCCCCCTCCCGGGGCCCAGCCGGAGCAGCTCCACACCGTCACCACCCGGCAGCGGCGACGGCTTGAGGCAGCGGCGGCCGAGGCAACGAGCAGGCACAGCGGAGCCCAGAAGCATCACCCCGCATGCACTACAAGCCGCTCGGGCACCGATACATGACACCTTATTTTCTTGGTGGAAGTTGGTATCCACGGTTATGCCTACTTACCAGAATCACTCTGAATTATACCAGGCCTCTGGGGTAAGGCAGGGGACCCCAAAGGAAAAGGGGGATGCTGCAGGCAGAGAGAGAGGCAGGAACACACTGTTGAAGCCCCTTTGGTGAGAACAAATCAGAAGTAATGAAAACGGCCATCCATAACCGGGCACTGGTTGAATTTAAAATGAGAAAGTGGTTCTATACTCCCTGATACAGCAAACCCTCTGAAACATACTAAGTCGTCATGCAGAAGATCTGACTGGTAAAGAAAATAAAACCTAGCGTGTGTGGTGTGTGTGTGTGCACACACAGATGTATCCGTAGATGCCCAGGAAAAGGTCTGGAAAGGTATACAGTTATACCAAACTGGAATGGTAGTCACTTCCAGGAAATGGATTTGGCATGGTCTGTGTGAGAGGAGGAATCTACCTAAATTTTAATTTTGTTTTTAATTTTAACTTATTTATTTTTAGAGGGGGGAGGGCCAGAAGGAGAGAAGCAGAGAGAATCCCAAGCAGGCTCCATGCCCAGTGCAGAGCCCCATGTGGGGATCGAGCTCACAACGCTGAGATCACAATCACAACCCCAGCTGAAATCAAGATTCAGACACTTAACCAACTGAGCCACCCAGGTGTCTCTACTTTGATTTTTTTTTAAAGAGCACCTATTAATTTTAACAGGAAGAAAAAAGGTGGGGGCACCTGGGTGGGTCAGTGAGTTAAGCCTCTGCCTTTGGCTCACGTCATGATGCCAGTGTCTTAGGATCAAGCCCCACATTGGGCTCTCTGCTCAGCAGGGAGCCTGCTTCCCCCTCTCCCTCTGCCTGCCACTTTGCTTATTTGTGATCTCTCTCTCTCTATCAAATAAAATTAAAAAGAGAGAGAGAGAGAGAGAGAAAACCAATACAGGAACGGGAACAGAAAGGAACAGAAAGAAGATGTCCTCAGGGGCTAAACAAATTTGCAAGGGAGGTGGTCTAGAAGAGTTGAGTTCTGCAGTGAGCCCACGTCTAACAGGGGACCCAAACCCCTGGCATGCAGGACACTTGCTCTCATTAACGATATCTCTGGATGTCGTGCTAGCTGGCTAAACAAGCCAAAAGTCTTCATGGGCTCTGAAACTTGTTCTATCTTTCAGACTGGACAAGCCCATGTTTTGACCTCGAACTCCACTGTTCAAAGTAAACCCAGTCTACAGAAACGAGGCTGTTATTTGTCTGCATCTCCCACTAGGTGTTTGCCATCATACTTATCATCACTACCATCCTTGCCACCACCACCACTACCATCTAGATGTGCACACCCATCCAGTGCTCACTATGTGTCAGGAACTACATTAAACACTTTACATGCATCCGATTGCTTACAAATCTTCCAAAGGCAGAATCTACAGGGAAAAAGAGAGGTGAATCCTAGGAAGCAATTTTCAGTGGCACATGGAGGAAGAAGGGAAAAACTCTCCTCCTCTTCCTTCTCTTGGTAAATAGTAATATTTGTGGGGGGAAAGGCAGATGTCAGTCAACCCCCTGGTGCCTTTCTCAGTGTTTTTCACTTTTTCACAGCTCATAAGATGAGCTAAAGGGCCCTAAAAGACAGTATAATAATTAGTTATATGTAAATTAGAGAGTAAAGTATCCACATAGCTAGAAATGGTCATATCAAGTAAAAATTGTCTCTCAGTCTGTGTTTCCCTACAAATGGGTTTTCTTACAATGTCAATGTCAATGTCAGACTATTGACCATGTAAACTTTTTTCTCCCCAGTTTTATCATTTTGATAATTCTTCTGGAAAAAGTAGAATTGGAATATGTAAGTCCCGATTCCCAGGGGATTGTCTCATCATTTGACTGCATATGTTCATGATCCAATTTTAGAAACTTGGCCAATTCAATTTAAAACATTCTAGTTTGCTAATCACCCTCCAGGAATGTCTGCCCAAGAGATGGGAGAACCTATGTTGGTAACTGATTCAGCCTTCTCTTGCTCCAACTACATTTTACTATAAGCAAAATAATTTATGTGTAACGATTACAATGATTCCAACCATTATTTTCAGAACAGCTTTTCTTCCACTAAATGTGAGGAATTTAATCATTTCCTTTAACAAAATTACATGTCACTAGCACAGAGCTAATCTCACATTGTAATCTCACTTGTCATACAGTTTACAGGTTTGAGGTACTCTGAGTATAGACTGTGCAATCAAATAAACTAATTTGCATTTTAAAATGCAGTTTATGTTTATTTTAGTTTTCTTCATGTTAATAATATTGTATTTCTTTATGGCTGATGTACCACAGGCAGTATAGAAATTACTGGATTTTATGAATATTTAACAAAGAATAGCTCTTTTTGGATGATGTCATCTCTTTTCAATACAATAGGGATTACATTTGTAGAAAACTTTTTGCTCGGAAATTTGTAGAAGTTTTAAATAGATATTTTATACTGATTATAAGCATCTTAATGTTTGAAGGGAACTTAAGGCTCCCTTAAGATCCCCTTAAGATTTTGGATACAAGACATGATATTTCCCCCTCATTTTTAAATAGAATTGCCAAGTATAAAAAAGGTCAGATGAGTTGTCTAAACTCACTCAAGAACTGTTAGTCACAGAAGGGAGATAAGCATGCAGTTTTTCTGTTTTCTTGTATATTTATTTGTTAGTTTTAGAATATTTTATTTCTTTATTTGACAGAGAGAGAGATCACAAGTAGGCAAACAGGCAGGCAGAGAGAGAGGAGGAAGCAGGCTCCCTGCTGAACAGAGGGTCAGATGCAGGGCTGGATCCCAGGACCTTGATATCATGACCTGAATCCAAGGCAGAGGTTTTAACTCAACTGAGCCACCCAGGTGCCCCTATTCGTTGTTGTTGTTGTTGTTTTTTTTTAAATCTGATATATTGTCCTAGTAATCCACAACCAATATGGTTATTTAAGATTAGATGGTAAGGAGGGGGCATCTCAGATTTTTTCCATATCATTCTTATTTAGGAGTATATAGTACATAGTACCTAAATAATTTTGAAGATGAATTGCTGAACCCTGGGTGATAAATATGAAAGAATATCAGGTTTTCAAATACTGAACATTTGAAAGCAACATTTCTCTGGACCACATAAAACCACTGGTTCCCCACATATATCAAAATGTCATTCTAGGAACAGAAATGATTTTAACCATAACTTATAATTCCATGTGTCTCTAAAACACATATAACATTATGTGTTTTAAAAAATATATAAAGTTTTTGTAGAATATTCATTAATGAAGTCTATTTGAAATTCACTATGCCAGGCATTTTCATAGACATTTAGTCCCTACAACACCTTTTTCATTATGTAAAACAACTATTACTACTTTTCCATTTCATTATTTTGTTTTACCTTTTCAATTTTAATGACTAAAAAAAGCTGAGGGTAATATAGTTTTGGAGTGATAGATTTAGAATATTTTCCAGGTCTTAATTCAAGCAATGGTTGTAATTCACCATATTCTGATACTAATACTCTTGTTATACAATGCTCTGTTTGCAAGTCAGTTGTCCTTGACTAAATTATGCTACCTGTCGCTGTAATAGAGGGGAATTAACTTGCTGTCAAAAACAGTGAAAGTGGAACTTCCTATCAGTGAGTCCAAAAATATTGTTATTCTAAATAGTGAGTGACTTGACTTCAGGTGACATGATTTTCATGGGTAATTGGGAAACTCTGGCTGTGTTAATTTAAAAAAGAAAGAGAGAGAATAAATTTTATAAATAAATAAATAACATAACATAACATAAACAGTGGTACAAGAAACAGTATTATTAAATAAAGAATTGATTACTATTTTAAATTCATAATCTTGGTAAATAAACTGGTGGTTTTAAATGATACTTGAAAGTCTGTACACAGTTCTGATGTATTTGCGGTGACTGAAATAGCATAGATATTTGATACAATTTTAGAAGGCAGTGATTTTTCAAGGGTGTAGTTTTCCTATATTTTATAAAGGTAAAAACACCAATTTTGCTTTCAAGTAAGAATTTTGAAATTTCATTTGTATGTAGGAGCACTGTCCAATACTCAGCAGTTCTTCTAATTCATTTTAACTTTTACTTGAGTTTTTTTTAAAGAAGAGATCATGTGGAGGCTAGAACAGTATTTGTCTAAAAAATAAATCATTACCATTTATACATCAGCTCACATTTTTTCTTACTGCAATATCAATAAAAACTTGTATATTTATTTGTTACTTTTATTCTAAATTAAATATTTATTCTAAATATTTTATTCCTTTTCTAAAGGAAAGGGAAATTGTTACTATAATCTCACTCAATTTCCTAGAATCCACTCTTCCTCCAAATATAAACTGAATATCTAAAAATGTAAATGTTCTTATTTATACTTGCTTGTTTTCAAAAAGTAAAAAATGTTTTGTGTGTCATTTTTTTTTTTTGAAAGCCACTGAGTGCTCAAGATGAATGAGTATTCTGTTATTTTAGGGTGGGATGTTCTATCTGTATCTATGAGGTCCATCTGGTCCAATGTGTCATTCAATGCTCTTGTTTCTTTATTGATTTTCTTCTTGGGATGATCTGTCTATTACTGAGAGTGGCATGTTAAGATCCCCTACTATTAATGTATTCATACCAATATGACTCTTTATCTTGATTACCAGTTGTCTTACGTAGTTGGCTGCTCCCATATTGGGGGCATAGATATTTACAATTGTTAGATCATCTTGGTAGATAGACCCTTTAAGAATGATGTCGTGTCCTTCTTTACCTCTGACTACAGTCTTTAGTTTAAAATCTAATTTATCTGATATGAGAATCGCTACCCCAGGTTTCTTTTTAGGCCCATTGGCATGAAAAATGCTTCTCCATTCCTTCACTTTCAGTCTGGATGTATCCTTAGGTTCCAAATGGGTCTCTTGTAGACAACATATGAACAGGTCCTATCATTTTAACCAATCTGCAACCCTGTGCTGTGTTATGGGTGCATTTAGGCCATTCACACTGAGAGTGGTTATTGAAAGATATGTTTTTATTGACATCACGTTGCCTGTGAAGTCCTTGTTTCTATAGATTGTCTCTGTAAATTTCTGTTCTATGTCACTCTTGGGTTCTTTCTTTTATACAACCCCCATTACTATTTCTTGTAGTGCCAGGTTGGTGGCCACATAGTCTTTTAAACCTTGCTGGTCTTGGAAGCTCTTTATCTCTCCATCCATTTTGAATGCCATCCTTGCTGGATAAAGTATTCTTGCATGTTCTTCTCATTAAACGCACTGAGTATGTCTTGCCAGCGCTTTCTGGCTTGCCAAGTTTCTGTGGACATGTCTGACATGATTATGATGGACCTAAGCTGTATGTAAGCTCTTGTCTAAAATTATGATTTGTCAGTCTTGTTATCAAGTGCCTCGAGGTCTTTCTAGATTTGTTCATCTTGGGGGGGCGGTGGGATTTCTACCTCTAGGACAGGAACATTGGTTCCATTCCCCAGATTGGGAAAATTTTCATGAGAATTTGTTTAACTATATCTTCTAGTCTTCTTTCTTTTGCCTCCCCCACAGGGATCCCAATGCTTCTGACATTAGAACATTGCATGACACCATTTATTTCCCTAATTCTGTTTTCATGGCTTCTAAGCAGTTTGTTCCAGGCCTCCTCCTGATCCTTTTTCTCTATCAGTTTGTCCTCTACATCATTATTTCTATCTTCTGCCTCGGTTACTCTAGCTGTTAGAGTATTTAGATTAGATTGGATCTCACTGATAGCATTTTTAACTTCTTCCTGGGCAGCTTTCACTTCTGCCCTAAAAGATTCCATGTTGTCAAATGGTATTCTCCAAGCTAGTGACTGGCTGGGTAATTGTTACCCTGAATTCCCTTTCTGACATACCGTTTATGTCCATATCCAGTAGCTCTGATGGAGAGGGCATAGTCTCTGAATTTGTCCTCTGTTGGGTGTTCCTCCTCCTAGTCATTTTGGTGAGAGATGATGGAAAGGATATGTAGCTGAATATATTAACCACGATCCAGGCAAGGTACACCATGGAATGCTTCTTAGCAATTGGAAGTCACCACCAAAAAGAAATAGCTTTATGCTGTCCATAAAGCCCGGGAGAAGGTGAGGGGCCACCCACCTGCTCAGGGAGACTGGGCCCAAGCGGAAAAGTGGGAGGCACTCAGTGCAGCCTCCCAGGGCTGCCCTCGGTTCTCATGCTGGGCTTTGGCTCCAGTTGGTGGTGACTCTGAAGTGGGCTGCTAGGGTCTGGCAGGGGCTCTGCTGCTGCCAGGAGCCGGGCTGTGGCGTGAGGGTGGCCCTTGGCACAAGGACAGTCTTGTCCAGGGAAGAAAAGCTCCCAGGAGCATGACTAACACAACCCAGGACCCCCACCAGGCCTACAGCCCCTCAACTGTGGCTCTGTGCATGGGGCACAGCCAGCCTGGTATGAGCAGAAAGACAATGTTTGGGCCTGGTGCACGCCAGCTTAATGAGAAAGTAAGAGCTCTGGAGACCGGTGCATAGGGCTTCCCAGCTCAGAGTTTAAATCTGGCTCTAGCTGCGAACTGAGGGCCTGCCCAAGGGTTCCCAGACCCAGCCCTCTCCGGGGACTTGGGACCTGGGGGCTCTGAGAGTTGAGCTGGAAAGGGCTGTGCTGGCAGGGGGGCCACTCTGGATCTCTGCCCTGGGAATGCCAGGCCACAAATGTCCAAACATTGTCTTTCTGCTCACACCAGGCCAGCTGTACCCCACACACAGAGCAGCCATTGAGGGGCTGGAGGCCTGTCTGGGGTCCTAGGCCATGTTAGTCATGCTCCTGGGAAATTTTCCCCAGAAGTTTGGGGAGCAGACTCGCAGGTAGACAGGGACAGTTGGGCCCCATGGCCAGCCAGTGGCCACAAACGGGGATGAGAAGTGCAGGGAGTTTTCAGTCCTTGGAGGCGGGGGTGTGAATGCCCCGGCCTGTGTCCAGAGCCAGCGTCCCGTGTGGCCTGAGCTGGGGCCCGTCTGCCATCTTTCCTCCCCTGCACTGAGGCCATGCCTGGTCCAAGCAGGTGGGGAGTGGCCCTTGGCAGACGCTGGGCAGCTGGTGCTTCAGATTTGTGCTGGCCCAGCGTGGACCATTGTCAGCCTGGTGCTGAAATCATCCATGGCAGGAGTACTGGCATCCCAGGAGCTGACAAATTCAGGCTCCGAATTCGGGCTCCCGTCCCCTGGCCCTTAGAGCCTGTTCACAGCCTGCCACGGCCTTGGGCCCACTGTCCCTGGGGTGGGGCCTCAGGGACAGAGCTCTCGACTGGACACAAGTGGGGCTCATCAAACTAGTTTATCACGAAGGACAGCCTGCTCCCCGCCAGCCGGGGGACTTGTAAGTCTGACCGGCCTCCGGCAGCTGTGGTCCGACTGCTGCGGCCCTGGCCTCCTGACCTGACCCCGACCTCGGTCACCACTGCCATGGGACCAGGGCAGCGACTCAACTGGACTCTCCCTGCAGGTCCTACGCATATGCGGGCTTGGAGGCTGAGCCGAATGCTACTGCAGGAACCGGCTCCTGATGACCAGCGTCAGGCCAAGGTGTGTAACTACGAGTGCAAAGGGGAGAATGGCTCCGTGTGTGAGGGCGTCATCCAGCTGTCCATCTACCCTGTGGAGGAGATGCAGCCCGGCTCCAGGAAGCATGAGTGTGCCTGCATCTCCCTGTGCTCCCTCTCCCACCCGCAGCCCTGCGTCCCCAACAAAGGGAAGAGCCGGAGGCCTCCCTTCTCTGCCGGCCTTACTGGAGGGGCTTGTGTGGTGGGTGTGGGGGCAGTCAAGGGCTGTGTGGGCTCATGGCCTGCAAGACAGACATGCTCATCTGGGGGTCTCGCACGTGCTGTGTAGTCCAGAGGCCCTGAGCTTTCCCGGATGCCTGGGGGGCCCGTGCCGGGAAGGCAGCCCCTCCCCATGAAGGTGGCACAGACGGAGGCAGCTGGTGCCACTGGGACCAACAGCCCATGGCAAGTCACACTGCTCCTCATGTGTCCGTCTCTGCTGAGCACTCTCTGGGCCCACTAGCCACGGAGTGCTGGCCCACCTGACAGGCTCCCAGACTCCAGGCCTGGTTCTGCTCTACAGTTGTGCACTGAGACACCACCCAGGGCACTGGCTGGTGATGGGGTCTCCATGCTATTGAGGCAGGTAGGCAAAGCGGGCATGACAGTGAGGCTCCCACCTAAGCAGCCCTGATGAGTGTGGCCAGAGTGCAAGCTGTCAGAGCTGGAATATTCCAGAAGGCCCAGCAGGCCAGGACCCCACTTGGGGCTGTACTACTCTACCTGGGCTGGAGGATAGCTTGTGGGCTCAGGGAGCCTTCCTGGGCCTGGCGGGGGTTCCCGTCTGACCCCGCAACACAGCGAGGGGCCGTGGCGGCATCTCACTTTTCTGGATCTACTTTTCTCCTCATACCTGCATGGCAGGGACGTAGAATTTTCCATAATATCAGCCGCTTGGGTGGCCTTTTCTTCTGTGGAAGAAAAGAGGGATGGGCGAGGACAGACACCATCCCCCAGGAGCTGGCAGGAGAAGGAAGGAGGGAAGGGGTGGTGGGTTGGGACAGACACAATCCTGCAGAGCTAGTGAGAGAAGGAAGGATGAACAGAGTGGGGGGATGGACACCATCCCCCAGGAGCTGGTAGGAAAAGGAAGGTGGGGACAGACACCATCCCTGGGAGCTGGCAGGACAAGGAAGGATGGATGGAGGGGGTGGGGATAGACACCATCCCCCAAGAGCTGGTAGGAGAAGAAAGGAAGGACAGAGGGGGGACAGACACTATTCCCCAGGAGCTGGTGGGAGAAGGAAGGGGGGTGATAGATACCATCCCCAGGGAGCTAGCAGAAGGAAGGAGAGATGGAGGGGGGGCAGACACCATCCTGCGGAGGTGGTGAGAGAAGGAAGGAGGGAGAGAGAGGGGACAGAAACCATCCATGGAGCTGGCAGGAGAAGTGGCCTGAGGTTAGCAGCTGCAGCCACATGGTCCCTTGTTGGTGATCATGGTGGCAAGGTTTGGGTGCCCAGGGTCTCAGGAGCCTGGCCAGCCACACACCATCCAGAGTGGTCTGCTGTCTGGCTTGAAACCCCCACTGACTCTATTTGCCACTACCCAGACCCCAAAACCACAGTTTCCCCCCGACAGGCACCAACAGCCAGGGGCACCGTGTCTCACCAGAGACCCATTCTGTCCCCACAGGGAGGACTGTCACGTACCATGGATGCTTCCAACTGTGAGAGAATGGCACCCACACCTTCCTGGACTCCCTGGAGCAGGCCAACACGATGGTGGAGGTGTGCTCGGGGTTTTGCTTCCAGAAGGTAAAGGCACCTGTGAGGCGTGCACGTGTGCGGTGCCCTGCGTGGGGCAGGAGCCCGGGTTGGACGCAGGTTTGGGATGGCTGTGTGGTCTGTGCTTGCATAGGCACCCCAGGCTGGCTGGGGTGCTGTCTGCTGTGCTGCGAGTCTGGAAGGATCGTGCCTTCCCCGATGGCAGGTGTCAAACTGACTGGGTTTGTTAGTGGGACGTGCTGGCTTGAGCTTGGGGAGAGTGGACAGCTTATCGGTTATGCCCATGGATGGGGCTGGGTGCTGAGCCCAGCATCAGGGCCATGGTCACACGTGTGCCTTTTTGTCAGTTGGGGCTTGGAGACGATTCTGCAGAGGGTGGGCGGGGTGCAGAGGCCTCTGTCGCAGCCTCGTGCGGGAGCTCTAGGTGGGACACGGTGGTCTAGGCTAGGTGGAGCTGGTAAGCGATGGGACCCCCAGAGTGCTGAGGTCTGGGTTGCAGTCCAGTGGCCCACATGTGGGCCCCGGGGCATGGCAGTAGGCTGAGGTCGGGGCTGCTCTCTTGTTCTGAGGACTGTGACCAGAGGCCACATAATAGGACGAGGCTAGGACAGGAGTGTCTTGGTGATGGTGGCACATATGTCCTTGTCCTTCCAGTGGCAGCCACACCCCTCACCACATAGGAATCACTCCGCCCTCCTAACAGCCATGTCTGGCAGGTGCTGAGACATGTTGTGATTGTAGGTGAGGAAACGGAGGCAGAGAAGGTCATGCATACTGTCCAAAGTTACCCATCCCCTATGTGAGGGAGCTAGGATTTGGACCCAGGCAGACCCCCTGGTTCTGACCCTGCCGGTGGCTTGGAGCTGCAGGAAGTGGGCTTCTGGGGATGCTGGGGAGCCTGCCCTCCCTGATGCCTCTTGAGATGCGCCCATTAGGGCTGAGACAGAGCCTTTCCTGCACTTTCCAGCCCAAGCAGAAGCCTTTGGAGTGGGTCTCTGTGGCTCTAGCATTTCGGAGTGTTTGGGGTGTTCTTGGGGGCATCTGGCTGGGGCCCATGTTGCCAAGCTCTGCATGTGGGAGCAGAGCTGTGGGTGGAAGGCTGGGTGCATCTGCTACACGTGGCCCTCCCAGGGCTTCTGCACACCTGCCGGAGGTCTGCAGCCCTGGGAGAACCCACTGCCATCGCCAGTCCAAGGAGCTCGGCTGCACCAGACCTGGCCACTCCATCTGCAAACCTGGAGGTACCCCACATGCCGGGTGACCCACTTTACCCTCCTGGTGCTCCGAGGGGGACACGCTGCCCCCACATACTGCCTGAACCAGCAGGGGTCGTGGGAGCAGGCACCCAACCTGTCCTGACGGTGCCACGGTTCCTGCCGAGCAGCGTCTGGGGAGGGGACAGGCAGTTGCTCTTCCTTGCTGGGTTGGTCAGGCTCAGGGACCGCTCTGTCCTGGCACGGGCAGCATTTTCCCCATCTTGGGCTCCCTCTCGGGGACATCCTGGTGCTTATGCAACCCCTCCCCCACTGTGGAGCACTTCCGTGGTTTTCAGTGTTCCGCTTTGGCGAGTGAGGCCATGGTGATGTCATGGACCCCCACCGCGGAGCCAAGGCTGGGGTCAGGCTGGGCTTCCTGAGGGACGGTCTGGGTCGCGTGCCATCAGGGGCATTTGTGGCACCAGCGGGGACGTCTCCACTGTGGTTTGTGGGTTTGTCGCAATTGTGGCAGATAGAAGGACAGAAGGACACACGGGGCTCCATTAGCGCCATGACCATCTGACCACCAGCACGGGGCTCGGTCAATGTCACGTGTGTCCGAGCACAGAGAAGTCATCTGGTCTGATATTCTGCTGCTGTAAGGACAGACCTGCCCTGTCTCCATGCCTGCACCTGGGCTGGTGAGGGGCTCCAGCACCGTGGGCAGACAGACTGCTGGCTCCTGTTGCTTCCACAGGGATCATGCGTGTGGCTGGAGGTCCCCTTTCTCTGCACCTGCTCCTGGTCTGTTGGAGGGCATGAATGAAGGGAGACGAGTATGAGCTCTTCCTATAGATGACTGATAGCTTGGGCAGGTCATCTCCGGCTTTCCTGTGGTGCTGACCTGGCTCTTTCCCTGCACCACGACTGTTCTGCCAGACCCACATGGATCCTGGCAGGTGCAGGCTGCCCTGGGGTGGGAGAAGGGCGCTGCCTCTGCAGCTGGCCAGCAGTGGGGCAGTGAGCATCTGGGTTTTGTGAATTAACCCCGTGGACCTCAGGAGGTTTTTCCCTTTGCTAAAATGCTCGCCCGACCTGTCTGCTGGTAACGACCTAGCACAGCCTTGGGGTTCTCTCACAATTTTAGCCATAAACCTGTCGACGTTACACCGTGTGTGTCTTCAGAGAAAATTTATTGTGTTCTGGGGGTGGATGTCTATAAAGGTAACACACATCTATTTTGGAATATTTGGAAAATGTGAAATTAAATTAGAACTCATCAGTGATGTTACCGCATCAGAGAAAACCACCAACGGCATTTAACATCTTTAGGTCTTTCGTTCGAACGGTATGTTGCCAGAATTCAAATCTTTAATGTTGAATCTTTCAGGGCATGTGGGTGGCTCAGCTGGTCAAGCGTCCGACTCTTAGCTCAGCTCAGCTCATGGTCTCAGGGTCGTGAGATTGAGTCCCGCCTCAGGCTCTGAGATGGGCATGGAGACTGCTTAAAGAAAAAAAAAAAAGGAATCTATCCTTCCATTTTCCTTTGTTCCACGTGTTCCTCGTGGCATGAGCTCACCCCTCCTGCCCACTCTGGGCTCTTTCTTCGTGGCTACAGGCCATGCTGCTGCGAACATTCTTGAAGGTCAACATTTCAGGGGCTCATATTGCTCTCCTCGCATCATCACAGGAGGAGTCACTGGTGTGAGGGACTTGCGTGTCTCCTGAGTCACTCATGAGACTTCAGGTTTGTTTCCATAAGTGAGTCACGTGGCCTTATTCCAAAGACGGTGGAAGGTGGCTTCAGAGTCTGTGACCTGGGTGCATGTCCCTGTGCAGACATGTCCTTGCCTTGTGGTCCTGGCCATTCTTGTGGTCCTGAACCATGGCATTCTCATTGATTCTCTACAATGCCATTTGAAGCTGTGGGTTTCCATGGTAGAGGGGAGTGTGAGCTGCTCCTGGCTCTGGGGCTGCCTCCCTGATCACACAGCTCCTACTTTGCAGCCCAACGGCAGTGGCATCATGTCAGCAGAAGACACGCACTCAGTGATGGGCTCTGAGGATGGGCTGTGGTTGACCGTGATGCCTGCCCTCCATGCCCATCCCAGCAGCCACCACCCCCAGGCACCTTCTTTCCTTCTGGGTGTGCATGTCCAAAGCGGCCTTGGAGTGAAGGGAGGCAGGAGATCGGTGAAGGCAAGCTCCGTTCTGGTTTTCAGATTTCATCAAAAAAACCCCACTTTCCTGAGTGCATCCATGGAGTTGAATGTGGTCTTGGGCAGAGCCCCTGGCTGCTTCTGCCCCTGATCAGTCTCAAGGTCTGAAGTCTTGGGCTGCTCAGCACCTGCCTCCTCGCCTCAGTTTGCCCTCCTAAAGCCCGAAGTTCTGATCTCTGACGTTTTTGTGATTCTCTATAATTCTGGGGACTGACTGCAAGAAAGGCACTCAAGGACGACAGAGACGGACAGGCCTGTTGGGATGTCCATAACCTGACCTGTGGCCACGACTGTGACTTTGCAGGGGGGTTCCCAGGACGGGAGGGCCCAGCTGTGGCTACCATGACCCAGCACCCAACTGAATCACTGTGCATGTGGCACCCACAAGGCCCAGGCTCTGGACGCAGTTCTGGGTGGAGATCTGTCCCCCACCCTGTCCCCCTATGCCCCTCCGATGGAAAAGGTCTGACATCTGTGTCTCTCTCCTGCCTCCCCTTCTCCAAACATTGAGAAGATGGTGGGAGTTGGGGGAGCAGGGAAGCTGGCAGAGAAAGTTTAATCAATATTTAATTTTTATGGAAATCATGTAGAAATCCCTGACGGGCTGGAAATTGTCCTTTGTTTTCAGAATCCAGTTCTGTTCTGTTGTAAATAAAACCGCATTGATATCCACACTCCCCCGCGCTCCAATGCACCCAGAACTTGATGGTTTCATCCACTCGAAGAAGCGGAGGGGCTTGGATCCCTGATGGGGTGCAACCCCCACCAGGGGAGGCCACTGGTAGAGGGACACTTCCTTCTGGGACCCGGACCCACTGGTACTTTTGAGGACACAGCAGACAGAGCCCAGACATGCGGGGTGAATGGATACCCCATGGTGTGTCTGCACGTGGACCACAGCTGCAGGTTCCTCCACGGGGATCCAGCATGGGCACATGGATTTCTGAGGGACGGGAAAGTCTGCGCCGATGGATCCTGTTTCCAGGATGTTCTAGGGTAGCTGGATGACCATGAAGCACAAGTCAGAGCCATGGCTGACTATGGGAGGAAACGGGACCCAGTGATTCCCACGTGCAGAACCAAAGGGCTCAGCAAAGGGATGGGGTCTCGTGGCGGTGGGAAGAGTGTGGTGGTGTGAACTGGGGTGGCTAGTGAATTCCTCTCAGGGAAAGGGACTTGAATAAGTGGGGGAGGTCCTGGGGCAGGACGATCCAGGGAGAGAGAACAGCACGTGCAAAGATCCTGAGCTCTGTGTGTGCCAGTGGTGCATCGCCAAGTACCATAAGGACCCCAGTGTAGAAGGTCACCAAAACTGCCCAAACAAAGTGAGACAGACAGGGGGCTCATACTTCTTGGGGCTCTGGAAACCAGAAGTCCAAGGTGGGGTGTCGCTGGGCTGGTTTCTTCTCAGGCCTCATGGGCTCACAGATGGGTGTCCCATGCCTGTGTGTTCATATGGTTGTCTGTGTGTCTGTGTCTGAATCTCTTTTTATGACCACACTAGTCGGATTGGCCCACACCCACCATGGCCCCATTTTAACTGAATTACACCTTTAGAGACCCCGTCTCCGAATATAGCTGCATCCTGAGGTGGGGGTCGGTCGTGGGCTTGGGACAGAGGCCGTGTGGTACAGAGAGATGGTTGGGGGTTCCGCCAGTGCTGCTTCATGGCCCAGTCCAGGCCCCAGCCCTACATGCCAATGCAGGCCCCACTGTGGAGCCCAAGGGTGCGGCTGGTGGGGGGCTGGGCTGCTGTGGCCATGGACAGGTCTGACAGATGCAGTGGGCGTGGGACTTCCAACCTTCCAACCTGGGCAAAGTGTCAAACCCTCAGGTCCCCCAAGCATGGGGGTGGGCAATGGAGTCCTGAGAGATGAGAAGGGGCTCACAGACAGGGAAACTGAGGTACGGAGGTGTCAGGGTCAGTGTCGGGATCTGACGGGGTACACGCCTGCTGCTTCCTCCCTGGTCCCTACACCCAGGAAGCACACGCCTGAACACAGGAGCCCCCCCCCCCCCACCGCAGGCTCCGCACTGCGCCCCCCCCCCCCCCCCATGGCTGGGATGGGCCCGGTGACTTTCTGAGCACAGAGATCCTCACTTTGCCAAGCCACGCTCAGAAAACGCTATTGATTTTTCTTTTCTCTAATTTTACGAGATTTTTGCTGTGAGCAAAAAATAAAAAGGTCTGTGTGGTGCTGCCTCGGTCCCCCACCTCCCTCCCTGCATTTCCATTTGCAAGAGGTAGGGGAAGGCAGGGATGATGGGGCTGGGTATCCTGGAGCACCTGCACGTGTCATGCCCCGTGCCGGGCCACCCTCATAAGGGACGTGCGAGGTGAATTTGATTGCCCGTGTTCAGTGGGGAAGGGCAGAGAGGCTTGGCACCTTTTCCGAGGTCGCCCAGTGCCCAGCGGTCTCCTCTGTGAGGTCAGAAGGAGCAGGGAACGAACCCCATAGAGGAGGGGTGAGTGAGGCCAGGACATTCCCTGCCCCTAATCCTGGCAGAGCCGGCAAGGACTTGGGAATGTCCTGGCCTGTACCCCCTGCCCCCTGCAGCTGGGTTGGGCTGGTCTCCTCCCCAGGGAGCCCCAGCGGGAACACCAGAGGTTCCTTTGGGCTCACAGCCAGTGGGCCCACAACACAGTATGTGTGCTCACCTGCCCCATCCTGACCCTTACACACACTGACTCCTGCAGATGCCCCTGCCCTGGGTCCTTCCTGAACTCCCTCCGGCCCCCCAATGTTAGCCCTGGGCCTGGTTCACGCTGACTGTTTGTCGGGTCTCTGAACCGCTCTGAGCTCCTGGGGGCAGACGTCACGTTCCGTGCACCATGCCTACCCAGGGCTGGCACAGGAAGGATGGGCATAATCCATGCTGTCAGGAGCCAGGAGGCCTGGCCCCAGTGGGCAACCCACATGCTTCTCACCCCTTGCTCCCCGGCAGGAGTTCCCCCTTGCCATCCCGGGCTGGGAGTGCTATTGTTCTTACCCCATGCCTCAGTTCAGCCTCCGGGACGTGGTGGACAGTGCAGTGTATGGCCAGGAACCCAAGGCACAGAGGCCGGCCGAGTACTGCGAGGTCTACCAGATGCCTATGCAGGGTGAGTTCAGCGCCTGGGGCATGAGGCATGTGGGGCCCTCCCCACCATGTCTTCCACATGTACTCTCCGGGCATTTGGAGAGACCAGTGCAGCCGCGTGCGGCCTGGGGTGGGAAGGTGAGGCCACAACCATCCCTGGAGGTAGACACGGGACACACCTGGCCTTTCCCTGAGTCTGGGGATTATGGTGCTTTGAGGAACAGCAGGAGAGCCACAAGATGAGGCCCCACAACCCTC
The DNA here is from genome assembly GCF_030435805.1 of Mustela lutreola. NCBI lineage: Eukaryota > Metazoa > Chordata > Mammalia > Carnivora > Mustelidae > Mustela > Mustela lutreola. The sequence continues at coordinate 46,978,604 of NC_081304.1, read as the reverse complement.
GGGCAGAATCTGGAATGTTCTGTGCTGTTTGGGGAGCCAGGGCTTGCTGCCCGGGCTGTGGGAGGCTTCATCATCCCTAGAGCTCTCTCTGGGAACGGGCCTGGGTGGCCAACCCCTCCCCCTGGGCCTGCCTCAGTTTCCCCATCGGTGAAGCAGGAGACTGGGGGCAGTGGGTCCGGGTGGGGCGGTTGGTGGTCAGCCTCTGGCCTTTCAGACACTCACTTCACGGACCAGCGGTCCCTGCCCACCAAAGCCAAGGTGTCTGTGTCTCTGTCGAGCTTCCTGGGAGCTGGGAACACGTGGACACGGCACTTCATTGAGCTTCTACACGGGGAGCTACTACTTCCACGTGACCCTGTACAAAGGTGAGTAAGGGCCGCAGGGCCTGGAGTCCCGAGGCCGGCCCAGGCGGCCAGGGAACCAGCACTGCACACACATTCCCAGTTGTGCGCCAGCCCGGGACTCGGGACATCCATTCTGGTGTCTTGCACTCTCACGCTATGACTGCTTTCCGAATTTCCCTTTGTTGTCAGAATCCGCAGTAATTCTGTGAGACATCACCGGCTCATTCGTCTGATTTTCTGTGAGGCCAGAAGGAGCTCCTCAAAATGCTGTGTTTTTGAAGAGAGGTGCAAAGCCCCACAGAGTTGTGAGACCCCTAGTCTCCCCTGCAGAAGCGAGAGGACTCCCTGTGTTGAGTAGGACCGAGAACCCCAGCCAAGCAAGGGGCTGTCGGTCTGCCATCAGGTGTCACCCCCATGCATCCAGATTCCTGACCAGACTATGAAGAGAAGCCCAGGTCCACAGTGTCCTGAGCTTGGCAGGGGGTTCTGGTCTGGTGGGAGAAGCCAAGAAAGCTGGTCGCTCATCCTTATGTCCTGAGTGTTACCGGCACCCCCAGGGGGGCAGCCGGATGACCTGTTCCAGGGTCCTGTCTGCTGTGGCCTGGCGCCCATGGAGTCCCATGGCACGGGTCGCTGGCCACCTGCTCGTCTAGAGGAGAGTAGCTGTCTGCACAGCTGGTGGTCTTGGTCTGCAAGTGGCCCCGGGGCCCAGTGGCTGGAGTGGCCATGTGTGATGGCCCTGGAGGCTCCCCCTGTGAGGCTTATGGAACTGGTGCCGGGTGGCTGCTGGCCTCTGCACCAACCTCCTAGTGACACGCAAGGGCACCTGGTCTGTCCTGGGTGACCTGTGGCCCATGGGACACAGAACGGCTGCTGTGGGGACAGCCCGCAGAGCACAGAAGGCACTGCAGGTCTTGGGGTGCTGGGGACCCAATCCCAATCCTGATCCTGTGTTTACAACCCGTGATCTGGCTCCTCCTTTCCTCATCCCCAGTGCTGGGCAGTAGGAGCCCTGGTGAAGGCTGATGGTTGTTAGGCCTAGGGCAGAGACCGGCCCTGCCTGCAGCACCTTTGCGTGCCACCCCCCACCCCCAGCTCGCAAAGTAGGTGGTGTTGGGGCTTGTCGCTGTCCCCAAGACCCCAGGAGACACGCAAGCTCATTTATGGAGCACCGGTCCCCGGTTGGCAGACCCCGGATCTGTCGGAACGTGGCCGGAATCTAGGTTCTGCGGCATCCCTCTGGGGGTCCTTCTGTGACATCTGGCTGCACCCCTTGACCGGCCCCCTACCCCTAGTTCCTGGGAGGCCCTGTGCTCTGTGAGACCGCACGTGGAGTTCCTCCATCCTCAGCATAAGGCCACCACTGAACGAGCCCACAGCGTCTTGCTGACCCACATGTGACACTGTTACAGGTGGGAGGGCTGGAACCACGCCACAGGTCCCCGGGGTCCACTGCCAGGTGGGGGCTGGAAGCCCAGCCTCACAGGGACACCTGCACCATGTGTCCAGAGCCCCGTGTTGCTCTGTGATCCTGGCAGATGTCCTGCCCACTCTGAGCCACGCCTGCGGCCATGACTCCCTCTCAGGTTGTCAGAGACGCTCCCAGGAAATCGCCGTGCAGACGCCGACACACACAGGCCTGCAGGGTCTAGAGGGGCGTCAGACCCCTGCCACCAGAACTGTGGTGTCTCCTGGAGGTATGCTCAGCTCTGCCTGCTGCCACGGTGGGGTCCATCACTGTCCTCAGCGGCCCCCGTCTTCCCCTCAGGATTCAAGGGCGAGAAGGACCGCTGGTGCAGCCGGTGCACCATCTGCGTGAAGACCCACGAGAGCAGCCACAGGGAGATCCAGATGTTCGACTCGGCCATCCTGCTGATCCAGAATCCATACAGGTCCCTGGTGGCCAAGTTTAACAGCAAGTGTGCCGGGCACCTGGGCTATGCAGCCAAACGAAACTGGAAGAGCAAAGGCAGGAAGAAGGGTGGGTGGGTGGGGGAGGCCGGGCAGTTCTTCTCCTGTGCAGACACATGTCTCCAGCCCTGCCGGGCTCGGCCACTGCCCCCTGCAGTGTGGCCCGGACACAGGTCTGGGTGGTGAGTGTTGGGACACTGAGCAGTCAAAGGACAGCAGGTGTGGGGCCATGGGGCAGGCAGACCCGTCCCCACAGACCCTGTCCCGGCAGATGTCCCCATCGCCTCCAGCCCACCCTGCCCCTTGCTGGTGCCCCAGGTGCAGGAGGCTGAGCTCTGGTCCCTCCTCGGCTACCAGGGGCCTCAGTTTACCCCCCAAGACACCAGGGCGGTCCCTGTCTGAGGGTGGTCGTAAAGACCCATGCCATCCGAGGTGGCAGGATGGTCACAAATTGTGTTTATTGATATTGACACCGTCCCCACCAAGACAAAAGCCCAAGAATGTCTTAATTTGCCAGGATAGAGCTCTCACAGATAAATATTCTTAGAACGTTGCTGGCTGCCCGGCGGCATCATGGGATAGACTGGCCACCCCCATGGACGTGGTTGGCATCAGGCCAGGACCTCACTCACTTAACTTCAAAGGAGGACCCGGGTGGGTGCTCAGGGCTGCGCCTGTCCTCCCGCTGTCCCTGCTCATCCCCTTCAAGGTAAGCATGGATGAGGGTCACCCCGTCTCCCACCTATGACGAACATTACTGTGCCGCGTAGGTCCTGTGCCTCTCCTTGCCCCGGTGTGGGCCCCGCAGGCAGGGCGCTCACTATGCACAAGAGAGGGAACCAGCTCTCTCCACACACGCCACATCTGTCCTTGTGTGGGGCTGTATGACCACCAATGCAGAAGTGGCCAGGTGACCCAGGCTGGCCCTGAAGTGCTGCTCTTACTGCCCGCGGGTCGTCAGGAGGGCCTGGTCCAAGGGGCCACCTGCCCTGGTCGCCTGCCTCCCCGGCTCCCCGCCCACAGCACCCACGAGGCGGGCCGGCCTGAGCATTTCTTTCTGCAGAGTGGCTGGACTTCGTGCGAAGATACGTGGCCTGGTGGTCCTCGAATGTGCTGGACTGGCTGCGATTCAGCAAGGGGCTACTGGTGGTGCGCTAGGAGGTGCTGCACCACAGCCTGCTGCCCATGCTGTGGGAGATAGTGGCCTTCCTCAATGTGTCCGTGAGCAAGGAGTGGCTGCTATGCATGGAGAAAAGCAAGGAGGGCAGCTTCCGAAGGCGTGGCCAGCACCGGCACAATCCTGAGTCCTTCACCCCCAAGATGAAGGCACTGATCCACGGCTACATCTGGACGGTGGACAAGGCGCTGCGCGCCCATGGCAGGGCCAGGCTTCCCAGCGAGTATGTGCCCAGATGACTGCCCGGTTGCTCTGCCCACGCCGCCCTGACACTGCTCCATGGAGCTGGCTGCCGGAGCCATTGCAGGAACCCCGCGCTCACAGAACCGTTGCATGTGCTGCTGCACACTTGCGGAGACCCGCTCGGACTTGGTCACGCCGGCCTGCGCTTGTGCGCTGGGCTCCTGGTGTGGCTCTCCTGCTTCCTGCTGCAGCCTTGCTGGCTGGGGTCCTTGCTCCATAGTGCATGGCTGGGCAGGCGTCAGTGCTGTGGGGAGCAAGTACTGCGGTGTGGATGTGAGCTCACGGAGGCTGCTGAAGCCCGTGACCCTAAACGGCACATCTGACGCCCTGTGAACACCTGTGGTATGGCCACCAGGCTCCCGGGTCCACAATCCTGTATCTCCCTTCTCCATAGACCAGTACGCAGTGCACAGTGGGGCCTCCCCTGACCCCATGCTGCATATGACCTCAGGACCTGCCACAGCTCTGTGCACCCCCACTACCCCATCCAACATCAGCACTCTGTGGAGGGGTCCCCTTGCCTGGCTTTTTCCTCTCATGTACTAGAGGCAGGGTGTGGGGCAACGGGGCATGGGGCAGGGAAGAGCTGGCCTCCAGGGCCTGCACATGAGGAGACCCAGGAGGGATGGGTCTTGGTGTCACATGGACCAGTGACCCCACCCATCTTGGTCACGTCCCCCATCCACACAACCGTTGGTGGAGGGGCCATGGCCAAATCTTCTGAGTTTACACACACCCACCACCCACCCCTACCCCACCCCCCCACTGCCAGATCCCTGGGCCTCGTCGCCACACCCTCTGTCTCTGTGGGGGCCTACTGTCTTTCCCACTCGTTCACCCTGGAGGAAGGGTCCAAACGAGTGCAGTGGGCTGCTGTGTGCTAGCTGGCCAGCGGCTGGGGGGAGCGGTAGGAAAGCCGCCCACCCTAGCTCACAGCCTCAAAAGGCAGAGAAGGGGTGGTCACAGAGGGGAAGAAACCCAGTAGCAGAGGACTGTGAATTCCATGCAGGATCAGGGTCACCATATGGGCTGGTCTGGAGGGATCTGTAGGAATTACGCCAACAGAGCCGAGGGAAGGACCTTGAGGCAGAGAGAACAGTGTGTGCAAAGGCTCAGGGGCTTGGAGAACGGGGGGATGGGCTGTGGGGCATGTGTGTCTGAGTTTCTGCAGCTGGGGGCAGAGTGGGTGGGTGAGGACAGAGGTGGGGACACAGAGAGGAACCGTCCTCAGCCACCTGGTGCTCAGCCTGGAGGGGCAGAGCTCCCTTCAGAGGTACCTCAGGTTCAAAATGAGGCCACGTTAACAGGTCTCCAGTGTTTGGGGGGGGGGGGTTGGACCCTTGCCAGGTGGATGATGGTGTGTGGGCCCCTTGACAGCTTCTCCAGCTTGGAGTGATGGCAGCAGGGCCCCTTGGTCTGCCCTTCTGCAGTCTGAGCCATGCTGCCCCAGGGGAAGAAAATGGGGTGAGAGATTTGGGGAAACCAGCATTCGAATGTCCTGGCCCTTCCCTCCCCCCAGCTCTGGGAAGCCGAGAGCCACTGTGGTGAGAGCAGGTGGAGTGGAGGGCCTGGCGGGCTGCCCTTCTTCGGAGGTAGGCCTCCACACCTGTCCCTGCCAAACACACCGTGGTGCTGAGCCTGTCCTGGGCCGTCCCACAGCTGCTCTCTGCTTAATGCTGGCAATGCTTATTGGCATGGCCTGGGCTCTGAGATTCAGTCTGGGAAAGCCCCTAACGAAACTGTTTCTCTGGAGTCATAGGAAGAGGTGAGGCCTGCCAGGAGGCCCCACCTGCCATGCACCCAAGGGTCCCCGCACCCCTTGAAGCGAGCCTAGAGTCTGGACAGGATGAAGAGCCGGATGCTGGCTGCCTCCTGAGCATGGCTCCCAGCTCTGGCCCTCACTCTTCCCGGCCCCCCGTGTGACTTTGGGGTGAAGACCCAGATGCCGGGGAGGCTGGGAAGGGCAGAGGTGTGGCTGGAGGACCAGGCCCACTGACCCTTGGGCCTCCCACCCTCCTGCCCAACCTGGAATCAGGACAGCATCAGCCAGACCCCCTGGTAGATGGTCCATTTCCTGCTGCAGGTCTGCAGAGACCTCCCTTCCTTCCCCAGGGGAGAGCCAGCTGCTGTGATGGTCTTGTGGTTTGCAGGCACCTCAGCCAGACCTGCAAATGAGTAGAAAGATGGGGTCAGTGTACACCCAGGTCGCACTGAGTCAGTCCACATGGTTGGGCTGGTGCTCCTGGGTGTCTGATGAGCAAGGACATGCAAAGGCCCTGTGGCTGGTTCTTCTTGTGGGAGAGGCTGAAAGCACAGAAAGGGCTATGGCTGTCTGTTTGTGCAAATGAGGCCTCCTGGAGCTCTCAGCTTCTCCATCAAGTGGCTGCTGCTCTAAGCAGCCAGGGCACAAAAGTCAGTGTGAATCTGGGGGAGAATTGTGACAAAACCCCACTTCAGCAGATTCCAGCTTTAATGGCGAGGCCATGAATCACACAGACCTACGTTAAGATGTGTAATTTCCATGGTTTTCATCTCCCATTGTGGATCAATTTGGAAACACCAAAATATATAATTTTTAAAAAGATTTTACTTATTTATTTGACAGAGAGAGATCACAAGTAGACAGAGAGGCAGGCAGAGAGAGAGCGAGAGAGAGGGAAGCAGGCTCCCTGCTGAGCAGAGAGGCCGATGCGGGACTTGATCCCAGGAAGCTGAGATCATACCTGAGCTAAAGGCCGCGGCTTAACCCGCTGAGCCACCCAGGCGCCCCCAAAATATATAATTTTAAAAAACAAAAACACATTTCTGATAATCCCAGTGATGTGTAAATGAAACAGAAGAATAGACCCCAGGAAGAAAACTGCTTAATTATGTGAGCATCTTGTAACAAGGCCTCTTGCAGCTAAAATTAGATTCCGAGTGCATGAATGTTTGATAATGTTTGCACACCAGAATTCATTTTTCCTTTAAAATAAGGCAGGAACTTCTTGGTTCCTGGGGGACCCTCAGTGGGGAGATGGGAGTGCTGGGGAGGGGGTCTTCATGGCTGCAAGAATGCTTGGGGCAGAGATGTGTCTCCTGTACCTGGAAGCTCGCCAGGGCTGTTGCAGTGTGGTTTGCGGGGGTCTAGTGGGAAACTGACGCGTCTGGGCCCCCACTGCTCACTGTTCCCTCCAGGACCAGTAGGCCTGAATGAGGTCAAAATGAAGTGGAAGGCAGAGCTCCAGCCATGCAGGGCCGTGTCCCCTGTTCCCACCCCCATTTCCTTCCCCACCCGCTCTGGTCTCTGAGGCGGGGCTATTTAAGGTCATTGTCATCTTGGGGGTGGGGCCCCAGCTGGGCGAAGCCAGGGGCTCCTTCCATCTCTCTGGCTACGGTGGGTTCAGGACGGTCGCATGAGCTATGGCGGTGTGGCCGGAGGGCATCTCAGGACATTGGGAAGTACGTGTGCTGCTGGTGGGAGGGGAGGTGGCAGCCCTGGGCCTGCAGAGGGTCCCACCCTCAGGTGTCACCGATTCTACTGCGGGACGGTCAGAGGGCCCAAGGAGCCAGGAACTTGGCATCATTACTATACTCAGGACTGGCCTGCGATCACCCTGCCTCTGGGCAGGTTTGTTACATGAGCCAATCAACCCCCCTTCTTGTTCACCTCGGCTTCTGTTGGGCTTCTCTTCCTTGTCAGCCGTGGTTTTGGCACCTCGTTGTCTTTGTGGCTGCTGCAGGCAGGGGCCAAGCTTTGGCCTAGTTTGTGCTGGGCGGCCGGGGATGGAGCCTTTTTCCTACAACACAGCCCTTGTCCCATGGACACCTCTGTGGGGGGAGAGATCTAGCTTCTGGGCTGAGCGGGTCCAAGCGCTGGCCCTTTGCTTCACAGATAAGGGACCCGGGACTCCCCGGAGGTCACGCTGGAGGGACAAGCGCTCAGAGCGAGGGTGGGAGCATGGCTCCTTCCATGAAACCGCCCGGTTGCCCTTCTGCTTCAACCCTGTAACTCTTGGGTGTCGCTGTAGACGAGGCAGGTGTGCTCAGTCAGCTCGTCCGGAAGTGACCCCGTTAATCTCACTGCCAGTTCTCTGCCAGAATACACTTTGGTGGGCACCCGAGGTCGGTGCCCAGGGCCAGGACTTGAAGACCTGACTTCGAGGAGCAGGGAGAGGGACTGTGCTGTACCAGGGTGTTTGTGCTCTCTCCCAGGTGTCCCAGATGGAATAGGGTCCTGCCCCCCACCAGGGGGCTCATGGAGAAGCTTGGGATGCTCACCCACAGGACAAGCAGATGCTCCCTTCCATCGCACGCCAGCCCTCCTGACCATGAGACACCACAGTCTGAGCACAGTCACCTGGACATTGGTGTCAGGTCACTCACTGATCTCGTTCCCATTGTCTGAGCCCTGCACCCAGCCGACCCAGTGACACATGCCTGCATTGCAGGCAGGACCCCTGTCCCCTGCCAACTAGGTGACCCACGCCCGCCTCGCAGGTAGGACCCCGTCCTCTGCCGACATAGTGACCCATGCCTGCCTTGAAGAGCCCCCTGCGCCTGGCCGACAGTGCTACTGGCCGAAGTTGAGATCACACCTCACTATTGTCGGCTGGGCTGCTTGCCTTTGTTTGCCACGTGACAAATTACCACAAACCCAGCAGCTCGAGCCAACCCCCAGGCACCCTCCCCCTGCTCCCATGGGTTGGGCATATGGGTGGACCTCCCTGGCCACCTGCCATCAAGGTGGTGTTAGCAGTCTGTGTTCTCACTGAAGGCCTGACTGGGGCATGTCCGCACCCAGGCTCCCCCACACTGTTGGCAGAACTGAGTTTCTGTGGTTTTAGGACAGAGACCTCAGTCCCTCTGACCCACACTTGGTCCTGACATGTGGCCCTCTCACAAGAAGGTCACTGCAGAGCTGCTGCTGGCGGGAGGGTCCCAAATCTATTACGTGATCCCAGGAAGGCCATCCAGTCACCGTTGCCGCATCCCGTGGGACAGACCCTCACTTGGGTACGGGGGTCCTATGAAAGCACGATCCCCAGGAGGTGGGGATCTCTGCAGACCAAGTCAGGGTCTGACAGCCACAACACCAATGTGGGAAAAGTCTGGATCTGTACTTTCTGCTCCCCTCCCCCGCTGATCTGCACTGACTATGGGGGTTGTTTGAGGATATCATCCAGGGCCCTGGTTACACTCGTGTTCCCAAGAGTCAGGGCCGCGTTCCCAGTCCACACTGGCCACTCTGCACTACTTTTTAGTTAATCTTGCACAGCACACATTGGGCCTTTCAGTGTCTGGACTTCTTTAGTTTTAAGACGCCATTAACTATTTTTGGGTTGTATGTTGCCCCTCCCCGCAACGTCCTTCTTCAGTTCCTCACTCGTTGGTGCACGGACTCCAAGCCTTGCTGCATCTGGGAGCACGCAGCTGGCGGGCTCCCACATGCGCTCTCTCGATCCCACCATGAGGGGCCTGCACGTTGGTCCTTAAAAATGATCATTTGCTCTCCCCTGCGTACAGTTCCCATTTCCATAATTACATGTTGTTTTTTTTTTTTTAATTCCTGGAACTTCTAATTAATTTTTATCACAGTCTGCCCCAATTTCGTGGATGGTGCCCTTTCATGTCTGCCGGCGAACATTAAATGCAGTCAGTACTGTTAACTCTATTTCCTTGGCTGTGAGTTTCTCTCATTGTCAGGTTTGTGGTCTCTTTGGTGGTTCTGGTCCTCATTGGAGTGTCGGCGGCTCTGGGTTCATTCCAGGAGAGGAGGATGGTGCCCGGTCAACCTTCCTGGCAGGCCCAGGTTTGGGACCTCAGACAACAATCCCGTGAATCATGCCTGGGCCATCTCCTGCTCCCCAATTCCACCAACCCCTGGTGGGACACGCCTGCCTTTCTGGGGCTCCGGCCACACCTCATATGTGTTCTTTCCCTGCCCCCACTCCTGAGTACTTCCTTAACCTTCACGTGCCTGCTTTCTGCACTCCTCTCTGGCAGGGCCAGCTGTGCCCCACTGCATCCAGATCAGCCTGCACGGAGCAGAGCCAGCTCTTAGGCTGCACTTGCATCTGTGGATGGAATCGGTGACCCCAACTCCTATGGAGGCTGCTGTGGCCCAGACAGAAATGCCCCCAGCTTAGATATCACTCAGAGGAAGAGCTGAATGTCACAGGAGTGCTGCAAAGACAGCCCCGGGTACCTGTGCAGGAGAAAGGGCAGAGGAGAGTGGTAGAAAGAGCCCCACACCAAGGGAGTTAGGAGCCCTATGTCCCTGTCCCAGTTTTGCCAGACTCTCTGTGGTGCATGGGGATGCACCCCTTCCTGTGCTGGAAGTTTCCCCATCCACAAGCCCTTGGCTGGTACAGGTGGCTTCTCAGCCTCAGAGTACTTGGGTCAGTCCCTGCAAGTAGCAGCTGGGGGTCTCTGGCCAGTGGCCTCCCAACACAGCTGCCCCCCTGCCCCACGACGTCCCTATGCCCTGGACGCAAGTGAGGGCAGTGGCCATCAGCCGCGGCATGGCCCTGGGCTGGAATGGACACCAGACCCTGTGGTTTCTGCAATATGCAGTCTGACCCAAAGTAGTGCTGTGTGGCGGGCTCACCTTGCCCTCAGGACAGCCCAGTAGTGGCAGAGGGCACTGGCCCGTCACAACCTTGTGCCAGGTGCCTACTTCCCAAACCCTTGCACACGAGGAAACAGAGCTCAGAGGTGAGGTCACAAGGTGGGCACCCACCACCTGACTCCAGAACCACCCACGTGGCCGCCCTGCTAACTGCCACCAGCGGAGGGTGCCCTTCCTCCCACCTGGGCTCCTGGGTCCAGTGACAGAGGACGCAGGCCTCCTGACTCCAGCCTATCGCTCTGCCCTGTAGGCCTCCCGCCCTCCCTGACTTCCTTCACTCTGGCCCGTACCCAAGCCCCGCTGACATCAGACGACAGGCCCTCGGGCACCGCCTCAGGGACCAGGCTCAGCCGGACAGCTGTAACTGACAGACTGTAAGTCACAGCTCGGTCCCGGGGTGGGAGCAAATCCCAGTGGAATACACCGTGGGCAAAGGAGCCTCCGCCGGTGACCTGGACAGGGGTCAAGGTCCTCCATGAGCGCCCGCCTCCAAGATGGTTGGCAGTGACCCTGGCCGCCTGTTGTCACACGGGGGACCCATCAGATGGGTGCAATGGGGGTGAAGCACATGAACGTAAACAAGTGTTTACGCAAGCGTTACCTTGCTGAGCCCCGCGGCTGGACCGTGACCGAGGGATCTTGGCACTCCAGCTCCTCCTGCAACCTCCCGGCCCAGGATCCCATGCAAGTCTCCGCTGCCTCCCGTTCCTCAGGTCCCAGGCTGCGCTCTGCCAAGCAGCACAAGTGGAGAGTTTTAAGGAAAATTAATGCATGCATTTCTGAATCACCTTATGTGGAAACTATCACAATGTTGTGTCTGAAGGACAATAACACCCAGAAATGACCTAGCTGTTTGGTGAGCCGTCTGGGTCGTGCCAGGTTTCTAAAAGTCTCCTGATGGGATGGCCTCACAGCTGGCCAGAGTCTCACCAGGCAGTGCTAACACTGTCTTCTCCAGGAAGTCCCCCAGGGTCCCCCAGGCTTTGGAGTGGCCTCTCTGCAGAGCACAGCATACTCCAAATCAGGGCCATGGCCAATGGGACCATCCTGGTTTGCTCACAGTACCCCCTAGCAGAAGGCAGCTGCTCCAAGACAGGGGCCAGACACCTGTCCAGGCCCACAAGGAGCTAGGAGGCCAACCTGGTGGGAAGGGAGGAGACAGGCAGGGGACCACCTGGAAAGGACGTGCTACGACCACGTCCAGGGCAGGACATCTTCTCTTGGCCCCAAGGCCAGTAAGCTGGAGCCGGCGAGGCGACCAGGTCTCTGTGTCCCCTCCCCAGCAGCTTCCTAGCATCTCCGCAGGTCTTGGCCTCACCACACTGAACGGTCCAGCCCTTCCTTCCTTCTTAAGAGGTGCCTTCCTATTATTCCTCTGAAGCAAATCAACAGGGTCATTTCCTTAGTGACAAGGGTGTAGTGACCAATGCCAGACCACGGGACAAGCAGCCACCGAGCCTGGGGTGCTCACACAGGATAATGCCCCGGGGTGTGTATGGGTGCAAGTGCTGGGTGAGCGCAGGGGGCTGGCCTTCTGGGCTGGGACAACGGAGTCAGGGGGATAACATCCTGCAAGGGGACAGTGTCCTTCCAATGTCCTCTTGGAGAATGACATGTGTTGCATCGAGATGCAGCAGGTGGATATTCGTGGGAGGAAACCCAGGATGGGATGTCAGGGAAAAAACATGGATGTCAGCCTGCGTGAGGACACGGGGAGGTGGCATCCTGGTCTGATGCTAAGAAAGGGCACTTCTGCAGAAAGCCAGGACCTCCGGGGAGGACAGCACGCAGTCTTCCTCCTCTCATGTGTCTGTGAAACCAGCATGTTTGCTGTCAGAGCCTTGGAAGAAGGCAGAGAAGGGCACGTCTCTGTCCCTGGTGGCCCAGCAAGTCCGTTCTCCATGTCATCACGGTTGACATCCCACGCTTGGGACTCCGCTGTCCCATGGGGCCTCATGCCCAAGGAGAGACCACACACCTGCAGGATGGAAGTTGGGTAGGGCCTTGGGGTGTCAGATGGAGGCAGAGAGATGGTGAGGATGCCACTTGTGAGCCCACTCCTGCCCGTGATGGTTCCTTGTATCCCAGGATGCCTTACAGTCCAGGGAGGGGGCATCACATAGTCATTCCCAGCATCCGGAGGTGAGGCTGAACCCAGAGCTGCCCCGGCACGGGAGATGTAGTCACTGGGAGCTTTTCAGGCACGGCCCACCCCCCATCCCCAACCCAGGTGAGGATGACAGATTCACGGCCCACAACTCCCTCTCAGTCCTTGCCCGGCTTCCTTGCACGCACTGTGGCTCCTGGTGAGGGGTCTGCAAGTCCTGGGCCGTGGGACCCAAGACACAAACCCTATGAATGAGCCCTAACGATCCCTGGAACCGTCAGAAATCGCCCAAGAGGTGCTGGCTAGAGTGGCTCCTGGCTAGAAGACAGCAACACACAGCAAGAACTGCCTTCTGCAAGAGGATCCGGCTGCAAGGACCCAGAGTGCTCTCTGGTCGTGCACACACTCACACTCATGCACACACCCCACACGCTCAAGTACAGACCTCACACACACACACACTTGTCATGTGCTCACACCCATGTGCACTTGCACACTCACACTCATACTCACACCCACACTCATGTACACTCAGTCCCACCGGGGCACCCCCTGCTCTCATGGACTTGTAGGAACGCAGCTGGGAACTGGCTTCCTCACAGAACTGAAATGTCACAGAGCCACCACTGCCTTCCCCGTTTGGTAAACTGCCTCATTCCCCAGGTTGGTTAGTGTGGCGCTCAGCCGTGCAGGCTGTGAGGATATAGACAGAGAGAGCAGTTCCCAAATCTCCAGACCAGGGAACCAGGGAGGAGGATGATGGGCTGTGCTCAACACCCGTCCTCCCAGCCTGGGTGGCCCCTCCTCCGGGGGCTGTGGCCTCAGTGTGCCATCCGCTGGGAGGCCCTGACAGAGCCCAGGGAGACCCCCTTACAGGACAGTAAATCATCACCGAGGGACCCAGGACAGACAGTGGCTGGAGTGGCCGTGCTGTGATGTTGGCACCACAGGAGCTAGGAGCTCCTGGCCTGACTTAGCCTTCCCAAAGCCTGGAGCTGTGGGTCTCCCTTCGGTTCCATGAGGTACCCTGTGTCCTATCCATGGACTCCCTAAGTCAGTGCATGGCTGCTGCCAGCATGGCTGCTCCCAGGCCCATGTGGCTGCTATGTGGCCTGTGCCACACCCCCGCACCTATGTGCTCAGCCAGAGGAAACCCTCAGAGCAGACGGCACCTCCACCCATCTGAGCAAGGCTGCCATGTCTGACTTCTGGGCAGGGACTCTGCGGACGGGGCCTGCAAGCACGAGCCAGCCCCCCATCCCTGTGCCTTGGTGTCCCAGGGAGCTCACTGCTGCGGAGGCAGTGAAGGCAGGGGGCAAGCATGCCTTGGTCCCACCTCGTTATCTCAATGGCTCAACGAATGAGCTGAAGGACCTTCAGGGCAGGAGAACCCATGGTTGGATCGTCATGCTGCCAGTTTTCTCATCACAGAAGAAAGTTTTCCTGGACATCACCTGCTTCTGAGAGCTGGCGGGTGGTGGGGATTCACCCTAACTGCTGTGAGGGCTCACAGTACCCAAGCGTCCTGGGTGGACTGAGGGACCCATGGAGACACGGTCTGGGAGGGTTGTGCCTGTCTCTTCGGGGTGTGCCATGTGTCTTTGTCCTTCGCTGACCTAGCCAAGCCTCTATCCGCTGTACTCCTGTTGCCCGGGGTGACTACACGCTGAGCTCCACAAGTGTCCCCAGCAAATCACCAGACATGGGGGTGGTCTTGGGGACCCGACTCGCTCTTTTTACCGGCGTCCTTCCTGGATGAGCCTGCAATTCCCTTGACCAGTGCCCGCCTCACCTTCTGTGGCTTCCGGGGCCCCTGCCTGCTGTCCCTGCTCCTGCCTCTGCTCCCACTTCCACTGTGAGCCCCCTGTGTGCCTTCCCTTCATTTGCACAATGCAGGTCTCCCCTTCCAGGAAGCCCTCCATGTTCTGTCCCATGCGGCTGGTCCCCTGCTTCACCTGAATCTCACATGGTGGATTCCCGGATTCGGGAACTGGCCTGTCTGCGTTTGTACCTCAGGGCAAACGCAGATACCCCCGCCTCTGAACTGAAAAACTGGCGCCCCAGCCCCTGAGACGTGTGACCCTGTATGCCTGCAACCTCTTCACACACATGCCCAACCCTGGTTAGGTGTAGACTCAAGTTCTGATCCGACACATGGACCTGACAGCCTGGAGTGGGGACCAATCTGGAAAGTGCCATATCCCCTCTTTACAGACTAGACTCCCAAAGAAGTAATGGAACCAGGGTTGCACAGCTGGCCAGCGGCAGGGCAATCGGACCCCATGCACGTCCTGGAACACTCCCTCCCTGGGTGCTGGGCGCCATCACCTGAGCTGGGGGCGGCTGGGTCACTGTCATCTGTGACGTCCTCCTAGCCCTCACCCCTTGCACAAGGCAGCAGAGACAGCACCCCAAGCCACACTGGTGACGCTCCGTGACTGCCCAGGCTCGTGGGTCCCCTGGTCCCACAACATATCTGAAATCTCTCTCCTCGGGGGGACGCGTGACTCCCTCCCACTTTAGGGAATCGGCTCAGAAACCAGAAGCTTTGGCTTCTTCCCTCATCACGCCCAAGGGCCAGCTTTGGGGGCCTGGCACCCTAGAGATCTTGGGTGTCCTTCTGCTGAATCCTCTGGACATTTTCAACGGCAAAACAGGTTTGATTTGCAGAAGCCATGAAGGAACAGGGGCAATACAATTTGTAAAACAGTGTTAATGGAAACAGTGGAAGACTGAATGTGTCAGTGAACATACCAGGTTAGTGACGGCCTGAGAAAATAAGCCAGTGCCCATGTGGCCTGGTGGCAGTGGAGGATAGGGTGAGTGGAGGGGGAGGAGGGAGCTTCACGCCTGACCTGCCCACAAATGCCCAGCATGGTCCCCAACTCCCCCCAGAAGCACACAGACCCACGGATCCATGCCTCCCCTCCTGGGCACAGGAGCAGAGGCGGAGAGGAGACTGCAGATCCGAAACAGGTGCCATGAGCCCCACACCTGCTCCCTGGCGGGATACCTAATTAACTGCAGCTCCAAGCCCCCAGGAACCCGACCTCAAACCCGCCCTGTGGCAGCTCCGGTGTACCCTGGAAGTTTCCAGATGGCCCCTTCCGTTCCCCTTAGGTGGGCAGCCTTGCCTGAAACTGCATACCTTGCTGATAGTTCCCTTTTCCCCCATTCCCTCTGCCCCTAAAAACCCTTCCACTCCAGTGGTTCTTCAGTATTTGCTGGACGGGATGTTGCCCATTCAGTGAACCACTCCTCGAAGCCACTGTGACTTTCAAGTTTGCTCCACCAAATTCTGTGGCTCAGCAGCTGCACGGAGGCTCACAGACATGCCTGACAGGTGTGCATGATGAGCCAGGCCTGCACACCTGTGGCCGGTGATGACAGCTGCGGTTCTGACACACCGACACACACTGGGCCCTTGCAGGAGCTCCTGCACATCTTCCTCCGATCATGGCCCCCATAGTTTGCACGACTCCTGGAGGTAACCAGAGCGTTAACACCACCTGACAGATAGAGAAACCCAGGCACAGAGAGCTGAGGCCACTGGGAAGGGGGAAGCCAGAGCCAAAGCCTAAGCTTGCCAGGACTCTCCTCCTTTCCCGAAGGGCCACGTCTAATTTGCTTGCATCTTCATGGGGCTGTGACGACCCTCGCGCTCTGTGACTTCTGATGCACAGATGTCCCCACACAAGCATCATCACAAGCTGCTGCAGCTGGGACACGTGTGTATCACCCTCTCCTCTGTGTCCTGTGGCCAGGACTCGGGCAGGCCCAGGCAGCATCCGCCATGGGAGGTGGCCCAGGAGAGAAGCAGCAGCGGCTGGAGGCAGGGCAGCAGGGGTCCCGGGTGAGGGAGGGTAAGAGCCAGAAACCAACCCAAATAGGATGGAATCTGGTGAAGCTGGGAGGGCTAGGGAAGTGCCAGTTGGGGGAGGAAACAGCAGGTCTGAGTGGGGCCCTCTGCCAAGTTTTCCCGGAAACAGGAAAGGCTGGTCCCAAGTCCACCTGAATCCACAAGTTCCATACCCCACTGACCTGTAGGATGAGTGGTCCTGATCATACCTGGCCCCTAAGGAAGCACCTGGCACCCCAGGTTGGCTGGATGCCTCCTCCCAAGGGTGACTGCTAGTCCTACGGAAACAGCACGTGGGCAAAGACTGAGATGTGGGGACCAGAAGGTGACCCAGGGACACTGGGTGTACAGACAGCCGATGTGGAGAGGCAGGGACATTCCCTTCTCAATAGGCCTCAGGCCACCTGTCACATGGGACTGACCACAGGTCCGCGTCCAGCCCTGGACCCTGAGCCGCCTGAGGGCAGGGAAGCTCTCTGGTCCCTCGCCTGAGGAGAGAGCCAGTCATGCGTGGGACCGCCACCAGGGCCGAGAGCAGGACAAGCCGGTGGCAGAGGCCCCACCAGGAGGCCCGGCAACTCCAGGATAAAGAGCTGGATGGTACACAGCAGTGCCAGAAGCTGCCAGGTGGGGGTCGGAATCCGGGGCATATTGGGAGGCGGCAGGGGGCAGCGATCTCTGCCTGTGACCTGGCTGAG
The DNA here is from genome assembly GCF_030435805.1 of Mustela lutreola. Classification (NCBI taxonomy): domain Eukaryota; kingdom Metazoa; phylum Chordata; class Mammalia; order Carnivora; family Mustelidae; genus Mustela; species Mustela lutreola. Next base: position 46,961,655 of record NC_081304.1, on the reverse strand, counting down.
TGCATCCTCTCACAGGGACCCGGCAGGACAGCCTGTGCTCAGGGCCATCCCACCCAAGTGTCCCTGGGCCTCCCAGGGTGCAGGCTGTGGGGAGAGCCAACAGAAATAAATCTGAGTTAACCCGTGCTGATCACCAGCTCCCTAAATCAAGGACCTGGCAGATCTTCTGGGTGAGAATCAATCTTCCTGTCGCCATAGTAAATACCATAACCCTTTTCCCAGTGTGGTTTAGAGAATGTAACTGTCATGCTCATGATTTATTCGAAAATACTCTGCCAGGTTAGTAAATGAATGGGGGTGACAGCCTGCTTTTGAGCAGGAGGTCAGAGTGTTTTTCCAGGTGCCGGTCTCCCCCTCGCGGCCGCTCTCCCACACCGGCTTCCGCAACTGACCCAGATGGAGCCCCTGGGCGGGTCCCCCAGGCATGGAGGGCCTGCTCTGCGGCCAGCAGATCAGGACGAGATGGCCACGGCCTTCTGGGCCAGTGACTCCGGATTTCTCTTTTTCTGTACGATAGTTTGTTTTACCCACAGTTAATGAAGAGTGGGTTCTCGTGATTCAGACCATGCAGGGGCTTCTAGCGAGAACGCCAGCCCCATGTCACACTGGGGCCACCAGCTCCCACACAAACAGGTGCATCCTCTGTCCAGCGCGTCTACGGGATTATGTTACTCCCACAGCCTTTCTAACCATTTCTGCCGACACACTGCATAAATGTCCTCTGGTTCAGGGCATCCTGACATGGATGTCTGAGCTTTCTTTCACCATAGGTTCCACGGCTGGTAAATTTTGATGCGTTCTGCCAAACTGCCCTCATTGTTGACACATTGTCAACAGGATGCACAGTGTCCCTTTTTCTCTGTTGTGCTTGTAAATCTGGTATTTAAGTTTTGCTAGACGGATGGGTAGAGAGTCCTCCTCGCCGGCTTCCCAGGAGTGTGGCTCACACTGGCTATGTGCTGTGCCCGTGTGTGGTTTCCCATTAGGGTGTCTTTTTCCTTATTATGGAATTTGGGGATCTTCACCTTTGTCTTTTGCAATGTGCATGGGCAGGAATCCTCCACCCCACAGGACTGTAGTTCACATTTTTCCTGACTTTTCCTCTGACGTGTCTGTGTCTCTCTTTTGCGCTCATCCCTGCCCTGCAGCAGCCATGCTCTGGGGCTGTGTCCTCTTACTTCACACTCTCTCCCCAGGCAGTAGGGTTCATGTGGGACATCAGGCCCCACCTGTTAGAGTCATAAATCCCTTAGGAGCATCTCCAGTCTTTCTGGGCTCTGCCCATATATCTCCCTGTCTGCTTGATGTCACAAAGTGCCACCAACTCAGCAAACCTAAAATCACACTCAGGATCTTGCTTCCCAAACCTCTCTTTCCTTTCTATCCTGCCGAACATGCTGTGCTGTGCGCTGGGGTCCCTCTCCTGACGCGGGCGTTGGAGGGAGGTCTTCATCAGCTGCTACCTCAACTCCCGCTGCTGCTTTGCCCTCCCCACCCCCTGCCGGCTACACTCTTATCAGCTCCAGGCCTTCCTTGTGCAGCAACCAGACCCATCCCTGACAATGCACAAATGCGGTTCCATCACGACTTCTCAAACCATCAGAGAGAAGAAGGAAGCCTTCCCGTGGCCAATATGACATGCACAGTTGGCCTGCCTATTGTCTGTTCCCAGACTCCCTCCCTGTGCACCGTCCACGGCCAGCTCTGTACCACTGGATCAGTCAGAACACTGGGTCTCCACACCTGTCTCGATGTCTCTGGCAGGTGTGGCCCTCAGTGGGGCTCGAAGCTGGCCTAGCCCTGGGCATACCCAGTGGAGCCTTCAGTGGAAAAGCAGGGAAGGCAGGGCAGGAGGGCGCTGGGGTGCCAGAGGCATGCACTTTCTGTGGGGCAACCATGCAGCCAGACACAGTCTGAGAGGGAATTCAGTTTCTACAAGCAATAAGGGAGGAAAGAGAATTGGGGTGAGGTAAGGAGAAGAGAGGCCTCTCCCCCATTGGAGACACTGCCCTGGGGCAGACCCAAGGCGAGCAAAGGGACACCACAAAGCCCTTCAGTGAAGCTGTCATCAGAAGCACACATAACATTTTTAGAACAAAAAAAAGGAAGAAAAAAATCTGATACCCGAGACTACGCAAGCAGCTCTCAGAGCTGACACCAGAAAGCACCCAAAATGGGTGAGCTGGGGCATATCAGAATGGGAAGGAGCTTGTAAAAGGGATGAAAAGACGAGCTTGAGACCCGGAGGAGGTGTTTGCAAACCATCGTTCCTACAGAGGACATGGCCACAATATACCGAGAAACTTCAAAACCCAATAAAAAATTAAAAAAAAAAATAATAAATAAATACAAATCTTAAAAAAAAAAAAAAAAAAAAAAAACCCAATAGCCAAAACCAAACGAGCAATCCAATCAGAAAATGAGAAAAACAAGTAATCAGACATTTCATTTTTGAGAAAAAAAGCACAAGAAACATGCTTGGCATCAGCAGTCGTCAGGACAGTGCAAAGGAAAAACCACGGTGAGACACCACGGCACATCCATCAGCTTGGCGGTAACGGACATGGTGATGGAGAAGGGGAATGCGCTGCGGGGAGCAACTTTAGAAGACAGTTCAGCAGTGCCTTGTAAAGGGAAACATGCAGCTCTTACTAACCAGTATCCCAGAGAAACGAAGACTGTGTCCACAGAAAACTGCAGACTTGTTCACAGAAGCTTGATTCCTCAGAGCCAAAACCTGGGGTCAAGCCGATGTCCTTTGACGGGTGAATGAAAGGCATGCCCACAGCATTGCATATGGCTGAGCCATAAACAGGAGCCAAGGACAGACTGGAAGGCACTCTGGGGCACAGTGCTGCGGGAGGGAGCCAGGGCAGAAGGGGACAGGCTGTAAGGGGTTATGAACCAGGCAGGGGCACTAGGGAGGTGCATGTGGTTGGAACAGTCCTGCAGGCAGGATTTTCTTTCCCGAGGACAGCAGGGGGAGCTGGTGAGTAAGCCGCTGTCGGTAACTGAAGACATTAACACACATTAGTAACATAGTAACATTAGGAACCCTGGGGAAATGGAGTAAGAGGCATGGGTGTATCAATGTCAGTGTCCTGATTGTGATGTTACAAAATGTTACCACTGGAGGAAAATAGGTAAAGACCCACAGAACCTCTGTGTGTTATTTCTTAAAACTGCATATGAGCCTGTGATTATTTCAACAAAAATTTCAATTAAAAAGAAAGCTAAACACATACCTGCTGTAAGATCTGACTGTCCTGCCCCGGTGTGTATGCACCCAAGGAAAGCGTGGAACTGTCTTTACGATGACTTGCAAGTCGATATTCACTGCAGGTTCATTTGTTTTTGCCCCGAGCTGGAAACACCTTGAGTGTTTCTCCACAGAGGATGGGGAAACCAGCTGTGGGCATTGTGGCATGGAGTACGATTCGGCCATACAACAGGAGGGAAATCCTATCAGGAGGAAACCTGGAGAGTGTTCATGACAGAGGAAGCCGGAGGCAATAAGGAGTAGGATTCTGCTTATAAAACTCTAGGAACCGCTAAGTGGTCTACAGCGAAAGAAAGCAGGTCAGTGGGTGGCTTGGGGTGAGGAGGGAGCAGCAGGAATCTGCTGGGTCTGTTCACTGTCCCAAGTGTGCTGACGGCTTTGTGGGCATGTGCGCCTCAGGCGGACCTAACTGTGCAGGCAGAGGCCAGACCCAGACATCCACTCTGGCCCAAGTCTGGAGTTCAGACAGTCGCTGTTCTGAGTCCTGACCAGGAAGCCGGTTTCAAGCCTAGGACCTTCAATTCTGCTCCCCTGGGCCCCAGGTTCCCTGGCACTTCTAGGGCAATGCTGCCAGGATGCTGGGACAAGTGCTCAGAGCATGAGGGGGCAAGAGCCACCCACCACTCCCAGCATAGGATGCAGGTCCAGGGAGTGGTGGTCACTCAATGTGGCTCTGATCCTCCCCAGGAACAGCCGGCCCGCTTCCCACCACCTGTGCCAGATGCAGGGGCCCCCAGCCAGTGGACTGCTCAGGACCAGTGCTGGGACGCAGGAGGGTTCCAGAACAAGAGAACTGGGATGGGGAGGACCTGGCCGGAAGGTAATGTGGGTGATGCCTGGGGGCAGGAGCTGCTGGGAGGGATCAACTGCAGAGCTCAGGGTGACTTCCCAGATGGGGCGAGGACAGAGGGAGCCCTTCCCCAGAGCCATGTAGGCCACCTAGAAGCACCTGCCAGGCAGGAGAAGGTGTGGTGACTGCCTTGGGGGCAGGGGAGAGGGTCCAGGCCCATCTGAAAGACTCCAACCTCCCCACCAGTTGCTGCAGACTCTAAGGAGGCCCCGGAATGTGCATGCTTGTAACTGTGCCTGAACCTGAGTCATCACATCCCCTTCCCCGTCCTGCACTGGGAAAATGCAGCTGCCCAGAGCCAGAACAGGGGAGACAGCTAGCAAATGCCTATGGCATGAGGGGGAGAAGGAGAAGACAACCCCAAGTACACGTGTACCCACAAGCACACACCCGTGCACCCATGCACACACTTCAGCAGTTCTTGGAATGGTAGAGGCATGTGGGTCCCAAACCCGGCAGCCCCTGGGATGGGAGGCCTGGTAATCCTCTCAGGTAGGGCCCCCCAGCTCCTGGGGGTTGTCCTAACCCACAGGACAGCTGCAGGGGGTTGGCTTCTGATTCCCTGCTCAGGGTTTGGGGCGGGGCCTGAGTTTGGCCCTGCGTTGGTCCTGAAGGCTCCTTGCTGGCTCTGGGCCCGAGGGCTCTGGCCCCGTGGCTGAGCTGGTCACTTTGAAAGTGGCAGCAATAACTCTCCAGGTGTGGGGGGTGGACAGTCCAGTCCTGTAGCAGTGGCAGACCTGCAGGGCTCGTGGCTGCTTAGAGCATGGGGGCCTCTGGGGCTCCCAGGGCACTGCTGGCCTGGCTGTGCCCATCCAGGGGGTGCAGACACACACTCGTGCTGGAGAAGGCAAGGAGGGCCAACATCCACAAACTGGGTGCCCAGACTGACCCAGGGAAGGGGCTGTGGGTGGGAAGGAGCCTGGGATGCAGCCCCCACCAGCCTTGGGGGGCACCCCCCGGTGCTTAAAATGAAAACAGCAGTAAGAACCAGGCCACCCGAGCCCCAGCCTCACAGAGCTGCTCCCACTTGTCTCACCCCCCTTCCAGCCCTCGTCCTGTCCTTGTCACTCTGCAAGTGTAATATGTACATCATTTTGCACCGGGGGGGGGGGGTTACTGTCCACTTAACAATACGTAATAAACATGCGTCAAGTTTCCATGCAGGATTCATAATCAAATTTAATAAAGCTGCACAAACAACATCGCATAGATGGCCCTAACTTACTAGATAACCCCATCACTGGGTGCATTGGTTTCTGCCGAACTGTCATTACTGACAGAGGCTGTGTTGCACATCTTCAGGGGATCATTTTTTCTTTCCAGAAGTAAACTGACTGGGCCAAAGGACGGCTGTTTCTGACTATACTGCACACCATCTGTGTAGAGCAGCGACGTCTCCTTCACCGCCAAGAGGAACCGAGTTCAAGGGCGACGCCACCTTCACGCCCCAACCCCGACCCTGCCAGTGCGTCTGGTGAAGAGGGGGGCACTTTCTGCCAGCTTAGCAGGTAGCATGTAGCACCTCAAGACGGCTTCAATTGCCCTCACTCTGACAACCAGAGAGGCTCCCGGTTTTCCCAGAGTGGTTGGCTCTCCGGAGCACCCCATGTGAGCAGACGGGCTGGAGCACGGAGCCTGCTGGCTACCGGGTTACTGTTTGCCTCTCGTGAACCGTGACGAGCCCTTCGTGGGCTGGCACAACCACCTCCCTCTCCCTGGCCTTTCCCCATGTACACAGGTCTTGGCTTTGTTCCTGCTGTCATCTACCCATGTTTCCCTGTGGCTTCTTGTGTGGCTTCAAAGCTGAGAGCGGTCTTTCTTCATTAGTATAATAAATGTTTCATTATGTGCTAACTGTTCTGTTTGTTAGTTTTGTATTGTCTTTTTTTTGTTTTAATTTTTTATAAACATATAATATATTTTTATCCCCAGGGGTAGAGGTCTGTGAATTGCCAGGTTTACACACTTCACAGCACTCACCAAAGCACATACCCTCCCCAATGTCCATAACCCCACCCCCCTTCTCCCAGCCCCCCTCCCCCCAGCAACCCTCAGTTTGTTTTGTGAGATTAAGAGTCACTTATGGTTTGTCTCCCTCCCAATCCCATCTTGTTTCATTTATTCTTCTCCTATCCCCTTAAGCCCCCATGTTGTTTTTGTTTTTTAAAGAGGTTTGGCTCTTTGAGGCATCTGCTGTCTATTCCAGCACAGCAGGTGGGGGATACGGATCTAAATTAAAAATTCTTCTATGTTATCTTGTTATCTGGTTTCTCAATATCATTCATTTTTAATTATTATTTTATAAAGTGTTCTAACATCAGAAAGGTGAGGCCTTCTGACTTGCTCCTTTTATTTTTCAAGTGTCCTATGAAACCCTCATCTGTTTGTTTCTCCAGAACCCACTGAGTCCAGAAAAATACGGTTGGGATTGATTTGAGGGAGGTTGTGTCTGCAAATGAAGCTGGTGACATGTTCTCTCCCTACGACGTGTGCTCATTGTGAGATAGATCATGTCTCTCACCTTGTCCCTACCCTGCAGGGGCTGCAATTTTCTTTACAAAGGTCAGGCATTTATTATGTTTATTCCTAAGTCAGTCAGATCACCTGTTTCTGTTACAAATGGATGTTTTCATTATATTTTCCTGCTCGTGCTCAGGAAGACAACCAGCTTTCATGTGTATGGCTTGCAATCGTCTTCCTTCTTAAACTTTCAACTGTTGCCGATTCCTTTGTATCCACTGACCACACCAAGGTTCTCATATTGTGTTTCCCTCCAGCTTGTCTTGTCCGGCCTTCTGAGTTAACTAGAACATCCAAATGAGACCAGGGTGAACTACCTTAAGTGTTTTTAGGAGCCTGGGAGGGTGTTCCTTATTTATTAGTCATTAATCATCAGTGCAACAATAGCAGGAATTTAATTTTTTCCTAAGTTTGAAACCACTTTACAAGAGCTGATTGTTTCCTTCTGCTTCACCCTAGCGAGGAGTCCTTTCATTCTTCAGCTTTAATTTGTTTGAAATGGTTGAATCTTATCACTTTATTTTTCAGGTAGCTATGAGTTCGATTTTAGGCCTTTTATGTTGTCCTTCATGTTGAATGAATCATGAACATTTCTCCCCAGGGACAGAGCTGGGGTCCCCACCGAGGTCTCCCATTTCCCACCCCCACATGGTTTGAAGGAGTCCCCCCTCTAGGAAGGTGTGTTTTGGTTCACAAAGGTGGAGCGTGGCTCAGAGTTGTGAGAGGACCAGTGCAGGGGAGCAAACTTTGCCACCGCAGAGGAAGCCTCTCTGGCATATTATTTTAAGCCGGTGGTTTTTAAGAAAATGTAGACCCGCCAGGACTGTAAAAACCAAGGAAACATTGCCTTTTGTAAGAGGCATTTCCATGCACAAGGGAATCTCCATTTGGAAGAGTGTCCCCATTGTTTTGCTGGTGATTTTAAATCTCTAGAAACTCTTACCAGTGGAGGAGGCATGGACTTAAGTCTGCAAGATGGCCTCAACCTTGTTCACTGTGCTTTCCCGGCAACCTCCCATAGCAGACTCCCCACCCCCAACCCTTTTGTTTTGAGCTGAAGATGGTATTGAAGGTGATGGCTTCAGCCATTTTTCTGGGTCTCTCCCATGTACTCAGGAGTTATACATGTAAACTTGTGTCTGACTTTCTCCTGCCAGTTTGTCTCACATTGACCTGAGGCTCAGGCCAACTGGAAGAATCCCGTAGGGCAGAGGAAAATTCTTCCTCCACAATACCAGTGAACAGGCAGATGAAAGGTGCTTCTGGACAGAATTCTTTCTGCCTCAAAGCAGCACATCAGGACACCTGGATTCAACGGCAGTGGTGAAACAGGCAATAATAGGCATCTGCGTGAGACTGACTTTTAAATTAAAAAACAAAACAAAAAACTCGCAAAGACCAGAGAATTGATGGCAAACGCTCTCTCTCTGAATGGAGAACTAGGCTCTTTTGACTAAACTTTAACAGAGGCCCAAGTACAAGTGGCAGAGGAAGATCCCATACTCAGCACCCAGATCCCCTTCTCTGTCTCCCCTCTGAGGCCATCAGACTTCCTGTCAGCCCCCTGCAGCCCCTAGTCCTCCTCTGGAATCTGCAGCTCCTGCCTCCACCCTCTCTGGCTGCCTTTCTCTGCTGCAGAGGGGGAGAATTTGTTCTGCTCCTATTAGCCAGAACAGTACTGCTCCCTGGGATCCAGCAGGGCACAGGACAGCCCAGGGAGTACTGTTCCTGTTGCTATGTGGGCAGCTGGCAGTAAGCTGAGTCACCTCCCTGCCCACCCTCTCTAGGACACGGGTTTCCAAAATATCCCTGAGGACATCTCATTTCGCATGATCCAAGGCCTAGCCTGTGGGGCAGGCTGACAAGGGTTACCACTAAGGCCCTCGCTGTACAGATGGATGGATGGACACGAAACACATGCAGCTAAGAAATGGCAGAAGAGAAATTCCTAAGTGAACTCCAATACGATTCCAGACCCCCAGTTCTTTTAAGCATATCACACTGTCTTCCTGCAAGAAATCTCTTCTCCTTTCAAGCTCGAACTAGAGAACTCAAACACCCACAACTGTAGGAGCTAAGTGTGTATTTGCTTTAAGTAACTTGAGACTTCTCAGAGTGTGAAACCTAGGGGTTGCCAGACTGGGGAAGGCACAGGGAACCCCTCACTGACTTCACCCCATTTTGTTTTAATTCTCACAAAGCAAATCAAACCTCATTCTCTCAGTGACTCAAATGCTGAGCAGAGTGGAGGGTGGGTGGGCACAGGAGGAAAGGGGGTGTCCTGGGCATTCCACTATAAAGGGCTCTACTCACAGGTGCTTAGGGCTGGCCAGGAGGACCTGCATGCCCCAGGGCCTCAAGAACAGAGTGCACTTGGTGGGAGGGGCTCAGGCTGGCTTTCCAGGTGAGGAGGGGCTACAGGTGGGAGAGAAGCTCAATAGACTCCATTCTGAGTGGGAGAAGGTCCCAGGGGACTAGGATGGAGGGACAGATGGAAAACCCCATGGGGAATGAAGGAGAACAGCAGGAACACCAGCCCAGAGGTGGGGCTGTGAACAGAGTTGAGAGCCTAGTTCATAAAACACAGTGAGGGGAAGCGGACAACCCTCCAGAGTTAGAGAAGTGAGGAGTCCAGGGTCCCACAGCTGCAGGTGCAGAGCAGGTGAACCCAGGGCTCCCATCCCAAAGCCAGGGCTCTGTGGATGGGCCATGGACGCTGGAGCAGCTACACCTGCAGCACCACAGCAGGCGGGGCCGGTCCAGGGCTCCAAGTTGCCCACCTGGTGAGTCCCACAGGTGACCCCATCCCAGTGTGGGTGCTGGCCAGATCAGTGAGAGGCCCCAGGGCCCTGAGAGCAAAATAAATACAGCTGGGAGTGGCTGCAATCTGTAGAAAGGGGCCAGCATGTACACCTGCCCACCGAGGCCTCACTTCCTGCAGAATCTGCAGACAGCATGAACAGGCTCTGGGATTCCTGTTCTAAAACATCCTGCTGTCAGGGCACCTGGGGGGCTCAGTGGGTTAAGCCTCTGCCTTCTGCTGGGGTCATGATCTCAGGGTGCTGGGATCAAGCCCCACATTGGGCTCTTTGCTCAGCGGGGAGCCTGCTTCCCCCTCTCTGCCTGCCTCTCTGCCTACTTGTGATCTCTTGTCTGTCAAAAAAATAAGTAAATCTAAAACAAATAAATAAATAAAACATCCTGTCATTCCCTGGCCCCACCTCCCTCCAGCCACCACCCCGTCTCTGCCCCCAGGCCCCACAACAAATCCTGTGAGTGCTGTCTGCAGTTCCAAGCCCTCACCTCCTGCTCTGGTTAACAGATCCTGGCCTGGCTCCTGTCCTGGCACCCCTGGAATCGCCTTTGTCCGGACCCAGGGTCCCCTGCCCTCTCCTCTGTCTGGATCACTGCTGGGATTCAGAATGAACTGCTCCAAGATGGGCCACTTAGCCATACAGATAATTTTGAGCTGGAAATAATCAAGGTCCAAAAAACTCAGGAAGAAACTGTGACCTCCTCAAACTGCCTGGAAGTTTAGAAAAGCTCAGGAGGAGCGCTCTCTTGGTAGATAGCTACGTCATACTTAGAGCGAGGTATGGGGAGCGGGAGGAGCCCAGGAAGGCCCGTTTGATCAGAGTTCCCTGCGTCCCATCTTTCCCGATAGCCCAGCAGACACCTGCTACCAAACATTGGTCCTGTTTATCTTCCTATAGACTGTATTCCTTCCCTTCGAAGTTCCCAACCCTGCCTGGTCTCAGTCCCAATGACAATGCCCCTCATTTCCTTGCCTTTGGAATCTCACATTTTTGCAAAGGGGGCAGGCAGGATGTCCCTATTCCTCACGCTGTCCTGCCTTGCCAGGGCTTCCTGAAGGCTCCATCTGCCTGCACCGATTTGCAAATGAGGACACAGAGCAGGGAGGCTCCCAGAAAGAGCCTCCTCAGAGGAGTGGGCTCCGGTTCCTTGTCCCTCCACACCCCTACACCCCCATCCCTGCCTCCTTCTGTGTTTAGCCATTCTAACTTATGAGCAAACATTCTTTACAAAAGAATGTTTAAAAACCTTGGGATTAATTTAATCAGATATTTAACTGCCCTGTAATTAATCATCTAAGCGTCCAATGGAAAGAAGACAGCCTCTTCAATAAATGGTGCTGGGAAAATTGGACAGCCACATGCAGAAAAATGAAATTGGACCATTTCCTTACACCACACACAAAAATAGACTCAAAATGGATGAAGACCTCAATGTGCGAAAGGAATCCATCAAAATCCTTGAGGAGAACACAGGCAACAATCTCTTCGACCTCAGCCGCAGCAACATCTTCCTAGGAACAACGCCAAAGGCAAAGGAAGCAAGGGCAAAAATGAACTATTGGGATTTCATCAAGATCAAAAGCTTTTGCACAGCAAAGGAAACAGTGAACAAAATCAAAAGACAACTGACAGACTGGGAGAAGATATTTGCAAACGACATATCAGATAAAGGACTAGTGTCCAGAATCTATAAAGAACTTAGCAAACTCAACACCCAAAGAACAAATAATCCAATCAAGAAATGGGCAGAGGACATGAACAGACATTTCTGCAAAGAAGACATCCAGATGGCCAACAGACACATGAAAAAGTGCTCCATATCACTCGGCATCAGGGAAATACAAATCAAAACCACAATGAGATATCACCTCACACCAGTCAGAATGGCTAAAATCAACAAGTCAGGAAATGACAGATGCTGGCGAGGATGCGGAGAAAGGGGAACCCTCCTCCACTGTTGGTGGGAATGCAAGCTGGTGCAGCCACTCTGGAAAACAGCATGGAGGTTCCTCAAAATGTTGAAAATAGAACTGCCCTATGACCCAGCAATTGCACTATTGGGTATTTACCCTAAAGATACAAACATAGTGATCCAAAGGGGCACGTGCATCCGAATGTTTATAGCAGCAATGTCCACAATAGCCAAACTATGGAAAGAACCTAGATGTCCATCAACAGATGAATGGATCAAGAAGGTGTGGTATATATACACAATGGAATACTATGCAGTCATCAAAAGAAATGAAATCTTGCCATTTGCGACAACATGAATGGAACTAGAGTGTATCATGCTTAGCGAAATAAGTCAAGCAGAGAAAGACAACTATCATATGATCTCCCTGATATGAGGAAGTGGTGATGCAACATGGGGGCTTAAGTGGGTAGGAGAAGAATAAATGAAACAAGATGGGAATGGGAGGGAGACAAACCATAAGTGACTCTTAATCTCACAAAACAAACTGAGGGTTGCTGGGGGGAGGGGGTTTGGGAGAAGGGGGCGGGATTATGGACATTGGGGAGGGTATGTGCTTTGGTGAGTGCTGTGAAGTGTGTAAACCTGGTGATTCACAGACCTGTACCCCTGGGGATAAAAATATATGTTTTTTAAAAAATAAAAAATTAAAAAAAAAAGAAAGGAACATTATAGACCAATCACCTATGGAAATAGACATAAAAATAATAAAAAACCCACTACTGAAATGAAAAAAAAATTAATCATCTAAGCTTAACGAATTGAACCCAGATCTCTGGGAGTTGGGTGTATCCCACTGACTTCTGAAAATAACTATGTGTCAGAACCTCAGGCTTCCTGCTCCCACTCAGGGCCTGTGGCCCCTGCTACTCTTGCCCCCAGCAAGCAGCCTGGGCTCTGCTCTTTGAGGCTAGAGGGCACAGCCTTTGCTGGAGAGGATGCCGGTTTACAGGTCACCTTAGGCCCGGGAGGCTGATCCCACTGCACCATGTGCCTCTGTGCCCACCTCTGTGCCACTGCGTCACCTCTGCAAGCTGCCACAGTTTCTTCATTGGTGGCATGGGGAGGACTCCGGCCGGCCAGTCTCTCTGGGCCCTGGACAGGCTCAGAGGGTCTCAAGGAGGGGCAACAGGGTTTGTAGACTATGAAGTCTAACCCACTAGTGAGAAAGACCCTGAAACCCCACACTTGGACCCTCTCTCCACTGTCCCCCAAGTCTGTCTGGTCCCCTGCCCGTAGCAATGAAGGAGGGCAGTGGCCCACCATCTGAGAGCATCTGAGGGGCTGACCCCTACTTGGGCTGGCATCTGGAGAACCCCAGCCGAGATGGCCATCCCAAAGGCCCTAAAGCCTGCTCCTGGGAGACTGGTGGAAAGCCAGGGCACAAGGGCAGATGAGGTCCTCATGGATGGGAGCACTCCCAGTGGGCCAGGCCCTGGGCTAAGGCTCACTTGCACTCATGTGTGGCATCTTTTGAAGCCCTCGCTGGGCCAGGCAGGGTCATCCCCCTGTAAGTGAGGAAACCAAGAACCAGAGTTAGCAGAGGATGGGGTCAAGCCCTGGCTACACAGGTGAAAGATGGGGCCAGCGCCAGTGGCTGATGGGCAGGACCCCTGCACCTGCCTGTCCTGGGACAGTGCTGGGGCCCCAGAGGGAGGGCTGTGGCTGCCCAGCTCATTCCAGGAGCTGGCTGGACCTCTGTCTCTGGGCTACCAGGGACAGAAGGCCAGACTCCTAGCCCCCCCAGGGCAGCCTTCCTCTGGCTATAGGGCACCAGGTTCTGTGTAGCACCTCTGTCTGGAGGGAATTAGCCCCAGACGGGCCAACACCTGACCAAAGCCAGAGCCTCTGGCAATGTCTTGGCCAAGGATTGATGAACTTGCCTGACTTGGGGGCTTCCAGGCCAGGGTCCTCCCCCGGAGTGATTTATGCCACCCCATTAGCTCAAGAAAGGTAGGATTCATAAAGCATCATGGCCTGAGGACCCAGTGCAATTAATATTCCTGTGCCCAGGCCTCCACCAGTGGATCAGGAAGGAAGCACCAATCTTTGGATTTAGAAGCAGATGGAAAGAGGAGTCTGGCCACGTGTCCAGTGAGCAACACGGACGCCTCGAGAGAACGCTGCCCTGTGGCTCTGTCCTGGGCATGGCCCCTGGCCGAGTGGCCCAGGATGTCATGCACCATAGGCAAACAGCTCTTCTCAGCATCACGGTCTAGACGGCCTGGTCAGCGGCAGAACCCAGGACCCGCTGTGTATGAGGGGCACATGTCCGGGCATCCGATTGTCTTTAAGTTACCATGGGTCTATGCAGCTATGCTACTGAGCTTGCGCACACCTTCTGGCCTCAAGGAGAGAAAATGGAAGCGGGCAGAAGGCAAGACGCTCTATGGGTCCAGACCCAAGCAATGGCCCCACTGGGACAGGCTCTGTGGCGGGTGTGGGACACCAGCAGCAGGCCAGGGACTTGCTGGAGTTCCGCACCACAGACTGGGAGGCCAGGCAGCACGAGGGCATGGGTTCACAGCTGGAGAGGAAGGGTCTGCTCCTGGCCCTTCCCCAGGCTTGCATGCCGCCATCTCTGTCCCCACCATGGTCTTACCTCTGTGCCTGTCTCTTTGTCCTAATTCCTCTTTATTTCCTTACTTCAGGAGACTAGTGACACTGGATTGGACCCCCAGCCTGGTGGCCTCATTTTGACTGGATTTGTCTGCCAAGCCTCCTTTCCAAATTGGATTACATGCTGGGCAGTGGGGTTAGGAGACGCATCAAACCCATATAGACCACAGTTGGAGTTATGCAGCCCCCAGCACAACAGGCCCCACAGCCTCGGGGTCAGGGATCAGATGCACCAGCCTGGTGTGCCTACAGGACATCCATGCCCAGTGACAGTGACAGTGGGCCCGCCGAGGCCCACGCAGCTGGACACTGGGTGCAGGGAACCCCTTAGGGCGCCCCAGCACCCCACAGAAAAGCCACTGACCCCCTGGGGAGAGAAAACTCGATTGCACGCTGAGCTCTCTCTGACCAGCTTATGACCTCAAGAATTCATTCCTTCTCCCTGAGCCCCCGTTCTCTCATGTGGAAGAGTGAAATAAAATTATTTAGGCTGTCTATATCATGTGAATTTCTCTGCAGATCGGATGGGCCAGTGGCTGCAAGAGCACCTTGTACCAGTCAGTTCTTGCTGTGTAACAGGTAGCCACAAAGATCTCTGTGATTTCATTCACATGCCCTCCGGGAAGGTGGGGCTGCTTGGGCTGGGGCAGCCGCTCAGCATCAGCCTGCAGGTTTGCCCCAACTGTGGTCTGTGCCACCAAGCTGGCTGGTGCATTCCATCTGTGCTTACTTCTGCTGCGGGCTGGAGGGGCAGTGAGGGCACAGGTGCCAGATGCATGGCTGTGTGTCGAGCCCATGCTTGTGTGGGGTCTGTCCACACTCCAAGACACCAACAGGGAGAGGGAAATGGGGAGGTCAGCTGGGGTCTCACATCCCCCACATGTGGACAGGTGTCTCCTGGCGGCACACGAACTCTATCTGACCCCATGGCATGGCCCTGTGAAGGTTGGCCCAATGACAGTCCCTCTACCACAGGCACAAAGGTTTAATTTCTGCTGTTTTTGTGAAAAGAAATAACTCACTAAAATTTAATTTGGTAAATTTCAGTCTTTGTAAGCTGTGAATTCAATAGAGACACGATCAGCAACCAGAGAACAGCGATAGCTCCCTATCACAGACTGCTTTTTTTTTTTAAAAAGATTTTATTTATTTATTTGACAGAGAACACAAGTAGGCAGAGAGGCAGGCAGAGAGAGAGAGAGAGAGAAAAGCAGGCTCTGCACTGAGCAGAGAGCCCGATGCAGGGCCTGATCCCAGGACCCTGGGATCATGACCTGGGCTGAAGGCAGAGGCTTTAACCCACTGAGCCACCCAGGCGCCCCCGCAGACTGCTTTAAATCCCCATTTCGTCGTTACCATGTCAAGGATAGTCATTATGTAAGTCACGGCAACATTCCCCATCTAGAAAAATAAAACATAACCTTGTGTGGGGTATTAGCATTCTCTGTCAGTTGTCAAGTGGGGAGACTTTAGAAGCACGATTTCTGAATTCCATGGTCAGATGAGGTGTTAGCCATATTGATGGAGACAATGATCGACCCAGCCCAGAGCAGTGCTGGCCAGTATACCCACCCCACGTCTCGTGGGTCCCCTTGGAGGCTTCTGCCAGAACTGGGGAACCGGGCCCCACATGCTCTGGGGACAGGCAGGGGCAGGGCCGACACACCAAGACCTGGGTCACACACACCTCCCAGCATGGACCAGATCTCTGGGGACTTCTTACAAGTTGATGACGACAGATTCCGTGCATACCTGGTGACCAGCATAGCCAGGGAAGCAGGTGACCTCAAATGTCCATGAAATCCTGTGCCTCATCATCCGCATTGGACTGATTTGCTTCTGCTGGGTCCAGGGAAGCAGAGCTGAGTCCCTCAGGTCAAGGAGAAAGGATGAAGTGGACCTTAGAGACCCCAAGACTGAGGTAACTACAGACAAGTCATGTGAGAGGGGACTGCCTCACCCACACAGTGCTTGGTACAGCAGTGTGTTCGCAGGCACAGGGTGGTTCAGGGAGGCCTCCCTGGAGGTGAGTGGCTGGAGAGGCAGAGCGCTTGGGGCACACCCAGGAGGTGAGGGCCCAGAGCCGTGCATGTGGCAGGCAGAACCAGAGTTTGGGCTCTGGCCAGTGGAGGAGGGGCTGAGGGCAGCAGGGGAGCAGGACAGGCAGAGAAGCCAGCTGGTCAGCAAGGGCACGGCATCCACAGTAGAGGGGCCGGGGCTAGGGGGAGTGGACACGACCAGTGGTGGGGGCCGCGCAAGTCTGACGGTTGGAGGTATGCAGCTCCAGAAGCTCGGGCGCCCCTCCATCCTGTCCCATTAATCCAGCCTGGGACTGCGTTTCCTTGGCTATAGATCTCTCCAGGCCTCTGAGGGTACATGTGAGGACCGGACAGGTCAGGACACCAGTACAACCCCTAACCCCAATGTGCCCCACACTTGTCGGGCAGCAGATGTGGTGCTGTGGAGTCCCCGCCTCGGAGGGCGATGGGCAGGTATTGAGGTCCAGGTCTGAGTTAGGCCTTGAACCTGCCATCCACCTGGTATGAAATTCACTCCTCAACACAGGTGTCCTCGGCATGGGCCCAGCAGAAGTCCCACAGGAGACTGACTTTTCTGGGACAGATTCATGTCAGGATGTCCACATTCTCCCCCCTCCTGAAAGGCACCATCAGATGGGGGTTGACAAGTGATGGCCTGCAGCCTGTCCCAGCCCCACTTGGACAGTGGTCACCTCCACCAGATCCTTATGCCCACACCAGTGACATCGGATGTGCACCCTCTTCCCAACCCTAGCCCTAAGCTGCAAACTGGTGTGCTCACCAATCTGCTGGACATCGCTCCATGAGTGAGGGCCTCCTGCTAAACAGACCCACATGGGTGGCTGGAGGCCCCCTTGCCCACTCCTGTTCTCTGCTCATGTCCCACACCAGCAGCCCTGGTCATGATGCAGGCAGTTCGCGGCCCCTCAGTGCCCACATGGCAGCCTCCAACCAGGTCTGCTGTGGGCCTGACTGGCTAAGATGGGTTCACACAGGAGCAGGATGGGTCCTAAGCTGGTCTGACCAATGTTGTTCCAAGGAGACATTTGAACAGAGAGATCCACACATGGAAAGCATGAAGGCAGAGACTGGGTGAGCGTCTACAAGCCAAGGAGCTCCGGAAACTGCCAGGGACAACAGTCACAGGGTGAGGCCTGGGCCACTCTCTCCTCTGAGCCTCAGCCAAAACCAGCCCCACTGCCCTGACCCTCCAAAACCATGGGACACGAGCTAGTTCTGCTGCTCACACCCCTGTGTTCGGATGCACCGAGTCGGTCATCATGAGGAGGAAGTTACAAATACTGACAGGGAGAAAACCTGAATCTGAACCAGGTGTACCGATGTGAACTCAGGGCTTCTGGTGTCTGGAAACTGATGCAGAAGTGTCAGCATGTGTGCATAATGGGGACGGATGGTACATCCGGCTATGCACCATACAGCCATACATACAATATGTAAACTACACGCAGATAACGACAACACATAATGTAGCGTGACACAGTATCTCACAGACATCTCTCAGCTCTGTTCTTTCAGAAAGCTCGAAAGAGGGGCGCCCCAACACCACTGAGCATGCCTAGCATCTGTGTCTGGGCTTCTACATATCACTTTCCACTGAAAGAAGGGCTCCTCAGAAAAGGGACTGATCCCAGACCTGGCGAGGTCAAGATCAAGCAAGGAAGTGGTCATAGAATGATGGGGACAGAGCCAGGATGGGCCAAGGGACACAGAGGGCTCCCACTGGTCAAATACGAGATAATGTGAGTATGAAATCGAATGGTGGTAGTAATCGGTTAGAACCTGCTGAGTAAAACAGAAAACCATGAGTCCACATAGACGTGCACACAAATGAAATGAAAATGTAACAAGGAGTAAAATACTGACACAACTTGAAGCATGGTCTTGCAGCGCAGAGGCATGACAGATGTCTTCCTGATGAGGAGACAGGAGCCATCACCTCCAGCAAGAGGACACATGGGAACAGGTGCCCTATCCTGTGGAGAATGCATCAACACACCTTCCTCTTGAGGAGCCCCACACAGACCCAGACTCCTGTCCCGTAGCCTTCTGCAATCTCAGGGGAAAGCCGAGGGCCTCTCCAGCCCAAGGGAGCCACAGGAAAGGGAGAACTCAGGGAAGCACATGGTGCTTGGGTAACACACGTCATAGGCACAGTTGGAGGGCATGGGCTCTGGGATCAGGCACACCATGGCTACCCCCTGGGTCACGGGCTGTGTCCTGGTTGTGTGGGAAAACATCTTTGTTTACAGAAACACATGCTGAAGCCCCAGTTTGCAAATAGCTTTGGGACACCAAGAAGACTCGGAAGCCATCCCGTGGGACCCAGCCTGGAAACCACTTTTCTCCATGCAGTCTTCCCAGTCCAGGCCAACTTCCCCTTCCCGGAGGCCATGGTGCTGGTGACTCATGACATCTAGACGCTGCTGACGGCTGGCTCACCCTGTGCCCGGCCTGTGGGTGCTCACAGGTGCAAGCAAATGATACCAATGCTAACCTGGGAGCCTCTGACACTCACGGGGACAGAAGGGGTTGGAGCCTGCAGTTTTCAACCTCCTGTGAGAAGGAATGCCTCGTGTGAGACGGATGGGAACCTCCATGAGTGGGAGATTTTTGGTCGTATGTGCTGATGTCTGGATGGTAACGAGCGACCGTGGAGCTGGCTGACCCCAGCACGGAAATTAGAGCACACCACAGGGAAGACATCCTCACCCTGTGGGCCGACAGGGGCTTGAGGCTCAGCTCCCTAAACATCTGAAATAATGATGCCTCTGCGTGCAGGAGGAAAATGCCCATGAGTTCCACCCACTGTGCATCACGGAGCCAGCATCTTGGGCACCTTCTGTACTGACCCGCAATCTACCTCACTTGCACTTCTCCATCTAACAGGCTCCCGACGCTGGCTGACCCCACCCCCTTCCCACCCCTCTGTGCCCAGGGATATCAGGATGGCCTGAAGGTGGAAGGGAGCCTGACATGAGGCTGTCCTTCAGGGTCCGGGTGGGTCCCACCTGCTCGATCAGTGAGGAGCACGGGAGGGCATCAGTTCTCACCAGGCCCCAAGATTCCTGTGGGTGGACGTTTCCCTGAATGTTCCCTGACTCCTGCCCGACATGCTCCTCTGGTGCTTCAGCAACCCCTCAGCACCGTCCTTCAGCAATCATGTCGGGCTCCAGCTGCAGCACAATGTACGAGTTCTCCACACACCACGCTGCACCACGCAGGACGGGGACTTCACACCAGCGGCCTTTGTCAGTATTGCGCACACCCCACCCTTCCCTTTGCACAACTGCCACTGATGATGAAGTCCTTGAGACTGCGCTAGGGTCACCTCTGCCAGGATGCCCTCCCTGATTACTCAGGAGTCACCCTGAAGATTCTCACCCTCTCTATGTCAAATGACAGTCCTCAGCTCTACTGTGTGTGCCCACACTCCCCTCTGTCGTAACGTGAACCACTCTTGGTGCTCCCCTTCTCCACCAGACTCTGATCCTCTCCACGCTGTGGACTCTGTCAGCAGGGACTTGACCATCCGAGAAAAGCTTTCATTTTGGGTGTGGTGGTCTCATGGTCTGGTCTGGACCAGAGTTAGAACACACAAGGCCTTGTGACTCTGCTAAGTCGGGAACTCCTCACTGGGCCACTACCAGCAATGTCTGAGGCTCCCCATCCCCTGCCCCTCTGGCCCGCCTCTTCTGGTCCTGAGCTTGGCTGGGACAGGGCAGCTCCTCACAGACGTGCTCTCGAATCCTCCAGCGGGCACTGAGTGCCAGCTATTCTTCCCAGGGATATGATGAGCATCCCTGTGCCAGGATGGAGCATGCGAGAATCTGACGTGACACACTCCCCATCCTCAGGGAAGGGTCTGAGCAGCGAGGGATGGGCCGTGAGGCAAACCCTGGAACGCAATGTGTTCGCATTCGGGTCGAGCAAAGCGCTGTGGGACGCAGTGTGAGATGGGCTGACCCCGCCTGGTGGAGCAGGGATTGGCTCTGGCTGGGAACAGTTAGGCTCCTAGATGTGCTATGGGCCTCCCAGCTCCTGGAGAGCCTGGAAACCAGGACCAGAATTGCAGGACGAGCCTCCTCTAAAACCACACATGACCATGGACACTCCAAGCTATGTTGGCAAGGCTCTGTAACCAGAGCGGGATCAGGGCAGCACTGGTTGGCTGCCCCAGGGCAGGAGGGACCCAGGCACAGATGGGCATGCCCTGTGCACAGACAGACTCGGCCATGCTGTCCTCCTTGCCAGCAGATGGCTGGGAAGAGGATTCAAAATCAATCCTTCCCGTTACGTATGCGCACTTGCCAATCTTTTAACGACAGAAACGGCATACGCGGAAATCAAGGCACCACAGATCACAGAGAGAAGGGCATCTCCCTGCTTGCCAACAGCACCCAGCAGCCCAGTCACGGTCCGAGGGCGTTGGCCAGCAGTGTGCCATGTCCCTTCCACCTCCTGTGTGCCTGTAAGCATGCACATACTTTGCCCCTGTGTGCCTGTCCACTGAAGATGTCGTGTACTTGAAAAGCTAAACTGTCTTCTGACCAATGTCTTTCTAGGTCAGAAGACACAGATGTTACTTGTTTCTTCAATGATTGCCTGCTACTCCATCCAGGTACACCTCATGTTGTTGAATTGTGCTCCTCCTCGTCGGTGTTTTAGTCAGGATCTGCCAGAGAAAAGGAACCAATAGGGTGTGCACGGAGAAGGAAAGTTATTTCCAGTGATGGGCTCATGGACGGTGAAGGCTGGCAAGTGTGCACTGTGGCAAGTGAGGCTGCAGGTGGTAGGCCCAAGGGAGCATCTCAGCTTCAGCCTGAATGCAGTCTGGGAGCAGAATTCCTCCTTCCTAGGAGGGCCTTCAACTGTTGGGACAAGGCCCACCCACACCATGGAGAATAATCCCTCTTTCATAGACTGCTGATTTAAGTCTTAGTCTCATATCTCACTCACACACACACACACACACACACACCTCGGCCGAAACATCCAGAATCAGGTCTGGCTGAGTACCTGGGTACCGGGCCCTAGCCAGGTTGACATAGAAGATTAACATCACCGCAGGAATTGTTAACTGTCAAATTCTAGACTGGAAGATTTCCATCCACATAATTTTCCTGAATCTTCCCAATAACCCCTGAGGTATGCAGAACTGCCTATTGCACCATGGCAAAGCGATGCTCAGAATTCAGGTTTACCTCACGACATGTTCTGAGCACTTCTGTGAGTTCGACATCAGCTGTGCTCTCAGGATTAACGCAGACAACGTGCCTGGCAGAGAATCAACGTCTGACAGAGACAGAGACCCCTCCTGTTCCCAGTGTTGTTGGGGGGTGCCTAGACAGCCCCTGCTCTAAGCGAGGGAGCACTCCCACTGCACATGGGTGGGCACAGCCAGTGGGCAAACTATTTACAAACCGCAACAGGTGCCTACAAGCTGGGAGGATGCTTAATTAAGCAGCAGCCTGGCCCACCACCTGGCAGCGTGTTTTCATTTCCTAGCCTGAGCAACGGTGTTGCCACAGTTGGTGCTTTGCAGAGGACATCTGAGAAACATTAGCGCTTTCCAAAGCCCATTCTCCAGACCTGCTGCGGAGCCCACTTCACCATCTGCCGTGGGCCCCAAACTGAGCATGCACCAACAGCCCCCGTGTGGGAGGAGCCACGGACTGCATGAGCGTAGTGCTTCCAAGGGCGGAGGGGGAGGCCAAGGAGCTCTGTGCTAGGCATGCTCTCCACCCACACCTGAGCCAGGGCCCCAGGCCAGCTCTGGACAGCAGGACAGGGGCCTCATGGCATGTTCCCCTGGTGCCACTCTGACCCTGCACTCCCTGCACTGGACTCACTTTGGGGGCACAGGGTGTGCAGAAGCTGCTGCCATCTGATCATGCTTGCTGCCTTTCAGACCTGAGGCTGGAGGGTGATGCCAGGGACCTCAGACAGGGCACACCGCTCTGCTGTCTGCCACCCCCACTGCACAGACACAGATGCGCCCCCCCCATTTAAGTGTGAGAAACCGGGGTCATTGCAGGGACTGCTGATGTGCGGTTTCTCTCTGGGCTTCTAAGGAGGAGACAATAGGTTGAGCATAGAATGGCAAGAAATGCAGGCAGGACTGATGAACCAGCCAGTCATCCTCACCCTGCTCCATGTGGGAAGGCCCCCACTGCTGGGAGAGGGTGGTGGAGGGAGCAGGTGACTCTGACCAGTGCAGCTAAGTGCCCGCCTGTCCAGAGCCTGGAGAGGGAGTGATGAGGAGGACGGTTGGGGTTGGGACCTGCAGGCATGGGGAGTCCAGGATCCCAGGAGTGTAGATGACAGGCATGCACACCTCAGGATCCCCAAGTCAGGAACTCAGGCTGAGAGTGAGCCAGCGGTCCCAGTAAGTGGACAGGTGAAGGGATGAAATCACTCACTGGGCACTTCGGGTCAGAAAATAAATCCAGCTGCAGAAATCAGGAGCATCACACTTCCTCCCAGTCAGCTCTGTGACCACTGAGATCCCATCCCCTCTACACAAATGCCAAGTGCAGGGCTCCTCGGGACATTGGTCTCCGGAGCATGGCGCACAGCCCTTGACTGCTGGCTGGGAAAGATAGCCGCCGACTTTAGCACTGTCATAAGCGTGGAGCTGTCACAGCCGGGATTTCTGGGTTGGATGTGGTAGGGCCGCTTGTAGGGAAACCTTAGCACATATCCTTTCTTGTCACGGGAGGGATTACTTCCCCCCAGGCCCCCTGGGGTATCAACGTCTGCATTTCCCCAGAAGTAGATTTCAAGATCGAGGTTTGAGCGTGGGTGGTTCCCTGGGTGGTTGCTATCTGGAGCTCTGCAGGGGAGTGGGAAGGGAAGGGGGCCAGTGCCAGGGGCCTTCCTAAGCAGGATGCCCTTGTGGGCAACAGGTCTGGAGCGCTCCCATCACCACCACCCGAGTGAGGAAACTGAGCTCCTTGTTTGCCAGCTTTTCTCTGCCAGGGGCCAAGGGTGGCTACTGGAGACCCGAACCCCCAGTGCTGCTATGCCTGGTCGGAGCATGCGTTGGGTGCCGGCCATACAGAGATGCTATGCTCAGCGTGTGTGTATCTCATCCCACCTGTGAGACAAACCTTGTCTAATCTCAATTGTGAGTCAAGAGCCGTGCCCACAGCTCTCCTTTTCCTGATCCCCCCAAAGACAAGCACAGCCCAAGGACAAAAAAATTGGTGTTTTTCTCATGACAGCTGGG
The DNA here is from genome assembly GCF_030435805.1 of Mustela lutreola. Taxonomy (NCBI): domain Eukaryota; kingdom Metazoa; phylum Chordata; class Mammalia; order Carnivora; family Mustelidae; genus Mustela; species Mustela lutreola. The sequence continues at coordinate 46,938,310 of NC_081304.1, read as the reverse complement.
AAGAAATGCAGAGGGAGTAACAAAGTAATCAATCTGAGGAAATTCCAGTGGTCCCAGAACCCCACAGGCTCATGCAGTGTGGCCCCTTATCCAGGGCTAGAGACCCAAGACCATCAAGAGATGCCCATGCACATCTCCTTGACTTTACTTTCTGAAGACAGAGTTGATGACCCCCTCCACCTCTAAGAATCCCACACACAGTCCCTGAACTACGGAGCCCCTTTCCCTGAGCGAAGACACCACCTTCCAGAAGGTCAGGGGCCTCCCTGCCTCTGCTGGGCTGCTTACATCCACACCTGGATCATGAGACGTTCGTCACTAAAGTCCTGTTTCATGTATAACAGACACTCTCTGCAGACTTCTTCGTAGGCATCCCCTGCAGCTGATAAGCACACACTGAGCGTTTCCGAACATTAGCTGTAACATCGCCGACTGATAAAGATCCCCAGTAAACAGCCGAGGACAGAGAGCCGGAGGACACTGCAGACATCCTTCCCCTCTACGGCTGGGCGGGGGCCTAAACCAAGACAGAGTGGAAACCAGTTCTACATAAAGAACTCCTACAGCTCAACAAGTACAAGTTCACTCATTCTTTCCAGCGGCCTGAGCACTTCAGTAGACACTTGTGCAGAGAAGATTTCCAGAAGATCCAGCAGACATGGGACAAGATGGGTGACAGCGCCGACCATCAGGGACGTGCGAATCAAAACCACGATAGGGTATCCCCTCACACCCATCAGAAGGGCTAAAATCAACAACACGGGAAACAGAAGATGTGGGAAGGATGCGGAAAGCAGGGACTCCTCTCGCACTGTTGGGGGAATGCAGGCTGTGGCAGCCACCGTGGAAGTGAGTATGGAGAGTCCTCAATATGTTACAAATACAGCTACCCCAGACCCATCTTCCCAAAACTGCGCAGAGATGACCAAAGCAACAGGAACCTAAGAGCGCGTCCTGGCCTGGGCTGCTATAAGAAAAATGCCCGAGCTGGGGTCTTATCCATGATTGAAGTGCACCTCTTGCTGCTCCAGAGGCTGAGTCCACGATCAAAGGGTCTGGCCAGGCCACCAACGCCGTGTCCTCTCATGGCAGGAGGCGGGAGGAAGCTGTCCAAGGTCTCCTTCAGTGGACACTAGTCCCATCACATGGGCTGCACCCTCATGGACTCATCACCAGGTCCTGCCTCCAAATACCATGTCACTGCTTCAGGCCAGCGGGACACAGTCAGTCAGTCCGGAGCAGAGCCTGCAGCAGAGAGATGCGTGCGCAGCCTGCTCTCAGGATGGATGGAGGAACACGGTCAGTACGGTGAGTGAACGCACAAATACACACTCATACAAGGACAGCTCGTGAAGCTTATGAGGAAATGAGGGGCCCACCAGCAAAGCAGGCTGGGGGGGATCCTCAGCCAAGCCCAGGAAGGTCTCCAAGCTCAATGCAACAGGGATTTGGAGCAAGGGAGGGAGGGAACTGAGCAGGAGGCTACCAGCCAGCCTGTGGGCTGGAAGTGCTTGCATTAGCCAGGGGAGGGACTAGCCCTGCCTGTGGTCCCTTCTGAAGGGGGATGTGTGGAAACAGGCTATGGGGGTGGCCCTGAGGCCAGAGAGAGGAGGGCCAACTGCAAGTCACCCCGACAGGCACGATGGAGACAGCAATTCACAGGAAAAGGACAGATGTGACAAGGACACGGCTTATTAACTTGAGGGTGCACCAACACCTAGAACTCTCGCTTCTGTCTTTCGGGTGGTGGGGAGGATGAAGGAGGAAGGGAAATCACTTGTGAGAACAGTTATGAATTGGAGCGCCTTTAATATTCTTCAGAGAGACATATGAAAAGCCTGATTCCTTTTTAATTACTTGGGGCCACACGTCTGCTTCTGTGATTAAGCTCCCGTGCTGAGCCAGGACCCAGGCTCTCCTGGGGGGCACACATCTCCTGAGAGATGTGTCACCTCCCCAGAGATCAGAGGGACACAATCCTGTGACCATGTGCGTTCACTGGGAACCTGCCAGCGTGGACAAGGGGTGGGGAGTGGCACTGACTGTCCCATGTACAACCTGCATTCTGTATCATGATTCCAATCACACACGCTTTCTGACTCAGCTCTTCCATGCACACACAGTTACTTAAGGAAATTACTAGAAAAGCGTGCACATATATTTCCTGGAAGGTGAAATGTTGAAAATGAGCTAAAAGGCAATCATGATCGTTTAGCTACATGTGCTGGGTACCAGACAAGGACAAATGTGTAAAGATTTTGTTCAGATATGGCTCATGTCCCGTGTGGGATGTTCCCTGTGGTCCCTGCTGCAGAGGAAAAGACATGGAGACTCAAAGCCACGTGACAACAAGCCTGTTCTCCTGACCAGCTATAACCCTACAATGACCCACCGTAGACATGTTTAGAGCAGAGAGTTTCTGTCAAGGCTCTGTAGTGAGCTGGGCATACCTCCAGATCCTGAGGTTGCAGACCTGATTAAATCAGACAAAGCCTTCATCTTTCAGGTGCCCACCACCATCTGTGTGCACCTGGGAAGAGGGCAGCAGGACAAGGGGATATGCAGGCTCGGTTGCAGCATTGCTGTGCATATGATCTGTCCATCCATCCAGCCCACATCTACTAAGCAGCCAGTCTTTGTGGGGCATCTGCGGGGCCCTCTTCTGGCCCCTGAGGCCCATGAGGCCAGAGCCTGGCTCTTCCCATATCCTGGCACACAGTCAAGCTTGGGGTGTGTGCAGAGCCCACCCATCAGAAATGTCTGCTGACTCGGTGAATCAGCACAAGGAACATAAACTTGAGGTTTCAGAACAAGATCCTTCCTTTCCCCTAAATTAGAAATATCCTTTAAATTTTTTGACAAAAGTCATGTTCTTGAATGAAACACTAGACAATTTAGAAGTACCAGTGAAACTCCCTCCCATCATAACCCAACTTCTGAGAATGAATTCTATCCCTTCTTGAGCTATTTTCAGATTCCCAACAATGTCCCCAGAACAGTGTCCCTAGTTACTCTGCCGCAGTACCTAGCCTATTCACTCTACACGCTTATAAAAGAACGGCTTTATTTTGTATCTGATCCCTGTTCATTTGATGGTATCACTCACATTGAGGACAGAGCCTTCACACAGAAGCTGAAGACTACAGAGAAGGAGCTTCCCTCCCCATAGCTGTCAGCCACGTTTGGAGACTAAGATACAGAATTTTTTCAACTGAGGACTAACAGAAGATATTGCTAGTTCCCCTTGTCTCCATCCACCCTCCCAGCTTCCTCCCCCAAGTCTGCTCCTTGAAGGCTCTGGATCTTTGGCATCCTTGGCTTTTGAGGGCTCTGGACTAGAAGAGCCATTTGTGCAAGTATTTCCTGCATTTGTGGATTGGACTTCCTGTCCGCAGCTGAGGGTGAGTGAGAAGACCAGTCAAAGCCTGGGTGCCTTGCCCTACAGCATCCCCATAGAAGCCTGGGGCCTCTGGGTCCCCTGAGTCCCCTGAGTGCCCGAGTGACTGGGGTTCCATGAGACACGAGGTACACATTTGCTAAAACAAGAGTGCAAACACAATTAAAAAGGAATTAGTGGAAATTTGGTGTCAACGTAGGTTCTTAAGACTAATTATTGGTTCACTAAGACTCCCAGCCTTCAGCAAAGGCTTTGTCACATGGAAACAGCTGCCACACCTGACTTGTATGACCCAGTGGCTTAGCAAAAGCAAGCCAGGCCTCATGGTTGCAAGCTGCCTGGGGCTCTGGGGTCAAGCCCTTCTACTGAAACCTGTGAACTTGGGGTGGGCAATGAAGATGTCCATGACTTGTTCTGTGCTGATCAAGTCTCCAAGCTCTGAAAACAAGAAAGAAGCTTTACCATCTCGACTTCTGGATCTTCCTAATCACTTCCGATTGTACAGTTTTGAATCTTCTAGAAAGGTAGGATCAAAATCTGTCGATTAATCATGGGCATTAACTTCCTCTTTCACCTGAGACCCCACTACAGTGAACATGAACGGCTTTGCCAGGCACAGATGCACGTTGACCAAGCCCACAGGAGAAGAGCTGTCCACGGACCAGGGCAACAGGTCAGTCTCTGGAGGCAGGGGACGTGAGGGGACAGGGGAGGCTATGTGGAGGACGCAGCCACCAAGGTCACATGTGGAGACAGACACAGCCCTCTGCAGCCTGTGGGTGGGAATGGGAAATGTCACACAGAAATGGAACTGAGATACAGAGCTGAGAGCAGGTGCTTGAACTGATTATACACGGAGCTTCTGACCCCATTGTGGGGCCAACACTGAGCAGCCAGGCCTGTACATCTCAAGGGAGACGGGCAGCCCGTGTTTTAGTCACCCAGTGCTAAACAACAGGTCGTCCCAGAGCTGAGCCCCATATTAACCTGCAGCTTCTGTGGGTCAGGAACTGAAGAGCCGCTTAGCTGGTGCTTCCTGCGTGGCTCTCTCCTGAGGGTGCGGTCAGGACAGGACCCAGAGCTGTGTCCTCTGAAGACCTGTGTGGGGCTGGACTGTCTGTCCAGGATGGCTCCCTCACTACCTGGACTCTCCAGCAGCCCCCTGACTATGTCTATGACCCAGCAGCTGACATCCTGCATGGCAAGAACAAGAGGAACGGGCAGTGCCACTTGGACCCAACGGTGGAAGTCACACATGGTCACGTTTGCCACATTCTATGCATGACGATAAAGTCACTTAAGGGAAGTGGAATTAAGCTTTACCTCTTCCAAGATGGCATGCCCAAAGATTTACAGCTTGATTGAAAAGCCACCCCATCCCAGAAAAACAGACCTCCTCCTCTAGGGTTCAAGTGTCCCCTAGCCCTAAAGACAGTTCCCTGTGACCCATTTAGAGCTAACTCCACCATTTAGCAAGCCCCCTCATACTCACGGAACACTTGTGACCTGTGTGTGACTTATTCTAAATGCAAATACAAGTTATCTAAATGCACTTGTCAACCAGAATACCAGACACTTAAGGGGACAAAACCCTGTAACGTCAAAGAGAAAGCATCAAACTATGAAAGAGAAAAGCTGACCCCTACGGGGTTAGAAATAATTCTGAAAACAGTGGATGAAAACCACCACCACCAACACTAACTAGTAGCTTCAGGGACAAACCACAAGACATTGCATCTATTATAAAACAACATGATTCTACAAAATTTAAACACTCAGAGAACATGAAGGAACTCCTAGAGATTAAAATTATATGGCCACAGGTATTTTTGAAACATGTAGAAGGACTATTTTTAAAAAAAACATCAAATCCAATAGCCCAGAAAATATAACAAAAAGAGACAGAATAGATGAGATGGAAAAAAGGTGGGGGGACAGCAAGTCTCGGAGGCCCACCAGATACGGGATAACTAGTCTGGCTCCTAGGAGATGGAGGGAGAAAAGACTTTCTAAGAGAATTCATCAGATCTAGAGGACACAACCATCAGTGTGAAAAAGCTCACCAGACCATCAAGATAATTGTGATGAAAACAAGAACTCTCTATCAAGATTTCATGGGGAAATCTGAAAACATCCAGGATAAAAAGAATGCCCTTTGACCTAAAGCACAAGTTGGCAACCCATTTGTTTTTGTAAATACAGTTGTTTGTTTTTATTTTATTTTTTTTAAATTTGGAATTTTTCCCTAATTTGCACACCATCCTTGTGCAGAGGCTGCTGGCCTCTGAGTTCTGTAAGAACAGCACTGGAGAAGCCCACATTGCCCTGTTTGGAACTCCTCCCCACACACCCACAAGAAGCCTCCTCTCCCGAGCCTGCTCCTTGGAGAAACCCTACAACTCTACCTACTTATGCAGAAGACAGTGATTCCCTCCCTCTTGGTCTGCGAAAGTCCAGCCAGATTCTCAAGACTCTGTTTTCAACACCTAAGTCTCTGTCAGTGTTTGGTAGCCAAGGTTTAGTTGCCCTAGAGAAAAATTTCACAACCAGCAAGAAAAGCTTATGACAGTTGTTCTAAATAACAAATTTTTCTCTCTTTACCAAATATCCATTTTCCAAGTGTGAAAACCGAGGTCAGAGAGGTAAAGCCACATGCTCAAGGTTATGAGATTGGGATCAGACCCAAGACTCAGAGCCAGGATTAGAACCCAGAAATGTCTGGCTTCAGAGCCTGGCTCTAAGTTGCTGCTTCTCCTCCTTCTTTTCCAGGGAGGAGGGACCCGTCGCTAGCACTCTGTCCACCAAGTGAGCCACGGCCCCATTTCTGGTGGAGAAATGTGACTGGCCTGGCTCAGGTCAGCTGTGCCTCTGTGGCCCAAGCAGCTTTGGCCGGTGACAGCAGAGGCTGCAGGGTGCCACTGAGTCGGGGGGCAGCTCCTGGGGTGACAGAAGGTATATGAGCTGGAAGGCCATCCTGAGAGGGCCTGTGACAGAAGAGTACAATTTCATGAGGCACAATCGGCTGATTTCATATCGTTGTGCTCACTCACATCAATGGCCGGGCAGAGTTGTCATGATTTTCCACCAGACGTACTTTGGTTCCCCACCATGAGCATGGCCCCTCTGACCCAAGAGCAGAAAATGGAAATGCATTTGCTTCTTCCCCAGGCTTGGGCGTGGGGTGATTACTTGGCAAATAGCCCTGTCACATTTGGTCATCGCGGACATTTTTCCTACCCGGCAGCTCCTCTTCCCAAATGGACCCAGAGACATTTCTCAGAATGTTCTCCTCAAACAAGCATGTGGCAAAACAGCTTGTCAGTGTGTCTCTTTCTTGCCAGAATGAAACCATGATGTTAAGACCCAGTCCTTTATTAATCTAGAAATGATAGGATAATGGCACACCAGTTTAATTTTCCGGGGAAAAGAAGATATTTCTTGACTAGTGAAGCTCCCTGTAACCCTTGGCTGTGTCTCTGGGCTCACCCACCTCGACCTCAGCCATGCCACTCCTGCCCCTGGACCCACGAATGGAGGCCCTGCCATTGCAAGTTCATTGGACTCTTAAGTCTTGAGGGGTCACGCTCTCCAACAAGAAGGCAAAAAATCTGGGATAGCAGAGACAAGACGGCACTAGCATCCTGTTCTGCGTCTTAGGACCACAATCGCTTCCCATCTTGCAGCCTCTGCAGAAAAGGCTTTTGCAGTCCATCCCAAAACAGTTGATTCACCATAAAACATTGGCCACTATCACTCAGACTCCCACGTCAGCTCACACGAACAATGGACTGGTAGGTAGCCGGGTGTTCAATCAAAGCCCTGATGGACACAGCTAAGGGCCAGCCCACAGGGGCCCAGTTTCAGGATGCTTAAGACAACTCCTCAGAAGAGCTTATGAAACCCTAGAAGCTCAGAGGCCAACTGCCCTCAAGCCCCCCACCCTCTCCAGGAGCTTTACACTTTTCCTCAGTAACCCTTTCCAGGTCGCCCACCGTTCCCATCTGATCTACCTCCTCATTCTTCAGAGCGGCACGAGCAAGAGCCACAGGCACTAAGGGGACATAAACCCCATAACGTGGCCTCTCCAGCTCAGACTGCCTGGGGATGGGTGAGCAAGGGCCCAACAGCCACTGCTCCTCCACACCATCGTCCCTGATGCCTGCTGCCCAGGCTTTCTCCGGGCCCCTCCAGCCCTTCCCGCATTTGGCATCCCTAAACATGGTGCTCCCAGCTGCCACTGGCTTGGACTCTGCTCTGCTTGCCTGCCAACTTCTGTGGATTTCTTTAAATCCTGTCTGCTCCCAGTGCCTGCTTTGTGCTTTCCATGGCTGTGGTGCACAGTGAAGCCTTTTCTGTCATGTCTGGAGACTTGGAGAAGAAAGATAAGCAGGTGTTTGGTTCACCACACGATCAGTCTCCTCCTCCCACCTTGAGCGGAAGGACCCATATGGCAGCAAGGTGGACAGTGTCACAGATGTATGGCCCCCAGGGAGAACAGGCCACACCCCAGGCAGCAGCCCAAAGGGCCTGAAAAGCTCTCCAGACAGGGACTGACCTGGTTTCTCAGTATTCTGATGCTCCAGCAGCTTGGCCACCACTGCCAGCCACAGAACCCCCCCCCCCCCCCCCCGCAAGGTCACAGCTCAGCAGGGTCCCCAGCCAGGGCCTCCATGGTGGGTGTCAGGTGATCCGCCACGCTGTCTTTTGACCCGCACGGTGGTTGGGGTGGGCGCTCTAAGACACACACACACACACACACACACACACACACACTCACACACTCACACATACACCCCAGATCTGAACATCTGGGGCCCATGGGCGTGTCTGCATGCTCAGCTCAGGCCTCTCCACAGACCACCAATCTGCAAAGAAGAAACATCCCCCGAGAAACCAGTGCCTCTACAGAACCAGGCTGTTGGCTCCAGGGCAAGGACTCTGAGGACAGAAAGACTGGTTTAGGCTCAGAAACACCAAGGGAGCACCCCCAGGAGGGTGTCCTTGTGCTTCTGAAAACCTGGCTCATGGCAGTACCCCTTCCCCTGGGAGTTACCCCGCACATGGTGTCACAGTCCCTTTGGCCTGGAGAGACCCCCACTCTCCCATCGGCACTGATGACTGACTAACAGAGGGTGACACCTCCCACAGGAACCCAGGCTAGGCTGACCAGATCCCCTCCCCCTCCTGGACTTTGACACCTGAGTAACGCAAGCTGCAGTCCAAATCAGGAACATTGGGGCTCAGCCTCTGTTTGGGAGGAAGTATCCCCGTTTTTGTGGTTCTCACAGTCACCCCCTTGGTCCATGGTCCTGACCCCAGACCAAGCCTCATCCTGGCCAGATGTTGACCTCTGAGACTGACCCCCCCCCCCCGACTGCTGACCTGGGAGTCAGTGTCACAGGCGGCCCTACTGAGAGAGCAGGTGGCTTCCCTCCCCACCGCTGGGCTCACATCTCCTTTCATCCTCTGCATGGAGAGCAGCCAATTCCTAAACCTGTTGCTTCCCGGGGCTGCTCTCTCACTTGGGACCCAGTGCCTAGAAGGAGGGTCGGGCCCATGCACAAGCTGAAAGGATATGGCAGGGGCAGACACATCTCCAATTCCCTCTCTGCAAGAACATCAAAGCAGATGCCCCCAGCCAGAACCCCTGAGCATCACTGGGGCAGCTGGAAACTGGGCCATCCTCAGAGCTCCCTCTCTAGGGTGTTGTCCCCCAGGGTGCCCCCTGGGAACTCCCTCTGCACCCTGTCCCCTGGCTTCATGCCAGCCTGCAGCCATGGCCCTTCCCAGGCAGGGTCCCCATCTGCACCCTCACAATTCCCACCCTGCCCCAGGCAGCACTGGCAGTGGGTGGGAGCCCTTAGAGGACTGAGTACACAACCCTCTGCTCACAACTCCTCCAAGCCCCCTGATAAAGGCCCCCTCCCGGGTGTGGCTCTCCAGCCCTCCACCATCCACCTCCAGGACCCCCATTCCAGCACAAGGCCGCACCCAGCAGGGAAGATGGCCTCTTCCTCCCACAGATGGCTCCCCACAGGGTCCTTGTGGGCCTCCATTCAGACCCCTCTTCGGGGGGAATGACAGCTTTATTTCTGCAGAGCCTGTCACTCCATATGGCAGAGGGTAGGGGGTTATGATCACATATTGCAAATTGAAGCCGTTATTAATCAAAGCATCCCTGAAAATATCAAACATGTCACGTGACATTCTGACTCCTCTCCTGCTGGCTCCGTGGCACATCCACGAGTAGGCTGACCTTTTCCACAGCCAAATTATGTCAGAATTGTGTGGCTCCATCCTTCAATTACTGTCACCTTGAAAGGGGGAGAGCACTGGACGCCTCTGACTCAAGTCTTTTCAACCACAGATAAGTTGCAGATGAGAAGTCTGGGCCCATCAGGGAGAGGAGCATCATAAATTCGGTGGGCCTCACTGGGGCTCTTAGGTCCCTGTGGTCCTTCTCTGCAGCCAGACACGTGCTGTCTGCTTCCAGGTTCAATGGCACCAGAACCCTGTGGCCATGAGGGTGGTCAGAGCCCTCAGCAGCCAGACCCATGCACCTTCCCAGCTGCAGACTGGCCCGCACACTGGGGCTCACATTTGGGGGGCACACGGCAGAGCATGCCCCTCTTCTCATTCCTCCCCCTCCCCTGAGAGCAAGGAGATGTTTTGGACGGGGACCGGTCACTCATTCTGAACCCGCCTTTTGGCACTCACAAATCCTTCCATGTGGTAGCTGTTCAGAGTGCTGGAAGGACTTTGGGGAAGCAGTGTGTCAACAAGACCACAAGCAAGCCCAGTAGGTGGGCGGAGGGTCGGGTGAACAATGCTCCCCAGAAACCTGGGCCTGGGAATTTTCCCAAGGTGTGGGGGTCTTCTTGTTAAAACCAGGACCCTACCTTCTCCTCCTGCTGGAATGCAGACTCAGACATTCTATGTTCAGGGTCATCTCCTTTCTATTTTCATGTGTTCTGACACTTTATTATGAAATTTCAAACATGAGGAAAGTTGAAAGTGTTGCACAAGGAGGGCTCACACATGCATGTGTGTGCACATGTATGTGCGTGTGTGTATGTATGTGCATGTGTGTGTGTGTGTGTGTTGGGGGTGCAGCTTTCCAGAGCTGGCTGGCCAGCTCACTCGGGACAGCATGTGACCCTTGATCTCAGGGCTGTGAGTTTGAGCACTGTGTTGGGCACAGAGATTGCTTAAAGAAATAAAATCTTAAAAAAAAAAAAAGGCAGTTTGGAGAACCTGGGGTACTCAGTTAAGTGTCTGCCTTCAGCTCAGGTCATGGTCTCAGGGTCCTGGGATGGAGCCCTGCATCGGGCTCCCTGCTCAGCGAGAAGTCAGCTTCTCCCTCTCCCTCTACCCCTCCCCATGCTCATGATGTCTCTCTCCCTCTGCCAAATAAATAAATAAAATCTTCAAAAAATAAATTAAAAAACCCCCACATATCTCCAGCTTTCAGGGATCACACTGGATTTTATTTTCAATAACTGTGGTGGTCTAAGAAGACCAGGACAAGGAGGCATGCTCTGCAGGAAGGCGCTGGGACATGGGGAGCTACAACCAGCTTCCCAGGAGTGATGACAGGAAGGCGGAGCCCATGCTCACATGTTGGTACATGTTCAAGTGACATTATAATGGGGAATACTTGAGTCAACAGAAGTGGGGCAGAGTTCTTTGGAAATATGTTCATTTTAGAAAGAGATCCCAGCATTGCTTGGGTTTGAGATAAAATTTACTTGGCATTAGCTTTTTCTGCCAAGATCAGGGTCTCCAAGCCTTCTAACCGCAGGAGACTTCATCACGTGAAATCTCTGTGATGTTTTTTGGAGGCACCATCCCCCCATGGGCAGCTCAGAGCCTGCAAAGGGACATGTGGTGAGCTCCCCGCATGCACCCAAAACATGCCCAGCTTCCAGCCAGTACAAATGAACAGACCAGGCCTTGGGATCCAGGAGCTCGAGGGGGAGACATGTCCATCACAGTGGGTCCCCTGTTGTGGGAGATCGCAAGCTGTGTGATAATGCAGGACAGACCCTCGTGTAGAAAAGTGGACATGCACAGACCCTGTGCATGGACGGACCCTGCACAGAGAAGTGCAGCCCCCAAATGATTGGTCCCTGAGAGCATGTGACAGCCACCAGCACAAGCTTGCTTTTCCTTCTTCCTCTCCCACAAGAGGACACCACGGCACGGTGCGAGGGATCGAAGCCCTCAGCAGAGTGGCCGGTTCATAAGCAAACACCACATCCTACGTGTTGCCAGATTTCATATTCTAACTGGTGGGAAGGGCAGACTCATGAAGGCCAATAGGAAAAGCACAGTTAGCAACAAGGCTGTAACCTGCAGTCCACAACATCAGGGACAGCTCGCATCATAAAGCATAGTGGGGACTGAACACCTCACACACATCTCCCCTTTCAGCCTCCCATTGGGCTTCTCCTACCCACACTCAGCACCCAGCCCACCTCTGGCTCACTGTGGGCCCTCGTGCTGGGAACCCCCATCCGCTGCAGGCAAGCTGAGCCCTCCTTGTCCTCTTGCACTGGCTGAGATGCTGCCTCCTCCAGGAAGCCGTCCCTGATCCGCACCAACATAGGCAAACATAGGCCCATGTGCCCCTCCTTCATGCCCGTGTGGTTTGATTGCCTGTCCCGCCCACCAGACCATAAGCTCCTTGAGAGCAGAGTCTCAGACCCTTGATATTCCACAGGCCTAGCAAAATGTGGCATACATACTCAGTTCCTCTTTCTGAATACCATCACTGGAGAAGAAAAAGGGACCCTGGGTGGCTGCTGTCCTACCCCCACCCCCGCCTCTCTGCTCCCTGGTCCCTGGCCACTGGGCACGCTCAATTTGTGTGGTGCCTTTTGGCTGCCCACTCCCCACGCCCATGGGGCCCTGAAGCAGCCTTACTCTCCCAACCCAGCAGGTGCTTCCTCCCAAAACCCAGGTCCTTCCCATTGGCCTGACCTAGGACCCAAGCAAACCACCAGGCACCCTCCTCACCCCACAAGGGTTCTCGCTGGGTGTGGATAGCAGGTGCAGTGGTCCCTCGGCCCAGACCCTCTGCTGAGTGCCACTATGTTTGGAAAGGTGTCTTTCTTGGTTCCTGTGTACTCACTGGACATTTGGCCCCCAGCTTCTCAGCAATGAGACCCAAATATACTCCTGTCTGCCCAGCTCTGCCAGAACCCCAGCTGGAGACTTCATGCAGGGGGTTGCCAGCTATCCTCTGACCTGCTGGTCCCCATATTTCTCACCCCCTGCCCATGGCCCTGACCACTGCAGCTCAGAGTCCTCTCTGCTGAGAAGAAATCCCCCCCACCCTTCCACTCCCGGCCCAGGCCTGCTGAACCCCGAAGATCAATCCCCGAGGCTGTCGGTCAAGAAACCAGCTCACCCAAGGGGCAGGTGGAGGCCAGGGCAGGTGTCCCCTCCCTGCTACTCCTGGTGTGTGCCCAGCCCAGCCTCCAGCAACCCAGTGTGTGGCCATGTAGAAAACCCAAATTCAAATGATAAAAGCTGGTTCCTCTCTGCCTTGTACATCCAACCAGAAAATGAGCTGCAATTTGAAACACACAGAAAAATGTAATCTTTCCTTTTTAGGACTCAAGCGCCTTCGTTTTCAAAGGGAGCCAGTGGCAGGTGTTTTTGTTTTTGTTTTATGTGTTCTTTTGTTTTTTTGTTTTTTCCAATCATACATTTTGCTTCAAAAGTTGACCGGAGAACAGAACAGAAGTGAGAATGGAGACGGTCCTTCTTCAAAGCAGGCCCCGCCCACCTCCCTGGTCTGCAGACAGGCACGTGACTCATTAGCAGGAGCTATGTGACAGGCTGGAGTTACAACCAGTGTTTGAGCGTGCCGTAAAGAATGTCCTCTTAATGACAACAGCTGTTGGTTTAATAACCCAGAAAAGATCATTAAATTCCTTCACATTTCCCAGAAACAGATGGAAGAACTGCAGAAAGGTTCAGGCATATTGGGGAACATAAGGGATTATGGCAGCTCTGAAGAGGGGCCAAGTCTGCTGTGCTGATGTAGGGGTGCTGGGGGCCCCACAGAGGGCATGGGGACCATAAGCCTTTGGTGCCCCAGGCCCGGCGGAAAGGGGGCTGCCCGATGGCGGGTTTGGGGAAGGCCGAGGGAGTGGCCCAACCTTGCCACCTCTACCATTGTGGAAGGTGCCAGCCATTGGCTGAGGACAATGTGCTCAGGTTCCCACACACCCTCCTCTGGATCACCGTGGGCTCACAGGTGTGCGCAGATGCATCCAAGTCAGTGCCTGGAGGGGGATGGCCTGGCTGGTACAGCAACAGACACAGTATTGAGGGAAATGCCCACATCAGAGCCCATCAGCTCCCAACCCATCCCTTCCCTGAGTGCAGGGTCCCAGGACCTGCATCCCCTCGATGCGTCCAGGCCCAGGGCGACATTCATTCCAAGAGCGCAGGGGCCAGTGTCCTGAGGATTCAGAGCTGACCCTGCACCCTCAGAGGAAGGGAACAGCCACCATGGGGAAATGCAAGGTTAAGACATTATCTCCCCCAAGAAAGGGCACAGGACCCTTCACTCATGCATTAACTCCCACGCTACGTGAAGGGCTCCCATTCCCATGCACCGACAGATTCAGAAAGCCAAGCCGCACTTTCTACAGAGGAAGTGGGGTCCCCATGGCACTTGGCAAAGCGTCAGCAGAGGGAGAGTGAGGACGCGTGTGTCTGGGAGTGCCGATACACGTACCTTATAAGCACAGGCAGGACGAAGAGAAAATTACTTGGACGAATAAATGGATTGACCATGTTTGCAAGAAGGGTTTGACCTTACGGCGTTAACGAACAATGGAGAACACATCTGATGCTTTTGGGTGGAAATGTGAAATAGGGTAAGGATGTCTTTTGCTGTTCCCTTTGATTTGTATTCTTCCCATATGTGTTCATTGGTGTCATGGTTTGAATGGTTTCCCACCCAAAAATGATATGGTGAAGCCCTATCCACCCCCCACTTGCCTGAGAATGGGACCTTATTTGGAAATAGGGACTTGCAGATGGAATTAGTTAAGGTGAGGTCATGCTAGGGTCAGGTGGGTCCTTCATCCAGGAAGACTGGTGTCCTTATAAGAAGACAGAGACAGGAGGAGAAGCCCAGACCATGGGGGCAGAGACTGGAGAGCCGCGCCCACTTGCCTGCCCACTGAGCACACCAATCATGGCCAGCAGCACCAGATACCAGGGAGATGCAAAGAAGAGCTCCCTTGTGGGTTTGAGAGGGAGCACGGTCCTGCGGACACCTTAACTTTGGATCACAGGCACCCAGAACTGTGGGACCATAAACTCCTGTGATGTTGAGTCAAATTCTGTGTGGTTCTTTGTTATAGCCCCAGGAAACCCACAGAAACGGTTTAAATCATGTGCCCATGAATGACACCCCACGGGCTGTTTTTCCCCAGCCCTTGAATTAACAAAGTTTTTAATATTTTACATTTGCGGAAAAAGAGGAGGGAAGAGTGGGAAGAGGAAGAGGAAAGAGAGAGGAGGGAGGATTATAAAACACCTGCATCCCACAAAGCCTAGAATATTTAGTGTTTGACCCATTACAGAAAAAGCTTGCTGATTCTTGGTATAATACAACCCTAATGAAAATTCCCAACAGATAAACTTGGGAGAAGCAGGAACAGGACAAAGTTTCAGCTAAGAAAGTTTTGAGTAAAGGAGCAATGAGGGTTTGTATGTAAGATATTTACATATATAAGGTCTATAAACCCACAGGATAAGGAAACCAGGAGAAATATCAGCAAACAGATCAATAAGACAGGACACGCCCCCCTTAAATGAGTCTGATTTATCATAATGAGTAAGTACTCTCATTATATTTCCTGTATGTTTCCTGTAGCACCAGCTAGTGGGAATACATAGAATGTTTTCAGTTTGGAGGGAACTTGGGGTATGGGAAAAAATAAATTATTAGAGCATCACATCACATGATTTGGTAAAATAAGTCCTAAACTTTTTTTTTTTTAATTAACAGTAAAAAAAAAAGTCTGGAAGACAATGCCACCATTTTACCAGCTGCCGGCTGGCACAAAGCCACAGAGAAAGTAGTAAAGATGTCATGACAATGTTGAAAATTCTGTGCCTCAGGAGAATCCTAAACCAGGGGTACCTCGGCAGTTCAGTCGGTTAAGCCTCTAACTTCAGCCCAGGTCTTGATCTCAGGGTCCTGAGATCAGGTCCCACATCCAGCTCTCTGCTCAGTGGGGAGTGTGCTTCTCCCTCTCCCCCTACTCATGCTCTCTCTCTCAAATAAGTTTTTAAAAATCTTAAAAAAAAAGAAAAGAAAAAGCATCCTAAACCAAACCAAGAAGAAAATGACAAGCTAAGAGAGTATCTGACCAGTCATGACAGAGAAAGGATTAATAGCCTCTATCATAAAGAATACCATGAACACCCCAGTGGAAGAATGGACAACATCCAGGCCCCAAAAGTTCACGCAGGCCATAGAACTGGCTGAGGAACATATGAAAAATAGCCATTTCCCTGGTGATAAACAAAGCAAAACAAAAACCACACACTGAAAACCAAGATCCCATTTCTATCAGATTGGCAAAGTTTTCTGTGTCGGGAAGAGTCCAGGTAAGGACGCTCATGCCCTGTAAATGGAAGGATACCTCAGCCACCAAGCTCGCCTGCAGGTTTGCAAACCAGTCTGTCCGTCCTGCTCTTTGATGAGAATGAGGGCATGTGCAATGGCAGGAACATCAACGGAGTCCAGGGGTCACACTGGTTGACAGGCAATTCTCCCTGGGCCGTGTTCACACCACCATCAGCTGGGCCTGAAGGAGGGGCACACAGTTGATCAGGGGACCCCGAGCTGCCCACCCCGCAGAGTGCCCTTAGGCTGTGTCTGGCTGCCTTCTGCCCCGGAGGCACTGTCTGCATTCAGACCTCCTCTCCCTCGCTTAACATTTCATCTCCAGACTGTCCACACACCCCTTTCCAGCAAGCACCATCTATGAGTAAAACAGTTTTTGCTCTCTTTGTTAGAGATTTAATTAATTTTTAAATAACATTTTTATTAAGGTGGTTAGTTTCTGTTAGTGTTGTGGTTGCAATAGAGATCTGTCTTAAACATAGCTTTCTTCTCCCTCTCCTTCTGCCTGTTGTACCCCCTGCTTGTGCTCTCGCTCTTGCTGTGTCAAATAAATAAACAAAATCTTAAAAAAAAAAAATCTGCAGGGGAAAAATGCAAGGGAAGCATCCAAATGCTAGCAGAGTTGGGACGTCAGTATTTGCTACCACAGGGGTATAGGACTTCCGTAATTGAATAAGTAGAAATTGAACCACTGGGGAATAAGCCCAGATCCCCTAGATTACAAGCAAGGCCCCTAAGAGGGGACCCTACCTACAGCTCAGAGTTTCCCTGTGTGCCCCGCACCCGGGTCTGCCCTGTACACCTCAGCCTGCATGGGCGCTCACCCCAGCCACTGGGCAGAGTCTGGCCCTCACTATGGGGTCTCTAAGGTGTGTACTTCCCGCTGGCCCAGGGGAAGTCCTCCTCTACTCACCCACAGGAAAGCCACCCCTCTCCATCCCAGAGGCCAGGGTCTTGTCACTGGCCCTGACATGCGGCTGGGGGCTTGCTGTGGCCCTGTCCTGACACAGGGTGCATTCCCAGCCCCCCAGGCTGGCCCAGCTGAGGCAGAGGCCCAGGGATTTTCTCCAGCCTTTCAGATAGTAGCAGATGTACAAGGAGCTCACTAGGAAAGTTCAAAAACGTGTGATGTGCAACACATTGGTAATAAACAGAGCCCAGCTGTCTGTGCAGAAGCCTCTCAGGACAGGTCACGGGCAGTGTCCCCGAGACCTCCCCCCCTCCAGAGCGACTGACCACCAGGAGACTTTGAGGCCAGCAGGAGTGGCACTCCAGCCTCCGACAGGACCAGCTCCCCAGAAACCATGCTTCTCCGTTCCAATAGGAGCACAAGAATGAGGAGGATGCTGACAGGCCCAGCAGTGGCTCCCCAGGCTGGCCGCCAACACACCAGGGGCCTGGCTTGTCACCAGGGGTCTGGCTCATGGGAAGCAGGTATTCCCCATCTCTGTGAGCATCATGGGGGCTCAGAGACAGACCCAGGACTGGCCACCACCTGCTCCCAGCTGTCCTGATCTGACAGAGGTTCCCCAGAGTCCCCGGAAGAGTAGCCTGTCCGTGCTGACATCTGTGCCTGTGCTGGGCCACAGGGCCACATCCGTGTCACTGGCCTGGGTCCTGAATGCCTGACTGGAGCTTCGCACTGACCAAGTGCTCAGCACAGCACAGCCTGCCGGACAGGTGGATGAAATGCCACTAGTAGGACGGGCCCCAGGAACCAGTCTGCCACGCCACAACATCCTGCTGCCCCCAGCGTGTGTTCGGCCTACTCCTATCCCATCTGCTGGCCCCTGGGACTGGCGGCAATGTCCCCACTGGCAAGCTGGTAAGAACAGACAGAGTCAAGGGCAGGTTGCAACAATGAATCCTGTCCAGGACTGAGAGAGTGACCCTTTCTGCCCCCAGCACACCTGCCGAGGAGGCAGCTTTGGGGCAAACCTGGGGGCATGAACAGAAGTTCTCAAATTGGAAATGGGGATGGCACAGCACAGAGCCAGGGCGGAAAGGGCCAAGGGGGAGGAGGGGAAGACATCATTCCACTGCAGACAGCAGAGGGAGGAGCCCGTGCGCACTTTCTTCCCCCGGGTGGAGGAGATGTACCAGCGTCAGGGGACATGTGTTACCCGCTAAGGTCCAGGGTGGGAGGCCACCCTGTTTCAGGGCTCCCTCTGCGCAGTGTGGCCCAGAGCACCTGCCCACCCTGCGGGCTCTTCTGCTCCTCTGGCTCCCACACTTCCCTGGGCCCAGCTTCTCTGCCACTCAGGGACCACGAAGGCCACCTCCAGGGCTATGACACAGAGCTTCAGTTCAGTAACAGCAGCCCCTCGTGTGACCCTCGGCAAAGACCCATGCTGGACAACCAGTATCTTTGGCTGTGCTTACCACACATGTCTCATGTCCCAAGGCCCGGCAGCAGCCCATATCCTCCATGAAGCATTCCCAACATGTCCGCGGCTCCCTTCTGGACTCTGACAGTCCTTGAGTCGGCCCCATCGGTCCAACGCCTGACTACTCACTCTCTCATGCTGGGCGCTAACTCCTCTTCCTGAATGCACAGAAATGCTCTGAGAGCAGAGACCACCCCCTCCACCTCTCGGGCCTCAACCGCAGAACAGGGCCCCGGCACATAGTAGGTGCTCTGGCAGGGAGTTCAACGAACGAGGGTTCTGAGGAGGGGAGATACAGGAAGGGGTTGTGGGATGAGGCTCCGGGTAGTAGCTCTGCCAGATTCCCACCTGTTCCCTCCGTACTCTCCCAGCTGGGGCCACCGCTGAGTGATGGATGGACCAGGGGCTGGGTGTTATTAATCACCTTGAAGGCACACATTCATCTTGGTGCAGGATTTTTACTTTTTTCCTCTAATAATAGATTAAAGTGCCCGGATATTAATGGGCTGGATAATTTATGTTTTGCATAAGCAGAAAAAAACAAATCGTCAGGACCTCATGGCAACAGCTCTCCCCACCGATTGAGAGATTGGCCAGATACATCTCTGGAGCTGGTGTGTGCAGGGATGCGCACTCACCCACCGGTGCTCGATGGTTTGCAAATGTTTTGCAAAAAGAGAAAGAGGATCTCTGCACCCAAGCAATACCTGCTCCCACCAAGGGACTCTCCCTCCTCCTCGCCTTCCTAATGGCTTGGGGGCAATTAAGCTGCGAATCCCTGGACCACATGTCCCTGTGCCCCATCACAAATGGAGTAGATCAGTCCCTGGAGCAAACACTTCAGGGAGGCTCTCATGCTCCCAGAGACAGCAAGACAGGCCAAGTCCGTGCTCCTCTCCCAGCACATCTCTCCTGACAGGGATCTTGGGGAGAGAGGTTTCCTGACTTCATCCTGACCCTCTGGTTTGCACACCATGGAGCATCAGCCATGGTAGGCTCTTGCACATTCTGGCCTGGAGCCAAAGCTCTGTGACGTGTTGAGTGTAGAGAGGGTGCAGGAGAACTGGCACTTATTTCCTGCGTGGCACCACTCATGGTGTGACCTTGATCAACCCCCTGTCACCTTCTGGGCCTCGGCTCCCCATCTGAACAATGAATGCTTAGTTTGGGTAATCCCAGACTTTGCTGCTTGTTGCTCAAATACTGCTGGGCTCCAATGGTCCTATAAGACAGGAGCCTCAAGGGTTGGAGCTAAGCATTCAAAAGGACCGTGCATGCTCGATGGCCATAGGAAGTACCCAGTGAGTGAACTCAGTCCCAAGGCCGTCAAGGCCTCATCCCAGGTGCCAGAGCTGAGCCAGTCTCACTGGTCATGGTCAGTCATAAAGGAAGGGGCACTGGGCACACTTAATCAAAGGCAATACCCTATCTCCTGATGAAAGCATACCCTCTCTCCTCGAGCTCCCCAGAGATAGGATAGACACACCAGAGTCCCTTAGGAAGCAGGTGACTTAAGCAAATCAAGCACTCTTTTTCTGCCAGCTTAGATATACTGTGAGATATGTGGGTTCTAAACAAGAGGTTACACCAAAGCTTCGTCCCCCACAAGCAAACTCTCATTCAGCAACCCATCCCCCTGCAGTATAGAGTGTGTCCTCCTAGACCATCCTCACTCTCGTCTCGTCTGTAAAAATATAGATTTGAGTCGCATGACTCACCACCTTGACCTGATTAACTCT
Source organism: Mustela lutreola (assembly GCF_030435805.1). Classification (NCBI taxonomy): domain Eukaryota; kingdom Metazoa; phylum Chordata; class Mammalia; order Carnivora; family Mustelidae; genus Mustela; species Mustela lutreola. The sequence goes on along the minus strand of NC_081304.1, from coordinate 46,918,126 downwards.
GGGAGGTCAACCCATGAAACGACAGAATCCACATTCTTCTCAGGAACACCAGGAAAGGCAGGTCAGGCCATATTCATGGCCATAAAGCATGTCTAAAAACATTTAGAAGATTGAAATCATACAAGTTATATTCCCTAATATAATGGAGTTAAATTTAAAAAGTAATGGCAGCAAGCCATATCAGAAATCACCAAATATCAGGAAATTAAGCAAAACACATAAATAATTCAACTACCAGTGAAAAACATAACCAAGGGAACTGGGAATTATTTCTAACCAGATAATAATGAAAGCAAAACCTATTCAAAACGGTAGGCCATAGCTAACACAAGGGACTAAAAGAAAATTTAGAGCTCTGGAGCATGTATTAAGATAGAGAAAAGGCGTGAAATCAGTGACCTCAGCTTTCACCTATAAATGCAAAACAGAAAAGCAAATAAAACTCAATGTAAGTAGGAAATAGGAAACAAGAAGAAGAGAGAAAATCAATGACATAAAAATTGGACAAAGAAATGAGAATCAGGGCCGCCGAGGTGACTCAGTGGGTTAAGCTCTGCCTTTGGCTCAGTCATGATCTCATGGTCCGGGAATTGATCTCCACATCAGGTTCTCTGCTCAGCAGGGAGCCTGCTTCTGCCTGTCTCTCTGCCTACTTGTGATCTCTGTCTGTCAAATAAATTTAAAAAAAAAATGAGAATCAGCAAAGTCAAAGTTGTGTCTTTGGAAAGGTAATAAACTCGCTAGCCTCTCCAAGGAGACTGATTGAGTTAAGAGGACAGAAAACACACATTACCAATAGCAGAAACTAAAGAGGGGGTTTCACTATGGAATCTGTATCTCTCTCTCTTTTTTTAAAAGATTTTATTTATTTATTTGACAGAGAGGGATCACAAGTAGGCCGAGAGGCAGGCAGAGAGAGAGAGAGAGAGAGAGAGAGGGAAGCAGGCTCCCTGCTGAGCAGAGAGCCCGAGGTGGGACTAGATCCCAGGACCCTGAGATCATGACCTGAGCCGAAGGCAGCAGCTTAACCCACTGAGCCACCCAGGCGCCCCCAGAACCTGTATCTCTTAAAAGAAGAATGGAAACGAACTGAGAGTTGCTAGAGGGGAGGCGGGTGCAGGAATGGGGTGACTGGGTGATAGGCATGGGGTGGTATGTGGGGTGAAGAACATCGGGCGCTACACACAACTGATAAACCAGGAACACTACATCTGAAACTGATGATGTACTGTATGTTGCCTACCTTAAATTTAAAAACTAAAGAAAAAAGTAGAGATGATCATTAACAGCCTTATAGCAATAAGTCGCCAACTTAGGTGAAGTACACAAGGTCTTTGAAGAAGAAACGTCGCCAAAACTATGTGATGTGAAAGCACAAGTTTAAGTGACCTTATATATAAAATAAGTTTTAATTCTATTCAAAAACTTCCTCACCAAAAAAACTAGTCCAGATGGGTTTACCGAGGAATTTTACCATTTAAGGAGGAAATAGTATCAACATTAAACAAAGCCTTTCAGAAAATCAAGGAGAAGGAATCATTGCCCCATTCATTGAATGAAGCCACAGTAATTCAGTACCAAAAGCTGGCAAAGATATTATAAGAAAAGAAAATCACAAGGCAGCAATCCTTATGATTAGAGAGAGAAAAATTCCCATCCAACTATTAACAGATTAATCCCAGTGGTATATAAATGTGTAACATGTCATGACCAAATGATATTTGTCCCAAGAATGGAACATTAATTCAACCCTGGGAAAATGTTTGAAAAAATCCAGTTGAAAAAATTTGAAAAAGCCAGTGACATTTTCTAAATTAACATAAAGGAGGAAAAAATCAGTGTAATTTGCAACCCTTATCTTATAAAGGAGAGAAACCACATAATTCAGATAAAGCACTGGTCAAAAGGCAACATCTACTATGGTTATTAAAAAAAAAAAAAAAAGGAAACTGTGAAAGAATGTTCTTAACCTGAGAGAGGCGTCAAACACGCAGAGGTAATAACATCCTGTGAAATAGTAAAATACTGCATGTTTTTCCCATAAGATCAGTAGCAAAGGTACCTGGTAATTGTTTTCAACATTGTACTGGAAATTTTAGATTTTGGAAACTTGGATTTTTGAAATTCTAGTTCAAACATCACAAATATTAGAAATTAAATAAAGCTGTCATGATTCACCAGATGCATGGATGTATATATAGAATATGGAATCTCCAAAAAAAAAAATCTACTAGGATAATTAAGTTATCCACCTTGCAGGATACAATGCCACCGTGCAGGATACAATGCCACCGTATAGAAGTCAATGAGGGGCACCTGGGGGGCTTGGTAAGTTAAGCGTCGACACTTGATTTCAGCACAGGTCATGACCTCAAGGTCCTGGGATGGACCCCCATGTCTGTCTCAGCACTTAGAGGGGAGTCTGCTTGAGATTTCCCCTCTTCCTCTCCCTCCGCTCTTCCTGCTTGCACACCCTCTCACTCTCTCTCTCTCAAATAAATAAATAAATAATGATTGTTCTATGTACTAGCAACAAAAAATTAGAAAATGGAAATATTTTAAAATACCATCTGCATGGCCAATAGACACATGAGAAAGTGCTCCACATCACTCGGCATCAGGGAAATACAAATCAGAACCACAGTGAGATCCCACCTCATGCCAGTCAGAATGGCTAAAATTAACAAGTCAGGAAAGGTCAGATGTTGGCGAGGATGCAGAGAAAGGGGAACCTCTTACACTGTTGGTGGGAATGCATGCTGGTGCTACCACTCTGGAAAACTTCACATTCATTTCACTTCACATTTCGGAGTCCCTGCAGCCTGTGAGTCCCCCAGGGGCCGTGGTGGGCTCCTTCCACACCCCTGTGGCTCTCAGTCCTGCATCCTCCCCCACTGCCCCAGAGCCAAGCTCCCCTGACTGTCCCCTGAATGGAGCCCCCTTCCTGCTCAGATGGTGTTCCCCCAAAGGGCAGCACTCTCTGAAGGCTGTGCATCTTCGGAAGGAAATCAGTGCATAATTACATGTCCTGTCTGTGCAGTGAGGTCCAGAGCCAGGCTGCCTGGGAGTTAGAGTGAGCAGAAGCCTCGGGGTCAGGGCCTGTCCAGCCAGGACACAACCCGGCTGGCTGGGACAAGCCAGGCCCAGGTCCCGCCTGAGATCTTGAAGCCGTGGCCTCCTCGTCGGTCTCACCCATGGACACCTGGGTCCTGGGACACATCCAGACAGGCAGAGCTGGGGGTGTTGGCTGCTGGGCTCCTCCCTGTGAGTCCACAGGGGGCGGGAATTGGCCCAGCCACCCCATGCCCTGCCTGCTGGCTTCCCTGCAGGGAAGAATCCTCTCAGGCAGGGTCTCCAGGGATGAAAATCACCCTCTGTGACACCAGAGAGGCCAAGGCTCGCATCCCACTGGCTAACTGCCTGACACCGGCCCCCCTTGGAAAATCAGCAAACCAGAACAGCGGCCGACAGTGTTGTCTGCGAGGTTGCCTGAGATGACAGATGCAATGCAAACACAGCACCTGGCCCACACAGTGGCACCATGGACAGACAAGCCACTGGACTCTGCACTCTGTCTGGCTTTTCTGGAAGAGCACCGGAGGAGCTGGGTTGGTGGGAGAGCACGCAGAACTAAGAAGGGACATGCCAGCGTTCTGTCTGTGCTTCTCTGATGCAAAATGGAAAGGTTCCAGCAGATGAAACCCACGGTCAGAGCCCCATGGGCGTCAGGCTCTAACCGTGCCACCAAGGTGCCAGGGACAGATGAGAATCATTTCCCTCCGTGGTTTCAGGTGCCATTCCTGCAGACACTGTCTGGGAGGCCACAAACGTCCATGGCCAGTGCGCCTGCCAAGCCCATCCTGCTGTGGGGCCAGCCCAGAGACCCTTGAAGGGCCCAGACCCGAGTCTCATGACTGGAAAGAGAAAGATCCCACAGATATTTCCAAAGACCCAAGTGCCTGGGCTCTCTGTACCCCATGACCCGTCCCAGCAACAATGACTCCCTGGGACAGAAGGGCAGAGGGGGTTCACGGCGGCTGAGCATGGATGGGGAACATATATGGGGTTGAGCCGGAATGGGCCTGAGGCACGGGTGGTCACTGGGGGCTCAGGGCAAGGCCACTGTCTGTCCCTCGGATCCCCCCCTCCATAATCGTTGCAGAGCATGCAAGGGCACCAAGAGCAGGGTGGGAACACAGGTGCGCCTAGGGCTCATCCCCACCTCACTCCGAACGCCCATGACCCCAATCTTTTCTCATCCCCCCTTCTTCTCTTGCAGTGGTTCCAGAAGGCACATTCTCCTACAGCATTAAAAGATAATTTGTAGAAATAACGTTCCTTTAATAAAAGCCAATGGAATGACACGGTTTTCAGAGCGCGTGGCAGAAGACTGGAGGTCCGAGCTCTTGCGGGGAATGAATCCCCCTGCGGCAGGCTCCAGACACCATGACCCCCTCAGGCACATATAATACACTGACTTGGGAAGTCTAACTCACGGTGTGACTGGGCCAAGCCGGCTGCTCAGCTCTGCCCCAGAGGGTCCCCCAAAGACGGGCTCTCTCTGCCGGGCTCATAAATACAAGGACAGGAAGGACAAACCCATTTCTGCTTATTCCTCATCTTCCCTGTTTTTTATATTTATATAATTAAACAGCTAGTGGCTAAATTGCATGGTAATCGATTTGCACAATTGCTTTTTTTAATGAGATTTAGACACTAGGAAATAGCTTTTTTTTCTCCAATATGCCCAAAGTGAACCTGGTCATTCTGACAAAAAATTGGCTTCCTGCGTGCATGAACCTTGGTGAGGAGCGGAGGGCAGGGGACAAGGCTGCCTCCCCGCCCCCATGGGGCCAGCCAGCCCCTTCTCTGCTTCCCATGGAGTAGTGGCTATCAGAGCGGGGGCCTGAGACTGTGCTGCCCCCCCCCCCCCATCACCGGGGCGGGACAATCAAGTCTGCCCTGGGTAGTGTGTCTCCCAGATCTGGAAGTTTTGAGGCTGAAGGCCATATGACGGTCCACTGGGACCTGGGACACCCAACCACGTCTCCAGGTGGGACTGACCTGGGACCTGGGGTGTCAGCGGCCTGCCCTCCCCTGGGACCGGGCTGGGCCAGCTCCCACCCCTCCCTCTTTCACCCCAGAGCCCCCTGTAGTCACTAGCACTCGTCCCCAACAACATTCTGCATGGGAACCACAGTTTTCATGCACTTCAGAGCAAAGTGCTGGGGGGGTCAGAGTGCAGAGTTCTGGGGGATCCGCCAGGCAGCACCCCCTCCCTGACACCCTATCAGCTCCCTCGCTAGGCCCTTGCAGTCCTAACAGCTCCCGTTTGGCCTTCTCTCCAGGCAAGCCATGAGCTCTCCAAGGGAGGCCTTGTCTGGTTCCCGTCCTTCCCTCGCTCTATGTGACGGCTCTGGCTGGTGACCCACGAGCCCGCGCTTGGCAATGTGACTCTGGGGGCAAGGAAGATGGGATCACTGGCCCCCTGTGAGTCCATGGCTCAGAAGCGGGACACAGAGACAGGCAGGCCAACAGAGCAGGAGGCCCCACTGTCGGTAGAGCCTGTGATGGAAGGAGCTCCTGCAAGGAGTTCCTGGAAGGGCCTCGAAGTGTGAGTAGGAGTTGGCAGGGTGTGAAGCCAGAGTGGGGCCCAGACCTCTCTGCTCACAAGGGGTGTTCAGTGGGTGTGTCCATGACTGAGCAACCACGGCAGGAACTGGCCAGCACCAGGAGGAGTCTGACCAGAGTCTTCGCTCAGCCCTGCCCTCGATCAATTTTGGCCTCCCCACTGCATGCTGGGGATGTGGGTGTGCACGAAGAGACACCATCTTGGCCCTCCTGAAGCCCATCAGGAGAGGTGTCCACATAATCATGCATTCCTATCCTGAGCTGTCTAGAGGAGGAGACAGCCACAACCCAAATGTCACATGCCCCAAAACTACAAAATTCCAGGAAGGGGTTGATTCTGTACAGGAGGACAGGTTCCAAACCAGCTGTTGGAGACACTCTCCCCAAGGAAGACGGGCCTCCCCGGAGACCCGGACATTACTAGCAACATGGCAAGGCAGGGAATTCCCCTCTGCAGGGAGGGAACGGTGTGTGCAAAGGCCCTGAGGCCAATGGGATGTGGCATCCCTGGGGTGTGGGGGCCTCTCACAAGGGTAGGGAAGGCAGAGCAGTGGCTCTGGAAAGGAGCTGTGTCCCCATCAGGGAGGGCTTTGAGGCAGGAGGGACATGGACATGTCTGCATCCAGAGGAGGCATCATCAGCTGCTGTGGAGGGAAGATCTGGGTGGGAAGGGGTGCAGGATGCTGTAGGACAAGCAGGATGGTCTGTAGCCTGCACAGCAGGTGCAGAAACAGTGGAAGGAGGAGAATGGATGCATCAGGAGGTATTTAGAAGGGAAGATGGACAGGACTTGATGTGACTGGACATGGTTAGTGCTGAGGAAGGAGTCAGGATGGGTGCACCTTGGACATTGGAGGAGCAGGGTCACCACTGGGCCAGTGTCCCTCCTCTCCCTGCTCTGAGCCTACTCTGTGCACCAGGAACTGGCAATCTGTTCTCCGGGGCTTCCTACACTGGCATCACCGTGCATCCATCACCCAGCAAAGCACCTTCCATCTGTCCCCTGTATCAACCCCACAGGTCAGGTCCACTTGGTGGCAGGCCCGGAGCCCATCCACGCTAACCCAGCCCACACACTATCTCCATCCAGCTCCATCTACCTGTCCTGTCCACGGGTGGCTGTGGGATCCCGTCTCCCCTGTGCCCTCATGTGTCCTTTCAGGGACCCTCCCCAAATGCTGAGGCACTTTGGTTGGCCCTAAGCTCCTCTCTCCATCCTGAGGCTGTGTTAGGGAGCTTGGGAATGTGCACTCTGCACACATTCTGGAACAGACGCATCAGGAGGTCTGGAAGCCATCATCACCCTCTGTGTGGACCCCCAGTACATTCCTGAGTGGCTTGGTCATTGACTGAGGTGAGCCCCCAATGTGGATAGCCCCAACCCTGAAAGATCTCCTCTCACCCACGTGCAGGGGCCCAGCGAGCCTCCCGGCAGTGATGCATTTCCTCCGCACAGAGACTCAGTGACCCAGTTCCCTCGACCTCCTGTCCCACCATCCCCGCTCGGCCAGCTTCTTCTGCAAATATTTTGGGTCAGAATGCCTCTGCCACAGCCTCTCAGATCTCCCACCACCACCGCAGCAGGAACGCAGGTGCAGAGTAACCCTGAGACAAATGGGCATGGTTGTGGGCCAGTAAACTCATCCTACAAACACAAGCCCCAGACAGGAATGGCTGGGTTCCCATCAAACTTTATTTGCAAAAACCCATAGCAGGCCCAGATTTGCCTGTGGGCTGTATTTTGTCCCCTGTTCCCCGCTGGCAAAGGGGGTAAGGAAAGGGTCGAGGAACTCTCCCTTGTAAATTCTTTCCGCCCAAATAGCCCATCATCACTTCCATGTCCCTTCCTGTGTCCCTGCCCACATGGAAACATGTGTCAGGCTGGGCAAGTGCCCCACACAGGGGACGGGAGGCAGGTTCTGGTGATGGGCTTGCCCGTGGCCCCGGATCTGTCCAGCCAGCACTTACTGAGCCCCTACCGTGCAGCAGGCTCTGCATCCCATCCGGGGAGACTGGCAGCCACAGGACTCTGCCCCAGCCTGGGAGGAACCAGGGTCCACTCAAAACAGAAATGCAGCTGCTCCTAAGAGATGACATGAGCTTCTTCCCTAAGGCTCTGGGTTTTCAGACAGGTGCCCCAAATGCCAGAACCTCAGCCCTCTGGGGGCACTGCTGGAAGAGACACAAAGCCTCAGCAGAAGCTTCCCCATTTCTTCTGACTCCCCAAGCTCGGCCCCGGGCCCACACACAGACGGTCCCCAGGACTGGCTGGATGGGAAAATGAGCCCGCACCCTGGGGGTTTCTCATCCATGGGTTCCTTCATCTAAACCAGAGAACGCTGGATTACTGCAAAGTCACAGAGGAATCCTTTGCACCCCCAACAGGAGTAAACACGGATCCCCTGAGTGACCACCAGGGCGGGGCTGCCTTGCCTACAGCTGAAGGTCTGACTTGGTAGCAGGAACTCAAGGATTCTTCTCACCTTAGAAAAGACAAGGACACCCACAACCTCATGGGGACCCTCACAAGTAACACAAGGTGGACGAGGTCACCTCCATGCCCTCCAGCTTACTGAAGATCCCAGCAGGGACCCATGAGGTGAGGCAGGTCCCCCAGCACCACACCAGGGCCAAGTTTGGACTCCGTGGGGGACCGTCCTCTCCTCAGGCGTGGGGCTCCGGCCCCAAGAACACCGTATCACTAAGTACCTGTCTCCAGAATGAAGCTCATTTTAAAAAAAAAAAAAAAACTTTATAACAAGGTGCTACTTCTCTAAAGGAGAGCGATCCCAGGGCTAGGAGAGCTGCAAAGATGCACTTGCTGTCCTCTGCTGGAGTTTATAAAGGAGGTTCCCTGGGGCACAGCACAGAGGGAGGGATTTGCAGAAAACCTGGGGACAAGGGCTGGTAGACGCTCTGTGTCCTGGGGCCTCTGGCAGGTTGGCTGCACCCTCCATGGAGTTAATCCCCAGGTGTCCCGGGGTGGGGTCAGAGGCTCCCTGGAGTCTCTCCTGTTTGATTATCTAGGGAAACAGGCCAATGTCTTCCACTCCCTTAAAGGAGTGGGAGAGGAGGCCCAGGCCCAGGAGGCCCAGGCCCAGGAGGCCCAGGCCCAGGCCCTCGGGGAGGCTGGGGAGCCCTCAAGCAGCTTCTGGATAGAGACCCAGCAGAGAGAACGAGCAGAGGGGATGCAGGTGGGAGGGCCGCTGAGTCCCCATAGGTAAGAAAGAGCTTGTCGGGGAAGGGAATGAGGCCAGGACCCTGGACATCCTCGGAGAGGGAGGGGCTCAGCGTGGGAGGAATCTGGTCTGCTGGGAAGCTGGACTGGTGGGACTTTCCAAACCGGAGCTCCTGTGCCGGGGAGGAGGCGATGGGACTTCCTGGGGTTGGGGTGTCTGTTCTGAAAGGTTGAGAGTGGCAGGCCCAAATCAAGATTTGTATGTCTTCTTTCTCAGGAGCCATGTGGATGGGTGCCGCTCCCCCTACAAACAGTGGTGATTGCAATCACTTGCCATTCCCATGGCAACAGGTGAGCTGAAAAGCTCAAACAAGGAGGGGAGCTCTCCCACAGATTCAGGTCTGCTGGGCAGCACACTAGCACATGGCACCCCTGCCTCGCTCGCCGTTCAAGGAGTGGAAACCTTTCCCAGGTAAGTGACCAGGAGGCCTCCAGGCTGGCCGCCCTTCCCTTGCTCTTCCCACCAGGACCTGACGCCATTGGGTAGCTTCTTGAACACCTCCAGCAACGGGGAGCTCATTCCACCACTGGCCGGCTATGGATGCTCAATAAAAGGGGACTCTAGGTGGTCAGGTAAAACCAAGAAGCAGTGCGACAGGCTGCAGGAACAAGAATGAACAGACTGCAGGGGCTAATGGTTCATCTGCCTCATAGCTAACGTTTATGGAAGCGTGTTTCTCAGTGCTCTACGCTCGACCAACCGCAGAGAACCAGGTGCGGTAGCTAGTGAGAGGAATGGTTGCACAGGTCACACACTGTGCCAGTCGCTCCCTATGCCTGGCCTCCTCTGGTCCCCGCCTGCAGCAGCAGCACTATCATCCCTACTTTGCAGACAAGAGATGGCAGCCTGGGGAGGTGAGGACTGGGGTAGCAGAACCACGACAGAAGCTCTGTGCCTCTACACCATCGGCAGTGTCCGTCCTCATCGCTGACTTGGTTGCCATCACCGATGAGCACCTCGGCTCCTCATCTCATCTGAAAGCCGGGATGATAATAATCCCCACACACATGCATGCCGCATGCATGCACAGATGAACATAGTGTATGTTTGCACACACATGTACGTACCTATGTGTACGCAAGTGCATGCATGCGCACATACACCTGCGTGTGTGTGCATGAGCGTGCACACACACGTGTGTGCTCACACGTGTGCATGCTTCATCCTTCCCGCTTCGATTCCCTGGCTCCTCGCCCTCTGTCTGCAAATGCAGGCAGGACAGGCACCCTGCTTGGGACCTGCTCTGCCTGGAGCAACTCCCTCCTCCAAGGCTGAGCTGCCCCACACCCCGCCCCTCTTTCATGTGCATCCTGAGTCTGAAGGAGTCGCTCAGCACTCAGGGGTGGCCAATGGTCTTGTCCCTCTGATTGCATGAGGCCACTGTGTCCTCCAGGGAAGCTCATGGGAGCAGGAATCTAAGGAAGTCCTTTGCTGGACTAGAACCTCCAGTGAGGTCGGGAAATAGTCTGCCTCCCGTTTGAGGACCTGGGACCCATGAATCAACTCACTGTCCTCCATGGCGTGCCTGCAAATTTTCCACTCTCATCCCTGCAGGGAGGAAGCAGCTGACAAGACGCTGCGAATTCCCATTCCAGCGAAGACAGCCCCTGGCCACTGGCGGCCAACTCTGAGTCCGCTGGGTCTGAGTTCTTTCAGGGAATGACTACTACAGGCAGGGAAGTGGTCGGTAAAGACCGGGCCAGGGACAACTGGGCATGTCCCCGCTCTTCCCAGGCCCTGCTGCTGGGCCCTGACCATGACCTCACACCTGCTTCCGCGGAAGCTCGAGTGCTGGAGTGGGGAGTGGGGAGTGGGTTCACCGGGCAGGGCCCGGGGCGTCCTCGGCCAGGTCTCAGCTACCAACAAGTGACAGGAAAGCAGGTTTTGACAGAAGGCTCCAGAAGGGCATCCTAAGTGCCCACACAAGGGTCACGTGGGGGTCCAGAGTCTAATCCCAAGGAGGAAGAGCCTCCTGGCCTCAGGTCAGCAGAGAACCGGACGTGCTCTGCTTCCTCCAGCACAGGTGCGGATTCTTAAACGGGAGGAGGGCATCCAGGTTCTGGGCTCCTATTCCTTCCCTCCACCTGTGGGGCCTGACCTCACGCGGGGGAAGCATCATCCTCCCCCAGCATGATTCTGACCCTGCAGATCACAGTCCCGATCAGGGAGCACTCGGGGGTCCCAGCCCCGCGGAGCCACCGGGGTGCATATCCGTATAGCGCACTGCCGGCCTGAGCACTCCGCCTTCTGCTTGGACCCCAGCCAGACATCAGGGCCGGCCCTCTGTCTGCCCCCGCCATCCTCCAACAGACAACTCACGTTACAGCCCTGAGCAGTGAGTAGTCCCGGGTCCGGAACCCTCCATGTGGGCCTCCGTCCTGCACATACACACGCATGTGCACATGGGATCATCCCCCCCCCCCACACACACAGGTGGGAAGGCAGTGCAGCCACGCCCCCAGCGGTCCACAGGACCCACACCTCCACCGCTCTGCACGAACCTGTCTCAGACCCACAGGTGTCCGACTTGCACGGCACAAGCTTCTCTCCACTGCAGTGGCAAGGTTCTAGCTGCGTGCGTGCTCACCAGGAGTTAGGAAGACCCCCTGCTCTCCCTGCACTGTGGGGACGCCTCCTCGCCAAGTGGCCTAGCCTGCAAGAACCCATCCCTAAATCCCCAGCTAACTGCTGATCCCCTCCAGCAGCCTTCCTGGGAAGATGGCTTCTGCATGGCCACCAGAAATGGGTTCCCACTTCGGGCAGCTGTTCTCAATTAGCCAGAAAGAGGCACTAGGCATGCGGGGAGGGAGCGTGTGGAGAGGCAGCTGATGGCTTCACCAAATCAGAGGGGACCTCTTTGCCGCCACCACCTGCTGCAAGCCTCCCCTCCCTCCTCCTAGGAGGCCCGGGGAAGGCTGGGACTACTGGGGTGCGGCCCAGGTGTGCGAGGAGGTGACCCTGGGCCAAAGCACTGGCCCTCCACTCAGTGCCGATACACCAAGCAGGTGTCACCGAGTTGGTCTCTGGGAACCTGGCATGACCACCATGGCTAATGCATGAAGCCGTGCTTGGCCTTCATCCGACAACCCAATCAATGGCCATGGGGGCCCCTGTGTCAGAGACAGGAGGACCGTGGAGGATGGTCACCATCCAGAAGGTGCCTCACAAAGGGACAGCCCTGGGGCCGGAGTGGAGTTCAGAGAGTCAGCTCTGCTTCCCACCCCAGCTCTGCGGGGACCTGGCCGGGCAGCCGTGGGTAGGTCACTTAAACTGTCCCACGTTCAAGTTCTGTAAACACTGTATGGAGGCAGGAGTACGGAGAGGGTGAGAAACCCACTCAGCAGGACATTGGGAAGACTGAACTGGCCAGGTGAGCACATCAGCTGGGGTTTGGCCAGGATCCCAAAGCTCCATCAGTGTGGGGAGCTTGAGGAAGGTTCTACGAGGGGACCTGACCGAGCTGCAGGCAGGACACAGGGAATCCATGGGAAACAGACCCAGACTGCAGCAGCCAGGTCCTGGCACAGCCCCAAAACGCAGGGGGAGGGTGGGCGGGAGCGGGAGGGGCACGGTTACCAGATCCCGGAAGGACAGTGTGGTCAGGCAGGAACAGGAAGTAGAGGTTGGAGGGTGTGGTGGGAGGGACACAAAGACGCCGGCCTGCATCCTGTGCCAGAGCCAGGCCACATATGAGTTCCCAGAGGGAGTAGCCCTGCCCTCAGGACAGGACCCCAGGCCCCAGCAGCACCAGGACGATCTAAAGGGGTGACGGTACCCTTGTCCTGGCTTACCCACAAACCCAGCTGGGCAACCCATCCCAGAGGCAGTTCCCTGGCTGAGAGAAGGACCCAGGGACCCCGGCATCGCCGGCCGGCCATCATTCCTGGCATGCTCTGGTCGATGAGTACTGGGCAGTGTCAGATGTAGACATCCTCAGGCCTAGCCCACAGAAAGTGACTTCTCCAGGCCAACTCAGCAGAAACACAGGGCCAGCATTAGCCAATACAGCAAATGAGCAAATTAGGAAAAGCTGCACCTTCCCCAAGACACTTCCTGACATCTGCTGGGAATTTGCAGTAATGACATGTACCTAAGATGACCAGGAGGTAAACAGGGAGACCCCCCTGGACTGTGCAGTGCACAACACACACAACTGTAGCAGCCCAGCGGCCTTGCACAGGGCCCCATCACAACCAAAATGGTGGTGAGGATAAGTGGCATCTTTTGGTCTGTTGTCTGTCTCCCTGAGCCCCACCCTGGCCCCATCCACGCCTGCTGGCAAAGGTCACCAGGAGTGCACCTTTGCTTGAACCCACAGGCTTATGCACTAACTAAAGAGCACAGAGGGGAATCCACTGTTGGAGCACGTACACATGAAGCCCCAGAAGGAGTCTAATTTGTAGTGTGTGGGGCAGGCCTAGGGTGGGAGGCAACTACCCACATGCTGGCCAAGTCAGGATCACCCCAGAGACCATGTCAGAAACAAAATGCAAAGCATATCATTTAGGGAAAAACGGTAGTGTTTCGACATATTGGGTCAACATTAACATCACCTATTTCTTCTTTACCTTTTTAGCGTGGCCGCCAGGAAACTCGAAATCATCGCCGCTGCTTGAATTTGAAGCCACCTGGACCACGCTGCCCTCCCCTTCCTGCCTGGGCGTCTGCGGGACTCAGTGCCTGGGCTGTGGGCTCCATGTCGCTCTGCACCAGGTGGTGGGGCCTGCAGTCACCTGCTCCCCCCTCCCCCGCTCTTTCCTGAGGGAGGGTCTTTTTGGGCTATGAGGTCACCTCGCTGGGAGGGGACACTGTGTCCTCTTAAACATGCTCTTTCTGTTCTCCCTCTCATCTTCCTCCCCTCCCTCCTCCTGCCTCCTCCCCCTTGTCTACCCTCATCAGACTCTTCTTCCGGCCCACCTGCTCTCCTGATTCCAGGCCACCAGGGAGAATGTGGCAGGAGTACTCCCCAGCCGTGCGAGCCGCTGCAGGGACCCCAGCCTCGGACACCTGACCCCTGTCCCCAGCGTCTCTCCCCCAGCCCCTCCACTGTGCTGGAGCGCAGGGCCTTCCTTTCCTCCCTCCTGAGGCTCCCTGGTCAGTGTGGACAAGTGTCCTCAGCCCTGGTTCTGTCCGTGACTACCGCGGTGACCTCGGCTATGCCCGTCCTCATCTGTAAGCCTCAGTTTCCCCATCCACAAAGCGAGAGGTTGGGTTGACCATTTCTGAGGGCCCTTGCATGTGTGAGAACGGAGATGTTTCCCATGGACAAATGCTCTGGTTCAGCCAGTGTTCCTGCCCCCGTCTGCAGTGGGTATTGTCCTGGTGGCTGACACCGACCCATATGGGTAGAATGGGCTACCTGCCCGAGACCGCGCAGTCTGAGCGGCCGCCAGCCTTGAGACTGCTGGGGAGAGACAGATGCCCAGTATGTCTTCCAATGCTGTCTGTGTTGGTAGCGGGAGGCAAGGCAGGAGTCTTTGTTCATTAGATTCTCGCGCTGATGAGGACCTGAAGTCAGGAGCTCTGCACACGCACGTCAGGAAGACGAGGCTCGGCCCGACCTTCCATGGAGCCCGCAGTGGGCAGGGTCAGGGAAGGGGACCCCCCAGACCGTGTGGGCAAAGTGCTCATGACGCCCCCCACACATGGGCCATGCGGTACAGGTGAGATTGAAGATAGTCTTTCCCCAAAGATGCCCGTGGCCTAATCCCCAAAGCCTGTGAATAGGTGACATGCTGTGGCAGAGAGACCTGCCATGTGACCCAGCTAAGTGCGCTGAGTGGGGGCACCATGCCAATGGTTTGGGTGAGCTGGCACAATAGAAGGGTGCTGGCAAGAGGGAGGCCAGAGGGTGCAGGCAGGCCAGGGGACCCAATGGACCCCTGGGGGGGGGCGCTCAGAGGCAGGAGGGCATTGGTCTCCAGAAGCTGCAGGAGGTGGGGAAACAGGTGTAGAAGCCAGAGGGCCCCAGGGGAGGGCAGCCACACTAGCCAGATGGGGTGTGAGATGGTTCCTGGAAAGGGTCCGGTCGTCCACCCCTTGGCCTTGTGTCTACTATAAAATCAAAAAGGGCAGGTGCACAGGCTGGGAACCAGCAGGGCTGGTGGAGACCGGGCCTAGAAAGATGCACGTGGAAATGTGACTAATCTTAATACAGTGGATGGTGTGGCTGCAGGGACCCCTGTGGACTCTGTGACAAGGGGAGGGGTCTCCAGCTGCCCGGGGCCATCCCCACCTGGAGCACTAATGCCACACAGCCCTCCATGTCCTGGCCCTGCCCCTCTTCTCTCTTAGACTTGCAAAGGTCCTGGGTGGGGAGACACCCACAGCAGACCAGGCAGGATCATGGGACACATTCAAGCATCAGTCCTGCTGGGGGGGACCACATTTGGGGGCAGGTCCTCACGGACCTTAGGAGAGAGAAAGGGAAGTCGCACACAGGACGGAAAGGACCGTGGGGGCCAGGAGTCCTTGGGCCGGAGCTTCCGGTCCTCAGACAGGCTCTGCCTCTGACTCTGAACCACTGGGGCCCCTGCCTCTGACCCCCACTGGGACCCCTGCCTGTCCAGCCTTCCGGGGCCATTGGGAGGAAGGCGACTGTCCTACTCTGGCTTCCCCAGCTCACAGCGTCCCCTTGCTCTGACCTCCTCACCCCAGGCCATGCTGGCCACCCTCCCCCCTGCCAGGGAGCCCTTATCCACAAGCAGAACCCACCAAACATCAACCCTCTTTCCTCTGTGGGCAGGGGTGGGGGACCGACACCTCAAACCTCCTGGTGACACAAAAGAGGGGAAGGAGAGAAATCATCACACTTTTCACGGCCACTCCTGCCACCAGGAACAGCCTCATTCTGTTGGCCCTGGGCCCATGGATTGGGGACCACAGAGAAAGAACCACGATCATAGTGCCATGCAGGGCCTGTGGGGAAACTTACCTACACTCTTTGTTTTTGTTTTTTTCATTTTAGTCAGGACTTGGGCAAAGCACAAAAAACGTAATTTTGGCTACAGACAGAAGCGGGATGGGGTGGGGGAGTAAAGTTCCTGCCCAGAAGGGTGTGGCGTGGACCCGAGAGAGCATTCTAGCGGAAGTGTGCGGAAGTGTGCACAGCTACAGAAGTACCCAGGAGAGGCAGGGAAGGCAGGGGAGGCCAGGAGAAGCAGGGAAGAGGGGAGGAAGGGGAAGCCAGGGGCAACCAGGAGAAGAGGAGGAAGCCAGTGAGGCAGGGGAGGCAGGGGAGGCCTGGGAAACCGAGGAGGCAGGGGAGGCATGGGAGGCCAGGAGAAGCAGGGGATGCCAGGAGATGCAGGGGAGGCCAAGGGAGGCCAGAAGAAGCCAGGGGAGGCAGTGGAGGCAGGGAGAGGCAGGGGAGGCAAGGAGAGCAGGGGAGGCCAGGGAGGCAGGGGAGGCAGGGGAGCCAGGGAGGCAGGGGAGGCCAGGGGAGGCCAGGGGAGGCCCACTCCTCGCCCTAGCCCAGCATGTTCCGGCAGCAGAGCTGCTCTTCCTCCGCTTCTCCAGGTGGTTTTCCAAAAGCCTCAGCTCCCTACGCACCACCTTCCCCATGGACAACTCCAGCACCAGCTCCAGCACTTTCTGAAGGTCCGCCCTGGCCTCCGTCTCATTCCACACCTCCACGTGAGCCCGGGCCTGCACGTAGTAGGCCTTCACGATCCCTGAAGGGAGGATGACACTGCACCTGCTGAGCCCCTTCCTGGTGCTGCCTCATAGCTGACAAACTCTTAACCTTGACCGTGATCCTTAACCTCTCTGTGCCCTGTGGGCCGCCTCCTTGGTTGTACACGTGGGTGACAGCGGCAATAGCAGGACCTTCTCCCCTCCCTTGCAGGTACTCCGCCAGGCCCCAGAGCTAACTCCAAACCCATAATCTCCTACTCAGTCCGGTGGGGTCCCCGCATGGTGGAGGCTCCAGGCCCCATCCCTGCCCCCGCCCCCACGGGTTACTGAGGTCACTGAAGGAGGTAAGGAGCACAGGGAACCCAGCCCCCAGCACATAGCAGGAGATCAATGTCGAAGCCCACCCGCAGTCACTCCACCCTGCATGCCTGTTCCTCCACACCTTGCTCACAAACACCTGCTCCCACCAGCGGCACCAGCTGCCAGGGCACCGGTGTGCAGGCCTGCTGCCTGGGAGTCCCAGAGGCTGTGGTGAGTACAAAGGCCTCCCTCAGAGGCCCTGCCCCGCCCCCTGACCTGCCAGCCCCCCCACCCCGATCGTGCCGGCCCACCCCACCTGGCGCCCAGCCTCACCTGGGCGCAGCCGCAGGCTGTGGCTCTTGTGCTCCAGCACCTGGTAGTACTCCTCTTTCTTGAGCAGACACTGGCAGGTGTCTAGTTGAGAATCAGGGTATTGATCATCTTCTCCAGCTCAGCCACTGCACTTCCCAGGGCTTCTCCTGCGCAGGGGAGCACGCCGGTCAGCTGTGAGCTAGGCCGCCTGCCCCCCACCCTTGGTGCCATCCCCCCGCCCCGGCCACATGGGCAGCCCCCCACCTTGGTCTGCAGGTTCCTCAGGCAGACGATGGCTTCCTGGTACTTGCTGGAGGCTTCGTCGTAGCAGTCCAGCTTGAAGAGCCGGTTCCCTTCTCCAAAGAGGAAGGGCACCGCCTGCATCTTCTCCTGGTTGTTCAGGCTCCACATCTCCCGCTGGTACTCGCTCTGGGCCTTCACCTGGCCTGACAGTGGCAGGCGGGTCAGGCAGGGACCGGAGGACCTGCGCCCCCGCAGCTGGGGACCCGCCTCCTCTGCCTTCTCCACAAGCATGCTTGCTGGTCACATCCATATACATAGGGGATGGAAGCCACGGGTTGTGCCCGCCCTAAATCAGCACCTTTATGCAAGTTAGGGACAGAGAGCCCTTTGTCAACACTGGACTTCCAATATTCAGAAGGCGGTCTCCATACTCACTTGGCTAGAACAAGACACGTTATTGCCACCTGCTGGGAAATTGTCGTCATACAAGTTCAGATCTATGAAGTCTAAAAAGAACACCTTAGAGGTGTCCTGCTAGGACAGCTGTGCAGTGCACAAACCGCACAACTGTCCTAGCATGCCCACAAAGGCCCTATTGTTGGCATAATTCCCTTATTAGTTCACCCATGTAGCCCTTGGGCTGAACCTCATCTTTGGCCATAACCTGAGTTCCAACCCAGGCCAGACCCTCTCCCACCACCCCATAAACACGGCAGTGGTTTAGGAGCCTGCTCATGCTCTAGAGAGAAGGCAGTGATCCCAGGATCAGCGAGGTGGGGCTCCCCCATCGGATGCTCCCTGAGGCTGGGACAGCCCTCTGTCCCTGCTGTCCCCAGGGCACACCTGCAGCAGCTCTATCATGAAAATCAGACGCCGTGGTTCCTTCTGTAGCTCGTCCAGGTCCTCGTAGCCCAGTGTGTGGTAGGCAAACATTTTGGCCAGCCCACAAGTGTGTACGTGCCACTCCGTGGGGTCCTTGCCCTCCGCCACCTGCTGCAGGCTCCAGGACAGGATGGAGTAGACCCCTTGTGTGCTGGGGGGAAAGATGGTGAATGGCGTCTGGCCTGTGTGCTTGGAGCACCCGCTCTGAGTCCTGCTACAGCCTCACCAACCTGGGGCTGTTGCTGCTGTTTGCCCTCAACAGGCCCCCAGGAAGGACTGTGGTGCACTGTGTTCCAGGCCAAGTGCTCTCCCAGCTCCTTCCATCAGCTCCTTCCATCCTTAAAATGCCCCAGCGAGAGAGGCCCTTATCCCCACTCCACAGTTGGGAAACTGGAGCCCAGAGGCATGAAGTTAGTTGCATAAGGTCACCCAGCTAGGAAACAACACAGGCTGGGTTCGTGCCCCACTCCAGGGGGCACGCTCTCACCTTTCCTGGCCCTTGTGCTTGGCCCCGACCCATTTCTCTCCTGAGGACACCTGAGCCCATGGGTTGGTGACCTGCGGGGAGGCAAGTGTGGGGAGTAGGAAAAGGCACGGGGTCGAGGGGCCAGAGGGTGTGCCTGACATCCCCAGGGGGCTGCTGATTAGCAGGGAGCCTGGGCACCTGTCTGAGCTCTGGCCCCTCAGCCACACCTGTGGTCAGGGAGCTGACATGAGCTAGAGGAGGTGTGGGTGTAGGCCCCGCTCATCCCAGCCTCTCCCTGCACTGGGCATGGAGCTCGCCAGCCTCAAAGAGGAGGAGGGCTGAGAAAACCAGCCCCTTGGGCCTCAGCTGCCCCACCTGTGAACTGTCCCTGAGAGCCCCCCTCT
This sequence comes from Mustela lutreola, assembly GCF_030435805.1. Classification (NCBI taxonomy): domain Eukaryota; kingdom Metazoa; phylum Chordata; class Mammalia; order Carnivora; family Mustelidae; genus Mustela; species Mustela lutreola. The sequence goes on along the minus strand of NC_081304.1, from coordinate 46,899,014 downwards.
GCTGGGACAGTCCAGAAACAGCCCATCTCCAGCACCCTCATGGCAGCTCCAGGAACAGGGAGGGGCCAAAATAGATCAGCCTGTCCTCCAAGGTGTCTGCCTTCAGCTCAGGTCATGATCCCAGGGTCCTGGGATCAAGCCCCATGTCAGGCTCCCTGCTCAGCAGGGAGTCTGCTTCTTCCTCTCCCACTGCTGTTCCTCCTGCCTGTACTCTCTCACTGTGTCTCTCTCAAACGAATAAATAAAAAAATCTTAAAAAAAAAAAAAAGTGAGTCTTGCCATTTCTATCTGGGCCACAGAACAAGGAGGCGATCCCAGGAGGGTCACAGATTTGAGAGTAGTTTTACATGGCTCACGGGCATGGGCAGAAGGGCAGGAAAGTGACTAGTGACCAAAAGTCCCCAGGACCCAGTAATCATGTGTGGGGCACGGTCCTGGTGCCACACCCCACCCTGCCAACCACAACACCCACAGTCACTCTGGGAGCTTGTGGTCTGGGGTAGCTCTCCTCCATATGCTCAGAGGCAGAGGAAGGGATGCAGGGTTTCGTTTTCACCTCACTTTGCCCTGCAGAGCCGGCAGGGGGGCTGATGGAGACTTGGACCTCGTGGGCAGATATGGGCTACTCACAATGGTGTCCCACCAGAACTCAGTCACTTCGCCAACCCGCATGGACGTCAGCAGCACTTCCCAGACCTCCAGCTTGAACATTTTCCCAATGGTGATGTGCATGGGGTGGCTCACAAGCTTGCTGTTGTCGATCACCGTCCACTCCTCTTCGCATTTCGTGGTGCGGAAGTGAAAGATCACCTGGTCAGGAGGAGGGGTACCCTGGTCTCAGACAAAACTCCCACCATCGTTGGTGGGGCTATCTTCCGGGCTCAGCTCACCACACCCTATCCAGATGCCGGGACCCCAGAGCGATCCCCATGCTGCCTGCCCTCACCCCTGCCCCAAGGACCCCAAGCCACTGGCTGTCCCGCCTGGCAGCTGTGCAGGACCTCAGAGCCTGGCTTACAGAAGACCTAGATCTGAGGCCACAGACCCTGCCACTCTGTTTTGCAGGGAAGCTCACCAGACATTTGTGGACAAAACCGTGAACCCTGAGGGCTCCACTCTACATTGGGGCATCACAAAACTCCCAAAGCCCTTCCCCCAGCCCATGTCCGGTGAGTGGGCACCGTTTCCAAGCTTCCCAGGTGCTCGAGGGTTGATAATTCTGGGAACGTCCCTCCTGGCCCTGTTCTGGCAAAGCCGAAAGACACACAGCAGGAATGCAGCAGACCAGGTCCACTCACCCAGGACCCCATGATGAAGTTTGGGAGCTCCCCGGTCCCTCCATGTAGGATGGTTTTCTTGATCCCTTCCATGTTCAGGAGCAGAGCGGCCTCCATGGCTCCCGGGCTGAGGCTGAGTAATCTCCTGGGAGGAAGACACCCAGACCTGGGCATTGACCCTGCCCCCAGGGCAGGTGTGAGCCAGGAGAAAGCCGGGCGGTGCCTCCTCCCTACTCTTCAGGTGGAGGTGAGGCTTCCACAGTCCAGCCACCGAGGGTTTTCTCCCATCCCAAGAAGAAAGAAAGCAGCCGGAGGGTTCTCAGAGAAGATGGGGAGGGGGTTCTCAGACAAGATGGGGAGCCTGAAGCCCCCTCCACATCCTGGTGTCCATGCCAAGGTCCTGTGGTCTCTACAGTCCCTGCCTTCCCTCTTTCCTGTTTCCTCCTCCTCTACCCTCAAACATTGCACAGGAGAGAATGTGATGCAGGAGGGGGAGAGCAGGTTTCTGGCCTGGGGGATTCTAAAACCAGGTGAGAGAAGGGACAAGTTTGGGGAAAGTTAAGGGTGTCCTCCAGTCCCGCTCCAGCCCCCACTCCAGGTTCTGACTGTGGGGAGCAGGATTCTCTCTCCCGGGGTGGAGGGTCTCATCCCTACCCCTGTGCTTGGAGACCCCTGCAGAGCTCAGTTCCTGCACCTGGGATTCCCATTCAGGACTCAAAGTGACAGGTGACCTGAAGGTGTGGTATTTGACGCCACCTTGTGGCCAATGGGAGCTCTCTGTGACCCTAGCGGGAAGGGACACTAGATTACCAGGAGCCACATAGAGCCCCTGATCACACTTATCATTTCCTGACCTGTGGCCTTGGGTGTCTGCCACCCTCCTTAACTCCACCTTCCCCGCCAAAATGGAGAGATCCACCTCTTCAGCCGTCCCCCCCAAATCTCCCACAAAGAGCCACTGACATAGATGCCAAGCCTGAGCCCCTAAGCCCAGACCAGGGCAGCCGGATCAGGCCCCTAGGCCCCTCCTGGGGTGCTCAGACCCCTAGGGCTCCAATCCAGCTCTCTCTGGGAGCAGGGATCCTGGGGTCCTTCTCTGTCCCACCCTTCTCTGACCACACAGCAACACAGACGAGTCCGAACACAGAGAAAGCAAGACGGATGCTTAGAGGGAAATAAAGCAATTACCATGGATGTTGGGGGAAGGAGAGAGGGAGGCAGGACCCAAGGGTGGGGCGCTGCTTCTGGGGTCCCAGCAGTGCTGGCTTCTTCCCCACAATGGCTGCATGGCTGTCGGCTTTGTCTGTGCTCGTTGTGCTGGACTTCCCTGCCGGTGACGGCTGGCTTCTCGCTGTAATCCACAGTGAAGAGAAAGCTGATTGATTGCTGGGCTCTGGAGGGCAGAGAGGCAGGGAGTTGGGGAGGGGCGGTGCTGGAGTAGAAGGCATAGATCTGGGCCCTCCTTGCGGAGGAGCAGGAGTGGGGTTTGGAGGTGTTTGCTGAAGTTGAGGCCAGAAGAAGGAGGTGCTCAGGCCACAGCTTTCCGACGGGCCCCCAGCCGTGGTTAGCCCCTAACCTCCTAATGGACTTCCGGAAAAGGCAACTCTAATAACCCCACCCCTCTTAAAACTCCTCAAAGGCTCTCTGCTCCCCTCAGGATACACCCCAGGCTCCTGCCGCCTCCCCCGCCCCCCGCACCAGTGGAGCCAGCCTTGCCCCAGGCCACCTGTCCCCAGGGTGGTGGGCCTTCAGTCCACCAGCTGCCTTCCTTGGTCCTAGAAGTGGGCTTGCCCAGTCGCCTACACCGGCCTTGGCAGGCCCCAGTTGAGGAAAGCCTCACCACCCCCCTCCACCCTGCATCTTGTCCCCTAGCTCCTCTGCTAAATTGCCACATGCTGGGAGAGTCTACCCTGCCCCTGCTCACGTGGGGTTCCTCACATCCCTTTGCTCCCTTCCTCACCCTGAGGACGCCTCCCTTGCAGCATCTGGCCCAGCGTAGGTCTGCTTCTTCCAGCACTGGCCATTCCAGGAGGTCATGGGAACTAGCAGGAAATTCTGCTGTTGGTCAGGGATCCCCCCAGGACATGGCAGAGCTGGGACCCCTCCTCTTCTGTCCTCCTTGGCAACAGATGCATGGGTGGGGTTGGACCCCAGAAAGCCTCTGCCTGGGAATGGCTTTTCCCCCATCCCTACCACTGCTCCACTGGGAGCCTGCCCCCCCAATCATACCCCCCTTTCCTCTCAGGCCTGGCCAGCTCTGCTCCCTGCAAGGGGAGTCTCTCATTCAGAAGAAGACATTTCCTTCTCCTCCTCCTCATTGTCATGGACACTGCTGTCCTTTCCCCTGGGCTGGCAGGGATAGGGACGTTCTGAGGGAGGGGATGCAAAGCCCCACGTGGGCAGGGAGGCCCAATTAAACATCCCTCCATTCACTTCTGACCCTGAGGAAGTCCTGTGATCAAAGATTAGGCATTTGGGGTGCAAAGCCAGACACCCAAGATTTTGGTTCCTGCTGACACTGCGCTCCCATGTTGGGCCAGACACTTCAGCCTTGGTAATCTGTGCTGTCATCCAAAATTCGAGTAAAAATAGCTCCTCCTTGGGCAGCAGGGCAGGAAGCGCACTTGGCCCACGGTTCTGCTTACTGCTGGACCAGCTCAGGCTGTCCTCTGATGGCCAGACACAGTAGGGAGCAGCCAGGCCAAGCTGAGACTGTTCCCCATTCACTGAGTCCCTCCCACACCCAGCTTAGTTTTCTGGAGAATAAGGGCGCTGGCTTTCCCCCTCCTGTGTCCTTGGGGAAAGGCGGGAATCGAATCCCCTAAGTGCCCAACAGGCCTGTCCCCAACAGGCCACAGCTCAGTCTCCACGTGGGGAAGGCAGGGACAGGAAGAGCCTTGGTCAGACAATGAAACAGCAAAGCAGAGCATCCCAGACCACCGCTCAGAGTCCCATCTCATTTCCAGAAACTTCTGTCTCACTTACACATCTGTGAGCTGGGTGTCCGACAGTGGGCGCTAACTCCTCGGTGGAAGGAGCCCCCCACTCCATGCTCAAATACATTCTCTGCTCCCTTAGCTCATTCTCGAGGCCCCAGCCTCCAGACGTGGGGGTCTTCACTGTCATTTTCTTTGATTAGTGGCTCTTCGGTTCATGGACGCCCTGTCTCTCCCCACACGCTAGCCCTGAGGAGCGGGTGCAGGGACCCTGGTCCCCTAAGGGCCATTGGGGCCCACCGAACCTCGCCGGGCCTCAGTTTCCTCATTTACTCCTAGGCTGCCCTGAGGGTCCAGCGAGGTCGTCACAGAAGGGCTCGATGGGCACACCAGCACCGGCAAGCAGCTGCCCCCATCCCTCCATCCCTCCGCTGTGGGGAGGGAGGTTCCTGAGCCCGAAGTCTGGGTCACCCAGCTCTGTCGCTGTCCAGGGCAGAGTTACGTGGAAGGGCTGGGGAGTGGACAGAGCCAGCCAGAGAGGGGGCGCGCTGCACCGCCCGGAACAGAGCTTTGGGGTAGGGGGCGGTGAGGCTTGCAGCGAGGAAGCCTGGAGGAGGGGCGCGGCCTGGCCCTGGAGTCACGGGAAAGAGGGAGGGGCTTTCCAAAGGGCGAGTTTTAGAGCTTGTGTCCATGCTGGGGTGGAGGGAGGCCTCGCACGGAGTTGGCTGCACTGGAGGAGGGCCAGGGTACCCTGCTTTGGCCCCTCCTCCAGGATCTTCCAGGTCCAGAGTGCGGGGGCACGTTTGGGGAACACAGGGCAAGCGCTGGAGACGGACACACCCATGCGGGAACAGCAGCCGCCAGCGCTCGGGGCAGACACTCCTGCGCGGCCTCTGGACCTCGGAGACAAAGGGGCGGGCCCCGCTGCGCCCCCATCAGCGGAAACTGGGCGACCCCGGCTGCGCCCATTCCCGCGGGAACCCGGCAGTCAGCCAATCGGAGGGCAGCAGCCCCGCGCGAGCGCGGGGGCCAATCGGATCCCGGGCGCGGCCGCCCTGCGGGGACGCAGCCAGTCAGCGGCGAGGACTGGCCTGGGCCGGGCCCGCGCGGAGATTCAAACCCGCGGGGCGGGCGCTGAGCGGCCGGCGAGGCGGGCGATGGGCGTGGGGAGCTGTTGTGGGAGTGTGGCGGGGGGGACCCAGAAGGGGCGGGGGAATCCGGGCAGGAAGAGCGCGCAGGCGGGGCCGTCCGGCGCTGCAAGACGCAGACCGGAGAGTTAGCGGGGGAGGGTGCTGCGGGGCTGGAGCGCCTGGGCTCCCGCGAGTTCGCCAAAGGGCGTCAGACGCGGCCCCGGCCCAGGGAGGTCGGCGAGCGCTGGTCCTGCCTCTGCCTCCCTCCCCGCTTACTGCAGAGAGCCTGAAGGAGCCTGGATGGAAGACGGTTGCTGTGAACACTGGCAGGCAGGGACCACAGGATGGGCGGAGCGGCCTGTCCATCCTCCGCCCTCCTCTCTGCCTCTGACTTCTCTTTCAGGACGCAGCCTCGTTCCCCCACCCACAGCTGCCTTGTGTCCCTGGGGCCCGGGGAGGGTAAGGGGGATGCCTTGCTGACCAGATACAAAATCATGGAAATAGGATAAATGCCAAATCATGGAAATAGATAGGATAAATGCCAATAACTACATCAAGGCATATCATATTCAAACTACAGAAAATCAAAGATATAGAAAAAATTCAGAACCCCCCCCCCCGGGGAGGGGATCTTAATCTATGGAGGGACGAAGATAAGAATTACATCCAATTTCTCAGAAAACCATGCAAACAAAAAAGTGGAGTGAAATATTTAAAGAGTTGAGGGGGGGAGAAACTCAATCTATCATTTTGTACCCTACAAAATTACCTTTTAGAAAGTGAAGAAATACTTTCTCAAACAAAAATTACAGAAATTCGTTGCCAGCAGACCTGCCTTGAAAGAAATATTAAATGTATTTCTAAATTAAATATTTCTAAAATAAATACCTTAGAGAACTTGGTATTTCCCCCAAACAAGCTTAAAGCAATGCCGAAAGAACAACTTACACACAAATGTATAAGTTTTATTCATAATTACCAGAATAGATAGCAACCAAGATACCGTTCATAAGGTGAATGGACAAATAAAGTGTGATACACCCAGACACCAGAATAGTTACTGCAAAAAGATAAGTGGTTTCTTGAAGTGAGGGGGGAGGGAAAGATAAATAAGCAGAACACAGGTGATGTTAGGTTCTGAAACTATTTTGTATGATACTATGCATATATGCATATACCTACTATACATTTGTACATCATAGAATATGCAATACCAAGAGAGAATCATAATGTAAATGGTGGGTTTGGGTGATAACTATGTGTCAGAGTAGGTTCACAGATTGTAACAAATATAGGACTCTTGTGGAAAAATGCTTATAATGAGAGAAGGATGGGGTGTGTGGGAAATCTTTGTACCATTGCTCAAAATACTACTCAATAGTAAAAGAATATGAACATAAGGGAACAATCTTTTATATATACAATATTGCAAATTAATTTTAAAGCATTATGCGAAGTAAAAGAAGCCAGGTACAAACACCACATGTTATATGATTCCATAAACTACAGTGTAAAGAAAAAAAAAATTATCTAAGGACACTGAAGACTGAGCAAAGCAGGCAGATGTTACAGATAAGTCAACACTTGCTAGAAGAGAATAATCCTAGGTAAGCTTCCTAGTTTTACCACTTGGAGCCTGAGGCAGACACCATTAGTGCAATGTTGTGCAACTACAATATGGAAGTGATAAGACTCTTTTATTAGACTGATGAACCAAGAAGGGCATAGTCTGGGACAACTACATAGCTGAAAAATTAAGAGGGGGCAGAGTGGAGTCAGGCAAGGATCTCTAAAAAGAGAGATAAGGTAGAAACACCACATTATACCTAAATATTTCGCTGAACTTGCCATGCACCACATGGGAAAAAAATTGTAGTTTGAGTTCTGTCAAACTGAACACTCAAAACAAACAAACAAACAAACAAAACAAAACAGCATTCTTTGAAAGCATCTATCCTAATCCAGAATCTCTACAATGCATAATTCATACCCAGAACACAAATCCAAATTACACAAATTTCAACAAAAGGGAAAAATGCCACACTCAAAGAAAAAAACAATGAAGACAAAACTAGAGATGGATCAAGATGTTGGAATCAGAACAGATTTTAAAGAAGCTACTGTAATTATCTTCATGGATATGGAAATATATTGATGATGAATAAAAAGACAAATTTCAGCAAAGGAACAAAAGCTATAAAAGAAGTATAAAAAAGAAATCAAAAAGTGAAAAATAAAATCTGAAATAAAAATTTTATCTAATGGGATTAACAACATATTGAAGATAAAGTAAATGATCTTAAGACAGATAAATAATAAATTAAATAAGAGAGACAATTATGGGTACTTGGGTGGCTCAGTGGGTTAAAACCTCTGCCTTCAGCTCAGGTCATGGAATCAGGGTCCAGGGATCGAGCCCCACATCAGGTTCTCTGCTTGGCAGGGAGCCTGCTTACTCCTCTCTTTCTCTCTCTGCCTGCCTCTCCACCTACTTGTGATCTCTGTCAAATAAATAAATAAAACCTTAAAAAGAGAGAGAGAGAGAGAGTTAAATGCAAAAAATGAACAGACTCAGAAAAACTGCAACAATTGAAGATGGTCTAGCATATATGCAGTGATAGTACCAGGAGGAAAAAAAAAATAAAGTGATAGAATAAATGGATGAGGAAATGGAGCTTATTTCTCGAGTTTGGTGAGAAACATAAATGTACAAATTCAAGTTCATCAGAACACAAGCATAGTAAATGCAAATAAAATAGCACCTATGCACATACAGTCAAATTTATGCTTAATTTGAAAGTTTGAAAGCAGCCAGAGAAAAACAACACATTAAACATACAGAAGAACAAAATTTACTTGAGATCAGTCAAGGTAACTCCTCAGTCTCAACTATGTAACACAGAGATATCAGAAAAACTAGAAATTTTGTAGATATTTACTGAACAAATAAGAGATTTATTGAGATGTCCAAATGAAGCTATTAATTAGTTAATTGATTAATAATTAATTATTAATTAAGCTATTATTATTGAGTTGGCAAAGGTAGTGGAAAAGGCACCTATACTTGGGGTAGAAGAGCTCAGTTAAGGTTCACATCAATCATCAAATAGCTGAGACGCTGAACAAGTTCCTTAGACTCTGTAAGTCTAATCTGCTTATCTTTAAAGTTAAAATAACTGCTCCACAAGGTCCTTGTGAAGATGACCTAAGATAATCCACATGAAGAGGTGCCTGTTAAAGTGGCTGTCTTCAGCTCAGGTGGGATCTCAGGTCCTGAGATCAAGCCCTGCATTTGGCTTCCTGCTCAGTGCAGAGTTGGCTTGTCCCCCTCCCTCTGTCCCTACCCCTGCTCCACCCAGCTTGTGTGCCCGCACTCTCTCTCTCTCAAATAAACAAATGAAATCTTGAAAAAAAGATGATTCATGTGAAAATGCCTGTTTTTAACATATAGTAAGTATAATATTTATGATATTTAGTTGAATCTAAATGATGTTTCATTTCTTATAAAGATACACTGTTTAATTTCTGCAAGGAAAGCCCATAATTTTGGTACCATTTTCCTGTATCAATGGTTTATAGACTAAAAATAAATTGTCCAATATAAAGGCAGATTACCTGTTGACATCTGCAAAATGACTTAAATCTTTAAAATCTTGTCCATATGTCCTCTCACTCCCCAGCATGGTGACAGAAATTTTACTTTAATGCTTCTAGTTATTGATTTTTTACAACTGACCATCCTCCAGAATTTTTTTACATGGCCTTTTTAAAATGTGTATTATATTAAGATTTCTAACAAATTGAAATTTGTTTTTCCATAAAATTATTTGAGAATTTTATTTTGCATTTGCCATTCATTCCATCTCATTAAACATCACCATCTCATAATTACCTCCAAATAGCTACTAGTATTTTTAACATTTGTACCACAATGAACTTTGATGGTTTAATAGTTGTAAAGGTATACTGCAATGTGTAGCTGTATTGCTATTGCATATATAATCAGGACTTCGTAAAGCATATTAAATTTACACAAATGTACATTTTTTATCTAGCAAGATTCAATTTATCTGGGGTCGGCTGTTGTATATAGAAATATCTCAGGGGCGCCTGGGTGGCTCAGTGGGTTAAAGCCTCTGCCTTTGGCTCAGGTCGTGATTCCAGGGTCCTGGGAACGAGCCCCACATGGGGCTCTCTCTGCTTGGCAGGGAGCATGCTTCCTCCTCTCTCTCTGTCTGCTTCTCTGGTTACTTGTGATTTCTGTCTGTCAAATAAATAAATAAAATATTTTAAAAAATCACAGACATATAGGAATATGTTTTCTTCTTTTATGGATTAATATTTCCAAAAAGAGATACCTTATTTGACAAAGTTTCTGAAACAAACCATGACCTCCTACAAAACTGAAGTGGTCGAAAAGACAAAATATTACTAAATCGCCAACAATACTATGTTTTTATACCCTGGAATCTGGAGATTAAGAAAAAAATACACTGTACTCTAAGCCATGTTAGGTGGGATTATTATCCTAATACAGTGAAGAAAATTTTCATTAAGTCACAGATTTTTATGTGTGAAGTATAAGCAGAGAATTACCTTTAGGAAATGGGGGGAAATTGAAACTACTTTTCAAATGTAACCTTGACATTTTGAAAAGTGCAGTTATGGATCTGACGCCATGGAGACAAATATTTTACCCTTCATTTCTGCACCAAAATTCAGCACATTATACCCAGATCTGATCTAGTCTCCATGGTCTCTCTTAGGAGGGTTATATGCTTATAAAGATATGTCCCAAAAAACAGCAAAAATTCTCTGAATGTTTCTGTTCTCCACCCTTTCAATTGATACTGACAGTAATCTTCTTTTTTTAAACCTCAGGTTTTTCAAGATAAAAATCCATTTTTATGCAGTAAGATAGATGATTCAGTCAAAAGAAAAAGTTTGTGAGAACTTCAAAGCAACCACAATCGCTGGAACTGAGAATTAGACCCTATGGCCCCATTCTCCCAGTAAGACACACTTAACAGAAATAAATATCACTTACAAACATCCAGAATTTGCCTTCATTTTATCCCTTATTAATGATAAGTGGAAGAAATGTTTAGAGTCACAAAAATCCACTGCTATATATGTCATTTTTTTTTTCTCCTCTTAGCATTGAGATAATCTACACAAAAGTGCTTTACCTGGTACCCAAAATATATTAGTTGTCCAATAATGTGTTCATTTTAATTGTTTTGTTTCATTCATTTTTCCCTTTATACCTTGAAAAGATACTAATTAAGACATTCTAATCAATACAGTCAAACAGCAGACCACCTGTTTATTATCTGAAGAACTTTCTAAATCTCTAGAACAAAAACAAAACTTGTGAATGAATCTCATTACTGGCGAGTTCTTACTGGTAATTTCACACATGTGACTCATCAAATTTTGCCTCTGTGTATGCTGAGGAATAGGAGAACTTAGATTGTTATTATGCCAATGTACTTGACTTAAGCATTATCTCTTCTTATATTTCAATGTTGTTGTCTATCATGCAGTCTGAGGACCTGGCCTTTGAAAACACTACAGAACTTGCTTTCAATGCAAACACAGTAATTTTACTTCAACACCATGTCACTATATATCTAAACAGCAAAATCACATAGTTAACCCAATCTAATTCAATCACTTAATCATTTCAGGGTTTTATTTTTTCTTAATCTCTTTATATTTTACTGTCCACATGGAATTTTGCCTTTATGTACCTCCATCTCCAGAGTAGGCATATCAAACATTATGAACACAGTTCACTTATAAAGGCAAAAACTTTCTGATAATTCATTTCATGCATTACAATTAGGTTTTTAACCTAGTTGATTTTTCCTCATGGAAAATTTTAACACACAAAATTACATAGTGCATTTGTTTGTTTTCTTACTTGCCATCTCTCCTCTACATTAGAATATCAAGTTTAGGGGGGCAGGAACTGTATATCTTTCCTGCTATATTCTCATTTAATACAGTACATAGCACACATCAGATGGACAATAAAGATTTGTTGGATGAATGAGCAAATAAACAAAAGCACAGTGAATGTCTGTATTTGTTCAATCTTATGGAGGGTCAGAAATTTACACTATTAGGTGGGACAGGATGGCTCCAATGGAATGGAATTTAGTATTTTGCTTCTCTTAGGTCAGTTAGGCTCTGTTAAAGGACCAGAAGGTTAGAGTGCGGTTAAACCCTCCTGAGGGCTAACATTGTGAAAAACAGAATGCACATGGTTCCCATGAGAACCTGGTAAAACTTCAAGAGATCAGTGTGTGGGGAGTGGGGGGAAGGCTATTATTGGGTCCCCGTGGAGTTTTTGTCTCTTAGACTTGTCCATATTGAGCTTCTAAAAGTTGTCAAAGTTCAGCTTTCTCTACCCTAGTACTGATCCTGTTTTTTGTGGGTGGATTTTTGCCATAGTAATCTATGATTCTCTGTATTCACCTGTCTTTCCAATTCTAGGGACAGCAGTCTTGCTTGTAAACTCACTTATCTCAAAGATCTCAGAAGACCTGTTGACTTTTTAGTTCATTTTTTTACTTCATGGAATACAGTGGCAATTTCCCAACTTCTTATATGGTGGACAAGAAACGGGAAGTCCAACTGTGTGTTCTTCATTCTATTTAAGAAGTCTTTGCCAGACTGAAAATCAATTTCTCCTATTCTCTTTTCTAGAAGTTTCATAATTTGGGGATTACAGTTAGGTCTATGACTCATTTTGAGTTTGTTTTGTGTATGATGTTATGTAAAATTTGAGATTCATTTTATTATTTGTATGTGGCTAGCCCCTATTTTCAGCATAATTTGTGGAAAAGATGATCTCTATCCCCACTGAATTGCCTTGGTAACTATGTCAAATGCCAATTGGCTTTATGTATGTGGTTCTATTTTTGGTCTTGCTATTCTGGTCCATTCACTTTTACCTTTCAAGATTTAATTTTTAAGTAGTCTCCACAGGGCTTGAGCTCACAACCCCGAGATAAAGAGTCACATACTCCACTAATTGAGCTAGCCTGGCACCCCTCATTCAGTTCTGTCTGACCTTTATGCTAATGCTACACTGTCATGATTTTTGACCTTTATAATGAATCTTCACTTTAAGTGCTGTAAATCTCCAAAGTTGTTCTTATTTCTCAAAATTATTTTGGTTATTCTAAGTTCTCTTCATTTTTGCATGTATTTTAAATGTACTTTTCAGGTTCTAGAAGATGTCTGGAATTTGACTGAGACAGATTTAATTCAGAGATACATTTGAGGACAATGTACATTTTAACTGATTACTTTGGTCTGTTTGACACTTCTTTTTAAGCTTTGTAGGGAAGGTCTAAAATAGCCTTTACTCTAGGTTAGTTCATTCCTGTTTAAAAAAAAAAAAAGGCATTTTCTGTGTCTGTCCTGAACACCCCAGTTATCCAAATGACTCCCAGGTCTGTGTGATCTCTGAATTATCCAGCATAGAGCTCCTGAGAATTTTCACCTCCTTAGCCTGATGAAGTTTACTCCTTTGTGTGCACAGATTAATATGCACCCACAATTTAAAAGGATCCCTCTGCCTACCTCCATCCTTTATAGTATTCTGCCTTGCATATTCTGCCTTGCAGCTGGCTCAGGCTTCCCCAAAAGTAATTTCTGTTTTCTCGATGTAACAAGACAACACAGTTACCATTGGATTTCTCCTCCCGGTGCCATGATCCAGAAATTGTTTTTAGATAGCCAATGAAGTAACCATGACTTTAACCTCTTTTATTTTTCTTGCCTTATGTGTCACACTCCCATGCTGTGTTTTCCAGTTTCTGAAAACAACTCTTTTATGTCTATTATCTGGTTTTTGACAGCAGAAAGGAATATTTGGTTCCAGTTACTCTAACATGGACAAAGTTTGAACTTGTGAATATTTAAAACAAGAATTCTCTTCTCTGCCTTTGCTTATATAATAATACATATGAACACTGATTTTATGGAGGCTTTGTAAAATATTGTTATGTGGAACCTTTCCTCCTCTGTTTTCCTTTTCCCTTTTTCTTTTACATTTCTCCCACAGAAACGAATTTTATTTAATCATATGCTTCATGGTACCCCATCATCATCCTGTTAAGAGTGATTATTGCTAAGTACTCTAACGACACCACATCTCACTAGCTTAGTAGCCTAAATAATTATTTATCACCTAGTCATAGTCCAGTGTGATGAGCCTGGCAGGCTCTCCGTGGTAAGTCAGGTATCCAAGTTCTTTCCATCTGTGATGCTGAATTCACAAGCAGAAGAAAAGAGAACAAAGGGGTGATTGTGCACAAGTTGTAATGATTAGGCTAAAAGTGCTGTTTTTCATTTCATCATTCAGGACTCACATACATGGTTGCAATCAACTCATATGGAGTCTAAAAGGCAGTCTTCCATTGTGTTCATAGGAGGCAGTGGTGTGGGTGAATAATGACTCAGTCTTTACCACAAATACTAAATCATGCAGGATTTCTCTATTATTTTATTTTATATTATTTCTCCCTTTCTATCTCTGATTACTAGGCCCATTATCAACCCATCATCACAGGCAACTACTCTGGTGGGCTTCTTTTGCTATGACTTTACTCAAAACTTTGAGTTTTATAAATATATGTATATTTATTATATATATATATATATAGGTATATATATTTATATATTATATATATGTATATATATATAATAAATATACATATATTTATAAAACCAAAGTTAAACTATGTATATATATGTTTAAATTGTGTTGTGCCTAAGAATTGTTTTTACTTAATAATATGATTTAAAACACATTTCTCTTGTCATAGGTATCTCTATAGAATACTAGAGACAAAATTTTCAATTATTTAGTATCATAACTTGAGATTCTGTCTAGTAATTATAAGGAAAATATTCAATAAAAAAAGGAAAAATAAATCAAAACACTAAACAAACACACATAAAATAGAATAAAAACAAAATTTAAAACTTAAAAGTAAAAATAAGCTTTCAACAGAACTGAGATTCATAACCATGATAGAAAACACAGTGATCTAGTTTTCACAACTTATAAGAAATATATTAAGAACTGACATTATTATTTGTAATCTCAAGGACTCCAAATTCTGCTTATTTCTTTCCATTTGTATCTTCCTTTCCCCAGATTATTTTATAGGGATCAGTCTGATCTATTGATCAGAGGTGAACACTCTATGTCAGAAATATCCTAATAGAATCTGTATTCCTAATATTTCTAATAATGTTTTCTAAAAATAAAACCAAAACAATAAACATCATAAACATAAACATAAACATCATTTGAAAATAATAAATTTATGACATTTCTCTGTTCACATAATATGTGCACATACATGGATACTATATACTCATATTCTTATAAAAACAAGAATATAAAGTGCATATACAAATTGAGAAACAAACTAGTTTACAAACAAGGAACTATTAAAATCAATTAAAATTGTACAGTTTTTCATAAATTTCTAGTTGGCCTCTTAGCTAATTGGAGGGTTTTTTTGAATGGCAATTATCTCCTTAGAAACTATATATCTCTTCTAGCCTTCAAAGGTGAGAGACAGAGCCAAAACAGGGAATATTATTAGTTGAATGGTATCAACGAGTTCTGAGTTCCAAGGTTGGAAAGTAAACTGGAGAGCTCCAAATGTGAAATTCCTGAAAAGTCAGAGAAACAAGTTCAACAAAAGAGCAACTGGCAAGGGATGGAATGTCTTAAAATTTGTTCATTACATACATGATGTCTTTAAATATGCAGGTTTTGTTATGCTAATAAGGTTCCCTTTTATGCCTAGCATTTTAAAAGTTTGTAATCATTGAAAATATTGAACATTATAAAATGTTGTTATGGGATCTGTGGGTGGCTTGGTAGGTTAAGTATTTATCTGCCTTTGGCTCAGGTCATGATTTGGGAGTCTTGGGATGGAGCCCCATGTAGGGCTCCCTGCTCAAGGAGTCTGCTTCTCCTTCTCTTCTGCCCCTCTCTCCACTTGTACTTTCTCTCTCTCTCTCAAATAAAATCTTTTTAAAAAAATCTTATAACATCTATCAAGATACATAATTTTTTTTTAAAGATTTTATTTATTTATTTGGCAGAGAGAAATCATAAGTAGACGGAGAGGCAGGCAGAGAGAGAGGAGGAAGCAGGCTCCCTGCTGAGTAGAGAGCCCGATGCAGGACTCGATCCCAGGACCCTGAGATCCTGACCTGAGCTGAAGGCAGCGGCTTAACCCACTGAGCCACCCAGGCGCCCCGAGATACATAATTTTTTTAGTGCAGTGACACATTGCCTTTGCAGTAAAGTTTTCTTTAATGTAATGTGTAACTGTCATATATTTTACATAATAAACATACTCTTGAATTTATATTATTTCACTGACCTTTTCCTTTATTATAAGTTTTTGGATTACCTTTATACTTCTGGACTGATTTCATTGTATAGGCTATCTCAAATCATTTTTCAGATTCAGGTGGGGTAAAAATAATCACACATTTATGGCACCAGAAGCATAAACAGAAGAACAACTTTGATTCTCATGCTTCCATCAATGAGAAAATAGTTATATTTGTATATATATGTAAATACATATATTTATGTAATTATGTATATATTTGTACCCATATGAGATGCTATGATCAGTATACTGAGCAGTGATTCTTTTTTGAAATATTTTATTTATTTATTTGACAGAGAGAGATGACAAATAGGCAGAAAGGCAAGCAGAGAGAGAGGGGGAAGCAGGCTCCCCACTGAGCAAAGAGCCTGATGTGGGGCTCCATTCCAGGACCCTGAGATCATGACCTAAGTCGAAGGCAGAGGCTTAACCCACTGAGTCACCCAGGCACCCCTTGAGCAGTGATTCTTAACTACTTAGGGCATGCCTACCTGTTCTACTAATATGACTCATGATTACCTACTAAGAACAGTGAAGGCAAGGACATACAAAGTTGAGAAGAACTGGCTTAAAGGGAATTGCTAATGTGAATAGCAAGAAGATATCTGGATTAGGGCAAAGGAAGTAGAAGGTGAATGACTAAGTTCCTCAATTTTCTCTCATGTTATGTGCAATGGGGTTTAGTATAATTTCTTTTTTTTTAAAGATTTTATTTATATGACAGACAGAGATCACAAGTAGGCAGAGACTGGGCGGGGGGTGGGGGAAGCAGTCTCCCTGCTGAGCAGAGAGCCCAATGCAGGGCTCAATCCCAGGACTCTGAGATCATGACCTGAGCCAAAGGCAGAGGCTTTAACCCACTAAGCCACCCAGGTGCCCCAGACTGGGTTTGCTGTTTAGGCATGGAATTTCCTCTGTCTATTATAATTAAAATAATCTTTTTGTGTTTGTCTCCTATACTTTTCTGCTATACACAAGGCCCACTATTGTCAATTTTTTAAAAAAAGATCTTATTCTGTTGACTAGTTGCTGAAATAAGTATAGATGAGGAGGCATTGGTATTAAGGATATATGTTTCTTTTAGAGGACCTTACAAGAGATAAAGCAGTTCTTCCCGTTTCATAGTGTATTACTAAGCTAAGTTTTATTGTACCTCTTCACTCATTCAAATATTAGTTTTTAGTTATTTGGTTTATTACTATTGTGCAAGCCCATTTTATTGTACATAATACCAATATTATTGGTATTGTATCTGTGATTTATTATTTATCTGTGATTATTGTATCTGTGATTTAAAAACAATGAAGATATCAACATAAATTTTGATCAAATACACCCATATATTTAATTTAGTTAAGAATTCTACTTATTCCATGTTATCAGGAATAGGTCTGAAATTGAAACCAACATTGAAACTAACATTCTCCCACCTCTTCAGAATCCCAAGTGGGAGCAAAAATCAAAGGCTCAAATTAACTAAACATGGATAAAGAAGTAACACAAAATCTATAAAGAACTTATCAAACTCAACACCTAAAAACCAAAAATCCAGTCAAGAAATGGGCAGCGGACATGAACGGACATTTCCTCAAAGAAGACATCCAGATGGCCAACAGACACGTGAAAAACTGCTCAATATCATTTGGCATCAGGCAAATACAAATTAAAACCACAATGAGATACCATCTCGTACCAGTCAGAATGATGAAAATTAACAACTCCAGAAAAAATAGATGTTGTCAAGGATACATAGTGTAAGAGGAACCCTCTTACGCAGTTGGTGGGAATGCAAACTGGTGCAGCCACTCCAGAAAACAGTATAGAGGTTCTTCAAAAGGATAAAAATAGAGCTACCCTACAATCCAGCTATCGCACTATGAAGTCTTTATCCAAAGGAAACAAAGATAGGAATACAAAGGGGCACATGCATCCCAATATTTATAGCAGCAACACCGACAATAGTTGAACTACAGAAAGAGCTGAGATGTCCATAAACAGATGAATGGATAAATAAGATGTGATATATACATATACACACACATCACAGAACATTACTCAGCCATCAAAAAGAATGAAATCTTGCCATTTGCAATGATGGAACTAGAGGGTATTATGCTAAGTGAAATATGTCAGGCAGAGAAAGACAAATACCATATGATTTCACTCATATGTGGAATTTAAGGGAAAAAAAAAAAACAGATGAACCCAGGGAAAGAGAAGGAACAATAAAATCAGATGAAAACAGATAGGGAGGCAAATCATAAGATACTCTTAACTGTAGAGAACAAACTTAGAGTTTCGGGAGGGGAAATGTGTGGGGGCATGGGGTAATTGGGTGATTGGCATTAAGGAGGGCACTTGATGGAATGAGCACTGGGTGTTATTTAAGACAGATGAATTGCTAAATTCTACCCAGAAACTAAAAATATGGTGTATGTTAACTAAACAGAATTTAAATATAGAATTAAAAAAAAAAAAGAAGTAATCCATTGTCTCCTTCTGGATAATCAATTAAAAATATAGAATAAACAATTGATGGGCTGAAAGCAATGGTTATGGAGTGTAGTGCACATGCAGGAAGCTAGGTTTTGTCATTACTTTTAGAATAAATTATTATTTGTAGGTATTTACCAGTTTAGGGTAAAAGAATATCCTAAGCTCAAGTTTTCTGTAAAGAACTTAAATACAATAACTGGGAAATCATGTGTCTTTAACATTTGGTTTTTTTAAAGTGTGACAATTTGGGGCGCCTGGGTGGCTCAGTTGGTTAAGCTGCGGCCTTCGGCTCAGGTCATGATCTCAGGGTCCTGGGATCGAGTTCCCACATCAGGATCTCTGCTCAGCAGGGAGCCTACTTCCCTCTCTCTCTCTGCCTGCCTCTCTGTCTACTTGTGATCTCTCTCTGTTGCTGCTTCCAGTCAGCGACGAGAGAAGAATTAGGCACAAACAAGTCAGCTGCAAAAGACTGGGAGCAGGGGACAACAGTCGAAAAGGACTGCTGCCATGAGCAACTCTAGTCTCACTTTTATTGGATAGAAAAAAATAGCCAACAGAAGGATTGATGAAGGTCACACATTAGTTGTGTCTTGCAGGCAAGCAAGGAGGAGGATAAAGTTTATAGTTAACCAAGCACATTCAAAGGACTCATCTAACTAACAACGGGCACTTCTGGGAAGAGAAAGGAGCGACAACAAAAAAGGGAAGCAGGCAGTTTTCGTTCCACCCTGAGCTGACCAGGCGTTCCTTGCTGCTCCACTTCCCTGAAACAGGCGGCGTTCTGCCCTGGGCGGGCCAGGCATCCCCAGCTGCCCAGCTTCTGTGAAGGGGCGGCGTTCCGCCCTGAGCGAGCCGGGCATCCCCAGCTGCCCAGCTTCATGGTCGTACATCGTCCTTCTCCCCTAAGACCTGTTGTCAGTATCAGTGTTTCTTAAGGCCATATCTAAATGTGCTTGGCAACTAGTAAAATCCTCCAGGGGTTACAGTTTAAGTAACAAATTGTTCCGAGGGGCAGCAGCATCTGTCAAATAAATAAGTAAAATCTTAAAAAAAAAGTTTAAAGTGTGACAATTTATTTAATTTTTGTCCTTAAAAGATACATTTATGGGGGCGCCTGGGTAGCTCAGTGGGTTAAGGCGCTGCCTTCGGCTCAGGTCATGATCTCAGGGCCCTGGGATCGAGTCCTGCATCGGGCTCTCTGCTCAGCAGGGAGCCTGCTTCCCTCTCTCTCTCTGCCTGCCTCTCCATCTACTTGTGATTTCTCTCTGTCAAATAAATAAATAAAATCTTAAAAAAAGATACATTTATGAACTTAATATCATTTTATATTAATTTGAAGGTAGGTGAAAACTTATTTTCTGTGCTTGAAGGTTGTTTTTATTGCTTCAATTATTATTTTGACAATTATAAATGACAAAGATTTTGAGAAAAGCACTTTTGCACAATCCATTAGGAAAAAAAAAATAGATCCACTAACACATAAAGCAAATTCTAAACTTTTTGTTTTCAAGTTTCTTCACAGTTGTGTGCCTGGATTTTTGTTTTCCTCTTCAGAATACTGATAATGATCTCTACCTGCCATCCTCAGGAAGCTATTCTAAGCCTTGGTTGAGATGGGTATGAAAGTAATTTGAAAAATCTAGGAGTTCTGAAATTAAGAACTTTCACACTAAAGAGTACTCTACTCATCTTTTGAGAGTTTATATAATTAAACCAAGTGCTTACTTTTCTGAGTTATAGAAATACTCATTGGATAATAAACACAATGGGTAACTTGCAGTGCTGAGTTTCTACAGGGCGACTAGAATGAGAAGTGGCCATTTTGTAGGATACTCTAAATGCTTCCTTTTTATTCTAACTGATGCGTTGAAACTATTTGATACCCATATGTCATGTTTCACTTGGGCTTTTTCTTGGGATTTCATTGGTTTGGGGAAGTTTCTGTCTTGTCAGCCAGTAATAAATTGTTTCTATGATTTGAGAAATGCCTCTTAATCAAACTTAGGAATTCTTTAGGAAGCAAATATGTTTTTTATTGGTCAACTATACTCCACTTACTAAGTAATACCTGCTTTGAAAAGTGCACTTTGGTTAAGTCACATGTATCTCAAAACTTAAAATGCACAAAAAATAAGAACTACTGTTTTATGAGTCAGAATGTAAATGCAGGCAATATTCATTAACAACACATCAGGCATACAAACATATATTTATATACCATGTGGATAAACAGATGATAGATAAATAGGTACAAATTATGCACATACATATCCATAGACAAATATGTACATGCATGAACACATAGAGAAAAGTTTTTAAATTTGCCTAGCTGAAACATTGCTAAAACTACATTGATCCTTCATGGCCAATAACATAAACTCAAGTGAGTTTCTCTCATCATGTCACAGAGCCTTAGGGATATTGTTCTCGCATGTCCTTTCCATTTAGCTGAATCTTTATTCACTGGTCTGTCACATTTTGGCATGAATTGTTAAATGTGCATTTTTTTTTCCTCTGAGTTACATCTTTGAAATCACATTACTGGGCTCCAGGTACACATTAATGGTGTTCAATATAGATCACTCTCAGAATGTTAACAGAAACTCCATGACTTATGGCAAAAATAGTCCACATCCTTTCTCCTTTCTATTTCTTGATAGTGCATGGGTAACCTTGTGTAATGGAAGGAGCATGAAGGCATATACCTATAAGTTTGAATGCTGCTCATTATTTCATTATTTATCATTTTTAAATTTTATTATTTATCTTTTTAAATAGAAATTATAATACCAATCTAGAGATGACAAGCAGTCAAATGGGTCCAAAATCCCTATGTCCTTTCTTTCTCTCCTTCTCCCTCCCTCCCTCCCTTCCTTTCTTTTTCTTTCTCTCTCTTTCTTTCTCTTTCATACCCCTCCCTCCCTAACTCCCTCCCTATCTCCTTTTCTCCCTTTCTCCCTTCCTTCCTTCCTTCCTTTCTTCCTTTCTGCTCCAATGCAGGGGCTTGAACTCAGCACTCCGAGATCAAGACCTGAGCTGAAATCAAGAGTCAGACACTTAACTGCCTGGGCCACCCAGGTATCCTCAGAATCCCTATTTTTGACATAGTCATTATTGTGTTATTTTCTGGAAAGCAATTATACTGGCTTGATGAAGTTAGGGTGCAGCGACTTATCATTCATCTCTTGGCTAAATAAGTGAATTCATGATCTTTCATTTCAAAATGTATGCTGGCCATCTGCATCTGAATACCTGAGATTCCACCATCGTAGTAGGGAGCCTCACGAGGTTTTAGACCTTTAAACCCTCTCCAACACCTCTCACTCCCTTTAGTTTTATAAATTCCTATGGAATTTGGTTATGAATCATTCACACTTCAGTAAAAACTCACTTAATACTCATCTAATGGATAAGTCTTACACTCCAGACACCAGGTGAGACAGTCAGTATCTTGGAAATAGATTGAAAAACTCTTCCAAGTTTTACTGCTTAGAAGCAGACCTTAAAAGGAGGAAAGAGAATAAAGAACATTTGGTCCAGATCATTTAAGCAGTACTGTCCACCTTCCCACCACTGTTGGGAAGCAGATAAGATTTAAGTTTATGGACAAGTTTCTCAACCATCAAAACTCCTATACTCTGCAAGTCTTCTAGTCTCTCGTGTCTTATCCACAAATTCTTCCACTATTTTCTCCTTTTAAAGCCATGCTTTGCTATTCAAATTTGATGTGCATTAGTGCCTTCCCCATTTATGACTTGAACGTCTTGACTGATTTTATCTCCTTACAGATAGTGCCTCCTACAATCACTTGCAGAAAATCCCTTCTAGCTCTAACCTTACACCGAGGAATTTATACTTTACACTTACTAACCCACTTCCCCACTTTGAATTCACAAGTAGGATTCACACTGACAAGCAAAAGCTATAGAACTGGGAAGCTGGGGTGACTGTGTAGGAGGTTTTCAGGCAAAGAGAACTGGGCAACCTCACTGCCATCATCCCAAAGCCATGTTACAGGGAATTCAAGGGTCCTATCTTGTGTCCAGGGTAGAGGACCTGCAGCATATATATCCTGTTGCTTGATTTTTTTTTTCCTTTTTATACCAAATGGAATTCAGAACACTCAAGAAAGTGTATTTCACATATGGCAGTCATTCTGACTCTGAAATTAAAATACAGAAATGGAATCTCTTGGTAAAAAAGAGAAGAGTATAATCAGAGAAAGTTCATGATATGATCATTCTAGTCTCAAGTTGTAATAAATTTACATCTTAGAAGATGTCCATTACAAATTTAAAACTTATTCCATTTTATTATTTTTTTCAACTTATGTTATTTTCTCAAGCCTTAAAAGTTACCATCTTATGTTCCACTGCTTGAACTAATCACTTCCTGATTATCCCTATAAATAAAAAAATAAATATTAGGAAAGCATATATTTTTTTATACAAGTATAAAAACCCTATTCTCTGTAGGTTTTTCAGAAAATGCAACTGGTTTCTCCCTATACTCTGGCTCCTAAGGCATACAATTCTATATAAAGAACTAAGTAAATTATGAAAAAATCTAATTTGTCTATTTTACCAGTTCTCTTGAAAATAAGACTAAATCCACTGGCCCTCTCTGTGGTTCATTGCTCCATCTTGTGGTTAATAGTGATTACAGTTAGCATTTACTGGTCACTTAAAGCTCCAATCCAGGCACAGTGTTAGTGCTTCAAAAGATTTATAAACCATTTTACAGATACAGTGACTAGGCCACTACTTATTTAAGAAAATTGTGCAAGAGCACACAGATATTAATGGATAAGGTCAGATTCAGAGGTTGTGTTGTGAACCACTAAGCTACATTCATCTCTGTTCAGAATATCAATGGTGTGCTTTTAAATGTTTAGTAGCAGCTGCCTTTGAGATGGAGGGGGATAAAACACCTCGCATTGCAGTTTAGGTTGATTTCTGTGCTCTAAGTATCTCCACCATGGTCTATTTTAAGGCACCAACTAAAAGCAGTGAAAGAGGTGTCGGAAAGAGACGTTCAGTGTCACATGATTGTATAGTGTTTCCCTGGGGCTGGTATAATAATCGACTTAAACCGTATCAAGCACATTGATAATAGTAAAATAGCAAAATAATTAGGAAATTATGAATTTTTAGTTTCTATCACTTTTGTTTTTGGTATCTTATTCAATTGTAAGCTTCAATTTACTTTTTAATAATGGTCATACTCAATAAACTCCTCCCCAGATTATTGAGAATTTAACAATTGTCTCCCATAAGCTGAATTGGCTCCAGTGGGCTAAAGGAGTTAATCATGACTGTTTTTGCTCTACCTGTAATTTTGAGGTGCAGAAAATACTCCTAAATTGCCTTTGTTTCTCCAGATACACAGTCCATTGCTTAATCTTTTTATTTTTCAAGGTGGGGATTGCTGTTTAGCTTTCTTTCTTTCTTTCTTTCAGTTTCTTCTTTTGAGGTATGCTGGGTTACTTTGCTATTCCTTAAAGAAAGAACCATTGTAGTACATTGCACAGTATAGTAAATTAATGGTATGTGTTATGTATGATAGCATATACATATGTACATACATATACATGGAAAGGGCATCTCTGATCTACATGCCTGTGGTCATATTGAGACACAGAAAACAATAAATTTGAGATAAGTTAAAATTTAAAAAATTATAGTTCAAAGAGTATTCTTAGAAAGAACTTGAAGGCTTTGCACTTATGATACTGTATGGATCAGAATTAACTAAAGGGCGAAATCTGATTTACTCAAATTTAAATCTGACTCTTCATCCATGGAAAGTTTAGCAGTGACAGTAGACAAAATATGGTCTCTAGTTGAAGCCTCTACTAAGAACATTTCTCTTTCAGATACAGAATTCAAGACAAGGTCATTGATTGTGTTCCATAAACATCTTTTTCTATTATGTATGGCTTCTGCATTTTTGCCTTGAGATGTTTTTCATTCACGCTAGTACTCATCATTCATCCGCCTGTACTTTCCATAGAATATCTTATTTTACCATTGAACAGTTCATGATAAATGACTGCTTCACACTAGAAGGTAAATAAGACGCTTGAAATTTTTTATATTGAAGAAGTTATTATTTGGTTCAAAGATATTAAAGTTTTGTGACATTGTAATGCAAGGAAAGAACCTTAGCTATAGCCCCAACTTTCTATTGAAGCTATTAACTTCTTGAATCATTTGATTTTATATATATGTATATATATAATCAATGTGTATATATATACATATATACACATATATAATCATATATACATATATATAATCAAGTGGTTTAAAAACACACACACACACATATATATAATCAAATATTTCAAGGCTATCATGGAAACTGATAAAGTAACTAATACAATTGCCATACTTAACAGTGGAAAAGTTGGAAAATGATCATTTTAATTCACTTTTTGGATTTGCATGTTTTATCATAAAGGATAGCAAATTCTTTGCATTTATATTAGATTCAGATACATTTTTTCCAATATAGAAAGAGTAAATTAATCTAAACATCAAGTGGTTATCATCACTTCACTCTCTAATCTAGAAGTTTTTTTTCAAGGAAAGAACTTGAAAGGAAATTTGTTTGGGTTAAGTCAGATGAAATGTGTGCCTCTGAAACAGTATATTTGCTATCACCAAATGGATTTAAGTATGATGACTATATATTAATTATATAATGGAATGATATTGGTAGGATTTATCAAGGGGATTTAAGTATCAGAAGAAAAGAAAATAAAGGATGAGGGACCTAAGTGATATAAGTTGTCTTTAATATCTGTTACTGCTCGTCACTGGAATGGCCTCCTCTTCTTCCTCATTTTCATAAAATAAAACATCTTAATCATTCAGTACTTCTCTCTCACATTGTGCCATTTCCTCCCAATGATCTTTATGTTTGTTGATATATATATATATTTACATCTGCTTTGATTATTTTCGATCAGGTTCTGAAAGAAAAGAGCTTAATGTAGTAGAAAACACATAAGACCTGCAGTCGGAATGCCTGAGTGGTCCCAACTACCGATGCTGCTGCCCCTCGGAACAATTTGTTACTTAAACTGTAACCCTTGGAGGATTTTACTAGTTGCCAAGCACATTTAGACATGGCCTTAAAAAATACTGATACTGACAACAGGTCTTTGGGGAGAAGGACGATGTACGACCATGAAGCTGGGCAGCTGGGGATGTCCGGCTCGCTCAGGGCGGAATGCCGCCCCATCACAGAAGCTGGGCAGCGGGGATCGCCCGGTCAGCTCAGGGTGGAACGAAAACCACCTGCTTCCCTTTTTTGTTGTCGCTCCTTTCTCTTCCCAGAAGTGCTCGTTGTTAGTTAGATGAGTCCTTTGAATGTGCTTGATTAACTATAAACTTTATCCTCCTTCTTGCTTGTCTGCAAGATGGGATTAACGTTTGACCTTCATCAATCCTTCTGTTGGCTATTTTTTTCTATCCAATAAAAGTGAGACTAGAGTTGCTCATGGCAGCAGTCCTTTTCGACTGTTGTCCCCTGCTCCCAGTCTTTTGCAGCTGACTTGTTTGTGCCTAATTCTTCTCCCGTCACCGACTGGAAGCGGCATACTATTAGAAACTTTCTGATGCTAAGAAAGCTATCAGGCTTCAGTGTCCTCAGTACTTAGAGGACTGGTCTTGTGGTCTCTAAGTTTCCTAGGAGCTCTAGAAGTATATGATGATAATATCTGCCTTCCATCTCATTAATTCCAAGTAAAGATGGATTATACTTTTTCAACTCTACTCTCACCTTAGTCTCAAAACTGTACTCTCAACTTACTTGAAGAAAAATACTCCCTATGTAAACCCAATTTGCTGAATTTGGGTTGAAGTGAAAAGTCTTTGTTTATTGTTTTGGTGCACAGGATTTGAATACTGGAATTTGAGTACTAGAATCAGCCTTCTAGAAAACATTGTCAAGAAAAGCTTAAAAGCAAGTGTGTTCTGCTCATTTGTTTTTCAAAGTATTAGAAAATATAGTTGCAAGGATAATGTTTTGTGAATTGTGCTATCCATCCTCTCTATTTTGCTGATGTTACACTGAGGTGTCAATTAAAGATGATATGTGCAAATCATTTAAAGCCCTAAGGAGGAAAAGGAAAAGGTATTATTTTCAAGAACTATTGAAAAAAATAAGAGCCTTTGCTATTTAGAGTTTTTCTTTTAAAAAATCAAGCATATGGCATACAAGGTATTAGTAAATGCAAATGCATAATTCTTTAAATAGATAATTATGTGCTCATATATCACACTGCACTCCTCTGTACTATAATGTTGATATGAAAACCCAATATCAATATTATCTGTTAAAACAAATAGTTTATATTCTGATACTATTTTGAAGCAGCACGAATACTATACTATTTGTATCAGATACTATTTGTATCAGAATATAAATTCGTGCTGCTTCAAAATGTAAACTTGTCTAGCTTTACAGTCCAAGTAATTCAAATATTTTAAGGTTTATTTATTGGATTCTCTCTCTCCTGATATTTACACATGAAAAAGAGACTCATGTACAAAGTATCACATGAGCTATTTTCATAGAGCCAGAGGACAATCAGAATGTAGATCCTTCAACCCTGCTGAATTTTACATTGCTATCAGCAGCTTAATGTAGTTTGCTAGAGTACAGCGAGATGATCCTGACAACATCATGATCTGGGTGTGATGACTTTCTCGCTAGACTCATGTCTGCCCCCAACACAGTGTGGCACCCAGAGGGGTTTGGAGCAGTAGAGCCCCACAAAGTTTGGTAGTGATTATTAACATAGTAGTATGGGGCTATTGGTCACCTGTCAATGTTAAAAGGGCAACCCATTTGCCTTCATTGCAATTTAACAAGCCAGTAAGACCTTCATCACCTAAGGGAATCAGAGCAGAACAGAATTTCATAGTGGGTATGTTGAAAGCTGTGTGTTTGAGGGAGGTTTAAGTGTTTTTTTGGTTTTGTATAGGTTTTTTAAGAATTTTTCCTCTGCTTGGAGCATGTGTCCTATTATTCTTCATAGGTCATCTTTCTATTCCCAGCTTCCATGTCATTTTGGGAACTCTTCAGACTTATTAATTATTATATGTTAATTATATATGTATATAATTTGCATATGTATATAATTTAGTTCTGTTCTATAATTACTGTGGCTGGCTTTTGTTAGGGATTGGAATGCTGAATTTATAACTTCATTATTGACATTCAGTTTTACAAGCCACTTCATAACCTAGGAGGGTACTCAAGAATTGGCTTCTATCATATGTTAGAACAGAAATATGCTCAGAGATTCTGGTTGGGTCATAATGCCATAGCCACACTAAATGAATTACCAAATTATTTTAAATGATTTCAAAACAAAATTCTCTTTAAACAGAATTTTTCCCCCTCAGTACATTTCTGCTTACCAAAGTGACCCAATGTGAGATGGACAGAGTTTAAAACGGCCCTGGTCAAGAGTGCTCTTCATATCTGCTCAACAGAATTCAGATTTCTATCTGACTATTACACACAGCTAAAAAGAGGTTTTTTTAATTTTTTATTTTTTTATGTTTGTTTTGCTTTTAACCCCACCAGGTATATGAAGTTGGCTCAGATGCTTCAGGATATTTTGGTCACTTCCAAAGTCTTAAATGGATTCTGTGGGATTAAGGAACTCTGAAAGGTCTGATGTGAGCCTGAGGTACAATAAAAGGTATTGGTATAGAATAGGAATTTTTTAAAAAGGGGGGAGGGGGATCAGTCATGGTTTGCCATTTCCTACTTGGGTGGCTTTAGGCAAGTTGCTTAATCTTTCTGAGTTTCATTTTCTTCCTTTGCAAAATGGGTTAGGGGGGGGATGGCTGTCCTATTCACATGGATCAAAGGCCATATCTATTAACGTACTTTGGAGGTTGCTAGTAGGATACATATTTAAGATAGATTATTGTCATTATTATATGAAAATGTAGAAAACTGGCATAAAAAGAGAAGAAAAATATAAAGAAGTGGGAGACAATGAGCATGAGAAACTCATGGGCATAAAACCATTGTCATGAAACATGGGGAACAAAGTCTGGTGAATTTGCAGTCTCCTGGAGTCACTAGCTGGAGTTCTGAATCATGGCAGCCCTAGCACTACAGCTCAATAACAGGAAAACAGCATAACACAACACAAAACCAGATGTGCCCCTGTTCAATATACCAGTTTCCTCCCTTGGAACAATTGAAAATATAAAGATTTTGAGTCAGCGCTGGTTGGAAAATTGTAAACAAATTATATAATAATATTGAGTATCAATATCCTCAGTTTTAAAATGAGTTTACCATCCATTTCTTATAGAACCTATGTAGGATTAGATGATGTACCTAGCTCCTAGTATAGTATCAGCGTAGAAAATGCTTTCAGTTTTGTGCTTTGTGTTTCTTCCCTGTGACCAAGATCCATTGCTCTGCTCATGACCTCTTTCTGCTTTCTCTTTCATTACAGAATCTTGTGTATCTTACTCTGATCCTACTCTTCCTGGTGAGTCTTTCATTAATAGATCGGCCACACAGTTCACCAAAGTTTAAGTTGCCTATTAGGTAGTCAGTATAAGACAGATGTTTAACCTATTTGTATAATAATACTTCCCTGGAAATTTTTAAACTCCAATTTAAAGACTCATAAGGTAATTCTCCATGTACGCAAGTCCTCTCAAGTTTTTATTTGCTCTTGGATGGTTGTCAAAAAGTAAACTGTGGGGGACCTGGATGGTGCAGTGGGTTAAACCTCTGCCTTAGGCTCAGGTCATGATCTCATGGTCCTGAGACCGACCCCCACATCAGGCTTTCTGCTCAGAAGGGATCCTGCTTCTCCCATCTCTGCCTACTTGTGATTCCTCTTTCTGTCAAATAAGTAAATAAAATCTTAAAAAAAAAAAAGTAAACTATGCGGGTGACTGAGTGGCTTGGTCAGTTAAGCATCTGCCTTTGGCTCAGGTCCTGATCCTGGGGTCCTTGGATCAAGTCCTGCATTGGGCTCCCTGCTCCAAGGGGAGTCTGCTTCTCTCTCTCCCTCTACCACTTCCCCAGCTTGTGCGTTCTCTCTCTGTCTCTCAAATAAATAAATACAACATTCTTAAAAATTAGATAAATAAATAAGTAAATAAAAGTAAATTGTATGCTGCTTTTCCCAAAGCACTTTCAGACCACAAGCTGTTATTTTAGTAGAAGCATTTTCCCAAGTCAAGAATGTCCAGCTTCTTCCCGGTAAAATGTTTCACTCCCTGCTGTGAAGTGTATAACCCTGGTGATTCACAGACCTGTACCCCTGGGGCTAATAATACATTATATGTTAGTAAAAAAATTAAAGAAGAGAAATGGGCAGAGGACATGAATAGACATTTCTACAAAGAGGACATCCAGATGGCCAATAGATACATGAAAAAGCACTCAACATCACTCAGCATCAAGGAAATACAAATCAAAACCACAGGGAGATAAAACCTCAAACCAAAAATTAACAAGTTAGGAAATGACAGATGTTTGCGAGGATGTGGAGAAAGGGGAATCTTCCTACACTGTTGGTGGGAATGCAAGCTGCTGCAGCCACTCTGGAGATCATTATGGAGGTTTCTCAAAAAGTTGAAAATAGAGCTACCCTATTACCCCACAATCACACTACTGTGTATTTACCCTAAAGATACAATTGTAGAGATCTGAAGGGGCATTTGCACCCAGACTTTTATAGCATCAATGTCCATAATAGCCAAGTTATGCAAAGAGCCTAGATGTCCATCCACAGATGAATGGGTAAAGATGTGGTATAGCTATACAAAGGAATACTATGCAGCCATCAAAACCTGTAAAATCTTGCCATTTGCAATGACATGGGTGGAACTAGAGGGTATTATGCTAACAGAAATAAGTCAATCAGAGAAAGACAATTATCATAGGATCTCACTGATATGAGGAATTTGAGAAATAAGACAGAAGATCATAAGGGAAGGGAGGGGGAAAATGAAACAAGAGGAAACCAGAGGGGCAGACAAACCATAAGACACTCATAATCTCAGAAAACAGAAAATCTCAGGATTCCTGGAGGGTAGTGGGGTGAGAGGGCTGGGGTGGATGGGTGATGGACACTGGGAAGGGTATGTGTTAGGGTGAGTGCTGTGAATTATGTAAGACTGATGAATCACAGACTTGTACCCCTGAAACAATACATTATATGTTAATAAGGTGTTTTTTTGTTTGTTTGTTTTTGTCAGAGAGAGAGAGAGCGTGAACACAGGCAGACAGAATGGCAGGCAGAGGCAGAGGGAGAAGCAGACTCCCTGCCGAGCAAGGAGCCCGATGTGGGACTCGATCCCAGGACGCTGAGATCATGACCTGAGCCAAAGGCAGCCGCTTAATCAACTGAGCCACCCAGGCGACCCAGGTTTATTTTTTGAAAAGGAAAAAAAATGTTTCAATCCCTCCCATGGACAAGTTTTGCAAAGTGAAATATCAAGGGTGTTAAAATTAATCTTTAGTTTTCATCTATCAAGAGCTCTGATGCTTTAGTTCTATATGCTGAAGATAGAGTTATTGAGTAACAGTAACCTCTAAACATATACATGATGCTGGAAGACTATGATGTAGACAAAGAAATTATGATCTATATCTATTAGAGAGAAAATTCAGAATATAAGGATCCATTTCTTAATCTAGCACTCTGGAACTTGTGATTTACACATCATGGAATGATGGATGATTGAATGATCTGGTTTCCAGAAATATAAGGATCTTTCTTTCTTCTCTCATTTGGTGCCAAGAAATTTGAAATCTAAATGTCATTGAATAGTAAATCTCAAATAATTATTTTCTGGAGTCTCTTTCATTTTAAAAGTATATGTGAAAAAACCCTCCCTGTAACTTTTAATTAATTTTTCATAAAAAGAAGCTACAAATAAAAGTATCAAAGATATCTTTTAAATTTTTTAAGGTTTTATTTATTTATTTGACAGACAGAGATCACAAGTAGGCAGAGAGGCAGGCAGAGAGAGAGGAGGAAGCAGGCTCCCCGCATAACCGAGAGCCCAATGTGGGGCTTGATCCAGGACCCTGGGATCACGACCCAAGCTGAAGGCAGAGGCTTTTAACCCACTGAGCCACCCAGGTACACTTTTAAATATTTTTTTTTAATTTTTAAAAATTTTAAGAATTTTTAAGTTGGTAAGTTTTATGAGATAAGATTTTGGTATATAATACTATCCAACTTTTCTAGTCTTTTTTTCCAACAAAATATTCACTTTGTTGAAAGAACTCATAGTTTTTTTCTTAGTTCAGTTGTTAAATTTTCAAAACAACATATATAATTAAAAATGGATGTTCATGGAGGAGACAAGATGGCGGGGAAGTAGGAGGTGGTGCCGTTTCAACCTGTACCCTAAAGTGAGCTGATTACCTACCAAAAAACTCCAATCACCCATGAAATCACCCTGAGATCAGAATTATACATGTCTGAATCTCTACAGGGGCAGAAGACGCCAGTGGGCAGGTAAAGCAGAGTGGGACCGTTGGACTGATATTGAAAGATAAACAAAAGGGGGAGGGAGCCACCAGAGGTGACCCATTGGAAAGTAATACCCCAATATGAGAGTACCCTCCATCTGGGGACCAGCATTAACTTGGAGTCTGGTTGAAAGCACTCAAAAAGAGCAAAGGATCATGGGGGGAAATTGTGGGAATCGGGGTGGTTAGGGACAGGGGCTTAAGTCCCCGGACCCAGGACAGCCTCCCCTGGTGCTGAGCCAGAGAGAGTGCAGTGGAGAAACCAGGTCTTGGTCCCTGAGCAGCCAGTGTGCCCGAGAGAACTCGTGGGGTCTGGCTCTCATGAGGGGCTGGGAGACTTGCCAGATGGCAGAACGAAGCGCTGTGCTATCAAAGCCTGAGATGTGTGTGCCCCACACCCTTCCCTGGGAGAGGTGCTCACAGGTGCCAGCCCGGTGCTCTCGGACACGGAAAGACCAGGCACTCCCAGCCTGGGCCAGCGGGAAAATCTCAGTGTGCGATCGCTGTTTGGAACCTCTCTGGCAGTCTGGAGCTGCCCAGACAGCCACCACTGCTGTGGTTTTTAGGTACAAGGAGGAGATCCTGCATCCCCAGAGACCAATGACTCAGAACCTGCTCTGCCAGCAGCTCTGCAGTACCGACAGGGGAGCAGAATTAGGATTCTCTCTGAGAGGGAGGTCAGGATGCAGTTTGCTTTTCTCTAAACCTCCAAAAACCATCAAAAGCTATCAAGGCGAGAGAAAAACAACAACAACAACAACAACAAAAAAGAACAAACATAAAAACCTCCAAAGAACAAAAGCCTGAAAAACCGGTTTCCTCAGAGCCCACCCTCTTGAGGGGGACAGGAGGACTTATCTCAGGGAACATCATTGACTGAAAAGCATGGCAGGCCCCTTCCCCAGAAAACCAACCAGGAAAGAAAAAGAAAAGAAGGCAAGAGAACAACCACCATTACTTCATAGATACAACTTTTATTTTTAACTCGTTCCCACTATTCTGGTTCATTTTTTAAAAATATATAGATGATTTTTTTTAACCTATTTACCATCACTGTGAGATGTCCAGTACATCAAATTCCATAATAACCTTCTAATTTGAACTTTTTGATACATACACCCGTGTTTTTCTTTTGCATTTCTATTTTTTTTTCATTTTAGTTTAGTTTAGTCCAGTTTATTCTTTTTTATTTTTATTTTCTAATATTCATATAGAGTTAAACTTCAAGGTAACCCCCTTTCCCCAATCAATGCTACCCCTCTAGGTAAACAAATTTTTAATCCCCCTTTATCTTAGGAAAGTTGAGTCCTCTAACAAAGATATCAAGATATATCCAGGAAGAATCAAAATAACCTTCCTCGCCCACACTGAGAATTTATAACCACTCCCCCATCTTTTTCTTTCACCAGTGTTTCTGTGTATTTGTGTTTGTCCTGATGGTATATAAATCTTATACTTGGGGTTCTTTTTAAAGAGGTTCTTCCTTTTTTTGCAAATAGTAAGAATGAAGAATTATAATTGTAGGCAGACCCTCTTGAAAGCAGCCAGGACAAAGAAGCTCCTTATGTACAGAGGAAAGCCCATCAGAATAACGGTCAGACCTGTCCACAGACCTGGTAAGCCAGAAAGTGCTGGCAAGATATATTCAGGGCACTAAATGAGAAGAACATGCAGCCAAGAATACTTTATCCAGCAAGACTGACATTCAAAATGGATGGAGAGATAAAGAGTTTCCAAACCGGCAGGGCAAAAAAGACTACGCAACCACCAAGCCAACACTGCAGGAAATATTAAGGGGGATTCCATAAAAGAGAAAAAATCCTAAAAATATCATTGAACAGAAATATAGAGACAATCTACAGAAAGAAAGACCTCAAAGGTAACACGATGTCCATAAAAGCATATCTATCAATAATCACTCTCAATGTGAATGGCCTAAATGCACCCATAAAATGACACAGGGTTGCGGATTGGATAAAACGACAGGACCATCCATATGTTATCTACAAGAGACCCATTTCGAAACTAAGGGTATACCCAGACTGAAAGTGAAGGGATAGAGAAGCATCTTTCATGCCAATGGGCCTCAAAAGAAGGCTGGGGTAGTGATTCTCATATCAGATAAATTATATTTTAAACTAAAGACTGTAGTCAGAGATATAGAAGGACACTACATAATCCTTAAAGGGACTATCCACCAAGATGATCTAACAATTGTAAATATCTATGCCCCCAATATGGGAGCAACCAATTACATAAGAAAACTATTAATCAATATAAAGAGTCATATTGATATGAATACATTAATAGTAGGAGATCTTAACATGCCTCTCTCAGTAATAGACAGATCATTGAAGCAGAAAATCAATAAACAAGAGCATTGAATGACAAACTGGACCAGAAGGACCTCATAGATATATACAAAACATTCCACCCTAAAACAACAGAATACTCATTCTTCTCAAGTGCACATGGAACCTTCTCCAGAATAGACCACATACTGGGTCACAAATCAGGACTCAACTGATATCAAAAGACTGAGATCATTCCCTGCATATTCTCAGATCACAATGCTTTGAAATTGGAGCTCAATCACAAGGAAAAGTTCCGAAGGAACTCAAATACCTGGAAGCTAAAGACTACCTTGCTTAAGAATGCTTGGTTCAACAAGGAGATCAAAGAAGAACTGAAACAATTCATGGAAACCAACGAGAATGAAAACACTTTGGTCCAAAACATATGGGATACAGCAAAGGCGGTCCTCAGGGGGAAATACATAGCCACTCAAGCCTCCCTATAAAAAATTGAAAAATCCAGAATACACCAGCTCTCTTTACACCTTAAAGAGCTGGAGAACCAACAACAAATCAAACCAACTCCACACATAAGAAGGGAAATAATCAAGATTGGAGCTGAGATCAATGAGGTAGAAACCAGAGACAGTAGAACGTATCAATGAAACTAGAAGCTGGTTTTTTGAAAGAATCAATAAGATTGATAAACCATTGGCCACACTAATCCAAAAGAAAAGAGAGAAAGCCCAAATTCATAAAATTATGAATGAAAAGGGAGAGATCACAACTAACACCAAGGAAGTAGAAACAATCATCAGAAATTATTATCAACAGTTATATGCCAATAAGCTAAGCAACTTAGATGAAAGGGATGCATTCCTGGAAAACTATAAACTCCCAAAATTGAACCAGGAAGAAACTGACAACCTGAATAGACCGATATCTAATAAGAGATTGAAGCAGTGATCAAAAACCTCCCAAGAAATAAGAGCCCAGGACCTGATGGACTCCCTGGGGAATTCTACCAAACTTTCAAAGAAGAAATAACACCTATTATCCTGAAGCTGTTTCAAAAAATTGAAGCAGAAGGAAAACTTCCAGACTCTTTCTATGAAGCCAGCATTACCCTGATCCCCAAACCAGGCAAAGACCCTACCAAAAAGGAGAATTTCAGACCAATATCACTGATGAATATAGATGCTAAGATTCTCAACAAGATCCTAGCAAACAGGATCCAATAGCACATTAAAACGATTATCGACCATGACCAGGTGGTATTCCTCCCTGGGTTACAAGGATGGTTCAACATTAGCAGATCAATCAATGTGATAGAACAAATTAATATGAGATGAGAGAAGAACCACATGGTCCTCTCAATTGATGCAGAAAACACATTTGACAAAATCCAGCATCCATTCCTGATTAAAATGCTTCAAAGTATAGGGACAGAGGGAACATTCCTGAACTTCATCAAATCTGTCTATGAAAGACCCACGGCAAATATCATCCTCAATGGGAAAAAGCTTGCAGCCTTCCCGTTGAGATCAGGAACACGACAAGGATGCCCACTCTCACCACTCTTGTTCAACATAGTATTAGAAGTCCTAGCAACAGCAATCAGACAACAAAGAGAAATAAAAGCTATCCAAATTGGCAATGAAGAAGTCAAAGTCCTCTCTTCGCAGATGACATGATTCTTTATATAGACAACCCAAAAGACTCCACCCCCAAACTACTAGAACTCACACAACAATTCAGTAACGTGGCAGGATACAAAGTCAATGTACAGAAATCAGTGGCTTTCTTATACACTAACAATGAAAACACAGAAAGGGAAATTAGAGAATTGATTCCATTTACTATAGCACCAAGAACCATAAGAAACCTGGGAATAAACCTAACCAAAGAGGTAAAGGATCTGTACTTGAGGAATTACAGAACACTCATGAACGAAATTGAAGAAAACACAAAAAGATGAAAGACTATTCCATGCTCTTAGATCAAAAGAATAAACATTTTTAAAATGTCTATTCTGCCTAGAACAATCTATACTTTTAATGCCACCCCGATCAAAATTCCACTGGTATTTTTCAAAGATCTGGAGCAAATAATCCTAAAATTTGTATGGAATCAGAAGAGACCCCGAATTGCTAAGGAAATGTTAAAAAACAAAAATAAAACTGGCGGCATCGTGTTAACTGATTTCAAGCTTTACTACAAAGCTGTGATCACCAAGACAGCAGGGTACTGGCATAAAAACAGACACATAGACCAGTGGAACAGAGTAGAGAGCCCAGATATGGACCCTCAACTCTATGGTCAAATAATCTTCGACAAAACAGGAAAAAATATACAGTGGAAAAAAGACAGTCTCTTCAATAAATGATGCTCAGAAAACTGGACAGCTATATATAAAAGAATGAAACTCGACTATTTTCTTACACCATACACAAAGATAAACTCGAAATGGATAAAAGACCTCAATGTGAGACAGGAATCCATCAGAACCTTAGAGGAGAACATAGGCATTAACCACTTCGATATCAGCCACAGCAACTTCTTTCAAGATATGTCTCCAAAGGCAAAGGAAACAAAAGCGACAACGAACTTTTGGGACTTCATCAAAATCAAAAGCTTCTGCACAGCAAAGGAAACACTCAACAAAACAAAGAGGCAACCCACGGAATGGGAGAAGATATTTGCAAATGACAGTACAGACAAAAGGTTGATATCCAGGATCTATAAAGAACTCCTCAAACTCAACACACACAAAACAGACAATCATATCAAAAAATGGGCAGAAGATATGAGCAGACACTTCTCCAATGAAGACATACAAATGTATATCAGACACATGAAAAAATGTTCATCATCACTAGCCCTCAGGGAGATTCAAATCAAAACCACATTGAGATACCACCTTATGCCAGTTAGAATGGCCAAAATTAACAAGACAATAGAGCTTCCTTATGACCCTGCAATTGCACTCCTGGTTATTTGCCCCAAAGATACAGATGTTGTGAAAAGAAGGGCCATCTGTACCCCAATGTTTATAGCAGCAATGGCCAAGGTCACCAAACTGTGGAAAGAACCAAGATGCCCTCCAGCGGACAAATGATGAATACCCAACTTTTGTAGCAACATGGACAGGACTGGAAGAGATTATGCTGAGTGAAATAAGTCAAGCAGAGAGAGTCAATTATCATATGGTTTCACTTATTTGTGGAGCATATCAAATAGCATGGAGGACAAGGGGAGTTAGGGAGGAGAAGGGAGTTGGGGGAAATTGGAAGGGGACCTGAACCATGAGAAACTATCGACTCTGAAAAACAATCTGAGGGTTTTGAAGGGGTGGGGGGTGGGAGGTTGGGGGAACCAGGTGGTGGGTATTAGAGAGGGCATGGATTGCATGGAGCACTAGGTGTGGTGCAAAAACAATGAATACTGTTATGCTGAAAAAAATTAATTAATTAAAATTTAAAAGAAACCCATATTGAGATACCACCTTACACCAGTTAGAATGGCCAAAATTAACAAGACAGGAAACAACATGTGTTGGAGAGGATGTGGAGAAAGGGGAATCCTCCTACACTGTTGGTGGGAATGCAAGTTGGTGCAGCCACTTTAGAGAACAGTGTGGAGATTCCTCAAGAAATTAAAAATAGGGCTTCCCTATGACCCTGCCATTGCACTCCTGGGTATTTACCCCAAAGATACAGATGTAGTGAAAAGAAGGGCCATCTGTACCCCAATTTTTATAGCAGCAATGGCCACGGCCGCCAAACTGTGGATAGAAACAAGATGCTCTTCAATGGATGAATAGATAAGGAAGATGTGGTCCATATACACTATGGAGTATTATGCATATATCAGAAAGGATGAATACCCAACTTTTGTAACAACATGGATGGGATTGGAAGAGATTATGCTGAGTGAAATCAGTCAAGCAAAGAGAGTGTATTATCATATGGTTTCACTTATTTGTGGAGCATAACAAATAACATGGAGGACATGGGGAGATGGAGAGGAGAAGGGAGTTGAGGGAAATTGGAAGGAGAGGTGAACCATTAGAGACTATGGACTCTGAAAAAGAACCCGAGGGTTGGGGGAGGAGTCAAGATGGCGGAGAAGTAGCAGGCCGAGACTACTTCAGCTAGCCAGAGATCAGCTAGATAGCTTATCTAAAGATTGCAAACACCTGAAAATCCATCGGCAGATTGAAGAGAAGAAGAACAGCAATTCTGGAAACAGAAAACAACCACTTTCTGAAAGGTAGGACCGGCGGAGAAGTGAATCCAAAGCGACGGGAAGATAGACCCCGGGGGGAGGGGCCGGCTCCCGGCAAGCGGCGGAGCAACCGCGCACAAAATCAGGACTTTTAAAAGTCTGTTTCGGTGAGGGACATCGCTCCAGAGGCTACCCGGGGCAAAGCCCACACGGGGTCAGCGTGGCCTCAGGTCCCGCAGGGTCACAGAAGGATCGGGGGTGTCTGAGTGTCGCAGAGCTTGCGGGTATTGGAACGGGAAAGCCGGCTACAGAGACAGAGCCGACAGTAAGCTCGCAGCTCGGGGTGACCTTCAACTGGTCGCAGGCTCGGTGAGCTCGGAGCGCGGCCGGAGGTCAGGCAGACGGGAGTAACTGGGCGCGGTTCTCTGAGCGCGCACTGAGGAGTCCGGCCCTGGGCTCTCGGCTCCTCCAAGCTGGAGACCAGGAGGCCGCCATTTGTATTCCCATCCTCCGAACTCTACAGAAAGCGCTTAGGGAACAAAAGCTCCTGAAAGCAAACCCAAGCGGATTACTCACCCCGGCCCCGGGTAAGGGCGGTGCAATTCCGCCTGGGGCAAAGACACTTGAGAATCACTACAACAGGCCCCTCCCCCAGAAGATCAACAAGAAATTCAGCCGAGACCAAGTTCACCTACCAAAGAGTGCGGTTTCAATACCAAGGAGAGCAGCAGAATTCTAGAGGTGAAGAAAGCAAAGCACGGAACTCATGGCTTTTGCCCTGTGATTTTTTTTAGTCTTGCGGTTAATTTAATTTTTTTCTTTTTCATTTTTTGTTTTTTTTTCTCGCCTTCGGGTAAAATTTTTTTTTAACTGTTACCTTTTTCTTTTTTAACGATTTTTTACTAGTTTATCGAATACATATATTTTTTCTTTTTTATATTTTTCTTAGGTGTTTTCTTTTTTTTAAAATTCTTTTCTTTTTTTTTCTTTCTTTTTTTTTCTTCTTTTTTATCTTTCTTCCTTTTTGAACCTCTTTTTATCCCCTTTCTCCCCCCTCACGATTTGGGATCTCTTCTAATTTGGTTAAAGCATATTTTCCTGGGGTTGTTGCCACCCTTTTAGTATTTTACTTGCCCCCTCATATACTCTTCTCTGGACAAAATGACAAGACGGAAAAATTCAACACAAAAAAAAAGAACAAGAGGCAGTACCGAAGGCTAGGGACCAATCAATACAGACATTGGTAATATGTCAGATCTAGAGTTCAGAATGACAATTCTCAAGGTTCTAGCCGGGCTCGAAAAAGGCATGGAAGATATTAGAGAAACCCTCTCGAGAGATATAAAAGGCCTTTCTGGAGAAATAAAAGAACTAAAATCTAACCAAGTTGAAATCAAAAAAGCTATTAATGAGGTGCAATCAAAAATGGAGGCTCTCACTGCTAGGATAAATGAGGCAGAAGAAAGAATTAGTGATATAGAAGACCAAATGACAGAGAATAAAGAAGCTGAGCAAAAGAGGGACAAACAGATACTGGACCACGAGGGGAGAATTCGAGAGATAAGTGACACCATAAGACGAAACAACATTAGAATAATTGGGATTCCAGAAGAAGAAGGAAGAGAGAGGGGAGCAGAAGGTATACTGGAGAGAATTATTGGGGAGAATTTCCCCAATATGGCAAAGGGAACGAGCATCAAAATTCAGGAGGTTCAGAGAACACCCCTCAAAATCAATAAGAATAGGCCCACACCCCGTCACCTAATAGTAAAATTTACAAGTCTCAGTGACAAAGAGAAAATCCTGAAAGTTGCCCGGGAAAAGAAGTCTGTAACATACAATGGTAAAAATATTAGATTGGCAGCTGACTTATCCACAGAGACCTGGCAGGCCAGAAAGAGCTGGCATGATATTTTCAGAGCACTAAATGAGAAAAACATGCAGCCCAGAATACTATATCCAGCTAGGCTATCATTGAAAATAGAAGGAGAGATTAAAAGCTTTCAGGACAAACAACAACTGAAAGAATTTGCAAACACCAAACCAGCTCTACAGGAAATCTTGAAAGGGGTCCTCTAAGCAAAGAGAGAGCCTACAAGTGGTAGATCAGAAAGGAACAGAGACCATATACAGTAACAGTCACCTTACAGGCAAAACAATGGCACTAAATTCATATCTCTCAATAGTTACCCCGAATGTTAATGGACTAAATGCCCCTGTCAAAAGACACAGGGTATCAGAATGGATAAAAAAACAAAACCCATCTATATGTTGCCTCCAAGAAACTCATTTTAAGCCCGAAGACACCTCCAGATTTAAAGTGAGGGGGTGGAAAAGAATTTACCATGCTAATGGACATCAGAAGAAAGCAGGAGTGGCAATCCTTATATCAGATCAATTAGATTTTAAGCCAAAGACTATAATAAGAGATGAGGAAGGACACTATATCATACTCAAAGGGTCTGTCCAACAAGAAGATTTAACAATTTTAAATATCTATGCCCCCAACGTGGGAGCAGCCAACTATATAAACCAATTAATAACAAAATCAAAGAAACACATCAACAACAATACAATAATAGTAGGGGACGTTAACACTCCCCTCACTGAAATGGACAGATCATCCAAGCAAAAGATCAGCAAGGAAATAAAGGCCTTAAATGACACACTCGACCAGATGGACATCACAGATATATTCAGAACATTTCATCCCAAAGCAACAGAATACACATTCTTCTCTAGTGCACATGGAACATTCTCCAGAATAGATCACATCCTCGGTCCTAAATCAGGACTCAACCGGTATCAAAAGATTGGGATCATTCCCTGCATATTTTCAGACCACAATGCTCTAAAGCTAGAACTCAACCACAAAAGGAAGTTTGAAAAGAACCAAAATACATGGAGACTAAACAGTATCCTTCTAAAGAATGAATGGGTCAACCGGGAAATTAAAGAAGAATTGAAAAAAAAATCATGGAAACAGATGATAATGAAAATACAACGGTTCAAAATCTGTGGGACACAACAAAGGCAGTCCTGAGAGGAAAATATATAGCGGTACAAGCCTTTCTCAAGAAACAAGAAAGGTCTCAGGTACACAATCTAACCCTACACCTAAAGGAGCTGGAGAAAGAACAAGAAAGAAACCCTAAGCCTAGCAGGAGAAGAGAAATCATAAAGATCAGAGCAGAAATCAATGAAGTAGAAACCAAAAAAACAATAGAACAAATCAACGAAAGTAGGAGCTGGTTCTTTGAAAGAATTAATAAAATTGATAAACCCCTGGCCCGACTTATCAAAAAGAAAAGAGAAAGGACCCAAATAAATAAAATCATGAATGAAAGAGGAGAGATCACAAAGAAATACAAACATCAAAGAAATACAAACTATTATAAGAACATACTATGAGCAACTCTACGCCAATAAATTTGACAATCTGGAAGAAATGGATGCATTCCTAGAAACATATAAACTACCACAACTGAACCAGGAAGAAATAGAAAGCCTGAACAGACTCATAACCAGTAAGGAGATTGAAACAGTCATTAAAAATCTCCAAACAAACAAAAGCCCAGGGCCAGACGGCTTCCCGGGGGAATTCTACCAAACATTTAAAGAAGAACTAATTCCTATTCTCCTAAAACTGTTCCAAAAAATAGAAATGGAAGGAAAACTTCCAAACTCATTTTATGAGGCCAGCATCACCTTGATCCCAAAACCAGACAAGGATCCCATCAAAAAAGAGAGCTATAGACCAATATCCTTGATGAACACAGATGCGAAAATACTCAACAAAATACTAGCCAATAGGATTCAACAGTACATTAAAAGGATTATTCACCACGACCAAGTGGGATTTATTCCAGGCCTGCAA
Source organism: Mustela lutreola (assembly GCF_030435805.1). Classification (NCBI taxonomy): domain Eukaryota; kingdom Metazoa; phylum Chordata; class Mammalia; order Carnivora; family Mustelidae; genus Mustela; species Mustela lutreola. The sequence continues at coordinate 46,856,793 of NC_081304.1, read as the reverse complement.
GGTTGGTTCAACATCCGCAAATCAGTCAATGTGATACAACACATCAATAAAAGAAAGAACAAGAACCATATGATACTCTCAATAGATGCTGAAAAAGCACTTGACAAAGTACAGCATCCCTTCCTGATCAAAACTCTTCAAAGTGTAGGGATAGAGGGCACATACCTCAATATCATCAAAGCCATCTATGAAAAACCCACCGCAAATATCATTCTCAATGGAGAAAAACTGAAAGCTTTTCCGCTAAGGTCAGGAACACGGCAGGGATGTCCATTATCACCACTGCTATTCAACATCGTACTAGAGGTCCTAGCCTCAGCAATCAGACAACAAAAGGAAATTAAAGGCATCCAAATCGGCAAAGAAGAAGTCAAATTATCCCTCTTCGCAGATGATATGATACTATATGTGGAAAACCCAAAAGACTCCACTCCAAAACTGCTAGAACTTATACAGGAATTCAGTAAAGTGTCAGGATATAAAATCAATGCACAGAAATCAGTTGCATTTCTCTACACCAACAGCAAGACAGAAGAAAGGGAAATTAAGGAGTCAATCCCATTTACAATTGCACCCCAAACCATAAGATACCTAGGAATAAACCTAACCAAAGACACACAGAATCTATACTCAGAAAACTATAAAGTACTCATGAAAGAAATTGAGGAAGACACAAAGAAATGGAAAAATGTTCCATGCTCCTGGATTGGAAGAATAAATATTGTGAAAATGTCTATGCTACCTAAAGCAATCTACACATTTAATGCAATTCCTATCAAAGTACCATCCATCTTTTTCAAAGAAATGGAACAAATAATTCTAAAATTTATATGGAACCAGAAAAGACCTCGAATAGCTAAAGGGATATTGAAAAGAAAGCCAACGTTGGTGGCATCACAATCCCGGACTTCAAGCTCTATTACAAAGCTGTCATCATCAAGACAGCATGGTACTGGCACAAAAACAGACCCATAGATCAATGGAACAGAATAGAGAGCCCAGAAATAGACTCTCAACTCTATGGTCAACTAATCTTCGACAAAGCAGGAAAGAATGTCCAATGGAAAAAAGACAGCCTCTTCAATAAATGGTGCTGGGAAAATTGGACAGCCACATGCAGAAAAATGAAATTGGACCATTTCCTTACACCACACACGAAAATAGACTCAAAATGGATGAAGGACCTCAATGTGCGAAAGGAATCCATCAAAATCCTTGAGGAGAACACAGGCAGCAACCTCTTCGACCTCAGCTGCAGCAACATCTTCCTAGGAACAACGCCAAAGGCAAGGGAAGCAAGGGCAAAAATGAACTATTGGGATTTCATCAAGATCAAAAGCTTTTGCACAGCAAAGGAAACAGTTCACAAAATCAAAAGACAACTGACAGAATGGGAGAAGATATTTGCAAACGACATATCAGATAAAGGACTAGTGTCCAGAATCTATAAAGAACTTAGCAAACTCAATACCCAAAGAACAAATAATCCAATCAAGAAATGGGCAGAGGACATGAGCAGACATTTCTGCAAAGAAGACATCCAGATGGCCAACAGACACATGAAAAAGTGCTCCATATCACTCGGCATCAGGGAAATACAAATCAAAACCACAATGCGATATCACCTCACACCAGTCAGAATGGCTAAATTCAACAAGTCAGGAAATGACAGATGCTGGCGAGGATGCGGAGAAAGGGGAACCCTCCTACACTGTTGGTGGGAATGCAAGCTGGTGCAACCTCTCTGGAAAACAGCATGGAGGTTCCTCAAAATGTTGAAAATAGAACTGCCCTATGACCCAGCAATTGCACTATTGGGCATTTACCCTAAAGATACAAACGTAGTGATCCAAAGGGGCACGTGTACTCGAATGTTTATAGCAGCAATGTCCACAATAGCCAAACTATGGAAAGAACCTAGATGTCCATCCACAGTTGAATGGATCAAGAAGATGTGGTATATATACACAATGGAATACTATGCAGCCATCAAAAGAAATGAAATCTTGCCATTTGCGACAACATGGATGGAACTAGAGCGTATCATGCTTAGCGAAATAAGTCAAGCGGAGAAAGACAACTATCATATGATCTCCCTGATATGAGGAAGTGGTGATGCAACATGGAGGCTTAAGTGGGTAGGAGAAGAATAAATGAAACAAGATGGGATTGGGAGGGAGACAAACCATAAGTGACTCTTAATCTCACAAAACAAACTGAGGGTTGCTGGGGGGAGGGGGTTTGGGAGAAGGGGGTGGTATTATGGACATTGGGGAGGGTATGTGTTTTGGTGAGTGCTGTGACGTGTGTAAACCTGGTGATTCACAGACCTGTACCCCTGGGGATTAAATATATGTTTATAAAAAATAAAAAATTATATTAAAAAAGAAAGGGAAAAAAAAAAAAAGAACCCGAGGGTTTAGAAGGGGCTGGGGGTGGGAGGTTGAGGGGAACAAGGTAGTGGATATTAGGGAGGGCACGTATTGCATGGAGCACTAGGTGTGGTGCAAAAACAAAAAATAACCTTACGCTGAAAAGAAAAAAAAAAAAAGACCTAGAAAAAAATGGATGTTCATGTACTAAAATATCAGGAGAGTTAAGACAATATTTAAACTAATATTGTCGGCATATCCCTGTGTTTTTAAATATCACTGGTAACCAAATGAGATTATATTTACATTTATAATATGTTATAAGCATGCCACAAAAAGAAAGTTATTGAAAACTTAGAAAAATACATCAAGTTTATTCACTGATCTAGGTTTTTTTTTTTTTTTTACATTCTTTAGGTTATTCCTTTGCTCTCTATTTCTCTAAAATAGAAATATAGCAGAATTATTTGCTCTGTGTCTCCATTTCAGACACAAAACCTCTGTAATTTCCAGTGAGGATAGCAATAATGGTTTCTTTTGTTATGTTAATGAGGTGGCTTTTGCCCTCACCTAGGAACTCGGGCTGGTTGGCAGTGGGGTCAACTTGTGATTAGAGGCATGGACCTTGAGCCCCACCAGCCAGACCTCTGGGGAAAGAAGACAGCTGGACATGAAGATCAATGGAAAATAGTCAATAATGTAATCAATCATGCCTGTGAAATGAAACTTTCATAAAACAACATTTCTCATAACATCATGCATTTGTAAACCAGGCTTTGATTTTAGACTTTCTGTTTTAGCCAAAATAGCAAAAAGTGTGCGGTTTCTGTTTTCTTTTTGTACATTCTCATATTTGGAATCATAAGTAAGTGTTCTGTGTGCAATTCCACCACGGGTGTGGGAGGGGGTCTTCCACTCACCAACAATTCTCTGACACCAGCTAGGTGTGCTACAATGTAACTCAAATCTGACACTATCTATGTGGACATAGATACCTGGAGATAGCAGGGACTCAGTCCCACAAAACTGTCCCCCCAACCTCTGCCCCACCACACACATATTACACACTTCAGACAAGAATCACAAATCCGGGTTGTCACCTGTGCCTCTGACCGACCTATTCTAGGAATTATAGCCATTGCTGTTACAGCTACCACTGCGAAAATGGCCTTGCATCAGACCGTACAAACCACACAATTTGTGCAAAAATGGCACGAGAATGCTAGTAAGGCTTGGAATCAACAAACAGTCCTAGATCAAAGATTTCATGAAATAGTCTCTGATTTTAAAAGAAGCCATAATATATATAGGAGAGAAGATCTTCCAAATATAAGGCCTCACCTTCTGTGTGATCAGAATGTTTCTTCCTTCTGTGTTACTCCTACACCTATAATGAATCAGAAATACCATGGAACAAGATTTCACCATATTACTAGTCATTACGGTGGTAATTTATCTATGGATATTAAACAGCTTTGAGATTCTATTCAGGGCATTCCTCGCGATCCTTACAATCAGTTCCAAGAGTGAGTTTCGCACAAAGGATTAATGATATTCTGTCTGATGTAAACCCCTTTGCTTGGATCAAAAAACTGGTCTTGGCATTATAGGTGGAATGATGACACTTTTTACTGCTATAATCTTTTTATGCTTGGTCCTCAGATGCTCACGGAAATCTTTCTGACAACTAATGGTTCGAGAACTTGCAGAACTTGCAAAATGAATTTTGCTGCTTCTGCATTAACAAAAAGGGGGAAATGTAATCATCCCTCAGAATGATAGACTGCTTAAAATATCACTAATGAGAAATTGTACTGGTCACACACGTATGCTTGACAATGACCTTGAGAAAACCTGTACTAGCAGCAGGCCTCCGGTGGAGAGGAGCATACACATCCTTGAAACCCAGCAGCTGGGGATTCCCTGGGCACTCAAGGTGGAACATCGCCTGTTTCCCTTTTCTGTTGTCTCCCCTGCCTCATTAAAGCCTGCTGTTAGAATAATTCCTTTATGTGCGCTTGCTCAACTATAAATTCCATGCTGCTGGGCCAGGAACACCCTACTCTGTTTACCTACAAGACTGTGGTCGACATAGGACTCCCATTCTTTCTGGTTGACCTACAAGACCCATGACTAATGTATAACTTCCTCCTTTGTTGGTTGTTATCTTGTATCTAATAAATACGGGACTGAGGAGTTTTTCAGGGTGACAGTCCTTTTAGCTGTCGTCCCTGCTCCATCCCTCTCACAGGTGAGTTGTTTGCACCTCATTCTTCTCCCCAGTGCCATCAGGAATGCCTGGCACCCCAAATGCCTGGCAGAGGGAAGAGATGTACTGAGGGAGGCCTGGTGCTTGTGTGAAGTGGGATGTCACTCAGCGCTCAGGGAGCTGTCACACCCTCAAGGCAAAGCTGTCCTCCTTTGCCCTGAGCCACAATCTTTGATGCCAGACCCATACTCTAGGCCAGGAGTGTCTTTATATTGCCCTAGGGCTGTGAAGCAAAAAGATTCCATCTCAGTGGGTCCCCAGTGGGAGAAAAGCAGTGCTCCCAATAGGCAAGGGTGAGTCTCTCCATTTTGTCCTCCCCAGGCCAGTGTTCTCCCAAGCCCATCCCCAAAATGGAAAACCTACTCTTACTCTTCAAGGGTCCGTCCTTCTAGCCCTAACCCCTCTGCTGGGCCACGGGAACCTGGAAATGATGGCATGTGACTTCCCATTCTAGGACCCATTCGAGTCCCAACTTTTGCACACTTGACCCACAAATGAGACTCAGGAAAGCTATCCAAAGAAACTAGAACTTAATGAATGGCTTTAATTAATGGACAATACCAAAAGGTTCTGGGAAGAACATGGGGAGAGAGGAGGGGAAACCTATGGGCAGCGGCAGGAGTGGGACTGGAGGCCAAAGGGACATGGATCTCCGTGTACTGTCCCAAGGCCCGTGGCCCCTGGGATCACAGACAAGGCCCCAAGCCCTGACCTTCCTTCAAAATGGTGGGTCAGGGATTGGGAAGCTTACGGAATGTTGGCTGGCTGGCTGGGAGGTCGGTTTTGCTCTGGGACTGCAAAGGTAGGGGCTAGATTTGTGTCTCCCATTCCACACTATTCCTGCACCGGTGTCACCTGGAAGGAAGTGCAACACCAGCTACTTCTCCAGGAAGCTATTGGCTCAGCCAAGCCTCTGCCTCTTGGGCCACAAGGGAGTGGGCTGTGATGTGTAAATGGCTTGTTGCACTGTGCAGCTCTTTTATGTCCAATCAGGCGCTGGGCAGGGAATGAGGGGGTCTTGGTGGCAAGGCTGCTCTGGGCCATGCTGACCAGCAAGGTGGGGGCCACTAGGAGGAAAGGCCCGGACGCCCCCGCCCCCGCATGTGGCCTTCCTGGGAGTGCTGCAGCCATCTGAGCTGGATCTCTGCTTCATTAGGTGCCTGGGGACGTGACTGAAGGGAAGGGCACTTGGGGCTCTTGACACAGGGTGATTCATTGTGGTAGCTCCAGCGGTCCCTAACAGGGTGCTCTGGCATGGGCGGCCCCCTGTGTTCTGGCCCAGGCTTGCCCCAGAGCTGCTCAGGGCCCTGCTGATTGCTGCTGTGATACTGAGAGCCCCAAAGCTGGAGCACAGAGCTGCAACATCATCTCCTCTCCCCAAACCTGGAGATGCTACCAAAAGCCCCATGCTGATTGGGGCCGGCATTGTGCTGCCACCTGGGGGGCGGAGCTGCTGGCTGTTGGGCCCAGCATGGGACACAGTGCTGGGCATCTGGGGGGCAGCTGTCAAGCCAGGGACAGTGGCTGCGCCAGGGGTGAGTACAGCAAGGGTGCCCCAGGAGGCAGATGTGGGTAAGGGAACTATATAACCCGCCTGGGTGCCTCTGCCCAAGGATAGCTGGGCTAGAGCTGTGCTCAGGGCCTGGAGTGGGTCTGGAGCCTGAGCTGCCAGCTGTCCATGCTGGGAAGAGCTGTGAAGGGTGCTGGCTCTGGCCATGCTGTCCCTGGAGGGCATCAAGAGGGCCTGGGTACATGGAAAGGATCTCCCACTGCAGCCAGGTGAGACCCCAAGAGGAGAGGCTGGGAAGGTGGGGAGCCAATCATAGGGATGACATGGGTGTCAGAGGCTGGCAGGGGATAGCCACTGCAGCAGACAGGGCCAAGGCACTGGATGGCCAACTTGGGCCACAGCTGCAGGTGGCCTCTGTGTAACCTCGAAGAACATCTTGGATGCGCTGGAGAGTAGCTCTCTTTTCCCAGTCCAGGTCCTCAGCAGTCACTTGATACCCCAGCTCAGGGGGTGGCGGCAGCCTCAGAGGCTCCCCTCACCTGTGTGGCAGCAGATGAACCTTGTGTTTTCGGGGCCTGGAACAGTCAGCTGGGAATGAGCAGTTCCTCTGCATTGCCTTCTGCCCAGTGGTGGTATCGGCATCCTTTTCCAGCTAGTTCTTCTTCTGGCAAAGTGCAGGCACTCCAGCAGGACACAAGGGGCTCTCTTGGCTGACTTTTGGGGGGCCTCAGGGGCCATGAGGCCTGACTTGTGGCCAGACCCCTCCTCCTCTGCACTGGGTGGCCGCCTCTGGTGGAACTGTAGGAACTCGTGATGGCATTTTGAGTGGGGCAGGAGCTCCTATGGGAGCTGGGGGACTTCTTATTGCATGGGTCTTCTGAGCTCTCTTCTCAGAGGACAGCTCTCTGCAGAGGCCCAGGCTTGGGCACAAAGGAAGAGAGGCCTCCCTGGACCCCCAGGGGCCTAAATGCCCCCTGTGGAGCCCCAGCGCCTTTAGGGTCTTTTCTGTGAGTCTCTTGCCCCTCTGGAAGTGCAGGGTCTTTCTCTACCTGTGCCATGCCTTTGCCACTCTCTCTGGGGTCTCTGCACACCCTCTCCCCTGTGGAGACATCGTGGACATTCCTGGGGGCTGAGGGCAGCAGCCCGGTAACGACCCGCTTCTGCAGCACATAGGGGGTGACCGTGTCCACGATGGACTTGCAGCAGGGGCGGCAGGACACCTGCAATCTGGAAGCCGACAGCATCACTTTCACCCGGCAGTCCCACCTGCCGATGGAGGCGAGGAGCCCCAGAAGAAAGCACAGGGTCTCCAGGATCATGGACTACCTTCTGCAAGCTGCTAGGACTGAGCGAGGTTGCCAACTCGCGGGGTACTTGGAGGACCGCCTGCAAGTGGACCCCAGGGTGTGGACTGCCCGGCGAGCCCTGGGCGTCAAGAGTAGTCCGCAGCCGCAGTGAGTAGGGTAGGGGTGGACCAGCCCTCCTGGCAGGTGCAGACCCCACAGAGCCCGGGGCTGGGGGGAGGGGCACGGCCTGCTACAGGAGGTTCCCATAGAGCAGTCGGGTAAGTCCAGATGCTGAAGATAGCAAACTAGGCTCGCAGTACTCTCCTTCAGCTGCCAAGTCGCAGCAGAAGGCCTAGAGCACAATGCGGGGCCTGTTGCTAGGACACAGCTTTGGAACCTGGAACCTGAGGAATGAGCGCGCGTGCAGGAACCCCTGTACACATGCACAGCTTCTGTTGGGCCACTGCCCAGTGCATGAATCAGGCCTGCAGAAGTGCCGTGGAGGGGTTGACTCCCTCGCTCCCCACCCTCGGGGCATTCACAGATCTCTTGGGCTTGAAGGCTGAACTGAGGAAGAGGAATGGGGGCGCAGTGGGTGCCAGCCATCTCCCCTGGCTGGGTCCCCAAGCTCTCAGGGACAAGGAGCTGGTCTTATAGCCGCGCCTTTGTGGACCCATCAGGCAGGCATTGCAGGGCTGCACGGATCCTCTCTTCCCTCTGCAAGTGTCTGCATTGCCTTCTTCTCTGGGTGTCAGGCCCTTTGGTTCTGGGTGATATCCTAGACAGTGGACTCACAGTGTTTTGTGACTCTGGGCTCTAGGAGACACTCGGAAGACCTTTAGGGTTCTTTCCCCATTTTGATTAATCAAGCAACACAGTGGCGGTCCATGTGGGCATTCCATCTTGCCTTTTGTCCGCCATTCTTGTTCCAGTGCCTTTGTCCTGCCCCTGCCATGCTCATCGTGTACACTTGGCACACCCACATCTGGGGTTACATCTACAGCTAAGTCTCTCCTCTACTCCCCCTGCAGATCCCACAGACTGGATTCCATTCACAGAACTTTCCTTACTTTCTGACAGCACCTGGTGTGGAGTCTCCTTGGACAATCCCCACAAGCACCCACTGAAATCCAAAGGGCAATATTTCTGGTAACACCCCCTCACAGAGACCCCAACGGTCCCCTGGCACGTGTGGGTCCACACAGCAATGGGTGGTAAGCCCCCCGGTCAGCTACAGCTGCGATCCTGGTGGTCTCTGGGCTTTTCTCTCTTGTTGCTGCTGCCACTCAGATCCGAATTCTCACCACTGACTGTGGCAACTGTTGGGCCAAGTTCTTCATGTCTGTTCATCCTTATCCAGTCCTCAGAGGCATATTAAGAAGGAGGGAGTCTTCTCTTCCCTGTTCAGTAGTTGGGGATGCTGAGACACGCAGATGATTCACTGCCTGTTCCAGGTCATCCAGCTGGTAGGCTGATGCCAGCCTGAGTCCATGCTGAGAGCTGGGTCCTCGAGGCATGTAGGCCTAGCTAGAACTCAGGCCCTGACCTTCCTCATCCATATAGGTCTTAGAGCTTGCTGGAGAAGGGTGGTAAGAGGGAGAAGGTGCTGAGCAGTCCCCACACTGCGACTGGGGCCTAAGCGGGGCCCGTTCCCTGTACCCTGGCCGTGACCCCGACAGCTACATTTGCAGTGTGTCCCATAGGCTAGGTGGACCCCTGTCCCCCACAAGGCTCCCTTTTGCCACTCTCCCAGGAAGTACGACTTGGGCTTTAAGGATGCTGGCCTGAGCATGCAAGAAAGGTGGCCTGGGGGCTGAGAGATGATGCTGACTACCTTGCACACAGTGGCAGGTAGTTGGGAAAGATGGGCAGCAAGCAGACAGAGAAGCAGAGAAGGGACAGCACTCTAGGAGGAGGTGGGAGGGGAGAGGAACAGAGGGGACTGACAACACACACACACACACGCACACGCACGTACACACACATGCACACACAGAGACACAGGACAGGTAGGAAAGAGGGGAGGAACAGCGACCCAGGGATACAGTGAGGCCATCTAGATCCTGCCCTTCCTCCTGGCTGCACGTCAGGTCCCCAGTGGGCAGGTCATCCCCGCTGTGTCCTAGCCTGTCTCTTCCTCATCTGCATAGCAGTTTGGTGGGACCCTCTTCCTGCTTGCATGAGTGGGTGGCATCTACTGTCCCATGTCCAGGGCTGGCCTAGTACCAGAATTTTCATATGCTCAAGGCCCAATGCACACCAGGGGCACACAGAGAAACTTTAAGCAATGACTGCTGCTGGGGCTCAGGAGGCTGAAAACTTGGCCTGAGAAGAGAATTTCTTTCCCTGGACCTTTGCTGCTGAAAACAATTCCCCCCAGGCCAGGTGCCAATTGTTTTCCTGGATAGTCTGTGGCCATGGAGCAGCAGGACGACCCCCCACCCCATATAGGAAGCCTGGGAGGTGGGTTTCTGAAATCCTGAACTGTAATCCCATCGGTAATAATTCAACAGCTTGCTTTGACCAAAGATCCTCTGTATTTGAACATGCTTTCCAATTGTTCAGTAATGGGAGTCCCAACATAACATGGCTCACATATTTTTATATGTGGGTATAGATATTTATCTATCCGTAGAGAAAAATGACAAATTTTTTTGGTTTTAGAGGTTATTTCTCATACCTGAATTCATCTCTACACCCAAGGTGGGACTCAAACTCACAACCCTGAGACCAAGCATCACACACTCCACCGAATGAGCCATCCAGGCAGCTCGTCCTTTTAGAGGTTATTTATAAAATTCTGCCTTAAAATTTTTAAAAGATTTTATTTACTGGGACACCTGGGTGGCTCAGTTGGTTAAGCAGCTGCCTTCGGCTCGGGTCATGATCCCAGCGTCCTGGGATCGAGTCCCACATCGGGCTCCTTGCTCGGCAGGGAGCCTGCTTCTCCCTCTGCCTCTGCCTGCCATTCTGTCTGCCTGTGCTCGCTCTCTCTCCCTCTCTCTGACAAATAAATAAAATCTTAAAAAAAAAAAAGATTTTATTTACTTATTTGTCAGAGAGAGATGGAGAGCACAAGCAGGGGGGAGGGACCGAGGCAGAGGGAGAAGCAGACTCCCCTTTGAGCAGCGAGCCCAATGCGGGACTCCATTTAAGGATGCCGGCCTCATGACCTGAGAAGGCAGATGATTAACACACTAAACCAGTTGGGTGTCCTGAAAATTCTGCTTTGAAATGTAACCTGGGCAATTATCAATTTCTTTATCTTATTATTAGTTTTAGTATTAATTTTAATATTTTATTTTAAAATTATTTTTTATTTTATTAATTTTATTTTTAATTTATTTTATAATTCATTTTTATTATTTATTTATTTGCTTATTTAAGATTCTTAAAATTTTTTTGAAACAGAGAGAGGTCACAAGTAGGCAAAGAGGCAGGCAGGAGGAGACGGGGAAGCAGGCTCCCTGCTGAGCAGGGAGCCCAATGTGGGGCTCAATCCCAGGATTCTGGGATCACAACCTGAGCCTAAGGCAGAGGATTAACCCACTGAGCCACCTGGGTGCCCTAGATTCATTAACAAGTTACCTTACAATAAAAAGGTCACCTTTTAGAGTGCAGTCTGGAGGATAGTTTGATTTTTCGGTGGGGGGAGCTGTTGGGGCCTTGGAAAATGACAGGGTCCTTATGGAGCTCAGTCTGAAGTTGCTGTACCAGTTAACAATGGATAGGGTCCAATCGTAGAACTTAATGTTAGCTCTATTATCACCTGTAACAATGTAGCTGAAATGGAGAAAAACATCTGTTTGGGAACGAACAGTAGTAAGTACCATCTCCTGAACAGCTCATTTTGTGTCTGGCTCTGGACTCCAGGTGTTGTACAAATTTTACTTTTATACTGTCCTATGAGGCTGATTTTACAGTTGTTCCACTTTACATCTGGGAAACTAAGGCTCAGAGAAGTTGAGAAATTTGCTCAAAGCCTGGGGTTGCCAGATTTAGCAAATAAAAAATGCAGGATGCCCAATGAAATTTGAATTTCAGTGAAGCAAGCAGTAATCTTTCAGTAGAAGTATGTCCCAAATATCGCCGGGGACTGACTTACACATCGCAGCCCCATCAGTCCCCTTGACTAGACTGTGCAGGGACCCAGGTGTACCTAATGCAAAGCACACACTCTGTCTTGCTCTCTCCCCGCCCTCTCCCATCAGCCACGTGCAGTGGCAGTGGGCGTTGATTGACATTCTCTGCCATGAGACCACAGAGGACACCAGAGTCCATCCACCAGACCTCTGAAATCACACAGCTTGGCAAAAGCACACAATCCACTTTACAGGAGGGCACTGCTCTCAGAGCCATATAAAACCCTGTCCAGTGGTCACTGCCAAAGGCAGTGTCCTGTGACAAAATGGCTTTTATTTCCAGTTCTCAGATCCATCCCAAATGGTGTTTTTTTTTTTTTGTTGTTTTTTTGGTTTTTGTTTTGTTTTGTTTTTTGTTTTTAACTTCTGACATAAGTCTAATCAAGGTTGGGGAGGGGCACGATGGGGGATAAATTTCCTCTTATAGATGCAACACTTTGCAGTTTCTGATTGATCAGCAAGGCAGGTGGGCAGAGTAATTGGCCAGAACATCATTCACTGCCCTCTACTGGAAAGACATGGAAAAACAGGCCAAGTGTTTTCAAGATCCTTGGTGGGCCTCCAGGTCCTGGCTGGGTTTTATTTACCATGGAGAGAGGGGAGAACAGGCCTGGTATTCCCTGGGCCTTACCCCCCCAACTAATTAAAGGCTGATTCATCATCAGCTGCAATTCTTCTACTGTATTTTCCACACCACTGAGTGAGGACAATTTGCATTTCTCTTTGTAAAGATATGCCAGGACCTCACCACTCTATTAAAAGAATTAAAAAAAAAAAAAAAAAAAGAAGAAGAAGAAGAAGTAGGGCTTTTGGAAAGCAGATGGCACAGTGACTCCAAACACATGTGCATGGTCCCTGTCATGAGGCAGTGTCCTCCGTCCCTGTTGGGAACTTCTCAAGCACACTAATAACAATGATTTCATCTAGAGCTCCCCTGTGCCAGACAAGGTGCTAGAGTGGCTTGTCTCACAAAAATTCTCATAAAATCACTCCGAGGGAGAGTGTCATTATGCCCATTTAGCACGTGGAAAAATGGAGGCTCAACCAAGTTAAGTCCCTTGCCCCCAGTCACTCAGCAAGGAAGGGATATGTCTGGAATGTGAACCCCTTTCTGTCTAAGACTAAGGCCTTTAATGACCCTCTCTGAGCCCCCACAGCCTCTTCAGTCAGCAAACTTTATAAAGTTCTATTGTATTTCATCTTTTCATAATGGGTAAGTGTTTTATAATCAGAAGAAACAATATAGTTATGTCATTTCCTTAAAATTAAAGTACATAACATTTAGGGTTGAAATGACGCTAATTAGTGTGGAAGGAAAAAACCAAGTTTTTGTTTCACCAACACAAAGGTGTTCTTTGAAACTGGCTACAGAGATGGAGTCGAGGAGCGAGCTCTCAACTCAGGATTACCTTATTGTGATCCGTGGCACAGGCCACTGCTCTGTGAGCAGGGACCCCACAAGGTCCAGGGAGAACCCCCTGGAAGAACTCAGGGATCTGCAGGGTTCAGTGACTCCAGGCAGGGCTGTGTGCCAGAAACACAGAAGCTTGGTCACAGGGTGGAGGCCAGGGAGACAGGTGTGATTCAGTGCTTTTCTCCGAAAGCGCACTGAGGAGTAGGGCCCCAAGCTCTCAGCTTCTGTGGACTAGAGATTGGGAGGCCACCATTTTCATTCCTGACCTCTGGAACTGTATGGAAAGCTTTCAGGGATAGTGAACCCCAGTGGATTACTTAGCCTGGCCCCTGGTAAGGGCGGTGCATCTCCGCCTTGGGCAAAGACACTTGAGAATCACTATAATATGCCCCTCCCCCAGAAGGTCAACAAGAAATCCAGCCAAGACCAAGTTCACGTACCAAGAGAACAGTGGAATTCCAGAGGAGAAGAAAGCAAAGTATGGAATTCATGGCTTTCTCCCCATGATTCTTTAGTCTTGCAAAGTTAATAAATTTTAACTAGACCAATGGAACAGAGTAGAGAACCCAGATATGGACCCTCAACTCTATGGTCAAATAATCCCCGACAAAGCAGAACAAAATATACAGTGGAAGTGACACTTTCTTGTACACTCCAGTGTTCTATTTCTGGAGCTGCACTCTTGTAAATGAAGTGTTCATTTTGTAAACAGTGATTATTTTACTGGTGACTTGTTCAATTTTCTGTATCCTTCAGGAATTTAAAAGTGGTGTCTAATCCTCGACCTTCATTAATAGAGTTAAATTTGTTAATGAAGAATCATACATGTTTGTAAGTATAATAAACTAGTAATTCTAAGTAAAAAATAAAATCATAAAATAAGTAGCAGAAAACAGAGATGAATATTTACATAAACTTGAAATGGGGGAAATAATATCAAGTGTGACAGCAAGATAGAAGTCATAAAGTAAAATATATACTTGACTACAGAAAACTTTAAAAGTCTGTATATCAAAAACACCAGTAACATTAATGAGACACAAATATAAATAAGGAAAATATCTGCAGCATATATGAAAAAGAATTACTATTTGCATTAATATAAGAAGGAAAACTCAGTCTCTTTCACACAAAAACACAAACTGAAACAGCAATGAAAAATATTGATTCACCCACGACACTGTAAAGATTTTTAAGAATGATAAAAATCTAGGGTTGGTCAAGACTAGGAAAGAAACCTGGTTGCATTGAATTGGTAGAAGAGTCAATTGGTACAATCTGTCTATTGGTAGTTTGTCAATATTCATAGAAGTGAAGTACAAGTATGTCGTCCATTCAAGGAAATAGCTGTGCAAAGACATATCAAAGTCTTGTCTTGAAGAGTGAAAAACCATTAGCAGTCTAAAGGGTCAAGACAGGAGTTTGATTAAGGAAATCCTGGTGCAGTTATAAAAAAATGCACCCTTACTACAAAAAAGATGCATTTATTAGTATGGGATTGAAGACGACTAGGCTGTGATGGGAGGAGAGGGAGAACAGGAGAGTTCTGGGTATGAAGAAGGTGGCAGGACAAAATGCTGAAGATCAGAAAGAAGTGAAGAAATGGGAGGCCAGTATTTACAGGAAACTGAGACTCATGGCCAGGCATTCTCGGTTTGAACACATTTTCCCTCTACTCACAACTTCGCAAATGAGCCTTGCTAATGATGCTATTGCAACCTCCCATCACTAATTGGCCTCCTCCACTATCCTCCCTAAGGTCTAGTTTCTTTCTGACTTAAGGACCAAAAAGAAAGAAAATCTTCTCTGGGTATCACTCCCCTCTGGCCTTATTAGCTGAGATGCAGAAGACAATCAGCAAATCCCACTTTCCCTTAGCCTCTAGGCTGCATTATCCTGAACTCTCATTTGGGAGTTAATTAGAAGCTTCTGTTTGTGGAAATCGGAAGGACTATATTCCCCAATCCTGGCTGTCTCAATGGGATACTTTATTAGAGCAGTTGCTGGGTAGGTGGGACTCCCAAGTTCCTGCAGAACTGGGGAAGTTAGCAAAGTTTATCAATTAGTTGACTCTTGCGAACAGAGCAAAAGATACTGGGTATTTTGGGGGCCCAGGAGATCAATCATGCTCCCTCCCAGTCTCCATGGTGTGTGGGGAGGTGATATGGGACAACAGCTTCTACATGACTGAGTTCTTCATCAGCACATTAGAGGGAGATGAGGGCCAGTGCAGTAAAAAGGACATAATACCAGCTGGAGAAGCTGGAGTATTGGGGGGAAATTCTTGCTCTGGTCCATAGAAGAGAAAGGGCACAAACTCTAGAAATATGGCAAATGCCTTCTCCTGGAAACCCAGTGGAATTTTAACATCACCTTCCCATTACACTTGTCAACTCAGTTATTCTCTATTTCAGTTCACTTAATCTTCAGAATAATCATTTGAAGTGCATGTCAGGATTCCCATTTCATTGATGAGAAAATTAGGGCCCACAGAAAGGAACTGGCCTGCCCAGCATTACACAGCCAGCTGGTAGGAGTCTTAACCCAGAATCCAGGTCTCCCAACTTCTCAGTCCAGCTCTCTCCACTTGACCACAGCTGATTCAATTTGACTAGGAGCACGGGCTTCTCAGGTTCCTGCCTGGCACAGAGAAGATGCTTGCTTATTTGTTTTCCTTGTATCTTGGCCTGGACAACTACCTGTCATTGCCAAATAAAGGTCTGAAGTCTTTTAGGCCCTGATATCATTATTTCCCCAGGTCCTGCAAAGAAAAACTTGGAAAATGATGTTAAATATTTTCTGGCTAATGTCCCAAGATTCCTTCCCAAACTCTCTTCTTTCTGTTTTAATTAATGTTAGCAGTTAGGCCTTCTCTGCCTGGCCCACTGCTCCATCTCCAATCTGGGCCTCTCATCAGTTGCTGACTACCAAGAACTGACTTTTACCCATCACAGGTCCACTGTGCATGAATTAATTGTTTTGGGGTTTGTATACTTGTTTTCAACCTTATCCCCTGTCCATTTAATTGCCAATGGTCTTTATTTTCCCTCACCTTTTGCATCCTATGTGGGTCTGAGTATTTATCATGCAGTATGTGAGTGAAAAAAGCCCAAGATATTTGGAAGGGACTAGTTTTACAGATAAAAGGAACTGATGCTTAAAAAGTTCATGTAGCCTAAAATGGAAGAGGCTGGATTAGAACCCAGGTCTCCAGATGTCCTGTCTAAAGCTCTCTTCACTCAACTACACTGCCTTTCCCTTTTCTGAGACTCACTGTATCTAGAGTCAGTATCACTGTTTTAGTTTTGAGTTCTTTGGTGATTTACTAGAAGTGGGTGGGGAGGGATACAAAGATGCCGGGCCAGGAGTCAGCACTCAGAGGTTGTCTTACCTTTTAAACATCTGGTCTCTGGGAAATCACTTAGCCTGTTTGTATCTGTGTGGGGTTTTTTTGTTGTTTGTTTTTTTGTTTGTTTGTTTTAATCTACAAAGTGTGGATAATAGGAACTGGTCTTCTTACTCTGCAATCCTGGCCCTGGTTGTGGGTGACATTCAATTGTGAAGTTGCAACATTCAAATGAGAACAGATTTCAAATTGCTTTGTAAATACTGTTATATGCTAATAGAATAATAAGAGAAAATGAACAACTGTTGTAATTCTCTTGAGTCCTAAGAGTACCTCTCTCTGTGTTGGACAAAAGATTAAGCCTCTGGATGGTAGGATAGATGTGGGGAAGCAGGCAACATGGAGTGTGTAGGAAAGCATTTCCAAGTACTTGTATGTAGATGCTCAGTATGTATAAAATAACACCTGTTGTGCTTTACACATGGATCCTGGGTGTCCTCAAAAGTTCCCAAAGTAACTGATGACATCTGGAATATGTCAGCTCATCTTTCCCTCCCAGCTCTACATTGTCACCATTGGTACTTTTTAAATTTTTTTTCTGATTGTATTCCTCTGATCAACACACAATTATCATATGGCTTCACTCATATGTGGAATATAAGAAACAGCACAGAGCACAATAGGGGAAAGAAGGGAAAACTGAATGGGAAGAAATCAGAGAGTGAAACAAACCATATAAGACTCTTGACTCCAAGGAAACAAACTGAGGGTTGGGGAAAGGGAAAAGGGGGGGGGGATGAGGTAACTGGGTGATGGGCATTAAGGAGGGCATGTGATATGATGAGCTCTGGGTATTAGACTCAACTAATGAATCACTGAACATTATATCAAAAACTAATAATGTACTATAACTTGGCTAATTAAATTTAAATAAACAATTTTTTTGTTTTTAATTTTCTTAAAGATTCTACTTATTTATTTGAGAGAGAGAGCAAGAGAGAGCACAAGTGAGAGGGAGAAGCAGACTCCCTGCCAATCAGGGAGCTCGATGCTGGATTCAATTCCAGGACCCCAGGATCATGACCTGAGCAGAAGGCAGACACTTAACTGAGTCACCCAGGCGTCCCTAGTTTGTTTTTTTAAATTACTGAATCCAGTGAAAAAAACTTCAAATAAAAGTAGATAGCATAAAATCAAAGTGCTTCTCCACTTCCCATAGCTCTCAGTCCTACCTTCCTCCCTGGAGGGAATCACCATCTACAGCCCAAGGTTTGTTGTCCAAGATTTTTTTGCCCCCCACACATACACATATCACATTATCATCACTTTCTCAGTTTAGCAATAGATGCTATACATCTTCTCATGTTAATGCATTCACATTTCTTAACCAAAAATATGCTTTCTATTCAAATTATTTACATGAAACATGAATAACTCATATTTGCATAGCAGAGTTAAAAGCCATTTACTTCAAATTTCACTGGGGAAGAAGTAGCTTTCTGAGACATGATACGACTTAGGATAAATAACAATATTCGTAGTACCTAAAGGTAGTCCTAAAACAAACTATTCACTTCAGAACATGAATTAAAGAAAGACAAACACTTTGTCATAACATACGATTACCTATTCATTATAACCCCTCCTCTGTAATGTGCTTGATGTTAAATAGATCCTGGTTTCTGGGTGTTATCAGATTTCATGCCCTGGCTTGATGGTCAGCTTGTGCAACTAAATGCTCTCTCTCTCTCTCTTTTTTTCTTTTGTTTAAGATTTTATTTATTTATTTGAGAGAGAGAATGAGAGGGGAGAAGTCAGAGGAAGAAGCAGGGAGCCCAATGCGGGGCTCAATCCTGGGACTCCAGGATCATGATCTGTGCTGAAGGCAGTTGCTTAACCAACTGAGTCACCCAGGCACCCCAAATGCTCTTTTTATAATTCTCTGCAAGAAGGAGACTCTTTTTTGTCTTAGCTTCAGGCAGAGTCTCTTAGTTCTGAGGAAAGATGATATGATTCATAAGCACTCAGGAAAGCTTCTCTCTTTTACATCAAGCTCAATGATTGTCTTTATTTCACCAAGTAAAAGGTTTTGTTTTTTGTTTTGTTTTGTTTTCCTTTTCCTTTTATATCTTTATATCCCCCTAATATTGGACCTTTGGGGTATTTGGGGGGGGCTAGAAATGTGAGTCATACTT
This sequence comes from Mustela lutreola, assembly GCF_030435805.1. Classification (NCBI taxonomy): domain Eukaryota; kingdom Metazoa; phylum Chordata; class Mammalia; order Carnivora; family Mustelidae; genus Mustela; species Mustela lutreola. The sequence continues at coordinate 46,838,259 of NC_081304.1, read as the reverse complement.
TCATTTCACCAAAAGTTGTCCCAGTTGTGTCCTGCAATTTCTTCATCACAGTGAGTTCATTAAACTTTGGGAGGGGGCCTTTTTCCTAACTGCATTGGATAGTGCTATAATCTAACAACTTTTTATTAAGTAAGGGGTCCTTTCAGATTGTTCCTGTGGCTTGTATTCATCTGGCATCCAAAATTGAGGAAGCACCTTGCCCTTGTTCGCAAAGAGCACTGCGGATTTGGTTTGTGGAGATGGAAGATGCAGAGAACGCAGCTCGTGCCTAAAGGCCTGCTGACCCTGAATGCACCTGGTGGGTAGGCATTGGGCCACCTTGTCTGAGCTGCTATGGGGCCTTTGGCCTCCTTCTTTTGGCCCTGGCCCTGCAGCCACAGGACACAGAGGGGTTCTGAACCTGGAACTACACTGTCACCACCAGGACACCATGCAGTTTTTTTTTAAAACGATGGCACTTTTTTAAAAATAATTTTTAAATTATATTACATTAGTCACCATACAGTACATCACTCGTTTTTGATGTAGTGTTCCACGATTCCTTGTTTGCATATAACACCCAGTACACCATGCAATCTGGGCCCTCCTTAATCCCCATTCCTGGGCTGAGCCATCCCTCCACGCTGCTCCCCTCTACAACCCTCAGTTTGTTTCCCAGAGTCCATAGTCTCTCATGCTTCATCTTTCCCTCTGACTACCCCCTCTTCATTCTTTCCTTCCTTCTCCTAATGTCCTTCATGCTATTCCTTATGTTCCACAAATAAGTGAAGCCATATGATAATTGTCTTTCTCTGCTTGACTTATTTTACTCAGCATAATCTCCTCCAGTTCCATCCATATCAATGCAAATGGTGGGTATTCATCCTTTCTGATGGCTGAGTAATATTCCATTGTGTATATGAACCACATCTTCTTCATCCATTTGCCTGTTGATGGGCATCTTGGCTCCTTCCACAGTTTGGCTATTGTAGACATTGCTGTTATGAACATTGGGGTGCATATGGCCCTTCTTCTCACCACATCTGTATCTTTGAGATAAATACCCAGTTGTGCCATTGCTGAGTCATAGGGTAGCTCTAGTTTTAGCTCTTTGAGAAACTCTACAGTTTTCCAAAATGGCTGTACCTTTAGCATTTTGAAAACATCTAGCAGTTACACTGGTCTCCCATGTAGAAAACAAATTTCTTTTCATAGGTCATGCTTCCTATTACTAATTAATCAGTCTGAAAAATTGTTTTCTGTACTCAGGACTATGCTAGGTATTTGGAGGACATAGTATGATATTAAAAATGGTTCCTGTCTTTCAGGAGCTTATGATGTAGTGGGGAGAGCAAAAGAGGATGCAGGGAATCCAGAAAAGTTGATGATGGTGTCTTGCTGCTCAGAACACAGTCTGTCAGAGGAGTCACCTAGCAAGGAGAAACCCTCCCTGAGTGAGAGGTTGTGGCTAAGAGTTCAAGACTGAAGCAGGAAGAGATGACGGAGGGAGGGCCATGGACACCACAGAGGTCTGGATGTGATATGGTGGTCAGAAATCAGTGAAATCAGTGGCTTTTCAGGGTGGAATGACTTGGGGCAGATATATCTCCAGGGGTTAATCAGGCAGGTGTGGGGAGAAGCTAGTGGGGAAGAGATTATAGGCCACAGGTCACTGTGGGAGCCCTAGTGGGACTGGATGTCACAGGCCTGAATCAGGAAGCAGTTGTCTGCAGGAGGACAAAGGTGTGGGTAGAAGAGAGTGTTAGGGACTGTTTAGCAGGACCTAGTAGGTGACTGGATTTGAAGAATGACTGTAGATCCATTTGATTGGGAAATATTCTTCAGGATTCCATGCTGCCCTCCTCAAGCAATTAATAAGGATGCCAAGTAAAGTCACTCTTCTCAGACTTCCAACTTCTGGGCCAGGAAGTGTCTGAAATGGTTCACAGAAAAAATTCTAGAGATAGCCATGACAGGACATGAAATGGGCTCTTATTCTATTCACTGTTCTTCTCTAGATTGCCTTAGCTTTGCTCTTTTTGTAAAACCCTGGTTTCTAATACTCATTCACTGGTAAACTGCAAACACTATCTCCCTCTATTTTCCTTTCCCTCCTCACCTTTGCTTAGTATCTACACATATTAAACAGAATGCCCCCCCAAAACCAAAACAAACAAACAAACAAACAAAAAAACCCAGAATGCCCATTATATGTCAATATATATACTGATTGTATTTTGGGTATTGTATATTGTCAATTTAAAAAATTGGCAAAATTGTATTTTGCCAATTTAAAAAAACCTTGCTATTCTGGGTGCTTCTTCTCCTGAAACATGTGATATCCATCCTCAGTTTTTGGTGGAGTTGTGAGTCAGCTAGCTCACACACAGACATGAAAATGTGGTGTTCCCCCTAATGGTTACTCAGGATGGAGACCCTGGCTTTGGAAACAAGTATTTGATAATGTTGTTCTGAAGAAGATGCTGGTGGGTACTAATACTTTATTCCTAGGCTATGTCAAACCTCAATTTAGTTTCACAGTCCTGGGTTTATTTCCTGAAGAAGAATCTTTTAAAAACATACCCCATTCACCAGTACAAATATATTTTTATCTTAAATGGTGGGTGGAGGATGCAAACATTTTGCTTTTATTAGCATTTTAAACGTTTCAATTAAATACTCATTAAATTTTTAAAAATAGCCGATTTCCGTCCCATTTCCTGACATGCATTATGCTTTTCTCCTACCTCTCTTTGATCCATCTTCCTCCAGCTTTAGCTTTTCCCCCCAGTCCAAGGTAAATCATATTCTACTCTGGTCCATACTATCTACTTTCTCCCTATCCTTCCAGCCACCCCTGAAGATCCCCACTGCCCACATCCACACCTTCCGCATGAGAAAGTCAGTGGGTGCTCTAGGGGCATGCTGGTGCCCCCTTTCTCATTCAGGTAGTCACTTCCCCATCAACACCTTTTTCAGGGCACCCTGCACATCCGGGTTTCAGAGGCTGTAGATGACCGGGTTCAGCATGGGGCTAAGGATAGTCTTGAGGATCCCAATCCCCTTGTCCTTATCTGAAGCTGACACCGAGCCCAGACATATGTAACTGAAGAAGTCACTTCCATAAAAGATACAGACTACAGTGAGGTGGGAGCCACATGTGGAGAAGGCCTTCTTCTTCCCCTCCGCTTAACAGATTTGTAGCACTGCAGCGGTGACATGGGCAAAGGACACTGAGATGAGGATCATGGGGAACACCCCCATGAAAGCGGTCCCCACAAAAAGCAGCTGCCCATTGACATGGGTGCTGGAGCAGGAGAGCTGGAAAAGGGGTGGGAGGTCACAATAGAAGTGATTGACCACATTAGGGCCACAGAAGTCAAGCATAGATGTAGCCACTGTGTGAGTCAGAGCATTGATAAAGGAAATGGTGCAGCAAATGCCCACCAGGGCTCCTTGGACTTCACAGCTCATGCGGGTGCTATAGGTGAGGGGTTGACAGATGGCCAGGTAGCGGTCATAAGCCATGGCTGTCAGGAGGTGAGAGTCCACACCAGCCAGGAGATGGAAAAAGAAGAGCTGTGAAATGCAGGCAGCATAGGAGACTCTGCACTGGTGATCCAGGAGACATGCCAGCATTGGAAGGACAGTGACAGTGATGCATCCGATGTCTAGCAGAGATAGACTCCCCAAGAAGTAGTACATGGGCATGTGGAGTTTGGGCTCCACAAAGATGGCAGCCAGGATACTGAGGTTGCCTCAAACAGTGACTACATAGGCAAAGAGGAAGATAACAAAAAGGATGGGTTGCAGTCTTATGCTTTCTGTCAGGCCAAGAAGGATGAACTCAGTGACAGTTGTCCTTTTGCCCCAGGCACCTGGCTCCATAGGATGCTTCTGATCTCTGCAGTGGGAGAAGACCTGAACCTGTCAAAGGGGGAGAGAGACACATAGTAGGCACCTAATCTAAGACTACTGGATGTTGGGGATTGTGGTGTGAGCACCTACCAGCCTGAAGCTTGAGTGGTCTCCTGGAGGCCACCATGAAGCCAGACATGAACACTTTAACTGCTTTTTCAGGCTCAAGTCCAGGGGATGCCAGAGAAGGGACTGGGGCAGAAGAAACTACTCTGTGGTATAGGACACTGGCTACCTCACAACATTTTTAATAGCTATTGAGGTTGTGTTAGTATAGAGTGACTTAATAGTAGTTTTGACTAGCTCAATGAATAGATGAATGTATGAGGTTCTAGCAAGCAGATTATAGGAGAGTAGCAATAACATTAGAACAGTAGGAGGATGAAATAAATAAGAGATGCAAGAGAGTGAGAAGAAAAGGATCAAGGAGCAGACCAAAATACAGAAATACTCAGAGGCTAAATATGGAAGTCATGAAGGCAATTTAAGAGAGCACAGACAATGTTTTTAAAGTGTAAACTATGAGTATTGTGCTAAGAACTTCATATTAAGTTTCTTATTTAATTTTCACAGGGCTCTATGTGGTAACTGTTATTATATCTATATTATCAGGACACTTAGGTTTTTAAAAGGTTAAATAAGTAGCCCAGTCCTCAAACCCAAGACTGTCTAACTCCCCCAAATCCACAATTTAATTTTGTACAGCCTCTTACAGAACTTGGACATGTTGTTACTGATGTCTTATAAATGACATTTTGTGTGACAAATAAAGGAAAGATATTTCTAAGTCTTCAGGTCTTGTCATCACCACAACGATTCAAAGAGGTCAGGATCCCATCCATCCATCCATCCTTCCATCCATCCATCCATCCACTCTTCTATTCAATAATTGTTTATTTGTTAAGTGAAGTAAGATTCTGCATATATTTTGGTGGTGGAACTAATAGATTGGGCATGAGGTATGAGAGAAAGAGAAGGTACAGGGATGATTCCAAGATTCTTTGCCTGAGCAACTGAAGTTGCTATTAAGTGATATGGGGAAGACTGATGATTTTTTAGGGGCTGGGGTCAGAGATCAGGAGATTTTCCAAGGGAAAAGAGGGGATTTGAAATCCCAGGGAACATATAGCTAGTTTCCACTCAATTGCACATGGTAGCAGGTTGGGTTTCCCAACAAGTGCCCAGAAAACTGAGGAATGAAACCATGATGTCAAAAGTTCTTCAATGTGACTGCATCAATAGCTCTGGAAAGGTAACTATGGGGCCCCTTCAGCTGGACTCTTGCTCTGCTGGGCCACCCTTTGCCCTTGACTGTGCTAGTTTTCCTTTCTAATTAGAACACTTTTCCATTCCACATCAAAACTCCATCCTTCAAGGCTCAGTCTTGGGACATTGCCCCATCATCTCAAGGAAGTCCTCCTTATCCACCCCAGTTTTTAATTGATCTTCCCCTCCTCTGATGAGATAATTAATAACCTGCAAATGGAGAAAGGGGTGGGGAGCTGAACCATTATGAGGTGTAGCTTGCCCGAAATCACACTGGAGGGCTACTTGGAATCAACAGCACAAGACAAAGAATGTAGACTATGTTGATAGGCTACCACAGGAGACTCTACACTACCCCTGGCACCTCCATTCTGTCCTTTCCTGTGAAAACTGTTGGCAATCTTTTGGGCTCAAACTCTGTTGGGCCAATACTGACCCTCTTTTGGAGAAAGAAGACTGCTAGTCTCTCACAGTTTTGTCTCCCTTTCCAGAATCTACCTCCACATACGACCACCACTGATCCTCACAGTAGGAAGTCAGCCACAAACCTCTCAGACACTGTACACTTGGGCATACTTTTCTATCACAATTTCAGTCTTGGGAAAACTTTAACTCTACTAAGAGCTAGACTCAGACACAGTGCAGAGTGACAATGCCTCCTTTGCCCTAAGGAGGAGATACATGTCTCCTGATTATGCCCTTCCAGAATGCCAGAGGTGCTGAACTCTAGGAAACAAACTGGGGATTGTTGGTGGGGAGATGGGTGGGGAGATGGGATGACTGGGTGATGGGCATTAAAGAGGGCACTTGATGTAATGAACACTGGGTGTTATATGCAACTGATGAATCACTGAATTCTACCTTTGAAGCTAAAAGACAAAGAGGGGGGGGGGAAAGGAATACCGCAACACCTGCCACTGCCGGGACAGGCAATTTGTGGGTGCAGGTTATTTGGTGAGAAGAGAGAAGATATTTGCAGGGATCCCTAGTGTCACCATAGGAAATGTCCTCACAGATGGATTTTCTTAGCTTAATATTAAGCCCAGTCTGGGTTTGAAATCATAGCAGCGACACGGCCTGGTGTCACAAAGCACAGGGGCAAGAGTTCATTCTTGCTCTAAGCAGCAGCAATACCTCTTCATCCTGGATGTATTTGTCTATTCCCCACTTCTTCAATCATCTCCCACCTTGCCTGTTCATACAAGGGTCAGTTCCACTCAAGTTCTCTCTCCAATATGCTATATGTAGTTCTTTCTCTCCATGAAGCCATGCACAAACTCCCACTCTCTCTTTCTCTCTCCCCCTCTTCTCCCCTTCTTCTTCCTTCTCTCTCTCTCTCTTTTCCCTCCCCATCCCATTCTTCTGGTTTACAAGAATGACAACTCAGAACAGCTGAGAACAGAAAGAGCTGTGGAGTTGGAGTCCAGGTGCTTATGTTATTTGTGTTATAAACAAGTTTCTAACAGCATTGGGACTTTGAGAAAGGAAAAATGGGGGGGGGGGAAGAAGGGAGGGATGGAGGGAGAAAAGAAGAAATGAAAAGAAAAATAAAACAGAAATCTAATGTTTCCATAAATGTATACTCTGTTATACATTATACATTATATGTACTGTATACTCAGTACATTGTATGTTACATTTAAACTTTACAGATAGTCTTGAAGAAAGGTAATCATTTTACAAATGAGAAAGGTGAGGCTCAAAAAATTTAACTCATCAAAGATCACATATGCAAGAGTTTGTTCTGAATGAAGAACTTGTTCTTTTTCTGCCAGCCTTTGTTGGTTCCCAAGTCCCTTGCCATTAACCATCTATCTGTCTGTCCGTCCATCCATACATCCATCCATCCATCCATCCCTTTTCCCTTCTGTAGTATGAAAGGGGATACTACATTATCTCCAGGTTTACTTAAAGGTGTGAGATTCTATAAATACAGGTTACTCTGCCCTGACCAACCTAAATAGCCTTCTTGGCTCTCCCAGACTCTTCTTTCCCCTATTCTTTACCCCAGTCAGTTCCCTCTGATGTCCCTCTATTTGAAAGCCCTGACCTTCAATCTTTCAGTCACTCAGAGTGGAAAACCTCACCATGATATTTCCCTACCTTTCCTGAATCCAAGCATCCCTTGGTTCTTTGTTCTATCAATAAGGAAAAAGCCATATGAGGATCATAAATGATGTCCATCTCCCCCTTACTCAAGATGGAAGGAAACTAGGAGCTCTGGAGCAGTGGAAAATATCATGATGGGGCTTACCTTTCTGTGAGTACTCTGGGTGCTACTCCTGGCTGGGGACTTGTAGAGATGGGGTGAGTGCTAAGCTGACCCTAGGTGGCCTGTCTCCAAAGGCTTATAAAAGATGTGAGGCAGGAGCCCAGAGAGTCTATTCTGGTGCTCTACTTGGCTGCTAACAAGCTCCGAAGGTCCCTAAAAATTAACTCTTTCGGGGATTTCACAAGAAGCCAGAGGCAGACAAGCAACCTCAGTTTAAGGGTTTAAGGGTTTCTTTCATCTGCCTAGTATTTTGGATTCTATTAAAGAAATACTAGATTTATTACATCATTCCAGGCTACTAATGTCTCCAAGAAAGGAGGAAAGCTAATAGTCCTCGTGTTACAGATGGAAATGGATCCAGAGGAGTTAGATGAGTTGGTAAGGCCAGAGAGTGGGCTGTGGTGAAGCTCAGGAAGAGCCCCAGCTGAGCTGATTCTGGTGCTTTTTCTCTCAATTATATATCACATTGGGTTTTTTAAGGTAAAACTTTAAAAAAGTTGGGTTAACTAATGTATAATTTCAGTTGTGAATTTCAATGAATTTTTTTAAAATTTATTTTTTATTTATTTTTGGCATAACAGTATTCATTATTTTTGCACCACACCCAGTGCTCCATGCAATCCGTGCCCTCTATAATACCCAGCACCTGGTACCCCAACCCCCCGCCACTTCAAACCCCTCAGATTGTTTTTTAGAGTCCATAGTCTCTTATGGTTCACCTCCCTTTCCAATTTACCCCAACTCCCTTCTCCTCTCTAACTCCCCATGTTCTCAATGCTATTTGTTATACTCCACAAATAAGTGAAACCATATAATTGACTCTCTCTGCTTGACTGATTTCACTCAGCATAATTCCATGTTGCTCCATTGTGTATATGGACCATATCTTCCTTATCCATTCGTCCGTAGAAGGGCATCTTGGTTCTCTCCACAGTTTGGCGACCATGGCCATTGCTGCTATAAACATTGGGGTACAGATGGCCCTTCTTTTCATGACATCTGTATCTTGGAGGTAAATACCCAGGAGTGCAATAGCAGGGTCATAGGGAAGTTCTATTTTTACTTTCTTGAGGAATCTCCACACTGTTCTACAAAGAGGCTGCACCAACTTGTATTCCCACCAACAGTGGAAGAGGGTTCCCCTTTATCCACATCCCCTCCAACACATGTTGTTTCCTGTCTTGCTAAATTTGGCCATTCTAACTGGTGTAAGGTGATATCTCAATGTAGTTTTTTTTCCCCCAGTGGCTGCATTTATTTTTTTTATAATTAAATTTATTTATTTTCAGCATAACAGTATTCATTATTTTTGTACCACACCCAGTGCTCCATGCAATCCGTGCCCTCTATAATACCCACCACCTGGTACCCCAACCTCCCACCCCCCCACCACTTCATTCCCCTCAGATTTTTTTTCAGAGTCATAGTCTCTCATGGTTCACCTCCACTTCCAATTTCCCCCAACTCCCTTCTCCTCTCCAATTCCCCATGTCCTCCATATTTGTTATGCTCCACAAGTAAGTGAAACCATATGATAATTGACTCTCTCTGCTTGACTTATTTCACTCAGCATAATCTTTTCCAGTCCCACCCATGTTGCTACAAAAGTTGGATATTCATCCTTTCTGATGGAGGCATAATACTTCATAGTGTATATGGACCACATTTTCCTTATCCATTCGTCTGTTGAAGGGCAGAAAGATTCCCTTTTTCTTTTTTTTTTATAAATATATATTTTTATCCCCAGGGGTACAGGTCTGTGAATCACCAGGTTTACACACTTCACAACACTCACCAAAACACATACCCTCCCCAATGTCCATAATACCACCCCCTTCTCCCAAACCCCCTCCCCCCAGCAACCCTCAGTTTGTTTTGTGAGATTAAGAGTCACTTATGGTTTGTCTCCCTCCCAATCCCATCTTGTTTCATTTATTCTTCTCCTACCCACTTAAGCCCCCATGTTGCATCACCACTTCCTCATATCAGGGAGATCATATGATAGTGGTCTTTCTCTGCTTGACTTATTTCGCTAAGCATGATACGCTCTAGTTCCATCCATGTTGTCGCAAATGGCAAGATTTCATTTCTTTTGATGGCTGCATAGTATTCCATTGTGTATATATACCACACCTTCTTGATCCATTCATCTGTGGATGGACATCTAGGTTCTTTCCATAGTTTGGCTATTGTGGATATTGCTGCTATAAACATTCGGGTGCACGTGCCCCTTTGGATCACTACGTTTGTATCTTTAGGGTAAATACCCAATAGTGCAATTGCTGGGTCATAGGGCAGTTCTATTTTCAACATTTTGAGGAACCTCCATGCTGTTTTCCAGAGTGGCTGCACCAGCTTGCATTCCCACCAACAGTGGAGGAGGGTTCCCCTTTCTCCGCATCCTCGCCAGCATCTGTCATTTCCTGACTTGTTGATTTTAGCCATTCTGACTGGTGTGAGGTGATATCGCATTGTGGTTTTGATTTCTATTTCCCTGATGCTGAGTGATATGGAGCACTTTTTCATGTGTCTGTTGGCCATCTGGATGTCTTCTTTGCAGAAACGTCTGTTCATGTCCTCTGCCCATTTCTTGATTGGATTATTTGTTCTTTGGGTATTGAGTTTGCTAAGTTCTTTATAGATTCTGGACACTAGTCCTTTATCTGATATGTCGTTTGCAAATATCTTCTCCCATTCTGTCAGTTGTCTTTTGATTTTGTGAACTGTTTCCTTTGCTGTGCAAAAGCTTTTGATCTTGATGAAATCCCAATAGTTCATTTTTGCCCTTGCTTCCCTTGCCTTTGGCGTTGTTCTTAGGAAGATGTTGCTGCGGCTGAGGTTGAAGAGGTTGCTGCCTGTGTTCTCCTCAAGGATTTTGATGGATTCCCTTCGCACATTGAGGTCCTTCATCCATATTCAGTCTATTTTTGTGTGTGGTGTAAGGAAATGGTCCAATTTCATTTTTCTGCATGTGGCTGTCCAATTTTCCCAGCACCATTTATTGAAAAGGCTGTCTTTTTTCCATTGGACATTCTTTCCTGCTTTGTCGAAGATTAGTTGACCGTAGAGTTGAGGGTCTATTTCTGGGCTCTCTATTCTGTTCCATTGATCTATGTGCCTGTTTTTGTGCCAGTACCATGCTGTCTTGATGATGACAGCTTTGTAATAGAGCTTGAAGTCTGGAATTGTGATGCCACCAACGTTGGCTTTCTTTTTCAATATCCTTTTGGCTATTCGAGGTCTTTTCTGGTTCCATATAAATTTTAGAATTATTTGTTCCATTTCTTTGAAAAAGATGGATGGTACTTTGATAGGAATTGCATTAAATGTGTAGATTGCTTTAGGTAGCATAGACATTTTCACAATATTTATTCTTCCAATCCAGGAGCATGGAACATTTTTCCATTTCTTTGTGTCTTCCTCAATTTCTTTCATGAGTACTTTATAGTTTTCTGAGTATAGATTCTGTGTGTCTTTGGTTAGGTTTATTCCTAGGTATCTTATGGTTTGGGGTGCAATTGTAAATGGGATTGACTCCTTAATTTCCCTTTCTTCTGTCTTGCTGTTGGTGTAGAGAAATGCAACTGATTTCTGTGCATTGATTTTATATCCTGACACTTTACTGAATTCCTGTATAAGTTCTAGCAGTTTTGGAGTGGAGTCTTTTGGGTTTTCCACATATAGTATCATATCATCTGCGAAGAGGGATAATTTGACTTCTTCTTTGCCGATTTGGATGCCTTTAATTTCCTTTTGTTGTCTGATTGCTGAGGCTAGGACCTCTAGTACTATGTTGAATAGCAGTGGTGATAATGGACATCCCTGCCGTGTTCCTGACCTTAGCGGAAAAGCTTTCAGTTTTTCTCCATTGAGAATGATATTTGCGGTGGGTTTTTCATAGATGGCTTTGATGATATTGAGGTATGTGCCCTCTATCCCTACACTTTGAAGAGTTTTGATCAGGAAGGGATGCTGTACTTTGTCAAGTGCTTTTTCAGCATCTATTGAGAGTATCATATGGTTCTTGTTCTTTCTTTTATTGATGTGTTGTATCACATTGACTGATTTGCGGATGTTGAACCAACCTTGCAGGCCTGGAATAAATCCCACTTGGTCGTGGTGAATAATCCTTTTAATGTACTGTTGAATCCTATTGGCTAGTATTTTGTTGAGTATTTTCGCATCTGTGTTCATCAAGGATATTGGTCTATAGCTCTCTTTTTTGATGGGATCCTTGTCTGGTTTTGGGATCAAGGTGATGCTGGCCTCATAAAATGAGTTTGGAAGTTTTCCTTCCATTTCTATTTTTTGGAACAGTTTCAGGAGAATAGGAATTAGTTCTTCTTTAAATGTTTGGTAGAATTCCCCCGGGAAGCTGTCTGGCCCTGGGCTTTTGTTTGTTTGGAGATTTTTAACGACTGTTTCAATCTCCTTACTGGTTATGGGTCTGTTCAGGCTTTCTATTTCTTCCTGGTTCAGTTGTGGTAGTTTATATTTTTCTAGGAATGCATCCATTCCTTCCAGATTGTCAAATTTATTGGTGTAGAGTTGCTCATAGTATGTTCTTATAATAGTTTGTATTTCTTTGGTGTTGGTTGTGATCTCCTCTTTCATTCATGATTTTATTTATTTGGGTCCTTTCTCTTTTCTTTTTGATAAGTCGGGCCAGCGGTTTATCAATTTTATTAATTCTTTCAAAGAACCAGCTCCTAGTTTCGTTGATTTGTTCTATTGGTTTTTTTGGTTTCTATTTCATTGATTTCTGCTCTGATCTTTATGATTTCTCTTCTCCTGCTGGGTTTGGGGTTTCTTTCTTGTTCTTTCTCCAGCTCCTTTAGGTGTAGGGTTAGGTTGTGTACCTGAGACCTTTCTTGATTCTTGAGAAACGCTTGTACCGCTATATATTTCCCTCTCAGGACTGCCTTTGTTGTGTCCCACAGATTTTGAACCGTTGTATTTTCATTATCATCTGTTTCCATGATTTTTTTCAATTCTTCTTTAATTTCCCGGTTGACCCATTCATTCTTTAGAAGGATGCTGTTTAGTCTCCATGTATTTTGGTTCTTTCCAAACTTCCTTTTGTGGTTGAGTTCTAGCTTTAGAGCATTGTGGTCTGAAAATATGCAGGGAATGATCCCAATCTTTTGATACCAGATGAGTCCTGATTTAGGACCGAGGATGTGATCTATTCTGGAGAATGTTCCATGCATTGTGCACTAGAGAAGAATGTGTATTCTGTTGCTTTGGGATGAAATGTTCTGAATATATCTGTGATGTCCATCTGGTCCAGTGTGTCATTTAAGGCCTTTATTTCCTTGCTGATCTTTTGCTTGGATGATCTGTCCATTTCAGTGAGGGGAGTGTTAACGTCCCCTACTATTATTGTATTATTGTTGATGTGTTTCTTTGATTTTCTTATTAATTGGTTTATATAGTTGGCTGCTCCCACGTTGGGGGCATAGATATTTAAAATTGTTAGATCTTCTTGTTGAACAGACCCTTTGAGTATGATATAGTGTCCTTCCTCATCTCTTATTATAGTCTTTGGCTTAAAATCTAATTGATCTGATATAAGGATTGCCACTCCTGCTTTCTTCTGATGTCCATTAGCATGGTAAATTCTTTTCCACCCCCTCACTTTAAATCTGGAGGTGTCTTCGGGCTTAAAATGTGTTTCTTGGAGGCAACATATAGATGGGTTTTGGTTTTTTATCCATTCTGATACCCTGTGTCTTTTGACAGGGGCATTTAGGCCATTCACATTCAGGGTAACTATTGAGAGATGTGAATTTAGTGCCATTGTATTGCCTGTAAGGTGACTGTTACTGTATATGGTCTCTGTTCCTTTCTGATCTACCACTTGTAGGCTCTCTCTTTGCTTAGAGGACCCCTTTCAATATTTCCTGAAGAGCTGGTTGGGTGTTTGCAAATTCTTTCAGTTTTTGTTTGTCCTGGAAGCTTTTAATCTCTCCTTCTATTTTCAATGATAGCCTAGCTGGATAGAGTATTCTTGGCTGCATGTTTTTCTCGTTTAGTGCTCTGAAAATATCATGCCAGCTCTTTCTGGCCTGCCAGGTCTCTGTGGATAAGTCAGCTGCCAATCTAATATTTTTACCATTGTATGTTACAGACTTCTTTTCCCGGGCTGCTTTCAGGGTTTTCTCTTTGTCACTGAGACTTGTAAATTTTACTATTAGGTGACGGGGTGTGGGCCTATTCTTATTGATTTTGAGGGGCATTCTCTGAACCTCCTGAATTTTGATGCTCGTTCCCTTTGCCATATTGGGGAAATTCTCCCCAATAATTCTCTCCAGTATACCTTCTGCTCCCCTCTCTCTTTCTTCTTCTTCTGGAATCCCAATTATTCTAATGTTGTTTCGTCTTATGGTGTCACTTATCTCTCGAATTCTCCCCTCGTGGTCCAGTAGCTGTTTGTCCCTCTTTTGCTCAGCTTCTTTATTCTCTGTCATTTGGTCTTCTATATCACTAATTCTTTCTTCTGCCTCATTTATCCTAGCAGTGAGAGCCTCCATTTTTGATTGCACCTCATTAATACCTTTTTTGATTTCAACTTGGTTAGATTTTAGTTCTTTTATTTCTCCAGAAAAGGCTTTTATATCTCTCGAGAGGGTTTCTCTAATATCTTCCATGCCTTTTTCGAGCCCGGCTAGAACCTTGAGAATTGTCATTTTGAACTCTAGATCTGACATATTACCAATGTCTTTATTGATTAGGTCCCTAGCCTTTGGTACTGCCTCTTGTTCTTTTTTTGTGTGTTGAATTCTTCCGTCTTGTCATTTTGTCCAGATAAGAGTATATGAAGGAGCAGGGAAAATACTAAAAGGGTGGCAACAACCCCAGGAAAATATGCTTTAACCAAATTAGAAGAGATCCCAAATCGTGAGGGGGGAGAAAGGGGATAAAAAGAGGTTCAAAAAAGAAGAAAGAAAAAAAAAGAGAGAAAAGAAAAAGAAAAGAAAAGAAAAGAATTTTAAAAAAAGAAAACAAATGAGAAAATATAAAAAAGAAAAAATATATATATTAGATAAACTAGTTTAAAAACGTTAAAAAAGAAAACAGTAAAAGTTAAAAAAAAATATTTAACCAGAAGGTGAGGAAAAAAAAAAAAATGAAAAAGAAAAAAATTAAATTAACTGCAGGACTAAAAAAAATCACAGGGAAAAAGCCATGAGTTCCGTGCTTTGCTTTCTCCTCCTCTGGAATTCTGCTGCTCTCCTTTGGTATTGAAGGCGCACTCCTTGGTAGGTGAACTTGGTCTCGGCTGGATTTCTTGTTGATCTTCTGGGGGAGGGGCCTGTTGTAGTGATTCTCAAGTGTCTTTTCTCCAGGCGGAATTGCACCGCCCTTATCAGGGGCCGGGGTGAGTAATCCGCTCGGGTTTGCTTTCAGGAGCTTTTGTTCCCTGAGCGCTTTCCGTAGAGTTCCGGAGGACGGGGAATACAAATGGCGGCCTCCTGGTCTCCAGCCCAGAGTAGCCGAGAGCCCAGGGCCCCACTCCTCAGTGCGCCCTCAGAGAACAACGCCAGTTACTCCCGTCTGCCTGACCTCCAGCCGTGCTCCCAACTCACCGAGCCTGCGACCGGTTCAAGGTAACACCGAGCTGTGAGCTTACTGTCGGCTCCATCTCTGTAGCTGGCTTTCCCGTTCCAATACCCGCAAGCTCTGCGACACTCAGACACCCCCGATCCTTCTGTGACCCTGCAGGACCTGAGGCCACGCTGACCCCGCGTGGGCTTCGCTCCGGTTTAGCCTCTGGAGCGATGTCCCTCAGTGGAACAGACTTTTAAAAGTCCTGATTTTGTGCGCCGTTGCTCCGCCGCTTGCCCGGAGCCGGCCCCTCCCCCCAGGGTCTATCTTCCCGTCGCTTTAGATTCACTTCTCCGCCGGTCCTACCTTTCAGAAAGTGGTTGTTTTTCTGTTTCCAGAATTGCTGTTCTTCTTCTCTTCGATCTGCCGATGGATTTTCAGGTGTTTGCAATCTTTAGATAAGCTATCTAGCTGATCTCCGGCTAGCTGAAGTAGTCTCAGCCTGCTACTTCTCCGCCATCTTGACTCCTCCCCTCAATGTAGTTTTAATTTGAATCTCCCTGAGGGCTAGTGATGAACATTTTTTCATGTGTCTGATAGCCATTTGTATGTCTTCATTGGAGAAGTGTCTGTCCATATCTTCTGCCCATTTTTTTATATGCTTGTCTGTTTTGTGTGTGTTGAGTTTGAGGAGTTCATTATAGATCCTGGATATCAACCTTTTGTCTGTACTGTCATTTGCAAATATCTTCTCCCATTCCGTGGATTGCCTCTTTGTTTTTTTTGACTGTTTCCTTTGCTGTGCAGAAGCTTTTGATTTTAATGAAGTCCCAAAAGTTTATTTTCGTTTTTGTTTCCTTTGCCTTTGGAGACATATCTTGAAAGAAGTTGCTGTGGCTGATATTGAAGAGATTACTGCCTATGTTCTCCTCTAGGATTCTGATGGATTCCTGTCTCACGTTGAGGTTTTTTATCCACTTTGAGTTTATCTTTGTGTACAGTGTAAGAGAATGGTCCAGTTTCATTCTTCTACATATAGCTGTCCAGTTTTCCCAGCACCATTTATTGAAGAGACTGTCTTTTTTCCACTGTATATTTTTTCCTGCCGATAGAGTTGAGGGTCCATATCTGCTCCACTGGTCTATGTGTCTGTTTTTATGCCAGTACCATGCTATCTTGGTGATCACAGCTTTGTAATAAAGCTTGAAATCAGGTAACGTGATGCCCCCAGTTCTATTTTGGTTTTTCAACATTTACTTAGCGATTCGGGGTCTCTTCTGATTCCATACAAATTTTAGGATTATTTGCTCCAGCTCTTTGAAGAATACCGGTGGAATTTTGATTGGAATGGCATTAAAAGTATAGATTGCTCTAGGCAGTATAGACATTTTAACAATGTTTATTCTTCTGATCCAAGAGCATAGAATGGTTTTCCATCTTTTTGTGTCTTCTTCAATTTCTTTCATGAGTGTTCTGTAGTTCCTCAAGTAAAGATCCTTTACCTCTTTGTTAGGTTTATTCCCAGGTATCTTATGGTTCTTGGTGCTATAGAAAATGGAATCGATTCTCTAATTTCCCTTTCTGTATTTTCATTGTTAGTGTATAAGAAAGCCACTGATTTCTGTACATTGACTTTGTATCCTGCCACGTTGCTGAATTGCTGTATGAGTTCTACTAGTTTAGGGATGGAGTCTTTTGGGTTTTCCATATAAAGAATCATGTCATCTGTGAATAGAGAGAGTTTGACTTCTTCATTGCCAATTATTGCCAATTTTTCTTTGACTTCTTCATTGCCAATTTATTTCTCTTTGTTGTCTGATTGCTGTTGCTAGGACTTCTAATACTATGTTAACAAGAGTGGTGAAAGTGGGCATCCTTGTCATGTTCCTGATCTCAACGGGAAGGCTGCAAGCTTTTTCCCATTGAGGATGATATTTGCTGTGGGTCTTTTACAGACGGATTTGATGAAGTTCAGGAATGTTCTCTTTATCTCTATACTTTGAAGGGTTTAATCAGGAACGGGTGCTGGATTTTGTTAAATGCTTTTTCTGCATCGATTGAAAGGACCATGTGGTTCTTCTCTCTTCTCATATTGATTTGTTGTATCACATTGATCGATTTGCGAATGTTGAACCATCCTTGTAGCCCAGGGATGAATCCCACCTGGTCATGGTGGATAATCTTTTTAATGTGCTGTTGGATCCTTTTTGCTAGGATCTTGTTGAGAATCTTAGCATCCATATTCATCAATGATATTGGTCTGAAATTCTCCTTTTTGGTAGGGTCTTTGCCTGGTTTGGGGATCAGGGTAATGCTGGCTTCATAGAGAGAGTCTGGAAGTTTTCCTTCTGCTTCAATTTTTTGAAACAGCTTCAGGAGAATAGGTGTTATTTCTTCTTTGAAAGTTTGGTAGAATTCCCCAGGGAGTCCATCAGATCCTGGGCTCTTGTTTTTTGGGAGGTTTTTGATCACCACTTCAATCTCGTTACTAGATATCGGTCTATTCAAGTTGTCAATTTCTTCCTGGTTCAATTTTGGGAGTTTATAGTTTTCCAAAAATGCATCCATTTCATCTAGGTTGCTTATTTATTGGCATATAACTGTTGATAATAACTTCTGATGATTGTTTCTACTTCCTTGGTCTTAGTTGTGATCTCTCTCTCTCTTTTCATTCATAATTTTATGAATTTGGGCTTTCTCTCTTTTCTTTTGGATTAGTGTGGCCAATGGTTTATTGATCTTATTGATTCTTTCAAAAAACCAGCTTCTAGTTTCATTGATACGTTCTACTGTCTCTGGTTTCTACCTCATTGATCTCTGCTCTAATATTGATTATTTCCCTTCTTATGTGTGGAGTTGGTTTGATTTGTTGTTGATTCTCCAGTTCTTTAAGTTGTAGAGACAGGGGTTGAGTTCTGGATTTTTCAATTTTTTTGAGGGAGGCTTGGATGGCTATGTATTTCCCCCTGAGGACCGCCTTTGTTGTATCCCATAGGTTTTGGACTGAAGTGTCTTCATTCTCATTGGTTTCCATGAATTGTTTCAGTTCTTCTTTGATCTCCTGGTTGAGCCAAGCATTCTTAAGCAAGGTGGTCTTTAGCTTCCAGGTGTTTGAGTTCCTTCTGAACTTTTCCTTGTGATTGAGCTCCAGTTTCAAAGCATTGTGATCTGAGAATATGCAGGGAATAATCTCAGTCTTTTCATATCGGTTGAGTCCTGATTTGTGACCCAGTTTGTGGTCTATTCTGGAGAAGGTTCCATGTGCACTTGAGAAGAATGAGTATTCTGT
Organism: Mustela lutreola; assembly: GCF_030435805.1. Lineage (NCBI taxonomy): Eukaryota > Metazoa > Chordata > Mammalia > Carnivora > Mustelidae > Mustela > Mustela lutreola. The sequence goes on along the minus strand of NC_081304.1, from coordinate 46,819,987 downwards.
TGTTTTAGGGTGGAATGTTCTGTATATATCTATGAGGTCCATCTGGTCCAGTTTGTCATTCAATGCTCTTGTTTCTTTATTGATTTTCTGCTTCGATGATCTGTCTATTTCTGAGAGAGGCTTGTTAAGATCTCCTACTATTAATGTATTCATATCAATATGATTCTTTATCTTGATTAAAAATTTTCTTATGTAGTTGGCTGCCCCCATTTGGGGGCATAGATATTTACAATTGTTAGATCATCTTGGTGGATAGTCCCTTTAAGAATGATGTAGTGTCCTTCTGTATCTCTGACTACAGTCTTTAGTTTAAAATCTAATTTATCTGATATGAGAATCGCTACCCCGGCCTTCTTTTGAGGCCCATTGAAATGAAAGATGCTTCTACATCCCTTCACTTTCAGTCTGGGTGTATATTATATTCCTGAATACCTGAATCTGGTATTATACTCCTGCCTCAAGAACGTTAACATTCCTTATGGCGTAATCTGCTGGTGATAAATTCTTTTTTGCTTAATTTTTTCTCTGAGAAAATCATTTTTTCACCTTCATTTTTTTTTTTAATATTTTATTTATTTATTTGACAGAGATCACAAGTAGGCATAGAGGCACAGAGGCAGGCAGAGAGAGAGAGGAGGAAGCAGACTCCCTGCCAAGCAGAGAGCCCGATGCGGGACTCGATCCCAGGACCCTGAGATCACGACCCGAGCCGAAGGCAGCGGCTCAACCCACTGAGCCACCCAGGCGCCCCTCACCTTCATTTTTGAAAGATACTTCTGCTGGTTAACATCTCTGAGTTGACAGCTTTTTTCTTTCAATACTTTATAGCTCCTGCTCTATTTGCTTCCAGCCTGCATACCCTCTAAGAGGTCTGTTCTCATTCTTACCTTTGGTCTTCCATATGCGATGTTTCTGTTTTCTCTGACTGCCTTCAATACTATCTTTGGTGTTCAGCAGTTTGATCATGGTGTATCTAGGTATGTTTTTCTTTACACTCATCCTGTTTGGGTGATAACTAAAGTTATCATATCAGGATCACAGACCTTAATTGATACTCTTACAGTGTAAGAAATTCTCCTGCCTCCCATTTAGACATTTCCTATAGGTGATCTACCTGGATATTAGTTTTAAGCAGGATGAATACATGCCAAGAAGGTAGATAAAAATGAAAGCTGCATGGAATTAATATAAATGGTGGCTATGGTAATACATAAAAATAGGGTTTGACTGCTCTGAGAGATGGTATGCTAATAAGTTTCCAGTTGGAGGATATCAGAGACTCTGGGTAGTACACTGGGTCATGCAGTGAAGGTTCCTATGTGCTGATCAGGGGGAAGATGGTGGCCAGATGTATTTCTTCTGCACACAATACTGTCTTTTGCCAGGCTCATAAATGGACATGCTAAATCTAGGCCTGGTCCAAACTTTCTTTTCCCTGGGGTCTTTTCAGAACTGGTTCTGAAGCATTCAGTGATTCTGGTCAGTTTGTGGTGACTTGAGATCCCTGACTTATGTGGAACAATGTGGTTCTCACAGCCCAGTGTAAGGACTATAAAATGTACCCTACAGAGCAATGAAAAATTCTGTGTGGGCCTCCTGGACAAAGGCCTGGACAGCAAGATGAAGCAAAAGGCCAAAGCTGGCGATCTCAAGGCCTGACTAGAACAGAAAGGGGTCAGGGTATAGAAAGTTACGGAGGAAAATTGAGGTTCTAACACTAGAGACCAAGGCTAAGCATCAGTTTCAGGTGCCAGTCAGGAGAAAGGCCAATTTCAGAGTGAGAATATTTAAAGATATGTAGAAATGTAATCTCAGAGAAAAAAGGGAATGAAAAAGAGTGGGTGTCAGAACTCCAATTATAAGTGAATACATTCCAGCTCATTTTTACTGGTTCACAGATGCATGCTGAATGGGACAGTCAAGGATGCGAAAAGTAAAGGGTCAAGGAAAGAATTGATAACCACTAGTTCTAAGTCTTAGGAGACCAGATGATGGTATACAAATGAGGTAATATCAAAAGAATAGTAAGGCCGGCAAGAAGATGAGCTTAACCACTTATATGTTTGGTTTGCATTGCGTGTGGAAAAGTCCCTTAGACTGAAGAATATGTGCATCTGAAGCTTGGAAACAAGGAGTCATCAGAACAGATAAAATAATTCAAATGAATAAGATAATTTGGGGTGCCTTATTAAATTAGCAAAATTTTCCAAACTATTGAAATCACAATTTAGTTATATAAATTTCCATCACTATAAAGAAGAAGCTTTGGCCTTGAGTTCAGAGGACATACTTTTAGGGTTTTGCTATTAAGCATATTGTCTGGTTCTAAGTTTGATATAGATGCTTCTTATTTTATTAAATAAGAGCATGATATTATATCTTAGTAGAATGTGTTGCAAATGGTTGTAATGTCTCTATGCAACTTCATTCAAAATTATTTAAAATAGTCTACTCATCTGGAATCTTCCAGATTTCAAGTTCTAGGATTTGTTCTAACACTGTGATCTTGAATGAGCAATGATGTCCTATGTACTTCAGGTTTTTCAACTATATAATGAAGAATAGTAATGTTGCCTATACCATAGGCCATTCAGGAATATCTCGTTTCTGTTAATTGGGAAGTACTACTTGCATGTAATGAATTATTATTACTATATTTAGAGGTATTTTTCTATGCTTAACCCTCCAGCATTCTTGCAGTTCTCATGCTAGTAGTGTCAAAGGAGAAATTAATGCCTCTGACAATAATGTCAGAAATCCCAAATGAAAATGCATAAAAATGATTGCATATTAGTTACTAACATAATTACGGCACTTTGCCTCAACAGACTGGGTTCTTCTTTCTCTCTGTGCCCTACTGTCCAGCATAGACATTTACTAGGATGTTTAGTAGGACTTCAGTAAAAATTTGTTGGATGCAGGAATAAATGAAAAAACTTTTATAAACATTTATTAATTTAAACCTTATAAATAGTGTAAGATAATCAGGTCTGGTCTTCAGTGTTTGAAGGGTCTGTGGGTAAGTGATTGTTAAATCTCTGGGTTTCATAATAAGCTGCACATAAATTAATATTTTTATTATAATTTTCTGTGTATTTTCAGTTCCTTGAGGGAAGGTGTTAAAGCAGTACCATGAGTAGACATTGTCAGTGATTTAATCAATTATTAATGAAATAATTTGTTAACAAAAAAATTATATCACTTAATAATATGTACTTAATTATAATATTCTGTCTCTTTCAATGAGTAATTAGATGAGAACATTCTCTTAATAAATATGTTATTATATAGAAAATCACTCATTTCTGCTATAACTTTTTCATTTTCTCACATTCTTTTGTATCTCACTCCATCAACTATCTCCTTTTTGTGGGCACCTTAACCTTCTTCCTTTTTGTTGGTGTTTGCATACCAGCTTCTAAAACATGCAACTCTTCTCATCTTCAAACAAAACTAAAACAAAACCCAAAGCCCCTGTAGTCTTCTGTTTTCCCATTGTCCACCTTAGTACTTCCTTCCAATTATAGCTGAACTTCCCCAGCTTCATCTGTGATCCCCATTTCCTAACTTCCTATTCCCTCTGAAATCCCACTGCAACAACCTCCTATTCCTGATTCCTCTCACAAGGTCCTGGTAGAGGTCACACTCTGCCTGGAAAGATCCTAATCAGTTTGGCAAATGCTCACTCATCTTTAAACACACGATCCAAGCTGCATCTCTTCCAGGATGTTCTTTCTCAAAACCCTCACTGTCCTGTCACAAAAGACTTTTCTTTTTATCCTCACTGTGTATGGAAGCCATCTAACACACAGCAACTACAACCCTTTGTGTTTCTGCAACTTTGGCCTTTTGGGTCCCTTTACTATCAAGGATTCATCTCGAAATCAGAGTTTTGTTTTACTCTTCTCTGTATCTCAATACTTAGTATTACTCCTGTTACATTTTAGGTGCTCAATGAATGCTTTTTGAATCAATCATTTAGTAGAATTAGGCTTTTATGAAAATATGCGAGCTTCAGTTTAGTCTCAGATCTCATTGGGTAATAGGTCTATGCCTCTTTTCTCTCCCTAGAGAATGCCAACTATTGTGACCATCTTCCTTGAAACAAGACAGATTCATCCCATTGGTATTACTCAAGAACATGTTATGTGTTGATAGTGTTGATAGAAGTTACCTGTATTCTAAGGTTTCAGATAGAACCAAGAAATTCTAAGAAACAAACATACATTACAGATAAAACCTTCAATATTGCCATGTCCCCCAAACTAGACCATCAAATGTCTAGATCAGAGATAACAAACTACAAGAGCCAGGCCTACAAGAGCCAGGCAGATGATGATGTCAGGCAAAAGACTAGTAAACTACTCACTTGCTTTCTCCAAAGAGGGCCATGGAAACTGACCCCTAGATGAGTGCTGACAAATGAGAGTGTGGACCCACTGCTGACAGGTTTCATTTCATAAGAAGAATGGGAAACCACAGGACATACGGTGATTTTTATTATTAAATATTGTAAATGACACTTCTGTGGCCTGAAAGGCTTACATGATCTGTTAGCTGGTGAACTCTAAAAGACAGAAAGATGACTCCTTTTCATCACTTCTTCTAAGTTCATATGTCCCTAATTCTCAGAATATTCATACAGAATCTCTTGCCAGTGGTGGTTCTCAGTGTGGCAGAACCATTCACTCCCCTTATCTGTGGGACTTGCCTTCTTGCCATCCTAAATCACTCTGACTTCCATCTGCCTCCTGGAAAGGAAATTCAACTTTCTGTTTCACATGATCTTAATTTTTGTCAAAAAAAAAAAAATCTCTAATAAAGTCAAGGCTGCAAAGATGGCAGAGTAGTGCTCTGAGCTTACACTCTCCCAAGTTTACAACTAGATATCATTCAGACCCAAGTCCATAAACTAGAGAGTGATCTGAAGACTGGCAGGACAAACTCCACAAATGAATATAGAGAAGAAGTTGAATCTGAAAGGCTAGGAAGGTCAAAAAGATAGAGGGAAACTGTTGGCAGGTGGGAAAGAGCTGCGTGCATGGAGAGAGCAGAGAAATGGTTCCTCACACCAGGGAGTTCACACGGGAAGACTATTCCTCATAACATTTGGCTTTTAAAGACCAGAGAAGCTGAATTCTTAGAGTTTGTATAAGTAGTTGGACCTGGAGCCTGGAGCTTTAAAAGTCAGCTGACTCAGCACTGGGCAAGCTGTGAGAGCCAGTGATAGCTGGGGTGGGGGGAAGGGGGGCCCTTATAAAGACAGCAGCTGCATGGAGAGACAACATAAAAAAATCACAGTTTACACATGCTGGGGCAAACAGGAGACAGATCAGTTCATACTGACTTTGGAGCATGTTGGGGAACTTCTCCACAAATGAGGCTACTGGCAGGTACCATTCCTGCACTCCTCAACCCCCCTCCCCAATCTCACACCCCCTCTTCCCCCATCTCCCACCTGCCCCTCTCCCCAACATAAACCTAAGGTCTTCTGCGGGAGGTGGGGCTGCACTGAGACTTGCTACCTAACCTGCCAGGTCTGTGTCAGACCTGCAGGTTCTCCTGAGGACTGGACCACTCCAAGCCCACTCACCTCAGCCCAGCGCTTAGGGCAAATTTTGTTAAAACTGCTCTCATGTACCCTCCTGGGCCACCAAGTGCATAGCCAAGCCCAGCCTCAACCCCCTGCCCACCCCCCCAACACACATCACCCAACCTGTGTCAGACTTTGGGGGATCTGGCAAAGGACTAGTGGCTCAATGCAAACTTTGCTTACACCGCAGCCTTGCTCCAAAGTTCCCCAGGGCCTGCCTGGGTCCCACTAACTCCACAGAGAGCAAGCACAGCCCACAACAGGCACAATCAGTGTGGACTGAGGTAGGAAAGACATTGAGGGTCAGAGCTGATGGCCAAGAAAGAACTCTTGAGATGTCTTTGGTGCAAAAAGGTGGTTTTATTAAATGAAACAAGATGGGATTGGGAGGGAGATAAACCATAAGTGACTCTTAATCTCACAAAACAAACTGAGGGTTGCTGGGGGGAGGGGGTTTGGGAGAAGGGGGTGGGATTATGGACATTGGGGAGGGTATGTGCTTTGGTGAGTGCTGTGAAGTGTGTAAACCTGGTGATTCACAGACCTGTACCCCTGGGGATAAAAATATATGTTTATAAAAAATAAAAAATTAATCAAAAAAAATAATTTAAAAAAAAAGCACAGGGACAGGACCTGTGGGCAGAAAAGGTTGCACTGGGGTCATGAGGAGTGGCCCATTATATATTTTCAACTTGGGAGGGGGTTAGGGACAGTGTAAGTCTCTAAGAAATTCTGGAAGCAAAGTTTCCAGAACCTTGCGATGGCTAGCTATTGTTGGGAAAATGTTGTTTATTACCATCTAATAAAACCTTAGTCATGAGACCCTTAAGATGTGTAATGGTTAGCCCATATGCTTGGGGGAATGCCAAAACATATCTTGGGGGGTTTAGAGATAAAGGAAGTTTCCAAAACAATTTTTATATGTTAAAGTAGGCTTACATGATCCTGGTGGTGGTGGTGGGGCGCGGGGGGAGGGTACAGATTGCCTTTTGCCCTTAGCAAAGTGTCAACATCAAGGCAGTTGAGTCCCTAGAGGACTGTCAATCTGCCTGTTTCAAGGACTTGTCAATGAACTGTAGGTAGTAAGGGAATTTAATAATTTCTCTTCTGCCTTTATTTCCCACATCGTGGACGACTGCCCTGAAAGGAAAGTGACTCAGAGGTGACAGCAGTGCACAAGTAACACACATATGATCCTCTCCTTGAAGTGTGACAAAGGACATTTTCAAGTTCTAATATTTGTGAACCCTACTCCTGGGCTCCCAGGGAAGATACACTTTTATCAAGATGACACTTCAAAGCACAAAAGTCCTTTCTGTCCTGAGCACATGTTGTACATCTGTTTCATTAGCACATAACCTAAAAGAAATATTTCAGACTCAAGATAGGAGTAAAAATCCCCTGGAGTTCTGTTCCCATACTCCCAAACCTGCAAACTTGCACATACTAAAAACATAAGATAAAGTCTGTAATTTTCTGAAATGTCCTTCCTGTGATGACTTGTAACTCTTGATGTAATAAAAGCACATATGATCCTGTATTAAACATTCCTTCTCCAGAGCACTCCCTTCTTTATGAAGATTGTATATCCTGGGCTGCTGTGCTCACTTGGGCTTGAATAAAACTCTTGTCTTTTTTTGTAGAAATTGTAAAAGGTTTGTTTATTTTGCATTGACAATTATTGGCTCAGTTGTCAGGCTATCAGAGCAACTTGCCTGAAAATGCTCAGAGCTCACCTAGAACTTGGTACCAGCATGGACTCCTCATGACCCTCTGATTTCTCAGCATTTCACAGATGTATCAGGTGAGTTCTCCTGATAACTGGACCTCCTCAATTTGAGTTGATGGTCCTGACTTTTTGTGAGCTGTTAAAGGTTACTGGTAATGTTCTCCAGGTGGGAATAACCTAGAGCAGGGGAGTGAATGGGTTGGTTATTTTAATTGGGCATTATTCTAATTGATGTTATTGATATAAGGCTTGAATAAATTTTCTGGTTAGAAACTGGAACAACTGAGTCACTCAACTCCAAAGAGAAGGAGCTCTTGCTCCTTTTGTCCATATGGTGCTTTGCAGTGACTGAAAGTCTAGCAGAAGTGTCAAAGGATATACCAGTCCCATAGGAACTTCCCATCTCATAAGGTAATTAATGATTAACTCCTCAGGGAACACACACATAGGGGCTCTGAGTGCCCCCAGTGGTCATAGACCCCACTTAAGAGAGCATACCTAGTAATTAGAAGTGACAATCACAAGCAGCATTCTCTTGACCCACCACACCTAATAAACTTAGATCTTGTTCAAGCCTTATTCTAAAAGTAAAAGTGAAAGTAAAAGAAATGGGGAATTGTGCTTCAAAAGAAGGGGAAACCAACAACCATCCCCAGGAACCTCCGGGAGGCCACATGTATAGTACGTATAAGCCTATGCGTGCAAGTGCTTACTGAAATGGGAACATTTAAGAATAACCTGAGTCTTGGATGACCCAAAATGGGTTCTTTTGACATGTCTGAATTAGTTTCTTGTAGCCACAATTAGAGAAAACCAGCTCCAAGACTAAGTAACCAGAAACTAGGAAGCCATTTGGGTCAGTCAATGAAGCCCCTGGCTTTGGGGGATGAACCAATGATCACAGCAGTACTGAGACACCTAGGAGATGGACTTAGTATAAGTCATGCCATTTTTATAAAAAGTGGGCATTTTGTAACATAGTCATGTTACTATACCCGTGTTATTGCAACCTTAACAAAAAACTGCAAAATACTCCAGATATAACAATTTCAGGAAATGTACCCTTACCCTAAATATCTGCTTAACCCAGCATTTTTGCTTCTGTACTGTGCTTGGCAATTTTTAAAACTGGCAACAGGATGTGGTTTATGCCTTTATAAGTCTATCCCTGAGCTCATTCAGGGCTGCGAGATTTTGGAGTACATGAGCTCTCTCACAGCCACCGCCTTCTTAATAAAGACTCCTGAATTTGGCCTACTTTTTTTTTTTTTTTGGCCTACATTTAAAAAATTTTTTTATTTATTTATTTGACAGACAGAGATCACAAGTAGGCATAGAGGCAGGCAGAGAGAGAGGGAGGAAGCAGGCTCCCTGCTGAGCAGAGAGCCCAATGTGGGGCTCTATCCCAGTACCCTGAGATCGTGACCTGAACTGAAGGCAGAGGTTTTTACCCACAGAGCCATCCAGGTGCCCCTGAATTTGGCCAACTAAATGTGGTGTCCATCTGCATAATTCGCTGCTCTAGATATAACAGTACTTTGGCTTCCTTGGGTTTGTCTGTTGCTGTGGATTTGGGGGTCTTTGCAGAAAACTGGTTGTGTTCTAATTGGAAATGGGAAATAACTAATAAATTGATCTATAAATTATAATGCTGTCTTAGAATTAGACTTGTTTTAATAAAAGGGGAATATTTAGAAATTTGGTCTTCAATGTCCTCTCTGCAAATATTAATGAAACGCAGATTCAATTTAGTTTGCATCCTGCTTTTGTATACATGTCCATATATATTACAAACGTGAGTTTTGTGTACTAACCTACCTATGGTTAGGTGTTGTTAAAATTAATTTGTAAAAGAGCTTTATTTAATTGGTTTAAAGGCAGGGGGTTATAAAAATTGAGCATTCTAAAACTCAAAAGGATAAAAACAGCCCAAATGTTTTTTAAGTTCACATGATCTGGGATAAAATTCCCAACATTCAGACTTCAATATTATTCCATAATAAAGATGTATCCCAGGAAGGGACCTGATTGATCATTCAAAGAGATAAAAATGAACAAAATGTAAGACACGTGATCCGTTTCCCAAAAGTGAGAATAATGAGGAAGAGGAGGAGGAAAGTAGGCAGACACTAGAAATCCTAAATCCACACTCCAAGACAAGCACCAGAACTGAAGCCCAACCTACTATCTCCTCCTCTACCTCTTCTAGAGGGCTGAATGGCAAGCAAGAGGAGATGGAGATTTAAAAAAAAAGTTAATCCAAAACTTTAAATCTGCCTCTGGCTTTGCTGGTGGCACCCTGCTGCCTTTGCCTCTACCTCTTACTGTTCCTATCCCAACCCCCCTGGGCTGTTTGCACAGTTCCTCCTCAGTGCCTCTAGTACCATCAGCTAATGTACCTCTACCCTCGCTATCAAGGAACACCAAGCACCCCAAGCTATTGGACCACCTCCTCATGAGGCTTGAATTTAGTCACCTCTCAAATCAATGTGCAAGAGCCCAAGGGTTCCCCTGGACTTAAGCCACTCCACTCACTTTAGATTTCCTCACAGGAGCCCCAAATAAAATTGACTAATAGGGAACAAACTGTTGGACTTTATAGTGGAAACAGGTGTAACATATTCAATATTAAATCTAAATCAATAAATTGACTAATAGGGAACAAACTGTTGGACTTTTTAGTGGAAACAGGTGTAACATATTCAATATTAAATCTAAATCAATATTAAATCTAATATCAAATATAATAGAGACAACCAACTTCTATTCTACTTGAATTGATTAGCTAAGGTTAGGTTATCTCTGTTGCAGTTTGTCAGCAGAGGGGACTTAAAATCATGGTTAGTTTGTTTCATGAAGTTTTCATGGATAATCATTAAAAATAGGTCAAATAAATAAAAAGATTTACAGATAAACTTTTAAATAACTTCCACAAATCATTATAACATAAAACTTTGAAGTTTTTATATGTTAAATCAGAAATTAGGTTAAATTCATTGGGTATCTAAGACTTTCCCAAATGAAATCTAAAACATTAATTACTGCACATAGGTTTGTCTGCTTTTAGCTTCTTGTTGCTGAAACTAAAAATGCATGAACAGTTGGTATACATGCTTTGTGCATTATTGAAAGATTGTACCATGAAAAAAAGACATTTGTAGAAATCATGAAACATACTCATAAATTTGCCATTCTAAAAAAAAATCTGGTGTAATAATTCACAATTTGTTACTAATTAGTTTTCACAGGAAAGGTTGTTTCTAAGAATTAAAATTCTGATAAATGTGATTGGGACTGCTGGAAAATGATTTTTTTAAAAAAAAGCAGCTCTGTGTGTAGGGAAGTAAGAGCTATATAAGAAAGGTGTAAGGAATAAAAATACATTTCTTTTGATGGAAAGAAAATAATTTTGTCCTGACATAAGACTGGTTATTTAGAGAGGGAAAATTTAGGACAAAATTTGAATTTTTTAAAAAATTGTAAAACATTTGTGAAGGGCTTTATGTGTGGTCAGGACTAAGATTGGAATAAATGAGTTTCAAAAATATACTAATATAAAATTAAAATTTTGCTTTTATCTCTGTTAAGAAAATAAAAACGCCAGGCTCCCTGCTCAGCAGGAAGCCTGCCTCTCTCTCTCCCACTCCTCCTGCTTCTCTTTCTGCTCTCACTATCTCTCTGGCAAATAAATTAATAAAATCTTAAAAGAAAAGAAAAAGACTAGGATTTCTTGGATTATTGGTTTGCTCTTGATAAGAAATTATAAACAAGGTTTCCCCTCATTTGCCCAGAAAAACAAGGGGTTCTCTATTTGTTTTTAACAGGTCTTTGAATACTTAAAAGTACTAAATCCTTCAATACTAAAGGAGCTAAGTTTTGCTAACAACTATAAAACCTTCTGTAAAATTTCTCACAGCCACTATGGTTAAACAGTAATAATATATAAAATTTTATAATAGCCTAAGATCATATATATAGGCACATGCTTTAAAACATGCTAGGGGTTTTTAAAACAAACTTCTCCCAGAAATTCAAATCCTAAATGAAGTATTTTTGTCTAATTAGGCTTATTTATTTGGTATGTTAACTCACATTGAATGCATTGATAAATGATGATAAAATTTCCCAAACCATATAAAATTGCTAAGGTTTTAATATACCCTGGTATAATTCATCACTTGAAATTCTAATTATTAAAATACTAAGTGTTTCAAAAAAACACCCAAATTTCCTGGTCAACTACATTATAATGAACTCCCATCAGAGTCATTTTTAAACCATGTCCATTTTTTTTTTTTTTTGATAGTTTTCTTTTTTTTTTTATTTTTGCAATTTTTTTTTTTAAATTTTTTATTTTTTATAAACATATATTTGTATCCCCAGGGGTACAGGTCTGTGAATCACCAGGTTTACAAACTTCACAGCACTCACCAAATCACATACCCTCCCCAATGTCCATAATACCACCCCCTTCTCCCAAACCCCCTCCCCCCGGCAACCCTCAGTTTGTTTTGTGAGATTAAGAGTCACTTATGGTTTGTCTCCCTCCCAATCCCATCTTGTTTCATTTATTCTTCTTCTACCCACTTAAGCCTCCATGTTGCATCACCACTTCCTCATATCAGGGAGATCATATGATAGTTGTCTTTCTCTGCTTGACTTATTTCGCTAAGCATGATACGCTCTAGTTCCATCCATGTTGTCGCAAATGGCAAGATTTCATTTCTTTTGATGGCTGCATAGTATTCCATTGTGTATATATACCACATCTTCTTGATCCATTCATCTGTTGATGGACATCTAGGTTCTTTCCATAGTTTGGCTATTGTGGACATTGCTGCTATAAACATTCGGGTGCATGTGTCCCTTTGGATCACTACATTTGTATCTTTAGGGTAAATACCCAATAGTGCAATTGCTGGGTCATAGGGCAGTTCTATTTTCAACATTTTGAGGAATCTCCATGCTGTTTTCCAGAGTGGCTGCACCAGCTTGCATTCCCACCAACAGTGTAGGAGGGTTCCCCTTTCTCCGCATCCTCGCCAGCATCTGTCATTTCCTGACTTGTTGATTTTAGCCATTCTGACTGGTGTGAGGTGATATCGCATTGTGGTTTTGATTTGTATTTCCCTGATGCCGAGTGATATGGAGCACTTTTTCATGTGTCTGTTGGCCATCTGGATGTCTTCTTTGCAGAAATGTCTGTTCATGTCTTCTGCCCATTTCTTGATTGGATTATTTGTTCTTTGGGTGTTGAGTTTGCTAAGTTCTTTATAGATTCTGGACACTAGTCCTTTATCTGATATGTCGTTTGCAAATATCTTCTCCCATTCTGTCAGTTGTCTTTTGATTTTGTTCACTGTTTCCTTTGCTGTGCAAAAGCTTTTGATCTTGATGAAATCCCAATAGTTCATTTTTGCCCTTGCTTCCCTTGCCTTTTGCGTTGTTCCTAGGAAGATGTTGCTGCGGCAGAGGTCGAAGAGGTTGCTGCCCGTGTTCTCCTCAAGGATTTTGATGGATTCCTTTCGCACATTGAGGTCCTTCATCCATTTTGAGTCTATTTTTGTGTGTGGTGTAAGGAAATGGTCCAATTTCATTTTTCTGCATGTGGCTGTCCAATTTTCCCAGCACCATTTATTGAAAAGGCTGTCTTTTTTCCATTGGACATTCTTTCCTGCTTTGTCGAAGATTAGATGACCATAGATTTGAGGGTCTATTTCTGGGCTCTCTATTCTGTTCCATTGATCTATATGTCTGTTTTTGTGCCAGTACCATGCTGTCTTGATGATGACAGCTTTGTAATAGAGCTTGAAGTCCGGAATTGTGATGCCACCAACGTTGGCTTTCTTTTTCAATATCCCTTTGGCTATTCGAGGTCTTTTCTGGTTCCATATAAATTTTAGAATTATTTGTTCCATTTCTTTGAAAAAGATGGATGGTACTTTGATAGGAATTGCATTAAATGTGTAGATTGCTTTAGGTAGCATAGACATTTTCACAATATTTATTCTTCCAATCCAGGAGCATGGAACATTTTTCCATTTCTTTGTGTCTTCCTCAATTTCTTTCATGAGTACTTTATAGTTTTCTGAGTATAGATTCTGTGTCTCTTTGGTTAGGTTTATTCCTAGGTATCTTATGGTTTTGGATGCAATTGTAAATGGGATTGACTCCTTAATATCTCTTTCTTCTGTCTTGCTGTTGGTGTAGAGAAATGCAACTGATTTCTGTGCATTGATTTTATATCCTGACACTTTACTGAATTCCTGTATAAGTTCTAGCAGTTTTGGAGTGGAGTCTTTTGGGTTTTCCACATATAGTATCATATCATCTGCGAAGAGGGATAATTTGACTTCTTCTTTGCCGATTTGGATGCCTTTAATTTCCTTTTGTTGTCTGATTGCTGAGGCTAGGACCTCTAGTACGATGTTGAATAGCAGTGGTGATAATGGACATCCCTGCCGTGTTCCTGACCTTAGCGGAAAAGCTTTCAGTTTTTCTCCATTGAGAATGATATTTGCGGTGGGTTTTTCATAGATGGCTTTGATGATATTGAGGTATGTGCCCTCTATCCCTACACTTTGAAGAGTTTTGATCAGGAAGGGATGTTGTACTTTGTCAAATGCTTTTTCAGCATCTATTGAGAGTATCATATGGTTCTTGTTCTTTCTTTTATTGATGTGTTGTATCACATTGACTGATTTGCGGATGTTGAACCAACCTTGCAGCCCTGGAATAAATCCCACTTGGTCGTGGTGAATAATCTTTTTAATGTACTGTTGAATCCTATTGGCTAGTATTTTGTTGAGTATTTTCGCATCTGTGTTCATCAAGGATATCGGTCTATAGCTCTCTTTTTTGGTGGGATCCTTGTCTGGTTTTGGGATCAAGGTGATGCTGGCCTCATAAAATGAGTTTGGAAGTTTTCCTTCCATTTCTATTTTTTGGAACAGTTTCAGGAGAATAGGAATTAGTTCTTCTTTAAATGTTTGGTAGAATTCCCCCGGGAAGCCGTCTGGCCCTGGGCTTTTGTTTGTTTGGAGATTTTTAATGACTGTTTCAATCTCCTTACTGGTTATGGGTCTGTTCAGGCTTTCTATTTCTTCCTGGTTCAGTTGTGGTAGTTTATATGTTTCTAGGAATGCATCCATTTCTTCCAGATTGTCAAATTTATTGGTGTAGAGTTGCTCATAGTATGTTCTTATAATAGTTTGTATTTCTTTGGTGTTAGTTGTGATCTCTCCTCTTTCATTCATGATTTTATTTATTTGGGTCCTTTCTCTTTTCTTTTTGATAAGTCGGGCCAGCGGTTTATCAATTTTATTAATTCTTTCAAAGAACCAGCTCCTAGTTTTGTTGATTTGTTCTATTGTTTTTTTGGTTTCTATTTCATTGATTTCTGCTCTGATCTTTATGATTTCTCTTCTCCTGCTGGGCTTAGGGTTTCTTTCTTGTTCTTTCTCCAGCTCCTTTAGGTGTAGGGTTAGGTTGTGTACCTGAGACCTTTCTTGTTTCTTGAGAAAGGCTTGTACCGCTATATATTTTCCTCTCAGGACTGCCTTTGTTGTGTCCCACAGATTTTGAACCGTTGTATTTTCATTATCATTTGTTTCCATGATTTTTTTCAATTCTTCTTTAATTTCCCGGTTGACCCATTCATTCTTTAGAAGGATACTGTTTAGTCTCCATGTATTTGGGTTCTTTCCAAACTTCCTTTTGTGGTTGAGTTCTAGCTTTAGAGCATTGTGGTCTGAAAATATGCAGGGAATGATCCCAATCTTTTGATACCGATTGAGTCCTGATTTAGGACCGAGGATGTGATCTATTCTGGAGAATGTTCCATGTGCACTAGAGAAGAATGTGTATTCTGTTGCTTTGGGATGAAATGTTCTGAATATATCTGTGATGTCCATCTGGTCCAGTGTGTCGTTTAAGGCCTTTATTTCCTTGCTGATCTTTTGCTTGGATGACCTGTCCATTTCAGTGAGGGGAGTGTTAAAGTCCCCTACTATTATTGTATTTTTGTTGATGTGTTTCTTTGATTTTGTTATTAATTGGTTTATATAGTTGGCTGCTCCCACGTTGGGGGCATAGATATTTAAAATTGTTAAATCTTCTTGTTGGACAGACCCTTTGAGTATGATATAGTGTCCTTCCTCATCTCTTATTATAGTCTTTGGCTTAAAATCTAATTGATCTGATATAAGGATTGCCACTCCTGCTTTCTTCTGATGTCCATTAGCATGGTAAATTCTTTTCCACCCCCTCACTTTAAATCTGGAGGTGTCTTCGGGCTTAAAATGTGTTTCTTGGAGGCAACATATAGATGGGTTTTGTTTTTTTATCCATTCTGATACCCTGTGTCTTTTGACAGGGGCATTTAGGCCATTCACATTCAGGGTAACTATTGAGAGATATGAATTTAGTGCCATTGTATTGCCTGTAAGGTGACTGTTACTGTATATGGTCTCTGTTCCTTTCTGATCTACCACTTGTAGGCTCTCTCTTTGCTTAGAGGACCCCTTTCAAGATTTCCTGTAGAGCTGGTTTGGTATTTGCAAATTCTTTCAGTTGTTGTTTGTCCTGGAAGCTTTTAATCTCTCCTTCTATTTTCAATGATAGCCTAGCTGGATATAGTATTCTTGGCTGCATGTTTTTCTCGTTTAGTGCTCTGAAAATATCATGCCAGCTCTTTCTGGCCTGCCAGGTCTCTGTGGATAAGTCAGCTGCCAATCTAATATTTTTACCATTGTATGTTACAGACTTCTTTTCCCGGGCTGCTTTCAGGATTTTCTCTTTGTCATTGAGACTTGTAAATTTTACTATTAGGTGACGGGGTGTGGGCCTATTCTTATTGATTTTGAGGGGCATTCTCTGAACCTCCTGAATTTTGATGCTCATTCCCTTTGCCATATTGGGGAAATTCTCCCCAATAATTCTCTCCAGTATACTTTCTGCTCCCCTCTCACTTTCTTCTTCTTCTGGAATCCCAATTATTCTAATGTTGTTTCGTCTTATGGTGTCACTTATCTCTCGAATTCTCCCCTCGTGGTCCAGTAGCTGTTTGTCCCTCTTTTGCTCAGCTTCTTTATTCTCTGTCATTTGGTCTTCTATATCACTAATTCTTTCTTCTGCCTCATTTATCCTAGCTGTGAGAGCCTCCATTTTTGATTGCACCTCATTAATAGCTTTTTTGATTTCACCTTGGTTAGATTTTAGTTCTTTTATTTCTCCAGAAAGGCCTTTTATATCTCTCGAGAGGGTTTCTCTAATATCTTCCATGCCTTTTTCGAGCCCGGCTAGAACCTTGAGAATTGTCATTCTGAACTCTAGATCTGACATATTACCGATGTCTGTATTGATTAGATCCCTAGCCTTCGGTACTGCCTCTTGTTCTTTTTTTTGTGTTGAATTTTTACGTCTTGTCATTTTGTCCAGATAAGAGTAAATGAAGGGGCAAGTAAAATACTAAAAGGGTGGCAACAACCCCAGGAAAATATGCTTTAACCAAATTAGAAGAGATCCAAAATCGTGAGTGGGGAGAAAGGGGATAAAAAGAGTTTCAAAAAGGAAGAAAGAAAAAAGAAAAAGAAAAAAAAAAAAGAAAGAAAAGAAGAGAATATTTTTTAAAAAAGAAAACACCTAAGAAAAATGTAAATATATATATATATATATTTTAGATAAACTAATAAAAAATCGTTAAAAAAGAAAAAGGTAACAGTTAAAAAAAAAAATTTTACCCGAAGGCGAGAAAAAAAAAAAAATTAAATTAACTGCAAGACTAAAAAAAAATCACAGGAAAAAAGCCATGAGTTCCGTGCTTGGCTTTCTCCTCCTCTGGAATTCTGCTGCTCTCCTTGGTATTGAAACCGCACTCCTTGGTAGGTGAACTTGGTCTCGGCTGGATTTCTTGTTGATCTTCTGGGGGAGGGGCCTGTTGTAGTGATTCTCAAGTGTCTTTGCCCCAGGCGGAATTACACCGCCCTTACCCGGGGCCGGGGTGAGTAATCCGCTCGGGTTTGCTTTCAGGAGCTTTTGTTCCCTGAGCGCTTTCCGTAGAGTTCCAGAGGACGGGAATACAAATGGCGGCCTGCTGGTCTCCAGCCCGGAGGAGCCGAGAGCCCAGGGCCCCACTCCTCAGTGCGCCCTCAGAGAACAGCGCCCAGTTACTCCCGTCTGCCTGACCTCCGGCCGCGCTCCGAGCTCACCGAGCCTGCGACCGGTTCAAGGTAACACCGAGCTGCGAGCTTACTGTCGGCTCTGTCTCTGTAGCTGGCTTTCCCGTTCCAATACCCGCAAGCTCTGCGACACTCAGACACCCCCGATCCTTCTGTGACCCTGCGGGACCTGAGGCCACGCTGACCCCGCGTGGGCTTCGTCCTGGTTTAGCCTCTGGAGCGATGTCCCTCAGCGGAACAGACTTTTAAAAGTCCTGATTTTGTGCGCGGTTGCTCCGCCACTTGCCGGGAGCCGGCCCCTCCCCCCGGGGTCTATCCTCCCGTCGCTTTGGATTCACTTCTCCGCCGGTCCTACCTTTCAGAAAGTGGTTGTTTTTCTGTTTCCAGAATTGCTGTTCTTCTTCTCTTCGATCTGCCGATGGATTTTCAGGTGTTTTCAATCTTTAGATAAGCTATCTAGCTAATCTCCGGCTAGCTGAAGCAGTCTCAGCTTGCTACTTCTCCGCCATCTTGACTCCTCCACCAACCATGTCCATTTTTAAGTCTTTTGTCATTTATAGTTATTGCTCTGATGCTCTTGCATCTTGTAGTACCTTCAAGGAGATTCATGAAAAGGGATTTTGACAAATACAGGTTTCTGATACCCTTAGGATCATAAAACTGAACTGAGTAAGGATTTCTAAAACTAATGGGAAAAGTATGTTCAACCAAAACAAATTAATAACATGGGACTAAAGGAATTAAGGAAGATGATTATAGTTTTTATGACTCTTGTTTAAAAATATTGCTGGTCCTCTAATGTTTGCTCTTCCAGATTTAAGGAAATTTTTTTTCTCTTAAGGTATCTGTGACTTACAAAAATTTGATAAAATATTCCTTTATGAACAAATGGAAGCATTTTTCTTTTCTCCCTACCTGAACCCTCTAGAATTCAAAACACTCCATGAGTATTCTTTCTTTCATGGCAATTATAATTACTTATGTAAGTTCAATAAAATCTGTTCTCTTTGAAACAGAACACCATTGGAAATATTGGTTATATTACCAAGGCTTTGACTAGAATGTCATATTTGAGAGAAACATGTATAGATTCAGATATGACCAGACAGGTTTAAGGAACTAAGGCTGACTTTGTGGAAACAATGGAAATTTTACCCTGATATCTTGCTTATGGAGTTTCCAGCTGCCTTTCCAGTCCTACAGACTAAAGGTAGACAACTTGAGGTAAATGTCAGAAAGAGTTCCACAATAGCTCGTATATAGACAATCACTGTGCCTGCTACTCTACAGACCACTCAAAAGGATTACCAGAGACATTTGAACTACAAACCAAAAAAAAAAAAAAAAAAAAAAAAAAAAAATCCGTCATATTGCCAGTCTGCTCCCACTACATCTGAGGATGCTTCAAGTCTGACATCTAAAAATCTCACTGGTAGCATCAGGGACTCAGACACTGGATTTATAATTTGCCCTTTTGTTTCCTTAAAACAAAAATGAAAACAACTAATGAGCAAAAGTAGTGCGTGTCCTTGGCTTAGATTGTCTAGTGATATAATATTTATAACAAAGATATATGGACAGTAAAAGAATTCCAATAATTACAATTTGTTTTTTTGTTTGTTTGTTTGTTTCCATAAAAAAAGTCTTCTTGATTATCTCGTTGCTTGCTAACTAAGGCAGAATCTATACGATGACTAACACCACTTGCTAACAACACTTACATTCACTTCTCCTGGGAAACAAAATTCCATATAGATCAAATCAGGCAGCAAGCCTCTTGGCTATAAGAAGCCCCTGACCACAACACCTCCCTTCCTAAGGTTGCTGGGACTGGTTTACTGATCTATCCTCATATCAATATACCCATTTATATGAGATCAATTTTAGAGGGGATGATGGGTTTATTACACTGTTACTTTTCCTTAAAATGTATTTTGGGGGTGCCTGGGTGGCTCAGTGGGTTAAGCTGCTGCCTTCGGCTCAGGTCATGATCTCAGGGACCTGGGATCGAGGCCCGCATTGGGCTCTCTGCTCAGCGGGGAGCCTACTTCCCTCTCTCTCTCTCTGCCTGCCTCTCTGTCTACTTGTGATCTCTCTCTGTCAAATAAATAAATAAAATCTTTAAACAAAAAAAATGTATTTTGGGATAAAATTAATGATGTCATGTAATACCAAATTATGTAGGAAAATATCCAGGTTCTCAGATAAGAACTATCTCTGATAGTTCCCCTTCACTGGGGGCCAAAAGTTGCATCCTACACCATGTCAAATCCTTCCAATCCAAATCCCCTACTGTGCCTTAATTCAGCTTGAAGGAGTTACAGAAGATAAACCCATGTTCCACAGACATGGAATGAAGGATTGACAATGGGAAATCACAGTAGGAAAAAACTTAGCATGTCTGACTTAGGAACATAGTTGCTTCTATTTATCTTGCTGCTCTGACCTTTAAATTAAAACTTTTGCTTAGCCTGTCACATGGCACATTACAGTGAAGATTTGCAAAAACTGTCTTTGAACCAAGACCAACCTCACCTGAGGAGATTAAGAAGTAGCCGAAGTGATCATCATTTCAATTCTTCAAGAGTGAGGAATGATCATAACTTAGGGAACTGAAACCATGCCCCACAGGGTTAATGAAGTTAAAATTAACAAAAAAATTTAAACTAGTTTTTCATACAACTGTTTCCCCCTAATCAGCAATTGTGTCTTTACAGACCCCACTAACAAGCTCACTAGCTGTCTTTGCAGAAGCCTGGACTCAAGGTCAATTGATATGTTTCTAGTCTATGAACGAGCAAGGCCCAGCATTCTTTAGGTGAGACAAGTCTAAGACTCCAGCTCTTAGAGCAAGCCCATAACCCCTTCCCTTATTGTAAGAAAACCTCCTGGTGTCAGGAACTGAATTTTGTCTCCTTCTGATATTAAGTCTCAACTCCAAAGAAACATGGGAATAAATGTTATGTTTGCTCAGTGCACATGCTCCATTTTTCCTCATAAATAATCATAAATTTCCCTACCCTTTTACCAAGATAAATATAAAGGATTCATTGGGTTTTTTTCTTCTGGGTCTATTCTAATATTACATTGGCTCCTTCAAATTGTAATTATTGGAATTCTTTTATTGTCCATATATCTTTGTTATAAATATTATATAAAATGTTAAACTAGACCATCTAAGCCAAGCACACATACCATGTTTGCTCACCAATTGGACTTATTAGAAAACATATATCACTTTTAAGATTCCCACCATTTATGGTATAATAAATTCCCCTGAATAAGGAAACTAAGTTCCTATATTTATATTTATATATTTATTTATATTTTATTTATATTTATGTATATATTCTCACACTTAGCAATGGGGAACTTGATGGACCTAAGCAGACAAGCCAGTCACTCTGGCACCGAGGGATATAAAATAGGTTGATCATCAGTGTTTTCTGAGGAAAGATTATTGACCAAAAGGGGCATATGATAAAGGAAGTTTTCAACTTTTAGTGTTTGTGGATCCTGCTCCTGGGCTCCTAGGGAAGATATACTTTTACCAAGGTCACAGTAACTTCACCAAACTTCAGAGCATGGGTAATATTTCTGCCCTAAGCATACATTGTATATCAAGTTATAGCAAATAACCTAAAGGAAATATTTTATACTAAATATAAGAGTAAAAATCTCCTGAAATTCCATTCCCATACCTCCAAAACATGCAAACTTGCATGTACTAAAAGCATAGACAGTTTTCTGAAATGTCCTTCATCATGATGATTTGTAACTCAACAACAAAAAAACCTATATAACCCTGTAATATACAATCTTTCCAGATTCTTCTTTGTGAGGATTGTTTATCCCATGGAGTTGTCTTCACTGGGACTTGAATTGTAAATTTGTTAATTTTGTGTTGATAAGTGCCAGGTTCTGGTGAACAAGGGATGTGGCACTGCAGGGTACTCCAGGTCCTTTTCTTCATAAAGTCACTACTTTAAAGAATGGAAGACTCAGCTAACTTTAACACACAGAAGCAGTCACAGAGAAGCAAGCAAAATGAGGATACAGACAAATTTATCCCAAATGAAAAAATAGGACTAGGCCACAGCCAGAGATCTAAGTGAAATAGATACAGGAAACATGCTTGAAAGAAAACTTAAAGCAACAATCACTGGACTTGAGAAAGGGTGGAAGACCTGAATTAAAACTTCAGCACAGAGATAAGGAATAACATGTTAAAGATAAAGAGATCAATAAATGAAATGAGAAACATGCTTGAATGATTGGAATAGCAGAATGAAAGAAGCAGGGGCACAAATTAGTGACCTAGAAGACAGAATAATAGAAAGTAGTCAAGCTGAACAGAAGAGAGAAAAGGAAATTATATACAATTAAATAGATCTAGGGAACTCAGTGACTCCATCAAATATAATAACATTGGTATTATAGGAGTCCCAGAAGAGAAACAGAGTAAAGGGCACAGAAATTTTGTTTGAATAAATAATAGTTTAAATTTTCCCTAATATGGGGAAACAGATATCCAGATCCAGAAGGTATAGAGAACTCCCATCAAAATCAACAAAAGCAGGCCAACACCAATATATATTGTAATTAAATTCACAAAATAAAGTGATAAAGAAAAAATCTTGAAAGCAGCAAGACAGAAGTCATTAACTTAGAAGGGAAAACCCATAAATCTAGTAGGAGATTTTTCAATAGAAACCTTGCAAGCCAGAAGAGAGTGGTATGATACATTCTAAGTGCTGAGCTGGAGAGTAATCAGAACTTCTTCCATACATGCATCTGCCCTTATTTTATGGACTATCCTCACAGCATGGCCCCCAAATGCCATTGTTCACTCCTGCCCCAAACAAAGAAACCAAGATTGCCTCTTGCCCCCAAGCCAAAGGAGATATCAACATCTGAGCACTTGCCAAAGGGAGAAAAAAACAGCAAGAAGCAATTTAACACAAAGATGAAGTAACAAATGGAATAGAGAGACTTAATGAATAAGCCAGTGAGGAGATTTTTGAAGGTAGAACAGAAATATAACAAACTCCACCAATCATTCCTTCAGAGATTGTAATTGATTGCCAAAAATCCCAAATTTGGGGTAACATTTGTCAGCCATCTACTAGTGTCTACACTCCTTGGGGAGGAGGATGAAGAGGTGCTGCATTATTTGACAAAAGTTGAAGTGACAGAATTTGAAGATATTAAATCAGAATAGATTTTATTTTGATGAATACTCTTCCTTTGAAAGTAAAGTTCTCTCTAAAGAATGTCATCTAAATGACAGTGATGATCTTTCTTCAAAGTCCACTGAAATCAAACAGAAATCTGGAGAGGAATGGTAAAATGTTCAAGTAAAATGCAGAATAAAACTAGAAGAAAGAGACAGCATGAGGAAACAGAGATCTTCTTCATCTGACCATTCTGATGCAGGTACAGATGAATTAAGAGAGATTATCAAAGATGGTATTTAGCCAAATCCATTACAGTACTACGTGGTTCCCAATATGGATGAAGAAGGTGAAGGAGAAGATGATGATGATGAAGATGATGGAGAAAAAGGATTGGAAGATATCAATGAAGAAGGAGGTGAGCATGAAGGTGAAGAGATGAAGATGAGGATGAGGGAAAGGAAGGAGAGGAAGATGAAGAGAAGATGACTAATGGAACACTGATGGATTCCAACCTTCCTTTTTTAATTTTCTCCAGTCCCTGAAGGCAAGTTTCAGTCATTTCCCTTCCCATTCTTCTGTTCATTGCCTTATTTTGAAGTCTCTTCACTCTTCCTTTATAACATGGTTCTCAAATTATGGGAGAGAGGAATACCTTTGAGCAGAATATAGTGGGAAAAGAATCTCTACCCCTTTCTTTTCCAAATTAATTTTTATCCCTTCCTGTCTCAACAAATCTTTATGGAATCTACACCATGCTCCATGGGAAAAAAGAAAATTCTCTGCTTCCTTGATTATGCTGACAGCTCTCCAGATGTCAGAGTTCTAGGCCCCTCTGTAGTAGTGCATAGAATTCCAGCTTTTTCATCCTTTCTCTGTACATTGGGCGTAGAGATTATTATACTGTGTCTCTATGTGATAACGGACAGTTGGCATTTACCAACATGTATCTGTCTAATTACTCTTGTTTAAAAGAAAAAAAAAACTTTAAAAAATGGGGTTATAGAACATCACCAAAGGGTGGGTTTGAGATGTCTGGGTGGTTAAGTAGGCATTTTGACAATATGACTTTTCCTTTGGCATGTTTACTTGTGATGTTTAATGAACATCCTTGCATTTAAGAAGGCAATTTTAAAATAAAATTTCCGGGCGCCTGGGTGGCTCAGTGGGTTAAGCCGCTGCCTTCGGCTCAGGTCACGATCTCAGGGTCCTGGGATCGAGTCCCGCATCGGGTTCTCTGCTCCGCGGGGAGCCTGCTTCCTCCTCTCTCTCTCTCTGCCTGCCTCTCTGCCTGCTTGTGATCTCTCTCTGTCAAATGAATAAATAAAATGTTTAAAAAAAATAAAATAAAATTTCCTCCCAATGATGACATGAGCCCTGCCATTTGATGGGAGAATCAGCAGAACCTATAGGATCTTATTTGGCATTGACGTTCTCTATTGTAATTTTGTTCCTGTTTATTTTTAAATTTACTTTTTGTTTCACTAGAAAGGAGAGATAATGCTCAGTTTAAAAGACATGAAAACATGCAAACAAGAATATAATATCCACCTAGGCTATCACTGAAAATAGAAAGAGAGATAAAAAGCTTCCAGGACAAACAAAAACTGAAAGACTTTGCAAACACCAAACCAGCTCTACAGGAAATATTGAAAGGGATCCTCTAAGCAAAGAGAGACCCTAAAAGTAGTAGATCAGAAAAGAACGGAGACAATATACAGTAACAGTCACCTTACAGGCAATACAATGGCACTAAATTCATATCTCTCAATAGCTACCCTGAATGTAAATGGGCTAAATGCTCCAATCAAAAGACACAGGGTATCAGAATGGATTAAAAAACCAAAACCCATCAATATGCTGCCTACAAGAAACTAATTTTAGACCAAAGACACTTCCAGGTTTAAAGTGAGGGGGTGGAAAACAATTTACCATGGTAATGGACATCCAGAAGAAAGCTGGGGTGGCAATCCTTATATCAGATCAATTAGACTTTAAGCCAAAGACTATAAAAAGAGATGAGGAAGGACACTATATCATACTCAAAGGGTCTGTTCAAGAAGACCTAATGATTTTAAATATCTATGTCCCTAACATGAGAGCAGCCAACTATATAAAATAATTAATAACAAAATCAAAGAAAAACATCAACAATAATACAATAGCAGTAGGGGACTTTAACACTATCCTCACTGAAATGGACAGATCATCCAAGCAAAAGATCAACAAGGAAATAGAGGCCTTAAATGACACACTGGACCAGATGGACATCACAGATATATTCAGAATATTTCATCCCAAAGCAACAGAATACACATTCTTCTCTAGTGCACATGGAACATTCTCCAGAATAAATCACATCCTGGGTCATAAATAAAGTCTCAACTGGTATCAAAAGATTGGGATCATTCCCTGCACATTTTCAGACCAGAATGCTCTGAAGCTAGAACTCAATCACAAGAGGAAGTTTTGAAAGAACCCAAATACATGGAGGCTAAAGAGCATCCTTCTAAAGAATGAATGGGTCAACCAGGAAATAAAGAATTGAAAAAATTCATGGAAACAAATGATAATGAAAACACTATGTTTCAAAATCAGGACACAGCAAAGGCAGTCCTTAGAGGAAAATATATAGTGATACAAGCCTTTCTTAAGAAACAAGAAAGGTCTCAAAAACACAACCTAACCCTACACCTAAAGGAGCTGGAGAAAGATCAACAAAGAAAGCCTAAACCCAGAAGGAGAAGAGCAGGAGAAGAGAAATCATAAAGATCAGGGAAAAAATCAATGAAATAGAAACCAAAAAACAAACAAACAAACAAAAAAAACCCAATAGAACAAATCAACAAAACTAGGAGCTGGTTCTTTGAAAGAATTAATTAGATTGATAACCCCCTGGCCAGACTTATTAAAAAGAAAAGAGAAAGGAACCAAATAAACAAAATCATGTATGAAAGAGGAGAGATCACAACCAACACCAGAGAAATACAAACAATTATAAGAACATATTATGAGCAACTCTGTGTCAACAAATTTGACAATCTGGGAGAAATGGATGCATTCCTAGAGACACATAAACTACCACAACTGAACCAGGATGAAATAGAAAACTGGAACATAATGAGTAAGGAGATTGAAACAGTCATCAAAAATCTCCAAACAAACAAAAGCCCAGGGTCAGATGGCTTCCCAGGGGAATTCTACCAAACATTTATTTTTTATTTTTATTTTTTTTTAAGATTTTATTTATTTATTTGTCATAGAGAGAGAAGTGAGAGCAAGCACAGGCAGACAGAGGCAGAGGGAGAAGCAGGCTCCCCGCCAAGCAAGGAGCCCTATGTGGGACTCGATCCCAGGATGCTGCGATCATGACCTGAGCCGAAGGCAGCCGCCCAAACAACTGAGCCACCCACGCGTCCCTCTACCAAACATTTAAAGAAGAATTAATTCCTATTCTCCTGAAACTGTTCCAAAAAATAGAAATGGAAGGAAAACTCCTTTTCATTTTCATTTTATGAGGCCAGCATCACCTTGATCCCAAAACCACACAGGGATCCCATCAAAAAAGAGAACTACAGGCCAACATCCTTGATGAACACAGATGCGAAAATTCTCACCAAAATACTAGCCAATAGGATCCAAGAGTGCATTAAAAGATTATTCACCACGACAAAGTGGGATTTATTCCAGGGCTGCAAGGTTGGTTCAACATCTGTAAATCAATTGATGTGATACAATGCATTAATAAAAGAAATAATAAGAACGATATAGTACTCTCAGTAGATGCTGAAAAAGCATTTGACAAAGTACAGCATCCCTTCCTGATCAAAACTCTTCAAAGTGTAGGGATAGAGGGCACATACCTCAATATTATTAAAGCCATCTATGAAAAACCCACAGAGAATATCATTCTCAATAGAGAAAAACTGAGAGTTTTTCTGCTAAGGTCAGGAACACGGCAGGGATGTCCATTATCACCACTGCTATTCAACATACTACTAGAAGTCCTAGCCTCAGCAATCAGACAACAAAAAGAAATAAAAGGCAGGGCACCCGGGTGGCTCAGAGGGTTAAAGCCTCTGCCTTTGGCTCAGGTCATGATCCCAGAATCCTGGGATCGAGACCCACATCAGGCTCTTCTACTCAGCAGGGAGCCTGCTTCCTCCTCTCTCTCTCTCTCTCTCTCTCTCTCTCTCTCTACCTGCCTCTCTGCCTACTTGTGATCTGTATCTTTCAAATAAATAAAATCTTAAAAAAAAAAGAAATTAAAGGCATCTGAATCAGCAAAGAAGAAGTCAAACTATCACTCTTTGAAGATGATATGATACCTTACGTGGAAAACCCAAAAGAATCCACTCCAAACCTGCTAGAACTTGTACAGGAATTCAGTAAAGTGTCAGGACATAAAATCAATGCATGGAAATCAGTTGTATTTCTTTACACCAACAACAAGACAGAATAAAGAGAAATTAAGGAATCAATCCCATTTTCAATTGCACCCCAAACCGTAAGATACCTAGGAAAAAACCTAACCAAAGAGGCAAAGAATCTGTACTCAGAAAAGTATAAAGTACTCATGAAAGAAATTGAGGAAGACAAAGAAATGAAAAACGTTCCATGCTCATGGATTGGAAGAACAAATACTGTGAAAATGTCTATTCTACCTAAAACAATCTACACATTTAATGCAATTCCTATCAAAATGCCATGCATTTTTTTGAGACAATGGAACAAATAATCCTAAAATTTATATGGAACCAGAAAAGGCCTCAAATAGCCAGATGAATTTTGAGGAAGAAACCCAAAGTTGGTGGCATCACAATTCCAGACTTCAAACTCTGTTACAAAGCTGTCATCCTTAAGACAGTATGGTACTGGCACAAAAACAGACACATAGACCAATGGAACAGAATAGAGAGCCCAGAAATGGACCCTTAACTTTAAGGTCAACTAATCTTTGACAAAGCAGAAAAGAATGTCCAATGGGAAAAAGACAGCCTCTTCAACAAATGGTGTTGGCAAAATTGGACAGCCACAAGCAGGAAAATGAAATTGGACAATTTCCTTATACCACAACAAAAATAGACTCAAAATGGATGAAGGACCTCAATGTGAGAAAGGAACCCATCAAAATCCTTGAGGATAACATGGGCAGCAACCTCTTTGACCTCAGCCGCAACAACTTCTTCCTAGGAACATCACCAAAGGCAACAGAAGCAAGGGCAAAAATGAACTATTGGGATTTCATCAAGATCAAAAGCTTTTGCACAGAAAAGGAAACATAACAAAATCAAAAGACAACTGACAGAATGGGAGAAGATATTTGCAAACAACATAACAGATAAAGGGCTAGTATCCAAAATCTATAAAGAACTTAGCAAACTCAACACCCAAAGAACAAATAATTCAACCAATAAATTATCAGAGGACATGAACAGACATTTCTGCAAAGAAGACATCCAGATGGCCAACAGACACATGAAAAAATGCTCCACAGCACTTGGCATCAGGGAAATACAAATCAAAATCACAATGAGATACCACCTCACACCAGTCAGAATGGCTAAAATTAACAAGTCAGGAAATGACAGATGCTGGCGAGGATGCGGAGAAAGGGGAACCCTCCTACACTGTTGATGGGAATGCAAGCTGGTGCAACCACTCTGGAAAACAGCATGGAGGTTCCTCAAAAAGCTGAAAATAGAGCTACCCTATACCCAGCGATTGCACTACTGGGTATATACCCTAAAGATACAAATGTGGTGTTCCAAAGGGGCACATGCACCCGAATGTTTATAGCAGCAATGTCCACAATAGCCAAACTATGGAAAGAACCTAGATGTCCATCAACAGATGAATGGATCAAGAAGAGGTGGTATATATACACAATGGAATACTATGCAGCCATCAAAAGAAATGAAATCTTGCCATTTGCAATGATGTGAATGGAACTAGAGGGTATTAGGCTTAGGGAAATAAGTCAATCAGAGAAAGACAACTATCATATGATTTCCCTGATATGAAGAAGTGGAGATGCAACTTGGGGGGGTTGGGGGATAGGAAAAGAATAAATGAAACAAGATGGGATTGGGAAGGAGACAAACCATAAGAGACTCTTAGTCTCACAAATCAAACTGAGGGGGGCGTTAGGGAAAGGGTTGTGGGGTTATGGACATTGGGAAGGATATGTGTTATGGTGAGTGCTGTGAAGTGGGTAAACCTGGTGATTCACAGACCTGTACCCCTGGGGCTAATAGTACATTATATTTTTATAATAAAATATTTTTTAATTTTAAAAATTATTTTTAATTTTTAAAAAAGACATTAAAAGTGTTTGAGCTGTTTGGTACAATAAAACTAAATGTGTACACACACACACACACATAGTGCTGAATGGGAAAAAGCTGCAGCCAAGAATATTCTATCCAACAAAGCTATCGTTCAGTATAAAAGAGGAGATATAGTTTCCCATACAAGCAAAAAATTAAACAGTTCATGACTAAACCAGCCCTGCAAGAAATATTAAAGGGGACTCTTTGAGTGGGAAAGAGAGACCAAAAATCATAGTATAAAAGTAGGAAACACAAAAACAGTAAAAATTAATATTTTTGTAAAAAAAAGTTAGTCAAGTAACTCACAAAAAAGTATATAAAATGTAATAACATTTATATAAAACATGAGGGGGAGAGGAGAAAAGAATGGTTCAAATTTAAATGAACATCAACTTAATATAGACTGTTGCATGCAGAAGAGGTTATATACAAACCTAATGCAACCATATATCCAAAACCACCAATAAACATGCAAAGAATAAAGAGAAAGAAAACCAAATATATCACTAAAGAAAATCAGCAAAACATGAAAGACAGAAGACAAGAAAGGATCACAGAAAATCTTCAGAAACAACCATAAAACAAGTAATAAAATGGCACTAGATACATAATTATCAATAATTACTTTGAATGCAAACAGAATAAATGCCCCCAATCAAAAGACAAAGGGTGACAGAATGGATAAAAGAATGAAGACTTATTTAAATGCTGCTTATAAGAGACTCATTTTTAACCTAAGGATACCTGCAAATTGAAAGTGAGGGCATAGAGAATGATCTATCACGTGAATGGATTAAAAAAAAAAAGCCAGAATAGCATACTTTTTTCAAACAAAATGACTTTGGAACAAAGACTATAACAAGAGACAAAGAAGGACATTATATGAAGGGCACAATCCAAAAGGAAGATGAAAACTGTAAATATTTATGTACCCAACATAGAAGCACACAAATACATAAAACAGTTAATAATGAACATAAAGAAACTCATTGATAATAAT
Source organism: Mustela lutreola (assembly GCF_030435805.1). Classification (NCBI taxonomy): domain Eukaryota; kingdom Metazoa; phylum Chordata; class Mammalia; order Carnivora; family Mustelidae; genus Mustela; species Mustela lutreola. The sequence goes on along the minus strand of NC_081304.1, from coordinate 46,789,981 downwards.
ACAATAATAGCAGGAGAACTTAACACCCCATTTACGTCAATGAACAGATTGTTTAAACAGAAAATAAAGAAGAAAATAATGGCTTTGACCAACACGCTGCATCAGATGGACTAACAGATATATTCAACCTAAAGCACTAGAACACACTTTCTTTTCAAGTGCAAATGGAACATTCTCTAGAATAGATCACATGTTAACCCACAAAACCAGTGTCAACAAATTGAAGAAGACTGAGATCTTATCATGCATCTTTTCTGACCACATGCTATGAAACTAGAAGTCAACCATAAGAAAAAATCTGGAGGGATCACAAATACATGGAGGTTAAATAACATGCTGTTTAAAAGTGTAAATTGAATAAATGAAGTGCAATACAGAAAGGCTTGGTTTCAGGTTTGTATCAGAGATGATGAAGATTCCATTCAGTCAAAGATTTTCCCAAATGAGCTGAACTTCTTTCTCCATTACACATAACTTTTGTATTGTAGAAATGAATATGAAATATTTCTACCTCACCTCTCTGATATTTCTAAACAAGGCTTATTCCCTCAGACTTGATTTTTTTAAATTGTTTTCTTTTTGTTAATTAATTTATTTATTTATCCCAGCAATTCCTTCAGCCTCTATCAGCTGCTCTGGAACAAACTATAAATTTGTCAAAGGAACAAAAATTTCTTGATTCCTATTACTGTTTTATTTAAATAGCTTTTCCCCTATAGAACTGATTTTCTTTCTTTCTATCTCTCTCTCTCTTTAATTTATTTATTTGTCAGAGAGAGAGAGTCCAAGCAGGGGAAGTGGCAGACAGAGGGAGAAGCAGGCTCCCAGGACCCTGGGACCATGACCCAAGCTGAAGGCAGATGCTTAAATGACTGAGCCACCCAGGCATCCCTGATTTTCCTTTTCTTTTTAATTCTTTTTGTTATCCATTCCCCCCCAACACACACACACACACACACACACACACACACACACACACACACACTTTACAGATATCTTTCCTCCTTGAAATAAGATGCAGTAAAGATTTAGCCTGCCTGGGTTCAAATCCTAGCTCTGCTGTTCATTAGCTGTGTGGCTTTGGCAAATTACTTAACCTCTTTGAGGTTCAGCTTCCTAATCTGTAATTTGTAAATCTGTATCTACCTCATAAGATTGTTATGAGGATTAAATGAGTTAGTAGATGTCATTCACTTAGAACAAGGCCTGTCATATATCATAAGTGATAGCTATTGTCATCTTTATTGTGCTCTCCTTCCTAAGCCAGTCTCTAACCCCATTTCATCATATTCATTTCCCATTTGCATTCATCACAATACCTTTTGGAAGCTGCAAAGACAAAGAGCCATGACATTCATTAAGGCCAGAAGAGGGACCTCACTCTGAAGACTGTCTGCCTGTGAAAACCCGCTGCAGGGCCCCCTGCACATCGGGGTTTTAGAGGCTGTAGATGAGTAGGTTCAGCACGGTGCTGATGACAGCAATGAGAATGCTGATCCCTTTGTCCTTGTCTGAGGCCTCCACTGAGCCCAGCCTCATGTAGCTGAAGACACCTGTCGCTTAAATATGCCCACCATGCTGAGATGGAAGCCACATGTGGAGAAAGCTTTCTTTCTGCCCTCCACAGAGCTGATTCCTAGGGCTGCCACTGCCATGTGTGCATAGGACCCAGTGATGAGGACCAAGGGGACCACCATGAAGGCTGCTGCTATCAAAAGCAGCAGCTCGTTGAGTTGGGTGCTGGAGCAGGAGAGCCAGAAGAGCTGTGGGAGGTCACAATAGAAGTGATTAATCACATGGGGGGGTCACAGAAGTTAAGAGTGGATAGGCAACACTTTGGGTCAGTGCATTGGTGAAGGAAAGGACACATGACATGCCCACAAGCCAGTGCTTGCTGGATTCCTCAGCTCATGTGGGTGCTGTAGGTGAGGGGCTGGCAGATGGCCAGGTAGAGGTCAGAGGCCATGACTGTCAGCAGGAAGCAGTCCACTCCTGCCACGGGGTGGAAGGAGAAAAGCTGGGAGAGGCAGGCCATGTAGGGAATGCTTCTGGTTTTGGAAATGCAGTGCCTCAGCATGGCAGGGACAGTGACACAGATGCATCCATCATCTAGCAGGGACATGTTCCCCAGAAAGAAGTACATAGGCCTCAGAAATGAGCATCTTCCAAGGGGAACCAAAGCCATATGATGCTATATAACATACAACCTCTAGAACCATTAAAACATTTTGTTCTTCCTCAACATGTTTCCAAGTACAACCTTCATGGGTATGGTAAAAGTCATTCATTTATTTAACAAAAAAATTTTTAGCACCTACTACTGTTGACTTTACAAATAAAAGTCAGTTATTTTCACCAGCAAAAATAGGTTTATTCAGGAATAGGAGATAACTGCTGTTTGGAACAAGCAAGCTATGGCAAAAAAAAAAAAAAAAAAAAAAAAACCCAAAAACAAAAACAAAACCATAGGCTCACCCAACAAACAAAAGAGAGGAATGTTACTTTATGAAGAAGGAGGAAGTTGGGAGGAGTTGTCCCTTGGAGAAAAGCAAGAGTTAAGGGTGATGTTGGTTTTTCACTGGGTGAGTTGCTGGGGTGGTCTATTTCTTCTCAGAGATGAAATGTACATCTTTCTCTTTTGGGACCTGAAATTGATGATTCTTTTCCCTTGAGAATTTTTCTGTTAAGATCTGTAATTGATAGGTTTTCATACAATTGAGGCAGAGTGGTACAGAGTGAGAGCCCCCATTCTGACTTCCACACTCCATTTTAGTGATATCTTTCCCTTCATTAATTTATGCACTATGTGTCTGCCTTGTTATCAACATTTTATGGAGTTAAAATGAATTTCAGAAAGCCTTAAAGTGTGGCAAAGATCACATACAGTGTTGGGGATGGAGTTGGGACTTTGGGTTTCTGGGAGAAAGATGGGCTGGACTAAACCAGATGGGTTGGATCCCTCTTCCTAGCCTTACCTGCAGCCTGGGGCTGAGAGGAGGGTGGAGCCTAGGCAGGATTTGCTCCTATATTATCCCTGGAGCAGCGTCTCTGGGCCTCCATTCTCAAACTCGGCATCTCTTCTAGTCTCAAATGAATGACTTGCCCTTTTCCTGCTTCCAGATAATCCAGATCCTGTAGCATCCTGATCCAAAATGTTTTCCAACCTTAAGGCCCCCAATATCATAAGGAAAGATAAAGATTTGGGATACCTTTTAGACCAGTACTGCCCTACTTTTGCTAATTCCTGAAAGTGACTTTAGGCATCAAGTATGACTTATTAACAATTATTAAATTAAACAATTATTAACAATTCCTGTTCAGTAAGAAAGCTTTCCTACTGGTTTTCTTTATTAATGTCAATTTTTAATTTAAATTATGGTTAGTTAACATATATGGCAAAATTAGTTTCAGGTGTAAAATTTAGTAATTTACCCATGGATTTAATTAACAAGTCTGGGAGAAACTCTTTGCAGGATCAGTTGAGTAGCTTTGTAATGGTTCAAGGCTATCATAAGTCAAAGAAGAATAGGCAGGGCATTAGGATCTTTGTTGACAGCTGTCCATAGAAGGGGACCTGCAGGGTACAGAGCCTAAAGGGAACCTATTATTGCACCTCCATACTGTTTTCCAGTGTGGTTGTACCAGCTTGCATTCCCATCAACAGTGTAAAAGGGTTCCCTTTTCTCCAAATCCTTGCCAACACTTATTTTTTCCTGTCTTGTTCATTCTGGCCATTCTAGCTGGTGTAATGGTATCTCATTGTGGTTTTGATCTGTATCTCCCTGATGGCTAGTGATGTTGAACTTCTTTTCATGTGTCTGTTAACCACTTATATGTCTTCTTTGTTAAAGTGTCTGTTCATGTCTTCTGCCCGTTTCTTGACTGGATTATTTATTTCTCAGCTTTAAAAAAAATCTGTATTTTGAGCTTCATTTAATTAATTTTTATAATGACTTTCTAATATTCTATCATTTGCATTTGCCAAAATCTATTTAACCACTGGATATTTAGTTTCCAACTTTCCACTTCCATAAATAATAATGCAACCAAATCTGTTTCTCTCTGATGTTTGTCCTGTGTCCTAAATAGTTTCTACCTCCAGTTTGTGCAAAGATCTTTTCTCATCCTTTGATACTCTACATTCTCAAGACTAGATTCCTTGTTACCTTATGACAAAAGTACAAATTACAGAACTATTTATCTTTTATATAAGGGACAGGGGAAACATGTATTCTTCATATCCCCCACCAATATTGTTAATACTTCTTCCTTATATCTTTGTTTTGAGAGTTTTAATTGGCTTCAAGATCTACTGACTTATTTGTTAGCATAGGTTTTTCAATTCCATTAACTATGAAGGAAAAGAAAAGAACACTAATTATGTAAACATATGGTGATTCAAAACCCTCATGTAATAAAGATCACCCAGTGGAAAGGAAGCAAATTTGCTTGAGTGTTTAGACCATTTAATTTCTTTTGGGACTTAATGATGATTCTTATACAGCTGCTACTGATGACCGTTGCATCATTTTTAGTTAAGATAATAATGAAATCGTGATAACTCAATAGAATAACCTTATTACAATCTCCAGACTTTTGCCACAGAGCTGAAAAAGTCTACAAAATCTGTTTTTAAGGGTGCCTGATTAGCTCAGTTGGTCGTGTCTGCCTTTGGCTCAGGTCATGATCTCAGGATCCTGGGATCAAGCCCCACAATCAAGCTCCCTGCTCAGAGAGGAGGCTGGTCCTCCCTCTCTCTCTGCCTGCTGCTCTGTCTACTTGTGCTCTCTTGCTCGCTCTCTCTCAAATAAATAAAATCTTAAAAATTTTTTTTAAATCTGTTTTTAATTTTTTACTTGATTAATAATACTTTGCTCAGTTTTATTTTTAATGTGTTTCATAAATAAAACAACAGTATGACAATATTGCATATGCAGTGGTCTTCTCAGTTTGAGAATGAGTTATTTCACCTAAGAACTAAGGTTCCAGGAGGCCTGCTGTGGTCAGCTTGCATGAGGGATAGCAGAACCTCCTGGGAGAGGGCAGAGAGAGTTGCTATGCCCAAGTCCAAAGCCAAGGGGTTGAATATCAAAGTAAGCTCACCTTCTTGTGCCATTTTCCCTTGCTTCACCTCCAGACTCACACTGGATCCAAGGAAGAGAGCGTTTAAATAAGGAGGTAATAAATAAAAAGATTTCTTGATTATTCCTTTATTGGTAGGTATTTAAATTACTGTATTTAAAATTTCTCTTCATACACATGGTTCTACTACATTTAGATCAGATTTCTAGAAATGGTTTCAAAGATTATGAAGACTGATATATTTGATAAGAAGTTATTTTACCAAGCCCTCTAATCAATAATGGACTTTTTCCCCCTAACGTTTTTCAAACATAAAGTTCAAATAGTTATACAGTGAATACCCATGTCCCCATCATCTCAATTTTACCATTATAATTTTACTGTACTTGTTTTATCACATATTTATCCATCTGACCTTCCCGCTTTCCATCTATCATTCCATCTTACTCTTTGATGCATTTCAAATAAAACTATAGGCATCAGTACGCCTCTCCCTAAATAATTCAGCATGCATACCAATAACATGAGTTCAACATTTGCTTACAGCTCTTTTTTTATGCAAAAAAAAAAAAGATGTAAAAGGTTGTATGATTACCTTTATATGACATTCTAAAAAAAAAAGACAACTATAGTGATGGAGACACATCAGTGATTTCTAGGGGGATAGAGAGGGCAAATAGGATTGACTACAAAGGGACATGAAGGGATTTTTGGAGTGATAGAACTATTCTATATCTTGATGGTGGTGATGTATACAACTGTATTCATTGGTCAAAACTCATAGACACCTATAAAAGGTAAATTTTACTGTTTTTAAATCATACCGCAATAAAACTGACTTTAAAAAAAGAATACTAAAGCAATAAAGTGAATATCTTACCTACTACACAAATTTATGAAATAGAACATTCCATTGTCTTTAAAGATTCCTGTGTGTCCCTCCTTAATCCTAATCCTTTATCTCCTTACTCAGGTAACATTATTCTGAAAAAAAAAAATCCACTTAAAATCTTTTTGTTACTTATATATGATTCTCTAAGCAAAATATTAAGTTTTTAATATATTTAGTCTTTATGTAAATGAGATCACTCAATAGTTATTCTTCCTTTGACTTGTTTATTTCACTCAATGTGTTTGTGTGGTTCTCTGATAGTGAGTGCCAAAAACTGTTGCTCATTTGTTTTTTTTTTTTTTTTTTTAAGGATGTATAGCACTGTGTGATGTGATGAGACCACAATTCATTTGCTTTTTGTCTGAAGGCATTTTGCTTCTGTGAACACTCTTGTACTCATCTCCTGGTGCACAAATGCAAGAATTTGTCTAGGGTCTCCAATTAGGAATGGAATTTGTGTATTTTCAGATTTAAAGGATAAAATAAAATTATTTTCCAAAATGATTGCACCATTTTATAATCTTACCAGCAGTGTATAAGAATTGTTGTTGTGCTATTTTTAAAAAAAGATTTTATTTATTTATTTGACAGACAGAAATCACAAGTAGGCAGAGAGGCAGGCAGAGAGAGAGGAGGAAGCAGGCTCCCTGCAGAGCAGAGAGCCCAATGCGGGGCTCTATCCCAGAACCCTAGGATCACAACCTGAGCTGAAGGCAGAGGCTTTAACCCACTGAGCCACCCAGGCGCCCATGTTGTGCTATATTTTCATCAAAACTGGCTATTATCTCACTTATTCATTTGGACCAATGTATTGAGTATGAAATGGTGTCTCCAGTGTGCTGCTCATTTGCATTTGCTAGATAACCAATAGGATTGAGATTCCTTTCCTAATTTCATTGGCCATTTGTGTTTCCTGTGAAATCCTAACTTTTGTCTATTATCTCTTGTGTCCCTTTTATTTTTGTACTAGTTGTAGAAGTTCTCGATATGTCTTGGATTCTTCAGAGTAACTCTATGTGCTACAAATCTCTTCTAATTTGTGGCTGTCTTTTCACTTAAAAATTGTTGTTCTGTGATGAGTAGAGGTTTAAAAATTTAATGTAGGCAAATCTTAGTCTTTTTTAAATGATCAATGTTTTTTGGACTGCTTTAAGAATGACTGAGCTCCTAGAGGATCATGAAGATATCCCATAAACTATTCTTAAGACTTTACAATTTGACTCTACAATGTAAGTTCCTCATGCACCTGAAGCTGATTTTTCTGTGTGGCGGAGAAAGACATCATGTTATTGCTGCTGCCCCTCGGAACAATTTGTTACTTAAACTGTAATCCCTGGAGGATTTTACTAGTTGCCAAGCACATTTAGATATGGCCTTAAGAAATACATATACTGGCAACAGGTCTTTGAGGAGAAGGACGATATATGACCGTGAAGCTGAGCAGCCGGGAATGCCCGGTCAGCTCAGGGTGGAACGAAAACCGCCTGCTTCCCTTTTCCGTTATCACTCCTTTCTCTTCCCAGAAGCGCCTGTTGTTAGTTAGATGAGTCCTTTGAATGTGCTTGTTTAACTATAAGCTTTATCCTCCTCCTTGCTTGTCTGCAAGACAGGATTAACGTTTGACCTTCATCAATCTTTCTGTTGGCTATTGTTTCTATCCAATAAAAGTGAGACTGTGGAGTTTCTCATGGCAGCAGTCCTTTTTGACTGTTGTCCCCTGCTCCCAGTCTCTTGCAGCTGACTTGTTTGTGCCCAATTCTTCTCCTGTTGCTGGCTGGAAGTGGCATGTTATCTTTTTTTCTCTATCGATACACTGTTTACTGGAAGGTCTGTCTTTTTACTACTGCTCTGTAGGCTGCCTGTGTCACATATCAAATTTATACATATTATTTTCAGGCTCCCTAATTCACCCTTTTGGTCCATTTCTCTAATTTTGTTCAGGGAGGACATAGTCTTAATTACAACACCTTTAACATATGCTCTGATACCTTGTAGGGCAGTCAGGTGCAGCTTTTTGAGACAGAGAGTCATACTGTGAGTAGCAGTTTTTAGGTAGCAAGGTCTCCATTATGATGGGCAGTCACTGCTTGAACAGGCAGTAGGGCCCTGAGGGAGGGCTAAACAACCTCTCCACATTTTCTGTTTGTTAATCTTATCATTGGATCCTTGGTTTCTAAGGATCTGACCTAAAAGCAAAAGTGGGAGACCCTGGGACCCCATGGTTCTTCTTAACACAACTCAGTTCTACTGCCACTTCTAGTTTCATTATGGTACCTGCGGAGACCGAGAAAATTAAGGCCATCCCACCTCAAGCTTAGCTGATGTGGGAAACAGAGGCAGAAGAAAATCATTAAAATTCCTCACCTACTGATAAGCCCTTGAAACAGACAGAGTGGCTCTCCCCTGGAGACTTAACTGCCCTCACCTTGAGATTTTGCTAAGGACAACCCTAGCCTAACCAACCCCTACCCCAACAGGTCTGAGCAGGATCCTGTAAGTCTACTTTAACAATTCCTTTATCTCTAAACCTCCAAGATAGTGTCGAGAATCATTCCCAAGTGTATGGCCCACTGATAAACATCTAAAGGGTCTCACAAGAAGATTTTTATTATTGGTAATAAATAACCTTTCTCCCAACAATAGCTAGCCCCACAAGATCCTGAAGACCTTGCTTCCAAAATTCCTTAGGGACTTACGCCATCCCTAATCCCCTTTGTCCTCACCCACCACCGAGTCCACCCCTACTCTGCCTTTAAAAACTCTGACTGTAATCTGGTTCGGGGTCCAAGTCCCTACTCCACTGTGACAGGTATACTTGGGCCCAAGCTTAAGCTTGTCAAATAAACCCTCATGTGATTGCATCAGTGCTTGGCTCCTTGGTGGTCTCTCAGATGTGAAAACTCAGGCATAAAAGTACCCCCATAATGCAATCCCAGTGCCCTTAAGATGGACGGCATTTCATTCCTGAGGACTTATTAGGAAATGGGGTTTGCAGAAGGCTTCTTCCTTTCCCCCCCTTCATTGTTCCTCCTCTTATCCCTAGGCCGAGTCAAGTCTGGGAGCAGGCTGCTCTCTGCTCAGAGCTCTATTCTGGACCAGGAATCTGGGAAAGCAAGGCATTGAGGCTGGACTCTAGTTAAGTCCCAGCTCCACCACAGTTTCATGGGTGACACTGAAAAGACAAATACACATTCTAGGGATTGGAGAGGAAGATGGTGGTGGAGTAGGTGGACCTAGGCTCCCCTCATTCCGTGAACACAACTAGATAATTAACAAATCATCCTAAATAATCCAGAAATTGACCTGAAGACTAACAGAACAAATTCCACAACTAAAGGGAGGGAAGAGACTACATCAAAGAAGGTAGGAAGTGCAGAGACATGGTTTAGGGGAGAAAGAGATCATGGGTGCTCCAGAGGGGAGGGAGCCATGAACATAGAGAAGAGTGAGAGAAAGGAGCACACAGAAGGATACGTAAGGAGAATGTTTCCCCAAAACCACTCGCTTGGAACAGGAGAGGGGCTGCATCTCAGGAGTTCTTATAATCACTGGGGCCTTAACGTCTGAAGCTTTAAAGGTCAGTGGACTTGGCTGGGGTAAAGCCCAGAGGGCAGTAGGCTATTCCTGGAGAGAAGGCAAGGAAACAACTCAGGGGCAGAGAGCATGGAAACAGTAATCTGAAGAGCATAAACACAGAGCCACCTTCAGGAAGCAGCAGAGCACCCATACTGGCTGCCTAACTTGCAAATACCAAACACCACTCCCCTGCACTCTGGTGGGACTGCCTGCCCTTCTCTCATGTCTGCCTCAGTCCCAGGATGGCAAGATCCTCCCCCAGAAGACCAGCAGAAGCCCCTGCCCCCCAGCATGTCTCCAGCCCAGAGAGTTCTGCAAGGCATCAATTCTGGTAGAAGTCTCGTTAGGTCTCGTTTCACAAGCAGACTAGAGCACACCTAGTTAACAGTTGCCATTTTCAGGCCAGGGACCAAACACTGCCACTACAGGCAAGGAGAGCCTCTGTAGATTACTGGCCTGAAGGATAGAACAGCCACAACATAACATCAGAACACATACAGCACACATGGGAGATAATGAAGTTTTAGAATATAAGTGAGGTTCAGTGGGGTGAGGTTTGGTGGGGTGAGGTCAGGAGCCGATGACCAAGAAAGAGTTCTTGAGACATCTTTGGTGCAAAATAGTGTTTTATTAAAACATGGGGACAGGATCCATGGTCAGAAAGAGCTGTTGTCCCCAGGGATGTGAGGGGGTGGCAGGTTATGTACCATGGGGGTGGGGAAGTAAGGAATAGGGGGATGTTAATAGAACTTTCATATGCTAAAGAGAACCTACAAGATACCAGAGACTTTACCATTGTCAAGGTCATTTTCCCCCTCTAGCGAGGTATTAACATTAAGATGGGTGGGAGATTCCTAAATAATGTCACATATGTCTCACCCAGGATTTGGGGCGGGGAAGGTTGGAGGGTGTTAGCTTTTGCTTTGTCCTCAGCCAGCCTTCTGTTCCCTCATCAAGAGACACTCTCCAAAGCACCAGGACCAGGGAACTACATGACCACTTCTTCAAAAGACCATTACTTTCAGGAGCAGGAGACATTTTGGTGACTTTTCTAATACAGAGAAGAAGGCAGAAACAAAGTGGCAAGACAGAGGACTTTATCCCATATGAAAGAACAAGATAAGGTCAGAGATCTAAGCAAAACAGGTAAGTAAATGCCTGATGGAGAATTTAAAGTAACAATCATAAGGATACTCACTGGGCTAGAGAAAAGAATAGAAGACATCAGTGAAACCCTGACCACAGATTAAAGAGTAGAAAAAGAATCAGCCAGGAATAAAGAGTGCAATAAATGATATTGAAAAAAAAAAAAAAAAAAGGTTTGATGCAATGAACAGCAGACTAAAAGAAGCAGAGGAACAAATTAGTGACCGAGAAGACAAAATAATGGAAAATAATGCAGCTGAATGAAAGAATTATGGGACACAAGAATTGACTTAGGGAATTCAGTGACTCCATGAAACGTAGTAATATTTGTATTATAGGAATCCCAGAAGTACAAGAGAGAGAAAAGGGGACAGAAATTTTATTTGAAGAAAGAAGAACAGAAAACTTCTGTAATCTGGGGAAGGAAACAGACATCCAGATTCAGGAGACACATAAACTCCCACAAATGTCAACAAAAGCAGGCCAACACATATTGCAATTAAATTTGTGAAATATCATGATAAAGAAAAAATTTATAAAAGCAACAAGACAAAAGAAATCCTTAACTTACAGGGGAAAACCCATAAGGCCAGCAGGAGATTTCACAACAGAAGAGAGTGGCATGATATATTCAAACTGCTGAATAGAAAAAATGTGTAGCCAAGAATACTCTATCCAGCAAGGCTATCATTCAGCATAAGAGAAATAGTTTCCAGGACAAACAAAAACTAAAGGAGTTCATGATAATAAACCAGCCCTGCAAGAAATATTAAAAGGGACTCTGAGTGAAACGGAGAGGCCAAAAGTGAGAGAGGTAAAAGGATCAGAGAAAATTTCCAGAAACAATTACAAAACAAGTAGTAAAATGGCAATAAATACATATCTACCCATAATTACTTTGAATGTAAATGGGCTGAATGCTCCAATCAAAAAACATAGGGTGTATGGTATAAGAAAGTGGTCCAGTTTCATTCTATTGCATGTTGCTTTCCAGTTTTCCCAACTGTTTGGGAACTGTTTCCCATTTGTTGAAAAACAGTCTTTTTCCCGTTGGATTTCCTTTGCTTTGTCAAATATTAATTGACCATGGGGTTCTGAGTTTATTTCTGGGTTTTTCTATTCTGTTCTGTTGATTGACATGTCTATTTTTGTGCCAGTACCATACTGTCTTGATCATTACAGCTTTGTAGTATAACTTGAAGTCCAGAATTGTGATGCCTCCAGCTTTGCTTTTCTTTTTCCAAGTTGCTTTTGCTATTTGGGGTCTTTTTGATTCCTTACAGATGTTAGGATTATTTGCTCTAGCTCTGTGAAAAATGCTGTTGGTATTTTGATAGAGAATGCGTTAAATGTATAGATTGCTTTGGGTATTATAGACATTTTAACAATGTTTGTTCTTCTGATCCATGAGCATGGAATCTCTTTCCATTTCTTTGTGTCCTTTTCAATTTCTTTTATCAGTGTACTATAGTTTTCAGGGTACAGGACTTTCACTTCTTTGGTTAGGCTTATTCCTAAGTATATTATTACAGTTTTGGGTGCAATTGTAAATGGGATTGATTCCTTAATTTTTCTTTCTGCTGCTTCATCATTAGTTTATAGACATACAACAGATTGCTATGTGTTGATTTTGTATCTTGCAACTATACTGAATTTGTGTCTCAGTTCTAGCAATTATTTGGTGGAGTATTTTGGATTTTCTCTAGAGCATCATGTCATCTACAAATACTTCTTTTTACTTCTTCCTTATTGATTTGGATGCCTTTTATTTCTTTTTGTTTTCTGATTGCTGTGGCTAGGACTTTCTGTACTATGTTGAAGAGAAGTGGTGGACATCCCTGTCTTGTTCCTGACCATAAAGGAAAAGCTCTCAGTTTTTCCCCTTTTAGGATGATATCAGATATGGGTTTCTTGTGGACAGCTTTTATTATATGGAGTCCTCTAAACCTACTTTGTTGAGGTTTTCATCATAAAGGGATTTGTACTTTATCAAATGCTTTTTGTGCATCTGTTGAAATGATCATATGGTTCTTATCCTTTCTTTTATTAATGTGGCATATCATGTTGCTTGATTTGTGAATATTGAACTACAATTGCAACTCAGGAATAAGCAAAGGAAATAATCAACAAAACTATAAGGCAACCTACAGAATGGGAAGATATTTGCAAATAACATATCTGATAAAGGTTAGTATCCAAAATATATAAAGAACTTATGAAACTCAACACTCAAAAAATGAATAATCCAATTAAAAATGAGCAGAAGACATGAATAGACTTTTTAAAACAAATTCAATTAGGTAACACATACTGTATTATTAGCTACAGTAGTGGAATTAGTGATTTCATCAGTTGCATACAACACCCAGTGTTCTTTGCAATATTAAGTGTCCTAAACTTAATCCTTATCTCCAATTATCTCTTCCCCCTACAAAACTCCCCTCCAGCAACCATTATTTTGTTTCCTAGAATTAGGGATCTCTTATGGTTTGCCTCCTTCTGTGTTTTCATCTTAATTTTATTTTTCCTTCCTTTCTCCTAAGTTCATCTGTTTTTTTTCTTAAATTCTACATGAGTGAAATCATTTAATATTTGTCTTTCTCTGATTGACTTATTTCGCTAAGCATAATACCCTCTAGTTCCATTCATGTCATTGCAAATGGCAAAATTTCATTCTTTTTGATGGTTGAGTAATATGCCATTGTGTATAGGTACACATGTGCAGACACACACACACACACACACACCATATCTATCTTTATCCATTCATCTGTCAGTGGGCTTCTGGGCTCTTCCCATATTTTGGCTATTGTGGACATTGCCGCTATAAACATTGGCACACATGTGCCCCTTCGAATCCCTATGCTTGCATCCTTTGGATAAATAACTAGCAATGCAATTGCTGGGTCATAGGGTAGTTCTATTTTTAATTTTTTGAGGAAACTCTATACTGCTTTCCAGAGTCACTACACCAATTTGCATTTCCACCAACAGTGTAAGAGGGTTCCTCTTTCTCTGCATCCGTACCAACACCTGTTGCTTCCTGACTTAATTTTAGCCAATGAATAGACATTTTTCCAAAGAAGACATATAGGTGGCCAATAGACACATGAAAAGTTGCTCAACATTAGTGATCATGAGGAAAATATAAATCAAAACTACAATGAAATATCAATTGACATTTGTCAGAATGACTAAAATCAACAACATATATATGAATATTACTCAGCCATAAAAAAGAATGAAATCTTTCCATTTACAATGATGCGGAGCTAGAGAATCTTATATTAAGTGAAATAAGTCAGGCAGTGAAAAACAAATATATGATTTTACTCATCTATGGAATTTAAGAAACAAAACAAATGAACGGGGGGGGGCAGGAGGAGAGAGGCAAAGACTCTTAACTATAGAGAACGGATGGTTACTAAAGGGGAGATGGGTGGGAGGATAGGTTAAATACGTGATAGAGATTAAGGAGTGCATTTGTTGTGTTGAGCACTGACCATTATATACAAGTGTTGAATCAGAATATTGCACACCTGAAATTAATACTGCATTGTATATTAACTAATCAGAATTTAAATAAAAACTTTTAAAAAAGAAAGAAAAAGAATAGATAGATAAACTTTCTTGGCTTCCCTGCCCTCTGAGATAAATGGAATTACTAACACCCTCATGGAACAATATGAGAGGTGGAGTAAGGAGTTAGATATCAAGACTTTTTGAGAAAATCAAAAGCATCAGAATTGTGAAGCATCATTATTGGGTTCATTAAAGCCTTTGGTTATTTATTCATCTGTGGCTCCCCAAAGCCCCATCCTTCCTAGGAGTACTAATTTTTGAGGTCTACAGGGATAGCACTGCAGTGGATACAGTCCCACAACAGAGATGATCTCATCTCTCTATCACTCATTTTCTTATATATGGCCCCTTCCACGCTCTCCCAGGCTGGGGCCTACATAGCACTGCACCCTCTTCACTCCCTTCATCAGAAACTTTTCCAGCTTCTGTACCTGCAATAAGGTGAGTATTCTCTAGGGTCCTCTTTCTGCTCTCTGATAATAGATGAGACCCTTAAGTTGTTACCAAGCAAGTCAACCCTCCTATTTCACAAAGGTTTCAGTAAAGAGACTCTTGTTTGGGGTAACACATCAAGTGAGGGGAAAGGGTTGACACCCTCCTATGCCAAGGCATTTTGTCATTCTTGGACAAAGCCTACCTTCTGTGTTTATTGGAGTATGAGGGCATTCATCTTATCTAGTCTCCTGTTGGACCCATTCCTTAGGAAGTAACCTTTGGCTAGACCCCTACATCAGATGGTTAGAGTTTATCTTCATCGTCAGGTGCATAAAACTTTTAGCTGGAATATCAGAGCAGAAATCAGTGAAAACCCAGTGAGGATAGCTTGGGGCTCACCTAAGAATGGTTATCTAGGAGGACCTCTTCAGTTGAGGTGACCATGGTGATCTTGTTTAAGATGGACTTCCTAGATACATAGATCAGTAGTCATCATGTTACTGAACCCAAATCAGTAACATGCAAGATTCAAAAGACCAGTTTTGCTTGGAAAGCCATTTGAGCTTTACTTGGGAGGCCAGCCACATGAGGAGGAGGCAGATACTTGTCCAAAGGTTAATTCCCAGGTTTCTGCCTGGCTCAGCAGTTTTTAAAGGGATTTAGGGTAGCTAATTGGCAAAGGCAGTACAGCTGGCCTGCAAGATTTCTTGATCACATGCAGACTCCATGGTAAACCAACTACAAATGTTATATCAGTGTTTGGGGGCTGTGTGAGGGGACTAGGTTCTTGTTTTGTGATGTGCAGGAGTCATGTGTTCTTTCTATAAAGGAAGGCTCAATCTATAAACACATGAAAGGAGTTTAGTAAAATCATTTGTGTGACCCAAAAAAGAAAATATTTTGCTAATAAAATTGTTAATCTAATCAGAAAGCTGAGGCAACTTCAAAGAGACTTGCTGGCTTCTGTGGCCTAGGAAAGTTCTGGTTCTTCATTCCTCAAGGCCAGTTCTTGGCAAATCTAACAGAAAGTAAATTAGTTCTGTTACAGTTCAAGGGCCTTAGGTCAGCAAATAAAGAGTGTGTTATCCTGGAGCAAGTTAACCCTTAAGATCAGCTGGAGTACTGTTACAGTCATAAAATCTTGGGGGGTGATGTTTCACCTCTACAGAGTGAGGGTTATATGACATTTCTGCAGGGTGTACCTTTCTTGTCTGGACTAATTTATTCATAGGCTCTATCCCCCACCCCACCCCCATTCCCAAAGTCTTTGGAGTTGTTTTCAAGAAAAGACATTATGTCAGTGAAGCAATTATTTTAACTTCTATCTTAACTGTTCCCAATAACCCACCTAAAGGGAGCAGAGATTCTCACAGCAATAGTTCTGTGCCTTTTACTCACACTTATACTTCTTTCCAATTCTGTTAATTGTTCCTGGTCTTGCATAAATTCCAGCTTATCCAAAAAATTTTTCCCAACTACTACAGCCTAATCCCATGCCCCGTTTCACCAAAAAGTTTGGTCTTTTGGTCATAGTTTCCAAATGTATGTATGTATGTATTTCAGAAATATTGAGCAGCAGTTGTATGCAAGTGCAATGACGGGCATTGAGAATGCAAAGCTGAATCAAGCATAATCTGTCCCGAAGCCACTTACTGTAGGCAGAGAAGTGGTGGAGTTTCTAGAGAGAAATTACTTTGCAAGAAGGTCACAGAGAGTTCTGTGAAGTATGCAGTTAAAGTGCTGCATGAGATTAGCTGAGGAGCTTCAAGTGGGGGATCAAAAAAACTTTAACAGAACAGAAATATTTTAGTTGAGTGGTAAAGAATTTGAGCACTTGGGTTTAGCAAGAGGACATTCCAGTGAAAATAAACAGTTTGAGCAAATATAGGGAAGAAGGAGATCAAAGAATGTGACCCCTTATAACACAAGTAGATTCAAGGGAACAATTGGGAGGTAGTTTAATTATTCTTTAACTATGTAATATGTGTGGAGAGCTGTTTTGCTTCTTTTGACGTCAAATCACACAATTACAGAATGACTCTAGGCCCATAATTAGACCCATAGGGTGACTCAACAGGAATCATGGATTTCTGAGTTTCCAAAATACCTTAGTGATGAGAGAGTAGAAGGCTAGCTAAGGACAGGAAGAAGTGGACACCCCACAACACCACCCCCCACCAAGTGATACAGGTGACATTCCTCAGGCACTCCTGGCTGCCCTAAAAGGAAAAACAAATAATTAATTTATGGAAATCACTGTCCTGATGGACTTAAGTCTCCCTCAGTTTACTGGAGCCTTAGCAGTTTACAAGGACAAAGCATTTTTAACAATGGTCTAGCTTCCAGAAGGGAATGTAAATAAAATGAAAAGTACTTATAATCTGCAGCCTATTGACAGATACTTGAAGCAGGCACAGTGTAATGTTCCTCCAGGAAGCTCCCAACTATCTTCATGTTAATGACTTGCTACAGGGGAAAACAACCTTAACTTGACAAAGGCAAGGCCTCAGGTATCCTGTGAGTCTTCTTTAACATATGAAAATCCTTTTGAAATCTCCATTTTCCTTACCTTGACCCCATAGTTTATAATCAACCACCCCTCACAATGCTGGGGCAGCAGCTCTTTCTGTCCTCTGTCCTGTCCTCTGGCTTTAATGAACTGAAATTTTGCACCAAAGACATCTCAAGAATTCTTTCTTGGTTATTGACTCCCAATCTCACCCCACTGAACCTCACCAATATTCCAAAACCACATCACTTAGGAGACTCTGCATCAAATTTCTCACCCACATACAATTTTCTTTATAGCATCCCCTAAAACTGACAGCCACCAATATAAAGATCTAATTTGGATTCTGGCATTCAGGTTTTCACCAACTATCCTTGCATGTCTGCAGGTGCTGCTCTGCCTTAATCGCACATATAAAATGAACCTGCATAGAAAAGAGGATTTCTGCAGGATCTAAAGGGGTCAAGAGAGCCTGAGATGGAAAGAGAGAGTGAGAGGTCATTAGGGTGGTTTCCAGGGACTGTTCAGACAGGGCAAGAGGACATGTGTGACAAGGATGTTGCAAGATATTCTAAACTCTAGTAATTTTCCTATATTTGTCATTGTTTTTACATACTACCTATAATTATCAGGAAAACTCTTAACATGAGAAGGAACCAAGTTCTTATTTTGAGAGAATAGGAATAATGGGTGATGACATAGGGGAAGCTGGGGTTGGGACAAATGGTAACTGAAAGGGTCCGTGGACAAAAAGATGAGACTGATACAAAGTGAAGGTCAAGCAAAGCTTTATTTCGCACCAAAGAGGCGACCCCTCCCAGTCTCACAGACTAACTTCTATAGAGTAAAGGCCATGTGGTTGAGCCTGGCCACACACAGGTGGCCAATTGAATTACAATTCACCCTATAGTGGTTATTTGAACTAGCCTATCACTCTGGTCAGAATTGGCGCCCAAAAGTCAGGGCCTACATTTTTGGGTGGTTAGAGAGGTGCTTTCCTGATTGGGTGTTTTCACCTGGCTGGACACATCCTTGTATCTGGGATCCATTATTTCCACCCAGCCTGAGATGTCCTGGTATCTGTGCTCCGTTACTGGGGCTATTTGTCTGTATTTCACCAGTTCTGTTTCTAAGTGCTTTCCTCTTGGGGGGAAGGGGCAGGTTCAATCTAAGTTTACTGCATAAACAACAAAATGGCTCGCTCTAACTAAGTAGGCCCTTACAGTAACCTGCCATCAGCTAGAGGAAGACCATAAGTTATAGCATTGAAGAGGCGTGGAAAGCAGGCTATTTTCCTCTGGGCAAAACATGCTGTCTTTGGGTGAAATGAAAAGCAGAGGGCTGGGAGGCAGACTGTTGGTGACTGAGAAGGACCCTCACAAAACTGCACTCATGAGAGACCTGAGGTTCTGTTATATTTGGTGAGAGATTCAGAAAATCTGAATCAGGAAGACCTACCAAAGAAAAGACCCTCATAAGATAGGTGAGGGAGGAGAGCTCCAGAATGAACTCTGTGGTTAGTAGGATGCAGAATGAAGTGAGGCAGGTGCTGACTGAAACCGTGACCACAGAGCCTGCTTGTCAGTGAGCTACTTACCACAGGTGTGTGCACCTGAAAGCGTAAGGGCCACAAGGGACAGCTGGGCTAGAGAATAGGTTTCTCAGAACCATGCACCCAAGGGTGTCCGGGTAGCTCAGTTGGTTAAGTGTCTGCCTTCTGCTCAGGTCATGATCTCAGGGTCCTGAGATTGAGCCCCACATTGGGCTCCCTCCTCAGTGGGGAGCCTGCCCTCCCCCCTTTGCGTCCCTTCTTGTTTTTGTTTCTGCTCTCTCTAAAATAAAGAAGTACAATATTAAAAATAAATAAATAAAAAGAAGAGTGCATCCAGAGCAGCCCTGGAGACATGGATTCTTTTATCCCTCATTAAGTGTCAAGAAATGCCCATTGGGGGCTTGGTTGGAAACAGCCAATTTGGGCTGATCAAACCAGTGGACAAGTTTCTTGTGTCCTCATACAAATCCTTTCTCTGATAGCCTCAATTATTTGGTGCAGCAAGCATACAGTGAGTGGTGGCCCAGGATGAGTTACTATTCTAAAATTAAAAAAAAAAAAAGTTTATAAGTATATGCAGTATTCTAATCCCAGCAACTTCAGCCCCACAATGCTCTGCCATCATTTCCTTTTTAATAAAATGAGGAAGTAGATACTCTATAAGATGTCAGCCAACTTGGTACTTCTTTGACTCAGTGATGCTATATACAGAGTATACTGGATACAGCTTCATGCACTGTTGAGGCCACGGTGTGGATGAGGGTTATTGTCAAAATATTTAACGAGTACCAGAATGGTAATCTCTGTCAGTGGTGTGGATGAGGGTTATTGTCAAAATATTTAACGAGTACCAGAATGGTAATCTCTGTCAGTGGGTTCCAGCTGAATATTACTCTGGATATGGGGCTCCCACCATGACTCAGGATCTACATTACTGATGGAAAAGTGACATTGTGTCTTGAATTTTAAAGTATTCCCTGGTATTTAGGAACTTATCTTCATAATTCCTATATCAGAATACAGTTGTAGAAATCATGGCTTTTATAATTATCTATTATGTGTTTAATTATAATTTTAAAAATCCCTACATATTTCCACGTATCACTGTTACCAACTTACTATGTTTTAAAAGGTCCATCAAAAGACAGAAAAAAGTCAAAGGAACTAGTTTAATAAGGAGAAGGTAAATATAGTCTTAAAACATTCATTTTCTGCTAAAACATGCACATAAAGAATAAAAGAGGCCATGAACTTCCACTGATGGATGCCACATAAATTAATGTGGGCAGAAACTGGTAAGCAAGTTGGCTGTTTCATTACAAGTGGGTTGTAATTGTAAAGGAAGTACAATGGAGCAAATGTTATTTCATTACTTCGTGAAGCAGTGAGGCAAAATCAATATGGTTGGGTGTACCATACTCAACCTTTAATCTGCTGGGTAGCAGCTCCCTGAAGCATCTAGAAACATGACAGAGAGGAGGAGCCCTTGAGCTTCTATTGCCAGCCTTTAAAGAGCTCTGTGATCTGGAGGAAACAGATCATTTAAATCTATTAAAAAATATATATTTAGGGGCACCTGGGTGGCTCAGTCGTTAAGCATCTGCCTTCTGCTCAGGTCACGATCCTGGGGTCCTGGGCTTCCTGCTCGGCGGGAAGCCTGCTTCTCCCTCTCCCACTCCTCCTGCTGTGTTCCCTCTCTTGCTGTGTCTCTCTCTGTCAAATAAATACAATCTTTAAAAAAAAAAAAGAAAGAAAAAAATATATTTAGTATTATAAAAGTAATCAGAGACTTTGTAGATCACTTAAAAGCAAAGCAAAGTGGTGAAAAAGGAATTAAAATTCTTCCATATTTTTACCAGTCAGTGGAACTGAGAGATGTTTATTTGGGGTCTTTTTTCTAGGTGCCTACATATATGATTCAGGTATAAGTTCACTTCCTGCTTCATTCTTCATTGTGTAAGATTTCACCTCACTGTTGGGACTTTTGGGTTTTATAGCTAATTGTTGTTGGCATATAAGGAATCTATTGATTTGTGCTTAATTATTTTTTACCTAATCTTTTTTTTTTACCTAATTTTTTACCTAAGTCATTCTCAGTTTCCCAGTTTTTTCTCCTTTCTTTAGTTTTCAATTTAATTGTTTTCAATTTATTCTTTTCTTTCTTGTTTCTATTATCTAAGCTTTTTGTTTCTCTTTGCCTAAAACTTGTTAGAGTAATGACAAACACTTGAAGTAACAAACACCATACTTTCTTGTGCCTGATTTTGATAGATATATCACTACTACTTCACCATTATGAATGATACAGATTTTCAGTGGATATGACCTCTCACATAAAATGGTATACTTCCATTTTAATTGCTGCAAACAGTTTTTTTTTCCTTTTTCCTTTTTCTCAAGAATGTATGTAGATTAGTTGCATATAATACCTAGCGAACACTACATCAAAAACTAATTATGTACTATATGTTGGCTAATTGAACATAATTTAAAAAAAGAAATTAATTGCCATGAAAAAAAGAAGGATGTAGATATTTATGAACTATCCTTTAGAAAATATTCTCCATTTTAAGCCAACAAATATACTAAGTATATTAATAGATTTACTAATGTTAAATCATCCTCTCCTATATAAAATCTATTAGATAATGGATTTCATCTTGTTTTATTTTTTCCTCTCTTCCCCTATGATCCTCTGCCTTATTTCTCAAATTCTACATATAGTGAGATCATAAATAATTGTCTTTCCCTTATTGACTTATTTCACTTAACATTATACCCTCTAGTTCTATCCATGCCATTGCAAATGGCAAGATTTCATTGTTTTTGATGGCTGCATAATATTACATCGTGTGTATATACCACATCTTCTTTATCCATTCATCTATTGATGGACATCTGGGCTCTTTCCATAGTTTGGCTATCATGGACATTGCTGCTATAAACATTGGGGTGCACGTGCCCCTTCGGATCATGACATTTGTATTTTTGGGGTAAATAAATACCCAGTTGTGTAATAGTTGGGTCATAGGGTAGCTCTATTTTCAACTTTTTGAGGAACCTCCATACTGTGTTTCCAGAGTGGCTGCACCAACTTGCATTCCCAACAGTGTAAGATCCTCACCAACACCTGTTGCTTCCGGACTTGTTAATTTTAGCCATTCTCACTGGTGTGAGGTGGTATCTTATTGTGGTTTTGATGTGTATTTCCCTGATGGTGAGTGATGTTGAGCACTTTTTCATGTGTCCATTGGCCATTTGCATGTCTTCTTTGAAGAAACCTCTGTTCATTTCTTGATTGGATTATTTGTCCTTTGGGTGTTGAGTTTGATAAGTTCTTTATAGATTTTGGATACTAGATTTGGATACTGCTATGTCACTTGCAAATATCTTCTCCCATTCTGCCTGTTGCCTTTTAGTTTTGTTGAGTGATTTCTTTGCTGTGCAAAAGCTTTTGATCTTGGTAAAGTTCCAATAGTTCATTTTTGCCCTGCTTTCCTTGCCTTTGGTGATGTTTCCAGGAAGAAAATGTTGTGGCTGAAGTCGAAGAGGTTGCTGTGTTCTCCTCAAGGATTTTGAGGGATTCCTGTTTCACATTTAGGTTTTTCATCCATTTTGAGTCTATTTTTGTGTGTGGTGTAAGGAAATGGTCCAGTTTCATTCTTCTGCATATGGCGGTCCAATTTTCCCAACACCATTTATTGAAGACACTGTCTTTTTTCCATTGGACACTCTTTCTTGCTTTGTGTAAGATTAGTTAACCATAGAGTTGAGGGTCCATTTCTGGAGTCTTTATTCTGTTCCATTGATCTATGTGTCTGTTTTTGTGCCCGTACCATACTGTCTTGATGATGATAGCTTTTAATAGAGCTTGAAGTCTGGAATTGTGATGCAACCACCTTTGGTTTTCTTTTTCAACATTCCTCTCACTATTTGGGATCTTTTCTGGTTCCATATAAATTTTAGGATTATTTTTTCCATTTCTTTGAAAAAAGTTGATGGTATTTTAATAGTAAT
Source organism: Mustela lutreola (assembly GCF_030435805.1). Classification (NCBI taxonomy): domain Eukaryota; kingdom Metazoa; phylum Chordata; class Mammalia; order Carnivora; family Mustelidae; genus Mustela; species Mustela lutreola. The sequence continues at coordinate 46,767,190 of NC_081304.1, read as the reverse complement.
TACATTCAATGTCCAGATTGTTCTAGATAGCATAGAGATTTTCACAATATTTTTTTTCCAATCCATGAGCATGGAATATTCTTCCATTTCTTTGTGTCTTCCTTAGTTTCTTTCATGTGTATTCTATAGTTTTCTGAGTACAGATTCTTTTTTTCTTTGCTTAGGTTTATTCCTAGGTATCTTATGGTTTTGTGTGTGATCATAAATGAGATTGACTCCGTTTCTCTTTCTTCTGTCTTGTTGGTGTAAAGAAATGCAACTGATTTCTGTGCATTGATTTTATATACTGACACTTTTACTGAATTCCTGTATAAGTTCCAGCAGTTTTGTGGTGAAGTCTTTGGATTTTCCACATAAAGTATCATATCTGCAAAGAGTGAGAGTTTGACTTCTTTGTCAATTCAGATGCCTTTTATCTCTTTTTGTTGTCTGATTGCTGAGGCTAGGACTTCTAGTACTATGCTGAACATCAGTGATGATAGAGGACATCCCTGGAAACAAACTGAGGGTTGCTGGAGTGGAGGGGGGTGGGAGGGATGGGTGGGTGGGTGATGGACATTGGGGAGGGTATGTGCTATGGTGAGCAGTGTGAATTGTCTAAGACTGATGAATCACATACCTTTACCCTTGAAACAAATAATACATTATATGTTAGTTTTTTAAAAAAATAATGGACTTCATTTTTTTGTACTTAGGATTTTTGCACACATATTATCAAATGGGGGTAGTGTAGAATAATACCCATTTTTTTTTTGCAAAGTGAATTGGAGGGGCACCTAGATGGCTCAGTTCGTTAAGCATCTGACTCTTGATTTTGGCTTAGGCCACCATCCCAGAGTTTGAGCCCTGCATCAGGCTCCATGCTACGCTTAGGTTTCTTTCTTTTCCTCTCCCACTGCCCCTCTCTCTCCCTCTTCCTCTGTGAAGGAGAGTGTGCTCTCTCTTGCTTTCAAAAATAATAAAAAATAAAAATTAAAAATAATATTAATAATATTATTTAATAATATAAAATAAAAAATTAAAATAAGTTTTAAATTTTTTTTAATCAATTGGAAGGCAAAAATCACAATTTTTTTCCTAAGTTAAGGAAATTTTATATTACATGAAAGCTATATTTACACTGACAGCTTAAAATAATTTGTACAAGAATTATTTGAGCCTAGAGCCTACACCAGGAAGTATATTATTGACGATCTCCTGCCCCCTTTTATTTTTTCAGTTGTAGTTGGTTTATTTGGTTTGGAGACTGTTCTTGAATCGATTGTTCAGACTTAGGAGCAGATAGTATACCAAAGTTATTTGATTTATTTTTGACCTGCTGCCTTTCACTTCTTAATTGTGTTTATCTTGGTATTTTTCTTACTTATTTGCCATATATGTATTCCTTTGCAATATACTTACAAGGACTTATGATACATTCTTCTGTTGTTTCTATTTACTAACTATTCACTTTTGCTTTTAGCATCATATTTCTCCAAATCTCTTCATACAGGTTGTTGGTGGGAGGACCTTATTCCTTGATTCTAGGGAACACTGAAAGACAGGTTTTATATATCTTTCACAAGAAGGGGGAGTACCAAGGTAGTAGTGGTGTAACTCACCGGGAACTTGGGTGAGGACATTGAGGTGAAGAAAGAGGGATAATGAGTTAGGTATGGCCTAAGGAGTGGGAAAATACTCATACTCACTAGAGACACTTAGGAATTTACCTGGGGCTAGGCATTTGAGAGGGAATTGATATATTTTTCTTGAATAACTAAGTTGAGAACGCTGATCTCTTTCAGAGACCTATGGACCTAGAATCCAGGACCAATGGAACAGCTGTTATTGAGTTTATCCTGCTTGGCTTGGTAGAGACACAAGTGCTACAACCAGTTGTCTTTGTAGTCTTCTTCTTTGCCTACCTGGTCACAGTTGGAGGCAACCTCAGCATCCTGGCTGCCATCTTCATAGAGCCTAAACTCCACACCCCCATGTACTTCTTCCTGGGAAACCTATCAGTGCTGGATGTTGGATGCATCACTGTCACTGTTCCCTCGATGTTGTCTCGTCTCCTGTCCAACAAGCGTACAATTCCCTATGGAGCCTGCCTCACACAGCTTTTCTTCTTTCATCAGTTGGCTGGTGTGGACTGCTTCTTACTGACAGCCATGGCCTATGACCGATTCCTGGCTATCTGCCAGCCCCTAACCTACAGCACCCGAATGAGCCAGACAGTCCAGAGGATATTGGTAGCTGTGTCCTGGGCTTTAGCTTTCACCAATGCACTGACCCACACAATAGCCATAGCCACACTCAACTTCTGTGGTCCCAATGTGATCAATCACTTCTATTGTGACCTCCCACAGCTCTTTCAGCTCTCCTGCTCCAGCACTCAGCTAAACGAGCTGCTGCTCTTCGGTCTGGGCATCCTCATGGCAGGTGCACCTGTGATTCTCATTGTCACCTCCTATATCCATGTGGCAGCTGCAGTCCTACGAATCCGCTCTGCTGAGGGCAGAAAGAAAGCTTTCTCTACATGTGGCTCCCATCTCACTGTAGTGGGCATATTCTATGGGACAGGTGTCTTCAGCTACATGAGGCTGGGCTCAGTAGAGGCCTCAGACAAGGACAAAGGGATCGGCATCCTCAACACTGTCATTAGCCCCATGCTGAACCCACTCATTTACAGCCTCCGGAACCCTGATGTGCAGGGGGCTCTGCGGCAGGTGCTCACAGGGAAACGAGCCCTTGTATGAGGAGTGACTTAGGAGGGTAGAACCGCAGCAATTTTTTCCTTCTCTCCTAGCTCCGTGAGCAAAATGACTTCTGTTAGGAAGTAAGACTTCTTGTTCCCCAGGGAGGCTCTACTTAATAATATGTGTGCAGGTTCTGTTGACCAGAATCCTTGGCTAGTTGCCTTTTGGTCCTAGATACCCTTTCCACACCAGATGGAGGTGGGACCCAGGAAGTTCTGCAAGCTGGGAGACTCATGGTCCTACAGGTAGAACCTTTGTTTATTTTCTGCTGAAGACCCCAAAAAGACCCCAGCAAAGATTCTCTACAAACTGGGATATGGAAAGTCACAGCTTAGTACCAAGTGTTAGTACATCCACCTGTCTGGGTTTCCCTGAAACAGCTTCCCCAACTTGCTTTGACACCAGGGTCCCACACAAGATTCTAGACCTAGTACAGTATAATTTGAGACATTGAGTACTCTGTCTACATTGCAAGATTCTAGGGTATTTAAGAGTGAGAGCTTATACTTCCTTTGGGACTTTTTTTTTTTCCTAAAATAGAAACACCATTCATTGATTTTAATTTCCCATTAGAAATTATGTTTATAAAAATGAAAACAAAACAAAATTTTGCCAGTAGAAAATGAAAGTCAAATCTTCACCCTCTCTACCCAAACCCTTCATAATTCAATTTCCAGAAGAAACCGCTATTAAGAATTTGGTACCAAAAAAAAAAAAAAAAGAATTTGGAGGCATCCGGGTGGCTCAGTGGGTTGGGCCTCTGCCGTCAGCTTGGGTCATGATCTCAGGGTCCTAGGATTGAGCACCACATCAGGCTGTCTGCTTGGCAGGGAGCCTGCTTCCCTCTCTCTCTGCCTGCTGCTCTGCCTACTTGTGATCTCTCTCTCTCTCTGTCAAATTAAAAAAAAAAAAGAATTTGGTGCCTCCCATCTAGCTGTTTATACATATATAAATATATTTACATATTTTTGTATCAATATAAAAATATATAGGGGTATGTCACATTTATAGGGACATGTTATGCCATGTCTTTTTTGTTTATACATTACTTGATAGACTTTATTCTCTATCAAAATATTTTTAAAAACTTACCTTGTCTATTTTAATAACTGCCTAGTGTTAATTTATGACTTAACCATAATTTACTAAACCATATTTCTTCTGATAGTTTATATTGTTTCTTGATTTACTATAATTATGATCAATAATAGAAATAATATTCTTCAAAGATGTGATTTTTATTATCTTGCAAGCATTTCTATAAGTTCTAATTAGTAAGATTCCTGAGTTGAAAAAATAAAACAGATTTTTATATTATATATGTAGTATATATAATATATATTATTAATATGTAATTATATTTTATATATATTTCCCCTGATCCCTCACAAAAATTCACTCTTTTATTGTTACAATGATAAGTAAAACTTCTTGCTCCCCACAGCTTTGTAAACAGTAACTATTAAAATAAATTCTCCTAATTTTGAAATTGTAATGGTTGAAAATAACTAATTATTATTTCAATATGCGTATCTTTGACATCACATAAGGTTGAATACATTTTCAAATGTTTATTTTCCATGATGTGAACTAAAAAGTGTCCCACCAAAATTCCTATGTTGAAGCTCTAACCCCCAGTGTGACTATATATGGAATAGGGTGTTCAGGAAATAATTACGGCTAAATGAGATTAATTAGGAAGCATTAATGAGGTATTTTAGGAAGTAACTAAGGCTAAATTAGGTTGTGGCCCTGACCCTGTAAGAGAGGAAGAAACATGCCACGTGAGGACACAGTGGGAAGGCAGCCACCTGCAAGCCAGGAAGAGAAGCCCCACCAGAACCTGACCATGCTGGCACCTGACCTTGGACTTCTAGCCTCCAGAACTGTGAAAAAATAAATTTCCGTTGTTTAATTTAAACCATCTTTTTTTTTTATAAAGGTTTTTATTTATTTGACAGATAGAGATCACAAGTAGGCAGAGAGGCAGGCAGAGAGAGAGGGGGAGGGGGAAGCAGGCTCCCTGCTGAGCAGAGCGCCCCAATGTGGGGCTCCATCCCAGGACCCTGTGATCATGACCTGAGCTGAAGGCAGAGGCTTTAATCCACTGAACCACCCAGGCGCCCCAAACCATCTTTTTTTTTAACCCCAGTCTATGTTATTTTGTTATGGAGGCTTGAGCTAACCAATACAATTCATTAGTACTTCTTCACTGGGAATTAATTTTCCCCAAGGTTATTGTGGAATAATTGATAACTATAATTGTATATATTAAAGTGTACAACATGATGATATGTATACACACACATGAAATGATTACCAAGAACAAGATAATTAACACACCCTCTACTTCACATAGTTAACTCATGTATGTGTATGTGTGGTGAGAATGCTCAATATCTACTCAAATTTCAAGTATACTTATCAACTGTAATACAATACAACTGTATTGTATATTAGATCCCCAGAACTTATTCATCTTATAACTGAAAGTTTGTGCCCTATGTTCTACTCTCCCCATGTTGCCCTGCCTACTTGCCAGTCCCTACCAACCACCATTCTATTCTCTGTATCTATGAAGCTTACTTTTTCTGCTTTTAAGATTTCATGTAGGGGTGCCTGGGTGGCTCAGTGGGTTAAAGCCTCTGCCTTCAGCTCAGGTCATGATCCCAGGGTCCTGGGATCAAGCCCCACATCTCTGCTCAGCGGAGAGCCTGCTTCCTACCTGCCCCCCACCCCACCTGCCTCTCTGTCTATTTGTGATCTCTGTCTGTCAAATAAATAAATAAAATCTTCAAAAAAAAAATTTCATGTAAATGTGATACCATACTAAATTTGTCTTTCTCTTTCTGGCTTATTTCACTTAGCATAATGCTATCAAACTCCATCTTCATTGTAAGAAGTGTCAGAAGTTCCATTTGTGTATTTTTTAGCACTATGTGTGTGTGTGTGTGTGTGCATGTATATCAATATCTATCTATATATCATATTTTCTTTATGTACTCCTCTGTCAAAGGATATTAAGTCATTTCCATATCTTGGCGACTGTGAATAACACTACAGTGAACTTGGAAGTACAGATATTCTTTTCAGATAGTAATTTCATTTACTTCATGTCTATAGCCAGAAGTTGGATTGCTGGATCATACAGTAGTTCTATTTTTAATATTTAGAGGAAATCCCATACTGTTTTCCATTAGTGACTCTACCAATTTACCCTGCCACAAAGGGAACACAAGGTTTGTTTTTTCTCCACATCTCATGAACACTTACTATCTTTTTCCTTTTTGATAATGGCCATCCTGACAGGTGTGAGGTAATGGCTCATGATAGTTTTAATGTGCTGATGATTGGTCATGTTGAGTACATTTTCAAGTTTCCTCTTGCCCATTTGGATGTCTCAGATCCTTTGCCCATTTTTAAAATTGGGTTATTTGTTTTACTTATTGTGTTGAATGAGTTCTTTATATATTTTTTATATTAACCCCTTATCAATTATAAGGCTTGCAAATATTTTCTCCAATGTCATAGGTTGCCTTTTCAATTTATTAATGGCTTCATTTGTTATGCAAATGCTTTTTAGTTCAACATTGGCAAAGACCATAGGAGTCCTTAGTGGCCCAAATGTTATTGGGGTCCTTGGTGGTAATGCCTACTGGCATTTTCCTGCTCTCCGATTTGCCCATGGGGGTAAGCTGAAACTGAGTGGATCCCTCTTGGCACCAGGTCTGGTGGGCTGGCAGTCATGGTGGCCACAGGGTCAGGGTCCTGGGATCAAGTGCACTTGTTGTGGTGATAGTGCTGAGGCCTGACATATGAACATATGCAGCTCTCCCATAGAACTAGGGTTTGGGTTTCTGGGGCTCACAGTGACTCAGGCTCAGAGAGGGAAGGGAAATGTTGCAGTGGCTAGCCCAGGAATAACAAGGGGCAATGGTGGCTTGGGCCTATGTGGCAACGTGCAGCAACAGTTTGATCCTGGTGATGCTGGGTGAGAACTCTGACTCAGGACCTGAGGCACAAGTGCACTGAGTCAAGGTCATAATTCTTTGCAGTGAAAATAAGCAGATATTTGGAGAGCAAGATGGTTATGCTGGAGGCAGCAGCTGGAAGTCAATCTCAGTGCTATGGACTAAGCTATTGGGTGGTAAGAGGCTGCTATTACAGAGAGTAGTATGCCTTAGGCTCATCCTGGAGCATAGTCCATAGCATATTAGAAGCAATATTGGTCGCAAGCAATGGCATGAACAAGTATATTGTTTGGAGGACAGGGATTAATTGGACAGGGGTGGAAGAGTCAATCACATAGCATAATTGTTGATATCATATACCCTGGAACCAGACAAAGTTTGAACCCCAACTCCTCAAAACCCTTAAGTAGGCAAATTACTGAGTCATTCTGAACCTCAGACATTTATCTCTAAAATGGGAATAGTAAAGATACCTACTTCACAGAATTGTTGTAAGGGTTGATTGGGGTTTGGTACATATAATTCTTACAGTGTGGGGTCATGTACATCTTATCAATTATTGTCATTAATAACATTGGTCGTCTTCTACTAGGAACTCTACATGTGTTATTTCATTTAATCCACCCAATAACCTTTCAAAAGGATATTTCTCTCATTCCACAAATAAGGAAACTGGGGTTCAAAGGGTTTCATAGTTACTAATAGCTGGAAGAGCAGGTGTATCCATCTAGAAGGTCCAGGAGGCTTCCCTGGAGAGTATGCTATCACACGGGCTTAGGTGAATTATTAATGAGGAAGACATAAGAGTACAAGTGTTACACTATACAACCTCTCTGATTTACTCTCTTATCATCTCTATCACTAAATTCTTATTTTCTAAGGGCCTGGCCCAGATAATCATGGTGGGGACAACTTCCCAGAGGTTCTCCTTGCCCCTCCCAGCACAGCACAGTGCTTCAACCAACTCTCTCAGGATTATTTTGGGACTCCCAAGACACAGTGCCTGTGGTCCTCACTAACAAGGCCCTAGTGGGGAAAGTATTTTGTTCCTGGGGATTCATTAAGAATTTCAAGTTGGGGGGTGCCTGGGTGGTTCAGTGGGTTGGGCCTCTGCCTTCGGTTCAGGTTGTGATCTTAGGGTCTGGGGTCGAGCCCCGCATCAGGCTCTCTGGTCAGCGAGGAGCCTGCTCCCCCCTCCCCCCCCACCGCCGCCTGCCTCTCTGCCTGCTTGTGATCTCTGTCAAATAAATAAATAAAATCTTAAAAAAAAAATTTCAAGTTGGAAAGGGCATCTCCAGTTTTTGCCTCTTCTCTTGGGTTTCTTCCTCATCCCCAGATCCAAGGCAGGTTTCCTCCTCATCCCCAGTTTAGGAGAGTCAGCTTGTTTCTGCCCCCAAATCCTGTTTGGACCAGACATCTGGGAGATCAAGACCTAGGCTGGGGACTCAGATTCAGTGCTGACTCCATGGAATGACCTTGGGAAAGCAAAGATCCCTCTTATGTCCCCTTCTGTTAAATGGAGTTATTAGGATAACTACCCCATTTATCCTTACAGATCAATATGGGGGATGGAGATAAAGATTTGGAGAAATTCTAAATCACCTCGGAGGTATGGGGCACCACTGTTTTACTTCTGCTCTATTTATTAGGACTTGTATTATTTAATTAGCTCTCCCACCTCCTCCTCCCTGCTCTTGGGCAATTTTAAGGACACAAGAGGATTGCCCTGTGGTGAAGTCCCATGACAGAGATGATCTCCACCTCTTTTCTAAAAATCTAATTTCCATATATATATATAACTCCTTTGACCCCCTGGAATAGCTGACCAAGCTTGTGCAGATTCTCACTGCCCGCCCCCAACATCCCTTCCCATGCAATCTCACTGGCTTACGTGTGGTTACAGGTAAGTGTTCTCATGGTCATTCCTCTGCTTTTGTGTAAAATGGAAGGGAATTTACTTGTTACTGAGCAAGTCAAACCTCCTGGTTTTATAGGTGCAGCAACCAAAGTCTCAAAAGCAAAAATAAGAGACGTGCTCAGGATGACATATCAGGTGAGTGGAAGAGCTAGGACTATCACCAGAGATTGAAGGTGGCTCGGTGGGTTAAGCCTCTGCCTTTGGCTCAGGTCATGGTCTCAGGGTCCTGGGATCAAGCCCCACATTGGGCTCTTTGCTTGGCAGGGAGCCTGCTTCCGCCTCTCTCTCTGCCTGCCTCTCTGTCTGCTTGTGATCTGAGTTAAAATCCTGCCTCTACAACTTTATGTGACTCATATTCTTTCTATAAAATTTGGATTATAAAAGATATCCATCCCATAGTGAGGGTTGGGAGGAATAAAGGACTACAGAAATAGAAATACAATAGAAAGCACTTAGAACTGTGCATAGTGCCTCACCCAGGGAAGTTCCCCTAACTCCTGTTAGCTGCAATTGTTGTCAGGGAATGCCCTGAGGAAATCTTGTCAGTATCAAAGATATTGGGACAACCTGAACTGTATATATCACAGGGAAAAGGATTTTTGTTTGTCTTCTGTGCAGTTAGTTCATGGTGATGGGGACCTTGTAAGAATTTCATGAGCATTCCCAGGAGATGATACGTCATCAAATATTATAAAAATAATCTGTATTCATTGTAGACAAACCAGAAGGTAGAGACAAGTGGAAGAAAGATGATAAAAACCATTTTATTATTCGAACCACTAATAAAGTTTGGTATTTCTTTCCAGTCTTATTTCTGTGTGTGAGAGTGTAAGAGTATGAGTGTGTATATTTGTGTTGATATTGAAATAATACCATATTGTGCAGTTTTGCATCCTGCTTGAGTCACTTAACATATCATAAGAATTTCGGTTTTTAATTAGTTTTTTTGCATTATGTTTCCCATCAATATATATTGATGGTATATAGGAACGCATAGATTTTTGTATATCTGATTTTTATTTTGCTACTTTTTTCTAATAATTCTTCATTTTTTTAATGGACAATCAAAAAACTTGCTTTGTCTTCCTTTTCAATACATGAACTTGATTTTTCTATTTCTTGATGTTAGTTTCATAGGACAATGATAAAAAACATTAAGAGTGGGGATCCCTCTCTTACTCCTGTTTGTTTGGAAATGATCCTGCAATATCCCTCTATTCCTAGATGGCTACACATAGATGTTTTTTCTTTTAAATCAAGAATGGATTGTAATCTGTAAAAAGTACCTTTTAGGCACTTGATGTGATATATTATGTACATACAATTACTTATATTAAACCTTCTTCAATTTTTTATGAGGTCTCTCAATCATGATAGATTTTTTAAAATATTCTGATATTTAAAATTCCCTACAGTTATATTTGGCATTTTGCATCTCTAGTCACAACCAAAGTTACTCTCTAGTGATATTTCATATATTTCTTCCAAAAATGTGATATTTTTAGTATCAAATGTATGCTAACTTCATAAAAAGTCTATAGGACCTAGAGAGTATGATGTTAAATAAAGCAAGTTAGACAAATACCATATGATTTTATGTACATGTAGAATCTAAAAATCAAGACAAAACAAAGAGCCCATAAATACAGAGAACAAATTGGTGGTTGCCAGAGAGAACAGGGGTTGGGAGAATGGACAAAATGGTAAAGGGGGGGGGGGTGCCTTAGTGGCTCAGTGGGTTAAGCCGCTGCCTTCGGCTCAGGTCATGATCTCAGGGTCCTGGGATCAAGTCCCGCATCAGGTTCTCTGCTCAGCAGGGAGCCTGCTTCCCTCTCTCTCTCTCCCTGCCTCCCCGTCTACTTGTGATCTCTCTCTCTCTGTCAAATAAATAAATAAATAAATCTAAACAAAAAAGATGGTAAAGGGGAGTGGGGTGTACAGGCTTCCAATTATGGAATGAGTAAGTCACAGGGATGAAAGATACAGAAAATATAGTCAATGGTATTGTATAGCATTGTGTGGTGACAGATGGGAGCTACACTTCCTTCCGGTGAGCACAGCATAATATATATACTTGTCCAATCACTATGTTGTACATCTGAAACTTATGTAACATTGTCAACTACAATTGTTTTACAAAGACACCAGGAAGCTTAAATTTCTTTCTGGTGCTGCAGGAAGTTTACATAGCATGAGAATAATCTATTTATTGAAGTTAAATTAAACTTCTCTCAATAGTTTTATGAGGCTAGAGATTGCTACTAGGGTAATTATTTCTTTGATAATTTTCTTGACTTTGTTCCCTGTTTCTGGTTTACTTGGATATTGAGACTGTTCTAGAATGTATTTTAATTTATATTTTCCTACAATTATATCTATTTTATTGAAAATTTCCATTTAAACAATATTGGGAGTATTCTCTTAAAATTTAATTTTTTCTTTGTGTACCTCTGGCTATCATTCTTTCTAATTCTTTTTTTAAGATTTATTTATTTATTTGAGAGAGTGAGAGCTTGCAAGGGGGAGAAACAGAGGAAAAGGGAAAGAGAAACTTAAGCAGGCTGCACTGAGCACAAAGTCCAAAGCAGGGATCGATCTCATAACCCCAAGATTATGATCTGAGCAAAAACCAACAGCTGGATGCTTAAACAACTGCATTACCCAAGCACCCCAATATCCATTCCTAATTCTTAATTGTTTGTATTCATCCTTCTTCTTCTTGCTTGTTCTTGCCCAGATGACCGTCTATCTGATTATTTAAATAGACTTACATTTTCTTATTATTTTTAATTTGAGTATAGTTGATACACAATGTTAAATTAGTTTCAGATGTACAACTCAGGGATTTAACAAGTTTATACATTATGCTATGTTTAGCAGAAATGTAGCTACAGGGAGGCCTGGGTGGCTCAGTTGGTTAAGTGTCTGCCTTTGGCTTAGGTCATGGTCCCAGGATTCTTGGATCGAGTTCCACATTGCTGCCCTTGCTCAGTGGGGAGCCTGCTTCTCCCTCTGCCTGCCACTCCCTCTGCTTGTGCTGTCTCTCTCTCTCAAATAAATATATAAAACCTTGGGCGCCTGGGTGGCTCAGTTGATTGAGTGACTGCCTTCGGATCAGGTCATGATCCTGGACTTCCAGAATCAAGTCCCGCATTGGGCTCCCAGCGTCTTGGGGAGTCTGCTTCTCCCTCTGACCTTCTCCTCTCCCATGCTCTCTCTCACTCATTCTCTCTCAAATAAATGAATAAAATCTTTAAAAAAATTTTCTTGAAAAAAAAAGTAAAAAAAAAAATAAAATATTAAAAAAAAAAGTAAAGCTACCATCTGTCCCATTGCATTGCTACTACGGTATCCCTGACTATATTCCTTATACTGTGTCTTTTATTCTCATGACCTAATCACTCCATATCTAGAAGATTTTATCATATGTGTGTGCAACTGTATGTGTACTCTTTCCCTTCTTTTTAAAGCAAACCAAAGAATGCTATATTCCTTCTACCAGTTGTGATTTATATTTAATAATATGGCTTTGATATCTTTTGAGTCAGCACAGACAGAACTGTTCCCTACAGCTGCATAGTATTCCTTTGTAAGGCTATACCAAATTAATTTACTCAACCCTTTTGTGGTGAACACAGGTTATTAGCAATCATTTGCTCTTACAAACCATGCTTCAACAAATGACCTCATGCATATTTCACCTTTTATATGCGACCATATATCTGTTGGATAAATTCTCAGAAGTGGATTTCCAAGTAAAAAGAAAACACATTTGTCCTTTTGAAATACAATGTCAAACTGCCTTTTTTAAACTTTCATTTCTGTCTTACAACTATCCTACAAATTTCTCTTATAGCCAAACCTAACCTGCAGAGAATGAGATTTGGGGAAATGCAGGTCCAGCATAGCTAATTTGCCAGAATTTTTGAATTTTAACAGAATCATTAATTTTGGTTATTTAAAAATTTTTTTTCTCTATTTTGAATCATCCTTGCACTATTAAAGTTCTTCCATTTCCCCCTAAAACTTCCCAGTTTAATTTTTCCTTCTAAATTTTTGATTTGTTTAGAATTTATTTTTGCAAAATATATAAGGTATTTGTACAACTTAAATTTTTCCCAGATAGCTATACTACTGCCCTTACAGCACTTATCTAATAGTATATTTTCCCATTCATGCCACTTATATCATATGCTAAATACGTATTACATTAGTAATGGACATTTCATTTCTCTTCTTTTAAAAGTTCATGACATTTTGGGATGTCTGCGTGCCTCAGTCAGCTAAGTGTCTACCTTTGGCTCAGGTTATGATCTTGGGATTGAGCCCCTCATTGAACTCCTTGCTTGGCAGGAAGCCTTCTTCTCCCTCTGCCTCTATTACCTGCCACTCTGCCTGCCTTTGTGCACGCTCGCTCTCTCTCTTTCTCTCTCTGACAAATAAATAAATAATCTTAAAAAAAATCTTATTTTATATTTTTTCAAACTTATTGAGGTATAACTGACAAATAAGATTATATTTGAAGTATACAACACGATGGTTTCATATATGTTCACATTGTGAAAGGGGTCCCACAATCAAGTGAACACATCCATCACTTCACATATTTACCTTTTCTTTTGTGTGTGAAACATGGAAGTTCTACTCTCTTAGAAAATTTCAGTTATATAGTACAGTGTACAGTAAACTACAGTTATTGCATTATACTTTAGATCCTCACATTCTTATTGCTTTTATGGTTGAAATTTTGTACTTCATAACCAGCCTCTCCCCATTTCTCATAGTTATTTTTCTTTTCTTTTCTTTTCTTTTAAGATTTTTATTTATTTATTTGACAGAGAGATCACAAACAGGCAGAGAGGCAGGCAAAGAGAGAGGAGGAAGCAGGCTCCCTGCTGAGCAGAGAGCCCAATGCGGGGCTCCATCCCAGGACCCTGGGATCATGACCTGAGCCAAAGGTAGTGGCTTAACCCACTGAGCACCCAGGCGCCTCTATATTTCTTTTTCTAATGTCTTGGTCTGATATTTAATCACTTTCTTTATTTTTTATTTTTATTGTATTTTCTTAGGGCTATAATTTTGCTTATGAACACTGATTTAGAGATAATCCACATGTTCTAGTGTGTGCTGGTTTCACTATCCCCTTTTCACCTCTCTCTGACGTTTTTTAGTTTTAGTTTTGATTCCCTCTGATCCAACTGTTTCTTACAGATTATTTACAACATTGGGATTTATTTTTTAAAAAATCTTTTTTCCTTAAATTGGATTGCAGTTAAGTATTATTACCTGTATTCTTTATTCTTTTGGAATTTTCTGAATTTCAGGTTTATACATGCTCTTTTTAAAAATTGCATTTATTTATTTGAGAGATAGAAAGCACAAGAAGGGGAAGGGGCAAAGGGAAAGGAAGAGAGAGTCTCCAGCAGATTCCTTGCTGAATGCAGAGCCCAACAAGGGATTCAATCTCACGACCTTGAAATCATGACCTGAGCTGAAATCAAGAGTCAGATGCTTAACTCACTGAGCCACCCTGGTGTCCAAACATGCTCTTTGTTTGGGGGATGAATGTTTCATGGGCATTTGGGAAAGGCATATATACCAATTAGCTTTACTTCCTGAATAATTATATTGAGAGCTTTTACAGCCTTACTTTATTCATCAAATTAATCCTATGGTGGACTGAAAGCCACTATAATGCTCCCTGTCTATCATACATAGTGATACTGTATCAATGGTAATAGCTCCCTTCTTCAAGCAAGTCATCTATCTAAATTCTTTAAGTTATATGGGGGGAAGGCAAAGGTTCTTCCTGACACTTCTGTTTTTTAAAAGTAATCAGCCTAAAATAATCTACATGCCATTTGGGATGGCAAATTTTGCTGCCCTACAGAGTCTGGGTTTTTTGTTTGTTTGTTTTTCATTTGTTTGTTTGTTTTGAATCAATATATTGAGAGGAATGATGCTTCTTCTCCTTGGATGTTTCTTTACAGGAACTAATGCAGTCAAAATTTAGGGCCAATAGAACAGCCATTACTGAATTCATCCTGCTGGGCTTGGTGGAGACACCAGGGCTACGACCAGTTGTCTTTGTAGTCTTCTTCTTTGCCTACCTGGTCACAGTTGGAGGCAACCTCAGCATCCTGGCTGCCATCTTCATAGAGCCTAAACTCCACACCCCCATGTACTTCTTCCTAGGCAACCTATCAGTGCTGGATGTTGGGTGCATCACCGTCACTGTTCCCTCGATGTTGTCTCGTCTCCTGTCCAACAAACATACAATTCCCTATGGAGCCTGCCTCATACAACTTTTCTTTTTCCATCTCTTGGTTGGGGTAGACTGCTTCCTGCTGACAGCCATGGCCTATGACCGATTCCTGGCCATCTGCCAGCCCCTAACCTACAGCACCAGAATGAGCCAGACAGTCCAGAGAATATTGGTAGCGGTGTCCTGGGCTTTAGCCTTCACCAATGCACTGACCCACACAGTAGCCATAGCCACACTCAACTTCTGTGGTCCCAATGTGATCAATCACTTCTATTGTGACCTCCCACAGCTCTTTCAGCTCTCCTGCTCTAGCACCCAACTCAATGAGCTGCTGCTCTTTGCTGTGGGTTTCATAATGGCAGGTACCCCCTTGGCTCTCATCATCACCTCCTATGCCCATGTGGCAGCTGCAGTCCTACGAATCCGCTCTACTGAGGGCAGGAAGAAAGCCTTCTCCACATGTGGCTCTCATCTCACTGTGGTTGCCATATTCTATGGTTCAGGTATATTTAATTACATGCGACTGGGTTCAGCCAAGCTTTCGGACAAGGATAAAGGAGTTGGGGTCTTCAATACTGTTATCAACCCTATGCTGAATCCAATCATCTACAGCCTCAGGAATCCTGATGTACAGGGTGCCCTCTGGCGGGTGCTCAAGGGGACGCCATCACTAGCTTGACAAGGTCTTGAGTTCTGGAACGTCACTCCCTTATTTTCTTTTTCTGAACTGAAAGAGAAATACTCTAAAGCCAGTAACTAAGACAAATGGTCCTTAATTGCTTCTGCCTTCCAGCAAAACATGAGGTTTTTTTGTTAGGTATAATAGTTAACTGAGGCCATGCCCCAGTTATAGACAGTAGGTGTATTAAGCTCTGCTAAGGGCAGCCCCTCTGACAAATTACAACTTCAGTTGCCACATGCTACCTTTTCTGTGTAGAAGTGGAACCTCAGAGCTTTGACTATTACAGGTTCATATCCCACAGGAAGGTTATAGTCTGGGCTCCCAAAAATATCCAATAAAAATCTCCCCCACCCCTCCCACTAGTAGGTCATATGATTCCCTCAATTTCAGGTAGGGGTGGTCTGGTTATAAAACATGGGCCTTGGGGTGCCTGGGTGGCTCAGTGGGTTAAGCCTCTGCCTTCAGCTCATGTCATGATCTCAGGGTTCTGGGATTGAGTCCCTCATCGGGCTCTCTGCTCAGCGGGGAGCCTGCTTCCTCCTCTCTCTCTCTCTGTTTGCCTTTCTGCCTGCTTGTGATCTCTCTCTGTCAAATAAATAAAATCTTTAAATAAAATGGACCTAGAGATCAGAATCATTTTATTTTTCCCATCAGGTTCCTACAAAGCAAAACAACAGCAAAAACAACAACACCACCCACCTCTATCTTTTCCAATCATACAAAGGTAATATGGGATACAAAGGGAACAGAGGAGAAGTCATATTAGTTGTTATGTGTTGTCCGGTAACTCCAAAGAACATCATCCCTGTGTGCAAATTTTTAAAACTCAGTTAATACATACAATAAATCTTATAAAATGAATGTTCCCCCATCTAACTTTCCTGATGTACTTCAAATCTTTTGAAAAGATCATCTTTTGTAATGTAAATATTATTTATTTATTTATTATTTATTTATTTTTAAAGATTTTATTTATTTATCAGAGAGAGAGAGGGGGAGAGAGCAAGCACAGGTTGACAGAATGGCAGGCAGAGGCAGAGGGAGAAGCAGGCTCCCTGCCGAGCAAGGACCCCCATGTGGGACTCGATCCCAGGACGCTGGGATCATGACTGGAGGCAAAGGCAGCTGCTTAACCAACTGAGCCTCCCAGGTGTCCCTGTAAATATTATTTAAACATGAAAAACTGCCAAACTACTCAATATGAACTTCTTCTCTAACTCCTCACTTTCAGTCCCCAAACCTTCCAGCTGAGATAATCCATATCTGTAAATAAAGATATGGTGATATCTCCCCTAAAATTTCCTTTCTCAGTAGGAGAACAGTCTAGAATATTCTCTCATGTTGCATGGTGCTCCCCAGGCTTTTGTTCAGTTTGTATTTGGCTGTATTTACCTTCTAGCCTCTCTTTGAGAAGAATTGCCCATTCTGGGCATCTCTGCTGCGCCACGATGTTTCCTGATTTGTTTCTCTAAAACATCCCTTGAGCTGCCCCCGTGGCATGGCTTCTCTATGAGTTTTCATACATTGAAAGGATTGAAAGGATCAGGTAAGATGAAGATGAAGAGAAAGGACATGAGGGAGGGAAGCAGAACAAGAATGGAGGTGGAGAGTTTGTGGGGAAATGAAGAAGAAAGATGGGAACTGGGGAGAAATAGGAGAGAATTGCAAGCAAATGGGCTGAGAAGAAAGGATCAAGGCACTGGAGAGGACCCAGTGGGGTACAGAGAGAGTGGATATGAGAAAGAGAGAGAAATAGGATAAATAAGATGTCTTGAGACAGTTAAAAGGTAAGAGGAAGGAAAGGGACAATAAAATAAGTGAATCAGGAGGTGCCTGAGTGGCTCAGTGGGTTAAGCCACTTCCTTCAGCTCAGGTCGTGGTCTCGGGGTCCTGGGATCGAGTCCCTCATCGGGCTTTCTGCTCAGCGGGGAGCCTGCTTCCCTCTCTCTCTCTCTCTGCCTGCCTGTCTGCCTGCTTGTGATCTCTCTCTGTCAAATGAATGGAATCTTTAAAAAAAAAAAAATCAGTGAGTCAGGGATGAAAGATGTGGGCTTCTGTACAGGGCAGCTTCTTGTTCTGTATGTCCAGAAATAACCCATTTATACAACCCTGACATCATCATTGTAGCCTATCCTCTCCACGGAGGATTAAAAAAAAAAAAAATTGGGGGTGCCTGGGTGGCTCAGTGGGTTAAGCCTCTGCCTTCGGCTCAGGTCATGATTCCAGGGTCCTGGGATCAAGCCCCAAATCAGGCTCTCGGTTCAGCAGGGAGCTTGCTTCCCCCTCTCTCTCTGCCTGCCTCTCTGCCTACTTGTGAGCTCTCTCTCTCTCTCTGTCAAATAAATAAATAAATCTTTAAAAATTTTAAGTTTAACTGAAAGTGCTAAAAATTATTCAGGGACTCACTTTCTATTTTTCTGAACATAAAGTGCTCCTAGAATATTAAGGAGGCCTACCAGATGGCAAAAAGAGTGAAAGGGACTGCTGGGTATTTTATCTACTTGCATCTCTAAAATGTCTTCAGAATTTGTTTCTAACCATCCAACTTATCAACTCACTCTCTGCTTTTTGAGTCGTGCCTGCCAAGACTATCAAAAGACATGGGGAAAGGATAGCTCTTTCCTGATTCTTTCTTAGCCACCAAATAAACTTCAGGGACACAATGAGCTTCCTGGAAGGGTCAAGAAAACTGTTGAGGAAGATCTATAACATGGTCTTGACTTCATCACCTCCACTCCTGGGCAACTTTCTTGACCTTGGCTAAGTTCCTTACCTTGTCTGGGTCTACTTGACAGAGGCACAAGGTAACCATCAACGTTCTTCCACTTGTAATGCCTCTGCTTTTGCTAGCCAGAATGAATAGTCTGTCTCACCCTGTTTACCTGAAGAGTTACCACATCTTTCACCACCACTTTCTCTACCCATGGCATTTAGCACACTGCAAAAAGGAGCCTATTTGCTTCCAAAAATCCCTGGGCCTCTGGCCTTCCTTCAATATGAACACTCATCTCAAGCCTCAAGGGTTGATTTCAAGTGTAATCACTGAATAATAAATAATCACTAATAAAATAGATCAACTGTTTCAACATCATAAATAATGACCCAAGACACTGA
Source organism: Mustela lutreola (assembly GCF_030435805.1). NCBI lineage: Eukaryota > Metazoa > Chordata > Mammalia > Carnivora > Mustelidae > Mustela > Mustela lutreola. The sequence goes on along the minus strand of NC_081304.1, from coordinate 46,748,502 downwards.
TTTCTGGCCCTTTGTGTACTCTCCAGGATCATAGGGTTTTTTAAAAAATTTGAGAGTTCACCTTCCCTTTGGAATTTGCCTAGTTTTTTTATTCCAATCTTTTGCTACTTTAAAAGTTTATCATACATGTAACACATCATGTTGTAAAAGTTCAGACAATACAGAATGTCATTGTCACTCTTCCATACCATTCCCCCAGTAATCCAATTTTTTAAAACAGGAACTAGTGGTAGTAGTTGGTATTTAGCTTTCCACACAAATGAACACACACCCGTGAAAGTGGAAATGCTATACTGCTTTGCAATGTGCTGTTCCCCTCTCTGCATTATATGTTATGATTTTTTACATATCAACCTACAAATCAATTTTATCCATTTAAAGGCTGCATAATATTCCACTTTATGTGTTAACTATAATCTGTTTAATAAATCCCTATTGATTTTATTTCTTTCCTATCTTTTCACAATTGCTAATAATACTAGGGTAAATATATATAAATTTATATATGCAATAATAATAGTTTATTGTAAATAAATATAAATTTGTATATGTTTCCATATACTAAAATTATTTCACTGGTTAAATTCATAAAAGTTGTGTATGTATATGTGTGTATCCATTTACATGGAAGTGCAAAGTTAAAAAGTTAAAACTTGGTAAATATTCTGCCTATTTGTCAAGAATCATTTTATATCTTGATTGGCACTTTGTAGAGACTGCTACTTACCTCACTTGCTATAACTGGTTGTTATAGATAGAATTTTTAATCTTCGATAATTAGATCAAATATTGCATTCTATTTAATTATATATTTAAATATATATTATTACCTAACTATATATTTAAATTCAAATTATATTTGAATTTCTTTGTTTATGAGTATGATTCAATTGATTTTTTTTAAAGATTTGATGTATTTACTTTAGCGAGAGAGAGCACAAGCAGGGGGAGTGGCAGGCATAGGGAGAAGCAGGCTTCCCACTAAGCAGGGAGCCCAATGTGGGACTCAGTTCCAGGACCCTGGATCATGACCCCAGCCAAAGGCAGACACTTAACCAACTGAGCCACCCAGGTGCCCTCAGTTGATTTTTATGTATTTATTACTTATTTGTATTTATGCTTTCAAATTTGCCAGTTCATGTTTTTGCACCTTGGAGGTAGTTTATATTAACAATTGGTGGAAACACTTCAGTTTTAGGGTAGTATCTCCTTGCCGTGTATGTTGCAAATACATTCCCAATTTCCCACTTGTATTCTATGTTGCTTAGGCTTCTCCTGCCCAAATGAAGTCTGTCATTTTTATAAAGTTAATCTTCTTTGCTTTGTCATGCTTAGAAAAAAATGACTTTTCTATCTAAATGTTGTATAAATATTTGTCAGTGATATTTTTCTAGTATATTTACATTTATATTTAAGTCACATATTTAAAATATAAAGAATTTATTTTTGCGTATATTCTAACTTTTCCCCCAGCTGATAAAAGTTGCCCCAATCTTATAAAATGTAAGCTTGTTTGTACAGTACATAGGATATATATATACATATATATATACACACACACATACACACAAATACACACACACACAAAATAGCAGCAAGCGAAATGCAGAAGAAGAGGTCCCCCACTCACATTCTCCCTACAATGACAATATTTTGTACAAGAAATGCTGTTGTGGGAGTTTGGGGTTCTAGGTAGGAGACTGTGAGACCCTGGTGGAACCCAAGAATGAAGAGGGCTGTTTTGAGAAGTAGGACCCGTCCCCAGGTGGCAGTGTACCAACAGTAGTCTGGTAACAGACCTAGAAGCAACTTGGTCCCTATGTGGACTCAGCTTCAGCCCCATTTGGCCTTGGTCCTGTCACCAGCAATATCTGCCAAGAGACCCAGGAGAAGTCATGCCCACTTGTGCCCCCAGTTAATAGCCCTGCCAACATTGACCCTGGCTGTGGATAATGAAGGAGCCCATGACCCAGCTCCAGTCCTCTTAGCTGCCAGTCCTGCCCCACCAGGGACAAACACCCCATGCTCATCCATACTTCTCAGGCTTTTGACCTCAGTCCAACTGAAGACACTAAAAAGGCCCATAACTTGTCTCCTGAACCTCGTAGTCATGGACCAGGAATACTCCTGCTTGTTTGGGACCCCACCAGAAGACACATTCTTCTATGCCCCCAGAGGTTGCCCCACTGACCTCCATCCAACTGTAGATTAAAGTGACCCCATAACCTCGAAGTGATGGGCAGGGAACACTTGTGCCCCCAAGGACCTGGAGGAAGATACACTCCCAAAGGTAGGCCTGCCAACCTATAGATCTTGAAGAAACCCTATAACCAACATCCAGTTTCAAAGGGACATGTCTCCAGTTTATTAGGACCAGCTCCAGGCATCCTTGCCAGGATGTTAAATCATGAATCATGAAAAGTGCTTCCTTCTCAATTGACTCTCCCTATTCAGCCTTACATTCCATCCACTCCTTTGGTCCCCATGACCCACTCCCACATTGCTCCTCTATAAACAAGAGGAACTTCCATTTCCTGCCAGGGTAATTTGGCACATGTGTTAGCTTCCTATTGCTGCTGTGACTAAATGCCACACATTTAGTGACTTAAAACAACAGAAATTTATTCTGTCATGGCTCTGGAGGCCAGAGGTTCAAAATGAGCCATACTAGGCTAATTTAAAGTGTCAGCAAAGAAAGTTTGTTCCAGAGGTTCCAGGGGAGAATGCATTCCTTGTCCCCCTCAGCCTCCAGTGTGGCTGGCCTTCCTTGCCGTATGATCCCCTCACTCCCTCTCTGCTTCCATTTTCACATTGCCTTCTCTTCTGTAATCAAATATCCCTCAACTTCTCTCTCGTAAGTATTCTCGGGGTGACGGAGAGGGCCCATTGAGTGATACAGGATCGTCTCCCCAGATGAAGACCTCCAGCAATCACATTTACAAGGTCCTAATTTTTCCATATAAAGTTGATTTTAGGGATTAGGATGTGGCTATGTTGCGGGGGGCATTATTCAGTCTCTCACAGCCAGGGATGGGATTCTTTTCAGTGAGCAAATTATTTATTTCTCTTGCATCATGGGTGAGATTGCCTTTCTCTGAATATACTGAGACCTAATCTCAGTTATTCTGTAGGCACAGAGGAGATATGGGAAATGTTCTTGAGGAGGACAAGAGTCTTCTTGTAAGGCATCTGCTTCCTAGCAGGTCTTTATATGGCCAACACACCAAAGGAGGTTGATTTCCACCGGCAAAGAGAAAGGGATGCTTTTGCCAAGTGGCTACAAGAGAGACTGGGGTTTCACAATTCTCCTGCTCAACCTCTCAAATATCCCCATCCCAAGACTCAGGGTCTCATTCCTTCCATAGCAGGGCCCTGGAGTTAGCATAGGAGGCACCCCTCCCTTTAAGCTGCATATTCGGCCCCTTTGTAGTTCTGAGACTCTTAAATTAGGTACAAGAGCTGATTTTCAATGCTGCCTGCCTCATGGGACATTGTCAGGGAAGTTTTCTGGCTTTGACAATAAATCCTAAATTGATTCTTGCCTGACCTGGGCCTATTATTGTTTATTCAGGCATCTAGGAAAGTTAACAGAAACTACCCTTAATTCTTTTTTTTTTTTTTTAGGATTTTTAAATTTATTTGACAGAGAGAGACAGCAAAAGAGGAAACAGAAGCAGGGGGAGCGGGAGAGGGAGAAGCAAGCTCCTGGCTGAGCAGGGAGCCCGATGTGGGCTGGATCCTAGGACCCTGGGATCATGATCGGAGCTGAAGGCAGATGCTTAATGACTGAGCCACCCAGGTGCCCCTACCCTTAATTCTTAAAACTTCCACAATTCTTATAATTAATTATATAATATAATTCTTATGATTAATATGCTAGTGCCATATTAATATGCTTGTGCCAGCACATGACCCAGGGGTTCACCTTTAACCTGTACCTCATCCCAGCATACCACAGCTGGGTCTCAGTAATGAAATTATGGTTTTCACCAACCCCACTTCCCTAAACAGTGAATGGTCCAGTTTCAGAATCCCATCTGGAGGCCATGCTTCCTAGTAGCAGCTGTCTTAGTCGGGCTCCCCCGAAAGCAGAGTTTGAGACAAGATGCTTATGTGGTCTAACTGGGAAGTCATTTCAGGGAGCAGGGGTCCCTGGGAGGAAGACTGAGGTTATGAGGAGACAAAGAAGGAAGAAGCGGACATGACTAAGGGCTTCCGCACAAAAGTCTCTGCTATGGACATCCCACAGAGATTTGACTGAGCATGAGCATATGGAATGCTTCCTGAAATTGTCTGAAGAAGGAGTGTTGGGGTGTTTATTCATTGGCTCCCCTTTCATATAGTCAAGGTACTCCTTGCACTCTAAGTACATATGCTCACATCTAGTGAGCACCCCACCCCCACGACCATTATTCATGGCATCAGAAGATCCCCAGGAAGAGGCTACCATCTGCCAGCCAGCCACAAGCAGAAGCCCACAGGAAACTGTCTGACCCGACCACAGCCAAAATCAGAAGATAAGCTGAGGGAGATGTGACTCAGACATCTGAAATGTTTACCACAACATGCTTCCTACAAATATGAGGATTCGTAGAGACTCCAGGCTCGTAAAGTGCTTAGCATATTACCATGTACTTAACAAACACCTGTAAATGTTATCAGTGGGTATGGTGATGTGTTGCCAAACTTGTACTAGCATTTTAGTGACTCTTACTTTATTTAATCTGAAAAAATGCTCTATGATAGAGGATACACTCTTTTCACAGATGAGGAAACTGAGGCTCAAAGGGGTACAATAGCTTGTCCAAAGTCAACCACTAGTAACAAGAAAACACATCTGTCTACAGTACATTTCCTCCTGTAGAAGAGTTGGTTCTCTGGTGAGAGAAGACAGAGCACCCCCTCTTTGGAGAAGGGTGTTGAGGTAGATAGTGATGAGTATAGGAGTCAGAGGAACACACCCCTCAACCTTCCCACATCTTCTGTGTGGCCTTCACCACGGCTCTCAATCCCTCAGAGCCTGGCCTAGACAGTCATATTGGCAGGCAGCTCCACAGGAGTTCTCCTAGCTCTTCTACCCCCACATCCAGAGTCATTAAACATAGCCAAGATACAGTCCCAGGGGCTCCCAACTAACAAGGTCCTGAGGGAGAAAGCACCACATTCCTGAGGACTCATTAGAAAACTGAGTTTGAAGAAAGCTTCTCCCTCTTGTCTTTCTTCTGGGGCCTCCTCCTCATCCCCAGGTCCAAGGCAAGTCTGGAAATCAGCTTGTCTCTGCTCAAAGGCTCTGCCTGGGATTGACATCTGAGAAATGAACTCCTCCCTTAGCAAACCTATATCTAGTCCACTTACACTAGCTTCCTGGGTGGCTTTGAGGATTTGAATGAGTTCTGTCAACCTCAGTGAGACCACCATTTAGTGGAATCTTTATCACCTTCCCTAACTACCTCCTATAAAGCTAGGGCTAGAGAGAAAGCCTTTTTTTCCCCTTCTTTTTTAAAGAAATTCTAAATACGGTGTAATCATGGTTGCTATATTCAGGAAGCGTTGTTTACAAAACAACTTGTCTCTCTCCCCATCTGTCTCCCCCGTTCTGGGAGGGATCACACTGTAAAGAAGATAGCACTTCCTCAGAGATTGTCAGCTTGTTTCCTTCATTAACTTTCTTTCTGGTGAGTAAAGAGGTCTGCATAGCTCCTCATCTTCCTTCCTGAAGAGCCTCACTGGTTTCTATGCCCATGCCCAGGTGAGTATGTTCAGGGGTCCTAACCTGCCCTTACAAAACAGAGGTGGAGCCTCCATTGTTGCCATTAGCTCAAACCTGACTTCTCATGTGCTGCAACTGAAGCCCCTGGGGAAAGAAAATGTTCTAAGGGAAGATCAGAAGACACAACCTAAAGGTCCTGGTTCCTTTTCTGTGCCCTTTTGCCCAAGGTTCCATTTCTTGGAAGCCTGTTCTTTCTTACTCCTAGGAGACAGTAGGAAGCTATTTACTGAGTCTGGTTCACTGCCCAGAACCCACTGTATCAAGCAGCCTAAAACCTTCACTTCAATCCCAGGTCTTGTTGAGCCTTTTCATCACAGGGAACATGGAGGAATTATTTGGAGTTCCAGGATGGGGAGCTGTAATTGCTCAGTAGAGAGAGCCTGGAACTCATAACAAACATTTGAGAATCGTGATGCAGGAAGTCTCCTCATGATGGGCAACGGGGTTACCCTTAGGCACACTGGATGTCTCTGGATGATCAGAGGTCTTCCAGAATCCCACTGATTTCAAGGAAGTTGCATCTCTCACTATTTGCAAGTTGGTGGCAGCTGCCTTGTTGCTCTTCTGTCCCTTGTTGCTCTTCTGTCCCTGGCTACCAATTATTTCTCTGTAGGGTATGCCCCTTCTAAAGGCCTTATTCTTTTGTGTAGTTTCCCTGAAAAGAAACATGTTAGTGTGTGTTAAGCTACATTACCTGACTGTCCCATAAAACCAAGGAAAGCAGTAGTCTCTGCAGCAATCATGCACCCTGCATTTGCCTCTACACAGCCCCCTACTCCCCGCCAAGTAAATCATGGTAATTAACAAAAGTCTAGCCCAAGTTCCAATTTGTCCAGGAAGTCTTCCATGACAATTCTAGGTCATGCTGATGCTCTTTTTCTCTGCAATTCTATGAACACTGCAACCATTAGTTCATTTATGTAATAAATATTGAGTACCTACTATGTGCCAAGCATTATGATAAGTATTGTTATTGTAAACTGAATGAAACATGTTTTGGGTCCTCACATCTCCTACAGAGCAGTAGAGGAGATTTGCTCTATAGGAAAAAGACTTATCAAGAAGATAAACAGTAATAAATTACATGAAATAATGTTTAGTAAGAACTTCAGAGACAGAGAAAAAGACACTTTTGAACTTTCAGGAACCAAGCTTAAGTCAAGTCCTGAAATACATGGGGGGTGGGATTGGAAGGAGGCCATTGTGGGTAGAGAAAACAGTATGAGCAAGGAGGCAGAAAATCACAGGGTCACAATCTAATACTTATATTTAAAAAGGCCCAAAAAGGGAAATGGAGAGTAATTAATTGTTATTTAATATAGTATATATAAAGAGAGCGCTATCCACCCATTGATTTGTCCATTTGCAAAGCACTTAACGAATTTCATCGATGATAAATATGCCTGAGAATGGTCCTCCATCTCACCAGTCATATGGTCCTAGAATTTTAAGGGTATTTAGAGATCACCACGTCCAAGTTTTCATCCATGTGAGCCCATCAGCCTTTGCCTTCTGTTAGAGTCACCAGACTCCAAATGCTTCCCTCTGATTCCAGTGTATTCTCTGCAAGGGAATAGCAACACCCTTAGGAAGCTCTAGCTCTGCTTATTCCATGGGCCATAAAGAAACAGTGATATTTTTTTCATCAGGATTTTATTATATCTTATTTCATCAGGATCTTATTATTATCTATATCTTATTATAGCCAAGACTTGGCTCAGTCTGGCTCTGTATATATGTGCCTGTTTCATTTGAAGATCTCTCCTTAGAGCTGTTGGTCAAAACATTATGCCCGAGTCAAAGACAAGTGAAACAGTGGTGGCTGTGAAATACACAAACCCAGCTGCACCCAGCTGCAGCCCACCCACAGGTCATGCTTTCAGTTTTGTTTTCAGAGGCAAGCAACAGATACCATAAAAAGAATAAATAACTTTAGGGGTGCCTAGGTGGCTTAGTTGTTAAGCATCTGCCTTCAGCTCAGGTCATGATCCCAGGGTTTGGAGATTGATTCCCGCATCGGGCTCCTTGCTCAACAGGAAGCCTTCTCCATCTGCCTGCCTCTCCCCCTAATTGTGCACAATCTCTCTTGTTCTCTCTGACAAATAAATAAATAAATATAATCTTTTTAAGAAAGAATAAATAACTTTAAATTAAATTTAAATTAAATTATTCGAAGTCTAATGTAAAGGCTCCAAGTAGTTGGCTCCAAGAACATCAGCAATTTATTGACATAGGATTTTGAACTTATACTTCAGAGTATGTCCCTCACCTTGGATAAATGTGCTTGGCTGAACTACCTGGTATCTGCAATCATGGGTCTGAGTCTTGCTATATATTTGTTTGATCTTCAATATCTCTAGAAGCTTTAAAACCTGGGTTTTCAAATGCTTTCCGGTTTCTCTGGAAATATTAATTTTTCTATCTTGAAATCTGCTTATTGTTTGGGTTGATCCCTCAAAGTGAAATGGAGAAATCCATCTTAACCTCATTACATATAAAGAGGAAGTTTGTTTGGTTTTTTTTAAAGATTTTATTTATTCATTTATTTATTTGATAGAGAGAGACACAGTGAAAGAGGGAGCGTAAACAGGGGAAGTGGGAGAGGAAGAAGCAGGCTCCCCACTGAGCAGGGAGCCTGATGCAGGATTCCATCCCAGACCTGAGCCAAAAGCAATCACTTAACAGGCTGAGCCACCCAGGTGCCCCAGGAAGTCTGCTTTTATCTTTATTCATTTTCCCAAGTATTCTGAGCCTTCTAGGTAGGACAGGATAGAAGGGACAAAGTGGTGATGGTTTTGGGTATCTCAGCTGAGAGCAGAGTAAAGGTATTGAGGTGAAGGAGGAGGTCAGTGAGTAAGAGATGACCTGAGGAGTGGAAATATTATCCCTTAGACAGCTGAGAACTGGCTCTGAACATAGGTGGGTTAAAACATTTATGTTTTAATAAATAAATACATTGGAATAGACTGATTATCTCCCCTCCTGGGACATTGCCTTACAGAAACTCATGGATCCAGAATTTGGAGTCAACAGGACGTCTGTTACTGAGTTCATTCTACTGGGCCTAGTAGAAACAGAACAGCTACAGTCTGTGGTCTTTGTAGTCTTCCTCGTTGCCTACCTGGTCACAGTCGGAGGCAACCTCAGCATTCTGGCTGCCATCTTGGTGGAGCCTAAACTCCACACCCCCATGTACTTCTTCCTGGGGAACCTATCAGTGCTGGATGTTGGGTGCATCACTGTCACTGTTCCCTCGATGTTGGCTCGTCTCCTGTCCCACAAGCGTACAATTCCCTATGGAGCCTGCCTCACACAGCTTTTCTTCTTTCACCTTCTGGCTGGGATGGACTGCTTTCTGTTGACCGTCATGGCCTATGACCGATTCCTGGCCATCTGTCAGCCCCTTACTTACAACACCAAAATGAGCCAGACAGTCCAGAAAATATTGGTGGCTATGTCCTGGGCTTTAGGTTTCACTAATGCACTAAATCACACTATTGCCCTAAATACCCTCAACTTCTGTGGTCCCAATGCAGTCAATCACTTCTACTGTGACCTCCCACAGCTCTTCCGGCTCTCCTGCTCCAGCACCCAACTCAACGAGCTGCTGCTCTTTGTAGCAGCAGCCTTCATGGCTGTAACCCCCTTGGTCCTCATCACTGTGTCTTACGCACATGTGGCAGCTGCAGTCCTACAAATCCGCTCAGTGGAAGGCAGGAAGAAGGCCTTTTCCACATGTGGCTCCCACCTCACTGTGGTTTGCCTCTTCTATGGTACTGGTATCTTCAACTACATGCGTCTTGGTTCTGAGGAGTCTTCAGACAAGGATAAAGGGGTTGGGGTCTTTAACACTGTTATCAATCCCATGCTGAATCCACTTATCTACAGCCTTAGAAACCCTGATGTCCAGGGTGCCCTGTGGCGAGTACTTGTGGGGAGGCAGTCACTGACCTAAAGGTTGATAGCATCCCTTCCTTCTTGCCTTTTCTGGTTTAAGGGAAAATTCTCATGAAGGCAATAACCTTGGAAAATGGTCCCAAACCATATCTCTCACTGCCTGAAGATCTGTGTGATGTATTTGTCCAGCAAAGAAGTCCTACATAACTGATTCATACAGCAAATATTTATTAAATTGCTTCTATGATCCAGACACTCTCCTAGGGGACTAGTGAACAAAGTAGAAGTCTCTGAACTTATGCAAGTCACATTCTAATTAAGAGAGACAAAAATAAGCATCATGTGTGGAATATCACACATCAGTAAGGGCTATAAAGAAAAACAAAGATAGGAGGATATAAGCAAGTGCCTTGGGTAAGTTGCTGCCTTGTATATAGCTGTGCTCATTTTCTAGGTAAGGTTGAAGCCTTAGGGGCTGGGTAGCTCTGGACACTAATGTCCTACGGGGAAGGGCTATTTGGCTAATATGTAACCCATTAACCTAAGTAACCAGGAATATCATGGTGAAGTTTTTTTTTTTTCTGGTGGGGACATAAGATTCCACCTAGATCAGAGTGCAGAAAACAGTTTAAAACCATTGGTCCAGTGCCAAGTTTATTCTATTCTACACTTTACCTTTCACCTCCAAAAAAAAAAAAAAAAAAAATCAATTCCTTCTCTTCACTGCCACACAAGAACCCAATAGGATGTTTAGTGGACACGCAAGGTCTGTAGAGAGAAACAGATCACTAAATTAAAACTGCATTAATGCACACACGATATATCTTCATGTCAAAAAAGAATGTTCCATCTTCACCCCTTTGTTATTGGATGAATCCTCCTGTTCACATATGTGATAAAGCTTTTGGAAGAATAAGCATTTATACTCCAACCACGTCTTTTGGTTTTTTCAGTGAGGAATGTAAAATATAACTTTTTCCTTCAAAGTCTTATTTTTTCCTCCCAAATCTCTTAGCTCCAAAAATCCCCATACATGAGGTTTCTGGTAGTAATGCCTCTTTCTAACTTTATAAATACATCAGTACAGCTCCAATCCAGAGAAATTTCTCATCCTGATGTTTATTCAGCCTTCAGCTCATCCATTTCTGATTTGCATCTTTTCCTCAGCCTCTCTTGGAAGGCTACTTACCCTCACCTGGCAATTCCACTACCCCTCCACTGTATCATTCCTAAATCTGTCCTATGGCTACACCTGGACATTGGCTTTCCTGTTGTCTCTTCTTGAAGCCACAGAACTGAGGCCAGGTTGAGATGAGAATGGAAAGAAAACACAGAAGAGTGGGTGGTAGGACAGGAGTGGGAGTGGAGGAACGAAGATATAATATAAGGATATAGGGAGGGACGGGAGATGATGGTGAGCAGAAGGGGTAAGAAGGAAGGATAGAAATTAGGAAAAGGACACAAGGAGAAATTAGGAAAAGGAGATAAGAGAGGGTGGGATAATTGGGAATTATCAAATTGATAATTGAGAATTATCAAACAAGATGCCTCAGGAATGTTGAGCTTGAAGATGAGTATGGAGAAAATGAAAAATGAATGATGATGAGATGAGAATAAAATTCATACTATGGAATCAATTCCCATCCCTATGGCAGGCTCCCCCCAAACCTGCTTCCTTCTAACTAGGAAAAAAAAAATAAAGTATAAGTTTTGCTGAAGGTATAATAATGAAAAGTGGTCTAGGTGCTCTCTTCTGTTTCCTCTGGCTAGAAACCATACCTGGGAGAAGAGAGAGTTGAGCTGATAAGGGAAAAGGAGGGTGGATGTATGTACTCAGAGTTCATTCCCCACAACCCCACTGGCCCACTCAAGTTGTCAGCCCCCCTGCCTTTGGGGACAGTGCCTGGCAATATAGTCTGAGGTACAGAAATTATGTATGTCTTTTTCCTGATATCTTTCAGTCTCCAGACACCTCAGTGTTAAAGAAAATTAGCTTCTCCCAAAGGGCAAAGTTCTTAAGAGTAAAAATCAGGAATGTGGGCTATATCCACTGCTCTGAGACTTTAGAAATTTCCTTTCTGTGACTGGGCTTGTTCCTACCTACACCATAAAGAACTGGGACAAGGCCATCTCCACAGCTCTTCACATTAAATGACCCTCTATTACAATAGGCTAGATGAAATTTTTCCTAGGGCTGAACCCAGAAAACCTTTTGAGAACATTATCACCACTATTTCCACAACTCCATCTACCCTATGAGCCTTTGACTCTGCCCCCAACTAATCTTATCTATTACCCATCAAAGATCCCCAGACCTTGGTGAGACAGAGCAGGGACTGGACTCTGGTCCTCTCAGCCCTAACTGCAAAATCCAGCATTCCTTGATAGCTGAAACTCTATGCCTCTTGAATAGCATATCGTTTAAGAATGCAGAAGCAGGATGTCTACCAAAGGAGGAACTCAACAACAAAGACTGACACGGATGGGACCAAACCAGTCTGTGCCAAGACCAACACCAGAGCTGACCTTTCCCCAACTTTCTCTCTCATTAAAATAATGAAAATCATGCCTGGGATGGATATTTAACATGCTAATTACACATATGACACATGAAGAAGCATGACCTTCAAGTGTGTCAGTGCCAATAAATCCCCACCTCTCTATGTTTAAAAGACACCCTTTTCCCTCCCCATAGAAAACATTTCTTCTTCGGCTCATGTAATTGCCCCTTCCTTTTCCTCATAAAAAGCCCCTTGGTTTCATCCTGTAAGCAGGGCACTTCTTGGGTGTCTACCAGACTCCATGCTCTCAGAAGTGCAATTCTTTAATCCTAAATCAATGCTCATTTGCCTCTCGCTGTGGCTCTTTATTTTCAGATTGACAATCTTTTCTTATAATTTTATGATTTTATGTCTCGCATTGAGTGGAAAAGATTTTTTCCATCTCCATCAGATTAGATAGGCTAGGTTACACTGTGCTAACAAACATCCTCTAAAATCTTCATGGTTTTCTACAGCAAATGTTAAATTCTCATTTATGTGACCTCAATTATTTGATAGCTCTAGAAAGGTTGCTGTTGTTTTGATTGTTCATCTTCTTTCTTATTTTGAGTATGAGAGTAATGATGTCAGAGAGGAAGCCAGAAAAAACTACAATGTATTTTACCTGATAATTGCATGTAGTGAACACTTACAGTTTTTCTGACTTCTATTTCCTCTTTTCTAACAGCTATTAGTTTCTATTTGGCATCCGGATTGTTCCTGGGAATGATGGTTCTCTGTGGGCATGGGGCCTAATCTAGTTTAATACAATTCTTCACAGTGAGTAAGGAAAGGGTTAAGGTGTAGGCAGGGAGAGGTAGGAGACCCCTGGCTGGGCTCTGAAACTATTCCTGGCAGGCAGAATCTGATAAGCCAGAGTGAACAAGAGATAAAGAAACAGATCACCAGGCCTCTGATGTCAGGGAATATTTTTCTTTGGTGGCTACAGTGTGATCATAGAAAATGGCCAAACCTCAAAGAATTAAGTCATTAAAGGTGTTATCAATGGTTCTTGCTCAAACCAAGATGGCACAAGAATCTCAAGGCCACAAGCTTCCCAGTCAGTTCTACATCCATTCAGTGGCAGCTCTTTTGGGAACCCTCTCACTCTAGAGAGCTTCTTCTTGGCGTTCTGCTTTCACTTTCACTTAATAAACTTTCACTTCACTTCACCCACTTGTGTACGTGAGATTCATTCTTCAACTCTGTGAGACAAGAACCCTGCGATCCAGGGACAATGCTAGCCTTTCACAACTGGGTTTCCATGACAGAATTAAGCCCTATACAAAATTATCAGAGTGATGATGTTCTCAATTCTCCCAAGGCTCCATAGCACATTCTAGATGCACAGGACAGAAGTTAACTTACTGCATAGAATTACCTTAGTTATTAGAACTCAATTCCCTTTGGAACTGGCTGAGAAGAGCCACTCTAAACCTGTTCCTCATAAAGGAAACTTTCAACTGTTAATGTTTGTGGGCCCTGCTCCTGGGTTTTCAGAGAAGATACACTTTTACCAAGGTCAGAATGACTTCACCACACTTCAAAGGGCAAAAGCTCTTTCTGCCCTGAGCACTCATTGTACATCTCCTTCATTAGCAAATAACCTAAAAAGAAATATTTCAGATTTAAGAATAAAAATCCCTCCTGGCCGAGGGTTTTGAAGTGGCGGGGGGTGGGAGGTTGGGATACCAGGTGGTGGGTATTATAGAGGGCACGGATTGCATGGAGCACTGGGTGTGGTGCAAAAATAATGAATACTGTTATGCTGAAAATAAATAAAAAATAAATAAATAAAAATCCCCCCTGGCATTCTATTCCCACACCTCTGAAGTCTGCAATCTTGCTCATACTAAAAGCATATGATAAAGCCTGTAATTTTCTGAAATGCTCTTCCTCACGATGATTTGTAACTCTTGGTGTAACAAAAGCATATAAGATCCTGTATTAAACATTCCTTCTCCAGAGCACTCCCTTCTTTGTAAAGATTGTGTATCCCAGGCAGCTGTCCTTGCTTGGCCTCAAATAAAATTTAAAACTCTCTTCCTTTTTTTTAGAAATTTTAAAAAGTTTGTTCATTTTGTGTCAACACTCCTGGTCAAGCAAAGAAACATCCTTGCCCTCAGAAGTCTGGGAGGCCTCAAAGAGCTACCAGATGAACTAGGGGGGCAAAATGCAGGAAAACAAGGAACCCCAGAATGACACTGCTGACAGCTGCTCTGCTTTCCCCACAAGCCTGTCTTGATTTCAAGACAGGGGCTGAGAGGCTGGGAGCAGAAGGTGCAGCTGAGAGGCTGAGTTGTGAGGCAAGCGTTAGCAGGCTTATGGAGACAAAAAGTGGAGGCAGAATCCTGTCAGAGGGAAGGAGTTGAAAATTCCAGGTTTTCAACTGGGATTTCCAAAATGTTACATTCTAGAAGTAACACATAATAGGAAATAGGCCAACTCTCATCAAATATGTGCCTGAAACCATAGGGTAGTACTGAATCCTGTATGAATACTATGTTTTTTCCACATACATAGCTAGATAGTAGGTACAGTAAGAGATTAACAACAATAATAAAATAAAACAATGATAACAATGAACTGTAATGTGAAGGTGTTCTTTCTCTCTCTTAAAATATCTTAGCTTCTCTTGTGATGGTGTAAGATGACAAAATGGCTGCCTGAGGGAGAAGATAGAAGGAGATGGATGACATAGGCTCTGTGATGTTGCCTTAGGACACTTTTGACGTTCTGAGGATGTGTCAGGAGATCCATCTGCTGCCTGACTGTGGTTGACCGCAGATAACCAAAACTACAGTAAACCAAACCACACTTAAGGGGGGACTACTGTATAATCAGAGCTTACGTCCCAGAACTATTAACTAGGTATGGGGAAAATGCCTAAATGTCCCATAGTAATAACAGTTTCCCACAATCTGCCACAGCTCAAAAGGGCAAATTAAGTCCCCTTAACACTCAGGATTTTAAATAAAAGATATTTATTGGGATGAAGAAGACAAAAAAGAGAACAGAGGCACCAGCTGCCATTCCCCCTCCTTCCGCCTCCTGTATCCAAATGTGTATCCCATGTTCTAGATGTCATCCTTCTGGATGGTTGAGGAAGAAGTGATTGTTGTGGAGCAGAACGTGGCTCCTGAGGGACACCACCCTACTCTGAAGGGAGTGATAAACTCCAGGGCCTGCCTTCTAGTGCCTGCTTGTGGACAGAAGAGGGGGAGGCTTTTTTTCTCAGGGAGACAGTTTTGGGGAGAGTGACAGGTCAGTAGCTGAGCTCACCAGAAAACCTGCTTCATCTTTGTAGAACTATGTTGCCAACGAAGTATAAAATTGCTTTTGCTTTTACCTGTTGTACTTAAAAGTTCTAGAGCTTCCTCTCCTTCCCACATCCCTCAAGGCTAATAAACACAAACAATACATAAACAGGAACTTGTGACCCCTCTTATTAAAGTATAGGTCATCATGAGCTTTGTGGAGCATGATTCAGGAAATGTATCAAAGGCTCTGAACAATGGAAATATTTGGCTCCATAATTCCATTTCACCAATTTCCCCTAAGGAAACAATATCAAAGATGTACATATGGAGACACTATTGCCATGTTGCAAAGAGTAGGAAAACTGAAAGCAATTAAAATATGGAACAAGTGTGTTATATAAGTTCTGCTGTAATCATTAAATGGCACATGAAATACTGTGTAGGCATTAAGTTGTCATGTGGCTGAATATTTGCTAACATAGAAAGGCATTATTAATCAAAAAGGCAAGTTTAAAAACAATTTGAATTCATTCTGAAATAGAGAGGGAGAGCAGAGATCAAAGTTTGGAATTTATACCGGAGTTTTAGAATTTATACCAGAGTTGTCTTTGGGTAACAGACATACAGGTGAGTATTTGGGGGTTATTTTTATTTTAATGTTTCTTTAAGAAATGCACATTGTTGATTTACTAAAAACAATAAAATTTAAAACTCATAACATCCCGAGGTACCTCATTGTCCACAGACTCTATTTGGAGCTCCTCTACAAGGTATTGGAGGCCTTTTGAGATCCCTCCCACCTCCACCTTCAGCTTCATCACTAGCTGGGGCTTGTCTCAGCAGGTACACTCAAGCAGGACATCCCCCTCACCTATCAGACTGTTTCCTGTTCTTTGTCCACCTGTCCCTGCTCAGTAAAAACCACACTGACTATGGGCCAATGACTAGTTCACATAATCACCTAATAGCAATTCATGATGCTATTGTACCCAACGTTCAGATGAGAACACAAGGCCTAACCAGGGATGACCATGACCACACAAGGGATAGGTAGGCCTGGGACGAGAACGCTGGCTGGCTACTGCAGATAGGAAGACTCTACTCCACACCGTGTCCCTCCTTTCTTGCAGTGACCTTACTTTGCCCTGCCCTTTTTCCTGGGTAACTCTTCATGTGGCAGGGTGTTATGTAAGGCTCAGCTCAGCTGTCACCACCCTAAGGAAGCCTTCCCTGAATCCTCCCTCACGAACAAGCCAAGCTAGGCTTTCCTCCTTTGTGCCCTCCAATCCTCCTGCCCAGAGTATAACCATTGCTTTCAGACATTGCATTAAAATACTCTTCTTCATTGTCTATTGTGAGCTTCTGATTCAGATCTGTAACCCAGTTTGAGGCCCTTAAAAGGCACTCAGTCCTTATCAATTACTTAAATTGAACCTCAGATCAATTCAATTCTTCATCTGTCAAACTCTTGTCTGGCTCCATGGATTGATCTGCAAAGGACTGCTCTCTGTTGGGAAATGCCACCACCCAGTGACTAACCTTCTCATCAGTTGCTATTCAGTGTCTCTTCATTGCATTGTACATGGCTGGTTGAACCTAAGTAGAGACTGAGTCTCACAGTGACCTCCTGCCTTCTACTACCTCCACTGCCACTCCTATTCACGAGCATGTGTTGACAGGCTGGGGAGTTGTGTTTTGAGTGAAGGATGGAGTGGTAGCAAACAGAAGAGACAGGGCAAGTGAGTGAGGAGCCACAGGATGAAGGACAGGATGGGCTGACCAGGGTTAAGGTCTTCCCACAGGGAAAAGGAAAGCAGGAGAAAAGCATAGTTAGTATTGTCCTGAGGCCCGAGAGATGAAAACCAGCCCAGAGCAAAGGAGAAAAGTTTGTCTACAAGTCTTTCCTGAATAGCAGGGACTGTGTTCAGAGGGAATGTGGGTTAGCATGAAAACAGTGGGGGCCGTGCCCAGCAGAGCTGGAAATGGGCAACCTCATCCAGTGCCCCTGCCATGGGAGTAGGGCAAGTTGTCTTCTCCAGGTGGCTTGTAGGCAGCAGGCCCCTTAGAGAAGGCCAGAACTCAGGACCATGAATTGATGTGTATAGAGAACACCACCTCTTCCACAGGCCATTACTTGGCATAGTTTGAAAAGCTGGGATGGTGGTCCTGTGATCAGGAAAGTTGAAAGAATGATCCTGTAAAATTCTAGTATGAGTGTTGGCATTGCCAAGGCTAGCAAGGTCTGGGGGACACTGGTTTACATGGAAGTGTCTTTTCTGCATCAAAGATATGCAAGCTTATTCTGAGCTGGAGACATGTCCTAATCACTCTTCTGTCTCCCATAGGATAATGCCTTGCACATGGTAGAGGAAATTCCCAGTCTCCACTTCGATAACCAAAATATCTCAAGTCAACCTCTGGAAAACTTTTCCTAGGAGGAGTCTTCTCAGAGCCCCATGCATGTCCTTGTTCCTCAGGCTGTAGATGAAAGGGTTCATCATGGGGGTCACCACAGCATACATCACTGTGGCTACTGAGTCCTTCATGGAGTAGGTTTGGAGGGGCTGCAGATATACCATGCCAAGTGTCCCATAGAAGAGGGAGACCACAGCCAAATGGGAAGCACAGGTGGAGAAGGCTTTGTACTTCCCAGTGGCTGAGGGTATTTGGAGGATGGCTCTGACAATTCGGACATAGGACATGATCATGAACCCTAAAGGGGTGAGGAAAATAAAGCAGCCTGTGGCAATCAGCACTATATGATTGACTTCAGTATTGGAACATGCCAGCCTCAGCAGCACATACATCTCACAGAAGATGTAGTGGATCTTCCGGGAACCACAGAATGTTACCCTGGTCATGAGGAGGGTGTGGGTGAGGCCATAGAAAACAGAAAGTGCCCAACACAAGGTGAGGAGCATAATACAGAGCCCAGGACTCATGACCGTGGTGTAGTGGAGGGGGCGGCAGATGGCCACATAACGGTCATATGCCATTGTGGCCAGGATAAGGTTGTCCAGGGCCACCAAGGAGACTAGGAAGTAGAGCTGTGTCAGACACCCCACATAGGAGATGGCTTTGTTCTGAGACTGGAGGCTCACCAGCATCTTGGGGATTGTATTGGTGACAAAGAAGAGGTCAGTGAAGGAGAGGTTGGCCAGGAAGAAGTACATGGGTGTGTGCAGGCGGGGATCAAAGCTGATGGCCAGGATGATGAGCACATTTCCCACCACTGTGACCAGGTACATGGACAGGAACATCCAGAACAGGACCCACTGCTGCTCAGGACTGTCTGAGATCCCCAGGAGCAGAAACTCAGGGACTCCACTATTGTTGACTCCATCCATTTCCTCAACTGTCTGCAACATAGGCACCAATAAATGTTTGTTTATTAAGTGTCCTCAATTGAACATAGACATTCATCTAAGCAAAATTAATTGTTTTCCTAGCATTAAAATACCTGACTAAATTTTATAATTTAAAAATGTTATTATCAAAGTATAATTGATATACAATGTTGTATTAGTTTCAGGTGTACAGTAGTGATTGGGCAATTCTGCGCATTCTGCAATGCTTACCACAGTATATGTAGTCACCATCTGTCAGTATATGATATTATTACAATATTATTGGCTATATTCCCTATGCTGTACTTTTCATATATGTGGCTTATTATGTAAATGGAAGTTGATATTTCTTAATCTAGGTCCCACCCACATCCCCCCTGGCAACCACCAGGTTGTTCTCTACATTTAAGGGTCTGTTTGATTTTTGTTTGTTTCTCAATGTGGAGTTGGCTTCAGATCCTTTCTCCCCCTTCCTCTGCCCCTCCTGATTGTACTCTCTCTCTCTCTAAAATATATTAATAAATATTTTTTTAAAAAAGAAAGAAAGAAGAAGTGTTTACAAGAATGTGGAGAAAAGAGAACCCTTCTGAGAATTTAAACTGGTGTAGCCACTGTGGAAAACAGTATGGAGGCTCCTCCAAAAATTAAAAATATAATATTTTAAGTTAAGAACAAACTAATAATAGGCACAAACACATAACATTGAAAATCTTTATGCAACTCTGTCATTCCAGCAATTTCTAATCTGGCATACTCAATATTACAGGAATAATGTCTATGTCTTACTTAAAATTCTATCATCTTATAATATATGAGAAATGTTTAAAGATCTCTATGTGATGATATTAAATAGATTCCTAAAGGATATCTAAAACCAGTGTATGTATTATAAGAAATGGCTATTATACAGTTGGACAAAGGGAGAGAATAAAACAATTGGAAAGGAGAAGGTAAAATTATTTGCTGATAGGATGTTCTATCTGGGGAACCTATGAAAATCAACTGAAATGCCATTAGAAATACAAAGCAGCCTTTGTAAAGTGGTCAGTCACACAAGGGAGAAGACCCCACACCAAGAATGCTCCCAGTAAGCCATACAGCGCCATGATTCAGACTGGGCTATTAGATGCTGGTATCCATGTTTGAACTCCGCTAGTTGCTGTGAAACTTCAGGCCAGTGACCTGAGCTCCTCAAAATTCGCTCTCTTCCTGTGAAAAGTGAGTGGTGGCAAAGATAAATTTAAGCAATAAAGTGCTTAACACAAAGAGTTGGCATTTAGTGTGCACTCAATACATACTGCCTATACTACTATAAATAAATATATGTAAACAATCATGGGGTGAAAATACAATGTGAAACAATTCTATTCACATCATCAATACAATATTCGAAGCATTAAGATATTAAGAATCGACCAGGACCTTCCAATTATCCTTTTTTCCATTTAATAATAAGTGGACAGACTTACTCATTTCTAAATAGAAAGATGGAATATTGCAAAGGTGCATATTCTCCTAAATTAATCCGAAGTTCAGTTAGCCTAGTTGAAGTCAAAATCATAACAAGATTTTTAGGAAACAAAGACTATTCTAAATTTTATTTGAAAATAAACCAGGAAAATTCTTGAAAAAGTGTAAGAATGGGACTCTTTGTCTACCAACTATAAAGGATTCTGAACCAGTGTGGTAATGGTGCTTGAGTGAAGAGTAGAGCTTTAGAAGCAGAGCCAAATCAGGCAGGACTGAGTGGATTATTAGGGTAGTACTTTAAAATGACAGGTTGCATATAAAAGGTTGCATTATTCAATAAATGGTATTGGGATAACAGTTTATTTAGGGGAAAACATTAGATCAACAACATTTTTAAAATATTTAAGATTAAAACAGCTTATTGTGTCTTTCTTTCCTTTGGAAAATCTACCATACATGGAATGAAAACTTTGAAAATTAAAAATGAGAGAATATAACTAAACTGGATTTAATTCACCATTTTCTACATTTCAATGTCTTTTTAGTTGAGACATGAAGGACAAAAAGCAGTCAGTCTTATGAAGTCCTAAGCAAAGTCCTCTGCAGGTAGAGATGTGTGTGCAAAGGCCCTGAGGAAAGGTTTGCCATGTTTATGTAATGAATAAGGACCAGTGTGGTTGAATGAGAAGGGTATGGGTGAGATGTGAGGTCATGCATGTCAGCAGGGTCCTGAGAAGTCAATCTTGTTAAGGTTTTAAAACTTTATTCTATAAGTGCAATTAGGAATCCTTAAAGGATTTTAAGTAAAAAAGGATGTGTGTGTGTGTGTGTATCTAAACATATATATATTTAGCAATTATCTTTTTTGTATTTTATGACAGTATTTTAATAATCGGATATGGGTGTGACATTTTTGATCTGAAGCTTTTTTAGTGCCTATTCACTGACATTAAACCATACTTTTCTTATTTATGAGAAAGATTGGGCCCTATCTTCTTATTGTATGAGCCAATCTTTTTCCTTTTTATCATCGCATCTGTGTTAACTTCCGTCTTAAACTTGTATTCACTTAGTGTTAACTTCTATTTGAAATTTGTTGAAATGTCTTCCCTACACTTAAATATAAATTTTTAAAGATATTCCGTGGATTTTTTCCAAATAAAATTACCTTTTTACTATATTGCAATCTATTAAATATCAACAAAAAAATTCATTATGAAAAATTCAAGCAATACAAGAAAAATGTAAACAAAAGTGAAAACTACCCCACATTCTGTTAACATTTGTTGAATTCTTTTGGTTTTGTTTTTTCACTAAATCATTTTTATTCACTCAACAACATCCTGGAGAACATTCTCTAAATCGATATTTTCATCCTTTTTAATGGTTGCATACTATTGCATTTTATGATTATATTATACACATTTTTATAAATATTCTACAGATGGATATTTAGATTTTTTTCCTTGTTTTCCCCATTACAAAAATACACCAGTGAATACTTTTGTACATTTAGTTTGGACATATTTTTAGTTATAGTAAAAAAGACACATACTTTTCGTTTTCATACATATTGCCAGTGTCCTAGGCTCATTCATTTTTTGCCAATCTCATTTGTGAAACATGTTTTAATTTTCACAGCTTTCATTACAGGTAAATCAAGAGAAAGAAATTTTTAAATTAACTCAATACCTCAAGGAAATATCAAAATGGACTTTTTGGAGCTAAATCACAAGAGAAAATTATCTCTTAAAGAAGGAAAGACAAGGGTCATAAATTAAACTGGCAGTTATTGAAGATACTTGAGATCCGGGAACTTCCTGCTTTTATGTGAGAAATCACTGTGATCATGCTGGGCACTGACGCAAATACCAGACTGTTTATACTCAGTTTTCCCATTTTTTTGTAAATTTAATTTTATATTTCCTGAAAGTCATAGAAGTATGCTCTAAAGCACATTTTCATATACACAAACACATACATACACAATTACTCTTGAAAAATATTTTCTCCACATTACTGGGTATTTTCCACACAGACCAAAAGGAGAAAAATGTACACTCAATAATGTCATTTTGTGACTTTGGAAACAAACAAACAAAAAGGACATGCTTTTGATCAAGCAATTTTTAGTTCTAGAAATTTATCTTAGGAAAGATGTTATTAGGCAAAATGTAAAAAATGTATATATGTTTATCAGAGTCTTGTTAATAATAGTTAAAAGAAACTTAGCTTAAAAAATTACAGAATAGGCAAATCCATAGAGACATTAAATCGACTGGTGGTTGCCAGGAGCTGTGGGAAGGGCAAAATGGAAGTGACTGTTAATGGGCCAAGACTTCTGTTGGGAGTCACAAAAATGTACTAAAATTTGATTATTGTGACAGTTGTCAATTCTGTGAGTATATTCAAACCACTGAGTTGTATACTTTAAATGAGTCAATTTTAATGGTATTGACTTCAATCTCAATAAAGTGGTTCTAGGGTGCCTGGGTGGCTCAGTGGGTTAAACCTCTGCCTTCAGCTCAGGTCATGATCTCAGGGTCCTGGGATGGTGTCCAACTTCAGGCTCTCTGCTCGTCAGGGAGCCTGCTTCCTCCTCTCTCTCTGCCTGCCTCTCTGCCTACTTGTGATGTCTCTCTGTCAAATAAATAAATAAAATCTTTTTAAAAATTAAATTAAATAAAAAATAAAGCTGTTCTAAAAAATTGCATAACCCATTAAATCAGAGATTAGAAAGACCATAAGTGATGTTAAAATTTTTCTAATCTGTATGTGGAAAGATGTTTATAATAACTGCTTAATTAAAATTCTAGTTTACTCTTACACAATAAACTAGAAAATGTGCGGTTTACCCTGACTTGAGCTAGTGATGCCGGGCCCTGTGTTGTGACTATGAGGAGGAGGAACTGGGAAGGTATGGCAAGAGCTCGCTGTGTCTCAGCCCCCTCCCCAGCCATCCTGGTGCCTGGTGCCTGGACTCAGGGCCCTCTGGTACTCCTCCCCACTGGAACAAGGGTCGGAGGCAGGTAACAAGGCTGGGGAAAGCCAGACCATGTTCAGGAACATTGGCCCATCTGCTTTCTTGCCCTCAAGGCCAGTGTTCCCCACATCTTAGTGTGCATCAGAATCACCTGTGACGCAGATTTTAAAAAAAGATGTTCAGGTCTTTTTAAGATGATTCAATGGCTCTGCACTGAGGACGAAGTCTTTTTTAGAAGTCACCTGGTGGTTCTCACTGTGCAGTAATGCTATTCTGAGTCTGTAAGACTCAATGGGTTCTGAACACTTGTGTGGTCAGATGCCCTTAGAGACACAAACCCTTCTGCAGTGAAGGCAGAGAGTATAAGGGTGGTATGGAAACGTGTTCCAAACTTAATGTTGGGAAAGTGTCCTTTGGTACCTCCTGTGTTGCTCCCTATTTGCAGGACTGTAAGGAGGCTTATCCCATCAGGGGACCCCTTCCTGCTGGTTTGAGAATCATGTGCAACAGAGCACATGAAATCACTTTGAAAACTGGAGAGTGCCAGAAAGATTGGAGGGATTGTTATTTACCTTTAAATACTAAAGGGTTAGAGGCACCTGGATGGCTCAGTTAAGCATCTGCCTTCAGCTAAGGTCATGATTTCAGGGTCCTGGGATCAAGCCCCACATCGGGCTCCCTGCTCTGTGGGGAGTTTGCTTCTCCCTCTCCCACTCCCCCTGCTTGTGTTCCCTCTTTTGCTGTGTCTCTCTCTGCCAAATAAATAAATAAAATCTTTTTTAAAAATATGCTAGAGGGTTAGATTATATGAAGAATTTTCAAAGAATGTGAGTATGTTTGTGTGACTGAGAAAATGCAGGAGAGAAGAGATCAGAAAAGGGAGGAAGAAAGAGAGAGGCTATGACGTCCAAACCCTACTCACTGCTCTGTGCTGGTCTTAGAGCTCACTCTGTTCTGTTGCCTCCACTTCTCTCTTCCATTCAACGAAAATTCAGAGTCAGGACATAAAGTATCTTAAGTAAGACTGTGGGACTTGGGGCTGGAACAGTGTAAAGGTGAAAAGCAGGCAAGCTGGTACCTGGATCTTTGATCCCTTAGCAGAGGAGACAAACTGTAAGTCTGTGGGCACCCCCGTGAGGCTGGGGGGCCCAAGAGGTGCTGCCTGAGCCCCAGGTTCAGAAAGGAAGTGGCTGAGTCAGAACTGTTTTCAGGCCTATTTGTTAATTTTGGGGAGGCCTCAGGAAAGCAATCCCAAGGCAGCTGCTTCTGACAAACATGGGTAATCACTCCAGTGAACAAGGATCTTGGGAAATGAGTCTTGTTTACAAGGAGTAAGCCAGATTCTCCTTCCCTCTTCTCTCACTTTATTATTTCCCCCATTGTCTCCCTCCCTCCCTCTTTTAGGTGGATAAGATGAATTTGGATGTCCCAAGCCACAGATCCCTTCAGCCTATCTTCTCTCTGACCAAATTTCTAGCACCACTGACTCAGAGATGAAAGGATTCCAGATTCATACAAGCCTATATACCCCCTCCACACCCTCTAAATAGAGGAACTGGAATTTTAACAACCCTGTCCAGAGAACACTTTGTCTTGTCTTTGTATCTCCACTTTGATGGCGAGCTCACTACCTTAAAACAAATTTCAAGAAAAGTGCTTCCAGTCTCATAGTAGGTAGTTGTAAAACAAATGTCTCCATTTGCAGTCCTTATCTGGGACAGAGACACAGACCCACTGCTGGAGGAGAGGATGAATGATCCAGATTGTATCTGGTTCCACTACTCAGTGGGCCATGGGTAATTTATTGAATTGTTCTAGGCCTCAGTTTCCCCACTTTTCAAATCTAAGAATAACAAAGCCTCTGCTGGTCAAACTATGAGGTGGTCACAGGTGTCTCGGTGCCTCCACCCAGCCACCCCAGGGAGTCAGTTTGTATAATTGGCCTTTCTCCTGCTGCTGAAATCCCTGCACTCCATCTTTACAAGCTGGATCCCCTTCTGGAAGCAGCACGGACACCCTCCCCACCTCTCATCAAAAACAACCTCAGTTACTCTCATGCCTGGGATTCTACCTTCCTTCCTTCTTGCTTTATTCCTGTATTATTTATTGATGGCAGGTATTGGGTTAGGTACTGGGGAAATCATTAGGAACAGGAAGGACACAGGTGCCTCCCCTCATGGAGCTTACAGACCAATACAGGAGAGATCTAAAAGCAGACACCCAGGAAAGAAAGCAATCACAACGATGAGTGTCCCAAGGAAGCAGTCATCTGAAATAGGGACCAACTGGGGGAGGAATGGGCATCTTCTCATTGGCTGGTCAGGGAACATCTCCCTGAGAGACATTCAAGCCAAGACCAGAGGCTGAGAGTGTTCCAGCTCCTCAGGGAGTCAGGGAAAGAGCTTTCCAGAGAGAGGGAACAGCATCTGCAAAAGCACAAAAATATGTGTTCAAGGACTGAGAGAAAGCCAGTGCTCTGTCAGCAAATCCATGAATGGCACAGGTTGGGGGGTAGGGAGGTACACAGGAGCAAATGAAGCCAAGGAGTCATTCTTGCTTTTAGTCTAACTGCAACAAGAAGTCAGCAAAGCATTTTCAGCTGGTAGAGTGGGCTTGTTGGATTTAGGTTGAATGGGTAACTCTGGCTGCCATGAGGATAAAAGGTTAGAGGCAGACAGGAACAGCAGTGGCCCAGGCGAGTAGGGGGAGCTGGACTACACTGGGATGGTAGTGGGAGAGAGAAGAAAAGAGATAATCTAGCTACCTTTGGAGATGAAATCATGAAGCTCAATAGTGGACTGGGCCCTAGAGATATTAAAAAAAGGGTAATAAACTCTGGGCACCTGGGTGGCTCAGTTGGTTGAGCATCCCACTCTTTCTTTCTGCTCAGGTCATGATCCCAGGCTCCTGGGATCAAGCCCCACATCAGGCTCCCAGCTCAGCAGAGAACTTCTCTCTCTGCTTCTGCCTGTCCTTCCCCAACCTCCCCACCCCCAATTTGCTTGCTTGCTCGCTCTCTCTCTCTTGGTCTCTCTGTCTCTCTCAAAAAATAAATAGAAAAGAAAAAAGAATAAGAAAGGGTAAAATCAAGGATGATCTCTTATTTCTGACTTGGAGGACCTGAGGAAGGAGCATAATGAATTAACATAGGGAAGAGTTTGAACTTCTGAGAGGTAGGCAGGGGAGATGGCAAGTGTCACGCCCTCCCTGCCTGCAGAGATGACGCAACACCAACACACACACAGGTCGATGCACAAGCTCTTGTTTATTCCCTGGTCGATCTTTTTCCTCCCCTTGCGGGGAAGTTTCCTTGCCTTATATAGGGCATAACAGCCAATCACAGAGGTGTTCATGTGAACAGGAGGTATCTGGGGCTGGTAGGCAGTGGTGGCATACGGTGCTCATGTGACGAGCATGAGGTCACGTGTGGCCAGGGCAGATGTTTTTAAGGCTGTCCCTACTGCTCCGGCGCCATCTTAGGGGCGCGACCGGCGCCATCTTGGGGGCGTGACCCCGACAGCTCCCCCTTCTTTATTTATTTGTATGGATAAGGGACCATGCCTGTCTTAGGTTGGGACGATCAACTTGCGCCCTTACCCGTCATCAAATACTGCAGAGCATGCTGCAGCTTCTGCCTTAGGTTGGTACGCTGTTATCGTCCTCATTACCCGTCATTGACTACCGGTCCAGCATGCTAAGCCATACTTGGGGTGAGCTACCATGCTCTATGGCTACCAAGGCTTGATGTACAGCCTGCCGGTCTCTAGCTAATGTGCGTTGGAGGGCCCTTATCCAACGCAGCGCCAGGAGGAGGACAAAGAGCACAATACAGCCGAGTGCAATAGTCCCAAACCAGGATTTCCCAAAAGCCACCACTGCCTGCATAATTTGTAGGAATTGGGAGGCCATGAGAGGGTTGACTCTCGTGGCACTGATCTGCAGAATCTCCATCCAGAGGGAGGCTGTTGTGGAATTTGGCTGACCAGGTGCCGTTGAGCATCTGAGATAATTCTTGGGAGAGGTTCGCTGCTTGGGGGAGATTAGAATACAAGTTAGATGTGATGCATATGCCCGATAAGGGCTGGATACAACTGGTAGAGAGAATTTGCGACATTAGGTTCATTTGTTCCTGGAGGAGATCTACCCTTTGATTGGTTAGCAAAGTCAAGTGCAGAATACCTAAGATGGTAGAAGAGGTAAAAAGGCATAGAGATGTTGGGTAGTCCCTCAGTTCTGGATACTGCTTAGCAGCGCAATATCAAATGAGCAATGACAGACAGCAACTATCCTAATCTAGATCAGTACAACAGCCAAAATACTTTGTAAACTCTTTCTCTGGTTCTTTCTGGAGATCAAATCAACACTCTTCCTATTAAACAGCATGTGAGGAGCTTAAGAGCAACTGAAGTGTTTAACAATATTTACTTATCTAACATCTTTTACCAAAAAATTGTACTAAAAATAATACTAATCATAACTCATAACTGAGAAAAATACTAACATGAACTGGTACTAACATAAACTGCAAAGGCCAAGAACAGAAATTAGGAGTTGTGTGATACTGAACAGTATATGTGAACTGAAGACTCTGCTGCCTTGTATAGCACCAAGTATACTTTCCTTTGATAAACCCAAACTTAGGCACAAGAACTCAGTGTTAACAGGATTTCACCTTTTCTTACTATGTTTTATTTGTATTTGTACCTAATTTTTACTGAAACTTAATTTATTGAAATTTAATTTTTAAAAGATACTATTTAGAAAATGGTCTTACCCAGAGAAAATTATAGTGACACATATTTTAGATATTACATTATTATGTTTAATTTAAATATTAGATTAAA
This sequence comes from Mustela lutreola, assembly GCF_030435805.1. Classification (NCBI taxonomy): domain Eukaryota; kingdom Metazoa; phylum Chordata; class Mammalia; order Carnivora; family Mustelidae; genus Mustela; species Mustela lutreola. The sequence goes on along the minus strand of NC_081304.1, from coordinate 46,720,391 downwards.
AGTCTATAGTATCACATATACCAATTATTTAAGCTGTCTTTCCATTTGAGATGAAAGGCTTATACTAAGCTATACTCCTCTACTTCCCTGTGACTAAGAGCTGAATTGCGAGATATATACCTACAAGAAGTGGCAATCTGTAGCTATGAAGAGTTCTGTGTAAGTGTGTAAAGTTAAGGGACCTATAAAAGGATTGAACTCCCATCCTTAGCCACATTAGCACCATGCTCTGACTAAGTTAACTGGTTCAAAGTGTTAGATAAGACAGCGATAACTAAAGAAATAGGAACAAAGAAAGGTTCTATTTCATCATCTTAAGGTTTCACAGAGATGACGCAGGTTTACTACTCAAATTCCCACCTCCTGAAAAACAACTTCTTAAATAACTCTCAAGAGGGGTTTCGTTAGCTTTCAAAAGTGCCTGCAAGGGGCTCTCCATTCGGAGTCTAGAAATTTCCGACCCCATTATCTTTACCTTTACAGTCGTGATCCGCGAACATACAGCTGCTGTCCCTTTGTGGTTGCTCTTCAGCAAACTTCTTTTTTTTTTTTTTTTAAAGATTATTTATTTATTTGACAGAGAGAGACCACGAGTAGGCAGAGAGGCAGGCAGAGAGAGAGAGAGGAGGAAGCAGGCTCCTGCTGAGCAGAGAGCTCGATGCGGGACTCGATCCCAGGACCCCGAGATCATGACCTGAGCCGAAGGCAGCAGCTTAACCCACTGAGCCACCCAGGCACCCCGCAAACTTCTAACCTTTCCTTTGTGGTCATCCTAGTGACGAACGTGCAATCCCTTTGTGGTTGCTCTTCAGCAAACTTCTAACCTCTCCTTTGTGGTCGTCCTAGGGATGAACGTGCAATATGACGAGGGGGAAAAGGTACTCATGTATTGCCTTCTCTCACCTTCTCCCTAAAATGCTAAGTTTAAAAAGCTGCACAACTTCTATTCCATGAAATCTTCCTGTTAGAACTACCACTTCTAAAAATCAAGTAAACAAAATGGAAACATTGTATTTCACTCTGACAAAACTGTTCAATGTGAGATCAATGCACATAAAATTAAAAAGTTAAATATACCTCAATATTATCAGTAAATCAGAACATCTCAACCAGTATCATAATTTCTACCTTCACTGTATCTTTGCTATTTTTAAATATACTCACAGTTCCCGGGTGCCAGCACCAAATGTCGCGCCCTCCCTGCCTGCAGAGATGACACAACACCAACACACACACAGGTCGATGCACAAGCTCTTGTTTATTCCCTGGTCGATCTTTTTCCTCCCCTTGCGGGGAAGTTTCCTTGCCTTATATAGGGCATAACAGCCAATCACAGAGGTGTTCACGTGAACAGGAGGTATCTGGGGCTCATAGGCAGTGGTGGCATACGGTGCTCATGTGACGAGCATGAGGTTACGTGTGGCCAGGGCAGATGTTTTTTAGGCTGTCCATACTGCCTTGGGCGCCATCTTAGGGGTGCGACCGGCGTCATCTTGGGGGCGTGACCCCGACAGGCAAGAAGATGTTTAGGTATAAGACCTCTTAGATGGTGGCATGGATTTGATATGGCATAAATATAGAAGATACCTCGAGCCATAGGGACATATAATTTGACCTTATAATTCTACTGCTATGAATACATGTCCTAATAACTCATCCAAAATGAAATCAACTTTATAAAAAAAATCCATCACAATATTATTTATACTTTTTAAAATAAAAACAGCTTAAATGCCCATCAGTTAGGAAATGCTTAAGCCTATGATGCCACCTATAACAGGTGAAATATTATGCAGCATGTTTATGGGCAAGGGAAATTTCTTATGCAATAAGATGACAAAAGGAAAACTCTTTCTACATGCACACAAAAAATATTAGAAGTAAATATACCAATATGTTACAAGCAGTCATCCCTGGGTGATGGGATTAGAGGTGATGTTTACTTATGTCTGTTTCCCACTGGACCAAGATCTTGGCCTTCTTTGGGTAAGAATCATTCATTCCAGAGACACAAGATGGCGGGGAAGTAGGACGAGGCGCCGTTTCAACCTGTACGCTAAGGTGAGATGATTACCTACCAAAGAACTCCAATCACCCATTAAATAAGCCTGAGATCAGAATTATACACGTCTGGATCTCTATGGGGGCAGAGGATGTCAGTGGGCAGTCTTTTTGTCTGTTTTTGTTCGTATACATCATAAATCTTACCTTGGGGCCCATTTGGGCTGAGCCTTCTCTTTTATTTTTCTTTTTTTCCTGTCTCTCTCTCTCTTTTCTCTTTTTTTTTTTCTTTTCTTTTTTCTTTTGTTTGGGTGGGGACTCCTGATTGCTCAGAAGTGTTCCAGGGTGCCCCTTGACTGCACCATGGTCGATATATACAGCTACATCCATTCAGCCATCTCTCACCAAAATGACTAGGAGGAGGAATGCCCAAAAGAAGAAAAATACAGAGGATAGGCCTTCTGTAACAGAGCTAATGGCTATCAACATAGATAATATGTCGGAAAGGGAATTTAGGCTAACAATTATCCAGGCAATACCTAGGTTGGAGAAAGCCATGGATGACAAAAGGAATTGATTAGGACAGAACTAAAAGCCACCAGGGATGATGTTCACAATGTTAGGGCAGAACTGAAAGCCACCAGGGATAATGTTCACAATGCTCTCAATGAGTTCCAATCTAATCTAAGTTTTCTCAAAGCTAGGGTAACCGAGACAGAAGATATAATTAGTGATCTGGAGGACAGATAGAGAGAAAGGCTCAGGAGGAAGCCTGGAACAAACAGCTTAGAAACCATGAAAACAGAATCAGGGAAATAAATGATGCCATGAAACATTCCAACTTAAGAATTATCGAAATCCCTGAAGGGCAGGAGAAAGAAAGAAGTCTAGAAGATATAGTGGAACAAGATCTCCATGAAAATTTTCCCAATCTCATGAATGGAACCAGTGTTCATGTACTAGAGGCAGGATGGTCTCACCCCAACATTACAGATTCTCAGAAGTCCTTGAGACACTTAATAGAAAGAATGAAGAATTAGAATTGTAGGCAGGCCCTCTTGAAGGCAGCTAGGACAAAGAAGCTCCTTACATACAGAGGAAAGCCCATCAGAATAACATCAGACCTGACCACAGAAACCTGGCAAGCCAGAAAGGGCTGCAAGATATATTCAGGGCATTAAATGAGAAGAACATGCAGCCAAGAATACTTTATCCAGCAAGACTGACATTCAAAATGGATGGAGAGATAAAAAGTTTCCAAGACCAGCAAGGCTTAAAAGACTATGCGACCAGAAAACCAACACAGCAGGAAATATTAAGGGGGGTTCTATAAAAGAGAAAAATCCTAAAAATATCATCGAACAGACATATAGAGACCATCTAGAGAAAGAAAGACTTCAAAGGTAACACGATGTCAATAAAAACGTATCTATCAATAATCACTCTCAATGGGAATGGCCTAAATGCGCCTATAAAATGACACAAGGTTGCAGATTGGATAAAATGACAGGATCCATTTCGAACCTAAGGATACACCAAGACTGAAAGTGAAGTGATGGAGAAGCATCTTTCATGCCAATGAGCCTCAAAAGAAGGCCAGGGTAGCGATTCTCATACAGATAAATTAGATCTTAAACTAAAGACTGTAATCAGAGATACAGAAGGACACTACATAATCCTTAAAGGGACTATCCACCAAGATGATCTAACAATTGTAAATATCTATGCACCCAATATGGGAGCAACCAATTACATAAGAAAACTATTAATCAAGATAAAGGGTCATATCGATATAAATACATTAATAGTAGGAGATCTTAACATGCCACTCGCAGTAATAGACAGATCATTGACAGAAAATCAATAAAGAAACAAGAGCATTGAATGACACATTGGACCAGATGGACCTCATGGATATATACAGAACATTCCACCCTAAAACAACAGAATACTCATTCTTTGCAAGTGCACATGGAACCTTCTCCAGAATAGACCACATAATGGGTCACAAATCAGGACTCAACCAATATCAAAAGACTGAGATGATTCCCTGCATATTCTCAGATCACAATGCTTTGAAACTGGAACTCAATCAAAAGGAAAAGTTCCAAAGGAACTCAAACACCTAGAAGCTAAAGACCACCTTGCTTAAGAATGCTTGGATCAACCAGGAGATCAAAGAAGAACTGAAACAATTCATGGAAACCAATGAGAATGAAGACACTTCAGTCCAAAACCTATGAGATACAGCAAAGGCGGTCCTCAGGGGGAAATACATAGCCACCCAAGCCTCCCTCAAAAAAAATTGAAAAATCTGGAATACACCAGCTGTCTCTACACCTTAAAGAGCTGGAGAACCAACAACAAATCAAACCAACTCCACACATAAGAAGGGAAATCATCAAGATTGGAGCTGAGATCAATGAGGCAGAAACCAGAGATACAGTAGAACGTATCAATGAAACTAGAAGCTGGTTTTTTTGAAAGAATCAATAAGATCTAAAAACCATTGGCCACACTAATCCAAAAGAAAAAAGAGAAATCCCAAATTCATAAAATTATGAATGAAAAGGGAGAGATCACAACTAACAACAAGGAAGTAGAAACAATCATCAGAAGATATTATCAACAGTTATATGCCAATAAGCTAAGCAACCTAGATGAAAGGGATGCATTCCTGGAAATGCAGGAATTGAAAAATTGAACCAGGAAGAAACTGACAACCTGAATAGACTGATATCTAGTAACGAGATTGAAGCAATGATCAAAAACTTCCCCAAAAACAAGAGCCCAGGACCTGACGGACTCCCTGGGGAATTCTACCAAACTTTCAAAGAAGAAATAACACCTGTTCTCCTGAAGCTGTTTCAAAAAATTGAAGCAGAAGGAAAACTTCCAGACTCTCTCTATGAAGCCAGCATTACCCTGATCCCCAAACCAGGCAAAGAACCCACCAAAAAGGACAATTTCAGACCAATATCACTGATGAATATGGATGCCAAGATTCTCAACAAGATCCTAGCAAACAGGATCCAACAGCACATTAAAAAGATTATCCACCATAACCAGGTGGGATTCATCCCTGGGCTACAAGGATGGTTCAACACTTGCAAATCAATCAATGTGATACAACAAATCAATAAGAAAAGAGAGAAGAACCACATGGTCCTCTCAATTGATGCAGAAAAAGCATTTGACAAAATCCAGCATCCGTTCCTGATTAAAACGCTTCAAAGTATAGGGATATAGGGAACATTCCTGAACTTCATCAAATCTATCTATAAAAACCCTACAGAAAATATCATCCTCAATGGGAAAAAGCTTTCAGCCTTCCAGTTGAGATCAGGAACAAGACAATGGGCATCATTGGCACCCACTTTCACCACTCTTTTTCAACATAGTATTAGAAGTCCTAGCAACAGCAATCAGACAACAAAGAGAAATAAAAAGTATCCAAATTGGCAATGAAGAAGTCAAAGTCTCTCTCTTCGCAGATGACATGATACTTTATATGGAAAACTCAAAAGACTCTACCCCCAAACTACTAGAACTCATACAGCAATTCAGTAACGTGGCAGGATACAAAGTCAATGAACAGAAATCAGTGGCTTTCTTATACACTAACATCGATAATACAGAAAGGGAAATTAGAGAATCAATTCCATTTACTATAGCACCAAGAACCATAAGATACCTGGGAATAAAACTAACCAAAGAGGTAAAGGATCTGTACTTGAGGAACTACAGAACACTCATGAATTAAATTGAAGAAGACACAAAAAGATGGAAGACTATTCCATGCTCTTGGATCAGAAGAATAAACATTGTTAAAATATCTATCCTGCTTAGATCAATCTATACTTTTAATGCCATCCTGATCAAATTTCCACCGGTATTTTCCAAAGAGCTGGAGCAAACAATCCTAAAATTTGTATGGAATCAGAAGAGACCCCGAATCGCCAAGGAAATGTTGAAAAACCAAAATAAAACTGGGGGCATCACGTTACCTGATTTCAAGCTTTACTACAAAGCTGTGATCACCAAGACAGCATAGTACTGGCATAAAAACAGACACATAGACCAGTGGAACAGAGTAGAGAGCCCAGGTATGGACCCTCAACTCTATGGTCAATTAATCTTCGACAAAACAGGAAAAAATATACAGTGGGAAAAAGACAGTCTCTTCAATAAATGGTGCTGGAAAAACTGGACAGCTATATGTAGAAGAATGAAACTTGACCATTCTCTTACACCATACACAAAGATAAACTCAAAATGGATAAAAGACCTCAACATGAGACAGGAATCCATCAGAATCCTACAGGAGAACATAGGCAGTAACCTCTTTAATATCAGCCACAGCACCTTCTTTCACAATATGTCTCCAAAGGCAAAGGAAACAAAAGTGAAGATGAACTTTTGGGACTTCATCAAGATCAGAAGCTTCTGCACAGCAAAGGAAACAATCAACCAAACAAAGAGGCAACCCACAGAATGGGAGAAGATATTTGCAAATGACAGTACAGACAAAAGGTTGATTTCCAGGATCTATAAAGAACTTCTCAAACTCAACACACACAAAACAGAGAATCATATCAAAAAATGGGCAGAAGATATGAACAGACACTTTTCCAATGAAGACATACAAATGGCTATCAGACACATGAAAAAATGTTCATTATCACTAGCCATCAGGGAGATTCAAATTAAAACCACATTGAGATGCCACCTTACACCAGTTAGAATGGCCAAAATTAGCAAGACAGGAAACAACGTGTATTGGAGAGGATGTGGAGAAAGGGGAACCCTCTTCCACTGTTGGTGGGAATGCAAGTTGGTGCAGCCACTTTGGAGAACAGTGTGGAGATTCCTCAAGGAATTAAAAATAGAGCTGCCCTATGCCCCTGCCATTGCAGTACTGGTATTTATCCCAAAGACACAGATGTCGTGAAAAGAAGGGCCATCTGTACCCCAATGTTTATAGCAGCAATGGCCACGGTTGCCAAACTGTGGAAAGAACCAAGATGCACTTCAATTGACGAATGGATAAGGAAGATGTGGTCCATATACACTATGGAGTATTATGCCTCCATCAGAAAGGATGAATACCCAACTTTTGTAGCAAGATGGATGGGACTGGAAAAGATTATGCTGAGTGAAATAAGTCAAGCAGAGAGAGTCAATTATCATATGGTTTCACTTATTTGAGGAGCATAACAAATAACATGGAGGACATGGGGCGATGGACAGGAGAAGGGAGTTGACGGAATTGGAAGGAGAGGTGTACCATGAGAGACTATGGAGTCTGAAAAACAACCTGAGGTTTTTGAAGGGCTTGGGAGGGGCGGGAGGTTGGGGGAGCCAGGTGGTGGGTATTAAGGAGGGCACGGATTTCATGGAGCTCTGGGTGTGGTGCAAAAACAATGAATACTGTTACGCTGAAAAGAAATTAAAAAAAAAATCATTCATTCCTCTAAAAATCCCCAGGGCCCAGTCCAAGACATGGGGCTAGAGGATGTTACTCGACTTTGCCTATTGGGAGATTACTTGGTTAAGGCTCCATCCAGCAATATTTGTCTCCCTACATACCCCTCAGTTCAGATGTTAATTACTAAGAAACTACTAGGGCCCACAGAAGCTTGTTCCACAAATTTAGGTTTGGAAGTTTCTTTAACAGCATCTGAGAAGGTGTCTCTGAAACCCCTCAGAGCAGCTTGACATTGGGTAAAACGGACACACACTCCTTCTGAAACACGCTTTCTGGTTCCAGGACTTTAACTCTCCCAAAGCTACACAGAGAAACAAAGGAACCACTGTAACAAATTCTTTGAACACGAATGGACAAATACATCCGCAGAGTATGCCGTATGCTTCCATGAACACTTAAAGGAGAACATCAAGGCCCTTGCCCTCAGTCGAGCATTCAGGCAATTGCTTTTAATCCACAGACATTTGCTGATACGTAGTAGGCATTTCTCTCTGCCCTGGGCACTGAGGCACAGAACCATAGCACACTAGTGGAAGTTAAGTATTCAGTCTCCTGGGACCAGGATATAAACTTGTGCAAAGAGGAAATAACAAGACAACCCAGCCTGGATTCTCTTGGAGCCCAGAGACAGGACCCGCTCCATGGACACCCCCAGGGGAACGAGGAACCTGCAAGGTTGCATCAGGAGCGTCCCTCCAGAATCCTCAGGGTTGAATCTGTTTCCTCACTAATGAGACTCCAGGGAATTTCTCCTTCCTCTGGCCTTCAGGTTCTGACTCCAATGCTGAAGTCAGTCATGAGGGAAGGTCTCTGCAACACAGTGAAGTCCACATAGTAAGCAAAAGGTTGAATTATTTGAATGTCTCTCTGAAAAGCTGGTCCTGGAGACCCTCAGAACAGCAAGTTACTACAACTCTCTGAAGCAAAGAGAGGCACCATCTTTGTTTGCTCTTTCACATCCCAAACCGGGCTCTTCAGAAGGAAACTGAAGAGTGGTGGGGAAGTGTATGGTTGCTGTAGTCTTGATTTTTGTTTCCTTTGAGTCCAGAGTTGAGTAAATTTTAGACCCTCAGTTCATAGCCCATTATCACCACTATTCCTTTCCAGGTGTGTCTCTGGCTTTATTGACTTTTATAGGCTCCAATCTCCACTCACTCCCTCTTCCCACACATAGACAACCACTTCAGTATACCCATGTAAACCGGAAGAATACGTGTCTTTGCATGTCAGTGTATTTTATATACATAAATAGTATTGTGCTATAGATCCCATCATGTCTCTTATTTTTGCACTATTTTTTATGATTCATTTTCCTTGTTCAGCAGACACCAACTCCCTGCTACTCCTACCTCTTTCCAATCCATTTTCTTGTACACCAGAGTAATTTGCTTAAAGCTTAACTTTGCTCCTATCACTTTCTTGCTTAACTCATTTCAAGAATTTCCTATCACAAATAGAAAAAAAATGTGGGGTGCCTGGGTGTCTCAGTTGGTTAAGAGTCTGACTTCTGCTCAGGCCATGATCCCAGAGTCCTGGGATTGAGCCCTACATCGAGCCTTGCATCAAGCCCCACACTGGGCTCCATGTTCAGCAGGGATTCTGCTTGAGACTTTCTTTCTCTCTGCCCTCCCTACCCCCATTCTCTCTCTCTCTGTCTCTCAAATAAATAAAATCTTTAAGAAAAAAGAAAAAAGTAAGTAATATAATATATATTACACATATGTATATATGTAGATATAGATATAAAAATATAAGTCCCTACCTAGTCTCACTCCTACATATATCTGCAACCCCAAACACTATCATTCTCTTCCTATTGTTCCCACAACTTCAGCCATGTTGATTTTCTCTCAGTTCTTTGAATTCACAGAGCTATTTCATCTCAGGGTTTTTGCCTTTGTTTTCCTTCTGCCTGAACACTCTTCCCTCAACTCTTTGAATGGCTTTCTCTTTCTCAGTCTTTGAGCTTTAGCTGTATAAGTCAATACAACCATTTTGGAGAGTCTTTAGCAATACATTATTGTTATCTTGGGTCAGGTTCCCTGGAGGCAGAATGGCCCATGAAAGTGTGAGAGCAGTTTATTGAAACCATACCCTCAGAAGAAGATAGAGGTAAGTAGGGACTAAGCATATTAACTCCAACCTGGTCTTGAAAGGAGCTCAAGAACATGAATTGCATCCATCGAATCAATTCTATCCAAAGGTAAGGAGCCAGCTTTGTCTACCAAGTGTTAGCCCTTGGCCACTGGCTGCCCCTCCACTTCCCAGGGCAGTAAAGAGAGAGTGCCTAACTTCTCCAGCTAGAGAAAGACCAGTCATAAGCCATTAGCAGCCAACATTCACATCAGCTGGGGGTAGTAAAGACCTAACCAGTGAAAAGCACCAACAGCATATGCCAGTAAGATTTAAAGTGCACCTGGCCTGCCTTCCAGCAATTCATTCTTATCAGTATATTCTAGAGAACTTTCATTCATGTACCCAAAGAGAAATGTACAAGAAAGTTTATTTCAACTTTGTTTACAATGGTGAAGAACTAGAAATTACCTAAATGTTCTTCAACAGGAGAATAGACAAATAGCATATACCTATTATAGTGGTAAAAATAATGACGTTGAGTATGCGTATCAACATGGTCAAATCTCAAGAACATAATCTGAGTGAAAAAATTAAGTTTAAGAATACACACTGGATGATACCATTGAAATAAAATTTTGAAATATTAAAAACATGGTAGGGGCACCTGGGTGGCTCAGTGGGTTGGGCCTCTGCCTTGGGCTCAGGTCATGATCCCAGGGTCCTGGGATGTAGCCTCACATTAGGATCTCTGCTCAGTGGGGAGCCTGCTTCCACCTCTCTCTCTGCCTGCCTCTCTGCCTACTTGTGATCTCTCTCTCTGTCAAATAAATAAAATCTTAAAAAAAAACATGCTAAATCCTTTTGTGGTTACACAACTTTCAAGTAATATTATAAAAACATGCATAAGAATGACAAACCCAAAGTTAATGATAGTGGTTACCTCTGGGGAAAGAGAAATTGGAATGGAATTAAGAATTCAAGAGTTCTCTCAGCTGTAACTGTAATGTTTTATTTAAATACACACACATATACAAGGATAACATTTTTTAAATTTATTTTTATTTAGTTTCAGCATAACGGTATTCATTATTTTTGCACCACAACCAGTGCTCCATGCAATCCGTGCCCTCTCTAATACCCACCACCTGGTTCCCTCAACCTCCCACCCTCCTGCCACTTCAAACCCCTCAGATTGTTTTTCAGAGCAAGGATAACATTTTAAGATTTAATAAAACTGAGTAGTAGATACAAAATTATTTTTATTCTATGTGCCAGTCCTTATATTTGTAATCACACTTGTAAAAATGACAGAGAACATCTATTCATGTGGTTCTATGTATAGCTAGAGTGATACTTCTTTTACATAGTAGTCCACTGTAGGTATCTGCCAGGTTTTATTTATCCAGTTGCCCAAGTGATGAAGACTTAACTCCATACTGCTACAAACAACACTGTAATGAATAGCCTTGTGTATGTTTCTCTATAGAACTTAAGATATATTCTCTGAGAAACAAACTGAGGGTTTTGGAGGGGAGGGGTGTGGGGGGTTGGGTGAGCCTGGTGGTGGGTATTATGGAGGACACGAATTGCATGGAGCACTGGGTGTGGTGCATAAACAATGAATCTTGGAACAGTGAAAAAATAAAATAAATTTTTAAAAAAAAAGATATATTCTCTAGGGGCTGGGTGGCTCGGTCAGTTAAGTGTCTGCCTTTACCTCAGGTCTTGATTCCAGGATCCGGGATCAAGCCCCGGGTCAGACTCCCTACTCAACAGGGAGTGTGCTTCTCCCTCTGGCCCTCCCGCCACACTCCTCCCCTCAAATAAATAAATAAAATCATTAAAAAAAAGAAAAGACATTCTCTAATATGCCCAGGAATGATATTGCTAGGTAATAGGAGAGATGATCTATCTAAGATCTACACAGATAGGTGATAGGTGATAGATGATAGATAGATGTATAGATGAATAGATGGATGGATGGGCAGATGGACAGATAGATATGTGTGTATATATTATACATATATGTATATAAATACAACCAGGGAATCAAGAGAGCAATCTATTGGTACTTAGCAGAATTTTACACATACATATACATATATCTAAATATATAGATATATTTAATTTTAATTTTGCTATATATAGTTCATTTTAATTTTTTAAAAGTGTATCTATCCAAATATAAAAATATATCTCTATATATTTAATTTTAATTTTTCTATATAGAGTTAATTTTAATATTTGTTATGTCCTGATAGACTGTTCTTTTGATTGTCTCTTCAAGTTTATATTCTCATCACAGTACATGATGCTTCTCCCTTTCTCTATTCTCACCAGAACTTGGCATCATCAGGTATAGTTTGGCAATCTGATCAATGTAAAGATCATCTCATCACTTCTCTGATTTACCGTAAGGTTTAACATTTCTTTGTATCTACTTAACAATTTGGGCTTCTCCTTATGAAATTTCCATCTCATAGACTTCACCCATCTTTGTTCTAGACTTCCTTTCTACCTTTCTTTGGAAGAAGCTTCTTACTGTCTAGATATTAATCTTTTATTGGTCCTAAAATAATGTTTCTATGAACACTTGTGTCCAGGTTTTTGAGTAAACATAAATTCTCATCTCTCTAGGATAAATGCCCAGGAGTGCAACTGCTGGGTTGTAGAGTGCTTGTGTATTTAGTTTTATAAGAAACTGCCAAACTACTTTTCAGACTGACTGTAACATTTTACATTCTCACCAGCAAAGTATAAGTCATCCAGTTTCTCAACATCCTCACCAGAATTTGGTGTTGTCACTTTATTTTAGCTATTCTGACAAATGTGGTTCAATGGGCCTTTCCCCAATGGTGTCTTGTGTTGAACATCTTTTCAGGTGCTTATTTGCCATCTGTGTATCCTCTTCAGTAAAAACCTGTTAATATCTTTTGCTCATTTCCCAATTGTAATTTTTTAACTGTTGAGTTTTTGAGAAATCTTTATACATTCTAGATACTAGTCCTTTGTCCTTTTCACCAGTTTGAACAAAGTATAAAAACCTTACTCCCTTGAAGTATCCACTAAATAAAATCTGTAATTGCCTTCTGACATTTTGTGCAGCAAGCCCACAGGGAAAGACGGGTGTCACTTTTCTAACTAGGATGATTGACAAGGATTAGCATGAAGACTTATGCTTGCTATTCCATGTAGGGGCAGGAGATAATATGTCTTAAACCTAGAGTTTCACTTGGGTATTTCTTAGTGCTTCTATGAACAGTAATGAATGCTAATGAGCAATTTCAGTCACCCACCACAAAAAGAGGAGAGTAAGGAAGAGCTCAAACCCTTCTGGCATGAAGGCCTTATATATTCCACCAGGCATCAACACAGGCCTGCCAAACTGGTAGCGAAGGTGAGAGGAATCTAGAAAGAGTATCGGAGAGTAGAGATGACAAACTTTATTCATAACTTTAAGACAATCTACAGGGGCACCTGGGTGGCTCAGTGGGTTAAGCCGCTGCCTTCGGCTCAGGTCGTGATCTCGGGGTCTTGGGATGAGTCCCGCATCTGGCTCTCTGCTCAGCAGGGAGCCTGCTTCCCTTCCTCTCTCTCTGCCTGCCTCTCCATCTACTTGTGATTTCTCTCTGTCAAATAAATAAATAAAATCTTTAAAAAAAAAAAAAGACAATCTACAGTAAGGGGGACTGTATCTTGTTTCACTTCTCTTTTGCTTAAAACTTTCCAGCTAATACTGGCCAACACCTTGAAGGATATTGAGTTGTATACCTACCCTACTTGGGAATAAGCGAGGCTTGGTGCATTTTAACAACAACTGGAGCCCCCATATTATAGAACGAGAGATGAATGAAATGAGAAGCTTACGGATCTGAGTGAAAACGCATGGATTATCTTACATACAAATCTGGTGCACTTCTTCAGTGATAATACAGGGAACTAAATTCATGAATTTTATATTACACTTTTTAAATATTTTATTATTTATTTATTTGTCGGGGGGGGGGCACAAGCAGGGGGAGTGGCAGAGGAAGAAGGAGGCTCCCTGCTGAACGAGGGGGCCGAGGTGGGACTCGATCCTAGGACCCTGAGATCATGACCTGAGTTAAAGACAGATGCCTAACAAACTGAGCCACCCACACGTCCCTGAAATTCTTGAATTTTAAATGTTGAATGTGCCTTACATTCTCAGAATAAGCACTACTTGGTCATGATGTATTATTCTTTTTATACAAACTTTCAATTTGCTAAGTTCTATTTGATAATACTTTGCTGAGGATCTCTGCTGCTTTGCAATTCTTTATTTTACTGTTTTCTGCCATTATCTTTCTTCCCTTTCTTTGTTCCTTTAAGATTACTCTTGTTGCTTTGTCTCCCACTTTATTAATTTGAATACTCAGATCCTTTGTTCCAGCTGCAGTTCTTTCCTGGTGAGTTTATTTAAAACTAAAGCTATCTGTTTTATTACGGCTTTTGATTTATAGTTTGTTTCTCTTTATTATTTCTTTATTGTTTTTAATTATTCCATAATTTCTCTCACAATTTTCTTTTGAACCCAAAGTTTATTTAGTATACTTCACCTCATATTTAGTAACACCTTCTTAAATTACTAGATATTTGGTAATTTTAAAGCTTTTATTTAATTATTAATTTCTAACCTTAGAGCATTACAGTTAGAGAAAATATTTACATGCATCATAGTTCATATGTGGAAAACACACACATATTTCTTTTGGAGTGCCTGGGGGCTCAGCCAATTAAGCATCTGCTTTCAGCTCAGGTTGTGATCCCAAAGTCCTGGGATCAAGCCCTGCATCAGGCTCCCTACTTGGCAGGAAGCCAAGTTTGAAAGTTACATATCTATTTTGAAAGCTAAGATGCTTTCCCTTAACTTAAAACACATGATCTTAATTCATATCCATGGATCTCTTAAATACTTCTTTATTTTGCCCAAGAGAGACAAGTTATATTTTTTACTTTGTGGTCTTTTATTTGAAAAATAATTACATATTTTTCTTAATTAGTTAAATACATTTTTTTGCCATAAAAGTATTTACTAAATAAATAATAATGTTTTCAATAACAAACCTATTTCAGAAATTGAGGCAAATTTGTATAATACATCTGATTATCTATATGTTAAGATGTCAATATGGGTCATTTTTTAAAATTTATTTTTTATTTTCAGCATAACAGTATTTATTATTTTTGCACCACACCCAGTGCTCCATGCAATCCATGCCCTCTATAATACCCACTACCTGGTACCCTGACCTCCCACCCTCTGCCCCTTCAAAACCCTCGGATTGTTTTTCAGAGTCCATAGTCTCTCACGGTTCACCTCCCTTTCCAATTTACCCCAACTCCCTTCTCCTCTCTATCTCCCCATGTCCTCCATGCTATTTGTTATGCTCCACAAATAAGTGAAACCATATGATAATTGACTCTCTCTGCTTGACTTATTTCACTCAGCATAATCTCTTTCAGTCCCATCCATGTTGCTACAAAAGTTGGGTATTCATCCTTTCTGATGGAGGCATAATACTCCATAGTGTATATGGACCACATCTTCCTCGGCCACATGAAAAAATGTTCATCATCACTAGCCATCAGGGAGATTCAAATTAAAACTACATTGAGATATCACCTTACACCAGTTAGAATGGCCAAAATTAGCAAGACAGGAAACAACATGTGTTGGAGGGGATGTGGAGAAAGGGGAACCCTCTTACTCTGTTGGTGGGAATGCAAGTTGGTGAGCCTCTTTGGAGAACAGTGTGGAGATTCCTCAAGAAATTAAAAATAGAACTTCCCTATGACCCTGCCATTGCACTCCTGGGTATTTACCCCAAAGATACAGATGTCGTGAAAAGAAGAGCCATCTGTACCCCAATGTTTATAGCAGCAATGGCCAAGGTCGCCAAACTGTGGAAAAAACCAAGATGCCCTTCAATGGACGAATGGAGAGACAAGTTATTTATCATGCTCTCCTGTCCTTATATTCCCCCACTAACATCTACTACAGAGAGTTGACACTGTTTAGCATTTTAGAATTTTATTTCAGGTGTTTTTTTTAAAACATGTAAGCAAATATTTGGATGGATATTAATTTTTATATTTAAAGTTATTTTCTTTAATACTTTTCAAATTTTATTCATCTTCCTATAACCATTATGTGATTGACACACCTGAATTTAATCTTCTTATTGTTCCTTTGTAATCCTCTCTCTCTCTTTAGAAACTTAAGATGTTCTCCTTGGGGGTGCCTGGATGACTCAGTGGTTAAGCATCTGCCTTAGGCACAGGCCATGATCTCAGGGTCCTGGGATTGAGCCCTGCATAGGGCTCTCTTCTCAGCAGGGAACCTGCTTCCCTCTCTCTCTGCCTGCCTCTGCCTACTTGTGATCTCTCTCTGTGTCAAATAAATAAGCAAAATCTTTAAAAAAAAAAAGAAGATGTTCTCTTTGTGGTGTTATTTAATTCCACTATGACAAATTTAGAGATACTTTTAATTACCTTTGCTTGGAGCTTCATAGGCTCTTTCATTAGAAGAATGAAATGAAGTCCTTGAAATATTTCCTTCCATCCACTTTTTCTGTTTTTTTTTTTTTTTAATAGGACTCCTATTTTCTAGATGTTGGCAGTTTTATTTATATTCTCTATCTCTAACTCCCCACCCCCCCTTATTCTTCCATATTTCTATTCTTCACTGCTTTCTGCCTTTAAGAGAGTTACACAACCTGATATTCTGATTCTGATTCACTAATCCATTCTTTACATGTATCCATTCTGCTATTTATCTCATCTATTGAGTTATTAGCATCAGCTATTATGTTTCTTAACTCATACTTCCAATTTGTTCTTTTTATGTTTCATATTCTTAATATCCTCCCTAATATCCTTGAGTATATTCATCAGGTTTTTTCCAATAATTTAGATTCATGTGGTATATGTTGTTCATTTATATTTATTCTATTTGTACTTGCAGATGTCAGGTTAGTTTCACATGTGAACTTATGTTCACCAGGAATATCATTACCCTGTTTGGTAATAGGTTTTCAGAAGATCCAGAGGTCAGGCCCTAGCTTGTCCCTCTAGGTACTCACCTAGGGGAGGAGAAGGGGACAGGGTGATCCTAAAGAAGAATGTCTCAGATTCCATATAATTATTATTAGCCACTTCTGCTGTTGCCACTTCACTGACAATATCTGTGGTCACTAGGAAGAAGATACCTCCTTAGCTTGTATTCCAATAGCCTCGAAGATTTACAGAGTGACTGAGTGCCCACACACTCTCCTGTTTTCATGAGCTCTTCATGTTTGTAGGGCTTTTAATTGCCATGATGACACCTTACTATAGCAGAGATGGCTGGTTTTCCCCTAATATAAGGTTTGTACTTTGTCCATGCTAATATAATATTAGATTATGGCCACCAAGTATAAAGAAAAAATTTTCCAGGCCCAGCTGCAGCTGGGTGAGGCCAAGAAACCAAGCTCTGGCCAATAGGATATAAATGGAAGAGGTGAGTGCCACTTCTCCAGGTATTTTCCTTAGTGGGAAACACTGGATCCTCCAGTTGACCCTTTCTCCCTTCCTATTGGTTGAAATGAAGACCAAGGCAGAAGTTTAATGGCTATGGAATCATTCTTGGAGGGTCACAGAAAACCAAGAGAGAATTAGCCTGAATCCTTGATGATTTTGTAGCCAACATTTTACATGTATATGAGAAAAAAATAAAAGTCCAGCTTTTAAAATCTATAATCATTTGGAGTTTCTATATTATAATAGCCAAACTATAGGCATTTTCCCCACAAAGTTCCAGTTAGGTAGGCAGGAAAAATATCAGTAATTTTATCTCACAAAAGAGAAGACTAGACTCAGACAAAATAAGTAGAAGCACTGAGTTTAAGATCTGAGACTCCTGGGCACCAATCTAGAGCCCTTTCCTCACAAACCTCTGCAGTGAATTTGTTCCATAGTTTCAACTTTAGGCAATGATTTTGTATTCACTCTGTCTTGGTATGGAATTATGACTTTTTCATAGCAAAAATAAAAATCACAAGCTTTGGTTATCTTTGATTTGGTCTTCATTGAGTCTAGAGGCCATAAGTTTCTACATAAAGAACCTTGAGAATGCACAAGATTCCTTTACTGCCGATGTGAAAAACAGCATTCACAATCAGCCAAGGCTTAAGCAGATAAGGAAGAATTTCAGAAAACAGCTACATAAGAGTTGCCATAATATTTAATTTAAATTTACTTATTTTGTCTTCTCATTATAAACTTCAAAATTCTGCTCACTGACAATGTTGAGAGATTTAACAGTTACAAAAATTTTTGACTCACAACCTTGAAGTAATAAGTGTTTATATATATAAACATATATATACACACATACATGTATATATAATTTCTTATTTTTGTAAGAAAAAATAAAGTGCATATAATATATACCCATATATACTCAAAGTTGTAAGCTCTTTGCTACCCAATATTGACTTTACTTGCTAATATTTTAATCATTAATGTACTTTCCATGACCTCACTAATTGAATTTTGGTGAACTAGCATAAAAGCCTACAAAGACTTCTAGAATTAAAAACATTGCAAAAGGCACTTTTCCTTGTGGGAAGTCATAGGTAAAATAAATAAGTAAATAAGCAACTCTTAACATATTAACCTTAAAACATGATGTAAAATCTTGATGTTCCTTAACAATTTCAAAGTCATGAGGAGATTCAGGGAAGGAAGTGGTGATAAGGCATATGTGGGAGTCAGAAGTAAAAAACCTGAGGTAGAAATTTCTGTGAAGCTCCTCCACAGAGGGGATGGAGGACACCTGCAGTATCACTACAGAAGTCACTGACCCCATGAAAGGAAGACTTTACCCCTGAGAAATCTCACCAGGGCACGCTTCATGTCCTTGTTCTGCAGGCTGTAAATGAAAGGGTTCAGCAGGGGGGTTACCACTGTGTACATGACAGCAGCTGCTGTGTCCTCTTCTATGGAGTTGGAGGAAGATGATGAGGGGCACAGATAAGCCCTGATCACTGTCCCAAAGAACAGAGCAACAACCGCAAGGTGTGACCCACAGGTAGAGAAGGCCTTGCGCCTTCCCTGGGCAGAGGGGACTCTGAGGATGGCTGAAACAATGTAGATATAAGAGACCAGGATGAGCACAAAGGGGATTAAAATGACTGCTCCTCCCAAGAAAAGGAGTACAAGCTCATTGACCTGAGTGTCAGAGCAAGACACCTTCATCAGGGGTCCCAGATCACAGAAGAAATCAGGAATGATCTTCTTAGAGCAAAAAGAAAGTCGGAAGATGAGGAAAGTGTGGGTCATGGCAACAAGACTTGTCAGGATCCAGCAGGCAGTAACCAAGAAGGTGCAACGCCGGCAGCTCATGACCATCTTGTAGTGGAGAGGGTGGCAGATGGCCACATAGCGGTCATAGGCCATTGTGGCCAGGAGAAAGATGTCCATGTCCCCAAAAGTCAAAAAGAAGTAGAGCTGAACCAGGCATCCTGTGTAGGAGATGGACCTACTCTGAATCTGGATGTTCACCAAGGCCTTAGGCACAGTGGTGGAAGTGAAGAGGATGTCTGCACAGGACAGGCTGGCAAGGAAGAAGTACATAGGTGTGTGGAGACGTGCATCAGTACCAATGGCCAGGACAATGAGGAGGTTCCCAACCACAGTGACCACATACATCCACAGGAACAGCAGGAAGAGGAAACGCTGCTGCTCTGGCCGCTCTGAGAGTCCCCAGAGGAGGAACTCAAAGATGCTGGTCTGGTTGCCTCCTGCCATGATCCCGGAAGTCTGAGAAAGACACCTCCAGTGAGACCCATTAAAACTCTCCAAACATACTTTACTCTGGATGGTTGATGAATGTACCATTCTCTGAACTCTAGAGAAAAAAGAATAACCTTAATGTATTTGTACTGATCACATACTATGTGCACTGTATATTTTTATTAAAACTTACTAATGGGCTAGGAAATGTGAGAGATACAATTTAAGAAAATTAAATATTTCTTTCTTGGTTTATTTCTCTACACTCTTTTCCATCCCAGATTCCTTCAGTTGTAATTGCTATTTCTTCAGCTGTATTCTCAGGGGTGTCAAGAAGTTTTCATTCATTCATTCACTCATTCATTTATTCACTCATTCAACAGAGACTAAGCATGAGCTCTGGACCTGGTAGAGTACCATATAGATAGGACACTGATAATCCTCACCTCCTGAGAGTTTTCAATCTAATGGGACAGACACAACTACCTATGTTAAAATCCCATAGTATTTTGATTCAGGGTTCTCTACCCATTCTACTGACAACAAAACTCTCTCAGACCCCAGACTACCTGTTCCACCCCATCATGCCCAAAAGTCAGTATTTCAAAGATCATTTCATATTATCCATTCCTCAAGAAGTCAATTGAACAATCAGTTACTGAATAAAGATATGTTCAGATAATTCTTCTTCAGTTATCTGTAGCAATAAGGAAGGAATCATCATCTCTAATCTCCAAAATCTCCAAAATTGTTGGATGTACACATACACACACACACACACACACACACACACACACACACATTTCTGAGACAAAGTAGACTGTGGCAGCAAAGGAATATAGTTCAGGATCTTGCCAGATGGATGTGTGCAGCATATGGAGGCAAACTTTTGAATAAAAGCCAGGCAGTAGGAAGCCCTAGACAAGCTCAGAGATGGAGAACAGGGGTTTTGAGACTGAGATGGAGGAGGGATTGTAGGCTGAGTTAATGCCAGAAAGAGAACTAAAAGTTAACTTTGGGAGTGTTTGGCATGGAAAGTAAAGAAACTGAAACTTTACTCTGTATGTTATAAGGACCACAAAAGCTATTTGAGCCAGAAGAGGTGTCAGAGCTTGAGTAGGCTCAATAGTACAAGAAAATTCTGCTCCTTTCCCATGTGTGGAGCCAACTGAGGGTTAGTCACAGAGTCAGTCAGTCATATGGAGAAAAAGAATAACCTTTGTTACTGAAAAAGACTAGGTTGGAGAATTTATATTAGCTGTATTCACTAAATAAGCTTTGTAATACTCCTCCAAAATTAAATCTGTTTTCCCTTTCACAGGCTCAGTGGGACAACATGGGCCTCTCCAGAGGGGAACAGTCTGCTT
This sequence comes from Mustela lutreola, assembly GCF_030435805.1. Lineage (NCBI taxonomy): Eukaryota > Metazoa > Chordata > Mammalia > Carnivora > Mustelidae > Mustela > Mustela lutreola. The sequence goes on along the minus strand of NC_081304.1, from coordinate 46,699,661 downwards.
TCATAAAACATATAATGTGGAAGAACAGAACAAAGCTTTTCCTGAAACTGATCAGATTCCTGATGAGCACAGAGAAGCTGAGGGCCAAAATTAAGCAATCAGAAAAGTCCCTCCAGGTATAAGGAGAACAGAGGGTCAGGGATATTAGAAAGACAATCAGCTTAAATAAACTTTTGTCATCCAAGGCAGATCAAGTGATTAAAAATAAACAAGAATAGGGGTGCCTGGTTGGCTCAGTCAGTAGAGTATGTGAGTATCTCAGGGTCATGAGTTCAAGCCACATGTTGGAGGTAGAGTTAGTTTACTTAAAAAAAAAATCCTTAAAAACACTTTAAAAAGTAAGAATAGGTAATATGAAACAAAAATAATAAGATATGTGTGTGAATATATGTGTATAAATATATGTATATATAATATATATTACTATGTTCCAGGAATAGTAATAAATACTTACTTTCAAGTTCCTGTAGAGCACATTACAAAAAAATACATAAGGCCACAGAGACAATTTTTAAAATTCCCCCAAAGCAGTAATAATTTAACTAATGATCTCTGACCAAAATACAGTAGAAGTAGACATTAATAACAAAGCCAAAAAACAAAAATAGCCTTTCAAACTGGAAAGAAATGTTTCAAGTATCTCTATTAAGTAACTCTCAGGTCCAAAGGAGAAATAAAAATCTAAATTTCAGAATATTCAGAAAATAATAATAGTAATGTCATGTACCAGAGTCTATGGAATATTGCTAACATAGTAATTAAAGGAAAATTTATTGCCTTAAATACTTACATGAATAATAGTAAATAATAATAAATATATAATATTATTATATTGATATATAATAATATATATTAATATATAAAATAATAAATAGTAAATAATACAATAAGCATCTGACACAAAATGAGTAACAAAAATAAACTAAATATTAATATATTATATTATATATTATAATATTATAATATTATCTCACTGTGTCTCTCTCTGTCATATAAATAAATTAAATTAAATTAAAATGTTGCAAACTTATTGTGAAGATTATAACAAAATTCAGTGAATATAAAAAATAATAAAAGCCATTGAACTGTACACTTTGGATGTATTGTATGGTATATGAATTATATATACTGAAAAAAAATCAATGTAATGGATAAATCATTTGCTAATCTAATCAAGCAAAAATAAAGGGGGGATCATAGAGAGAAACACAAATAAACAGAATAAGAAATGACAGAGAGGGACATAAACTGAAAAAGAAGTTATCTAAAATCATAAGACTACTTAGCTATAGTAGATGCAAAGAAATGTGTAGTTCTAGGTGAAATGAATAATCTTTGGACAATAAAAGGTACCAAGAATAACACTGGTAGAGATGGATAAAGGATAAGCCACATCCACAAAGAAAAATAAATGTTGTGTTAATCATTTTTCTCTTGGTGGTACTGTGGTAGAAACTATCCTCAAATCACAATGGCTTACAAAAAACAAAGGCTTATTTTCTCACTTACATTATATGTCAACAGCAAGGTGTATGTAGTTCTGCTTAGCATGGACTCATGCATCTTCTTTATTCTGGGATCCAGTCGGAAGAAACAGCCCTTATTTATGACATGCCATTCTTAAGGGGAAAGAGAAAAGAGCAAGAGCTTGTAAAAATGCGCAATTGTAAATTTATAGCTTTTACTTGGAATGGGTACACATCATGTCCACTCAACTTCACTGTTAAAACAAGTATCATTTTGGGTACCAGGTGGTGGGTATTATAGAGGGCACGGATTGCATGGAGCACTGGGTGTGGTGCAAAAATAATGAATACTGTTATGCTGAAAATAAATAAAAAATAAATAAATAAAAACAAGTATCATGGCTAACCAGACATCAGAGGGACACATAACTATAACCTTCCACAGGGAGGCAGTTGCAAGTGACATGGCAAATAGTGGGGGAGGGGGGTATACAGTTGACCTTTGAACAACCAGGGTTTGAATTGCACAAATCCATACCACCCTGAACGCGCCCGATCTCGTCTGAATTGCACAAATCCAATAACACACAGATTTTTTTTATAGCACAGTACTGTAAATGTGTTTTCCTTATGATTTTCTTTTCTTTTTTTGTTTAAGATTTATTTATTTATTTTGAAAGAGAGAGAGAAAGAGCAGGGGGAGGAGAAGAGGGAAAGAATCTTAAGCAGACTCTCCGTTGCATGCAGAGCCTCATGCAGGACTCCTTATCACCACCCTGAGACCATGACCTGAGTCTAAATCAAGAGTCAGACACTTAACTAACTGAGCCACTTAGGTGCCCTCCCTTATGATTTTCTTAATAACATTTTCTTTTCTCTAGCTTATTTTATTGTAAGAATACAACATATAATACATATAACATACAAAATATGTGTTAATGAGTATTTATGTTATGAGTCAGGCTTCTGGTCAACACTTTTGGGAGAGTCAAAAGTTATATATGGATTTTTCTCATTTGTGTGAGAGGGATCTGCTCCTCTAGCCCATTGTTCAAGGGTCAACAGTAATCCTCCTGCAGGGATGGTGGAAAACACCCAACAACAAAAATACAATTTAGCATATCTGTCAAAGATCTGCTCCCTAAAAAAGTGCCAACATCATCTAGTTTAATAAGAGATACCGTCAAAACTATAAATGGTAGACAATCTCTTTTTCTAGTCAGAATATAGAAAGAGAAGGCAAACTTCCAAAATATTTTTCTAAAGAAGGTATAATGCTGATTTTAAAACCTGATAAGTATTGTTACAAAAAGAGATTTCTGGAGAACGCAAGAAAATCAACAGAGAAACCACAAGACTATTGAGAATAGTAACATGTTGTAGAATCAACATACACAAATCAGTCATATTTGTATATAAAAACAACATAACTTAACCTCATTAAATCCAACCTCCCCACCAAAATGAAAGCATCAAGAAGTCAGGGCCACTGTGTACTCTCTTTCTCTGATTCCCTAGCACCTAAGATAATGCCTGGCACTAAAGAGTTGTTCATAAACACACAATGCCTGGGTGAATGCACTCACTGGAAGATGTGTAATTCTGTGCCTCCATTTTACCTCCAGAAGACTGAGGCCCACATTGTGAGGAGAAACATAAAGGTAGTTTCCCTGAATTCGTGTGTAGGTGGAGGGAGGGGTTCTATCCACTGACCTATATTTAAAAAGTCCAGAACCTTGTATTGTCTGCAACTGGAAGCAATGACCAGCTATAGGCTTGTCTTGATATAGAGGAATAAAGGAATAGAAATTCTTTATTCCTACCCCAACCTGGGACCACTTACTGCCAAGGATCAGTCCCATAGAAAGGAATTCTCATTCAGAACACAGACTCTCTCTTTGGTGATAGGCAACTTTCTGAGTCTCCCCATGGGGACTAGAGTTTGAAATCCATAGCCATCCTAAATGATTCATCCTGGGGTTTTCTTGTGCATGAGAGGAAACACTTCTCCTGCCAGTCCCTCTTCCCTGCCCAGGGGTGCTGGCCCTAAACCCTCCTGCTGTCCTTGTTTGTTAATGCACTAGCCTGCAGGGATCTTCTGTTGTCTGCTCTCCCCCATCACCTATTTTCTGTCACCTCATTTGGTGACTTTCATAAACTTTCTTGGGAATCTCTTGTCTTCCCGTGGAAAAGACTTAATGTCATTCTTCCTCTCAAATAATGCAAGTGTTAAGATTTTCTTATACTTTCATTATCAAACATTTAGGTCTATTCTTCCCTACCTGACTCTGACCCTTTAGAGATGGTAAGCCTGCCTTATTTATCCTCATACTTCTCACTGCACCTAGGACATACTTGGTCTGTTTGTCATTGTTCAAACATATATTGGGGTTTGTTCCATTCCAGCTGTGAAGCTTACCTTCCTGCCTGTGTCCGTCTCAGCCTCCATCAGCAATGACTCACTGCCTCTTCTTCCATCCTCTACATCATTGGAAGTTAACATGAAAACTCAGAGGCTGTCACTGTGTGGAGCAGAGAACATAAAAACAGGCTCATGTCCAGGTTGCCTACCTGTGCTGCAGCCAGCCTTTCCTACAACCCAGCTGTAGTAGGGCTGTGCACAAGAGTGTGTTTGGTCATAATATCAGGACCACTGGTGTAATTCTAGGGTTCTCAGCTCTGGATCATAAGGGGACTTGTGCTATTTATTTCTTTCTTAGATAGCCTCAGTATGAGTGCTTCAGGAATCTTGAGGGAGATTGAAACTCAGTAATTGTCCCACACCCTTTGTATTCCCTCAGGAGCAGTTTCTGGTAAAGGGAAGAATGTGGTCCAGTAGTGTTGGGATTTCCTCCATGAAAAGTTATTAACTGCCTGTCTCTTGGGCTGAACTAGAGAGCCACCACATCTATCAAAAAAAAAAAAAAAAAAAGAGAGAGAGAGAGAGAGAGACACTTTAATCAATTCACAAAAGGCCTCTGCTAAAATTAGGATATATTATATGGAGGAAATCATCCCTTGAAACAGAAGAAAATGTATGAAGTCATGGTCATTATCAGATTTTTTCCTCAATTTTTATGAGAAGGTCACTATAAGCTTAGAGGAAGAATAAAAGAGGAAAAAATATTGGAACACAGTAGAAGACTCTGATAACTAAGTGGTGTCAGGAGCAGTGGGTTCCAGAAAACTCATCTCTGGACCTTCTCGCTGCTCCACCACAGATCCCTGATGACCACAACCTCCTGGATCACCAGCAGTTGCCCTCCCCCAGAGAGGGTCCACCAGCAGTTGCCCTCCCCCAGAGAGGGTCCAGCGCTGGTCCTCTGAGTATGCATGTGATCAGAGCCTAGAGCCAGCACAGCTCCCACTCCACCAGCATCCCTGTAGCCAGTACTTTCCTTGCCCTTCCCCCAGGAAACACTATATAAAAAAGCTCAATCTTAGAACATGCATGAAATTGCCTTAGAACTGCTAACCCATGACACTAAGGGAACTAAATAAATAATTAGAGTTATGTGTTTACAGTCTCTTTTTTAATTTAGTATTTAATTTAATTTAGTATGAGGATATTTAGCCAAAATACTGTGTCCAAGAATTACTTAGGCTATTTTTCTGTCCCCTTTCAGTGTAGTTATGTTAATTATTTCAAATACAGTTGGAGTGCGGTGCGGATAATTTTACCAGATTATAAAACACCCCATAGAAGTATATATAAATAGAAGTAGATACAAATATAGTATAGTTATAGGTATAGATATGAAATAAAAATAGGATAAAACCAACCCAAACAGAATGAGAGCAGAAACAAATAAACCCATTTCAAATGAAAAGTTGGCAGCATCACAATTCCAGACTTCAAGCTCTATTACAAAGCTATAATCATCAAGACAGTATGGTACTGGCACAAAAACAGACACATAGATCGATAGAACAGAATAGAAACTCCAGAAATGGACCCTCAACTCTCTGGTCAACTAATCTGAGACAAAGCAGAAAAGAACATCCTATGGGATAAAAGACAGTCTCTTCAACAAATGGTGCTGGGAAAATTGGAAGCCACATGCAGAAGAATGAAACTGGACCATTCTCTTACACTGTACACAAACTCAAAATGGTTGACAGACCTCAATGTGAGACAGAAATTCATCAAAATCCTAGAGGAAAACATAGGCAGTAACCTCTTTGACATTGGCCACAGTAACTTCTTTCAAGACACGTCTCTAAAGGCAAGGGAGAGAAAAGCAAAAATAAACTCTTGGGATTTCAACAAGATAAGCCTCTGCACAGCAAAGGAAACAGTCAACAAAATTAAGAGGCATCCATGGAATGGGAGAGGATATTTGCAAATGACATTATAGATAAAGGACTGGTATCCAGAATCTATAATGAACTTCTCAAATTCAACACCCCAAAAAACAAATAACCCAGTCAAGAAATGGGCAAAAGATATGAACAGACACTTCCCCAAAAAAGACATACAAATGTTCTGCTATAACAGATACATGGAAAAGTTCTCAGTGTCACTAGCCGTCAGGGAAATACAAATCAAACCCACAATGAAATAACCACCTTACACCCGTTAGAATGGCAAAAATTAACAAGACAGGAAACAACAAATGTTGGAGAGGATGTGGAAAAAGGGGAGCCCTCTTACACTGGTAGTAGAAATGCAAGCTCGTATAACACTCTGGAAAATGGTATGGACGTTCCTCAAGACATTAAAAATAGGGCTACCCTAGGACCCAGCAATTGCACTACTAGGTATTTATGTATTTATCCCAAAGACACAGATGTAGTGAAAAGAAGGAACACCTGAATCTCAATGTTCATAGCAGAAATGTCCACAGTAGTCAAACTGTGGAAGGAGACAAGATGTCCTCCAACAGAAGAATGGATAAAGAAGATGTGGTCCCTATATACAAATATTACTCAGCCATCAGAAAGGATGAATACCCATCATTTGCATCACCATGGATGGAACTGGAGGGCATGATGCTAAGTGAAATAAGTGAAGCAGAGAAAGACAATTACCATATGGTTTCACTCATATGTGGAACATAAGGATTAGGGCAGAAGACCACAGGGTAAGTGAGGGAAAACTGAATGGGATGAAATCAGAGAGGGAGACAAACTATGAGAGACTCTACTCCAGGAAACACACTAGGAGTTACAGAAGGGAGAGTGTTGGGAAATGAGGTAACTGGGTAGTGGATATTGAGAAGGACACATGTTGGGATGACCACTTGGTTTTATATACAACAAATGAATTGTTGAACACTACACCAAAATTAATGATGTTCTATATGTTGGCTAACTGAATATAATTTTTAAAAAAGTAATTAAAAAATAAAATTAGAATGGGTATCTAACTCTGGGAGATGTCTTCTTTTAAACTGAAAATATGAAAATCTGAATCTTTTTCTATAATATCATATAGATCACAGCTGATTTGAGTTGATACAGTGACTTCTACTTTTTTTTTTATTCTGCTAGGAGATATCTCTTTAAGTAGTAGATACTTATACCTTCATTTTTCTGTTTATAAAGTCAAAAACAAAACAATGACTTAACACAAGAATCAGAATGTGTTTTGCTTCCTGCATTCATTCCCAGTATTCAAATTCATGGTCTTCCTAAATTATGCAGATTTAAAATGCTGGTTACTCACAATAATTAAATTTGTGCTGACAAAATGTTATTTTTTAAAAAGTATTTTCAATATATTCATTTAGTCTCATAAACATATTTACAACAGGAATAACCTAACTGGGTATAGAATTATGAGTTATAAAATACTTATCCTAAATATAGTATTATTCTGATAATACTTCAGTATTTTATGCCATCAGTATGTTGTAGGCAGAAGTCTGAAGCAAGTTTGAATTTCTATTTCTTTTTAAGAAATCTGTTACTGGGGGGGGGGGGGCAAGATGGCGGGGAAGTAGGAGGAGGCGCCTTTTCAGCCTGTACCCCAAAGTGAGCTGATTACCTACCAAAGAACTCCGATCACCCATGAAATTAGCCTGAGATCAGAATTATACACGTCTGGATCTCTACAGGGGCAGAAGACGCCAGTGGACAGGTAAAGCGAAGTGGGAACAGCGACTGATATTGAAGTGGGAACAGCGACTGATATCGGAAGATAAACAAAAGGGGGAGGGAGCCACCAGAGCTACCAGTTGGAAAGTAATACTCCAATACGAGGGAGAGTGCCCTGCGTCTGGGGACCAGCATTAACTTGGAGACTGGTTGAAAGCACTCCAAAAGAGCAAAGGAAATTGTGGGAATCAGGGTGGCTAGGGACAGGGGCTTAAGTCCCCGATCCCAGGACAGCCTCCCCTGGCGCTGAGGCAGAGAGAGTGCGGTGGAGAAACCAGCTCCCAAGAATGTGTGGGGTCCATTTCCTGTGAGGGGATGGGAGCCACGCTGGGTGGCAGAATGCTCTGCTATAGAGCCTGAGATACTCCCATGAGAGAAGTACAAAGGCCCAGCCGGCGCCCTTTGATTTGTGCCATTGTTTCAGAACCTCAGACACCTGCACCAAACTCTCCCCCCCAGAGAGGTGCATGGAAGTCCCACCCTGGTGCTTTCAGACCTGCACCCCGTTCTCAGAGCATATGACCCACGCGCAACCCACAGTCTCCCCTGAAATTGGTGCGCACAAGCCGGGCGCTCTTAGATCCAGAAAGATCAGGCACTCCCAGCCCAGGCCAGCAGGAAAATCTCAGTGTGCGATTGCTCCTTGGAACCTCTCTGGCGGTCTGGAGCTGCCCAGAGAGCCGCCACTGCCTTGGCTTTGGGTACAAGCAAAAGATTTTGCCTCTCCAGGGACCTCGACTTGGAACCTGCTCTGCCAGAAGCCAAGGGGGAACTTATTTAAGCTCTGCAGCCAGACTGAGGGCTCTTTCTGAGAAGGAGATCAGGGTGCAGTTTGTTTTCCTCTAAAACTACAAAAACCATCAAAAGCGGTCAAAGTGAGAGAAAAAAAAAAAGTGAACAAATATAAAAACCGCCAGAGAACAAAAGCCTGAAAAAAAAAAAAAAAAACCCAGTTTCCTCAGAGCCCACCCCCTTGAGGGGGACGGAAGGACTTAACTCAGGGAACATCATTGACTGAAAACCCACGTGGCAGTTCCCTCCCCCAGAAAACAAACCAAGAAAGAAAAAAAAAGGACTACAAGAGAACAACCATTACTTCATAGGAAAACTTTTATTTTTCACTCGTTCCCACTATTCTGGTTCATTTTTTTTTAATACATAGGTAATTTTTTTAACCTATTTACCATCACAGCGAGCTGTACAGTACATCAAATTCCATAATAACCTTCTAACATAAACTTTTTGATACATACACCTATGTTTTTCTTTTGCATTTCTATTTTTTGAATACCTTTTTTTAAAAATTTAGTTTAGTTTAGTCTAGTTTATTCCTTTTTATTTTTATCTTCTAATATTCATATAGAGTTAAACTTCAAAGTAATCCCATTCCCCAATCAATACTACCCCTATAGGTAAACCAATTTTTAATCCCGCTTTATTTTAAGAAAGTAGAGTCCTTTAACAAAGATATCAAGATACATCCAGGAAGAATCAAAACAACCTTCCTCGCACACACTGAGAGTTATAACCACTCTCCCATCATTTTCTTCCACCAGTGTTTCTGTGTTTTTGTGTTTGTCCTGATAGCATATAAATCTTACACTTGGGGTTCTTTTTGACGAGGTTCTTCCTTTATTTGCATATATATATTTTTTTCTCTTGTTAAATACTTGTATCAGTCTTTTTGTTTGTCTACTTCATAAATCTTACCTTGGGGCCCATTTGGGCTGAAACTTCTTTTTCATCTTCCTTTTCTTTCCTGTCTCTCTCTCTCTCTTTTTTCTTTTCTTTTTTTTTTTTCTTCTTCTTTTTCTTTTCTTTTGTCTCTCATTTGGTGGGGAATCCTGATTGCTCAGAAGGGTTCCAGGGTGCACCTTGACTGCACCATGGTTCATACATCCAGCTACACCTGTTCAGTCATCTCCCACCAAAATGACTAGGAGGAGGAATGCCCAACAGAAGAAAAATACAGAGGATGGACCGTCTGCAAGAGAGCTAACGGCTATCAACATAGACAATATGTTGGAAAGAGAATTCAGGCTAAAAATTATCCAGGCAATTAGCTAGGTTGGAGATTAGCTAGCCATGGATGACCAAATGGAATTGATTAGGGCCGAGCTGAAAGCGATGAGAGATGATGTTCACAATGTTAGGGTGGAGCTTAAAGATACCAGGGAGGAGGTTCACAATGCTCTTAATGAGTTCCAATCTAATCTAAACTCTCTCAAAGCTAGTGTAACTGAGACAGAAGATAAAATTAGTAATCTGGAGGACAAACAGATAGAGAGAAAGGATTAGGAGGAAGCCTGGAACAAACAGCTTAGAAACCACGAAAACAGAATCAGGGAAATAAATGATGCCATGAAGCATTCCAACGTCAGAATTATTGGAATCCCGTAAGGGGAGGAGAAAGAAAGAAGTCTAGAAGATATAGTGAAACAAGTCCTTCATGAAAGATTTCCCAATCTCACAAATGGAACCAGCATTCATGTACTAGAGGCTGAAAGGTCTCCACCCAAGATTATACATTCCAAAAAAAATCAGGACACCTGATAGTCAAATTGAGGAATTATAATTGTAGGTATAATCTCTTGAAAGCCGCTAGGGCAAAGAGGCTCCTCACGTACAGAGGAAAGCCCTTCAGAATAACGTCAGACCTGTCCACAGAGACCTGGCAAGCCAGAAAATGCTGGCAAGATATATTCAGGGCACTAAATGAGAAGAACATGCAACCAAGAATACTTTATCCAGCAAGACTGACATTCAAAATGGATGGAGAGATAAAGAGTTTCTAAGACCGGTAAGGCATAAAAGATTATGCAACCACCAAGGGGACACTGCAGGAAATACTAAGGGGGGTTCTATAAAAGAGGAAAAATCCCAAGAATAGCATTGCACAGAAATATAGAGACAATATACAGAAAGAAAGACTTCAAAGGTAACTCGATGTCAATTAAAACGTATCTATCAATAATCACTCTCAATGTGAATGGCCTAAATGCGCCCATAAAACAGCACAGGGTTGCAGATTGGATAAAATGAAAGGACCCATCCATATGTTGTCTACAAGAGACCCATTTTGAACCTAAAGATACACCCAGACTGAAAGTGAAGGGATGGAGAAGCATCTTTCATGCCAATGGGCCTCAAAAGAAGGCTGGGGTAATGATTCTCATGTCAGATAAATTACATTGTAAACTAAAGACTGTAGTCAGAGATACAGAAGGACACTACATAATCCTTAAAGGGACTATCCACCAAGATGATCTAACAATTGTAAATATCTATGCTCCCAATATGGGAGCAACCAATTACATAAGAAAACTGTTAATCAAGATGAAGAGTCATATTGATATGAATACACTAATCGTAGGAGATGTTAACACGCCTCTCACAGAAAATAGACAGATCATCGAAGCAGAAAATCAATAAAGAAACAAGAGCATTGAATGACACATTGGACCAGATGGATTTCATAGATATATACAGAACATTCCACCCTAAAACAACAGAATACTCATTCTTCTCAAGTGCACATGGAACCTTCTCCAGAATAGACCACATACTGGGTCACAAATCAGGACTCAAACGATATCAAAAGACTGAGATGATTCCCTGCATATTCTCAGATCACAATGCTTTGAAACTGGAGCTCAATCACAAGGAAAAGTTCCGAAGGAACGCAAACACCTGGAAGCTAAAGACCACCTTGGTTAAGAATGCTTGGATCGGGGCGCCTGGGTGGCTTAGTAGGTTAAGCCCCTGCCTTTGGCTCAGGTCATGATCTCAGGGTCTGGGATCGAGCCCCGCATCAGGCTCTCTGCTCAGCAGGGAGCCTGCTTCCTCCTCTCTCTCTCTGCCTGCCTCTCTGCCTACTTGTGATCTCTGTCTGTTAAATAAATAAATAAAATCTTTAAAAAAAAAAAGAATGCTTGGATCAACCAGGAGATCAAAGAAGAACTGAAACAATTCATGGAAAAACCAATGAGAATGAAGACACTTCAGTCCAAAACCTATGAGATACAGCAAAGGCGGTCCTCAGGGGGAAATACATAATCACCCAAGCCCCCCTCAAAAAAATTGAAAAATCCAGAATACACCAGCTGTCTCTACACCTTAAAGAACTGGAGAATCAACAACAAACCAAACCAACTCCACACATAAGAAGGGAAATCATCAAAATTAGAGCTGAGATCAGTGAGGTAGAATCCAGAGATAGAGTAGAATGTATCAATGAAACTAGAAGCTGTTTTTTTAAAAGAATCAATAAGATCTAAAAACCATTGGCCACACTAATCCAAAAGAAAAGATAGAAAGCCCAAATTCATAAAATTATGAATGAAAAGGGAAAGATCACAACTAACACCAAGGAAGTAGAAACAATCATCAGAAGTTATTTTCAACAGTTATATGCTAATAAGCTAAGCAATCTAGATGAAATGGATGCATTCCTGGAAAACTATAAACTCCCAAAATTGAACCAGGAAGAAATCGACAACCTGAATAGACCGATATCTAGTAATGAGATTGAAGCAGTGATCAAAAACCTCCCAAAAAACAAGAGCCCAGGACCTGATGGACTCCCTGGGGAATTCTACCAAACTTTCAAAGAAGAAATAACACCTATTCTCCTGAAGCTGTTTCAAAAAATTGAAGCAGAAGGAAAACTTCCAGGCTCTTTCTATGAAGCCAGCATTACCCTGGTCCCCAAACCAGGCAAAGACCCTACCAAAAAGGAGAATTTCAGACCAATATCACTGATGAATATGGATGCTAAGATTCTCAACAAGATCCTAGCAAACAGGATCCAACAGCATATTAAAAAGATTATCCACCATGACCAGGTGGGATTCATTGGTGGGCTACAATGATGGTTCAACATTCGCAAATCAATCAATGTGATACAACAAATCAATAAGAAAAGAGAGAAGAACCACATGGTCCTCTCAATTGATGCAGAAAAAGCATTTGACAAAATCCAGCATCCGTTCCTGATTAAAACGCTTCAAAGTATAGGGATATAGGGAACATTCCTGAACTTCATTAAATCTATCTATAAAAACCCTACAGAAAATATCATCCTCAATGGGAAAAAGCTTTCAGCCTTCCAGTTGAGATCAGGAACAAGACAATGGGCATCATTGGCACCCACTTTCACCACTCTTTTTCAACATAGTATTAGAAGTCCTAGCAACAGCAATCAGACAACAAAGAGAAATAAAAGGTATCCAAATTGGCAATGAAGAAGTCAAAGTCTCTCTCTTTGCAGATGACATGATTCTTTATATGGAAAACTCAAAAGACTCCCTCCCCCCCAAACTACTAGAACTCATACAACAATTCAGCAACGTGGCAGCATACAAAGTCAATGTGCAGAAATCAGTGGCTTTCTTATACACTAACAATGAAAATACTGAAATGGAAATTAGAGAATCGATTCCATTTACTATAGCACCAAAAACCATCAGATACCTGGTAATAAACCTAACCAAAGAGGTAAAGCATCTGTACTTGAGGAATTACAGAACACTCATGAAAGAAATTGAAGAAGACACAAAAAGATGGAAGACCATTCCATGCTCTTGGATCGGAAGAATAAACATTGTTAAAATGTCTATATTGCCTAGAGCAATCTATACTTTTAATGCCATTCCGATCAAAATTTTACTGATATATTCTTCAAAGAGCTGGAGCAAATAATCTTAAAATTTGTATGGAATCAGAAGAGACCCCGAATTGCTAAGGAAATTTGAAAAACAAAAATAAAACTGGGGGCATCATGTTACCTGATTTCAAGCTTTACTACAAAGCTGTGATCACCAAGACAGCATGGTACTGGCATAAAAACAGACATATAGACCAGTGGAACAGAGTAGAGAGCCCAAATATTGACCCTCAATTCTATGGTCAATTAATCTTTGACAAAACAGAAAAAAATATACAGGGAAAACAGACAGTCTCTTCAATAAATGGTGCTGGGAAAACTGGACAGCTATATGTAGAAGAATGAAACTTGACCATTCTCTTACACCGTACACAAAGATAAACTCAAAATGGATAAAAGACCTCAACGTGAGACAGGAATCCATCAAAATCCTACAGGAGAACATAGGCAGTAATCTCTTCGACATCAGCCACAGCACCTTCTTTCAAGATACGTCTCCAAAAGCAAAGGAAACAAAAGCGAAAATAAACTTTTGGGACTTCATCAAAATCAAAAGCTTCTGCACAGCAAAGAAAACAGCAAAAAAACAAAGAGGCAACCCACTGAATGGGAGAAGATATTTGCAAATGACAGTACAGACAAAAGGTTGATATCCAGAATCTATAATGAACTCCTCAAACTCAACACACACAAAACAGACAATCATATCAAAAAATGGGCAGAAGATATGAACAGACAATTCTCCAATGAAGACATACAAATGGCTATCAAACACATGAAAAAATGTTCATCATCACTAGCCATCAGGGAGATTCAAATTAAAACCACATTGAGATATCACCTTACACCAGTTAGAATGGCCAAAATTAGCAAGACAGGAAACAACATGTGTTGGAGGGAATTGGAGAAAGGGGAACGCTCTCACACTGTTGGTGGGAATGCAAGTTGGTGCAGCCTCTTTGGAGAACAGTGTGGAGATTCCTCAAGAAATTACAATAGAACTTCCCTATGACCCTGCAATTGCATTCCTGGGTATTTACCCCAAAGATACAGATGTCATGAAACGAAGGGCCATCTGTACCCCAATGTTTATAGCAGTAATGGCCATGGTCACCAAACTATGGAAAGAACCAAGATGCCCTTCAATGGACGAATGGATAAGGAAGATGTGGTCCATATACACTATGGAGTATTATGCCTCCATCAGAAAGAATGAATACCCAACTTCTGTAACAACATGGACGGGACTGGAAGAGGTTATGCTGAGTGAAATAAGTCAAGCAGAGAGAGTCAATTATCATATGGTCTCACTTATTTGTGGAGCATAACAAATATCATGGAGGACAAGGGGTCTTAGGATAAGGGAGTTGGGGTAAATTGGAAGGGGAGGTGAATCATGAGAGACTAGGACTCTTAAAAACAATCTGAGGGGTTTGAAGTGGCGGGGAGTGGGAGGTTGGGGTACCAGGTGGTGGGTATTATAGAGGGCACAGATTGCATGGAGCACTGGGTGTGGTGAAAAAATAATGAATACTGTTATGCTGAAAATAAATATATTAATAAAAAACATTAAAAAATAAATTTATTACTCTCTGCACTGTAATTTTCATTCAAAAAATTTTTTTTCTCCTGTCAAAAATAAAATGTATCACTAGGATACATCTAGGGATATTAACATTAATATGGTCCAGAGTATGGTTGGAATTTCACTTTGGGTTCCCTACAATATTACATTTTGGTGCAACTTTTAACTGTTGCTTGAGTTCTATTTGTTGGGTTTTCCTCCCTCTGGAACAACTATTGTTCTCAAGTCAGAATTCCACATTCTTTTCAACACCCATATTTCTCTATTTTATTGTTTTAAACTCATTTTTTCATTTTAAGTGTTCATTTTAATTCTAGCTAATTTACATTATTATTTTAAACTCCTATTTTAATCTTCGTCTGGAAAGATTTATGAAGTCTGTTCTCCACATTACTAATGTTTGTCTGATATCAATTCCACATAAAGTCAATTTAAATCTTTTTTTTTTTTTAAGACTTTAATTTTTTATTTTTTATAAACATATATTTTTATCCCCAGGGGTACAGGTCTGTGAATCACCAGGTTTACACACTTCACAGCACTCACCAAATCACATACCCTCCCCAATGTCCATAATCCCACCCCCTTCTCCCAAACCCCCTCCCCCCAGCAACCCTCAGTTTGTTTTGTGAGATTAAGAGTCACTTATGGTTTGTCTCCCTCCCAATCCCATCTTGTTTCATTTATTCTTCTTCTACCCACTTAAGCCTCCATGTTGCATCACCACTTCCTCATATCAGGGAGATCATATGATAGTTGTCTTTCTCCCCTTGACTTATTTCGCTAAGCATGATACGCTCTAGTTCCATCCATGTTGTTGCAAATGGCAAGATTTCATTTCTTTTGATGGCTGCATAGTATTCCATTGTGTATATATACCACATCTTCTTGATCCATTCATCTGTTGATGGACATCTAGGTTCTTTCCATAGTTTGGCTATTGTGGACATTGCTGCTATAAACATTCGGGTGCACGTGCCCCTTTGGATCACTACGTTTGTATCTTTAGGGTAAATACCCAATAGTGCAATTGCTGGGTCATAGGGCAGTTCTATTTTCAACATTTTGAGGAACCTCCATGCTGTTTTCCAGAGTGGCTGCACCAGCTTGCATTCCCACCAACAGTGGAGGAGGGTTCCCCTTTCTCCGCATCCTCGCCAGCATCAGTCATTTCCTGACTTGTTGATTTTAGCCATTCTGACTGGTGTGAGGTGATATCGCATTGTGGTTTTGATTTGTATTTCCCTGATGCCGAGTGATATGGAGCACTTTTTCATGTGTCTGTTGGCCATCTGGATGTCTTCTTTGCAGAAATGTCTGCTCATGTCCTCTGCCCATTTCTTGATTGGATTATTTGTTCTTTGGGTGTTGAGTTTGCTAAGTTCTTTATAGATTCTGGACACTAGTCCTTTATCTGATATGTCGTTTGCAAATATCTTCTCCCATTCTGTCAGTTGTCTTTTGATTTTGTTCACTGTTTCCTTTGCTGTGCAAAAGCTTTTGATCTTGATGAAATCCCAGTAGTTCATTTTTTCCCTTGCTTCCCTTGCCTTTTGCGTTGTTCCTAGGAAGATGTTGCTGCGGCAGAGGTCGAAGAGGTTGCTGCCCGTGTTCTCCTCAAGGATTTTGATGGATTCCTTTCGTACATTGAGGTCTTTTATCCATTTTGAGTCTATTTTTGTGTGTGGTGTAAGGAAATGGTCCAATTTCATTTTTCTGCATGTGGCTGTCCAATTTTCCCAGCACCATTTATTGAAAAGGCTGTCTTTTTTCCATTGGACATTCTTTCCTGCTTTGTCGAAGATTAGTTGACCATAGAGTTGAGGGTCTATTTCTGGGCTCTCTATTCTGTTCCATTGATCTATGTGTCTGTTTTTGTGCCAGTACCATGCTGTCTTGATGATGACAGCTTTTTAATAGAGCCTGAAGTCCGGAATTCTGATGCCACCAACGTTGGCTTTCTTTTTCAATATCCCTTTGGCTATTCGAGGTCTTTTCTGGTTCCATATAAATTTTAGCATTATTTGTTCCATTTCTTTGAAAAAGATGGATGGTACTTTGATAGGAATTGCATTAAATGTGTAGATTGCTTTAGGTAGCATAGACATTTTCACAATATTTATTCTTCCAATCCAGGAGCATGGAACATTTTTCCATTTCTTTGTGTCTTCCTCAATTTCTTTCATGAGTACTTTATAGTTTTCTGAGTATAGATTCTGTGCCTCTTTGGTTAGGTTTATTCCTAGGTATCTTATGGTTTTGGATGCAATTGTAAATGGGATTGACTCCTTAATATCTCTTTCTTCTGTCTTGCTGTTGGTGTAGAGAAATGCAACTGATTTCTGTGCATTGATTTTATATCCTGACACTTTACTGAATTCCTGTATAAGTTCTCGCAGTTTTGGAGTAGAGTCTTTTGGGTTTTCCACATATAGTATCATATCATCTGCGAAGAGGGATAATTTGACTTCTTCTTTGCCGATTTGGATGCCTTTAATTTCCTTTTGTTGTCTGATTGCTGAGGCTAGGACCTCTAGTACGATGTTGAATAGCAGTGGTGATAATGGACATCCCTGCCGTGTTCCTGACCTTAGCGGAAAAGCTTTCAGTTTTTCTCCATTGAGAATGATATTTGCGGTGGGTTTTTCATAGATGGCTTTGATGATATTGAGGTATGTGCCCTCTATCCCTACACTTTGAAGAGTTTTGATCAGGAAGGGATGCTGTACTTTGTCAAGTGCTTTTTCAGCATCTATTGAGAGTATCATATGGTTCTTGTTCTTTCTTTTATTGATGTGTTGTATCACATTGACTGATTTGCGGATGTTGAACCAACCTTGCAGCCCTGGAATAAATCCCACTTGGTCGTGGTGAATAATCTTTTTAATGTACTGTTGAATCCTATTGGCTAGTATTTTGTTGAGTATTTTCGCATCTGTGTTCATCAAGGATATCGGTCTATAGCTCTCTTTTTTGGTGGGATCCTTGTCTGGTTTTGGGATCAAGGTGATGCTGGCCTCATAAAATGAGTTTGGAAGTTTTCCTTCCATTTCTATTTTTTGGAACAGTTTCAGGAGAATAGGAATTAGTTCTCCTTTAAATGTTTGGTAGAATTCCCCCGGGAAGCCGTCTGGCCCTGGGCTTTTGTTTGTTTGGAGATTTTTAACGACTGTTTCAATCTCCTTACTGGTAATGGGTCTGTTCAGGCTTTCTATTTCTTCCTGGTTCAGTTGTGGTAGTTTATATGTTTCTAGGAATGCATCCATTTCTTCCAGATTGTCAAATTTATTGCCGTAGAGTTGCTCATAGTATGTTCTTATAATAGTTTGTATTTCTTTGGTGTTAGTTGTGATCTCTCCTCTTTCATTCATGATTTTATTTATTTGGGTCCTTTCTCTTTTCTTTTTGATAAGTCGGGCCAGGGGTTTATCAATTTTATTAATTCTTTCAAAGAACCAGCTCCTAGTTTCGTTGATTTGTTCTATTGTTTTTTTGGTTTCTATTTCATTGATTTCTGCTCTGATCTTTATGATTTCTCTTCTCCTGCTGGGCTTAGGGTTTCTTTCTTGTTCTTTCTCCAGCTCCTTTAGGTGTAGGGTTAGATTGTGTACCTGAGACCTTTCTTGTTTCTTGAGAAAGGCTTGTACCGCTATATATTTTCCTCTCAGGACTGCCTTTGTTGTGTCCCACAGATTTTGAACCGTTGTATTTTCATTATCATTTGTTTCCATGATTTTTTTCAATTCTTCTTTAATTTCCCGGTTGACCCATTCATTCTTTAGAAGGATACTGTTTAGTCTCCATGTATTTGGGTTCTTTCCAAACTTCCTTTTGTGGTTGAGTTCTAGCTTTAGAGCATTGTGGTCTGAAAATATGCAGGGAATGATCCCAATCTTTTGATACCGGTTGAGTCCTGATTTAGGACCGAGGATGTGATCTATTCTGGAGAATGTTCCATGTGCACTAAAGAAGAATGTGTATTCTGTTGCTTTGGGATGAAATATTCTGAATATATCTGTGATGTCCATCTGGTCCAGTGTGTCGTTTAAGGCCTTTATTTCCTTGCTGATCTTTTGCTTGGATGACCTGTCCATTTCAGTGAGGGGAGTGTTAAAGTCCCCTACTATTATTGTATTTTTGTTGATGTGTTTCTTTGATTTTGTTATTAATTGGTTTATATAGTTGGCTGCTCCCACGTTGGGGGCATAGATATTTAAAATTGTTAAATCTTCTTGTTGGACAGACCCTTTGAGTATGATATAGTGTCCTTCCTCATCTCTTATTATAGTCTTTGGCTTAAAATCTAATTGATCTGATATAAGGATTGCCACTCCTGCTTTCTTCTGATGTCCATTAGCATGGTAAATTCTTTTCCACCCCCTCACTTTAAATCTGGAGGTGTCTTCGGGCTTAAAATGTGTTTCTTGGAGGCAACATATAGATGGGTTTTGTTTTTTTATCCATTCTGATACCCTGTGTCTTTTGACAGGGGCATTTAGGCCATTCACATTCAGGGTAACTATTGAGAGATATGAATTTAGTGCCATTGTATTGCCTGTAAGGTGACTGTTACTGTATATGGTCTCTGTTCCTTTCTGATCTACCACTTGTAGGCTCTCTCTTTGCTTAGAGGACCCCTTTCAAGATTTCCTGTAGAGCTGGTTTGGTATTTGCAAATTCTTTCAGTTGTTGTTTGTCCTGGAAGCTTTTAATCTCTCCTTCTATTTTCAATGATAGCCTAGCTGGATATAGTATTCTTGGCTGCATGTTTTTCTCGTTTAGTGCTCTGAAAATATCATGCCAGCTCTTTCTGGCCTGCCAGGTCTCTGTGGATAAGTCAGCTGCCAATCTAATATTTTTACCATTGTATGTTACAGACTTCTTTTCCCGGGCTGCTTTCAGGATTTTCTCTTTGTCACTGAGACTTGTAAATTTTACTATTAGGTGACGGGGTGTGGGCCTATTCTTATTGATTTTGAGGGGCATTCTCTGAACCTCCTGAATTTTGATGCTCGTTCCCTTTGCCATATTGGGGAAATTCTCCCCAATAATTCTCTCCAGTATACCTTCTGCTCCCCTCTCACTTTCTTCTTCTTCTGGAATCCCAATTATTCTAATGTTGTTTCGTCTTATGGTGTCACTTATCTCTCGAATTCTCCCCTCGTGGTCCAGTAGCTGTTTGTCCCTCTTTTGCTCAGCTTCTTTATTCTCTGTCATTTGGTCTTCTATATCACTAATTCTTTCTTCTGCCTCATTTATCCTAGCAGTGAGAGCCTCCATTTTTGATTGCACCTCATTAATAGCTTTTTTGATTTCACCTTGGTTAGATTTTAGTTCTTTTATTTCTCCAGAAAGGCCTTTTATATCTCTCGAGAGGGTTTCTCTAATATCTTCCATGCCTTTTTCGAGCCCGGCTAGAACCTTGAGAATTGTCATTCTGAACTCTAGATCTGACATATTACCGATGTCTGTATTGATTAGATCCCTAGCCTTCGGTACTGCCTCTTGTTCTTTTTTTTGTGTTGAATTTTTACGTCTTGTCATTTTGTCCAGATAAGAGTAAATGAAGGGGCAAGTAAAATACTAAAAGGGTGGCAACAACCCCAGGAAAATATGCTTTAACCAAATTAGAAGAGATCCAAAATCGTGAGTGGGGAGAAAGGGGATAAAAAGAGGTTCAAAAAGGAAGAAAGAAGAAAAAAAAAAAACAAAAACAAAAAGAAAAGAAAAAAAAAAGAAAAGAAAAGAAAAGAATTTTTAAAAAAAGAAAATACCTAAGAAAAATGTAAAAAAGAAAAAATATATATATTAGATAAACTAGTAAAAAATCGTTAAAAAAGAAAAAGGTAACAGTTAAAAAAAAAAATTTTACCCGAAGGCGAGAAAAAAAAAAAAAATGAAAAAGAAAAAATTAAATTAACTGCAAGACTAAAAAAAATCGCAGGAAAAAAGCCATGAGTTCCGTGCTTGGCTTTCTCTTCCTCTGGAATTCTGCTGCTCTCCTTGGTATTGAAACCGCACTCCTTGGTAGGTGAACTTGGTCTCGGCTGGATTTCTTGTTGATCTTCTGGGGGAGGGGCTTGTTGTAGTGATTCTCAAGTGTCTTTGCCCCAGGTGGAATTACACCGCCCTTTCCCGGGGCCGGGGTGAGTAATCCGCTCGGGTTTGCTTTCAGGAGCTTTTGTTCCCTGAGCGCTTTCCATAGAGTTCCAGAGGACGGGAATACAAATGGCGGCCTCCTGGTCTCCGGCCCGGAGGAGCCGAGAGCCCAGGGCCGCACTCCTCAGTGCGCGCTCAGAGAACCGCGCCCAGTTACTCCCGTCTGCCTGACCTCCGGCCGCACTCCGAGCTCACCGAGCCTGCGACCGGTTCAAGGTAACACGGAGCTGTGAGTTTACTGTCGGCTCTGTCTCTGTAGCCGGCTTTCCCGTTCCAATACCCGCAAGCTCTGCGACACTCAGACACCCCCGATCCTTCTGTGACCCTGCGGGACCTGAGGCCACGCTGACCCCGCGTGGGCTTCGCCCCTGTTTAGCCTCTGGAGCGATGTCCCTCAGCGGAACAGACTTTTAAAAGTCCTGATTTTGTGCACGGTTGCTCCACCGCTTGCCGGGAGCCGGCCCCTCCCCCCGGGGTCTATCTTCCCGTCGCTTTGGATTCACTTCTCCGCCGGTCCTACCTTTCAGAAAGTGGTTGTTTTTCTGTTTCCAGAATTGCTGTTCTTCTTCTCTTCGATCTGCCGATGGATTTTCAGGTGTTTGCAACCTTTAGATAAGCTATCTAGCTGATCTCCGGCTAGCTGAAGCAGTCTCAGCTTGCTACTTCTCCGCCATCTTGGCTCCTCTCCCAATTTAAATCTTTTTGTTGTTGTTGTTCTTAATCATTACTGTTTGTTGTTTCTATATCAGTTATATTTTCATCTAAATTTGTTTCTGACTTATACTATATTTTTTCATGTGTTAACATGAAGAAAATTAATTCATAAAAATTTCGTTTCCATTCTTACACTGTTTGCAGGTATAAGTGTGTGTGTGTGTGTGTGTGTGTGTGTGTGTGTGTGTGTGTGTTTTATGGTATGTAAGGTGTTGCTCTCTATCCTACTCTGCAAATACATTTCATAAACCATTCCTTTAAAACAAAGTGTTTAAATGAGAAGAGATTTTCTCAAGCCTGGATTTGCCAACAGACACCTCAATTTACCTTCTCTTACTATCCAGAGGTTTTTCTCTTTGTGGGGAGGAGACAGTCAAAGATTCTTTTGTACGTTAATGAAAGTCACTGTCCACAGTTAATATTTGCAAATATTTTGTATTAAATATCATTTTCTTCATAGTTCTCTCCAATACCATTGCATAATCCCTTGCCTCTAGTGCATTCCAGTTAAAAAAAAAAGTAGAAGTAGCAAGAGAATCTGGAAAGCAAGTCAACATCAAAATGGTGATTACAAGGAAGAAATATTATCATGATATGTCATAGTATCTGAGTCTTGGACACTGGAGCATGATCCTAACATAAGACAGTAACAACAGATCACTGAGTAGCATGACTTGAAACATGTCTAGAGCAGAGTGTGGTGAAACAGTGTTGTACTAACATCTGTAGTAGATATGCACAGTCTGACGGAAGATTTTAGAGAGGCATCCAACAACTACAGGAGTAGATCAGGACTTCATAAAATAACAGTTAACACTGATTGGTCCTTTACCTAAGTTCTTTCTGCTAGACTCTTCTAAATACACTTAAGATATTAATTCATTTGATCCTCACAGAAACTTTATGAGCATATTAGTAGTATTGTAGGGTAGTATTAACGTATTGGTGCTCTTATTTTAAAGGTGAGAAAGTATTTTTAATAACTGTCTAGGGTCAATTACAGCCAGTAAGAGAGAGATATCTGTCCAGAGCTTAGTCTTCACCACAACCTTCTAAGAAAGGAAGTGACCTCTCTGCCACAGAAGGTGCTAAGTTATAGAACAATTACCATTAAGCAGACCTTTTATAAAGGTAACAAATACATAAAGCTGACCAGATAAACAACTAAGTCCCATTCATCTCTACAAATGCCTCAGCATGCTAGATAAAGAAAGTATAGTATCTACACTAACTCTCCTCAAGCCAAATCCTAAAGGAAAGATGAAATAGAATTCTTTCTCCCCGCAGACTTAACACCACAAAGTTTTTGGAGTAGTCTGGAAGAATGACCAGCTGTAGCACAGCCTTTGTATCCCAAGGGGTGGTTTCAAGTTTGTGTTGAACAGTAGGGGGGCCCACATTTCAACAAAGGGGCTAGAATAAGTCAACCCAGGGCTTGGGTCATAGAGACACATTCTGCCTGATACCACCTTACCTATCTTTTCTCTAGAAGAGAACTATGAGAAAGATTACCCTTGAGAGCTACTGTGTCCCCTCAGGAGACAAGTATAAGAGTGTGTCAACAGGTCTCAATGATTATTTGGATTTAGGCCTGAATGAACACCTTGGGGAGTCAGTTTTTAAAACATTATAACCTGGTGAATATTCATAATTTTCTTGAAGATATAACATATCCATCTTCCTTGAAGAAGAAATTGAAGTCCTCATCTTCAGGCTCCATCCAGAACAGCTCCTGCTTCATTTTTTCCCATACATGGGAAGCTGGGGGCTTCCCTTTACAAGACATCCCAGCCCTTCTCTGCCCCAGGAACAGAAGATTTACAATCCAGTATACCTGGCCCCAAAATGAAGGCTAACAAACACTAGGTGCTGACTAGAAGAAGAGAAGTGAAGGCCACTAGTTCAAGACCCTTTCTGACAGCATCTGAGCTGTCTCCACAGTGAAGAACCCAAGTCCTGTAAATGTTGAAGAGTCTATGACAGTGACATCAAAGGATACAGAGCCAACAACTGCACTACCTGTGTGTGTTATCTCCTTTGACACTCACAAAACCCTCAGAGGTAAGGAGAATTATTTTGTCATTTTATCAGATGAAAAAATGGTGAATTGAATTGTCCAGAGTCACACAGATAGGTAGGACTCACACTT
Source organism: Mustela lutreola (assembly GCF_030435805.1). Taxonomy (NCBI): domain Eukaryota; kingdom Metazoa; phylum Chordata; class Mammalia; order Carnivora; family Mustelidae; genus Mustela; species Mustela lutreola. The sequence continues at coordinate 46,675,824 of NC_081304.1, read as the reverse complement.
TGGCTCTGGAATTAGACTCTCTAGATTTGGTAGACAAAAGGGAGAAAGTTGGGGAAGGCAGGCAAGAATTCCTCCCCTCCGACAAGGGTTACCTATGGACTTTTGTCTATGAAAATAGGATCAGGAAGAAGAGTTTCTGTTGGTTTTGCCAAGTCTGAGCCTTTTCTGACTCCTGAAAGTGTGTGTGTCTGGGTGTGTATTTGCATGTGTGTGGAGTTTCAGGAGTCCATCATCTCCTAGAAGAGCTACAGAGCCACCTTGTACTCGCACACTCAAGGGTGTTGGCAAATGAGCCCCTTCAGAAAATTGTGTTACTTCACAGTCAAAGCACTGATGGCCTGAACTATCAGGGATACTCAAAGCACTTAGAGGACTTTTGTTGGCTTTGTCTGCTACCACTGATGCCAGAGAGGGGAGGCATTCTGTCTTGTGTATCCTGAAAGATGGTCCTCAGCACCATCAAGACTGGAATTCTCAGAGCACAAACCCTTCCAGGAAGAGTCATTAGTGGTCAGCATTGCCTAGAAACCTGGTGTCTTTCCAGGAAACTCAAGGCTGTCACTGCCTATGGGATTCACATTGCTGCATGTCCTGCTTCTCTTCTGGGGAGGAGAAGATACTGTCTGTCACCTCTTCCTCCTGGACTTATGCAAGAATCATCTCTCCTCATGATCATCTCCAACATCTTGCTCTGTGCTTCTACATCCTCAGTCCCTGACTGCCCAATAACCCTCTCCTTGTTTCCCTGTTTCTTTTGTTCCTGCAGTGTTTAGACGAATCTCATCTTTTTCTGGTGCTGTTTTTCTTACATTCTTTCACTCTCTAATTTTATCTCCTTGTGATTGTCTCTGTGTACCAGATTGTCACTCTAAAATGTTGCCCTATTGATCAATCACTTTATTCATATGTTATATACCTATATTTACATTAAATAAAATGTGCATATGCCTGTATCACAAAGAGTTAGTGTGGCCTACATCCGCTATACTAAGCCTACCTCCCAATGAATATAGAACCAAGTGTTTGCACTAGTTCAAAATCCTCCACATATGAACCCATGCATCTTTTCCAGATTGATTCTCCTGCTTTAATCTGGTGCTTCTAATAAACGTATATAACTCATTTGCCCTGAAGTACTCCTCAAATGTATACTTTGTCTTTGAAATCTCCTCCATGATAAGGAAATGAGACTTTTATCTGTTAGATGATGCTAAATAGTGAATTAGTTGAAGATATGTGTACAATCACACTTTTATATTATAAATAGAATTTGGAGTCCAGTAAGCAGATGTCTCTATAAAGAAGCCTGCCTGAAAAAGGAATAACATAGATAAGAAGTGTCATGGTAGCTAGAAAGATTGAGGAACATTCATGGAATGACTAAACAGACTGTAATATGTTTAATGGTTAATGGCTAATGGGAAACAGCTGGTGTTGAGGAACCCCTGCAGAGAGCAAATACTGCAGCTGAAAGAATGGTGGAGTAACATAGCTGAGGAAGCAGAAGAGAATAATAATGAGAGTATATGGGATGCATGGACACTTTTCTTCTGAATCTTTGAGGAAAATGAAAAGTATGGGAGTAGGCATATGGAAACAATGTCCAGGCAATATTACCCCTCTCACCCCAGAGATAACTGCTGTTCAACAATGGGTAATGTATTCCCACTTAAGATGTATGTACTTTACCTGCATATACACGTATTATTTTAAGTGTTAAAATTTACACGTATGGTGTGATTCACCAAATATCTTATGGCAACGTTTTTTTCCCATCACATTGTGGTTTTAAAAATTGTTCCATGCAAGACACTTGGGTGGTTCAGCTGGCTAGGCGTCCAACTCTCAATTTCAGCTCAGGTCATGACCTCAGGGTTGTGGGATCAAGCCCAATGTCAGACTCTACACAAAATGTGGAGTCTGCTTGTCCCCCTCTCTCAGTTCCTCCACCCTGTGCACTTGCTCTCTCTATTCTCTAAAATAAATTAATTTTTAAAAAAAGAAATGTCATTTTAATTTTAAAAAATTGCTCCATGGACATACATTTAGTTCAGCTGTTGAACAATATTAATAAGCAAATGTGGTAGGGGCACTTGGATGGCCCAGTTGGTTAAGTGTCTGCCTTCAGCTCAGGTCATGATCTCAGGGTCCTGGGATTGAGTCCCATGCCCTGCTCAACATGGAGTCTACTTCTCCTTCTGTCCCTCCCCCAACTCATGCTCTCCCTCTCTCTCAAATAAATAAAATCTTTAAAGAAAAAAAAAGCAAATGTTGTAAATAACTTATCCATTACTAGATTTTCTGTATGACAATATACAAATATGTTCTTGAACACATAATACTCTAGGATATAATCAAGAATTGGAAGTGTTAGTCAACTAGAGGTGTAAGAGTTATCAGCTTTCCTAGATACAAGATAACTGTTGTCCACATGATAAAATGAATTTTTCTTTCCTAACGGTTGGATTGTCAGACTTTAAGGTTGCTCTACGACAAAGGATGGTAATTGAATTTTATTTTAATTATGTTGAAAATCTTTTATTTTGGTTATTGTGCATTCCACTTTCTCCTTCTATTATTTGCTGATTCAAGCCTTCTCTCCCATTACTTTCTACTGGGTTTTTGCTCTTTTTCCTCTTAGTATAGAATTTTCTTTATTCTGAACATGGATCCCTTATTGATGTGTGTGTATCATATACCTCTTCTAGTCCATGACTTCTCTTCCTTTGTTCTCTATAGTGTCTGTTTCATACAAATGTTTTAAGTTTAAGGTTGTCAAATTTTACATGTTCTATCATATGTTGAACATTTTGTGCTGGACTAAGAAATGAGTTCCTACCCTGATATCATAAATATATTCCTTCTAAAGTTGGTAACATTTTACTTTCCATAATCAATCTTCTAGGACTCATTTTCCATGTTATTTGTTATGTATAGCATCCAGTTGTCCAGCACACCTTACCAACAATCAGCCCAACCACTCCCTGCCTGATTCTGAACCAACCATATTATCTACCAATTACTAAGAAATACTTAATCTGTGTCTAGGCTTTCTGGTCTGTTACAGGAATTCTGTAGATTTGTCAGTCCCTATGCCAGAGCTAGTCCACTATATGAAGTACCAGGAGTGGGATGCCTGGGAGACTCAATCAGTTAAGTGTTTGACTCTTGGTTTCAGCTCAGGTCTTGTTCTCATGGGTCATGAAATTGAGCCAGACTCTACACTCTGTGGGGATTCTGCTTGAAGACTCACTCCCTCTGCCCTAATGCTCACTCTCTCTCTCTCTCAAAAATAAACAAATCTTTGAAGTAACAAAGGAAGTAATTTTCATGCCTATAGGGCAGTCCTCTCTCCTTATGCTTTTCCTCTAATTGTCTCAGGTCTTCTTCACTCCTTGTTCTCCTATGAATGGTTGGGCCATTTTACCAAGGCCCATTGTTTTGTTTTGTTTTTGTTTCTTTTTTAATTTTTTATTTTTTATAAACATATATTTTTATCCTCAGGGGTACAGGTCTGTGAATCACCAGGTTTACACACTTCACAGCACTCACCAAAGCACATACCTTCCCCAATGTCCATAATCCCACCCCCTTCTCCCAAACCCCCTCCCCCCAGCAACCCTCAGTTTGTTTTGTGAGATTAAGAGTCACTTATGGTTTGTCTCCCTCCCAATCCGATCTTGTTTCATTTATTCTTCTCCTACCCACTTAAGCCCCCATGTTGCATCACCACTTCCTCATATCAGGGAGATCATATGATAGTTGTCTTTCTTTGCTTGACTTATTTCGCTAAGCATGATACGCTCTAGTTCCATCCATGTTGTCGCAAATGGCAAGATTTCATTTCTTTTGATGGCTGCATAGTATTCCATTGTGTATATATACCACACCTTCTTGATCCATTCATTTGTTGATGGACATCTAGGTTCTTTCCATAGTTTGGCTATTGTGGACATTGCTGCTATAAACATTCGGGTGCACGTGCCCCTTTGGATCACTACGTTTGTATCTTTAGGGTAAATACCCAATAGTGCAATTGCTGGGTCATAGGGCAGTTCTATTTTCAACATTTTGAGGAACCTCCATGCTGTTTTCCAGAGTGGCTGCACCAGCTTGCATTCCCACCAACAGTGTAGGAGGGTTCCCCTTTCTCCGCATCCTCGCCAGCATCTGTCATTTCCTGACTTGTTGATTTTAGCCATTCTGACTGGTGTGAGGTGATATCGCATTGTGGTTTTGATTTGTATTTCCCTGATGCCGAGTGATATGGAGCACTTTTTCATGTGTCTGTTGGCCATCTGGATGTCTTCTTTGCAGAAATGTCTGTTCATGTCCTCTGCCCATTTCTTGATTGGATTATTTGTTCTTTGGGTGTTGAGTTTGCTAAGTTCTTTATAGATTCTGGACACTAGTCCTTTATCTGATATGTCGTTTGCAAATATCTTCTCCCATTCTGTCAGTTGTCTTTTGATTTTGTTCACTGTTTCCTTTGCTGTGCAAAAGCTTTTGATCTTGATGAAGTCCCAATAGTTCATTTTTGCCCTTGCTTCCCTTGCCTTTGGCGTTGTTCCTAGGAAGTTGTTGCTGCGGCTGAGGTCGAAGAGGTTGCTGCCTGTGTTCTCCTCAAGGATTTTGATGGATTCCCTTCGCACATTGAGGTCCTTCATCCATTTTCAGTCTATTTTTGTGTGTGGTGTAAGGAAATGGTCCAATTTCATTTTTCTGCATGTGGCTGTCCAATTTTCCCAGCACCATTTATTGAAGAGACTGTCTTTTTTCCATTGGACATTCTTTCCTGCTTTGTCGAAGATTAGTTGACCATAGAGTTGAGGGTCTATTTCTGGGCTCTCTATTCTGTTCCATTGATCTATGTGTCTGTTTTTGTGCCAGTACCATGCTGTCTTGATGATGACAGCTTTGTAATAGAGCGTGAAGTCCGGAATTGTGATGCCACCAACGTTGGCTTTCTTTTTCAATATCCCTTTGGCTATTCGAGGTCTTTTCTGGTTCCATATAAATTTTAGCATTATTTGTTCCATTTCTTTGAAAAAGATGGATGGTACTTTGATAGGAATTGCATTAAATGTGTAGATTGCTTTAGGTAGCATAGACATTTTCACAATATTTATTCTTCCAATCCAGGAGCATGGAACATTTTTCCATTTCTTTGTGTCTTCCTCAATTTCTTTCATGAGTACTTTATAGTTTTCTGAGTGTAGATTCTGTGCCTCTTTGGTTAGGTTTATTCCTAGGTATCTTATGGTTTGGGGTGCAATTGTAAATGGGATTGACTCCTTAATTTCTCTTTCTTCTGTCTTGCTGTTGGTGTAGAGAAATGCAACCGATTTCTGTGCATTGATTTTATATCCTGACACTTTAATGACTTCCTGTATAAGTTCTAGCAGTTTTGGAGTGGAGTCTTTTGGGTTTTCCACATATAGTATCATATCATCTGCGAAGAGGGATAATTTGACTTCTTCTTTGCCGATTTGGATGCCTTTAATTTCCTTTTGTTGTCTGATTGCTGAGGCTAGGACCTCTAGTACTATGTTGAATAGCAGTGGTGATAATGGACATCCCTGCCGTGTTCCTGACCTTAGCGGAAAAGCTTTCAGTTTTTCTCCATTGAGAATGATATTTGCGGTGGGTTTTCATAGATGGCTTTGATGATATTGAGGTATGTGCCCTCTATCCCTACACTTTGAAGAGTTTTGATCAGGAAGGGATGCTGTACTTTGTCAAGTGCTTTTTCAGCATCTATTGAGAGTATCATATGGTTCTTGTTCTTTCTTTTATTGATGTGTTGTATCACATTGACTGATTTGCGGATGTTGAACCAACCTTGCAGGCCTGGAATAAATCCCACTTGGTCGTGGTGAATAATCCTTTTAATGTACTGTTGAATCCTATTGGCTAGTATTTTGTTGAGTATTTTCGCATCTGTGTTCATCAAGGATATTGGTCTATAGCTCTCTTTTTTGATGGGATCCTTGTCTGGTTTTGGGATCAAGGTGATGCTGGCCTCATAACATGAGTTTGGAAATTTTCCTTCCATTTCTATTTTTTGGAACAGTTTCAGGAGAATAGGAATTAGTTCTCCTTTAAATGTTTGGTAGAATTCCCCCGGGAAGCCGTCTGGCCCTGGGCTTTTGTTTGTTTGGAGATTTTTAACGACTGTTTCAATCTCCTTACTGGTTATGGGTCTGTTCAGGCTTTCTATTTCTTCCTGGTTCAGTTGTGGTAGTTTATATGTTTCTAGGAATGCATCCATTTCTTCCAGATTGTCAAATTTATTGGCGTAGAGTTGCTCATAGTATGTTCTTATAATAATTTGTATTTCTTTGGTGTTTGTATTTCTTTGTGATCTCTCCTCTTTCATTCATGATTTTATTTATTTGGGTCCTTTCTCTTTTCTTTTTCATAAGTTGGGCCAGGGGTTTATCAATTTTATTAATTCTTTCAAAGAACCAGCTCCTAGTTTCGTTGATTTGTTCTATTGTTTTTTTGGTTTCTATTTCATTGATTTCGGCTCTGATCTTTATGATTTCTCTTCTCCTGCTGGGTTTGGGGTTTCTTTCTTGTTCTTTCTCCAGCTCCTTTAGGTGTAGGGTTAGGTTGTGTACCTGAGACCTTTCTTGTTTCTTGAGAAAGGCTTGTACCGCTATATATTTTCCTCTCAGGACTGCCTTTGTTGTGTCCCACAGATTTTGAACCATTGTATTTTCATTATCATTTGTTTCCATGATTTTTTTCAATTCTTCTTTAATTTCCCGGTTGACCCATTCATTCTTTAGAAGGATGCTGTTTAGTCTCCATGTATTTGGGTTCTTTCCAAACTTCCTTTTGTGGTTGAGTTCTAGCTTTAGAGCATTGTGGTCTGAAAATATGCAGGGAATGATCCCAATCTTTTGATACTGGTTGAGTCCTGATTTAGGACCGAGGATGTGATCTATTCTGGAGAATGTTCCATGTGCACTAGAGAAGAATGTGTATTCTGTTGCTTTGGGATGAAATGTTCTGAATATATCTGTGATGTCCATCTGGTCCAGTGTGTCGTTTAAGGCCTTTATTTCCTTGCTGATCTTTTGCTTGGATGACCTGTCCATTTCAGTGAGGGGAGTGTTAAAGTCCCCTACTATTATTGTATTATTGTTGATGTGTTTCTTTGATTTTGTTATTAATTGGTTTATATAGTTGGCTGCTCCCACGTTGGGGGCATAGATATTTAAAATTGTTAGATCTTCTTGTTGGACAGACCCTTTGAGTATGATATAGTGTCCTTCCTCATCTCTTATTATAGTCTTTGGTTTAAAATCTAATTGATCTGATATAAGGATTGCCACTCCTGCTTTCTTCTGATATCCATTAGCATGGTAAATTCTTTTCTACCCCCTCACTTTAAATCTGGAGGTGTCTTCGGGCTTAAAATGAGTTTCTTGGAGGCAACATATAGATGGGTTTTGTTTTTTTATCCATTCTGATACCCTGTGTCTTTTGACAGGGGCATTTAGCCCATTAACATTCAGGGTAACTATTGAGAGATGTGAATTTAGTGCCATTGTATTGCCTGTAAGGTGACTGTTACTGTATATGGTCTCTGTTCCTTTCTGATCTACCACTTGTAGGCTCTCTCTTTGCTTAGAGGACCCCTTTCAATATTTCCTGTAGAGCTGGTTTGGTGTTTGCAAATTCTTTTAGTTTTTGTTGGTGTCAAGCTTTTAATCTCTCCTTCTATTTTCAATGATAGCCTAGCTGGATATAGTATTCTTGGCTGTATGTTTTTCTCGTTTAGTGCTCTGAAAATATCATGCCAGCTTTCTGGCCTGCCAGGTCTCTGTGGATAAGTCAGCTGCCAATCTAATATTTTTACCATTGTATGTTACAGACTTCTTTTCCCGGGCTGCTTTCAGGATTTTCTCTTTGTCACTGAGACTTGTAAATTTTACTATTAGGTGACGGGGTGTGGGCCTATTCTTATTGATTTTGAGGGGCATTCTCTGAACCTCCTGAATTTTGATGCTCGTTCCCTTTGCCATATTGGGGAAATTCTCCCCAATAATTCTCTCCAGTATACCTTCTGCTCCCCTCTCTCTTTCTTCTTCTTCTGGAATCCCAATTATTCTAATGTTGTTTTGTCTTATGGTGTCACTTATCTCTCGAATTCTCCCCTCGTGGTCCAGTAGCTGTTTGTCCCTCTTTTGCTCAGCTTCTTTATTCTCTGTCATTTGGTCTTCTATATCACTAATTCTTTCTTCTGCCTCATTTATCCTAGCAGTGAGAGCTTCCATTTTTGATTGCACCTCATTAATAGCTTTTTTGATTTCACCTTGGTTAGATTTTAGTTCTTTTATTTCTCCAGAAAGGGCTTTCATATCTCTCGAGAGGGTTTCTCTAATATCTTCCATACCTTTTTTGAGCCCAGCTAGAACCTTGAGAACTGTCATTCTGAACTTTAGATCTGACATATTTCCAATGACTGTATTGATTAGGTTCCTAGCCTTCGGTACTGCCTCTTGTTCTTTTTTTGTGTTGAATTTTTCCTTCTTGTTATTTTGTCCAGATAAGAGTATATGAAGGAGCAAGGAAAATACTAAAAGGGTGGCAACAACCCCAGGAAAATATGCTTTAACGAAATTAGAAGAGATCCCAAATCGTGAGGGGGGAGAAAGGGGATAAAAAGAGGTTCAAAAAGGAAGAAAGAAAAAGAAAAAAGAAAAAAGAATTAAAAAAAAAAATAAAACAAATAAAAATATAAAAAAGAAAAAATATATATATTAGATAAACTGGTTAAAAAACGTTAAAAAAGAAAAAGGTAAAAGTTAAAAAAAAATTTTACCAGAAGGAGAGAAAAAAAAAAACAAAAAATGAAAAAGAAAAAAATTAAATTAACTGCAAGACTAAAAAAAATCACAGGGAAAAAGCCATGAGTTCCGTCCTTTGCTTTCTCCTCCTCTGGAATTCTGCTGCTCTCCTTGGTATTGAAACCACACTCCTTGGTAGGTGAACTTGGTATTGGCTGGATTTCTTGTTGATCTTCTGGGGGAGGGGCCTGTTGTAGTGGTTCTCAAGTGTCTTTGCCCCAGGCGGAATTGCACCGCCCTTAGCAGGGTCCTGGGTGAGTAATCCGCTCGGGTTTGCTTTCAGGAGCTTTTGTTCCCTGAGTGCTTTCCATAGAGTTCCAGAGGACGGGAATACAAATGGCGGCCTCCTGGTCTCCGGCCCAGAGGAGCCGAGAGCCCAGGACCCCACTCCTCAGTGCGCCCTCAGAGAACAGAGCCAGTTACTCCCGTCTGCCTGACCTCCAGCCGCGCTCCGAGCTCACCGAGCCTGAGACCGGTTCAAGGTTACACCGAGCTGCGAGCTTACTGTCGGCTCTGTCTCTGTAGCCGGCTTTCCCGTTCCAATACCCGCAAGCTCTGCGACACTCAGACACCCCCGATCCTTCTGTGACCCTGCGGGACCTGAGGCCACGCTGACCCCGCATGGGCTTTGCTCCGGTTTAGCCTCAGGAGCGATGTCCCTCAGCGGAACAGAGTTCTAAAAGTCTGATTTTGTGCGCCATTGCTCCACCGCTTGCTTGGAGCCGGCTCCTCCCCCCGGGTTCTATCTTCCCATCGCTTTGGATTCACTTCTCCGCTGGTCCTACCTTTCAGAAAGTGGTTGTTTTTCTGTTTCCAGAATTGCTGTTCTTCTTCTCTTCGATCTGACGATGGATTTTCAGGTGTTTGCAATCTTTAGATAAGCTATCTAGCTGATCTCCGGCTAGCTGAAGTAGTCTCAGTCTGCTACTTCTCCGCCATCTTGACTCCTCTTCACCAAGGCCCATTGTTAAAAGAAATCTGTGGTGTTTTGACAGGAATTGCAACAAATCATAAATTAATGGAACAGAATTGACATATTTAAAACATTGGGTCTCCATATACATTGCTTATGTCTACATATTCTTCTTTTCCTTCATTAAAGTTTTGCAGTTTTTGAATCCCAATGTGGACCTTGTTTATTAGAATTATTTCTAGATTCCTTAAATTTTCTGTTCATGTTGGGAATAGGAATCTTTCTAAAATAATATTTTGCAATGCATTTTTAAAGTGTACCAACAATATTGACTTTTCAACACTGGCTTACATCAAATAAATTTTCAGAAATTTTGTAGTTTGTATAGGGAGTCTCTCATGGATTTCTTTAGACAATCATTTTCTGTGAACTCTTTCAATTTTGTTCTTTCTCTTTCAATTTATATATGGCAATAATTTCTTCTAGTGTCCTCTTCACAAATAGGACCACATTTCAAGTTTATGCTGAAGACTCAATATAAATTCCCTGCTGTATATGGATAAGTGGCCACATCTCCCAGGGGTACCACGACATAAGCTCTGATCCACAACTCCTGCTGAGTTATTTATCTTTCTTTACCTCTGTAATACCATTTCTTTCTTTTAGATTTGGCTATATATATTTCTCTTCCTTTAGTAACTAGTATAGATAGTCTATGTGTTTTAATAGGGATTTGATGTATCAATATCAGCTGTCTGTCATATTGTCAACATGGTCTCTGTAATGCTCTACTGCTCTACCATTTCAGATAATCATAGTTTCTGAGACACCCCATTTATTGAACCACCACAACTCTGAAATAACATGATTCTGTGTACACAGGTTTAAAGGGCATTTAAGAGAAAAAAATCCAATTTGTTTACGTGAAGAGATGAAAAAGAACAACATTTTTAGGGGAAGGTAATTTTACCTGCTTCCCCTTACCTACCATATAATTTCAGTGTGTACTATAGGAGACACTGAGAATTAGTAATTAACTTAATTACAGATAGATTAAATTATTGAGGTCAAGATCTCTTTAGAAAACTTAATGAATTACTGGGGAGCCTGGGCATCTCCATCAGTTAAGCATCTGTCTTTGGCTCAGGTCATGATGTCAGGGCCCTGGGATTGAGCCCAGTGTCTGGGTCCCTGCTCAGTGGGGAGTCTGTTTCTCCCCCTTCTTCCGCTTCTCTCTGCCCTTGATCACTCACTTCTCACTCTCTCTCTCTGTCTCAAATAAATAAATAAATATTTAAAAAACCAGAAAACTCTGTGAATTACTTAGTCTGTCTGGGCTACAGTAACAAATACATGTAAAATATGTAACAGTTTAAGCAGAATAAAGTTATATCTGTCACATAGTGGCACTAGTGGATGTGCATGATGGTGAGTGAATGAATGAAGAGTACTGGAGACACAAGCTCGTTGCACCATGTGATTCCACCATCCCTTTAGCCTCCAGGCCATTTGAATCCAGCTGGCCCAAGGGGACAGAGAATTTGGAGGAAGAGCAGAACTCAATATATAGATTGGCTAGAACTCAGTCACATGCCACACTTCAGTGTAAGGGAGGCTGGAGTATGTAGTCTAGCCCGGTCTCCAGGAAGAAGAGAACAAAGCAGATTTGGGTAATATCCTAGTAGTCTTTGACACACTTAGTATGCCTCAGAATTCAGGTGAATGAAAAGAGGGAATCTTCTTTATTGGAGAAACTAGGGAGCACTACAATATTTCAGGTAGGAATTGATGGTGGTCAAAGCTAAAGCACTGAAACAATAAGTAGGAAACTTATGTATGAATTATTTAAAATGAAGAATCAACAAGATCAGATATCAATGTGAGGGACAACCTAAGTGACAATACCTGGTAGCATCCTCTGTGTGAGAAGCCATGGAACAAACCTGGTTATAGTCAAACTATTGAATACGAATGTATTGGTACATAAAATAATATTCCAAGAAATCTCCATAAGGGAGATTAAAAATAAAAAAGATAGGGTTCTCTTTCTCAAGTATTCCATTGTCTACTCAAGAAAGATGTGCAGAGGATGAGGTTCAGTCAGACATGTTGGTGGGATGGCTGGTCATGGAAATTAGAAGAAAAGATCTGGTCTGTACATAGAGACCTAGAGTCTACTAAGCAGGGGATGAAGCCACAATGGAATTGGATGAGTCATTAGAGGAAATAATTTAAAAAATGGGAAGAGAAGATCAAAGAGAAAAATATTCTGATACCACAAATTTCAGGGCTTGGAATAAAGATGAAACCTATTGAAGGAAGTGGTAAATGTCTACTTTCAAAATTGGAGAGTAAACACCCAATTCTTCCTTTGCTACGACCTAAGTCCAGTAGTCTTAAAGTTTACAATCTTCCATGCCAGTTCAGACAGACACCAGTTACCTCCTAGCTCTGAGTTCATTCTCAGTCTAGTCGGTGGAAGAATTTCTGATTGTTCACAGTGTTTTTGTACTAACCACTCCACTGGAGAGATTTTTTCAAAGACTCTGAAACATTGTCCTTTCATTTCCATGTGTAATAAAACTAGTATGTGATTCTGCAATCTCCATTAAGTTGTAAGGTGCTACAGACCAGAGACTATATCATATATGACTAAATGGATGAATAAACTGTTTTTCAGATGTTTATAATTTTTCTGCAAAGCTTAACAAAATTTCTAGCACATGGAAATTAGGTACATTGACAAACAGGGAATCCCCCCCAACAATTAATTGGATTTAGCACACCTAAGTATAGACACAAAAATCACAGGGGTCAAAAGAGGTGATTTAGGAAGACCATTACGCACAGTAACTTTACTAATAATTCTGGATTCCTCTCCTCTTTCTTCTGAAGGATCCACGAGAGGATGAGAGGAGACAACGAGTCCTTTACCCTTGGTTTCATTCTCCTGGGAGTCAGTGGTCAGCAGCAACAGGAAGACTTCTTCTTCATCCTCTTCCTGTTCATTTACCCCATCACACTGATTGGGAATCTGCTCATCATCTTGGCCATTCAGTCTGACATTCGCCTTCACAACCCCATGTATTTTTTCCTTGCCAATCTCTCCTTTGTTGACATCCTCTTCTCCTCTGTAACCATCCCTAAAATGCTAGCCAACCATGTCTTAGGCAGCAAGGCCATCTCCTTTAGGGGATGCCTAACACAGATGTGTTTCATGATTGGCATGGCTAACACAGACAGCTACATCCTGGCTGTGATGGCGTATGATCGTGCTGTGGCCATCAGCCGCCCACTTCATTACACAACAATTATGAGCCCATGGACATGTGTCTTCCTAGTTGTTGGGTCTTGGGTGGTTGGAAATACCAATGCCCTCTCCCACACTCTGCTCACAGCTCGTCTGTCCTTCTGTGGCAGCAAGGAAGTAACCAACTTTTATTGTGACATTACCTCTTTACTCAAGCTATCGTGTTCTGACACCTACTTTAATGTGAAGATGATGTACCTAGGGGTTGGTGTTTTCTCCGTGCCATTACTATGCATCATCATCTCCTATGTCCAGGTCTTTTCCACAGTCTTACGGGTTCCATCCACCAAGGGTGTGCTCAAAGCCTTCTCTACCTGTGGTTCTCACCTCACAGTTGTCTCTCTGTATTATGGGACAGTCATGGGCATGTATTTCCGCCCTCTGTCTAGTTACAGCCTAAAGGATGCAGTGATAACTGTGATGTATATCGCAGTGACCCCAATGTTAAATCCTTTCATTTATAGTCTGAGAAACCGAGACATGAAAGCTGCCCTGGGGAAACTCTTCAGCAAGACTCTCTTCATAAACAGTGTGAGATCATTGACGAGTTAATTGGAGTCCCCAATTAGGATGCACTTAGAATCCAGCCCCAATATCCTCCCCCTCCAAGAAGCCACCTTTTTCTACCAGGCCAAGGCCACTCAAGTCTGCAGACTTCCATTTGATCTTGTCAGGTTCCAGAGTAGAAGTGGTGTCAGCAATATGTAGCTTCACCCTTTCAGACATCAGGTATAATTGAGTAAGAGTCAATATTATCTTTGAATATCACTTTTTGTTAGGATTCTCTTTCTTTTTTTTTTTTTAAGATTTTATTTATTTATTTTACAGAGAGAAATCACAAGTAGGCAGAGAGGCAGGCAGAGAGAGAGAGAGAGAGAGGAGGAGGAAGCAGGCTCCCTGCTGAGCAGAGAGCCAGATGCGGGACTCAATCCCAGGACCCCGAGATCATGACCTGAGCCGAAGGCAGTGGCTTAACCCACTGAGCCAGTCAGGCGCCCCAAGGATTCTTTCTTTCTAGGTTTTTATGTAATATTGAATTCCCTCCTTATGTAATTCATTTATTCATTCTCTTAACCTCATCTATTCCACCTTCTCTCCTTTGCCCTAACACTTTCATCTTTGGAAGGGGCATTAAGTTTAGTCTCATTCACTTGTAGGCAGCAATGCCTGTCTAACTAGTCCCTCTCTATCCGTCCACTTTACTCAGATAAGGCAATGTTACATAAGTACAGATCTAGAACAACCTTCCTCATCCCCTGTTCCCCAGATCCACCAGAAAAAAACAGTCAGGACACACCATTAGCCCTTCTCATGTTCATGTTGTGTGTGAGCACACCCTTGGGAAGCCAGCCCTTCATACATCATCTCCACCCATTTCAGACCATCAATATTTTAATTGCCAGTTCCAATTTTCTATCAAGCTTGTACTCTAAAGAGGATATCTGTCTGCTTACTGCTGGACATTATGGGCTATAAAATGTGCTACTTGCTATGAAGAAATGATGGAGAGCCACACAAAATGGTGCAATAGCTTCTCTTCTGGTTCTTTTACACACTTTGAGTTTCTGCATCTACTACCAGGTGAGGAAAGCCTAGTCCAGAGTAAGTGTCTACTCCTATTAGGACCCAAGTGTTGGCTCCTAGGGCTACCGACATCAGTCTCACTTGTCAGCTGAAGTCAGGGCCTTCCCCACAGAGCAGATGCTGTGGAGCCATCTGTAGTCTCTATCTCTTTTGCTAACAGACAGAACAGTTCTTACTGGCATTTTGTGCCTTACAAAGTATAAGAAAAATATGCCTAGATTCAGGCCACCTCTACATTATTGCAGGACTCTACGTCTACTCATTTCATAGACCCAGGTGGCCACCTCAAGTGAGTGCTTCAGGATATCTACTTGCCCATTCCAAAATCCTTTCGAACTTGGAAGTGAGTTCTGATGGGTTTTCAACTCATCCTACTTTAATGCATTCCTCAAATTCCCACTGAGATTACTATAGTGCTGATCCTGATATGAAGATCTTTTTAACAGGACAGCTTGCCAATGTCCTTCTGCTGGGCCACATATAATTAGGCAATTGGTAACTACCCATGAGTCAGTAAAAGCCTAAATTTTTAGGCTTTTACCAGTGTGCAGTCTGTGTCATATTCTGAATCTACAGCTATTGCAAATTTTTAATCTTTAGCTATATGTGGCTGTAGAACCCTTGAAATGTGCTGAGTAAATTGAAATGTGTTGTGAATGTAAATTACACTCGATTTTGATGATGATAAAATATCAATACTATTTAAAAATATTGATTGCATGTTGAAATGACAATAATTTGGACATATTGGGTTAAATAAATATATTATCAAAACTATTTTCACGTGTTTCTTTTTCCTTTTTTCTCCAGGTTTATTGCTCATCTATTCATAAAACCAACCCTTCTTTCACTGGTCTTCTATTATTTTCTTGGTCTCTATTTCATTTATTTCTGCTCTGATCTTCTTTGCTTCCTTCCTTCTGCTAGCTATAGGCTTAGTGTATTCTTCTTTTTTGTTCCATGAGGTATAAAATTAAGCTGTTTAATTGACATTTTTATTTTCTTTTAACATATTATTGCTATAAACTTCTCTCTACAAATGCTTTTGCAGAATCCCATGGGTTTTGATATATTGTATTTCTATTTCCACTCATTTTCAGTATTTTTAAAATTTTCCCTGATATTAATTTTTATCTTTTTAAAAATTTTTTATTATTTTATTAACATATAATGTATTATTAGCCCCAGGAGTACAGGTCTGTGAATCTCCAGGTTTACACACTTCACAGCACTCATCTTAGCACATACCTTCCCCAATGTCCAAGACCCAACCACCCTCTCCCTACCACCCTCCCCCTGACAACCCTCAGATCGTTTTGTGAAATTAAGTCTCTTATGCTTTGTCTCCCTCCTGATCCTATCTTGTTTCATTTATTCCTTTCCTACCCCCCAAACCCGCCATGTTGCCTCTCAACTTCCTCATGTCAGGGAGATCATATAATAATTGTCTTTCTCTGATTGACGTATTTCGCTAAGCATAATACCCTCTAGTTATATCTACGTCATTGCAAATGGCAAGATTTCATTTCTTTTGATGGCTGCATAGTATTCAATTATATATATATATATATATATATATATATATATATATATATATATAATCTCTTCTTTATCCATTCATCTATTGATGGACATCTAAGTTCTTTCCATAGTTTGGCTATTGTGGACTATGCTGCTATAAACATTTGGGTGCACATGCCCCTTCAGATCACTACATTTGTATCTTTAGGGTAAATACCCAGTAGTGTAATTGCTGGGTGATAGTGTAGCTCTATTTTTAACTTTTTGAGGAACCTCCATATTCTTTTCCAGAATGGTTGCACCAGCTTGCATTCCCACTAACAGTGTAGGAGGGTTCCCCTTCTCCACATCCTTGACAGGATCTGTCATTTCCTGACTTGTTAATTTTAGCAATTCTGACTGGTGTGAGGTGATATCTCATTGTGATTTTGATTTGTATTTCCCTGATCCAAGTGATGTGGAACACTTTTTCATGTATCTGTTGGCCATCTGAATGTCTTCTTTGCAGAAATATCTGTTCGTGTCTTCTGTCCATTTCTTGATCAGATTATTTGTTCTTTGGGTGTTGAGTTTGATAAGTTCTTTATAGATTTTGGATACTAGCCCTTTATCTGTTATGTTGTTTGCAAATATCTTCTCCCATTCTGTCAGTTGTCTTTTGATTTTGTTAACTGTTTCCTTTGCTGTGCAAAAGCTTTTGATCTTGATGAAGTCCCAATAGTTCTTTTTTCCCTTGCTTCCCTTGCTTTTGGCAATGTTTCTAGGAAAAAGTTGCTGCAGCTATGGTCAAAATGGCTGCTGCCAGTGTTCTTCTCGAGGATTTTGATGGATTCCTTTCTCACATTGAGGTCCTTCATCCCTTTTGAGTCTATTTTAATGTGTAGTGTAAGGAAATGATCCAATTTCATTTTCCTGCATGTGGCTGTCCAATTTTCCCAACACCATTTGTTGAAGAGACTGTCTTTTTTCCATTGGATATTCTTTCCTGTTTTGTTGAAGATTACTTGACCATAGAGTTGAGGGTCCATTTCTGGGCTCTCTATTCTGTTCCATTGATCTATGTGTCTGTTTTTGTGCCAGTACCATACTGTCTTGAGGATGACAGCTTTGTAACAGAGCTTGAAGTCTGGAATTGTGATGCCACCAACTTTGGATTTCTTCCTCAAAATTCATCTGGCCATTAGAGGCCTTTTCTGGTTCGATATAAATTTTAGGGTTATTTGTTCCATTGCTTTGAAAAAAATGCATGGAATTTTGATAGGGATTGCATTAAACGTGTAGATTGCTTTACGTAGCATAGACATTTTCACAATATTTGTTCTTCCAATCCAGGAGCATGGAACATTTTTCCATTTCTTTATGTCTTCCTCAATTTCTTTCATGAGTACTTTATAGTTTTCTGAGTACAGATTCTTTGCCTCTTTGGTTAGGTTTATTCCTAAGCATCTTATGGTTTTGGGTAAATTGTAAATGGAATTAACTCCTTAATTTCTCTCTCTTCTGTCTTGTTGGTGAATAGAAATGCAACTGATTTCTATGCACTGATTTTATGTCCTGACACTTTACTGAATTCCTGTACAAGTTCTAGCAGATTTGGAGTGGAGTCTTTTGGGTTTTCCACAGGAAGTATATCATCTACAAAGAGTGATAGTGTGACTTCTTCTTTGCTGATTCAGATGCCTTTAATTTTTTTTTTGTTGTCTGATTGCTGAGGCTAGGCCTTCTTCTACTATGTTGAATAGCAGTGGTGATAATGGCCATCCCTGCCATGTTCCTGACCTTAGGGTAAAAGCTCTCAGTTTTTCTGCATTGAGCATGATATTCGCTGTGGGTTTTTCATAGATGGCTTTGATGATATTGAGGTATGTACCCTCTATCCCTACACTTTGAAGAGTTTTGATCAAGAAAGGGTGCTGTACTTTGTCAAATGCTTTTTCAGCCTCTATTGAGAGTATCATATGGTTCTTGTTCTTTCTTTTAATAACGTATTGTATCATATTGATTGATTTTCAGAGGATGAACCAAACTTGCAGCCATGGAATAAATCCCACTTGGTTGTGGAGAATAATCCTTTTAATGTTTTAATGATCCTATTGGCTAGTATTTTGGTGAGAATTTTCGCATCTGTGTTCATCAAGGATATTGGTCTGTAATTCTCTTTTTTGATGGGATCTTTGGTTTTGGGATCAAGGTAATGCTGGCCTCACAGAACAAATTCAGAAGTTTTCCTTCCATTTCTATATTTTGGAACAGTCTCAGAAGAATAGGAATTAATTATTCTTTAAACATTTGGTAGAATTCCCCCTGGGAAGCCATCTGTCCCTGGGTTCTTGTTTCTTGGGAGATATTTGGTGACTGCTTCAATCTCCTTACTAGTTATGGGTCTGTTCAGGTTTTCTGTTTCTTACCAGTTCACTTTTGGTAGTTTATATGTCTCTAGGAATGCATCCATTTCTTTCAGATTGTCAAATTTGCTGGTGTATATTTGCTCATAACATGTTCTTAGAATTGTTTGTATTTTTTTTTTTTTTTGGAGTTGGTTGTGATCTCTCCTTTTTCATTCATGATTTTATTAATTTGGCTCCTTTCTCTTTTTGATAAGTTTGGCCAGGGGGTTATCAATCTTGTTAATTATTTCAAAGAAACAGCTCCTAGTTTTGTTGATTTGTTCTATTGCAGTTTTTTGGTGTTGTTGATGTTGTTGTTTTTGGCGTTTGTTTGTTTGTTTCTACCTCATTGATTTCTGCTCTGATCTTTATTATTTCTCCTCTCCTGCTGGATTTAGGCCTTCTTTGTTGTTCTTTCTCCAGCTCCTTTAGGTGTAGGGTTAGGTTGTGTTTTTGAGACCTTTCTTGTTTCTTGAGAAAGTCTTGTATCACTATATATTTTCCTCGCAGGACTGCCTTTGCTGTGTCCCAAAGATTTTGAAACATTATGTTTTCATTATCATTTGTTTCCATGGATTTTTTTCAATTCTTTATTTCCTGGTTGACCCATTCATTCTTTAGAAGGATGCTCTTTAGCCTCCATGTATTTGGGTTCTTTCAAAACTTCCTCTTGTGATTGAGTTCTAGCTTCAGAGCATTCTGGTCTGAAAATATACAGGGAATGATCCCAATCTTTTGGTACTGGTTGAGACCTGATTTGTGACCCAGAATGTGATTTATTCTGGACAACGTTCCATGTTCACTAGTGAAGCCTGTGTATTCTGTTTCTTTGGGATAGAATGTTCTGAATATATCTGTGATGTCCATCTGGCCCAGTGTGTTATTTAGGCCTTTATTTCCTTGTTGATATTTTGCTTGGATAATCTGTCCATTTCAGTGAGGAGACTGTTAAAGTCCCCTACTATCATTGTATTATTGTTAACGTGTTTCTTGGATTTTGTTATTAATTAATTTATATAGTTGGCTGCTCCCAGTTTAGGGGAATAGATTTTTAAAATTGTTAGATCTTCTTGTTGGACAGAACTTTTGAGTATGATATAGTATCCTTCCTCATCTCTTATAAGTCTTTGGCTTAAAATCTACTTTATCTGATATAAGGATTGCCATCCCAGCTTGCTTTTGATGTCCATTGGCATGGAAAATTGTTTTCCACCCCCTCACTTTACATCTGGAGGCATCTTTAGGTCTAAAATGAGTTTCTTATAGATGGCATATTGATAGATTTTTTTTTAATACATTCTGAAACCCTGTGTCTTTTGATTGGAGCATTTAGCCCATTTACTTTCAGGGTAACTATTGAGAGATATGAATTTAGCGCCATTGTATTGCCTGTAAGGTGACTGTTACTGTATATTGTCTCTGTTCCTTTCTAATCTCCTACTTTAAGGGTCTCTCTTTGCTTAGAGAACCCCTTTCAATATTTCCTGTAGAGCTGGTTTTGTGTTTACAAATTCTTTTAGTTTTTGTTTGCCCTGGAACGTTTTATCTCTCCTTCTGTTTTCAATGATAGCCTAGATGGATATAGTATTCTTGGCATCATATTTTTCTTATTTAGTACTCTGAATATATCTTGCCAGTTCTTTCTGGCTTGCCAGTTCTCTGTGGATAAGTCTGCTGTCACTCTAATATATATATTTTTTCAATATAATATTTTTAACATTGTATGTTACAGACTTCTTGTCCTGGGCTGCTTTCGGGAATTTCTCTTTGTCACTAAGACTTGTAAGTTTTACTATTAGATGGTGGGGTGTGGACCTATTCTTATTTATTTTGAGGGGGGGGTCTCTGCGCCTCCTGAATTTTGATGCTTGTTCCCTTTTCCCTATTAGGGAAATTCTCTACAATAATTTGCTCCAATATACCTTCTGCTCCCCTCTCTCTTTCTTTTTCTTCTGGAATCCCAATTATTCTAATGTCGTTTCGTCTTCTGGTATTACTTATCTTTTGAATTCTCCCCTCGTGGTCCAGTAGTTGTTTGTCTCTCTTTTGCTCAGCTTCTTTATTCTCCATCATTTGGTCTTCTATATCACTAATTCTTTCTTCTGCCTCATTCATCTTAGCAGTAAGAGCCTCCATTTTTTTATTGCACCTCATTAATAGCTTTTTTAATTTCAGCTTGGTTAGATTTTAGTTCTTTTATTTCTCTATAAAAAGACTTTTTTTCTCCAGACAATTTTTCTCTAATATCTTCCATGCCTTTTTCAAGCCCAGCTAGCACCTTGAGAATCATCATTCTGAACTCTAGATCTGACATATTACCAAGAACCCTAGCGTTTGGTACTGCCTCTTGCTCTTTTTTTTTGTGGTGAGTTTTTCTGCCTTGTCATTTTATCCAGATAAGAATATATGAAGGAGAGAATAAAATACTAAAAGGGTGGCAAATGCCCCAGAAAAATGTGTGTTAACCAAATCAGAAGAGACCCCAAATCATGGGGGGAACAAAGAGAGTAAAAAAAAGTTCAGTAAGTAAATAATAAATAGATAAATAAATAAATAAATAAATAAGAAAAATATATATATTAGGCTGGTGAATAGAACAGAGCCACCGACTTAATTTTGGGAGTATTTTGGTCTCTTGGAGAAATTACCTCCCAAAATTTTAAATAGAGAAAAACTTTTATATATATTTTATATAACATATAAAATACATATAAATAATTTTATATATTTATATATATAAATTTTATATATTTATATATATAAATTTTATATATTTATATATAAAACACATATAAATATATATATAAATAAAGGTAAACACAATGAAGGGATGGAATATGACTGTAAAGATGAAATTTTTTTTTAATCTAAAAAAGGAATTGATAAGATAAGTTGGTTGGGAAAAGAAAGAAAAAGAAAGTGGAGAGAATTTGCTTAGGCTGGAGACTAGAACAAAGTCTTGTGCTAGATTTAGGGTATATTTTGATTTATTAGAAGAAGTTGTATCCCAGATTTTTTAGAAGAAAAAACCCAAGGAGGGAGGACAAGATGGCAGGGAAGTAAAAGGAGGCACCTTTTCAGCCTGTATTCCAAAGTGAGCTGATTACCTACCAAAGAACTCCGATCACCCATGAAATCAGCCTGAGATCAGAATTATACATGTCTGGATCTCTACAGGGGCAGAAGATGCCAGTGGGCAGGTAAAGCAGAGTGGGAACAGCGACTGATATCGGAAGATAAACAAAAGGGGGAGGGAGCCACCAGAGCAGCTGCTGGAAAGTGATACCCGAATACAAGTGAGAGTGCCCTGCGACTGGGAGCATTAACTTGGAGACTGGCTGAAAGCACTCCAAAAGAGCAAAGGATTGGGGGCGGGGATTGTGGGAATGGGGGGGGGCGGCTAGGGATAGGGGCTTAAGTCCCTGGTCCCAGGACAGCTTCCTCTGGCGCTGAAGCAGAGATAGTGCAGCGGAGAAACCAGCTCTTGGTCCCTAAGCCACCAGTGTGTCCGAGAACGCATGGGGTCCATTTCCTGTGAGGGGATGGGAGCCACGCTGGGCAGCAGAATGCTCAAGCCCTGCTATAGAGCCTGAGATACTCCCCTGAGAGAGGTACAAAGGCCCAGCTGGCGCCCTTTGATACCCGCCATTGTTTCAGACCAAACTCTCGCCCCAGAGAGGTGCATGGAAGGCCCAGCATGGTGCTTTCGGATCTGCGCCCCGTTCTCAGAGCCTGAGACCTGCGCGCGACCCACAGTCTCCCCTGAAATTGGTGCGCACAAGCTGGGCACTCTTAGATCCAGAAAGATCAGGCACTCCCAGCCCGGGCCAGCAGGAAAATCTCAGTGTGCGATTGCTCCTTGGAACCTCTCTGGCAGTCTGGAGCTGCCCAGACAGCCACCACTGCCTTGGCTTTGAGTACAAGAAAAAGATCCTGCATCCCCTGGGACCGCGACTTGGAACCTGCTCTGCCAGCGGCCAAGGGGGAACTTATTTAGGCTCTGCAGTCAGACTGAGGCTTCTCTCTGAGAGGGAGATCAGGGTGCGGTTTGTTTTCCTCTAAAACTACAAAAACCATCAAAAGCGGACAAAGTGAAAGGGGAAAAAAAAAGTGAACAAACATAAAAACTGCCAGAGAACAAAAGCCTGGAAAAAAAGTTTCCTCAAAGCACACCCCCTTGAGGAAGGGTGGGAAGACTTAACTCATCGAACAACATTGACTGAAAACCCACGTGGCAGGCCCCTCCCCCAGAAAACAAAACAAGAAAGAAAAAAAAAAGAGAAAAAAAAAAGGACTACAAGAGAACAACCATTATTTCCTAGGAAAACTTTTATTTTTCACTCGTTCCCACTATTCTGGTTCATTTTTTTTTAATACATAGGTAATTTTTTTAACCTATTTATCATCACAGCGAGCTGTACAGTACATCAAATTCCATAATAACCTTCCAACATGAACTTTTTGATACATACACCTATGTTTCTCTTTTGCATTTCTATTTTTTGAATTCCTTTTTTTAAATTTTAGTTTAGTTTAGTCTAGTTTATTCCTTTTTGTTTTTATCTCCTAATATTCATATGGAGTTAAACTTCAAAGTAATCCCCTTTCCCCAATCAATACCACCCCTATAGGTAAACCAATTTTTAATCCCGCTTTATCGTAGGAAAGTTAAGTCCTTTAACAAAGATATCAAGATACATCCAGGAAGAATCAAAACAACCTTCCTCGCACACACTGAGAATTATAACCACTCTCCCATCTTCCACCAGTGTTTCTGTGTTTTTGTGTTTGTCCTGATAGCATATAAATCTTACACTTGGGGTTCTTTTTGACGAGGTTCTTCCTTTATTTGCATATATATATATATTTTTTTTCTCTTGTTAAATACTTGTATCAGTCTTTTTGTTTGTCTATTTTTGTTTGTCTACTTCATAAATCTTACCTTGGGGCCCATTTGGGCTGAACCTTCTTTTTCATCTTCCCTTTCTTTCCCGTCTCTCTCTCCCTCTCTCTTTTTTTTCTTTTCTTTTTTTTCTTCTTCTTTTTCTTTTCTTTTGTCTCTCGTTTGGGTGGGGAATCCTGATTGCTCAGAAGTGTTCCAGGGTGCACCTTGACTGCACCACGGTTCATACATCCAGCTACATCTGTTCAGTCATCTCCCACCGAAATGACTAGGAGAAGGAATGCTTAACAGAAGAAAAATACAGAGGACGGACCTTCTGCAACAGAGCTAACGGCTATCAACATAGACAATATGTCAGAAAGAGAATTCAGGCTAAATATTATCCAGGCAATAGCTAGGTTGGAGAAAGCCATGGATGACCAAACAGAATTGATTAGGGCCGAGCTGAAAGTGATGAGAGATGATGTTCACAATATTAGGGCGGAGCTTTAAAGCTACCATGGAGGAGTTTCACAATGCTCTCAATGAGTTCCAATCTAATCTAAACTCTCTCAAAGCTAGGGTAACTGAGATAAAAGATAGAATTAGTGATCTGGAAGACAAACAGATAGAGAGAAAGGACCAGGAGGAAACCTGGAACAAATAGCTTAGAAACCACAAAAACAGAATCAGGGAAATAAATGATGCCATCCAACGTCAGGATTATTGGAATCCCTGAAAGGGAGGAGAAAGAAGTCTAGAAGATATAGTGGAACAAGTCCTTCATGAAAATTTTCCCAATCTCACGAATGGAACCAGCATTCATGTACGAGAGGCTGAAAGTTCTCCACCCAAGATTATACATTCAAAAAAAAAATCACGACACCTGATAGTCAAATTGAGGGATTATAATTGTAGGTATAATCTCTTGAAGGCCACTAAGGCAAAGAGGCTCCTTACTTACAGAGGAAAGCCCATCAGAATAACGTCAGACCTGTCCATAGAGACCTGGCAAGACAGAAACGGCTGGCAAGATATATTCAGGGCACTAAATGAGAATAACATGCAGCTGAGAAAACTTTATCCAGCAAGACTGACATTCAAAATGGATGGAGAGATAAAGAGTGTCCAAGACCAGCAAGGCTTAAAAGACTATGCAACCACCGAGCCGACACTGCAGGAAATATATAGGGGGGTTCTATAAAAGAGGAAAAATCCTAAGAATAGCATTGCACAATAATATAGAGATGATCTACAGAAAGAAAGACTTCAAAGGTAACTCGATGTCAATAAAACATATCTATCAATAATCACTCTCAATGTGAATGGCCTAAATGCGCCCATAAAATAGCACAGGGTTGCAGATTGGATAAAGCGACAGGATCTATCCATGTGTTGTCTACAAGAGACCCATTTTGAACCTAAAGATACACCCAGACTGAAAGTGAAGGGATGTCTTCAAAAAAATTTAAATTTTTTAAATTTATTTTTTATTTTCAGCATAACAGTATTCATTATTTTTGCACCACACCCAGTGCTCCATGCAATCCGTGCCCTCTATAATACCCACCACCTGGTACCCCAACCTCCCACACCCCCGCCACATCAAACCCCTCAGATTGTTTTTTCAGAGTCCATAGTCTCTCATGATTCACCTCCCCTTCCAATTTACCCCAACTCCCTTCTCCTCTCTAACTCCCCATGTCCTCCATGCTTTTTGTTATGCTCCACAAATAAGTGAAACCATATGATAATTGACTCTTTCTGCTTGACTTACTTCATTCTGCATAATCTCTTCCAGTCCCATCCATGTTGCTACAAAAGTTGGATATTCATCCTTTCTGATGGAGGCATAATACTCCATAGTATGTATGGACCACATCTTCCTTATCCATTCGTCTGATTAGCATCTTGAAGGACATCTTGGTTCTTTCCACAGTTTGGCGACCATGGCCATTGCTGCTCTAAACATTGGGGTACAGATGGCCCTTCTTTTCACGACATCTGTATCTTTGGGGTAAATACCCAGGAGTGCAATGGCAGGGTCATAGGGTCTTATGTGTGGAGTTGGTTTGATTTGTTGTTGATTCTCCAGTTCTTTAAGGTGTAGAGGCAGCTTCTGTGTTCTGGATTTTTCAATTTTTTTGAGGGAGGCTTGGATGGCTATGTATTTCCCTTTGAGGACCCCCTTTGCTGTATCCCATAGGTTTTGGACCGAAGTGTCTTCATTCTCATTGGTTTCCATGAATTGTTTCAGTTCTTCTTTGATCTCCTAGTTGATCCAAGCATTCTTAATCAAGGTGGCCTTTAGCTTCTAAGTGTTTGAGTTCCTTTGAAACTTTTCCTTGTGATTGAGCTCCAGTTTCAAAGCATTGTGATCTGAGAATATGCAGGGAATAATCTCAGCCTTTTGGTATCGGTTGAGTGCTGATTTGTGACCCAGTATGTGGTCTATTCTGGAGAAGGTTCCATGTGCACTTGAGAAGAATGAGTATTCTGTTGTTTTAGGGTGGAATGTTCTGTATATATGTATGAGGTCCATCTGGTCCAATGTGTCATTCAATGCTCTTGTTTCTTTATTGATTTTCTGCTTCGATGATCTGTCTATTTCTGAGAGGGGCATGTTAAGATCTCCTACAATTAGTGTATTCATGTCAATATGACTCTTTATCTTGATTAACAGTTTTCTTAAGTAATTGGCTGCTCCCATATTGGGGGCATAGATATTTACAATTGTTAGATCATTTTGGTGGATAGTCCCTTTAAGGATTATGTAGTGTCCTTCTGTATCTCTGACTACAGTCTTTAGTTTAAAATCTAATTTATCTGATATGAGAATCGCTACCCCAGCCTTTTTGAGGCCCACTGGCACTCAGCATAATCTCTTCCAGTCCCGTCCATGTTGCTACAGAAGTTGGGTATTCATCCTTTCTGATGGAGGCATAATACTCCATAGTGTATATGGACCACATCTTTCTTATTCGTTCGTCCATTCAAGGTCATCTTGGTTCTTTCCACAGTATGGCAACCATGGCCTTTGCTGCTATAAACATTGGGGTACAGATGGCCCTTCAACATCTGTATCTTTGGGGTAAATACCCAGGAGTGCAATGGCAGGGTCATAGGAAAGTTCTAGTTTTAATTTCTTGAGGAATCTCCACACTGTTCTCCAAAGAGGC
The DNA here is from genome assembly GCF_030435805.1 of Mustela lutreola. Lineage (NCBI taxonomy): Eukaryota > Metazoa > Chordata > Mammalia > Carnivora > Mustelidae > Mustela > Mustela lutreola. The sequence goes on along the minus strand of NC_081304.1, from coordinate 46,649,187 downwards.
TGCACCAACTTGCATTCCCACCAACAGTGAAAGAGGGTTCCCCTTTATCCACATCCCCTCCAACACATGTTGTTTCCTGTCTTGCTAATTTTGGCCATTCTAATTGGTGTAAGGTAATATCTCAATGTGGTTTTAATTTGAATCTCCCTGAGGGCTAGTGATGATGAACATTTTTTCATGTGTCTGATAGCCATTTGTATGTCTTCATTGGAGAAGTGTCTGTTCATATCTTCTGCCCATTTTTTGATATGATTGTTTGTTTTGTGAGTGTTGAGTTTGAGGAGTTCATTATAGATCCTGGCAATCAACCTTTTGTCTGTACTGTCATTTGCAAATATCTTCTCCCATTCCGTGGGTTGCCTCTTTGTTTTTTTGACTATTTCCTTTGCTGTGCAGAAGCTTTTGATTTTGATGAAGTCCCAAAAGTTTATTTTTGCTTTTGCTTCCTTTGCTTTTGGAGACATATCTTGAAAGAAGTTGCTGTGGCTGATATCAAATAGGTTACTGCCTATGTTCTCCTCTAGGATTCTGATGGATTCCTGTCTCACGTTGAGGTCTTTCATCCATTTTGAGTTTATCTTTGTGTACGGTGTAAGAGAATGGTCGAGTTTCAATCTTCTACTTATAGCTGTCCAGTTTTCCCAGCACCATTTATTGAAGAGACTGTCTTTTTTCCACTGTATATTTTTTCCTGTTTTGTCGAAGATTAATTGACCATAGAGTTGAGGGTCCATATCTGGGCTCTCTACTCTGTTCCACTGGTCTATGTGTCTGTTTTTATGCCAGTACCCTGCTGTCTTGGTGATCACAGCTTTGTAGTAAAGCTTGAAATCAGGTAACATGATGCCCCCAGTTTTATTTTGGTTTTTCAACATTTCCTTAGCGATTCGGGGTCTCTTCTGATTCCATACAAATTTTAGGATTATTTGCTCCAGCTCTTTGAAGAATACTGGTGGAATTTTGATCAGAATGACATTAAAAGTATAAATTGCTGTAGGCAGTATAGGCATTTTAACAATGTTTATTCTTCCGATCCAAGAGCATGGAATGGTCTTCCATCTTTTTGTGTCTTCTTCAATTTCTTTCATGAGTGTTCTGTAGTTCCTCGAGTACAGGTCCTTTACCTCTTTGGTTAAGTTTATTCCCAAGTATCTTATGGTTCTTGGTGCTATAGTAAATGGAATCGATTCTCTAATTTCCCTTTCTGTATTTTCATTATTAGTGTATAAGAAAGCCACTGATTTCTGTACATTGACTTTGTATCCTGCCACGTTGCTGAATTGTTGTATGAGTTCTAGTAGTTTGGGGGTGGAGTTTTTGGGTTTTCCATATAAAGAATCATGTCATCTGCAAAGAGAGAGAGTTTGACTTCTTCATTACCAGTTTGGATACCTTTTATTTCTCTCTGTTGTCTGATTGCTGTTGCTAGGACTTCTAATACTATGTTGAACAAGAGTGGTGAGAGTGGGCATCCTTGTTGTGTTCCTGATCTCAAAGGGAAGGATGCAAGCTTATTCCCATTGAGGATGATATTTGCTGTGGGTCTTTCATAGATATATTTGATGAAGTTCAGGAATGTTCCCTCTATCCCTATACTTTGAAGTGTTTTAATCAGGAACGGATGCTGGATTTTTTTTTTTACTTTAATTTCCAAGACATTTTGTGACTGATCATACGATCAATCCTGGAGAATTTTCCACAACCACTTGAGAAGAAAGAATGTGTATTCTGTTGCTATTGAAATGTTCTGTATATATCTGTTAGGTACACTTGGTCTAAACTGTGATTCAAGTCTAAAGTTTCTTTTTTAAATTCCAGTGTAGTTAACAGACAGTGTTATACTGGTTTCAGGTATAAATTTTAGTGATTCAGCAATACTTTACATTACTCAGTGCTCATAATGATATGTGTACTCTTAATCCCCATCATCTATTTAACCCATCCCCCCACTCACTTCCCCTCTTCTAACCATCACTTTTTTCTCTATAGATAAGAGTCTGATTTTTGGTTTGTCCTTTTTTCTTTGTTTGTTTGCTTTGTTTCTTAAGCTCCACATATGAGTGAAATCATATGGTATTTTCTTTCTGTCTCACTTATTTCACTTAGCATAATAACTTCTAGGTTCATCCATGTTTTCTCAAATGGCCCAATTTCTTCCTTTTCTGTGACTGTGTAATATTCCATTATTATATTATGTATAATATATATATATATATACATATATATATATATTCTTCCTTATCCATTCATCTACCATGGACACCTGGCTTGTTTCCCTAATCTGGTTATTGCAAATGATGATGCAATAAACATAGAGATACATATCTTTTTTAATTTGTGTTTTTATATTCTTTCAGTAAATATTCAGTAGTGGAATTACTGGATCATATGGCATTTCTCTTTTTATTTTTTTGAGGAACCTCCATACTCTTCCAAAGTTGTTGCACTGTGTTACATTTCCACCAAAAGTGCACAAGAGTACCTTTGTCTTTGAATCCTCACCAATACTTGTTTCTTGTGTTTTTGATTTTAGCCATTCTGACAGGTGTGAGGTGATAGCCACTGTGGTTTTTATTTGCATTACCCTGATAATTAGTGATGTTGAGCATCTTTTCATGTGTCTATTGGCCATCTGTACGTCTTTTCAAGTTCAAAGTTTCTTTGTTGATTTTCTCTCTGGATGATCTCTCTGTTGTTGAAAGTGGGGTATTGAAATATCTTAATCATTAGTAAGTAGTCTATTTCTCCCTTCAGATCTGTTAGTATTTGCTTGACAAGTTTAGGAGCTTTCAAGCTGGTGCATATATATTTACATTTGCCCTATCTTTGTAAAGATCTTCCTTATCATTATACAGTGACCTTTGTCTCTTCTTAGCATTTTTGGTTTTAAGTTTATATTTCTGTTTAAGTATAGCTACCCATGCATTTATTTGGTTTACACCTGCATAGAATATCTTTTCCGTCCCTTCACTTTGAACCCATGTGTGTCCTTAAAACTGAAGTGAGTCTCTGAAGGCAGTATAAAGTTTTGTTTTATTTTGTTTTTTAATTTTTTAAAGATTTTATTTATTCACTTGACAGAGAGAGAGAGATCACAAACTGTCAGAGAGGCAGGCAGGTGGGGGGGGCAAGCCGACTCCCTGCTGAGCAGAGAGTCCAGTGTGGGGCTTGATCCCAGGACCCTGAGATCATGACCTGAGCCAAAGGCAGATGCTTAACCCACTGAGCCACCCTGTTTTGTTTTGTTTTTAATCTTTCAATCACTCTATGCCTTTGGATTGGAGAATCCATTACCTTTAGAGTTGTTTTGATACTTAAGTATTACAAAGCCATCGTATTGACTGTATCATCACATTTCTTCTCATCTCCAAGGTCTCTGATGAGAAATCTAATAGCTTTTGGGGCATTACCTTTTATGAGAGAAATTTTTTTTCCTCTTACTTTGCTTATAAATTTAATTTTATGATATCAATCCACCTAAAGTGTCAATAAAAAATTTTTGTCTTTATTCATTTCTGTCTGCAATTTCAAGGTCAATTTCATTTTTCTTTAAATTTGCTGTTGTTTTATATGTCTCCTCTTCTCTTGATGTATTAAAAAGATAGGGAAGGGGCGCCTGAGTGGCTCAGTGGGTTAAGCCGCTGCCTTCCGCTCAGGTCATGATCTCAGGGTCATGGGATCGAGTCCGGCATCAGGCTCTCTGCTCAGCAGGGAGTCTGCTCCCCCCCCTCTCTGCCTGCCTCTCCATCTACTTGTGATTTCTCTCTGTCAAATGAATAAATAAAAGCTTAAAAAAAAAAAAAAGATAGGGAAAAAATGGTTCCTAAAAGTTTTTTTTCCAGGGTGCCTGGGTGGCTCAGTCAGTTAGGCTGTTAAGCATCCAACTTTTAGTTTCAGCTCAGGTCATGATCTTATGGGTCATGAGATTGAGACCCACATTGCTCTCCATGCTCAGTGGGGAATCTGCGGAAGATTCTCTTCCTCTGCCCTTCCACCAACTCGTGTTTGCCCTCTCTCTTGCTCTCTCTCTCTCTCTAAAATAAATAAGGAAATCTTTTAAAAAAATTTCCTTCCCTTTCTTAAATTGCTTTCAAATATGATTTCTTCTTCCAAGTACTTATGATGCTGCTCCAGTTCTCTACTATGTAAATATATTACACAGAGTTGTTTTTTTTTTTTAAATAAGTCTTTAAACAAAAGGGATTTAATCAAGCCTGGAATTCACCAGGCTTGATCTTTTCACCACCCAGAAGTTTTTCCTTTAGGGGGAAAGGAAAAGATCAGACATGTCCTTGATAAGTGATGAAAGCTGTAGTCAATCTCTATCAAAAATATTTGCAAATGTTTGAGTGTTAAAGCATAATTTTCCTCATAAGTCTCACATATATCATTGCACAATTCCTTACCCCTAATGGACACTCAGTAAATAAAACTTGGATGCAGTAAGCAATTCTGAAAAGATGCCAAAAATAAATGTGATGACTAAGAAGAAAATATTTTCATGGGAAGTCATCTTATCCATGTCTGGTACCCCAAGTCCTGGACACTGGGGAAGTAAAGCAAATGGGATGTATAACTGGAATCATATCTAGAAGAAAATTGAATCAAGCAAGTGTTTAACATCTACTATGTGCATAGTCTAAAAGATGATTTTGTTGAGTTCTCCTACAATTACAAGAGTAGAAGAGGAGCTAATAAAATAATAGTTAACATTTACTAAGTACTATGTGCAAGGCTCTGTTTTAAGAACTTTTCAGATGTTAATTCATTTGATTCTCATAACAAGTTTATGAGACTGATATCATTATTTAAATTTCTATTTTACGGGGCACCTGGGTGGCTCAGTGGGTTAAGCCACTGCCTTCGGCTCAGGTCATGATCTCAGGGTGCTGGGATCGAGTCCCGCGTCGGGCTCTCTGCTCAGTAGGGAGCCTGCTTCCTCCTCTCTCTCTCTGCCTGCCTCTCTGCCTACTTGTGATCTCTCTCTGTCAAATAAATAAATAAAATCTTTAAAAAAAAATAAATTTCTATTTTAGAAACGAGTAAGTACATTAAACTACCCAAGGTTAGTTATAGCCAGTAAGAGAAAGAGCCTGGATGGACACCCAGCCAGAGCTTGCAGTCCTCACTATGGCTTTTTACAAAAAGAAAGTGACTTCTCAGCACAGAAAAGGCCATGTTGTAGGATAATTACCATTAATTGGAGCTGATATAAAGGTGACACACACAGAAAGGACACTATTTAACATCTAAGTCCATTCCATCTCTATGAATATAAAAATCTAAGAGACCTCCCAATACCATGCTAAATAAAGTATGATTTCTACCTTAACCCTCCATAAGTCAAATGCTAGAGGTAAAATAAAATATAGCTATTTTCCTCATCACACTTACACCAGAAAGGATTCAGCAAAGCCTGGAAGAATGACCAGGAGCCCAACCATAGTACAGTTCTTGTATCCCAAGGAGTGGTTCTCAAGCTTGTGCTGAACAACAGAGGAGAGTGGCCTACATTCCAACAAAGAGGCTAGAATAGGGCAACGCAGGACTTGGACCCTGAAGACATACTCTCCTAGAAACCTTCTCATCCATCTTTCCTTCTAGAGAACTCTGGGATCTATTACTCTTGAGAAACAGTGAGTGTCCTCAGGGCACAGCTATAAGAGTATGCTGACAAATTTGAACAATTTCTCTGACTTTGGCCTGAATAAATACAAGGGAAAGTCATATTTCTGGACTTATAACCTCATGAATATGTCACAATTTTCTCTATGCTACAATGTGCTCTACTTCTTTGAGGAGGAAATAGGACTCCTTATCTTTAGGCCACATCTGGGACAGCTCCTTCTGCCTCTGATGCTCCATGCTTAGGAAATTCAGGATTCCTCTTTCCAAACCATCCCAGTCCTGTCTCATCTGCCACAGGAACAGAGCACCAGAGACCCACTCTGCAGGACTACTACTGGAACTTGCTCCAGCATGCCAACCTCCAAAAGGGAATTCTAGCAGGTACTAACGCAGCTGGTTGTAAACTCCCCATTTGTGGAAGAGGAGTTAAAGCCACACAGACAGGACCTTTTTAAAACAGCATCTGAGCTGATTCTCCAGCCAGAGCTGTAGGTGTTAAAGAGCACTCTTTATGACAGCAACATCTAAGGATAGAGAGCCAGCAACTAAACTACCTGAATTATCTCCTTTACCCCTTACAAAGCTCCCAGAGGTAAGAATTGTTTTTGTCATTTTATTAGAAGAAAAATTGCTTAATTGAATTGCCTAAAGTCACACAGAGAGGTAGTGCAAAATTTAAAATAATCTTGAACCCAGAAACCAAGTTCTCTAAATAAAGTAGGCAAAAAGGTTACAGAGAGAGAAGAGAGTTGGAGAGAATGCACCCCTTCTGACAATAAATATCTGTGGGCTCTTGTCTATGGAAATAAGAGTGGGAAGTTCTGATTTGGTTTTGCCAGGTCTGAGCCTTTTCTGACTCCTGAACATGTGTATGTGTCTGGGTGTGTATTTGCATGTGTGTGGACTTGCAGGAGTCCATCATCTCCTAGAAGAGCTACAGAGCCACCTTGTATTCCCACACTCAAGGGTGTTGGCAAAGAGGCCCCTTCAGAAAATTGTGTTACTTCACAGTCAAAGCACTGATGGCCTGAACTATCAGGGATACTCAAAGCACTTAGAGGACTTTTGTTGGCTTTGTCTGCTACCACTGATGCCAGAGAGGGGAGGCATTCTGTCTTGTGTATCCTGAAAGATGGTCCTCAGCACCATCAAGACTGGAATTCTCAGAGCACAAACCCTTCCAGGAAGAGTCATTAGTGGTCAGCATTGCATAGAAACCTGGTGTCTTTCCAGGAAACTCAAGGCTGTCACTGTCTCTGGGATTCATGTTGCTGCATGTCCTGCTTCTCTTCTGGGGAGGAAAAGATACTGTCTGTTACCCCTTCCTTCTGGGCTTATGCAAAAATCATCTCTCCTCATGATCATCTCCAACATCTTGCTCTGTGCTTCTACATCCTCAGTCCCTGATTGCTCGATACCCCTCTCTTTGGTCCCCTGTTTCTTTAGTTCCTGAAGTGATTATACTAATTTCACCCTTTTCTGGTGCTGTTTTTCTTACATTCTTTCACTTTCTAATTTTATCTCCTTGTGGTGGTCTCTGTGTACCAGATTGTCACTCCAAATGTTGCCCTATTGACCAGTCACTTTATTTATATGTCTGAATATAATTTATTTATATGTCCAAATATATTATATATTTATTGTATATATATATATAGTCAGCATATATTATATATTTATTATATATAATATATTATATATTTGGACACATAAATAAACAGATATATGATATATAAAATTTTTAATATTTATAATATATAATATAATATGTAACAAATATATAATATAATATAATATATTTACATTAAACAAAAGATGCACAAGCCTATTATCACAAAGAGCTAATGTGAGGGAATGTACCCATATGGGTTCAAGTTTCTCACTGAAGTAAGACATGACATATAGATCTGGGAGAGTGCTGATGTTGGGTGCATGGTGAATTGGGGATAGTGTCAAAGATTTGGATGGACTGTTATGAATAATGAGAGGAAATCTTGTTGAGGATCCAAATGGAATTGAGCACTATAAATTCTAGCCCCATGTTGTATGATTTGTTCAAGATGCCTTAACCATCCAGGAAGAAGGAAGTGAGCACATGAACAGATTGCCTTCGGATGAAGGTTTTGTTTTTGTTTTTTGTTTTTGCATGACCATGGGGTGTGGGTTGGGAAGGGATGAAAGTGCCAGAGCAAAGCTAGCTACCTGAGATGCAATATAGAGGTCAAGGGGCTTGAGATCTCCATTGGGTCAAAGAACAGGTGTACACAAAAGAAATGAGATGGAAGGAGTAGTACTGGATGATTAAATAACATGCGCCAAATGTGTTAAAAACAAAAACCTACTTGCTTCCACTTAGTACTTCACTTTCTCTAACCTGAATCTTCTTTTCCATTGCATCTTCTCTCTCAGCATGATATACTGCCCCAAAGGTCCCTCTTCCCACCATAAATAAACTTTCACTTTTTCTCAATTTCTTCACATACAACACTTTCTCAATCTCCCACCTTCAGTGAAATTGGACTTGGGTACCGAAGTCAATGGCCATACTCTGGACCCAGTAATCACCAAGCCTGCGAAATCCTTATGTTAAGTTTAAATTTTTTATTACAATGTTGTTAAAAATCAAAAGACAAAGAGAATAACATAACAAAAACTTATCACATGGATGTAACAAAATTATGAACAAATATAAACATTATGTCATATCTGCTCCAAATTTCTCAAAGAAATAAATAATACAGACTCAAAACTCTCTTTGCTCCCATCCAAAATCTTATTGTTCCACTCTTCCCTAGAGAGGCTGTTATTCTAGAATGGATAGTTTACTCCAGTTCAGGATGTGTGCTTTTACTACATACATGTATATTATTTTATGCAATAAAACTTACATATACTAAAAAAAAAACCACTTACATATACTTTGTTAATATGTCATATGTCTTCCAATAACTTGACTTTTACATCACACTATGGTTTTATTTTATTGTTATGTTAGTTTTTTAAAAACATTCTACATAAATACATTCAGAATTGTTGTACAGAATTTATTAATAAGAAAATGGCACAAATAACATCCATTTGCAAGCTTTTCTATAACAATACACATTCTCTGAATGTCTTCTTGAACACAAGTGTTAAGAGTTTTTCTAGAGTCTAGTCAAGAACTGAAATTACTAAATCAACCAGAGATGTAAGAATTTCCTACATATGGGATAACCATTCTCCAAATGATAATACAGATTTTTCCATTTCCTCCTTAATACTTGGGATTGTCAGAATTTATACTTGCTTCAAGATGAAGAAGAATGAAAATTTCAATTTTGTTTTCATTTGATTGAACATCTTTTATTTTGGTTATTGTCCATTCCAGTTTCTCCTTCTGTGATTTGCTGATTCAAGCTTTCTCTGCCATTACTTCCTACTGGGTTTTTGCTCTTTTTTTTTTTTTTTTTTTTTTTTTTGTGGTGTGTAGGAGTATTCTGTGTTCTGAGCACCAATCCCTTATTGATGTGTGTTCAGCATATACCTTTTCCAGTCCATGGCTTATCTTTTCTCTTTTTATATATTTTCTCTGATATATTGTACATTTTGTGCCTGGATTAGGAAATCAGTTCCTCCCCTGATATCATAAACATATTGTTTTCTAAGGCATTTTTCATGATACTTTTATGTATGGAGAGACAGCTGTCCCAGCATTCTTGACAATATGACAACAGTGAGTCTCCATTCACACTGTTTATTCCACATTTTTCAAGTATTTTGTTGTTCAGTAAAGTATTGTAATTTTTTAATCCAATCATGGACCTTGTTTGATAGAATTATTTCTGGGTTCCTTAAGCTTCTGTTGTTATTGGGAATGGCATATCATTTTTTAAATTATACTTTGCAATATGTTTTTACTGAAGAGTAAGATGTATATTGAGTTTTTATTTTATTTTATTTATTTATTTGACAGAGGGAGATACAGCAAGAGAGGGAACAAAAGGAGGGAGAGGGATTATCAGGCTTCCCACTGAGCAAGGAGTCTGATGTGGGGCTCCATTCCAGGGCCTCGGGATTATGATCTGAGTAGAAAGCAGATGCTTAATGACTGACCACTCGGGCACCCCCTGTATTCAGTTTTAAATATTGTTTTATTAAACAAACCCTGAAACTTCTTAATTCATCTAGAGAGTCTTGTGGATTTATCTTGTAGATAATCATATTTTCTGTGAAGTCTATCCATTTTGTTCCTTCCTTCTATTTCTTCATACCAAAATGTGTTCTACTGCTCTTTTCACAAACAAGACATTGCTTCTGGCATTTCATACAAAAGACACAAATTAAATTTTCTTCATATGGCTCTGTGGCCACATCTCTTGTACAAGGGACAATAATTCTCCAGACCCCAGATTTTGGGCCCCACAGCTGGCTGAATCCCCATGGAGCCACCACTGCATCATCTCAGGCTTACTACTCCTGCTCTTCCTTTTGTGTCTCGTGCCTACATGCTGCCATTTCTTTCTCTTGGGTTTATATATGCAATTTTAAAGACTTATGATTTATCTATAATTTCTAGATGCTTTAATTGGAATGAGACCTGCTGACATCAGCTAAACCTACCATTATGCCAAGAGCTCCAACTCAAAAGATGACAATTCCTTTCCATATAAGCTAACCATAGTCTCTGAGCCCTCCAGTTTTACAGAATCCTCTCAACTTCCAGATACTATGTTTTCATGCAAACATATGGAAAACCATTTCAAGAGACAAAACCAAACTTATTTAGGTGCAGACCTGGAAAAAGCACATCATACTGGAGGGAATGATATTTTTTTTTTTGAGTTTTGGGAATTTTTAGAATTTTAATAATTTTTTATTTTTTTATAAACATATATTTTTATCCCCAGGGGTACAGGTCTGTGAATCGCCAGGTTTACACACTTCACAGCACTCACCAAAGCACATACCCTCCCCAATGTCCATAATCCCACCCCCTTCTCCCAAACCCCCTCCCCCCAGCAACCCTCAGTTTGTTTTGTGAGATTAAGAGTCACTTATGTTTTGTCTCCCTCTCAATCCCATCTTCTTTCATTTATTCTTCTCGTACCCACTTAAGCCCCCATGTTGCATCACCACTTCCTCATATCAGGGAGATCATATGATAGTTGTCTTTCTCTGCTTGACTTATTTCGCTAAGCATGATACGCTCTAGTTCCATCCATGTTGTCGCAAATGGCAAGATTTCATTTCTTTTGATGGCTGCATAGTATTCCATTGTGTATATATACCACATCTTCTTGATCCATTCATCTGTGGATGGACATCTAGGTTCTTTCCATAGTTTGGCTATTGTGGACATTGCTGCTATAAACATTCGGGTACACGTGCCCCTTTGGATCACTACGTTTGTATCTTTAGGGTAAATACCCAATAGTGCAATTGCTGGGTCATAGGGCAGTTCTATTTTCAACATTTTGAGGAACCTCCATGCTGTTTTCCAGAGTGGCTGCACCAGCTTGCATTCCCACCAACAGTGTAGGAGGGTTCCCCTTTCTCCGCATCCTCGCCAGCATCTGTCATTTCCTGACTTGTTGATTTTAGCCATTCTGACTGGTGTGAGGTGATATCTCATTGTGGTTTTGATTTGTATTTCCCTGATGCCGAGTGATATGGAGCACTTTTTCATGTGTCTGTTGGCCATCTGGATGTCTTCTTTGCAGAAACGTCTGTTCATGTCCTCTGCCCATTTCTTGATTGGATTATTTGTTCTTTGGGTGTTGAGTTTGCTAAGTTCTTTATAGATTCTGGACACTAGTCCTTTATCTGATATGTCGTTTGCAAATATCTTCTCCCATTCTGTCAGTTGTCTTTTGATTTTGTTCACTGTTTCCTTTGCTGTGCAAAAGCTTTTGATCTTGATGAAATCCCAATAGTTCATTTTTGCCCTTGCTTCCCTTGCCTTTGGCGTTGTTCCTAGGAAGATGTTGCTGCGGCTGAGGTCGAAGAGGTTGCTGCCTGTGTTCTCCTCAAGGATTTTGATGGATTCCTTTCGCACATTGAGGTCCTTCATCCATTTTGAGTCTATTTTCGTGTGTGGTGTAAGGAAATGGTCCAATTTCATTTTTCTGCATGTGGCTGTCCAATTTTCCCAGCACCACATATTGAAGAGGCTGTCTTTTTTCCATTGGACATTCTTTCCTGCTTTGTCGAAGATTAGTTGACCATAGAGTTGAGGGTCTATTTCTGGGCTCTCTATTCTGTTCCATTGATCTATGTGTCTGTTTTTGTGCCAGTACCATGCTGTCTTGATGATGACAGCTTTGTAATAGAGCGTGAAGTCCGGAATTGTGATGCCACCAACGTTGGCTTTCTTTTTCAATAAGGGAATGATAATTTTAACTGCATTCCCTGTCTCTAGCATACAATGCACATGTACACTATAGGAGACACTGAGAAATGATAAATGAATTAATTATAGGTTGTTTTTTTATTGAGTAAAATGTCTAGAAAAATTGGTGAATTACTTAGAATATCCTGGACTGAGGTAGTAAATACTGCAAAATGCAATGTGGTAATGGTTTTAAAAGAATAAAAGTTTGTTTCTCTCCTATATACCCAGTGCCAATGTGTCTTCTTGGTGGATGGCAGCTCTCCAACATGTTGAGAACATGGGACACAGATTCATTCCACTCTGTGACTCCACCATCCCATTTAGCTTCCTGTTCATCTGCATCCAGCTGACAATAGGGTAAAGAGAGTGTGGGGGAAAACCAGAAGTGGAACACATGAGTGGATTTCCTAGAATTCAGTCATATGTTCACACCTCAATGTAAGGGAATTTGGGAAATGTAGTCAAGCTGAGTGTCCAGGAAGAAGAAAACTTATATTTGGGTGAGCAGCTTAGTAGGCTCTACCACCATTGTATGCCTTAAGATGGATCAAAAGAAAAGAAAAATCATTAGTCAAGCAGTTAAGAGAGCATTATAAGATTTCATGCAGAAAATGAAAGTGGTCAAGCTAAAGCGCTGAGACAATAAGTAGAAAAGTACTGCATAAATCATTTTAAATTGAAGAATCAACAGGATTGGATGTGAAGAGGTGTAGGATAACCTTATAAAAGTCATGATGCCAAGTAGAATTCTGTATGTGGGAAACCCATGAAATACATTTTCACATAATTCAGGAACTATAAACTGCAAACTTATTGGTACATAAAATGAACAATATTCCACAATAATCTCACTAGAAGAGATAAAAATAGACAAGATAGGTTCTTCTGCTAAAAGCACTTGCAATCTACTTAGATTGAATGCACAGAATATAGGCTTGGCTCAGACAGATTAACAGGATGAGTGAACATGGAATTATGTGAAATCAAGCCTACAAATACAGAACTGAGATTCCCTTAAGCAGTAGTCGAAGCCATGATAGAGGTGGATGAGTTACCAAAGGAAATAACTAAAAAAGGTAAGAGAAGGTTGAAGAGAAAAAAACGCTTTGGTTATATATATATTTTTTAAATTTTATGTTATGTTAGTCACCATATAGTACGTCTTTAGTTTTTGATGTAGTGTTCCAAGATTCATTGTTTACGCGTAACACCCAGTGCTCCATGCAAAACATGCCCTTCTTTATACCCATCACTGGGCCAACCTATCCATCCACCCTCCTCCCCTCTAAAACCCTGTTTATTTCTTGGAGTCCACAGTCTCTCGTGGTTTGTCTCCCCCTCTGATTTCCTCCCCTTCACTTTTCCTTCCTTCTGCTAATGGCCTTCATGCTATTCCTTATGTTCCACAAGTAAGTGAAACCATATGACAATTAATTTTCTCTGCTTGACTTATTTCACTGAGCAAAGCCTTTGGAATAAAGATGAAACCTATCAAAGGCAAATGTTTACTTTAAAAATGAACACGAGCAAGGTAAATTCACTTATCTCCTTTTACTATAACCTAACCCCAGTAGTCTTGTGATTTATAGTCTTCTCATGCAAGAGCAGACAATTGTTACCTCCTGAATCTGGGCTCATTCTCACTCTCATAAGTGGAAAAATTTCTAACTGCCCCAGATGCTCTTTACTGGCCATCCTTTGCACTGGATAGTTTTTTCAAAGACATCAAATTACTGTCCTTTCTCTTTTATGTGTAATAAAATTATTAAAATATAATTATATTTTATAATTATATTGATATATTAATAATTAAAATTTCATATGTTTATATAAATATATGTAAATAAAATTATGTGTAGTTTTGTCTTCCTGATTTTGTTGTATGGTCAAAGCAGAGACTATGTCATACATAACTAAATGGATGCATAAAATGTGTTTTCACATATTTGTGATTTCCACAAAGCCTAACACAATTCCTAGCCCACAGAATATGAATTATCTGCTAAATTATTAAACCTTAGTTGTATGGGTGATGATGTGGGCTTGGGTGGATGAGAACCTCTAACTCAAGCTTACTCACTTTGTAGACATGAGTGTCCAGGGCTAATTGTTAATTAGGCCCACTGACCACAGGGACCTGCCCCTGCCACATATTGGCTATCTAGGAATTCAGTAAGTCCAGATAGAGACACCACAACCATGGAAACCAAATGTGGTGGTTAGGAAGATCATTATACACAGTAACTTTATTAATAATTCTGGATTCCTCTCCTATTTCTGCTAAAGGATCCATAAGAGGAGACAACCAGTCTTACTCTTGGTTTCATTCCCCTGGGAGTCAGGGTTAACAGCAATGGGAAGACTTCTTCTTCGTCCTCTCCCTGTTCATTTATCCCATCACACTGATTGGGAATCTGCTAATCATCTTGGCCATTCGCTCTGATACTCGCCTTCACAACCCCATGTATTTTTTCCTTGCCAATCTCTCCTTTGTTGACATCCTCTTCTCCTCTGTAACCATCCCTAAAATGCTAGCAAACCATGTCTTAGGCAGAAAAGCCATCTCCTTTGGGGGATGCCTAACACAAATGTGTTTCATGTTAGCCTTGGGTAACACAGATAGCTATATCCTGGCTGCAATGGCATGTGATCGTGCTGTGGTCATCAGCTGCCCACTTCATTACACAACAATTATGAGCCCTCGGACCTGTGTCCTCCTAGTTGTTGGGTCTTGGGTGGTTGGAAATACCAATGCCTTCCCCCAAACTCTGCTCACAGCTGGTCTGTCTTTCTGTGGCAACAAGGAAGTGGCCAACTTATACTGTGACATTGCCTCTTTACTCAAGCTATCTTGCTCTGACATCCATTTTAATGTGAAGATGGTGTATCTAGGGGTTGGTGTTTTCTGTGTGCCATTACTATACAACATCATCTCCTATATTCATGTCTTTTCCACAGTCTTACAGGTTCCATCCACCAAGGGTGGGCTCAAAGCCTTCTCTACCTGTGGTTCTCACCTCAGAGTTGTCTCTCTGTATTATGGGACAGTCATGGGCATGTATTTCCACCCTCTGTCTAGTTACAGCCTAAAGGATGCAGTGATAACTGTGATGTATATCGCAGTGACCCCAATGTTAAATCCTTTCATTTATAGTCTGAGAAACTGAGACATGAAGGCAGCCCTGGAAACTCTTCAGCAAAAAACTCTTATAACCAATGTGAGGTCATATCGGAAAGTCAATTAGAGTCACCAATTAGGATGCACTTGAAGATCCAGTCCCAATGTCCTCCCCTTCCAAGGATCTACATTTGTGCTTTCCAGCCACTGAATTACACTTCTTGGAAATCTTGTAACAGTTTCATGAGACTTCCTATTGAGATTGTTGATATGTACATGTTATTATTCTTTTTACAGCAAAGAATTATTGGGATCATGTTCCAGCTATGCTACTGACTAGCTCTTTGATTCCATACCTAAATAATAAAAACAAAAATGTCTTCCTTGTCTGTCTTAGGGTGTGAGGGTCACAATACTTCATGCTTTGAAAGCTATAAGTCCCTATTCAAGTGCCAATTTTCTTGCACTACTACATTTCATCATTCCTACTTTGCTTGCAAACTTTGAGAGCAAGACCTGTGTTCACACATCACTCTATTCCCCCCAAAGCTGATCTTTAAACTGCAACCAATAACTGTGTGTGGAAGTGGAATGAAGAAATGCAATTAAAAAAATGTAATCTGATAATAATCAGACATAATCAGCTTTGGCATTAATTCCCATCCATCACATACCTGGTATCTCAGAAAGTTACTTTTTTAAAAGAGACTGATTTATGTGAGAGAGAGAGAAGAGAGAAAGAGAGAGAGAGAGAGAGAGTGTGTGTGTGTGTGTGTGTGTGTGTGTGTGTGAGGGAGAGAGAGAGAGAGAGAAGTTGGGGGAGGGGCAGAAGAAAGGGAGAGAGAGAATCTCAGGCAAACTCTGTACTGAGTGCATGATCTCACAACCCTGAGATCATGATCTGAACTGAAACCAAGAGTCAGACACTTAACCTCCTGCCACCCAGGTTCCCCTCAAAAAGTTACTTTCAATCCACTTAAGAAGGAAAAATCATACCCATTACTTTTATTATTTTTAATTTTTTGAGTAGAGTTGATACACAAAGTTACATAGTTTCAAGTGTGCAACACAGTGACTTGACAGGTTTATACAGAATGCTATGATCACCACAAGAGTGCTACCATCTGTTACCATACAATGCTAGTAAAATATCATTGACTATATTCTTCATGCTGTACATTTTATTCCTGTGACTTATTCACTTATAACTGGAAGCTGCTGCTTCTTCTTCTTGTTCTTCTTCTTCTTCAGATTTCATTTATTTATTTGACAGAGATCACAAGTAGGAAAAGAGGCAGGCAGGGGGTGGGGAAGGGGGTAAGCAGGCTCCCCACTGAGCAGAGAGCCAGATGTAGGACTTAATCCCAGGACTTTCAGATCATGACCTGAGCCGAAGGTAGAGTCTCAACCCACTGAGCAACCCAGGTACCCTCATAACTGGAAGCTTCTATTTCCTACTCACCTTCATACATTCTGCCCATCCTACTGATATACAAATGGATATGGAGCATGTAATACACACACACACACACACACACACACACACACACACACACACAGACAATATTAGACAATCATAAAAAAGAAGGAGATCATGCCATTTGCAAAATCATGGCTGGACCTAAAGGGTATTATGCTAAGTGAAATAAGTTAGATTAAGAAAGACAAAAACTAGAAGATTTCACTCATTTGTAGAATCTTTTAAAAAATGAATAAAAACCATATACATTAATTTTCCAATAAAAATTATTTAAAACAAAGATTTAGATGCATGGATGTATTCTGAAAGTGACTAGAGGAAAGAAAAAAATGGATGCTGGTATAACCCCAAAGTTATTATATTAAGGGAAGAAGTTACTTCCACTAGAACTGAAGAATCTAAATGGAAATGGTAGTGTTACCAGAACCTTGGAGTTCAGAAGAGGGATGATCATATATCTGATGCTCAGGTCTTTGAAAGGAGCTGCCAAACTGCTGCCACTTGGTCCCCACCTGCTGAAGAAGTGACACCAACTTTCATTCCTGGGAGATCTGAGCCCTCAATAATACTTTCTTTCTTAGGAGAGGAGGGGCGTGTTGAGGTAGTTTCTATTCTATTTCTATTCATGGAAATATTAATACATCCCAGACAAGGCCATATGCATGGTCCTCCTGGCACCCCATTATGTAGTATCAAAACAATGTCCTTCTCATTGGGATCAATCACTTCAGGAAGTGGAGAAATCCTTTATTTTATGGAGGGCCCATAGAGTCTTGCTACAATTTGGTTAACCTTTCCATAATAATAGAAACTGAAAATACATAAATCTCAAAATATTATTGATAACCTTTTCATATGGTTGTAAATAAATAAAGAACCAAAAATACACTTTGTGGCAATAGACACAGATGTAATAAAAATGCATGTAAAACAAAAGTATGAGAACAATGAGTATAGGATTCAGAATGAGAGCTTATTCAAGAGGAAGGACTCAAGGGAAGGGAAGTGGGTAGCAACTGATAGACATTATTACTAAAGTCCAATTTTCATGTTGGGTGGCAGATCAATGTGTGTTTACAATTTTTTCTTACTAAATTAATAAGTAGATAGATCATGCAGGATAGATGTAGATATGTGAAGAAGAACAAGAATGAGGAGAAGGAGGAGGGGAAGAAATCTGTATGAAGCAATGATGGAAGTTTCTTCTTAATCAAGGATTAGAAAGAGAGAATAGTAAGGGAGATTAACTGGGCATCTCAAAGCAGTCTAGGAAGAGA
The DNA here is from genome assembly GCF_030435805.1 of Mustela lutreola. Taxonomy (NCBI): domain Eukaryota; kingdom Metazoa; phylum Chordata; class Mammalia; order Carnivora; family Mustelidae; genus Mustela; species Mustela lutreola. Next base: position 46,631,311 of record NC_081304.1, on the reverse strand, counting down.
CAGACGGGGAGACAGTGAAGATACAGATGAAGAATCTAGATGCAAAAGTAATAAAGAAATAGAAAAAATACAAAACTTTTATGAACTTGAAGAAGAGAATAATTTTTTTTGTAATTATTCCTACTTGAGGAAGATTTTAGAGGGTCCTGTGGGACACTCTTGTGGGAGTACTTATACTTTGACAGAGCATGCATTGTGCTCTGTACATTAACAATGTACATTGTACATTGTACAACAAATTGTACAATGAAGATATGAAACATTGCAGCAAAAATTAACAGGGCATGAATTGTGCAGTTGATGCACAACTGCAAGAGTGCAGTTGATACAAGGAAAGTTTGGAAGTAGATGAAGTCATCTAAGAGATTCTTGTAGAACGTCTAAATTTTTACAAAGGGCTCCATGCTGGAAAATAAGGAAGTGGAAGAAGGAAGAGACTTGTACAATCTCACCGATGTTCCTGCAAGTTGGGCTATTTGTCAGGCTCTATGCAAGCCCAGAGCCCAGTGTATATTCAATGTAATGTTATTATCCTATTGAGTGGGCACACAAATATTTGTTTTGGAAAAAATGAATACTAGGTGAATATCAGTACTGATTATACTGAGGTCAATCATTCAATTAAGCAGTACATTTAATTTGAAAAATTATAAACATAGTCTTCTATTTTCAAATTTTACTTTGTCAGAAATGAGTCAGTAATGTCCTAGTACTCATCACATCAAGAAATATTTTGTTAGTTATAAGGGTGAGCTGATTTTAATAACAGCAACAACAACAAAATATATATGTAATTAATCCATGTATTGAAGCAGCAAAGAATTAAATCATTCTTAGTTTGCTTTACTCATTCAGAAACCATTCAAATCAAACATTTCATTTTCTATAGATTTATAATATTTTGCCATCTACAGAACTAGACAATGGGGGAAAAAAAGTGATTCTGCACAATCAGCCGTAATATTTACAAAGATTACTAATGCCTCCAGTTATTTTTGAAAAACTTAAAACAATACCTAGTACAATACCTAATTGCTTTGGCAGTCATTAAGATTTTAGTTCTGTTCCTTGAATTATCTTCTGGAAAAAATGAAACAGAACCCATCACAAGGACAGAGATGAGTGCTAAAAAGGTAGTTCCACATGCCATGTAGTTTCAGAAAAAGCAAGCAGTTCATTAAATATCAAAAAAAAGTATGTTCATATGTACTATATATCACATATATGATAGTCTCTTTTAAGTCTCAAAACAGTCCTGCAGCTAGACAATAAGAGCCTTCTTTTACAGAGGATAAAATCAAATCTGAAAAGTAATGTGTTATGGGCTGTCCTTCAATTAGAAAGAGGCAGATGAAGATTTGAGCCCTACTTTCCAGATGCCCAGTGTTCTCCTGACTCAACAGGTGGCCTACAGAGAAGATATAAAATAATGAGAGATATCTAAGGAGGTAAGGCTGTATGCAGGAGACATAACTAGGATTTTGACAAGTAGAGGGTACACTCCAACCATGGCAATATCTGAGCTATAGGGCAGAGGTGAGAAACATGGACTCACATAGAAGTTATCAAACTTTATTATTCTTTGGCATTAAAAAACAACATTTACTATTACTTTTCTTTAATTATAAAGATGACAAATTCTTATCTATAATTTGTTGAGCAATTTTATATGTCTGGCTATGTGCGAAGCTCTATACATGAAGCTCTACCTCATTTAACCTTCTGGACTTTTTTTCTTTTTAAGATTTTATTTGTTTATTTGACAGACAGAGATCATAATTAGGCAGAGAGGCAGGCAGGAGGTGGGGGGAGAGAAGGTTCCCTGCTGAGCACAGATCCTGATGCAGGACTCAATGCCAGGACCCTGAGATGATGACATAGACCAAAGGCAGGGGCTTAACCTACTGAGTCACCCAGGCACCCCAACCTTCAGGACTTTAAAACAGGAAAGAGAAGTGATCATTCTAGTCTCAGTTCCCATTCTCATTACTATCATTCAGTCTATCCTAATGTATCCAAGACCACTACAAAATATGCCAGAGAATTCACAAGGAGAGGTGATGATAACATAAGTCACAGCTATCACATTCCATTTATGCCTCTGGTTTCCCAGGAGGTCATATAGATATTGTTATATGGTGTGGCACTGTGCCATGGGCTTGGGTAAGAGGCAATGCAAAAGAAGAATTTCTACTCTAAAATCATGCCATTCCTATCCTAGGCAAAGAGATAGCAACATGAGTGTCCTCTGAAGACAGTTACTCAGTCAAATATAGAAGGTAAAGAAAATCTTTCAAACCATTTTTAAAGCAAGGATCATTGATTTTAAAATCTGACAAATATTGCACAGAACCAAAACCACAGATGAACCTGACTTGGAAATACTGATGCAAAAATTCTAAAAAAAAAAAAAAAAAAATATGAGAAGGGGCCAATAAAACATTAAAAGAATAATATCTTCACCACATGGGTGTTATTCTAGGAATGCAAGGAATAATACTTATTAGGAAAAGTTAACCAGAAAGCTACATATAAAGAAAAATAATGTTATCATACATGGGAATGCTTCAAACATTTAATAATATTCAAAACCCATTTATCATTAAAAATAAACATTAATTGGGAAATTAATTGATGTTTCAGTTACATGATATAATATTATGTGTCTTTATAAAAAAGCTACTTTTAGGGGTTCCTGGGTGGTTCAGTCTGTTAAGGGTCTGACTCTTGATTTTAACTCAGATCATGATCTCAAGGTTGTGATATTGAGCCCTGCATCAGGGTCTGCACCGGGCATGGAGTCTATCTTTCTCTCTCCCTCTCTCTCTGTCTCCCTCTTTCCCTCTCCAAAAAAACAAAAAACCAAAACAACAAAAACAACTGACATCATAATGGGGAGAAAGGAGGCATTTATACCAAAGTGATGAGTAAGATGAGGATATTCATTGTTAAAGTTCATATTTAAAGTTGTATTGGAGATATACCTAATGCAATTAGATATGATATTCAATTAGAACCATAAAAATTGGGGCACCTGGGTGGCTCAGTGGGTTAAAGCCTCTGCCTTCGACTCAGGTCATGATCTCAGGGTCTTGGAATCAAGCCCCACATCTGGCTCTCTGCTGCGTGGGGAGCCTGCTTCCTCCTCTCTCTCTCTCTGCTTGCCTCTCTGCCTGCTTGTGCTTTCTAATAAATAAATAAATATTAAAAAAAATAAAAATTAGAAAGGAAGAGAAACAATTATCTCTACAGATGAAAATATTTCTGGTGAACTCAAAAAACTCAACTGCGAAGCAATAAAACAATGCAGAAGAATAAATAATATAGAAAAAAGAGACATATATAAAGAATATTCATATACACAAACAAAACTAACAGAAGATGTGATTAAAGAAATGATTTGCAATAACAACCAACAATAACTAAAGATAAAATAGGTACAATGAATAAAAAGGAGTGGTCAGGATCTATACAAGAAACACTCTAAAAACCTAAAGCATCAACTCAGGCAGTCGTAAAAAAAAATATCAAACAGTGTTAAAGCCACTTAATGAATGGTTAAGAGAAAACCATACAAATCATTGTATGATGCCAAGTTAACACTGCAGATTCCTTCCTGGTCACAAGAAGGCATATGTGAACTTTACAATTGATGGATTCATTATCATTTCACAAATCCAGTGATGAATCTTACCAGCAATCAATCATGGCACACGTTATAACGTGATGCTGTTTAGCCAAAAACATTTCAATTAAATGTAATCAGACTGCTAGCAATAACTTCCAGTCACAGGAATGTAGGAGCATACTAGCTCCAAAAAAGAAAAATCATCTTGTAAATTGTAAAGATGGGACACTCTACAACAGTGCCTTCTAAGCTTTTATGTGCACATGAGTCACCATGGACACACAAGTCAATGCAGATTTGCATTCAGTGGGTCTGGGGTGGGGGCCTGAAGAGTCTGCATTTCTAACAAGCTTCATGTGATGCTGATGCTGCTCTCAGTGAATATCATTGGGACAATCTTTTAGGTCATTCACTGTTGTGAAAAATGAAATGTTGGAGACAAAAAAGAAACTTGACTCATAACAATCAGTTTCCATGTAAATTGGTTCTTTTGGGATGTACTGTCATGATGTACTTGAAAATATTTCAGCACAAAATTGTGAATACAAAAGTAATATGGAGATTCAGTTTTACCAGTCAGAATTACAAATGGGTGGTAGTGATGGTTGCACAATGTAATGAATGTATTTAAAACCGCTGCAATGTTCACTTAAAATGCTTATGATGGTAAATTTTATGTTTTGTGTATTTTACACAACAAAAAAAATTTGAAAAAATAAAATAAGATGAAATCAGTGAGGGAGACAAACCATAAAGAGACTCTTAACTATAGGAAACAAAATGAGGGTTGCTGGAGGGGAGGTGGGTGGGGGACAAGGAAAATGTATGATGGGCATTAAGGAGTGCTCTTGGGTGGGAGGTCGGGGTCACAGGTGGTGGGTATTATAGAGGGCACGGATTGCATGGAGCACTGGGTGTGGTGAAAAAATAATGATACTGCTATGCTGAAAATAAATAAATTTTTTAAAAATTTATATTAAAACAAAAGAGTGCTCTTGATGTAATGAGTTCTGGAAACTGATGAATCACTAAACTCTACCTCTGAAACTAACGATACACTATATGTTAACTAACTGAATTAGAGATATAAAATTTTTTTAAATTTTATTTATTTGACAGAGAGAAAGAGATCACAAGTAGGCAGAGAGGCAGGCAGAGAGAGAGGGGGGAGGAAGCAGGTTCCCTGCGGAGCAGAGAACCCAACACAGGGCTCGATCCCAGGACCCCGGGATTATGACCTGAGCTGAAGGCAGAGGCTTTAACCCACTGAGCCAGCCAGGTGCCCCAAGATATAAAAATTTTTTTGAAAAAAATTTACATAGCATGCAGATATTAATGTGGAGAGTCCAAAAAATAAATGTTTTGTAGAGTACTAACAAAGTTCTCAAAACATTCAGAGGGAAAATAAAGAGGTAAAAACAATGGGAAAAGAAATAGTACTTATAAGAATTAGAGACCCCAAATCCAATCCATGAATTTTAGAAACCCTTACATAACATAGCAAAATATTAAAACCTAATGCAGATTTTGCTAAAATGGGAAGAATCTTGCATTTGAAAATCTAAATGGTTCTCAGAGTTCTGTAGATTCTACTGAAAGATAAAAGACTCACACATTTTCATATACAGGAATTTTTTAATTTCAAAAATAAATGTTTATCAAATGATTTAAATTTTAATCAATATATTTAAGAACTTACTCTCCAGGACACTTTCTAAAGTTCTTCACTTGTGTTATTTTATATATTTTTTACATTGTCCTACTAAATTACATCAGTATCTCCATTTAAGAATGAGAAAATTGGTATTCAGAAAAATAGCTTACCTAGTTCATGCTAGGCAAGGTTTTAAGTGGTAGAATCAAGATTAAAGCCCTCTTGGAAAAACAAACATTGTTAAAATGTCTATATTACCCAAAGCAATATATACTTTCTGTGTAATCACTGTCAAAATAACACCAGGATTTTGGAGCTAGAACAAACAATCCTAAAATTTGTCTGGAACTAGAAAAGACCTCAAGTAGCCAAAAGAATTTTGAAAAAGTAAACCAAAGTGAGAGGCATCACAATCCCAGACTTCAAGCTGTATTACAAAGTAGTAATCATCAAGACAACATGGTACTAGGACAAAAAAATTGACACATAGATCAATGGAACAGAATGAAGAACACAGAAATGGATCCACAGGAAAGAAAGCAGGAAAGAATATCCAATGGGCAAAAAAAGTCTCTTCTTACACTATACACAAAAACAAATTCAAAATGGATGAAAAACCTAAATGTAAGACAGGAAACCATCAAAATCCTAGAGGATAAAACAGAAAGCAACCTCTTTGACTTCAGCTGGAATGACTTCTTACTGGGCACCTCTCCAGAGGCAAGGAAAACAGAAGCAAAAATGAACTATTGGGACGTCAAGATAAAATGTTCCTGCACAGAGAAGAAAATAGTCAACAAAACCAAAAGGCAACAGACAGAATGAGAGAAGATATTCACAAATGACATATCAGATAAAGGACTAGTATCCAAAATCTATAAAGAATTTCTCAAACTGAATACCACAAAAATAAATAATCCAATTAAGAAATGGACAGAAGATATGAACAGACATTTATCCAAAGAAAACATACAAATGGCTATAACAGACACGTGAAAAAAATTCTCAGCATCACTCATCATAAGGGAAATATAAATCAAAAGCACAATGAGATATCACCTTACACCTATTAGAATGGCTAAAATAATCAGCTCATGAAATGACAGATATTAGCAAGAACATAGAGGAAGAGGAACCCTCTTACACTATTGGTGGGAATGACAAATGGTGTAGCACTCTGGAAAACAGTATGGAGGTTCCTCAAAAAGTTAAAAATAGAACTACCCAGGAATTGCACTACTAGTATTTACCCAAAGGATACAAACATAGTGATTTGAAGGGGCACCTGCACCCCAATGTTTATAGTAGCACTATCAACAATAGCCAAATTATGGAAAGATCCCAAATGTCCATCAACTGATCAATAGGTAAAGAAGATGTGGTATTATATACAATGGAATATTACTCAGCCATCAACAAGAATAAAATCTTGCTATTTGCAATGACATGGCTGGATCTAAAGTGTATTACATTAAGTGAAATAAGTCAGTAAGAGGAAGACACATCTCATATGATTTCACTTATATGTGGAATTAAGAAACAAAACAGATGAACACAGGGGAAGGAAAAGAAAAATAAAATAAGATAAAAACAGAGAGGGAGGCAAACCATTAAAGACTCTTAACCATAAAGAACAAACTAAGGGTTGCTGGAAGAGAGGTGGGTGGGAGAATGGGATAACTGGGTGATGGGCATTAAGGAGGGCACTTTTGTGATAAGCACTGCATGTTATATGTAACTAATGAATCACTAAATCTTACTCCTGAAAATAATACTACATTATATATTAATTAAATTGAATTTAAATAAAAACTTGAAAGTAAAAAAAGTCCTCTTTTCTTGAACTCCAAAATCTCACATCATGTCATCCACCAACCACATCAATCTGATTCCTCCTTCTCACTTCCTGGGTGAGTGCAAACCTTCTTTCTAAACCCCCATAGAGAAGCTTTGCCATGAGGAAGAACAGATCCCATTACCAGTATTTATACTAAGATGTTCATTCTTTCAACCAATATACTGTGAACTAAGTACCAGGAATGCTATAAATATCTGGGTAAACAAAGATTATTTATAAAAAGAAGGAAAGATACAAGAGATGTAAGTAAAAATGGATTTTCTTCATTCTATCAAGAACAAGCTAGAAGTAAAAGTATAAAAGCCAAGCAGCAACAGCAATAGCAAAACTGTAAAATACTTAAGAATATATGCAACAAGTCAAGTATAAAACTAGTATGAAAAAAACATTAAGTTTTTATTCAAGAAAATCAATCAAGATATGAAAATGTAAAGACATACCAAGTTCTTAGCTGGGAAAAATTTATTTCATAAACATTCTATCCCTCCAAAAACTAAAAATATATACAATGCAATTTCCACAAAATTACTAGAAGTCTCAGTTTTAAGTCTTGGCTCTAACATCTTCTCAGCAAAGAGTTTTATCTTAATGTCTCTATTTGAAGAAGCCATTACTCTCTATAATATTGTCATGCTGGTTAACCTCATGGCACTACTTACATGTTAAGATTATCTTGCCTATTTATTTATTCATTGTAATTTTTATTCCATGGAAGTATATTTTCTAACTCTTTCACCATTATATCTTTGTTGCTTCAAAGGGTAGTAGAGGCAGACTAAAAATTAAATATATATTTGTAATCTCTTTTAGAATAAAAATAAGATGCCACGGAAGTCATTTGAAGATGTATTTAATTCAGTTTTGTTGGTTGGGGCAGCTTAAATCTCATGTTACATCTGAGCTAAATCAAAGGAAAGCATGGTATCTTCAGGGCACTGAGAGTGGCTCAGAGTGACTAAAGAGTACAATAGGGAATGGTAAAGGGGTGTCTGCCTTAACAAAAGGAAGAGAAAACCATGCATCATTATAATCATGTTTGAAGAACATTTAGTAACAGGAAAATGTATACAATATAATATTCATAGTCTCTCATGATTCACCTCCACAAATAAGTGAAACCATATGATAATTGACTCTCTCTGCTTGACTTATTTCACTCAGCATAATCTCCTCCAGTCCCGTCCATGTTGCTACAAAAGTTGGGTAGTCATCTTTTCTGATGGAGGCATAATACTCCAGAGTGTATACGGACCACATTTTCCTTATCCATTCGTCTGTTGAAGGGCATCTTGGTTCTTTCCATACTTTGGCGACCATGGCCATTGCTGCTATAAACATTGGGGTACAGATGGCCCTTCTTTTCACGACATCTGTATTTTGGGGGTAAATACCCAGGAGTGCAATGGCAGGGTCATAGGGAAGTTCTATTTTTAATTTCTTGAGGAATCTCGACACTGTTCTCCAAAGAGGTTGCACCAACTTGCATTCCCACCAACAGTGAAAGAGGGTTTCCCTTTCTCCACATCCCCTCCAACACATGTTGTTTCCTGTCTTGCTAATTTTGGCCATTCTAACTGGTGTAAGGTGATATCTCAATGTGGTTTTAATTTGAATCTCCCTGAAGGCTAGTGATGATGAACATTTTTTCATGTGTCTGATAGCCATTTGTATGTCTTCATTGGAGAAGTGTCTGTTCATATCTTCTGCCCATTTTTTGATATGCTTGTCTGTTTTGTGTGTGTTGAGTTTGAGGAGTTCATTATAGATCCTGGCAATCAACCTTTTGTCTGTACTGTCATTTGCAAATATCTTCTCCCATTCTGTGGTTTGCCTCTTTGTTTTTTTGACTGTTTTCTTTGCTGTGCAGAAGCTTTTGATTTTGATGAAGTCCCAAAAGTTTATTTTTGCTTTTGCTTCCTTTGCTTTTGGAGACATATCTTGAAAGAAGTTGCTGTGGCTGATATCAAATAGGTTACTGCCTATGTTCTCCTCTAGGATTCTGATGGATTCCTGTCTCACGTTGAGGTCTTTCATCCATTTTGAGTTTATCTTTGTGTATGGTGTTAGAGAATGGTTGAGTTTCAATCTTCTACATACAGCTGTCCAGTTTTCCCTGCACCATTTATTGAAGAGACCGTCTTTTTCCCACTGTATATTTTTTCCTGTTTTGTCGAAGATTAATTGACCATAGAGTTGAGGGTCCATATCTGGGCTCTCTACTCTGTTCCACTGGTCTATGTGTCTGTTTTTATGCCAGTACCATGCTGCCTTCATAACCACAGCTTTGTAAAAAGCTTGAAATCAGGTAACGTGATTCCCCTTAGCGATTTTTCAACATTTCCTTAGCGATTCGGGGTCTCTTCTGATTCCATACAAATTTCTGGATTATTTGCTCCAGCTCTTTGAAGAATACTGGTGGAATTTTGATCAGAATGACATTAAAAGTATAGATTGCTCTAGGCAGTATAGGCATTTTAACAATGTTTATTCTTCCGATCCAAGAGCATGGAATGGCTTTCCATCTTTTTGTGTCTTCTTCAATTTCTTTCATGAGTATTCTGTAGTTCCTCAAGTACAGATCCTTTACCTCTTTGGTTAGGTTTATTCCCAGATATCTTATGGTTCTTGGTGCTATAGTAAATGGAATCAATTCTCTAATTTTCCTTTCTGTATTTTCATTGTTAGTGTATAAGAAAGCCACTGATTTCTGCACATTGACTTTGTATCCTGCCACGTTGACTATGGACTCTGAAAAACAGTCTGAGGGGTTGGAAGTGGCGGGGGGGTGGGAGGTTGGGGTACCAGGTGGTGGGTATTATAGAGGGCACTGATTGCATGGAGGACTGGGTGTGGGGAAAAATAATGAATATGGTTATGCTGAAAATAAATAAATTTAATTTAAAAAAATGAAATCTGGTCATTCGCAACAACATGGATGGATCTAGAGGGTATCATGCTAAGTGAAATAAGTCAGCTAGAAAAAGACAAATAACATTATTTCATTTATATGTGGAATCTAAAAAACAAAATAAATAAATAGACTCATAGGGAGCAAACTGGTGGTTGCCTGAGGGGAAGGTCTGGGGGGATATATATATATAGTAGATAAAGGGGATTAAGAGGTACAAGCTTCCAGTTATAAAATAAGTCATTGGGACAAAAACTAAAACATGAAGAATATATTCAATAATATGTAATTAAAAAAACAATATAATATTCAATGAAAGATGTTTTTAAAATTTGTGTGAGAGGAGGCCACCTGGGTGGATCATTTGGTTAAGCATCTGATTTCGGCCCAGGTCACAATCTTGGGGTCCTGAGATCCTCCTGAGATTCCCTGCATAGGGCTCCTCACTCAGTGGGGAGTCTGCTGGTTCTATTCCCTTCCCCCCTGCCCCTCCCACTGCTCATGCTCCCTCTGTCTCTCTATCTCTCTCTCAAACAAATAAATTTTATAAACCTTAAAACGGGGGGAGGGGCTTGTGTGAGGGAAGGTGGTAGAGTAGGATGCACCAGGAATTTGACTCCCCACGTAAACAAAAATTACCCTGTCAGAATCTTTCTGATATAACTATTTTAGAACTCTGCAATCTGTTGAAGGCTGCAAATTTGGAGAAGATTTGGACAATAACTATGGTCAATCTCAGATCTTAGCTCTTAGCAGAGTCCTATCCCTTACCTTCAACAATATGTGCATGACAAACAGCTGTGCATGCATTCCTGGAGCAGTTTACACATAGCTCGTGAAAGACAGCATAGGAAAAAAAAAAACCCTGTCCTCAAGATATTGAGGATCTGTGATCACAGCTGATTTTAGCTTCTGATCACAGAGGTGCAGACAAAGAAACAGGTAGCCATTATTAGCAGGTCCCCCTATTGTTGATAGACCCTTCCCCTCTGACTGATGTGACTTCCAGGGAATTTTAAAGAGCTAGTGCCCTTTTTTTTCTCCCATTCAGTTCTTGGTTTTACCTTTTCAGGAGGCAGACATTAAAGACTAGGACACTCAAAAACTACAGTATATACAGAAAAAATTAGAAAACTATTGTGCATTTTGAAGGGAAGTTTAGAAAAAAATAAGAAAATATTGTTTATATCTCAGGCTGATTCTTGGTAAATAGATAGCCTTAACAACAACAAAAAAATGAAAACAACAAACAAAAACAATTGCAAAAGGCAGCAAATCTTGAAGAAGGGGAACAATCCAATTTATAGAGTTACTGCATGATTAGATTCAAATGTCTAACATAGAACAAAAAAAGAAATCAAAAAGAATACAAAAAATGGAAAAACATAGCTCATTTGAAAGAAAAAAAATAATTGAACAGAAGCTATCTCTGTAAAAGACATGGCAGGTATATATTTTTTAAAACTTCAAAACAATGATCTCAAAAATGATCAAATAATTTAAGGAAAGTGTGGATAAAGTCAAGAAAATGGCATCTAAATAATGGAAATATGAATAAAGAGACAGAAAATCTGAAAAGAAAATAAAAAAACATCCTGGAGCTGAAAAAGTACAATAACTGAAACTAAAAACTCACTAGAAGAATACTAAGCAGGCAGAAGAAAGATTTAAGCAGGCAGAAGAAAGACTCAGTGAAGTTAAATACAGGACAATGGAAATTATTGAAGCTGAGGAGCAGAAAGAAAAAGGATTGAAAAACAGCAAGCAGAGGCTAACGAACCTATGGAATACTAACAAATGAACAAATATTCACATTATGGAAGTCCCACAAAAAGAAAAGAAAGGTATAGGGCAGAAAGGATATTGAAAAAATAATGGCAGACAACTTCCCAAATTGGATGAAATCCATGAATATAAACATCCAAGAAGCTCAATGAACCTTGAGTAAGATGAGCTCAGAGATCCAGAGGAAGACACCTTGTAATCAAACTTTCAAAAGACAAAGAGTGAATCTCACAAGCAGCAAGAGAGAAGCAAATCATCACATACAAGAGATCTGTAATAACCTTATCAGAAGATTTCTCATTAAAAATTTTGGAGGCCAGGAGACAGTAGGCCTGTACATTCAAAATACTCAAAGAAAGTAATTGTCCTCCATGTTACAAGGAGGACATGAGGAAGATGGAGGGAAGGGAGTTGGGGGAAATTGGAGTGGGAGATGAACTATGAGAGACTGTGGACTCTGAGAAACAAACTGAGGGTTTGGGAGGGGAGTGGGGTGACAGGTTGGCTGAGCCTGGTGATGGGTATTATGGAGGGCACATATTGCATGGATCACTGGGTGTGGTAAACAATGAATTCTGCAAAACTGAAAAGAAATAAACTAAAACAAAATTTTTAATGTAAATAAATAAATAAATAAATTTAAACATGGAAAGAAAAAAAAAGGAAAAGAAAGTAATTGTCAACCAAGTATTCAATATCCAGCAAAGTCATCCTTCAAACGGAGAAAGCAAGTTATACCCAGATAAACTAAAGCTGAGAAAGTTTGTGACCACAGACCTACCCTGCCAATAATACCTAGGGAGTCCTACAATTTGAAATAAAAGGATACTAGACAACACCTCAAACCTGGATAGAGAAATAAAGATCTCAGTAAAAGTAAGTGCATGGGCAATTAGAAAAGCAAGTGTTATTATAAGAATGGTTTGTAACTACACTTTTTGCTTTGTATATGATTTAAAGGACTAATGTATTTAAAGAAAAAAACAATTCATTTAAAAGCTGACATTATTGTAATTTTTGTTTATAAATCCAAATACTGTAATCTACATAATTTAGGAGACTAATGGATTTTAAAAAATTTTCAGTTTATGTTCTTGAGCACACATGTACAAAGATGTAATTTCGTGTCATCAACAACTGAAAAAGAATGGAGATCCAGTTGTAAAAGAGCAGAGTACTTTGTTATGAAGTTAAGCTGCCATAAATTCAAATGAGAATGTTAAAGCAATAGGATGTTAAACATAATCCCCATGATAATTATAAAGAAAATAGCTATAAAGGGGTGCCTGGGTAGCTCAATCAGTTAATCATTTGCCTCTTGGTTCCAACTCAGTTCAAACTGTCATAGGTCATAAGACTAACTCCTGTGTCAGGTTACATGTTCAGCAGGGAGTCTGCTTGATGATTCTCTACCTATGACCTTCCCCCCAACCCCTCTCTCTCTCTTTCTGTCTCTCAAAAAATAAATAAATAAATATTTTAAAAAATAAAGTAGCTATATTTAAAAAAATAAAATAAATAAAAATATCAACGTTTTGTCTGTACTGTCATTTGCAAATATTTTCTCCCATTCCATGGGTTGCCTCTTTGTTTTCTTCACTGTTTCCTTTGCTGTGCAGGAGCTTTTGATTTTGATGAAGTCCCAAAAGTTCATTTTCGTTTTTGTTTCCTTTGCCTTTGGAGACATATCTTGAAAGAAGTTGCTGTGGCTGATATCAAAGAGATTACTGCCTCTGTTCTCCTCTAGGATTCTGATGGATTTCTGTCTCACATTGAGGTCTTTTATCCATTTTGAGTTTATCTTTCTTTATGGTGTAAGAGAATGGTCGAGTTTCAATCTTCTACTTATAGCTGTCCAGTTTTCCCAGCACCATTTATTGAAGAGACTGTCTTTTTTCCACTGTATATTTTTTCCTGTTTTGTCGAAGATTAATTGACCATAGAGTTGAGGGTCCATATCTGGGCTCTCTACTCTGTTCCACTGGTCTATGTGTCTGTTTTTATGCCAGTACCATGCTGTCTTGGTGATCACAGCTTTTTAGAAAAGCTTGAAATCAGGTAACATGATGCCCCCCATTTTATTTTTGTTTTTCAACATTTCTTTAGTGATTCGGGGTCTCTTCTGATTCCATACAAATTTCTGGATTATTTGCTCCAGCTCTTTGAAGAATACCGGTGGAATTTTGATTGGAATAGCATTAAAAGTATAGATTGCTCTAGGCAGTATAGAGATTTTAACAATGTTTATTCTTCCGATCCAAGAGCATGGAATGGCTTTCCATCTTTTTGTGTCTTCTTCAATTTCTTTCATGAGTATTCTGTAGTTCCTCAAGTACAGATCCTTTACCTCTTTGGTTAAGTTTATTCCCAGGTATCTTATACAGATGTAGTGAAAAGAAGGGTCATCTGTACCCCAATGTTTATAGCAGCAATGGCCAAGGTCGTCAAACTGTGGAGAGAACCAAGATGCTCTTCAACGGATGAATGGATAAGGAAGATGTGGTCCATATACACTATGGAGTATTATGCCTCCATCAGAAAGGATGAATACCCAACTTTTGTAGCAACATGGACGGGACTGGAAGAGATTATGCTGAGTGAAATAAGTCAAGCAGAGAGAGTCAATTATCATATGGTTTCACTTATTTGTGGAGCATAACAAAAAGAATGGAGGACATGGGGAGATAGAGAGGAGAAGGGAGTTGGGGGAAATTGGAAGGGGAGGTGAACCATGAGAGACTATGGACTCTGAAAAACAATCTGAGGGTTTTTTTTTTTTTTTAGATTTTTATTTATTTGTCAGAGAGAGAGAGAGGGAGAGAGTGAGCACAAGCAGACAGAATGGCAGGCAGAGACAGAGGGAGAAGCAGGCTCCCTGCCGAGCAAGGAGCCCGATGTGGGACTCGATCCCAGGACGCTGGGATCATGACCTGAGCCGAAGGCAGCTGCTTAACCAACTGAGCCACCCAGGCGTTCCACAATCTGAGGGTTTTAAAGGGGCAGGGGGTGGGAAGTTGGGGTACCAGGTGGTGGGTATTATAGAGGGCACGGATTGCATGGAGCACTGGGTGTGGTACAAAAACAATACCGTTATGCTGAAAATAAATTTAAAAAATTAAAAATAAATAAATAAATAAAAATAAAAATAAAATAAAATAAAGTAGCTATAGAATATACACAAAGAAAATTAAGGAGGAATTTGAACCTTTTTACTACAAAAAAGCCAAATAAACACAGAAGAAGGTAGGAATGCCAGAAATGACAGACAAAAATGTTATTGGAAATAATCAAATAAATAGCACAAAGCAAGTCCCTCCTTATCAATAATTACTTTAAATGTAAGTGGATAAAATTATCCAGTCAAAAGAGACTGGAAGAATGGACAAGAACACATGATCCAACTATATGCTGACTAAAAGAGACTTGCTTGAGGTCTAAAGATATAAACAAGTTGAAAGTAAGAAGATGGAAAAAATTATTCCAAGCAAATAGTAACAAAAGAGAGTAGGAGAAGCCATACTAACATCAGAGAAAACTCACTTGAAATAAAAAATGTTACAAGTGACAAAAATGGACATTATATATCGATAAAAGATTTAATACAAGATAAAACGATTATAAATATTTATGTAGCACTGACAGACCATCAAAATATGTGCTAACCATAAGTGACAGAAAGGAAAGGAGTATTAAACAGTACTATAATAGTACTTGGAGATTCCATACTCATTCACAATAATGAATAGAGCAGTCAGACTAAAGATGAGTAAGAAAAGAGATAAGTTAATGCAATAACCAACTAGATCTAACAGACATATACTGAACACTCCACTCAACAACAAAAACATACACATTCTTCTCAAGATCCCCTGGGCCATTTTCCAGAATAGACTATACTTTGGGCTACAAATAAGTCTCAATATATTTTTTAAATAGATATACAAACTATCTTTCTGGATCACAATGAGATAAAATTAGAAAACAATCACATAACAAAAACTGGAAACTTCACAAAATTTGTAGAAATTTTAAACCAGACTTTTAAACAACCATGGATCAAAGAACCAATCACAAGGAAAATTAGAAAATACTTAGAGACAAATGAAAGAAAAAACACAACATATCAAAACTTATGGGATGCAGCAAAAGCAGTGCTAAAGGGGAAATGAATACCCCAAATGATTACATTAAAAAATAGGAATGGGGGCACCTGGATGGCTCAGTGGGTTAAGCCGCTGCCTTTGGCTCAGGTCATGATCTCAGGGTCCTGGGATGGAGTCCCACATCGGGCTCTCTGCTCAGCAGGGAGCCTGCTTCCTCCTCCTCTCTCTCTCTCTCTCTCTCTCTGCTTGCCTCTCTGCCTACTTGTGATCTCTCTCTCTGTCAAATAAATAAATAAATAAAATCTTAAAAAAAAATAGGAATGGGCTCACATCAAAACTCAAAGCTAGCAAAAGAGGGAAATATAAAAGTTAGAAAAGAGAAAAATGAAACAGAAAATAGAAAAACAATGGAAAAAATCAATAAGACCTAAAGTTGGTTATTCAAAAAGGTCATCCAACTTGACAAAAAATTGGATGGATGCACTAAGGAGGAAAAGAAGCCTCAAATTACTACAATCACAAATGAAAGTGGAGACATTACAACCAATTCTACAGAAATAAAAAAAATAATAGAAGATCATTATCAACAATTAATATGCACAATTCCTAGAAACACACCACCTACCAAGACTAAATCATGAAGAAACAATCTAAATAGACCTGAACTAGTAAGGAGAATACATTGGTAATCAAAAATTGCCCAACAAAGAAAATCCCTGGACCTGAGAGCTTCACTGGTGAATTTTAACAAACATTTAAAGAACCCAAATATATGGTCTACAAGCATTTTGGATATTAACTCCTTGCCAAATATATGGTTTGCAATATGAAATACATTGTTGTTTCATTTTGTTGACTATTTTTTCCCTCAGTTGTACCACAGTCTTTGCAGCACCCAAGGAGACATTCCAATCTGTGCTGAAGCAAAGGACAAGGGCCCAGATTCCAGCAAAGTACCTAGAAGAGGTCAGCTCAGGGCTTGGACCCTGGAGACACACTCTCTGGGAAACACTCTTCCATCCTTTCTTCTAGAAAAGAACTCTGGGAAAGATTACTCTTGAGGACCATTGTCTCCTCAGGGCACAGCTGTAAGAGTGTGTAATGAGTCTCAACAATTACTCTGACTATGGCCAGGATGAAGACCTGAGGGAGACATGTTTAAAGAGATCTTATACTCCGGCAAATAGCTCCTAATTTTCTCTATTCTATGACCACCTTCTTCCCGAGGAGGAAACTAGAGGCCTCATCTTCCTGCCCCACCCTTTCGGCTCCATGATTAGGAAACTCAGGGATCTTCTTTCCAAACCATCCCAGTCCTAGCTCCTTCACCTCAGGTCCAGAGGATCAGAGACCTCCTCTCCAGACCTACTCATGGCCCTTTCTGTAGCATGCCTGCCCCCCAGGGGGACTGTTAACAAGTGCTACAGCAACTGGCTGTGAACTTCCCATTCATAGAAGAGGGGGGAAGGCCACAGGACCAAAACTCTTTTTGACAGCATTTGAGCTGACACCTCAGTAGGAGCTGTGAATGTTGGAGAAGCCGAGTCTTTATACAGTGACAAATCAAGGATAGATAGCCAGCAACTGTACTACCTGAATTATTTCCTTTGACCCTCCGCAAAACCTCCAAGGTAAGTAGAATTATTTTTGTCATTTTTTCAGACCAAGAATGATGAACTGAATTGCAAAAGTCACAAATAGATGTACTAACAACATTAGGATTCCAACCTTGGCTCCATAACCCAAGTTCTCAAGACCAGCATCAGCTATGGCTTACAACACTTTTTCTGAGTTTTCTTCTTATTTCTCATACCTAGGTATTTCCATTACTCTCCTTTAGGTTTAGTTATATGCATTTTTTTAAGTTTTAAAGATTATCTAGAAATTCTATGTGTTTTAATTGGAGGGACTTGTCAACATTAGCCTAATCCTCCAGGTTGCCAAAAGCCCTACTTCTGAAACATTACAGACCACATGAACTATTCATAGTCTCTTAGCACCTTAACTTTTTTGAACTCTACAAACCCAGTAGGGAAAGTCATTTCAAAAGAGAAAAATAAGTTTCTTTTGTTATAGAGATTATTTTAAATATATCATATTTGGAGAAAATATGAGAACTGCATCTCTGTGCCCAATATATAATTCACACAGGTACTACAGGAGACATGGAGAATTAGTGCTTGAATTAAATATAGATTGAATTAATTATTGAGTATGCAGTATTCAGTACTTACTATTGAGTATTGAATATTCAGTATTGCTCCTTAGAAAAATTAATGAATTACTTGGGATATCCCAAGTAATTCATTACAATAACTACAATAACAAATAGATCACAAAATAGATCACAAAACTATAATAACAAATAGATCACAAAATGTATAACAACTTAAACAGAATAAAGCCTATTTCTGTCCTATGTAATACTTCCTGTGGGTATCCTGGTGATTCATGGTTCAACTGGATATGGAGAGCTAGGGACATAGGCTCATTCTCCCATGGGACTCCTCCAGCACATTCAGCCTCCGTGGAAATCTAGTTGGAGGAAGCCCAGAATCGGAACACATGGGTTAGGATGGACCAGGCAAAACTCAGGCACATGAACACACATCAGTGCAAGGGAGACTGGGAAATGTAATTTAACTGTGTGTCCAGGAAGAAGAGAACAACAGGGATTTGGATGACAGCTAGCAGTCTCTGTCATCACTAGTATGCTGCAGAATGCAAGTGACTCAAAGAGGAGAGACTCTGTATGCAAGCAGTTATGGGAACATTATAATATTTCAAGCAGGAAATGATGACAATCTAAGCTAGAGTTCCAAAATCATAAGTAGAAAGGTTGAGTTATGAAAGCATTATTTTAAATGAACAATCAAGAAGATCAGATATAAAAATGAGGTATATACTGCGTTAAGTATGCTTCTGAACCTCCCACATGTGGGGAGCCCAAAATAGAAACCTGGATTTAACCCAAGAAATTCTGAGTACATACAATTCTCGAACAACAGTCTCTCTGGGGTTATTGAAGCAAACAAAGTATGGTTTTCATTTTCAAATAAGCTTGCAAACACTTAGGTTGGAGTGTAGAGTGTAGATTATAGTGTTTGGACAGACACGTTAGCAAGATAGCTGCATGAAGAAATATGGGAAAGAGAGCTCAAGCATACAGACATAGACCCCAGAGTTTTCATAGCACAAGCTAAAATGACTAGGGAGTTGGATGACTCAACAAAATAAATAATAAAGAAAGAGAGGAGAAAGCTGTGTGATTATTGATATTAGAGAGTTCTCCAAAGTGGTACACCCTATCAAAAGAGGTGGTGAAATTCTTAGAAAAAGGGACATTTGGGGAGGAAATTCCCTAGGCTTGTTATTACTAGGACATAAATCCAGCGATCCTAGTGTCTTACAATCATCCAGTGTCACTGTAGACACCTGCTATTTCCTGGGCCTGGGGTCACTATTAGTTTGGTCATCTGGACAACTCCCAAGTTCATGGTTTGTCCTTGCAATAACATATCCTTTGCACGGGCGTATTTTGTCAGATATTCCAAAATGCTACCCTTTCCTTGTCAAGTGTAATAAAATTGGCAACATGACGTTTGGTTTTTCCATTACATTGTAAAGTCCCTGAGAGCAAAGACTATGTCTAACATGTTGAATCAGTGGACTAAAAATTGTATTTTACACATATTTTTTCCATAAGCCTAGCAAAGTATCTAGCACATACAATAAAAAAAAAATATTGCTTAATTGACTAAATCCTAGGTGTATGAGGGATGGTTCTGGGATGGAGAAGGGTGGGCATCTTTGATTCACAGATTGCTCACTTCTTAGACATTTTGTTAAGTGCTAATTGTTGATCAGACCCACTGATGAGCAAGGATAATTGCCCAAAATGTTGGCTATCCCTGGATTCAGTAAAAGCTTCATAGAGATTGCTGGTCACTTGAACCAAAACCAATGGATAAGGAAGATCATCACAGTAACTTTGCTAATATTTCTGGATTCCTCTCCCCTTTCTTAACAAAGGAGCCATGAGAGAAGACAACCAATCCTCTACCTTGGAATTCATCCTCCTGGGAGTTACTGGTCAGCAGGACCAGGAAGACTTCTTCTTCATCCTCTTCCTGTTCATTTATCCCATCACATTGATTGGAAACCTGCTCATCATCTTGGCCATTCACTCTGACATTCGCCTTCACAACCCCATGTATTTTTTCCTTGCCAATCTCTCCTTTGTTGACATCCTCTTCTCCTCTGTAACCATCCCTAAAATGCTAGCCAACCATGTCTTAGGCAGCAAAGCCATCTCCTTTGGAGGATGCCTAACACAGTTGTATTTTATGATTGCCTTGGGTAACACAGATAGCTATATCCTGGCTGCAATGGCATATGATCGTGCTGTGGCCATCAGCCGCCCACTTCATTACACAACAATTATGAGCCTTCGGACATGTGTCTTCCTAGTTGTTGGGTCTTGGGTGGTTGGAAATGCCAATGCCCTCCCCCACACTCTGCTCACAGCTGGTCTGTCTTTCTGTGGCAACAAGGAAGTAGCCAACTTCTACTGTGACACTATCCCTTTGCTCAAACTCTCTTGCTCTGACATCCATTTTAATGTGAAAGTGATGTACATAGGGGCTGGTGTTTTCTCCGTGCCATTACTGTGCATCATCATCTCCTATATTCATGTCTTTTCCACAGTTTTACGGGTTCCATCCACTAAGGGTGTGCTCAAAGCCTTCTCAACCTGTGGTTCCCACATCACAGTTGTTTCTCTGTATTATGGGACAGTCATGGGCATGTATTTCCGTCCTCTGTCTAGTTACAGCCTGAAGGATGCAGTAATAACTGTGATGTACATGACAGTGACCCCAATGTTAAATCCTTTCATCTATAGTCTGAGAAACAGAGACATGAAGGCTGCCCTGGGGAAGCTCTTCAGCAAAACACTCTCCTCATAACCAATGTGAAGTCATATTAGAGAGTCAATTGGACCCATCAATTAGAATACTCTTGAAAATCCAGTTCCAATGTCCTCCTCTACCACTAAGCCAACTTTGTTTTTCCTAGCTAATAATTCCTCTTCTCTGAAATCTTATATCTCTTATGAAGTTATCATTTTTACATATTGTTGTCCTTTTGGCAGCACAGGAATATTGGATTCATGACCCAGAAAAGCTACTGATAACCAGAATAAAATTGAGAAGGTCTAAAGCTCTGCTTCTACATGAATATATTAGGAGTAATAGTATCTGCCCCACTTTGGTCACAGGGTGGAGGATCACAATAATCTATGATTTAAAGGCTATAAATTGTTATTTAAATGTCAATTTTTTTTTTACTATTACTATTTGCTAATTACCCCTACAGTACTTACACACCTCTGAAGGCAAGTACTGCCTTAAAACATCACTGTACTTCTCATAGTCTTGGTCATATAAAGTGTTCCCAAAGATTTATGGTGGAAAGTGACTTGTACAAATAAAAATACTATTCTCCAAATTTAATCTGACAATGCTAGACCTAGTCAGATTAGACTTTATTTACCCATCCAGTAAAATCTTTAAAGGAAATGATCTGGGTAGATATTTTGTTCTTATGGATTGTTGCTTAAACTAGACTGTTTCTAAAGATCATAAGATTCTCCCTAGATTCTCCCTAGAATTTACCAAAATGACACCCACTAGTGGAGATATTGCATCTTAACATAATAAATATTCTAATTTAATAATAGCATGAAATAAAGTTATTATCATAAAGTTATTCATCCCTATTAATAATTGGGGTTCCAAATGAAAAATAAAAAAGAGGAATATTGAAAACTCATTTCTCCAGTATGGCCCAGAGAAGATGAGACTTTGATTCTGGATGATCAGCTCTGACATGTAGGTGATAGTTCCTAAACAGAGATAATTAATCCTGCAGGTCACTAAATACCCACCAAGAAAACCCACAATCTTTGATTTGATTCAATTCATGAGGAAATTATAAAACTATCTCAAAATATTAATAATATATAAGTGATTGTCCCTAAATATCATATTTCCAAACAGGGTAACATTTGTAAGAGGTGAATTGAGTGTATCTTAAAACACTGTGCAAGCTGTTTTATTGTTTACTATTTAACTGTCAGTGAAAATATAAAATTATTATTTTCTGTAGATAATTCACTTTGTCAGCTAGTTGTCCATATTGGAAGAATTTGGATGTTGGAAGATGACATCATTCACCATTTAATGCTTTCTGGGTCTCTAAAACACCAAGGATGAGAACTATCCCAATTATCTTCTTTTCAACCAAAAAGGATTTGATTACATGTGTGTAGGAATCTGTGTGAATGATTGACCAAAATGGAGTAAATGGAGGTATTTCATGTAGGGAATTTTCAAGGTTGGCCAAAAAAATGTTCTATAAATGTTATTGCCTGTCTCTCCCCCATGAGAGTATGAGAGTATGGGATCTATTTTGTTCACTGTTGTGTATTTGGTACTGAGACAGTGCTGACATATGGTAATTATTTAATAAATTTGTATGAAATGAATATAGGAACCCTGCAATAGTATGTTTAAATAATAAATGCAACAAGGTTAATTTCGCTGTTGTGGGTAAGCTCAAGAAGGCCAAATGGTCTGAGATATTTCAAATATTTCCCATAGTCAAAGTGCCAAAGAGTAGTATACAGAAGAAGAAAATGTAGGCTTTTAGGAGAACTCCATACCACTTAGCTGCTCTATATCAGTCTCACATTATTCCTCTATTTATTTTGGAGAAGGGAAGTTAATCTCCTTTATTGTATCCTACAGTAAACATAAGTATCTACATTTATGTTTGTAATGCAAATAAAAATCTCTGCATCTGTACGTCAAGTTATTGTCTCAGACATTTCCCTTTGATTCTGTCAAACAAGCTGTTCTGGAATAAATTTAGCACTATAATTTCAGTTACTTCACATACTAATATCCAGGGGTTGGCTAAGTCTGGAAAAGACTACAGTACATATGTGGTGTCAGTTTGGGTCAGTTTAGGCCCATTCAGGAAATACAAATCACATCTGTTTTTTTAAAAACCAAGAAGATGTAATACAAAGAAATAGATACAGAGGTTTGTCTTGAAAGACTGTAGGAGAAAGATGTATGTGAAGGTAATGCAGAGATTATTAACTGCAGTAAAAAATCGCTTCCCCTAGGTACAAAAGGAAAGGTGGCATCACCACAACCTGGGAGCTCAGAAGAGGCTGACCACATGTCTGATGTTTGTGTCTCTGAGAGAGCTGTTAAACAGCTGCCACTTGGTCTTCACCTGCTGAGATGACCCAAACCTTCATTCCTGAGGGATCTCTATCCACAATAATATTGCCTTTATTATTATTATTATCATCATCATCAACATTATTATTATCATTATTATTTTGGTTGTTATGATTTCTGTTCATCTCTCTTATTGGGCATACAAAAGTCACCCCAGACATAGTTCTAAACATGGTTCTAAGGAAAGCATGTTGTGTGAAAGCAACTAAATATCCTTGGTAATTGGGTTATCTCTCCAGCCAGTAGAGAAATTCCTTTTTCTGAATGGCTCATAGAGACAGGCGATAATTTTACTGATTCCAAGTAACATAATAACATTTAAAAATATAAATCCCTTCCTAAGGATGAGACTTGTCATTAGAAAAAAACAAGAGATTGTAGCATTAGATCTTCCAACCCCACCCACCAGTCCTTGGGGCAGGGAGAGTTTGCTGGAAGTTGAACTCTATTATATAAACACTCTTAAAGAACCAGTTTAGAAGACTTTCCAGGTTGATGAAAGTTTCCATGGGCCTCAATGATGTAGCACACCCCACCTCTATGGGGTACTGTCCTTGGGACACTTCTGGACCTTAACATTGTACCTCTACATCTGACTGTATGTTTCTATCCTTTATAATAAGCCCATAGACCTAAGCAACAACAACAAAAAAGTAAATCCTTAATTATTATTATTGATACCCTTTTATAAGGTTATAATAGCTGAACAAAAAAGTTTCCAGGAATATGTAGATGCAATAAAAATACAATAAGAAAAAAAAAAAGCAGAGACTTCTGAAAAGTTGGTGGAGTAAGAGAATCTAATCTCTTCTTGTCCCACAGATACTCCTAAATAACAGCCACATCAGTGCAACCAACCCAGAATATGACTTAAAGACTGGCAAAACAGACTTTCCACAGTTAATCTTATTGAGAAGGACACATCAAGAAGGGTAAAAGGGGTGGAGATGGGGTCAGGAACCGAACTCCCAGCAACACTAACCACAAGCAGGAGGGACACCACAAGCACAGAGAAAGAAGAGGAGCAGACCCTATATCAGGCACCCCAGACAAGGGAGACCTACACTGGATCAATGAGCTCTGATAACATTTGGCTTTGAAAACTGTAAGGTTTAACTTCTCAGAGTTTTTACAGCCAGTAGGGTATAGAGCCAGGCATTTTGAAAATCATCAGGCTTGGTTATGTGAGAGCATAAGGATGATAGGAAACTGATTGCCCACATTTAAAGGCCCAGCATAATTAACTACTCCACCAAGATACAGCATAGAAGCAGCAGTCTGAAAAGTGCCTGGGGGTATATGTGAAGGAAATTTATTTATTAATCTCAGAACATTGGTGGAGGGGCAGGGACATTTAGGAGACTTCGCCAAGAACAAAAACCTGGTAGGCATCATTTTTCTCCCCTTCCCCCAGTCTAGATAGCCAGACACTTGGAGGAACCAGTGCAAACACCCTTCACCTACCTTGGTAACACCCTGTGCTCTGCCCCTCTGTTCTATTAATCTACCCAACTGAACACACCCCATTTGGCAGGCATCCCTCCAAAATGGTTCTGGAAAGACAAATCCTACAAGCAGTCCCAGCAAGGACAAGCATCACTCCAAAATGACTGCTTCCCTGGGGAGAAGGGAAGACACCCACATACACCAGTTTACCTGTAGCCCCAGCAGATGAAATGGGACAGACACCTGATCTGACTGCCAGTTCTGACCACCAGCAAAAATGTTTCAAGAGTCAACACTGGAAGAGAGCCCTCCAGTTTGGGTTCACTGAAGCCCCAATAGATGGATTGGGGTCCATGAGGTCCTGAGGCCCCTGACTCATCACTTAACAGCACAGGGACAAAACCCTGCTCATAGTGACAAAGTTGATCATTGCAGCTGACAGAACTGGAGAAAAACATGATTCAGCCACAACAGTAAGGCAGAAACAACCTACAGAGGAGACACACTTGAAGTATCTGGTTCTGGTAAAAAGGGTACATTGTATTACAGAGGACCACAGGATCTCTTCTTCATAAGGCCACTACTTTCAAGATCAGGACATATGGCTGACTTTCCTAATACATGAACACAAACACAGAGAGTTAGACAAATGAGGAGAAAGAGGAAATTGTCTCAAATGGGGTGCAGGGAGGGGGAGAGCAGGGCAAAACCACAGCAAAAGAGCTAAATGAAATGGAGATGAGAAATATGTGTGATAACAAATTCAAGTAATGGTCATAAACATACTCACTGGACATGAGAAAAGAGAGGAGGATCTCAGTGGGATTATCAACAAAAAGGACATATCAAGAAGAATCTATCAGAGATGAAGAACTCAATAACTGAAATTAAAAATTCACCAGAGGGAACTGATAGCAGATTAGAGGAGGCAGAAAGATGGATCAATAAGCTGAAAGACAAAACAATGGAAGCAACCAACCTTAACAGCAAATAGAGAAAAAAAATAATAAAATAATGAGAACAGGTTAACGAAACCCTGCATCATCAAGCATAATAACATTCACCCTATAGGGATCACAGAAGGAAGAGAGAGTAAAGGGGGCAGAAAATTTATTTGAAGAAGTAATAGCTAAAAATTTCCCTATTCTGGGGAAGGAAACAGACATCTAAATCCAGGAGACACAGAAAGGCCCCAAGGAAATCAACCAAAAGAGGTCCATATCAAGATACATAATTAAACTGGCAAAAAGTAGTGACAAAGAGAGAATTTTAAAAGCAGTGGGAGGGCGGGGCTGGGGGGGGGGGCAGAGAACAGTTACATACAGGGGAAACCCAATCAATTCGAGCTGATTTCTCAGCAAACACTTTTCAGGCCAGAGGAAAATGGCATGATACACTCAAAGTTCCAAAAGGAAAAAAACATGCAACCAAAAATACTCTATCCATCAACATCATCATTCAGAATAGAAGGAAAGGTGTTTCCAAGACAAACAAAAGTTAAAGGCATTCATCACCACTGACCCAGCCTTACAAGAAAAGTTAAAGAGAATTCTTTGAGTGAAAAGAAAAGGCCATAATCATCAGTAAGAAAATTATAAAGGGAAAATTTCACAGGTAAACTCAAACATAATGAAAGTTTGATAGATTGATCCGTTATAAAACCAGTATGGAGGTTAAACAACAAAAGCAATTAAATCTATAAAAATCAGCCAAAATATTCACAAAATTAAAGAAAGTAGTCTGACATCATATACATAAAACATGAAGGGGCAGTAAAAACATAGAGCTTTTACAAAGGGCTCAAATTTAAGCAACCATCAATTTACTATCGGCTGTAATATACATAAGAAGCTATATATGAATGAATGGTGACCACAAATCAAAAACCTACAATAGATACACAAAAAATAAAGAGAATGGGATCCAAACATATCACTAAGAAAGCCATGAAACCCCACTAAGGAAGAGAGCAAGAAAAGAAAGAAACAAAGAAGAACTACAAAAACAACTACAAAACAAGCAACAAAATGGCAATAAGTATATATCTATTGATAATGTAAATGGACTAAATACTCCAATCAAAATACATAGGGTGACTGAATAGATTAAAAACCAAGTTTCATCCTTTATGCTGCCTACAAGAGATGCACTTCAGACTTAAAGACACATGCAACTTGAAAGTGAAAGTATGGAAAAATATTTACCATTCAAATGAAAGCAAAAAGAATGTTAATACATATATTGGACAAAATAGACTTTAAAGACCTTAGGGGTGCCTGAGTGTCTCAACCAGCTAAGCATCTGCCTTTGGCTAAGGTCATGATCTCAGGATCCTAGGATCAAGTTCCACATTGGGCTTCCAGCTCAGGGTAGCCTCCCTCTCCCTCTCCCTTTGCACCTTCACCCCATGCATGCTCTCTGTATCACTCTGTCAAGTAAATAAATAAATAAATTTTTAAAATAAAACAAAACAAAATAAAAATAACAAGAGACATAGAGAGACACTGCATAATGATAAAGGGAAAAAATCAAACAAGAAGACATAACAATTGTAAATATTTATGCACCCAACATGGAAGAACCAAAATATATAAAACAAGTATTAAAAAACATACAGAACAAATTTGACAGTAATACAATAATAGCAGGAAACTTTAACACCCTTCTTACATTACTTTCAAATGTACATGGGACATACTCCAGAGAAGATCATGTTAAGCCACAACACAAGTCTCACAAATTCAAAAGGATTAAAATCATATCATGAATATTTGCTGATCACAAAAGTACAACACTAAAAAGCATTCACAAAAAAATTCCAAATAGATAGAAGCTTAAAAAAGCATACTACTAAACAATGTATGGGTCAACAAAAAAATCAAACAGGAAATCAAAAAATACATGGAGACAAATTTAAAAAAAAAAGAAAAGAAAAGAAAAGAAAACAACACGACACAATAGTCCTAAATCTTTGAGATGCAGCAAAATGTGTTCTAAGAGGGAAAATATAGCAATACAGGCCTACCTCAAGAAGCAAGGAAAATATCAAATAACTACCTAACCTTTCACCAAAAGGAGCTGGAAAAAGAAGAACAAAGCCAAAGGTCAAAAGAAGAAAGAAAATAATAAAGATACGGAGCAGAAATAAATGAAATACAGAAAGAAAAAGAAAAATAACACTAAAACAGATCAGCAAAGCCAGGAGATTGTTCTTTGAAAAGAGCAATACAATGGATCAACCTTTAGTCAGACTCATCAAAACAAAGAGAAAGAGAGAAAATGAGTAATGACTCATATAAACTATAAATGAAAGAGGAGAAATAAGGCAAAGATAACATTCTAGGTTATTTGTTTTCCAAAGTGGCTGCACCAACTTGCATTGCCACCAATAGTATAAGAAGGTTCCCCTTTCTCCACAAATTAACCAACACGTGCTTCCTGTCTTGTTAATTTTTGCCATTCTAACTGGTGTAAGGTGGTTTCTTATTGTGATTTTGATTTGTATTTCCCTGATGGCTAGTGATGTTGAACAATGTTTCATGTGACTGTTAGCCATTTGTATGTCTTCTTTGGAGAAGTGTCTGTTCATGCCTTCTGCTCATTTCTTGACTGGATTATTTATTTTTTAGGTGTTGAGTTTGGTAAGTTCTTTATAGATCTTGGATACCAACCCCTTTATCTTTAATGTCATTTGCAAATATCTTCTCCCATTCTGTGGATTGCCTCTTAGTTTTGTTGACTGTTTCCTTTTTTCTGTAGAAGTTTTTATCTTGATGAAGTACCAAGAGTTCATTTTTACCTTTCCTTCCCTTGCTTTAGAGATGTGTCTTGAAAGAATTTGCTGTGACTGATATCAAAGAGGTTACCACCTATGTTCTCCTCTAGGATTTTGATGGATCCCTGTCTCACATTGATGTCTTTTATCCAATTTGAATTTATCTTTGTGTAAGGTACAAGAAGTGTTCCAGTTTCATTCTTCTGCATGTGGCTATCCAATTTTCCCAGCACCATTTGTTGAAGAGACTATCTTTTTTTCCATTGGATGTTCTTTCCAGCTTTGTCAAATATTAGTTGACCACAGAGTTGAGGGTCCGTTTCTGGAGACTTTGTTCTGCTCCACTTATCTATGTGTCCGTTTTTGTGCCAGTACCATAGATCTAAGATCTATAAAGAACTTCCCAAATAACACCTAAAAATCAAATTATCCAGTCAAGAAATGGGTAGAAGACATGAACTGACACTGGTCCAAAGAAGGCATATAAATGGCTAACAGACACATGAAAAAAATGTTCAACATTGTGAGCCATCAGGGAAATACAAATCAAAACCTCAGTGAGATACCACCTTACAAAAGTTAGAACGTCTAAAATTAACTAGACAGGAAACAGCAAATATTATGCTATATGCTACTAATGAATCGTTGAGTGCTACATCAAAAATTAATGATGTACCACATCAAAAAACTAATATGTTGGCTAATTGAACATAATAAAAAATATTTTTAAATTATAAAATGTCCATATTTGTCTCCAATTAAAAAAAAGAAAGAAAGGCGCCTTCTTTTTTTTTTTTTTTTTAAGATTTTATTTATTTGTCAGAGAGAGAGAGAGGGTGAGCACAGGCAGACAGAATGGCAGGCAGAGGCAGAGGGAGAAGCAGGCTCCCCGCCGAGCAAGAAGCCTAATGCGGGACTCGATCCCAGGATGGCCCTTCGACATCTGTATCTTTGGGGTAAATACCCAGGAGTGCAATGGCAGGGTCATAGGGAAGTTCTATTTTTAATTTCTTGAGGAATCTCCTCACTGTTCTCCAACATGGCTGCAACAACTTGCATACCCACCAACAGAGGAAGAGGGTTCCCCTTTATCCACATCCCCTCCAACACATGTTGTTTCCTGTCTTGTTAATTTTGGCCATTCTAACTGGAAGGTGGTACCTCAATGTGGTTTTAATTTGAATCTCCCTGATGGCTAGTGATGATGAACATTTTTTCATGAGTCTGATAGCCATTTGTATGTCTTCATTGGAGAAGTCTCTGTTCATATCTTCTGCCCATTTTTTGATATGATTGTATGTTTTGTGTGTGTTGAGTATGAGGAGTTCATTATAGATCCTGGATATCAACCTTTTGTCTGTACCATCACTTGCAAATATCTTCTCCCATTCCATGGGTTGCCTCTTTGGTTTGTTTTGTTGTTGTTGTTGTTGTTGTTGTTGTTGTTGTTGTTTGACTGTTTCCTTTGCTGTGCAGAAGCTTTTGATTTTGATGAAGTCCCAGAAATTTATTTTCGCTTTTGTTTCCTTTGCCTTTGGAGACATGTCTTGAAAGAAGTGGCTCTGGCTGATATCGAAGAGACAAACTTTCAAAGAAGAAAGAACACCTATTATCCTGAAGCTGTTTCAAAAAATTGAAGCAGAAGGAAAACTTCCAGACTCTTTCTATGAAGCCAGCATTACCCTGATCCCCAACCAGGCAAAGACCCTACCAAAAAAGGAGAATTTCAGACCAATATCACTGATGAATATGGATGCTAAGATTCTCAACAAGATCCTAGCAAACAGGATCCAACAGCACATTAAAAAGATTATCCACCATGACCAGGTGGGATTCATCCCTGGGTTACAAGGATGGTTCAACATTCGCAAATCAATCAATGTGATACAACAAATTAATATGAGAAGAGAGAACAACCACATGGTCCTCTCAACTGTTGCAGAAAAAGCATTTGACAAAATCCAGCATCTGTTCCTGATTAAAACGCTTCAAAGTATAGGGATAGAGGGAACATTCCTGAACTTCATCAAATCTATCTATAAAAACCCTACAGAAAATATCATCCTCAATGGGAAAAAGCTTTCAGCCTTCCAGTTGAGATCAGGAACAAGACAAGGATTCCCACTCTCACCACTCTTGTTCAACATAGTATTAGAAGTCCTAGCAACAGCAATCAGACAACAGAGAGAAATAAAAGGTATCCAAATTGGCAATGAAGAAGTCAAACTCTCTTTCTTCGCAGATGACATGATTCTTTATATGGAAAACCCAAAAACTCCACCCCCAAACTACTAGAACTCATAGAGCAGTTCAGCAACGTGGCAGGATACAAAGCCAATGTACAGAAATCAGTGGCTTTGTTATACACTAACAATGAAAATACTGAAAGGGAAATTAGAGAATCGATTCCATTTACTATAGCACCAAGAACCATAAGATACCTGGGAATAAACCTAACCAAAGAGGTAAAGGATCTGTACTTGAGGAACTACAGAACACTCATGAAAGAAATTGAAGAAGACACAAAAAGATGGAAGACCATTCCATGCTCTTGGATCAGAAGAATAAACATTGTTAAAATCTCTATACTGCCTAGAGAAATCTATACTTTTAATGTCATTCTGATCAAAATTCCACCAGTATTCTTCAAAGACCTGGAGCAAATAATCCAAAAATTGGTATGGAATCAGAAGAGACCCCGAATTGCTAAGGAAATGTTGAAAAACAAAAATAAAACTGGGGGCATCATGTTACCTGATTTCAAGCTTTACTACAAAGCTGTGATCACCAAGACAGCACGGTACTGGCATAAAAACAGACACATAGACCAGTGGAACAGAGTAGAGAGCCCAGATATGGACCCTCAACTCTATGGTCAATTAATCTTCGACAAAACAGGAAAAAATATATAGTGGAAAAAAGACAGTCTCTTCAATAAATGATGCTAGGAAAACTGGGCAGCTATATGTAGAAGAATCAAACTTTACCATTCTGTTACACTGTACACAAAGATAAACTCAAAATGGATAAAAGACCTCAATGTGAGACAGGAATCCGTCAGAATCCTAGAGAACATAGGCAGTAATCTCTTCGATATCAGCCACAGCAACTTCTTTCAAGATATGTCTCCAAAGGCAAAGGAAACAAAAGCAAAAATGAACTTTTGGGACTTCATCAAAATCAAAAGCTTCTGCACAGCAAAGGAAACAGTCAAGAAAACAAAGAGGCAACCCACGGAATGAGAGAAGATATTTGCAAATGACAGTACAGACAAAAGGTTGATATCCAGGACCTATAATGAACTCCTCAAACTCAAAACACACAAGACACACAATAATATAAAAAAAAATGGGCATAAGATATGAACAGAGACTTCTCCAATGAATACATACAAATGGCTATCAGACACATGAATACCCTACTTTTGCATCAACATGGATGGGACTGGAGGAGATTATGCTGAGTGAAATAAATCAAGCAGAGAATGTCAATTATTATACGGTTTTACTTACTTGTAGAGCATAAGGAATAACATGAAGGACATTAGGAAAAGGAAAAGACAAGTAAATTGGGGGAAATCAGATGGGGAGATTAACCATGAGAGACTGTGGACTCTGAGAAACAAACTGATTGTTTTAGAAGGGAGGGGGTGTGGGGGATGGATGAATCTGGTGTTGGGTATTAAGGAGGGTATGTACTGCACGGAGCACTGGGTGTGGCACATAAACAATGAATCTTGGAACACTGAAAAAATAAAATTAAATTAAAAAAAATAAAATAAAGATTAGAGCAGAAGAAAATGAAACAGAGAATAGAAAAACCACAGAAAAAATCAATAAGGGGCACCTGGGTGGCTCAGTGGTTAAAGCCTCTGCCTTTGGCTAGGGTCATGATCCCAGGGTCCAGGGATCGAGCCTCACATCGGGCTTTCTGCTCGGCAGGGAGCCTGCCTCTTCCTCCTCTCTCTCTCTGCCTGCCTCTCTGCCTACTTGTGATCTGTCTGTCAAATAAATAAAAACCTTAAAAAAAAATCAATAAGACCTAAAGTTGGTTTTTCAAAAAGGTCATCCAACTTGATAAAAAATTGGTTGGATGTGGGGCGCCTGGGTGGCTCAGTGGGTTAAGCCGCTGCCTTCGGCTCAGGTCATGATCTCAGGGTCCTGAGATCGAGTCCCATATTGGGCTCTCTGCTCAGCAGGGAGCCTGCTTCCTCCTCTCTCTCTCTGTCTGCCTCTCTGCCTACTTGTGATCTCTCTCTATCAAATAAATAAATAAAATCTTTGAAAAAAATTGGTTGGATGCACTAAGGAGGAAAAGAAGCCTCAAATTACTACAATCACAAATGAAAGTGGAGACATTACAACCAATTCTACAGAAATAAAAAAAATAATAGAAGATCATTATCAACAATTAATATGCACAATTCCTAGAAACACACCACCTACCAAGACTAAATCATGAAGAAACAATCTAAATAGACCTGAACTAGTAAGGAGAATACATTGGTAATCAAAAATTGCCCAACAAAGAAAATCCCTGGACCTGAGAGCTTCACTAGTGAATTTTAACAAACATTTAAAGAACCCAAATATATGGTCTACAAGCATTTTGGATATTAACTCCTTGCCAAATATATGGTTTGCAATATGAAATACATTGTTGTTTCATTTTGTTGACTATTTTTTCCCTCAGTTGTACCACAGTCTTTGCAGCACCCAAGGAGACATTCCAATCTGTGCTGAAACAAAGGACAAGGGCCCAGATTCCAACAAAGTACCTAGAAGAGGTCAGCTCAGGGCTTGGACCCTGGAGACACACTCTCTGGGAAACGCTCTTCCATCCTTTCTTCTAGAAAAGAACTCTGGGAAAGATTACTCTTGAGGACCATTGTCTCCTCAGGGCACAGCTGTAAGAGTGTGTAATGAGTCTCAACAATTACTCTGACTATGGCCAGGATGAAGACCTGAGGGAGACATGTTTAAAGAGATCTTATAATCCGGCAAATAGCTCCTAATTTTCTCTATTCTATGACCACCTTCTTCCCGAGGAGGAAACTAGAGGCCTCATCTTCCTGCCCCACCCTTTCGGCTCCATGATTAGGAAACTCAGGGATCTTCTTTCCAAACCATCCCAGTCCTAGCTCCTTCACCTCAGGTCCAGAGGATCAGAGACCTCCTCTCCAGACCTACTCATGGCCCTTTCTGTAGCATGCCTGCCCCCCAGGGGGACTGTTAACAAGTGCTACAGCAACTGGCTGTGAACTTCCCATTCATAGAAGAGGGGGGAAGGCCACAGGACCAAAACTCTTTTTGACAGCATTTGAGCTGACACCTCAGTAGGAGCTGTGAATGTTGGAGAAGCTGAGTCTTTATACAGTGACAAATCAAGGATAGATAGCCAGCAACTGTACTACCTGAATTATTTCCTTTGACCCTCCGCAAAACTTCCAAAAGGTAAGTAGAATTATTTTTGTCATTTTTTCAGACCAAGAATGATGAACTGAATTGCCTAAAGTCACAAATAGACATAGTAACATTAGGACTCAAATCTTGGTTCCAGAACACAAGTTCTCAAGATCAACATCAGCTATGGCTTATAACACTTGTTCTGAGTTTTGTTTTGTTTTGTTAAAGAGGATTTTTTAAAAGATTTTATTTATTTATTTGATAGATGTCACAGCATGAGAGGGAATACCAGCAGAGGAGTGGGAGAGGGAGAAACAGGCTTCACACTGAGCAGGGAGCCTCATGTGGGGCTTAATCTCAGGACCCTGAGATCATGACCTGAGCCAAAAACAGGCTTAACCTACTCAGCCACCCAAGTGGCCCTCTATGTCTTTTAATTTAAGGGACTTGTTAACATTAGCTAATCCTCCATATTGCCAAAAGCCCCACCTCTGAAATATTACAGACCACATGAACTCTTCATAGTCTCTTAGCCCTTTAACATTATCCAAACCCTTATATATTATGTGTAACGATAGGGAAAGGTATTTCAAAAGAGAAAACCAAATTCCTTTGGCACAGAGTTTTTTTTAAGTACATCATATTTGGAGAAAATATAATGAGAACTGCATCTCTCTGTCTGGCATATAATTCACACAGGCACCACAGGAGACACAGGGAATTTGTGGTTGAATTAAATATAGATTGAATTAGTTATTGAGTAGAGTGCTCCTTGGAAAAATTAATGAATTACTTGGGATATCCTGAACTACAATAACAAATAGATCACAAAATGTATAACAACTTAAACAGAATAAAGTCTATTTCTGTCCTATGTAATAGTCCCTGTGGGTATCCTGGTGATTCATGGCTCCACTAGATATGGAGAACTAGGGACACAGGCTCATTCTCCCATGGGACTCCACCAACCCATTCAGCCTCCTGGACATTTCCATCTATTTGGAGGAAGTCCAGAACTGGAACACATGGGTTGGGATGGACCAGCCAAAACTCAGGCACATGAACACACATCAGTGCAAGGGAGGCTGGGAAATGTAATTTAATTGTGTGTCCAGGAAGAAGAGACAACAGGGATTTGGATGACAGCTAGCAGTCTCTGTCATCGCTAGTATGCTGCAAAATGCAAGTGAGTTAAAGAGGAGAGAATCTGTTCATAAGCAGTTATGGGAGCATTACAATATTTCAAGCAGGAAATGATGGAGTTCCAAAACCATAAGTAGAA
Organism: Mustela lutreola; assembly: GCF_030435805.1. Lineage (NCBI taxonomy): Eukaryota > Metazoa > Chordata > Mammalia > Carnivora > Mustelidae > Mustela > Mustela lutreola. The sequence goes on along the minus strand of NC_081304.1, from coordinate 46,596,154 downwards.
AGGTTGAGTTATGTAAGCATTATTTTAAATGAACAATCAAGATCAAACTCGATATTTACTGTAAATCGAGTACATACTCAATATTTACTGTCTGTACGTATTTCTCGATACCTACTCTATATGTACTGCCTGTGCATATTACTGACTGTCCACAACAGTCTCTCTGGGGTTATTAAAATAAACAAACTATGGTTTTCATTTTCAAATAAGCTTGCAAACACTTAGGTTGGAGTGTAGAGTATGGTGTATGGACAGACATGTTGGCAAGTAGAAATATGGGATGCATGTAGAAATGCATGTAGAAATATGGGAAAGGGAGCTCAAGCCTACAGATATAGACCTGAGAGTTTATTAAGCACTAATTGAAATCACCAGGGAGTTGGGTGACTCTACAAAAGAAATAATAAAGAGAGGAGAAAGCTGTGTGATTATTGATATTAGAGAGTTCTCCAAAGTGGTACACCCTATCAAAAGAGGTGGTGAAATTCTTAGAAAAAGGGACATTTGGGGAGGAAATTCCCTAGGCTTGTTATTACTAGGACATAAATCCAGCGATCCTAGTGTCTTACAATCATCCAGTGTCACTGTAGACACCTGCTATTTCCTGGGCCTGGGGTCACTATTAGTTTGGTCATCTGGACAACTCCCAAATTCATGGTTTGTCCTTGCAATAACATATCCTTTGCACGGGCGTATTTTGTCAGATATTCCAAAATGCTACCCTTTCCTTGTCAAGAGTAATAAAATTGGTAACATGACGTTTGGTTTTTCCATTACATTGTAAAGTCCCTGAGAGCAAAGACTATGTCTAACATGTTGAATCAGTGGACTAAAAATTGTATTTTACACATATTTTTTTCATAAGCCTAGCAAAGTATCTAGCACATACAATAAAAAAAAATATTGCTTAATTGACTAAATCCTAGGTGTTTGAGGGATGGTTCTGGGATGGAGGAGGGTGGGCATCTTTGATTCACAGATTGCTCACTTCTTAGACATTTTGTTAAGTGCTAATTGTTGATCAGACCCACTGATGAGCAAGGATAATTGCCCAAAATGTTGGCTATCCCTGGATTCAGTAAAAGCTTCATAGAGATTGCTGGTCACTTGAACCAAAACCAATGGATAAGGAAGATCATCACAGTAACTTTGCTAATATTTCTGGATTCCTCTCCCCTTTCTTAACAAAGGAGCCATGAGAGAAGACAACCAATCCTCTACCTTGGAATTCATCCTCCTGGGAGTTACTGGTCAGCAGGACCAGGAAGACTTCTTCTTCATCCTCTTCCTGTTCATTTATCCCATCACATTGATTGGAAACCTGCTCATCATCTTGGCCATTCACTCTGACATTCGCCTTCACAACCCCATGTATTTTTTCCTTGCCAATCTCTCCTTTGTTGACATCCTCTTCTCCTCTGTAACCATCCCTAAAATGCTAGCCAACCATGTCTTAGGCAGCAAAGCCATCTCCTTTGGAGGATGCCTAACACAGTTGTATTTTATGATTGCCTTGGGTAACACAGATAGCTATATCCTGGCTGCAATGGCATATGATCGTACTGTGGCCATCAGCCGCCCACTTCATTACACAAAAATTATGAGCCCTCGGACATGTGTCTTCCTAGTTGTTGGGTCTTGGGTGGTTGGAAATGCCAATGCCCTCCCCCACACTCTGCTCACATCTGGTCTGTCTTTCTGTGGCAACAAGGAAGTAGCCAACTTCTACTGTGACATTACCCCTCTGCTCAAGCTATCCTGTTCTGACATCCACTTTAATGTGCAAATGATGTACCTAGGGGTTGGAGTCTTCTCCATGCCATTACTGTGCATCATCATCTCCTATATTCATGTCTTTTCCACAGTTTTACGGGTTCCATCCACCAAGGGTGTGCTCAAGGCCTTCTCTACCTGCGGTTCCCACCTCACAGTTGTTTCTCTGTATTATGGGACAGTCATGGGCATGTATTTCCGCCCTCTAACTAGTTACAGCCTCAAGGATGCAATCATAACTGTAATGTACATGGCAGTGACCCCGATGTTAAATCCTTTCATTTATAGTCTGAGAAACCGAGACATGAAGGCTGCCTTGAGGATACTATTCAGCAAGAGAATCTCCTCATAACCAATGTGTTATTGGAGAATATAGTCACTAATTGGGTGCACTTTGAAATCTAGCCCTAATATTCATCTCCTCCACGAAGCTGGCTTTGATCTTTTCAGCTACAAAGTCCTCTTCTTTGAAATCTAGATACAGTTTATAATAGATCTTATTTAATTTATCACCTTGTACAGATTATTATCCTTTCAGCAGCACAGAAATATTGGGTTCATGTCCCAGTTAAGCTATTCAAATCAGAGTGAAGTTGAAAAGGTCTGATGTTCTGCTTCCACATCAACATATTGGGATTAATAATATCTGCCCAGCATGGCCACAGGATGTGAGGATCACAATAGCCCATGATTTAAAGGCTATAAATCACTATTCAAATTTCTGATTATTACTATTATGTTAATTACCCCTACTATGCTTATAAACCTCTGAGGGTAAAAACTGTCTTAAGACTTTACTGTACCTCTCAAGGTCTTGGTCATATAAAGTGTATCCATGATTCTTGTTGGAAAATGGGATGAACAAATGAAAATATCACTCTGAACTATAATTTCATATGATAGACATAATCAGACTAGACTTTCTATACCCACCCAGTAAAATCTTTAAAGGAAATTACCTAGGCAGAGATTTTTGTTCTTACTGTATCATTGCTTAAACTAGACTGTTTCTAAAGAGTATAAGATTCTGCCTATAATCTTAACAAAATGACACTCATTAACTGAGTTACTGCATTCTAAAGTAAAAAATATTCTGACTTACTTAATTACATAATGAAATAAAATTACAGTGACAAAAAATTGGGGTGCCAAATAAATGCAGAAAAAAAGAGCAGTATTGAAAATTATGTGACCTCATTTCTCCAGCCCAGGGAAGATGAGACTTTGATTCTGAATAATCAACCCTGACATTTAAGTGATAGTTCCTAAACAGAAATTGTTAATCCAGTGGATCACTATCCACCAAGGAACCCCAAAACCTATGATTTGATTCAATTCATGAGGAAATTATAAAACTTTCTCAAAATGTTAATAATATATAAGTGATTGTCCCTAAGTATCATATTTCCAAACAGGGTAACATCAGGAAGAAAGGAGTTGAGTGTATCTTAGAAAAGTATTGTTAGTTGTTTTGTTATCTACTATTTTTAACTACCAGAGGAAATACAAAATTATTTTTTCTGTAGATAATTCATATTGTCAACTAGTTGTTCATGATGGAAGAATTTGGATGCTGGAAGGTGACATCATTCACTGTTTAATGCTTTCTGGTGTCTAGATCACTGAGGATGAGAACTATCCCAATTATCTCCTTTTCAACCAAAAAGGATTTGATTACATATGCATATGAATCTGTGTAAATGATTGGCCAAAATGGAGGAAATGGAGGTATTTCATGTAGGGAATTTTCAATGTTGGCCAATAAAAATGTTCTATAAATGTATTGCCTGTCTCCCCCCATGAGAGTATGAAGATTTGGGGTCTGTTTTGTTCACTGTAGTGTATTCAGTACTGAGACAGTGCTGACATATAGTAATTATTTAATAAATTTGTATGAAATGAATATTTGAATCCCACAATAATATGTTTATTAAATGACAATAGTATGACAAATGCAACAAGATTAATTTTGTTGTTGTGGGTAAGCTTAAGAAGGCCAAATGGTATGAGATGTTTCAAATATTTCCCATAGTGAAATATTAAGTGCCAAGGAAGAGTGTATAAAAGAAGACCTGACAATGTAGGTTCTTAGGAGAACTCCATACCACATAGCTACTCTATATCAGTCTCACATTATTCTTCTGTTTAATTTGGGGAAGGAAAGTTAACCTCCTCTACTGTATCCAGCAGTAATCATAAGAAACTACATGTATATATACAAGGCAAAAAAAAATCACTGTACCTGTATGTCAAGTCATTGTCTCACCCATTTCCCTTTGACTCTGTCCTGGAATAATTTAAACACTACAATTTAAATTATTTTACATGCCAATGCCCAGGGATTGACTAAGTCTGGAAAAGGCTGGTATGTCAGGTTGGGTCAGTTCAGGCCCATTTAGAAAACATAAATCACATCTAGTATTTAAGAAGATTTAATACAGGGAAGTAGAAACACAAGAAACAACAGATGCTGGCGAGGATACAGAGAAAAAGGAATCCTCTTGCACTTTTGGCCAATAAAAATGGTGCCCTCAGGAAAACTGTATGGAGATTCCTCAAAATGTTTAAAATAAAACTACCCTACAATGCAGCAATTGCTCTACTAGGTATTTTTCCAAAGTTTACAAAAGTACTGATTTGAAGGGGTACATGCACCCCAATGTTTACAGCAGCATTATTACCATTAGCTAAACTATGAAAGGAGTGCACGTGTCCATTAACTGATAAATGGATAAAGAAGATGTTGTATAAATATATATTCAGCCATCAAACAGAATGTAATCTTGCCATTATATATACCACATTCAGATGAGATATTCAGCCACCAAACAGAATGTAATCTTGCCATTTACAATGAGGTGGATGGAAGTAATAGAGGCTATTATGCTAAGTGAAATAAGTCAGTAAGAGAAAGACAAATACCATACGATTTCACACATATGTGAATTTAAGAAACAAAACAGATGAACATGGAGAAGGGAAGGAAAAATAAAATAAGATTTAAAAAATAGAAGAGAAAAACCATAAGAGACTCTTAACTACAGCAAACAAACCCGGGGTTTCTGCAGGGGGGGGTGCGTGGGAGGATAGGCTAAATGGGTGACAGGCATTAAGGAGGGCACTTGTGATGAGCACTGGATGTTATATGTAAGTGATGAATCACTAAGTTCTACTCCTGAAACCAATACTACACTATATGTTAACTAAATTGATCTTAAATGAAACTTGGAGGAGCTCCTGGGTGGCTCAGTGGGTTAAAGCCTCTGCCTTCGGCTCAGGTCATCATCCCAGGATCTTGGGTCAAGGCCCGCATCTGGCTCTCTGCTCAGTGGGTAGCCTGCTTCCCCTTCCCAAACCCCCACCTTTCTGCCAACTTGTGATCTCTGTCAAATAAATAAAATATTAAATAAATAAATAAATAAAGGGAAGTAGATACATAGGTTTGTCCTGAAAAAGATCATAGGAGAAAGAGATGGATGTGAAGGTCCAGAGACTATTAACTGCAAGAAGAAGTCATTTACTCCCCATAGGTACAAAAGGGAAAGGTGGTGTCACCAGAAACTGGAAGCTCAGAAGAGGGATGATCACATGCCTGATGCTCATGTCTCTGAGTAGAGCTGTCAAAATAGATGCCACTTGGTCTTCACCTGCTGAGATGACCCAAAACTTTACTCCTGAGGGATCTCAGTCCACAATAATACTGCCTTTATTGTTGTTGTTGTTGTTGTTGTTTGGTTGCTGTAGTTCCTGTTAATCTCTATTATTGGACATGGAAATACAAAAGTCACCTCAGTGGGGCACCTGGATGGCTCAGTCAGCTAAGCCACTGTCTTTGCCTCAGGTCATGATCCCAGGGTTCTGGGATCAAGCCCCACATTGTGCTCCTTGCTCAGGGGAGAGCTTGCTTCTCCCTCTCCCTCTGCTACTCCCCTTGCTTGTGCACTCTCCCCCAACCCCATCAAATAAATAAATAAAATCTTTAAAAAAAAATTTCACCTCAGGCATAGTTCTAGACATGGTCCTCCTTGCCCCTCATTGTGTGAAGGCAACAACATGTCCTTGGTAATTGGGTTATCTCTCCAGCCAGTAGAGGAATTCCTTTTTCTGAATGTCCTGCAGAGACATGCTACAATTTTACCAAATCTAAGCAACATAATAGTAACATTTTAAAATGTAAATCCCCAAAGATTGTTATTGATACCCCTTGTTAAGGCTATAAATAGCTAAACCAACAACAACAACAACAACAACTTTCTGTGAATAGATATATATGCAATAACAGTGTACTATAAACAAAAGAAAGGCAAAAATAGCACAGGATTCAGTATGAGAGGAAATTCAAGAGTGGAGAGTCAGGAGAATGCACCTGGGTATACCATGTAGTTAGATACGAGTTACTAAAGACCTAATTTTCAAGTTGCATGGTGGGTCTAGGTGTATTTGTGGTATTATGTACACACATAGATGATTGACTGATTGATAATAAAAGCTCTGCATGAGACAATAATGAGGGTTTGTGTTGAACTAAAATTGGGTAGACCAAGAACAGTATGGGAGCATAAGATTGGTGAGACCAGGAGTTTAATTATACAGCTTAGAGAAATCTAAAGAAATAATGAAGATAGAGAAAGAGGATCCACAGTTGACTCTTGAACAAACATAGTTTTCAACTGCACAGGTCCACTTATGCATAAAATTTTTGCAGAACAGTAATATATCTGTATATCTTCCTTAGGATTCCTGTATATCTTCCTTATAATATCTTCCTTATGATTCTCTTAAGAAACATTTTATATTCTCTAGCTTATTGTAAGAATACAATATATAATACAACATACAAAATGCGTGTTAATAGACTTTTTGTGTTGTCAGTAAGGCTTCCAATCAGCAGTAGGCTATTAGCAGCTAAGATTTGGGGGAATCAAAAGCTACTAGCAGTTTTTTTTTGTTTGTTTGGTTTGTTTTGTTTTTTTACTGTGTAAGGGCAACCCCTTACACAGTAAGGTGTCTCTAACCCCCAGTTGTTAAAAGGTCAACTGTAAATACAAAAGTAATGGAAATAGAAACTATATAATACAATAATTATTATGAAAGTAGTAAGTAAGAGCTTAAGGATTCACTAAAAATTCAATGATGCACTTAATGAAAATTGTAAGCAAGAAAGTCATTTAAGAAAAATTAATTCCATGTTTTCAAGAGTTCTTATGGGAAATTTTCATGGAGGTATTCAATAAAATAGTAAAATGAAAGATATAAAATTTTGAAGTAAAATTAATAGCACATGGACCATAGTGTAGTGATAAGTAAAGTTATAGAAATAGATAAAAAATCATCTAAGAGTAAAGCAACAAAATTTCAAGCAAAGGAGCCATGATGCAGAATGAGGATTCTAGTGGGGGAAGTAAGACACTTGGAATTGATGTCAAGCTACACATCTGTCTCCTCTTTGTAACAGCTAAAGCACATAGCAGTGTATTGTCACAGTAATGTTGAGGAGGCACTCAACTCAAAACAATGAAACAATAGCCAACAGAAGGAAAAGAACGATATATAAGTGCTACAAAAGAAATTTAAAACATGCCATGCAGGCTTAGAAAAAGTAAATAACTTCATTAAATATCAAATATACATTTGTATGCAGTTGTATGTATTTACTGTAATATACATATTATTGTGTCTTTTAATTTTCCTTTTTTTAGGATTTTATTTATTTATTTGAAGGAGAGAGAGAGTGTGTGTGTGAGCATGAGCCAGGTGGGGGGAGGGGCAGAAGGAGAGAGAGAAGACTCCCTCCACAGGGAGCCTGATGTGGGGCTTGACCCCAGTACCCCAGGATCATGACCTGAGCCAAAGGCAGACACTTAATAGACTGAGACACCCAGGCCCCCCTGTGTCTTTTAACTTTCAAAATAGCCCTATGGCATAGAAGAAATTAGTCTTCCTTTACAGATAAGAAAGTCGTATCTCCAAAAGGTAAAATGACTTATTCAATGTCTTTTAATTAGTAAGATGCAGGTCCAGTAAGATGGAATTTGAGCCCAATTTCCTCATGAGGAATGCTCTTCCCTCAACTCCACCACTGACCCACTGAAAAGATACAAAATTCTAAGGGATATCTAAGTATATCAGGATGCATGCACTAGCAGAGCCATGGCTAACACTTTGACAAGCAGAGTGAACTCTCAGCCCTTAGTAGAGCATGAGTTATAGTTCATAGATAGGAAACATGAGCTCATAGAAGTTAGCAAATTTTGATACAAATGAGAGAAATTATCCTTCTCTGTTTCTGTCTTCAATCTGTCGATCCAAATTTATCTAGTGCAGACTGAAGTAGATGCTGAAGAATTCCACAAATAGCTTGATCTTGTTCCAAAAAAAAGAGTCCAAAATGGTGTCAGAGTTCCCAAACTGGTGCTTAATATATAATCTAATTGCAGTTTAAACTTCTCCTAGAAATGTAGTCTTAATTGGTCAGTCAGAAATTTTTCAATCTGCCCTAATGAGATTGCCACATGGGCCCTCATCATCTCCCAAAGAAGAGGTCATCTACATGGTAAGACCCCTTGCTTTTCCCCCAAGCAAACAGCCCCTTCTAGAACAATCCTTTTTTTTTTTTTTTTTTTTTTTTTGCTAGTAACTTTCTAGGTCTGCACCCCCTCACCATGAAAACCTTCCATTTTGTAAAACTCCTTGTAGTGCCTCTCTACTTGCTACTTGGGGGGGGGGGGGCTGCCTGATTCATGGGTCATTTAATAAAGCCAATTATATCTTCAAATTTACTTGGTTGAATTTTGTTATTTAGCACTAGTAACATAAATCACAGCTATCATATTCCATTCCTCCTCTGGTTTTCCAGGAAGCCATGCGAAAATTTAAAATATGTGGCATTGGACCATGGGTTTAGGCAAAAATCAAAGCAGGAAAAGTATTCCTTTTATAAAATTACACCTCTTTATTTCTGAAGAAAGGAATAATATAAGAACTATGTGTCCTCTGAGGACAATTGCTCACTGTCTAGAGTTAATGAGAAGCACTGGGGCTATAATCTCTGATGGTTGCAGCAAGCCTTGAAAAATGTCCCTGTGTTGCTGGTGAATAAAATGCTAGGATCCTACCCAGACCACAGAGGTGTGATGGCAGGTCCTTAAAGTGTCCCCCAGACCAGCCTACAACAGAGACACAACATTGGATTCTCAATCCTTTTGGGTTTTGTTATTTCACAGAATTAATTATCTTTAATTTAATGGATCTTGAGATTGGTCCTACCTATAGCTAAGAATAGCAGAAACTTACTTCCAAAGATGCTGATGAAATTACTAGAACACATTTCTCATGGGTCCTATGAACAAGTAAAAGGCATAGACATTAGCAAAATTCTGAAGTAAATAGGAAAGGGGTGTTTCATGGTGATTATCAAGCTCCATGTGGTATTCCTTGAATGCTGCATCCCAGTATGACATACGTTGGCATGGTCATAATCAACCTGGAAATCTTGTACCTTTTTCACAGAATGGACCAAAATTAAAAGCTCTCTAATAAAGTGAGACAAAAAGGATAAATTTGAACAGATGCAGTAATGGCAAAAATCATTCAACACATCCACAACATGAAGCAAATTTCCTTTTGGTGCTTCTAAAAGATGCTTCTGTCCGCTTCCTCTGACCATCCACAGTGGGAGAGAGGTATGTGAAGCAGATGAAAGCCTGCCAGTTACACCCTTAGTGACTGGCAAGAACAACCAGGTAAGAGCTAGAAAGGAAGATACATGACTCCGTTCTGCCTCTTTTCTCCCCCCTTCTCCTGTGTCCATCCCACACTGTAGTCATCTGGTTGCCCATCTCTCATGAACAGCTATGTGACAACAATGATGATACTGCACTGCTTTAGAGCAGAGACCCAGGTTCTTTAACTCTTTTAGACAGTGAGAGTCATTGTGTTTTAAGGAGAACAGAGCACAGGAATCAGCAGTGACTTCTCTCCAAATAATTCCATGATGATCCTTTTCACTCAACCTCTAGCCTTAGAAGGACACACAAATGCACACACATACCACGCACATGTACAAACACACAACATACACAATCATGCCCACACACCACATTAAGGCATTAAAAGGATATGGCTCCAGCTAAAGAAATTTATCTGCTATTTACAGCATCTTCAGTAAAGAGAGGCTATATTATGCTGCATTGTCTTTCACTTTATACATTTTATGAGCCCTTGGTTTGGTTTTGGAGAATGGTTTCCTCAATTAATTTATTCTTTAATAAGTACTACTTTCATGTAGTTCAAACTTCAAAATGACGTAAAAGATATGTATGAAAATCTCTCTCCCTCTCCTGTGTCTCATCCACCCAATTCCCATACCTCTAACAAGTAATCCCTTATTAGATTATTAGATTATTGGTTTCCTGTTTATTCTTCCAGAGATTTTTAATAAACATACAAAATATTATTTTGGGAGGTGGGAATAAATTGTTATATATAGAACCAATGTAGGAACAGGATTTGGAAATTTTCCTGATCATTCAGTCCCCAACTACCACATTATTCCTTATTTCTAACATAGTAACTTTTACTTTTTTCCTCCCTGGATGTTCTTTTCCTCACCTATGGGGAGCAAGGCTTCTCTAAATTTCATTTCTGTTTTCAAATGTGAACCTGAGTTCAGAGGGCTCCCAAGTTTTCACTAAAAATTATAATCAATCAACCACAAAAATTGTACGTTAAAAAAGCATGCAGCCATATAGAATATGAGAACAAATTTGAGTCTCAGGAGTTATATTTTACAGCAAGCCTGGGGAAATCCCCAATGTGAAAAAACAATGCTCTGAATGAGTTTTATGTTTGTGTGAAGTGCTGAGTATTTTTACAAGAGATGGCCTCAAAGTTGGAAGCAAACATGAAAAGAAAGGACAGCGCATGGTCTCTGGTCTGTGACTTCGAGAGCTAAGAGGAAAGCTAGTGGGGGAGTTAGGGTTTCTGTCTGCTGAGCCAGAAATAGTCAAAAGACAAGACTGACAAGAGTGAAGATGCTGAGACCCTTTTGATCTGCCTTGAGCCAATAAGCCACTTCTGTCCTGATGGAGGGACAGGGGAGGGTCAGCTCCAGGCAGTGGAAAAAGCAACAGCTCTGGAGGTGAAGGAACCACAGAAGTTAACTGTGGTTAGAAAGGGCATAGGGAAAGTCAGCCGATGCAGCTGTGTACAAACACGCATCTAGTCCCACTACTCCCCCACTACACAGAGAGCTCTAAGGGTTTGGAGATTATAGAATCTAGTATTGTGGCAACTCCTAGAAGAGAGTGGGAGAAAGACCACCTATCATGATCACATTTCAGCCAATGACACACAGCAGGTGACCTTGCAGGTATCACCTGCTAACAGACAAATTGTGGTGACTTAAGAACACCAGGAGTGGGGTGGAAGGAATAGGTCTTGCAATTAAACACTGAGGCTGGGTTCAGGTTTTACACTTGCTAGATGTGACTTAAGAGTTAGTGGTTACTTATTCATTTTTCTATAGGGGTAGGTTTTCTTTTGCCAATTCATTAAAATTATTGATTACTCTTTTAAGAATATTAATTCTTTCTATAATATACGTTAAAAATAGCCCCCCACTTTTTTTGCTTATTTTTTCGCTTTGTGTGTGATCTTTTTCTTTAAAAGGATAATTTTTAAATTTAATCTGATTAAACAAATTCTCTTTTCCTTTTCTTTTCAATGCTTCCATTGTTTTTTACTTAGGCCATCCTTGTTCCAAGATCAAATAACTATTATGTGGTATTTTTTTTCTGGTTACTTTATAGCTGTGTGTGTGTGTGTGTGTGTGTGTGTGTGTATGTGTGTGTGTGTGTGTGTGTGTGCGTGTGTGTGTGTATGTGTGTGTGTGTATATATATATATATATATATATTTTTTTTTTTTTTAAACCACCTGAAATTTATTCAGTAAATGTAGGACCAATGTAGGAATAAGAGATGGGAATGTTCCTGATCATTCAGTCTAAATTCATTTTCCCCACAGAGTCAACCAGCTTGTCCCAATACCATCTGTTCAATCTCCCTTTCCTTTCCTACCACTTGGCACTACCATCTTCAGCAGAGTTTACTTATGTTTACTGTGCTGTTTCTGTGCTTTCTATTTTTTCCTTTGATACATTTTTTAATAAGGAGGGGGAGCAGTGTGCAACATGCCATGCAGTATCTACATACAAGAGAAAGATAGTTTGGTGAGAAATATATATGGTCAGGGAGAGAATAAGATACCACTATTGCCTGGTGAACAGTAATTCCAGTGGGTGCATAGGACATGCTTAAGTTTGGAGGGGAAAAGGAGCAAGGTGGAAAACATTCTGTGAATTAATTCCTCAGATGAAAGAGTGCTCCATTCCCAGAATTTTATGTAGTATATTTGTTTTTTTTACATCTTTGTGTCTCTGTCACCATAATGTTTTCTGCAAATTCCTATGGCCAGGACATTATGAACTCAAAGCTATGTGTAACTACTAATCAAAGGTGCAGGCTGTTCCCTCTGCCTGATATTACTTCTATCCAATCTCCCTTTAAATTCTTTCTATTCTTTGAAGTTTATTTATTAACATGACAGATACTTGCTGAGAACCTATGTTATATCAGGCTCAGGGCTAATGCTAGATTTCAAAGATGAACAAGATAGACATTTTCTTAAGCTGCTCTCAAAAATACAATAGAATGGAGAACACGGACAAGTAAATAGGTGGTCACAATCCGGAGTGACACATGCTGTAATGGGAGACATGCAGGACCAGAAGGGGCATGAACCTGAGTTAGTTATAAAGAGGATAAGTCAGGGAAGACTTCCTCAAAGAAATGACATCTAAGCTGAGACATGAGGGAAGACTATTCTAGCACAAGAAAATAAGATGGAAAAAGCCCAAAGGTGAAAAAGTATCTAGATCTTCTAAATAATTGAAAGTATAATTGTTCTTAGGGTATAGAATGGAGAATGAATTCATGAGTCAATGGAGACATCTATAATAAGCGCCAGTATGATCAAAGGTCTTCATGCCATATAAAGAAGTTTAGGGCTTATCCTGAGAGTAATGAAAAACCCCGAAGAATTTTTCAGGTGGAGTGACAAAATCAGATATGATTTGTAGAAAGCCCACTCTCTCTTTGGTGAGACCAGATGACAGATGGGTATGCCTACAGGCAAGAAGAATGACTGCCTTAATCTAAGTGACAAATGAGTATCCTGAACAAAGGTAGTGACAACTGGGACCAAGGGCAGTGGATAGATTTTTTAAATGGGTAAATTTTCACTATGTTGAGAAAATAAAATCACCAGGATTTGGTAGTATTTGGATACAGATGAGGAGGAAGAAAAAAAGGTCTATAATGGCATCCAGGTTTCTCATCAGTCCAGCTGTATAGATAGTGGTGATGATGATTTCAGCATTAGATATGCTTTTCACCAATTCCAAACCTTTTTTCCAATAGCCATGCTTTTCAAAATATTGGGAAAATATGCTAAAGATTTATTTGACCTGTGAAGTCTTTGGATGGGTTAATGTCACAATGTCCACATGAGTACCACAGAAGTTATGCAAACAACTCCAACGTAGCTTTAAAGTACATGCATTGAATTAATGCTTATATAATTTTAAAAAAAAATAAACTTCTTGGGGTGCCTGGGTGGCTCAGTGGGTTAAAGCCTCCTCCTTCAGTTCAGGTCATGATCCCACGGTCCTGGGATCGAGCCTGGCATTGGGCTCTCTGCTCAGCAGGGAGCCTTCTTCCCTTCCTCTCTTTCTGCCTGCCTCTCTGTCTACTTGTAATCTCTGTCTGTCAAATAAATAAATAAAATCTTTAAAAAAAGGAAGAAAGAAAGAAACCTCTTTCCTATTGCAAACAAACCTTTGGTTACCCATGGCAGAAAGCACAGGTATTTACAAATACTCAATTGAACTATATGAAACTGCCATTTTTGTAGGTCCTAAGCAGTGAAATATTGGCTATTTCATATGATTCCATCTCACACTAGAAGATTAACATTGGAATACTGCATAATTTTCAGAGTTAACAAAACAAGGCTTACCAATTTCATTCTATTAACCCAACTTTCTGTTTACAGGAAAATGGGGTGGGAAAACCTGACCAGCATCTCAGAATTTTACCTCCTGGGGCTTTCTGAGCAACCAGAACAACAAGAAGTCCTCTTTGGGCTGTTTCTGTCCATGTACCTGGTCACAGTGGCAGGCAACCTCCTCATCATTCTGGCCATCATTGCTGATGCTCACCTCCACACGCCCATGTACTTCTTCCTGGCCAACCTTTCTCTTGCTGATGCCTGCTTCATGTCAACCACAGTTCCCAAGATGCTGGCAAACATATGGATCCAGAATCATGTCATTTCATATGCAGGGTGTCTATCACAACTGTATTTTTTCATGTTGTTTGTGATGTTGGAGGCATTCCTCTTGGCCGTCATGGCCTATGACCGCTATGTGGCCATATGTCACCCGCTCCATTACATCATGGTCATGAGCCCTGGGCTCTGTGTCCTTCTAGTTTCTGCATCCTGGATCATGAATGCCCTCCACTCTCTCCTACACACACTCTTGATGAACAGCCTGTCCTTTTGTGCAGACCATAAGATCCCACACTTCTTCTGTGACATCAACCCACTTCTGAGTCTGTCCTGCACAGACCCCTTCATTAACGAGCTGGTAATTTTCACCATTGGGGGTCTCGCAGGCCTGGTTTGTGTACTTTGCCTGATTATCTCTTACACACATATTTTCTCGACAATCCTGAAGATCCCCTCAACTCAGGGGAAGCAGAAAGCTTTTTCCACTTGTAGCTCTCATCTCTCTGTAGTTTCTCTATTCTTTGGGACTTCCTTCTGTGTTTATTTCAGTCCTCCTTCAACCCGCTCAGCACAGAAGGGCACAGTTGCATCAGTCATGTACACAGTGGTAACCCCAGTGCTGAATCCTTTTATCTATAGTTTGAGGAACAGAGACATCAAGTCTTCCTTAAGAAAGCTAATTTGGGTTAAAAAAATCCACTCCCCTTTGTGATACTGACTTCATATCCAATATGGGGGTCTCCACTTAATTGTATTCACCATAATTAAGAAGTGAAAAATGAGAGAAGGATAAAAAGTGAAGACCTCACTTCCAGGATCTGTAATATGAACTTGAAATATTCATGCCTTAGCTCTAGGACTATATCAAAACATACCTATCATCAGGCCAATATCATTAGCTTAATTTCTTCTAGTTATAATGTTCTAAAATCACAGTCATTCAGATTTAAAATATGATAAAGGATATACCTGAATACTTTCAAAATGATATGGAACAGCTCA
Source organism: Mustela lutreola (assembly GCF_030435805.1). Taxonomy (NCBI): domain Eukaryota; kingdom Metazoa; phylum Chordata; class Mammalia; order Carnivora; family Mustelidae; genus Mustela; species Mustela lutreola. The sequence continues at coordinate 46,581,029 of NC_081304.1, read as the reverse complement.
TGACCAAAATAAGGGAATATCTGATTGTGCTATTGTATGTGGCCAAAAATAAACTACAGGGAAAGATCAATTTCCCCAACATGTTATGACACTGGTGACTTGGATCCCTACCAATATTGTTTTTGACACTGGGAATCTCCATATCTATGAAGTCCCCATGCTGAGAGAATAGAAACTGGAACTGGGAAGGAAGTGTTTGCTTGAGATGGAATCCTTAGGTAGACCTGATATAACATTTTACCAGGCTACCAAGACCTCCATCCCTTTTAATATCTTAATTTTCACAAGAAATTTTAATTTTTATCTTTGGGGAAAGTTTTTCCAAGTCAATTTCATTTTGCAACACCAATTCTTACAATTTGGCATAACGCCTGGCACCATTAATATGTGCTGAGCCCCACTGGCATGGTTGCATTCATACAGTTAGGTGCCAGGAAAGAATGATTTAATTGACAGTTCATAGTCTCTTAGCTAAATGATTGAAACCCCCACTGAAATGTTCCTCGGTCCTCAATCTTTTCCCACTCCATCCATTCTGCACACCACAATCAGATTAATCTTCACTGAATATGATTATCACCCTATTAGAAATATCCAGTGACCTTACACTGCCTACAGAATAAAGTTCAAATTTATTTATTATAACATTGAGGAACCGTATCACCAGCTCATAATATATATGGTTCACAGCTCACACTGTTCTGCATTGCTCCCAAGATCAACTCAGGCCAATATTTTCATAACATGCTGATTATTGTTGAAGTTTTCCAAAAAGGACTTGGAAAGCTAGGTCAGTAAAATGTTTTGGCAAGTAAATGTACAATATGGAACACCATAACTAATTATATTCCATAAGAAAATAAACAGCTACTCTGGGGTGTTATTTTTTATTCTTGCCTGTTTCCCTTTAAGTATCTGGTTGCATGCTTAATGACTTAGGTTGTGATTACTGTAGAAAACATGCTCTCCAGTAGAAGTCAATTGTTGATAGCCAGCTCCCTTGCTGGGTGATGTTATGATGGTCATATCACCCTCAATGGGCAAAAACTGAGAGCTTTTCTCCTAAGGTAAGGAACATGACAGCAATGTCCACCCTCACTACTGTTATTCAATATAGTACTAAAAGCCCTAGCCTCAACAGAAAACAAAAAGAAATAAAATGTATCCAAATTGGCAAAGAAGAAGTCAAGCTTTCATTCTTCACAGATGACATAATAATTTATGTAGAAAACCTGAAAGGCTCCACCAAAATATTGCTAGAACTGATTCATTAATTCAGCAAAGTCACTGGATGCAAAATCAATATACAGAAATCTGTTACATTTCAATACACCAATAATGATGCAGCAGAAAGAAAAATTGAGAAATCAATTCCACTTACAATTGCACCTAAAACCTTAAGATACTTAGGAGGTAAAGGATCTGTGCTCCAGAAACTACAGAACACTTAGAAAAGAAATTGAGGAAGACACAAAGAGATGGAAAAATATTCCGTGCTCATGGATTGGAAGAAAAAAACATTGTTAAAATGTCTATGCCGTGGCTGATATCAAAGAGATTACTGCCTATGTTCTCCTCTAGGATTCTGATGGATTCCTGTCTCACGTTGAGGTCTTTTATCCATTTTGAGTTTATCTTTGTGTACAGTGTAAGAGAATGGTCAAGTTTGATTCTTCTACATATAGCTGTCCAGTTTTCCCAGCACCATTTATTGAAGAGACTCTTTTTTCCACTGTATGTTTTTTCCTGTTATGTCAAAGATTAATTGACCATAGAGTTGAGGGTCCATATCTGGGCTCTCTACTCTGTTTCACTGGTCTATGTGTCTGTTTTTATGCTAGTACCATGCTGTCTTGGTGATCACAGGTCTGTAGTAAAGCTTGAAATCAGGTAATGTGATGCCCCCAGTTTTATTTTTGTTTTTCAACATTTCTTTAGCAATTCAGGGTCTCTTCTGATTCCATACCAATTTCTGGATTATTTGCTCCAGCTCTTTGAAGAATACTGGTGGAATTTTGATTAGAATGGCATTAAAAGTATAGATTGCTCTAGGCAATATAGACACTTTAACAATGTTTATTCTTCCGATCCAAGAGCATGGAATGGTCTTTTTGTGTCCATCTTTTTGTGTCTTCTTCAATTTCTTTCATGAGTGTTCTATAGTTCCTCAAGTACAGATCCTTTACCTCTTTGGTTAGGTTTATTCCCAGGTATCTTATGGTTCTTGGTGCTATAGTAAATGAAATTGATTCTCTAATTTCCCTTTCAGTATTTTCATTGTTAGTGTATAACAAAGCCACTGATTTCTGTACATTGGCTTTGTATCCTGCCACGTTGCTGAACTGCTCTATGAGTTCTAGTAGTTTGGGGGTGGAGTTTTTGGGTTTTCCATATAAAGAATCATGTCATCTGCAAAGAGAGAGAGTTTGACTTCTTCATTGCCAATTTGGATACCTTTTATTTCTCTCTGTTGTCTGATTGCTGTTGCTAGGACTTCTAATACTATGTTGAACAAGAGTGGTGAGAGTGGGAATCCTTGTCTTGTTCCTGATCTCAACTGGAAGGCTGAAAGCTTTTTCCCATTGAGGATGATATTTGCTGTGGGTATTTCATAGATAGATTTTATGAAGTTCAGGAATGTTCCCTCTATCCCTATACTTTGAAGCGTTTTAATCAGGAACAGATGCTGGATTTTGTCAAATGCTTTTTCTGCATCAGTTGAGAGGACCATGTGGTTCTTCTCTCTTCTCATTTTAATTTGGTGTATTATATTGATTGATTTGCGAATGTTGAACCATCCTTGTAGCCGAGGGATGAACCCCACCTGATCATGGTGGATAACCATTTTAATGTGCTGTTGAATCCTGTTTGCTAGGATCTTGTTGAGAATCTTAGCATCCATATTCATCAGTGATATTGATCTGAAATTCTCCTTTTTGGTAGGGTCTTTGCCTGGTTTGGGGATCAGGGTAATATGTCTTTGGAGACATATCTTGAAAGAAGTTGCTGTGGCTGATATCGAAGAGATTCCTGCCTATGTTCTCCTCTAGGATTCTGATGGATTCCTGTCTCACGTTGAGGTCTTTTATTCATTTTGAGTTTATCTTTGTGTATGGTGTAAGAGAATGGTCGAGTTTCAATCTTCTACTTATAGTTGTCCAGTTTTCCCAGCACCATTTATTGAAGAGACTGTCTTTTTTCCACTGTATGTTTTTTCCTGTTTTGTCGAAGATTAATTGACCATAGAGTTGAGGGTCCATATCTGGGCTCTCTACTCTTTCAAGATATGTCTCCAAAGGCAAAGGAAACAAAAGTGAAAATAAACTTTTGGGACTTCATTAAAATCAAAAGCTTCTGCACAGCAAAGGAAACAGTCAACAAAACAAAGAGGCAACCCACGGAATGGAAGAAGATATTTGCAAATGACAGTACAGACAAAAGGTTGATATCCAGGATCTAAAATGAACTCCTCCAACTCAACACACACAAAACAGACAAGCATATCAAAAAATGGGCAGAAGATATGAACAGACACTTCTCCAATGAAGATGTACAAAATGGCTATCAGACACATGAAAAAATGTTCATCATCACTAGCCATCAGGGAGATTCAAATTAAAACCACATTGAGATACCACCTTATACCAGTTAGAATGGCCAAAATTAACAAAACAGGAAACAACATGTGTTGGAGGGGATGTGGAGAAAGGGGAACCCTCTTCCACTGTTGGTGGGAATGCAAGTTGGTGTAGCCTCTTTGGAGAGCAGTGAGGAGCTTCCTCAAGAAATTAAAAATAGAGCTTCCCTGTGACCCCGCCATTGCACTCCTGGGTATTTACCCCAAAGATACAGATATCGTGAAAAGAAGGGCCATCTGTACCCCAATGTTTATAGCAGCAATGGCCAAGGTCGCCAAACTGTGGAGAGAACCAAGATGCCCTTCAACGGATGAATGAATAAGGAAGATGTGGTCCATATACACTATGGAGTATTATGCCTCCATCAGAAAGGATGAATACCCAACTTTTGTAGCAACATGGATGGGACTGGAAGAGATTATGCTGAGTGAAATAAGTCAAGCAGAGAGAGTCAGTTATCATATGGTCTCACTTATTTGTGGAGCATAACAAATAGCATGGAGGATATGGGGAGTTATAGAGGAGAAGGGAGTTGGGGTAAATTGGAAGGGGAGGTGAACCATGAGAGACTATGGACTCCGAAAAACAATGTGAGGGGTTTGAAGTGGCGGGGGTGGTGGGAGGTTGGGGTAACAGGTATTATAGAGGGCATGGATTGCATGGAGCACTGGGGTGGTGAAAAAATAATGAATACTGTTATGCTGAAAATAAATACAAAATAAATTTTAAAAAATGTCTATACTGCCCAGAGTTATGTACACATTCAATGCAATCCTAATCAAAATAACACCAACATTTTTCACAGAGCTGGATACAAATAATCTTATAATTTGTATGGAACCAGAAAAGACTCCCAATTGGCCAAACTTATACTGAAAAACGAAAGTAAAGTGGGAGGCATCACAATTCCAGACTTCTAGCTGTTTTACAAAGCTGTAATCATCATGACCGTATGGTACTGTCACAGGAGCACCTGTTTGGCTCAGTTAGTTAAGCATCTTCTTTTGGCTCATGTCATGATCCCACATCCTGGGATAGAGCCCCATGTCGGGCTCACTGCTCAGTGGGGATCCTGCTTCTCCCTCTCTCTCTGCCTGCCAGTACCCCTGCTTGTTCTCTCTCTCTCTCTCTCTGTCAAATAAATAGATAAAATCTTTTAAAAAAATAAATAAAAATATGGTACTGGCACAAAAATAGTCACATAGATCAATGGAACAGAATAAAGAACCCAGAAATGGACCCACAGCTATATGGTTAACAAATATTCAACATAGCAGGAAAGAGTACCCAAGGTAAAGAAAAACAGACAGTCTCTTCAACAAATGGTGTTGGGAAAACTGGACAGTGACATGGAGAGGAATAAAAACGGACTACTTTCTTACACCATACAAAAAGACCTAAATGTGAGACTGAATCCATCAAAATCCTAGAGAAGGAAACAAGTAGCAACATTTTTTACCTTAGCTGCAGCAACTTCTTACTAGATGTGTCTTCAGAGACAAGACAAAAATAAACTAGTGGAGCCTCTTCAGGATAAAAAGCCTCTGCACAATGAAAGAAACAAAACTAAAAGGCAACAGACAGAATGGGAGAAGATATTTGCAAATGATGTATCAGATAAAAGGCAAGTATCCAGAGTCTGTTAATAGCTTATCAAAATCAGCACCCAGAATGTAAATAATCCAGTTAAATGGGCAGAAGACATGAAGAAACATTTCTCCAAAGAAGACATACAAATGGTTAATAGACACAAGGAAAAATGCTGAACATCACTCATCATCAGGGAAATACAAATCAAAACCACAATAAGATACCACCTCACACCTGCCAGAATGGCTCAAATGAACAACTCAGGAAACAACAGATGTGGGCAAGGATGCAGAGAAAGGTAAACCCTCTTACACTTTTGGTAGGAATGCAAACTGGTGCAGTCACTCTGGAAAATAGTATAGAGGTTCCTCAAAAACTTAATAGAACTACCCTATGACCCTGTAATTGCATTACTAGGTATTTATCCAAAGGATACAAAAATAGTGATTTGAGGGACACATGCACCCCAATGTTTATAGCAGCATTATCAACAACAGCCAATTATGAAAAGAGCCCAAATGTTCACCACCTGATGAAGGGGTAAAGAAAAAGTGGTGTGTATATGTGTGTCGTGGAATATTATAATGGGGAACAGGCTAAATGGGTGATGGCTATTAAAGAGTACACTTGTTGGAGGGAGGAGTAAGATGGCAGAGGCATAGGACACCTAAATTTTGTTGGGTCCCAGGAATTCAGCTAGATAGCTATCAAATTATTCTGAACACCTACAAAGTTAACAGGAGATTAAGGAGAATAGCCACGATTCTAGGAACAGAAAAGTGACCACTTTCTGGAAGGTAAGTCATGCAGAGAAGTGAATCTGAGGCGATATACAGGAAGAGAGTATGTGGGGGGAGGGGCCAGCTCCCGGCAAGCAGTGGAGCAGTGGAGCACAAAATCAGAACTTTTAGAGAAGCCTGCTCCACTGAGGGACATCACTCCAGAGGCTAAGTGGGTTAGAGCCCTTACAGGGACAGTGTGGTCTCAGGACCTGAATGGTCACAGAAAGACCAGGAGCGTCTCAGTGTGGCAGAGTTCCCAGGTATAGCTTTGGGAAAGCCAGCTGCAAAGACAGAGCCAAGGAGGGGCTCTCAGCTAGGGGTTAACTTAATCTGTGATCCAAGGCAAAATCAGGCCACTGCTCTTTGTGCAGGCACCCCGACAAGTGGCAGATCTGGGAAGACTCACTTTCCTTCCCTGGGGGAGTGGCATGGGAATATGCTGCAGGAATCTTCTGGGTTTGGAGACTCCAAATAGGGCTCTGTGCCAGGGATAGACATGCTCAGTCACAGGCAGGATGAGCATGGAGTGCGGGCAGAGACCAGGGAGATGGGAGGAATTGACTGTTTTTCTCTGAGGGTGCACTGGGGAGCAGGACCCTGAGCTCTCAGCTCCTCTGGCTAGAGATTGGGAGGCTGCCATTTTCATTCCTGTCCTCCAAAGCGATTCAGAAAGCATTCAGAGGGCAAAGCTCCTGAGAGCAAAACTGAGTAGATTACTTAGCCTGGCCCCTGGAAAGGGCAGTGCAATTCCATCTCAGGCAAAGACATTTGAGAATCACTGCAACAAGCCCCTCTCCCAGGAGATTAGCAAGAACATCCAGCCAAGACCAAGTTCTCCTATCAATGACAACTATGGAAAACTCCAAAGCTAGGGGAAAGCAACACATAGACTTCATGGCTCTTTTCCATGATTATTTAGTCTTTCAAAATTAAATTTTTTAAGTTTTATTTTTTTCTTATTCTATTTTTTAAAATTTTTCCTCTTTCCTATTTTAACCTTTTAAACTATTTTATTTTATGGATACCATTTTTTAAAACTCAATTTTAATTTTCATTATTATAGTCATATTCATTGTATTTAACCTTATTTTTTGTATACATATGGGTTTTTCTTTAAAATTTTGGGATACTGGGGCTCCTGGGTGGCTCAGTGGGTTAAGTATCTGCCTTTGGCTCAGGTCATGATCCCGGGGTCCTGGGATCAAGCCCCGCATTGGGCTCTCTGCCCTGCAGGGAGCCTATTTCCTCCTCTCTCTCTCTGCCTGCCTCTCTGCCTACTTGTGATCTCTGTCTGTCAAATAAATAAATAAAACCTTTAAAAAAAAAAACTGGGGGATACAGTTTCTTCTAACAAATCAAAATATATCCTAAACCTAGCACATGTTCTAGTCTCCAGCCTGATCACATTCTCTCCTCCTTTTTTTCTTTTTTCTTTTTTTTTTTTTTTTTTTTTTATTTTTTTATTTTTTATAAACATATATTTTTTATATACATATATTTTTATCCCCAGGTCTGTGAATCACCAGGTTTACACACTTCACAGCACTCACCAAATCACATACCCTCCCCAATGTCCATAATCCCACCCCCTTCTCCCCAACCCCCTCCCCCCGGCAACCCTCAGTTTGTTTTGTGAGATTAAGAGTCACTTATGGTTTGTCTCCCTCCCAATCCCATCTTGTTTCATTTATTCTTCTACCCACTTAAGCCTCCATGTTGCATCACCACTTCCTCATATCAGGGAGATCATATGATAGTTGTCTTTCTCTGCTTGACTTATTTCGCTAAGCATGATATGCTCTAGTTCCATCCATGTTGTTGCAAATGGCAAGATTTCATTTCTTTTGATGGCTGCATAGTATTCCATTGTGTATATATACCACATCTTCTTGATCCATTCATCTGTTGATGGACATCTAGGTTCTTTCCATAGTTTGGCTATTGTGGACATTGCTGCTATAAACATTCGGGTGCATGTGTCCCTTTGGATCACTACATTTGTATCTTTAGGGTAAATACCCAATAGTGCAATTGCTGGGTCATAGGGCAGTTCTATTTTCAACATTTTGAGGAACCTCCATGCTGTTTTCCAGAGTGGCTGCACCAGCTTGCATTCCCACCAACAGTGTAGGAGGGTTCCCCTTTCTCCGCATCCTCGCCAGCATCTGTCATTTCCTGACTTGTTGATTTTAGCCATTCTGACTGGTGTGAGGTGATATCTCATTGTGGTTTTGATTTGTATTTCCCTGATGCCAAGTGATATGGAGCACTTTTTCATGTGTCTGTTGGCCATCTGGATGTCTTCTTTGCAGAAATGTCTGTTCATGTCTTCTGCCCATTTCTTGATTGGATTATTTGTTCTTTGGGTGTTGAGTTTGCTAAGTTCTTTATAGATTCTGGACACTAGTCCTTTATCTGATATGTCGTTTGCAAATATCTTCTCCCATTCTGTCAGTTGTCTTTTGATTTTGTTAACTGTTTCCTTTGCTGTGCAAAAGCTTTTGATCTTGATGAAATCCCAGTAGTTCATTTTTTCCCTTGCTTCCCTTGCCTTTTGCGTTGTTCCTAGGAAGATGTTGCTGCGGCAGAGGTCGAAGAGGTTGCTGCCCGTGTTCTCCTCAAGGATTTTGATGGATTCCTTTCGTACATTGAGGTCCTTCATCCATTTTGAGTCTATTTTCGTGTGTGGTGTAAGGAAATGGTCCAATTTCATTTTTCTGCATGTGGCTGTCCAATTTTCCCAGCACCATTTATTGAAAAGGCTGTCTTTTTTCCATTGGACATTCTTTCCTGCTTTGTCGAAGATTAGTTGACCATAGAGTTGAGGGTCTATTTCTGGGCTCTCTATTCTGTTCCATTGATCTATGTGTCTGTTTTTGTGCCAGTACCATGCTGTCTTGATGATGACAGCTTTGTAATAGAGCTTGAAGTCCGGAATTGTGATGCCACCAACGTTGGCTTTCTTTTTCAATATCCCTTTGGCTATTCGAGGTCTTTTCTGGTTCCATATAAATTTTAGAATTATTTGTTCCATTTCTTTGAAAAAGATGGATGGTACTTTGATAGGAATTGCATTAAATGTGTAGATTGCTTTAGGTAGCATAGACATTTTCACAATATTTATTCTTCCAATCCAGGAGCATGGAACATTTTTCCATTTCTTTGTGTCTTCCTCAATTTCTTTCATGAGTACTTTATAGTTTTCTGAGTATAGATTCTGTGTCTCTTTGGTTAGGTTTATTCCTAGGTATCTTATGGTTTTGGATGCAATTGTAAATGGGATTGACTCCTTAATATCTCTTTCTTCTGTCTTGCTGTTGGTGTAGAGAAATGCAACTGATTTCTGTGCATTGATTTTATATCCTGACACTTTACTGAATTCCTGTATAAGTTCTAGCAGTTTTGGAGTGGAGTCTTTTGGGTTTTCCACATATAGTATCATATCATCTGCGAAGAGTGATAATTTGACTTCTTCTTTGCCGATTTGGATGCCTTTAATTTCCTTTTGTTGTCTGATTGCTGAGGCTAGGACCTCTAGTACGATGTTGAATAGCAGTGGTGATAATGGACATCCCTGCCGTGTTCCTGACCTTAGCGGAAAAGCTTTCAGTTTTTCTCCATTGAGAATGATGTTTGCGGTGGGTTTTTCATAGATGGCTTTGATGATATTGAGGTATGTGCCCTCTATCCCTACACTTTGAAGAGTTTTGATCAGGAAGGGATGTTGTACTTTGTCAAATGCTTTTTCAGCATCTATTGAGAGTATCATATGGTTCTTGTTCTTACTTTTATTGATGTGTTGTATCACATTGACTGATTTGCGGATGTTGAACCAACCTTGCAGCCCTGGAATAAATCCCACTTGGTCGTGGTGAATAATCTTTTTAATGTACTGTTGAATCCGATTGGCTAGTATTTTGTTGAGTATTTTCGCATCTGTGTTCATCAAGGATATCGGTCTATAGCTCTCTTTTTTGGTGGGATCCTTGTCTGGTTTTGGGATCAAGGTGATGCTGGCCTCATAAAATGAGTTTGGAAGTTTTCCTTCCATTTCTATTTTTTGGAACAGTTTCAGGAGAATAGGAATTAGTTCTTCTTTAAATGTTTGGTAGAATTCCCCCGGGAAGCCGTCTGGCCCTGGGCTTTTGTTTGTTTGGAGATTTTTAATGACTGTTTCAATCTCCTTACTGGTTATGGGTCTGTTCAGGCTTTCTATTTCTTCATGGTTCAGTTGTGGTAGTTTATATGTTTCTAGGAATGCATCCATTTCTTCCAGATTGTCAAATTTATTGCCGTAGAGTTGCTCATAGTATGTTCTTATAATAGTTTGTATTTCCTTGGTGTTAGTTGTGATCTCTCCTCTTTCATTCATGATTTTATTTATTTGGGTCCTTTCTCTTTTCTTTTTGATAAGTCGGGCCAGGGGTTTATCAATTTTATTAATTCTTTCAAAGAACCAGCTCCTAGTTTCGTTGATTTGTTCTATTGTTTTTTTGGTTTCTATTTCATTGATTTCTGCTCTGATCTTTATGATTTCTCTTCTCCTGCTGGGCTTAGGGTTTCTTTCTTGTTCCTTCTCCAGCTCCTTTAGGTGTAGGGTTAGGTTGTGTACCTGAGACCTTTCTTGTTTCTTGAGAAAGGCTTGTACCGCTATATATTTTCCTCTCAGGACTGCCTTTGTTGTGTCCCACAGATTTTGAACCGTTGTATTTTCATTATCATTTGTTTCCATGATTTTTTTCAATTCTTCTTTAATTTCCCGGTTGACCCATTCATTCTTTAGAAGGATACTCTTTAGTCTCCATGTATTTGGGTTCTTTCCAAACTTCCTTTTGTGGTTGAGTTCTAGCTTTAGAGCATTGTGGTCTGAAAATATGCAGGGAATGATCCCAATCTTTTGATACCGGTTGAGTCCTGATTTAGGACCGAGGATGTGATCTATTCTGGAGAATGTACCATGTGCACTAGAGAAGAATGTGTATTCTGTTGCTTTGGGATGAAATATTCTGAATATATCTGTGATGTCCATCTGGTCCAGTGTGTCATTTAAGGCCTTTATTTCCTTGCTGATCTTTTGCTTGGATGACCTGTCCATTTCAGTGAGGGGAATATTAAAGTCCCCTACTATTATTGTATTGTTGTTTATGTGTTTCTTTGATTTTGTTATTAATTGGTTTATATAGTTGGCTGCTCCCACGTTGGGGGCATAGATATTTAAAATTGTTAAATCTTCTTGTTGGACAGACCCTTTGAGTATGATATAGTGTCCTTCCTCATCTCTTATTACAGTCTTTGGCTTAAAATCTAATTGATCTGATATAAGGATTGCCACTCCTGCTTTCTTCTGATGTCCATTAGCATGGTAAATTCTTTTCCACCCCCTCACTTTAAATCTGGAGGTGTCTTCGGGCTTAAAATGTGTTTCTTGGAGGCAACATATAGATGGGTTTTGTTTTTTTATCCATTCTGATACCCTGTGTCTTTTGACAGGGGCATTTAGCCCATTCACATTCAGGGTAACTATTGAGAGATATGAATTTAGTGCCATTGTATTGCCTGTAAGGTGACTGTTACTGTATATGGTCTCTGTTCCTTTCTGATCTACCACTTGTAGGCTCTCTCTTTGCTTAGAGGACCCCTTTCAATATTTCCTGTAGAGCTGGTTTGGTATTTGCAAATTCTTTCAGTTGTTGTTTGTCCTGGAAGCTTTTAATCTCTCCTTCTATTTTCAATGATAGCCTAGCTGGATATAGTATTCTTGGCTGCATGTTTTTCTCGTTTAGTGCTCTGAAAATATCATGCCAGCTCTTTCTGGCCTGCCAGGTCTCTGTGGATAAGTCAGCTGCCAATCTAATATTTTTACCATTGTATGTTACAGACTTCTTTTCCCGGGCTGCTTTCAGGATTTTCTCTTTGTCATTGAGACTTGTAAATTTTACTATTATGTGACGGGGTGTGGGCCTATTCTTATTTATTTTGAGGGGCATTCTCTGAACCTCCTGAATTTTGATGCTTGTTCCCTTTGCCATATTGGGGAAATTCTCCCCAATAATTCTCTCCAGTATACCTTCTGCTCCCCTCTCACTTTCTTCTTCTTCTGGAATCCCAATTATTCTAATGTTGTTTCGTCTTATGGTGTCACTTATTTCTCGAATTCTCCCCTCGTGGTCCAGTAGCTGTTTGTCCCTCTTTTGATCAGCTTCTTTATTCTCTGTCATTTGGTCTTCTATATCACTAATTCTTTCTTCTGCCTCATTTATCCTAGCAGTGAGAGCCTCCATTTTTGATTGCACCTCATTAATAGCTTTTTTGATTTCAACTTGGTTAGATTTTAGTTCTTTTATTTCTCCAGAAAGGGCTTTTATATCTCTCGAGAGGGTTTCTCTAATATCTTCCATGCCTTTTTCGAGCCCGGCTAGAACCTTGAGAATTGTCATTCTGAACTCTAGATCTGACATATTACCGATGTCTGTATTGATTAGGTCCCTAGCCTTCGGTACTGCCTCTTGTTCTTTTTTTTGTGGTGAATTTTTACGTCTTGTCATTTTGTCCAGATAAGAGTAAATGAAGGGGCAAGTAAAATACTAAAAGGGTGGCAACAACCCCAGGAAAATATGCTTTAGCCAAATTAGAAGAGATCCAAAATCGTGAGTGGGGAGAAAGGGGATAAAAAGAGGTTCAAAAAGGAAGAAAGAAAAAAGAAAAAAAAAAGAAAAGAATTTTTTTTTTTAAAAAAGAAAACACCTAAGAAAAATGTAAAAATATATATATATATATTAGATAAACTAGTAAAAAATCGTTAAAAAAGAAAAAGGTAACAGTTAAAAAAAAAAAAAATTTTACCCGAAGGCGAGAAAAAAAAAAAAAAAAAAAATGAAAAAGAAAAAATTAAATTAACTGCAAGACTAAAAAAAATCACAGGAAAAAAGCCATGAGTTCCGTGCTTGGCTTTCTCCTCCTCTGGAATTCTGCTGCTCTCCTTGGTATTGAAACCGCACTCCTTGGTAGGTGAGCTTGGTCTAGGCTGGATTTCTTGTTGATCTTCTGGGGGAGGGGCCTGTTGTAGTGATTTTCAAGTGTCTTTGCCCCAGGCGGAATTACACCGCCCTTACCCGGGGCCGGGGTGAGTAATCCGCTCGGGTTTGCTTTCAGGAGCTTTTGTTCCCTGAGCGCTTTCCGTAGAGTTCCAGAGGACGGGAATACAAATGGCGGCCTCCTGGTCTCCGGCCCGGAGGAGCCGAGAGCCCAGGGCCCCACTCCTCAGTGCGCCCTCAGAGAACAGCGCCCAGTTACTCCCGTCTGCCTGACCTCCGGCCGCGCTCCGAGCTCACCGAGCCTGCGACCGGTTCAAGGTAACACGGAGCTGCGAGCTTACTGTCGGCTCTGTCTCTGTAGCCGGCTTTCCCGTTCCAATACCCGCAAGCTCTGCGACACTCAGACACCCCCGATCCTTCTGTGACCCTGCGGGACCTGAGGCCACGCTGACCCCGCGTGGGCTTCGCTCCGGTTTAGCCTCTGGAGCGATGTCCCTCCGCGGAACAGACTTTTAAAAGTCCTGATTTTGTGCGCGGTTGCTCCGCCGCTTGCCGGGAGCCGGCCCCTCCCCCCGGGGTCTATCTTCCCGTCGCTTTGGATTCACTTCTCCGCCGGTCCTACCTTTCAGAAAGTGGTTGTTTTTCTGTTTCCAGAATTGCTGTTCTTCTTCTCTTCGATCTGCCGATGGATTTTCAGGTGTTTGCAATCTTTAGATAAGCTATCTAGCTGATCTCCGGCTAGCTGAAGCAGTCTCAGCTTGCTACTTCTCCGCCATCTTGACTCCTCTCTCCCTTTTTTTCTTTTTTCAACCAATTTCTTATCTTATCAATTACTTTTTTAGAATCTTTTTTCATTTTCATCTTACAGTCATTTTCCATCCCTTCATCATGTTTACCCTTATTTTGTATATATATGTTTTTCTTTCTTTTTTTCTTTAAAATTTTGAGAGGCAGTTTATTCTAACAGACCAAAATACACCCAAAATCAAGGTGTCTTATTCACCTGTCTAATGTGTGTGTGTGTGTGTGTGTGTGTGTAGATATATAGATATATATATCTATATATATATATATATTCCCCCTCCTTTCTTCTCCCCCTGGTTTTGGGTGTCTTCTGATTTGGTTAGAGTATGTTTTTATGGGGTCATTGATACTCTTTTAGTACATTGTTCTCTCATTCATCTATTCTTATCTGGATAAAATAACAAGGCAGGAAAACTCACCTCAAAAAAAAAAAAAAAAAGAACAAGAGACAGCACCAATGGCTAGGGACCTAATCAATATGGACATTAGTAAGATGTAAAAACTAGTTCAGAATGACAATTATCAAGGTGTTAACTGGGCTCAAAAAAGGCATGGAAAATAGTAGAGAATCCCTTTCTGGAGAAATAAGATCCCTTTCTGGAAAAATAAAAGTACTAAAATCTAACTAAGTTGAAATCAAAAAAAGCTATTAATGGGGTGCAATCAAAATGGGAGGCTCTTACTGCTAGGATAAATGAGGCAGAAGAGAGAATTAGTGATATAGAAGACCAAATGATGGATAATAAAGAAGCTGAGAAAAAGAGAGATAAACAACTACTGGACCAAGAGGGGAAAATTTGAGAGATAAGTGATACCATAAGATGAAATAATATTAGAATAATTTGGATCCCAGAAGAAGAAGAGAGGGGGCAGGGCAGAACATATATTGAAGCAAATTATTGTAGAGAATTTCCCTAACTTGGTTAGGAGAACAAGAATCAAAATCCAGAAGGCACAGAGAACCCCTTCAAAAATCAATAAAAATAGGTCGCCCTATCATCTAGGAGTAAAACTTACAAGTTTCAGCAACAAAGAGAAAATCCTAAAAGCAGCTGAGGATAAGAGGTCTGTAACATACAATGGTAGAAATATTAGATTGACAGCAGAACTATCCACAGAGGCCTAGCAGGCCAGAAAGGACTGGCATGATATATTCAGAGCACTAAATGAGAAAAATATGCAGTCAAGAATACTATATCCAGCTAGGCTGTCATTGAAAATAGAAGGAGAGATAAAAACTTTCAGGACAAACAAAAACTAAAAGAATTTGCAAAAAACAAACCAGCCCTACAGGAAATAGAGAAAGGGGTCCTCTAACCAAAAAGAGAGATGAAAAATAAGATAAAAGAAATGAATAAAGACAATATACAGTAATAGTCACCTTACAGGCAATACAATGGCACTAAGTTCATATCTTCAATAGTAACCCTGAATGTAAATGGGCTAAATGCCCCAATCAAAAGACACAGTGTATCAGAATGGATAAAAAAACAATAAGACCCATCAATATGCTGTCTGCAAGAAACTCATTTTAGACCCAAACATAGCTCCAGATTTAAAGTGAGGGGGTGAGAAAAAATTTACTATGCTAATAGACATCAAAAGAAAACCAGGGTGGCAATCCTTAGGGCAGATAAATTGGATTTTAAGCCAAAGACTGTAATAAGAGATGAGGAAGGACACTATATTATACTTAAAGGGTCTGTCCGACAAGAAGATCAAACAATTTTAAATATCTATGCCCCTAACATGGGAGCAGCCAGTTATATAAACCAATTAACAGCAAAATCAAAGAAACACGTTGGCAATAATACAATAGTAGGGGACTTTAACAACCCCCTCACTGAAATGGACAGATCATCTAAGCAAAAGATCAACAAGGAAATAAAGGCTTTAAATGACATGCTGGACCAGATGGACATCACAGATATATTCAGAACATTCCATCCCAAAGAAACAGAATACACATTCTTCTCTAGTGCACATAGAACATTCACCAGAATAGATCACATCCTGAGTCACAAATCAGGTCTCAACTGGTACCAAAAGACTGGGATCATTCCCTGCATATTTTCAGGCCACAGAGCTTTGAAACTCAAACTCAACCACAGGAGAGAAGTTGTAAAGAACTCAAATACATGGAGGCTAAAGAGCATCTTACTAAAGAATAAATGGGCCAGGAAATTAATGGAATACATGGATACAGGAATACATGGATACAAATGAAAATAAAAACACAACTGTTCAAAATCTTTGGGACACAGCAAAGGCAGTCCTGAGAGGAAAGTATATAGCAGTACAAGCCTTTCTCAAGAAACAAGAAAAGTGTCAACTACACAACCTAACGCTACACCTAAAGAAGGTGGAGAAAGAATAGCAAAGAAATCATAAGCCCAGCAGGAGAAGCGAAATAATAAAGATCAGAGTAGAAATCAATGAAATAGAAACCAAAAGAACAACAGAGCAGATCAACGAAACTAGGAGGTGGTTCTTTGAAGGAATTAAGAGGATTGAAAACCCCCTGGTCAGACTTAGCAAAAAAAAAAAAAAAAAGAGAGAGAGAAAGGGCCCAAATTAATAAAATCATGAATGAAAGAGGAAAGATCCCAACCAACACCAAAGAAATAAAAAACAATTATAAGAACACATTATGAGCAACTATACACCAGCAAATCTGAAAGAAATGGATGCATTCCCAGAGACATATAAACTATCCAATCTGAACCAGGAAGAAATAGAAAACCTGAAAGACCCATAACCAGTGAGGAGATTGAAGCAATCAGCAGTCATCAAAAATCTCCCAACAGACAAGAGCCCAGGACCAGATGGCTTCCCAGGGAAATTCTACCAAGCATTTAAAGAAGAATTCTATTCTCCTGAAATGGTTCCAAAAAATAGAAAAGGAAGGGAAACTTCAAAACTCATTTTATGAGGCCAGCATTACCTTGATTCCAAAACCAGACAAAGACAACACCAAAAAGAAGAATTACAGACCAATATCCTTGATGAGCATGGATGCAAAAATTCTCTCCAAAATACTAGCCAATAGGATCCAAAAGTACATTAAAAGAATGATTCACCACAAACAAAAGGGAATTATTCCTGTGCTGCAAGGTTGGTTCAACATCCACAAATCAATCAATATGATACAACACATTAATAAAAGAAAGAATAAGAACCATATGATACTCTCAATAGCTGCTGGAAAAGCATTTGACAAATTACTGCATCGTTTCTTGATCAAAACTCTTCACAGTGTGGGAATTGGGGGTACATATCTCAATATCATAAAAGTCATCTATGAAAAACCTGCAGCAAATATCATCCTCAAAGGGGAAAAACTGAGAGATATTCCCCTAAGGTCAGGAACACGCCAGAGCTATCAACTATCACCACTGCTATTCAACATAGTACTAGAGGTCCTAGCCTCAGCAGTCAGACAACAAAAAGAAATTAAAGACATCCAAATCAGCAAAGAAGAAGTCAAACTCTCACTCTTTGCAGATGATATGATACTTTAAAGATTTTTATTTATTTATTTGACAGACAGAGATCACAAGTAGTCAGAGAGAGAGGAAGGAAAGCAGGCTCCCCACTGAGCAGAGAGCCTGAGATGGGGCTCGAACCCAGGACCCCGGGATCATGACCTGAGCCCAATGCAGAGGTCTTAACCCACTGAGCCACCGCCCAGATGCACGGATATGATACTTTATGTGGAAAACCCAGAAGTCTCCACCTGAAAACTGCTAGAACTCATACAGGAATTCATTAAAGTGTCAGGATATAAAATCAATACACAGAAATCAGTTGCATTTCTATACATCAACAAGACAGAAGAAAGAAATTAAGGAAATGATCCCATTTACAGTTGCACCCCAAACCATAAGATACCTAGGAATAGGAGGGACAAGATGGCGGGGGAGTAGGAGGAAGCGCCTTTTCAGCCGGTACTCCAAAGTGAGCTGATTACCTACCAAAGAACTCCGATCACCCATGAAATCAGCCTGAGATCAGAATTATACACGTCTGGATCTCTGCAGGGGCAGAAGACGCCAGTGGGCAGGTAAAGCAGAGTGGGAACAGCGGACTGATATCGGAAGATAAACAAAAGGGGGAGGGAGCCACCAGAGCAACCGGTTGGAAAGTAATACCCCAATACGAGCGAGAGTGCCCTGCCCTGCGTCTGGGGACCAGCATTAACTTGGAGACTGGTTGAAAGCACTCCAAAAGAGCAAAGGATTGTGGGGGAGAATTGTGGGAATCGCCGGCTAGGGACAGGGGCTTAAGTCCCCGGTCCCAGACAGCCTCCCCGGCGCTGAGGCAGAGAGAGTGCGACAGAGAAACCAGCTCTTGGTCCCTAAGCCGCCAGCGCCCCTGAAAATGCCATGCGTGGGTTCTAGCTCCTGTGAGGGGATGGGAGCCAAGCCAGTCGGCAGAACGCGCGAGCCCTACCACAAAGCTTGAGATACGGGCGCATGTCCCTCATGCTCCCCTGAGTTACAAAGGCCTGACTGGTGCTCTTTGACCCGCGCCATTGTTTGAAAGCCTAAGCCGCACACCCCAAACTCTCCCCTGAGAGAGGTGCGCAAAAGCCCAGCCTGGTGCTTACGGACTTGCGCCCCGTTCTCAGTGCCTGAGACGCACGCGCGACCCACAGCCGCCTCTGAAAGAGGTGCACGCAAGCCGGGCACTCCCAGCCCTGGCCAGCGGCAAAATTTCAGTGTGCGATCGCTGCTTGGAACCTCTCTGGCAGTCGGGAGCTCCCAGACAGCTGACACTGCCTTGGCTTTGGGTACAAGCAAAAGATCCTGCACCCCCAGGGTCTGCAACTTGGAACCTGCTCTGCCAGTGGCCAAGGGGGAACTTATTTAGGCTCTGCACCCAGACTGAGGCTTCTCTCTGAGAGGGTGCGGTTTGTTTTCCTCTAAAACTACAAAAACCGTCAAAGGCGGTCAAGGTGAGAGAAAAAAAAAAGTGAACAAGCATAAAAACCGCCAGAGAACAAAAGCCTGCAGAAAAAACCAGTTTCCTCAGAGCCCACCCCCTTGAGGGAGGCGGGAGGACTTAACTCAGGAAACATCTTGACTGACAACCCACGTGGCAGGCCCCTCCCCCAGAAAACAAACCAAGAAAGGAAAAAAAAAAAAAAAGGACTACAAGAGAACAACCACTACTTCATAGGAAAACTTAGTATTGTTCACTCGTTCCCACTATTCCGGTTCTTTTTTTTTTTTTTTTTTTTTTTTTTTTTTTTTTTACACAGAGGTAATTTTTTTAACCTATTTACCATCACAGCGAGCTGTACAGTACATCAAATTCCATAATACCTTTCTAACCTGAACTTTTTGATACATACACCTATGTTTTTCTTTTGCATTTTTATTTTAGTTTAGTTTAGTCTAGTTTATTCCTTTTTATTTTTATCCTCTAATATTCATATAGAGTTAAACTTCAAAGTAATCCCCTTTCCCCAATCAATACTACCCCTATAGGTAAACCAATTTTTAATCCCCTTTCTCTTAGGAAAGTTGAGTCCTTTAACAAAGATATCAAGATACATCCAGGAAGAATCAAAACAACCTTCCTCACACACACTGAGAATTTATAAGAACTCTCCCATCTTCTTCCACCAGTGTTTCTGTGTTTTTTGTGTTTGTCCTGATAGCATATAAATTTTACACTTGGGGTTAATTTTGACGAGGTTCTTTCTTTATTTGCATATATATTTTTTTTTCTCTTGTCATATACTTGTATCAGTCTTTTTATCTCTTTTTGTTTGTCTACTTCATAAATCTTACCTTGGGGCCCATCTGGGCTGAACCTTCTTTTTCATCTTCCCTTTCTTTCCTGTCTCTCTCTTGCTCTCTCTCTTTTTTTTTTTTTTTTACTTCTTTTCTTTTCTTTTTCTTTTTCTTTTCTTTTGTCTCTCATTTGGGTGGGGAATCCTGATTGCTCAGAAGTGTTCCAGGGTGCACTTTGACTGCACCACAGTTGATACATCCAGCTACATCTGTTCAGTCATCTCCCACCAAAATGACTAGGAGGAGGAATGCCCAACAGAAGAAAAATACAGAGGATGGACCTTCTGCAACAGAGCTAACGGCTATCAACATAGACAATATGTTGGAAAGAGAATTTAGGCGAAAAATTATCCAGGCAATAGCTAGGTTGGAGAAAGCCATGGATGACCAAAAGGAATTGATTAGGGCCGAACTGAAAGCGACCAGAAAGGATGTTCACAATGTTAGGGCAGAGCTTAAAGCTACCAGGGAGGAGGTTCACAATGCTCTCAATGAGTTCCGATCTAATCTAAACTCTCTCAAAGTTAGGGTAACTGAGACAGAAGATAGAATTAGTGATCTGGAAGACAAACAGATAGAGAGAAAGGATCAGGAGGAAGCCTGGAACAAACAGCTTAGAAACCACAAAAACAGAATCAAGGAAATAAATGATGCCATGAAGCGTTCCAACGTCAGAATGATTGGAATCCCTGAAGGGGAGGAGAAAGAAGGAAGTCTAGAAGATATAGTGGAACAAGTCCTTAATGAAAAATTTCCCAATCTCACGAATGGAACCAGCGTTCATGTACTAGAGGCTGAATGGTCTCCACCGAAGATTATACATTCCAAAAAAACATCACGACACCTGATAGTAAAATTGAGGAATTATAATTGTAGATATAATCTCTTGAAAGCCACCAGGGCAAAGAGGCTCCTTACTTACAGAGGGAAGCCCATCAGAATAACGTCAGACCTGTCCACAGATACCTGGCAAGCCAGAAGAGGCTGGCAAGATATATTCAGGGCACTAAATGAGAAGAACATGCAGCCAAGAATACTTTATCCAGCAAGACTGACATTCAAAATGGATGGAGAAATAAAGAGTTTTCAAGACCGGCAAGGCTTAAAAGACTATGCAACCACCAAGCCAATACTGCAAGAAATATTAAGGGGGGTTCTATAAAAGAAGAAAAATGCCAAGAATAGCATTGAACAGAAATATAGAGACAGTCTACAGAAAGAAAGACTTCAAAGGTAACTCGATGTCAATAAAAACATATCTATCAATAATCACTCTCAATGTGAATGACCTAAATGCACCCATAAAACAGCACAGGGTTGCAGATTGGATAAAACGACAGGACCCATCCATATGTTGTCTACAAGAGACCCATTTTGAACCTAAAGATACACCCAGACTGAAAGTGAAGGGATGGAGAAGCATCTTTCATGCCAGTGGGCCTCAAAAAGGCTGGGGTAGCGATTTTTATATCAGATAAATTAAACTTCAAACTAAAGACTGTAGTCAGAGATACAGAAGGACACTACATAATCCTTAAAGGGACTATCCACCAAAATGATCTAACAATCATAAATATCTATGCACCCAATATGGGAGCAGCCAATTGCTTAAGAAAACTGTTAATCAAGATAAAGAGTCATATTGATATGAATACACTAATCGTAGGAGATCTTAACATGATTCTTTCAGAAATAGACAGATCATCGAAGCAGAAAATCAATAAAGAAACAAGAGCATTGAATGACACATTGGAACAGATGGACCTCGTACATATATACAGAACATTCCACCCTAAAACAACAGAATACTCATTCTTCTCAAGTGCCCACGGAACCTTCTCCAGAATAGACCACATACTGGGTCACAAATCAGGACTCAAACGATACCAAAAGACTGAGATTATTCCCTGCATATTCTCAGATCACAATGCTTTGAAACTGGAGCTCAATCACAAGGAAAAGTTCAGAAGGAACTCAAACACCTGGAAGATAAAGACCACCTTGCTTAAGAATGCTTGGATCAACCAGGAGATCAAAGAAGAACTGAAACAATTCATGGAAACCAATGAGAATGAAGACACTTCGGTCCAAAACCTATGGGATACAGCAAAGGCTGTCCTAAGGGGGAAATAAATAGCCATCCAAGCCTCCCTCAAAAAAATTGAAAAATCCAGAATACACCAGCTGTCTCTACACCTTAAAGAACTGGAGAATCAAAAACAAATCAAACCAACTCCACACATAAGAAGGAAAATCATCAAGATTAGAGCTGAGATCAATGAGGTAGAAACCAGAGATACAGTAGAAGGTATCAATGAAACTAGAAGCTGGTTTTTTGAAAGAATCAATAAGATCGATTGGCCACACTAATCCAAAAGAAAAGAGAGAAAGCCCAAATTCATAAAATTATGAATGAAAAGGGAGAGATCACAATGAACACCAAGGAAGTAGAAACAATCATCAGAAGTTATAACCAACAGTTATATGCCAATAAGCTTAGCAACCTAGATGAAATGGATGCATTCCTGGAAAAATATAAACTCCCAAAATTGAACCAGGAAGAAATCGACAACCTGAATAGACCAATATCTAGTAATGAGATTTGAAGCAGTGATCAAAAAACTCCCAAAAAACAAGAGCCCAGGACCTGATGGATTCCCTGGGGAATTCTACCAAACCTTCAAAAAAGAAATAACACCTATTCTCCTGAAGCTGTTTCAAAAAATTGAAGCAGAAGGAAAACTTCCAGACTCTTTCTATGAAGCCAGCATTACCCTGATCCCCAAACCAGGCAAAGACCCTACCAAAAAGGAGAATTTCAGACCAATATCACTGATGAATATGGATGCTAAGATTCCCAACAAGATCCTAGCCAACAGGATCCAACAGCACATTAAAAAGATTATCCACCATGACCAGGTGGGATTCATTGGTGGGCTACAATGATGGTTCAACATTCGCATCAATCAATGTGATACAACAAATTAATATGAGAAGAGAGAAGAACCACATGGTCCTCTCAATTGATGCAGAAAAGGCATTTGACAAAATCCAGCATCTGTTCCTGATTAAAACGCTTCAAAGTATAAGGATAGAGGGAACATTCCTAAACCTCATCAAATCTATCTATGAAAAACCCACAGCCAATATCATCCTCATTGGGAAAAGCTTGCAGCCTTCCCGTTGAGATCAGGAACAAGACAAGGAGGCCCACTTTCACCACTCTTGTTAACATAGTATTAGAAGTCCTAGCAACAGCAATCAGACAACAAAGAGAAATAAAAGATATCCAAATTGGTTATGAAGAAGTCAAACTCTCTCTCTTTGCAGATGACATGATTCTTTATATGTAAAACCCAAAAGACTCCACCCCCAAACTTCTAGGACTCATACAGCAATTCAGCAACGTGCAGGATACAAAGTCAATGTGCAGAAATCCATGGCTTTCTTATACACTAACAATGAAAATACAGAAAGGGAAATTAGAGAATCGATTCCATTTACTATAGCACCAAGAACCATAAGATACCTGGGAATAAACCTTACCAAAGAGGTAAAGGATCTGTACTCGAGGAACTACAGAACACTCATGAAAGAAATTGAAGAAGACACAAAAAGATGGAAAGCCATTCCATGCTCTTGGATCGGAAGAATAAACATTGTTAAAATGTCTATACTGCCTAGAGCAATCTATACTTTTATTGCCATTCTGATCAAAATTCCACTGGCATTCTTCAAAGAGCTGGAGCAAATAATCCTAAAATTTGTATGGAATCAGAAGAGACCCCGAGTCGCTAAGGAAATGTTGAAAAACAAAAATAAAGCTTAGGGCTTCACGTTACCTGATTTCAAGCTTTATTACAAAGCTGTGATCACCAAGACAGACACATAGACCAGTGGAACAGAGTAGAGAGCCCAGATATGGACCCTCGAGTCTATGGTCAATTAATCTTCGACAAAACAGGAAAAAATATACAGTGGGAAAAAGACAGTCTCTTCAATAAATGGTGCTGGGAAAACTGGACAGCTATATGTAGAAGAATGAAACTCGACCATTCTCTTACACTGTACACAAAGATAAACTCAAAATAGATAAAAGACCTCAACGTGAGACAGGAATTCATCAGAATCCTAGAGGAGACCATAGGCAGTAATCTCTTCGACATCAGCTACAGCAACTTCTTTCAAGATATGTCTCCAAAGGCAAAGGAAACAAAAGCAAAAATGAACTTTTGGGACTTCATTAAAATCAAAAGCTTCTGCACAGCAAAGGAAACAGTCAACAAAACAAAGAGGCAACCCACAGAATGGGAGAAGATATTTGCAAATGACAGTACAGACAAAAGGTTGATTGCCAGGATCTATAATGAACTCCTCAAACTCAACACACACAAAACAGGCAAACATATCAAAAAATGGGAAGAAGATATGAACAGACACTTCTCCCATCAAGACATACAAATGGCTATCAGGCTATCAAACACATGAAAAAATGTTCATCATCATTAGCCCTCAGGGAGATTCAAATTAAATCCCCATTGATATATCACCTTACACCAGTTAGAATGGCCAAAATTAACAAAACAGGAAACAACATGTGTTGGAGAGGATGTGGAGAAAGGGGAACCCTCTTCCACTGTTGGTGGGAATGCAAGTTGGTGCAGCCTCTTTGGAGAACAGTGTGGAGATTCCTCAAGAAATTAAAAATAGAACTTCCTTATGACCCTGCAATTGCATTACTGGATATTTACCCCAAAGATACAGATGTCGTGAAAAGAAGGGCCATCTGTACCCCAATGTTTATAGCAGCAATGGCCAGGGTCGCCAAACTATGGAAAGAACCAAGATGCCCTTCAACAGACGAATGGATAAGGAAGATGTGATCCATATACACTATGGAGTATTATGCCTCCATCAGAAAGGATGAATACCCAACTTTTGTAGCAACATGGATGGGACTGGAAGAGATTATGTTGAGTGAAATAAGTCAAGCAGAGAGAGTCAGTTATCATATGGTCTCACTTATTTGTGGAGCATAACAAATAGCATGGAGGACATGGGGAGTTAGAGAGGAGAAGGGAGTTGGGGTAAATTGGAAGGGGAGGTGAATCATGAGAAACTATGGACTCTGAAAAACAAACAATCTTAGGGGTTTGAAGTGGCAGGGGTGTGGGAGGTTGGGGTACCAGGTGGTGGGTATTATAGAGAGCACGGATTGCATGGAGCACTGGGTGTGGTGAAAAAATAATGAATACTGTTTTTCTGAAAATAAATAAATTGAAAAAAAAATTTTAAAAAGATACCTAGGAATAAACCTAATCAAAGAGGCAAAGAATCTCTGCACAGAAAACTATAAAGTACTCTTTAAAGAAACTGAGGAAGATACAAAGAAATGTTCCATGCTCATGGATTGGAAGAACAAATATTCTGAAAATATCTATGCTACCTAGAATAATCTACACATTGAATTCAATCCCTATCAAAATACCATCAACTTTTTGCAAAGAAATGGAAAAAATAATCCTAAAATTTCTATGGAACCAGAAAAGACCCTAATAGCCAAAGCAATGTTGAAAAAGAAAACCAAAGTTGGCAGCATCACAATTCCAGACTTAAAGCTCTTTGAAAAGCTGTAATCATCCAGACATACGGTACTAGCACAAAAACAGACACATAAATCAGTGGAACAGAATAGAGAGCCCAGAAATGGACCCTCAACTCTATAGTCAACTAATCTTTGACAAAGCAGAATTCTAATGGAAAAAAGACAGTGTCTTCAACAAATGGTGTTGGGAAAATTGGAAGCCACATGCAGAAGAATGAAACTGGACCTTTTCCTTACACGACACACAAAAATAGACTCAAAATGGATGAAAGACCTAAATGTGGGACAGGAATCCATCAAAATCCTTGAGGAGAACACAGGCAGCAATCTCCCTGACCTCAGCCACAGCAACTTCTTTTTAGAACCATTGCCAAAGGCAAGGGAAGCAAGGGCAAAAATAAACTATTGGGACTTCATCACAATAAAAAATTCTTGCACAGCAAAGGAAACATCCAACAAAACTAAAAGAGAACTCACAGAATGGGAGAAGATATTTGTAAGTGACATATCAGACAAAGGGCTAGTATCCAAAGTCTATAAAGAACTTATCAAACTCACCACCCATGGAATACATAACCCCATCAAGAATATGGCAGAAAACCTGAACAGGCATTTCGGCAAAGAAGACATCCAAATGGCCAATAGACACATGAAAAAGGGCTCCACACCACTCGGCATCAGGGAAATACAAATCAAAACCACAGTGAGATACCACCTCACACTAGTCTAAAATGGCTAAAATAACAAGTCAGGAAATGACAAATGTTGGCAAGGATGTGGAGAAAGGGGAGCCCTCCTACACTGTTGGTGGGAATGCAAAATGGTATAGCCACTCTGGAAGACAGTATGGGGGCTTCTCAAAAAGTTGAAAATAGAGCTCTCCTACAACCCAGCAATCATACTACTGGGTATTTACCCTAAAGATACAAATGTAATGATCCAAAGGGGTACATGCACCCCAATATTTATATCAGAAATATCAAACTATGGAAAGAGCCATTATCCATAGTTCATGGATAATGAAGATGTGATACACACACACACACATGCACTCGCGCACACCATGGAATATTATGGAGCCATCAAAAAATGAAATCTTGTCATTCACAGCAATGTGGATGGAACTAGAAGGTATTATGCTAAGCAAAATAAGTCAATCAGAGAAAGACAATTTTTATATGATCTCTCTGATATGAGGAATTTGAGAGGCAGGGTGGGGGATCATAAGGGGAAGGAAGTGAAAAAAAATGAAACTAGATGGGACCAGGGAGAAAGCCAAACCATAAGAGACTCTTAATATCAGGAAATAAACTCAGGGTCGCTGGGGAGTGGGGGAGAGGGATGGGGTGGCTGGGTTATAAACACTGGGGAGGGTATGTGCTATGGTGAGTGCTATGAATTGTGTAAGACTGATCATTCACAGACCTGTATCCCTGAAGCAAATAATACATTATATGTTAATAAAATTTTTTAAAAAAAGAAAAAGAAAAGAGTATACTTGTTGTGATGAGCACTGGGTGTTATACATAAGTGCTAAATCACTGAATTCTACCCCTGAAACCAACAACAACAATAAAAAGCCATTGATGTTTTCTTATTACTTAGTGGTAGTAAGATTATATATCACAGATGAAGAAATTTTGGTTCTAACAAGTTTAGACATGCGGTTTTTTATGGAGCTGAAGCCCAAGGCAACTGATGTATATGATTTTATCTATTATTTTTTAAAATTTTCATTTAAAAAATGAAATTACCCAAGTGGAAATATTAGTATTTATCAGATTTGCCTAAATAAAATATGTAGTCTGTTTAAAATAAAATAAAATAAAAACCATGTAAAGGGTGAATTCCAAGGATATGGTATATTTTAAATAACTGTTAGTGGCCATAGTCCTTGTTAAAATTAAAGCCAGGAAGTTACTGCTAATTCCCTCCCCAAAACTGTAAGGAATCACCTGTGACCTGCTCTGTGAAACTAGATGGCATTCTGTGCTTCAATCGTATTTTTGGAGAACATTTTGAGTTTAATGTAGAATTACCTGCTTACTGGGATTCATGTGCAGGGATGATTTCAGTCTATCCTAGAAACCATACTTTCCAGGTACTTAAATTTAAAGTAAAAATTTACCTAATTAACTGTCCAATACTCTCTCCTACTTCATGGACAGACATGTATCTGCCACTGGTTAAATAAATTTTCACCAAATTTTTAGTTCTACCTTTAACTTAAATTATGTTACCCTTTCATATTTATATTTTTGTATGTGAATGCATTTGTAACAACACAGTTTACATATCTGTCATAATTATACCCTTTAAGGGTGTCAATACACCCTCACACCACAGTTTTTTGTTTGTTTGTTTATTTGTTTGTTTGAATATTTTATTGCTTTATTTGACAGAGAGAGACACAGTGAGAGAGGGAACACAAGTAGGGGGAGTGGAAGAGGGAGAAGAAGCCACCCCAAGGAGCAGGGAGCCTGATGCGGGCTTGATCCCAGGACCCTGGGATCATGACCCCAGCAGAAGGATAACAAGTGAGGATAACAAGGATAACAAGTGAGCCCCCCAGATGCTCCAACACACCATGGTTTTGTCAAAGACTGCCCTACTATATGTTTGAGGATAAATTTAAATTTTTGAATATTAAAAAAAATCATTTCAGCAAGCATTAAATTTTTCACATAATTTACTCTCCTAGTTTACATTCTTAAAAAGGAATACACCCACACATACATATGAATAGTTTTAAAGCTCATGTTCTATACTGCCAATTTGTCATCAAAATACAACTGTTTATCCACAGTCTCACCAATAATGTTTCACTATTGTATTCATTTTAGTAGTTTAGTAAAATGTAATACTATAACTATTGGTATGGGTGATTATTTTCTGTAAGTATTGAAATCTAAGAAATATTTAGTAAAAGTCAAGAAACACATAAGAATAAATCTAGCAAAAGATGTGGAAGATCTCTACTCTGAAGATTATACCACATTATTATTTGTTTAAAGTAAACAAGTATCTGTTAGCCATCTGTGTGTCTTTTTCAAAAAAGTAACTACTCACGTCTTTTACCTAGATTATTTGGTTTTGGGCTGTGTAGTTTTATAAGTTCCCTATTGTTTTGGATACTAACCCTTTATCAGATATGTCATCTACAAATATCATCTGCCTTTCAGTTTTGTTGATTGTTTACTTTGCTGCATAGAAGCTTTTATGTTGACAAAGTCCCAATAGTTAATTTTTTCTTTTGTTTCCCTTGCTCAGGAGACCTGTTTAGTAAGAAGTTGCTACAGCCAGTGTCAAAAAGGCTGCTGCCTGTGTTCTCCTCTAGGATTTTGATGGATTCCTATCTCACATTGAGGTCTTATGAACAAGTGGGTTTCAGAGGGGCAAGGAAGAGAGGCAAAACAAGAAACAGATTATTAACTATAGAGAACAAACTGAGGGACTGGAAGGGAGGTGGGGGCGTTAAATAGGTAATGGATATTAAGGTACTTATGGTGATGAGCACTGGGTGTTTTATGTAAGTGATGAATCACTAAATTCTATACCTGAAACTAATATTATACTGTATGTTAATGGATTAGAATTTAAATAAAAACTTGGGGAAAGAAAAATATAATTTTAAAAATTACCCAAAAAATAAAGTGAACTTTAAAAAAAAAAAAAAAAGGAAAAATACACCATATTCAAGATTTAGTTGGATATCCACACTCATGGCAGAAAAAAATGTATCTTGACCTCTACCTCACCAAATATCATAATCAATTCTAGATTAAAAACACATCTAAGTGTTAAAGTTAAAACAATAAATCATTTAACATAAAGTATAAGGTACTCAAGAGTCAAGTGTAGCTGCATTATTCATAACAGCCAAAATTGGAAACTACTAATACTCATCAAGGTAAAATGGATCTCTCCTAATGGCAGAGTCATAAAATAGAACATTAGACAGCAATGAACAATCTACAACCACATAGAGCAGTATGGGTAAACTTCACATATATAATGCTAACTGGGAGAAACGGACACAAAAGTGTACAAACTATGTTCTTTCATTTATATAAAGTACAGATATGGGTTAAACTCAATTACAGTATTAAAAGTGGTTAGTCTTGCAGGAACGGTGACTGAGGAGGACATGAGGAGTGCAAAGTGCTAACAATGTGCTTTTTATTTGAGTTCTGGTTATTTGCATTTTGTCAGTTTGTCAAAATTCCCACCAAAATTTTCAGGCTTGGTTTTAGCTTATAAACACCTTTGGGTTTTGGTCTGTGTCAGATTATCGTATTTTCAGATGCCTTTCATCTGTTGGTTCTTGCTTTTAGTATCTTATTTCCTTGTGTGTCTGCTTCTTTTTGAGTTTGTGCTTAATATTGTGTTTAAATATTATTGAAAGTAATCATTTGAAGATTGGACTAACATCATTTTCCTCTAAATGTGATTTTTCTCAATTGTTTTTATTTAGTATTTGGGGTCATAGCAATCTCAAATCATCCTAATTCAAATTTAGTGCTTCAGATTTTCCAGTCCTCTAATCACTCAAAGCCCGGCAGGAGTATGTGTGTGAAGTCTTCTTTAATTATGGTTTATTCTTACTCCTAGGAAACCTTTTAAGATGCTGCCCAATATGGAGTTGGTTTACTTTTGTAAAAAAGACCAATTTCCCAAGAAACTTTCTAACAGATACTGATGTTGGAGCAATTTTCCAGGTTCATCTCAACAAGCTGTCTTGGGATTGCTTCCCCAAGGCCTCTACAAAAGTAATAAATAGGCCTGATGTGCTCCAGTACACCCCCTTTCTTCATGAACCTGAGATCCAAGCATCAGTTCTCAGACGCCACATTCTCATCAGGGCATCCACTTCTTCCATACTGTCTCTTCTTTACAAGAACTGAAGATCCAGGCACCAATACCCTCCTTTTCACTTTAGCCAATAGGACAAATTGCCAAGTGTTCTCAGAAAGCAATGCATTAGGGTCCTTTATGCCTTGATTGGATTTATATCCTATGTAAGAGAAAACAAGGCAGCAGAACCAGGCAACTCTGAGAACAGCAAAAGACAGTGGGTAAGGTGTGCACATGACAGACTTCATTCTCTCTCCCTTTTACCCTTTATTATCTTCTTTCTTCACTTTTCATCTCTCACACAAACATACAAACTTTAATGGCCTTCATATAATCTAATCCCTTAATATTTGAAGGTAATTGGCATCCCCTCCCATCTTTTTAGCACTCTACAGTTTTTAAAGTGCTGTCACATACTCTGTTCTCAAATCTGCAAGAAAGGCTTCATGGGTGGGATGAAGTGGCTTGGGGAGGCTCCGTGCCCTCCTCTTCTTCCTGCAACCAGGGAGCAACACAGGAGGTACCAAAGGACACTTTTCCAACATCAAGTTTGGAACACTTTTCCACACCACTCCTACACTCTCTGCCCCCACTGCAGAGGGCTTTGTGTCTCTAAGCCCATCTGACCACACAAATGCTCAGAACCCATTGAGTCTTGCAGATTCAGAACAGCATTTCCGCACAGTGAGAATCACCAGGTGGCTGCTAAAAAGGACTTGGTTCTCAAAACAGAATCAGTATTTCCAGAAGGGGGCCAAAAAATCAGCTTTTTGTTTTAAAATATCACAGGTGTTTCTCTGCACAGTGAAGCATGGGAGACACCTGCCTTGAGGGTTAGAAAAGCAAAGATATCAAGCCCTCTGGGTGTTCTCTGTCTTTCCCCAGCCCTCTTGCCTGCTTCCTTTTTTCCCACTTGTGAGGCAGATGTCCCAGAGGGTCCTGAATCCAGACAAATGGGCTATGGAAGGAAGTAGTTTCTGATGAGGTCTAAGGAGGTGTAAGACCTTTGTCTCCATGACAGAAACAGTGACGGTAGCCAGTGTGCTCAGGGTTGTGGTCACTCAGGGAGTTACCATTATACTCATTTTCATTCTGAGGCCTGGAGTAGCCTCTGGAATTAGCCCATCAGTTCCCCCCAATATTAGCCAACTGTTCCTCTAAGAGGCAAGCAGTCTTCTACTAGCCTCAAGTTTCCAGGTTTTTACTTTCTCCCAGTTCTTGACTAACAAAGTAAACACATGGTTTGGAACTCCTGGTCAAAGCCTCATCCCTGCCACCAAATCACTCTATGACCTTGAACAGAGTTCTTCAACCAAAACCCTCCCTTAAGTATGGGTAAAATAAATTATCTCATTCATGGTGTTGAACATAGGTGAATTATATGGTGACAAGTGTGGGAAGCTATATATATACAAAGTATAGAGTCTGTGCTAAGAGTTACTCCCATTTTCATTTAAACGCCAAAGAGGTATCACATGATTACTGGAATCTTGGAGTTTGGAATCTTAGAGTTAAAAGAGATCTTAACCACAACCTACTTCCACTAAATGCTTGTTTGACCTCTGAAATGACCACTCAGCCTGTGAGATAACGTTTGAATGCCTTCTGTGATAGGGAATCCACTTCCCCACCATCCCCTTTCATTCGCAGAGTATTAACTCTTCTGTGAGATAGCCTGGCTCTTCTCCTTGTCTCCATTTTACTCCCTAGCTGCTGACTTGGACAGATCATACCCATGTATGGGAAGCCCATGATAGTAGGTTCGGTCACTCATCTCTCCCCATGTACACAGCACCAAGGTACCAGCCACAAGTGAGTCTGCATCTGGGTCACTCTCTGCAGACACAGGTGGGCAGAGCCAGTCTGGGGATGGAAAAGAGACTTGGGCCCCTGATGCCTCTTTTCCTGAGAGCAGGGTTTCCTGCTAGAGAAGGTGGGAGACAATCAGAAATAATCAGAAAAAAAGGACTCCCTTTACAGTCACTCCCATTTAGGTTGTAGAACATTTCAGTTCTCAATACATCCTTTCAGGTAGGTATTGTCTTATTCAAGTATGGCAAAATCATTAGGACATGGACTTTCCAGGAAGAAGAAGGAGACTCTTATTCTGATTCTATCAGCTCCTGGTTAAGCAACTTGGTAAATCATTAACCTAAGTCTTGGTTGCCTGATCAAGAAATTGGAATATTAGAGTCAACTTGTGATATTGTGTGAACTAAATACAAGATTTTAATAGATATAAAACACATTGTCTAACCTTTCAATAAGAGGTAGTTGTTTGTTCAGAAAAACAGTTGTATGTGTTAAGCTAGGACTTGAACCTAAACTGCTGACTCAAAATGTCCTCCCTCCACTCCACCACCCACTCTGGATATGCAGGGAGTGAACTTTGTGAAGATAACAA
The DNA here is from genome assembly GCF_030435805.1 of Mustela lutreola. Lineage (NCBI taxonomy): Eukaryota > Metazoa > Chordata > Mammalia > Carnivora > Mustelidae > Mustela > Mustela lutreola. The sequence goes on along the minus strand of NC_081304.1, from coordinate 46,548,517 downwards.
ACCTGTTCATCTGCTAAATGCTGGGCCTTCTACCCTTCCCCCAAACTGGAGCTCCAAGTTACTCTAATCTCCCCGGTTACTCATTGTCCACACATTTGCAGTTCTTTGTCTGGCTGCTACTTCAAATTCATCATATTCCAGATGGAAATTCCAGAACAGGCCTACTTCCCCCACACACACTGGCTAATTTTTCTGATGACTGCATTTTATCTGTAGTATAGCTAATTCATTTAAGCTTTCGGGCTGATCACTGTACTCCATTCATCCTGTACACATGCAATGATTAATATTCTATATACAGTTCAGTTCCAACTTCATATGTTGATCCTATGCTGTTTCTGATGCTGTGCAAGGTCCTGGGGTACAATAATGAAAATGCTACTGTCCCTGTTCTTGAGGCACTCTCAGTATTGTGAAGAACAGACATTGAAGGACAGGAAAACTATAAAAGTGTACAAAGCCCAAGAAATAATAATGTTTCCTACATGTCTTATGTCTTTTTATGCCTCTATTTCTCCCTTAACTGATTTCTTTTCCATTAAGTGAATAGTTTCTAATGTAGCGTTTTAGTTTCTTTAATGATTTTGAAACTATATTCTTTGAGGGTTGGGTTGTTTGTTTTGTTAGTGGTTGCTCTAGGATCTCCTATATACATCTTAAAATGGGAGAAGCAGCTTCAGATCTATTGTAGCTTAATTTCAGTGGTGTATATACAAACATGGTTTTTATGTAGATCTATTCCCTTTCCCTCTTTTTCTACTATTATATGATATAACATCTAATAATTTACAAGCCCAACAAAATATTGTTATAATTATTACTTTACTCTCTGTAGTCATTTCCTTAGTCAGTACAGGTTTGATCCCACTGACATCCTTTGTGGTGCTATTGACAATATATTACACATATATTATAGATCCATAGGTTCAACAATATATCATACACATATTATTTTCTATACTTGGTCTGTAAATCAGTTAAGGCAAGAAAGGAGAAAATAGCATTTACACTGTATTTTATATTTACATAATTGCCTTTCACTGTTCCTTGTTTTCTGTGTGCATATGAATTACATTTATACTTTCATTTATACTTTCAGTTCAAAAAAACTCCTTCAGTATTTTCTGTGAGGCAGGACTGCTAGGAACAAATTCTCTCAGTTTTGTTTTCCTGAGAAATATTTTATATGCTGCCCTCATTTTGAAAAGTAGCTTCACTAGACATGAAATTCTTGTTTGATGGGCTTTTTGGTTTTTTGGTTTTGTTTCATACTTTAAATATGTTATCCCACTGCCTTCTGGCCCCCATTGTGTCTGCTAAGTGATCTATTAATGTTATTAGAGTTTCCATATAAATAGTTATTAGTTTCTTTTTTTTATTGTGTTATGTTAGTCACCATAAAATACATTACTAGTTTTTGATGCAGTGTTCCAAGAGTCATTGTTTACGTACCTCACCCAGTTATTGGTTTCTTGCTGTTTTCAGGATTTCTTCCAGTATTCACTTTTTAGCCCTTTTATGATGATGTGTCTGTTTGTGGAATTCTCTCTGTTTGCTGAGCCTCTAGATGTGTAAGTATTTTTCAATAAATTTGGGACATTCTCAGTAATTATTTCTTCAAATATTTTTCTGCGCCTCTTTCTTTCTCTCTTTCAATCTCTCTCTCTCTCTTTCTTCTTTCCAGTACTCTACTACATATGTATTTGTGTGCTTAAAGATGTCCCACATTTCTCTGGGGCTCTCTTCATTTTTCTTCATTTTCTCTTTTTTCAGTTTGTATAATCTATAACAATCTATCTACAGGATTACTAATTCTTCTGCCAGTTCAAAGTCACTCTTGACCCCCTCCAGGGAACTTTTTGTTTTAATTATTATACTTAGAAACTCACAATTTCTATGCAGTTATATTTTTAAATTCCTTCCTCTTACTGCTAGTTTTGATTTGATAGGCATTGTCATAATACTTTCTTTTACTTCTTTAAACACGTTTTCCTTTTTTTATGAAAATTTTTTTTGAGGCTTATAAACTTTATTTTCTTTCCAATTTTTTTTCATTTTTTAATTTTTTATTTTAATTCCAGTTAATAAACGTGTTATATTAGTTTCAAGTGTCTGATGTAGTGATTCAACAATTGTATACATTAGTGCTCATCTCGACAAGTGTACTCCTTAATCCCCTCATCTATTTCACCTCCCCTCTGGTAACCATCAGTTTGTTCTCTATAGTTAACAGTCTGTCTCCTGATTTTCTCTTTCTCTATCTCTTTCTTTCCCTTTACTCATCTGTTCTTTCTTAAATCCCATATATGACTGAAATCATATGGTATTTGTCTTTCTCTGACTGACTTATTTCACTTAGCATTATACTCTCTAGCTCCATCCATGGCATGATTTCATTCTTTTTATGAATGACATGTATATACGTATATAATACATATATAATGTATGTGTATATATATTCTTTTTTATAGACAGCTTCCATACCTTGGCTACTGTAAATAATGTTGTGATAAACATGGGGGTACAAGTATCTCTTTGTATTAGTGTTCTTATATTCTTTGGGTAAATATCCAGTAGTGCAATTGTTGGATCATATGGTAGCTCCATTTTTAGCTTCTTGAGGAACCTCCATACTGCTTTCCTCAGTGGCTGCACCAGTTTGTACTCCTCCCAACTGTGCAAGAGGGTTCCTTTTCCTCCACATCCTTACCAACACCTGTTGTTTCTTGTGCTTTTTTTTTTCATGATTCTGACAGATGTGAGGTGATATCTCATTGCATTTTTTTTTCCTCATTGTAGTTTTGACTTGTATTTCCTTGATGATGAGTGATATTGAACATTTTTTCATGTCTATTGGCCATCTTGGCTTCTTCTTTAGAGAAATGTCTGTTCATCTCTTCTGCCCGTTTTTAAATTGGATTATTTGTTTTGGGGGTGTTGAGTTTTATAAGTACTATGAACATACTTTTAATGTCTTCTTTGAAGTGTTTTTCTGTTAAGGCTGTCCTTTCATCACTCTCACAGATGGTTTCTCTTGCCTGCTTTTTATCCAGTTGTATGGGTCATATTTTCTTGTTTATTTTCATGATATAAAAATTTGTTGGAAAATGGACATTTTCAATAATACATTGCTGCAACTCTGGGTACTGAGCCTCCCTTCTGGGTCTTGTTATTGTTACTTATTTATTTGTTTAGTGTTGGCTGAATTATTTTGTTGCAGTCAGTTTTATCCCCACAGTGGTAAGCCTCTGGTGTTGCTCCTCAGGGCAGCACAGCCATAGGTATGCCTACAGTCATTGTGAGCTGACCATAGAATTGGTAAGGCTCCTCCTCTCTTCCCTTCATAACACCCAGCTGTTAAACACCACTGCTTGGCGGTTGATTTTCCTATGATTTTCAGCAATTACCTGGGGCATAAATTGCTCTACCATGTATCCTATCAAACTGTGACTCCATGGAAGGAATAGTATTTTAACTCAATGCTTAATATCTCTTCTATCTCTGGGAAGGTTCCTCCCAGCTGTCTTTTTACTCTGTTTTCTATGACACAGTAAGGATCCTACAGCCTAGGCTATATCAGTATCAGATCCACGAATCTCCTCCCAATTGCCTTTCTCCAGTTATTGAGAGCAACTTTGGGCTTGAATTTATCTGTGCTTTATTGCAAATAAACTCAGTTCTTGGGAGAAGAAATTAAGAGCTATTTTTTAGGGCTGCTTCTAAACCCAAGCAAATCTCTAAGCCATGACTCTGGAGCTGCAGGTGAGGAAATTAGCAATCTTCTCTTTGAGTGACCCCACAATACTTAGACACTGAGCACTCCACACCAAGGTAGAGCCTCCATTCCAGAAGTGGAAGCTAAGCAGAAAAAGGACCCACCTTTCAACTATACTTGTCTAGGGTTTAGCCTCAGCAACAGGTAGCTGAGGGCATGATTAGGAGCACCAATGATCTGCTCTCATGGGAAGAATGTTCTTCTGCTGGGTATAAAGACCTGTGTTCTGAGATGTGGTAGTCTGGAGTGGAGTCTACACATCACTGAGATAGGAGGGAAAGAGGTAGAGTTATGGTTCAAAATGCCATAGCTTCCAGTGTTTTCCACTGAATTTTCAAAATTTTTCTTGAATAGATGTTTCTTCATTTGCTCTTCACCTTTCGAGTCATTTCCAGAAGTTTTAAATTATCATTTTTCTATATTTCTACCAATTTTAGTGTAGAATGGATACTGGAGCATCTCATACTGTCATGCTGGAAGAAAATTTCTTCTTCCATTTTAAATTGTATTTATTTTGTTTTTCATGCAAAAGCAAGACTTCCTGAAGTGAAGTAGTCTTTTTAGGTAGAGGCACTATTTCCCTGCCATTGATGTAATGAATCATTTTTATAAGTTTCTCTTTTTTCATAAAAGAGAAAGTCTTCTGCATAAGAGGACCATTCACCTGATTGCTTAGAATGATACCTTACTTTTAGACTCTTTAGTTCATTAAATGACTATTATTTTGTATGTCTGTTCATTTTCAGAGAGGTAAGTTAGATTTCCTAGAGGTTTGGGGGGGTGAAGGGTAATGGATTAGTGCTTCCCAATATGAAATACTAATGAATATCTACTATAGTATTAATTTCAAGAAGTGTAGGAAAACTAAAATAATGAAAGAGTGGAATAAATTAGAGGAGAAATAAATTTTAGATTGGAAAAGACCCTTAATTTCAACTGGAGAAGCACCAATGAAAAAAGACTGGGAAAACTTTAAAGATTAAAGAAAAAAAATGTGCAGGTAATGCAAGAAGAAAAATCTCTAAGCCTTCAACTGTACTGATTTCTTTTAGTGCTTTAAACACAGGACCTTTCCCACCTCAGGGACTTTGCACATACAGCTCTCTTCCTGCAATGTTCTTTGCCCAGTGCTTGACAAGACAGAATTCTTTTGTCTTTCATGCCTCAACTAAAAAGACATCAAAATGTTAGCAGTGGTTATCTATCTCCACATGGTAGGATTCGGTATAATTTATTTCTATTTCTCTATTTTTTATTTTTAAAATCTTTACTCCTTAAACATTATGTTTTCAAGTGGTTAAAAGATGCAATAGATATTTTAGTCTTTGCTATCTTTGAAATTTGCTTAGTAAGATAAAAACATTGACTTAACTTCTCTCCCAAATAATAGACAGTTGTCCCAGTGACATTAATTGCATGGTGCAACTTTTTCTGCTAATTTAAAGTTTTATCACAATAATCCACTTAATACTACATGCACTTGACTCTGTTTCTAAAGTTTCTATCAAGCTCTAGTGATCTTTCATTCTACCATTAGCACATGCTGTTTCAGAGTCCCGGCTATGTGACAAAGCAGTGACTCCTTACTGTTTTTCCACATTTGCTTAGCTTATTTTCATGCTTATTTGTAAGATGACATTTAGATTATCTTTTATTTATTAAAAACCATGTTAGAATTTTATGTTTTGGTGCATTTAATTTAAGATTACTTCAAGGGAATATGCACCATTACAACCAATTTATCTTTCTGTTTGGTATCATTGTGTATCTATCATTAAATTTGTACATGGTGCCTCACTGGAGATTTTGAAGGTCCTGCCTGACTCCTGCTAACATTTTAATGCATGGATCTGTTTGTTGATAGTGTGGATGTGACTGTTTCACATTATGTTCTATCCTATTTCTGATTAGTGTTTACATGTAAGAACAATAGGCAATGATTCTTAACTTCTCACTGCAGACAAGCTCCTTGTGTTAAGAATATTACTACTTAATTTTATCCTTGCCCATTTTCACATGAAGAAATGGACTATTGAAGGTCTCAAGTAATTTACCAGACAACTCACTGGTGGCAACACTCAGACTGGAATTCAAGGGTTCTGACAATACGATCTTAATAACTGAGAGTGCCATGAGTGTAAGGTCCGTGTACTGTATAAGTGTCCAGTTTCATGAAAACCCTTTTTATTCCTAATGGCATATCAGTTGATTATCTTAGATTTCCCAGATAAATTTTCATTTCAGCAAATAATTTTTCCTTCTCCTTTCCAATACTTTTACTTTGTATTCTTTGTGTAATACAAAGAATACATATACTATCATAGCAAACATAGTAATCTTTAAGCACTATAAGAGTATTTAAGAGGATAGGATTTCATATATGACATTGACATAATCCCTAGAATATTGAGAATGCCAAACTAGAAGTTCCTTGAATGATTAAGGTGCATAAAGATTTTTTTATGTTCTGTTTTAGTGTCTGTTATTTCTTTCTTATTTTAAAAGAAAGTATAAAATTGAGCCTATTTTAATGATACTTTTACAAAACTGAGATATTTTTAATGCTAATAAAACCATTGATTTTGCTTATCTGAATATCCTTGTTCAATAGAGGACACTTAGCAGACATTTGATGGTACTGATGTTGCAGAGAGTTGGGGAAATGGATGAAGGCAACCAGACAGGAGTCTCTGAATTCCAACTCCTGGGGATCTCAGACAGTCCTGAGCAGCAGCGAGTCCTGTTCTGGATGTTCCTGTCCATGTATCTGGTCACAGTGGTGGGAAATGTGCTCATCATCCTGGCAATTGGCTCTGACTCCCACCTGCACAGTCCCATGTACTTCTTCCTGGCCAACCTCTCCTTCACTGACCTATTCTTTGTCACAAATACAATTCCCAAGATGTTGGTTAATCTTCAGTCCCAGAGCAAAGCCATCTCCTATGCAGGGTGCCTAACACAGCTCTACTTCTTGGTCTCCCTGGTGACACTGGACAACCTCATCCTGGCCACAATGGCATATGACCGCTATGTAGCCATCTGCCGCCCCCTCCACTATGTCACAGCCATGAGCCCTGGGATCTGTATTTTGCTCCTCATCTTATGTTGGGTACTTTCTGCCCTCTATGGCCTCACCCTCACTCTCCTCATGACCAGGGTGACATTCTGTGCATCCCGGAAGATCCACTACATTTTCTGTGAGATGTATGTTTTGCTGAGGCTGGCCTGTTCCAACACCCAGACCATTCACATAGTGTTGATTACCACAGGCATCTTTATCTTCCTTACCCCTTTTGGGTTCATGATCATGTCTTACATCCGTATTGTCAGAGCCATCCTCCGAATACCCTCAGCCTCTAGCAAGTACAAAGCCTTCTCCACCTGTGCTTCCCATTTGGCTGTGGTCTCCCTCTTTTATGGGACACTTTGTATGGTATATCTGCAGCCCCTCCAAACCTACTCCATGAAGGACTCAGTAGCCACAGTAATGTATGCTGTGGTGACCCCCATGATGAACCCTTTCATCTACAGCCTGAGAAACAAGGACATGCATGGGGCTCTGGGAAGACTGCTCTCAGGGAAAGCCTTCCAGAGGTTAACATGAGGTAATTTTGAACACTGAAGTGGAAACTGAGAATTTCCTTCACCATGTGCAAAGCATTATCCTATGGGTAATACAAGAGGGATTAGGACAAAGCTCCAGCTCAGAATGAATTTATGTATCTGTGGTAAAGGAAAGACATGTATACATAACCCAAAGTCCCCCAGTCTCAAAAAACCTTGGAAATAAATAAAGCCACACTAACACTAATACCAGAATTTTGTAGGATAAGATCCTTCATCTTATGTGACCACAGTACCACATTGCCACCATGCTCTGGAATCCATGCAATGGAGTAAACCCACCAACTAAAATATACACAATGTCTGAATGGATAAAATAAATATATACGACTATATGCTATCTACAAGACATACCACTTGAGATTTGAGAACACAATAGCCTTGAAGTGAAAGGATGGGGATAAAATATTCCACATTATATGTAGCTTAACCATACGTGGCTGTGTTTATATCAGACAAACAGGACTTTAGGTCAAAAAACTCACCAAAGACAGAAGAGGACATTCTTAAATGATTTAAAGTCAATTTAACATAAAATATAAGAATTATAAATGTATGTGTACCCAAGTTCAGAGGACCTAAGTATAGAAAGCAATACTAACAGAACTGAAGGAGAAATGGACAGCGACAATAATAGTAAGAAACTTCAATACCCTATTTTCAACAATGGATAGATCATACAGGCAGGAAATCAATAAGGAAACAGCATATTTGAAAAACACTACAGACCAAATGGACCTGACAGACACATATAGAACAGTCTATCAAACAGCAACAAATAAGCATTGTACAGTACACATAAAGCATTCTCCAAGGTAGATTACATGACAGGCCGAAACACAAGTCTTTTTTCTTCCTTTTCTTTTCTTTTGGGGTGGGAGTGTGAGAAGACACATTTTATTTATTTTTTTAATATCTAAGTTCAACTAATTAACATATAATGTATTATTAATTTCAGAGGTAGAGATCAGTGATTCATCAGTCTTATATAATACCCAATGCTCATTATATCACATGCCCTCCTTAATGTCTGTCACCCACTTACCCAATCCCTCACACCCATCCCCCACACCCCTCCACTCTAACAACACTCAGTTGTTTCCTATGATTAAGAGTCTCTTATGGTTTGTCTTCCTCTCTGATTTCATCTTTCATATTTTTTCCTCTCTTCCCCTATGATCCTCTGTTTTGTTTCTTAAATCCCACATATAAGTGACATCATATGATAATTGCCTTTCTCTGACTAACTTATTTTGCTTGGCATAGTAACCTCTAGTTTTCATCCACGTCATTGCAAATGGCAGAATTTCATCTTTTTGAGCTGGAGCAAATAATCCAAAAATTTGTATGGAATCAGAAGAGACCCTGAATCACTAAGGAAATGTTGAAAAACAAAAATAAAGCTGGGGGCATCACGTTACCTGATTTCAAGCTTTACTACAAAGCTGTGATCACCAAGACAGCATGGTACTGGCATAAAAACAGACACATAGACCAGTGGAACAGAGTAGAGAGAGCCCAGATATGGACCCTCAAGTCTGTGGTCAATTAATCTTCGACAAAACAGGAAAAAATATACAGTGGAAAAAAGAGAGTCTCTTCAATAAATGGTGCTGGGAAACTGGACAGCTATATGTAGAAGAATGAAACTCGACCATTCTCTTACACCGTACACAAAGATAAACTCAAAATAGATAAAAGACCTCAACGTAAGACAGGAATCCATCAGAATCCTAGAGGAGACCATAGGCAGTAATCTCTTCGATATCAACCACAGCAACTTCTTTCAAGATACGTCTCCAAAGGCAAAGGAAACAAAGGCGAAAATAAACTTTTGGGACTTCACCAATAGTTCATTTTTGCATTTGTTTCTCTTGCCTTTGGAAACATGTCTAGGAGGAAGTTGCTGCAGTTGAGGTTTAAGAGGTTGATGCCTGTGTTCTCCTCAAGGATTTTGACAAATTCCTGTCTCACACGGAGGTCTTCATCTATTTTGATTGTATTTTTGTGTATGGTGTGAGGAAATGTCCCATTTCATTCTCCTGCATGTGACTGTCCAATTTTCCCAACATCATTTGTTGAAGAGGTGGTCTTTTTTCCAAAAAGATGCATTTTATTAATTACCCTACATCTACAGTTTAACTTGAGGTAAAATATAAGCAACACATAAAAAGGTCTATTTCTGCTACCATGTAATATAATTATCCATCATGAATATTCTTATAAAGCTAATAAAAACTGTATGCTATCATATACTCTAGCTTCTCTTATAGCTGGTATTTTCTAGCTCTCATTTTCTGTGAAATCCCAATACATGTAAGATTCTCCCACAAATGGTGTAGAATATCAGAGGGTCCATAATTAGCTTATTACCCCCTCCTTCCCCACCCTGGAGCCTCAAAGTTACAAGTAGAGTTCTAAAATAATGAAGACCATGAAAACTCCTTGAGTCTGATCCAAGCTGGGCAGTGTTCCAAAGAAATACACACCACAATTTAGGTTGCATGATAGTGAGGGTTTAGTGTCATTGAGCTTGGCCAAACACTCATACCTGATCTTAAACGTCTGGTACACCATGCCTTTTGGATGAAAAATAAATGCAGAGGAGATTCTCTGTATACCATCTATAAGCCACATGCTGACATATTAACCTCTTACTTCCTATTAGGTGATCCGGATGGTGATTTTTTAACTATAACAAAAACATATGAACCATAATAGATAGCTTAGGAAAGTGTTTAGTCAAATATACAGATTCTAATTGTTCACTCAGTCACCAAGGAGATCTGTAAACAAAAGGATCATTTAAATGACTCTTCAAATAGAAAAACTAAAGGACTGAACTATCACAAGTGTTTTCTTCACTGCAGAAGATGATGTTCCAGTAGGGGAGATCTTCACTTGACTGGAAAATAAATACCATAGTTGAAGGCTCTGTTGATACATAAAAAATCTGGTGAGTTTCATGCCTGTCATTTTCCCTGTCCTTTTTCCAGCATTGCTATAAAATACTTATAATACATTCCAAAGTAAACCAGCCATTCCAAATCTACAGTCACTTTGCTCTTTATTTCAATTGACAGAACTACTGAAAAAGTAGACACTTCTATCTAAAAGAAGGAAAAATGTTTGTATAGAAGGTGTTTCTGTGGGGCACTTGGGTGGCTCAGTCAGTTAACTAAGTGACTGCCTTCAGCTCAGGTCATGATCCCAGGATCTTGGAATTGACCTTCTCATCAGGCTCCCTACTCAGCAGAGTCTACTTCCTCTCCCTCTGCCCCCTCCCTGCTCATGCTCTCTCACTCTCTCACTCTTGCTCTATCTCAAATGAATATAAGCTTAAAGAAAAAATGAGGTTTTCCTGTTACACAAAGTAACAGCTTGTGGCAGTACCACATCTGAAAACTCTTCTGATCCACCAATACTTTAACCCTGGAGGGAAGAGGTCTAACATGCAGGGCCTGGTTCTCGCTTGATCTGAGAGTTTCCATCAGTCTCTTTATTTCTTCTGTTGCAGGAATCTCCAACTGGCTTGGCTCAGCTGATTCTTGTATCACTTGACCTTTTGACTCACTCTAATCAACCAATTCTGGGATCAACAAGTCTTAGAAATGGTCTAATGACTGTAAATTTAATGAATTCAGCAGAATCTAAGATTCTTCCCATTGGGGTGCTTGGGTGGCTCAGTGGGTTAAGCCGCTGCCTTTGGCTCAGGTCATGATCTCAGGGTCCTGGGATCGAGTCCCGCATCGGGCTCTCTGCTCAGCAGGGAGCCTGCTTCCTTCTCTCTCTCTCTGCCTGCCTCTCAGCGTACTTGTAATTTCTCTCTGCCAAATAAATAAATAAAATCTTAAAAAAAAAAAAAAAAAGATTCTTCCCATAGAGCTGATTTCCAGGTAACTGGGGACTTTGAATGACCCTGTGGGAGGAATGCCATTAACCACCACACAGCCAGGGTTAATTGCCATTTTCCTGCACAGAACATTCACAGGGAAGCCCATACAGTAGCTTCACCAAATTTTGACTGAAGGAGCCATTAACTATTTCTCTGAAAAAGTTGTCTAGTTTTTCAACTTTTGATATTCTTTTGTATTCATCATCTGGAAATGTCACCTGAATGATGTTAAGATCTCCAACATCTGATTCAGTAGTATGAACACTGGGCGATGAATTTATTCTCAGAAGGGTGCTCTCCTTAACTGCGGTCTCAAACATTTCAGGCTTTTTAATGATGAACTAAATTTTAGCTTTGTTTATGAATATCTTCTTCAGCCTTGGAATACCAAAAGGAGACTGCAGTCAGAATGGCACACATTTAAGGAAGCTTTCCGCATAAAAATCTTCTTGGGAAGAGTCAAATAATGCAAATGGCACTTTCAGAGTTTGCTTGAGGCCAAGAACTTCACAGCATTTTTCGTTGAAAATATTTTCAACTTTCTGTTTTAGGTCTATGATTTTGGCATTCCAGGCCACAGAAGAATACTCTCACCCTTAAAGATTAAAGGGAACATCAGAACAATTAGTCTGAGTAGGGGTATGAACTGTGAGGCTTGAGGTCATTGTGGCTTTTTTTCTCCCTAGATTTTTATTTATTTATTTGACAGAGATCACAAGTAGTCAGAGAGGCAGGCAGAGAGAGAGAGGGAAGCAGACTCCATGCTGAGCAGAGAGCCCAATGCAGGGCTTAATCCCAGGACCCTGGGATCATCACCTGAGCTGAAGGCAGAGGCTTTAACCCACTGAGCCACCCAGGTGCCCCTGAGGTCATTGTTATTAGGGCCTTCCACAGTGACTTTTGAATTACTCCCAGGGCTTCATGGTCTTTTCAGGGACTGCAATGCTTTAGTGTTTACTTTATTAGCCATTCCTGGAGACAAATAGTAAATAACTAGTTCAGGTTTTTTAACAGCACAAATGTGATTGTATTATTTCCAAGTATAATCCTTTCAAGTCACAAAACAGAAGTCTTAACAAATCCAGAAAACTGAAATCATTGTATCTTTTCTGACAACAATAGAATGAAGCAAGGAATAAAGAACAAAATGAGAACAGAAATACTCACAAATACATGGAAGTTAACCAATATATTATTGAATAACCTATAGGACAAAGAGGAAGTCAAAAGGGGAATTAGAAAATATCATGAGTCAAATAAAAGTGGAAACACAATATTCACTTCATTAGCACATATACTAAAATTGGAACAAGACAGAGAAGATTAGCATGGCCCTTGTGCAAGGATGACACACAAATTTGTAAAATGGTCCATATTTAAGAAAAGAAAAAGAAAACACAACATGTTGAAACATGTAACACAGCAAAAGCAATTCTAAGAGAAAAGTTCATAGAAATAAAACAACAGCATTTAAAAAAGAAGAAAAATCTCAAAAACAACTTTATTATATATGTCAAGGAACTAGAAAAAGAATAAATTATGTCCTGAATTAACAGAAGGAAGGAAATAACAAAGATCATAATAGAAATTAATGAAATAGAAAATAGAAAACATATAGAAACTAATAATTAAACTAATGGTTTCATTTTTTGGAAAAGAAAAACAAACATAAGCAACACTAGACAGAGAAAAAAGAGAAGACAGATTTTGTCAATTAGAAACAACAGACATCACATTTAATGTCATAGACATAGAAAAACAAAAACATAAAGGACTCATATTAAAAACTACATACCAACAATTAAACAACCTGTAAGAAGTAAATAAGATCCTTGAAACATACCAAGACTGAAGTAAGAATAAATAGAATGTATGGAAAAAATAAATAAATAAAAAATAGATTGACTCAGGGGCACCTGGGTGGCTCAGTGGGTTAAGCCTCTGCCTTTGGCTCAGGTCATGATCTCAGGGTCCTGGGATGGAGTCCCACATCGGGCTCTCTGCTCAGCAGGGAGCCTGCTCCCCCCCTCTCTCTGCCTGCCTCTCTGCCTACTTGTGATCTCTCTCTCTGTCAAGTAAATAAATAAAATCTTTTTTTTTAAGAAAAAAAATAGATTGACTCAGCAATAAAAAATCCAACAACAAAAAAGTGCCATCCTTCAAATATCTAAAGAATCATTCTTAAGTTCTTCCCCCACAAAAAAAATGATAAAGAAGAGGTTTACACTTCCAAACTCATTTTACAAGGCTAGCATCATTCTGCAAGGTGATCACACTGCAAGAAAAGAAAACTACAAGCTCACTTCCATGAAGAATACAAAGGCAAAAATACTCACCAAAAATATTATCAAACTGAATTCAACAGCACACTAAAAGAATTATACACCAATAACAACCAGAATTTACCCAAGAGATGCAAGGATAGTTCAATATATGCAAATCAATCAGCATAGTACAGCACATTAACCTTATAGAGTTTTAAAAACCACGTTTTTTCTTAGTGGATGTAGAAAAAACATATAACAAAATTCAACACTCTTTCATGTTAAAAACTAAAAAATTTTATATAAAGGGCACTTACCTCAACACAATAAGGGGCATATATACAAGCCCACAACTAACGTCATGCTCAGTGGTGAGAAAAACTGAAAGCTATTCCATTAAGATCTGGGACAAAGCAAGGATACCCACACTCACCACATCTATTCAACACAATAAGGGAAGTCCTAATCAGATGAATTATTCAAGAAAAAGAAATAAAAGGTATTCAAATAAGAAAAGAAGAAGTAAAATTACCTCTGCAGATGACATGATCTTATAGGAATAAAACACCAAAGATTCTATAAGAAAACTATCAGAAATAATCAATGAATTCAGAAAATGTGTAGCGTACAAAATCAATGCACAAAATCAGCGATATTTTTATACACTAACAATGAATTGTGAGAACAGGAAACTAAGAAAGCAATTCCATTTACAATAGCATCCAAAAGATAAACAAAATACTTGGGAATACTTAAAGACAAAAAAAAAAAAGACTTGTACATTGAAAATTATAAAACACTGATGAAGGAAATGTTAAAATACATATAGAAAGACATCTTATGTCCATGGATTAGAAGTATTAATTTTGTAAAAATGTCCATGTTACCCAACATGGTCTCTTGAGTCAATGCAATCCCTATCAAAACTCCAATGTTATTCTTAACGGATATAGAAAAAAAAACCCAATCCTGAAATTCATTTGGAACAACAAAAGACCCCAAATAGCCAAGGCAATCTTGACAGCCAAGACAAACTGGGGGCATCACACTTCCTGATTTCAAAATCAATAGTAATCAAAACAGTATGGTGCTTGTATAAAGGCACACATATAGACCAACTAAACAGAATAGAGAAACCCAAAACTAAACAGAATAGAGAAACAGAATAGAGAAACCCACACATACACACTGATCATTGAAAAAGGTGCCATACTGATATTTAGTAAGAGATAAATATCCTTTTTGATGGTCATCAAAAAGAATGAAATCTTGGAGCATCTGGGTAGCTTGTGATCTTAGTGCCTCGGAATTGAGCCCTGAAGGGAATCTGCTTCTCCCTCGCCCTCTGCCCCCCTCCTACTCATTCTCTCTCTCTCTCTCTCTCTCTCTCTCTGATAAACAAATATCCAGGATCTATAAAGAACTCCTCAAACTCAACACACACAAAACAGACAAGCATATCAAAAAATGGGCAGAAGATATGAACAGACACTTCTCCAATCAAGACATACAAATGGCTATCAGACACATGAAAAAATGTTCATCATCACTAGCCCTCAGGGAGATTCAAATTAAAACCACATTGAGATATCACCTTACACCAGTTAGAATGGCCAAAATTAACAAAACAGGAAACAACATGTGTTGGAGAGGATGTGGAGAAAGGGGAACCCTCTTCCACTGTTGGTGGGAATGCAAGTTGGTGCAGCCTCTTTGGAGAACAGTGTGGAGATTCCTCAAGAAATTAAAAATAGAACTTCCTTATGACCCTGCAATTGCATTACTGGATATTTACCCCAAAGATACAGATGTCGTGAAAAGAAGGGCCATCTGTACCCCAATGTTTATAGCAGCAATGGCCAGGGTCGCCAAACTGTGGAAAGAACCAAGATGCCCTTCAATGGATGAATGGATAAGGAAGATGTGGTCCATATATACTATAGAGTATTATGCCTCCATCAGAAAGGACGAATACCCAACTTTTGTAGCAACATGGATGGGACTGGAAGAGATTATGCTGAGTGAAATAAGTCAAGCAGAGAGTGTCAATTATCATATGGTTTCACTTATTTGTGGAGCATAAAAAATAGCATGGAGGACAAGGGAATTAGAGAGGAGAAGGGAGTTGTGGGAAATTGGAAGGGGAGGGCAACCATGAGAGACTATGGACTCTGAAAAACAATCTGAGGGTTTTGAAGGGGTGGGAGGTGGGAGGTTGGGGTACCAGGTGGTGGGTATTGTAGAGGGCACGGATTGCATGGAGCACTGGGTGTGGTGCAAAAATAATGAATACTGTTATGCTGAAAATAAATAAAAAATAAATTTAAAAAAAATTTTTTAACTTAAAAATAAATAAATAAATAAAAAGTACAGACACCAGAGCTTACTCTCTCTGCCATCTGTGGACCCAGCAAGAAGTGGCTGTCTACAAACCAGGAAAAGAATTCTAACCAAATCCAACCCAACTAGCATCCCAGTCTCAGACTTCCAGCCTCCAGAACTGTGAAAAGTAAATATCTCTTGTTTAAGTCACCCAGTCTTGGGATTTCTTGTAAGTCAGGCCAATCTAAAACAATATAACTTCAAGTTAACAAATAGACCAAAAAATCCTGATATTTATTTACTTCTCATATATCTTGGTATCTGTTGATGGGCCAACAATGTTAGAAATACATACATAATTCATAACTTCACCTATTTAATGTATAATATTGATTTTTATGATCTTCATTTATAATAAAAATACAGATTGTTATAATTGAGATTTTTACATAATTATGTATTAACATAGTTTACATTTCTATTGATAACAATGATCTAAGGATTTAAAAATAAAATGTAATTGTGTTCAAATACAAAATTTCACAATAAATAAGTATTAAAGTAAATGGAAAAATTGAAGTTATTATTTTTGAACTGATTTCAAAAAGTTTTCTTCTAAAACATTACAATTATGTGTGACAGACAAAATAAAATTTAAAATAATAAATATAAACTTTTTACTGAATGAAATAAAAACTATTGATTTCTTAAAATTTTAATTAAATTTGTTTTATATCATAAAAAATAAAACGATTTTCAAATTTAGCATTCAAAGTTCATCCAGTTGCCAACGTAAACTGTCAAATCATATTTCATACATGTTATATTGGCCTACATGTATAAACATTACAAGTAATATAAATCATTTAATATTTCAAATGTTTTCAATAGCTATGTGCAATTGTTATGGATACTGAACTGGAAGAAACAGGACGCTCAGCACTTTAAGAAACAACACTTCATTCATGCACGAATCCATTGCACACATGCTATTATGAAAGGGAGGGCTTAACAAGTTACTCAGTCTTTTCTCTGACCTCAGAGCTCCACTGGTCCAACCCTTCCTACACTCTGAATCCATGGCCACAACTGACACCAGCAGAAGCACAGCACACAAGGCTTTACAATATTAAGATGTAGGTGCTTCTCTCTCAAAACCTTGGGAAAGTGAAGTGGAGTCTTGCTTGCCCTGGGGCTTGAAGGCTCTAAATTACAAGAGTGGGTTTTCTGGTTCCAGACCCTGCTATGCCAGAACCGAGCTCCAGATCCCCAGTAGAGGAGGCACCAATGTGTGTTTGCAAGGTGTAAGAGATCTCTCTGAAGAAGTGGGCTCAGCTGGGGTGATTATGGACCCACACCGCACCTGAGGCCATTTGGCAATATCTGAGGATAATTTTGGTTCTCACAGCCGGAATGAGGAGTAATGTCGCTGGCAACAAGTGGGTGGAGGTCAAGGATCTGGCTGAACATCTTACCGTACATAGGAGAGCACCTACAATAAGGAATTATCCAGCCAAAAATGTCAGTAGTGCCAGAGTGGGGCAAATGTGGCCCAGGAGAGGGGACCATGTTGCCCAAGATTAAGGGCAGGTCTATAAAAGGCTGCATCTGGAGGGAAAACATGTTTTATTTGACCTGAAGAATATTAATTTTTATATGAATTGTCAATATTAGAAGCTGAAAGATTCTCATAAAAATCCAAATGAACAGTTTATAGTTTAATAATTATAGTTTAATCCAAATATGTAGTTTAACAGAATGTGCTCCCAAGAATTGGACCAGTCATCCAATTCATTAAGCAATGTATTGCTTAATACATTGGAGACATAACATGTTGGACACCTGTACTAACAGAGGCCAGACACAGGGCCAAATAACTGTGAGATTATGTGATCCTGGGTCTATATTACTACACAAAAGCTACCCCCTCTAACTCAGTAGCACTTTGACCTTTGAGACAGGGCATAAACTCTCCCATTTATCAGCATGTTTCCTTGTCTTTTTGGTATTTCCTTTCTCAGAAGGAGGTAACATTTACTGGATTCATAGATATATCAAAAATGGAAAAATAAATAATTACGCTTTTCAGGAAACAGTGAGAATCTTTCTGGAATGTATGGCATCCCAATATGTTTAATAAGCATGCATCAAAGAGCACTGTGTCAAACCTATTTTACAGTAAATGAATCTTACAATGATCAGTGTACAAAAAGTTATGATATGAAAAACTTAAGCAAAAATAAGACAAATTTTTAGTTTATTTTTTCTTATGACTATAAAATTAGAAATGATATTATACAATGCTGTTGTATTAAATGAAATAATTGACTGGCCTTTATACTTTTTGGAGATTTCGAGTATAAATGATGGTCTTTAGGGTTTAGCAAAAATAATGTGCTTCAAACAGAAACAGGCATCTACGTCTTGCCACACGACAATATAAACATAAATAATATCATTGAATTCACTGTTTGTGATGTTGATGAAAGGTTTGATCTTTTCATGGAAACTTTGGGAAAGATTTCCTAATAGAGACAATATCATGAAAATAGCTATGTTTTTATTGGAGTAAAAATAACTTCAAAATTTTAATGTTACCTGGTCAATATTATTAGTAAGTCTATGACAAACTACACTCTTGATAGTATTGGTAATGAGATTAACCTTGTTTTTAAAAATTAAACCCAAAATGGCAATATTTTGCAAGACACCATATGAGTTCATTTATTATATTTTTCAATGTTAAAATGTCAAAAATAAAATGCATAATACAACAGTACTTAATATCATGAATTGAAAATGCTCCCAAGAATTGAACCAGCTGGCTAATGTTCCACTTTAAAAAACGGGTAAACAAGGCAGTAACCTTCAGCACTACATGGAGGTCAGGCACAGGGCCAGAAGGTTTTGGAAATGTTTAAAGAAAGTTACTTGTGTCACACACTAATTTAAAAAAAAAAAATCCTCTCATATCACTTGTGAAGATTTGATTCAATACATGGCCTTAACTTAACACTGCAAACATGTAAACATTCTGAATATTTCTCTGCAAATACATTCACAAATAACTGCACAAATATTTCATTCAATTGATGGATACCCTTAAATATATGTACTTTGAAAACATAACTTGGCAAAGAAAAATGAAAACTACTCAGTATAACTAAAATATATTTAGAGAAATGAAAACAATGACTGATCTACATATATGAAATTACAGAGTTGAATGATGAGTTCTTTTTTTTTTTAATTAAATTTATTTATTTTCAGCATAACAGTATTCATTATTTTTTCACCGCACTGGGTATGGTGAAAAAATAATGATGAGTTCTTTTTAAATGTTCATTTATTTCCTATTTTTTTTTTACAATAAAATAACATTATATGTTATATGAACCTACTACTTCACCTTTCCCAACTAATATGATGGTATAAATGAAGATGGAAAATTAAAGTTAATATTAGGAACATTGTGCAATACTGAAAAGTATTATGACAACATTGGAATATCAGAATTCTACTTATACCTCCGAAAAAGTGACCTTAATTATAAAAATGTCTGTGCAAAGATTTGATCCATATTCAAAGTACATGTGTTGGTGAATAGCTCTTATCTATTATTAAGTAGAAAAAAAAAATCTAAATATCACTCCCAGTTAAATGGACCCAAGCTTAAATTCTCTACTAAACAATTCAAGAAAAAATAAGGACTCCACACTGACATCTTGGTCAGAATAAATGGTGCCAGGATTTGCTTCCAAATCAAAGGAGTTATAAAATCCAATAATGTATCTACTGATTAAGTATTTCTATTTTTATTTAGAGTTCATTTGATATCAGGGTTAAAAAATAATCTCCAGTGGCATATATTTTGAGTTATGATAGATGAATACTCCAAATATTAATAAAATAAAGTACCTTTTATCATATTTCTGCAGCTGGTTTTTCTTAAATCTGATACACTTTACACTCAACTACATTAGCTGCTTGGCCACTGGGATATAGGTTTAAAACTCCTGTTCTAGGGGCGCCTGGGTGGCTCAGTGGGTTAAGCCGCTGCCTTCGGCTCAGGTCATGATCTCAGGGTCCTGGGATCGAGTCCCACATCGGGCTCTCTGCTCAGCAGTGAGCCTGCTTCCTCCTCTCTCTCTCTGCCTGCCTCTCTGCCTACTTGTGATCTCTCTCTGTCAAATAAATAAATAAAATCTTTAAAAAAAAAAAATAAAAATAAAACTCCTGTTCTATACTTTATGATTATATATGAAAAAGATCATTATTCAACCAGAAAAACAAAGATATGAAAGAAATAAATGAAAGCACAATCAACTGACAAGTGAGTGAAACTGAATAGAACACACCATTACAATGGAGGAATGTGATTCTATAGTCTCAAGATGCAGCATAGTGTGGTCGTGAGGATCTTGGGCTATAAGACAAATGGCCTAGGCTTCAATCTGAACTTCTTATTTGATGTTAGATGGTAAACTAACCTTTCTATCATTTTAGTTATAAAATGGGGATAATAATAGGACCAACATCATAGAGGTGGTAGGTTAATAGATTGGAAAAGAACCTGACACATACAAAAGCACCCAACAACTGTTTGCTATTTGTTTTCTTTCAAAGAGTGATTTTCTGCTCTGGCTCAAAAAAAATAGTTAGAATTAAAGGATAGAATGAGGCAGGCATACGGATGGAGAGAGGGAAATATGAGATGCTTTTAGACATAGTGGAGAATAAGGTGTATATCGAAGCTAAGAGCTCCAGAAGTCTCTGTGTTCTGTTGGGTTTTATTCTTTCTTTGCTTGTGCACATTACTGAGGATTCCTAGGCAGGAAAAAAGCAATGATTACAGTAATGTTTTAAGAAGATAATTCCTGGGGGTGCCTGGGTGGCTCAGACAATTGAGTGGCCAACTCTTGATTTAGGTTTGGATCATGATCTCAGGGTCATAAGATAAAATCCTAGGCTGGGGCTCCACACTCAGCAGGAAGCTGGCTTCAGGATTCTCCCTCTCCCTCCACCACTCCCCCTGTTCTCCTTGTATCTATCTCTCTCTCTCTCTCTCTCTCTCTCGAGGATAGATGAATCATGAAGAAGAAGAGAAAAAAGAAGAAGAAGGAGGGGGTGGGGACGGGGAGGAGAAGAAGGAGAAGGAAGAGAAGGAGGAAGGGGAGGAGGAGGAAGAGGAAGAAGAAGAAAGAGAAGAAGGAGAAGAAAGATGAAGAGGAGGAAGAGGAGAGCAGAAGGGGGAGAAGAAGAAGTAGAAGAAAATTCCTAAATTGAAATGAATAAGGTATTTTGCACAAAGGTATATAAATCTTATTTTCAAACTTCAATGCCACCTGGCAAGAGGGAAATAAGGACTCAGAACAGACTGGTTTGCTGCCCCCAACTCTACCTCAAAACAGCTAAGTGGTCATCATAGTTTCATATTTGCCTCTAATATGATATCAAACAAAAAGTTTGAAGGGTTTAAAATTGAAAGGGAAAAAACATGGATTAAGAGTAATTTTTCATTATCAATATTACTATACCCACTGAATTAAATAATGTGAAAATCTCAATTGTTACCACTTTAGAGAGAAAGATGTTTTATTTTTCCAAAAGACTCTTCCCAGGGCTCCCTTCATGTCTCTGTTCCTCAGGCTGTAGATGAAGGGGTTCAGCATGGGGGTGACCACAGTGTACATCATGGCCATGACAGTCTCCTTAACAGTAGAATTATTAGTTGATGGGCACAAGTAGAGACCAATAATTGTCCCATAAAAGAGAGACACCACAGAGAGGTGGGAGCCACAGGTGGAGAAGGCCTTGTGGATGCCCCTAGCAGAAGGGACCTTGAGGATGGAGGATACAATCCGCACATAAGATATGATGATGAGCAGGAACGGGATGACAAGAATGAGCCCTCCCATGATAAATATCACCAATTCATTAACACGAGTGTCAGAGCAGGCCAGTTTCAGCAGAGCAGACATATCACAGAAAAAGTGGGGGATTGTGTTGTCTGCACAAAACCACAATCTGGCCATGAGCAGAGTGTGTAACATAGCGTGGAACATGGTCAGCACCCAGGACAGCACCACCAGGGAGAGACAGAGCTTGGGGCTCATGATGGTGGTGTAGTGCAGAGGGAAGCAGATAGCCACATAGCGGTCATAGGCCATCGCCACCAGGAGGAAGCTCTCCAGGTCTCCAAAAAACAGGAAGAAGTACATCTGGGTCAGGCAGCCAGCATAGGGGATGGAGGAGACTTGGCTCTGCATGTTCTGCAGCAATTTGGGCATTGTGACAGACGAGAAGCAAAGGTCAGAGAAGGATAAATTGCTGAGAAACAAATACATGGGCGTGTGGAGGTGGGAGTCCAGGCGAATGAGGACAATGATGAGAAGGTTCCCCAGGATGGTGGTGACATACATGGTCAGAAACAGGGCATAGAACAGGTCTCGCTGATCTGGATCAATGGGCAGACCCAGAAGGAGGAAATCTGAGACAACAGTTTGGTTCCTTTCTGTCATTCTGTGATGCTACCATATTTATGAAGAAAATAACAGACCTTAAAATCCAAATATAAGAAATAAACATATGTCTATTGCATGTGGCCTATTGTCAAATGTATGGATGAGTGAGGATTAAGGCACAGGTGGCAACTGGGTCTATTGAAACTACTCCATCAAAGTCTCCAGTGACATCCAAGTCTCTGAATCAGATGACAGCACATTTAACACCAATGATCACTTCTTCCTTTGTAAACCTCTCCTGTCTCTTGATAATTGTGATACCTCAGCTTCATGTTCTTCCTGCCTGCCTTGCAATACCTTCACCCACTCCTTACAGAGCTCCCCCTTCCCGGTCATCATTTGAATGTTGGTTGTCCTCAGAATGTTTTCCTTCTACACTTACCCTAAATATGAAAGTGAATCCCAAATGTATTTATTCAGCCTACATAGCTCATCTGAGCTATAGATATGGGTGTTCAGTTCCCTGAAGACCATCTTCCCTATGTGTCTCACTGTCACTCTGAAACCAATCTATCTTAAATGTCTGAAGTCTTGTCCTCCTTGCCCTGTAGGTGCTCCACTCCCAGTAGCTCTAGTAGTTCCGTGACTGGCAGTACCACCTACAAGGTACTCAAGCCAGACTGAGGGCTCCCTTCATGCTTGTCACTCATTTACTGTATGTTACCAATCTCCCTTTCTACTCACTTCTCATATAGACCCTGCTACCCATCCCACAGCCATCATTCAGGTCACTCAACTTTTCTCACCTGAACCATCACAACCAATCTGGTCTCTCCATATTTACTTTCACTCCATTCCATCCCATTGACATTACCCAGAATTGTTCTTTTTATGACTCAAACCTGCTTGTGCCACTATTCTAATTGAAGAGTTTCCTCTTTCTGTTAACATAAAGATCAAAATGGTTAACATGACCCACAAACTCTTTTATTTGATCAGATCAATTAGCTCATGTTTAATCCTCTCTCCACTCCAGGCATACCAATTATTTCTGATTTTCTCAAAGGCATCCTGCTTATATCCCACCATATCACATCATGTCTTCCATTTACTTACACAAGCTGTCTGTATTTCATCCCATTCTCTGTCCTAGGAATTGGCCCAGACCATTAAATCAGGATTATTTGCTCTTTGCTAGGTTTTAAGGAAAGGGAAAATTTCTATCCTGTTCATTGCTGAAGCCTAAAATCTAGAACAATGTGTGGAGAAAGAAAGAAAGAAAGAAAGAGAGGGAGGGAAGGAGGAAGGGAAAGAAGAAGGGAGGGAGAGAGGAAAGGAGGAAGATAGGGAGAGTAGGAGGAAGAGAGGGAGGAAAGGAGGAAGGGAGGAATGTAGGAAGGAAGGAAAAGGAAGAGAAAGAAAGAAAAGAAAATTTATGCCACCCAAGGGATTTCCTATTTGTTTCAACAGACACCAAAAATTTTGGAGGTTGAAACATCCACTGACACCGAGCCTTTCCAAATCTGGGCTCCCTTATCTAAATCTGCTGTACTGATTTCCAGATACTGTCCTGCAGACTGTCCAGAATTTCTTTCCCTGGGTCAGCACACTACCCCATCTGAAGCTATCCTGCTCTATGTCTTACACTAATCTACGCAGACAACAGTGCTATCAATTTTTTCCTTAAGATTTGCCCCACACAACATCAATATTGTAGCTTTGGGAGGTGGGCAGGAACAAATTAGAAGAAACTAGACAGATGTAGAAGTTGGGAGATCATGGAAAAGTGAAAAAAAAAATGAGGATAATTTCCAGTCTCTTGGATCTATTTCTGGTCTCCTCCACATAGCCTTCCCACAGTGTGACGAGCATTTCAGGATGAGAAAATATCTACTAACCCTGAAGAGAAAGAAAAGTGCACTCACTGCAGGACATTCACCAAGATCCAGGGGCTTAAACCAGGCATATGCATATGTTCTCACACTTGGACAGAGGACAGAAAGATCTGTTATTAGGTATTACTGGAGGAAGGAGCCATCTCTGACTTCTCAGGAATTTCCTTTTCTGGGAAACAAGTGGGATCCATCTACTGTATAAAACACCTGATTAAGAGCCTAACTCAGAGATGACTATAAATGTTGCCATTGAGGAGCCATATAAACTTTACCTACTCCTTTCATTTCTCTACATCTTACCTCCTTCAGCTTTAAAATATCAGTACTGGCTTGTTCCTGCCCACCTCCCAAAGGTGATCAACAAGGAATAAGTTGTTGATCAACTTATTCAAACTGAAATCTCTTTTGAAAAATCTCTGCAAAACACAAAGGACTCTGTCATGAAATATTTACAAATACTATTTGAAATACATATTGAATCTGGTGACACAAATGAAGCTATTTCTAGAATGTTAAGCATGTGTTGTTGTTGTTGTTTTTTAATTTAGACTGCCTGAAGAACAATCCCACAGAGTCACATCATAAAACCTTAGTAACCTGAATGCTAAGAAAAAGTCTAAGGCATGTACCCTCCAGCCTAACTTACCAAGTATGTTTCAAGGGGACGTCAGGGTTTTTTTCCAGGACCCCTCACTCTTTTATTTATTATAAGCTCATGGAGACTCAGACTCTGTAATCAACACCTGAATCTATACCATCCCTTTTCATTTTCTCATTTTGTCTTCCTGAGCCTGGGGGACTTTGGGTCCCAGTGGAACCTATGTCTTGGGGGTGGGAGGGACATTAATAACAAACAAAATAAATTCCAAACCTCCCTGGGACAAATCCCCTAGGATGTCTAAAGCAGGGACTTCTTAATTACTGGCCATATTTAGGTAGGGGGAGAGGCAACAGAGGAAATAGCTCATACCCCAGCCCCACCAGGAATACACCCTGGTTACCACAGTCCAGAAGACTTCTTCCTTCTTTGACGTCATTATTTTGACTCCTGACATATTTATTTGCCTTCTAAAGTGCTTAAGTATGCCTTCTGAAGTGCTTAAGTATGCCTTCTGAAGTGCTTAAGTATGATAACCTATTTTTCTAGAGAGTTCAATTATTGCTCCTGAAATATCATCCTGAAAACAGGAAAAGAAACTTTCCTTGTTGATCAACTTATTCAATAATTGAGTCCCATAATTTATCCCTGCTACATTTAGAAAAAGTAACTGTGACTTATTTTCACACATTGCTTGTCACTTAGTGATGAAATCTCATTGCAGTCTGTAAGCACAGTGCCTTCACTACACCCTCACTTTCCTAGCCACTCCCAGCCACATTTGACAACTGTGTCTTGGATCTTGGATCTCTGTGAGGCAACTGGATGAAAAGAATAGATGGAAAGAAAACAGTGTTCTCAGCAAACTAAATAACTTGTGCAAAGATTTAAGAATTAAAGATAATATGGCATATTCAGGGAATTTGAGCAAGTTCAGCACAACTATCACATATTGTTGAAGGAGGAAACGCAAGGGCCAGGGTAAGAGAGTCGGGCAGAGGACTGGTCAGGCAAAATCTTGTAAGGTGTGCTTCTTCATCCTAAAGGCCATCTTCATTCTCAGAAAAACATCTCTAAATAGTTTTAAGGAGAATTACGTGTTAAAATTTCATTTTTAGGACAGTAATTCAGATTAGAGGAGAATTCACTCACATTAAAAAAGGAGAGAAATCATTAATTCAGTACCCCAGTTTAGAGATAATGGTTACTTGAATTCAGATAGTAGCAACAGGGTTTCAAGGTGGATATATTAGAAGAATGTGTCACTTATTAACACCCACTAAATGTCTTAAACAAACTAACATTTCTTGACATGAGGCTCTCTGGATATAAAATAAACAAATCTCTCCATTCACATAGAATATAGTGGGTTGCATCAAACAATGTGCTGCTGCAATGATCATTTTTAAAGAACAAATTTTTACATCATGAAAGGCATCAAAGAGTAGCAAAAGCAACAAAAGCTACATAAATTAGTTTCAGAGAGAGACAGAATGTTCTGAGATGAGGTGAGTACAACTGGCTAATTTTATGTTAGAGGCTACTTCCTGAGTCTGGGCACAGACTGAGACAGGATATATGCTAAGGAAATATGAAGCATCAAAGCTTATAGCAGTTGTACAGTACTGGAAATCTGAGGGGACATAAACACATGGCTGCTTTTCCTCTGGACATTTAATGAATCTCATGCAATTCCAGGGAATGAGGATGAGTTTTTTAAAAAGGCAGCACAAAATGTCCTACAGTCCTTCAGAACTGAAAACCAAGGTTCATCAAAGGAAAGGGGCTTCTTTAAACACATGCCTGGCCTTTCTGTCAAGATTACTTGCCAAAATTTGAAGTTTTATGGTGCAAGACAATAGAGAGCTAGGAGTAAAACAAACTCTAAAGAGAACCTCCCATTATTTCTTAGAGCTGAGGAACTCATCAGGTTCTCAATCAAAAACGTAGGAGAAATACACCCTAAGAAGTAGTAAGTCTGCAGCCCAGCCCTAGGCCAAAATCAATCCCTGGCTGTAATGGAGTGATCAGCCCTTTCACCATATCTGCATAGCAGGAAAGGGAGAACCATCTCTGGCAGAAGATAACATCATCTGGAGCCACAGCAATACTAATGGTAATAATGTCCAGCATACAATGAAAAAGACCAGAAATATGGAAGATGCAAAACACTGTGGCCAATAATAAAGAATAAATAAATAAATAAAAGAGAAGTAAAAGGAAAAGGAAAAGAAAAAGAAGTAGCAAAGACAAGCTGATTTTAGAGGTAGCAGATAAGGAATTTAAACTATAGCAATTAATATCTGAAAATAATAAAGGGATCATAACTTTCATCAGCAAGTGACATATATAAAAAGAAATCACTGGACATCCCAGAAGTGAAAAACAGAGTATCTGGAATTAAGAATTCAGTGAATGAGTTTAACAGCCAACTGGAACTAGCAGGATACAGAACTAATAAGCTAGAAGACAGATCAATATATAATACCAAAATTGAATTAAAAATTTAAAAGAAGAAGTTGCTGTGGCTGATATTGAAGAGACTACTGCCTATGTTCTCCTCCAGGATTCTGATGGATTCCTGTCTCACGTTGAGGTCTTTTGTCCATTTTGAGTTTATCTTTGTGTATGATGTAAGAGAATGGTCGAGTTTCATTCTTCTACATACAGCTGTCCAGTTTTCCCAGCACCATTTATTGAAGAGACTGTCTTTTTTCCACTGTATATTTTTTTCCTGTTTTGTCGAAGATTAATTGACCATAAAATTCAGGGTCCATATCTGGGCTCTCTACTCTGTTCCACTGGTCTATGTGTCTGTTTTTATGCCAGTACCATGCTGTCTTGGTGATCACAGCTTTGTAGTAAAGCTTGAAATCAGGCAACGTGACGCTCCCAGTTTTATTTTTGTTTTTCAACATTTCCTTAGCAATTTGGGGTCTCTTCTGATTCCATACCAATTTTTGGATTATTTTGGATTCTTTGAAGAATACCGGTGGAATTTTGTATCCAAAGGCAAAGAAAACAAAAGTGAAAATGAACTTTTGGGACTTCATTAAAATCAAAAGCTTCTGCACAGCAAAGGAAACAGTCAACAAAACAGGATCTATAAAGAACTCCTCAAACTCAACACACACAAAACAGACAATCATATCAAAAAATGGGCAGAAGATATGAACAGACACTTCTCCAATCAAGACATACAAATGGCTATCAGACACATGAAAAAATGTTCATCATCACTAGCCCTCAGGGAGATTCAAATTAAAAACCACATTGAGATATCACCTTACACCAGTTAGAATGGCCAAAATTAACAAAACAGGAAACAACATGTGTTGGAGGGGATGTGGAGAAAGGGGAACCCTCTTCCACTGTTGGTGGGAATGCAAGTTGGTGCAGCCTCTTTGGAGAACAGTGTGGAGATTCCTCAAGAAATTAAAAATAGAACTTCCCTATGACCCCGCCATTGCACTCCTGGGTATTTACCCCAAGGATACAGATGTCGTGAAAAGAAGGGCCATCTGTACCCCAATGTTTATAGCAGCAATGGCCAAGGTCGCCAAACTGTGGAAAGAACCAAGATGCCCTTCAACAGATGAATGGATAAGGAAGATGTGGTCCATATACACTATGGAGTATTATGCCTCCATCAGAAAGGACGAATACCCAACTTTTGTAGCAACATGGACGGGACTGGAAGAGATTATGCTGAATGAAATAAGTCAAGCAGAGAGTGTCAATTATCATATGGTTTCACTTATTTGTGGAGCATAAAAAATAGCATGGAGGACAAGGGGAGTTAGAGAGGAGAAGGGAGTTGTGGGAAATTGGAATGGGAGGTGAACCATGAGACACTATGGACTCTGAAAAACAATCTGAGGAGTTTGAAGTGGCAGGGGGTGGGAGGTTGGGGGAACCAGGTGGTGGGTATTAAAGAGGGCATGGATTGCATGGAGCACTTCATGTGGTACAAAAATAATGAATACTGTTATGCTGAAAATAAATTTTAAAAATTTTTAAAGAAAAATAAACAGATAAGATCATAAGAGCTATATGGGCACACACTGAAGATCTAACATATGTAACATTGAAATCCAAAAAAGACAGGAGAAAGAAAATAAAAAGGGGGATCAATATTTGAGAAAATAATGACTATTTTCTGAACCAATGAAAGATAGAAAACTACAGGTTTAGTTTGCTCAGTTAACCCCGCTGTATAAATTCAAACAAAACTAAATCTACACATATGAAAACAAATCTAAAGAAAAATCTTAAAGCAACTGGGGTTGAGAGTAAGGGAACATTATCTTCATAAGAGAAACAATTAGAATGGCAGCTAACTTCATAACAGAAATGATGAAGAACAAAAAACAGTACCATGCCATTTGTTAATAGAGATGATATACAGTAAAAACATTCTTCAAAAATGAATAACATTTCCTGACAAATAAAACTACAGGAATTTGTCACTCAGGACTCCACAAAGAAAAATTTTAAATATTAAAGGAGATGTTGCAGGCAAGATGAAAATGATCATAGACTGAAACTTAGAAATGAGATTGGAGTCTCGTATCTCAAACATACAGAAAGGGTAAGCAAATGACCAATTATTGAAATACTGCCTCTACAAGACAAAAAATTATAATGTCCTGTGAAGTTTAAAACATGTGTGGAGATAAATTTCATGATAATAACAATGTGAAGATAAAAGGTGGTTAATGGAGTTTAAATGTCCTAAGATTCTAGTAAAATCATAGAAATGATAAAAGAAAAAAATAACTTGCATTCAGTTGTAATAAGTCAAGGATGCATGTTATAATCTCTACAGTAAAAGAAAAATAAAACACTGTATAAATAAGAAGTATATATAAGGATAAATAGATTTAAAATATTAGACTTTTGAATTTTGAAAGAAGATAAGAAAAGGAAAAAAGAATACAAACAGATGGGTAAAAGAAAATTTTAAGTGAGATGCTAGATATAACTTCAAGCATATCAGTAATTACATAAATCTAAGAGGTTAAATACTCCAAATGAAGATTAAATTTTTCAAACAAAATAAAAAAATAAAAACCCAGCTATAAGCTGTTTACAAAACACACATTAAATATAAGGATTCAGAAAGTTTAGAAGATATACCCTGTACACAAAACTCAAAAGAAAATATATACAGTGGAGATGTTTTTAAGGAAGCGATAATATTGGAGGTAAAGAGTGATATTTTGTAATTAAAAATAAGTTAAACTAGTAGGATGATATCACTATTCTAAATTGGTATATGCTTAAAAGGATAGCTTCAGAATATATAAAGCAAAAAATTCTAGAACTAAAGTTAAAATTAATAAAATATATATAAGAATTTTAAAATAAACAAATGCACCATTATTCCATTCCAGCATGAAAGCAATCATAGACAATGTGTAACTGAATGGGGAGGGGTGAGTGCATGGATGCCAGGTCATTAAGCATCTGCTTTCAGCTCAGGTCATGATTCCAGGGTCCTGGGGATTTGTATCAAGCCCATGTCCAGCTCTCTGCTCAGTGGGGAGCCTGCTACTCCCTCTCCCTCTGACCTCCACTCTGCCACTCTGCTCCTGCTCTCTCTCACTACCTCTCTCTCTCTCTCTCTCTCAAATACATAAATAAATAAAATCTTTGAGGGAAAAAAAGAAAAAATTATGTAACTGAATGAGCCTATGTTTCAATAAAATCTATTTATAAAAACAAGTGACATGTAGATTTGACTCACAAACTATAGTCTGTTGACTCTTAATTCAAAACAAACATACAAAATAGTGAGATATTTAAAGCTTTCCTCAAAGATCAGTAATGTCATTATCACCACATTAATTCAACACTGTACTGGAAGACCTAGTTGGTGTTAGAAGTCAGAAAAAGGAAATAAAAGATGTAGGGATTGGAAAGGAAAAAAAAAATGTCATTGTTCACAAACCTGAATGTAAACATATAACATGCAAGAGAATCTACAGATAAACCAATAGAATCAGTAGATTTCTCCAGCAAGATCACCAGATACATGGTCAATATGTAAAAATCAAGTGTGTGTGTATATTTATATGCTATATACTACATATATACTATATATATTATACTATATTTGGTATAAAAAGTAAACAAGTAGAATATATATATATATATAAACATATAAATGGTTAACAACTAGAAAACAAATACATATAATAGTAAACAGGTAGAAAAAAATCTTCAAATGTTACCATTTAACAAAGTATTTTAAAGATATAAAATTCATAATGGGGAAGAACTCTATTAAAAACCACACAGTGTTACTGAGATTAAAAAAAATAATAATAAGTCTTCCAAAATGGAGAAATATACTACATTCCTGGTTTAGAAGGTTCAATATTGGAAAGATGTCCATTCTATCTCCAAGTTAATCTAATTTCAGTGCAATAAAAATTAAAATCCTAAGAGATCTTTTTGAGGAAATTGACAGGCCTATTCTAAAATTAAATAGAAATTCAGGGCCAAGAATAGTGGAAGAAATACTGAAGAAAAAGATAAATCCCATTAGAAGATATAGTAATTAGGGCATCTGGGTGCTCAGTCAGTTAAGCATCTGCCTTTGGCTCAGTCATGATCCAAGGGTCTTGGGATCAAGCCCCATATTGGGCTCCCTGCTCAGCAGGGAGTCATCTTCTCCCTCTGCCCCACCCCACCCTGCTCATGCTCTCTCTCGCTTTCACTCAAATAAATAAGTAAAATCTTTAATATATATATAATAATTTAAAAGTTGAGTATTGATTCAAGGATATAAAAATGCATAGGACAAAGAGTTCAGGAACAAATTAACATTATTAGTCACTTGACTAATAATAAAGATTTACACAGCAATACAGCAGGGACAGTATGGCCTTTTTAATAAATGGCACTGAGTCATTGGATATACATACTTTGGAAAGAAAACTGTATCTTGATTGCTCCCTCACCTGATATAAAAATCAAGTCTAGATTGACAACAGATCTAAATGTGAAAGGTAAATCCATGTATCTTTTGGAGGAAAATATAGGAGAATATCAGCAAAGATTTAGCAAAGATTCTTAAACAGGATACAAACAATACTAACTACAAATTAAAAATTGTTAAGTTGGAGTGTTTTCCTGTTTCACAGTATCCATCATTAGCTGAATGAAAGACAACCACAAAGTTGAAGATGTTACTACATACATCTGACAAAGGACTCTTAAACAAAATACATAAAGAACTCCTATAAATCAACATGAAAGGGTCAGGAAACATGAAAGGGTCATAGAAAAAATGGGCACAAAACTTGAAGAGATAATCTACACAAGAGAATATACCTGTGGAGAATAACCACATGAAAAGATAGATGCTTAACTTCCTTAATCAGAAGGGACATGCAAATTAAAACTACAGTAAGATACCACCACACACCCACCAAAAAGCTCCAATGAGAAGGATGGAAAATACCAAATTGTGTTAAGAATGTGGAACAACTGGAACTCTCACTGGCTGCTAAAGGGATCATACCAATACTATGTTAAAACTAGTAGGGGAGATGGAGGAGGAGCAAGATGGCAGAGGAGTAGGAGACCTAAATATCATCAGGTCCCAGGAGTTAAGCTAGATAGTTATCAAACCATTCCGAACTCAACAGGAGATCGAAGAGAAGAACAGCAATTCTAGGAACAGAAAACCAACTGCTTTCTGGGAGATAGGACATGCAGAGAAGTGAATCCGAGGTGCTATATGGAAAAAGAGACTTCGGAAGGAGGGGCCAGCTCCCGCCAAACGGTAGAGCAGAGTACAAAATCGGAACTTTTAGAAGTCTGCTCCACTAAGGGATGTTGCTCCAGAGGCTAAGTTGGGGGGGGGGGGGTGGAACACTTGCTGGAACAGTGTGGTCTCAGGACCCACAGGGTCACAGAAAGACTGGGGCTGAGTGTGGCAGGGCTCCCAGGTATTGGGGCAGGGAAGCCGGCTGCAGAATTGGAGATAAGGAGGGGGATCTCACCTCAGGGCTACCTTAAACTGTGATCCAAGGCAGAATTGGACCACTGCTCTTTGGGCAGGGACACCACAACTGGTAGATCCGGGGAGAGTCCTTCCTTCCTCCTCTGGGAGGAGCAGTGCAGAAGCATGCTGCAGGAATCTGCTGGGTTTGGAGATGCCAAATGGCACCATGCTCAGACACAGGCTGGGTGAGCTCAGTGTGCAGCAGGAGGCCAGGGAGACAGGAGTGATTGACTGTTTTTCTCTGAAGGTGCACTGATGAGTGAGGTCCTGAGCTCATCAGTCTTACACACTTCACAGCACTCACCATAGCACATACCCTCCCCAATGTCCATAACCCAGCCATACTTTCCTTCCCCACCCCTCACCCCCCACAACCCTCAGTTTGTTTCCTGAGATTAAGAGTCTCTTATGGTTTGTCTCCCTCCCTGGTCCCATCTTGTTTCATTTTTTTCCCTCCTCACCCTGTCCCTAAAAGTCCTCATATCAGATAGATTATGTGATAATTGCCTTTCTCTGATTGACTTATTTTGCTTAGCATAATACCCTCTAGTTCCATCCATGTCATTGCAAATAGCAAGATTTCTGGTTTTTTGATGGCTGCATAGTATTCCATCATGCATATATGCCACATCTTCATTATCCATTCATCTGTTGATGGACATCTAGGCTCTTTCCATAATTTGGCTATTGTGGACTTTGCAGCTATAAATATTGGGGTGCATGTACCCCTTTAGATCACTACATTTGTATCTTTAGGGTAAATACCCAGTAGTGTGATTGCTGAGTCATAGGAGAGCTCTATTTTCAACTTTTTGAGAAGCCCCCATATTGTTTTCCAGAGTGGCTACACCAGCTTGCATTCCCAGCAAGAGTTTAGGAGGGTTCCCCTTTCTCCACATCCTTGTCAACAAGTCATTTCCTGACTTGTTATTTTTAGCCATTCTGACTGATGTGAGATGCTATCTCGTTGTGGTTTTGATTTGTATTTCCCTGATGCTGAGGGATGTTGATCACTTTTTCATGTGTCTGTTGGCCATTTGGAATGTTTTTCCATTTCTTTGTGTCTTCCTCAATTTCCTCAATTGAGTATTCTCTGGTTTTCCGAGTACAGAGTCTTTACCTCTTTGGTTAGATTTATTCCTAGGTATCTTATAGTTTTGGGTGCAATTGTAAATGGGATAAACTCCTTAATTTCTCTTTCTTCTGTCTTGTTGTTGGTGTATAGAAATGCAACTGACTTCTGTGTATTTGATTTTATATCCTGACACTTAACTGAATTCCTGTATTAGTTTTAGCAGTTTTAGAGTGGAGTCTTTTGGGTTTTCCACATAAAGTATCATATCAAAGAGTTTGACTTCTTTGCCAATTTGGATGCCTTTCATTTCTTTTTGTTGTCTGGTTTTTGAGGTTAGGACTTTTGGTACTATGTTGAATAGCAGTGGTGATAGTGGACAGCTCTGGCATGCTCCTGACCTTAGGGGTAAGGCTCTCAGTTTTTCCCCATTGAGGATGATATTTGCTGTGGGTTTTTCACAGATGGCTTTTATGATATTGAGGTATGTACTATCTATCTCCAAACATCACAAACATCATGATTTTTCATTCTGGGTCCAATTGTTCTATTATCTAAAGTCCCTATATGCCTTTCAGCTATTGGCTTTTGCTTTCAGTATCTTGTCTCCTTGTGTGTCTGCTTATCTTTGGGTTTGTGCTCAAAATTATATTTGAAAATGGGATTGAGAAAAATAACTTGAAGTCTACTTGATGTTATTTTCCTACATCAGATAAGATTTTTTTTTAACTTCTTTTACTTAGTACTCAGAGCCACTAGCCATCTGGGATTATCCAAATTCAATGCTTGAAGTGTTCTGGACCTCTGATGATTCAAAGCCAAGCTGAAGCATGTTTATGTAGCTCTTTCTTTCCTGCTAATATAATTTCTAGGGCACGTTTTAGGATTGCTGCCCACAGTGAAGCTTGTTTACTCCTTGTAAACGAGACTTATTTCCCAAGACCTTTGCATGTAGACATTAACAGTGGAGCAATTATCCAGGTTCATCCCTACAAGCTGTCTTGGGATTGCTTCCCCTGCGTCTCTCCAAAACTGATATATAGCCCTGATGTGGCTCCAGCTCATTCATTTTTTTCATGAACCTCATATCCAGGGTTCAGTTCTCAGATTCCACAAGTTCATCATAGCATCCACAGCCTAAATTCTTTTGTGCAGGCACTGAAAACCCAGGCACCAATTTCTATCCTATTCAGAAATAATGTCTTAGGGTCTTTGTGTCCTGACGGAATTTTAATCCTGAAAAGGAAACTGGAGACGTTGTACTACACAATTCTGTGACCAGCACAGAGAAGTGGGTAAGGTCTGGACATCTCAGACATTCCTTGTCTCTCTTTCCCTCTCTCTCTCTCTCTCTCTCTCTCACACACACACACACACACAAAACCTTTCTTCTCCATTTATTCTCATGAACATACTCATGAACCCACATACTTTAAAATTTTCCATATAATCTAACCCTTTAGTATTTGAAGGTACTACAACAATCCCTCCCATCTCTTAGCACTCTAGTTTTCAAAGTGTTGTCACATGCTGTCACTCTTGATTCTCAAGCCTGCAAAGAGGGCTTCATGGGTGAGATATGGAGGCTCACAGATAATGCAGGTAGAGAGCAACACCAGAGGTATGAAAGGACAGTTTTCTAAGGCTGACTTTGGAGCCCTTTCTCATATTGTCCCCCACCCCCCTTCTCTCCCTTCTTCACCCAGCCACACTGCAGAAAGCCTTGGGCTCTAAGGCCATCTGACCTCACAAGTGTCCAGAAACCACTGACACTTACAGACTCAGAGCAGGAGTTCCCAAAACACACCATCAGAATTAACAGATGATCACTAAAAAGGACTTAGTTCTCAGAACACAACCAGTATTTCAAGGAAGGAGGCCAGAAAATCAGCTTTTTGTTTTAAAGTATCACATGTGATTCTGAGGCACACTAAAGTGTGGGTGATGCTGCCTTGAGGGCTAGAAAGCAGAGCTATCATTCCCCTGGGTGTCCTTTGACTTTTACCAGCCTTCTTCCTTCCTTTCTTCTTCCATCCTGTAAGAAAGATGTGCCAGAGAACCCTGAATCCAGGCAAATAGGTTACACAAGGAAGTAGTTTCTGATGGGGCCTAAGGAGGTGAAATATCTTTGTCTCCATGGAAAAGCAGAGATGGTGCCCAGTGCTCAGATCTGGGACCCTCAGGCCATTACCATGGTGCTCTTTATCATCCTCAGGTCACTTCTGGGGTCTGGTAGTGGTCTCTGGGATGAGCCTATCATGCCCCATTTTCACTGAAACTCTTTGCTTTCCTAAGAGGCAAGCAGCCTCTTCAACTTGAAGGCTCACATGCTCAGAGAAACAAAGGAGTTAAGTCATAGTGTAGAAACTTAGGAGAACTATATGAGTAACAAATAGATATGGGCACACAAAATATCATGTCCTAAGGATTACTCCCATTTTAACTCAAATGCCAAAGGACAAGCACAAGATTACTCTATAATTTGGAATCTTAGGGTTAAAAGAGAGATTAACCATCACCCACCTCCACTACATGCTTGAACCAACTCCAAAATGATTACTCAGCCACTATATCATAAGCTGTTTGAAAGTCTTCCATAAAAGGAAGGAAGGAAGGAAGGAAGGAAGGAAGGAAGGAAGGAAGGAAGGAAGGAAGGAGAAGGGGAAGGAAAGAAGGAAGGAGGAAGGAAGGAATGAAGGGAGGGAGGGGAAGGGAAGGGAGTGAAGGAGGAAGGAGAGAAGAGAGGAGGGAAGGAGGGAAGGAAGGAAGGAAGGAAGGAAGGAAGGAAGGAAGGAAGGAAGGAAAGGAAAGGAAGGGGAAAAGACAAGACAAGTAAAAGAAAGTCTTCTGTAATGGGGAATCACTTCCCCTGGCCAGCCCCATTTGCAGGCACAGCCCTTAAATCATCTGGGAGATAGCCTGACTTGTTTTTCTATGTCTCTTTCATTTCTTATCTCCTGACTTGACCAATCCACACCGCTTAGCATGTGAAGGCCATAATGCATTCTCTCATTTTTCTCTGCTCCTTGTCAGCAGCACCAAGGGGCGAGCCACAAATAAGTGTCCCCTCAACATCCTGGGTCACAGCCTGCAGACACAGGTGGCTAAAGCAGCTCCTATGTGAGTTGGGAAGAACCATGTCCAGGATAGAGACAAGAATGGGGCCCTCTATCCCTCTTGGTTCTAAGAGCAGCATTTCCTACTGGAGCCGAGGTGGCAGGCAGTCAAAACATAGGGAAACGATAAGAAAAGGACTCCTTCTGAGATCCTCATACTGGCACCTCCCACTTACACAGAGCTTTAAGTTGAAGAAGTGCTTCCACATTCAGCATTTAAGTCTTCTCTAAACCCACAGTGAGGTAGGCATCTTTACTCTTGTTTAATGTGTGGCATAGCAGTAAGGGTGTGGACTTAGAGGCAAAAGGAAAGTCAAATCCCAACTCCATCAGTTACTAGTTTTGAAGGAATTGGATAAATCCATACCTCCCAATTCTCAATCACCTCGTCTATAAAATGGGATAATAAAAAACAAATAGTGGGCGCCTGGGTGGCTCAGTGGGTTAAGCCGCTGCCTTCGGCTCAGGTCATGATCTCAGGGTCCTGGGATCGAGTCCCGCATCGGGCTCTCTGCTCAGCAGGGAGCCTGCTTCCTCCTCTCTCTGCCTGCCTCTCTGCTTACTTGTAATTTCTCTCTGTCAAATAAATAAATAAAATCTTTAAAAAAAAAAAAAAAACAAAAAAAAACAAATAGTGCTGTTGTATAGACTAAATGAGGAGGCAAGGGTGGGGGTTCAGGAGGGAGAGGTGACAACTCACATGTCATCTGGTCAGATACTCTGTAAAGAGTAATAGTTTGTTCAAAAGGCACTCGTAGATGTCAAATTGAGATTTGGACCTAAACATATGACTTAAACTTTCCTGTCACTGTAACATGGACACCAAACATCTGGGAATTCAAATGTTTTCATTGAGATATACTATACACTGAGCCTCCCCATGCCCACCTCACCTGTATACTGGAGCTCCAAATTACTGTACTCTTGTAGGTTACTCACAGTTCCCACAGCTACATTTGCTCCCTACACTGAGATTGCTCAGAAGACCTCTTTTTTAAGAGCTTCTGACATGAAATGTCAGATTTCACTCCAGAAAGTATAATCATTTATTTCATCAGATATAAAACTGCCTGTTCATCCCATCTTTTGATAAGTAATAAAGCCATATGTGCATATGCTTTTGACTTTGACCTTCTTTTTTGAATTGCACATCCATATCTGTTGCTATTTTCCAAGGAGGATTGGCAACTTTATTACCAGCTTGAAATAGTTATTCCTCTATTAGCATATTAAGCCTTTGTCTATCACATATATGGCAAGTATTTTTCCTTTTTGGCATTTTTATTTGTTTGTATTTTACCACCGTTTTATAATGTTTTGATGTAAGAGGTATTTTACTTTTATGAAAATAAAATATGGCATAAATTTTCATAAGTTTTATTTCATAATTTTCACAATTTTGCATTGTTTCCTGCTATCAGTGCCACTCTTGTGAATGTAGTTTTTCTCTTGTTGCTCATGCTTTTGCTGTCACATCTTAGAACCCTTCACTAAATCCAAAATCACAAAATTTCTCCAAATTTTCTTCTAAGAGTTTAATAGTTTTAGCTCTTACATTCAATCTCAAATTGATCCATTTCATATTAATTTTATTTAAATTTAATTAATTAACATACACTGCATTATTAGTTTCAGAGGTAGAGTTTAGCGATTCATCAGTTGCACATAACACCCAGTGCTCACTACATCAAATGCCCTCCTTAATGCATCACCTAATTATTTCTTTCCCCCACCCACCTCCGTTCAGCAACCCTCAGTTTGTTTCCTAGAGTTAAGGTTCTCTTAGTTTGTCAAATTAATTTTTATATACAATGTGTGATAATCCAATTTTGGCATGTGGCTAGTGGTCCAGCACTTTTTGTTGAAATTATCTTTAACCTCCTGTGTAATCTGCATACCCTTGTCAAAAATTAGTTAGCCATAGGGACACCTGGGTGGCTCAGTTGGTTAAACAACTGTCTTTGGCTCAGGTCAGGATCCTAGGGTCCAGGGATCAAGTCTGGCATCAGGCTCCTTGCTCAGCTGGGACCCTCCTTCTCCGTCTGCCCACTCTGCCTGCTGTTAGCCCTGCTTGTACTCTCTCTGTCACTCTGACAAATAAATAAAATCTTTTCTTAAGAATCTCAGTTGAGCATGGATACATGGGCTTATTTCTGGACTCTCAATTCTATTCCATTCATCTATATGCCTATCCTTGTGCCAATACCAGATTGTCTTCATTAATGTTGTTTGTAGTAAGTTTTAAAATTGGAGAATGTAAATTCTTGTTCTTGTTTTTCAAGATTGTTTTGGCTATTCTGGTTCCTTGGAATTCCATATGAATTTTAGAATCAATTTGTACCAATTTCTGCAAAGAAGTCAGCTAGGACTCTAAAAGGAATTACTTTGAATATGTAGATCTATTTGGGGACTATTACCAGGTTAACCATGTAAGACTAAGTTATTGATTTGAGATCTTCTTTCTTTCCTAATATAGGCATTTACAACAAAAGTATTCCTTCTAAGCACTGCTTTAGCTGCATCCCATAAATTTTGGTATGTTATATCTTCATTTTCATTCATCTCAAAGTATCTTCTGTTTTGGTTGTTTTTTTTTCTTTGACCCACTGGCTATTTTGTAGTGTGTTCTTTAATTTCCACAAATATGTGAATGTTCTCAAATTTTTCCAGCTATTCATTTTTAATTTTCATTCCATTGCACTTAGAGAACATATTTTGTGTTATTTTTTCCTTTTAAATTTATTAAGGTTTGTGTTATGTCCTAGCATATGGTCTATCCTAGAGAATATTCTAATGGCCCTTGAAAAGAAGCTTGTCCTGTTGTTGTTGGGCAGAGTGTTTTATAGATATCTGTCAAGTACAGCTGATTATACTATTGTTCAAGACGCACCTGGGTGGCTTGCTCAGTCAATTGAGCATCCAACTCTTGGTTTTGGCTTAGGTCATGATTTCAGGGTTGCAAGATCAAGTCCCATGTCAGACTCTGCTTCAGATTCTCTACTTCTCTGTCTTCCTCTGTCCATTCCCCTGCTCTCTTCCTCTCTCTCTCAAATAAATAATAAATCTTTAAAATATATACATATAGTATTGTTCTCTATTCCCTTGTTGTTCTTCTGCTCAATTGTTCAATCCACTACTGAAAGTGTGATGTTCAATTTACCCTTTTAACCTATAAAATGTCTTCATTTATTTCTAAAAAAATTAAAGTTTATTTTTAATCTCTAAAATCTACTTTTGTGTTTAAAGACTAATGTATAGCCACTCTAGTTTTTCAGAGGTTGCTGTTTTCCCATCTTTTCATTTGCCATATTTCTTACTGAATTTTCAAAGATGTTATTGAACATTTCTTCATTTGCTGCTTGCCCTTAGGACAATTTCTATCAGTTTTAAATCCTTTTATTTTGATATTTTCACAACCTTCACTGGGGAGTGGGTCATTGGACTTCCTCACATTGTCATGCCAAAAGTTGATTGCCTACCATTATATTTTTAAGTTTCATGATCTTATTTTTCACCCAAAAGGAAATTTTCTTAATAGAGGAGCACTCTCTTTTGACAGAGGCAATATCCTCCTGCTATTGGTATCATTCAATAATTTTTTAAGTTTTCTTTCTTTATATAAAGTGTTTTGCATAAAAGGATTATTCACCTTAATACTTGGAATGATACTCTTCTTTTAGACTTCTTTTAGTCTATTCAAAACACTACTTTAATCTGTCTATTCATTTTCAAAGAGACAGGTTGGGGTTTACTATGGGTTTTTTGGAAGAGATGGAGTAACATTGCCAAAATGAAATGTTAATTTATTGTTAATGTATAGATATAAATTCCAAAAAATGTACCAAAAAAAAAATAAGGAGAGAATGAAAGAATATTCTCATAAAATGAAGGGAGACATAATTTTAAGATTGGAAAGGACATTCTAAGTCAGATAAATCAGTGAAAGAGAAACATCCTTCATATCTCAAATAATAAAAACATCAAAATATGAAGTTACCTATCTCCACACAGTGGAATTCAGTTTAAGATTAAATAAAAAATCATGTAGACAGCAATATAAAGTTATTCAAGAAAAGTATATAGTAGGGGCACCTGGGTGGGTCATTGGGTTGGGCCTCTGCCTTCAACTCAGGTCATGGTCCCAGGGCTCCTGGGATTGAGCCCCATGCTGGGCTCACTGCTCAGCGGGGAGCCTGCTTCCCCCTCTCCCTCTGCCTGCCTCTCTGCCTGCTTGTGATCTCTAGTCAAATAAATGAATAAAATCTTTTTTTAAAGTATATAGTAAATCACAATACTGCCTTGGAGAAAATTACTCATCACACTGTTGAAGGCCTAAGATAACTGAAACAAAAACCTCAAGGTATGTTCACCAAAATGTTACAGTTGGTTGCAAGGCAGAATTTGTGATGATGTTTGCTTTCTTTCACTTTAAATTTAAGTAAATTTAAATGTAAATGTGGTTCAGTATTACCAGAGCTTTCAGTGTAATAGGCACTGAAAAAGTATTTGATTAAAAATGGAAATCCAGGGACACCTGGGTGGCTCAGAGGGTTAAAGCCTCTGCCTTCGGCTCAGGTCATGATCCCGGGGTCCTAGGATCGAGCCCTGAATTGGGCTCTCTGCTCAGCGGGCAGAGAGCTTCCTCCTGCTTCCTCCTCTCTCTGTCTGCCTGCCTCTCTGCCTACTTGTAATCTGTCAAATAAATAAATAAACAAATCTTTTTTAAAAAACGGAAATTCATAGCTAATTATTAAAACACTATTGGTAAAATACAAATAGAAGAATAGTTGCTAAATAAATATAACCTCTGCTTTTAAGGCTTTTTAACTTTTTAACTTCTAAGGCTTTTTACTGCACTTAGAATAAAATTTTAAAACCCTAACAAGGTTCTGAATGACCTGATTCCTGCTTACCTGTACAACCGTACATCTCACCACTCTCTTCACTCCAGCCCTACTGACCCATATGTAACTCCTTACATACAATGAAGTTCCAGCTCAGGTGCTTTCTACATGTAATTCTCTGTAATGCTCTTGACCCAGATTTTATAGCCTGGCCTTTTTCATCCTTCACATTGCAAATAATCCAAACACCAAAATGAGCACCATTGTTATTTATCTCCACACAATGGAATTCTAATTAACTTACTTATATGCCCTCCTTTTTATTGTTTGTTTTTATTTTTAAGATTTTGCTTTATTTCAGGTTTTTGAAAGGGAAAAATACACGTTATTTTAATCTTTGGTATGCTTGAAATGTGTTTGGTAAGAAATAAAATATGGATCTTATATTAACCCCAAAATAATAAGACAATTGTCTCAATGCCACTTATTGAATAATACAACAGTTTTCTACCACAAAATTACTACAGTTATAATAAACTCAGTCCCACATGGTCTTTGGTCTGAACCTGAAGTTTCTTTCTGTTTGGTTGATCCATTCATTCCAGCATTGGTACCACATAGTTTTGATACAGCCCTTTATATTTATATTTATATTTATATTTTTCAAGATTTTTCTAGCTTATTTTCACAACTACTTTGAAGTTAAACATAGATGTTTTCTTAAAAACCCTCTTCAAAGTTTTACTTCACATAATTTAAATTTTAGATTAATTCAGTAGAATACACACCTTTGGAATATGTTTTTCCACTTACCAAGTTCCCACTACATGCTTCTTTGAAGAATTTGAAGATCTTGCCTGAATGTTAACATTTTAATATGTAGATTTATTTGCTGGTGATGTGGATGGCATTGTTTCACATTACATATAATACATATATTTATTTTATATATATATGTATAATATATATATAACTTTTTTTAATTTATGTAATCTTTACATCAAACATGGTGCTTGAATTCATGATCCTGCAATCAAGTCACATACACTTCTGACTGGCCAGCCAGGCATCCCTTTCAAAATATATTAAACTTATGTGTATTTATTATTTCTTACATATAATAATAATCATAACAATAAATATTTCTTGAGTATTTACTGCAGGCCACCAGCTCTTTATTACTTCATTTTATTCTCACCCTGACCCATTTTTCACATAAAGAAATGGAATATTAAAAAGCTCAGGTAACTGGCTGGGGGGGTTAAAAGAAAGTGTCAGACCTCAGATTTAAATTGTTTTCAAATCCCATTTTATTTCTAATGTCATTTTAGTCAATTGTTAAAGGTTTCCCAGATAGATCATCCTCTCAGCAAATAATGATAATTATTCCATTTGCTTTCTAATACTTTTACTTTCCCCTGTGTCCAATTGTATAAAATCAATTTCTTATACTGCATGCACTTGTTTTAAATATCACTTAAATCTATACAAAATCATAATATACGATATGAGTCTTTAAGCATTTCAAGAAAATTGTAAGATGGTATGATTTTAAATAAGACATGGACATTATTCCATATTGAGTATACTAGATTAGAAGTTGCTGGAATGACTGAGTTGCATAAAAATTTTCCATGTTATGCCTTTATATGTTATTACGTTGTCTTATATCCAAAAAAAATTATAAAATTTAGCCCAAGATAATTTTAATACTAAGAAAACAGTTGATTTTGCTTATTTGGATGTCCTTATTCAATTGAGGGCATATAATAAACATATGTTGGTGCTGATGTTTCAGACAGTTGAGGAAATGGATGGAAGCAATCACAGTGGAGTCTCTGAGTTTCTGCTCCTGGGGATCTCAGACATTCCTGAGCAGCAGCAGGTCCTGTTCTGGATGTTCCTGTCCATGTATCTGGTCACAGTGGTGGGAAATGTGCTCATCATCCTGGCCATCAGCTTTGATCCCCGCCTGCACACACCCATGTACTTCTTCCTGGCCAACCTCTCCTTCACTGACCTCTTCTTCGTCACCAATACAATCCCCAAGATGCTGGTGAGCCTCCAGTCTCAGAACAAAGCCATCTCCTATGCGGGGTGTCTGACACAGCTCTACTTCCTAGTCTCCTTGGTGGCCTTGGACAACCTCATCCTGGCCACAATGGCATATGACCGCTATGTGGCCATCTGCCGCCCCCTCCACTACACCACGGTCATGAGCCCTGGGCTCTGCATTTTGCTCCTCACCTTGTGTTGGGCACTTTCTATTTTTTATGGCCTCACCCACACCCTCCTCATGACCAGAGTGACATTCTGCGATTCCCAGAAGATACACTACATCTTCTGTGAGATGTATGTCCTGCTGAGGCTGGCATGTTCTAACACTCAAGTCAATCACACAGTGCTGATTGCTACAGGATCTTTCATCTTCCTTGCCCCACTAGGGTTCATGATCATGTCCTATGTCTGGATTGTCAGAGCCATCCTCCGAATAC
The DNA here is from genome assembly GCF_030435805.1 of Mustela lutreola. Classification (NCBI taxonomy): domain Eukaryota; kingdom Metazoa; phylum Chordata; class Mammalia; order Carnivora; family Mustelidae; genus Mustela; species Mustela lutreola. The sequence goes on along the minus strand of NC_081304.1, from coordinate 46,504,136 downwards.
CCTCAGCCTCTAGCAAGTACAAAGCCTTCTCCACCTGTGCTTCCCATTTGGCTGTGGTCTCCCTCTTCTATGGGACACTTTGTATGGTATATCTGCAGCCCCTCAAAACCTACTCCATGAAGGACTCAGTAGCCACAGTGATGTATGCTGTGGTGACCCCCATGATGAACCCTTTCATCTACAGCCTGAGGAACAAGGACATGCATGGGGCTCTGAGAAGGCTTCTCTTAGGGAAAGCCTTTCAGAGGTTGACATGAGGTAAGTTTGGAAAGGGCATTCAAGTACAGACTGGGAATTTCCCTCACCATGGGCAAAACATTACCCTCTGGGGGATACAGGAGAGTTGAGTACATTACACCAACTCAGAATAAGCTCATATACCTGTGATGAAGAAAAGAAATGTATGCATAATCCAATGTCCACCAAACAATGGAAACCTTGGCAATAAATAAGGTCACTAACACTAATACTAAAAGTTTGCAAAATCAAATCCTTCAACTTGTCTGACACAGGACCAAAGTCCCAGCCTTATCCAGACATTCCCAGTTAGGACCTAATCGGGTCTGTTATGTTCTCTAGCACACATCCACTCATAGTCTCTGAGCTCTGAACTTTTCTAAAGAGCCTGCTTCCTGCAAGCCTTTTATGGAAGACAATTTGCATCAATCCACTGTAGATGTCCTGGGTGATGCCACCCCTTACCTGAAGCTCTGCTGGGCACAGCCCCCATTGTTTCAGTTCTGATTCATAGTCCCTCTGGACACAACCACTGATGTCCAGGCAGAAATGGCAAGAAATCCCTTTTGGTCTGGGGAGGTATTTTTCCTTTGGGCCTCAAAACAACACTATTTCTCTTGCCTTTTTCCTGCATTCCTTCTCCCTGAGAGAAGTCAGGCTGTCTTTGGAAAAGTTCATCCTGTCCTTTATTTCTGTAGTTCCTTACCTCTCATCTTCTTCATTCCCTCAAAACAAAACTCTCAAACATATCAACATATGTTCATGACAGGAGTGGTGGTGTAAGCAGAAAAAGAGGAGCAGGAATTGTGAGACCCAAACCCTACTTAGATTCTACAATTCTGACAGAAATTTTGGTGTGTGTGTTTTTTCAAACACCACCAAGCAATTCTCTGATACCAGCTGGATATCCTACAATTCAACTCAATTCTGACACTATCTACCTGGAGATAGAATCAAATCTCACAGCGTAAGGGTTCAGCCCTATAAGACTGCCCTCACCCTACTTCAGACACCAATTGCAAGTCAAAGTTGTCACCTGTGTCTCTGACTGACCAGCCAATTGAAGGTTTTCAACAATCCCCTCCTTGGGATGGATTAATTTTCATGAATAGCTTATGGAACTAAGAAAAACACATTACTTAGTAGATTACTAATTATTATTCAAAAACAACCAGATGAAAGAGATCCATAGAACAAGATATGTGGGAAGGGGCATGGAGCTTCTATTCCCTCCCTGCATACACCTCTCCCTAAATCTACATGTGTCACCAACCCAGGAGCTCTCTGAAACCCATCTTTTTAGATTTTTATTGAAGCCTCTTTACATAGGCGTGATTGATTAAATCACTGGTGATTGCCCCTCTCCACAGGTGGGGATGGTGAGCAGCAGTGATAAAACTGAAACTTTAAACACTCCAATCACATGATTGGCTACCCTGGAAATTTACACTGCAATACAGCAGGGAAAGGCTAAGCATTTCAATAAATGGGGCTGGACATTTGGATATCCAAGTTGTATATCCAACTTTTGGAAGAAAAAACATCTTCTTTAAAAATTTTAGTTATTTATTTTTCAGAGAGAGAGAGAAACAACTTGAGCAGGGAGATGAGCAGAGAAAGGGGAAGAGAGAATCTCAAGCAGATTCCTCACTGAGCAAAAAGCCTGACATGGGGTCTGATCTCACAAATCTGAGATCACGACCTGAGCCAAAACCAAGAGTCAAACGCCCAACGAACTGAGCCACCAGGTGTCCCTAGAGGGAGGAAAAAAAAAAGTCTTGATCTCTCCCTCACCTGATATAAAAATCAAGTCTAGACTGACAGCAGATCTACATGTGAAAAGTAAAACCATGTATCTTTTAGAGAAAAATATAGAAGAATATTGGCAAAGATTTAGCAAGTATTCTTAAACAATATATAAACAATAGTAACTATAAATTAAAAACTGATAAATTGGACTATTTAAAATTAAAATAACCTGATTCACAGAACCCATCATTAGCTGAATGAAAGACAACCACAAAGTTGAAGATGTTATTACATACCTCTGACAAAGGACTTCTAAACAAAACACATAAAGAACTCCTATAAATCAACATGAAGGGGACAGAAAACCCCAATAGAAAAATGGGCACAAGACTTGAAGAGATAATCTACACAAGAGAATATACCTGCGGAGAATAACCACTAGATGCTTAACTTCCTTAGTCAGAAAAGGCATGCAAATTAAAACCACAGTAAGATACCACATACCCACAAAAGCTCCAATGAGAAGGATGGAAAATGCCAAGTTATGTTAAGAATGTGGAGCAACTGAGGGCACCTGGGTGGCTCAGTGTGTAAAGCTTCTGCTTTTGGCTCAGGTCATGACCTCAGGGTCCTGGAATGGAGCCCCACATTGGGCCCTCTGCTCAGCGGTGAGCCTGCTTTCTCCTCTCTTTCTGCCTGCCTCTCTGCCTACTGCCTACTTGTGATCTCTCTCTCTGTAAAATAAATAAATAAAATCTTAAAAAGAAAAAAAAAAAGAATGTGGAGCAACTGGAACTCTCACTGGCTGCTAAAGGGAGCATAGCAATGCTATGTTACAACTAGTAGGGGAAGCTGTATAGCACTGTCTTCTAAACTAAATGAACACCTGCCCTGTCATCCAGACATTGCCCCCATATAGAAAGATGCCCAGGAGGAATGTGCAGCTCCACTATTCTTAAGAGCCCAACACTGGAAGCCACAAGTGCCCATCAATGGGAGAATGGATTTCAATGGCAGTCACACAATGCAATGAGAATGAACAACCCACAACCATCTACAACAATGCGGGTAGACCTCACAATATAGAGAGTGAGAGAAGCAGACACAAAACAACCCAAAAGAGGTACTTTCATTTCAATAATGTACAAAATGGGTCAACTGATTCATACTATTAGGAGTCAGGGTCTGCTGACTTTGCAGGAACAGTCAGTGACTAAAAGAAAACCAGACAGCATCTCTCTCTACAAGGCTAGTAAGGTGTTTGTTTGTTTGTTTGTTTGTTTGTTTTTATCTGATTGCTGGTTACTCATGTTTGTTCAGTTTGTAAAAAGTCCTTCCAACATTTCACAATTAGTTCTATATCCCAAAACATCACAAACATCATGATATATTCTGGGTCCAACTGTTCTGTTAACTAGAGTCCCCATATGCCTTTCAGCTGTTGGCTCTTCTTTCAGTATCTTATTTACTTGTGTACCTGCTTATCTTTGGGTTTGTGCTCAAAATTATATTTGAAAATGGGATTGAGAAAAATAATTTGAAGTCTACTTGATGTTATTTTCCTACATCAGGTAATTTTTTTTTTTAGCTTCTTTTACTTAGTACTCAGAGCCACTAGCCACCTGGGATTGTCCAAATTCAGTGCTTGAGAGTTTCTGGACCTCTGATGACTCAAGGCCAGGCTGAAGCATGTGCGTGTAGCTCTTTCTTTCCTGCTAATCTAATTCCTGGAGCATGTTTTAGGATTGCGGCCCAAGGTGTTGGTTTACTCTTTGTAAATAAGACTTATTTCCCAAGACCTTTGTGTGTAGATATTAACACTGGAGCAATTATCTAGGTTCCTCCCAACAAGCTGTCTTGGGATTGCCTCCCCAGTGTCTCTCCAGAACTGAGAAACAGCCCTGATGTGGCTCCAGTTCAGTCCCTTTCTTTTTTGAGCTTAGGATACAACCATCAGTTCTCAGATCCCCCATATTCAGCAGGGCACCCACAGCCTGCCATTCTCTTTTGGACAGACTGCTTATCCCGAGGCCACTTCCTCTGCTTCCCACCTTTAGCCAAAACGACAAATCATGAAGTCCTATTCAGAAATCAATGTCATAGGGTCCTTTGTGTTCTGATTGACTCTTCATCCAATGTAGGAAGAAACTGAGGGCAGCAGAACCAGGTAACTTTAAAAGCAGCACAGAACAGTGGGCAAGGTCTTCACATCACAGACTCCATTCTCTCTCCCTTTTCTCCTTTCTTATCTTCTTTCTTCACCTTTTCTCTCTCACACAAACATAACAAACTTTGATGGTCTTCATATAATCTAATCCCCTAATATTTGAAGGTAATTGGCATCCCCTCCTATCTTTTTAGCACTCTACAGTTTTCAAAGTGCTGTCACATACTCTGTTGCATGTGATTCTCAAACCCGCAAGAAAGGCTTTGTGGTGGGATGAGGAGGCTCAGGGAGGTTCCATGCCCTCCTCATGGTTCTGCAACCAGGGAGCAACACAGGAGGTACCAAAGGACACTTTTCCAACATCAAGTTTGGAACACTTTTCCATACCACTCCTACAATCTCTGCCCTCATTGCAGAGGGGTTTGTGTCTCTAAGCCAATCTGACCACACAAATGCTCAGAACCCATTGAGTCTTACAGACTCAGAACAGCATTTCCGCACAGTGAGAATCACCAGGTGGCTTCTAAAAAGGACTTGGTTCTCAAAACAGAATCAGTATTTCCAGAAGGGGGCCAGAAAATCAGCTTTTTGTTTTAAAGTATCACAGGTGTTTCTCTGCACACTGAAGCATGGGAGACACCTGCCTTGAGGGGTAGAAAAGCAAAGATATCATGCCTTCTGGGTGTTCTCTGTCTTTCCCCAGCCCTCTTCCCTGCTTCCTCCCAGAGGGTCCTGAATCCAGACAAATGGGATGTGTAGTTTCTGATGAGGTCTAAGGAGGTGTAAGACCTTTGTCTCCATGGCAGAAACAGAGATGGTGGCCAGTGTGCTCAGGGTTGGAGTCACTCAGGGAGTTACCATTATGCTCATTTTCATTCTTAGGCCATTTGCTGGGGGGGAGGCGTGGTCTTGCAGTGGTCTCTGAAATTAGCCCATTAGTTCTCATTCTCACTGAAACTCCACTGTCCTAAGAAGCAAGGAGCCTACCCCTTGCTGACCTTTTGTTTCCCAGTTTTCTACTTCCTCCCCCTTCTTAGGCTAACAAAGCGAACACCTGACTTGGAACGAGGTCACAGCCTAATCCTTGCCACCAAATCACTCTGTGACCTTGGGCATATTGTTCCAACTACAACCTTCCCTTAAATATTGTTAAAATAACTTACCTCATTTATAGTGTTGAACTTTGGGTGAATTTTACAGTAGCAAATAATAAATGTGGGAAGCTGTGTATGCAAAAAGTTTCTAGAGCCTGAGCTTAGAGTTTCTCCCATATTCACTCAAATGCCAAAGGACCATCACATGATTACTCTATAGTTTGGAATCTTAGAATTAGATCTTAACCATCACCCACCTCCACTAACTGCTTTCATCAGCTCTGAAATGATCACTTAGCCCACTGTATAATGCAGCCCTGTTCAAATGCCTTCTGTGTTGGGATCACTTTCCCCTGCCAGCTCTTTTCATCAACACAGCACCCAAGTCTTTTGGGAGACAGCCTGGATATTTACGTCTCTCTTTTATTTTCTAGCTTCTGACCTGACCAATCCATGTAGACCACACCAACGGGCCAGCCACAGGTGAGTCTTCCCTAGGACATCCTGGGTTATTTCCTACAGATGCAGATGGCCTGAGGGTGCTCTCTCTGTGTAGTAGGGAGAGCCAGATGCAAGATAGAGAAGGAAGTAGGCCCTGGAGGTCTCTTTCTCCTGAGAGCAGAGTTTCTGACTTTAGGGGATTAAGAGATACTCAGAAGCTTGGGAAAATGGTAAAGAATAAGACTTCCTGGGGGCACCTGGGTGGCTCAGTGGGTTAAGCCACTGCCTTCGGCTCAGGTCATGATCTCAGGGTCCTGGGATCGAGTCCCGCATCGCGCTCTCTGCTCAGCAGGGAGCCTGCTTCCCTCTCTCTCTCTCTCTCTCTCTCTCTCTCTCTCTGCCTGCCTCTCTGCCTACTTGCGATCTCTGTCAAATAAATAAATAAAATTTAAAAAAAAGAATAAGACTTCTTTTGGGACCCTCATAATAGCTCCTTCATTTACATATGGATTTAGGGTTGGAAAAGGGCTTCCTCCTCCATTTGAGTTCTTCTCTAAACCCATAGTGAGGGAGACATCATTATTCTTGTTTAATGTCTGGCAGAGCAGTTGAGGCCTGGAATTTGGAGGCAGAAACTGGTAATCAAATCCCAGCTCCATGAGTTACTGGTTGGGCAACATTGGGAAACTCATTAACCTTCTAATCCCCAAAATGGAGAAATAGAAAGTAATAGGGCTATTTGTGGAATAAATATAAGATTTAATATACATAAAATATTCAATACATTGTCTAACCAAGTACTCGGTATTGGGCAATTGTTTGCTCAAAAAAACAGCTGTATGGGTTAACACAGACTCGAACTTCTGACTCAAAGTCTCCTTCCACTATACCACTAACACAGGATATCTGGGAATTGAACTCTCTTCATTGAGATAATGAATCCACTCATTTGCTAAACGCCAGGTTGGCCTCTCCCCTAAAACCCAGAGCTCCATATTACTGTTACGTCATAGGTTATTCATTGTCCCCACATCTACATTTGTTTATATTGCTGTTACTTCAAATTCATCATGTTCCTGACTAAATTTGCAAAACATGTCTTTGCAAAACTTTCCTTGACACACTGACTGATTTTCAAAACAACTGCATTTTTTATCTGTACCTTCATTCATTCATTAAGGTTCTTGGGCTTATGACTCCCCCATTCCTTCATCTAAAATCCACTAAATGACTAATATTCTATACAGTTCAGTTCAACCTTCATTTCTTTTTTTAATTGACATAAAGTTGACATAAAAAACCTTACTAACTTTTCCCAAAAATAGACAGCTCTCTCAATAACATTTATCCCATAATGCAACTCTGACCTGTTATCATAATAATCCACTAAATCCCACATGTACTCAGTTGTTTCTGAAGTTTCTGTCCCATTCTATCAATCTATTCAGTGCAGCACCAGCACTACACCATTTTTGAATCCTTCACGGTTGGCAGAGGAAGTGTCTCATTGTTATTCTCTTTCTCAACATTTTCTTACCTTATTTTTGTGCTTATTTTTAGATGAATTTTAGATTAGCTTTTGTTTCTTAAAAATTTGGACTTTGAATAGGTTAATAATAGAATTTTTGCCTTTGCAATATTTCAGCTTTCAGAATCAGTTTGGAATCTGGTATATCCATCCATTTATTAAATTTTTACTTTATGCCTCCCTGGAGAATTTGAAGAGCATGCCTGATTCTTTTATTATTATTATTATTAACATACAATGTATTATTTGTTTCAGGGGTACAGGTCTGTGATTCATCGGTCTTACACAATATACAGCATTCACCATAGCACACACCCTCCCCAATGTCTGTCACCCAGTCAACACCTCCCATGCCCCTCCACTCCAGCAATCCTCACTTTGTTTCCTGAGATTAAGAGTCTCTTATATTTTGTCTCCCTCTCTGGTTTGGTCATTTCCTTTTTTCCTCTCTTCCCCTATGGTCCTCTGCCTTGTTTCTCAAATTCCACATATCAGTAAAATCATATTATAATTGTCTTTCTCTGATTGATTTACTTCACTTACTTCTAGTTCCATCTACATCATTGCAAATGCAATATTTCCCCTTTTTGATGGCTGTATAATATCTCTTTATATATACATCTTCTTTATCCATTCTTCTGTTAATGGACATCTGGGATCTTTCCAGTTTGGCTATTGTGGACATTGCTGCTATAAACATTGGGGGGCAGGTGCCCCTTCAGATCACTACATTTGTATTTTTGGTATAAATACCTAGCCGTGCAATTCCTGGGTCATAGGGTAGCTCTATTTTCAACTTTTTGAGAAGCCTCCATAATGTTTTCCAGAGTGGCTACACCAATTTGCATTCCAAACACAGTGTAGGAGGGCTCCCCTTTCTCCACATCCTTGCCAACATCTGTCATTTCCTGACTTGTTATTTTTAGCCATTCTGACTGGTGTGAGGTGGTGTCTCACTATGATTTTGGTTTGTATTTCCCTGATGCCGAGTGATGTGGAGCACTTTTTCAAGTGTCTGTGGGCCATTTGGATGTCTTTTTTGCAGAAACGCCTGTTGAGGTTTTCTGCCCATTTCTTGATGGGATTATGTATTCCATGGGTGTTGAGTTTGATAAATTCTTTATAGATTTTGGATACTAGCCCTTTATCTGAGATGTCATTTGCAAATATCTTTTCCCATTCTGTGAGTTCTTTTGGTTTTGTTGACTGTTTCCTTTGTTGTGCAAAAGCTTTTTATCTAGATGAAGTCCCTATAGCTCATTTTTGTCCTTGCTTCCCTTGCCTTTGGCAATTCTTCTAGGAAGAAGTTGCTGTGGCTGGGCTCAAAGAGGTTGCTGCCTGTGTTTCCTCAAGGATTTTGATGGATTACTGTCTCACATTTGGTCTTTCATCAATTTTGAGTGTATTTTTGTATATGGTGTAAGGAAATAGTGCAGTTTCATTCTTCTGCATGTAGCTGTCCAATTTTCCCAATACCCTTTTGTTGAAGATACTGTCTTTTTTTCAATTGGATATTCTTTCCTGCTTTAACCATAGAGTTGAGGGTGCGTTTCTGAGTTCTCTATTCTGTTCCATTGATCTATGTGTCTGTTTTTGTGCCAGTCCCATACTGTCTTGATGATTACAGCTTTGTAATAGAGCTTTAAGTCCAGAATTATGATGCCACCAGCTTTTTCTTTTTGTTCGTGCCTGATTCTTATCAACATATTAATGCATAGATCCATTTGTTGATCATGTAGATGGGATTATTTCACGTTAGATTTTAGCCTTATTATTCCTGATTACTGTTTGCATGTGATAATAATAGGCAATATTTGTGGAGTGCTCACTGCATACAAACTCTCTGTTAAGTGGTTCATTGTTTAATTTTCTCCGCTCCTGACCTATTTTTGAAATAAAGAAATGGAGTCTTAAGGAACCCAGTTAAATGGCCTGAGAATTCACAGCTAGTAAGAGGCAGCACTCACACTTGAATTCCAGTGTCTGACAACACAGTCTTCATCACTGCAGTATATACTTATAAGAGCACCATTAGTTTTGTGACTACTCACTGTGTGATTGGTCACTTTACTGAAATCCCTTTTTATTTCTAATGGCACCTCAGCTGATCATCTTGGGTTTCCCAGATAGATCATACTATCAGCAAATAATGTTAATTTTTTTTCTTTTCCCTTACAATATTTGTCCTTATCTCCCTCCTTTGTCCATTGTACTGTATCCATTTCCTATAACACATACACCTATTTTAAAATCACTTAAATCTGTGCAATATCAAAACTATAACATACTAATCTTTAAGTACCTCAAGAATATTATAAGCTGATAGGATTTAAAATAAGGCATAGACATTATTTCTATAATATTGAGTATGTCAGATTAAAAGTCACTGGAAAAAAATGAATAAAGATTTTCCATGTTATGCTTTTGTTATTACTTCGTTGCTCACATTAAAAAATTATAAAATTTAGTCTAAGATATTTTTAATCCTAAGAAAATATTTTGTTTACCTCAATGTCCTTACTCAATACTCAATTTGTAAATGTGTGTTGGTACTAATCTTGCAGACAATTGGGGAAATGCATAGAGATAACCAGAATGGCACCTGGGGATCCTCCTCCTGGGGATCTCAGAGAGTCCTAAAGAGCAGCGGATTCTGTTCTGGATGTTCCTGTCCATGTATCTGGTCACAATGGTGGGAAATGTGCTCATTGAAAGACCCGCGGATCCCCTTACCCAAGAATTCAACACTGCCACAGGATGCAAACAGCAAGAGGTTCTTTATTGTTACGCAGGCGCCTGCGGGTGGTCAGCGCGCGCCTGCGGGTGGTCAGCAGCTCCTGCTAGCTGAGCACACCTGGCTGGGGTGGTGCAGGATTTTTATAGACAGGTACAAATAAGTCCCGGATGGGACGGGGCCGATTGGCTGACAATTTGAACATTTGAAAAAAGGCATACTTGGTGTTAGCGGATTGGCTTTGGAAGACCCCCCTCGCGCGAAGAGAAAGGTGGGAAGGGGAAACAAAGAGGGGAAGTTTGACCTTATTACTCAGCAGATAGACATCGTGCCTACCTGATCATGCAGCCCCCTTGCCTACATGACCATGCCCCGGCTATTAGGAGAGGGTATCTTGTTCAAACAGGAGTCAAGTGTCATGCCCTAAAAGCCAAGCGGTTACAGAAAGGCAAAAGAGCAGTTACATTGAATTCAACCCTGGGGGAAGGGTCTTTTCATTGCAAGGGGAGGAGGGGTACTTTTACACAACAAAAGAGCAGTTAATTAGTTAACGATGGGGGGGGGGGAGTCTTTCACTCATCATCCTGGCCATTGCCTCTGACTCCCACCTCACACTCCCATGTATGTATTCTTAGCCAACCTCTCCTTCACAGACCTCTTTTTTATCACCAATACAATCCCTAAGACATTAGTAAACCTTCAGTCTCAGAATAAAGCCATCTCCTATGTGGGGTGTCTAACATAGCTCTACTTCCTGGTCTCCTTGGTGACACTGGACAACTTCATCCTGGCAACAATGGCATATGACCGCTATGTGGCCATCTGCCGCCCCCTCCACTATGTCACAGCCATGAGCCCTGGGCTCTGATTTTGCTCCTCACCTTATGTTGGTCACTTTCTATCCTCTATCACCTCTTCCTCACCCTCCTCATGACCAGGGTGACATTCTATGGTTCCCAGAAGATATACTACATCTTCTGTGAGATGTATGTCCTGCTGAGGCTGGCCTGTTCCAACACCCAGATCATTCACGTAGTGCTGATTACCTCAGGCTGCTTCATATTCTTCACCCCCCTAGGGATCATGATCATGATCATGTCCTATGTCTGGATTGTCAAAGCCATCCTCTGAATACCCTCAGCCTCTAGCAAGTACAAAGCCTTCTCCACCTGTGCTTCCCATTTGGCTGTGGTCTCCCTCTTCTATGGGACTCTTGGCATGGTATATCTGCAGCCCCTCCAAACCTACTCCATGAAGGACTCAGAAGCTACAGTGATGTATGCTGTGGTGACCCCCATGATGAACCCTTTCATCTACAGCCTGAGGAACAAGGACATGCATGGGGCTCTGAGAAGACTGTTCCTAGGGAAAGCTTTCCAGAGGTTGACACAAGGTAATTGAAGGTGACGAGGGTCATTGAAGTGAAAACTGTATAACTCCATGCCCCCAAATCTTTTATTTGCCTCACTTCTACTAAAGTCACTAAGATAAAGCAATTTAAGCATGTTTCTTCCCCCCAAAAAAAGTCTCTAAATGTATTATTTAAATCTGGTGTAATTACAGAGGAAAATGTATAGAATCATCATCATGAAAGGAAATACTGGCAGGCCTGTGATTACTGGTGGGTCAGGTGGAAAAATGGTGAAAATATGGAGGATCTAAACAGCATGATTGATGTGCTTGATCTGCAGCATTTACATTGCAGTGATTAGAAATTGAATATTTTTCTTAAGCACATATGAAACATTTGCAGGAATTATTAGGCACTAGGACACACACACACACAGTATCAAAAAGTATCAAGGCATAGAATCTGATCATAACTTGGTTTGAATTTTAATGACAGAAAGGCAAATAGAGAATCCCAAATTTGTGGACACAAAACGCTAGCTAACTCAAGATTAGAAATGAAGTCAATATGGAAATTTGAAAATATTTAGTTATTTTCTATATTTCCTAAATATATTTAGGATATTTGAAAATGAATAGTAATAGAGACACTGCACGTCAAAAATTGTAGGACATGGCAAACATGAAGTGTTCAGGGAAAAATTCAGTTTTAAGTGATTATATTGGTAAAAAAGAAAGCTTCATGATTACTGAGCTAAGTGTCCTCTTAGGATTCTGGAATAAATGAACAATGGAATGAGTACAGGGAACACAGAAAAAGGAGACAAGTTGAGAGTAGAAATCAATTAAACAAAATACAATAGAGAGGATCAAAAATGGTTTGGTTCTTTAAATGAAATGGACAAATTTTGGGGAGATTAATCAATCAATTAATCAAGAGATTAATCAAGAAAAGAGAAAACACAAACACTATGCTGAGAAAAAGAGGGATAAAACTTAAGATAAAACTGCAATTAGAATAGTTAAGAGTATTATTAATATCTATATGCCATCAATTTTGAACATTTGGACAAAATGAATGAATTCCTAGAAAAATATGAGTTGCAGAGCTGTCTCAAAATAAATGGAAAAACAGAAAGTCTATAACTATTAGAAGAAGTGAAGCAGTGGTTAAAGATATTCCCACAAAAAAAAAATATCAAACCCCAACGGTTTCACAGGCAAGTTTTAGCAAGTTCTCATTCATCCAGTGTTTTCACAAATTCTTCCAGAGAATGGAAAAAGAAATAAAACTTCCCCACTCATTCTCTGAAATCAGTATCACCTAATACCAAAGCAGAAAAAGGTGCAAGAAAGAAAAATTGCAGGGGCTAATCTCATTTATGAATATAGATACAGGAATTCTAAGCAAAATACTTGTAAATTGAATCCAACAGAGTATTTTAAAAATAATAATAGTAACAAGGTTAATAATATGACTGGTTTGGATTTATCACAGGTCTATAAAGATCATCTGGTATTTTTTAAATCCATAAATGTTACTATGTTAACAGATTTTAAAAATATGGCCATCTTACTAGATACAGAGCATTAGATAAAACTCTAGACAAAAAGAATATCCCTGATAAAGCAGTAAATTTACTAAATCTCAAGGCTTGAGTACATATCTTTTTAACATTCTGTGTGATGAAATGGGAAACACACAATGAAGCACTTCTGCGTCCCAAAGTACAATGGTTGTCCTGAGAGTAAGCAATTGTGTGTTCTTTGAGTTTGAACTGAATGAGCCACTCCTTGGAACACCACTTTTATTTGAAAGAATAAATTGAAATAATAAATGGTTATTCAGACTTGGGTCTCAAAAACAAATGAAATAAGCCTCTCCCTGTAAGGAAAATAATTGATGATATTCATTACCAGTAATAATATTTGAGATTTCAAGTGAATATAAGAATTTTGGAAAATTTGGGGCGCCTGGGTGGCTCAGTGGATTAAGCCGCTGCCTTCGGCTCAGGTCATGATCTCAGAGTCCTAGGATCGAGCCCCGCATCGGGCTCTCTGCTCAGCAAGGGAAGCCTGCTTCCCCCTCTGTCTCTGCCTGCCTCTCTGCCTACTTGTGATCTCTCTCTCTGTCAAATAAAATAAATAAAATCTTTAAAAAAAAAAAAAAGAATTTTGGAAAATTTGTATGTTATTGTAAGCTCAACAGCTTCCCAATATGTTAAGACTTTTACAATGAGACCCGTGAGGAGATGTGATGAGATACATAGACAGACAGAATGACATGTCAACAACATGTAATGAAGTGCTTGAATGTTTGTTAGATATACATAACTCAGATAACTCAGTGAGCTAATATTTTCCAAGTAACCAATGCATTATGTGACAAACTCACACATGGGTAAAAGATCAATTCAAAATGCAAGATAAAACTGATGGATTTTAATGTCATAGAGGATAAAAAGTTCATTCTTATGGTATCAGATTCCACACTGTCACTGATCTCTAAGAAACTACCACTTATCAAGTTTTTATTAGTATCAAAGTAGAATATCCATAATTAACTGAAAAGACTATTAAAATACTCCTCCTCCCTTTCCAGTTACATGTTTGTACAAGGCTGCTGTATTTTCTTCATATACTTCAAACAAAATAACATGAATGCAGATGCAGATATGAGCTATCATCTACTAAGCCAGATATGAAAACATGTTGAAAAAAGTGTAAAACAATGCTATTCTTCAAAATTTTTGTTTTGAAAAATATACTGCTTTTCATTTAAAATCCTACTTATGATAATGTGTAATGGGCACATTGTTTTTTAAATGAATTAGTGACTATTTTCAAATTCAAGAAAATAGTTCTTTTGAGAAAGAGGACAGAATGGGGGAAGGAATTGGGATAATGCTTCAGTGCCATTTATAACATTTTAAACATTTTTGGAGAGAGAAGTGACACAGTAAGGTAACAAGTTAATATCATTTAACTTCTTAAGGACTGCATCTCTATCTAAAATTATTCCCTATATTGTATTACATGTTTGAAATTATTCATGATCTTTTTTAGTTTGTAAATAATTTGAAAGTTTGAATTTGCCATTGGGTTTGATCAGATGTGGGGAAACACCTCTTTCCCTTCTAACTATATAGGAAATCTGATAATACACATCAAATTTTTAAAATAGCCAAGTTTGAAAGCCTAGAAGGAAAAATCATCAGAAGCCAGAATCAAAAAGCCATGAAGAGTTGAATTAGTAACCTCTGGGACTACTGGGAACTTTAGGGGATAGGATTTTTAACTCCCATAGATGCAGGAGTTGAAGTCTGAGGACTCATGTTGGTGGAATCTCAATGTGGACTTCCTGTAAATGAAAAATAAAAGAGCCGAGAAAGCTGTGTCTTGTTCATGAGTAGAGCCTGTAAAGTTTCCTCTCTCTGACTCAGAATCATAGCTGGAAGGGAGTCATCCACCCTCAAACATTTCATACTTTCATATCTCTCTATCCCTATATGTGTCATGTCTTAAGAAAAAATCATTAGCTTGACCTTTTACCTCAATACTTTATTTTTCAGCTCCATCTACTCTCTACCTGAGCCAATTACTCAATTTTTTTTTAACAATTACATTTTTCATTTGCAAGCAATAAACACTGTCCTTGTTTCATGGATATGCTGGTTCTAGGTAGTTTTGCCATAAGCATCTTTGTTCCAAGCATTTTCACCACAAATATTTTTGCTGCATAATTAATTGGCCATAAGGTTATTCTGCCATAAAAGATAAAATCACAAAAAAATGAGGAACATTCATTTAAAAAGACATAAAACATGAAAAATTAATAACAAAATTGAAGATTATTTTAATACAAAATATTTGAATACATTTGAAATGTACAGTGTAGATTCAGGTCAATGCTGTACATGTAACTGGGGAAGCCTGGTACAGTTAAGGATCTGCCTTCAGCTCAGGTCATGATCCCAGGTCCTGTATTGGGCTTCTTCCTCGGTGGGGAACCTGCTTCTCCCTCTGTCTGCCACTCGCCCTGCTTGTACTTGCTCTTTCTCTCTGACAAATTTAGAAGAAAAAAAAAAAATTTTTTTTTAACCCTGCACATATAACTGATTTTACTTGGGGGAATTGTACCTTGTCTCCAAAGTCTTTTACTCATAGCATACTTTTTGCTCTTTGCTTGTTCATTCATCTCACTTGGCATTGAACCTTTACTTTTTTCACTGAAACTTCTTTCTTCCTTAAAAGGAAGATCAGTTTCCAAAGAATAAGATGCATATTTGTATTGCATTTTGAAAGCTTTCTACACTCTTGTTTGTTCTTGGTATACTGTCACATGTATAGACATTGCAAAGTGTGAGTTCAAAACTCTTCACCACTGTATAGACCACTATAAAGGCTAAGACTTAAAAAAAAATGGGAGAACTATATCAGTGGAAAAATGAAACCCAACTGTCAACCAGTTTTTATCTTTCATAGCAAAATTGATTTACAGCCAATTAGTTATATGTCAAAAGTGTTTGCAAAAATGCTTGTGGCACGGGATGCCTGGGTGGCTCAGTTGGTTAAACAGCTGCCTTCGGCTCAGGTCATGATCCCAGCGTCCTGGGATGGAGTCCCACATCGGCTCCTTGCTCCGCAGGGAGCCTGCTTCTCCCTCTGACTCTGCCTTCCACTCAGTCTGCCTGTGCTCGCTCTCACTCTCTCTCTCTTACAAATAAATAAATAAAATCTTTTAAAAAAAATATCTACAGCAAAGAAGCTTAAAGCAAAAATACTGGACAAGCAATGTTCTACCCAGCTGTATTTCTCTGAACATATTACTATACTTACTTAAAAGTCCTGTTCTTGTGCTCAATTAGGTCTATTTCCTTGGGTATAACTTCTTCCTTTTTGTTTGTCTATTGTTTATCATTACATTTCCATAAATTTTGTGCTTAATTTTTTATTTTTTCAGCGTAACAGTATTATTTTTGCACCACACCCAGTGCTCCATGCAATCCGTGCCCTCTCCAATACTCATTACCTGGTTCCCCCAACCTCCCATCCCCCACCCCTTCAAAACCCTCAGGTTGTTTTTCAGAAAAATTTTGTGCTTTTGCAATGGCTGGTGGATTCTTGATATATATGTACTTGTGTTTGTAGCTGAGATTCCCTATTTAACTGTCCTTTGTCTCTGTGTATCACCTGCCCAGGTTGGGGTGGAAGTTAAAATGGAAGCTTGCATTCTGCACTCTTTTCACTGACAGTTGGATCTAAATACAAATTTAACTGAGATAACAGACCTCAGCAGGTGGTCTTGTGGGCATGAGTGTCCCCTGTTTTCCCCAGATTTCACTAGCTACTAGGGGCTCTTTTCTATCTCCAACCAACCTTCTATATTTTTTCCCTCTCACCCACAGTCAAATAATCCCATCACTGTTACCTGACTGGAAAGAGTTAGGCTGTTACTAATCCCACTACAGAACAATGGATCACTGTGCCAGGCAATCCTGGATGCCTTCCTACTCTAGAGTCCATCACTTCTAAGTGGAAAACACACTTCACAATGCCACAAAGTACAGCAGTATTGTGAAACACAGGGAAGTAGGAGAGCAGAGAAGCAAACCATGCCAAGAGGTAGGGACCAGGGAGGAGACATGCCCTGAAGTGGGCCTGGGAGGATAGGAAAAAAGAAGTTATGGCCACAAAAAGAGTAAAAAGGAAAATGAGGCAAAGGGTGTGGCACAAACAAAAGCACAAGACCTTTAAATAGCCTGGTACATGCGAAGTTATAGGCAGTTTGTGAATAATTAGACCATTGGGTGATAAAGCTGTTCAGGCAATGTCACAGGTTGGGTTCACTAGGTACTAAGATGGAGTCTGGAGTGGAAAGTGCTTATTAGAGATCAACATCCAAGAAATAACAAGGGTGGAAGCTAAACTGGGTAGATGAAGTCAAAACTGCAAGCAAGCCCTACCAAGTATTAGCCAACACAGCAGGCAGACCTGGAGTGAATACTGATCATTAGAGTTGTCCCACATCAGCCCAAAATAGACACTCTATATCCCCACCTGTCCTGGTCACCAGGTGTGGATTACCCTAGGAAAGATGTGTTTTCAGGCCAGGAGGCTCTTTGCAACTGAGGTAAATCCTCAAGGAGTTGACAGCTGGATGCTCTCTGCTGACTGCTGCACTCCCCACAGCTGGACAGCAAGTCTGTCCTTGAATGGGATATGGGCAATGAATCTCCATTTTTTCATAGACATGCAGAGGCAATGTAACCCAGGATCCCCTATAGCCAGTTAGAGAGCCCAGATTTTATTCCATGGGCAATGAAGAGCCCATGGTAAGGGTCAAGCATGGGAGTGATGATGCTCAGCTTTTTGTTGACAGTCTAAATAACAGATGTGAAACTGGAGATGAAGAGTTAAAACAGAGCCAAATAAGACTACCAAATTGTTCCCTTCCTAAGAAGGACCTGCACAGGGTACTAAAAATATAAGAAGTGGATAGATCAGAAAATTTCCAAACTAAAACTTGCAGGGACCCACGCCAAGACTACGTACTTTGGGGAGGTAAGTCGGGGTATCAAATACGCAAAAGCAGAACATCTTGACATCCACCCTCACTCCTTACCAGCCCGCATTCAGCTGATTAAGGGCTTCCATCTACTTTTGTTCACCAGTTTCCCCAGTAGGTAGAACACTGCCTCCTACATAATAGATGCTTGAGAAATATTTACTGAGTGAATGGATAGATGTGTGAGAGGACAAAGACCCAGTCAACTGACACAAGATATAGCTGCTACTTCCTAATCATGTGAGTCTTCAGAAACCTTATCAAATTGGAGCATATACATTCACACAACCATCCAAGGTGGAATTCAGAACAATGAGAAGACTGACACAGTAGCACAACCTATCTCTAAGTTAACAGTGACTGAAAAATGGGCATGAACCCTCTCATGCAGCAGATCCAGTGGAATAAACAACCTCCACAATCAGACATGCTACCCACTTAGCTCTGAGCCAAAATTATCTTTTAGACCTAAAAATCTCTCCGCCCCCCCCAACATACATTTCAGACCTCAGCTCTGAGAATGACTAGAAATGCATATTCTGAGCACTCTCAGCCAAATATTTAAAATGCCATTTGATTAGAAATTAAAATGCCTGGGGGCACCTCAGTGGCTCAGTGCGGTTAAGCCTCTGCCTTCAACTCGGGTCATGATCTCAGGGTCCTGGGATTGAGCCCCATATCAGGCTCTCTGCTCAGCAGGGAGCCTGCTTCCCCCTCTCTCTGCCTGCCTCTCTGCCTACTTGTGATCTCTCTCTCTCTCTGTGTCAAATAAATAAGTAAAATCTTTAAAAAAAAAATAAAGAAATTAAAAAGCCTATCCCCAACCTAATTAATACATATTAAGTATTAAGTCCCCATTCACTTGTTTTTTAACTGGTTTCCTTGCAAAAACAAGCAATGCAAATGTGCATAAAGTTAAAAGGAGTGTGTATACATAAATGCCTATTTACGTAAACTGTTGCAAAGGATACTCAAGAAACTTAGGAGGTTCCCTCCAGGTATGTGAACAGGGACATCACAGTGAGAGAAGCATACTTTTCACTGACTACTCACTTACGCAGCTTCTATTTTGTCCATGTATATGTATTATGTATATGTAGTATATGTACTTTTTTTTTTAATTGTCAAAAAAATAAATTTTCACCATCCCCTCCCATATCTGCTTTGAAATCCCAGAAATTAAGGTTTGATATGTATTCTTTCAAATACTCATCCTTTCTTCCACAGATTTTCTGGCCCAAGGGTGTGTCTGTCTATATGGTATTACAGAATAAACTACTTGAAATTACCTGGTCATTGTACTAAGTCTCTCTGTTCTTTGTCCTCAGAGCTGAGTAACAGAACAGTGACCCAAACAGGTAGCCAGTGATTCTGCCAGAGCAGTTTTTGCCAGGTTGCGTGTTGTGCCACTACAACTAACATCTTACCTCCCCACACAAGCCATGGTTCTAGACCACTGGCTCTGTCCCAGTCCCCATCAGGTTTATAAAGTATTTTCTATATTCAATTTTGTTGTTTAGCAAGGATCCCCACAGTTCCTTCAGCCTTTTATCTACATGCGTATTCTATAGCATCCAGCTCTGCGAGTATGCAGAGAGGCTGGGCCAACTTCTCCTGGTAATAAAAGCAACATCTGTCTGGTTCTCCTTGAATCAGAACCCAGCAAAACCTGGAGCGTGTTGAAGGAGGGATGACACAGCGCTTTCGTTTTTATCCACAAACCACTCTAGACGCTGGGCCTTATACAGTTTCCCTGCTTTGGGCCTACGACCTTTCCAAGGATTGATAAAACACTGAGTGGTCAAAAAAATAAAAATAAAAATAAAAGCCCCCCTTGGCATCAAGGAGAAAAATTAAATTACTAAATATTTATCTCAAGGTCTACAAAACCTAACACATCAACTTGGCGACAACTCATGTCTTCCAGAGTCACCTACCAGTTACGTTTACCGTGGAGCATGGTGCATTTTAGTGATCGATTTTGCGTGGGGTTAGGCCTCCCATACTGGGTGTCTACCGGGCCCTTGGGGGATTCCGGCGGGAGGTGACTCCCGCAAGCAGAGCTCAGCGGGGAGGACAGAGGCTGCATACGGTGGTCTCCTCCACCACCACCACCCCGGCCTCCATTAAGGACTCCAACCCAGAGTCCTCTCACCCAGTCAGAGCATCCAGATCTCAAGTCCAAGTAGACTTCTCTTCCCCACCCCCCGCCATGTTCTGGCGAACTGCTGAATGCCCCCAACCCGACCTCGGGACCAGCTGTCTCCAGAAGCTGGTCTGGCCCTACTTCCCGCGGACTTCACTAGGACATTGGTACAAAGCGATAAAACCGTTCTTCAGTGTACCGGGTCCAACACATAACTCCTGCCTGAGAGCTACCAAGAACCTCCCTGCCTCCTCCAAGGAGAGGACAGCAATTGCAGGCGCAACAGCCAATGGGAAGCCCTGGGAGTGGACCTCCTGTTTGATTAGCCAGTGGAAGCAGAGGAGCTGGCCAAACCCAATGGGGAGTTGAGAAAGGCGGGACTTCCGCGGAAGAGGCTAATGAAGAGCTCCGGAAAGTCGCTGCTCAAGCAAACCTTTGGTGGCGGCCTGATGGAGATGGGAGGGGTCTTTATGAGAAACAAAACCTGTTTCAACCTTCCCAGCGTTCCCCAGGTTTTAAGAAAAGATCCTGCCGACTCTCCCCTCCCACCTGGAAGCAAAATAGTCTGGGCCCTCTTGAAAACTAAGTAATTCTTTCTCAGGACTGCCAGGCGTGGGCTCCCACTGGGCAGGCTCTCTATTCTGTTAAAGCATTTGATGCAGGGCTCTAAATAAAACACTAGAAAATTAAGTTCAGGATTAAAGTAAGAGAGTAATGCACAATTACAGGGATCAATCAGATCATTAGAAAAACAATGGCAGTTGATAAAATTTTTAACATCAATTACCGAGTTTTTTTAAAAAAATGAAATTCTCAGTAAACTAGGAATTCAAGGAACAATTTAACAGACTCAGAAAACCACAGAGAATCTCACACTGTGTGAAATTCCTATGAAAGTCAAGATGGATACAAATACAGTTGTCCCCTTCTATCCAGGAGGTACCTTTCAAAACTGGCAGTGGCGAATAGCCAAAGGGATATTGAAAAAGAAAGCCAACGTTGGTGGCATCACAATTCCAGACTTCAAGCTCTATTACAAAGCTGTCATCATCAAGACAGCATGGTACTGGCACAAAAACAGACACATAGATCAATGGAACAGAATAGAGAGCCCAGAAATAGACCCTCAACTCTACAATCAACTAATCTTCGACAAAGCAGGAAAGAACGTCCAATGGAAAAAAGACAGCCTCTTCAATAAATGGTGTTGGGAAAATTGGACAGCCACATGCAGAAAAATGAAATTGGACCATTTCCTTACACCACACACAAAAATAGACTCAAAATGGATGAAGGACCTCAATGTGCGAAAGGAATCCATCAAAATCCTTGAGGAGAACACAAGCAGCAACCTCTTCGACCTCAGCCGCAGCAACATCTTCCTAGGAACAACGCAAAAGGCAAGGGAAGCAAGGGAAAAAATGAACTACTGGGATTTCATCAAGATCAAAAGCTTTTGCACAGCAAAGGAAACAGTTAACAAAATCAAAAGACAACTGACAGAATGGGAGAAGATATTTGCAAACGACATATCAGATAAAGGACTAGTGTCCAGAATCTATAAAGAACTTAGCAAACTCAACACCCAAAGAACAAATAATCCAATCAAGAAATGGGCAGAAGACATGAACAGACATTTCTGCAAAGAAGACATCCAGATGGCCAACAGACACATGAAAAAGTGCTCCATATCACTCGGCATCAGGGAAATACAAATCAAAACCACAATGCGATATCACCTCACACCAGTCAGAATGGCTAAAATCAACAAGTCAGGAAATGACAGATGCTGGCGAGGATGCGGAGAAAGGGGAACCCTCCTACACTGTTGGTGGGAATGCAAGCTGGTGCAGCCACTCTGGAAAACAGCATGGAGGTTCCTCAAAATGTTGAAAATAGAACTGCCCTATGACCTAGCAATTGCACTATTGGGTATTTACCCTAAAGATACAAACGTAGTGATCCAAAGGGGCACGTGCACCCGAATGTTTATAGCAGCAATGTCCACAATAGCCAAACTATGGAAAGAACCTAGATGTCCATCAACAGATGAATGGATCAAGAAGATGTGGTATATATATACAATGGAATACTATGCAGCCATCAAAGAAATGAAATCTTGCCATTTGCAACAACGTGGATGGAACTAGAGCGTATCATGCTTAGCGAAATAAGTCAAGCAGAGAAAGACAACTATCATATGATCACCCTGATATGAGGAAGTGGTGATGCAACATGAGGGCTTAAGTGGGTAGGAGAAGAATAAATGAAACAAGATGGGATTGGGAGGGAGACAAACCATAAGTGACTCTTAATCTCACAAAACAAACTGAGGGTTGCTGGGGGGAGGGGGTTTGGGAGAAGGGGGTGGGATTATGGACATTGGGGAGGGTATGTGCTTTGGTGAGTGCTGTGAAGTGTGTAAACCTGGTGATTCACAGACTGTACCCCTGGGGATAAAAATATATAAAAAATAAAAAACTATTTTAAAAAAAAAATGGCAGTGGATGCCTAAAACCAGGGATAGTACTTCTGTACTGTATATACTGTTTTTTCCCATACCTACGTATGATAAAGTTTTATTTATAAATTAGGCATGGTAAGATTAATAACAAATAATAATTATAACAATATACTGTAGTAAAAGGTATGTGAATGTGGTCTCTCTCTCCCAAAATACCTAATGTTGCAGTCCTCACCCTTCTTGTGGTGGTATGAGATGATAAAACGCAGGTGATGAAATGAAGGGGGGTGAATGATGCAAGGGTTATGATTAGGTTCCATTGATCTCCTGCCCATAAGTCAGAAGGAGGATCATCTGCTTCCAGACCAAGGCTGACCTCCAGAAAGTGGAACTACAAAAAAGCAGAAACCCCAGATAGGGGGACTATGGTATTCCAAGTCTCCCCAATTTCATTTAATGTTTTAGAGAGACTGACTGAGGGAGTGGAATTAAAATAGAAAAGGGGAAGAAAAGACAAAATATCATTATTTCAAGTGAAATTATTTATCCCTGAAAATCCAGAAAAACCCATTAAAACCTGAAGAATTTAGAAAGGTGTCTTGAAGAAATAGGTATTTTTTTAAATAATCTTTTATTGCAGAGGTTGAGCCAATGATGTCACTGAATTACTTTTTTTTTAATTTTATTTATTTATTTGACAGAGAGAGACAGCACAAGCAGAGGGAGCAGCAGGCAGAGGGAGAGAGAGAAGCAGGCTCCCAGATGAGCAAGGAGCCCAATGTGGGACTCATCCCAGGACCCTGTGATCACAACCCAAGCTGAATCAGCAGCTCAACCAACTGAGCCACCCAGGCATCCCGAGGAAAGATATATTTATGTGTAAAAAGTGTTATGTGTGGGCAATATAAAGAAGGGAACACATAAAAGGAAAGAAGACTATAGCTTTTTCTCTATGCTAATATCAAAGACTTATGCTCTGTGGAAGAAAAGAAGATCCCATTCAATGGAAGAGGGAAAGCAAAAATTTGTATATAGAGATTATATGATTGTGTACTTGGAGATATAAACTCAAATGAAAACTATTAATAACAATAAAAGAAAGGCATAATTTGGGTACAAAATCAGTACACAAAAATTAGTGTTTTGGGGGGCATTAAAGAAAAAAATTAGTATTTCCATATACAAAGAATCAGGTAGAAAATATAATAGAAATAAAAATATCCCATACAGCACCAAAAAGGAATACTAACTAGGAATAAATTAACAAGAAACGTTCACTTTCTTCTATAGGCCACTGGAGTACATAAAAGAAAACTTAAATCCCTGTTTGTAGATAAGAAGGCTCAATATAATAAAGATGTCAAATCTCTCTAATTTAAATTATAACATTAATGTAATCCTAATAAAACTTCCAAATGTATTTGAGAGGTACTTGAGTATTAGAAAGTTGATTTTTTCTCTTTTCAAATTTTTATTTAAATTCTAGTTAGTTAACATACAGTGCAATATTGATTTCAGGAGTAGAATTCAGGGGCACCTGAATGGCTCACTCAGTCAAGCATCCATTTCTTGGTTTCAGCTCAGGTCCGATCTCAGGGTCCTGGGATCCACCCCAGCGTTCCACTCTGCACTCAGTGGAGAGTCTGCTTGAGGATTCTCTTCCTCTCCCTCTGCCCCTCTTCCCACTCATGGGCTCTCTCTTTCTAAAACAAATTTTAAAATCTTATAAAAGGAATAAAATTCAGTGATTCGGTGCTTACATACAACACCCAGTGCCCATCATAACAAGTGCCCTCCTAAACCATCACCCATCTAGCCCATCCACCACCCACATCCCTCCATCAACCCTGTTTCTTCTCTATTTTAAGAGTCTCTTATGGCTTGTTCCCCTCTTTTCTTTTATCCCTCTCCCATATGTTCATCTTTTTCATTTCTTAAATTCCCCCATAGGAGTGAAAATCATATCATGTTTGTCTTTTTCTGACTGACTTATCTTGCTTAGCATAAGACATCCTAGCTCCATCCACATCATTGAAATGGCAAGATTTCATTCTTTTTATGGCCGAGTAATATTCTAGTGTGTGTGTGTGTGTGTGTGTATATATATATATATATATATATATATATATATATATCACATCTTCTTTATCCATTCATCAGTTGATGGACATCTGTGCTCTCTCCATGGTTTGGTTATTGTTGATAATGCTGCTTTAAACATTGTGGTGCATGTACCCTTTTTAAACTATATTTTTCATCCTTCGGGTAAATACCCAGTAGTGCAGTTACTGGATTGTAGAGTAGTTCCTATTTTTAACTTTTTGAGGATACTCCATACTGTTTTTCAGAGTGGCTGCACCAGTTTGCATTCCTACCAACAGAGCAAGATGATTCCCTTTTCTTCACATCCTCCTCAATATCTGTTGTTTTTTGTGTTATTAATTCTAACCATTCTGACCAGTGTAAGGGGGTATCTCATTTTGGTTTTTATTTGTATTTCCCCTGATGATGTGTGGTGTAGAGCATCTTTTCATGTGTCTGTTAGCTGTCTGGATGTATTCTTTTGGAAAAATGCCTATTCATGTCTTCTGCCCATTCCTTAACTGGATTATTTGTTTTTTGGGCATTCAGTTTAATAAGTTCTTGGTTTGGGATAGTAACCCTTTATCAAATATGTCATTTGTAAATATCTTCTCCCATTCTATAGGTTACCATTAGATTTGATGACTGTTACCTTTGCTGTGAAAAAGCTTTTTATCCTGATAAAGTCCCAATACGTCACTTTTGCTCTTGCTTCCCTCACCTCTAGCCATGTGTCTAGTAAGAAGTTGCTCCAGCTGAGGTCAAAGAGGTTGCTGCCTGTATTCTCTCCTCTACGATTTTGATGGTTTTCTGTCCCACATTTAGGTTTTTCATGCATTTTGAATTTATTTTTCTATATGGTGTAAGAAAGTGATTCAGTTTCATTCTTCTGCATGTCACTGTGCAGTTTTCCGAACACCATTTGTTGAATAGACTGTCTTTTCCTTTGGATATTCTTTCCTGCTGTGTTGAAGATTAGTTGACCACAGGGTTGAGGGTCCATTCCTGTGTTTTCTATTCTGTTCCATTGATCTATGTGTCAGTTTTTGTGCCAGTACCATACTGTCCTCATGATTACAGCTTTGTAATACAGGTTAAAGTCTAGAATTGTGATGCCTCACACTTTGCTTCTCTTTTTCAACATTACTTTAGCTATTTGGAGTCTTTTATGGTTCCATACAGATTTTAGGATTGTTGGTTCTAGCTCTGTATACAATGCTGGTGTCATTTTGATAGGGATTGCATTGAATGTGTAGATTGCTTTGAATAGTATAAACATTTTAACTATGTTTGTTCTTCTAATCCATGAGCACGGAATGTTCTTCCATTTCTTTGTGCCCTCTTCAATTCCTTTTTTTAAATTTTATTTATTCTTTTTCCTTTTTTAAATTTAATTTCAACTAATTCATGTATATTATTAGTTTCAGAGGTAGAGTTCAGTGATTCATCATCAGTCTTACATAACACCCAGTGCTTATTACATCACATGCCCTCCTTAATGTTCATCACCCAGTTATCCCATCCACCCACCCCCTCAATTTCTTTCATAATTGTTCTATAGTTTTCAGGGTACAGATCTTTTACCTCTTTAGTTAGGCTTATTATTAAGTATCTTATGGGTTTTGGTGCCATTATAAATGGATCAATTCCTGATTTCTCTCTCTGCTGCTTCATTATTGGTGTATAGAAATGCAACACATTTCTGTACGTTGACTTTATATCCTGTGACTTTGCTGAATTCGTGAATCAGTTCTAGCAATCTTTTGGTTGAGTCTTTCAGATTTTCTACATAGAATAACACATCATGTGTGAAAAGTGAAAATTTGACTTCTTCCTTGTCAATTTCAATGCCTTTTATTTCTTCTTCTTGTCTGATTGGTGAGGCTGACTTCCAGTATTACATTAAGTAGTAATGGTGACAGTGTCTTGTTCCTAACCTCAGAAGAAAAGTTCTCAGTATTTCTCCACTGGGAATGATCTTAGTTGTAGTTCTTTCATATATGGCCTTTATGATGTTGAGGTATGTTCCATGTATCCCTAACTCTGTTGAGGGTTTTTATCAAGAATGGATGCTATAGGGACACCTGAGTGGCTCAGCTGGTTAAGCACCTACCTTCAGCTCAGGTCATGATCTCAGAGTCCTGGGATTGAGCTCTGACTCCATATTGGAGTCTGCTTCTCCTTCTCCCTCTGCCCCTCCCCCCATTCCTCTGTGCACTTTCTCTCTCAATTAAATAAACAAAATCTTTTTTAAATTTCTTTTCAGCATAACAGTATTCATTGTTTTTGCATCAAACCCAGTGCTCCATGCAATCCATGCCCTCTCTAATACCCACCACCTGGTTAAGATTTTATTTATTTATTTGACAGAGAGAGAGAGATCACAAGTGGGTAGAGAGGCAGGCAGAGAGGGGGAAGCAGGCTCCCTACTGGGCAGAGAGACCAATGCGGGGCTCAATCCCAGGACCCTGGGATCATGACCTGAGCCGAAGGCAGAGGCTCAACCCTCTGAGCCACCCAGACGCCCCTAAATAAATAAATAAAATCTAAAAAATCTAAATAAATAAAATCTTTAAAAAAAAAAAAAAAGAATGGATGCTGTATTTTATCAAAAACTTTCTCTGCATCTATTGAAAGGTTCAAATGGTTCCTATCCTTTCTTTTATTAGTGTGGTGCATCACATCAATTGATTTGTGAATATCAAACACCCCTGCAGCCCAGGAATAAATCCCACTTGACTGTGGTAAATGATTCTCTTAATGTACTGTAGGATTTGATTTGCTTCTATCTTGTTCAGAATTTTGTACCCATGTTCACCAGGGATACTGGCCTGTAATTCTCCTTTTTAATCAGGTCTTTGGTTTTGGAATCATGCTGGCCTTGTTGAATGAGTTTGGAAACCTATTTTTTGGAACAATTTAAGAAAAACAGGTATTAACTCTTCTTTAAATGGTTTCCCATCCCCTCACTTTCAATCTGCAGGTGTCTTTAGGTCTAAATGAATCTCCTGTAGGCAACATATAGATGGGTCTTTTTTTTTTTTTTTAATCCATTCTGATGTCTTATGTCCTTTGATTAGAGCATTCAGAGTGATTACTGAAAGATACGAATTTAGTGCCATTATGTTACCTGTAAAGTTGGTATTTCTGGTAAGGTTCTCTGTTCCTTTCTAGTCTTTGTTGCTTTTGGTCTCTTGTTCCCCACTCAAACCATCCCCTTTAATGTTTCTTGCAAAACTGGTTTGGTGGTCATGAACTCCTTTAGTTTTTGTTTAACTTGGAAACACCTTATCTCTATTCTGAATGAAAGCCTTATTATAAAATATTCTTGGCTACATATTTTTCCCTTTAAGCACGTTGACTATATCCTGCCACTCTCAACCAACCTGTCAAGTTTTTGTGGATAGATCTGCTGCGAACCTAATCTGTCCTCACTTGTAGATTAAGGACTTTTTGCCCCCTGCTCCTTTCAGGATTCTTTCCTTGTCTGTGTATTTTGTGAATCTGACTGTGATATGTCTTGGGGATGACCAGCTTTTGCTGGATTTAATGGGAGTTCTCTGTGCTTCTTGGATTTTGATGTCTATGTCTTTCCCCAGATGATGAAATTTTTCAGCTATAATTTGCTCAAATAAACCTTCGGCCCCTTTTCTTCTCTCTTCATCTTCTGGGACTCCTATGATACAAATGTTGTTATGTTTAAAGCAGTTGCTGAGTTCCCCCAAGTCTACCTTTGTGATCTAATACCTTTCTTTCTCTCTTCTTTTCAGCTTCATTATTTTCCATACTTTTATCTTCTGTATCACTGGTCTTGCATCTTGGTTGTAGCATTTTTAATTTAGCCTGACTAGACTTTAGGTCTTTTATCTCTGCAGTAAGGGATTCTCTAGTGTCTGCTATGCTTTTTTCAATCCCAGTTAGTATCCTTATAATTGTTTTTTAAATTCTAGTTCAGACATCTTACTTATATCTGTAATGATTAAATCCCTGGCTGTTACTTCTACTTCCTTTCTTTTGGGGTGAACTCCTCCATCTCGTCATTTTATCCAGAAATAAAGAACTATATCCTAGGTGTGTTTTGGTCTGCCTATTAAAAGAAGCTGGATCCAAAAAATATATACAAGTAAATTTTTTAAATTAAAAAACAAAAATAAAGCATTGGGCTTTCTACTCAGCAGGGAGCCTGCTTCCCTTCCTCTCTCTGCCTGCTTCTCTGCCTACTTGTGATCTTTGTCAAATAAAAAAATAAAATCTTTTAAAAAACATAAAAATAAAATAAAAAATATAAAGGAAGCTAGATCTTATTTTCCCTAGAGCTTAAGCTTTGCAGAACTCTATGTTTAGAAGACTTGGAGCATATGAGGGGTTTGTGCTAGTCTTCTGGGGGAAGGGCCTGTTGTGCTGATTTTCAGGTGGACTTTCCTGCAGGTACAACAGGGCAGGGTTTGGTGTAAGTGGCTGCAATCTCCACTTGGTGACACTACTTAGCTCACAGAGGTCCATCAGTGCTGATAAGCAATAGGCAAAATGGCCTCTGCCTGCTCTCTGGTCTCCAGAGCAGAGAGCTTGTGCCCACCACCCTTTGGGAAGCCCTCACAGCAGAGCAAACAATCACCCTTCTTGTGTCCCCAGCTTCCATCAGATTCCTGCCTTTGCCCTGTCTGTGCCCGAGCTGTCTGCCTGCCAGGCAGCACAGTACTCCTGTGTTTTATCTCAGGTGCAAGGCTGGGTTTCTAGACTCCAAATTTAGGGACTTGCACATCTTGTGAGCCCACAGTGATCCTCTGGGAGAGGGTCTCACCAGGCTTTTGCCATTTGCCAGCCCATCCCAGGAAATCATTTGCATGACCATGCAGTGGTGCAGAGTTTATGGCAAAGTGGAGCAGAAAGCCAATACCCAGGCTTCCTGCCCTCTGCTGTCATCCCTGCTCCTATGCCGGGGAAAGGCACAATACATTAGTGCCACCCATCTTTTTGTCCCCAGAGAGGCCTTGCCACCACTCCCGAATGCACTCCAAGTAGGGGAACTCTTTTTCCCCGTGCAAGGCAGGGGATTCTCAGACCACACTGTCCATTCCAGGGTTTCCTCCCTCTTTCCCCACAGAAGCACTGCTAAGCCAGTCATGACCCTGGTACAGCAGACTTCTAAAGCTTCAGATTTTGCACTCTGCTGCTTATAATACCTTGCAGTAGTCTCTGTAAGAAGGGTTCCCTCCCCTCCACAGCACCCACAGTTCTTATCCCCCCAAATCAACTTTCTGCATTTCCTACTTTCATGAGGTTGTCCCTTTTCTACTTCTAGTCTTGCAGTTTTGTTCTCTCAGTCTTCAGATTTACTCCTTGAGTGCTCAGAATGATTTGCTATTTATCTAGCTGTGTTTGAAGGACAAGGCAAGCTTAGAGTCCCCGTACTCCACCATCTTAACTCCTCTTCCTAGAAAAGTTGATTTTAAAGTCTTATGAAATTGGGGTCCCTTGGTGGTTCAGTCAGTTGAGCAAATGACTCTTGGTTTCAGCTCAGGTCATGATTTCACAGGTTCTTGAGATCAAACTCCATGTCAGACTACAAACTCAAGTGAGGAGTCTGCTAAAATTTCTCTCTCCTCCTCCCTCTGCCCCTGCCCCATGTTTGATCACCCTCTCTCTCTTTCATAAATAAATCTTTAAAAAAAAAATAAAGTTATATGGGATTATAAACTTTTAATAAAATCAAAAGAAATAACTTTAAAAATTCCCTAATCTTATGGTCGTAGATGTCAATGTTGTAAAATTCACTAAGAGTCCAAAACAATGAAACCCATCTATTAAAAAACTTACCCCAAGACATGTTGTCAAAAAATTTTAGATCACTGGAGCACCTTGGGTGGGTCAGTGGGTTAAGCCTCTGCCTTCAGGTCAGGTCATGATCTTGGGGTCCTGGGATAGAGCCCCACATCAGGTTCTCTGCTCAGCAGGGAGCCTGCTTCGCCCTCTCTCTCTGCCTACTTGTGATCTCTCTCTGTCAAATAAATAAATAAAATATTTTTTTAAAAATCTCAGATGAACTGTATATGCAGATCATAAATCCTTCCAGAAAAGAAATATAATCAACTATAAAAGGCTATTCTGTTTGCTAAAAGACTTGTGCAATGCCTTAAAAATCTCTGAAAATAAATATTTTCAGTCCAGAATTTCCAGCCAAGCCAGGAATCTAGGACTCAAAAAGTTTGTCTCCCGTTTTTTTCTTAAGAAGGTACTAGGGTCAGGGCTCAGCAGAATCAGGGAGAAAATCCAAAACAAAGAGTTCATGGAATTCAGAAACTCACAGATTTAACCTAGGAGAGCAGCAAAACAGTCCCAGGATACTGACTGTGCAGTCGGCTTAGAAAGCAATCCAGCCAGATGGAGCAGGAGACAAAGGACTCAGTGCCTGGAAAAAAGTAGACTCAACCGGACTTGAGGAACAAAATGAGACTATGCATATGAGAAAGTAGGCAAAGTAAAGTTGAGGTAACTATTCTCTCTGGGGGGAACATAAAGCTGTACAAGAAAGAAAGTATAATTCTATTTAACTTTATAGTGAACAAGGGGTACCTGGGTGGTGAAGCTAGTGGGTCACCCAACTCTTAGCTTTGGCTGGAGCCATAGGATTGATCCCCATGTCAGAGTCCGCTGGAATTTCTCTTTCCCTCCTCCTGAGCCCCTCCCCCTTCTAAAATGAATAAATAGGTGGAGCGACCTCAGGGCGGCTGGAACAAGTGTGCCTAGGAACTAGTACTCCCAGAGCAACCCCCAGGCCTCCCATTTCCGCCCTGCAGCGCTCTCTGGCACCAAGCACTACAATTCACTACAAGTTCAGCATGCCGTGAATTTGATGGCCGGGCTTCTGGGGCAGCCTCCAGACCTCCCACCCGCCCAGCTCTCCAGCCCAGTCTCTGCTGCTGCACCCCCAGCGACGCGAGCCATGGAGGAGATGCTGCCCCCAGGCTGCAGCAAGCCACACCTGGAGAAGCTGACCCTGGGAATCACCTGCATATTAGAATCTTCCCCAGGTGTGACAGAGGTGACCATCATAGAGAAACCACCTGCTGAATGTCATATGATTTCTTCATGGGAACAAAAAAATAACTGTGTGCTACCTGAGGATGTGACGAATTTTTATCTGATGACCAATGGCTTCCACATGACATGGAGTGTGAAGCTGGATGAGCACACCATTCTGTTGGGCAGCATATGGCAATTAACAACATCTCAAAACTGACTCAGCTGACATGGGGAGATGGAGAGGAGAAGGGAGTTGAGGGAAATTGGAAGGGGAGATGAACCATGAGAGACTACGGACTCTGAAAAACAACCTGAGGGTTTTGAAGGGGTAGGGGGGTGGGAGGTTGGGAGAGCCAGGTGGTAGGTATTACAGAGGGCACGTATTCCATGGAGCACTGGGTGTGGTGCATAAACAATTTTGTTACACTGAAAAGAAATTTTTTAAAAATTAAATAAATAAATAAATAAATAAATGGCTCAACTCAACCATGTCTTCTGTGTATTCACTCCCTAATGCACCAACTCTGGCAGACCTGGAGGATGATGCACTTAAAGCCAGTGAGAACCAGCCAGAGAAGCCTCACTTTGATTCTCGCAGCATGGTATTTGAGCTGGATCCTTGCAATGGGAATGGGAAGGTTTGCCTTGTCTACAAAAGAGGGAAACCAATGCTAGCACAAGACACTGAGATCTGGTTCCTGGACAGAACATTATACTGGCATTTTCTCACAGACAACTTCACTGCTTACTATTGCCTGCTCATCACGCACCTGGGCCTACCGCAGTGGCAGTACACCTTCACCAGCCATGGCATTAGCCCACAGACCAAGTAGTGGTTCAGCATGTATAAACCCATCACCTACAACACAGACCTACTTGCAGAAGAGACCAACTCCTTCGTGAACAAGCTGGATCCCAGTGAAGTGTTCAAGAGCAAGAACAAGACCTTAATCCCCAAAAGGCCAGTACCGCCTGCACGTGGCCAGAAAGGACCCCCAGGTCCTCCCTACTTGTGATCTCTCTGTGTCAAATAAATAAAAATATTTTAAAAATTTTAAATCCTCTTCTAGCCCTGGAAACCCTGTCTGGAAATGAGCACCCCTACCACCCTTCGAGTCCCTCAGCAATGATTTCTATGCACAGATGGCCTAAACCTCAGATTCTATGAGTTGTACCATAGCTCTCTTCCCATCAGAGTGAGCCAAATCCTAGGCTTTCTACTTCTGTTGGCATTAGCCAGGAGTTTAAGGGCATTCTCAGGTCTCTCCCAAAGTCCTTTCCTCATCTCTTGCCTCTGAAAAAGAGTTTCAGAACTTAAGTGTTAAATAGAGCTATTAAGAGCTTTCCTCTCTTTCCACCCCCAACCCTCTACACATGTCAGCAGTGATGAGAGAAATCCCCTGAAGAAACCACTGATTTCGACCCATGAGGCATTAGAACTGTGCTGTTCAATTAGTAATCACTAGCCACGGTGGCTGTTTAAACTATATTAAAAATTCAGTTCCTCAGTTGCATTAGCCACATTATGAGTATCCATGTGGCTAGTAGCTTCTGTATTTAATAACAGAGATAATGGAACATTTCCATCATCACAGAAAGTTCTGTTGAGCAGCACTGCATTAGAATATTTTCATGCTGCCCTTACTCAGATCAGTTCATTTTTGTTAGAAAATGTGGACACCTCGATTTGATGGGTCATAATGTTCCATGAAGATTCTTGAAGATCCAGTTGTATATGTTCTTTTTATTTTTCCTAATTCTCTCTGGTCCTTTTTCAGCTTCCTATAAGAGCTTGTTGTTTCCAAAATAAAATAAAATATAATAAAATAAAGATAAAATGAATAAATAAATCTTTTTAAAAAGCATTAACTTTATAGTGAACAAAACTTCCATCATTATAATGACTCATTCAATTTGCTCACATAACTAAAAATACTGCTTTATTTTGGGAAGATGAAAAAGGGGAGGAGGGTTGAAAGAACTAATTCCAGGCACCTGGGTGGCTCAGTGGGTTAAGCCTCTGCCTTCAGCTCGGGTCATGATCCCAGGGTCCTGGGATCGAGCCCCACATTGGGCTCTCTGCTCAGCAGGGAGCCTGCTTCCCGCCCCCCTCTCTGCCTACTTGTGATCTCCCTCTCTCTGTTAAATAAATAAAATCTTTAAAAAAAAAAAAAAAAAAGAACTAATTCCACATCTGTTCCAAAAGGAAGATGATAAATACAACTAAAATTGATCAGTCAGTAAATAGCAGCATAAGCATATATCAAACAATACGGCAGATACAATGTGGGATAGGCAAAGTTTGTAGTGTTAAAAGTGACTTTCTCTGGTTAACAAGACTGCAAGTGGGGAAGGATAAAATCAGGTGACTATTTTTTCATTTAAAACCTACTTGTGGGGGCGCCTGGGTGGCTCAGTGGGTTAAGCCTCTGCCTTGGGCTCAGGTCATGATCTCAGTGTCCTGGGATTGAGCCCTGCATCAGACTCTCTGCTCTGCAAGGAGCCTGCTTCCTCCCCTCTCTCTCTCTCTGCCTGCCTGTCTGCCTACTTGTGATCTCTGTCAAATAAATAAATAAAATCTTAAAAAAAAAAAACCCTACTTGTGGTATCTAAAGTCTTTAACTATGATTTATTTATTTTAATTTAAATAATTAACCAGGAAAAAATCTGGAAAATCAGAGAAATGGGAAGTCCAGACCTACCAGGGAAATAGTATCTAGTTATAGTAAGTTAAATATTAGGGCTAGCAAAGAATAATGCAAGAGAATACAAAGTTGGACCTAACTATGGAAATTTAGTAAGTGACAAAGGTGACTTTTCTTTTTTTTTTTTTTTTTTAAAGTGGCATTTCTACTCAATGAGGAAACATTGGGATATTCCGTAAATAGTGCTGGGGAAGCTAGATAGCCATCTAGAGAAAAACACTCACCCTGCTCTTTATATCAAATCTCAAATGAAACAAAGGTTAATTTGTTTTAAAAAATAAAGTCATAAAAGTTTAAAAACACATTTTAAAAAAAGAACATTTTATGATCTTAGATTAGGAAAGCCTATGTAGATTAGCCACTAAATCATGAAACAATTGAGACAAGACTGATTTGGTAGATGTTAGTTATCTCCCTCATAGCCACATTCCTTTTCTTCCTTACTAACAAGTCTTGTTTTAAAAGTGGAAGGAAATGAACAATGTACCCAGAAGTCACAGTCTTCTTTCTAGATTCCCTTGGAGATCTGACCAATGAGATATAAGCAGAAAGAGTGACTTTTGGGAAAGCCTTCTTCCCTGGTACAAGGCCAACGTCTTTATTTTTTGCCCTTTTCACTCTGGAATGGAGATGGGAGCACTGGAAGTGCACTGTCCAGCAACCATGTGGTTACAACCAAAGTGATGAAGACTGTGTACTAAGAATAGTGAAATAGAAAAATGGAGAAAGCCTGATTCCCTAATGGTATCACTGAGCTTCGGAAATGCCCATCTCCAGGCTTCATACTTGCTAAAAGACAATTTTTTAGATAAGGTTAAGTCATGGCTCTCATAAAGTATAAAAGTGAACACATGTTAAATATTTTATTTATTGCATCAAAGAGGAAACAAAGAGGAATCCAAAGAACACATTTTTAGATCAGGAATACTGAAATAAATGTACAAACTGGCTTTCCCACAGGGTCAGGACAGTGGGAGAGAGTTGTTTCTCTATTGGACATTATTCATTTGCATGTCTATAGGCTATAATTATTTTTCTTTGCTATCAGTTATCTAAAACTTAGATATTAGAATCAGATAATGCAGGAAGATGTGCTCTAGACAATGCAGTTTTCCCTGCATGTTCCATGAAACAAATATTCCCTCATCTGTTCAAACCATTGGCTCTTTATTTCCTGTAGCTGAATACAGTCCTAGTTGATACAACTGATAAATCTGACTACATATAAAAATTGAAAGGGCACCTTGGTGGCTCAGTCAGTTAAGCATCTGACTCTGCATTTCAGCTCAGGTCATGGTCTCAGGGTGGTGAGATGGAGTTTGGTATCAGTATCAGGCTCTGTGCTCAGTGGGGAATCTGTTTGAGATTCTCTCCTTCTCCCTCTTCCTCTGCCCCTGCCCCTGCTCTCTCTCTCTCTCTCAAATAACTAAATAAATCTTTTTAAAAAAAGAAAAAAATTAAAACTTTACATAGCCTAAAATAGCATAAGAGTCAAAAAACAACAAACTGAAGGAATTATTTCCAATGTGAATGACAAATGGCTAATGTCCTTAATATCTAAAAACCAAACCAGTAAGAAAAAGACTAACAACACAATAGAAAATGGCACAAGGCATTAACAATTCACAGAAAATAAAATGCAAATACCTTTTAAACATAGGGAAGATGTCCAATTACCCTCATAAGTTTTTTTAAAATGTAAATTAAAACTACAATGGAATACTCTATTTCACCTATCAGGCAAGAATGTAAAAGTTTATTGAGAGGGAAATAACGTATTGTCATATATTCTTGTAGAGGAGTAAATTCATATAGCCTGTGTGAAGAGCAGCTTGGCACTGTATCTGAACTCCCAAGTTCACTGAAGCCAAGAAGTAGAAACAAACTAAATGTCCACCAACAAGTGAAATGAAGAGATTGTGCAATGGAATATTATTAAGCCATAAAAAAGGAAGGAATCCTGCCATTTGCAACAATATGGATGAACGCAGAAGATATTCTAAGGGTAATAAGCCAGACACAGAAAAACAAATACTCATGACCTAACTTATATGCAGAATCTAAAGTAGTCAAACTCATAGAAGCGGAGACAGAATGATAGTTGCCAGGGGGTGGATAGAGGGTTAATGGGGTGATATTGGTCAAAAGGGCACAAGGTTTTATTTATGCAGGATGAATAAATTCTGGAGATCTAATGTATGGCACAATAATACAGTAAACAATACTACATTGTATATTTGAAATTTGCCAAGAGAGTCAATCTTAAGTCTCCTCATCTGGCAGGAGAGAAGAGGCTGCAGAATACAAAACTCCAAAATATACCAGTTGGCATATAGATTAGTTTGAGCTAAAGGCAATAAGACCAAGCAGCCTCAAGAAAAACTTTTACCTCTACCTTAACTACCGAAAAGAATTCAGACTGGGGGGTGTGACCCAGAATTCAGACTGGGGGGTGTGGTCAGGTATTTTTAGGTTATCAGCATATCCCATGTTTCCACACACCCCCTCTATCTAACAAGAGGGTTCTATTGGTAACCTGCCCCCGGGGTGATCTGTGGCAGTCATGTGCTCCCTGGCTGTAGCTTATTGGACCAAGAGATGATGACTTGATCTCCTTAGGCCAATCAGATTCTCTCTCATGGGAAACTGACTAGAAGTAAACACTGGCCCAGGGCCGACTCAGATCAGAGCAATTGGACTTGTGTGTTATGGAAAGGCTTTTTACCAGAGAGCCCTTTTTATCTGGAAGGCCTATCCACATGGCAGCACAACATCAAACTATCAACAGTTTGCTCCTCTTACCATCCTTTCCTTTGAAGCTCCAGCCCCACCCTATTCCTTAGCTCAGGATGGCATATGAGCCTCAGCAGCCTGACTTGCCCTTGAGTCTTACAATCTGGGGACCCCCATACATGTGAAACTGTATTTGTTTTTCTCCTGTAATCCATCTTATGTCAATTTAATTAGACCAGCCAAAGAACCTAGAAGGGGAAAAGGAAAATTTTTTCAGCCACTACACACCAAAGAAGAAGACAACAGAGGAGGAAAGGGAGGAGGAAATGGTAGTGAGGTGAGGTTATGGGTATGTTAATTTGCTTGATTGTGGTGATCATTTCACAACGTATACATATATTAAAACATCAAGTTGTACACCTTAAATATATATAATTTTTATTTGTCCGTTGTACCTTAATAAAGCTTTTTGGTGGGGGAAAAAAATACACTCAGAAGGAAAACAGTCATTAAGAACCTTTGCAGTATCAATATTACTCCTGCATCATTCTTCATTTTTCCACATTCATTAAGTGGTCAGGTATTTTTAGGTTATCAGCATATCCCATGTTTCCACACACCCCCCTCTATCTAACAAGAGGGTTCTATTGGTAACCTGCCCCCGGGGTGATCTGTGGCAGTCATGTGCTCCCTGGCTGTAGCTTATTGGACCAAGAGATGATGACTTGATCTCCTTAGGCCAATCAGATTCTCTCTCATGGGAAACTGACTAGAAGTAAACACTGGCCCAGGGCCGACTCAGATCAGAGCAATTGGACTTGTGTGTTATGGAAAGGCTTTTTACCAGAGAAACTGAGAAACCTGGCCTGCATCTGGGTCCCATCAAGAAAAGCCAAACTGAATAGGGAATAGGTAACTTGAATAGGGAAGATTTAATAAAAAGATTTAATAAAAAGAATCATTAACTGTAACAGAGGACTGGCATAATGAGAGGTTGGCTACTAAGAAGGGTAATGAGGGGTTGGCTACAAAAACCTCCAAATGATACAGGAATAGCAGAAATAAGGAGCAGCCTCCACCCCTAGAGCTGAGATGTGCTGCCCAAGGAAGAGGCTAACCCCAGGGCTAAGATTCAGACCTTACGAGCCTGGTATCACTGGATAGAAAAAGAAGTTACTGTGTTTCCACACCAGTGGAACGTGCTGGAAATCCAACCTGTTTACTTGGGGAGGTATCTATCTGAAGATACAACATTATAAGATCCACTGGACCCTGGGTGGGGAAATGGGAATGTTAGAGAAGGTCACCAAGAAGAAACGACTGCTAGTTGACCCTCAAGCTGGATGGAGGCAGTCAGAGGCTCCTCCCTTGCTCCTGTGTCCTTGAAATGTGCATTCCACCTGACTTCCCCACAGGGAACTTCAGGGAGCTCTTGAGAGAGCAGCGGGTGGTTGAAACCATCTGCACAGTTTATGTGACTGAACCCAGTTAAGGACTCTATATAAACTTTTAGGATTCTGGCAAGTGGATGTGGAGATGCACTTCTCTCAGACAAGTCCCAAGTCTGTCTCAAGACAAGCTTCATAAGTAAGTTCACTTGCTTATTAAATCTGCCACCTACTGAGCTTAGGAAAGAGGCACCTTTGGGAGCCTCCCAGTGGGGCATCACTTGTGTGTAGAAAGGGCAAAATACAAGCCAAGACTGCCTCCAGGTGACGGCCATGAGAGGCAATCAGAGGTTGCAGGTTGGGCTCAATATTTACGAGTCCCCAGAAATAAACAAAAGATGACAGCTCTGGTTGATACTGGAGCCAAGTGTACTCTCAGACACCGTAACCCTCAGAGGTTTCCTGGCCCCCTCAGTGCCATCAGTGGTTAGGGAGGGCAAATAATTATGCTCAAAAAAGTCCCTTTGACACTCCAAATTAGAGTTCTCCACCATGACAACTGGTATTCCTTCAATACCAGAGAACATACTGAGCATATCCTACAAGGTCAAACTCTGCAAACCTCCATCAGTGAATTCCACCTCTGGGTTATACAGTAATCAAACCAGTCCTGAGGGGTAATGCCAACTGGGAACTAGTAAGTCCAACACCCATGAGAAAAATAGTATAAATTGCCTGGGAGCATAAGGAACTAGGAGAATTATCCAAGAACTGCACCAAACTAGTATTACATGCTTTGCTCATAGTGCTTTCAATAGCCCAGTATTGCCAGGTGGCTCATGGCAGATGTCCCGGACTCCCAAGAAACGAACAAGATAATGTTGGGGCGCCTGGGTGGCTCAGTGGATTAAAGTCTCTGCCTTTAGCTCGGGTTTTGATCCCAGGGTCCTGGGATTGAGCCCCACGTCAGGCTCTCTGCTCCGCAGAGAGCATGCTTCCTCCACTCTCTCTCCCTGCCTGCCTCTCTGACTACTTGTGATCTGTCTGTCAAATAATAAATATTTTTTAAAAAAAGATAATGCCACCAGTCTACATGGCTGTGACCAACATTGCTACCACCTTGAATACTTTGGCCATGGTCCTAGGAGTGCCCTGTGCTGTACTAGTTTTAGCCAGTGCTTTATTCAGTATATCCTTTGCTACCAAGTCACAAGATCAATTTGCCTTCATGTGGGAGGGGCAATAATGGACCTTCCCCAAGGCTACCTCACAGCACTCCAGTATGTCTAGTGATTGTAACATGAGACCTGATCCTGTTCTCCTTCCCCACAACAGTTACACTAATGATATAATGTTAACATGTGGAGACTCCCCTCTGCTGCAGGACACCCTGAAGATTTTGCTGGAACATCTGCAAGGGAAAGGATTAATTCACCAGAAATTCAAGGCCCAGATACCACCACAAAATTTGGGGGAATTGTTTGGTCAGGTAAGATGCATGTTGGCCCAGAAACTGGGATTGATAAAATACAAGCCTATCCAACCCCTTGGTACATAAAAGAAATGCAAGCCTTTGTAGTAGACTGAGGGTTTGGTAGGACTTTTATTCCCCACTTGGCATGATGCCTCCACCTTTTAAAAGAAAAAAAAACAACAACAGGTGATCAGAGCTGCAAGCCACCTTTGAGAGGCAAAAACACTAGTGAAAGAGATTAAAGCTCTGGACATCTCCAAAGCAGATCTACCATGTGAATTAGATGTTTCTGTGACTCTAGAATGTGTGGGTTGGGCACTGTGCAGGAGACGACAGAAGGAGAAAATACCTCTAGGATCTGGGTCTTAGCCCTGAAAAGGGGCAAAACCCTGATATACCTCCATAGAGCAAGAGCTCCTAGCAATGTGCACATATCATGGTAAGAGCTTCCCTTTCTGCCAAGGGATGGGTAGAGACCATATTCCATGGACCCACTTCTGCCATGACTCAAACTCCCACTTTAAGTGGCAGGCCACCAGTCCACAGAAATGTGGGTGCTACACAGCCTTATAGAATATAGAGATCCTCCAAATGCCCCCACCCTATTCTGTGGCAGTCCCTGCAGTCTATAAAAAGGGCATAAAGAACACTGCTGATGCCTGATATCCCACAAGGAGTGCGGAGACTCCGCAGCCCAACACTGACACCAGCCCAATGGAAACAGAAGGAAGCTGGCCCTTAACCCTTTACATAGACAGTGGAGTGGTTCTAAAAAGATTAACCCTATGGCTTAGACAATGAAAAGCTGAAGTACAGATGATCATAAATAAGCCCTTAGGAGGTCAAGATATGGGAAAAAAACATTTAGGTTTGCCTGCAAGAGCCTGCGGCAGTACTCACTGTTTTCCACATCCCAGCTTGTGAGGCACGAACACTCTCTCGCCATCAGGGAACTGATGTCCTAGCAGCTAACTCCTCAGTAGATACAGCAGATGGGACACATAGAAAGAGAGGCTACCATAACACCCAGATTAAATGGCATTATTACCAAGAATGCCAGATTGCCCTTAAAATACAGTGGCCTGGAGCACCTGGGTGGCTCTGTGGGTAAAAGCCCCTGCCTTCAGCTCAGGTCATGGTCCCAGGGTCCTGGGATCAAGCCCTGCATC
Organism: Mustela lutreola; assembly: GCF_030435805.1. Lineage (NCBI taxonomy): Eukaryota > Metazoa > Chordata > Mammalia > Carnivora > Mustelidae > Mustela > Mustela lutreola. The sequence continues at coordinate 46,463,084 of NC_081304.1, read as the reverse complement.
AGGCTCTTTGCTCAGCGGGAGGCTGCTTCCCCCTCCTCTCTCTGCCTGCCTCTCTGCCTACTTGTGATCTCTGTCTGTCAAATAAATAAAAATCTTTTAAAATTTTTTAAATAAAATACAGTGGGCTGGTTAATGCAGTAATTAATCCTGTGTGTTCTAAACCATCCTCAAGGCAACTGCCAAAGGGATCTGGGACCATCCACTGGAGTTTCCAAATGGTGAAGGATTAGCAAACTGATCACATCTGCTCCCTCCCTCCAGGTGAGGATTCTACATATGCCTTCTTTCAGGTGCACTCTATGGCTGGCCTCCTCCAAGTTTCCACCAACAGGGGATCGTAGAAGCTGAGCACCATGTACAGCTCCTGTCATCAAATAGACAGCGATCAGGGAACACATTTCAAAGACCATGATATATAAGAGTGGACAAAGACATGACGTTAAACAGAAGAACATGCCTATAACATGCAAGCGGCAGGACTGATAGGAAAAAAAAAAAAAAGAAATATTAAAGCAGCAGATTAATTTACTACCAAGTAAAACCACCTGACCAAGTATTATCCCAGGCTTTAATACATTTACATGATCAGCCAGTAAGGCCCATTACCCAATATGCCAAACTAGGAACCCCTCTGCCAAGGCACCCAATATGGACCATAAAGGTATAAAAGTCAAGGGAGGAGTGCCTGGGTGGCTCAGTCAGTCAAGTGTCTGCCTTCGGCTCAGCTCATGATTCCAGGGTCCTGGGATCAAGTCCCATATCCTGCTCCCTGCTCATTGGAGAGTCTGTTTCTCCCTCTACACCTCCCCTCCTCCTCATGATCTCCCTCTCATGCTCTAATAAATAAATAAAATTTGTATTTAAAAAAAAAAAAAAAGCATCTGCCTTTGGCTGAGTTCGTGATATTGGGGTCCTGGGATCAAGCCTGTGTCATAGGGCTCCCTGCTCAGTGGGGAGCCTGCTTCTCCCTCTGCCTCTGCCCCTCCAACCCCAGCTCATGTTCTCTCTTACACTCTCTCTCTTAAATAAATAAATATTTAAAAAGTTAAAAAATTGAAGTCAAGGGAGACAGCCTTTGCCTTGAGTCTTACCATAAATTAACATTCTATCCTGGGGCGCCTGGGTGGCTCAGTTGGTTGGAGGACTGCCTTCGGCTCAGGTCATGATCCTGGAGTCCCAGGATCGAGTCCCACATCGGGCTCCCAGCTCCATGGGGAGTCTGCTTCTCCCTCTGACCTTCTCCTCGCTCATGTTCTCTCTCACTGTCTCTCTCTCAAATAAATAAATAAAATCTTTAAAAAAAAAAAAATTTAACATTCTATCCTTCTGAGAACATCCCCCATCACGCCTTGGAAGGGCATTTTGTCCCAGAATTCTCAATAAGACATCCCGCCAGGATAGATGAATTATTTCCCACCAATGCGAGCCCATTGTCCTGCGGCAAGCCAGGCCTGCTGAAATGCACTATACCCAGAGCAGAACATCCTCCATTGAAAGAGGGGAGCGTCCTGGTCTGGTGTATCCCACCCCCAGTCCATCTCCTTATTCCTGCCTGCTGCCTTCCCCAGCCAACATGTATGGCATGCACAACCAGGTCAAATTTCTAAAGCTACAGCCACATTAACATCTAAGGATCAGGCCACAAATGTAATTCAGAAGGACAAGACTTTCCCACACAATTACCTCTCTTTCACCCTTAGATTTCTGCTGCTCCTAGAGTGTCCAGTCATGAGACAGACTCCTAATATAAACACATTTCTACATTGGGCCCACTTGTATGCCCAATGAAAGAACTACTCCAACTATCGGGTATATGAGCAGCTACTCCTTCTAGCTCATCAGGATTATCACCACTCCAAGGAGAGAATTAAGAAGTCCAAAAGCAGTATGTGAAAAAATAACAAGCTGGACTAGTCCTCTTAATTCATCTGATATTATTAATACAACTCCAGAAACCAGGACTATGGTACCCACTATCATTAACACTGGACATTCTTTTCTTGAGACTCAAACTACTGGGACAGCCCATCAAAATGACCAAAGGGGCCCTAAAAAAATGCCATTTGAGCCACAGGTGACTGGGCTCAGAGTTGAGATATAGTCACAGGGCTCACCCTCAGTTATAGACATTCGAGCACTGAATCACCCGGAACCCCTATGTCGGGAACAGAAAAATCACTCTAATCAGAACCAACCCAGCTGTACCAGAAATATGGATGTCACTGAAACTAGCTGGTCATTCTGTCACACTAAAGGATGGCAGTTAGTTTGTCACTGACTGATCACATTGCCCAGATATTTTTTGGGAAGCCCCAAATGGAGCCCAGTGGTTTGGTGGCACAGATTTTTGGCCACAGTTTCCGCCTGTGTGGCTGGACCACTGAACCTGGCTTTCCCTGGGCACAAGGAGAATCGGCCCCATCAGAGCAGCAATTGCCAACCTCCCTCTCCTCAAGGCCAGAGGGGCATGTCCTGTTTTCCACTGGTCATTTGGCTGCCATGTTTGTACCTTCCAGTGGCCTGGAGGACACTGAAACCCACACGGAAGCCCTTACTAAATTAACCCAGCAAGCCCTACCTGACAGCCAGTAAGGGAAAAGCCTGCCCTTACTAAACACCAAAATATCTCTAATGAGAAAAGCTGTCCCCCAACATAGGATCACCTGAGCATTATCACTGCCTCGCAAGGAGGCACCCAGGCCATCATCCAAACAGAAGGCTGGGCATTTATACCTGAGAAATCTGCTAATGTACCATCTCTATTAAATCACATAAAGAAACAACTAAATATCCTGAGTTAGCCAACCCCCAACCTAGAGGACCTAATAAATCAATGATTCAGGTCATGGGGCTCTTAATTTTAAAAATCACAACTTATTTTGGGAATCATTATCTTCCTCTGTGTTTTTTCTTGCCTATGTCTAAACTGTTGTTGTGGCACCTGCCTCCAGTGTGGCCAGAGTCACCCAACAATCTACCTCCCTGCTAGTAAAACTCTTGCAGACTGCTCAAGGCACACTGCAAAAAAGGGCTACCTGTAATTACAGGAGCCAGCCCCAAGACGCAGAGCATTGGAGGAGGTCATCCAGAGGGTATGACCGCCCTTTGATCCTGGAGCTGGACCCAGGCATCTGGAGGCTCCTCCCCTCTCCCCCGTCCTTGATCTCAAGGCTTATTCGTGCACTCTACCTGCCTACCTGCCCTAAAGCTGCCTCAGGAACACAGACTTGAGACAGTAATGTGTTGTTGAGACCATCCGGACATGCAGGACTGGATATACCATCTGGTAGACATGACTGAACCCGATTAAGGCCTCTGTATAAACTTTTAGGATTCTGACAGGAGGGTGTGAAGATCTGCTCCTTGCGCAGCCCCCCAGGACGAGCTTCATGGGCAAGTCCCCTGGCTTCTTAAAACTGCCACCTACCGATCTGGCGGGCACTGCCTCTTTCTTGGGTCTGTTCTTGCTCCCCATGCCCAGGGTCCAATTTCAGATTTCACCCAGGAAACTCCCAAGGTCAGGAACCACCAGGGTGCAAGAAGAGGTTGTCGCCAGAAGAAGCCACCGGCCACTGGGCGCTGCTGGCCGCCCTGCCCTGAAGAGCTGAGCGCTGGAGATGCAGAGCGCTGGAGATGCTGCTGGAAGAGCGGCTCCGCGCAGACGCCTGAGCGGAAACCCGCGCATGCGCCTGTGCAGCCGCCGGCCAAGCCCCCGACAAACGGAAGCAGGCCTGTTTTCCTCCTACGGTGTCTCTCTTGCCCCCTCTACTGACAAAGCTTAAGAGCATGGCCCGCCGGCAAAGGACACATTGAAAGGACCCAGATCGGTTCACAGGCTGGGCAGTGAACGGAAACCTTGGTCAGGAGACCAGCTCAGCGAGTCTTCAGGGAGAGAGTAAAGCCAAATAAAAAAACCATCACAGATCCTTCAGGAAAGACCTACAACCCTAGATTGAAACAAAACACGTGGCTGCACAGAAAAGAAAGCAGAGGGCGAGAGACAGGTGAGAGGTCTGATGACTGTGCTGTCCTTCCAGTAGCCGGGATGCATCCCCGTCCTTTGATTCTAGGAGACTCCTCTGTCTGTTTTTTTTTGTTTGTTTGTTTTATATATATATATACACACATCGATATTTATTAGCAATTTTCCTCTCAGAGGCACAGCAAGTATGGGATGGAATGCGATCTGCTCATTCCTTCATGTGGGAGACCCAATCCTGCTTTCAAACCACCCCTTCAAGTGCACACAATGTCTAAGATCAAAGGTAATTAAACAAACATGGCACTTACTGATACATTAATCAGAGAAACACTGGGCACACAATTCATGTGGTGACTTGAGAGCTGCAAATAGTCATCAAAGCATCAGGAGACCAGTAACATCCCCGTGGGATTTAGCCTTCCTATGCGAGTCACCACCCAGAACTCACATCACCCACTGTGGATCAACACTTGGTCACATCCATGCCCTAACTTGGAACGGAACGAGGGGTTCCAGGTACCCAGAATTTGGATGAGCAGTCGAGAAAGCGGACAGCTCAGCATCATTAACCATGTTGGGTTGGCAACATACGCACACAGGGAACTGCCAGGTGCCAGACACTTTTGTCAGTTTAAACTAGCTGGAACTGGCTTTAAGCCCTGCAGCAAAGTCGTCCAGGCCAGCAATAATAGGTCACTGAATTAAAATCTCAGTTAATCATTTTATCATTGCCAGGGCCTTGTAATAGATTACAGTTGTTTGCACCTGTGGTATTCTTACCCTGTCGAGTTTTCAGAAGCACTCTTCCTTAGGGACAAATACTATCATTAAACAAGTTAAAATCCTTTTTCCTTAGAGTCATTACTGCTCTCTAAGTGGTGTCGCTAGATTTCATCTGGGTCCTGTTGTCCATTTTCCCTGGACGTTTCCTCAGATTCCTCATTAGTATTAAGTTCTTGTAAAACCTATCAATTGATATTTTAGAGCAAGGCTATAAAGACTTCCTCGTTAGTCTCATATTTAATTTTATTGAATGTACTGTCATGCAGGCGATTAGTAAAATCCATCTGATCTAATAATTTGGGCAGGTTTTCTACCATCATTCTCATAAACAGTGAGACACAGTCTCACTGCTGTCTAATCATTCACCCACATAATGCTTCGATGGAGAGCTGTTCCTGCTGCAGCTTGTCTTGTAGGTTCTTGGATGAAGATGCTCTAGCCATCTTTTAATTTTTAATTTTAATTTAACTTTGTTTTCTCAACATCTGATTTTTCTTTTCACCAAATTCCTTCTGTCTCATGCACGAAGTCCATCTTTTCTCCTGGTGTTTCTCATTACAGAACAGCCTTGTTCACACGATCACAATCCATTTTCATCTTAATGTACTCCTTACAAGCTTCATGGTGTATGTGTGCTTCTCTATTCTGTTCCAGCTGGTGATTCCCTTTCATTGTCCCCCAGGATCCTATGTCTTGTTGGGACAGACATTTCTTCCATTTCTAATGACATTTCTAATGACAATCCCCTTAGTTGCGGGGCAGGCATCAATTACCCCCCACCCCTTTCTCACTAGGCCTGAGACCACCATAATAGGAGAGAAACACACACAGACGCTGCAGACTGGATCAGTGATTCCCGAAGCAAAAGACTGCTTAGAATCTTCCCATGCTTGTTAAAAATGCAGACTCCTGGGTCCCACCCAGCCCTCCAGAATGCCGCCTACAATCTGCATTTTAACAATCTCTCCAGGGGATTTTTTTTTTTTTAAGATTTTATTTATTTATTTATTTATTTATTTGGGAGAGAGAGAGAACAAGCAAGGGAAGTGTCAAGCAGAGGGAGAAGGAGAAACAGCCTCCCTGCTGAGCAGAAACTTGACGTGGGGCTCAATCCCAGGACCCTGGGATCATGACCTGAGCCAAAGGCAGACCCTTCACCAACTGAGCTACCCAGGCGCCCGCCCCTCTCCATGTGATTTTTATGCACCCTTAAGTTGAGCTGCCAGGGAGGAAGACCTCCCCAGATGGGTATCCTGTTCTAAAAGTGGAAGGCGCTGGTCTAAAGTTAGAAACAACCTTCTACAAAGTTTCTCAAGACCCTGATGCTTCCAGCAAGTATTACCTCCGCCCACAGAAATAAAGATCAAAAGACCCCTTCTGAGGATCTCTGCCCTTAGGTGTCATAGCCATGTTTCAGAGTTCATCTCTGGAACTTAACGCTGGTTCCCATAAACAGTGAGGTCCTTCTAGCCGGACTAAGAAGCAAACTGACATGAGACATGTTAATAGGAGAAAATCAAATTTAATAGTGTCTGTAAGAGGAATCCACATAGGCATGGAAATTCCAAAGACAGTCAGGCAAAATGAGGTCTATATGTCATCCTGAACTAGGAAGAAGGGGTAGGGGTCTGCGACTTCAGATGAAAGGAATGAAGGGTGATTAGAAAATGAACAGATGTTTGGTAATCAGATGTTTGCAACACTATACAGGTGGGTCACTCAGATAAAATTTACCCTTGCTCAACACCTTTATTCTAGGAAAGACCCCGAATTTTCAAATCTTCTATGTAGTTAAGGGAGGGGCAAAAGTTTCTCTTGAGGCCATAGGGTCTTGATTGCCTTGAGCTTAGAATAATCTTCATGCCAAAGTGGTCTATCTTGGGTAGCCTGCCCTCAGCCCCTACCTACTCCACCATAGGAACACAGGGGCAACATTAAAATTTGAGGACACATGATTGAAAGGGCCGTAGCAGTGGCCCACCAAATTCACATTTCAAATTCAGAGAACAACTGGAGTCACTGGAGCTGGCCAAGGAGCCTCACCACGCTTGCAGAAAGCACCATTTCATGAGATGAACATCGTTCATTTCATGAGAACTGGCCATGAACCCAACAGCCCACCTCATTCCCTGGGTTATCTAAGAGGAAGACTGGCTCTGTGAAGGAGGGAGAACACTTGACTTGTCCATCTGTGGTCCTCCAACACTGAGGGGCCTCCAACCACATCCCCCCATGGGTCGTGGTAAGGTGATTGTCTGAACAATTGCCAAGACCACGTGTCATCACTAGGGCCTGGAGAAGGGAGAAGGTAAGTGCAGAGGGAAGAGAAATAGTACTTGGATATGGCATAGAGCAGCAGACATTGTTACTGCTGGCATCGGGAGGATAAAGGAATATCCTGAGAAAAGAGTGGAAACCAAATTAGTAGCAGGGCTTGAAACTGTTAAACCAGTAACTGAAGACTGTCTTAGGGCAGGAGCTGAAGAAGGGGAGAAATGGGTCCAGCCTGAGCTCCATCTCTCAATGGCAGGGGACTCATGACAAAACAGCAGCACTTGGGGGCACGTGTGTGGCTCAGTCAGTTGGACGTCCAACTCTTGATTTCAGCTCTGCTCGTGATGTTGCAGTCATGAAATTGAGCCCACGTTAGGCTCCACACTCAGTGTGGAGTCTGCTTGAGATTCTCTCTCTATATATATCCCTCTTTGCTCCTCCTCCCACTTGTGCTCTCTCTCTCCCTCAAAATAAATAAATACAATCTTTAAAAACAAAACAGAGAGGGGCACCCGGGTGGCTCAGTGGATTAAGCCACTGCCTTTGGCTCAGGTCATGATCTCAGCGTTCTAGGATCAAGCCCCGTGTCGGGCTCTATGCTCAGCGAGGAGCCTGCTTCCCCCCCTCTCTCTGTCTCTCTGCCTACTTGTGATCTCTCTCTGTCAAATAAATAAATAAAATCTTAAAAAAAAAAAAAAAAAAAAGCAGAGGCACCTGGATGGCTCAGTCAGTTAAGCATCTGCCTTTAGGTCAGATCATGATCTCGGGGTCCTGGATTGAGCCCTGCATTGGGCTCCCTGCTCAGCAGGTAGCCTGCTTCTCCCTCTCTTCCCCTAATGCTCTCTCTTGCTATCTCTATCACTATCTCTGTCTCCTTCTTTCTCAAATAAATAAAGTCTTTAAAACAAACAAAACCAGCAGTGCTTGCAGGCCTGCCAAGCAAAAGAACCTATGGAAGTTTGGCACTAGAGAGAGAAAAACAAGAGAAGGGTTCAACCTCCCCCTCCACTAATGTGGGCCTACCCACAAATGAGGGTAAACTGTAATCAGCCAAAACTGAGGAAGTTCACATGGCTGGTCTCCAATGACAGGGGCATAACTGACTGATGGTCCCAGCACAACACTCCCGCAATCTGTTACTGTGTTCCATGGCTCACATCAAAGCCAGGCTTCCCTCAGGCCACTCCCACCCAATTACTGGGTGCAGCAAGGATAGTAAATTGGGGCTCATTCTTTTGATATGAGGGAATCCCCTGGTGGGTGGCCTTGGGTAGAGGACTCTCCAGTGGCCTTGCTGAGCTTTTCTTAGAACTGGACTGACACCAAAGATACCTCCACCCTGTCTTACTCCCTCCCATCTCTCCTCTGGTCAGGTCAGACTTGTGTCACAGTCTGCCAGCTCTTCCAGCCTTCTGCAGAGCTCTCCCCATTGTCTCTCAGGACTTTTTCCCCTCGTACATGTCTTCTTCCTATCTCAAGAGCCCATGCTAACACGCATGAGTTTGCTCTTTTGGCAACAGTCTCAAAATAGGTTTCTTCCCCCCCCCAACACTGGTGCAGAAGAGCAGGGGAGAAGGAGGGGCATGGATGTGCAACAGACAAGCCACCTGTCAAAGAAAAATTGCACCAGAGTTCAACAGGGAAGGACGACTTTATTCAAGACTATTGCAATAGAGGAGAGAGAGATTGAACTCCACTTCAAGTACAACAGGGGCATGTGGGGATTTCTAGGCAATGGGCAGGATGAGGAATTGGATGGAAAACTACTAAGAAGAACTTGGTTAAGAAGCAAGGGCAGGGGGGAGCAATGTGATTGGATACCAAGAGTGGGGGGCTTCTCAATAAACCAGTTAAATAGGATTCTTTGCTAAAACTGACTGGGCAGGCGAAAGACAGACCCAGGATGACACCTCATTGAAAAGAGGGCGCAGAGGAGCCTGACTGAAGTGCGGGCAAGGGGGGAGTCCTTGCCTCACCCTGAACCAAAACTCCAGCCCACCAGCCAGCCTATTCTGGAGGGTTGGCTGGGGAGGGGGCTTGGAATTGAATGTCAATTGAAGTTTAAAACAAACAGGACGGGGCACCTGGGTGTCTCAGTGGGTTGAGCCTCTGCCTTTGGCTCAGGTCATGATCTCAGGGTCCTGGGATCGAGCCCCACATCAGGCTCTCTGCTCGGCGGGGAGCCTGCTTCCCCCTCTCTCTCTGCCTGCCTCTCTGCCTATTTATGATTTCTGCCAAATAAATAAATGAAATATTTAAAACAAACAGGACTGGGTCTGAACCAAAACGAAATGGTTTTCATAACTGATAGCTATTGCAAAGTTTCAGAATTGGACTGGGAATTGTTACAGGAGCCAGCCCTTTGTCCCCATGGGTCAGAGCACAGCTGGTAGCACCACCAGACACAGCGGGCGCTCAAGAAACAAGATTGAAAGAAATCCGAGCATGGCCTGAGCAGGCTCCTCAGGAAAGCGTTTCCTGTGTGGCAGGAAGAATAATGTCCCCTAATATGTTTGATGACTGCTGCAAGCTGCTGGACACAGCAGCAAGGAGAAACAGGTTTCAGGAGCTCTGAGAACGAGCGCCATCTAGTGGACAGAGTGCATAAACACAGAACCCAGATAAAAGGTGAGCTTGCAGGGCCAGCAGAGGCTCCAAAGGCTTGAAGGGACAGTAACTGGCCCACCTGAAGAGTGCTCATGCCTCCTACAGCACTTCCCCCACAGGCATAAAACGCTCCACCCCACAAAGGCTCTGGGGAATCGGTGATCCCCCAGATCCTAGGAAGAAAGCTTGAACCCAGGAACCAGCCAAAGAGTGGGGTGTGGAAGGGGTGGGGCGGGGGTGGGGGGGGTGTCTGGGGGGTGGGGGGGGTGTCTGAGTGAAAGATGCAGCTTCACTTGCCCTGATGGGGGCGCCACAGACAGAGCCGGAAACTCCTGAGAAATGGGGATGAGGAATGGGGATGAGGAACCGCACAGCCAGGTGTGACCACCACAACCCAGGATGCCGCAGGCATGGGCCCTGGGACAGCACCTCCAGGCAGGGCAGCGCAAACAAAGGGAGTGAAACACACCTTCCTGAGTGTGTCCTTGAGCACACTCTCCGAAACTTACCTTCATAGTGGAGTCAGCACATCCATGCAAATCGGCATCAAATTTAGGTCCCAAACTGCAATTGGATTCTGATGCTTTAAGTGAAATGGGGATAATAATAGCACCTGCCTCCAGTCGGGGGGGGTGGGGGCCTAAATGAGATAGTCAGTCCTGTTCCAACACTTATTTTGAAAACGGAAACTGGACCGGATGCAATTGATGTAATAGGGGGACATTAGAGTCTTACCCAAGCTGCATATTTGATTAGGCAACTCATCCACCTAAAGTACTAGGTGAACTCAGGAAACCGCACTTGACTGAATCAAGCTGCATGGGAGCACACAGACCTAGCACACACCCCACACATCTGCCAGCGACCCCTGCAGACCAGGTGTCCTGAGCCTCATGCAGCTGCATCTGTGCTCCAGCTGTCCACCTGACTGCAGGGAACTCTCCTTCCACCTCTTCACAAGAACCCACACACTTGCTTCCACAATCTAACCTCAGGTCTGTGACAAAGGAAAAAGCCCTGTCATAGTATTTATTTCTTAATCATTTAACATGTGTAAAACTATGCTGCCATTTTCATTAAACTTTTTATTTGCATTGTGTCACTGGCAACGTTGTTTTTTTTTTTTAAATTATTTAAGACCTTTATTAACGGGTGCTTGCCGTTTGTTGACTTTTTTGAAAAAAATCAAGTTTTAAACTTTTATTACAAATTAAAAATGAGGTTCTTAAAAATCTCAACTTGACCAGATATGAAACAATTTAAAAACCTTTAAAGGTGTATTGAGAAAAACCAGGCTTTTTTTTTTTTTTCTTAAAAAACACGTTTGTCATTACCAAAAAGAGACGTCTTTAGGTAAAAATAATAAAAACCCCATGCTGCATAGATAGTGCAGATAGTTCTATTTATCTGGTCAATGGGCAAAAAGCAAGCACTTAAGGTCTTCAGCTCCAATCTTTTGTTCATTTCTTATTGCTGGAATTTCATCTTCATTTCTTCGTGTTGGATGACTAAACCGGATGATGGTAGAGATGGTAAGCCGGCATTTACTCAGCCCCGCCCTGCTCAGCCTCGGGAGAGGACGAATTCTCAGCTGGTTGATCGGCTGCTTTTGTCTCTTTGCCATCTTGTGGTTTAGGGTTTTCTGGGCGTCTGCGTCGGTAATTGAAGTTGCGGCGGTACCGACGTTGAGGTGGCTGCTGACCCTGGGTCTCATCTCCTTGATTTTCCTTATCTTCCTCGTTGCCATCTTCTCTAGGTTGTCTTTGCCGAGGAGGAACCCTGCAGAATCGTTGTCTATAACCCCGATACATATTTTGTCTCACTGGTCTACCTTGTTCTCCTGCACCCTGGTTGTCAGCACCTTCCATCACTTCTCCCTGCACAGGAGGGTTGGAATACTGTGGTCGACGCCCATAGGGTCTCCTCATGTAGTAAGGTGGGAACCGTCGCCTGCGGTAGGGCCGGCACTGTTGGGCCTGGCCTTCGGAAGCACTTTCCGATCCCTCGTTCTTTTCCCCACTCTCACTATTCTGGTAATTTTGCTGGTAATTGCGTGGAGGACCCCTGCGACGTGGATAGCGTCTATAATGGTTACGGTCTGCTGCATATTTACTGCCTTGTACTGGAACTCCACCAGGGCCTGTCACATTTGCTGCCTCCGCACCCTTTTCTCCTTCAACATCAAACTCCACAGTCCCTCCATCTCCTACACTGCGAAGGTACTTCCTGGGGTTATTCTTCTTTATGGCAGTCTGGTGTACAAATACATCTTCCTTGGTGTCATTCCTGTTGATGAAACCATATCCGTTTCTTACATTGAACCATTTTACTGTTCCCAAAACCTTCGTTGCGATGACCTTCTTGTCCCCTCCGGCAGGCGCCGCCGATGTGAGGCCGCCCGGGCCGCCGCTCCCTGCGCCACTGCCCGTGGTGCCGGGCTTGGTGTCCGCAGCGCTGAGGGCGGGGGCGGCGGGCGGCTGCTGGGTCTCCGCCTCGCTGCTCATGGTTGCGGTGATGGTGACTGGGGCCGGCTGCGGCAGCTACGGCTCCTCCCGGGGTGTGATGGTCACTGGCAACGTTTTTGAGTCTGTGTCCCAAGCCCCACTTCCCATAAGCCCTGTGCCTGTGGTTTTGCTGGGTGTTGTGATTTTTAGTAACTAGGAAGTTATGTTATAGAACTGAGTGCGTAAGTAAAACACCCAGCTGTTGTTATGATCATAGTAACAATTATTATTGAAACTCCGATGCTTGAATAACACTGGCCCCCCCTTTTTTTCTTCAAAGTTCTTTCCCAATTATGGATTGACTTCATCCTCATGCTTTGCTTGTGGGTTATTTTTCTGATTATACATAAAAGAAAACACAAACCCAGAGAAGTGACTTGCCCGAAATCACACCACCAAGTCCTAGCTGAAAAAGACCTATTCCTTGTCTTCAAATTTCTTAAGGAAAAAAAAAAAAAAAAAAAAGTGCAGATACTACTTGTAAAACCTACATTCAAATATTGTAAAGCAAAATGTACATCAGAGCAGGGCCATTTGGGAGTCAAAGGTGGCTACGAGAAAGGACAGTTCATCACAAAGAACCCTTGAAGAGGAGACTTGAGAATATGGAAAAAGTGGGTAGAAGGAGGAAAACTGCAGCATGGAGACAAATCAGTGGATAGCAAGGGTCTCAAACTCAAATGCCAACAGGGGCCATGCACAAAACAGAAATGGATTAAATGCTCCAGGTATAAATGGTAGAGAAGGGTGGGGACTGCAGTGACTCAGGTCTCACCGGAGGAGTAGCCTCTGGGAATTGCTGACCAATTTGTGCCATGCCTACGGAGTGGATCCAACATCTGATTTTTTTAGGAGAAGCAAAAAAACTGATTTTATATGACAATTCTGGGTTGGGATTTTTTTTTTTTTCATTTTCATTGTGGTTTTCTAAACATTGGCAACCAATTCAAGTATTCTAGAATCCTCTTCAGGCCAAAGTCACACATGTACAGATATGGCCGTACAGATATGCCAGTATTCAACCTCTGATGAGAGATGAGGCTCAGGGCTTGGGGCCAAGCAAAGAACTCTGAACGATGATGGACACAAAATATGTTATTTATTGTCAATTTCTGCAAAGACACATTTAAGCAACAAAATATACATTTGTCGACCTTTTAGAATTTGTTTTATACATTAACAAATACAATGTGCTACCATAGCAATAAATTAAATGTACATTATTTACATTACATAGGCAGTCGGGGTCTACGAATCACCTCCTCAAGAAGAGGAAAGAAAGAAAAGTCATCAGCACACGGATCACCATTTCCGAGCTACACATCTTAAGTTCTATCACACAAAGGGATCTCTTCACACTAGAACATCAGCACTCCCCGGGCTGGAGTGTAGAAGGGAAACGCCCATGACGGGAGCGCTGGCATACATGCTAAGGAGCGGGAAGGAGGAACTGACCGTTCCAAGTGGAAATATTACAAAATCAAAGATGATGGCCTTTCAATTCCAGTCTTCCAGCCAAACACCCTCTCCTCAGTGCCACTAAGGCACAGGACAGAGCCATTGTCCCAACAGCCTCTCACTAGGCAGGGCTCTACCATCCTTGGCCCTGGTAGGGGTGGTCTCCTTTCTCCCAAGGGGCAGATGGTCTGACTGAAAGGAGGGAGATATAGTGTTGGGGTGGGTGAGGGGCGGTAGTAAAACAGACAGCAGAGCTTTTAATGTTCCTTGGCAGACTTGACAGACTCCACTGACCCACTCTCACCTTGGAGAAAGGGAGCTAGAGTTCTGGGGAGGAGCAATGGGTCCCCTGCCAGCCACCTACCTGACCCTGGCCATTCCCCAATAACAACCTGTCTCTGTTGACTCAGAATCAAATGAGGAAGGTAGTGTTTGTATTGGCACCTTAACCAGTCAGTGTAAGAAAGTGACTCTGGCTCTCGTCCCACATCAGCACAGGAGCCTATATTTTATTAACGACCCTTGTTTAAAGATCGGGAGAAGAGTTTTCTTTAACCACTTTTCTTCTGAACTTGAGATGGGGAAACTGAGGGCTTGCTAACTGCTCTCTTCCCTGGCCTCCACCCCCATTACAGACCAAAGCTGAAGAACTGAGATTACCAGGAATGGTCCACTAAAATCTTTCTTTGCTCAAGCTGCACCCAAAACCCCAGCCCCCTCCCTGGAAAACTGAGCACATAAAATGAAGAGACTGACATTCCACATTGACCACAGACAGCTCCCAACCAGTGCCCAGGTACTAGCTGGCCAGGTCCTCCGAAACTCAGGACCCCAGCAAGCGCAGCCACCAGTTCTACCGACCATGTAGGTGGAGCTGAAGAACAGGCTGGGCTGTGGGCTCCAATCCCAGCTTTGCCACTCGTTGGCTGTGCAACCCCCAGTGAGCCATGTCCCCTCACTGAGCCCAAGGTTTCTCAGCAGGATGAGAGTATGGATGGATTAGATGTCAGTAGAGGCCTGGAAGCCTTAGACATCGAGATGATACAAGGCTTTGTATTTCAACAAGGCTGAAACCATACAACAGTTTTCACTCATTTTTCATTCATTCGTTCATTTCCCTTCATTAGAAACTCTAGCTCCAACCTTCTCTCTCAAGCTCATTCTGCATCTGTAGTTAATTAAGTAAGAATCACTGAGCAGAGGCATCTGGGTGCCCTGCAAAGCCTGACCAATACAGCTTCTTCCATGAGTCAGGCCCTTCCCAGAGGCAGAGACATGTCCAGGAAACACTTCTTCTGTGTCCAGATCACAAGCAGAGTGCCTCAAATACCAGCATGAGCACCGTCAGGATGAGTCTGGTCCCAGGGACCAAGGAGACTTGAGCAAATCTTTGAGCCCCAAGACTGGGCGCAGCAATAAAAGGAAACTTTGGGCCAGAGCAGATGCAAGAGGATATGGGGGAAGCAGCCTTCATGAACCCAAGCTCTCCACCCCATGGTCCAGAGGGGTGACATAAGACTGCCCACTCCCTGTCCTCCTCCTCCCCCTCAGCCCTAGGACCTCAGGGGTGCTCATGTGTACTCTAGGAGCCATAGATGGGCTGGGCTTTCTAAAGAAGGTAAAACAGGACCCAGAGAGAGGGACATTTCAGATTCTGCCCAGTGCACCCCCCAGTAGCTAAGAGCAGGTAGAGACCACTTCTCAGGTCTGTTTTGTCGGGAGCATGTCTGTGCCTCCCGGTGTCCCTGGACACTCTCAGCCATCCTGGCTCAGAGGCGGGGACACAGCCCTCCCAGCGGGTGGGGGCTGCAGAAGGAGCAGCCGGAGCAGCAAAGGAAAGCAGGTATGAGGTTCCCAATGCAGGTATGAGAACAGGGTGGGGATAACCAGGAAACTCCAGAGGACCCCCAGACCACAACACAACACAACCACCAAGCAGCTGTAAATACCAGCTACCTGAGAGGCAAGCCAGAACCTGGACTAGTTGGGCTTTTGTTGTTGTTGTTGTTGTTGTTGTTGTTTCTTTTAAATGCAGTTTGACCTTTCAAGTTCCTTCAGCAAGCCAGCCAACAGAACATTGCCAGAATCCGCAGACCTCATTCCAGCAGTGGGTGCTGCTACAGTGATTTTTAATAAAACCTAAACAGACGTTTGTTGACCTTCTCACTGGAAGAAATTTTACCAGACTAGTATTTTAAGTAAACACATATCCCAAATAGTGTGAGAGGACAGGTCCACCCAGCCTGCAAACAGGATCCCGCCATGTCCACACGAGTGAGAGACAAAGGATCAAGGTTTTGCTCTAATGGCAAAGCAATGGGGAAACTGTCACATCAGTCAAAAACAAGTATGACATTGACTTGGGATTGCTTTGACTTTGGAATAGGCCCAGATCCCAATGCAGATGAAACAGGTGGTAGAAATCTGTGTCACCTGCTCCCAGAAGCAGGGGCCCAGCCTAAGGCCCCGGGGCTATCCCGTGTCACAGGGCCCCACACACCCGAAGTGCCAGCACCCACAGAGCTCTGAAGAAGACCCCCCGCCTTACCCTCCACCAGGGGCCGGGCTGCAGAAGGACGGTTTCCACCCTGCAGACAAGGACAGTTGAGATGCAGAGAAAGGGGGAGCTTCTCCCAATAGTGAGCTGGCTCTGGCCAAGGGGGCAGGAGGCAGGCAGCCTCTGAGCTGCCTCCAGCTGGGACTCATGTCATAAAAATCCCGCCAACATGACCATCGCCTCCAGACCCACGGTTGAAGGGAATCAGAGGACCAATCAGGCCAAAGGGCACAGCAGCTAGAAAGAGCCCCAAGGTAGTTCTGGGCCCACCACAGACGCCAAGAGTAGAAATCCTAGAGGGATGTTGCTCCTTCCTCATGCCTACATGCTGCGTCCACACATCGACCGAGGTGTACAGGTCAGCACCCCACCTCACCTCCCCGGCTCTGACCTCAGCGGGGGGTTCAGGCAACTCTTCCACTAGCCTCCACCACCAGCAGGGGCCTAATCCCCACCCAGCCAAGGCCCCAGAGCACAGCTCGCCAGCTTGTTCTTCCTCAATTCCTTCCTGCTTGGGGGTTACCCATCCCTCCTTGGGGAAAACACCCATTCCAAGGGGAGAGACCCACCCGGGGCTTGTCCCACAGCAATGACGCGGGGCCACCTCCACACACACATAGTTCTGTCTCGCCTCTGCTGCCGGCACCCAGGACACACTGGCCACAGGACTAGAGGCAGTGCCAGGCCCGAAGTCAGCAGGTGGGCACGAAAGCAGCCCCCAGCACAGAAGCACAAGGTGTGGGAACAACACTGCTGATTCCTGTCACATCATGGAGGATGGCTACAAATCTTAGTTCCGCCACCACTAAATGGATTCACTGTGCCTGCCACGTCCAGGGCACAGGCTGCCCCCCTCCCCATGCTGCACTATGCTGATGGCCCCCATGCCCAACCTCACCACTCTCTGCCCCACTAGTCTCTGACCAAGTCCCCAGGGCCCAGATCCCCCCAAGCCCAACTCTTTCCTCTGTGCACAAAACAAGATGACGGATGGGCCAGACACATATCACATGGGCGGTCAGGAGCAGGAGGAGACTGGAGAGAAGGAGAGTGCTCACAGAGTGCCTTAGCTAGGGGACAGGCAGGGCGGTGGCCAGATCGGGACATGGAGACAGACGGCTGGTCTGGTGGGCAGGTGGCTGGTGGGGCAGCAGGGCTGTGACGGTCAGAGTCATGGTTGGCACCCCCAAACTGCTGGGCAAGGGCCTTCTCCAAGACAGAATCGGGGCTTCCCTGGAGGAGAGAAGGAGAGAGAGGATGACCAAACACGGCATAAGGAAAGGAAGGAGAACTTGTACCTATGGCTTCAGCCCCCTGAAAGGGCTTGGGACATGAGGGGCCAAAGACAAGGGTGCCAGACATCAGGCAGCGTGAGCAACTGGACATAAACACCGATGTGGTGAACAGAGCCAGGTGAAGGTGAATGTGAGAATTCCCATGGTCTCTTCGGCTTTTTCACAGATCAGGTTTTATACAAAGTGGCCCCCACTTGGCTCCAGCTGTGACTCAGCCCCCTCAGCAGGGAGAGGGCTGGGAAGGCAAATGGCTCTCTAGTAAATTTACCAGCAGGGGGGCGGGCCTTGGTGGGGACAAACTGGAACCAGGCCCGACTCTGCTGAAAACCACGCACTCCCGCAGTGGAGGAGCCTCCCTCGGGTCATCCCACACAATGTTGAGGGACTGGGACATCTCTGAACATGCAGGGAGGACACATTTCAGGCCAGAGCCCTGGCTGAAGATACAAGGAGGGAAAGGCTACCAAGAGCAAGGAGACAAAGGCACAAATGGAGGAATCCCTTGTCCAAGGGAGGAACGTGAGGTCTAGGCTATGGCCCGTCTGTCTCCTAGAAGCCGTCCCCTCCCAGGGCAGGGAGACTGGCTCAGTGAGTCTACAGATCATACCTGGCAACCCTTCCCACCTGCACCCGAGGCTCTCTGCTGTCTTCCTCCACCCAGACCCGGGCCCCATCCCAGAGGCTTCAGGGAGGAGGCGAGCGGTCTTCCCCAACTCAGGATCCCTTGGGTTAGTAGACCACGAGTACTCTGATCTCAACGTGGACACATCTTCCCTCATGGCCACAGCACGACAAACACTTGACCCACCTTTGACAAGCGAAGGACTCCTCTTTCACATTAGTGACCCTGTTTCAAGAAAAACCCATACAAGAGTTTTAAATAACTAGACAACATAATCCCCACTGACTGAAGCTTCTGTGCGCTCAGCTCGCAGCTCTCAGGCGAGCTAAGGAAGGGACGTGAGGCCCCAGGAGCCAAGAGTTCCCAACTCACAACTGCATGTGTCTGAGGGTGTGATGCTAACACAGGAGGTGTGGCAGAGGTGGCCAGCACCCCTAGGCCATGTACCATGCATGGTACATGCCTGTACCATGTGGGGACTGCGGCATCACCACCAGATCCGACCAGAACTTTCCTTCTCCCAGTGCACTGTATGAGCCACCCCTTTCTCTGGCCCCCAGGAAAGACAGCTGGCTTTGGGAGGGGGTTGGAAGGTGGGATGAGGGAGGCTCCCTCCCACTCCCCCACCCCCTCCACCCCTACCCTCATGTCCCTAAGCCTTACCGCACTAGAGCTGGCGTGGCTGAGCTTATCAAAGCGGAATTTTAGGTTTGACCTCGGAGAGTTTCTGCTTTTGGGATCTAGGAAAAAGAGAAGTTTCCATGAAAGGTGGGCGGGTCTGCAGAGGTCACTAGGGCTGTTTGGGGGAGTGCAAGTGGGAGGGCCTCCTCTGTCCCCTAGGCACTCCAGGTGACCTGTAGCATTTTATCAGAGCCAACTCTCAAATCTTTAGAAATTTTTAGAAACGTGAGCTGTTTGGTAAACCCAGGAATTTTTTTAAATTAAATTACAGAAACTTATAATTCAATAAATGATATTCACCAAAGATAGTGAATACCCAAAAGGCCCCACTCCCTAATTATTGCACTGATTTTTACTGTTATCAGCTGTCGTTGGGTCACTTCTGTCCGTGGCCATCTGTCCGGCAGCGCACTGCAGGCCAGCGCTCAGCCGTGGTTGAGCCCTCCCAGGATGGAAAGCAGTGGATGCTCCAAAATCAGGGCTTGACCTACTGTTTCATTGTCTAGGCTTCAAATAATGAAGAAAATGTTAAAAAAAATATATACTGATGAGATCTGAAAAGGCGTCGGGTCTGCACCCATTACATTAGGACCAGCACAAACATGGGAGTCAGTTCTCATCTGGCCCTCAAGAATTGGGAGGTGATTCAGCAAAGAAGTGGCTGGCTGGCTTACATTCCTGACAAAAGAGCGATCGTCAGTCGTGTTAGAACTACACCTTGCTGGGGACGCCTGGGTGGCTCAGTCGGTTAAGCAGCTGCCTTTGGTTCAGGTCAGGATTCCAGGGTCCTGGGACTGAGCCCCACATCAGGTTTCCTGCTCAGTGGGAAGCCTGCTTCTCCCTCTCCCTCTGCCTGCTGCCTTCCCTGCTTGTGCTTGCTCGCTCTCTCTCTCTCTTGCTCTCTCAAATAAAGAAATAAAATCTTTAAAAAAAAAATTACACCTTGTTGGTCCTCTGCAATTTTCAGTCATCCACACATAAAGAGGTTAGACAAAGAGCAATCAGAGTGCTTGGTGAGAATCATTTGGCAATATGAGATTTAGAATAATGAAGTCTAATGCAGCGTTACCTGTATCAGTACACAAGTGTGTGTGCACATGCACATGTGTGCCATGGGAAAGCTGGGCGTGGAACATGACCAGCACAGCCCTGGCAGGGGGAGCACTCGGCTTTCTGGCTTTCCTTTGCCTGGGGGAGTTTACAGGTCAGTACACTGCAGCCAGAGGCCACTAGCTTCCTTCTGGTGCTTTGGATGAGGGGCTCCAGCCAAGACTGTGAGTACCTCTCATTCAGACCTGCCAATCCCCTCTCAGGACCCCAGGCACCCAGATGTGACATGACCGATGATGGGGGATCAGAGACCACAGATGCGGGACATCAGGCCTTCCCAGGGGATCCCCCCCCCTCCGCTTGGCCCCATCTCTCCCCAGATGCAGCCAAGCAGCTTACAACAGGTTCCCAAAGGTCTGCAAACTGACCCCAGTCAGCGGGTCCCCAGCACAGCCTCCATGAGGCTGGCAGCAGGAGGCCAGGGGTTCAGTACTGCATGGGGAAAGGGCATGACAGCAGCCCATGTGTGGTGCAGGAAACCCAGGAGGGGGTCCTCCTATGCCCCGGGTGACCTTCAGCAAGTGGCAGACCCTCTCGAAACCTCCCACTACTCAGAACCTTATTTGATTTGGTATTTATTTAATATCAAGTAGGAGCCAGGCTTGGTTACAGATTTTTTCATTCATTCCTTCAATATTTAATTACGTCTTATTAAAAATCACGGCATTTATATTAGAACAAGGAGTTCAGGTGTTTGGGGGTTTTACAGAAGGGGAGACTGAGGCTCAGAGAGGTGATCCTGTCCTTGCCCCAGCCAGAACTGGAAGCCAACCCTGCAGCCGCCTAGCACAGGGGCCATGTGACAGGAATGGGCTCTCTCTATGCTTCTATCTTCAGACTCCAGTTTCTCAGACTCAGCTGATGGATGTTTCGGGCCAGAAAATCCTTTCTTTAGTGGGGGCCTGCTCCATCCTTTGTCGATGTTTAGCGGCATTCCTGACCTCTACCCATCAGATGCAGGGCACTCTCCTCCCACAATCATGAAAAGCAGAAATATCTCCAGATGCTGTCAAATGCGCCCTCGGGAACAGGATGCCCCAGGTTGAGCACTATTAACTACACTATTGTTTTATTCCTGCCATTTAACCTAACCAACATTCAGGTTAACAGTTCTAAGTCTTTGATAACTGTGAGTTCATCTAATCTTCACACAACCAACCACAACGAGGTAGGAACTATTCTGCTCCCTCCAACCTTTGCTTGGGGAAACTGAAGCACAGAAAGGCTCAGTAACCTGCCTGGTGTCACCAATAAGTCGCATATCAAGGATTTGAATCCAAACCCCACAGTCCTGCACCTGCCCCCACATGATGCTGCCCTCCTCGAGGGCCGGACAAGGCTCTGATTTCTGGGTGATGGTGCCCTACCATACCTATCATGCACGTCCCCTCCAGTGCCAACCCCTCCGCCCTCCCCAGAGCTGTTGCCTCATACTCTGTCTGACCACAGGGATCCCAGAAGCCCCAAGGGCCCAAATTCTTTGCTCTCCCTGAACCCCCACTACTGAGTGGAAGATTTTACCTCCTTGCTATCTCTTGCATCTACATCTTTCTCCGTTGCTCCAGACAGCCCCAACCCACAGCCCAGCCACCCTCACTGCCCACTGTGACCCCTCACTGATCTCCCTTCCTGCCTCCACTGCCCACCCACCCCGTCTACTCAGCCAGCTGCAGACACCTAGTCCAGATGGCACTTCAGTGGCTTCTCTTGCCAGCAGACAATACCCAAGTCCTTGCCAGGGTCTCCACAGCGGCCCCAGCCCAGCATCCTATCTGCCATCTCCTCTCATACCTGTCTCCTCTGCAAACTGCACCCCAAGGAACCACTCACGTTTCCCTCCAGCTGCAACACTCACCCCACTTTGTACCCTTGAACTTGTCATGGCCATCACTGCGGCCCAGGCACCCAGCATCAGGGATGGGGTGCAGCCAAAGAGCCTCCACTTTCAAATCCCAACTCCTCTACCCAATCACTGAGCTTCCAGAGCCTCAGTTTCCCCATGAGTAAGGAGATGATAAGAACACTCTGCGAATCGACAGAACGAGCTAGCAGAGCTTAAGGGCCTAACACTTGGGGGTTGGAGCGGAAACCAGGTGGTAGGGTATGGCTGGAGCTCAAGCCCATGGTCACAACACAGGCCCCGCCCCTCCAGCCCCAGGGCACACAGCCCCAGACCCCGCTGACCTGTAGGACTCCGACTCATGATGATGGGGGTAGCTGCGGCCCCCAGGCTGGGGTTCTCGCTGCTCGGAGATGGGCTGTAGACAAACACCTCCTGCTTGAAGGGTGAGGTGGTGGACGGCTGGCTGCTCTGGGGAGAGAGGCTGGGTGAGTGAGGCCAGCTCCAGCCTCAGCGGCCCCACAGGGTGGCCTGTGCCATGGCAGGTCTGACACCGACACTGCCTCCCACATTCCGCATGAACCTGCTCTGTCTTTCTGCTGACCCCAGAAGTGCCCCTGATCCTCTCCTCTCTGGCCAGGAACCCCACAGCAGGGACCCCACTCAGTGTGGCCCCTGGCCCTCTGTTGTTATTCCTATGTCACTCCCAGGGAGAATAAACAGCTGACTGGCCCATCTCTTTGTTTCCATACCTTCCCTTCCCCGCCTCCCTCCACCCCCATCCCCAGAGCCTGGATGGGGCTCTACCCACAGCAGCTAGTTGAATGCACACAGCCAGAGTCTGGCTGGGCCCAGAGTGCCTCTCCCTGCTCCCCAGGGTTGGAGGGAGCCACACCTACCCCGCTGTCACACTCCTCCATGGCCTCCCCCTCCCCCGCCGTGCTGCTGAAGCTGCTGGTGCTGGAGGATGAGCGGGAGATGTTGGCTCGGCCATTCTCCTTCAACTTTATGAAGGGCCTGTGGGAACGGGAGCGGGACAGGCCTGGTCACTCACCGAGACCATCCCCCAGACAGGTCAGACCTGGCAGTGACTCCTCCTCCCTGTGGCCCCTGCCTGCTGGCTTTTGTGTTTCACAGAGTTCTCAAGGCAAAAAGGCTGGCTCTACCTGGTGCATTCCAGGGCTCCAGGCAGCTCCAGCCGGCCCTGGG
Organism: Mustela lutreola; assembly: GCF_030435805.1. NCBI lineage: Eukaryota > Metazoa > Chordata > Mammalia > Carnivora > Mustelidae > Mustela > Mustela lutreola. Next base: position 46,440,162 of record NC_081304.1, on the reverse strand, counting down.
CCCTGCCCCCACCCTCGCTCTCTTACTTCTCCTTGTTAGGGCAGATTTCCGGAGAACTGGGGTTGGATGAAGCCTCAGACTTCATCTCCTGAGAAGAGTGTGCACCATCTGGGGTCTTGGGGTTGCTGGATGCACTGTCACTGAGGAAAGAGGAATAAAGAGGGGTGAGGTCGCAGAGCCAGCCCCTAAGCCCCCATCCCACCCCCAGGCCCTAGACAGGCCCAAGCAGCTTTCAGTGCCACAGGGCCTGTGGGGTGACAGCATCCCCTGCCAGAGCACAGCCACCAGGACCTCCATTCCCCCAAGGCCCATTTGAGCTGCAGCGGACAGCAGGGGTCCCTGCTCCCTCAGTGGCTACCGCGGGCTCCTGGGTGAGTCAAGAGAGATGGAGCAAGAGTCCTGGCTGGATGCTTCCAAGCCTATATCCATTCCCCACTGACGCTGGCCATCCCACCTGGCAGGGCTCGAAGTCAAGAGCGGGAGGGCCTATGATGCACTTCCACGGTGGAGGGTGGGGGGAGTAACCCAATGGGCATGCACTCTGTGGCAGGGCAGGCAGGGTCGCTGTGCATGACACCCTTTATACAGACCACAGGACGAGCTCCCTGGAACTGTGTGACAAAGTGGCTGGGAGGGGCATCTTAGCCAATGGGCTACTCTTGGCCAAGGGCTCAAGGGATTCCTTCTGCTGGAGTTTAACAAAGACCAGGTACTGCAGCCCACCATCTGTCCTGTGCCCCCTGCTGGGGACAAGGTGGCCTTGTCCTCAACGCAATTTTTATAGCTTTACTGAGAAACGATCCACATAGAATTTACCCAATTGACAGTGTCTATTTCAATGGTTTTCAGTTTACTCACAGAGTTGTACAACCATCACCACTATCTCATTTTGGAACAATTGAGACTCTCTTAAAGAAACTCCAGACCCACACATAACCGTTCTCTGTCCACCCGTCCCCCACCACCTGGAAACTACAGATCAGCTTTCCATCTCTCTGGATTTGCTGGTTCTGGACAGTTCATATGGATGGGATCAAATGACCTGCTCTGGTCTTTTCTGACTGGCTTCTTTCACTCAGCACAGTCTTTTCAAGGTTCATCCAAGTTGTAGGCATATACATATCTACATATATATAGATATATACATATATATAGGCATATATACATATATATATAGGCATATAAAGTAGCAGTACTTTACTGCTTTTTATTGAAAAAAAAATTTTTTTTAATCCCATTTTCCAGAAACACCACATTTTATTTATCCCTTCACTGAGCCATGGACATCTGGATCCTTTCCACTTTGGGCTATTATGAGTAATGCTGCTAGAAACATCTGTGTGCTAGTTTCATGCCGACATACGTATTCTTTCTCTCGGGCGTAGACCAGGAATGGAACTGCTGGGTCATATGGTAACTCCACGTTTAACTCTCCAAAGAGTTGCCAGACTGTTTTCCAAAGCAGGTGCATTAATATCCGATCCTACCAGCAAAGCCCAAGGATTCGAATTTCTCCACATCCTTGCTGACACTTGTCATTACATGTCTTTTTGATGACAACCATCTCAGAGGCATGAGTGCCTCAGTGCACTTTTAATGAGGCTGCTAATGACCTCCTCATTGTCCCCCCAAGCAAGGGTTTAGGCCCTGGTGTAGGGCTTCTCTGCACTTCTGACACGGTGGACCCTCCCTCCTGGAATTCTTCCTCTCCAGGCTTTCTCGTCTTCCTTCCCTTTCTCCCCTTGTCCTGAGAAACTGGTGTTCCCCCAGGTATTCTACACACTCCCTTGGGGGAGTTGTATTCATTGATCCGTCTTTAAACACCACCTGTGCCCCAGTGACTCCCTTCTGCAGTCAAGGCCTCACTCCTAAGCTCAAGGCCTGCCGTCTGATCACTCAGAATTCTGCACTTCTCTTCTGGGTAGGCCATAAGGACTCTCACAAGTACAGGTTCCAAACAGAGTTTTTCATCCCCCTCCATGAACTTGCCCTTCACCCTGCGTGCCTGAGCTCAGGGGCTGATGCCACCACCATCCAGGGCAGCAACCTGGAAGTCAACCAGGTATGGGGCTTCTGTAGTTCTTGCCTGAGCATAGACCGCAGCATGTAGCAAGCACTCGAACACTGCTTGCTGAATTAAACAACAAATGGGCTCACCATTAAAGGACGAGAAAGACAATTAGCAAGAACAGGTTGTTAAGGATGGTGCAATATGAAAGCTGCTTTTAATAAAAGGGAAAACATTCTAGAAGCCCTAACGTAAGTTCAGGGAACTATCTGGCAGAATCGCAGAAGGCTTCGATAAGAGTGAACATCTGAGTGAGCATTGGGAAAGCATTGGGAAAGGAGTTAAAGAAAAGAAAAGAACCCAAGCAATGTTTCTAGTTTGGGTCCAGACACCACAGACAGTTCTGGAAAGTCCCAAACAGAGCCTGGCCAAATCTGTCTCAGGGGGTGGAGAAGAGGGAGTGACCTAACGCAGGGACCAAGTCTAGAAGGCTGCCATCTACCAGAGCTGCACAAAGCCCTCCCCAAGGCTGGGCATCTGGCAGTGGTGGCAGGACCCACAAACACATGCTGGACAGTTACCATCGTGTCCGGCCATCGCCTTGGCCTTCAGAGCCTGTGTGCAGCCGGGGGAAGAGCCCTGACCGCCGCTTGATGGGGCTCCGTGACTGGTTCTTCGCCGCTGCTGCTGCCGACGCCGCCGGAGGCTGTCAATGAAACCACCGAAATGAGTGCCCACAGCCCACCTCAGACCCCGACTCCTTCCTCTCACCCCCTTTTCTGGTCTACAAACAGCTCCTGCAACCCCCAAGTCTACAGGAGATCCCAGAAAATAGGGAGGCCGCTTGGGAAGCTAGGATCTACGCAACAGGGGCTGAGACCCCAAGACTCCTGCCATGGCAGCCTGTTCCCCTGTGTGCTTAAGCCAAAGCTCGTGGTCCCACGTAATAATCACCAAAGACCAAAATTCTTGGAGGAACAGGGGTCAAGGCCACCATAAAGACAGCCCGGCATACCAAGGTCAGGGTGTTTCGGGGGGTCAAAGACTGAGAACCACACGGCTGAGGGGGCCCTGGGAGAGACCTGGTCCAACCTCTTGCTTTACCACTGAGGAAGCTGAGGAGCCAAAGGACAAGGGGATTGGGCAAAGGTCACAGAGCAAATTGATGGCAGGAAAGGGACGAGAACTCAGGACTCTGACTCTCCTTCCATTCCTCACAAATAAGTGGGTCCAAGCCAGGCATCTCTATAACAAGATGGAACAAGAGCAGCAAAGCCAGGTCCACAGGCCAAAGGAACCTGCCGAGAACCCACCAAGAACGTGGCTCTGTGTCAGCACATGCGGGGGGATGAGCACGGGACTGAGGAAAGGGAGACTGCAGTCATTCTTCAAAGCCCACCAGGCCTCTAAATAGGCCCCAATCTCCTCATCCTCAGAACAGGGATAACTGTCCCGCCCTGCTCCTTTCATAGACCCTCTCGGTGGAACAAGATAGCAGCTGTGAAAATATCTGGTAAGTGCAATGAATTATGTAAGATCACTTAGAACACTAATCCTGAGTATCAAGGTAGGTGTATTCTATTTGAAAAGAAAAGAAAACCCTTGTCTATATAAATCCAAAGTCACTTTGTTTTTTATAAATGGACCAACTATGTGGTTCCTTCACCTGGCCGGTTGCTTGTGCAAGGAGACCAGGCCCAAACCCACAGCCACACCAGGCTCCGGCCTTGGGAACTGCACACACAGTGATTAACAGCAAAGACTGGGTCAGGGAGACATGGATTCAAATCCCAGCCCTTCAGCTTAGCTAAGGGCCCCAGGGCAGGTTACTAAGCCTCTCTGGGCCTCCTTTCCTCAAGTCTGAAATAGAGAATACATCAGTTCCCACTTCAAATAGCTGTTATGAGGATCAGATGAGAGAATGTCCATGAATTACTTCGCTCAGTCCCTAGTGCACAGCAAGGTGGGTTGGCTACTGTGATCGTTAATAAAAAAGTGAGGACACCCCTCCTGAGTCCCAAGACACTGGGCAGAGAAGTATGCCCCAGAACCACTCTAAGCAGTGAGCCCCAAAAAGGAGGCCCAGGTGTCAAGGGAACTCCCAGAACAGGACAATGGGTGGGCTTCTAGTCTGGGCCAGCTGCAGCAGTGCCTGGGATAGAGACTGTGAATCACAGGCAGGGCCTAGGGTCACCCTCAAAGAGCCTCGATCTCCCCAGTCCCTGCTCTGGACTCCCGGCCCAAGCCTGGGTGAACAGACCCTCCTTCACAGGCCTGGGGCAGGGATGGGGGGCCAGAAGAGGCACCCTCCCTGGGAACCATGTGCTGCCCCAGGGCCCGAGGCACTCACCGAGAAGGTAGTCTTGGTGACCTCCATACTGTTGTGCGAGATGCCCCCACTGAGGCTGCCAGGGATGCCCCCGCTGTGTTGCTTTTTCTGGCTGCTCACCATGGTCTCCATGGAGTGGCTGCGCACACGGATGGCCCTCTGCAGGGAAAAGCGACAGGGACCTGATCGATGGCGCTCAGCCCACCAGATGCCCCTGTCCTCCCAGGGGTTCTTTAGATATAGCCCTTCGCTTGGGCACGCTTGGGCACGCTCAGGCCACACAGGGCCCTGTGCCCACTTAGGACCACCAAAGAGCAAAGGGCACGTCGGCAAACAGTGACACATCCAGGAGGGAACACCAAGATGGTCAGGACTTGCTGGTCCACATGCATGGATAAGAACAGCTATAGTCAAGAATGCTTTGAGACTACAGCAGGGACAGGCCTGGGAGGTGATGACTGCACCTCCAGCCCACTCTGCAGGTCTCTGCTGTTCTGGTACCAGACCCAAGAGTGGTGACCACAGTGAGGACAGCTAGTTAACATAGAGCGAATCCTCCCACAGGCCCTGGGCTTTAGAGAACTGCCCTAATTTTAGGAACACATCTGGTTCCCCTGACTGGATGCTCCTTAAGACAGAGGTCAGGCCTGACCTCTGACTCCTCTCCTGAGACTCCCCTGGTCCCGGCACAAGGACAGACACATGGGCAGCACGCGGAAAAGAAGAGTAGCCACGTTTACTGGGGACTTATGATCGCCAGACTCTCTGCGAAGAGCTCAAGTGTAATCTCACCACTAGTCCATGGTGTGGATCTCCTCCAACCCATCTCACAGCTAAGGCTCGGAGAAGCCAAGGGACCTGACCAGGGGCCCCCAGCTAGTAGGAGGTAGAACAGAGGGCAGACACATGCCAAGATACACAAATGGAGGTATGTGTTCCTCACATAAAATGGCCATCCCCACCATATTCCTCAGTGGCAGAACTGATGTCTTGTCCAATTTCACCTCTTCTTCAGTGGAACAAGGGGCTAAATCAATCAGTCTAAGGTGGTTGCCAAATCTCTCCCCTTGCTAGTGGGGCCTGAGGGGATGGTGGCTGGGAGCTCGAGGATGGCCAAAGAGAGGTGACATTCTGCACCAGAACTGCAGTAGCCACCCTGGGGTGTGGGGATCAAGCCCATGGGATGAAGGCAACAAGCCAAGATGGCAGAGTGGGGAAGGGAAAGAATCTGGATGCCGAGGACCCCACAGAGCCATGAGTCACCCCGAGCCTCCTCGTTAAGTGGGTTCGTGGATTTTCCTTACTGTGGGAGCCGGCTGAGATCCTCAGGAATGCAGTTTCAGAAAACTACCTCAGAAGGATAACAGTATGGATGTGGGGAGCCAATTCAGGAAGAACGGCCATCTGCAAACACGGCCGCCCTGGAGACTCACTACTTTTGCAAATGAGGCACAGAGCCCCCCAGCCTCCTGCCCCTGATGGGTGACCTCCAGCCCCTCCTGGGTGAGTCAAAGACACCGCTTGAGGGACATCATGGCTCTCCCTTTCTAAACCACAGAAGAGAATCGCCTAGCAACAGTTTGCAGCCCATACATTCTATTCATTCCAGCACCCAGAGTCAACATTAAGTCGCACACCCTTTGAAAAACTGAGAGCAGGACCGGTTGTGGCACCACACTAAGGTGCACTGGGATAAACAGCAAGGTTCCAAAAAAAAAAAAAAAAAACCCGAAACAAACAAACAAACCAAAAAACCAGCAAGGTTCCTTAAGTGAGTCAGTTCTCCATAAACCTCAGCCCCGTGACATTCTGCTGGGGCCCTTGTGGGTGCCACCACCATCAACGATATCGTGTGTGTTCTGACACATTCCTCACGGTCTCTTTCCAAGAAAGACCAGCTGTTGTGTGCTAGGATCTGGTCTACAGAGCTTCACAGATGTGGACTTACTGAATCCCTGCACCTCTTAGAGGCAGACAGGACAGGTACTCACAGAAAAGGTCCTTAAAGGCCAAGGAATGATCACCCAAGGTCACACTGCATGATTGAAACTAGGACCTAAACCCAGGCCCCTGGGCTCCAGATGAAAGGGTCCCTGGTATCCCAAAAAGGGGTCGAGATTGAATACCAAATTAAACTGGTGGTTGGAGAATTAGAAATCAAGGGCTCCTAGCCTCTTCTCCAAAAAAAGTCTCCAGGGCTGATGTTAGGAAGGATGTTTTCTCCTCAAATGACCTTGGTGCTGCTGTCTGAGTCAGCAAGGAATCTGAGGAAACAATGGGCTGGCAGAGAATCCCTGGGATGGGCATGGTGGCCATCTGCTTGCTGCTTGAAGCTAACAGAAAGAGGGCTGCATCCTGGTCTTCCCAACACCATGTATGAACCTCTCTGGCACATGGCCTCCTCGTCTATACAATGTGGTCATGGTCCTGCGTGAGGACGTTGGGAGATCATGCATGCCAGATGCCTGGTGTATAAGCCGCCCGCTGGGGGGCCATCTCTCCCCCCACCCACTCTGAGGGATGGAGCTGAGGGACACAACGGCTAACTCAAAACCTTGACATGAAGCCTGAGTTGGACAAAATCACCCAGTGATATGGTCTGAAGTATTTCACGTTTCAATGTGATGTTGAGCTGGAAACACTAGCCTTCTCAAACCGGGCAGAAAAGTCAGGGAAAGGGCCAAGAAGAGAATGGACAGACTCCCCTCCGCTTGCGTCTTCCCAAAACCAGGCTGCTCTTTACGTTCAAAACTGCCTTTTCCCATGGTAGAGAGCCTGACCTTGGAAAGGTCTTCTGTGCATTGAGCTGAAGTCTTACCAGTTGTAGAGCGTGGAGTCTTGGGCCAGTCTGTTTCGTATCTCACCCAACCGTCCCTCAACTGTCTGAGGACACCACTGTCCCCAAGAGTCTGCTCTCTTCCCAGTTGACCACCTCTGGTTCCGGTGTCCCTCCTCAGTCTGGATGGTTTTCCAACCCTCAGCTCAGCCCACAGCTTACCTCTGAACAGGCTCTCCTTTGGGCAGGGGGCAAGAAAATAGACATGGTGTCACTTTCTCTTTATCACTGCATGTCGGGCAGGGATATGAGCTACTAGTTAGCATTATGCAGGGAACAAGTCTCTTCTGGGCCCAGCACAGGCCTTGCTTCTTATGGGTTTGTGCTTCCTTATGCTTCCAGATGGGTTTTGGGAGTTGTTTCAATTCCACAAATTTAATGGACACGGAGCACAGACATGAGTACTAAGCGGGGGGTGGTGACAGGATGCCTATCAGGCAAGCAAAAGAGAGAAGGCAGCTTAGGGAGAAAGTTGCCAACTGCTTGCCTCCTGAGATCACACCTAATTGGGAGGCACCCTGAGGGACCTTGAGGACTGGAACGGGGTCTTCTGTTCCGCCTAGAAGGGCAAATAAAGAATAGAGGTTGACAGGAGAGGGCAATGTTCCCTCACATCTGCACAGACCAGAGCTCTGATCCGTGGGCCACTCAGGCTGCCCCAGCTGCCCCAGCTCCAAACCCAACTGGGGGTTGGAGCACACTGGCACCTTAACTGCCACTACCCCCCCAGAGTTCTGGGAGAAATGCACCTGCAGTGGTCCCTGTTTGCCATGGTCCCCATTCTGTCCCTGGGCCTCTTCCTCCCTGGTCCTCCATTTCCCCTTCTGCACGATGACATTAATGGAGGACTGGGCTAGCTCCCCGTTTCTCAAAATGTGGCTCACACGTGCTTTGCATATAGATCATGTAGGAGCGCTACTTTTTCTTTTCATTACAGACCAATAAAAACTGCATCAACAGCTAGCAGTGATAGAGAATGGCATTTGAGAACAACGGTCTAGAGATCAATACTTTTCAAAGGTGAATAACAAAGAGCTCTTTTATAAAGGAAAATATTTCTGCAAGACCAAGAATCCATCCACAGACTCCCCCTACCCCCCAACAGTGGTCCCACCGACTGCATTTGCAAGATACCTACTTATGCCACACAAATTCTTTTCATTGTGAGTTTCAGTGCAAAAGTTTGGTCTCTATAATTGGAAATATGTATATTTTTAGATTATCATCTAAGTGAAAATGCAAAATTTTTAAGTGTTGGTAGAACTGGCAGATTCCTGAGACTATCTCAAAGCACTCAGTTTGAGAAGCAGGTCTGGACATCCATAAACCAACTGTTCCAATTCTCATGGAAGAAAAGCTTAAATGACAGCCAGCAGAATCGAAGTGAGAAGGGAAGACTAGCCTGCCTGCATGGTGGGAGGTGCCGGGCAGCACTATCTAGGGCAGCGATCAGTCTGCTTCCTGGAAGAGGGAAGAACCATCCCAAGAGGCCAGGGGAACGGATGGCCGAGACTGCTTTTAGTCCTGGGAATTCCCAGTTGTTTCCACAGGAGATGAGACCTTTCACCAAAAGGAGACAGAAAACACAACTTTTCCTTCTGGAATCATTCTGTGCACTTGTTCCAAGAGGGATCCTTTGGAGGTGTGGGTAAGGAACTCCATGAGGAATGAAGAAATACCAAAATGAGTGGTTTCCTGAACTAGTTCAGACCTTAGACCTGGCCACAGGCACAGCCCAGGAATCCGAAAACCCCAGGATCCCCAGGTTCCATGCTGCTGTGCTGGCTGGCCCCTAGCTTCGGCCTCCACAGCCTGGGAGATGAGACGGTCATGGTGGAAGGGACAGGGCAAAAGAGCCCATGTTCCCAACTCTGGCAAGCTCATCTTAATGATCAGAGGCCTGAAGGCTTACTCTGTGTCACTGCTGGTGACAGCCCCTCCTTCACGCGGTAAGAGCTACCTCAGGGACAGGCGTGGAAGCAGAAGGCACAAGCGAGCTATCTTCATCTGCAAGTGGAAGGAGTAAGGGCTGAAAAAGAAAAGGCCCTGGACTATTGGATCAAAGACGAGTAACGATAAAGTCTTGAAGCCTCTCCCCTCCTAGAGACCCCTTCAGTTGGAGCCCCAGGAGTCAAGGGCAGATCAACAGCTTCTCCTCCAGAGGCAGGGGACCAGACAAAAGGCTTCAGGCCGCCCTCCTTCAAGACCCCCAGCTCACATGTAGCTGCTGGGCCATTTTCTCCATGGGCACCATGGGCAGTGTCCAGAGCCCGCAGGCTTTTCTAGTTTATAAAAACCTTTGAAACTTGAGAAAAAAATCACGGTGAACTTCCAAATACAGAAAGAAACTTGCAAAACTGAAAACAACACACTCTACTTTAAAACCTGCAAACTATGCCACATGATGGCAGCTGAAGCCATATATAAATTCCAGTGGGACGTGGGAGCATTGTGATCTTCTGGAGGGGTGGAGCCTAAACGGGTGTTCCCATTTACGGGGCCTCACTCCCCACCCCACCACCACTGGGCTAGCTGACCTGGCACCTTCTTTCTTCCCCAGCCCTTCCCCTCCCTCACACCCCTTTCCTCTTGATCTCCACTTTCTCCTATTTTGCCCTGGCTGCCGCTGTCCATGAGGCCTGAAACAGACGCCCCAGGAGTGTCCCACCAGCCTGGACAGGCAGCTCAGCTCCCACCCTCCTACCCCCGCCCCTGGAGGGATATCAGCAGCTGCCCCAAAGGGGGGCCAACTGAGCTGTGCCCTGCTCTCTGCAAGGCCAGCTGAGCTGCCAGGGACAGACCCCAGGCTTGCCCAGGCATGGGTGGAATCTTAATGGACCTGGGAACCAGGAGCAAGACAGTGGAGAAGATGGGTTCTGCAATCCAGCAGACTCGGATTCAAATTACTTTGTCTCTTTAAGCCTGCATTTCCTCATGTATAAAATGACATGCATGACTCCTAAAACAGGAATGAATTAGTATCCCCATCAGAATGGCCTTCCTCACAGGGCACAGGAGGCACTGTGAGGCCTCACATGGGACGGTGCGTGTTCAGCATCCACCGGAGCCAACACCAGCCGCTGACACTCTCACTGAGCATCCAGTGTCCCAGGCAATGCGCACTCTCCCAGTCAGCAGGTCTTATTTCGGGGATCTCCTGTGGCCACTCCAGAGGTCCAATCTATCACTCCCATGTTGTAGAGGAGAGAGCCATAGCTCAGAGATGCAGATCACACCGAGCTGGGATTCTAACACAGGCACACAGTGTCCCGTTACCAGTCACTCTGCAGTGGGCAGTCCAGCAGAATGCTAACCTAAGAACCAGAAAACCGGAGCTTTTCCTCTACCTCTAAGTAACTGTAAGGTGTTGAGCAGTCCTGCCACCTCCCTTAGCTGGTTCCCACCGTGTGCGTGTGGGAATGATGAGATCTGCCGCTCTGAGAGCACAGGAGAACAGCCAGAGTTGGTGCTGGCTATTGGGGCTGTGTGGACCACAGAGCACTCAGTAAGCGTGGGACGATACACCCCCTGTAGCTCACGCTGGCTCAGGGGCTGGCCGAGCTCTACTTGAATACCTCCAGGAACTGGAAGCTTACTGCTTCTCTTAGCAGCTTGTTATGTTATGACTGGAAGTTCTTCCTTTTGCGAAGTCCGAAGGGAGTTACTTGTCTGTAACTCCATCGCACTGGCCCTGGCCAGGTCCTCCAACACCCTGCCAGCTAGAAGAACTCATGGCAGTACCACACACTGGCTGCTAAAGACCCCGAAGACTGTGTCCTTGCTCGGGTCCTCCTGCCCTGGGCTCCTCATCCTGACACAGAAGATGACACTGAAGGCAGTAATGTGCCTGGTTTGTACCGGCTACTCTCCCACTGCTAACTCTCTCCCTGTCCCTGCTTCTCAGACTCCCTGGGCCCAGAGGTCATGATCTACATCAAGGAAGGATGGAGAGGATGCTGGAGACACCGCTGGCTGCTCTGACGGCTCGCGCTTCCTGAGGCCCCGCCCTCTGCCAACACTGCAATGCTGCCATGAGGGCTCTAGGGACAGGACCCCATGGACCTTGAGCCCTTTCCCTTGTGCATTCCCCCACCCCCACCGTGCAATATGCCAGCCACTCTTGTGCCCATACCTTGAAAGACTCCAGGAATCCCCCATGGCCCCCATTCTCAAACTTGTCCTCTTCTGGGCCCAGTCCCAGCATAGCCTGAGTGTGGCTGTGAAGCTCATCGTGGAGGTTGTCCAGCAGGGCGGCCCTCGTCCGGTCCTAAAAGGAATGAGGGTGGAGATTACAGGGTGGGCATGGAGGAGGAGAGAGGTGTGTCCTCTCCTGGGGGCTGCCGACACCTAGCCACCAGCATCTGGGGGACAGTGTGGACCGAGGGCTCCATGCTCACAAATACTGCAGTTACCAGGAAAGCTCTGTGGCTGGCCTCTGATCTCTCCCCACCCTCTCTCCATGGGCCACCCCACAGCTCTACCCTGCCGACTCCCAGCTCAGATCTCTGCCTCAAGCTCCACAGCCTGGTGTACCCAACTGCCTTCACTGCTGGTCTCCATCCAGGTGCTAGGCCAGGGCCATGCGTTCAACCTCCAGGGGGCACCATTCACACATGCCAGCAGCAGCCCCTGTGGGCACCTCCAGATCAGCAGAATCTCACAGACCTAGTCTCCCAAAGGCCCCCAGGTCAGTGAAGGGCCCCAGCAAAAGACCCAAGAGCTACCCAACCATTCCACTTCGCCCTACCCTAGACACAGGATCCTGACCCCAAACCATTTTCTCCTGCAGCCCGTGTGAGCAAGCTGCCCTCATCCGTCCTGGGTTCCTTTTATTTTTTCCCTTTTTTTAAAGATTTTATTTATTTATTTGACAGAGAGAGAGACACAGTAAGAGAGGGAACACACGAAGGGGCAGAGGGAGAGGGAGAAACAGGGAGCAGAGGAAGGAGCCTGATGCTGGGCTCGATCCCAGGACCCTGGGATCATGACCTGTGCCCAAGGCAGACGCTTAAGGACTGGGACACCCAGACACCCCTGTCCTGGGATCCTATAACAGCTTTAACCTGCCACCCTTCCTGCCCTCCTCCCTAGCGAGCTGCTCTTCTCATTGCCGCCAGAGTAATCTAACACACAAAGCAAACCATTACTCTAAGTACTTTATGAGCACCTCATCACTTCTCAAGTTCAAAGCCCTTCCTGACCTGACCCAAACAACACCTCCACTGAGTCTCCACCCCAACATGAGTCCTCCTCTCAGGCCCCCCTCACACCCTTAAAAGTCATGCTCTGATCTGCCTGGCCTTTGCCTATTGCTGTTTCCCATGCCTGGAATAGCCCTCCCCAAGCTTTCCTCCTGGCAAAAGGCTCTTCAGAGATCCAGATCCAGCAGCTCAAGGGCCACCTCCTCCAAGAAGCCCTCTGAACACATCCCAGTTCTTCAGGGGCAGAAGCAGTCACAGCCCCTGTGCTGGCCTCCATCATGGCCCGGTGCCAACAAGTACCATAACCAGTCTCTTAAGTAATGGCCCCTTCCCAGCAGCCCAAGTGCTCTGGAAGGCAGAAACCAGGCCTCACTTACCCCTGTATCACAGGGAAGAGAACAGAGCCTGGCACACAGCAGGTGCTCAATAAATGACTGGTGAATGGTTGGCTATACCTAAGGTTTAGGTGGAGACCTAAGGTTGGCTGAAGGCTTAGAGGGGTGGGCAAAGACAGTGCTCCTCGCCTCAAGCACCCCCAAGAACAGACCCCCAGGAGAGGCTGGCTAACAAGCAGCCAGGAAGGCAGGAGGAAGACGTCCAGAAACAGCGCTCTCACCTCCAGCTTCGCAAACTTGTCTGACTTGCAGCAAGCGTTCTCTGCGTTGGTGAGCTTGGTGAGCAGAAACTCCCTGAACTCCGGGCCCTGGAACAGACAAGAAGCTCTGCAACTCCACTGGCCCCAAGTGTGGCTGAAAGAGCTTTCAGCCACAGGAACAGGTATGCAGAACAGGGGTTCTAGGAAGACCCCCTAAAGGATCCCCTTCTGACATGTGATCATCTTTTAGCCCAGACCAGGACCACCTGCTAAGATGCCAAATGGTGGAAACCAGGTGTCCGGGTCCCAAGAAATCAATCCCCCACACACTGTTTCCATGACTGGAGGCCAGTCTTGCTGAGGCTGCTTGGACTGTGGCATACATGTGAAAACCCTTCTTCTCCCATAAAGGCAACCCTGGAGTCAAATACCCTGACAAGGGGTGTTGTGCTAGGCCAGACTGGCAGCACAAGGAGAGGCGAGAGAGACCCCCCAAGGGAGGAGATTCCCCCAAGCCTGCCAAAGGGGCCTCTAGCCCAGATTTAGCCCCCACTCCAGCCACTGCCACTCAGATCCTGAAACCTGGAGCCTTGGAGAAGAGAAGAACGGAGAGGGGAAGTTCTTACCTTCTGGAAAACAGGAGGGCTAGGCAGAGGGGGGCCAAAGGCAGGCACATCTTCCCGGGCTGTGACTGAGACCTGAAACAGAGTCTTGGTGTGGGCGAGGAGGGAGGAGATCCAGCCTGAGGATGATAACGCTTCCCGAGCCCTGGCCCTAGGGACGTCCATGGCTCACAGCACATGTCCTCCCTACCCCAAATTCAAATACAAGCTCCCGTGAGCACTCACCAGCAGGGCCAAGCAGCTGCCGCTACAAGCAGACCCAAGCTGCACAAAGCCATCCACACGCTCTCGTCTGCCTTCCTGGAGGCCGGCAGTGAGTCTGGCAAGATGACTGCCCAGGACTGAGCAGCTGCCTGGGCCCTGGCTTCTACTGCAGTACAAATGCCCAGGAGACCTTTTCTGGTTACCTCATCTGACTGGATATTAATCCCACGGAGACGGCGAAGTGAGAACTGTTGACCCTGTTTCACTGATGAGGAAACAGAGGCCCAGAGACTGGGGCCATCCAGATTTCCCGACCCTGCCATGGGGTTTGTTTCCCACAATACTGACTCCTGAACCTGGCCCTACAGCAGAATCACTGAAAGTGGTTGAAAAATAAATACCGACTGCATGGGCTCCACCCCAAACCTCCTGAATCACAAGCTCTGGGACGGAGCCAGTAATGTGCAACAATTATGTGCTCCTCGGAGCCTCGGTGCAGTGGGTAAACTAGTGCTCTGGCGCCCTGACCCCACATGTGGGGTCAGACAGTCCAGGCGAGGCTTGAACTAATGGAGCGCCAGGGCCCAGGCTGGCAGCTATGGGTCGGGGGGACATCAAGGCACTCTGCACAGGGCGCCCCAGGCTCTAGGCGTGCTGTACCCTTCTGGCAAGCCCAGGGAGGTGGGAAATCATGGAGTGAGAGCACCCAGGTACTCTGTGGGGGGGGCTCCCAGGCTCAGGACAGACCCTACACGCCAGCAGCTCTCCCTGTGTGGAGATGCCCTGGTTTTACCTGTTCTCAGCCCACAGGGCCACAAGCCTCTCTGGAGACTCTGCCCGCTCCCTTTCCCAGACAGCCGCTGACGTGAGCCTGGCTCTGGCACACTGCCAGCCTCCCTGGCCTATGAAGTAGGGGAGATGCAGGGATTCTACCAGACCAGGCGAGCAGGCAGCTCGGAGCCCAGCCAAGGGAAGGCCCTGCCAGGCTCTGGAAGGAAACAGTGGGAGAGAGCTGGTCAGTACAGCTTTCCCTCCCCAAGCTAAGGCTATCTGCATGCCTGGAATTAAGAAATGGTGTGTGCTCAGCTGACAGGATTTCAGGCTGTTTCCTACTGCCAAACACAGTCCCCCAGCACCACCCACTGTGCACAGGAATCTGGAGGGGGGTGGTAGGAAGGTACCTGGGAAGAGGTCAGAGGTCAGGCCTCTGCCTTCTTACCACCCCAGTGCCCCCACTCCAGCTTGTGCTAGAGTGGTCTGTCGTGGCTGGCTAAGGAGCTTTAGTCATCCATTGGCCCAATCTCCCAGCCAGATAAGCCCACCACAGAAAAGCAGGGGACAGGACCCTTCCTGGTGATAGACGTGCATCGTCGTCTATCCCCACAGGGTTCCCTCTCCTGACCCCTTTCCAGCACAGTGCCTGGGTCTTTGCTGTTTTTTTGTTTTGTTTTGTTTTGTTTAAGATTTTATGTATTTATTTGACAGAGTCAGTGAGAAAGGGAACACAAGCCAGGGGGAATGGGAGAGGAAGAAGCAGGCTTCCTGCTAGTAGGGAGCCTACTGAAGGGCTCGATCCCAGGGTACTGGGATTATGACCTGAACCAAAGGCAGACGCTTAACTTAATGACTAAGCAACCCATACGTCCTGCTGTTCCCTTCTCCTGAGGACAGGTGCGTTGCTGGGTGGAACCAGAAGCTGCCAGAACACAACCCCACCTTCCGTTTTCTAAAGTCCATAGGCGTCTCCCAGCAGGGGGCAGAGCAGGGCTGAGAGAGGATGGAAAGCAGGAGGCGGCTTGGGCCATGAGGACAAGGATACACCAGGGAGGTGGGGCACCTCCCAGGACTGCAAACCTGAGATGCCACAGCAGTGCGGCCTGGCAGGCTTCACGATCTGTGCCGGGGTGCTCAAGCACCAGATCAGCGGGGAGGGGAAGGGCATACCCAGACAGGCCCCCTCCCCGGTGGTGTGCTTTGCATAGGGTTCCAGAGACCTCTGTAGGATTTCAGAATCAGGGCCAGTGCGAACTCAGACAGGAAGAGAGGGAGTCTGAGTGATGGCTCAGCTTCCAACAGGGCAGAATAGGGACAAAATTCATGTCTGAAAAATCATGCAATGTAACCTTTTATGTACACCGGAGTTTGGGAGCCAAGTCCCCACCTGCTCCGACGGCTCAGGGATGCAGAACAGGTAAGCCTGGACATCGACTCTGACTCCACCACTTCTGGGCTCTGTGGCCTTGGGCCTTAAGCAACTTAAGCTCTCAGCCTCAATTTCCTTCCTAGGAAATTGGGCTAGGAATAGGCTACTCCTATTCCCCCGAATTGGCCTATTCCTAGGAATAGGGCTAATGAGAGACCCTGCCTGACCAGGGGCTTGGGAAGATTCCAGAAGACTGTGATTCTAAGAATCCAGCACAGTGCCTGGTACGGAGCAAATACCTGGGGAGGGATAACCTGCTACCTGGTGCTTTTGGTTTTTTTTTTTTTTTTTACTTTCCCTACTGACCTGCACCTAATAAAGGACACCTCAAATACTACAGAGTTCCCCTAAAACACTTCTTAACCTCCCTCTCTCTCTCTCACCCCTCCTTCTTCCTCAGCACCCCTGCCCTGGCCCCACTTCCCTTCTTGCAGTATGTCAGGGCTAGAGGGAACTCAAAGACTGTCTAGTCCAACTTCCTCATTTCACACAAATGGAAGCTGAGGTCCAGAGAGGGAAGGAACTTGCCCAAGGTCACAGAGCAGTCAGAAGCAGGGCCAGGACCAGAACCCCAGTTCCTGAGGCTCTCAGTGTAGGGGGCCCTTCCTGAACATTCTTACCCCTGTCCTTCCCTCCCTTTCCTCTTCTTTCCTCCCCTGTAGACAGCTCCCTGGGGCTATCTCAGCCTCTTCTGACATAGCCCCTAAATCTGCAGAGGTCAGCAAACGTCCCATTTTACCCTGGACCCCTTGAGGAATCTCACGGGGTCCTCCCCAGTCTTCTCATCCCCTGGGGTGCTGCTGGCAGTGTGACTGGACAGAATTTGGGGAGTACCTAGGAAGGCTGGTCTCCCCCGCTGCGCTCTGCACCCCTGGCCCCCCATTCACAGGTCTTGCCTTTCCGGCCCAGATATTTCCCCTGCAGGTGGACTACACGGTCCTGCAGCTTGGGACAGTCAGGCTCTTCCTGTGGGTCCTACCTCTCAGTGATCGCCACCATCTCTGAGGACAATGCTTTTCCCTGGACCACAGGCTGGGGTTGGGAGGATGTGGTAAAGACTTCCAGCTTCAAAGCTGGAGGTGAGGTGCTGCTTTTTTTGGATCACTATATTTTCCCACTCCACTAAGCTCTTGGGAAAGTGGAGAAGCCAGTTAGCTGAGTTCCATTTCCTAGTGGGAGCTAAAAACAAAAACTAAGCATCCACAAGAGGCCTCATTCTGCCAGCAGGGGCCCAGCAGATAAGCCACACATGAACCCATGACTGCCCGGTAGGGGCTGGGAGCCTTCCCACCACACAGCTTGATCTATAAGACCCTCCTCAGTGGCCCTCTGCCACTACTGGCTGTGGAAAGAGCCACTTGTCTGTCTGAGTGGCCCAGTGGCTGAACTCCACCTCAACGGTCCCCTCTCCCTCCCGGGAGGCCAGTTCTATACATCACTTCCACATGCCCCATCCCTAGCCAGGCCCACAGGAGGCACCAACTGAATACACTTGCTCCCATCAACAAACTGGGGAGCCATCTGACATGAATCCCCATTTTGGTCTAGGAAGTTGATCCTTCAAGGAAATGCCCAAACCACAGCTTTTCTGACTTTTCGGCTGAAACTGCTCAGTGACAGAGGAGCAGGAACGTGAACAGGGGGATGTGAAAGAATTAGCTTCCCTCATAGGAGAGAGTGTGGGGTTCTATTTGTAATCTCATATTGAGTTTTAAAGTTGATGTGTATTATGCACTTAAAATATGTGGGTTTCTACTGATGTAACAATTACACGACATCATTTTTCTTTTCCAACATCTTTGAGAGAGAGAAAGAGACGGGGTAGAAGGAAAGGATCTCCAGCAGACTCCCACTGAGTGCAGAGCCCAACTCAGGGCTTGATCCCATGACCCTGAGATCATGACCTGGGCTAAAACCAAGCAAAGTGGATACTTCGTGAAGGTGGCCATGAAGCACTAGGGACTCGTGAGCTCAAGAGATGACACAGTTATTACACTTTCAGGTTTCCCAATTTCCCTTTGGCAACGATGCGCTCATTTCCCTGTTAGAACAGTGGTTCCTAGCACTTTGGGGAACAGGGAGTCCTCTGAGTATTTGAGCTTTGGTCTCTCTCCCCCTAAAACATAAAGCAGCACCTAAACTCAACACTCTTTGCATAAACATTTTGCATATAACCACAATGGGTTCAAAGACCCACTTCAAAGACCCTGCCTCAATCTATCTCCCTTGGATCCCACACCCCCAACACCACTGAGATGGAGAGCAACTGTTGCCCAAGAGGTCAGAATGCTTCTCATGGAGAAGAGAAGGACAGGGCTGGTGGTACAGTCACCAGGAACAGGCAGGGTGAGGACTGCTGGGCTTACCTGCATTAGGGAGGATACTAAGCCATTCTGGAAGACCACTTGTTGATCTGGAGGCTCAGTCAGTCACTTGCAACCCCACCTCCCTGGAGTCTTCAAATTAAGATCAATCATTTCTTCCAGAACAGCTAAACCAAAAGGACCCACCCCATGGCCAGGGTCTACCAGGCCCCCTACTCCCCACCATTCTCACCATAAACATTTCTTCTTTTACATTCTTTCTCTTTGTTACCACCCTTCTTCCTCTCCCATTCCTGATGGTCCCTCCATCCCCAACCTTCTCTTTTTTTCTCTCCTCTGGCTCTGCCGTAGTCCAGCCAATAGCATCACCAGATTCCAAACAGAGGCACCAGGGGCTTCTCAACCCTTGAGTGAGATGCTATTGAACCCAGAAGCAGCCAGATGGATGATATGACCTCAGAAGGTGACTTCCACCAAGAGTCCAGCTCCCAAATCCCAGAAACCTGGGATTTCTAGAAAACTAATCACACCAATGCTAGGAGTATCATTTTGGAGAATGGCCTGAGGAGCCATGGAGAACTAGTGGTCCTCGACATTACTAAATCCAGAAGGTATGGTGAAGTGCCTGAGCCCCCCAGTTCCTCCAACGAGCATTATTCTCACCTTGTAGGACGGGGTCTCCGTGCCTGGGTTCTCAGCCTGCACGACAATGTAGGCATGTAAGAAGTTGGAGGCAATCATATCTGGGACAAACGGTGTGTTTTCTTCTTGGAAGATGATGGCCACAATGTCATTCCCAATGTGTCTCTTTCTCTGGAGCTAAACAAAAAGTGGTCCGTTGTTATAAGCCAGCTAGGAACAACCTGAAAACAAACAAGATCTAGACAGGAAAGTCCTCATTATTCTACCTTATTCAGAAACCCTGTAACTCTGAGACCTAGCTCTCCAGGGGAGTTTTTCCCCCCAATCTTCAGAAGCCACCAAAAAGAAAAAAAGGGGGAAGATTAGATAGGTATCAGCTAGCAAGCATGTTACTGAGCTCTAGAGGAGCCAGGGTCCTGACACAGGACTCGGGGAGAATGGTTAAAAGGTGAGGAATGGGTTTTGCCCTGGCAGAGCCTGTAATGGGTCTAGAAGGGACAGAAACACAGATGAAGCCACCTGAAAACAGTAACAAAGGCACCAGCCAGCACGTGCTACGTCAGTTGCCACACACAAAACATCTGGCGCTCTGCGGGCAGACAGGAAGGCAAAATCAGAGGCCTGGCGCTAACCTGAGAAGGCTTCCTGGAAGAGGAGATGGGGTGGGTGGGCAGTGCTTGAAGGAAATGTGGATGCACAGGGATTAGCGAGCAGAGCATTCTATACCAGAGGGAGGGAGGACCACGCTTAGAGAAAGAGGGCAACCTGGCTTGGCAGGGGTCATGGGAGAGAAATCCATGCCTGATTCAAACTGGGCCAGGTCCTTGCACAGGCGCACTCAATCACCGAGCAGCTACTGTGCGTCAGGAACCATGCCGTGCTGTTCACATGTGTGACTTCAAATACTGGGGCCACCAAGTCCTGGCTAGGTGCCTACCTATGCATTTGTTCCTCGATTAAGCGCCTCAGGCATGCAGGCTCTACGTTTTATGTTGACTTTCATATTTATGGAGCACTGCTGTAGACTGAGCCCCAGGTTGGACACTTTTACACGAATTACCTCACTTATCCCACCCACCTCCTCCCATTTCTTGGGAGCAGAAAATTAATATTATTCAGCCCTTGCAGAAAGCCAAGCTCTGTGTACTTCCCACTGAATATAGGGGAGACTGAAAGAGAGCCCCAGGCTGGGGCAGGGGGCGAGAAGGCCATGAGGGAACAGAGACAAAGGTGAAACGTGGAGAGAAAAACCTACTTTGGATTCAAAAGGAATCCTGCTCCCATTTGTTTCTGGAACATTCCGTGGTTATTTTAGAGCCAAATCACAGTCTCATTTGCCAATTTCCTTTTTCCCTACGAAGCCAGGCACTATGTTTACAGTATTACATCTGTGCTCCCTCCTCAGTTCCCTGCTCAGAGAGGAATGGGTCAGAGACTGGGGAAGAGCCTACCTTCCTTTCTGAGTTTCCTAGAGACTGAAAAGGCACAAAGAGTGGGAGGGGGCAGATGGTGCAGCAGCCAGGCCTCAGCTGCTGATTTCAGGGCTCCCCGAGAAAAGAGCTGGGCCACCTTGGGGACACGCTGCTCTCCAAAGCAGCAAATGAGAGGGAGGGCAGGACAATGCTGGATGCAGAGGTCTCATCCAGGTTCCCTGGTTGAGGTGAAGGCTGAAATCCTGCCCATGAGCAGGTGCAGCAAGAGATGAGACTAGAAAGGTTGAGAGGCGGGGGGCAATGACCACTGTTGGGGGGGTCCTGCCACCCATCACTGGGGCAGGAAGGAGGGCCATGGTCAGGAAGGAAGCCTGCCACAAGCCAGGCACTACTGAACCATACCTTCAGAACCTTCTGTGATGCCCCCAACAATCCTGTGACTTAGGTGGTCTTACCTGTTTTGCAGCTGAGGAACATGAGACCACAAGGTTAACCAGCTTTCCCGGAGTCACATACCCCCGAGTGACAGAACTGACGTCAAGCTGCTACTTGCAAATGCCATCATGTCCTCCTCACCACCGCCCTACACAAGCAGGGCACTTGGACTCTGCTGCCAGCTCTGCCCCCAACCACGCTGAGCTGCAAGTTCCCCACCTGTCAGAGTGAGACAAGCAGGAGCCCTGTCCTGCCTCCCACACCAGGTGCCGTGACAGGCCACAAGGGTGAGACAATACCATGAACAGACTGGCCTCTGGATTATGAAAGTGGGAAAGGGGCCCAGCCTCTCAAGTACCCAACACCAACAGCAGGCTTTCACCTCACATGCCCCATGCTCCCAACGCCCTCCCGATCCAGGTTACCTGCTGGGCGTCTCCCTCGGTAAACGGCAGCTTTGTGGAGACATGAAACATGATCTCTCTGTCCCGGAATATCGTGTACACAGATTCCACCCCCGTCTGTCCGTGGGTCACATCCAGGCCTCCGCGGAAACTGTTGGCAAAACAGGGTAAGAGCAGGAAGGGAGTAAGTGTGAGGAAAAGTAGGCTACATGGTGCCTTCCCTGAGGATACGGGGGCCGGAGAAGGAAAGAGAAGACACGCAAGAGTGTGGACACAGAATGATGGGCCTGGCGCAGGGGGGTCCGGGCTCCTGAGTACACAAGCCCCAGAGGTCTACTCATAAGCCTCTTGTTTAAGAGACAGAGGCAGGGATGCCTGGGTGGCTCAGTTGGTTGGACGACTGCCTTCGGCTCAGGTTATGATCCCGGAGTCCCGGGATCGAGTCCCATATCGGGCTCCCAGCTCCATGGGGAGTCTGCTTCTCCCTCTGACCTTCTCCTCGCTCATGCTCTCTCTCTCACTGTCTCTCTCTCAAATGAATAAATAAAATCTTTAAAAAAAAAAACAGACAGAGGCAGAACATCCATCCAGCCAACAAGAAGGGAGGTCACCCATCCTCAATTCCAAATGCCATCCCGGGTGCCAGTGGCCCCCACAGCTGGGCATAAGCCTTTCCTCTCCGCAAGGCCATGTCCAAGTCCTCAGCCCAAAACCAGGGCAACCAGCTCTCCTGTGGGAGCATCCAGAGGGCAGCTTGAAGAGGTGACAGACTCTGGATTTCTGCCCAGCCACTCCGTCATGCGGAGACCCAGCCACAGGAGCACCCACCCCAGCGGCATCCAAGGAGCCCCTCTCCGGTATCTCCTCAAAGGCAGGAAAGAAAAGTACTAAGACCCTGGGTGGGCTTCCGGGAGCCACCCCTTCTTCCTTTCTAGACATGGGCTCCCGGCCATGGGTCACAGTCTTCAGCAAGAGGAGGGGAGGCAGGTTCCTTTAGAAAATGAAATAAAGCACAACCTGGATGTCAGTCCCCGAAAACGTTGTAAGACAAACCAGAAAATGTGCTCCGCTCAGCATGGCAGGAAGCTCAGCAGGCTGGGGGTCGGGCACTCTGGGTCCAGCCGATAAGCCAGCACGTGACCTCGGGCACATCACTTTACCTGTCCTCATCTGCCTCAGTTTCTTCCTCTACACGATAAAGGGCTAGAAATCCATGATCTCTGGGGTTCATCCTGGTTTTAACAGCTTTTACTTCATCTATTCTAAGGCACACCTTTTTTCATACTTGAACATCTCTGAAACCAGAATGCATCTTACAATGATGGCTCCTTAGAGTCGATGGAAGGGGGCACAGGAAGAGCAAGAATGTAAGGACTCCCCACGCTGACTCCGCATGGGGCCCCAGCCCTGCTACATCACATACAGGATCTACTTGAATCCCTCAACAACCTGGCAGCATCAGCACTATCTTTACCTCCCAGCTACAGATGAGGAAACTGAGGCTTTCAGGGGTTAAGGCACTTGTTCAAAGACACAGAGCCAATAAGTGGTGGAGGTGGGACTTTTACCAATGTGTGTCTGATGCCAGGTGGCAGTGATGACCTTGGAGGGGGAAAGAAGAAGTGGAGAAGAGAAGGGAGTGGAGGAAGAAAGTAATAACTGAACACCACTACACACCAGGCCCAGAGCCAGGCACTTTCACACCTGATAGGAGATCCTGTCAATCTGGCTGATGAAGCAGGGGATCCCTGGGGCTCAGCGGCATGTCAGCCTCAAAGCACAGAACAGGCTGGCCAGTTCCGGTCAAATATTGCCTTTGTCAAGGGAAACCAAGGGCCAGAGTTTTCCAAGCATAGTCCCAATATTCTTTCTTTCCACTTAAGAGAACCAGAGGCTACTGCACAAATTTCTGCCAGGGAGATTACTGTATCCACCAATTCTTAATTATCCATTGTTTTTGCGTATTCTCTGAAATGGGCCCCTTCCCCCAACAGGGCCCTCTTTCCTGAAGGCCTGGCCAGTGAGTTACAGAGAAGGTGGATTCATTTCACTCTTGGTTGGAGCAGTTTCATCACACATTGGAAGACCAGTGTCAGTGCCATTCAGAGAATGTGCCATTCTGGGTTATCCCCCACGTCACCCGTTTTCTTAGGGATGCAGGGGAATATTGGTCACTTGCTAAAAAACAATACCATGTTTCCTGTGTGTATTTTCACCTCTCACATACCCCCAAGACTCAACTGTTGCCCCTCTCCCTTACTCCAGGCTTTCAGCTCTAGGGCCAGAGCCCTTGACAGAAACTCACCCTTTGAAATCCTGCAGTGTGATCGTGTCCCCCAAAAGGTCCAAGAACTCCTTGAAAGCTGGGCTCTCCTCATTGTTTCCAAACAGCTCTTCCTCCAGGGTCTGAAAGAGAAACAGAATCGGGGTAAGAGTCAGAAAGAAAAGCCTTCTTGATGCCAAGGGAAGGAATATGGCTGCCCAGCTACCTGGTCCTTTTCTTCCTTTCTCCCCAGCCCCAACACATTTGCCAACCACTGGCTCTGCTTGACTGGAGGAAGAACAAATAGAATTCACTCAGCAGAGCCGGAACTTCGGGGCTGGTTAGGGAGGACTTGCTAGCACAACACAGTCTGCTGGCCAGCGCAAAAGGCAGAGCTGAAGCAAAGAGTTCTTAGACTTGATACCAAAAACCATTCCATTAATGAAAAATTAATAGTTGGACTTTTGACACAGGACTAGTAGTTAGAATATATACAGAACTCTCAAAACTCAGTAGTAATCAAAATCATAATCTCTCTCCCTGGGTGGCTATAATCAAGAAGAAAGACAAAAACTGACAGTGGGGGTACCTGAGAAGTTCAGTCAGCTGAGTGGCAGACCCCTGATTTCAGCTGGGGTCAGGAACTCAGAGGCCTGGGATCAAGCCACATGTCAGGCTCTAAGCTCAGCAGGGAGTCTGCTTGAAGAGTTTTCTCCTCTCCCTCTACCCGCCCCCTGCTTGCTCTCTCTCTCTCCATCTCTTTCTTAAAAAAAAAAAAAAAACATCTTAAAAAAAAAAAAAAAGAACTGATGGTGAGGATACGGAAAAGTCAGAAGCCTCATACACTGCTGGTGGGAATGTAAAACAGTGCTGTCTCTTTGGAAAACAGTCTGGCAGTTCTTCAAAAGGCTAAGCATAGAGTTACCATATGGCCCAGCAATTCTACTCCTAAGAATATATCCAAGAAAAAGGAAAACATAAGTCCACACAGAAACTTGCACATGAATGTTAAAAGCAGCATTATTCATAACAGTCCAAAAGTGGAAACAACCAGAATGTCCATCAACTGACAAACAGATAAACGAAATGTGGTATGTCCATACAATACATAATTCTGCCATCAAAGGAATGCAGGACTGACTCATGCTACAACATATATGACCCTTGAAAACATGTTAAGCAAAAGAAACTAGACAAAAAAGAACACATATTATGATTCCATTTACACAATGTGTCCAGAACAGCCAAATCCATAGAGACAGAAAGTAGATTTGTGATGACGGGAGCTGGCAAGAATGGATATGGATTGACCGCTAATGGGTATGGGGTTTCTTTGGGGGTTGATGAAAATTATCTGGAGTTAGATAGTGGTGATGGTTTTATAACTCTGTGAATATACTCCAAGCCACTAAATCACATTTGAATCATATTAAATGTGAGTTACACTTCAATAAAGCTGTTATGAAAAGTTTCAAACAGTTAAGAAAAAAAATCCAATTAGAAAATGGTTATACAAGAGACACCTGGCTGGCTGGGTTGGGACAGCATATGACTCTTGATATTGGGGTTGTGAGTTCAACCCCAATGTTGGGTGTAGAAATTACTTAAAAATAACATCTTTAAAAAAAACAGAAATGTAATGGTTAAAAGACATGAATAGTCATTTCACCTGAAGAAATATATACAGAGGGCAAATAAGCACATGAAAAGATAGCCATCACCATTAGCCATCATTAGGGAAATACAAATTAAAACCATTATGAGACATCACTACACATCTATCAGAATGGCTAAAATTAAAAAATAGTAACAACACCAAATGCTGGTGAGGATATAGAGGAAATGGATTACACATACACTGCTGGTAGGAATGCAAAATGGAACAACCACTCTAGAAAACAGTTCAGCAGCTTCTTACAAAACTGAACATGTAATTACCATAAACCCAGCATATGTTCCTCGACATTTACCCCAGAGAAATGAAAACTTATGTTCACCCGAAAACCTATATACAAATGTTCACAGCAGCTTTATTCATAATTACCCCAAATTGGAAGCCACCCAGATATTCCTCCAAGGGTGACCAGTTAAGCAGACCACAGTATAGACACACCACAGAATACTACGCAGCCATGAAAAAGCAAGGACTCCCCCCCACACACACACAGATACACAGGAATCTCCCTGAGTGGGAAAAAGAGCCAATATCCAAAGGTTATATAGTGTATGATCCCATCTATGTAATAATTTTCAAATAACAAAGTGTTAGAAAGTGAAGAATACATTAGTGGTTGCCAGGGCTCAGGGACTGGAGGTAGGAAGGGATGATGGAGGCAAGAAGGAGGTGGGTGTGCCTATGAAAGGGCCACATAAGAGATCCTTGTGTCGGTGAACTTCTTCTGTATTTTGACTGTGAAGCCTACACTGTAATAAAATTATATACAATGAAATACACACACACACACATCCCTATGGTCACATGAAAACCTGGAGAAGTCTGAATAAGATCTGAGGATTGTATCAGTGTCAATATCCTGGCTGTAATTTCACACTGCAATTTTATAAGACATTACCTTTGGGGAAAACTGGGTAAAGGGCACACAAGAGCTTTCTGTATTATTTCTTAAAACTGCATGCCAATCTACAATCATGTAGAAGTTAAAAGTTTAATAATTTTAAAAAAGTAGAAAGCAAAGCTCTGCCCTTGTGACAGGCTCCAAGCAGTGCACAGCCCTGCCTGATCAGCAGGCTCTGCCCACCGAGGCAGGATCGGCAAAAAGCGATGACTCTGCAGGCATCCACAGATGGCAGTTCACAGCTGCAGATGACCCGGGAAACTCCAGCATGAGCAATCCCCTCAAGGAGGAAGTATCTAATAAGTGACTCTTTAATATCTCCTTAATACCTGCTTCATCACAAAAAAGAGCAGATCCCAGGTTCTATGCCTTCAACAGGCAGCAGAATCTAGCTAGATTTCAATAACTTCACTCTTTTTCATGGTATTTCCTTTTTAGAATGACCTTCATTTCATGCAAGGGATATTGATTTTCTAATTAGAGGGGTGATACAAAATTTCCTTTAAACCATGCATGTAAGGTGGAAAAAAAGGTTTTTTAAAGAAAATGTGAGGTAGTTAATAGTACAGGTGTGATAAAAAGTGTAAGAGAGGCAAACAGGAGAAAATATGATCTTGGATGTCATTTGTGAATGTCTGAAGTTTGGGAAACATGGCCCTCTAGCAGAGGTCAGCAAACTGTGGCCCAGAGGCCACAACCAGTGTGCTACTTTATAAATAAAGCTTTATTGGAACACAGGCAGGACAATCCATTTGGTTCTGTCTATGGCTGCTTTTGCACTACAAAGGTAGGGTTGGGTAGTTAGCTCCACAGAGACAGTACGGCTCTTGAAATCTGAAATATTATTTATCTGGCCTTTCACAGAAAGTGTGCTGGTTCCTGCTGTATAGAGAGCATGCCTCAAAGGCATCACACACAACTCTGACCCAGCAGGCTGTTTACCCCAGGTCGTGAGGCCAGAGTGTGCGAGAACAGCTGCTTCCAGGTAACACACATCTTCTCCAGTGAAAGCAATCCAGCTTATTCAGCAGGGCGTGCAGCTCTCGCTAGGATGGACACCCAGCCTGGTGCTAGCAGTATATTTTTACACTGGCCATGAGTCTGACCATGCGCTCAGGAAGGGAGTCTTAGTCAACACTGTGTCTGATAAACAGGAGAATTAGAGGGGACTTACTTGTATCCTAAGAACAGCATAGAGCTTTCATGCAACAAATGTTCATATAACCTGCCCCATGGGTATAGGTCTGCAAAACAGTAACTTTTTAAAAAGTTTTTTAAAAAAGACTTTTTTCTCCCTGTGTACCTCCACCGGGGCTCAGCAGCATCCAGTAAATAGACAACACCCAGACTCCTCCCAGAGGTGGATGGTTAATGTTTGGTAATTATAATTTTGCTGGAACACTGGGTTGTAATCATCTTATGAGATCTGCTATGGTAAATTTCACAAGCAAAAACTTTAATTAGGGGGGTTATATTAGTAGACCTGTACAAAATAAATATGCAATATATAAAAATAATTAGAGAAGCTACCTGAATAATCTCCCTTCAATTATAAGATTCATCCGTGTTGGCCTCTCAGCTCCTAAACTCTTCACTTAATTAGACTGTTTTTAAGCAAACACATTTCTCTTGTGGTCTAGTATCTTCGGACAAGGAAGTCCGCTATCAGCTAGCCAAGAAACACACCATCACGGGGCGGGGGGCTAACAGATAATGTTGAAAGATACTATCAACTGACCTACCATAAGAGCACCAAAACTTTTATCCATTGATTCACACAGAAAAAAGTTATTGAGTGTTATTTCCATAAAACCACCACACTAGGCTCTTGGATGATACCAGGATGATCCTGGTGTAGAACCTTCTAGGTGAGGAAGCATGGATGTGTTCAGCAGCCCACTTCTCAGGGTGTTAATGCATGTCCATGATAGGCAAGATGGGAAGTTTGTGGTCAAATAAGTATGGGAAACACTATGTTCAAAAAAGCTCTGTGAGCTCTTTACCCTGGGATTCTTAGAGCCTTTAAAATGTTCCCACACAATCGCCCCCACCCAAGGAATTTGTTCACAGAGTACCCATCAGGCCAGCGTCTCATGGAACACACTTCGAGAAACATTATCCTGACCACCTAACCTCAAAGCAGCATAGAAGTGCTACGACAGACAGAGGAGGGGGAGCAGTAGTGTACCGGGAAATTTTTTTTAACAACCAGGTTTCCAAAGAGGAAAAGCAGAAGCCCTAGTTTGTGAATTTCCATGGTGTAAATACTTCCGCCATGGCTGATTTCAAGCCACCGGCATGACATTGCAGCAATCTAAGAAAAGTCCAGGGAGAAAGAGCTAATTCCCAGCTGGGAGAAGGGCAGGCAAGGAGAAAGCAGCTTGTGCTAATCCATTCCCTCTACCCAGTCCGATTATTCTTAGGACAACAGCCCATAGTTCAATATAAGCTGAGGTAGCCAAGAAGAATTAGAAGTTCCTTTATGAAAAATGACACTGCTGTTTAGAGGATGTGCAGGCCTTCTTGTGAGGAGGAGCCCACCTTGAAGATCCTGTCACCTCCAGCCTAATTCATCCTGTAACATGACTGTTGTACTCAGCATGTGGAAGAAACTAGCGCAGAGCGTCTGTGCTTGAGGGGAGGCAAAGAGGGAGTCCCCAGAGAGAAACCACAGGGTATAGTGACCAGTATGGATTCGTGATGCTTACCTGCCTGGCTTTTTGATAAATAACCCCAAATTTGAACGTGTTGTTGACATCGTGTTCATCATAGGACACAATCATTTGGGAAGCCTAGAAAAATGTAGAAAGAAATCAGACTGTTCATTAATTGAGGGACAAGGGAGGAAGCAAAGGAAAGGGAAAGCACTCATTCTGGTGGAGAATGTGTCCCCATGGTGTGAGACATCCACACATGTGCGGGGAGGCACAGGGGAAGCCAGAGGTTTCAGCTGGTTCCCAGACTGGGGCTCTCCCACGGTGGCCACACCTCTGGATCTCTATACCATTCCCATCCAGATGGGCCAGCCAAGGCCTGGGAGTCCAGCAGGACTCAGGGAACAGACTTGCCCCAGTGTTTTATCTGTGATGTAAAAAGTGATTGGCCCCAAAACTGGTCAGCGAGGATGATGCTGGCCCTAATTACCTCTGATCAGCATATGATTTTAAGCAAGGCACTGCTCATGCCCAGACTTCAATCCCCCTTTATCCATTAAGTGAGGTCTCTAAGGAGGAACACACAATATGCAAAGGGAGGGTGGGGTGGGAAACCCACTGGTTTCCCACTAACCCAACTAAACCCCGACCACTGGTTTAGTTTAGTTTTCCCTTATGCCTCTGTGTTGCTGTCCAGGGCTCAGAAACACCAAACTCTGTATCTTAAATCTGCTGCTTTTACCTGCATAGCTTTGAGTGAGCCACTTTACTTCTCTGGACCTCAGTTTTTCCATCCATTAAATGGAGATGTGTGGCTGTGAAGATTCAGTAACACCAGGCACATAAGGTGCTGAACAACAGAGCAGCTATCACCATCATCATCCTCATCATCTGTGTAACCCTCCAGAAAGGTCGGAGCTGAACCAGATTGTTGGGAAGGAGGAGACTTGGGCTTTATTGGGATAGTCTCTGTAGTAAAAAGGAGGGATCTGACCACATATTACATAGGAGGGACAAACAAGGCATGACTTGTGGTTCGGCATATACAACCCAAGGGAGGCTCTGAATCACCCAAGGAAATGGGTGCCTCTCAGCTCCACCGGGTACGTGCCACTGCCCAGGCCCAGAGGGAGACCATACCCACATGGAATGGTCAAAGTTGCAGACCAGCTGCCCTGCCAGAAAAGAGGCATCCAGCGATGGAGAAGGCCCCACAGAACATTCTAGACTCTATGAATTACAAACACATACACACACATACCCCTCCCTCAGCCAGATTAACACCCCAGCCAGACTAAGTGGTCTTTCAAACACAGAAAACAAGAAAATACAGCTGCTTTTCCATTATTACCAGAGCCGGAGGATTTCCAAGTCACAGGGAGAACTGTGCAAATGAGCACCGTCCCCAGCTTCTCTCGGCGGACAGGATTTGATGACAAAAACTGCCAAGCTTGTAGTTAAATAAGGCCTTCGTGACAGGGTTTTAATGTTTAGTTAAAACTCACTAATTCAGCTTTAATTATAAAGGGAAGGGCAGCCTGAATGAAAGAAAACGCTCCATGGGGGGCAGCTTATTCTGGGGAGAGCCTCCAGACGTGCAGAGGGTGTCAGAGAGGGGGACTCTGGCACATTCCTATGCAGGTGAGGATCCTGCCATTAGCTCAGCCACAGCACAGAGATGAATGGTGTCAAGCACAACCATGAACATCCAAGCCATGTGTTCCAGGGGGAGCCAGATTCCTCCGCCAGGACAGGGCCTCTCTTCCCACCCAAACATTCCAGCTAGCCATCCCTCACTACAAACAGCGGGGTGCAGGGAACGGACTGAGCCAGCCCCAGCAAGCCTCTGCGGCCACTGTGTGGGTGCGCAGGGTGAGCTTCGAAGCACCACTTACTTCCCCTTCCGGCCTTCTAGACCCTGCCAACTCATGAAGCAGTCTGCACACCGGCTCTCTTCCCATGACCAATTTAAAGCAATTGACTGTCCATGAGTGATTTAGGTCCTGTCGTGCCATAATTGTTCTTGAGTTGGCTTGTTGGTTTAGTTTTGTTGTTATTGTTCCTCTGCCCACCCACACTCCCACAGCTGGGGTCAAATTCAGGCCAGTCCAAAGGAAACTGATAACAGAACCAGCCTGTTTATTAACTAGGGCTGTGCAGGGGCTGTAAGGCCTCAGAGCTGCAGTAACACTGGCAACGGGAAGCCACGATCTGGCCTTTTCTCTCTTAGCGGGGTTCTGCCCCCTCGCTCCTCCATGATGACAGACTAGATCTGCACTAACCTTCCAGCTATAGGTGGAATTACTCCCTACATCAGAAGGGCCTCCAGGAAGTATGACGAGAATAAGTGGGAGAGGTCACAACACTGCAACCCCTCTACCGCCCCCACAACAGATGGGGACCAATTCAGGTGGGCCTCTCCCCAGGCACGGCCTAGGACAGGTTTCCAGTGGACCAGTTTGCAAAGGGGTGAGCAGGGAGAGGGAGAGACATGGAGGTTTATTGGAGACCCCACAAAACCCCACCAAGATGCACAGAACATCCCACAGAGCCACCGATAAACAAATCCATGACAAGCTACAGAGCCCTGGGCAAGGGGAGGAGGTGAAGGTCCTCACCTTGGGGTACAGGACAGGGTTGAACTTCAGCCCCACAGCGTCATCACAGAAAGCCTAAGCAGGAAGAGAGAAACACACAGTTCAGGGGCCTTTCCACTGAAAACATTGGGGCTGCAGGGTCAGAAGGCCTGGGGCTGAGTCCTGGCTCTGCTGCTCACTAACTAGAGGCCAGGAAAGCCAACTCACCTTCCTGGGGTTTCCTGATAAATTGAGGCCACACAGAAGGCATTCAGCACAATTCTGCTTGGCATTCTCACTCCTAACATGTGGGTCCGACCCAACTGACCATCCTTCTCACCCCACTTTGCTGACTCAGTTCTCAAGCTCCCAATATCTCAGAGCAGAGACATGGTCCCTCCACCAGCTGATGGACAGCTCCTTACTCAAGGTGTCCAGAGGAAACCTGGGGGGTGTCCTCTGTCTGGACCAACAGCCTAGCCATCCTCCAGCCTATCTCTCCTGTGTTGTAAAGACTGTCTGGCCACCCCACCTCTCTTCCTCTCAAGTCCTACAGTACTCTGCATAGCCAGCCCTTTCTTTCCATGTCTCTGGTCCCCTGAACCAGCTGTGAACTTGGGGGTGGAGGCCATGAGCAGCCTCAGCTGTGAGGATGAGATGGGGAGGTTGTAGGCAAGATGAGGACATCTGCCAATCGCCCTCCCTCACCCCAACCATGGTATCAAGGGCCAAAGAGCACAGTGGCCTTCCCCCTCTCCAAGGACAGAGCCTCTCTGGATGAGCCTGCACCCCCGCCCCAGCCCTGGGCTTAAGAGAGGAAGCCTGCTTCTCACAGGGGTTGGTTGTTACCTTTGCAATCTGAGGGACGCTGGGCAACTTGTTCAATCCAGCCAAGGGGATCCTTTCATGCACTGTCTTCACTTTGGACCTGCACATGTGAATGAAGGTGAGAAAAGGGGTCGATGAGAAAAGAAGTCCATTAGGAAAAGCACTGAGGTCACGCCAGACCACAAGGCACACTAGCTTTGCATCTCCCTGGGTCAGATCTGCCGCATTTCACCCAACCCGTGAGCTGGGCGCCGCACTCAAGTAGTGGGAAAAGGGAATCTTGTACTTATCCCGGAGGAGGGTATACTGTTATATCTCTGCAACCAAGATGTGGGATGTGTGGAGAGTCACCCTCAAGTTCACCATGATTTGGGGGTTGTTGTGGGGATGTTTTGTGTTCTCCCAAAGAACTGGGCACAACTTCCGGAAAGACATGTGTTCTCACATGCAATTAAGCCTTTATGAAAAGAAAAATCTAATACTTGAAAATCTAGATTTAGTCAAAATATAAAGGGGATGAAAGTTGCTTTATAAAGGGATTCACCGTAAGACTCTAAATTTAGCCTGTTCCCCTGATTCCTTTAGCACATTATGAAAGTGTTGAATTTTACTGAATACTTTTCTGCATCTGCTGAGATAGTCACATGGTTTTTAATCTGTTAACCTGGTAGATTACACTTCTGTTGAGCCATCTTTTCGTTCCATGGGTAAAACTCGCTTGCTTATGATGTATTATTTTTTTATATCCTGCTGACTTTAATTTGTTAATATTTCCTTGAGAGTTTCGTATCAATAGTGACACTGGCTTTTTGTTTTATTTTCCTTGTACTTCGCTTGTCAGGTTTTGATATCAAGGTGTTATCCCAGCCTCATAAAATTGCTGAGGAAGATTCTGAACCTTTGAATTCGTTTGTATACACCACAGGGACTTACTGTTCCTTAAAGGTTTGCTAAAACTCATCCTTGAAATCTCTCGGCTTCCTGGGGGTTTTGGCGGGGGAGTGAGGTGGGGTGGGATAGCTTTGGCTATCAATTCAGTTTATTTAATGATGAATATTTAGGTTTTCTACTCCTTATTGAGTCAATTTCGGTCATTTTTTTTTTTCTATATAATTATCCAACAGTGCAGTGACATAGTATGGGTTTTGGTCTTCTCTTAGGACTTAACCTGTACTTATAATCACACCCCTCCCTTCAGTGTCTTAACATGATCTGTTTGTATCTTTTCTCTGTTTTCCATAATCAGACCTTGATGGGAGTGTACGTATTTTATTAATCTTTCCAAAGAGACAATTTTTGGCTTTGCCGTCTCCATTCCTTTTTATTGTTGCTTTCTACTTCACTAGCCTTGTTCTTTGTCTTTTATATTTCCTTCCTTTGTATTTCCTTTGGGTTTTGGTTTTTTTTTTCCTGCTGTTCTTTTTCTAACTTCTTGACCTGCATGCTTACACAGTTAATCTTTCTTCTTTTTTACAAATGCATTTTAAACTATCCATCTTTCTCTCTAACTACCACTTGAACTGCATCTCACAAAATGCTGGGTGGTATTTTCACTGTCATTCATTTCTAAATATTTTGTCAGTTCTTTCGTGATTTCCTCTTTAATCTGTAAGTTATTTAAAGGGTCGCCTTCTTTTTTTTTTTTTTTTTTAGCTTTCTAAATGTTCTCTTCCTTCGGTAATTGTTGATTTCTCACTTAATCTTCCCAAGTTCAGAGAACATAATCTGTATGTTAATTATTTTAGATCAGTTAATGTACTACACAGGCATTTTTCATGTTCCATGTGGGTTTAAAAACAATGTATTGTTTTGTTTTGTTGAGTTCAGGAATGTATGTTACAAGATCAGATTTGTTAACTGTATTGTTCAAATCTTCTACGTATTTACAATTATCTGCTTGTTCCATTGGTGTCTGAAAGATGTTACTAACTCTCCTACTATAACTGAGGATTTGTCTATTACATTCCTATCTGTTTCTGCCTGTCTGAATTCAAGACTGTCTTACTAAGTACAGCTCCATGACTGTTAGATCTTCGAGGTGGACTGTTCTCTATCATCACGGGGGCCAAGCCTTCTGTGGGTCCAGTAAAGGGCATTTTTCTCCACCCAGGTAAGGAACAGATTCAGAAACAAAAAAATTAAGAGCAAGGGATTAGAAGTCAAAGTAACGCCTTCGTTCCTGATAAAAGCCGCCCATTTTAGTACACAGATGAAATGGGTCTTCTAACTAAACCCCAGGATTGTCCTTCAGGTCCCAGCTGCTACCCGGCAAGAGGCAAGCCTCCTCTGGAGGGGGTTGGCTCAGGTTGGGCCTCCAGCACAGAGGAGTGGAGGGTGTACCCTGTGGGCAGCCAATTCCAAGAGGAAAAACAGAAAGGGCTACACATGTCAAATTCTTGCTCTCTAACTGATCAGAGAAGGCAGAGAGAGTCAAGGGTGTTACACAGAAGTATTCCTTCCATACAGGAGGAAATACCAAGAGTGCGGAGAAGTATTTCCAAGCTACAAAGGAATGTACTCCCTTTACCCTTACTAATGCTTTGTTCCTGAAATTCTATTTTGTCTAATATTAATGTTGCTATACCACCTGGAAGCACTGGTTAGGATTTTCCCAGTGTATATTTTCCATTTCTATTATTTTAAACCTTTCAACATTATTTTTCTTTAGGTAGGTATCTTACAAGAAGAATAGAGCTATAAACCCTATGATCCAGGAATCGCATTACTGGGGTATTTCCCCCCCAAAAATACAAAAACACTAATTCAAAGGGATGCACCCCTATGTTTATTGTAGCATTATTGTAGCCAAATTA
Source organism: Mustela lutreola (assembly GCF_030435805.1). NCBI lineage: Eukaryota > Metazoa > Chordata > Mammalia > Carnivora > Mustelidae > Mustela > Mustela lutreola. The sequence continues at coordinate 46,405,215 of NC_081304.1, read as the reverse complement.
CGGAAATAGCCCAAGTGTCCACTGATAGATGAATGTATAAAGAATCTGTGCAATGGGATGTTACTCAGCCATGATAAGGATGAAATCTTGCCATTTGCAATGACATGGTTGGAGCTAGAGAGTATAATGCTAAGTGAAATAAGCCAAAGAAAGGCAAATAACATATGATTTCACTCATATGTAGAATTTAAGAAACAAAACAAATGAGCAAAGGGAAAGAAAGAGAGAGAGAGACAAACCAAGAAACAGACACTTAACTCCAGAGAACAAACTGAATGTGAACAGAGAGGGTGTGGGGGGAAGAATGAGGGAAAATAGGTGATGGGGATTAAGGAGTGCACTTGTCATGATGAGCACTGAATAATGGAAGGAATTGTTGAGTAACTATATTATATACTTGAAACTAACATTACACAGTATTCACAATACTGGGATTAAACTTAATTTTAAAAAAGAATGGCAAATGTGGGAAAAGAATATAGCTGTAAATTTAGTTCAGTTTTAGTCTCCTAGTCCAGTATATTCATATGGCAAATTAATCTATTTAAATTTATTGTGATTACTAATATATTTGGAATTAGAGCTATTATTTTATGTTTTCTGTTATTCTGTGCTTTCTTTCCTTTTTAAAACTCCTCCTTTCCTGCCCTCAGTTTAATTTTTTTAAAAATTCTCCTTATCCTTCTGCTAGTTTGAGCTGCAGATTATATGTCTATAACTTCCAATACACATTTTTATACATTTCTCTAACAAACTCTAAACTTACCTTGCTGTGTCTCTTCTGAGGAGGGAAGAGGAAATAGTAACTCAGTGAACTCTTCCCTCCCTATGGTCCTTCCTACTTCTGTCCTTCCAATCGTCCTTCCCACTTCCTAGTGAACTCTTCCCTCCCTATCATCCTTCCTACCTCCAGCAACCCTCAGATTGTTTCCTATGATTAAAAGTCTCATAGGGGGTGCCTGGGTGGTTCAGTCATTAGGTGTCTGCCTTTGGCTCAGGTCATGATCCCAGGGTCCTGGGATCGAGTCCCACATCGGGCTCCCTGCCTTGGCAGGAAGTCTGCTTCTCCCTCTCCCACTCCTTCTGCTCGTGTTCCCTCTCTCACTGTGTCTGTTTCTGTCAAATAAATAAATAAAATCTTTTTTTTTTTTTAAGTCTCTTATGGTTTGTCTCCCTCTCTGATTTTGTCTCTTTTATTTTTTTTCCTCTCTTCCCCTATGATCCTGTTTTGTTTCTTAAATTCCACATGAGATCATATGATAATTGTCTTATTTTGATGACATTTCACTTAGCCCTAGTTCCATCCACATCGTTGCAAGTCAAGCCTCTTTTTAAACACACAAAAACTAATTCTTTTTCCCTCATCAGTAATTAAATTTATCAAAAACAGTTGACCTATTTCTTGCCACTTTATTTTTTTTAAGATTTCTTTATTTTGAGAGAGAGAAAGGGTATGCACACACTTGAGCAATAGGAGCAGAGGGAGAAAGAATCCTAAGCAGAGGAGTTTTCCTCGCTGATCACAGAGCCTGACATGGGATTTAAGTCCATGACTCTAACCTGAGCCCCTGAGCCAAAATCAAGAGTCATACACTTAGCCAACTGTGCCACCCAGGCACCCTTGCCACTTTTTACATCTTTTCATCTGGTTTCTCTTTTCTTCTGGCTGAAGTACATCCTTTAGTAATTCTTTCAGGGATAGCCTGAAATTCTCTTGTCTGAAAACAGTTTGACTTTGTGTTTGCAGAGAGCTTCTCTGGGTATAGAATTTTAGGTTAAAGGATTCTTTCTGTTCTTCTTTCCTTTCTTTCTTTCCTCCAACATTTTAAAGACACTGTCCTATTGTCCCATAGCTGATAAGAAGTCTGCTCTCAGCCAGGTTGTCATCACTTCATAGAGGAGTGTCTTTATTCTTAGGAAGCGTTAAAAATGTTCTCTTTCCCTTAGACGTTCTAATGCTTCACTTCAATGTGTCCAGTGGTACTGCTTTGTTTTAAAATCATGCTCAGTACCACAGTGTGGTGCTTTCTTCCATTCTGAAATATTCCCAGCCATTCTTTCTTTTCTTTTTTTAAAAGATTTTATTTATGTGTTAGAGAGAGAAAGAGAGAGGTCACAAGTAGGCAGAGAGGCAGGCAGAGAGAGAGGGGGAAGCAGACTCTCTACTGAGCAGAGAGTACGATGCGGGGCTCCATCCCAGAACCCTGAGATCATGACCTGAACCGAAGGCAGAGGCTTAACCCACTGAGCCACCCAGGTGCCCCACCAGCCATTATTTCTTTAGATATCTCTTTGCCACTAATTTTCTCCTCTTCCCTCTGAGACTCTATGACAAAAGCTATCAGTCTATTATCCACACATCATCTTTCTTTTTCACGTATTTCGTCACTTTATCAGCGCTGTACTCTGACTGAATTCTTTGAGACTATGTTCCAATGCACGGATTCACGCCTTGATTCCAAACCAATTATATAAGACTAGATTTTATCCCATGTATTGAGGTTTTCAATTTTAACTGTTTTATTTCCCATAATTCCAACTGTTTTCATTTTGTACCCATGTGTATCCATTCTTGATTCATCCATTCATTCAAAGTATCATAATTTATTATCCCTTTTACAGATGCTATTATCTTCTTCAGATATTAAATATATTTAAGTCATTTGAAAGTATACCATTATTTTCATTTCATTAGCAGTAAAACCAGTTCATTTGTTGATATTTTAAGCTTTTTTTTTTTTAAGATTGTTTATTTATTCATTTTAGAGAGAGAGTGCATGTGAGAACACCAGCAAAGGGAGAGAGAAGCCCAGGATCCTGGGATCACAACCTGAACTAAAGGCAGACACAACCAACTGAGATACCTGGGTACCCCTCAGCTGTCTTTCTTTTTTTTTTTTTTTTTTTTTTTTTAATTTTTATTTTTTATAAACATATATTTTTATCCCCAGGGGTACAGGTCTGTGAATCACCAGGTTTACACACTTCACAGCACACACCAAATCACATACCCTCCCCAATGTCCATAATCCCACCCCCTTCTCCCAAACCCCCTCCCCCCGGCAACCCTCAGTTTGTTTTGTGAGATTAAGAGTCACTTATGGTTTGTCTCCCTCCCAATCCCATCTTGTTTCATTTATTCTTCTACCCACTTAAGCCTCCATGTTGCATCACCACTTCCTCATATCAGGGAGATCATATGATAGTTGTCTTTCTCTGCTTGACTTATTTCGCTAAGCATGATACGCTCTAGTTCCATCCATGTTGTTGCAAATGGCAAGATTTCATTTCTTTTGATGGCTGCATAGTATTCCATTGTGTATATATACCACATCTTCTTGATCCATTCATCTGTTGATGGACATCTAGGTTCTTTCCATAGTTTGGCTATTGTGGACATTGCTGCTATAAACATTCGGGTGCATGTGTCCCTTTGGATCACTACATTTGTATCTTTAGGGTAAATACCCAATAGTGCAATTGCTGGGTCATAGGGCAGTTCTATTTTCAACATTTTGAGGAACCTCCATGCTGTTTTCCAGAGTGGCTATATACCACATCTTCTTGATCCATTCATCTGTTGATGGACATCTAGGTTCTTTCCATAGTTTGGCTATTGTGGACATTGCTGCTATAAACATTCGGGTGCATGTGTCCCTTTGGATCACTACATTTGTATCTTTAGGGTAAATACCCAATAGTGCAATTGCTGGGTCATAGGGCAGTTCTATTTTCAACATTTTGAGGAACCTCCATGCTGTTTTCCAGAGTGGCTGCACCAGCTTGCATTCCCACCAACAGTGTAGGAGGGTTCCCCTTTCTCCGCATCCTCGCCAGCATCTGTCATTTCCTGACTTGTTGATTTTAGCCATTCTGACTGGTGTGAGGTGATATCGCATTGTGGTTTTGATTTGTATTTCCCTGATGCCGAGTGATATGGAGCACTTTTTCATGTGTCTGTTGGCCATCTGGATGTCTTCTTTGCAGAAATGTCTGTTCATGTCTTCTGCCCATTTCTTGATTGGATTATTTGTTCTTTGGGTGTTGAGTTTGCTAAGTTCTTTATAGATTCTGGACACTAGTCCTTTATCTGATATGTCGTTTGCAAATATCTTCTCCCATTCTGTCAGTTGTCTTTTGATTTTGTTCACTGTTTCCTTTGCTGTGCAAAAGCTTTTGATCTTGATGAAATCCCAGTAGTTCATTTTTTCCCTTGCTTCCCTTGCCTTTTGCGTTATTCCTAGGAAGATGTTGCTGCGGCAGAGGTCAAAGAGGTTGCTGCCCGTGTTCTCCTCAAGGATTTTGATGGATTCCTTTCGCACATTGAGGTCCTTCATCCATTTTGAGTCTATTTTTGTGTGTGGTGTAAGGAAATGGTCCAATTTCATTTTTCTGCATGTGGCTGTCCAATTTTCCCAGCACCATTTATTGAAAAGGCTGTCTTTTTTCCATTGGACATTCTTTCCTGCTTTGTCGAAGATTAGATGACCATAGATTTGAGGGTCTATTTCTGGGCTCTCTATTCTGTTCCATTGATCTATATGTCTGTTTTTGTGCCAGTACCATGCTGTCTTGATGATGACAGCTTTGTAATAGAGCTTGAAGTCCGGAATTGTGATGCCACCAACGTTGGCTTTCTTTTTCAATATCCCTTTGGCTATTCGAGGTCTTTTCTGGTTCCATATAAATTTTAGAATTATTTGTTCCATTTCTTTGAAAAAGATGGATGGTACTTTGATAGGAATTGCATTAAATGTGTAGATTGCTTTAGGTAGCATAGACATTTTCACAATATTTATTCTTCCAATCCAGGAGCATGGAACATTTTTCCATTTCTTTGTGTCTTCCTCAATTTCTTTCATGAGTACTTTATAGTTTTCTGAGTATAGATTCTGTGTCTCTTTGGTTAGGTTTATTCCTAGGTATCTTATGGTTTTGGATGCAATTGTAAATGGGATTGACTCCTTAATATCTCTTTCTTCTGTCTTGCTGTTGGTGTAGAGAAATGCAACTGATTTCTGTGCATTGATTTTATATCCTGACACTTTACTGAATTCCTGTATAAGTTCTAGCAGTTTTGGAGTGGAGTCTTTTGGGTTTTCCACATATAGTATCATATCATCTGCGAAGAGGGATAATTTGACTTCTTCTTTGCCGATTTGGATGCCTTTAATTTCCTTTTGTTGTCTGATTGCTGAGGCTAGGACCTCTAGTACGATGTTGAATAGCAGTGGTGATAATGGACATCCCTGCCGTGTTCCTGACCTTAGCGGAAAAGCTTTCAGTTTTTCTCCATTGAGAATGATATTTGCGGTGGGTTTTTCATAGATGGCTTTGATGATATTGAGGTATGTGCCCTCTATCCCTACACTTTGAAGAGTTTTGATCAGGAAGGGATGTTGTACTTTGTCAAATGCTTTTTCAGCATCTATTGAGAGTATCATATGGTTCTTGTTCTTTCTTTTATTGATGTGTTGTATCACATTGACTGATTTGCGGATGTTGAACCAACCTTGCAGCCCTGGAATAAATCCCACTTGGTCGTGGTGAATAATCTTTTTAATGTACTGTTGAATCCTATTGGCTAGTATTTTGTTGAGTATTTTCGCATCTGTGTTCATCAAGGATATCGGTCTATAGCTCCCTTTTTTGGTGGGATCCTTGTCTGGTTTTGGGATCAAGGTGATGCTGGCCTCATAAAATGAGTTTGGAAGTTTTCCTTCCATTTCTATTTTTTGGAACAGTTTCAGGAGAATAGGAATTAGTTCTTCTTTAAATGTTTGGTAGAATTCCCCCGGGAAGCCGTCTGGCCCTGGGCTTTTGTTTGTTTGGAGATTTTTAATGACTGTTTCAATCTCCTTACTGGTTATGGGTCTGTTCAGATTTCTATTTCTTCCTGGTTCAGTTGTGGTAGTTTATATGTTTCTAGGAATGCAACCATTTCTTCCAGATTGTCAAATTTATTGCCGTAGAGTTGCTCATAGTATGTTCTTATAATAGTTTGTATTTCTTTGGTGTTAGTTGTGATCTCTCCTCTTTCATTCATGATTTTATTTATTTGGGTCCTTTCTCTTTTCTTTTTGATAAGTCGGGCCAGGGGTTTATCAATTTTATTAATTCTTTCAAAGAACCAGCTCCTAGTTTCGTTGATTTGTTCTATTGTTTTTTTGGTTTCTATTTCATTGATTTCTGCTCTGATCTTTATGATTTCTCTTCTCCTGCTGGGCTTAGGGTTTCTTTCTTGTTCTTTCTCCAGCTCCTTTAGGTGTAGGGTTAGGTTGTGTACCTGAGACCTTTCTTGTTTCTTGAGAAAGGCTTGTACCGCTATATATTTTCCTCTCAGGACTGCCTTTGTTGTGTCCCACAGATTTTGAACCGTTGTATTTTCATTATCATTTGTTTCCATGATTTTTTTCAATTCTTCTTTAATTTCCCGGTTGACCCATTCATTCTTTAGAAGGATACTGTTTAGTCTCCATGTATTTGGGTTCTTTCCAAACTTCCTTTTGTGGTTGAGTTCTAGCTTTAGAGCATTGTGGTCTGAAAATATGCAGGGAATGATCCCAATCTTTTGATACCGGTTGAGTCCTGATTTAGGACCGAGGATGTGATCTATTCTGGAGAATGTTCCATGTGCACTAGAGAAGAATGTGTATTCTGTTGCTTTGGGATGAAATATTCTGAATATATCTGTGATGTCCATCTGGTCCAGTGTGTCATTTAAGGCCTTTATTTCCTTGCTGATCTTTTGCTTGGATGACCTGTCCATTTCAGTGAGGGGAGTGTTAAAGTCCCCTACTATTATTGTATTATTGTTGATGTGTTTCTTTGATTTTGTTATTAATTGGTTTATATAGTTGGCTGCTCCCACATTGGGGGCATAGATATTTAAAATTGTTAGATCTTCTTGTTGGACAGACCCTTTGAGTATGATATAGTGTCCTTCCTCATCTCTTATTATAGTCTTTGGCTTAAAATCTAATTGATCTGATATAAGGATTGCCACTCCTGCTTTCTTCTGATGTCCATTAGCATGGTAAATTCTTTTCCACCCCCTCACTTTAAATCTGGAGGTGTCTTCAGGCTTAAAATGTGTTTCTTGGAGGCAACATATAGATGGGTTTTGTTTTTTTATCCATTCTGATACCCTGTGTCTTTTGACAGGGGCATTTAGCCCATTCACATTCAGGGTAACTATTGAGAGATATGAATTTAGTGCCATTGTATTGCCTGTAAGGTGACTGTTACTGTATATGGTCTCTGTTCCTTTCTGATCTACCACTTGTAGGCTCTCTCTTTGCTTAGAGGACCCCTTTCAAGATTTCCTGTAGAGCTGGTTTGGTATTTGCAAATTCTTTCAGTTGTTGTTTGTCCTGGAAGCTTTTAATCTCTCCTTCAATTTTCAATGATAGCCTAGCTGGATATAGTATTCTTGGCTGCATGTTTTTCTCGTTTAGTGCTCTGAAAATATCATGCCAGCTCTTTCTGGCCTGCCAGGTCTCTGTGGATAAGTCAGCTGCCAATCTAATATTTTTACCATTGTATGTTACAGACTTCTTTTCCCGGGCTGCTTTCAGGATTTTCTGTTTGTCACTGAGACTTGTAAATTTTACTATTAGGTGACGGGGTGTGGGCCTATTCTTATTGATTTTGAGGGGCATTCTCTGAACCTCCTGAATTTTGATGCTCGTTTCCTTTGCCATATTGGGGAAATTCTCCCCAATAATTCTCTCCAGTATACCTTCTGCTCCCCTCTCACTTTCTTCTTCTTCTGGAATCCCAATTATTCTAATGTTGTTTCGTCTTATGGTGTCACTTATCTCTCGAATTCTCCCCTCGTGGTCCAGTAGCTGTTTGTCCCTCTTTTGCTCAGCTTCTTTATTCTCTGTCATTTGGTCTTCTATATCACTAATTCTTTCTTCTGCCTCATTTATCCTAGCAGTTAGAGCCTCCATTTTTGATTGCACCTCATTAATAGCTTTTTTGATTTCACCTTGGTTAGATTTTAGTTCTTTTATTTCTCCAGAAAGGGCTTTTATATCTCTCGAGAGGGTTTCTCTAATATCTTCCATGCCTTTTTCGAGCCCGGCTAGAACCTTGAGAATTGTCATTCTGAACTCTAGATCTGACATATTACCGATGTCTGTATTGATTAGGTCCCTAGCCTTCGGTACTGCCTCTTGTTCTTTTTTTTGTGTTGAATTTTTACGTCTTGTCATTTTGTCCAGATAAGAGTAAATGAAGGGGCAAGTAAAATACTAAAAGGGTGGCAACAACCCCAGGAAAATATGCTTTAACCAAATTAGAAGAGATCCAAAATCGTGAGTGGGGAGAAAGGGGATAAAAAGAGGTTCAAAAAGGAAGAAAGAAAAAAAAACAAAAAGAAAAGAAAAAGAAAAAAAAAAGAAAAGAAAAGAAAAGAATTTTTAAAAAAAGAAAACACCTAAGAAAAATGTAAAAAATATATATATATATATTAGATAAACTAGTAAAAAATCGTTAAAAAAGAAAAAGGTAACAGTTAAAAAAAAATTTTACCCAAAGGCGAGAAAAAAAAAAATGAAAAAGAAAAAATTAAATTAACTGCAAGACTAAAAAAAATCACAGGAAAAAAGCCATGAGTTCCGTGCTTGGCTTTCTCCTCCTCTGGAATTCTGCTGCTCTCCTTGGTATTGAAACCGCACTCCTTGGTAGGTGAACTTGGTCTCGGCTGGATTTCTTGTTGATCTTCTGGGGGAGGGGCCTGTTGTAGTGATTCTCAAGTGTCTTTGCCCCAGGCGGAATTACACCGCCCTTACCGGGGGCCTGGGTGAGTAATCCGCTCGGGTTTGCTTTCAGGAGCTTTTGTTCCCTGAGCGCTTTCCGTAGAGTTCCAGAGGACGGGAATACAAATGGCGGCCTCCTGGTCTCCGGCCCGGAGGAGCCGAGAGCCCAGGGCCGCACTCCTCAGTGCGCGCTCAGAGAACAGCGCCCAGTTACTCCCGTCTGCCTGACCTCCGGCCGCGCTCCGAGCTCACCGAGCCTGCGACCGGTTCAAGGTAACACGGAGCTGCGAGCTTACTGTCGGCTCTGTCTCTGTAGCCGGCTTTCCCGTTCCAATACCCGCAAGCTCTGCGACACTCAGACACCCCCGATCCTTCTGTGACCCTGCGGGACCTGAGGCCACGCTGACCCCGCGTGGGCTTCGCCCCGGTTTAGCCTCTGGAGCGATGTCCCTCAGCGGAACAGACTTTTAAAAGTCCTGATTTTGTGCGCGGTTGCTCCGCCGCTTGCCGGGAGCCGGCCCCTCCCCCCGGGGTCTATCTTCCCGTCGCTTTGGATTCACTTCTCCGCCGGTCCTACCTTTCAGAAAGTGGTTGTTTTTCTGTTTCCAGAATTGCTGTTCTTCTTCTCTTCGATCTGCCGATGGATTTTCAGGTGTTTGCAATCTTTAGATAAGCTATCTAGCTGATCTCCGGCTAGCTGAAGCAGTCTCAGCTTGCTACTTCTCCGCCATCTTGACTCCTCCCCCTCAGCTGTCTTTCTTAATGTCAATTTTCCCTGGGTGTTTTGGAGCTTTCCATCCATTTTTCTCTATCCTCAGTGCAAGGCACTCTGGTCCACTTCCCATCGGAACTGGTTGCAAACACCTTATGCAACCTGATGGCCTGTCTAATCACATGATAACAGCTGGCCCTTCACAGCAGCCTGTCACTTCCTGCTCCCTGCTTCTGGCCTTGCCTTCCCTCCAAGACATTCCCCTTACTCTAGCCAGTGATCATTCTACAGCGCAAATCATATCATGACATTCCCCTTTCAGGAGCTCGCCTCTGGCTCATAAAAGAAAATCTAAGTTCCTAGACATGGTCCAGATCTGACTTTGTTTTTCCTTGCCTCTCCAGCATGACCTCTCAACCTTACTTACACTTACACAGACACACACTCCACATTCAAGCTCTTATAAACTTCTTTCTGTTCCCCCATACCATCTATCTTTGGATCACCGTCACTAGACTAAAATAGTCCATGTCCATAAGAAGATGATAAATGAGAATGAGAACAGGAGTAAGAATACCTAATCCATATTGAATGTTTTCTGTAGCCAAGTAACAAGAGATGAGCTAATTCCTTACATTAGCTCCATCCCTGGACAAAGTCTGGGATGTATTAAGCCCTGATTGAATAAGACTTTATCTTCTATGAAGAGATAATAGCCCTTTTTGTTACACTGATTGCTTTTTTTGCCTCAAATTCTACTTTTTCATTTAATACTGCCAACCGTGCTACCTTTTTATATTTGCTATAACTTTTTCTCAACACTTTTCTTTGTTGAGTTACTTTCTTTAGTAAACTGAGTTACTTTCTTCAAGAAAATACAGATACATTGATTGATTGATTAGTGGGGTGAGGGGAGGATGAAGGGATGACTCAAACTGAGAATCTTTGCTATTTAATAGTGGAATTTCCCTCATTTATATTTATTATACATCACATGTACTCAGACTTCCATTTTATTTATTTATGGTTCTTTATTTCCTATCTTTTTATATACATTAATGTTTTCTTTATCTTCCTTTATTTTGGAAGGTTTTCATTCTACCAGTGATTCTATATCCATGGAATACTACATTTTCATCAAAATATGTTCAGCTTTTAGTTCTCTTTTACTGATTTTGTCTGATACTAGGTGAGTCATTTTGATCTGCAGAGTTAAATCTTCAATCAGCTTAAGAACATCAATTATCCACATGTTTAATTCCTGCTCACTGTCCTCCCTATTCAGTACAATTTTGCTCATCATTTTAGAGTTGTGTTTTCCTCTGAATTATGTGAAAGCCTCTCAAACTTGCTCTCAATATTACTAACTGGGTTTCCCACAAACTAGACTCTGCTCTTTAGTGCTTCTAAAACCATTTAAAATTCTTTTGACCACTTTCAGTTTTCTTATATTCTTTCCTTAATTTAACCAGCAATTTTTCATCTCATTCTGCTGTCCTATTTTATCTTTTGTCTTTTCTTTCATACAGGTTTGTTGTTTTTTGTTTTTGTTTTTTTTTTGGAAGTTTGCTGGAAATACAAAGTTAACAGACATCTAAATTTTACTTGGCTTTCTGTAGTAAATCCTTCTTAAAATTTGGTCATTTCCCTACCTTCTAAATACTAGGTTATGCTTTTTTTGATGCAGAATCTTTTCTTTCAGTAACCAGTGAGGGCTTTTTTCCCTACTTCTTCTTTATATCCAAGCTTGAAAAAGAAGAAATCTTTGTTGACGATTGAATGTTACCATTTCCAGTAGTGGATAAACTCCTCTTGGCTACTCTCATAGCACACACAGAGGCTGTCAGAATACTCTTCTCGGATTTTAAGCTGGAGAGCTGGTTCTCTTAAAGCACCAGTTAAATAATCTAGAAGACTACAGGGAACAAGGAAGATGCTGGGACAAGAGTCGCTGCCAGCGAGGGAGTTTCACCTCTGTATAATTTCTTCTTTGTGTCTGGTAAAGCTTCTAAAGCTGTGGGGCCAATTTTTTAATGTCTGGTTTTCAGTCTGGCCTGGCCATCACCCCAAGTACATGATATGATTGTCCAACTTCCTAGCTGGTGTATGGCTTCTCCCTGCCACCCTACTCACTGGTTTTCTATTTCAAAAAGCCACACTTGAGTTTGCCCTTGGGCTCCCCAGGGGATCGATTTTAAATGCTGTTGACCCAAAACAAAAAAGTGGCTCCATGTGGAAAGAGTCCTGACTCCCCCAGAATCTCCAATTTCATATACTCCCATACTACACTGCTATCTAAGGAAGGTGAGCTGGATTTTAGCTCTCAATGTTGTCCACATTATAGTCCTAACTGCCCCATAAATTATTTCTTAAAATATTCAAAGTGTGTGTTGTGTTCCTGACATCTTTCTCTAATTTTCAGTTCTGAAGCAGCATTTCAGATAGGATATAATATTAGAAAAAAGGAGTTAGATCCTTGTGTTCGATTGTCATCTTACTCAGAAATCTGATTTTTACTAAGAAAAGAAATGATTGTCTTTACAGAGATTCACCTAGCTCGAAATCCTATTTGGAGATGGGGATCCACATATCACTCCCTCAAAAAAATTTGCTCTAACAATTTAGTTACTACCCTCTCCTTGCCTTGCAAATATGCTAGCCAAGTAAACCTCAGTAAAGAAAACTGTTTCCTTTCTTAATAAAAAACCAAGATTGGACAGGTGCTGACAACATCCTTGTACCATACACACGCGCGCACATGCACGCACACACGCACACACACACACACCCCTCCCCCACAGCACAGATATGTGCCCCCGCTCCCTCCTGTATTTTATCTCAAAATCTGGGCAGAAAAAAAATGTTATTGCTTTTTCCAAACACCATCAAGAACTTCCAATTAGATTCAACAACTATAGACTGGGAGCTTAACAGGTTCATAGCACTTCGCTGAGCACTAACACGTGGCCTCCCAGGCTTTTCCACCAGCCCACCAGGGACAGAGATAAATAAGATACAGCCTCTCTGTGTTCCCACAGCATCCTGTGCCTATCACTAAAATAATACCTGTGACACATACTAAAATCCTGTTTTTTCTCTCCCATTAGACCAGAAGCCTTTAGAAAACAGACCTCCACTCAGTCATCATTGCATCCCCAGCCCTCATGACGCTTCCTGGTGCAAAGGAGGTTTTACAAAACATGTTAGTGGAACAAAACGGACATCAGGTCTCACTCCTGCCTTGAACCAAGAGAGGTACCCTGGCTTAGCTATAAAAAGGTGCTCCCGTTGGGAACACTTTTCCATCCCGAGGAGCCCAGCACACACAGAGAAGCTTCGGGACGTATCTTCATGATGGGACGCGCACCACAAGCAGTGTTCTGGCAAACCCTCTCCCAGGACGACTTGGAATGATCCAGTTCAAGTTTCTCTTCCCAACTCCTTCAGAGCCAAGTTCCCCACAAGACAGAAAGGCAGGTGGGGATTGGCCTAGGTGACCTTGAGACTAGGATACCCCTCTGATTCCCACAATCCACTGGCTGACAGAAACACCTGGTCTCTTGGCCTGGCAGCTAGAACAGAGCCCCGGGACTCCAGTCAGTCGGCTCCCCGCCAGCACACCCAGACCAGACTGGTCAGACGGGTATTTCTGGGTCCCTGCCACTAGAGGCATGGCCTCCAAAGGCACAGCAGCCCCACCTGAGAATGACCCGAAGGTACTCGATGCCCTCCGCCTCCTCACACTTGATGGACAGGAGCAAGTTCCCCAAACTGCTGCCAGTACAGTAAAAGTTTAGGTGATCCTAGAAACAGAAACCAGGTGTTAGTAGGCAGGAGGGGACCTTCCAGACATGGCCCCCCAAATCCCCTCCTTCCCCAAGAGCAAGAAGCCCCATAGCAGCGAGGAGGAAAGACAAGGATGCTTCTGCTACGGCTGCTGCTGAGGAGGAAGAAGAGGGGGGAAGGAGGACAAGGAGGAAGAGATCACAGGGATAGATTCCAATAGTCGTTGGGGTGCACCAGGCAAAGGACTAAGGACTTAAGGCACATTGATTCCTTTAATCTTAACCACAACTTTATGGGGGAGATGACATCCTCATTCCCATTTCACAGAGAAATAAGCCAGTTAAGTAACTTCCCAGGGTCACACAACCAGGAAGGGACAGACCCAGCACTCAAGTCCACCTTGAACGCTGATACTCAAACTCTTCTCCAAGGACCCCACATATCCACCTCCTTGCTCCCAGGGGGCAGCTCTCACTGATTCAGACCATTTGCAGGAATAAAGCTAGGAGGCCTCCGGCTCCTCCACCCATGAGGAGCTAGGAGGTCCTCTGGACAGCAGGTCTCTCTCAGGCTCAGGGAGCCCACCGCAGACCTGCCATATCAGCGTGGGGCCCTGGAATCTGAATTGGACCATGCAGATGAGACTCTGCGAAACTGCCTCAGGCTAGAGACTTCCAGAACCTGCCCTCGGGAACCAGGCAAGTCTGAAGAGCAGAATGTATTTGGAGAAATGCGACTGTCACTTATAAGCACTCAAGAGGCTCACACTGCATCATCCAGAACAAGTGCCCTGGGGACTGCTGGAGTGAGGACAGGGGAGACTGGACTACTTAGATGGAGACAAAGACTTCCAAGGTGTAAGAACACATTTTCTCCTTCACCCTCCTTCACCGCCCCCCCAACACTATCCATCCCATCACCTCCAAGAACATCTGCTGGGAGCGGTACCTCCAAGGACCCATCTCTCTGAGCCCTCCTGACTTCTGCACACCCCTCCCCCAACCCAGGAGTAGCACTAATCAGACTTTCCCAGGATAGCAGAAAGCGGCAGGCAGGGCCTAGGGAGGGGGAAGGCCAAGGAAGGAGGAGAGACAGAGACAGGGATGCTAGAGGAGGCCAGGCCAGGCAGGTTTCCCTCCCCGCCCTCAGATGCTTTGGTGTGGGGCCCTCAGCCTCACCTTCCCCAGGAAGTGCCTGCGGTAGGCCCTGGCTTCGCCCCTGCACTCGAGCTTATAGCCAAATGTGCTGGGGCTGAGACTGTCCTCTTCCTCCTCCTCACAGATGCTGCTGCCAAGGGAGGTCGGCGTCCCCACGTTCTCTGGGTCCTCGATCCAATAGCCCCCAAACTGGGGCAGGACAATCAAGGGGTACGGGCCTCCCTTCTCCACAACCTGGGGCAGAGAGAAGGTCTTACACTAAGGCCTGCCCTGGCTTTACAGGGGGAAGGGACAGGAGGGTTGCAGGTGGTATATACCCCCCACCTTTGAACTGCTCCAAGGTGAAGTCCCCTGTACTTGAGGCCAGACATAGTAACACAAACTCCAAATTTAAGCCCAACAACATCTGCCAGCTTCACCGACGCTGGACCAGAGTTACAAGGCTTCGAGCAGCACCCCCGTCTGAACACAACAAAACTGAGGCCATAGAGCTACAGTCTCAGGCCTGAGGTCCTCTCCCACGTCGGGTGGAGCAGGGCCATTAGCACCACCAGCTCACCCAGCCCTACCCCAGAGATGAGACCCAGGGCAGGCTACAGCTACGGGACGGCCAGGGGGCTCCTACCTCATCAATGCTGGGGTACGGAATGTAGTCATCCTGCAAGACAAATCAGACAAGGCTGCCATTAGCCCCAGCAGCGCCTGTGAAGTTTGAGTGTTACTTCATTCCCCTCTCCCAGATCAGGGGGTTGAGGGTGCCTGGCAGGCTACACCAGAGCTTTGAGAGCATCAAAGAGAATAACACCAGATCAACAACAGCAGAGAGGCTCTGGGACCTGGCCTCCCTTGATGCTTCCCCAGACTGACAGAACGCAAACCTGCCTAGCTAGACACTTGGTACATAAAGGCTGTGAATTTCACACCTTTCCTGACATCAGCTTCACCCCTTAGGAAGCTTTAACAGGAAGACGACCCCTGATCCCTTCAGGCAAGGGAGCTGACCTCCAAGTGTTGAGATGCCCAGCCCCAACCCCGGGCCTCAGGATAGGAAACTGAAGCTGAGAGCTGCTGGAGCCCAAAGCCTGATGCCCTGAAATGCCATGTGCAGTTCGTTTGCAGAAGCAGGTACAGAAGGGCTGGGCTGAGACACAGGCATTAGGTCTCACCCAAGGCTTCCACCCCAGGCCACTCTAAGGCTGCCCTGAAGGCATCAAGCCAGAGCCTTCCTACTGCCCACTGTGCACCCACGGACACGGGCACACCCACTTAAAGAGCTCTTGGTGAAAGGCAGATGGCAGCCTACAGACCCCAGCATGCCAGCCATCCCCCTGCCGGGCCCACCAGGCTCCCTCGCACCTCATCCACACAGCCCACCTTGTTCTTCTGGGGGCCCGGCTTCTGCTCTTCAAGCTTGATCCCCTGTGGAAACAAGGAAAAGAGGATCCATGGGAAGGAAAAGGTCATAAAACAGGGGCCAAATGGAGGGTTCCCTTGGGATTCTCAAAGACCTGCCTTGATAGGGTTGGTAATAACAGTGACAGCGGATATGTGCTAGGTGCTTACACATTACGCGCCTTATCACACTCAGTCCTCACGGCAGCTCCTAGTAAGGCAGGAGGAGAGGAAGGGAAGAGCCCAGACTCAAGCGAGATCACCAGGGTTCAAGTCCCAATACTGCCACTTACAATCCTGGGCAAGTCCCAAACCTCTGTGGCTCAGTGTTCCCATCTGCAAAATGGGAATGGTAGTAGCAGCTACTGCTGGAATCAAGATTAAACACTGAGGACGTGTTCAGCCCTTGAAAGAGTGACTGGTTTTGCTTTGGTCATTATCACTAGGCAGAAGTATCATCCTGCCACTCAAATCTCTCTCTACCAGGCCCTTAGAACCAGGAGGTGAGGGGCAAGGATGGGAACCCATGTCTGAATGGTGTTGAAGCCAGCACTCTGGACCCACTGCCTCCACAGCTCCTCTCCCTCACGGGGGTGAAAACTCACAGGTGACAGGTGGGGGGGCCTGGGGCTCATTCGCTTCCGGGAAGCAGTGCCTTGGCCAGCGTTCCTATGGTCAAGGTCTGACTTAACTGGGTTTTTTTCAAGAGGGGAGCACATGAGCAGATTAAATAAGTGAATACATTAAGTAAAACTGAATAAATTAAATAAGGGTATGAAGTGGTGGGACAACTAGGAGAGAAAACCACCCTAATCATAACATGGGGGTTTTAAGCTTTCTCAGCAACTTCCCACTGTTGTCTCCTTTGAAGCCCTTGGCACCTTTATACCAAAGGGAAACTGAGGCACAGGGAGCAGACTGCTTCTGAGCTTGCACAGCTAGTGACTAATGGATTTGAAACCAGGCTGTCTGTCCGAGTGCACTATCCTATCCCACAGGCCCTTGAGCCCAGGGCTCCTGCTCACTGACTGGATTTAGACTTAAGCGTCTCCGGACTTCTCCAGACTGAGTCACTCTGCAGCATTGCTCAGGAGGGCGTGGGAGGACCCCTCCCACTGGACAGGTGCTCCTCTCCCCACACGGGGAGACAACCACCTGGGTGGCCCAGCAGACCCTGTCCAGGGAAGCAAACTGTGCAGATGGGGAAGGGGGTGATGTCAGGAGTTTGTTTTGTTTGTCCTGCATTAGTCACCCATACCTGGGAACAGCGCCTGGGCAGGAAAGCAAACCTCCTCCCTTCCCCTTCCCTCCCTGACAACAGAGCCACGCCCAGCTCTGGGCCCTCTCCCCTCCGTGGGTCTGCCTTTGCAATCAGCATTGTCATCATCCCCCTTTTTTCCTACCATGAAGAAACTGAGGACCAGAGAGCTAAAGCCACTTGACCAAGTACACTCAGCTAGACAGTGTTAGGGTTAAAACTCGGAACCCAGGACCAAATGGACCCAAAGCTTGTCTACTTAGTCCACGTTGCTTCATAGGGATTGTGCCCTCTTCCAATTCCTCCCCTCTCAGATAGGGGGTCAGGAGCCCCAGATCTGAGTTTCAGCTTACCATGACTCACAGAGCACTTGACGGCTCTGAGACTCAGTGTCCACAGCCACAGCCTGGGAAGTGGTGGCACCCACACCCAAGCACGGGATCTGGCCACACCATGCCACCTGCTTCACTCCCAGTATTTCCCCATATGTGAGGTTTTGTCCATACAGAGGAGCTGGAACTGTGGACCTCTTGGAGGCCAGGGAAGTTCTTCAGTCCCTGGCCGTCTCAACAGAGATGGAATAGGCAGACCTTTGAAGGTACGCTGCCACAAACATATAAAGGGAGCCTAGACGTCATACTACCGCCCTCAAGAGGGTCTCAATCTGGTTGAGAAGTCAAGCCCAGCAGTGTAGTAACAGAAGCAATGGAGGCCAGTTAAGTGAGGCTGAATTATGTGCTCAAACAGAGAGCTCTTTGTGGGGGGGGCTGGGGTCTCCAGATGGGGGTGAGGGACTGGTGGGTTGTGGGAACAAATGAAGAGAAAGCCAGGAAAGCCGCAAATCCCCTGCCAGCTTCCCCAGAAAGCTGGGATTTCAAGAGCTCAGGGTGAAAATCCCCGCTTTACTCTGAGGCAGCTGAGCACGTAATTACACGCTAGCTCCCACCACTCACTGTCAAATCGCATGCCAATCCTCTTTCCATAACCTGACCAAGGTCCCTAAATGTCTATAAAGTTAGTGTGCAGTCCACACACTGCTGGGCCCAGAGGAGGCTCTTAGTCACTTGTTCGTGACAGTGGCACAACAGTTAGCAGGATTTTTCCCTCCAATGGTTTCTGAACTTCCCCAGGGCTAGGGAGACCTGGCTTCCCTGTGCACACCTCAGGAGCTCCCCCTGCCCCTCAGGACCCTATCTGCCTCTCCTCTTGTGCCTCCAGACCATTGCCACAGAGCCTGCCTTCCTTCCTTGAGCTGGTACCATCTACTTAGGGCAAACAGCTTCATAACGGCTAAGATTTCTGGCTCAGAAACTGCTTGCTACCCACAAGCGCTTGAGTGCTTTAAGCAAGACCTCTGTGCCTCAGTTTTCTTACCTGTGAAGAGGGGACATTGGTGATAATAGAGCTGCTTCCTATGGGTTTCACCAGGAAGAAAGGGGCTAACACTTGTCAGAGTCTGAGCTGAGAAAAGTGCTTAAAATACATGTGCTAGAGACGCCTGGGTGGCTCAATCGGTGAAGCGTCTGTCTTCAGCTCAGGTCATGATCCCAGGATCCTGGGATCAAGTCCCTCACTGGGGTGAGAGGGGGATTCCTTGCTCAGCAGGGAGCTTGCTTCTCCCTCTCCCTCTGCCTCTGCCTGCCGCTCTCCTGTTTATGTTTGCTCACTCTCTCTCTCTCTCTGATAAATAAATAAATAAAATCTTAAAAAAAAAAGAAAAAATACATGTGCTGTTGGGGCACCTGGCTGGCTCAGTCAGTTAAGCATCTAACTCTTGATTTCGGCTCAGGTCATGATCGCAGGGCCATGGGATCAAGCCCTGCCCTGGGCTCCACGCTCAACACACAGTCTGCTCTCGGTATTCTCTCTTTCTCTCCTGCTTCTGCCCCTCCCCATCCTTTCACTCCCACTAAATAAACAAAATCTTAAAAAAAAAAAAAAAATACATGTGCTCTTGTCCACATCATCTTCTCATCCTTCCCACTTACATCAGTTAAACCTTCCGGATGCGCCGCCCCACCCCCATACTCCCCACGGCAGCAGTTCTTACCTAGGAGCCCTGGCCCCTTGGTGAGGGGTGATTAGAAAGGCTCCCAAATCCATTTTGAACACTGATTTTTCTGCAGTGCCTAGCAAGTATTGACATATATTATTTTATCCCAACAACTCTGTAAGTGGGTATTTAATTATTATTTATAGGGGCTGTGGCATAATTTGTAATAATAAATATTTTGGTCTTCACCCCATCCCTGGCAGAGAGTTCCTAAAACCTGTTGAATTTCCTAAGCGATGAGAGCAATGGGAGCGTTTGGAAGCATCTTTTGTTATAATCCTTCATCTTTTGTACTTGGTTCCTGAAACAGCTCCAGGGCCATAAAGGTGAAAGCTCCAAGGTTATTCCTTGTTAAAGAGGTACCTTCTGGGACACCGTTGAGGACAAGCTGGATGCCCAGGGAACCAACCACTATTAGAGGGTTGGAACGTGCAGTCCCACCCCTCCAACCTCCCAGGAGTTTGAACCAATCATGCCTAAGTACTGAAGCCTCCATAAAAAACCAAATGATAGGCTCAGAGAGCTTGAGTTGGTGAGTG
This sequence comes from Mustela lutreola, assembly GCF_030435805.1. Classification (NCBI taxonomy): domain Eukaryota; kingdom Metazoa; phylum Chordata; class Mammalia; order Carnivora; family Mustelidae; genus Mustela; species Mustela lutreola. Next base: position 46,385,553 of record NC_081304.1, on the reverse strand, counting down.
CATGGCGGTGCAGGGAGACAGGTGCATCCTGAGGTCAGGGAAGCTCTTCCCCTCCCCCCACACACCTGGCTCCCTGCAACTCTTCCATCTGGCTGTTCCTGAATCATATCCCTTTATAGTAAATTGATAATCCAGTAAGTAAACTGTTCTGAGTTCTGTGAGCCACTCTAGCAAACTAACTGAACCTGAGCAGGGGGTCAGGGGAACCTCAAATCTATAGCCTGTTGGTCAGAAACACAGGTGATAACGGACTAATGACTGGCATCAAAAGTGGTAAGGAGGCGACCTGTGGGGCAGAGCCCTTGCCCTGTGGGATCGGAAGTGTTCTCTGAGTAGACAGGGTCAGAATGGAGTTGACTGTAGCACAGCCAGCTGGTGTCACAGAATTGCTTGGTGGGGGAAAAACCACCACACATTTGGTGTCAGAGGGAGGTGAAAATAGTGCTGTGAGTAGACAGAAAACAGGAGCCAGAGGCTCAGAAAAGGGAAGGAACTTGTGCTAGCGAGTGTTAGGTGTGGGTTTGACCTCTAGTGGGTCTCTCCCACTCCAATCTGCCTCCCAGATACAAGATGACCTCCCCTAAGAAAGGGCTTTCTTTTTCAGACTTTCTTTCCCACCCATTTCAGGAACAATAGACCATTTTAAGCCCTCCCCACATCTGTGGGGGTATACCCACATCTGCTCTGTTGGAGGGGTTCTGCTTTCTGTCTTCTCCCCATCTTCAGGCAGGAGCCTTCCCAGAATCCTCGGTGCCACTCAACACAAAAAATGGCCTGAGGTAGTCCCAGCAATGAGGCTGGCAGTTCACTCTTCTCTGCCCCACCCTCCAAGGCTCCCATGTTCTACCTGGTTTTGTTGCCTGCACGGTCACTGCAGCACGCCCACCCCCACCCCCACCCAGGGCTTGGCCTCCCCACTTTGGGGATGCTCACCTGCATTTTCTCCAGCATCTCGAAGAACTCCGCCGACTGAAAGACACAAAGAGGTTACATCAGCTTGGAGGTCTGCTGAGAAAAACTCCTCACCAATTTTCTGCAGGCCTAGCCCAGGGCTTCCCTGGAGACAAGAGTCATTTGAATCGAGACAGAAGGTAATTTGATTTTGCCTTTGCAGGGCTGGCGGGCCAGAACACCCCCTAACAAAAGAAAAAATTACATGCGCCCAAGTTGGTAAATGGCCCTGGGGAGAGCATGCACTCAGTCTCTGTCAAGAGAGAGGGGCCTGTGGGGCCCCAGGGAAAAGTCAAGTTCCCTAAAACACCTGTCAGCCCTTGGATTTAGTCTCCGGGAAGAGTCCTGTTTAGGATATTTTTCAGCCCAACGGTGGGGCTAAGGTGTCCAACACAAGTAGTTTCCCAAACTTTTGTGGCCACATGGCCCTCCTATCTCCAAACTCACTTAGAACTCCAACATATAAAACCATGCCAGAGCAGCCATGGGGCTTGAGCTCCTGTGGTGCCGGTCCCAGTCCCCTGTCCCCAAGGCAGCTCTTTGGGACCCTAGAGGTTGTGAGCAAAGCCTGGAAACCACTGAAGTGGAGCCTCCAGGGACTTGGACAGATTATTCGAAAAATCTCGAACTATGGAAGTCCAAACATTTAACCTACTTTGGCACCCTCCTTGTAAACTCCAGGTAAATGCAAACAGCAGAAAAAGGAAATGGAACAGAGGGGTGAGGGCCAGAAGCTCTACCCTAACAAAACCCACGCAGAGATCTCTCAGCAGTTTCCCCACTTCCCCTTCCATAAAAATAGCTACACTTTCTTGCCTTAACATCACTGCCCACATCTGGGCCCTGGCAAGCCATGAGTTAATGAGCACCCAGAACACAGTCCTCAGATGAATAGGAAAGGAAAGAAAGCAGTGATGATGAAAAATAAGGAGGTCCTTGTCACTTCATGTGGAGGGAGAATGTCCCTCCCTTCCTCTGCAGTCAGCAATGGGCCAGAATTACCTGGAGACCCCTGCCCACAGAATTCCCAGAGAAAGCCACCATGGGAAGGATCTTTGTGGAGTCTCCTGGCTTCAAATGAGCTCCCCTCAGGCCACAGTTGGGCTTTTGGAGGCAACAGTCTCTGACCCCCAGCAGTTTGGGCCCCAGAGTCTGGAAACCCCCTGTGGGAATGTACAGTGTGGAAGACAAGCTTCAGGCCCCCACATCAAGCATCCTTGACCAGAAGCAGCCAAGAAACACACGACTCCTGAACCTATCCTTCCCATTGGCTCTGTGCACCCTTACCAACTCCAGTCTCCAGGAGACCAAGATTCCAAGACAGAAAGAATTTATACAAATCAATAGGGCTAGAAAGATGAGCAGGAAGAGGACAAAAGGGCAGAGACAATCAACAATCAACACGCAGACATCTGACCCAGTGATTCCGCTTCTAGGGATCTGTGCTAATAAGCACGCTCCATGTGAGCACAAGGATGGACGTTCCCTGCAGCAGCGTTTCGTTACAGTGAGCTACATTCGGATAGTATGAACAACTGGATCCCATTAGATTAAATGGCTTGGATGAAATGGACAATTTCTAGCAACACACAAACTACCAACACTGACTCTAAGAAATGGAAAATCTAAAAAAATCTATAATAAATAAAGAAACTGAATTAGTAATCAAGAAGCTACACAAGGAAAAGCCCAGGTCCAGATGGCTTCAGCTGTGAATTCTGCCATTAAAGAAGAATTAATACTAGTTCCTCAGAAACTCCAGGAGTGCCTGGGTGGCTCAATGGGTTAAGCCTCTGCCTTCGGCTCAGGTCATGATCTCAGGGTCCTAGGATCAAGCCCCGCATCACATCATCGGGCTCTCTGCTCAGCAGAGAGCCTGCTTCCTCCTCTCTCTCTGCCTGCCTCTCTGCCTACCTGCGATCTCTCTCTCTCTGTCAAATAAATAAATAAAATATATTTTTTTTAAATCTTAAAATAGGAGAGGGAACACTTCCCAACTTATTATAGGAGGCTAGCATTACCCCAACAACAAAACCAAAGACATCATAAGAAAACTACAGACCTACATAGCTTATGAATATAGACACAAAAATACTCAAAAACACCAGCAAACCAAATTCAACAATGTATAAAAACAATTACACATTGTGACCTGGTGAGATTTATTACAGTAAAGTTGGTTTATCCAAAAATCCATGCCTATAATACACCAGACAAATAGAATAAAAACAAAAACCATATGTCAGTTCAACAGACATAAAGAAAGCATCTGACAAAACTCCAAACCCTTTCTTGATTAGAAATCAGGGGGGGGGAAAAAAAAACTAGATAGACAGGAAGTCCCTCAACATAAAAAAGGGCAGCTACAAAAAACCACATGTAATAATATTCTTAATAATGGAAAACTAGGGCTGCCTGGTGGCTCAGTGGGTTAAGCCTCTGCCTTCAGCTCAGGTCATGATCTCTGGGTCCTGGGATTGAGCCCCGCATTGGGCTCTCTGCTAAGCGGGGAGCCTGCTTTCCTCTCTCTCTGCCTGCCTCTCTGCCTACTTGTGATCTCTCTTTCTGCCAAATTAATAAATAAAATCTTTTTTAAAAAAAATAATGGAAAACTAGATACTTTGTCCACAAAATAAGGAATAGAACTAACTACTGTCATCATTTCTATTTATCACTGTGCTAGATGTTCTAGCCAGAACAGTAAGGAAAAAGAAAAAGAAAAAAAAGAAAAAAAAACTATTATAAAAGGCTTCAAACTGGAAAGAAAGAAGCAAAACTATCTCCATTCACAGATGACATGATCATGTATATAGAAAATACTAAAGGGGCGCCTGGTTGGCTCAGTCAGTGACTCTTGATTTTGGCTCAGATCATGATCTCAGGGTCAGGAGATCAAGGATCTCCTGTGTGATCTCAGCACAGTGTCTGCTTGAGATTCTCTCCCTGTCCCCACCCCCTACCTGCAATCTCTAAATTAATTAATTAACTAAATTTTTTTAAAAGAAAATACTAAGGAATTCACTAAGAAAACTATTGAAACTAATATAATAAATGAGTTCAGTAAACAACCTAACTGTAAGAGCTAAAATTTAAGAACTCTTAGAAGAAAACACAGGAGTAAGTCTTTGGCAATGGATTCTTAGAGAACACCCAATGTATAAGGACCACCAGCAAAAAAAAAAAAAAACACAATAAATTAGACTTCACCAAAACTAAAAACTACTGTGCTTCGATGGACACTGTCAAGTAAGCAAAAAAACAATCTCACAGAATAGAAGAAAATATTTTGCAAATCATCTATCTAATAAGGGACTTGCATCTAGAATAAAGGTTTCTTACAACTCAATAATAAAAATAATTTTAAGATTTTTTTTATTTTAGAGAGTGAGTGTGTGCACAAGTGGGGCGGGGCAGAGGCAAAGAGAGAGGGAGTAGACTCCAAGCTGAGCAGAGCCCAACATGGCGGTGGATCCCAGGACCCCAAGATCAAGACCTGAGCCGAAACCAAGAACTGGAGGCTTACCAACTGAGCCACACAGGTGCCTCCAAAATGTAAAACTGAGCAAGGGATTTGAATAGGCATTTTTCCAAAGAAGATATATAAATGGACAATAAGCTCATGCAAAGATGCTCAACATCATTAGTCATTGGGAAACGTCAGCCAAAACCACACTGAGAAACACTTTCCAGGCATGAGACTGGCCGTAACCAAACAGAAATAAGAGCAAGTGTTGGCAAGAACGTGGAGAAATTGGAGGCCTCACACACCGCTAGTAAGAATGCAAAATGGGGCACCCACTGTGGAAATAAATTTGGTGGGTCCTCAAAAAGTTCACCATTGAGCCACCATTTGACCCAGGAATTCCACTCCGAGGTATGTAACCCAAGAGAAATGAAAACACATGGCCACCAGGAAAACTCACACACCAACATTCATAGCAGCCATATTCATAATATCCAAAAAGTAGAAACCACCTGAACAGCCATCAACTCATGAGCTAACAAATTCTGGCATATCCACACAGTGGAACAGTATTCAGCCATAAAAAAAAGAATGATGTGTTTATTCATGCTACACACAACACAGGTAAACTCGAAAACAGTGTGAAAAGCCAGAACACAAGAGGTCACCTATTATGATTCATTCTGTAGGAAATGTTCAGAAAAGGCAAATGTATAGAGACAGAAAGTAGCTCTGTGGTTGCCTAGAACTAAAGGAAATGGGAGATGTGGAGAATGATGGCTAAAGGGTATAGAGTTTCTTGTTTTTGTTTTTGTTTTTGTTTTTCATTTTAATACCAGTACAGTTAACATACAATATTATCATAGTTTCAGGTGTACAAGCGTTTCCTTTTGAGATGATGAAAATGTTCTACATTCAATTGCTGTGATGGTTGCACAATTCTGTGACCATACCAAAAAAAAAATCCTTGAATTATACATTTTAAATTGGTGACCTTGGTACAAAAATTGTATCTCTATAAATCTGTTTCAAACAAACTAGGCGGCCATTCAAAAGAAGGCAACAGAGTTACTGCTTCCATGAGACACTCTCCAAGATACATTAAGGGGGTAGGGAGAGCAAATTGGAGAATACACACAATATGATACCATTTTTATAAAAACAAAACCAAAGGTTGCCTATCTGTATATCGAGAAGAGGGAGTAGGAAAAGTAAAGGGGAGCGATGCTTTACATGCAGCCTACTTCACAATCACACAGACCTACAGAACTCACATAACCAAATTTCAAATAAATACATTTTGTAAGGGAAACCACAAAATGTGCAAAAGATGTGAACAATTTGCTAAAGGAGAAAAATTAAATGAGCAGAAAAGACACAGCACATGTCTAACCTCCCTAGTTATTAAAGAAATTATAATAATAAAGCAACATCTTTTATCTGTCAGATTGCCTGAGATTAAAAAGAAAATTTGGTTGGCAAGGATATGGTATTAAGGATACAGGGACTATGTAGGTTAAGTCTGCACCGGATACAATCTTTCTGAAGGGCAATTTGGTGGTCTCTATCCACAGCTTTAAAAATGTTCACATATTGAGACACCTGGGTGACTTAGTCGGTTAAGCATCTGCCTCCAGCTCAGGTCATGATCCCGGGGTCCTGGGAGCAAGCCCCACATTGGGCTCCCTGCTCAGTGGGGAGTCTGCTTCTTCCTCTGCCTGTCACTCTCCCTGCTTGTGCTCTTGGTCTCTCATTCTCAATCTCTCTCTCTCTCTGACAAATAAATAAAATCTTTCCAAAAAAATGTTCATGTATTTTGGTCCAATAAACCCACTCTATTTGGGCAACTATACAATGATACTTGTTGTGACATTGTTTACAGGCAAGAAAGTAGGAAGAGCCAGGGGCACCTGGCGGGCTCAGTTGGTTAAATTGATTAACCGTTTGTCTTCTCAGGGCTTCCTCCTCAGCAAGGAGTCTGCTTCTCCCTCTTCCTCTGCTCCTCCCCCTGCATGTGGGCTCACACCCACATGTTCTCTCTCTCTCTCCATTCCTCTGTCTCTGTCTCTCTCTCTCTGTCTCTCCCCCTCTCAAATAAATAAAATCTTTAAGGAAAAAAAAAGTAGAAACAGCTGAAGTACCCACCAGTGAGGCAAAGAATAAATAATGCATGAGATGATGCCCCTACAAAAAATACTATAAGAGGAGATCTATGCTAATTATACAAAAACAAAGATTCGAAATGGACTGTGAGAAAAATGGAGTTTAGGCAATCCCATTTTTTTAATTAAATATAAAAATCATGTTTGTGTGTGTATTTCCTATGTAATATTCATGGATGTTGATATACAGATACAGAATATATATGTGTATATAAGTATAGATACAAATGTATAGGTCTGCATGTGAATACACACATCCCTCATCCAGAAAAAAAAATAACCTGAAGGATAAATGCCAAAATAAGTTATAGGTTAAGGATAATTTTTTTTTCCTTTTTGCTTTTCAGTGTTTTTCACATTTTCTGTAGCAACTATAAATTATTTTTGGAGTAATAGGTTACCCTGCAATAGTTTTTAAGATTTCAACACATAGGGGTTCCAGGTGGCTCAGTCAGGTAAGCATCTGCCTTCAGCTCAGATCTTGATTCCAGGGTCCTGGGATTGAGCTCTGAATCAAACTCCCCTCTCAGCAGCATGACTGCTTCTCCCTCTCACTCTCCTCTGTGCTCTCCCCACTCCATCAAATAAATAAATAAAATCTTCAAAAAAAAAAAAAAAATTCAACTCTTAAGTGTAAGCTCTGGCATTGTGTTCTTTGCTTCTCTCAATGCCTGCTCTGGGCCCTTCCCCCATCTTCATCACAGGGTGTTCAGGGACACAATGACGCTGACTTTGGTACCCAAGAACGCCCCTGGATTCAGGCCAGTTCACCTCCAGGTCTAACCTTGGCTGTGTGGATTACAGCCTGGGGCCCTCCTGAATTACCTCCATATCCAGCTTACTCTCTGTTATCCATGCAAACTGCTAGTTAAAAAATCCTTTGTATGAAAAAAAAAATCTGTGTTCTTAGACAATGCCTTTGTACTATTTAATGTTAACCCCAAATGACTAAGCACCTGCAAGGCATGGGCCAGACACTGGAAGTTCTAGGCAAGGCCCCAATTTTCAGCGCACTTGATCTGCCAGGGCTACAGTACAGCTGCCCAGTGCCCCAGTGTTCAGAGGAGGCCTGAAGCACTTCTGGCTGGAAGGGCAAGTGTATTATTTCTCTATTGCTGTGTAACAAATGACTCCAAAACTTAGTGACTCGAAATTCTCTTGGTTCAGGAATTCAGAGGTGGCTCAGTTGTATGGTTCTAGCTCAGAACTTCTCAAGTGGTTGCTGTCAGGATGGGATCAGGAGCTGCATCATCTGAAGACTTGACTGGGACTGGGGTGTCTTCTTCCAATGAGGTACACTCACAAGGCCCCATTCCTCAGCACATGGACCTCTCCATACGCTGCTGGAATGTCCTCAAAATGTCACCCCCTCCCCAGAGTGAATGAGCCAAGGGACAAAGCTATAGTACCTTTAATGACCTCGTCTGTGAAACTGCACACTGTCATATCCCCCTCTGTCCTCTTCATTAGAAGCCAGTGTTCACAGGCAGCCCACACACAAGGAGAGGGGAATCGTGTTCCACCTCCCGAGAAGTACCAAAAAATGTGTAAACACATTTTAATACCACCACACCAAGGAAGGCTTCTTGCAAGAAATGGGATCTCACTAGACCTTAAAGGATAAACAGAAATCACTTTGAATGGAAGGGGGACACAGGTGGAAAGATGGAGAAGCATCATAAGTGCTCAACGAAGAGTAAGTGAGTGGATCAACCTGGCAGACACGCCTCTGAGTCAACATCCTGAAGATGACACTGGAGAGGGGGCCTGGGGTCTAGGCCTGAGAGACTCCACATGCCAGGAATTCAGGCTTAACCTGCAAGGTGCAGAGAGCTACAGACACTCATGTCCTGTGGAAGGACACAGGAGGCAACAGAATCCAGTGGTCAAAGCCAGGTTTGGGAAGTAGTCAGCCCACCGCCACCCACCCCCCACCCCCGTGTAGCATGAGACACGATACCCACACTATCTTCACTCCCTCACCTGAAAGCAGAATCAGCCCTGCCTTTCAGGGGCCACAGAAGGAGACAGTAAGAACGTGGACTTGAGAAGTACTTGAGAAGTACCAGGGCATGGTCCACAGCAAGCACTCAGTGCCTTCTGGTAGTTGCTATTTACTGTTAGAAAGCTCATTCTGCAAGTGAGCTTTGTCCTGTTGGGAGATGGTCTGAAAACTTTAGGGGTGTTCCTGATTGAGAAGACAGCTTTTCTTATCTTTTTCTTGACAGTCTTCCCAGAGGCAGTGTATTTAAGTTACTGTTAAAAATGGGTTTTTAAGGATGCCTGGGTGGCTCGGTTGGTTAAGTGGCTGCCTTCAGCTCAGGTCATAATCCCAGGGTCCTGGGATTGAGTCCCACATCAGGCACCTTACTCAGCGGGGAGCCTGCTTCTCCCTCTGCCCCTGTCTGCCGCTCTGCTTACTTGTGCGCACTCTCTCTCTCTCTCTCTGACAAGTAAATAAAATCTTTAAAAAAAAAAAAAAAGGTGGGGTTGTGTTTCCTACATGAAGATGCTGGGGCACAGGTTGGGAGCTGAAAGGGCGGAGATCCAGCCTCAGGCCTGAATAACGCAAGGGGCGGATGATTCCTGAGTGGACAGCATCCAGGAGCAAAGAACAGTGGCAACTTGGCCTCAGCTGTGACGGCCCCACTTCTCAGTGACTCACTGAACTTTCCGATGGGACAGTTCCAACTTTGGCAAAGAGCAAGTCTCTTTTTCCACCCAGAAGCAGGGTGACTCAGGCCAGCCCAGAACAGCAACTCCAGCCATTTAGACCTATCCTTGTCCACACCCCCCCGAAGATTGTGTCACACAGCCAAGGGCACACAGAAGGCATGCAATAAATGCTCACTGACTCACCCCCACTGTCCCATAGGCCCTTCAAGCCCGAATGAAGTCCTACTCTCAGGAAGGGAATCCCCCTCTGTCAGGAAGCCAGGCATCGGGTTTTCACAGAGAAATGTAACTCAGCCTCCTCATCGACAGCAGCGTCCGCTCAGCTGTCCAATTTATTATTAGCAACCACCATTGCCACCCAGATCGGAGCCACAGCCGGCGCTTCCCCTCGGGCCGCACTTCAGCAGCCAGTCAAGTAGGCCGTCAGATAATCACCGAGAGCCAGCGCCCAGCCAAGGAAATCACAGGCTGGGCCCCAGGGTTTTGTTTGGGTTCAACGCCGTCCTCTCCACCTCCCGATATAGAAACCATCTGGTCTTCCTTCAGAAGGGCAAAGCCAGTCCTTGCGGGTAAAACCCAGGAGGAGGGCCAAGGCAGCAGGAGCAGAAGTGAACGGGACCTGCAAGGCCAGCCTCGAGAAATGCTCTTGGTGGCCCTACTCGTTCGCTCCGGCACCAGCCCCCCACACAGGCAATGAAGCAGCAACCACGAAGGAACACGGCGTGTGCAAGGGGAGGAGGGCCACTGCCTCCCATCTCAGCACCCTGTGTCCTACCTCCCTCTGGCCCTCAGCAGCTGTGCACACAGATTCGGCCTTTCCCTGCAGACAATCGGCCACCTGCTTTTTCCTTCTTGTTCCATCTCCGCTTGGGAGACCTGCCACCAGCATGTTCCCTCTCCCTCCTCCTCTTCCCTGACCCTGTTTGGAGAGGGATACCCACTACCACCCATCTGCAACCCATCAGGTCTGAAGCTCCTCTCCTCCCCTCCTGGAGTTGGGGTGTGTTTACATATGAACAGCCTTTCTATCGCCCCTGCCCAGGAGATACTGCACCCCCACCGCTCCCAGCACAGGACAGTGTTGCCTGAGCATCTGCGCCTTGGAGTGGGGCTGTGGCTGGGGTAACCTGAGCCCGTCTGCAGAGCCCAGCACGGCACCCAACCCAGAGCACGTTCCTGCATGGTAGCAGCTGTCTCCTAACCCCTGCTGATGGGAATCTAGAATGCAAAGGGGCAGAGTCATGTCGACAGCAACAAGACACATGAAAACAAGACAAGGATGGAGGAGAAGATATTTTCCACCCTACAACAGCCCCAGGAAAATGGGATGGAGATGTGGGCTGGGCAGTGCCAGCTGAGGAAGAAACCAGAGCGAGCTTCTTATCCCGCAGGCAAAGAAGGCACTGCAAAAGAAAAGGCTTTCTGGACAGTTCTGGGAAAAGATTTTTTTGGAAAGCTGGGAGAGCTAAGAACCCAGAGCACACACATCACAGGGAGCTAGATGAATGTGTCCCACGGCTGCCTAACCACAGCACAAGCCTCACGGCACTAACTCTGCTGCTGGCTCAGGGGCCCCTCACCCATGGCATAGGAAGGATGAGGGGGTCAGATGGCCACCAGGCTAGCTCCCAAGGCCGGTGGAAAACACTGGGGCTGCTCCCCACGAGAAGGCAGAGAGTAGTGCCTTAGAGCAAAAGGTCCTCACAGGCAGGCTCTTTATTTTGCTCACTGCTCTGTCTTTGGGCCTAGAATTGCCTGGCATGTAGTAGATGTTCAAGAAGTATCTGCTGAATGACGGACTGATCTCTCTGCCAAGCAAGCTGAGAATGAAGCAGGAAGGGAGGCTGTCTCGGGCCTGAGAGTCTGGGCTGCACCCAGCCAGTGTTCCTCCTGGTAAGCATTGTCTTCAGCCACACACTACACACCTCCCCGCGGAGAGCAAACCCCATCCCCAACAGGGGCCTCCATTAAGTTGCATCCCAGTACAGGGCCTGTTCCAAGCAAGCCTCCTTCCACGCCTCTCCCATCCTTCCTTCTTGCTCCCTTTCTCTTCTTTGGTCACCAATGCCACCAGTTCACACTGGACCCCATCCCTCTGGAGCTAGCATCTGCAGGCACTGCTTCAACTATGTCAGCTTGGGCCAGGAGCCTACAGCACTCCTGATTTTCTCTGGCAATGATGACTCAACAGAACCACCTGGATGGCTTGTTGAAAACTGGGTTTGTAGCCACCCCCCAACCCCACTCTGAGTTTCTAATGCTGAGCCAGAGATTCTCCATTCCTAACAAGTTCCCAGGTGATACTGATACTCCTGGTCTAGGGACCATGCTGAGAACTTCACTAACCTGTGAAATTAATCATATTTAATGCAGGTGGTATGTAAAAGGGACCAACCTGGCCAGAGTAGAGACGGAACAGTGCCAAAAATAATGGGAAGGGGCACCTGGGTGGCTCAGTTGGTTAAGCAACTGCCTTCGGCTCAGGTCATGATCCTGGAGTCCGAGGATCAAGTCCCACATCAGGCCCTCTGCTCATCAAGGAGCCGGCTTCTCCCTCTGCCCCTTGCCCCTTTCATGCTCACTCTCTCTCAAATAAACAAAATCTTTAAAAAAAAAAAAAGGGGGGGGGGATGGCTGGGTTCTTAGAGGACATCTTAAACAGAATTCCATTTAAGTCTCCAATAGAATTCGAAAATGCAAATGACTACAGATACCACGCAAGTAACATAAGAGTGAAGCAACAAGTAAAGAGATTGATTCAATAATCAAAAGCCTCCCAACAAAGCAAAGTCCAAGATCAGAAGGCATCATGGTAAATTCTGCCAAGTGTTTCAGTAAAAATTACCACCAGTCCTTCATAAACTCTTCCAGCCTACAAGGCCAGCCCTATCAAAACCATACAAAGAAACTACAAGGGAAAGGAACTATAGACCAATATCCCTGATGGATATAGATGCGAAAATCCTCAACAAAATACTAGCAAACCAAAGTGAACACCATGCCATAAGCCATGACCAGGTAGGATTTATCCCAGGAATACAAAGTTGGTTCAACATTAGAAAATCAATGCAATAGGGCGCCTGGGTGGCTCAGTGGGTTAAGCCGCTGCCTTCGGCTCAGGTCATGATCTCAGGGTCCTGGGATCGAGTCCCGCATCAGGCTCTCTGCTCAGCAGGGAGCCTGCTTCCCTCTCTCTCTCTCTCTGCCTGCCTCTCCGTCTACTTGTGATTTCTCTCTGTCAAATAAATAAATAAAATCTTAAAAAAAAAAGAAAGAAAATCAATGCAATATATTGTATTAATAGAATAAAGAGGGGAAAATCCCACATGATCATCTCAACTAATTCAGAAAAGGCACTTGACGAAATCCGATAATAAAAACACTTAGAAAAATAAAAATAGAAAGGAACTTCCTCAATATGATAAAGGCCTTTTTTTTAACCCAATTCATTCTCAATGACACTGAAACAGTATCCATAAGACCAGGAACCAAATAAGGACACCCACTCCCACCACTACTACCCAAGGTGATGAAATCTTTAGCCAAAGCAATTGGACAAGAGAAAGAAATATCAGGCATCCAAATTGGAAAAGAAGAAATAAAACTATATATCTTTCAAGATGACATGATCCCACATAGAAAAACGCAGGGCTTCCTTGGGGATTCAGTTGGTTAAGTATCTGACTCTCAATTTCAGCTCAGGTTATGATCTCAGGGTCATAAGATGGAGCTCCACGCTGGGCCCTGTGCTCAGTGTGGAGTCAGCTTGGGATTCTGTCTCTCCCTTTCTATCCCCTCTGCCCCTCCCCTGCCTGCACACTCCGTCTCACTCTCTCTCTAATAAATAAATAAAATATTTTTTAAAGAGGAAAGAAAAAGGAAAACCCAAAGAACGTACACACACACACACACACACTACTAAAGCAAATAAAGGACATCAGTAAAGCTGCCAATTATAAGATCAACAAACAAATATCAGTTGTTTTTATATATGAACAATAAAAAATCTAAAAAGAAAATTAAGAAAACCATCCCATTTGCAATAGCATTTTTAAAAACCTAGTATAATTTAACCAAGGAGGTAAAACACTTAGACTCTGAAAAGTACAAAACAGTAATGAAAAAAATTAAAGAAGACCTAAATAAATAGTATGACATCCTTTGTTGGTGGGCTGACAGATGCAGTATTCTTCAGATGGCAATACTACCCAAACCCCTATTAGAATCCCAGCTGGATTCTTTGTAGAAATTGAAAAGCTGATCCTAAAGGTGATTTGGACACTCAAGGGAAAATATTCAGCCCAAACATTCTTTCTTTAATCTGAATATAGCTGACACACCAATGTCACATTAGTTTCAGGTATACAACAGTGATTTTTTTAGATTTTATTTATTTATTTGATAGAGATAGAGAGAGAACACAAGTAGACAGAGCCACAGGCAGAGGTAGAGGGACAAGCAGGCTCTCTGCTGAGCAGGGAGCCCAATGTGGGGCTCAATCCCAGGACCCTGGGATCATAAATTTTTTTATTTTTTTTTATTTTATTTATTTATCAGAGAGAGAGAGGGGAAGAGAGTGAGCACGGCAGACAGAGAGGCAGGCAGAGGCAGAGGGAGAAGCAGGCTCCCCGCCGAGCAAGGAGCCCAATGTGGAACTCGATCCCAGGACGCTGGGCTCATGACCCGAGCCGAAGGCAGCTGCTTAACCAACCGAGCCACCCAGGCGTCCCCAGAACCCTGGGATCATAACCTGAGCCAAAGGCAGACGCTTAACTCACTGGGCCACCCAGATGTCCCAAGTCTTTAGGATTTTCTATGCGTAATACCATGTCATCTGCAAATAGTGACAGTTTAACTTCTTTAACAGTTTGGATGCCTCTTATTTCTTTTTCTTATCTGATTGCTATGGCCAGGACTTCCATAACTGTGTTGAATAAAACTGTCAAAAGTGGACATCCTTGCTTTATTCCTGATTGCAGAGGAAAAGCTCTTGGTTTTTCACCACTGAGTGTGATGTCAGCTGTGGATTTTTCATATTTCTTTATCATGTTGAGGTATGTTCCCTCTAAACCCACTTTCAAGAGTTTATCATGAATGGATGTTGAATTTTGCCAAATTGTTTTTCTCTTCCTTTATTGAAATGACTATATGATTTTTATCCCGTCTCTTTGTGGGATATCACATTGATTTGCAAATACTTATCTATCCTTGCATCTTCAGAATAAATCCCACTTGATTGTGGTGAATGCTCTTTTTAATGTATTATCATATGCTGTTTGCTAATATTTTGTTAAGGATTTCCGTATCTATGTTCATCAGGGATACTGGCCTATAGCTTTCTTGTGGTGTTTTTGGCTGGTTTTGGTATCAGGATAATGCTGGCCTCCTAGAATATATTTGGAAGCTTTCCTTCCTCTTCTATTTTTCGAAATAGTTTGAGGAGAATAGGTACTAACTCTTCTTTAAATGTCTGGTGAAATTCACCAGTAAATCCATCTGGTCCTGGACTTTTATTTTTAGGGAGTTTTTTGATTACTGCTTCAATTTCATTACTTGTGATTGGTCTGTCCAGATTCTCCATTTCTTCCTGCTTTAGTTTTGGAAGACTGTATGTTTCTAGGATTTTATGCATTTCTTCTAGGTTGTCCAGTTTACTGGCATATAATTTTTTCCAATATTTTGTTTATTTAGGGGCTCCTGGGTGGCTCAGTTGGTTAAGTGTCTGCCTTTGGCTCAGGTCCTGATCCCAGAGTCCTGGAATCAAGCCCCATATCGGGCTCCCAACTCGTGGGGAGTCTGCTTCTCCCTCTCCCTCTGTCATGACCCACACTCATACTCATTCTATAGAGAGAGAGAGAGAAAGACAGAGAGACAGAGAGAGGGTGGGTCGGGGAGCACAGGAAGAGAGGGAGAAGCAGACTCCATTGTGAATATGAAGCCCAATGCAGGGCTTGATCTCACGAGCCTCATATCATGACCTAAGCAGAAACCAAAAATTGGAGGCTTAACCAACTAAACTACCCAGGCTCCCCAACACATAATTTTTAAAGTATGCTCTTATAATTCTATTTCTGTGGTGTTAATTGTTATTTCTCCTCTCTCATTTCTAATTTTATTTATTTGGGTCCTTTTTCCATTTTTCTTGATGACCATCAACCAAACACTCTTGAAAAAGAACCCACACTTCCCAATCTCAAAACTATAGTAATTGAAGCAGTGTGGCACTGACATAAGATAGCCACATAGAGCAATGGAATAGAATTGAGAGTCCAGACAGAAACCCATACATTTACGGCCAACTGACTTTGGACAAGGATGCCATGACCACTCACTGGGGATAGAATGGTCTTTTCAACAAATGGTACTGGAAACACAGGATACCCACTGCAAAAGAATGAAGTTGGACTCCTACACTTTATACCATAAACAAAAGTTAACTCAAAATAAAGCAACAATCTAAACCTAAAAGCTAGAACTGTAAAACTCTTAAAAGAAACCAAGGGGGGTGGGGGGCAATGCCTGGGTGGCTCAGTTGCTTAAGCAACAGCCTTTGGCTCAGGTCATGATCCTGGAGTCCCAGGATCAAGTCCTGTGTCAGGCCCCCTGCTGAGCAGGGAGTCTGCTTCTTTCTCTGACCCTCCCACCTCTCATGCTCTAAATAAATAAAATCTTTAAGAAAAAAAGAAGAAGAAAACATAGGGGAAAATATTCATGACCTTAGATTTGGCAATGGATTATTAGATATGACACTATTTTTGTTAATTAAGAAAACAGAGATAAATTGGCCTTCATCAAAATTAAAACCTTTTGGGAGCCTGGGTGGCTCAGTGGGTTAAGCCGCTGCCTTCAGCTCGGGTCATGATCTCGGGGTCCTGGGATCGAGTCCCGCATCGGGCTCTCTGCTCGGCAGGAGCCTGCTTCCTCCTCTCTCTCTCTCTGCCTGCCTCTCTGCCTACTCTCAAATAAATAAATAAAATCTTTAAAAAAAAAAAAATTAAAACCTTTTGTTCTTCACTGGATAGTACCACAGAAATCAAAAGAAATCAACAGAATGGGAGAAAATATTTGCAAATCATGCATCTAATAAGAGCCTAGTATCCAGAATATATTTTAAAAAAAAAACTCATAACTTGGGCAACTGGGTGGCTCAGTGGGTTAAGCCTCCACCTTCAGCTCAGGTCATGATCTCAGGGTCCTGGGATCGAGCCCCGCATCAGGCTCTCTGCTCAGCAGGGAGCCTGCTTTCCCCTCTCTCTCTGCCTGCCTCTCTGCTTGCTTGTGATCTCTCTCTCTCTCTCTTTGTCAAATAAATAAATAAAATCTTAAAAAAAAAAAAACTCATAACAAAAAGGCAAACAACCCAATTTATAAGTGGGCAAAGGACTTGAACAAACATTTCTCCAAAGAGGATATACAAGTGGACAATAATCACAAGATGCTCAACATCATTAATCACTGGGAAATGCAGATCAAAACCACGGTGAGATACCACTTCACCCCTACTTGTCTGGTTATAATGAAAAACATATATATAGAAAATAACCAGTGCTGGACAGCATGAAGAGAAACGGGAAAGCTCATGCACTGCTGGAAGGAATGTAAAGTGGTGTAGCCACTATAGAAAACAATTTGATGATTCCTCAAAAAAGTTAAATGTAGGGGCGCCTGGGTGGTTCAGTCAGTTAAGTGTCTGCTTTTAGCTCAGGTCAAGGTCTCAGGGTCCTGGGATCGTGCCCTGCTTCAGGCTCTCTGCTCAGCAGAGAGCCTGCTTCTCCCTCTCACTCCACCCCTCCCCCTGCCTGTGTTCTCTTTCTCTCTCTCTCAAATAAATACATAAAATCTTTTTTTAAAAAGTTAAATATAGTGTGCTACCATATGGCCCGGAAATTCTACCCCTGAAAAGGACTGAAAACAGGTAATCAACAAATACTTATACACAAAAGTTGTTCACTTGTATAGTGAACAACAGCAGCACTAGTCATACCTGCCAGAAAATGGAAACAATCGCCGTGTCCACCAACAGAGGGATGAAAACACTGTAGTGTCCCGACACAGCGGAATATCATTCAGTCACAAAAAGGAATGAAGCACTGACACATGAACTCCGAAACATTTATGCTAAGTGAAAGCTGCCAGATACAGAAGGTCACAGTCTATGGTTCCATATCTCTGAAATATCCAGAGCTCTAGAATCGATAAATCTGGAGCGACAGAAAGCAGACTAGTTTTTTCAAGGAGCTGGAGGGAAGGGAAATGGAGAGTAACTGCTTAAGGGAGTTTCATCTGGAGGTAATGAAAATCCTGCAGAACTAAACGGAGGTAGGTCTTGCACGACAATGTGAACAGACTAAATGCACTGAATTGTTCACTTTAAAATGATTAACTTGGGACATCTGGGTGGCTCAGTTGGTTAAAGCCTCTGCCTTCAGCTCAGGTCATTATCCCAGGGTCCTGGGATTGAGCCCCACATCAGGCTCTCTGCTCTGCAAGCAGCCTGCTTCCTCCTCTCTCCTCTCTCTCTGCCTGCCTCTCTGCCTTCTTGGGATCTCTGTCTGTCAAATAAATAAATAAAATCTTTTAAAATAATTAACTTTATGTTCTGTAAATTTCATCTCAACACCCACCAACAGAGTGAACCACTGCTGAGCCGCAGCATGCATGCCCTTCCGAAAGGGGCAGCTGGCTGGTGTCTGCTACCAGCAGAAATGGAAGCTCAGTGTACACAAAAGTTTTCAACTCTTTTAATATAAGCCAGGGGCACCTGGGTGGCTCAGTCAGTTAAGCATCTGCCTTTGGCTCAGGTCATGAGCCCAGGGTCCTGGGATCGAGCCCTTCATCGGGCTCCCTGCTCAGTGGGGTGTCTGCTTCTCCCTCTCCCTCTGCTGCTCCCCCATGCTCTTTCTGTTAAATAAATAAATAAATTCTTTTTTTTAAAAAAGGCCAGAAATCAAATTTGTATATGAACTTTCACAATTTTTATTCATTGATAGCCAACTTAAAGTTTTAGAAATCTCTATGCAGGCCAAACAAAATACATCTATGAGCCAAATCAGCCCAGAAGACCTAAGTTCCACCCTCTGCCCTGGACAGCAGCAAGTTCATGAATGTCCCTGAGCTGGAAAATGGGATGACAGAAGCAAAGTGTTAGGAAGCCCCAAGGTGTCCTCTGTTGGGCCCCTGTGATGTACCAGGCACTGAATCGGACACTTCACAAATGTCACCATATAAGCCTCAAAGGTGTCTTAGGAGGAGGCGGGAGGGTGGAGGGTCTGTCCTCGGAAGGTCTGAGTGGTTAAGAAATTCGCCCAGAGTAAACACATGCAAAAAAGGCAGAGCCTAGACTCAAGTCCAGATCCACCTGGGTTTGCCACCTCCACATCTCACACATGTCTGACAGGTGTCTCAGACTTCACAAGGCCCCAAAGAATGCTCCTTTTTTTCCTCAAAAACCTTCCTCCACCCATTCCTGATGCTCAGGACAAAACCCCAGAGTCACCATCACTGGATTCTTTATTCCTCACTCCCCACCCCCCATCCTGCAAGCCCACTGCCAAAATACATCCCAAGCCCAGAGGCTTCTCAGAAGCTGCCCTGCCTCCACCACTCTCACTGTCCCTCATCAGGACCAGGCAGCTGCCTCCACGCCAGCACCTCCCTCGTCAGTTCCCCCAAATGACTGCCACACTGTCTTTCTGAAAGATAAAGCAAATGACATCGGCACCCAACTTAAAACCCTCCAACACACCACTCCATACCCCTACCAAGGCCCGGGGACGTGTGAGGCCATTTTATTTAGTAACAGGATCATTAGGCTCAACCCCTGTCTTAGGGCAGCATAGCCTAAGATTTGCGGGACTCTACCCCCACCCCCAAAGAAGTGTCCCACACTGTCCACACTCATCCCTAAATAGTCACCCTCAGCTCCCCTAGAGAAAGAAGGGTAACACAGCCAAGGAGGGGGAAGAAAGGAAAGAACACAGCCCACCTTGGCCTACGGCAGTCTGTGAGCAACGAAAAGCTCAGCAGACCCGAGCTCACCCAGTCAATGGAGGCCCTCCCATGTTTCCTAGGAGGGTACAAAGAACCTGGCACAGCTGAACTCGGGGATCACTAAGCCTCCAAGAACAATCTGGCTTGGCAGAAAAGGACCTTGACTCTAAGGCTAGCCAGGAACATCACACACACACACACACACATACACCACTCCCAAGTACACACTAACTGCACAGCTCTGAGGCTCTGGGACAGGACACATAGCCCCTGCCAGGGCCATTCAGAGCACTACGGCACAAAGGGGAAAGAGGGCTGGACCTCCAGGGCAGGCCTGGCCAGCTCTAAGTGTCCATAGCCAGGCAGCAGCCCAGCTAGAGAGTTCCCCCTCCCTCCCTCGCCTGGGCACCCCCACTTGCAACACAGCCTGCGGCTAGCTGTGGGTCCCCTCTGGCTCTGGTACAGTGCCAAGAAGGCTGTCAGGGTTATGCAGAGATGAGTTCTGTCCAGTTCCATGCCAGGACCCTGTTTCAGCTCTACAGGCCAGGGAAGAAAGGCTCTGGTCCCCAACTTTGTCAGGGCCTCCCACAATTTCTTCTACACACACACGGTCCCCACTGTCCCTGATCTTTGTTCCTCCTTCCCCTCAATGACAGGTGGCTCCCCTGCCCTAGAGTAGGCCAAGAGCCACCAGGGGCTCCCTGCCAGGCAACAAGAGAAGGGACTCTGGTTCCTCCCCTGCCCACCCCCTCAGGCAGCAGGGCCTGGATGGGCATTCCTCCACGGCCTGGGGACACTCACCAGAATGTTCTTTAAGAAATCCATCATCTTCCACCAGTGCCCTCCCCTGCAAGTCGATAGTGGGGGGGAGGGGGCTCTGCCTCCCCGAGCACCACTGGAGCTGTTGCTGCTCCCACCCCAGCTGCTGGGCTGCTGCTGACGTTGAACAACTTCCTTAAGATCAAACAAGGAACTGCAGGATTTGGGTGTCCGCCCGGAGCTGTTATTCCACATTGACTGCCCTGACCTTTGACCTCCTCCTGTGCCAGTGCTGTTTTCCTGGGAGCCCGGGGCAAGGAGTACCCCCCAGGAGAGAGACACCACGCCAGCAGGATGTAAGAGGAGACCCCCTTGGGGGCATAGGCAAGTCGGGGTGCAGGAAGCATTCCTGTCCTTTCTGTCCTTTCATGAGCTCTCCATGCTGCTGGCCTGTGAGGTGGGATGGAAGGCAGGACCCCATGTGCTTGGGGCCTCCATGTTCCTATCTGTGAGCTGGAAAGCCCAATATATAAGAGAATAAGAACAAAGCTAAAGCAAGTAAGCAGGGGCCTGTATCTTTAAAGGCATTCTCATGGGCCTCCCAGATCCTAAATCATCCTACCCAAAGGCCTGAAGAAACACCGGCAAGAGTTAAGAAGTGGCTCCTTTCCAGGTGGGGCTTATGGGAGGAGGGCCGGGCACGGTGAACTGGTTTCTTTCATGAACAGCCTAGGGGTTTTTTTTTAGAATCATTACATGTATTATTTCGTTTAAGAAAAAAAATTTTTAATGTGCTTTAAAAAAAGAGAGCAGTCCTCATGACCTATGGCTATCCCATAAGAAAAATTAAAAATAAATAAAGCAAATGGCTTGGAGAAACACGTGGCTTCAACAGCTCAGGGCCCAGAGGCACCAGAGTGCTGGGGCTTTTTTTTTTTTTTTCCAAGATTTATTTATTATTTGACAGAGAGAGACACAACAAGAGAGGGAACACAGCACGGGGAGTGGGAGAGGGAGAAGCAGGCTTCCTGTGGAGCAGGGAGCCCAATGCAGGGCTTGATACCAAGACCCTGGGATCGTGACCTGAGCTGAAGGTAGACGCTTAACAACTGAGCCTCCCAGGCGCCCCCAGAGTGCTGTGCTATTAACAGGAGCACAAGCGTGGAGGAGCAAAGAGCCAGGTCCCGGAGCTCAGCCCAGGGCTCACCTGGGTCTCAGAGTCTCTCTCCAACACTAATAAACACATTAGGTTCAATACCCATTCACAACCCTCAATCCCATTCCAGCTTTGGGCAGAAAGCAATGTCCCTGGCTCAGAAGGAAAGGAATAAATCTTTTTTTTAATCCCTCCCCAAAAAAGGCAGTGTGGTATGGTGGAAATAGCCCCAGCCTTAGTGGCGGAGGACAAGGTTTTAACTCGTGGCTCTATTGTTCACAAGCTGTGTGAGCTGGTCACTCAGCCTATGAGCCTTAGTTTCCCTGTCTGTAAAATGGGGAGATCTGACCCACTTTACAAGGTGCTTTAGAACAGGATGTGGTGTATATAACCTGTCTAGTAGAGGGCAAAACTCAAAGACCCTCAGCCTTCTAGTTGGTGGTATGAAAAGTACCCCACCACCTGCTCTGCCATACCCAAGGAGCCAATTTTATCTCTGCTTTCCCCACTCTGCCCCAGCCCACCACGAGGTGCATGGCCCATCTCCTCTCCCCAGTCCAGCGCACCATCCTGCTACTGCTTGAGCTCCAGAGAACCCAACAACAGCCATGGGTGAACAAAAGCCAGGAAATGCCCTCAGAGGCTGGAAGAGGGCACAGCTCAATTGAGGTCAGCAAAGTCCTGGGCATGGGTCCATGGAATGGATTGACACTGGAAGTCATAGGGGAAGTCATAGAGGAAGAAGGGCAGAGTTCTAGGATGTGGACTGGGCCACTGCACACAGTCATAGGAGCCATGTGCTAGGGGTCAGCCCTGGCTGCAGAGAAGGGTGACAGTGTCCCTTCCAACTCTTAAAATTCTGATCAAAAATCAGCCTCCCTGCCTGGGGAAAGGTACCCAGAGTAAGGCTCTGGTGCCCTCACCAGAGGATGCACTGAGGAGAGGGCAGCGGCTATGCTACAAAGGAAGGACTTTCCCTGCCACACTTGCTTCTGGTTCATCTGCATTCCGGCTCAGAGCCAATGAGTCATTTAGCAGAGCCCCTACCCCACCCCTGCAGGCCCACTCCCCAGGCTCACAACCCCCTGCCATAGCACCCCAGGGCCCAGGAAGCCTTGTGGTCTACCCCTTGCCTCTGCACTGAAATGCATTTAGAGGCAGCTGGCTGTTAGGAAGGAGAGAAACAGGGAACTAACCCCTGCTGAGCCAAGCCCTGGCTTGAGGCAGGAGACCCAGAGAAGACCAGCCTCCGTCCCTCTGATCTGGTTGACTCCTACTTGCACTTTAGGTTTTAGCTTGCAATTCACCTCCTCTCGGAGGCCTTCCTGGCCTCCCCTCCTCCCCATGCCCTATGAAATCACTTCTCTCTCTGTGTTGTAAGTTCTTGTTTGTTCCCTCCACTTCATCTGGCACCTCAGCGCCTGGCACACAGGTGCTCAATAAACACCTGCTGAATGAATAACGGAAGAAAGGAACTGAGTTCCATCTAGTGACTAAGACAATCACCTAAGTCAATAATTACAACACAGTAAAAGAGGAGCAGTAACGGGGATGAGCCGACCCTCTGGATGCACGGAGGAGGGGGCAGCGACTATGCTACAAAGGAAGGACGTTGCATTACGTCTTACCACTTTGCAGGTAAGACCACAGAGACACAAGAAAATTACATCCTGCACCTAAGGATACACTGTGGTAGAACAAGAGTCAATATCCAGGCCTAGAATTTATGCCCACTACCCCCCATTTAACCTTCATGATAATCCAGCTGGGGAGGAGTTGGGAAATGAAGCTCAGAGAGGCTGATTGACCTGCTTAGGGTCACAGAGCCTGTTGGGAACAGAGCCAAGGATTCCAGATGAGAGAGGGGATGCAGTAGAGGAAATGGAGAGGAAGGAGGGGCAAGGTGGGGGGAAGATCAGTGTATCTGCCTTTGCTAAACTCAAGAGGGCAAGAAGGAGGCTCTGGGTACGGAGGCCCACACCCCCTGGCAGGGTCATGAGCACCTATAGCAGTGGGACCAACCACTGGCATGCGGGTGGGGTGGGCCCACCAGCCCACATAATGAGTCTGGAGGACAGCCACACATAGAAGAAGAAAGGAGGGCTAGGGAGCCAAGCAGCCATTCTGGTGGGGACAAAACTGCCCTCTGACCAGTGGGAGGTAGGGAGCAGAGATTAAGACCTGAACAAATCTCCCCTCTGTCAAATTAGCCTCCTGTGCCTCTGAAATGAGACCTCTCTTCCTTCTACACCAGAAAACCTGCTATTTAGAATGCCTGACAGTAATAATTTGATTATAAAATATCTTGCCTGCAGCAAGTTCACCGGGACCCGCAGGTTTCCCTCCCTGCCTGGAACTTCTTGCTGCCAGCAGCTGTGGTCCAGTAAAAAGAGCAACAGGGTAGGAGTCAGGCAGGCCAGCATCCAAATCCCAGCCCAGCCATAGGCCAGCTGGGTGACCTGGGGCCACACTTTCTTCGTTTGTAAAACTGGAATAGTGATTCCCCACCCCCGACCTTCCTTCCTGGGTACATGTAAAGAACAAATGAGATGACAAGTGTGTGTGTACCTAACACAAGGACAGCAACTAGGCAATAAGCGTCTACTCTAAATCCATCAAATTTATATAATTAATTTCATGATGGGAGCAGCTGACATGCACTAAGCTCTCATGACACATGCCAGGCCTTCGACTGGGACCCTCATGACCATCTGTGAGGCAGTCATTATTACTATGCCCACTCTACATCTGTGGAACCTGAGGCCAACAGAATTCACTAACTAAGTCAACAGGCAGCACTGGCAAAACAAATACAGCCTCCAGAGTCCAAGTTTGGAAACACCACACTAATAGGGCCTGGCTGCACTGTTTTGATCAGCTGCTGGGTGCACAAGAGGCAGGATGCCCAGGGTCCCAATCCCACCTATTCTTCCCTAAAATCCTTCTGAAACCCTCAGCCCAAATACCCAGAGCACCTGACTTGATTTGGGTACATACCATATTCTGTTTCCTCTTAATGGCTAGGACTGTCTGCTCTTTCCTCTAAATTAAAAACTCCAGGGGGCCCCTTGGTGACTCAGTCGGTTAAGCGTCTGCCTTTGGCTCAGGTCATGATCCTGGAGTTCTGGGATTGAGCCCCACATCCAGCTCCTTGCTCAGTGGGAAGCCTGCTTCTCCCTCTAACCCTCCCCCTGCTCATGTTCCTGCTTGCTCTTTCTTTCTCCCTCTCAAGTAAATAAATAAATAAATCTTTTAAAATTTTTAATTTAAAAGTTAAATAAATATGGGCACTTGGGTGGCTCAGGTCATGATCTCAGCATCCTGGGATCAAGCCTGCATCAGGCTCTCTGCTCAGCGGGGAGTCTGCTTCCCCCTCTCTCTCTGCCTGCCTCTCTGCCTACTTGTGTACTCTCTCTGTCAAATTTTTTTTAATCTTAAAAAAAATTAAATAAAAAATAAAAACTCTTAGCACGTAGACGCTATGTCTACACACACCAGACTTCTTCAAATCTAAAATGACCTCCACTGTAAGATACACACTATCTTATGTATCACTAACAAGGCAAAAACAGGGCCAATTACAAACTGGGGCCCGTATCGCTAGTGAGATGCAGCCTGATCTCAGAGAGTTCAATGAGAGGGAAAACGTGTATCTCAAAGCGATGAAATACAGTTATAGCTACTTGGTAATTATTTGTACTCAGTAATTATTTCTCGGGATAGTAGAAAGAATACTGAACTAGAAATCACAAGCCTCGAGGTTCTGTCTTCCAGCTGGCTAAGGGGAGTGCTCCGTGTATCTAAGACTTAATTTTCTCATCTATAAATTGGGGGAGAGAACTCTTCCCTTCAGGGTAGTTGGGAGAACCAGAAGCATTCAAGAAAATGCTTCATACAGAGAGTGTCAATTACCATATGGTTTCACTTACTTGTGGAGCATAAGGAATAACACAGAAGACAGTAGGAGATGGAGAAGTGAAGTGAGTTGGGGGAAACTGGAGAGGGAGACAAACCATGAGAGACTTGAACTCTGAGAAACAAACGGAGGGTTTTGGGGAGAGGGGGATGAGCCTGGTGGTGGGTATATTAGAGGGCATGTATTGCATGGAGCACTTGGTGTGGTGCATAAACAATGAATTTTGGAACACTGAAAAAAATAAAATTAAATTTTTTTAAAAATTGAAACTGAAAAAAAAAAAAAAAAAAGCTTCATAAACTGTAAAGCAGTATCCCAACTAAAGCTGGTTGAAGATGAAAGGTAGAAGGTGGACGTCATCCATGGTTATGTCCAAGGCCAGACCCTGTGGGTGTTTGTAAGAGGCACAGCCTCTGGATAATCCAGCTCCCACCTTCTAGGAAAAAACCAAGGTTCCTGCTTCTAAGATGTCCCTACTTTGGAACAAGGGTGCAACACTTGTTCCCAGGCCAGCACTGATTAAGGAATCGTAGAGTCTACATAGCAGAGACTCTCCAAGCTAGGCTTTGGGGATCTGATTCAGTCTGTGGCCTGCAACTTGCAGGCTTCCAAATAAAGGTGGGCTCAGCTTCAGGTCCAAGCCTCCCAGTGGTGAACTGGAGAAAGAGCTCTGTAAGTCTCATGGGGTCGTCAAGTTAGAGGCCATCCACCAGGGTGAGCAGGGGCGTTAGGCAGCAGCTTGAACAAAAGCTTGCAGGCAGGAAAGTGATGGGGATAGCCTGGCTCGGGTCTCATCAATGGCCATACTGTGTTCCCCTGCTCATGTCTATCCTGAGGAATAAGAAAGGGCAGTGTTGGCCTCCAAGAAAATATCTGCTTCCCCTCAAGCCTTCTTGTTCCTGAAATGCAAAGTGTCCCACACTCCATGGCTGTCGTCTCTCCTAACTGGCACTGGGGGTGGGTGTCTGGCTGAGTGTCAGAGGCATGGCTCCATGACTACTTAGTGAT
Organism: Mustela lutreola; assembly: GCF_030435805.1. Taxonomy (NCBI): domain Eukaryota; kingdom Metazoa; phylum Chordata; class Mammalia; order Carnivora; family Mustelidae; genus Mustela; species Mustela lutreola. Next base: position 46,359,472 of record NC_081304.1, on the reverse strand, counting down.
CTTTGTTCCCCAGGCAAGTTTCCTGCATAAACCAGGGCACCTTCCCACTCACCCTGTCCCATTAGGCTTCCTTCCCCTTGCCCTGGTCTCCCCTCTCTGTTCTGCATGCTCTCCTGCTGGCTCTCTGGGAGTGGGTACTGCAGCCATGCTGTCCAGCACATCTGGACACTGGGTCTGCAGCGAGGGCAGCAGAAGCCTTCCATAGCCTACTTCTCCCCCTCTCCCTCTAACAAGGAGTTTGAAGGCCCAGGCACTACTGACCTTGGTGCCAACTAGCCTCCTCCCACAATCCTGGCCTTGACCCCTGGCCTGGGAGAGAAAAGGGGTTGAAGAGGCTGCCTCCAGTTTGCCCATTCAGAGAGAATCCAGCCCCATCATACCCGGACATGGGACCTGCGCCCTTCCCAGCAGACCCTGCTCCCCTTCCTTTATCTCAGGAGCAGCCCCCTGCCCTCCCTTGGGAGTGTCACTGCCCTGTTAGTGGTCTAGATGACCTCAGGGAGCCATGAACATATCCAGCTACTTGTCTCCAAAATAACGATTCCTCCTATGCTCACTCCCCAGCTCACTCCAAAGGCTTCAGGCAAGACTGAGTGGAAGGACACAACTTCACACCATGTCTAAAGCAGGAAGCAGCACAACTCAAGACACACACCACAGATCAACCAACCTTCTCTCCTAGCTCTGTGCCTCGGCTCCCACACTCATTCAGAGTCTACAGGAGCTGCTCTCTCCTCCCCAGAGAGACGACCAGAGCCCTATCACCCGCTCTCAACGACCCAGCATTTGGCCCAGCACGCTACTGCCTGAGAGATGCTCCCAGCTATAAAACTCTGCTCTGAGACAAAGAAGGAAAACAGAGCTCTCCACACACCCCATGCCCACACCAGCACATTACTAAGTGACGACAGCAAGGTCTAGAGATTCTCTAAGCCAGAATTTCAATTATCTGGGCTTTCCCGTTAACACCTCCTCCATCCAGGACAAGAGTCCAGCACACTGGCCTGAGAACCCCACATGTTGGGCTGCTGGGCTCGGCCAAGTGAAGGGCAAAGTCAGAAAAGAAGCCATAGGAAACAGGTAACTTGGGAGTCCCAATGTGCCTGAGAGATGCCACTGGAGTCCTCCCACCTCAGCCCCAGCAGTCCGCTCTCCAAAGGGAGACGGCAGAGGGAAGGCTGGGGCACTGCAGCCTCGGGTGGTTTGGCCAGTGGCTAGCCAGCAAGAAGGGGACAGCTGCAAATTGCACGCTCTTTCCCTTCCCCATCTTGCAGTTAATAATTACCCAAATAAATGCTTTGGTCCCCAGGTGATTCTAACAGGCCTGGAGCTCCACAGCCTAATTACACACACACAACTGTATGGGGACATTGACACTGAACATCTCTTTCCTGTAAACCGTAAATCAAGTGCCATGATTGCCCCGCCCACTTTTGCCAGCTGAGGCTGATGAATGGGTGCTGAGGCAAAGGCATGCCCTGGTAAGATCTGGGGCAGGGCTGCAGGGGCCCCCCACCCCAGGCCTGGCTGTCCTGGCTCGGGGGCAGGACAGGTGACAAAGACACCACACCTGTGCAGCATCCTACAGCAGCCACCCCCAAACAGACACCACCTCCCGCAGGGAAGGACAACAAAGAAGAGCCCAAACATTCACAGCCACGCCACGCACACATACACACACACACGCGCGCGCGCGCGCGCGCACAACCCTTCCTCGGGGATGCTGGGGTGGGGTGAGCACCAAGGTGAGCACCATCAGCCAGCTGCACTGGTATCTGCTGCCTGTATCTGCCACTGTTTCGATGGTGCCTGCCCCAGAGTGACCTCCTAAAAGCAGAGAGACAACAGAGGAGGTATGCAGAGTGAAGGAGGACCAAGTACAAGCTCTTTGCCTTTTTCTCAGTCCGACTGCTTCCTGCCAGATCCCAGCATCTGGCATCCAGCGGATGTGTTGGGAGTGGTGCGGACACCTGGCTCAGAGGGCTTGTGCCACTTTCCAAACCTCAGCCTGAGGCCATCGGCAGGGCAGGAGCAACCCAGCAGATGAGCCTGCCATGGAGGGAACCTGGAAGCCCACGGCAGACGCACTCACTCGGACCGAGGAGGCTACCATGGACCCCACCTAGGCCTGGTCTCCCCTGTGGATGTCTCCAGGAGCACCTGAGTGGTAAGACAGGCAGTGGACACAGTGGTGGGGTCCCAGCTCCTGGCAACAGGAGGTCTACCCTGCTGGCTGCTCCCCAGTCCCCCGCAGCCCTGGCCCCAGGCTAGCAGCTGGTGTTGATGGTACTGGCCACAAGGGGGCCTGGTGAGCCATACGGAGGGTCCAGACCCACAGCGGGGCTCCAAGTCACCCTACAATACAGGTGGATAAGGAGACAGGCAATTGCCAAAGATCTATCCAAAGAGAGCTCTGGCTTTTTGCAGAGCCAGACACACCTCCAGGACACTTTCAGCTCCCCAAAGGGCAGGTGATATGCCCTAACCCCAAGGCACAGCCACATTTTCCTGAACTGGGAATTCCTTTGGCCCCATGACTGTCCAGACGGAGGAGAGGTAAACTGGAATCCCGGGAGGTGACCAGTATGAAAGGGCCATCAGGAGGTGAAACCATGACCCTGCTCTCCCAGGCCTAAAGGACAGGACATGTCTACTGAAGAAGGAAGGTTACATTTGTGATTTTGGCTGAACCTACAAGGCTTGGGTTCACCCTTATGGCCATCCTCTCATAGCACCATCGGGCACCCTGGATCTGTTCTGCCCCAGAAGACAGGGCAGCCTGATCACAAAAGGAGCCCCCTGCCTTCTTGGGGCAGGATAGTCATGGGGTCCTAGCCAAGAGTACTGTCTGACCGTGTATGGAAGAGACCCCATCTCCAGCTGTGCTTGGCCGCTCTGGTCAGCTCTGTGGAATTCTGCAGATGAGTGACATAGCCTTCCTGTCCACTGCTAACCAATCTGGCCCCAAAGCTCCCCTGAAACTGCTCTTCTCAGGGTCACCAATGACCTCCATGTTGCCAAGCCTAAGAACTTTTGCCCTACCTCGTCTCTCGGCACCACAACCCCCCTTCTACAGTCCTCTCCCTGGGCTTCCCAAGGGAGCTGCTCTCCTGTTTTTGCTACCTCCATGGTAGCTCCTCACAGGCTCCTCCTTTCACCTCCATCTCTGCTGTCTTCCCAAGCTACCTATCTGTCTCCCTGCATTTAATACCTTCTCTAGGTTGACTCCTCACATGAATGTCTCCCACCTGGACCTCTCCTCGGACCTCTAAATTAGCATTTTTCATTTTTAGCATATTTGGTTTTCCCACTTTGCTGTCTCATGAATAGCTCAAACTCAGCATGTCCAAAACAGAGCCCCTGATCTTCCTCAAGAAACTTTCCAAGTCTTTCCATCTCAGAAAAAATGGAACCAAAACCCACCCATTGCTTAAGTCTCATCTAGGACAACTAGACATCTAGACTCCTCCCCCACCCAGTCCAACAACATATCCTGTTGTCTCAACCTCTTCAACATAACTCAAATCCACTCATTTCTCTCCATCACCGCTGCCAACCACCTCCAGTTTCAAGCTCCCTCCAACATTTTGCCTAGACTAGAGCAAAAGCCCTGATCTCCCTCCTTCCACTTTTGCTGATCTACAGTCCAAAGGGGCCCATGCCCACCACAGCGATCTCTCTGTAGTCCAAGGCTGAATCTAGACAGTAGCCCCAGAGCCCTGAGATGGGACAGGCTGAAACTGGAGGCTTCGGACTGGATAAGAACAACTCCTGCCCTTGAAGCCCCATCCTGCTGAGGAGTCCAGGCCAAACCCCAGGGTCTCCCAGGAATCTCACCCAGGTGACCAGGGTGATAGTCTTCATGGGGCTGAGGCTGTAAGTCCCCCACCCCCTCCCTGTCCCTCACAACAGCTGATAGGCAATTCCCAGAAGAGACCATCTGGGTCTTGGTGCAGAATGTCCCCCACACTCATGCATCAAGGAGATTCAGAGATTATCAGTGAGCTGGAAGGCCCTGCCGGGGTGTTTGCACACCCAGTGATACTGAGTTTTAAACATGTGTTCCTGTTTACTCTCCCTGCCAGAGCTTTGCTGGCTGCCCTGTAGCCAGGCAACACTATCTGACCTGGGGGACCAAGAGGGGGACTTTCCGTGCCAGTCAGGTCACCTGAAGAGGGTTATCTAAGCGCAGCATAATGAAGCTCCTGTCTTCCTTCCCACACCTTCCCTCCCTCACCCTGAAACGATCCTGGGCTCACCGGCCACAGAGCAGACCACTCTGATGGGAAGAAGTAGGTTAAATGGGAGGAAGAGGACAGTGTGTGGTAGGAGGCAGGCAATGGCAGCTCCTTTCACAAAAACACTGGACAACCCCAAGTCAGGGCTGGGTGATACTCACATATGTCACTTTTTTGCCCTCAACGGAGGGGTGATACTTCCACCTAGATGGGGGGGCGGGGGGGGTCAGTAAGTTGCTGACCTAAGGCAAGAGAATCGAGGTCACATCTCAGCTCCAGACTGACCGTGTGAATGTTGTGTGCCTTTCGTTTCTCTGTGGAAAAGCTTTGGGACAAAAGACATGCCTACCTTTCAAAACCCTTGGTCGAGAGAGGACAACATCTGAAATTATATCATTGGTCCCAGGCTTACAAAGCAATGCAATCAGGCAGATAGAGAATCAGCCACAGAAACACGGAAGCCCATAAAAGGAAGACGTAGTGTGGCCGGGGCGGGGGTGGGGGGTTGTGTGCAGTGGAGGAGGACTTCTAGGGTTTCCTTAGGAATGGGTAAAAATCCTCCAACTGACAGACAAGGAACTCCCACTGAATTAGGGAGGGGGCCTGACCTTGACATAGGCTGAATAATGTCCCCGTCCAAAAGATGCTCTTGTCTCTGTCCTCAGAATCTATGAATATGTGATGTCACACGGCAGCAAAGGGGAAATAGGTTGCAGCTGGGATTAAGTTTGCTCAATCAGCAGACCCTGAGACATGAAGAGGATCCTAGACTATACAGGTGTGTCCAATTTAATCAAGAATCCTTATAACTAGGAAGCCAAAGAGAGAGAAGCAGAGAGACAGCAATGGTGGAAGGACTTGGCCAATGTCGCTGCCTTTGAAGACAAAGAAGCAGAGCCCTGTCAACACTTTGATTTTAGCCAGTGAGACTTCTCACCGCCAACATTTTGACAATAAATCTGTGTTGTCTTAAGCCACCCAATTTGTGGTATTTGTTTCAGCAGCTGTAAGAAACTAGTACAGACCTCCTGACAGTAACGGTTCGATAAGACTTGACCGAAGGGAGGAGCTCTGACACTCTAGCACCATGTCTCTGATGGGGAAACCTCTCTCCGCTCCCCAAATCTGAACTGCTCTGTGGCACATAGTCAGTCTGGAGTGAACTTTTATCTTATTATTTTGATACCTGCTTAGAACCTCTTTGCTGACCTCCAAGAAACCAGGTGTGAACTTCTAACTTTCACTGAGTCTGGGACTCGTGCAACAAGAAGAAAGGCTGTCCAAACAGGTGGCGGAGAACCAGTCATGCAAAGAAGCCTGGGGCACTGCCTGTCCATGGCAACTCAGGCTGGTCGGAAAACCTGAGATGCTGCCAGCCCTTGGACTCTGGGTCCCTGCATCAGCCTTGCTGACTGGGTGACAAGGCCCAACCCTGACACTTACTAGACCCTCCAAGCATTAGAAGACCCACCTTCCTGCTCCCCAGATTGGACTGTGGTTCTTTTTTTTTTTTTTTCCCCTTAGACTATGGTTCTTTTTTTTTTTTTTTTAAAGATTTTATTTATTTATTTGACAGACAGAGATCACAAGTAGGCAGAAAGGCAGGCAGGCAGAGAGAGAAGAGAAAACAGGCTCCCTGGTGAGCAGAGAGCCCGATGTGGGGCTCGATCCCAGAACCCTGGGATCATGACCTGAGCTGAAGGCAGAGGCTTTAACCCACTGAGCCACCCAGGTGCCACCTGGACTATGGTTCTTAATCTACTTTCTGCTTCACTATTTTGGTGTCTAGGACTAGACACCAAAGGATTGACTGGGGCAGACACCAAGATCCATTACCTCATGGGTAAGTGACAGAGACAGCATCATGTCAGGATTTCCGGCCTTTGTGAGCTTACCCAGGCTGTCCTTATCTCTATGCCCAGGCAGGGACCACTGGCCTCCTTAGTGGAGGTCATGTCCTATCTTGGGTCACTCTCAGAGGTAGTTTCGGGGGCTTTTGCCTCCCTGTAGGCATCACACCCTCAAAGAGGAGCAATCATATCTTTCCACTTCCACAAAAGTCACCAAACATGAGGAGACAGATAAATAAGTCACAGCTCCTGCCTCCTGATTCCCATGGCCTAACTCACCAACCCACAGAAGGACTTCCCCAAACTCCACCTGGACAGGGAGTCACAGGGAGATCCAGCTGGACTCCCAGAATCATCCTGAGCCCCACCGCATCTCTGGGGTAAGATGCAATTCAGGTCTCCTCTGAGCCCAGGCCACCCACCAGGACCAGCCCATGGGAAAGCAGAGCTCTAGAAACAGCAGCAGGACTTCTGGCAGAGGTCAGCCGCCAGGGAGGATATGAAGAAAACAGTCACTGGAGAGGACACGTCCCTCCCAATGATATTCAAATGAATCTTTTAACATCATGTTGGTCAAAAGAAGCCTAGGTGAGGGCAAATTGGGGCTAGGCCACTAGCTGGTGATCCTGGATGAGGCAACCCAGCCCTTCCACCTTCCCTCTCCCTCCTCCCACTTCTCGCCTCCTGCCCTCTCTTTGCCTCTTCTCCTCTCCCCACTTCCTCTTTCCTTTCTCCTTAGTCCCCCTCTTTTCCTCTTCTACAACAGATGACACCACCTGGCCATCCACCCCTCACTTCTGGCTTTCCTTGCCAACCAGCCATCATATTAACATCTGACATTTCAGAAACTTCTCTATCTTGCAGACCAATCAAATCAGCTCATTTGCTAACAAACCCAATTCACTCCTGAAACAGTCTTGATTTCCACATATAACCAAGACAGAGGGTCCAGAGGCTCCCTCCTTGAAGGAGACCCTGCTAACCCAGCCTCCTGCTAAGGGCACGGCAGTTCCCCTCCAAAGGACTGTGTCACGCCCACTGAGGGGCCGAGTTCACAGAGGACACCGCTCTCCTCCAAGGAGCTAACCACTATGTTACAAAGTTGAAATAATTTAGGAAAATAATAATAATAATAATAATGTCTCTTTCCTAGTCTTTTACCTCATCTTAAAGGACTCTTCTAGAAATTAATATCTTTTACAGAGAGGAAACCTTTAAACTTCAGCCATTCCTTCTGAGCTACTTGATTTTTTTTTTCCTCACTGGTTAAACGCAAGTAAAATCAAATTTAACTCTTTTTATTACAAAGGAGCACAAAGAGTGAGATCCCATGTATTCACACCACTATCTGTGTGGATGATGCCAAGATGTCTGGACACTTAGCAAATAGTAAGGAGGAATATGTCTGGATGGCAGAAGTACTATTAGGGCTTTCTTCCTACTTCCTTTGTACTTTACAATTGCTCAAATTTTTTATAATAAGCACGTATCATTTTATTAAAAATAGTTTTGTTTTCCCTGCTTGTCATTTACTTACAGAAAGTTCTTATGGAAATTCTCCAAGAAAATGCGGGGTTTTGTCTGTCCAGTGCCACCGTCGCAAGGCTGGATTGATCCCTGCATGTTCATCATCACCTGTTATGAGCATTATTAAGCACTGACCACTCAGTATTTATAAAGCACCTACTCTGGGCCCCTAATGTACCAGGCCCCATGGCAGCAAGAACACACTCTGCCCTCTCAGGACAGAGCTGGGGCTGCCCTGAGCCAGTCTCTCCCCGCCCCGCCCCGCCCCCAGAACACCCGCCCCCATCACACTTGAATGACCTCCAACCACACAGGGGTGAGCAAGTGGTGGCAGAGCTTCTGGGCCTCACAAGCTCCCAACAGGAGATCCCGAGGAGGGCAACCCAAACCCTATCGCAGGCTAAATGGCAGCCCCCCAAAAGATATGCTGGCACCCAGGAACCTGTGACTGTCACCTTATTTGGAAACAAAGGTCTTTGCGGACGTAATTAACTTAAGGATCTCAAGATGAAATCACCCTAGACTACCCAGGTGGGCCCTGAATCAAATGGCAAGGGTCCCTATAAAAGACTCACAGAGCGCAGACAGCCACAGAGAAGGGAAGACCACGTGAAGACAGGCCCCAAGCCGAGGGAATGCCTGGAACTACCCCACACTAGAAGAAGCATGGCTTCCCCGCCCCTCGTGCCCTGGAGGGAGCACAGCCCTACCAGCACCTTGAGGGCAGACTTCTGGCCTCCAGCACCGCAGAAGAGTCCGTTTCTGTTGTTTCCCGCCACCAAGCTTGTCAGACGTTGCTACAGCAGCCCCAAGTAAGGGCCTGAAACTCCACCTCCACCCTCTGTGAGGAGCAGAGAATGTTCCGGGGGTCCAGCAGGGGAAGCCAAAAGGAAGGGGCACATGGGAGGTACCTACTTGGACTTATAACTGTGCGGGTAGTATCTCTTCAGGAACAAAAAAGAACCCACCATCCAGTGCCACCCGCAGCACCAGACACACTGGGCTGCAGTGTCAGGTGAAGGACACACAGGCATGTGAGCAGGTGACGAGGGCGGCGCATGGCATCTGGTAGGACCCCATCCCTAGCCACTCTCTATGAGGACATATCTACAGCAGCTACAAGAAGGGGATTACCAATGAAACATCCCACAAGCATTTAGCTCACTGCCCACAATAATAACCATTAGTATCCATCGCATGCCAACATATATAACATGCGCACGGGTGCTATGAAGCCCTCGCTCACCCACTTCCTTTATAATCCTCCCAGCAACCCTGGGAGCCCCTGGGGGGACTCAATCTACAACTGAGGGAACTGAAGTTCATAGATCACCAAACTGCACAGTGTCACACAGTTCCTAAATTCCAGGCTCAGGCCCAGGGCTCTGTCCTGCACATTCATCACAGGAGTCAGGACCCAAAACAAGCAGGGATATCATAGAGGCAGGCTCTAAGTTGGGGGCAGGACAGCTGGTCAAGCCCTCAAAAGGTGGCATGGCTAAGGCTGGAGCAGGGAAGGGAGAGCCCCCAAGGAGATTCTAGAACACCAGCTGCATTAGCAGGGCACAAGACCTGTCCAGAAGTAGAGGGTCATTTTAATATTAGCTGTAGGCAAAAGGAATTAAGGAGGACACTCCCAAAAAAGACAGATATATCATGAAAGGCATTCCAAACCCAACCCTGGGCTCTCCAAGGCCGTGAACTACCCAGGTCTACACTTAGTCCAATCCCCAAATCCTTTATGCAGATGCTGGCCTTGCAGGGTCTTGGTGCCACTGTGGGAACATGATCCAGAGGGATGCTCCCTCCCTGAAGACCCTTCCCCCAGAGGCAGGACCCTTGGTTTGGGCCTTTTTCCAATACCCTCACAGTCGCCTACATGTCAGGCAGGGTTTGGCATCTGAGACACAGGGCTCAGGTGGGACCAATCATACAAAATGCAATTTCAGTTTCATCCATCAGACCTGGAAAGGCACCTCAACCATGGGCACCAAGCAGGGCAAGAAATGAGGAGAAACTACACTAACAACAGAAAAATTGGTAGATTTCCTTCTAGACTTTTTCTCTAAGCATTGCTATCCTATGGAGAAATCATAACGACTAACATCTCTGCAGCACATGCTACAGGCCTCTGTTCTAAATGATCAACACAGATCATCTCAATCAGCCCCCATTACAACCACATGAGGCACGTTCTCTTATGTCTCTATCCCATCAGTGACAAAACTGAGGCACAGAGAAGTTACACAGTGAGGAAGTGTTAAAACCGAAAGCCCAGGCAGACAGGCTCCTGAAACTGTATTTTTAACTATGACTCAATACTATTTCACATTTTTTGAGAAAAAACACCAAAGGGGCCCAAGTCCAGGTCAAAGGAATGGGATCAGCCTCCACAGCGGGGGAGACCATGTGGCCTGGCAGAAGGACGGGCAGAATGGGCTGGAGAATCAAAAAGGGGAAGAAGGCTCCCGAAGAAAGCATTCTGGAAGCCTAGCCATTCCCCACACACATGGGAGAGAAAAAACAAGGCCCAAGTGGTCCACGTGGCTAGGCCAAGGCCTGTGGCTTAGGCTTCAGTTGGCAACATCTAGAAAGTAGGGCTCCCCTCTGATGCCTCCAGCTCAGAAACTAAGAATCCCAAGGCTACATGGGAGCAGATCAGGGACTCTCCTCTGTGCTGGTGAATCCCAGTTCCCTGGAGAGAAGCCCTGACTACATGTTTCTCAAGGGTAAAAACCACATCATCATTGTCAAAATTATCATCACTATGAGGAGCACCCAGCTGGCTCAGTCAGCAAAGTCCATGACTCTTGATCTTGGGGCTGCGGGTTTGAGCCCCATGTCAGGTGTAGAGATTACTTAAAAACAAAATATTTTAAAAATTATCGTCTATTATCACAACTACTTATTAACCACCTACTATGCAGTTACTACTAGCTACTTCCTGGGTTACCTCATTACTCTTCACACCCCCTCCTCCAGGTCAGGCAGCTGCTGTCCCTGTACTACAGGTGAAGAAATTAGAGGTCAGAGAGATCAAGTAACATGCTCAGATGATTCACACCCAGGACTGTGGAGTAGAGCTTAAGAGAACACAGTCTCCAGAGTCACACAGACAGACTTGAGCCCAAATCCGGGCTCCACACTCACCAGCTGGGGGACCTTGAGCAAATAATTTAACCCCTTCTGACAATCTCAGAGCTGCCAGAAGTGAGCCATCCCATGTCTCACGTCAACTCTAAATGACTGGCGGTGGGGGGCTGCAATGCTTTGGTGGCGAGGTTCTGAGACCACATCCGAAGTCAAGGGAGGGAGTGCTGTGATCCATTATTGACCTCCACCATGGGACAGGAGGGTGGAATCATGTCTGGGCCATCCCCCACCTAGAGGAACACCGTGGCTCACAGAAATACCCACACGAACTCACTTCTATGGCCAGGGCACTTCTGACTAAAGCACCAAAGCAACTCACAGCCTTTGCAATGACCAGATAGCTACATGGGGATAAATGGACCTGGATTCCTCTGTCCACCATATGCAACTAAATCGAAGTAGATCGTAGACCCGCAGCTAAAACTGTAAAGACTCTAGAAAAAAAACATGGAAGGAATCCTTGTGATTTGGAGTGAGCACGGACCTCTTAGGACAGAGAAGGCAATAGATGTAAAATGAAAAATCAGACATCAACCAAACTAAAGCTTCTGCTCATCAAAGGCATCGTTAAGAAAAGGATGAATTAGGGGCCCAGGTGGCTCAGTCATTAAGCATCTGCCTTCGGCTCAGGTCATGATACAGGAACCTGGGATCAAGGGAGCCTGCTTCTCCCTCTCCCACTCCCCCTGCTTGTGTTCCCTCTCTTGCTATGTCTCTGTCAAATAAATAAATAAAATCTTTAAAAAAAACAAAAACAAAAAAAAGGGATGAATTTGTATCCAGACAATGTAAAGGAGGCCTATAAGAAGATGCTATTTTAAAGGGGAAGAAGGGGCAAAAGAACTATAAAATGGTCAACAAACATGTAAGGAACTGCTCAACATCATTAGTCATCAGAAAAATGCCAGTGAAAACCACCATGAAATGCCCCTCCAGGCCCACTCAAGTGGCTAAAAGGACTCAGACTGAAAAGGGCAAGTGTTGGCAAGGCTGTGGAGCCATCAACCTTCTCACACCATTGCAGGCAGCAGTGGGAAACGGTACAGCCATGTGGCGATTGGCAGTTCCATATAAAGTTAAAATTCACCTCCCTATTGACCCAGAAGTTTCACGCTAGATATTTACCTAGGTGAAATGAAATCACATCTCCAAAAGACAAAAGCATCGACACAAAACAAATCAGACTGTTCCCAGTATTTGGCTAGTCATTACAGCCAAAACTGGAAATAACCCAAATGTCCCTCAACAGGAGAATGAACCAATTGCGGTGTATTCACCCACTGGTAACAGAAAGGCACAAGCTACTAACCCACTCAGCAGCATGGGCAAATCCTACACACGTTATGCCAAGCTGGACACAAAGGAATACATACTACATGACTCCTTTCAAATTAAATTCTAGAACAGGCAAAGCAAATTAAGTGTGGGGAAAAAAAAAAAAAAAACACAGAGCACTAGCAGTTTCTGTGGCAGGGGCAGTGCGGGTGGGGGTGAAGTTGATTAGAAAAGGACACAGTGGAATATTCTGGGGAGACAGAAATGTCCTACACCTGAATCAGAGTAGGGTCACATGAATGAACCCATTAATGGAGGTGTACAGTTAAGACTTATGCATGTGAATGTAACGGAATTTTTTAAAAAGCAGTTACACCTGAGGTGATTTGCAAGAAGTGTAAGCTAGTTGGCCTTGGAAGCATGAACAAAATCAGTGAAGATACACACATGTGCAGATATGCATGCATGAGGGGCAGCTTCATGCAGGGGGTGCAAACGTAGATATCGCCATGTTCTTAAAGCCTCCCAGGTCCCACAGACCCAGATCCAGGCAAGGCCTCCCTCATGTCTGCACTATCCTCGAGCTCCTGGGGAGTAGCTCCTAAGGGGATGACATCTGGACAGGAGACATAAATGGGGGTCTTCGTGGAGACCAGAGACAGCCCTCCCAAGGCCCACAGAGTATCACCAAGAGAACCTGTGCAGTGGCGGTAACGCAGGAACAAATATTTTTCCTCACTTTCATGTCACCCTCCAGGGCTTTCCTGAAGGGGGAACCAAACCTTCTTGCTATGTCCTTGAGCCCTTTCTGCCCCAAGAAGGCCCCCAACATCCTTTTCACAAACGCCTCCTCACCTCATCCACACAGAATTGGTAGATCTCAGAGGGGCTGACATAATCTCTACTCAACCCTGACAGAAGGGGACAGCCTCCCTTCCCAGAACCAACAGAAGAGAGGAGGCTGGAACTAGCAACAAACTGGAGAGCTGGCATCAGGCCTGAGGATAAGCTACAAGCTGGAAAGGAAAGTCCAGCCCCGCCCCCGGGGGAAGAGAGGCTGATGGGCAACTGGTGAGCCTGGGAGGGTGGGAGGAGGAGACCAGCACAGCTTGGCCCAAAGGGAATGAAGAGGGTGCAGAGAATAAGCTCCTCAAACTCCATTTTCTTCCCTAGCATCTGGAGACTTATATACCTGCTTGACCTACCCCTGAGGGTTTCAAGGGTATTAGTGAGTCATGGAGAGCAGAGTACCAAAGGACAATGAAGGAACAAGACTTACTGCTCATCCCCACAGCAAGAACCCCAGGCCCCATTACCTTCCTCTGGAAAGAAATCTGAGAGGGATTGCCCTCAGACTCTCACAAAGGGGGATGGGGAAGGTCTCAGGGGAGCTGTCCTCAGGCTCTCACAAAGCAGGATAGAGAAGGTCCAAGAGGGAGCTGCCCTCAGACTCACACAAGAGAAGATGGAGTAGACTGAGCAAGGGTTGCCTCCCAACTGACCAAGCCACCAAAGGCCTGGTGGGGATCCAAAGACAAATATGACAGTCCAGGTCAAGGTCAGAACAGGTCCAAGCACTGTCACCTTCAACAAAATGCCCTGCACACTCAGTGTGAGCTGGGAGAGAATCAGGAGGGTCAACCCCAACCCCTTCACTTCATAAGGCCCAGAAAGGTTGTTGTCTCCGGTCAGTCCCAGGGGTTAGCCCACCCCTGCGCTTGCCATCAGGGCCCTTCTGCCCACCCCACCCTGCCTCCCCAGGAAGCCATCCTCACTCCCCTCCACCCCACTGAGAAGCCACATGACACATTTGAGTTTGTCACATGCTGAGCCATATGGTTTCTTCTGTTCAGTTGAGGCCTCCTGCAGACAGCAGGCTCTTTGAGGGGTGAGGACTGTGGCCTCAGTTCGACCCCACAGAGCCCAGTGCAATGCTGGGCACACACAGGCAGCCCTTTCTAAATGCCTATTGATCCATCTGGGTATGAAAACCAGATCATAAAAAATGCAGACCTGGAAACAATCCACAGCATTCCCAGGGAGACAGTCCCAAACCCCTTTCCCAGCCCACCCTGCACCATCCACAGTGTGAGTTCTGGCTGGAACTGGGCTCTCATTCAGCCCATCTGCTTAGCATCTCTTTGGTTGCTTTTTCTCAGTTTCATATTAGAAAAAAAAAAAAAAAATCCCCCTGAACAACACAAACAGCAGAGAGGCGGGGGAGGAGAAGCAAAGACCGGTAGCATCAGGTGCTCAGTAGGGGCAGAAGCCCAGGTTGAGGAATTCTCAGGGGGGCTGCAGGCTCCCTCTGCTCCCGCAGTCCCTTTCTGGTGGGAGAAGCAACCAGAGGAGGTGCTGTCCTGGCTGTGAGAGGTGGGATGGGAGGAGCACTTTACCAAAACTTACTGTATTGACCGAAGGGGGAGCACCACTATTTTCAGGAGGACCTTAGGTGAGTCCAATTTCCCATCCAATTTATCTATAAAAGAAATTACTCATCCCTCACTGATATTCTATGACTCCCAAGCTAATCCCCCCAAGGGGGAGGCCTGCCAGCGCTGCCCCAAGCCTGTACTGCCCCCACTGCCCAGATGCTGGGGGTACAGCAGGGCCATGCTGCAGAACCCCCAAGGCCAGAAACCCTGGAGAGAGGCTAGCTTCTACTCTGGATGTCTCAGACATCGGTGTGCCCTAATGACCTGGGGAGCTTGGGAGCTTGGCAAAGCAGAGGTCTGAGCCCGACATCACCAGTGGAAGCCCAGGTCCGTGCAGGTAGAAATACCCCCATGACAGATGAGGAAAGAGGGAGTTTTGGTCCGCATCTTAACACAAGGCTGGGGGCTTAATTCAGAAAAGTATTACCGGAGACAGAGGGTCTGTCTGCCAGGATATGAGATTCAAGCAAAACCAGAGAAGTAGAAGACCAGTCACAGGTTCCTCCCACCCGGATGTCCCAGACAGTCCGCGTGCCAAAAACATGCACCAGCAGAGAACGGGAGAGTCGCTGCCCTTGAGGAGCTCAGTGCAGGGTGGTGTCGAATGGCCAGCAACAGGGCTTGGGAAGTACAATCACGAAAGGGACGCTCCCTCTGTGATGAGCACAGGCTGGCAGGAGGACTGTGGTTTTAACTGTATGAGTCAGTATGCTTTGCCAAAGGACAAAAAAATAGGCTAGCCAAAGACAGCCTCTTAACCATGGCCACAGGCTAAGTCTTTCCCACAGAACAAGCCCACATAACAGTCATCAAGAGACCCCTAAGTCCAGGTACACCCACACCCACACACACTGACCCTCAACCCCAACCACAGAAGGGTACCAAACCGAGTGTGAGCCTCCAGGGTGACCCATCATATCTTCCTCTGAGTCCTCAGCTCTGACCTTGTCCTTGAGGCTTTGGACAGGAAAGCCACCCCAATAGGTTAGCGCTCTGCTCGGAGCCTGCCTGGAGTTCCATTCAGGCTAGCCTTAACCCCAACAACCCATCAGGCCCTGTACAGGCCAGAACAGTGTAGGCTTGGGCGCCCAAGGCAAGTCATAAATGTCTGAATGAATCACTATACTAACTAACAATCTCTTACTTATGCTCTGGATTCCTGATCAGTACCCCTCCCTCTTGTATCCACGCACCCTCGTGGCTCCCTTCTTCTAACATTTCCACTCACTCCTCAGCCCACCCCTGTCTGTCCCAAGTCACGGCCAGGCCACACGTGCTCCCCCATACTTGGCCTCTCTGCCCCGCTGACACAGCTGTCCATTTTTCCTTCGTGGAACGCTCCTCCCACCCAGTCTCCAGCTTTCTCCACATTAGCCTTTGCTGGGAGAGACCCCCAGGGCGCCACCCCAGGAATCTCTCCTCTTCTCACTCCACACTCTCCCTGGAGCACTCACTGGCCCCAGCCCAGCCCTCCGCCCCAAGATTTAATGTCCTCCTCTAGAAGAATGGCTCCAGATTACTGCCTCTAGTCCAGACCCTCTTCTGAGTCTGGCCCCCAAACACTGAGCATTTGTGTCTCAAACATGAGCAGTGTAGCACTTACACCTTCAGCCCTCATCCTCCCTTGGGGGTCCCCCATCTCAGAGAGCAGCTTTGCCATTTACCAGTTGTTCCAAACCTGGGGTCACTCTTGCCTCCTCTCTCCCCCCAAATCCTCCTATCTCATTTATCTACCTCCTGGGAAATCAGAGATCCGACCACTTCCAAACAACCCCACAGAACCCTCAGAGTCAGGCCACCATCGTCTCCTCCCCACCCCTGCACCAGACTCCCTCAGTGACCTCCCTCTGCTTCTCCTACAAACTCTCCACCCAAGAGCCAGGGTGATTTTCCGAAAGTCCCATCCTCTGGCTACTGCTCAGACAAAAATCTTCAATGACATCAATGTCCTTAGTCAGGATAAAGCCCAAAATCTTTAACAAAACTTCTAAGGGTCTAGGTGGAAGGGATGGGCAGAGTGGGTGAAGAGGAGTAGGGGGCACAGGCTTCCAGTTCTGGAATGACTAAGTCATGGGGATGAAAGGCCCAGCGTCAGGAATACAGTCAATGGTGCTATGACAGCATTATGTGGGGACAGATGGGAGACACACTTGTGGTGAGCAGAGCCTAATGTGCACACTTGTCGGATCACTATGTTGTACACCAGAAACTCATGCAACATTGTGTCAACTATACTTCCACATAAAAAATGTGCTCAGATTAAATTTTTAAAAATAAAAAATAAAAGAAAACTTCTACGGGTCTGCCTCTTTGTCCCTAACTGTGGGTGCTCTGGTCCTTCTGGTTTCCCATTCTGCCCACACAGCCACCTCTCTCCTGCTCCGGGGGGCTCACGGAGCCTGCAGCGCACATCTGTGTACCCATCCTGAGATTCTGCACTTCTAAGGCGCTCCCACATGATGCAGGCCCTGCTGGTCCCTTGGCCTCACATGGAGCAGCAAGCATGTAGAACAGTCTCCTCCACCCTGACAGCACCTTTGCCAAAGTCCTACTCAACTCCCAGGGCTCAGCTTCCACGTCATTTCCTAAGAAGTCCTGCCTGACCCTCTCCAAGTTTCGGCTCAATTCACACACACAACATATACGCACGCCTACCCCTTATATAGCCCCGAGCTAGGCTTTACTTCTCCTTTGGAACGTTCATCACACCTAACTGTCCATCCTTCATCTTCAAATTAGTTTTTCAACTTTCACCTCCCCTTCCCCAACTCGATGACAAGCTCCAGAAGGGCAGGCACCATGATGCCTTGGCACACACAGAAGGGCAGGGATCACCGGGCCTGGCACACGGCAAGCACCTGTGGTAGAAAGCTGTTTGTTCTTGTCCGCCCTGCCTCCATCCCCCCATCTTCTTCTAATGAGCCTTCAATGTTCCTTTGAAAAATCACCCCTCTCCCACTCTCGGTTCTCTGGGCTTAGATAGCAAGTCGTGAGACCCAGGTCTGGCCAATCAGAGCCCCCACCCCTCTGGCCGCAATGATTGCTTCAGAACTGGACAGGTGACCTACACCAGGCCCTTCAGCTTCCTCCCTGGGACTTTTGCTAGAAGTACCGTGGGAAAGAGACTCTTCCTTCCACTGAAGTTACTCAGCAGGTAAGGAGTTAGGTCACCATCTTGCCACCATGGAGACAGAGCTTAACAAAGAACAAAACCAAAACAGAAGACAGATGGAATGAGACAAATCTCATAGATGCAGCCATGCCTAGAGTCCATATTTGCCATCACAAAGCAATACATTCTGTTTTATGCTTAAGCCAAAGTGAGTTATGTTTCCATCACTTGTAACCAAGAGTCCTGACTAATACAACATTCAAGCAAGTACTGGGTGTTGAATGAATTAAATGAGCATGTGAGTAAGGGAAGCCTGCCAAGAGAACTCAGTGACTCCTCCTCGGAAACTTCTAGGTTTCTTCCTGCAAACTTCCGCCACCCAGAAGCACAATGACAAGCATTCGACAACCAACTTTGCAGACCAAGGGGCTGAAACTGAGAATGGTGATATGTTTGTCAGTGTCACCCTAGGCAAACAAAGCCCCCAGCACTTGGCTCAGATGCCTGCACTGGATTAGGCTAATGGAGGTGCTCTGCCTTCCGGTGCCCATGGGTACCCCACCAGGAGGAAGGCAGAGCTGTCTGCAGTCAGCCCTGCACCCCACCAACTCCTGAACTCCTAATCCAACCAGGGCAGGCTCTGGCTGTCATTCTAGGACATTCCCCCTGATGCATATCACACAGCTCTCCGAGTAGTGGGCATTCAGTATGGGGTGATAACAGAAAGGAGGCTTTTATCTACTTCCTTTGGGGGGGTCATTTTCCAACAGATCAGGTTAGGGGAGCAGGGATACAACAAAGACCAAGAGGAGAGAGAGGCGTAATTATTTCCCTGCGAGTCATCCCACAGCAAAGCTCTACGGCAGAGATGGAAGGCGGACTAGATGTCCCCTCAGATGACTCAGGAAGCAAGTCCTCGGACTTGTTCAGAGCTAGTCCTCACCTGGCCAACTGTGAGAAGGAGGAAGGGTGGGAAGGACCATCATGCACTGCTGCTTAGGTGGGAATACTGGCTGAGCCAAAGTCCTCCCTGTGACCATCCTGTCAGGGGGACTGAGAGCTGAAGGGAGACGAGCATGGTGCGGGGAGGGTACAATGCCTCAGCTCCTCTCCAGGAATGAGCAGTCAGGGCCAGGGTTCTGGAAGGTGGTCTCCCAGGAAGGAGACTTGTAAACAAAGTACTAATAGGAAAGAATTATTGACCCCCAGAAGCTCCAGAGCAACTCTCCCACAGGGACTGGGGTGACAGGGCCACCCCAGGAGGGCCAGTCAGAGGCAGGCAGACCACCATGCAAGTGCCACCCAAGTCCTAGGAAGGGGCCACCCCACAGACCTGCCTTCCACAGCCCCGCCACCAGGCAGCTCTCCTGGGAAGTAGCCCCCTAAGACACCAGGCTGCAATTCCTTCTAGGCCTTTTGGCTAAGATCAAGTGAAGACACCAGGCTGCACTCATTCCTGCCTGGACCCCACAGCTCCCCAAGGCCTCCTTCAGCCCCTGACACCCTCAAGTCTCAGTCATGGCTCCTCCCGCCTTGGTGAGCTCAGGTGGACACTGCCTCCTGAGGTTGTCAGGGGACTACATGGCACCCACTGGACAGCAGCAGCTGGGCCTGGATCAAAGGGACAGCTACTTCCCTCCCCACTTACCAACTCTAACTAAGCTTCTTACCTTCATGGTGGGAGGTGCCGTGAGAGGAGGGGACAGCGGCCGGTCTGGGAAGGTCACATCCGAGCTGTTGGCCAGCTCCTGCTTCCTGTGAAGAGGCCACAGAAGACAGAAGAGGTGAGTGAGGGCCTGCCTGAGCCATTCCCTCTCTCTGCCGACAGAAGCTGGGCATGGGGACCCGGTCTAATACACACCATGCAAAACTAGACTTGGGTGCATTCTCCACTGGAATGTGGTAAACTTTATTTTGTTTTGTTTTAAAACCTAACACAGTCCAGGGGCGCCTGGGCAGCTCAGCAGGTTAAGTGTCTGCCTTCAGCTCAGATCATGATCCCAGGATCCTGGGACTGGGATGGAGTCCCGTGTGGGGAAATCCCTGCTCAGCAGGGAGTCTGCTTCCCCCTCTCCCTCTGCCCCATCCCTGCTGGTGCACTCGCACGCTCTCTCTCCCTCAAATAAATAAATAAAACCTTAAAAAAAAAAAAAAAAACCTAGCATAGTCCAGTGTAGACAGAAAATACCTTTCATTTTATTTTTTTAAGATTTTAGTTATTAATTTGAGAGAGAGAAAGAGAACGAAACAGGGAGGCAGAAGGAGAAGCAGACTCCCTGCTGAGCAGGAAGCCCAACGAGGGGTTTGATACCAGGACCCTGGGATTATGACCCAAGGTGAAGACAGATTTCCAACCAACTGAGCCACCCAGGCACCCCTATTTTATTATTTATTTATTTGAGAGAGAGAGAGCACACATGCATGCACACGTGTGAGCAGGGGGAGGGGCAAGGAAGAGGGAGAGAGAATCTCAAGCAGACCACCTGCTGAGTGCAGAGCCAGACCTGGGGCTCGATCTCACAACCCTGAGATCATGACCCAAGCTGAAATCAAGAGTAGGAGGATTAACCAACTGAGCCCCCAGAGGCTATTCCTTGCATGGTCCCTGCACCAGCCACATCAGCATCATCTGGGAACCTGTGAGAAATGCAAATTCTCAGGTGCACACCAAGGTCTCCAGCAATGGGTCCTGGGAATCTGGGTTTACAATCCCTCTGATGTACACTGCAGTTTGAGAACTGCCATTCTAAAGACATAGAAGACCCACAACACCTACAGGCCTCTGACACACGGACAAACATTGAAAGGCATCAAAATAAATGTAGCCGTTTTACCGCAATGACATAGTAGAAAATAATTAGGCCCTGAAACTATAGCAGTTATCGTTTATCTTCAAGTATTTTCATTTGCCAAAATTACAGTGGTTAATAAAATGCAGCTATACATTTGATAGATGTATTCAAAATACATTTGAATTCAGGACCAAAGAAAGAGAGACAGAACAGGAGTATAAACGTCCCCTTTGCCCCTATGACTGTGTGCACGTGCATGTACACACACACACACACACACACACACACACACACCATGGCCAGAGAGCTGACCTTGGGAGAATGGGGCTGCCTGCTGTGTGAGCTGCAGGTAGAACTTATTTTAGTCCATGTGGGCTAGGACCATGGAGAAGCAGCTCAACAGAGTTGTGTCACCATGACAACATGACAGCAACAAGTTCACTGCTCTCACATACTCCCCACTTTCCATCTGGCCCTTGGTGGTGACCAAGGAGCGCTAGTTTCCAGACCAATCACCAGGCAGGATGTTGGCAGAGAGAAAAGGCTCTGGAGCACTGGTTACACAACAAGGCCAGCTGGACAGTACCTGGGGGAGCCCCAGACAAGGCGCTCTGGAGTCCTGGACATGCCCTGGCTGTCTCCTGGGACAGCAGGGAGAGAAGAGGGTAACTGTGTTAAGAGCCCAAGACCAGGCTAAGCCACCAAGGCTTCCAACTTTGCAACTGTTTCCTTTTCCAGAACCCCAACCTGAAGCAGAGTCGGTCTGATTCCAGGGTCCCACCTTGATGTCCAAAGGACCCCCACTGCCACCTCAAGGGAATGCTTCTGTACTTTCCAGTGCACATCTTGCCAACAGGGAGGACAGCCCCAACCCCAGGCTTCCTACAGAGCCCCACCCTCTGCATTTCCAGAAGAAGCCCTTGCACGGGAGACAGGCACCACCCCAGGCTGGGTTTACAACCCCTTAGCCCACAGGGCAGCCCAACCTGAAAGAAAACCAGACCAGATGATGCCGGGCCTATCTACCCCGACACGACTCTCGCCTAGCCCTGCAGCAGGCCATGCCTCATTGTCCTCTAGACAACCAGGTAAGAAGGCTGCATGAACATCTGACTTCGTACAGGATCCATATGACCCCCATTAACCTCGACCTGCCTTTCTGATCAGACCCCCTTTCTGATCCTCCATCTGTCTTTTTCTTCATATCTTTCTGGACCTATGTCTCACTCTGAGGGTGTGGGTGGAGGAGAAGGAAGGTGCCCCCCTCCAGATCCAGACTATTACTGGCACAAGAACCAGCAGAGCCACGACTCAGCATGTGTAGATGTGCACACACTCACACGCAAAGGAATGAACAAGCCTCCTTCTACCTCTTAGTCAGGAGCCACCAATTCCCCTTCCATTTCTGGCCTTGGGCCAGTGCAGGGTCCAGCCCAGCTGCTCTGGCCCCCACCTGCCTGTGGACCCCACCGAGCTGGATCCTGGCACAGGCTTACCCACTCCAGCCACTACGCCATCACCTACACAGCTATGGCTCCTCCTCAAAGCGCCCAGCCCCTGAAGCGCTAAGATGGGGGTAAGGAGGTGAGGAAGGATGAGCAGGGACCAGGGCACCAGCCTCAGGTCCCCTGAGGTGAGGATGGATGAGGGCAGCCCCTCACTCCCAAGGGGCTGGGAGCCAAGAAGGAAGAAGCATGCAGGGAGGGGGCAGGAGGCATGCCCCCTGCCCAAAGTCTACAGTAGGAGGCTGTGGCACACTCGCCTGAATGCAGTCCTGGCTCTCCAGGGACACCAGTTCTAGAGGGCAATGTTGCCAGGTTTTTACCATCCCTGGTCTAGGGACACTCATTTACAGAGTCATGCTGTCTGCTTCTCCCCGTAAGGTGAAAGATGTCCACTCCCATGGGTCCAAAGCAGATGTGGTCATTACCCAAGACCCCTGAGTCTCAGGCAACGGGCCACCGCATCAAACCCCTCCTGGGCTCACCCCGCTTCCCTGCACCAGCCTGTTTTCCCTGGAGGCTGGCATAAGCTCCTGGGACCACTCTCCAGGGAGCAGTGAGGACAATTCAGTGAAGGCATGAGGTGTTTTCCAGCCATAAGGATTCCCTGAATGGTGTCTGGAGCCTGGAAGGTGCCAGAGCAGGAATGAGCACCAGTAGCTAGCAGCTTTGTGCCTATTCTAGGGCTCTGTCCAAGACTCTGGATGGGATGCCAGCATGGACAGGAGGCAAGACTGTGGCCCTCAAAGAGAGCAGAACTCAGAGTACACAGAGGCCCTTGGTCACAAACCCTGGTATAGCGATGGCTTCAAATGGCACCTGTGGGAGTGGACAAGACACAATGCTCCACCCCCGTTCTCACCTCCTAGATGCCAAAGCTGCCTGTTACAGGTTGAATTTGTGTCCCCCAAAAATATATGCTGAGGTCCTAACCTCCAGGACCCATGAATGTCCTTATTAGGAGATGTGACAAGAGGTCATTAGGATGGTTCCTTAATTCAATTTGACTGGTGTCCCTACAAGAGGCGAAGGCAGCCATGTGAAGCCACAGACACGCAGGGAGAATGCCAGGTGACAACAGAGACAGAGACCAAATTGACGCCAAGGGTGACCAGCCCCTACTGGGAACTTCAAGACTTGAGGAAGGCATCTACCCCAGAGCCTTCAGAAGGAGCAGGTCCTGCTCACACCTTGGTCTTGGGCTTCTAGCTTCTAAAACAGAGACAACAAACATCTAGTTGTTTTGAGGCAGTGTCCTTACTATTATTTGTAACAACTTTCTTATGAACCATAGTGATCTTGACATGGTCACAGAACTGAGTCTGAAACTGCCTTTCCGACCAAGCCAGCCAAATGCTCACACACACCTCCTAAGATGTGGGGTCCCAGAACCACACAGGCGGCACCCAAAGGAGGAGGGAAAAAAGGGAATGAAGAGAAGGCAGAAGAGGGAGGAGGAAGCTCATATACTGTGCTCAGAGAAAGGTGGCAAACACAGACAGAAGTGGTCAGGGGCCTCCTCCAGCCTCTAGGGGCCGTGGGGGTGCCTCCCACTCAGCATCCCTCTGCCCCAGAACCACGCGGCACTGAGTTTCTCTGCTCTGGGATTCCTTCCCTAGAAGCATGGGCAAACCTGGGGCAGCTGGGAGTGGGTCTAGCTGCCTTTAGCCAAATGCAGGTCTCAAGAGGAAATGATCAAGGAGCCTGTGGTGGAAGCTGAGAAAGTCAGATGCGACTGTTCATCCCCCCAGGTGAGGGTCCTACTTACAGCACCCAGGTCTTCTAGCTCCTTCCGTCCAGACTCAGATTGGGACCCTAGACCCAGACCCTCTGAGGTCATCTCCCCACCACTTCTATGAAAGTGCCCCACACTAGGGATCAAGAGACTCCCGGGTTCCAGTCTGCCTCTACCTGTTACCCCACTGTGAGCCGTTGGGCAAGTAACCTCACCTCTCTGTAACCTCACCTCTCTGTGTCCCACTTCCTTCATCTGCCAAGATGTAGGCAACGTTGTTCTGAGGAATTAAATGCAATGGCTATGAAATAAAACATAAGGTCCTACACAAATACAGATCATTATTACTATTATCACATTTATTGTTACTGTAACCCCAAAATTGATGATCTAATATCCAAGTGGAGAGAGAGAAGCAAGGAAGGGTCCGGCACTGTTTAATGTCTTTGAAAACATTTCTGGCATTTCAAAAGAGCACCCGTTCTAGTCCCAGCAATCCATTCTCGGGATCATAACGATCGGTTAATAATCAACAGAAAAAATACCCACCTCTCAGCAGATGGCTCTGGGGCCAGCTTGAAGGCCTCCTTCTGGAAGAAAGTTCTCCCAAACCTACAAACTCCCTTTGTCTCCATCTCTCACCCCACTGGGTCCCCAGCCACCTAGCCATTTCTGGCTCTACTTTCTCTGGCTTCCAAAGAGCCACGCTAGAGGAATGCAGACCGCTGGCCTCTGTACAAAGCTTCCCAGGAAAACTAAACCAAAAGGAATGAGACATACCATTCACAACAGCCAAAGGTGGAGATGACCCAGTAATGAACAGAGAAACACAAAATGTGGTCTAGCCACAGGATGGAATAGTATTCACCCATAAAACGGAACAAAGTACTGACAGGCTACAGTGTGAATGCACCTCAAAAACATGATGCTACAAGAAAGAAGCCAGACATAAAAGGCCCCATATGGTGTGATCTTATTCACAGAAAATGCCCAGAACAGGCAAATCCAGATACAGAAAGTAGACTGGCGGTTGCCAGGGGCTGGTGGGGAGTGGGGAGGAATGGGGAGTGGCGGCTAATAGGTTCAGGGGTTCTTTCTGAGGGGATAAAAATATTCCGGGAACTACACAGGTGATGGAGGTACAACTGTGTGAAAATACGAACCAGCACTGAATTATATACTTTAAAGGGTGAATTTTATGGTGTGTAGATTATAACTCAGTTGTTAAAAAGGAGGAAGAGAGAAGGGGCTGAAAGGGCTCTATATCTGTCGTTTCTGCTGCTTATTTTCTGCACTGGCTGCCTTCTGGTGCCCCGAGGGCCCTGGGCTGCATGCAAGTTCTGGCTTTGAGACTATGGTTCAGACACCAATGAGGGCTCCCTTACTACCTGCACCTGCAAGGTCCTCCATCTCCACTCCCAACACTCAGAAGTACCTGCATTGTCATTTACTTGGAGCGATCATCTGAGTCCTAACTTTTCCTATTTCCCCATCCTATATAGCTTACTAGAACATAAACGATAGGGATAACATAAAAAGCTATGGGAAATTAGCACAAGAAGCAGACATGCTAAGAAGGAAGAAGAATTAGTAGCCAGAATTAGCTTGAGGCCTGACAAGCTGAACCTCAAAGTCTTTCTGCTTTCTCTGCTCTCTCTGCTTTCTCATCTGTAGAATGGGCAAGTTAACTCCCAACACCTATTCCCTGAGCAGGACTCAGAAAATTGGGCTCAACTCCTTGATGACTAGTGTCTTAGATGGCTTTTATGGTGGCAAACTATTATGTGGTCCCTGGGCAAGGCAGGCCAGGGGGAGGGATGAGCAGAGGGGGAAGGCAGGATACAGGTCCATGTCCAGGGGAGTCTGCCTTGTTGTCTACAGAGACCCCAGGCCCTGTGGCACAATCACGATACCCTCACCCTAGCAGCCGGCCATCCTGAGGCATCCCTGCACCTGGAAACATATTCGAGAAGTTCTGTCCAGGCTTGGCAGGAGATCCTGGCAGCAGGCTAGATGGAGGAGAGGGCCAGGCAAGTGGGCAGCACGTACAGTGGATCAAAAGCACTGGCTTTATGGTTCAACAGGCCTGGATTTGAATTCTAGCCCTACCCCAATCAGCTATGTGACCCTGGTCAGATCACTTCACCTCCATGCCCCTCAGCTTCCTCATCTGTAAAATGGTATAATTACAGCCCCCTTCCCAGTGGCCTTAATAAGGCCTACAAGGCACTCAGCTCAGGGCCTGGTTTCAGAAGACCTGGTCACCACCACTCTGTTGCCAAGGCTGCCATCGAAGAGGGGGAGGAGTGGGTATGGAGGAGAGGGCTAAGGCAGAAAGCCAGAAGGTGGAGGAGAGGGGCAGGGCAGCTTCAGATCTAGGGAAATTCAAATGCCCATATACTCTGGACTCTAAGCCTGGAAGGCAGGGACAGGAAGGCCCAACCACTGTGTGGGCCAGGTCCTCAGCACACGCATAGGGCCTGACTGCAAGCCCCAAAGGGACAGACACAGACACGAGGGGGTTAATGTCCATCCTGTGCTGGGGCAGATGTGGAAAGGGAGAAGAAGAGGGCCCAGCAGAGCTGGCAGGGTAGCAGACGGACAGAAGGGAGCACAGGATTTGGGAATGAGAGGTTGTAGCAGGTAGAGAAATGCACCCCCGAAGAGCCTCTTAGGAAGGAGCAGCTCCTGCTCACCTGGCAGCATCTGGCAGGGTTGACTTTGCTGTCATGTCCCATCCCTGTGCACACTTCTGATGCCTAGGAATTTGGAGCCCAACCCTGGACCACTGATGACTCAAAACTCTCCAGGGATGCAAAATGGCTACTCCCACCCCCACCACGCCCACCACTTCCTGGGATTCGTGGACACAGACCAGCAGCCCTGGGAGAAACCATCAGAAGCCATTCAACAGTGGCACCTGGGTGGCTCAGTAGGTTAAGTCTCTGCCTTCGGCTCAGGTCATGATCCCAGGGTCCTGGGATCAAGCCCCACATGGGGCACTCTGCTCAGCAGGAAGCTTGCTTCCTGCCCACCCCCCCGGCCTGCCTCTCTGCCTACTTGTGATCTCTCTGTCATACATAAATAAAATCTTTTAAAAGAAGAAGAAGGAGAAGGAGGAGGAGGAGGAGAAGAAGAAGAAGAAGCTGCCATTCAACAACCTAATGCCACAGACAAGGACACCAAGGCCCAGAGAGGCAATGGGAGATGCCCAAGTCCCCCACGCCGGGCTGTCTCCTGGTCTCCAGAGGGTGCAGTTCCAAATCACCAAAGCTTAGTTCATGAAAAGTGAGCAGGTTGTATCTCAGGAAGAACTGGTCAGGAATTATAGCTGGTCTATGCACACACATTGATAAAGCCTGAGTGTTGGGGCACCCAGCTGGTTCAGTCAGTAAAGCATGTGACTCCTGATCTCAGGGTTGTGAGTTCAAGTCCCATGTTGGGCACAGAGCTTATTAAAAAAAAAAAAAAGGCCTGAGTGTCAGGGGTCCATAGGGTCTATGGGCCCCCCGATAAGGGATGAATCGACAGCACAAGCCAGGGCTGCACAGGAGGTAAACAGGCCACACCCTGGGCAATGAGACGGGGCTCCCTGTGGGACCAAGGAGAAGTCTGGCGATAGTTCGTGCCTGTAGCTTTAAAGAACATACTGGCTTCTCTCTGGCTGTGCTGGGTGAGGGTGGCACTGCCCTTTCTTGGAGGACCATGAATCCCAAAACTGGGCAAGGGGAAGGAAGAAGGCAGGCACCAAACAGGAGGGTTACTCAGCCCTGGATACCCAGCCACAGCCCCTGGTTCAAGACAACCGAGTCTCCCCCACTATTACATCTCAGAGCCAATGGACCAGCCCACACACAGGCACATCTCCATGCTCCTGGGAAAAGCCTTACCAAACAGACAAGTTTTAGAACTGATGCCACATAGGTCCCATATGAGTAAGAGCAGAACTTGAGGGGTCTGGTGTGGGCCTGTGAGTCACAGAATCAGAAATCTGAGAGCTGGGCTTCAACTCCCAGACCCCTCACTCCAATCCCATTGCCCTCTCCCATCACACCTGTCCTGTGTGCCACAGCAGAGGCAGAGAAGGGAGGACACCAGCCAGCACCTTCTCATGTCCTTGAAGCTTGAGTTCTTGGAGATCCAGGGTGGGTGGGCTGTGTATTGTTTACCAAGAGTAGTAACATCAATACTATTTACAAGCACCCAAGAAGACAATCCAGGCCAGAGAAGTGAAAATGCAGACACAGTCCTGAAGGCACAGTGCACCCACGTGAAAGACCCACTTGCCAAGTACCAACTGTGGGTTAAACAGAATAAAGAGCCATGGGACACGGGGAAGGGAAGGCCAGGTCTCCCTGGGAGATCAGCTCAGGTATCACAGAAGAGGTCACAGCTGAGCTAGATCTTGAGGGCAAGGCCAACACCTACCCAGGAGGGAAAAAAATGGGGAATGGCAAAGAAGCAGAGACATGTAAGAATGAAAGCAAAGAGCACTGAGTCAGACCATCCAGTGTCACCAAAGCAGAGGAAACACTTCCCTAGCTTTAACAGGCCCTCGAAAGGAATAGTAAAAAACCCCAGTCCCCAAGTTTACCATGGACCAGGGCTGTTGGAAGCCTGGCTCACTGAAGACTCATGACAGCCCTTTGCAGCAAATATTATTAACCCCATTTTACAGAAGGGGAAACTGAGACTTGGAGAGATTGGGTGACTTGTCCCAGTTCCCACAGCTGGACCTGGGGCAGTCCAGCTTCATAGTGCACTGACGGTGGGAAAAACCGGGGCTCATTGGAGAAGAACATCAGCATCACACTTTCCCAGGGTCGGGCATGTACGTCACCAGGTCAAGCTACTGGATCACGAGGGGAGAATTCGAGAGATAAGTGATACCATAAAATGAAACAATATTAGAATAATTGGGATCCCAGAAGAAAAAGAAAGAGAGAAGGGGGCAGAAGCTATATTGGAGCAAATTATAGCAGAGAACTTCCCTTAATCGGGAAAGGAAACAGTCATCAAAATCCAGGAGGCACAGAGAACCCCCCTCAAAATCAACAAAAATAGGTCAAGCAGTCATCAAAAATGTTCCAACAAACAAAAGCCCAAGGACAGATGGCTTCCCAGGGGTATTCTTTCGAACACTTAAAGAATAATTAATAGTGGGGCACCTGGGTGGCTAAGTCATTAAGCAGCTGCCTTCGGCTCAGGTCATGATCCCAGGGTCCTGGGATCAAACCCCATGTTAGGCTCCCTGCTCAGCGGAAAGCCTACTTCTCCCTCTCCCTATGCTCTCTTCCTCTCTGACAAACAAATAAATAAAATATTTTTTTTTAAAGTCTCACATTTGAGACTTCTTTAAAAAAAATTAATACCTATTATCCTGAAACTGTTCCAAAAAATAGAAATGGAAGAAAAACTCCAAACTCATTTTATCAGGCCAGCATAACCTTGATCCCTAAGCCAGACAATACCCCACCAAAAAGAAGAATTACAGACCAATATCCCTGGTGAATATGGATGTAAAAATTTTCACCAAAATACTAGTTAATAGGATTTAACAGTACATTAAAAGGATTATTCACCACAACCAAGTGGGACTTACTCCTGGGCTGCAAGGTTGGTTCAACATCTGCAAATCAATGAATGTGATATAATACATTAATAAAAGAAAGAAGAAGAACCATTTGATACTTTCAGTAGATACAGAAAAAGCATTTGACAAAGTCCGCATCCTTTCTTGATTAAAACTCTTAATAAACCTTAATATCATAAAACAAACCTTAATATCATAAAAATCCATCTATGAAAACCCCACCGCAAATATCATTCTCAATGGGAAAAACTGGGAGCTTTTCTGCTAAGGTCATGAACACAGCAGGGCTGTCCACTATCACCACTGCTATTCAACATAGTACTAGAAGTCCTAGTCTCAGCAATCAGACAAACAAAAGGCATCTGAATCAGCAAAGAAAAAGTCAAACTCTCACTCTTTGCAGATGATATGATACTTTATGTGAAAAACCCAAAAGATTCCACCTGAAAACTGCTAGAACTCATACAGGAATTCAGTAAAGTGTCAGGATATAAAATCAATGCACAGAAATCAGTTGCACTTCTATACACCAACAACACGACAGAAGAAAGAGAAATTAAAAAGTCAATCCCATTTGCAATTGCACCCAAAACTATAAGATAACAAGGAACAAATCTAACCAAAGAGGCAAAGAATCTGTACTCAGAAAACTAGAGAATACTCAGTTGAGGAAATTGAAGAAGACACAAAGAAATGGAAAAATATACCATGCTCATGGATTGAAAGAACAAATATTGTGAAAATGTCTATGCTACCTAGAGCAATCTATACATTTAATGCAATCCCTATCAAAATACCATTAACTTTTTTCAAAGAAATGGAAAAAATAATCCTAAAATTTCTATGGAACCAGAAACGACCCCAGAAAAGAATAGCCAGAGGAATGTTGAAAAAGAAAGCCAAAGTTGGCAGCATCACAATTCCAGACTTCAAGCTCTATTACAAAGCTGTAACCATCAAGATAATATGGTACTGGCACAAAAACAGACACATAGATCAATGCAACAGAATAGAGAGCCCAGAAATGGACCCTCAACTCTATGGTCAACTAATCTTCAACAAAGCAGGAAAGAATGTCCAATCGAAAAAAGACAGTCTGGGGCGCCTGGGTGGCTCAGTGGGTTAAGCCGCTGCCTTCGGCTCAGGTCATGATCTCAGGGTCCTGGGATCGAGTCCCGCATTGGGTTCTCTGCTCAGCAGGGAGCCTGCTTCCCTCTCTCTCTCTCTCTGCCTGCCTCTCTGCCTCCTTGTGATCTCTGCCTGTCAAAGAAAGAAAGAAAGAAGGAAGAAAGACAGTCTCTTCCACAAATGGTGCTGGGAAATTTGTACAGCCACATGCAGAAGAACGAAACTGGACCATTTCCTTACACCACACACAAAAATAGACTCAAAATGGATTAAAGACCTCAATGTGAGGCAGGAATCTATGAAAATCCTAGAGGAGAACACAGGCAGCAACCTCTTTGACCTCAACCGCAGGAACTTCTTCTTAGAAACATCACCAAAGGCAACAGAAGCAAGGGCAAAAATGAACTACTAGGACTTCATCAAGGTAAAAAGCTTTTGCATGGCAAAGGAAGCAGTCAACAAAACCAAAAGACAACAGACAGAATGGGAGAAGATATTAGCAAATGACATATCAGATAAAGGGCCAGTATCCAAAATCTATAAAGAACTTATCAAATCCAACACCCAGGAATAAATAATCCAATCAAGAAATGGGCAGAAGGCATGAACAGACATTTCTGCAAGGAAGACATCCAAATGGCCAACAGACACATGAAAAAGTGCTCCACATCACTCGGCATCAGGGAAACACAAATCAAAACCACAATGAGATACTACCTCATACCAGTGAGAATGGCTAAAATTAACAAGTCAGGAAACGACAGATGTTGGCGAGGATGCGGAGAAAGGGGAACCCTCCCACACTGTTGGTGGGAATGCAAGCTGGTGCAGCCACTCTGGAAAACAGTGTGGAGGTTCCTCAAAAAGTTTAAAATAGAGCTACCTTATGACCCAGCAATCACACTACTGGGTATTTACCCCCAAAATAGAAATGTAGTGATCCAAAGGGGCACATGCATGTCAATGTTTATAGCAACAATGTCCACAACAGCCAAACTATGGAGAGCCTAGACGTCTGTCAAAGGTGAATGGATAAAGAAGACGTAGTAGATGGGTGTGGGTGGCTCAGTGTGTTAAGCTTCTGCCTTCAGCTCAGGTCATGATCCCAGGGTCCTGGGATAGAGCCCCGCATTGGGCTCTCTGCTCAGCAGGGAGTCTGCTTCCCCCACCCAGTCTGCCTCTCTGCCTACTTGTGATCTCTGTCTCTCAAATAAATAAATAAAATATTTTTTAAAAAGATGTGATATACATGTGCACACACAATGGAATACTATGCAGCCATCAAAAAATGAAATCTTGCCATTTACAACTACATGGATGGAACTACAGGGTATTATGCTAAGCAAAATAAATCAATCAGAGAAAGACAATTATTATATGATCTCACTGATATGAGGAATCTGAGAAACAAGAAAGAGGATCATAGGGGAAGGGAAGGAAAAATGAATTAAAACGAAACCAGAGAGGAAGACAAACCAGAAGAGACTTTTAATCTCAGGAAACAAACTGAGGATTGCAGTGGATGGGGGGAGGGAAGGATGGGGTGATCAACACTGGGGAGGGTATGTGCTGTGCTGAGCTCTGTGAATTGTGTAAGACTGATGAATCACAGACCTGTACCCCTGAAACAAATGATACATTATGTGCTAATAAAAAATAATAATAAGGGCCACCTAGGTGGCTCAGTGGGTTAAGCCTCTGCCTTTGGCTCAGGTCATGATCCCAGGATCCTGGGATCAAGCCCGGCATCGGGCTCTCTGCTCAGTGGGGAATCTTCCTCCCCCCTCTTTCTCTACCTGCCTCTCTGTACTTGTGATCTCTGTCCACCAAATAAATAAATAAAATCTTTAAAAATAATAATAATTATAATAAAAATGAGTTCGGGGGCAACTGGGTGGCTCAGTCAGTTAAGCGTCTATCTTTGATTCAGTTCATGACCCCAGCTTCCTGGGATAGAGCCCCACGTCGGGTTCTTGCTCTCCTCCCCACTTGTGCTCTTGCTATCACTGTCACTATCTCTATCAAATAAGTAAAATGTTTTAAATAAATAAATCGTTCATTCAAGTCTTAGACACTGAGCAGTTACAGGAAACTATTAAACAACTACCACAGGTGACACCGAGACCTGACAGAAATGGGGAAGGAGGTCAGCAGATGGGACTGCAGTTTGGGAAACAGGCACCATGCCATATGAACTCTATTTCATGGGTGACAGGAAGCGGCAGTTTTGGAGGTAGGGCTCTGCTGCAGGGCAGGAGGCAGAGGGAGGAAGAAAATGGGAAGAGCCCCTGCTGCACTTAAACAGCCACAGGAACAAAACCAGGGGGTCCCAAGGCATCTCAGAGGCAAAGCCAAGATCACTCCAGGATAGAAGAAGGGGAAGCTCAAAGGCTGGTTTCAGAAAACCAAGGCATGGGTGCTTTGACCACCACACAGCCTGAGGAGGAGGAGAACTAGCTTGGCAGGAGGCAGACATTCATTCTAGACACACCGCAAGTCATGGGTCCAGGGAAACCCAGGTGGGTTGAGAAAAGTACCGAAGACTTAGCAGAGAGCGAGGGGTACAGGCGAGGGAGGTCATGCAGCCTGAGTGCATGGCAGCCCCCGGAGACCGCCAAGGGAGCAGCTGCCCTCACATGGTTGGCCGCCCCACTCAGCATCGTCTGGCCTCAGATGAAGGAGCAACACCACAGTCAGAGCAAAGACGGCCAGCTCCGAAGGTCATGGCCTCAGATGGCTTCAGACTCAAAAATCACAAAGCCATGGAACCCCAAAAGCACAAGATATCCGCATTCTCCCAGCCTGTTAGAATTTCTTTACCCAGATGGCAAGTACGTGGATGCTTACTGCCTAATTCAATTTGGGTGTATGGAATGTATCACAATAAAAAATAATTCTTAAATAGTTCTCTCTTGCTTCCTTTAGGGGAGATGGATATAAATACAGAAAGGGACACAGACATAGAGGTAGAGACCAACATTGTGTTCAGCCTATTGAGACGTCCACAATGAACATATCAAATGGCTTACCTGCATTTATTTTGCTTCTTCTGAAGCCCCTTAAAATAATAGTTTTTTGATTTTTTTTTTTTTTTTACAATGTGAACTGGCAAGAGCAGATATATTAGAAGAGGAAAAGGGAGCTCACTAGTACCTGCAAGATAAGGGGATGGATGACCCTGGGGGAGTGTTTCATACTTAAAACACTTATGGCCCTAGCTAAGTGAGCATCCTAGCCATCTCCAGCCCTATGAGCCATCCAGAACGAGGTCAGACACTGCATAGCAGAGATGAGCCACCCGTCATCTCCAAGGCACCCCACCTGAAATCCTAACCCTCAGAATCTACGCATGACAAAATGTTGTCATTTTACCATAATGGGAATAGTAAGGGATAGAGCACTCTGAAAGTGAGGTCTCCTGATGAAAAGAATGGAACTGACAGGAGACTTTATAGGTGCAAACTCTTGGCAAAAGAAACACTATTCAAGGAATTATGATAGAATAAGTAAAAATGGTAAAATCGAAAAGTAAAGATAAGTACACAGAAAACTATGCTAATGGGGGGAACATTAGTTAATTACTAACTCCAGGGAAAATAGAAGCTTATACAAGAAAGGAAGTAGGGGTGCCAGGAAGGCTCAATCAGTTAAACGTCCAACTTAATTTCGGCTCAGGTCATGATCTCAGGGTTGTGAGGGCACGTGCTGGGCATAGAGCTTGCTTGAGATTCTCTCTCTCTCTCCTTCCCTCTTTCAGAAAAAAAAAAAAAAAAGGAAATACAATTATAGTGACTACCTTGGCTCAACAATAAGTGAGTCTTACATAGTCATAGTGAGTAAACCTTGACTATTGCACTGAACC
Source organism: Mustela lutreola (assembly GCF_030435805.1). Classification (NCBI taxonomy): domain Eukaryota; kingdom Metazoa; phylum Chordata; class Mammalia; order Carnivora; family Mustelidae; genus Mustela; species Mustela lutreola. The sequence goes on along the minus strand of NC_081304.1, from coordinate 46,325,270 downwards.
AAAAACGTGATGCTAACGTAAGGATATACTGCGAACTATGTGATCCCAAGTCTTGGCAGAATTCCTGTACACCTTCAGAGAGAAGGAGCCCCAGCTCCTCATCCCCGGCACAGGCATGTATTAAACCACCCATGCTAAGGAACCACCCAGCTATTGGCATTGGGGTTACCCCTGCCGTCCCAGAGGGGTTCGGCCTCCCTAGTCAGCAGTCACTCCAACTCCACTCCCAGACTCTGCCTCTAACTCTGGACTTTTCTGGATACATTATTAGCAACATGACAGTCAGAGAGTTTCATCATTGGTTTATACTACTGAGTCTCAGTGGAGACAGACCATAGAATTTCAAGGTAAATATGCATGGTCTTTCCAATTAATAATGTTATTACCAATCTCTGAAAGCTTCATTCACTAGAAGGACAAATGCTTGGAACTGTTTTCCAATACCCAGAAAGAGCGCAAGGCCCATCCTCATTCTTGCCCTTTCTTGTTTGTGACCGTGGTCCAAGATTGGGAGATGAACGCCCAGGGAAATGGGGTCCACCTGCAGCCAAGCAACCAAGCACAGCTGAGTCCGCCCCGAGGGACCAGGGCTACGATCTCACCTTACCAACATGCTCCAACCCAACCTACAGAACCCAATGCTGAGGAACCAAACCAGTGACACCAGAAGTCTTGTCTCCTCCTTAGCATCAGCTTCTTTCTCAGGGACATTAGGAAAAAAGGATAGGATAACTGTGCATGCCTCTGGGGATACACTGGAAAATACCAGGCAGTATCCTATGGCTGGAAGGCTCAGAAAAAGGACCTGGTTACCTGGAACACCAAGTGATCCAAGATCTCCAAGTGATGAACACAAACTCACTCCCCTAGCCAGGCCGACCTCCTAACTCAGTGAGAACAGAGGGCCTTAATGAGCCACCTCTGTCCGCCCACGCCCCTTCCCTGGTCTCCGGCGTACACCCTGACCACTGGGCCAGCCCCCAGCAGAGTGACTGGCACTGAATGAACTCAGCAGTGACTAAGCAAATGAGAAGCTCACAGACCCTCAGAACTAGAGGGCTAACTCAGAGCAGCAGGGGACAGGCCAATGTTCTCTCCACTGCAATTTGGTCTGTCCACCCTTGTGGCTTTGACTGACCTCAACTCCCTGTTCAAGAGTCACAGGCAAAGTTAACCTATTCCCCACTAGTTTGATCCAAGCTCGTGTCATTGCCTCGACCTTGGATCACTCCTCTGGACAGGGATGGTAGACATAATAAAAGTATCCTTCAGGGGTGCCTCGGTGGCTCAGTGGGTTAAAGCCTCTGCCTTCAGCTCAGGTCATGATCCCAGGGTCCAGGGATGGAGCCCCGAATCAGGGTCTCTGCTCAGCAGGGAGCCTGCTTCCTCCCCACCTCCCCCTCTGCCTGCCTCTCTGCCTACTTGTGATCTCTCGGTCAAATAAATAAATAAAATCTTTAAAAAAATAAATAAAAGTATCCTTCAGCATCATCCTCATCTTCATCCTAATAGCAGCTAGTATTGATCTAGTACAATGCAAAGCTCTCAACATGCATTATTTAATCTTTTCTACGACCCTATGAGTTAGGTACAGAATTATGTTCCTGTTTTACAAACAAAGAAACTGAGGCTCAGAGAGGTTAGGTGACTTATGGACGGCCCTAGAGCAATTAAGTGGCAAAGCTAGCAATCCAAGGGACCCTGGATGGCAAGTTATAAAAGGCCCCTCACCCTGGCAACCCCGGTCTCTGGGAACTGGCAGCTCAGGCAGTAGGAGCAGCCATTAAACTCTGCTGGGAAAAGGGTGGTTCCAGATCCCTGAGGGCTCTCTCTTGGACCAACCAGATGTCCAAGAGCTATGCAGCTTGGGAAGAGTGCCTGATATGAGTTATTTTTGGTTTTTTGGTTTTTTAAAAGAATGTTATTTTTCATTTGCTAAATCCCTACAGAAGTATCTTTTTTTTAAGTTTGTTTGTTTGTTTGTTTTGACAGAGATCACAAGTAGGCAGAGAGGCAGGCAGAGACAGTGAGGAGGAAGCAGGCTATCCACTGAGCAGAGAGCCCGATGTGGGGCTCGATCCCAGGACCCTGAGAATGACCCAAGCCAAAGGCAGAGGCTTTGAGCCACTGTGCCACCTAGGCATCCCCAGAAGTATCTTTTAAATACAAATAAGCGGGATACCTGGGTGGCTCAGCAGGTTAAGCCTCTGCCTTTAGCTCAGGTCATGGTCTGAGGGTCCTGGGATTGAGCCCCACATTGGGCTCTCTGTTCGGCAGGGAGCCTGCTTCCCCCTCTCTCTGTGCCTGCCTCTCTGCCTACTTGTGATCTCTCTCTCTGCCAAATAAATAAATATATAAATAAAATGTTTTTTTGAAAACAAATAAATAAATAAATACAAATAAGCTATCCTGGATTGTTTCAAAGAACACCACCAAGTGAGAGACTGTCACTCCATTTCTGAATTTTACATTTTTATTATAAATATCAATGCATATTCATGGGGCACGGGGAATCCTAAGAACCCAGAGGCATCTAATGAAGTGTACTGGGTGTGGGGAAGGGCCTGCCACATCTGCTTCCTGCAGCCCATCAAACCAGAGCACGCGAGGCCTCAGGGAGCAGACCCAGCACCTGCCACAGGGAATCAGGGCTGAGAAAAGGCTGCTGTTCTGGCTCTCCTGCTGCGTCACTTCCAGCTGCCATGGTCACGTATGTGACAAGATGATGCATCAATGTCAATAACGCTGGAAGGGTCTGTCCACAGAAACAGCATCATTCTCCCCAGGAGGCATGAAGTCGGCCTCGACAGGCAGCTGGGGCCACCAAGAATTAAGTGTCTCTGTCTGGGGCCTCTGTTGCCCTCCCCCAGATCTACTCCCTGCCCCAGCTGGCCAGACCAAACAGTGAAAGGAAAAGGCCACACCTAGGCCAGCCACAAAAAACCCTCCAGTGACTGAGCGCTGCTGCAGCCTCTGGACTCAGAACTGAAGAGCATTCGGCGGGACGCAGAGGACACGCAGGCTCCTCCTGCTAGAAGAGCAGGTCCCAACTTTAGGACTCTGTGGGGTACCTGGGCCCTTGCTGGCCGGCCTCCCGTGTGCGCCTACACATCACTCAATCACTCTTGGCTGAATGAACTGAAGAGCTGTAGGGCCATGTTGGGCCAGTGTCCCACGTGAAAACACGATGAAAACCTTCCAGCCAGGTGCTCCATGGAATGTGTCTAGCGGAAGGCCAGGCTGTGCGTGCTTGGAGGGCAGGAGTCTCTAAACAGCCCACAGGGCCCAGGGCCAACAGCCTTCCCTGCAGGCCTTCAAAAACTGTCAATACTGAAACTTTTTACTGTCTAGCAACTGGTACTGATGACCTTTCTTATCACCTTCTCTGCCAAGCACAGTTCCATGAAGATGATGGAGACAAGGAGCTATGTTTTCATCTTCTACACAGATAAGACGGCTGACACTCGGGAAACACAGCTCGTTCCTGGAGGGACCAGAACCCAAACACAAGAATTTTGATGGCATAACCTGTGGCCTGAGCCATCCTGTTTCTGCACAGAGTGAACGAGCAGGCAAAGGAAAGAAAGAATGGAAGCAAAGACAGAGGCAGCCCCTCTGCCCCCTGCCCCCACCACCTTCTGGCAGCAAAGCCAGGAACTCGCCAATCTTCATCTTTCCAGCTCGGTCAGGGTCCTGCCATACGAGCATGGCTCTTACTCACACTGCAAACTCCAAGTATCTGAGGACAACACCCTGTGCTCCTTACACACACATCCCCCACAAGCCTCCAACAGCGCAGAACAGTTAAGTTACCCCTCTTGCTAAGCAAGGTCACAGCCATGTGCTTGTTAGCATAGCACCTGGCGCTGTTGCAAGGTTCACCCGGCTCTGCTTAAGCCAGGAACACAAGCCACCAGGCAGAAGCGGCCCCCAGCAAATCCTCCCTAGGATCCCCACACTCTCCCTGGAGAGAAGAGAGCAGGCAGAGAAGACCACAGTCCACACAGACCAGGAGTGACTTCAGTAGCCTGTCTAGCTTTGCCACTGCTCAGAGGCTAGCTCAGGTCTCCAGTCCCTCCAGTCCCCTGCTGGTCTTCCGGGGTCCCTCTCTGGACCATAAGGTGAGCAAATGGCCACCCACCCATCTATCTGGGTCAGAGCCTCTGAGGCTGGGCTGACAAGGCCCCAGGCTGCAAGGCAGTAGCCTGGGATTTTCCGCCAGTAGCCCCAGGCGGCATGGAGCTCACTAATGCCCAAAGCTCAAAAGCCAACTCCCAAGGGAGGCAGCCACTTTACCCTGCTCAGAGCTGCAGATGGACTAGATGAATGAGATTTTTTTTAAGTGTGTTTGTTTTACAGATTTACAGAACAGGGACAGGGGGAGGGGCAGGGGAACCAAGCAGAGGATGAAAAGGGAAAAGAGAGAAAAAAGACAGGGTGGACAAAGGAGAAAGAGAGAAAATGGAAGCTTTCCCAAGCTTCCCAGTCAAAAGACACTTCCCTCCCCATCTAGCTACCATTCATGAGTTAAAAGGCCGCACAGCTGGAGAAGCCCCAGCAGGTTGGGGGTGGGGCGGGGGGCCGGGGAGGGGGGGACACCCAGAGCCGGGGCCTGCGGCAGGAACATCCATGAGCACCACTAGAAGGGCTGGGCCAGGTCTTTCTGGGTCCTCCCGGGCTCTCTGAGCTCTCCCTGAGTGTCCCTGGAGGAGCAGTTTCAGGTGGCATGACCTGTACACAGGAGTGCTTTTGGCCCAAGGCTGGAGACCTCAGAAAAAGTTTGGTATCCTCAGAGCTGCCTGTCCAGCCCCCCACTGCCCCCACAGGCTTAGACCCTCCCCCAAAAGGCCATTCTCTCCAACTCTCACCCCACCGCCACATGGTCTCCTGAGGCAGGAGACCTTGAAAGGAAGAGAGGATGGAGATGGTCCAGAGCAGGGAGCTCTGTAACCCTGCACCCCCCTCAGAAGAGGGGCTGCTAGGCCTCTCTTCACCCCTCCCCTCTGAGACGAAGGACACTATCGGGGAGCAGTCATGGGAAAGGCCCCCAGTAAAAGCACAAAGAGCTTCAAAGGCCCCATTTCTCCTCTTGAGGAACCTGGTGCTCAGTGAGTACCCACTATGTGCCAACATCCAGGGACATGATGTGACGAAGTCATGCTGGAGCCCCTCTTCCCCACCCAAGACCTCTAATGCATCACTAAGTCCTCACCACCTCCTAGATTGGTTCTAATTCTTCCACCCCACTGTCTCCCGTCACCTATCAATCTCTCACCCGGACAACGGCACTCCCATCCTAATCCCTCTCTGCCCACGACACCCCTCCGTCTATTCTCCAGGGAGCAGACACAAGGATCTTTCTAAAGTGAAAAGCTGATCATACCCACCAGGATAGCCATAATTTTTTTTAAGGTGCAGCCTCTTTAAAGATTTTATTTGTCAGAGAGAGACAGAGAGAGCATAAGCAGGGGGGAGGGGCTGGGAAAGGGGCAGAGGGAGAAGCAGGCTCCCCACTGAGCAAGGAGCCTAACGTGGGACTCGATCCCAAGACTTTGGGATCATGACCCGAGCTGAAGTCTGACTTAACCTATCCTCCAAAAGTTAAACCCAGAATTACCATATGACCCAGCAATTCCATGCCTAGCAACATACCCAAAAGAACTGAAAACACACGTTCAAACAAAATCTTGTACATGAGGGACGCGTGGGTGGCTCAGTGGCTTAAAGCCTCTGCCTTCTGCTCTGGTCATTGTCCCAAGGTCTTGGGATCAAGCCCCACATCGTGCTCTCTGTTCAGCAGGGAGACTGCTTCCTCCTCTCTCTCTGCCTGCCTCTTCGCCTACTTGTGATCTGTCAAATAAATTAAAAAAAAAAAAAAAAAAAAAAACTTAAAAAAAAATCTTATACATGAATGTTCGCAGCAACATTATTTACCATAGCCAAAAGGTGGAAATAACCCAAATGTCCATCAGCAGATGAACAGATCAATAAAATACAGTACATCCACACAAATGTTATTCAGCCTTTAAAAGGAAAGATGTGCCGACACACACCGTCACACGGATGAACATGAAAACATTACAGCAAGTGAGAGAAGCAAGTCACAAAAGATCACAATATGACGGGATCCCATTTAAAGGAAATGTCCAGATAGGCAAATCCAGAGACGGAAAGCAGATGGGTGGTTGATTAGGGTAGTGGAAAAGAATGGGAGTGACTGCTGCTGGGGACAGAGCTTCTGTCTGGTGATGAGAGAGTTCTGGAGAAGAATGGTGGTGTTGGGTGCACCACACCACGAATGTAATTAATGCCACCTAAACTGTACACGTTAAAATGGCTAAAACGGTAACTTCCATGTAGAACCCAGAGTAAGAAAATGAAAGTGAAAACCCAGTACAAAGTAATAATGGCACCCTCCTTTCAATGGCTTACCTCAACCACTAGGACCAAACCCAACTCAACATGCCCTCAAGGAAGGGCCCCTTATCTGGGCCCATCCAGCTCACCTCACCCCTTCACTTCCTCTCCTCACCTGGGACCCGCGCCCCCTATTGACAAAACCTGTCAGCTCATCCACTGGGCCCCTCTCACTCATACCAGAGCCCCCTGTGAGGACCTTCCTGCTTGCCCACACCCCCTCTCCAGACTTAGTCCACCTGGGTCCCCGCCAGAATGTCCCTTCCTTAAGATGATGTGCCAACCCCAGGTTGGGGCCCTGTGCTCCCCGCTGCCACAGCACAGCATCCCATGTCCCAGCACCCAGCCCCTTTGCTGCAATGACCTGCTGGGAACCCATCTTGCCCCCTGGACTAAGAGCTCCATTACGGCAGGCATCAGGCCTGCCTCATCCCCACTGGATCCTCAGCACCAAAGTACGATAGCAGACATGGATGGACAGATGGACGATACCCCCAGGAAGTTTACAGTCAAGCTCAGAAGGGAAGAGTAAATGGACGAGAGGCCAGCTGGAATGCATGGGCACCAGCACGGCTGTGATTCACAGTAAGGGAGATCGTGGGGACTGATGTAAATGGTGGCGGGGGAGTTGGGGGTGGGTATTCAAGCCAAGGAGATGGATGGAGAAGAAACCGGGACCATCAGTGTGAGAAGTATATGGATCTGGGGCCAAGCCAGGCACTTGCAGAGGGGCAGGGAGGGAGGGAGTGGCCAGCATCCATCCTGACTGCACACAACCTCTGAGAGCCTCTGGGCTCAGCATGTCATGTACAACAACTCACTGACCCTCATGACCACCAACATTATTACCCCATCATGCAGATGCAAAAACCAAGGTCCAGAGAGGTAAAGCGCCTTGCCTAAGTTCACCCAGCTAAGTGGGATCTCAGACCAGGTTCGCTTGAGTGCATGATGGGGCTCCAAGGCAGCAGAACACCCAATGTCCTAGGACAGGCAGGACAGGCAGGACTCGAGGCTGTCACCCCCTCTTCAAGAACCAGAGCTGTGTGGTCGCCCTCATGTGCCCCAGACTGGCCACTGCCTTCAGGAAAAGGCTCCTGCTCATTTCCTTTGCAAAGCTATTAAACCCTCAAGGTCAGAATAGTACTGGATTAATGTGGGGAAGAAAACATCTGCCCCACATCCCATCAGGTATCTTAACCAATGCCCTGGCTTTGCAACTGATCTTTCATGGAAGTAATACAACTTCCAAAAGCAAGGGTTCCCTCAGCCCTGATGTCCCTTGGTGTAGCCTCTCCCCCACTCAGTCTCACCTATACGGGGGCTGCCTGTGGCGTTCCTGTGAGGACTCCCCACTGTCTGTCTCCCGCTCGGGCATCTCCTCTGAGCTTCAGACCCCAATGCAAACTGAACATCTCCACTTGGGATCTCACTAGTCTCAAAATCAACATGCCCAGAAGTGATGTCATTTCCCCCCCACCAGTTCCTCCTCCCAAGTTCTGTCTCCCAAACAAAGGCACTGAGCACTCCTGACTCCTTCTCCTGCCTTAGGCCTGATATCCATCCCCTAATAGACAAGGTGTGTCATGGACCAGCAGCAGGAGCATCATCTGGAAGCTGGCCTAAATGCAGGTTCTCAGGCCCACCCCAGACCGGCCAATGGGAATCTGCATTTTGACAAGATGACCATGTGAGCTACACACACAGTAAAGTTTGAGAAGTACAGCTCTAACAATCCATGATCCCTTCATTCTGCCTCCTGCATTCCTCCCAGGTCCATCAATGTCCCTCTATCCCTCCCCCACCATCATCTCAAAGCCATTGGTTAGGACATCTTCCTAACCAATCCCCACAATCCCACTCTTGTCCCACTCCAATAACTTTTTCCCAGGAGCTTGAGTGACCCTTCAAAATGTAAATCTGATCATATGAGCCTGCTGCATAAGGCCTTGAAATGTCATCCTATTACCCTCACTATGAAAACCAAATTTCTTTCATTCAATCACTCAATTTTTATTGAGCATCTTCTACGTACCTGGCACTGTTCTAGGCAATGGAGAGAGAAGAGTGAACAAAACAGACAAAAACCTCTGCCCTGTGGAGCTCGTATTCTAGTGGAGGAAAGAGATAATAAAAAGTTTAAATAAATAAATGAAAATAAAAATTTTAAATAAGAAGCCTATCAAGTGATGACAAACGCTAGGAGGAAAAATAAAGCACAGAACAGTTTGCAATTCTAACTGGGGTCATCAGAGAAGCCCGCAATGAGAAGATGACATCAGAGAGAAGATCCGAAAGCAGCCAGGAAGCAAGGAGGGAGGGTGGCTGGGGAAAAGCATCCCAGGGAAAAGTAACAGCAAGCACAATGATCCTGAAGCAAAAGCATACCTTAGCTGAGAGGCCGGTATGGCCAGTGAAGAGAGAACAAAGAGTAAAGAATAGGAGCAGAGGGCAAAGAAATCACAGGGAGCCTGTGACCAGGGTCAGAACGCTAGCTTCGACCCTGAAGAAACAGGAAGCCACGGAAGGCAGAGCTGTGAGCAGAACAGAGATGTGACCTGACTTACAGGTTCAAAAGATCACCCAGACTGCAGTGTTGAGAACTGTAAGGGGGCAAAGCTTGGGAGCAGGGAGGCCCGCTAAAAAGTCACCTCGATTGCACAGGGTGAGAGCGACCAATGGGCTGCACCGCGTTGATGGTTACAGAGATGATAGGAGGTGGTCAGACTCTGGATGAGTACAAAGGTACAGCCAACAGGATTTGACAGATCGGATGTGGCGAATAAGAACAATCCAGAGAAGTCAAGGGTGACTCCAAGAGTTTGGTCTAAGAGACTGAGCTGGGGAAGGCCACAGGAGGGATGAGTAGGGAGTTAGAGAGAGAGCAGGAATTTCACTGTGCACCTGCCACTTCGGGAATGCCTTTCAGACACCGAGGGGGATCACCACTGAGGGAGACAGAGAAGAGGAAAGAGCCTGGGCACAACCCATGCAGGTCCGAGGAAGAGGAGGAGGGAGGATTAAGCTGTGTCAAATGACTAAGCAGAGGGCAAAAAGGCAGCCATGAGGTGTGATGGGGAGCAAAGCCAAAGAAGGTCTTCTGGAAGCTTCGCCATGAAGGTGATCAGCGAGAGCAGTGGCTGCAGGTGCATATGGGGCTGAGGGAAGTCAGCGCTCATTGGTTTGCCATGGCAACTGATGTGGGAAACAAAGGCAGAAGAAAAATTATTACATATCCTTACTACTTGCAGCCCATTGACAAGTCCTTGAAAGAGGCAGAGTGGCTGTCCTCTAGGGACTCAGCTGCCTTGACGCTGATTCTTTGCTAAGAGCAAAGGCAATCTTAGCCCGACCCTCCAGGATCCTGCAAGTCTGCTTAAACATATAAAAATTCCTTCAGGGGCACCTGTGTGACTCAGTGGGTTAAAGCATCTGCCTTCGGCTCGGGTCATGATCCCAGGGTCCTGGGATCGAGCCCCACATCGGGCTCTCTGCTTAGCAGAGAGCCTGCTTCCCTTCCTCTCTCTGCCTGCCTCTCTGCCTACCTGTGATTTCTGTCTGTCAAATAAATAAATAAAAATCTTTTTTAAAAAATTCCTTCAGAGGGCGCCTGGGTGGCTCAGTGGTTAAGCCGCTGCCTTCGGCTCAGGTCATGATCTCAGGGTCCTGGGATCGAGTCCCGCATCGGGCTCTCTGCTCAGCAGGGAGCCTGCTTCCTCCTCTCTCTCTCTCTGCCTGTCTCTCTACCTACTTGTGATTTCTCTCTGTCAAATAAATAAATAAAGTCTTTAAAAAAAAAAAAAAATTCCTTCAGAAACTTCCTTTATCTCTACCCACCCCACCCCAAGATACACATTGGCAAATCATCCCCCAAGCATAGGACCCACCAATATACATTGGAAGGGTCTCATGACTGAGGATTTACCAAACAGTAATAAATGACCTTTTCCCAACAAGAACTAGACCCCTCAGGATCCTGGAAACCTTGTTTCCAAAATATTTGGAAGGCTTATGCCATCCCTAACTCCCTCCCAACTGGACAGTGTATAATGGGCCACTCCTCACAACCCCAGCCCAGCTCTTGCTGTCCACAGGCCCTGTCCCCGTGCTTTAATAAAACCACCTTTTTGCACCAAAGATGTCTCAAGAATTCTATCTTGGCCATCGGCTCCAAAGCCTAATGTCTTTCCTACATCAGCTGCCTCATTTTCTCCAGTTTCAAACCTTCAGGTTTGGACCTCTCAGCTAGTTCAGGCTCTGCCCGTCTGGGGTGTGAACCTGAACTGTTTTTTCTCCCTTCTCCTAGCTCACCCTCTTTCCCTGGCAGGGCATTTATTCTCCAGCTTCCAACCCAACCACCTGGGGCCACTGGGAGGATAAGGTAAAAGTTAAACTCTCCCCAGGAAATGAAAAGACCTAATTTTCCCCAGACAGGAGCTATAAATTTTTCTGAAATTCCAACCATTCCTCCCTTTGAGTCCAGACTGTTTTCAGTCTTCACAAGTCTCCATTAAAATGCAAATGTTCCAACCAGTGAGAGGGAAGGTGGTAAGGCTCTCCTGGCTATCCTGCCCTTCCTCCAGAGCTAACTCACAGGGGGAGGCCCACCATTCCCAGGCATCATTCTTTATCCCTAACGTCTCTATATAGATCCTAGATATCAACCTTTTGTCTGTACTGTCATTTGCAAATATCTTCTCCCATTCCCTGGGTTGCCTCTTTGTTTTCTTGACTGTTTCCTTTGCTGTGCAGAAGCTTTTGATTTTGATGAAGTCCCAAAAGTTTATTTTCGCTTTTGTTTCCTTTGCCTTTGGAGACATATCTTGAAAGAAGTTGCTGTGGCTGATATCGAAGAGATTACTGCCTATGTTCTCCTCTAGGATTCTGATGGATTCCTGTCTCACGTTGAGGTCTTTTATCCATTTTGAGTTTATCTTTGTGTATGGTGTAAGAGAATGGGAGTTTCATTCTTCTACATATAGCTGTCCAGTTTTCTCAGCACCATTTATTGAAGAGACTGCCTGTTTTCCACTGTATATTTTTTCCTGTTTTGTCAAAGATTATTTGACCATAGAGTTCAGAGTCCATATCTGGGCTCTCTACTCTATTCCACTGGTCTATGTGTCTGTTTTCATGCCAGTACCATGCTGTCTTGGTGATCACAGCTTTGTAGTAAAGCTTGAAATCAGGTAACGTGAAGCCCCCAGCTTTATTTTTGTTTTTCAACATTTCCTTAGAGATTCGGGGTCTCTTCTGATTCCATACAAATTTTTGGATTATTTGCTCCAGCTCTTTGAAAAATACCGGTGGAATTTTGATCGGAATGGCATTAAAAATATGGATTGCTCTAGGCAGTATAGATATTTTAACAATGTTTATTCTTCCGATCCAAGAGCATGGAATGGTCTTCCATCTTTTTGTGTCTTCTTCAATTTCTTTCATGAGTGTTCTGTAGTTCCTCGGGTACAGTTCCTTTACCTGTTTGGTTAGGTTTATTCCAGGATCTATAAAGAACTCCACAAACTCAACACACACAAAACAGACAATCATATAAAAAAAATGGGCAGAAGATACGAACAGACACTTTTCCAATGAAGACATACAAATGGCTATCAGAAACATGAAAAAATGTTCATCATCACTAGCCATCAGGGAGATTCAAATTAAAACCACACTGAGATACCACCTTACACCAGTTAGAGTGGACAAAATTAGCAAGACAGGAAACAACATGAGTTGGAGAGGATGTGGAGAAAGGGGTACCCTCTTACACTGTTGGTGGGAATGCAAGTTGGTGCAGCCACTTTGGAAAACAGTGTGGAGATTCCTCAAGAAATTAAAAATAGATCTTCCCTATGACCCCGCAATTGCATTACTGGGATTTACCCCAAAGATACAGATGTCGTGAAAAGAAGGGCCATGTGTACCCCAATGTTTATAGCAGCAATGGCCACAGTCACCAAACTGTGGAAAGAACCAAGATGCCCTTCAGCGGACGAATGGATAAGGAAGATGTGGTCCATATACATTATGGAGTATTATGCCTCCATCAGAAAGGATGAATACCCAACTTTTGTAGCAACATGGACAGGACTGGAAGAGATTATGCTGAGTGAAATAAGTCAAGCAGAGAGAGTCAATTATCATATGGTTTCATTTATTTGTGGAGCATAACAAATAGTATGGAGGACAAGGGGAGATGGAGAGGAGAAGGGAGTTGGGGGAAATTGGAAGGGGAGGTGAACCATGAGAGACTATGGACTCTGAAAAACAATCTGAGGGTTTTGAAGGGGCGGGGGGTGGGAGGTTGGGGTAACCAGGTGGTGAATATTAGAGAGGGTACGGATTGCATGGAGCACTGGGTGTGGTGCAAAAACAATGAATACTGTTACGCTGAAAAGAAATTTAAAAAAAAAAAATCCCTAACATCTCATGCAACCTTCAGAATATTGACTCTTTTATTATCTATACTTCACAAATGACTAAACCAATCCTCTAGAAATGAAGCCATTTACCCACAGTCCCAGAGCTACAAAGTAGCTACGGCAAGATCTGAACACAGGTCACCTGACTCCAGAGCTCACACTCTGTGAGGTTTCTATATTTATTTTTTTTGTTTTTCCACTCTTTTGGTCTGTTGACTTTTTTTTTACTCTTAAAATTGTGGGGGGCGCCTGGGTGGCTCAGTGGGTTAAACCGCTGCCTTCGGCTCAGGTCATGATCTCAGGGTCCTGGGATCGAGTCCCGCATTGGGCTCTCTGCTCAGCAGGGAGCCTGCTTCCCTCTCTCTCTCTCTGCCTGCCTCTCTTCCTACTTGTGATTTCTGTCTGTCAAATAAATAAATAAAATCTTTAAAAAAAAATTGTGGTAAAATATACACCAAATTTCCTAGCTTGACCACTTTAAAGTATACAATTCAGTGACTGGTTCAATACATTACCACAAAGGAGGGTCTGGTTCTGAAACTTGCCTATTACCCCAAAAGGAAACTGATACATTGATTTTTGAGTAATACTTGAATGTAGTTCAAAATCCACAATTTATTTGATGGTATAAGGTGAAAGGCATGGTCTTATCCTTGTCCCAATCCGTCCAGCTCTCCACCCCCAACCCAGTGAAATGGTTTCTACACGTCCTTCTCCAGTTTATGCAAATATAACCCAACATAACAACCCTATTTTCCCCCTTTTCTACACACACACACACACACACACACACACACACACACATAAAAATAGTACATTGTACATTCCATTCTGCACCTTGCTTTCTTTACTCCAAGTATCTTGGGAGAACTTTATCTTGGTCCATAGAAAACGTCCTTATTCTTTTTCAAATAACACAGCAGTCCAGTGCCCAGTTCACTATCACTAGGCATTTGGTGGTTTCCAATGTCTCACTATTTCAACTAATACTGCAATGAATGATCTTGTATAATACTGTTCCACACATGTGGAAATACAGGTGCTGGATAAATTCCCAAAGGCAGATCTCTGGTTCAAAGGGGATATGTGCATGCATAATGGTTGCCAAACTGTACTGCTCATGGGATGGTCTCAATCCATCTTTCATTAAATTGGTATGAGAGTGAGGGCCCACATGCCCACTCTCCAGTTCGCCAGGGCTGGAACCAACACCAAGGCAACTTCGGATTCTGGTTTCTGCCCGCCCAACTCACTTTATCCCTTCATCTGATAATGAAACTCTCCACCTTTACTTCAGAGAGCTGATCCTCTCGCAGTGGAAAGGATGTTTACAGTCACAATACTCACACCAGCCGCAGGAATAAGCCCCTGACTCAGATATAATGAGCCCCTGACTCAATCATAAACCCCCAACCCCACCTGCACACATAGATTAATGCAGAGATCAGCGTGTGATCCAAGCCAATCAGCACTCCTTGGGGGTTGTCTAACTGGAGCTGGTAGAAAGGAGGGGTTTTTTTGCTCTCTGGAGGGAAAAGCATTAAAATGTTAAGCCCACAGTGGTCTGTAACCATGGTTTCAACATCATATGTAGAGATGACCCAAGAGAATGCAGTCAACACAAAGAGAGACAGAGACACAAAAGACAGAATCAAGAGACTGCTCAAAAGTCCTGGATCCAGCTGTTCCTGAGGCCCAGACTTTTCTATAGATGGGTTATGATTGCCAATAAATCCCCTTATTTTTGTTTGATTAATTCAACCTGGGCTTCTGTCACTTGCCCCCAAGAGTCCTGACTAATATACTGTATCTAAAGTATAATCCCAATTTTGTTATAAAACAAAAAAAAAACAGATGTAGATGCAGATGTAAATACACTGTGTGGGAGGATATATGTTTAGGGAGAAAAAAGACCAGAAGAAAATATATTAAATGTTAATAGTGGTTATCTCTGCAATCCCCCATCTGGGATTGCAGATGACTTTTATTTTAGTCTTTGTACTTTTCTGTGTTTTCCAAATTTTCTGCAAAGAACATGGATTTTAAAAATATAATAAACATTTCTTTAAAAAAAATCAGATGGGCAAGAAGCAGCCCAGAAAATGCTCAGAGGAAGGTTCTAAGCTCATGCAAAGGGACAGCAGAGAGGTCCAACCCTGAGGCCTGCTCCGTGGGGACAGCAGATGCTGGAGTGGCTGTTCCCCATCTCAGGGCTGGCTAGCAGGTCACTGAAGGCATCCATGTTGTTGACACTAAACCCAAGCCTTCCATCGTGTGGCCACAGGCTCTGGTCTGTGCCCAAAGGTCAGCTCAGAGCCAAGACTCTTCTCTCCACATTCCTCCTGGAACCCAAGCTGAGCCCCCAGAAGTCCTCACCCACCCAGTACCAGTCCCCTTGGCCTCCAAGGAACACCCTACAAGGCACTGGCAAACACCTGTCCATGAGTCCTCAGCAGCAGGAACAGAAAAGACTGGGCTAAAAGGAGAGCTCACACAAGGTGGTCCACTCTCTCCAGAGCCTTCTCCCTTATCAACACAGGACCAATGGAGAAGGGGGGGTTGGACTTGGAAGGACAAAGGTCTTGGGGACCGTCAACTTCAGAACATGGCCTATAGAGGAGAGCAGCCCTTGCTTCCCAGGAGTCCCAGGACACTCTGGCCCCAAATATATCTGGGTTTTCATAGAGACCAGACTAGAGCTAGCCCCACCTGCCTGCCCCATCTCTGACCAAGGAAACACTCTCTTTTATCTTTTTTACATATTAGGGTCTGAATAAGATGTTTTCCTTTTACCATAGCCATTTCTGAGTATGCAGTTCAGTGGCATTCAGCATTACACAGCCATCGAAGCCATCCATTTCCAGAATCTTTTCATCATTACCAAAAGAATTTCTAATCCACTGAACAATAACTCATGGGGTGCCTGGGTGGCTCAGTGGGTTAAACCTCTGCCTTCAGCTCCAGTCATGATCTCCTGGGATCAAGCCCCGCATTGGGCTCTCTGCTCTGTGGGGAGCCTGCTTCCCCCTCTCTCTCTGCCTCCCTCTCTGCCTCCTTGTGATCTCGCTCTCTATATCAAATAAATAAATAAGATATTTAAAAAATAATAATAACTCTTCCCCACACCCTGTTAACTCTATTCTACTTTCTGTCTCTATGCTTTCATCTATTGCTAAGTACATTGTACAAATGAAACCAAGCAACTTCTGTCCTGTGTCTGGCTTCATCACTTAGCTTAATGTTTTCCAGGTTCGTAAATGGTGGATTGGAATTCCATTCCATTGTACAGCTGAATAATATTTTGTATGGATATGCCACATTTTGTTTATCATCCAGTCCCCTGCAGAAGGACACTTGAGTAGCTCCCACTTTTATCTGTTCTGAGTAATATTGCTATAAACATGGGTGAGCAGATAATGTTCAAGTCCTTGCAATCCACAAGTAAAATCATTCATTAGCCCTACTCCTATTTCACAGATAGGGAAACTGAGGACCACAGTCTGAACACCATGTACCTTCAGGATCATACACAGTACTACCTCCCCTTGGTTTTTTCCCTGAGGCTTCAGGCTGCCCCTCCACCCTGCTGCAGTCATTTCCTTGTAATCTAGGGGTCCCTACCTCTCATATCCCTGAGATCTCTGCTGGGCCTGGGCCTCCGGCAGGAGAATGGATCATGGAGAGTCCACCAGGACCTTGGGACCAAGAGCACCCATCGGCTAGATGGCCAGAGGAAGAGGCAATCTAAATGGAAGGAATCCAGAGTTTCCAGATTGAGGGGGAAATGAGCCCCACAAAGCAACAGCAAAAGAGGACGGGGAAGCATCATTCAACCCCAAAGCTGAGCAGCAACCCTGAGCAATGCCAGGCCATTCTCCCAGACAAGGTTTCACTCAGTCACACATCTGACTGCCTCAATGTTCACAATGGACTCTTGGGAAAGGGGTCCCAAGGAGTGTGTTTGATAACGTTGGGGATCCAACAGGCTATGTCAGGGAAGAGAGAACACCTCACCCATCAGAGGCAGAAGGGGGCATCTGGGAGAGTGCTAGCCCCTGCAGCAACCAACCAAGTGGACAAGACTGAGCAAAGACCAACACCAGTGAAGCCACCAGGGCCAGCAGAGTGGACAGCTCCTGGGTTTTCCTGACCAGTGTCCATTCCCTGGTCTACTGACAGCAACACATCGAATGTCCCTAGGTGACCTGCCCCTCCTTTTTTCTCAGTCCAGGTGACACCATCCCTAGAACCAGGAGGGGACACAACACCCAGACTCAACTAATCAGCGTATCCAAGCCCTATAACCAAAGTTCAGGGATGGGCACATGAGCCACTGTGCCCAGTGTGAGTCATCCCTGGGACTCCTGCTAAAATTACTAGAAAACAGATTTGCTCTTCCTGTTGGTGTTGCTAAACTGGCAGAATGTAAGCCTGGCACAGCCATCATCTTTCTTTGTGGATAACCTAGCCCAGGATGAAGCCAATCCAAAAGAAAGAACAGCTCCGAGATGGGGAGAGAGAATGATTCCAGCCTTGGATCCAGTCATACCTGAATCTGTCCCCCATGAACCTTCCAATTACCTAAAGCAATAAAATTTCTCTCCTCCTTTAGGTTAATTAGGATTGGGGTCTCTTGCAACCAAAAGATTCCTGACTCATTTACCTAAACTGTCAGTCAGAAGAGTTATTTTGGGGGTACTACTACTCCAACTCAAAGACCCTCTAGCCCCAAACCTTCATAAGAAGAATTACAATAGAAGTTATTTCAACTGTAATGCTGACTAATTCTGTTTTTCTATGCCAACTAGGGTACCAAACTGCCACATGAGTTTGGGGGGGCAGGGAACAGAGAAGCCTAACCCGTCCTTCACTCCTTGGCATTTATAACCAACCACAAAGTAGCCTCAGGTGACCCTGACAGCCTCGTTTCCCTCTATTGCCCAATATGAAATCCACACCACAGTCTAACTGAGTTCTGAACAGGTCCCCTGCTCTCCCTACCTCTGTCCCTTTGCGTAGACTGTACCATTTAACTAGAATGTACTTCCCCACTTGATCTCTCTTCAGAAATGTTGTACAGTCGCCATGGCCCACCTTAAATGCCGCCAATCCCATGAAGCCCTCCTTGGGGGGGGGGGGGGTCCCTCTTTCTGTTGACCTCCAGAGTGCCAGAGTGTCTTATACCTCTTCTCCAGGACGCCCCATCTTCTGTATGGGGTTCACAGTATGTGTCTGGTTTCTCCTCTGGAGCACAGGTGGCTTAAGGCAGGGAGAGTATCTTACTCTCCTCCTGGACCCTGTTTGTCCAAGGACTGGTACACAGCTGGCACTCCACAAACATTGAGGGAAGTGACTTGAAACCACACAAATGAACATTTGGAGCACAGTCCGCTTCTAGGCAGGACTGCTGCCTGTGTTTGCATTCATGGAGGAGAAAGACAGGTGAATCCTGTAGGGATGGATGGGAATGCTTTCCAGAAAGGGAGGAGTGGGGCCAGAGGAACTAAGCTGTGAAAGCCAGGTGTCCCCATTCCCATGGCTTGCACCACAGGCTGTGTCCTGCCACCACGCGGTTGTGCCCTTGGGGGACCTTCTCAGCTATCAGTAACTGGCCTTTGTTGATGTCACACTCAAAAGCCCTTCCTGGCACATTGGAAGATCTCGTTTTCAGACAGCCTGTTTCAGTCATCTCTTGATTTACACACTCCTTCCATCTTTGCATCTCGGATTAAATCTTATTAAAATAAATGTTCTATTAAAATACAGATGGCACAGGTAACCCAGGCTCCAGCCCAGACCTTCCTGTTCTCATAGAGAAGCAGAAATTTCTGTTCTAATTAGCGAGGACGGCAGCCAAGAGCCCTTTCAGCTTATCTAAAGCCTGGTAAATCAGACTTTCCCCCAATCTAGCCTCCACTGCCCTCTCCCTTGCCCCAGCTTCAGCCGCATATTCAAAAGAAGCCCAGTTGCCTGAGAAACCAGTCCAATCTCTTCCTTAAAAAATAATGAGAATGTGTTCAGGTGCCATGATTCTTCAGGTTTTGAAGCATTTTCACACACCTGAGTGACATCATCATCCACCTCGTAGAGAGTGAAAGTCAAGGGCAGAGAGGTCAAGTAACTCAGCCGGGGTCACCATGAAATTGGAAATGGATGAAAAGGCACAGGGTTTGGCATCAGGCAGATCTGGGTTGGATTCCCAGCTCTGCTGTATGAGCTGGAGGACACTGAAAATGTCACCCCATTTGAACCTCAGCTTTCTCCTCTATGAAAAACATAGATGGTGATAGTAAGTGTGGTGCAGAGAACGGGATGCCTGAGCCCCAGGTGCCAGCCTCGTGCCATGCCCACCACAGACCCAACAGGAGCTCCCAGCCCAGTACTTCTCTCATGATTCCTGACTTTTTATACTGTTAACACATAACCTCCCATACTTCTGTTATTTTCCTTAGGGGTAATAAGGGAAGGAAAGGGAGGAGGAACATCTAAAGACAAATTAACAGCGGCCATTCTGCAGCCCACCTCCTGCAGGGAACCCTCACTTCCAATCACAATGGACCTGCCCCAAACCAAAGGCATTGAGGGCTGGAACCTGGCCCCATCTGGAGCTCCTGACCCCTGTGCTTCGCACACTGTACATCCAATCCCTGGGGATGGGGGAAGGGGCACGGGCACTGCCAGATGTGGCCAGGTGGTGGTGCAACGGTGAGCAGAAAGGGACCAATCCCACACTAAGCTGGGTGCTGAGAGTTTAGATGTGATGCAGAAAGAGAGGCCTAGCCAATGTTGCCAAAGCTTCTGATTTCTCAAGAGAAGACGGAAAAAACCACCGGTAACACAGAACCTTCCAATTTTAAAAAATATCCATTTAAAAGGGAAAAACGCATGTAGGCCTAATAAAGCCCTGGGAGAATGCGCAGGGTTGTGCACCTGTGCCATTCCCTGCTGTATCCCAGCACTCAGAACAGAGACTTCGTGAAGCTTTGAGGACTCGGCATGGGCCACATCCCACCTCGGCCTCATACACCTGGCAAACTCCCAGGTGCCAGGCTGCTGTTGTCCCACTCCCTGCAGACAAGACTGTGTGGTGTTAGAGCATGGGGGTGGGGATGGGGGAATGAGATCCCTTACTAGGGATCTGTCCTGCAAACCAGGGGAGAGGTGTGACTTGCTTGGGGGCTGTTTCAAGCTGCTGTACCCAACGAGGAAGAGCTCATGACCACAGGCATCTGCACAGCCTCCTTATTCTGCCCCCCATATTCAGTGGTCGGTAAAGATCTTTACAGTAAATACATGGAAAGGGGGAGGGGGCTCAATCAACAGGACTGCTCCCTCCTTTGGAGAAACAGACTAACCCTGAGGCCTGGCAGGGTCAGCCCACCCCTAGAGGGCTCTGGCAAGGACTTGGCTACTGTTCCAACTTTCACGAAACAGAGTGTTCATAACTGATAAGCTTAAAAGCAAGTGACAATTTTTCAACCCACCCTTGCTCCAAGGACAGTGAATAAACACAGCATTGGCTCCAGGTTCCTACAGAGTGTGTCGAGAAGGAGAGGGGAAGGTGAAACCAAGCTCACCCACCCCTAGAAGTCAATGTGGATTCTTTGACACCTTCTTCTTCAGGGTCGAACTAGGGTTCCCCACTTAGAATTGCCAACTCACAGGGGCCCCTGGATGGCTTAGTCAGTTAAGTGTCTGACTCTTGATCTGGGCTCAGATCTCAATCTCAGGGTTGTAAGTGCAAGCCTCGCATTGGGCTCCACGCTGGGCATGGAAACTACTTTAAAAAAAAAAAAAGTGCCACCCACTGGGTGGCTCAGTGGGTTAAAGACTCTCTCTTCAGCTCAGGTCATGATCCCAGGGTCCTGGGATTGAGCCCCACGTCGGGCTCTCTGCTCAGCAGGGAGCCTGCTTCCCCATCTCTCTCTGCCTACCTCTATGCCTACTTGTGATCTGCTGTAAAATAAACAAAATCTTTAATAAAAAAAAAAAAAGAAAAGAAATCCCAACTCACAAACTCCCAAATATACGCTTCCTTTTATTACGGGTTCCAAGGTGACCCCAGGTCCCCCACATACCAGGCAATGGGCCTGCCTCCACAGTAATTTTAACTGGACTGTGACTGGACTGTGGAGAGGGAAGGAGGAGTCTGCTGGGGTGCAGGAAAGTTCTATGTCTTGATGTGGACAGTATCTACACAGCTGGATACATATGTGGAAATCCACTGAGCTGTGCCCTGAGATTTGTTGTACTTCCGTGCCTGCATGAGAACAGCAGCAGCGTGTATGGGGAACTTCTCAGAAGCCAGGCACTGCGTGAGTGCTTATCCTGGGTTCCAAATAATAGAAGAGTTAAGAGGACAGCCCCTGGACCTCAAAAGACCAGGGTTAAAATCCCTGTTCGTCTCCCTCTGATTTTGCCCTCTAGGTGTTCCTCAAAATCTGAGCCTCTGTGTCTCTACTGGAAAACAAAGATAATAACCAGTGTAATTAAGACAGGTATGCGACCCTAGCAAACAGTAAGCCTCAAAAGATGTTGGCTTGTTACAACCATTCAACGTTCAACAACCCCAGGACCCTAGTGTTGGGGGCCCACTTGACCATATGAGAAAAGTGACTCCTTCCTTCCCACTGTACTCCCCAAACTGCAGACATTTCCACATCATCTTCTCAATTTTTTCCCAAATCCATGTACCACCTGACTGTTACTTTTCTTGATACTTCTCTTTAAATTGATCACAATTTTTTACTTAAACAAATTTACTTTTCGAAAATATTATGTAACCGTCGTACATGGAAAACCAGTATCACTTGCCAGAATTCATTTTTTAAAATAGCAATTAAGATAAAAGGCATTTGTCCACCTGAAATCATCTTGCCTACCTCATTTACTTTTTATGGATTCAGGAGGCAAAGAGACTCAGTTTGCAGGGCAGGCGGGGAGTAGGGAGGGCAAGAGGGCCTCATCTACTTAAAATAACTGAGAAGATTCCTAAGCCGTGCAGCAGACCCCGTCTGCCCAGAAGTGATTTTCGTTGGTTTAACCAAACGGGCTTGGCAGGCCCTATATTTGGCAACATCCTGGTAACCAGCCATCTGTGTACCACACGGGCTCCAAAGAGATAGAACTGCATTTAGAAAAACCATATATTCACTAATGGCGACTGTTCACCAATTCAGACACCCAATGGCCCCCGCTCTTTGGCATGAATGAAGGGAGCCCGCCTCTGCCTCTCAGACAGCAGCTCCAGGACCTGAGATCTAGGAACTCAGTGTCAGAACAGCCCTGGAGCTGAGCCTGGACCCTCACGTGTTCCCTAACCATAGAGGGACAGGACAGGAGTCAGAAGAGTAATAGGGCACGCCGCATGTACACATCATCAGTTATCTTTCTCTCCAAATCTCGTCCAAAGGGGAACGAAGAAGAGAGAAGGGGAGAATACCTCAAACCCACATAAGAAAAGGACACCTTGAAATCTGTGGCAGAGGGCACTGCAGTATTAAGAGGACCTGGGGGAACAGGCGGTGTGGAGTCAGTGAGTCTCATGTGCACCCATTCGTTCACACAGCAAATATTTACTAAGCACTTCCTATTCCGGGCAATGGGGGACCCAGGAGTGAAAAAGGCAGAGTCCCTGCTCTTAGAGAGCTCACATTCTAGGGGTGGGAACGGTCAGTAAATTGTTTATTACATAACCCAGATAATACCAGTTAATGATAAGAGCCATGGGGGTAATAAATCAAGGTAAAGTAATGATGGCTGGAATGAGCTGCCCAGATTGGATGGCAGGGGAGTCCTTTTAGAAGAGATGACAACTGAGTTGACACCCAACAATGAGGAAGCACCACTCAATTAAGTCACCATAAACAGTGCATGTAAAGGGCCTAGAGCAGGCACAATGAGAAAGCACCACTCAATTAAGTCACCATAAACAGCACATGTAAAGGGCCTGGGGCAGGCACAAGCTTGGCATGTTCCAGAAACAGAAAGGCCTTTGCAGCAGAAATACAGTGACCACAGTGAGTGAGAGGCAAAGTGGAAGTAAGGTCAGAGAACAAGAGAGAATAAGGCAGGGGATACAGGCCGGGCTTCAGAGTCTGGATTTCATTTAAATTATAATGGAAAGCCTATGGAGAGGTTTCTACAGTGGAGAGACTTGATTTTACCTGAATTTTTAAAACTCCACTCTGGCCACCATAAGAATAGATAAGGAGGACAAGAGTAGGGACACCAAAGAGGAGACAAAAACAGTGGCTCCAAAGGAATCACAAAACCCCTTAAATTCTCTCCCTGAACTCTAGGTGTCTAACTTCCCAGGTGCTCAGTGAGGCCTAAAATGGGAAGCTGGCTAAAGGGAGATGTTTGTTCTTTAAAGCAATGACAGCCAACCAAATGGCACTCAAACATCAGACAAGAGAGGCCAAGAAACAGGCCTTTCCACAAAGGGCAGGACCCGGCCACCTCCCAAGAAGAGAACAAGCAGCCATCTGTTCCAGGGCTGGGGAGTAGATAAGTTCCCGCCATGCACCCCTTCCAGCCTTGGGACTGACTCTGGGACTCCAAGGCCAGGCCTCCAGCGCTCCAGAGGCTCGGGCCCCGAATCCAGCCAGCTCATAGGCCTATCGCAAAATCTCCTGTGGCAGAAGGCAAGTACCCTCCATGACACCAACCTTCAACCTCCAAGGACAAATCAGTCAACTGCCAACATCACCAAAACAGACAATCAGGGATGCCTGGGTGGCTCAGTGGGTTAAAGCCTGCCTTCGGCTCAGGTCATGATCCCAGAGTCCTGGGATAGAGCCCAGCATCCATCCGCCTCTCTGCTCAGCAGGGAGCCTGCTTCCCTTCCTCTCTCTCTGCCTGCCTCTCTGCCTACTTGTGATCTCTGTCAAATAAATAAGTAAAATCTTTAAAAAAAAAAAAAAAAAAAACTCCAGTGTGAGGTATTGCCCAAAACAAACAAACAAACAAAAAAAGTGATAGAGCCTCAAAGCTAAATACCGACTTACAATATCATAGGGGACAGCAGAACACGTTAGATGACACCAGGAGATAGCATCCACAAAATCCTAACTATGGGCAGCTCCCCAAGATGATCAAATTTCTCCAATAAAGAAATTATAATGAAAAAAAAGAAAGTAGCAGTAGAAAATTCATAAGGTGACATATGACCAATTACACTGGGTTTTTTGAATCCTGCCAAAAAAAAAAAAAAAAAAAAAATTTGAAGGGCACCTGGGTGGCTCAGTTGGTTAAAGGTCTGTCTTCAGTTCAGGTCCTGATCCTGGGGTCCAGGGATCGGGAATCGAGCCCCATATCTGGCTCCCTCCTCAGTGGGGAGCCTACTTCTCCTCCACTTGCCCCTCCTCACCCATCCTAACCAACCCTCACCACACCACATATGCTCTCTCTCAAATAAATAAATAAAATCTTTAAAAAATTTTTTGAAAAACTTATAAGACAATTAGGGGAATTTGAACACTAATTAAATATGATATTAAGAAATTACTGTTAACTCAGGGAGTACAATATGGTAGTGTTCTATTTTCTTAGAAAACTTCTTTAAGGTGTATACCAAAACATGTAAGAATGAAATGATATCCTGTCTGGGATTTACTTCAAAATAATCTTGTGGGGGAGTGGGGTGGTAAATAAATGAGGTAAGATTGGCCATGAGTTGACAATGGCTCAAACGGGGTATCATATTACACAAGTCTCTCTACTTTTGTGCACGTGTGAAATTTTCCACAATAAAAAATTAAAAAAAAAAAAAGCTCGGGATGGACTTTTGCTTGTGCAAGGGACCATGCTAATCTTCTCTGTATGATTCCAATTTTAGCGTATGTGCTGCCGAAGCAAGCATGGGGTGAACTTTTTCTAATAACCGACAGGGGACTAACCCGCTAGACATTATATCCCACAACAGAGGAGTGTGGATTACTCTGCCTCTGCCTCCTCTGCCTCCCAGAGACTTTAGATTCACTGTTCTGCCCCCCAGAGCCTGCCGCAGGGGGGTTGCTGAAATTCATATTTTCCTCCTCACAAACCCCATGGTGAGGGTTGTCTTAAAATAACTACTCCCTGTAAGAAGACGATGTCTTTTCATTTATGCCAACTGACCTCTGTCCAGTTCAGAATGTCACTCTTAAGGGCACACAGCAACATCCACACCATTTGGAACCTACCTATTTTGACTGTTTCTCTGCCTCAACCCTTCCTACGAATGGTACCTGTTTTCTACCTCAGAGGACATCACTCCCCCACACCCGCCCATCCACTTCTACATGACCAAGGTGGGGCTACGGATCTGACCCCAATCTGCCACAGCGACGAGGAAGCAAGATCTGAAAAGTCAAATCACTTGAAAGGAGATTTCCCACTAGAGCGGTCCCCAGAGCGCCATCTGCAAGGAAAGCTTCATTCAGGTGCCTCCTTGGAACCCTGCTCCAATCAATCCCCCCTTGCAAACACACCATTGTTTTTGAAGGAGCCCAAGCGGTGGAGTCCCTGGAAGATGGTCAGAAAGAGGCAGAACCTCCAGGTTATCCCACAACTACCAGACGGAGTCATCAGGTAAAGGCTGACGAGCACCACAGTCACTTCTCCAGGATGCAAACCGAAGCTGGAGCTTTCAGCAGAGTTCTCGGGACCCACCAACAGTGTGACTGGAGTCTTCTGGTTCTGGGGCCGTTTGAGGTACCCGTGTCATTACCATCCTCCCTGGCACACCTGCCTCCCCCAATATGCCAATATATTTCTAAGGAGCCTGGGGAGGGCAGGAAGATGACAAGGACCCTGGGGGCCATCACTGCAAAGCTACACAGGACCACTTCATCCCTTAAGGCCAACAGCTGGGAGGGTCATCTGCATAAGCTTGTCAATTAAAGGTGCTGGGAAGATGGATGGATGGATCCAGCCTTCTGAAAAGGATAAAGATGGGGTCTGAATCTGACCTGTGATGAGGGTGGGGAGGAAGCAGAAACTCCGCAGACCAAACACCCACCCTGGAGTCTGGGAGCACTTAAGAGAGGTGGGGCAGCTATAGCCTGCTCCAGCACACCCCCCCACACACACACACCTGTCCACCCCACCCCAACCCCCACGCCTGGTGCCCAAAAGGCAAGGGTCAATAGTGATCACCGCACTTCAGACACTTAAAGACAAAGAAACTCCAGATTACAGCAAGCAAAGCAAAGGTCATTTAGCACCAGCAGGAGATCAAGCCCTCTCTCTCCTTGGGTAAGTTAAGTCTGTTGGCCAAAGCAATCGGGATGACAGAAGCCAAAGCAGACTAGGACGAAGGCAGGAGTTGGGAGGGCCTCAACGCCTGCTGCATTGCAGGGAAGGGCACAATGCGTCTAGGAGGAAGGACAAGATGTCAAGAGCCATGAGCAACCTTCTTGTCCTGTCCCCTGTCCAGTACTTCCCTGTGCCTCATGCACAGCTGGTCTGGACTAGTAGTGGGGCTGTTGCCACCAGACTCCTTGCCCTGCTCTCCAAGGGCACAAACCCACAGAGAGGCAAACGGGAACAGTTCTGTTCAAACCCTTTCATCCTCACGTGGCATTTCACACCTCTCAGGTGCGTTCTTCACCCACATTATCTCCCTTCCGCTTCTGTATGGACACAGGAACAGGCTCAGGGAGACTACATTGATACTACAAGGTCATAGTCAACGGATGAGCCAGGACTATGCAGGGACCTTCCACCCTACCATACACTCTGTACTCAGAAACAGGAACTGGTCTGAGGCAGCCGCCTGTAGGTCAAGCACACCATCCTTCTCATTCCTCAAAACAGGCGCCGGTGGTCTCAGAACAGCCATCCCCTATCCCTCTGACTTTAGAGGGCTGGCTTAGTCATCACACCTCTACAGATAAAATGCTGAAGGACAGGGAACAGGAGAGAGTCAAAGTCTAGACGGGAAATGGGGCCCAGACCTGGAGCAGCGGGCTCTAGAGTCCTGCTGGTAGCTTTACTGCTAGAAAGGTTTGTCCCCGGCATCAGCCATTCCCTAACATCACTTGCAGGATTTCTGCCACACCCTATACCATTTGTACTATCACTCTTTCAATTAAATGGACTCATTCTTGGGACTTTATACATTTAATTTAAAGTGATGCTTTATATCAGGACCACTGGCCATGACAAGGAGAGAATTCTAAAAATAAATAGCATAAAAACAACCTAAATTGTAGGCAGGCACTGCTCCCCACTTTAAGGCCCAGAGCCAGAGGTCTGCTTTCTCTTTGTTATGAGAGAGATCAGTAAGTGTTAAGAGGGTGTTAAAGCCAGACTAGCACCAACCTGAAACTTTTCCCTTGAAGAAATCACATGCATTAGTAGAGAACTGAAAAGGGAAGAACCTTCTCACTGGGTGACTCAATGTTATTTCATGCTTAACCACCTGAAGTCATTTCACTGGCTAGTCACCTTAGCTATGGGAAACATCGAATCAGACTGCATCATAGGAGGGGGACAAGAGGGATGAGGGGCAACTACACCACAGAGGCAACCCATGCCAGCTTCTCAAAGTGCTCTAATCCATTGCCCTCCACTCCCCCTCACCAGGCATACCCAGCTTCTGGGCAAGCCCAGGGGTCACCTGTCACCACCCAGGTATCTCTGGCTCCACTGTCCTTGTCTTAGCCTTTGCCTAATGCAGAGCACAGCACTAACCACTTCAAACTCATCTGCAAATCAGGACCCAGCAGAGCCACTGGAGTCACCCCAAATCCTTACAATATCTCTGTGGACAGTCAGCTCTGATGAAGCCCAGTTGCCGGGCAGCTTTGGGCTCGTGTACCCTGGCAGAGAAGTGAGTGGGTGCCAGCGGGTGTAAGCAGCTCCCTTGGGTTTTGAGGACATCAAGCCTGCAACAAGGGACTGGAGCCCGGGAAGCTGTCCCAGAAGCTCCTTTGCTGGCCCCAAACCCCTACCTCTTTTCCCCACAGGTCAGCTCAAGAGGACAATTTCCAACATCCAGGAGCAAACAATTAGTACAGTAAACCCAAGAAAGGTGAAGATGGAAAGAGAAAAAAAAAAAATCAAAAAAAGGGGGAAGGGGGATCCAAACTTGCTCCTTGCCTGCCCGCACTGTGTGCAAGGCAAGCGGATCCCTGGCGGGCACCTCACAGGCTCAGCCAAGTTGCAGAGAAGCAAACGGCACCTCGGCGCATTGGGCCACTTGGGCTAAGCCAAGGACTGTCACCCAGGTCGGATCAACGCTACCCACGCTGCAGGCTTTGGAAAGGGCGCTGCGATGGGCAAATAAGAACGAAATGGGCAAACGGGAATGGGGACGAAACACTTGGTGCCCCTCTGTTGATGATGGAGCCCGAAGGGCCCTCCCAGCCTCCCTCCGACCCAGTCAAAGTCCTGCCTCAGCTTTCTCCCAACAGCCAATGTCCGGGGCGAAGCTCCTGAGTTGCTCCCCCGACAGTGCACAGAACAGAGGTTTTTCCCAACCAACTCGGGGCCAAAGGCCCTTTTGGAAAAGTCCATCCCAAAGAAAACGGGGATTTAGCATGAGAGTGGAGGGAAGGGGGAGGCGGCGCTGCCAGCCTTTACCTTTTCTCTTTATTCTGTTTTCGTGATTTGTGCAGGAGTCCGATGAGCACCACCGCCGCGCGGATCCCTGCCTTTCGGCAATGCATCCTCCCCGCGGGCTGGGACATGGCGAGGCCACCGGCGGTGCCCGGCCGCGCCCTCGCCCGCCCGCAGCGCGCCCCCGTCCGCCCGGCTCCACGCGCTCCACGCCGACGGCTCCCAGCCCCTGCGCCCCGGCCGCCCGCCTCTCATGGGCCCCGCCCCGCCTAGGTGCGCCCCGGGGGTCAGGTGACCGGGCGCTCACTTCCCGGCGACCTTCAGCGTCTCCTCGGAGCCTGCCGGGCAGCCGGCGCCCGCTCTCCCAGCGCAGGCATTTCCAACGCTCGCTCCGGGCGCGGCCCGGACGGGCGGCTCCGGGGCTCCGGCTCCGGCTCCAGCTCCGACGCGCCGCCCGCGCCGGGACCCCGCCCCGGCCCCGCCTCCCGTGCCCCGGGCCCCGGGCACCCCGGCTGCGGGCGGTGCAGGCCGCCCTGCCACGAGTGGAGGGAGGCGGTCCGCCTGCGCTCAGCGCCCCCCGGGGGGGGGGGGGGGCTCGGCGCCGCGTTCGCCCTCTGCTCCGCGCCTGGGCTCCCTCCCTTCCTCTCCTGGCGGGCAGCCGCACCCCCCCCTTCTCTCGCCGCTCCCTCTCCGTCCCCTCCTCTGCGCTCCCCCGTCCCCGCCTCCGCTGGCGGGGCCCCGGGCTCCCTCCCCAGGCAAAGGCGGCTGACGTGCTCTCTCCCAGCCCGGCCCGCCGGGATACTTCTCCAATGCTGTCACTATCTTTAAAACAGGGAGAAAAAACATCCACCGAGACGAAACGCGTGTCCTCAGCCCGTGCGAAACTGCCTTCGCACACGGCACCGCCGCTGGCCTCTCCCGGCCCGGGGCCAGGCGGGTAGAGAGGGCACCCCGCACCCAGCGCCCACCTTCCCCGGCCTGAAGCGCCCAGGCGTTTTGACTCAGCGGGATCTACCTTCTACCTTTCCCCGGGGAAGCGGCTGTCCTGGGAGGCTGAAGGGGGCAGGAGGGGACTGCTCCAGCAAGGGCGGCGCTACCTGAGCTGGAGTCAGTCCCCCGTTAACCTTTGTTTCCCCTGCCCTGGAAGCCTGACACACCACCGGGTCAATGATCCATTTCACCGAGGATACACCTCTGCCTGGCGTCCCGGGTTGCCAGGGAACCAAGGGGAGCCCCCACCCCACCAACACCTCACAGACACCCCATATCAGTTCTTCCCTTCCTCCCGCATACCCCATGCAAGCTTCATCTTCGCTTCAGAACCTAAGGAAAGGTCACTGGCCAGTTCGTAGGGAATGGGCCAGGGCTGAGTCCCTGATGTGGACGGGGCTGCTCAGAAGCCTCTCACTCACTCACTTCCATCTGGGGCCACGAAACCTAGCCCCTTCTCACCATCATCACCACCACCCCCTCCAACATCCACACTGGCTTTGCTTCTCCCTCCCCCACAGAAGGGACTTGGGCAGAGGGCTGGAGGGAATGAAAATAAGCCCAATTAGTCCATCTTCAGAAACAGCCCTTTGGGACCATAAAGGTCCTGAGGCAGTTTGCCTTGTTGTGGGTTCTGTTGTTTTGTTTTTGCTTTTCAGATAGCCTGGTGTTCGTGCAAGCACAGAGAATCAGGCAGGGAAAGGGACTTACTGGAGAGGGACAGGGTTGGAAATGAATTCCAGGGCCTGAGGCCTCAACCCCACCTCTCCAGTGGGCACATTTTCTCGCTGGCACTGGAGCTGGGGTAGAGAGGAGGGAACACCAGGGTGCTGCCAAAATTGTGCATGGTTTATTTATGAAGCATCCATTAGCAATGGCCCAGGCCCTCCTGGGCCTGCCTGGATGGTGGGGGGGCATCACAGAGATAGCCATGGACATTTATTTATAGCCAGAGAGTGAGTGACCCCAGCCCCACCCCTGGGACTGCAGCTAGGCCTGCTGCAAGGAGTACACCAGTAGGGACTGGAGAATCAGTCTGGAAAAAGAATGGGGAAATGAGTGTCCTCAGGGGGTTAGAAGGCAGAGCACAAGCACAAGCAGCTCAGGGCTTTTGCCTACCGCAGAACATGAAACTGACAAGTTAACTGATGGACTATTTCAGAACTCAGAGGGTGATGGGGGCACTGGCCATAGGTCTAGCCCAGCATGGGTGAATATCCACCCACACATAGAAGCAAGCTGCATTCCAGTGCAAGGCCTGACCCTTTCCCAGGTGAGTGAGTATGGGGTGGCTCCAGCCCATTCCCCACCACCTGGGAGGTATTTCAGGTCAAGTGCATCAGTGAGCAACAGGGCACTGGAATGAAGGCAAAAAAACCTTTTCCATCAAGCAAGTTATCCTTCTTGTTCTAGGGTTCCAGGCTCTCTCAGTTCCTCTACAACCCCAATATTTCCAGCCCCAACGTGGCTGAAAACACAAGGTTGTCCCTAAAAGACCAAAACCTGATCTGATTCCTGAGGCCCTAGAGGTAGAAGTTTGCTGACAGTGAGGAAGCCCTTCCTTCTGTCCATACCGCGCACCAAAACACCAAAGCATAACAAGCTGCCCCGCGACCGTCTGCCTTTCAGTTCTGAAGTGAAGATGAAGCCTGCATGGAGAATGCAGGAGAATGAGAAGAACTGACATAGGGTGTGTGCCCCAATGGGGCACCAGGTGCTGGTGGAAAGGGGGCACCCCTCCATCTCCCTAGTATAAGGCAGAGAATGCAATGGCCATCCATGCTAGACTTCCCCATCCCACCAACATTTATTAAGTACTTTGTGCAGAGGGACTAAGGTAAGTGAGAAAGAGAAGACCACCTTTGCCTAAAACAAACATTGCTCTAACACACAGGAACCACGAAACAACCCCATGCCAGGCTACCTGGTGCAGTGTGACCCAGCCACAGTTCCCCAAAATTAGGCCATTCACATACCCCCTTCACCATTTTTTGGCTCAACATCACATACCCCGTCATTTAATATTATTTCCCCTTAATTAAATCAACTCACTTTTTAACTTAATTACTTTTAAAAGAAAACATTACTGCCCTAAATGAAAACTTATGATCGCTTGTCATTCATATCATGAAAACAAATACAAACTTATTAAAATCTAGCTCAATATTATTGCCTGACCAAGTCTCTGAGCTTCAAACAACTTTGTTAAGAGAAAAAAGAGGCAAGTGTTAGGTGTTAGCCAAAGCACTTGCACCAAACAAAGACATGGTCTTTAAAGAAATCACAAAGTTTGAAAGAGAATCGAAAGGGAACACTTTTCGGGGCACCCGGGTGGCTTACCCAGGTGGCTCAGTCGTTAAACGTCTGCCTTCGACTCAGGTCATGACCACAGGGTCCTGGGATCCTGAGCCCCACATTAGGCTCCCTGCTCCACAGGAAGCCTGCTTCTCCCTCTCCCACTCCCCCTGCTGTGTTCCCTCTCTTGCTGTCTCTTTGTCATATAAATAAATAAAATCTTTAAAAAAAAAGAAAGAAAGGGAACATTTTTCACATCAGTGAGTCAACAGAGAAGGCTGGACAGAAGCAGACCAGAGCAAAGGAGGTCAGGGAGGACTGCAGGAAAGGGGTCTCCCAATCTTTACCAGCAGTCTATCCCTAGCAGTGTCCCAGCTCACAGAACCTCAAAGGTCGGTTCCCGCCCACCCCCACCCCACCCCCAAACCCCCAGTCCCTGAGATAAAGTGCCAGGCAGCTGCCAACCTGGGTCTCTGCCCCACTGGGGGTAAGCCCAAAAGCTGAAGGGGCCTGGGTGGGAGTCGGAGGAGGGCACCACAGGGAAGTTAATCATGAACAGAGGGCAGACAGCTGCACACCTCGTTCCTAAGGGGCCAGTGGGGTGAGACAGACAGACACGCATGCTTGATCCTAAAGAAAAGGGCCTTCTGTGCCTGGGAACCCGCTCCAGGAGACACATCCGTGTGAAACTGGGACTTAGCCCAGCGCCCAAGTCTCAGAGAGAAACAGGAGCAAGGGCTCCTTCTCCACCCCATGCCCACTCAAGCTCTGGGACCTCCATGCTTCTGGAAAATGACTGCAACCCCTTCTTGGCTAGGACTGGGAAAAGATAGGCAGCAAAGAGGGGCTGGGAAGCCAGCGGGGTGGGGCCTTCTATGAAAACCAGACTTCTTTCAGACGCCTCGCCCCTCCCCTTCTGCAGGGGACAGCTTCTCCAACCACTCTATGGATCGCATAACCTTAGGCCCACTCAGGACAGGCCAGGACTGCCACTCTCTTCTGCCTTTGGGGCACATCCGCATATACAGCAGCTCGGCGAAATCACTCTGAAGCCTCTCTCACTCTCACTTCTATGGAACACCCACACCTGTGCTCTAGGCAACAGGATGACATTCATTCTTGGCAGGTACATCAGCGCCCCCTGCTGGGCCTCATTACAGTTGTGTCTCTGGGTTACTAGACCAGGAAGAAGAGAAAAAAGGGGAGAGGGGTGGGGGTGGGGGGTGCTCCAGAGGGAAAAAGAGGGAGGGAAAGAGAGAGGAGGGAAAGACTGGAAAGGTCTGAGGTGTGGAAGCCATTTATACTTTGTTCTGTTTTTAAGTAGGCTCTATGCCCAGCATGGAGCCCAGCACAGGGCTTGAACTCACAACCCTCAGATCAAGGCCTGAGCCACAACCAAGAGTCAGATGTTTCACTGACTCTCTCATGCGCCCACCATTCCTACTTTGAAAAGAGAGATGCAGGAGGGGTCTTTGCCAACACCCAATGAACTGCCTCTCCTCCCAGTTCCCAATGTCCCCTCTCAGAGCCCACCAGCAGCCCCCAAGAGGGCCCATACCACAACACGTTCCTTCAGTGACTGCACCAGGTGATGCCCAGGCCCATCAGGGAGGCCGCAAAGACAAGTCTCAGGAGCCCTGGCAACAGCTGTACTTTCCTGGAGCCACACATTTCATACTAAACAGAGGATCTGCCTAGAAACTGGCTCAGATTTTGGAAACGGATCTTGGTAACTTGTGTGGCATTTCCGAGCTCCAAGGAAAAGAAACTGTGCCTGAGGAAACCCACAGATCCCACTCTGTGGCAGGGATCCAGCCTTCAGGCTGCACGTCGTTTGGGATCCAGAGCCTGCCATGCACGACGTCAATCAGGACTGAACCCATGAATCTAAGTGGCATGACTATAATTTTTCCCTCGATAGAAACATTCGAGAGGACTTTTCTGTGTGTGACATTTCTGATGCACATGAAGCAAATTTTGCATGGTGGCCACCCAGGGCTCCCCCCAGAGAACCAGGAGCGGAAGAGGCTGAGGACTGAGTGGCCTGCAGCCTGTCACACTGAGGACCTCCTCTCACACCCGGGGTCCCTGGTCCCCACGTCACATCACCAAGCCTCGCCAGCTGTAGCTACCCAAAGCCACTTCTACTCCCCAACTTCCCAAGACTGAGTGGAAAAGTGAGGAGGAAAGCTGTCTTTCTATAATATTAGCAACATTGCTTAGCAACATCGTTCTAAGCAAGAACCGGCAGACTCTCCAAAAACCTATTCTGTTTGGATCTACAAAGAACAGAATGGTTTCTTATACATGTATTATTTATATACTCTTTTATACACCCAGTCACGCCTTCTGTCTCTGGCTTCCTTGAGAAATGACGTATTACGCCTAACTGAGATTTCCAGACAACTAGAGCTCTGACTTGCAAAACTTTTTGGTGCCTGCTTGCTCTTAGCGTAATAACCTTGGCCGAAAATCTCTCTAAAGTCTTACACATTTTCGTTCTTTTTAAAGGCAACCTTTCCTTGGTGGCTCAGAGCCATTATGATCAATACCAACCACTGTACCACGCTAAAACTCCGTTATGGGGCACCTGCATGGCTCAGTCGGTTGAGTGTCTGCCTTCAGCTCAGGTCCTGATCCCAGGGTCCTGGGATCGAGCCCCATACCAGGTTCCCTGCTCACAGGGAGCCGGCTTTTCCCTCTCCTCCCTGCTCATGCTCTCTCTCGCTCGCTCGCACTCTCTCTCTCAAATCAATAAGTAGAATCTTAAATAAATAAAAATAAATAAAATGGATAGTCCAAAAACAAACTGTGTAATATCCGTACCACGGAACACCACTTGGTAGTAAAAAGGAACAAAATACCAAGACATGCAAAAACAGGGATGACTTTCTGAAACAGTATGCTGAGTGAAAAAAAAGCTAGATACAAAAAAAAAAAGTATGATTGCATTTATATGAATTCTAAAACAGACAATCTAAGGTGTAAGAATTAGGGCAGTGGTTGCCTCTGGGGGTAAGGAAGCTTCTGGAGAGACAGAAATGTTCTATTTCAGGAAAGGGTGGTGGAATCCATTTGTCCAAAATGTACAATTAAGATCTGTGCATTTCAATATATGTAACTTTTACACCCAAAACACTGAAATTAACAGTAAGCGCAGTAAGGAGTGGGCTGGGTGGAGGTCTGGCTGACCCAGGCACGGCACTAGCTGCTGGGGGCACGATTCTATTTACCGTGTATGTGCTTGACATTTTCCATAATCAAAGTAAGAGAAGATGTTCATAGTGGGAAGAAAAGGTTAACAGATTATCTCTGGAAGTAAATGATGTTTTTTATTGTCATCTTTGTGTTTTTATACTATATACAAATTTATAAGGACTCCATTTTTGTTTTCTAAGTAAAAAGATGGCTATGGTCAAACTTTTTTTTTTTTTAAGATTTTATCTATCTGACAGAGAGAGACATAGAGAGAGAGAGAGAGGAAACACAAGCAGGGGGAGTGGGAGAGGGAGAAGCAGGGACTCGATCCCAGGACCCTGAGATCATGACCTTAGCTAAAGTCAGCCACTTAACAGACTGAGCCACCCAGGCGCCCCGTTGTCAGACATTTTAAATGAAAATGCCTGTGACACCCCTAACAAGTACTCTTGGCAGGGGTCGGGGGGCTTTGCTCACTATGTTGTTTTGAATCCTCGCTCAGTGACTGTTCACCCGGAAACCAAAGAACTGAGCTTGACAACAGTGAGAGTGAGCACTGGAGGGCTGTGGTGAAGCTCACTTTAGACCCTTTTTGCTCCTGACTTGTATGCATTTGCCATATGCAAGAGTTTTTAGAAAGACTGAGGCACTGCTGTGTATGAGCAGGCAAGTATTTAACACATACACACACGCACACACACACACAGACACCCTCAGGTCAATCTAGGATTTAGGTACCCACACAGTCCATCTGCATTCCCTGCACCACACATTCCACCAAGGTATGTGTCTGTGTCTACGTGTGTACACACGTACACGTGCATGCACACACGTGTGTGCAGAGGCAGGGTTGGGATGCCGAGCTGCTGGCACCAGACCAGGCAGGAGTACCAACGTCACCTCTGAGTCAACACCAGGAGGACTGCTGTGTGCACCACGGACAGCTCATGAGCCTGGTCAACCAGAAACTTCATAGGTGAGGGCCCCATCTACTGATCCCTGATAAAACTTAATCTGTTTTCTGTTGTCTGAGCTAATCTCTCGCTTCCTTAGGATGGACACTCCTTTCTAGAGGAAACTGCCCCATGGGTGGGGGTAATCAAAGCTCTTCGGCTCCATGAAAGGTGCTTCCTTCACAACGGACTCTGCACTGGGACTCACTGATGTGTTAATAGCTCTTTCCCACTCGGACATTAAGTCCTCTTAGCCTCAAACACAAACACAAAGTTGATCTCCAGTGTTGACACAGACTCCCAGGGCTTGGAGCTTTGCCCCATGGGGCCCAGCCCTGAGGCTCCTGGAGAGCAGCTGTCCGAGCTTTGCAAGCTTTCTACCAGGCAGGCTTTCCAGGGCTCTTTCGCTCTTTACATCAGGAAAGTCCTTCCAGCTATCTAGCCTGCATTACTTCTGCTGTAACCTGCGCTCTTTGGGTAAGCAACTCCCCTCCACCTTTAGAGAAACCCCATTTAGTTCCCAAGTCCCAAAACTGTGCAGGGTTGATGATCCTTTTACCCAAGCCTCCAAAGTATTTGCTTCCATCCATTTCCTCCCTTGCCCCGGCCCTCTTCACTCAGTCACGAGACAGGATCAGGGACTGCGTGGGTCACAAATGATGGGTTGCAGCTCATCACTAAAGAACCAAAGCCTCCCAATTCGTCCCTTCTTCTTCTTAATAGATTAGAGCCATTTCAAAGTTGTGGGGAGCCAGGCTCAGGAGCTGGCTTTATGGGAACACCATCTGTCAAATCTGTCATGGCAGGGGACATGTAAGGAAGGGTGTCCTAAGATAGTCTCCAGGCAAAGCCGTCAGTGACCTTCACATGACCCCCATGTCAGTTATGAGAATCACTCTCTTCACCAACCTGGGAAAGCAGGGGTCTAGAACAGAGACAGTTGCAACCCACCCCACCCTGCAAAGCAGTGGGTGCCCCAGAGGCAGGACAATGGATTGACAGTGTAATGTACCCAAAAGATCCAATGGGGAAATCAACTGAGCTGTTTTCTCAGCTGTTGATCCGTCGCAAAAGAATGCCTCCTCCCCAGAGAGGCCTTCGTTGAGCACTTACCTAGAGTACATCCCCTTGGTTACGGGGGACCTAGCTTGTTTTGTTTGTTCTGTTTTTATTGATTTGTCTGTTCACTTGTTGTTTGGTCTTTCTGTCCCAGTGGACCATAAACCGCACAAAGGCAGACACCATGGATGTCTCAGACATCACCACCATTTCCATGCACCCTGAATGGCATCTGACCCACTCCAACGCTCAGTAAACATCATTGGAAGGGAGGAGGGATGGAAGTACTGGGTGGGGAGGGTGGGCGGTGGAGAAGGAGTAAGATAGGAGTAAGGAAGGGTAGCCCTCCAGGAGGATCTTGTGTCCTGGAGTCTGAGCTTCCTTGGCCCCAGAAGATCTTTAGGCTTTTGACTTGACAGAAGGGTTTTGGCTGGCTGTAAGGTAAGGCAGAGCACTGAGGTCCCAGGGTTAGAAACCCACCCTCCCCTCCTCACAGATGGAAAGATTCAGATGGGGTGGCTAAAAGGATGCCTTCTTAGGGCCCTGCATCAATCTGGGGCAGCCTGGGGAGTCTAGAAACTGCAAGGCAGCTGCTCCAACTCTAAGGTTTCTTTTGGAGTTCCTGAAAGCCACCTCAGCTTTTAGACAACCCCAGGGAGGAGAGGGCTCCAAAAATACCGTATTTCCTGCCAAGCCTAGAGGGAGTTTTTCTAAGAGTGTTTTCTCTAAGAAAAATAAAAGCGTTAAATGCAGCGAAGGTACAACTCTCTTAGGTGGTCCCGAATCTGGTTCATCGGACACCAGCCACCTCCACCATGAGGCCTAAGTTCAAGCCCAATGAAGTCGAAGTCATATACCTGCGGCATACCGGTGGGGAAGTCAGTGCCACGTCTGTCTGCCCTGGCCCCAGAGACCGGGCCCCCTGCGGCTGTCTCCCAAAAAGCCTGGTGATGATGTGGCCAAGGCAACCGGTGATTGGAAAGGTCTGAGGATGACCATGAAACTGGCCATTCACAACAGACAGGCCCAGACTGAAGTGGGACCTTCTGCCTCTGTCTTGCTTATCAAAGCCCTCAAGGAACCACCAAGAGACTGAAAGAAGCAGGAAAACATGAAGCACAGTGGAAACATCACTTTTGATGAGACTGTCAGCAATGCCCGACAGATGCGGCACTGATCTTCAGCCAGAGAACTCTCTGGAAGCACTGATGAGCCCCCAAGGACTGCCCAGTCTGTGGGCTGCAATGTTGATACCATCACCCTCCCAACCCCACAGGTGACCTCAACAGTGGGGCCGTGGGATGCCCCACTAGTTAAGAACTATTAAGGAAGATATTTCAACATGGGATCATTTTACAAAGGAAAGTAAATATGACAAAAATCAAACAAGGTTATTATATTTCAGCTCACTGGACACTGTAGCCTGCCCAAGGCCCTGAGTCTCTACTAACAAGGAAGAATAGCAAATGTTACAGAGATGTTAAAGACATATTAGCACCTAACTGAGATTTTCTCCTTGAGGTTGTGAGGAGCTCCAAAAGAGACCCAAAAAGGGGATGGCTTTCTCTCCAGTGACCAGTGCCAAGCCATGCTGTGTCCCTGTACCATCTAATGTCACTTTTCCCAGTTCCAACTTTGGAATCAGCCCGTGCGTTTCTACCTTCTTCCTCTCCCCACATGGAACTCAGAGAATGAGCTAAGGGCTCAGATGATTCCCCGTGAAGAAATCACCCCACCAGTCCTGAGGTGTCCACAGCCTAGTGTAGGTCACCATCCCAGCTGTTCCTGTCCAGGAACAGCTCTGAGGGCAGGTGTTGCTCATCCTGAGAAGCCTGGGTGACTCAGTCAGTTAAGCATCTGCCTTCGGCTCAGGTCCCTGCTCAGAGGGGAGTATGCTTCTCCCTCTCCCTCTGCCCCTCTCCCACCCCTCGCTCACACACACTCTCTCTCTCCTTATCTCTCTTTCTCTTTCAACTAAATAAATAAATAAAATCTTCAAAATATATATATATATCCTCCCCATTTGCTAGATGAGTAAACTTAGACACAGAGAGGTTAATGCTCCTATCCAGGATCACACAGCTACTAAGAAGCAGAGCTGGGAACCAGCCACAAATGATCCCCATAGATACTGACCCCCACAAAATCCAAAATGAAGAGTACTGGAGACTCCAGGAGAGGAGGTAGTGATTGGGCCAGAGGCTCCCCAAGCCTTTCACCAGATTTCTGCCTGTTCAGTACCCAGGCCCCCCTGGTTGATAGACCTTGGAAAGCACTCTGACACCATTGTTGTTTTTTGTGACTCAGGTGGGGCTGTGCTTCTCCCAACCTACCCATTCTGAACTCTCAGGTGGGTACCATGGTCCAGGCCTGACCAATCCATGTATTCCACTCACTAAGCCACAGTGATCACTTTAGGGAAGAGCACATTAACCTGGTAAGTCCAGAGTGAACACTTGAATCTTTGCTGGCATCACAGGAAGAAGCAGCTTACTAACCTTGGAGCTTCCAGATTTGGTGGCTGTGTTATGAGAGGAGAGCTGCCTACAAATGAAGTGAATGTGGAGGAAACCAGAGCCAAACAGACTAATATTTTCTGACCTACCTGAATCCAGCCATTCCTGAAGCCGAGTTTTCATAAAGGTATCCATTACAAGAACTTTTTTGGATTTGTTTTTCCTTTTGATGTCTTTTTTTTTTTTCCCTAAGCCAATGTGAACTAGGTTTCTGTCATGAGTGACCTAGTTAACTAACATAGATCTGTACCCAATGGGTAAGGACACACATGGGGGGGCAAAATTAAGCTTTAACAAGTAAGAGGGCCAGATCACTCCCTCACCCCAGGGGACCAAACCCCAAGGTGGACCATGGAGAAGGCTTCCTGGGAAGAACCCCCGAAACTGCTTCTCCAATACAAACAGACCTGGGTGCACCAACCCACCCAATGA
Organism: Mustela lutreola; assembly: GCF_030435805.1. Lineage (NCBI taxonomy): Eukaryota > Metazoa > Chordata > Mammalia > Carnivora > Mustelidae > Mustela > Mustela lutreola. Next base: position 46,285,439 of record NC_081304.1, on the reverse strand, counting down.
GCGACAGGCTTGGGGACAGTTCATGGAGAGTCCTCAACCCTATCAAGGGGAAAGCAAATGGCACAATTCTGACCCTGAGAATAAACCAGGAATTTCTCTCTTCCTCTCTGCTGCCAGCATGCAGGTCACTCATTTCATCTTTCTTCAATAAGATCAAGGACTATTCAAGGAAGATGTTTAAAAAAGGAGGGAGGGGGAACAGACCAACAAATCCAAAATGTGGGACATTCTATAGAACCACTTTGCCAAGTCTGCTGTTCTATATTTAAGGAATCTAAAGAAGTGTGACAACCCAGTGCAGTGGCCACTAACAAAAAGTCAATAATATCACCTACTACACGATCCATATTCAAACTTGGAACAACTGGAAACATTTATACAGAGACTGTATGGTAAATTATCTTATTACATTAATATTAATTTGCTTATGTGTGATAATACTATTGTGGTTACATCAGAGAATAGTATTATTGGTGAGGTTTTGGTGAGTATTTTTTTAAAAATTTTTTAAAGATTTTATTTAATTATTAGAGAGATGGAGAGAGAGCACAAGTAGGCAGAGCAGCAGGTAGAGGGAAAGGGAGAAGCAGGCTCTCCACTGAGCAGGGAGCCCGATGTGGGACTCGATCCCAGGACCCTGGGTCCACGACCCAAGCTGAAGGCAGATGTTTAACGACTGAGCCACCCAGGGGCCCCTTTGTTGAGTATTTAGATGTAAGGTGTCCTGATGTCCACAACTTGTCTCTACCTTACCATCCTTATACAGACAAAGAGAGACAGAACCACTGACAAATGGACCAGATCTCTCCTCTTGTTATCTGTAGGTCCCTTCCCTAGTCTGTATTCTCTGCTGTAAGATGAGGGCTAAAGGGGCACCTGAAAAAAGAACTAAAGACAGAGGCTAAGATGAGATGGTCCTTTCCAAGGTATTGGTGATAGGAGCGGTCTCCTAGGTCACCCCCTCTCTCCCCAGTTGTTAGTTCTAGGCCTCTCAGGGGACCCAGTTCTTAGAACTTGACCTTAAGATGGGCAGACAACACCCTAGACCAGCCCAGTAAGATCTGACCTCTCAGTTTTATCAGCAAAGAAAATGTAGCTGGGCTCTAAGCTGTGGCTTCCCCCAAGGCACCTGCAAGGTGGGACTGGTGTCTTGTAACCATGACAAGGTGAAAAACCATAGCCAGCCCCTCTGAACGTGACTGGGAGGTCACTGCATTCAGTCTCATGACAACTTGCCAGCCATCTCTCCTGTCAGTAAGGCTCTCTGGACTCCTGGGGCTTCAGAAAAGGGAGGGGTGGAAGATATTCTCCACAAAAGAAGCTTCCTGCGAAGATCCCAGATACATGCAGACAATTCAGAGGGCCACAATCCACTGACTTAGAGAGGACTGTGCTGCTCGGGGAGGATGGTGTGGTGGGCAGTGCACAACTGGAGAGACTCAAGAGAATGAGAAATCAGAGAAATGAGATCCTAACAAAAAGGACATTTCACCCAACAGACTGGTGAACGTCCACACCCACCCATGGTGGGATAAAAGCTGTTGACAATTTAGCAGTATGGCTAAAAGAAGTCACCTACCCTACTCCCAGCAGTATCACCCCTAAGCTTTCCTCATGTCTAGAAACATATTCCCCCATGCACAAGCATGTACACTGAACATGTACAAGCATGTTCGTTGGAGCACTTTCTATAAGAGTTAAAAAACATCAGAAACAATTGTTTAGAGGGAAAACAGGTAAGCAGAATGTGATAGATTCACAAACTAGCTACTATGCAATGGTTACAAAGAGTGAGCTCAGCCGGGGGCACCTGAGTGGCTCAGTCAGTTAAGTGTCTACCTTCAGCTCAGATCATGACCCCAGGGTCGTGAGATCAAGCCCCATGTCAGGGTCCCTGCTCAGGGGAGAGCCTGCTTCTCTCTCTGCCTGTGCTCCTTCCCCTCGATCGTTCTTTCTCTCTCTCTCACTTACTTTGTCAAATAAATAAAATCTTTAAAAAGAAGAATATATGTTCATATTATATAGGAATTTATACAGAAGGACTGGAAAGGACCTCTTAAGTGGATTTAAGGAGGTAACAGGGTGGACTCATAGTAAGAGGCAATCTTCTTACTGTATATATTTTTATGTCAATTTGCTTTTTGAACCAAATACATGTAAATACATCTACTATTCAAAGGAAATTATAAGTAAATAGTTAAATAGTATCAGTCAGGATAACCACAATACTTTAGACAGCATAGTGGAAACACTTAGCAATACTCATAAAAACAGAGGTCCAGACCCTTAGGGCCAGTTATTCCACCCTCAGGAATATATAGCCCAAGGAAATAAATTCTGCACACTCAAGAAACTACTTTCATCAAAATGGGTGTTCCTTTGGCATTTCTGGGGATGGAGAACTTGAAGCAACCTAAATGTCAACTAATAAGAGATCAGTTCATTTATTTATGCCCTGGAGACAAGGCTGCTGGGTACACCGTGAGCCGCCTCCCTTGGGATGCTCCTCGATACCTCTCCCAACTCAGGACAATGACAACTGAGTGCAGGTGACCAGCCTTCGGGTGATGAGATCGGCGGACAGCACAGGTGAAAGCCACTGATGCTCAGAGTTTCCAAGGGGAGCCCCACACTCCATGTGCCCAAGCACAGTCTGCAGCCATCATGAAAGCTGCAGGTCCCAGGTCCACCCTCCAAATTCCAGTACAACACATCTGGGGTGAAGTCCAGGAATCTGAATTTTAACAAATACCCCCAGATGGTCCCCTTTGGTAACCACTGGCCTACATCGGTGCAAACCTGGGAATAATTTCCATGAGGGAGAAAAGATTAATCACAGGAGCTTTTTGCTTCACTTTTCTCATGTTTTCTTTTACTTCTTGTATTTTTTTTAAGATTTTATTTATTTGACAGACAGAGCTCACAAGTAGGCAGAGAGGCAGGCAGAGAGAGAGGAGGAAACAGGTTCCCCACCAAGCAGAGAGCCCAATTCGGGGCTCGATCTCAGGACCCTGAGATCATGACCCGAGCCAAAGGCAGAGGCTTTAACCCACTGAGCCACCAAGGCACCCTACTTCTTGTATTTTTTAAGTAGGCTCCACACCCAACGCAGGTTTGAACTCACAACTCTGAGATTAAGCATCGCATGCTCTACCCACTGAGCCATGTTTTCTTTAACATCATGTGATGTCATCTTTCCAGTAAACACACAGACACGCACACATGGATAATGATTTTTGTATATAAGCACAAGCCCAGGAAGCTGAGGTCTTCTGGAAGCAAATGTCTCAGTCCTGCCTTCTAGGGAGACCAGAAAGCCCTCTATAGTCTTACTAAGAAGACGTTACCATTCTATTGCTGTTATTATATTAATATTAATATCAATTAATTACTAATGTATTACAAGTATAAGCTTTATTAATCATTAATAAATGTTATTTTAACAAGCAATTTCATTGCATTTACCATGTGTACTGTTGGAAGCACTTTACACTTGTTGACTGAATTAATCATCATGACAATCTGTGTGGTATTACTCTTAATACTCCCATTTTACAGACTTAGAAGCTGAGAGATGGAAAGGTGAAGCCATTTGCCCATGGTTTCAGGTAAGGTACAGAGCTGGACTCCCCACTGGGCAGGGGGCTTTAAGAAACCAAGCTCTTAAGCACTCTGCTCACCCAACAGCCTTGATCCTGCCAGATGGGCCAGGAGGTCAAGACCAGGCTGCAGCCAGTTCAGTCTGAGAAATCACTCAAAGGGCATGTCTGAAGCATGGAGGGAGGGGTGGAGGTTGCTTTATCTCTGTGGCATAAAATGACCTTTCCCTGACAGTCTCTATGGAGCTCTTCCACTGATTCATGTGATCCCTTTTGCTGTCCAGCTCTCCCTTCTTGGGTCAAGCCCAGGTTCCCACCACCAGGGGTGATGTGAGACCAGTGCCACTTGCTGGAGTGCTACAGGTGAGCTGGGCGAGGCACCGGGAGGGGTCCCAAGGGGTTCTAGAGTGAGGGGCCCCCCAGAAACATTCTCTGTTGATGGGGGTCGCTGGCCTTTCCCTTCGTAGAGAACTGAAGCCCCGAGAAGGAGGCGGTAGGCAGAGAGATTAAAAAAAAAAAAAAAAAAAAAATGCCTTCCTAGCCCTAACTCACCACACCCTCCATCTGAAGAAAGCAAGTAATTAATCACTGAGACAGGAACCAGCTGCACCAGGAGCAATGGGAGAGGGGAGGAGCAGAGACTGAGAGAGAGGAAGACAGAAGAGCAAAGAGAGATGGAAAAGATGCAGATACCCAGAAATGGGGAGGGAACAGTCACCAACAGAGAAGATGAGCAAAGAAACACTGAAAATGACACAGCAGAGGGAGCACAACAGTCAGGAAATCGTCACCCGCTCTTCTGGCCCTGGCCAGGGCTCCCTCGTGCGTAGACCTCATCTCCCCAGAGAGCAAGAAGAGAACGCATCCCAAGTTCTAAACCTGAGCGAGCGCAAGGCACCTGTTCTCCCTTCTGCCCTCGTGGCCGCCAGGAGAGCAGGCAGTCTGTGCTAACAGCGCCACCTGCTGGCGTGGGGGAGAACTATGTGTTCTCCCATCTTGCCCACCAGGCAGGGGTCAAGCCTGACAGGTCTTAACCCATTCCCCACCCTCCTTCTGCATCTTCCCACCTCCAAGCCTCCAAGCCTGTTCCCGCCTCAATACATACATCCTGTTCCCACTGCCTGGGATGCTCCTCGTGGCTGGCCCCTTCTCTTCACTCAATGTCTTCACTCAAATGTCATTTCAATGAAGGGATTATTTCTGACCATCCAAAGTATCCCCTGTGCATGCCCCTTATTCACCTCACTGTCCTGCTTCCTTCACAGGACTGGGTGTTATCTGAAACCACCCAGGTTCTCTATTATGTTCCTGTCTGCCTCCCTCATTAGAAAGTACCACGAGGCTCATCTAGATCTTAACAGTCTACTTTTGTATGAACTGGCTCCATATTCACTTAGCTGAGCTACCCTGAGCTCAAGAACCCAACTTTAAACTCCATGGAGATGGGCCACAAGCTCTTCAAACTCACCCTGTTCAAAGCCAAAGTCATTATCTTCCCCATGAAAACTGGGTTTCCCTCCTGTACTCCCGGCTTGGTGACCCACAGGACAACTCTGCAAATCTTCAAGGCATGAAGCCTAGCTTCATGGGACTCCCAGCTTCTCTGGGACTCCCCCACTCACACAGACAGACCCCACGTGGACCAGACACCTGCTCTGAAGATTCCCCTACACATGGCCCTGGCCAGGGCCCTCCCCTCCAGCCCCAGTCCCTGCCTCCAGTTTCCTCAGGAGCAAGTGTCCTCACCTCCCAGTTCCACCCCAGGACTGCCAAAGCTGCCTTCCCAGGGGCTCTCCCTCCCCCTAACCTGGGGCTCCCATCCCCTCCTTAGTCCCACATCGGAGACACCCCCACACTCCCTGAGCATACCCCACACTCACCTCAGTACCTGACTCACTGTTTCTCAAATAGCTCCATACATTTGCCAATCCCATGACTTTGCCCTTATGCCCTGAAATGTCCCCCTACAACTCTCCCCTCTTGTGGGATTCCTTTTCAACCGACAAATGCTACCTCCTTCAGAAAGCATTGCCTGATTCCACAAAGAAGAATTCTCTGCTCCTCCCATATCTCTACCAGCATTGCCTCACATCCCAAGCTTTGCAGTTAGCTGTTGAACGTCTGTCACCCACACACTGTGAGCTCCTTGGGCACAGGGACCAGGCCCTGAATCCCGTAACCACTCTCAGTGTCTTCAGTAACAGCCACAGTCATGAGCAGTAAGGACTGTGCTAAGCACTTTTCATGTGAGTGCATTTAACCCTCAAATATCCCTATGACGTAGGGGCTTTCATTATCTTCACTTTCCAGATGGGAAAACAGAATCTCAGAGACGTTCGGGAGCTTTATCCAAGGAACGTCATTACTGAGTGACAGAAGCAGGATCCCCAGCTCCCAAATCAGCGCCTGGCACAAAGTAGGTGCCCAATGAATATTCATTAGCTAAACAAACAGCTCTCTTTCTCCCACAGTAGACCTCAGTGCTGTTCACAGTTCAAAGGCATGAACACCCCATGCTCTTGCTTTCTCTGTGCCAACTCTGACCCAGTTATAGGAGCCAAGTTTCTTGTCTTCTGTCTTCCCCCTCCTGCCCAAACTGTGAGCCAAAAATGACCCTGCTGTGTCAGGTGAGAGAAATGCTAGTGATGAGCCTATGTTCAAAGGGCATGACATGTTTGGAGGTAAAAGCAGGCACTGTACAGAGGCAGCCCTCAAAGCTTCCAGGTGTCCCCTTTAGACCTCCCACCAGCGTCGACACCTACTTCCCCTTCCTCTTCTTTAGCCAAATCTCCTTACTTCAGCTTGGTATACAGAATCTGCAATCCATACACGACTTCCCATTCAATTGTGTTGTTTCCCCGCTGTGTAATCAGTAATCGCTCCAGTAGTGCTTGGCCCTCTCTCCAACTGCCTTATTTATTACACAACCACTCAAGAACGTGGCTGCCTCTTCTGACCTTGACTCAGGATGTGAGCTGTGAGTTCTGGATAGCTAACCCAAGAGGTGGCACGCAGGGCACCGTCGCCCCACATTCTTCTGTACGCGTGAGGCCCACCACAGCCGATGCATTGGCGCTTACTCTGTACTCACAGTTGACTAAAAGATCAAGAAAAAGATAAAGGCAAAACGGATTTTTGACTGAATTAGCCTCCCAACAGTATTCCTGTCTCAGACACAAATTCCTGAACCCATACCATTCAGGAGGCAGGACATGTTGACATCACTGGGGCCCGCCCCCCGAACAGAGCCTGGGTCCCACAGTTCACTCCAAGGAACTTGGACCCCAGATTGGGAGACCAAAATGCATCAGGCATAGTCATGTGACATATGGTCTCATAACACAGCCCCCCCAGACCTATAAACCAGAAACTACCTCAGTCCCAAGGGGAAGTGGGAGGGGGAGTGGGGCGGAGTGTCCAACCAACCCCCTGGCTGATGCGGCTTCCACCACAGCACCGAGAAGTCCTGGGTTCAGGTGTGAACAGAGGAAGTGCCCTGTCTCCCCTGACATGGAGGCAGCAGCCACCCCCCCCAATCTGGATCCCTCCAGGTGTCCCCCGAGCCTCAGTGGGACTAGCAGCATCGATGTGTGTCCGTGTGAGTGCAGAGCACCATTCCATCCTTCCATGCCTGGACCTGTGTCTGAGCGTGCCACTGGGTCTGCCTTCGGGCTTGTGCTCAAAATTAAGTATGATCCAGAGAGCAGGGGCATCTGGGTGGCTCTGTCGGTTAAGTGTCTGACTCTTTGATTTAGACTTGGGTCTCGATCACAGGGTCGTAAGTTCAAGCCCCACGCTGGGCTCCATAAAAAAAGAAAATGGGAGAGAAAACATAATGACAAAACCTGTGGAGCCAGACAACCCTGGCTGAGTCCTCCTTCATCCTATACCGCCTGTAGGGCAGGGGAGGTCAGTGTACCACCCTGAGCCTCGGTTTCTTCCACTGTAAAAGGGAAAGAACAGAAGGGGCAACTTCACAGGACAGTGGGGAGGACGAAATGAGGTAGAATAGCCAGTGCTCTGGAACTGGCAACTCTCTTTATTGCTGTTACAACAGAACATGGCAGCAGAAGTCAAACAAAAGTTTGTGCTTTTTAGGGACAGTGTTTCCGAGAGTGGGTGTGACTGTGTGTGTGACTCCGGATAAGGTCCTGTCTCAGTGCACGTACCAGTGTGTGCACCTGAGTGCCAGGGAAGCCAGGGCCTACGACTCACTACACGGGGCTGGACCTCACCAGGTTCTCTCAGCTCCTATTCCCTGGCCAGAGGGGACAGCTGTGTGTGAACTCCAGCTCGTGGCCACCCCCAGGGCGCCACCTAGTGGCACTAGATCCAGGCAGCCTGACACCTTCTGACCCAAGGGTCCAGGAGCATGTAGGCAGCAGGAGACAACATCACAGACTGCAGAATCTCTGGGCTTGTGCAGCTCTCGGAAAACCACCAGGGGAGTGTGGCCTTCTATTTCTAAACAGTGCCATCTAACAGAACTGTCCGTGATGGTGGAAATGTTCTGCACCTGGGCTCACCAGCACAGGAGCCACCAGCCACATGTGCCTACTGAGCACTGCGAATGTGGCTAATGCAAATGGGGAACTGCATTTCTAGCTGTACTAATTTTAATTAATTTAAATGTGACTCACCAGACATGCCTGTACAGGACAGTACTAGCCTGAAGGACTGTTTGATCCTGGGCATCCAGCTATGCCCGCAACAGACAGACCAACTCCCTGGACCAAGGCATCTCCTTTTCACACATGCCAGTTTGACTCTAACCACGTCCGCAGAGACCCGACTGACCCGGTGATGAAGAGCCAAGAAGTCAGATCCTCTCCTAGAGCCCCTGGGGGTGCAAGCAGGTCCCAGGCAGTGTGCCACGCCTCCAGGACACAGCACACCCTGATCCTGGAAGAGGTGGGGGCCCTGTGACTGAAGAGCCTCCTGAACGCAGACAGAAGCATGGACTCAAAGACAAAGAAACCAGCTATGTGATTTAAGCCAGGGACATCTCAGAGGCTAATTTTCTTCACCTGTGAAATAGGACTCGGAGAACGTAGCCCAGAAAGACTAGGTGAAGATCCAGATAAGGCATATAAAAGCATCTCACACAGTGCAGCTGCACAGAATACGCAGGAAATGTTGGCTAAATTATTAACAGTTCTATAGAACCCACATATACCCCTGGCAGCAGTGTTAACAGTAAAACCTCCTTTAAAAATATAAAAATAAAAATTATATCTATACTATTCATATAATGCATATTATATATACTTGGTTTTATCACAGCATACATGACATAGAATGTTCCGTGACTTTCAGCTGTACACACAGTGACTGGCTAAGTCTGCACATCAGGCTATGCTCACAAGTGTAGCTGCCATCTGTCACACACAACGCTACTAATGGACTATATTCCTGACGCTGTACCTTTCATGCCTGTGACTTACTGAATCCATAACTGGAAGTCTGTACCTTCCACACTCTGCCCCTCTAACAACCATCGGTTTGATCTCTGTATTTATGAATCTGTTTCTGCTTTTTGTTTTTGTTTTGTAGATTCCACCCATAAGTAAAAATCATAAAACCCTTTTTATTTTTTTTTTACTTTAAATTCCAGTATAGTTAACCTACGGTGTTATATCAAAATAAAATAACAGTGTTGGGGCGCCTGGTGGCTCAGCGGGTTGGACCTTTGCCTTCAGCTCCAGTCATAGTCCCAGGGTCCTGGGATCGAGTCCCGCATCAGGCTCTCTGCTCAGTGGGAAGCCTCCTTCTCCTCTCTCTCTCTGCCTGCCTCTCTGCCTACTTATGATATCTCTCTCTCTCTCTCTCTCTCTCTGTGTCAAATAAATAAATAAATAAATAAAATCTTTTAAAAAAAAAGAATAAAATAACAGTGTTATATCAGAATAAAAAGTTTCTGCACAGCAAAGGAAACAATCAACAAAATTAAATGGCAGCCTACCAAGTTGGAGAAGATATTTGCAAATGACATATCCAATAATGGGTCAGTATCCCAAATCTATAAAGAACTTATAGGGGGACCTGGCTGGCTCAGTCGGTAGAGCATGTGACTCTTATTCTCAAGGTTGTGAGTTCAAGCCCCATGTTGGGGATGGAGGCTACTCAAAATAAATAAATAAATAAAAAACCTAGGGTGCCTGGGTGGCTCAGTGGGTTAAGCCGCTGCCTTCGGCTCAGGTCATGATCTCAGGGTCCTGGGATCGAGTCCCGCATCGGGCTCTCTGCTCAGCAGGGAGCCTGCTTCCCTCTTTCTCTCTCTGCCTGCCTCTCCATCTACTTGTGATTTCTCTCTGTCAAATAAATAAATAAAATCTTTAAAAAAATAAATAAAAATTAAAAACCTATGGAAAAAATTAAGAACTTATACAACTCAATACCCAAAAAACAAATAATCCGATTAAAAGTGGACAGAGGAAATGCACATAAAACCTCTCTTCAGGGTAATCTGGCTACATCTGGAAGAGGGGCAACCCAACAGCCTCACCTGCAGGTATGCCCCCAGGCTCTCATGCATATGCACAGAAGGTCACACAAGGACACAGTCACTACAGCATTCTCTGCAATATAAGAAAACAGACTGCGGGGAGGGGGTGTGCGCCTGGGTAGCACAGTCTCTTGAGCATCCAACTCTTGGTTTCAGCTCATGATCATGATCTCAGGGTCGTGAGATTGAGCCCCACATAGGGCTCCAGGAGGCTTGAGACTCTCTCCCTCCACATACTCCCCCACCCTGTGTGCTCATGCTCGTGTACACACTCTCTCTCAAATAAATAGATCTTTACAAAAAAAAAAAAAAAAAAGAAAATGTTAACGACCCAAGAGACCATCAATAGGAGATACAAAGGGGAAGCAAAAAATACAACATATTCGTACACATAAATACCACATGGCAGTTAAAAAGAAGGAACTAAATGCATGACACCATGGATAGATTCCAAAATCCACGTGGAGAGGCACAGATGCAGAACTATGGCGGTAACAACAAACACTGTTCTAAGCACTAGAGATATGTAGGCTTACACAATTCCCAAAATAGTCCTGCAAGCAGGTTTTAGGCTTTACTATTATTCCCATCTTACAGATGACTAAAATGAGGCACAGAGAAATTACGTAACCTGCTGGGACGTCTCAAAAGCTGGAAAGTGGCAGAGCCAAGACCTGGACCCCAACAGTCCGATGCTAGAACATGACCATGACACTCATATAAATTTAAAAGGACATGATGCATGTGGATTCCTAACACACAGAGAAAACTATATAATGGCTCTAGACACCTAATCATGGATATGACTGCATTAGAAAGACTGAGAAAAAAACACCAAATTCCCAACAGTGCTCACCTCTACGGAGGGGGGAGACAGGGTAATGGAGACAAGGAGAAGTGATTACAGGGATTTAACTTGAGGATGCCATTTCCTTTATTTTTTAAAAAAAAAAAAGCTCTAAAAGTTTAATACAGAAGTACCATATGATCTGGCAATTCAGCTTCTGGGTATGTGCCCAAAAGAACTGAGGGACTCCTCAGAGTCTTGTAGATTCGTGTTCAGAGCAGCATTATTCATACCAGCCAGAAGGTGCAAGCGTTCCTCGACAGATGAGTGGATAAACAAAATGTGGATAAATAAAATACTCTGTGTATTTTATCTTAAAAAGGCAGGGGATTCTGACACATGCTACCACACGGATGAACCTTGAGGATACTACGCCCAAGTGAAATATGCCAGACACAGAAGGGCCAACCCTGCACAAGCCCACTTCTCTGGGGTTGCACAGTGACCAAATTCACAGGGACAGAAAGCAGAATGCTGGTCAGCAAGGGGCTGGGGGTGGGGGGTGGAGACAGGGAGTTTCAGCTTAGAAGGATGAAAAGTTCTAGAAATGACTAGCGGTGGATGGTTATATAACATTATATAACATTATAAATATAATGCCACTGAATAAGTAATAATGTTATTAAAATAATAGGTATATTTTACCATCATTGTTTAAAAAGGTTTGGTGAAAAGGCAACAAAATGTTCACAACTGCCAGGTTTGGGTCATCAGTACTCCAAGGTGGCCATGACACTATTGTAAAAATCAGACAAACAAAACAAGAGCCTCAGGATGGCGGAGGGTGTAGAAGCGAGACCCAAGCCCATGCAGGCAGGACGCCCCTCATCGCCACCCCCTCAGGCTTTCCCATCCCTCCCTGCCCCTCCTCCTATTTCTACTGCACTGTGGTTGCTATAGAAACAAGGCAACTTGGGCTCCCAGAGCCCAGCCCAGGTGCTGCTAACTCCAGGAATCATGTCAGAGTGTGAATGCAACAAAAGCCGGATCATCCGGGCCTCATACACACACACACACACACACATATGCATATACACATACACACACATATACACATACATACACACACATATGCATACATATACACACATACACATACATCCATATGCATGCACACATACACATATATACATATGCACACACATATACACACATGCATACGCATGCACACACACATATACATAAATGCATACACATATACACATACACACACATACACACACGTCTGCTCTCTTGGTAGGTTTACCAAATCAGGGTGTGTCTGTGTAGGTCCCCGCACTAATACCAGCGGCTCATTCCCGACAGCCGCAGGCCTGGGTCTGGATGCATACAGGTCCTGTTTGCCCCAGGGGGTATGGCTGCATGCATGTGCACATGTCACATGGGCATCAGTGTCCACACAGTCCAGGACTATGATTACTAATACCAAAAATCCTGTGGCAGGTAACATACTCCACGCCTCCCCTGGATTATCTCTTTGAAACCTTACAACAGTAGTACCTATATGTATTATCCCCAATGAGACATAGAGAGACTGTGCAGCTTACATGAGGTGACCCAGAGCACATGAACCTCCCCACATGACTGTGGGGAGAGAGCTTTAAATGTCATCAGTTCCCAAAAAGCCACAAACACAGCTGCCTCAGAATACCACCCCTGGCCTTGCTAACACCCGGGTCTCCTGGGCCCCACCTAGGCCTGAGGAAGCAGACACCCCAGTGTGGAGGGGCACAGCAGCCGGGGTTGGGGCATCCCCTGGTCCAGCCTTGGCTGAGCTGGGAGGGTGGTCTGGACAGGCTGTGGCAGGCTGAGTTCCCTTTAAGTCCTCTTTCCGGGCCTAGAAATGGGCCTGGAAAGCCTGCAGCCCAAAGACCCTCAATTCCAGACGGTGTCTGCTCACAACGAGCTAACCAAGAAAGTGCCAGTGACTGCCACCTCTCTCTCTCTCTTTCACATGCGCAAGCTCGCACGCGCACACACACACACAGATCTCTCGGGGCAGGGCTCCAAAAGTCAGTTATGTGGCTTTGCGGCCTGCCAGGCACGGATTTCCGCCCACTCCACCCTCTAAGAATGAGTGGGTCATGGGGTGGAGGTCTACACTGCGGTCACCTCCTAGTTCACAGCTCAGCCCCAGGCAGGGAGGGGTCAGTCACCTCACCTGAACAACAAACCATGACGAAGTGAGGCTGGGCACCTGCAAGGCTCCCCCAGCCTCACACTTCAAGGGGAGAGGGACGCAGGCAGAAACCACTGGACCACGGCAGGGCAGGAAGAAATAAAGGCATTTCCTGCCAAGGAAACAACATCAGCAAAGACGGCAAGGCTAAAAAGTGCCAGAAAACAGCAAGTCACACCATCTGGCTGGAGCTGAAGATCAAGAGGAGGTTGTAAGAAAAGTGAAAGAAGAAAAAAAAAAAAAAAAAACCACCCTAGAAATGTACTGGGGCACAGAGAGGTTAAATACCTTGCCCAAGGTCATGGAGATGGTGGATCAGAATTTGAAACGTAGGCTGCCTGACTCCAAAGCTCACACGTCGACCGCTAAAATGGGCTTCACTGCTCGGTAGCCTTCGCTTCAGCTCATGTTCTGGAAAGCTATGGAAGGCTGGCTAGGCCTGCAGCAGAGGTCATCTGTGTGGTGGGAGAGCATCTGTGCCCCTTCCCCCTCAAAATTAGCAATGTCACTGCTAGAGGGTAGGTTGCTGGGATCTCGTAAGCAAAGGCCAGGAATGCTGCTCAGTATCTACAATGCACAGGACAGCCCCCACCACAAAGAGTTATCCAGCCCCAAATGTCAACAGAAACCTTGACCCAGAGTGACTCACTCACTGGGAGCCCACTTTAACATCCAACCTGACCTGAGACAATCATCACACTTGCTCACCCCTTGGGCGGGATCCCAAATTTTGCTGCATATTAGAATTCCCTGGAAATCTTAAAATATATATATATTGATGTTGGGTTGCACTCCGGGCATTCTGATTTCCAGTTCTGGAACTGGGTGCAACCCGGGCATGAGAATTGCTTCTTTTTTTTTTTTCTTTTCTTTTTTTTTTTTTTTTTCCCAGCGTCACTTGGCACCAGGGAAATACAAATCAAAACCACAATGAGATACCACCTCACACCCATCAGAGTGGCTAAAATTAACAAGGCAGGCATGGGAATTTCTTTTTTTTTTTTTTTTTTTTTTTTTTTTTTTTTTTTAAAGATTTTATTTATTTTATTTGACAGAGAGAGAGATCACAAGTAGGCAGAGAGGCAGGCAGAGACAGAGGGGGAAGCAGGCTCCCTGCTGAGCAGAGAGCCCGATGCGGGGCTCGATCCCAGGACCCTGAGATCATGACCTGAGCCGAAGGCAGCGGCTTAATCCACTGAGCCACCCAGGGGGAATTTCTTAAAGCCTCCCAGGTGATAGATAGCAAAATATAAAAAGTCTGGGAACTACTGCCTTGGCAGGGAGGGGAGGATCAAATTATCTGCTAGGGGCCAAAGACTTTCGTGGACGCTAATGCCAGAAAGAGACGACCAAAGACTGCCCAGCCCCCGACCACCATGGGGCAGGGACTGTCCCAGCAACAAGCCTGCATGGAATCAGCAAGAACAAAGCCTGCCATGGGTGCAGGGAGGACAGAGCCAAAGATGGCTTGGGGGTGACGGATTAGTCAGAGCTGGCAGAGGCCTGGGGAGGACGTTAATTAGAGAGCCTCTGTCACTGTCTGAGCAGGAGATAATAGGCCTGAACCGGGAGGAGGGCGGGAGAAGACCCCGTGACTCAGGGACTTCACAACCCCGTGACAGAAAGAACTGGACTGGAAGACAGAAAAGGTTAATTAAGAGTGAGTGCAGTCTGGGCACAGAGCAGGAAATGATCTGTTGGCAGCTGAAGGTGGGGGTGAGCCCACCAGGGTGGGGGTGACCTGGGAGAGGGACTAAGGAGTCGGCCATGGGTAAACAGGAGCTGGAACCTGAAAGGGATGACAGTCCCAGAACAGGGGTGGCCCAGGGGTGACCCCTGTACTGAATCCATCCTACAGGGCAGGCCAAACACAGCTTGAGATTGCTGTGAAGATTTTTCCTCAAATTCCAGATTTCCAGAATCTCTTGGACAGTGGAAAACATGGTGAGACAGAGAGCATCCCAGCAGAGTGCTGGTGTGTGCCCCAGACCCCTCCCTGTGGCCCTGCCAGATCCCTGCAGCCAACAGGCCTCTCTTCAGAAACAGGAGACAAGATGACGTGATACGTCGGAAAGCAGTGACGACCAAGGGGTGGCTGGGGAAGCAGGAAAGCAGCCAGACACTGCACGGAGCCAGACCCCAATCTCTCATCCCAGCCCTGCATCCCCCACCTCTGTGTAGTGCCATCTCAGCTTAGGAACAGCCCTCCTTGGGGTCCCATGTACTGATCTGTAAACAAGGAGGCTGATGCCCATGACATCTAGTTGTCCATCCTCCTGTCCACTGGGCTCCTGCAAGCTCCCCAGGTCAAGCCCTCTGGCCAGGCTTTGAGATGAAGCCTGGAAAACCTGATTCTTTCCAGCAAAGAGCAGCCCAGGCAGGGAGAAATCCCAAATACAGCTGAAGGACCCAGCGATGACCAGCCAGGGAGAAGAGGAAACACAAGGAACAAGAACCACCATCCAGGGGTGCCTGGGTGGCTCAATTGGTTAAGCATCTGCCTTCAGCTCAGGTCATGATCCCAGGGTCCTGGCACTGAGTCCCATGTCAGGCTCCCTGCTCAGAGGGGAGCCTGCTCCTCCCTTTCCCTCTGCCTATAGCTCCCCTCGTTTGTGCTTAAAACTAAAAAAACAAACAAACAAAAACCACTTTCTAAAATCTGAAGGGGTCTCGGGAGAAAGCGGGATTAGCTGGGGGATGGGGGACCAGAAACAGCAGTTACAGAGATTCCAGATGAAAGGAATAGTCAGCTTTGAATAACTGGAGCTGTATTATAATAGAATAGGCATCCTTACAAAGTCATGAACTCCCCATCACCGGAAGTAACCAAGCTTGGGCTCAGTGACTAGTTTCAGGGGCACAAAGAATCCTCATAGTCATTAATCTTTTTTTTTTTTTTTTAATTTCAAGTTCTAAGATTTAAGGACTCTAGAGATCTAGCAATCTCTTTTAAAGGCTCTCCCCTCCTCCCAATGCCCATGGAAAGCTGTCGGGGATTAAGTTCTGGACTCTGCCTTCTAGAAAAGGATGGCCTAGATGGTCTGGATAAAGCACAAAACATCCACCTCCCTGCTGCCCTCGCCCTTCAGTAAGACCACAATCCTCCGGCCAGACCCAGCAACCCTTGCTGCACAGTCCCCATCCCAGAAAAGTCTCACCAGGGACCCCTCCAAGGCAGAGGGAACTGCTAGATGGCCCTCCCAGCACAAGCCAGAGAGGCCATCTACATCCCCTCCCAATACTCCCATCCCCAGTCCCTGCTCAGTCCCCCGGCAGGAGGAAGAAAATGGAAGGAAGGACCCCCCACACTCCCAGGAACCTCTGAGTGCTACACGGGCCCCTGTCCAGTGGGAGCCTCTCTAAGGGCAGCAGGGGGTCCTGACACTCCCACGAGTCCACAGTGTACGGACAGGAAGCACACGGGATGCATGGTGTGGAGGGGTCAGAACCTATCTCCAAACCTCACAGGAGCAACTGTTCCCGAGTCCTGGCCAAACCCAGCTTCTGGTAAGCCAAGCAGAGCCAACTGGCCTCCTCTTCACGGGACCCTGGGTCTTCTCCTCAGGTCAGGTGAGCAGGCCTCTAGGCCTGGGGAGACCTGTGAAGAGCTCAAGCACACGGCCAGGCACCTGGGGCTCGAAGGACACTTTTAGGGAGCTGAACAGGATGAGAGGGCTCCGGCAAGGACAGCTGGGCCAGGCCGGTGGTCCAGAGGCTGCCATCTGCATCCTGCTCTCCTGCTTCCCTGTCCTTGTCTCCCACAGTGACACACTTAGCCCTATCCCACGGGATCCATAAGGACCATTCAGCTCACCAGCCACATGGCAAGTACCCTCACAGGGCCCCAGGAATAAGCAGAAGCCCTCCTGCCCTGAGCCCCATCCCCATCTCAGAAGAGCACAATGCCCAGTGCCCACTGGCCAGAGCTGCCAGCCAGCACCCTGCTTGCCCCTCAGCAGACATCCACCGGACCTGGTCAAGACCCACGGAGCTGCTTGTTCATCAAGAAATCAGAACAGGGACTCACCAGGGCTTCCTAGGCATGGCAGGGACCAGCCGGGATGAGAGCCAGGAACACACAAATCCCTGGAATTTGCAGACCTTGCTGCCTGGCAAACAGCACCTCCAGGTGCATCCCCGGTGCTTGGTAATGCAATCAGGCCACAGCCTGACTGCCAGCTAAGCGCCCGCCCGCCTTGCTTCTCCCTGTAGCCACTCACGCCCTGAGACTCCAGATCCCGAAAGAGACATGTTCGTGGTTACCATAGGAACTCGCTAAAGCCAAAAAAGGCACCACACAGTCACCCACATGGGCCCTCAAAGCTCACGTCCACATGCACAAGCAAGCATACACACACGCCTACACTCCCCAACACAAGTCTACACTGTTCTTGGGCTTGGGGCCTGCCAGGTGTCAGAAAGTGGGTTCCTTGCATGCGTGGTCCAGCCAGGTGCAGTTACAGGCCAGAGGCACCAGCCAGTGCTTACATGGTGCTCAATTGCTTACTTGGCGCTCACCTGCTTACCTGGCGCTCATCTTGCCGAAAGCTTCCTCAGGGCTGAGCCGGGTGGGGCTGAGAACCTAGGACCACCACCAGGTCGGCTTGCAAGGTCAGGCCTGAAGTTTCTGGGCCACAGACCAACTCTTGCAACCCTCCTACTCCTCTCCTCTAGTCCCTCCAGGAGGGGGCAGGTATAAGGATCAGGATCTAAACCAGTCACCTGGGGCACCTCGTGGCTTAGTCAATTACGCAGCTGCCTTCAGCTCGGGTCATGATCCCAGGGTTCTGGGATCAAGCCCCACATCAGGCTTGCTGCTCAGCGGGAAGCCGGCTTCTCCCTCTCCCACTCCACCTGCTTATGTTCCCTCTCTCGCTATGCCTCTCTCTGTCAAATAAATAAATAATCTTTTTAAAAATTAATAAATAAATTTTTAAAACCAGTCACGTGAAAAGGGAAGACGGGAAAGAGCCCTACACCCTCATCTCCATAAATGGGACCAACATGCACCCAGGAGCTCAAATGAAAACTTGAAAGTCTTCACCTTGACCCCTCCCTTGCCCTTACCCGCAACATCCAAACCAATCCAGCCTGGGGAGACCACTGCCTCAGTAGCTCTCCAATATGTTTCCTCTCTTCAACCCCACTGCCCCCACCCTAGCCTCCAACCTCTCCAATGGGTCAGCAGACGGCAGCCAGGGGGCCCCTCAGACTCACATCTTGGTCCTACTCCCCTGGAAACCCTTCAATGGCTCCCACTCACCCAGAGAAGCCATACTCCCAGGGGCAGCCCCGCCTGCCCCCGAACTCCCACCCCAGTATTCCATCTGTAATAGTCACAGCCCCACACCCTTGCCACCCCCGAGTTTCTAACCTGTCTATGCCCTGCTGCTGTGACCCAGAGTACCTCACCCCTGGAGATGGCTCAGGCATTCCCAAGTCTGGAGGAAACCCCTTCCATCCTCTCAGAGGACATCTCTGCTAGCCCTCATCACATACCACTGCAATTCTCTGTTTAGATGTCTACCTGCCTGCAGGGCTGTAAGCTTTCATGAGCAAAGATGCCTCCTTTTCATCTTTGTTTCCCCTACCCCAGGGCCTGGCTTTGAGCGTGGGCTATAAGTGCCCAGTAATTGTGAGCTGAACTGACATAGCATCCTGACCCCCTAGAACAGCAAGTTCCCCCATCCCTGACAACTCTCAGCACAGGCTCTGGGTGTGTAAGAGGAAGTGACAAAGGAAGAAGCCCCAGAAGATTCTAGAACTTTTTGGTGGTACCTGAAGGATTCCTGTCCACTGCCACCACCCCCCACCCAGTGTTCCCATGCAGTTCCATGCCTCCTGCACCACCTGCCCCTGAGGGGGCTCATCAAACTGAGTCTCCACCAAGGGCACGTGCAGCGAAGGCAGACGTGTACTCTGCGGCCAAGTGCATGCATGTCGGGGGTAACAAGGGTGGGAAAGCAGCATGGGGAAGGTTCTGAGAACTAATCAGCTCCAACCAAGACTAAACCAGCCATTAATACAGACCTGGATTCAGATCCCAGCTCCACGACTTTAACCACGTGTCCTAACCTCTCAGAGACCCTCTTTTCTCATCTGCAGAGGCTGCTGCTTCAGGAGGGAGCCATGAAACCTCAGGGAGACTGTGCAGTGTGTGACAACTTAGCACACATACATGCTCAACACTGCTGGGGCCAGAACCCCCACATTCAGAGCCGTGTGGCTCAGGGACACCTCCAGGAGGTACATGACTGACTGTGTGGAGAGGACCAGGTCCCTAGAGGAGGAGCCAAGGCAACTGGCTCAAGGGCGTGTTAGGGGCAACACTAATTGACAGAAAAGATGTCTTACCCAGCAGACGCAGAGGAAAAGTGGCATCTTGGGGCCAAGGAGAGGGGTAGCCTGGGTAGCTGGCTACCTAAGGGTCATGTCAGGGAGCAGAGCCACATCCTGGCTTCCAGGCAGAACTCTGTATTAGGTGCTATCGATGGGGGAGGAAGAAGGATGGATGAACAGGTACTGAGCTCCCTTTTAGTACCATGGGAGCAGAGGTGGATAGATAAAACCCTTTATGGTGTCTGCCCAGCCCACAGTCTACTCTTCCTGTCTGGGAACTAACCCCTCCCACAGAGAGAGAGGACCACAGCAACCACAGCTTATCCATAAGACCCCATCTCTCCAGCTAAACTGACTGGACTGGGAATACACAACTGACCCAAGCTGAGCCGGTAAGATGCTCCCTCTTTTTTCAGTTTTACTGAAACGTAATTTATGTACCATACAACTCACTGTTTTAAATTGTGCAATTCAATGGCTTTTAGTGTATTCACAAAGTTGGCGGTGCTGTCACCACTATCTAGGCCCAAGGCACTTACACCACCCCACAAAGAAGCCTGTATCCTCTAGCCCTCATTCCCCTTAGTCCCCCCCAATAACCTCCCCAGCCCTAGGACACTATGAATCTATTTTCTGTCTCTACAGATTTGCTTATTCCAGACGTTTCATATAAACGGAATCACGCGGTATGTCGTGTTTTGGGACTTTCACTTAGCATGTTTTCAACTTTCACCTGTGTTGTAACATGTATTAGTACTTGATTTCTTTCGATGGTCAAACAACATGCCATTGTACCAATATGTCACATTTTGTTTACCCATCCATCTGCTGATGAATGTCTGGGTTGTTTTCACTTTTTTTAATATCTTTTAAAGACTATTTATTTGACAGAGAGAGAGAGAGCACAAGTAGGCAGAGAGAAGGGGAAGCTGGCTCCCCGCTGAACAGAGAGGCCAATGCGGGGCTCAATTCCAGGACCCTGAAATCATGACCTGAGCCGAAGGCAGTGGCTTAATCCACTGAGCCACCCAGACACCCCTGTTTTCACTTTTTTGAAGATTTTATTTATTTATACTACGCAGCCATCAAAAAAAACAAAACAAAACAAAACAAAAAACAGAAACGAAATCTTGCATTTGCAATGACGTGGATGAATCTAGAGGGTATTATGCTAAGAAAAATAAGTCAGTCGGAGAAAGACAATTATCATATGATCTCTCTGATATGAAGAATTTGAGACGCAGGGCAGAGGGGTCGTGGGGGTCGGGGAGGGAAAAATGAAACAAGATGGGACCTGGGAGGGAGACAAACCATTAGAGACTCTTAATCTCAGGAAATAAACTGAGGGTTGCTGGAGTGGAGGGGGGTAGGAGGGATGGGGTGGCTGGGTGATGGACACTGGGGAGGGTATGTGTTGTGGTGAGTGCTGTGAATTGTATAAGACTGATGATTCATAGACCTATACCCCTGAAACAAATAATACATTATATGTTAATTAAAAAAAAAAAACCCAACTGGCTCAGTTAGGAGAGTATATATTTGCAGCTACAGTAAAGTTACATAAAACAAAAATAAACATGGAAAAAGTAAAAAAAAAAAAAAAAAAAGAAAGAAAGAAAAAAAGATTTTATTTATTTATTTGAGAGAGAGAAAGAACTAGCAGTGGGGAGGGGCAGAGAGAGGGGGAAGTGGATCGGGGAGAAAGAAGCAGACTCCCTGCTGAGCAGGAAGCCCAATGTGGAGCTTGACCCCAGGATCAGGAGATCATGACTTGAGCCCAAGGCAGGCACTTAACCAACTGAGTCACGCAGGAACCCTGGGTTGTTTCCACTTTGAGTTATTATTAAGGAGGCTATGAACAGGGAGGGGCACCTGGGTGGCTCAGTTGATTAAGTGTCTGCCTTCAGCTCAAGTCATGATCCTAGGGTCCTAAAATCAAGCCCCGCATCAGGCTCCGTGCTCAGCCAGGAGTCTGCTTGTCCCTCTCCCTCTGCTCTCTGTTTCTCTCTCAGATAAATAAATAAAATCTTTGGGGGAAAAATAATGCTATGAATGTTTGTGTTACAAGTTTCTATATGAACATATATTTTCATTTCTCTGGGATACATACTTAAGAAAGGAATTGCTGGTCATTTGGAAACTCTACCTTTAAACTTTTGAGAAACTGCCAGACTATTTTCCAAAGTGGCTGCACCAGTCTGCGTTCCCAGTAGTGGCGTATGAGAGTTCCATTCCCTCCTCACCCTCACCAATGTTTGCCATTATCTTCTTTTTGACTATAGGCATTCTAGTGGGTGTGAATGAGTGGCTCCCTGTGGCTTTGGCATGCATATCCCTTATGGCTAATGACACTGAACATCTTTTCTTGTACTTACTGTCCATTTATACACTTTCCTTGGAGAAGCAGGGAGCCTGATGTAGGACTCGATCCCAGGATCCTGGGATTGTAACCCGAGCCAAAGGCAGACACTTAACTGACTGAGCCACCCAAGGAATCATTCTCTGCCCATTTTTTTAAAATGTGTTGTCTTTGTAT
This sequence comes from Mustela lutreola, assembly GCF_030435805.1. NCBI lineage: Eukaryota > Metazoa > Chordata > Mammalia > Carnivora > Mustelidae > Mustela > Mustela lutreola. The sequence continues at coordinate 46,263,434 of NC_081304.1, read as the reverse complement.
TATTTTACTGAGTTGAAATGGTTCTTTATATATCTTGGGTATGAGTCTCTTACCAGATATGTGATTTGCAGATATTTTCTCCCACTCTGTGATTTGTCTTTTTACTTTCCTGATAGTGTCCTTTGTAACACCAAGTTTTTAATTCTGAGGAAGTTCAATTTATTGATGTGTTGTTGGTACTGTTACTTATGCTTTTGGTATCATATCTAAGAAACCATTGCCTTACTCGAAGTCATGAAGATTTCCATCTATGATTTCTTCTAAGAGCTTCATAGTTTTAGTTTTTACATTTAGGTCTTTGATCCATTTTAAGTTAATTTTGGTATACAGTGTGAGAGAAGGGCTCAATTTCATTCTTTTGTATGTGAATATGGTTGTCCCAGCACCATTTGCTGAAAACCTATTTTGCTTCATTGAATAGTCATGACACACTTGTTGAAAATCAACTGACCACAAATGTGAGGGTTTATTTCCAGACGCTATGTTCTACTTCATTGATCTAGATGGCTATCCTCACACCAGTACCAAATTGTCTTGATTGCTGTAGACTTGTAGTAAGTTTCAAAATGAGGAAGTAGAGTCCTCGAACTTTGTTCTTCCTTTTCAAATTGCCCTTAAATTTCCCTATGAATTTTAAGATCAGTTTAGCAGTTACTGCAAAGAAGCCAGCTGGGATTTTGATGGGGAGGGTTTCCAGTTCCTGTTCAACCTCTCCTGAACTCTAGCTCCACCTCCTCCCCTGGGTTCCCCGAGACACCCTGGGATCTTTTCTGTAACTTCTGCTTAACCTGGTTACCCTGAGTTTTTCTTTCTTATAATCAGAAGACTCTTCACCAGGCACAAGTAAGAACACAGTCCTACATACTATCCCAAACAATCATCTCAACACCATCTCCCCAGGACTAAAGCACACAAACTGTCCCCCAGATACCCACCAGGGTCCCGATCTCAACCACTGGCCGGTGTCCCCAGCCACCTTGTTACCAGTTCCCTTCCAGGTTACATACATCATCTTTACCAGTTAAATAGGCCCTCAATAAGCACTTGTGAAATTGAACTAGGAACCTAAAACAGCACCAAAAGAAACACTCCTACCACTCTGTGCCCCTTAGTAATCCTGCTTTATGCCTACATCCCATTCAATCTATAGATAAGAAGTTCTAGGAAACCAGACACCATTGTGCCCCCTCGACAAGGGATACAAACCCTGAAGTCTGGAGAAGTTAAATGTCTTGCCCAGGAATGACTTGCCCTGAACACTGAGCTGCACTGTGGCACACACACCCCATGCCAACCAGCACAGGCACAGGCATACCCATAGTCCCACCCCATCTTCAAGAGTTGCCATAGAGGGTGCCTGGGTGGCTCAGTGGGTTAAGCCGCTGCCTTCGGCTCAGGTCATGATCTCAGGGTCCTGGGATCAAGTCCTGCATCGGGCTCTCTGCTCAGCAGGGAGCCTGCTTCCCTCTCTCTCTCTCTCTCTGCCTGCCTCTCCATCTACTTGTGATTTCTCTCTGTCAAATAAATAAATAAAATCTTTAAAAAAAAAAAAAAAAAGAGTTGCCATAGAAGCTACCTCCTCCTGGCAGTCTTCCAAGACTGCTCCCGCTGCACCTGTGTCACCAACTCTACAAAGAGAAAGCTCTCAGAAAGCAGGGACTGTTTGCATGCACTCCTGCCCTGCTAACCGTTCACCATCACCCTTCTGAGCAAAACAGTCCAAAGTGGGAAGCCTCATGCCCTGTATTCCAACCCTCAAGAGCAACTCTGCCTTGCCCGGAAACCTGTGCCCAGGGACTACACAGCCAATGCTAGCAACCAGATGGCACGTAGAGGGCAGCTGGCCCAGAAAATCTTTCAGCTGAGATGGAGGGTTACAAGCAGGAAAAGCTGCCTCTGAAGGAGAACACTCATTGGAAGAATTCTTCATGCACAAGCTAATTCACATATGGCAGGATAATATTTTGGGCTAGCGACCAATGCTATATTTTCCCTCCTAGAATTCCCCTCTTTTTCAATTCACTCAACTAGAGCAGATGGTTGGTCACTCACTACCCAGGGAAGGGATGGAGATGGAAGCTGATTTTGTTAAAATCTGAAGGGGAAAGGGGGTCAGGGTGCAAACAAAATGGTTTGCCCAGAAACACCTGGAAAAGGAGCAAAGATGGTGATGGAAGAGGAGCGAGGTGTGTCTGCTCAGGGCTTCCCAGACAGAGGAGCAGACGTATGGCCAAGCACGAGAGACAACTTCCAGACCCCAGATCTGAGACACCCAGGGCCAAGCTCACAGGATGACATCTGTCTGGTAACAGATGAGTCGATGACCAACTGACCACACACACGTGCATGAGCACATGCACATGCACACACACTGGGGTGTTCCATGAAGTTCTAGAACTCTGTGGCCCAATTTTCCAGGTAGGCAGGAATGTCAGAAAGCCCGATGGAACTGGGGCTTCACATAATAATCAAGACAATAGGAAATATAACTATCTTTCTTACACCCCCAAGATGTGGCCTAGAAGGCACTGCTATACACATTACCATCAATCTGGCCCCTGCTGTTTCCAGTCCAGCATCTCCCTTCTTCAGATGCCCCAGGAATCAAGTGCCTGGTCCATCCTTTCCAGCCCCAAACCCCTAAGACTGAAATGGAGACTCTGACAAACACAACAGCCCATTCATGTCTCCCACAACTGAAGGGGAAATGAGGTCCCCAGAGGACCTCTGGCCTACCATCATCTCCGATCACTACATAACAGGAAGTGGCTACTTACTTGACCTTTAGGCTTGCCAGCATGGTCTTGTCGATCCTGCCAAGAGAAAAGCAAAGGCTTTGGTCAGTGCTGAGGCTGAAGGCTCCCACCCAGTACATGCAGGGGAGGTGGTCCCTGGCCAGTCCAGACCACCAAGCCAACAGGGTCCTTCAGGGAACAACCACTGCTCGACAGAGGAGCTCTCCTCGAGCCCAGGAAGGAGGGCTAGACCCACACATAACCCTGTGAGGCAGGTACTGCTATTCCTCTCATTTTAGAAATGGGGAAACAGAGGCTCAGAAAGATAACATCAGTGGCCCAGTCTGAATCCGAGTTCTGGCTCCACACCCAGAAATCGCAAGCACTGTGTAGATGGCATTTCTCTTCATCACCCCCACTCCACAAGAGAAGACTGCAAGCCAGCTCCATCGGTCACTGGCACCTAGACGTTCAACACAATACTTCCTGGGCTTCTGCTCTGAAAGATGTCAGCACCAGGGACCCCTCCCCATGCCCTGTTCCCAGAGCTGCCAGTCCATGAGAGGAGACAGACCCCACTCCTGAGACAGAAACCCAACAGCAGGCTCCAGGATGCATGGGCAAGTGTGATCTGTCGGTCATGGGGTTCAGAGCAGAGAGGATCACGTTCATGGCAGACTGTCCTGGCAGCCAGCTCCTCCACCCCGGCCTGCACCCACCCTTGCTGGAAGACAAGGCAGAGCTGCTAAGCTTCTATTTTTACCCTCTGCATATGCCAACCCTTATGGCTGGTAAAAGAGTCCCCCTCCTCTCTGCAGAGACAGAAAGGTGGGCGAGATTTCCACCACCAGTGTCACCCCCGCCGTGTCACCACCAGCCCATGTCATCAACACCACCTTGTCACCACCATCAGTGTCACCATCACCACCCCGTGTCATCACCTTCGGCGTCACCACACTCCCCACCCCATGTCACCACTACTGCCATGTCAGCATGACCATCAGTGCCACATCCAGGATGCCTTCAGCCACCCTCTCCAGGCAGCTCAGCTTTGCCACAGGCTTCCTATGGGGCAATGCTGGAATGGGAGCAGTGTCAGGGCCACACGGGGAGGACACAGAGCTGCCCCAGCAATCACAAGTCAGCACCAAGCCCTTGAGCTGGGAAGCAAGATCCTTTTGCTCTGAGTAAACTTCCAGCACCTTCTGATCTTGGTTCCCAGCAGCAAAACAAGCCACACCCCAAGGCTCCCAACCCAGGTCCCTCCCAGCTTCTTCACTGTGTCCTGGCCCCTTTCATGGAGCCTTCACAACTGGGCCCCTAGGGCTCATGAGGCCCCATCCCTCTGGCATGCAGACATTCCTCTTCTCCCATTCTGCCCACCAGATGGGGGTAGGGTGACTCCAGGGGCAGATCCCCACATTCTGCTGTAAAATTTATAGCCCAGAGCTACCTAATTGTAACCCCCAATAACAAGCCCTTACACTCTTTTCTGGAGGAATCTCTTTTAATTGCTACAACATTCCTCTGTTGTGGATAAGGTGGAAATCACCCACTTTCCCATGGGGAAACTGAGACCCAGAGAGGGGAAGTGACCTGCCTGAGTTCTTCAGAGTCAAGGGGGGGGCCAGCACTTAGAAGCGGGACTCCTAGTGTGGCGCCCTCTTAACCCAACCACCCACCACCGGGTGGCACTGTGGGTCACAGGAACCCCAGGCTCGACACCCACACCCACACCCAGTCAGCAGTCTCTCCAGAGGGTCCCACGCTGGGGTGCGGCCCTGGGAGGGCGGGACCAATGGCCTTGGCAGGACTGAGACTACAGACACAGCAGCAGCCTGTGTCACTGGGCTTCTCTCTTTCAGAAAGCCAGACTCCCCAGATTCTCCCTGGCACCTTCTCTCCTCCCCACCGCCCATCCACCCCACCCCATTCCCTCTCCTCACCATGTCCACCCCTGATGCCACTGGTTCTCCACCCTGACATCCAATGGAGCTTCTAGAATACCAGCCCCCTGAGATTCTGGTCACAGTCTGGAAGGGACCACGGCTTCAGAAATCTGCCCTTTAGTCTCCAACCCTCCCAGCTGGTGTCCATCTCCAGATGATGCCTACTCTAAAGACTTTTTTTTTAACTTGACAGACAGAGATCACAAGTAGGCAGAGAAGCAGGCAGAAAGAAAGAGGGAGAAGCAGGCTCCCCGCTGAGCAGGGAGCCCGATGCGGGGCTCGATCCCAGGACCCTGGGATCATGACCTGAGCCGAAGGCAGACCGTTTAACCCACCAAGCCACCCAGGTACCCCCAGATGATGCCTACTCTTACCCACCAACCCCACCAGGAAGCCCTGCTGTCCCCTCAAACTCAATGAGGCCTATAACCAGATGCCTGTCATGGGCAAAGAAACATGTCACATAGTCACTCCATAAGCATGCACTGAGCATGCACGATGTGCCACACACATCTTCCTGGTCTGCTCCACACGTCTCAGAGAAGCATGGCTCTTAGACAGAAAGCCTCTCATGGCCCGAGCCCCGCCCTGTAGTGATCCCAGCCAGCCTGACTAGGAAGCAGATGAGGTGATTTGAACCCAGAGCCTACACTCAGCACAGCAACCCCTTGGCCCCAGGGGAGGGAGGGGGCATGGGGAGGGGGCATGAGCAGGCCCCAGGTTGCCCTGTGCCAGCCCTAGCACCATGTCATCCTCATTCTCCCCATCTACCAAACATGCAGCACCCGCAACTCCTTCCTGCTGGAGGACGGATGGCAAAGTGCCTTTGGAGAGAAGGGAGAGGAAAGTCAAAGTCTGCACACACACAGAAGCGAACCAGCCAGAAGAGCAGACGGAGCCCACCTCTTCCCAGCCCTGGCGGCCTCTCCTTCTCTCCCTTGCCTCAGTGTCCCCCCACTTGGCCCACCAGGCTCCATACCAGGGCACCCCAAGCCACGTTCCTTGCAGCAGTTGGGAACCTTTCCTCTGACAACGCCCCAGGCCCAGAAGCTGAAAGGAAACCGATAATGAAAACCACGAGACCCCGCTCCCCAGCTGAGGAGAAGCTTCTAACAGCTGGTAACCAGAGACAAGTCTTTGACCTCAGTCTCCCCATTTTCTGGCCCCCTGGGGAGGGAAGAGCCTCTCCCTTGTTCTGCATGGAAACCTAGTGGCCTCAAAGACCAGGCAAGAGGCTGGAGCACAAAGCCAGCAGCTCAGACTCAGATGGAGCTGGGATTGGCTGCCTGTGGTGGGAGGAGGGATATCTGGACACAGCCCTGCCCGTCCCTCACAGCTCACCCCCACAGTGGTCCAGTGGGCCACAGGCACCCCCATCACAAAGACACACACACACACACACACAGATGATGCAGATAGCACACGCGCACAGACAGGAGCACACAAAGCTACGGACGACCAGAGGAGCTAACACCTGCTCAGAAACGCAGAATGCACACGTGGTCACACGCCACACACACACCTACGCAGCCAGCCACACGCTTCATACACGGCCACCCCAACGGGCAGCTGCAGGCATGCCGCACTCAAGCACGCACACAACCACAATCATCACAGAGGCGCCGACACACACACGGGAGCACACAAGACACATTCAACCCCACCCCTCCGGTGAGCTAATGCTGGCACCAGCTCCAACCTTGTGGAGCTAGATCCACCCTTGTGGGTCCCCTAGATCCTACTCCAGGGACGGCAAGGAGACTTGCCCCTGTATCTCAAACACCCACCTCCCCACAGGTCTCAGGCACAACCCGAGTCCCCTCACCACCGCCCCCCAGGCGGCCGCAGCAGAAGCAAGACTTCCCAGCTGGGTTCACTCCCATCCCTGCGGCCACCCTCCTCTGCCACCTACCATCCAAAGCCCCCAAAGGAGACGCTGCGCTTCCTGCGAAACATGGTTGTAGCCGGGGGGCCCCGGCTCCCCGCAACGTCCCCAGGGCTGTTGGCAAAAGGGCAGTGGCGCAGCCGGGTCGGTGGGGCCATAGGCTGAGAGCAGGACAGCCGGTGTGGCACCTCCCCTGTCGCCTGCCCCCCAAGCCCAGCACTTCCTGTGGGTGAGGCTGCAGGGCTGGGAGGTATGTCCTGCCCCCCAGGAGGCACGGAGACAGACAGCAGCAGGGGAGTTCGCAGAGGGCAGCTTCCCCACGCCCAGAGGAACCCGCAGCTCCGGAAGGGGCTCGGCGGGCAGATTGCACCACAGCCCGACTTGGCAGCTCAGTCCCACACAGCCCCAGCTTCCCAGAACCCAAAGGAGGGCGAGGCACAGGCACACACAAACGTGCCTGTGAGGGAGATAGAAAGCTGGCTGGAAGGCTCGAGAGCCTTGCAGACAGGCCACTCACACCCACTCCCCTGAAGGCAAGAGACGGGACCGCTGCCTTCCTGCTCCCGCAGGGCTCCGCACATGCCAGCTGAAGCAGCCCCACGCCTGCAATGTACCTGCGTGTAGATCTCGTGTCTGTGTAACTCCCCACAAGACACAGGCTCACACAGGGAGGGAGATCCATGTGTACACGCCCAGGCACACACTCAGACTGCACACACGCCCACATACCCACGCACAGGCACAGACCCCTTCAAGGGTCTAGACAGAGGTCAGCGGGGTCACTATTCATGCTGGTGATAGTGGGGGTGGGATAGTGGGCAAGTGGGTTTCTTTCCTGCTGGAACTCAGCTCTGCGTGCACCCATGCCAACCGTGCGGGGTATGCAGTAGGTTCTCACTAATGACAGCCCAAGGAAGGGTGCGGCACACCCACTAGCACTGGCCTGAGTGGGAGGAACCAGAGCCAGGCACCGGGCACCAGGCCCCTGCCCTGCCCCCAAGCAATGCAGAAAGGGAAATACAGTTGCCGTGGCCTTTTTCACTGGCCCACCCTCCCCACAGCTTCCTGTTTGAGACCCACTGCCCCTCTGGGCGTCAGATGGGTGGGGCCACCCCCAGGTCACAGACAAAGGACACAAGTGTTTCTATTTTCTGGACGTTTCCACAGCAGGAAAGGCCACACAGGTGGTGAGTAGCCCCCTAGATGGGCCAAAAGACCAGCTTCAGGACCCAGACCACTTCTGATCCATGAGCGGTAAGAACGGGGTCCTTGCGTTGAAGGCAGCTGGCCTCTCAACAGAAGCCGGGCGGTCCTCGGTTCCACTGCATCCTCCACTCCCGCCTTCACCAGGAAAGGAAGGACGGTGTGGCCCACCATCTGGGGTTACACCAGACCAATGGCTTCCCACTGGATGTCCACTCCACATCCAGACCTCTCCCCACACTGCACCCACCCCATACCCAGGAGCTGCTCGACAGAAAGCATGGATGCTTGGGGTCCTGCCGGCCCCGCGTCCATGTGGCCTCCATCTGGGTAAAACAGCTCTGTGCCCCACGCACACCCAGAAGGAGCCCCGGGCCAGCCCAGCTAACCAGGGTGCCTTCCCTGCCGGCCACTGTGACGCACTCAGGAGTGGGCAGGAGAACTCTGAGGACCTCACTCCTAGAGCACAGCCCCCTCCTGCCAAGGCAGCTAAACCACAGGATGGACACACAGTACATAGGAGAGTGGGAGAGAGTACAGGAGAAAGCAGGTCTTCGGGACATCAAACTCCTGGAGCAGCCAGCCTCTGGGCATGCAAGGGCCTGACATATATCCCATTATTCCTAAAGCCAACAGGAGTTGGATTCCTCTCACTCTCCACTGAAGAAGTCCCAACTAAGATCAAGAGCTTGGTGGGTGCAGGGGTGCAGGCGAGAAAAGCCAGCGGGCCGCTCAGCCCACCCCTCCCCAAGCCAACTCCAGTTCTAGGCCCACCACGGTTCCGGGTACAGAGAGTGCCAGGTGAGAGCTGGGGCTGGGTGCCACACGGGTGACTAATAACACAATTCCTGTTGCAAATTACTTCCTTTTTTTAGTCAATTAGAGGGAGATCATAGCGAACCCATCACTGGAGCCCATCATGTGCCGTCTTTCATATGGGAGAGAATGAAGTGGGGTCATCCCAACAAGCTGGGGCGCTTCCAACCACCCGTCAGCTAGTCTCACCTGTGCACAAACGTGACCCTGTTTTCATGTTATCCATCACCTGGGGGAAGAGGCGGACTAGAGATGCACTCACGCAGGCCCTCCTAGTAGACAGAGATACCTGGGCAAACACTGGGTGAGAGGCCACAGCCCAGGATTGCTGCAGGCCCAGGCCCAAGCATCTGGAGGTCAGCAGTGCGGCCCAGGGACCAGACAGGAAGCAGCATTTCAAGGCCCCAGCTGGGGCCACCTGGAGGCTGGATTCTCCTACTTGGGGTTCTGGTCTCTTACATGGTAACCACAAAAGACAGGGCGCTTTGTGACTCAGACCCCAGGCCCAGGACCAGCAATGGCCTGGTGGCATCAGCAGGAAGGAATACAGAACTCACAGCATCCAAGATCCGGGAATCTTGGAGAGACCAGACAGATCCATGCCCTCCTGATTCCTCAGAGTGAGGGCCCGGAGACAGAGAAGGGAGGTTCCCAGATGGCTTATATTTTACTCTCTGAGCTCTAGAGGGAGCTGAGAGCCAATCTAGAGCATCTCCCACTTTCCCTTCCTCAGCTCCAGTCTCCCGAAGAGCCTTACAGCCTTGTGACCTTCAGCAAGTCACCTAACCTGGGAGGCCTCAGTTTTCCCCCCTGGATTGTGGAGGCTGCCACCACGGCTTACAGGATTAAGTGCAGGGCTCCCACACCATTACGGGAGCTGTTATAACTAGAATCTATTACAATCCCGCCCCCTCCCCTGGTCCTGCTCAGCTTCCTGTCGCCCCTGCTCTGACCCCACAGTTCCTGTTCTGTAGGGGGGTGGTGGCGAGGGGTCCATGCACTCTCTGGGAAAGACCATGAGTCAGAGAAAAGAAAAGCATGCTGTGAGCCAGGCCCAGCCCTCCTACCCCCACCACGCACAGCCCAGCTTCCTCCCAGACCTCCGCTGACTCAGATGGCCAAGCCGTCAGAATGGAGACAAGGACAAGCCACGGGGATGGGAAAGCCAAGAGCAGGGCCTGTATCTGGGAGCTTCCTATGGGCGGTGCCAACCTAACCGCTTAGCTCCTCTTGGTCTCACAGCAACCTCTGAGCTAGCACCACCGTTTCCCCCATTTTACAGATGAGGACACTGATGCACAGAAATATCAAGGAACTTGACCAAATTTGCCCAGCACAATGGTAGCCAAGTTAGGTAGGACGCTGGAGACTGAGTTATCAGTCATTGTCCTATATGACACCCTGTACCGGTGCCAATGGCCAAATCAACCTACACAAGGGCCCAATTCATGCAGCACCCATTTTACAGACAGGAAAACTAAGGACCTGGAAACACAGCACAGCTCAACAGCTACCAGGACAAAGTCAGAAAGAGCAAGTCCCCGCATCCTTCTAATACCAGGCAAGATGAGCTCCTTCCCTCCTGAGTTTGCTCCTTGCCCCATCCACAGAGCCAGCTTGGGGTCACCAAATCACAAGGCCCTGGTTTCTGTGCTGGAGGCCTGTGGGTGTTCCTGGTCCAGGTGACGGGCAAGTTCCAGCCAGAGCCTTAAGCCCAGGACAGAGCTCCGGGGGACCCAGCCAGCTATCCAGGCTTTAGAGGGATGTGGAGCTGAGAACGCCAGCTGGGATCAGAAGAGGAAGCAGTCCAAGTCCCTGCCAACAGCTCCTGAGCCAGGTCTACAGGCCCTTGGGGGCAAGAGGGAAGGAAGTGACCATGGGGTTTCCTCTGCTTGGACAGCTCTGTCCTCACAGCCACTAGTGGGAGCTGAAAGAGGAGACAAACTCCTTTTCCAGGCATGGGGATAAGCAGTTATGGGAAGCTCAGAAAACAGAGGCCCCTGGAGAAGCAGGCACTATGTCATTTGGCCTAGATCCTCCCCTGTCCACATGGTATGACCTGGCACCAGCAGTGACCAGCAGCGGCTCAGCTTTCTTCCCACCCTGACCACTGAACCGCCCAGAGCAGGCCACATACTCCTCAGGGGCTTCCGCTGACCTTTCCTCAAAGGGGAGGCTAGATTCACCCCTGCTTCCTTCATAAGCCAACTGAGGACAAAGGATAGTGGCAGAGAAGGACACGGATCTCCAGGAAGACAGGGTGGAATGGCATTCAGACCCAGCAAACCCGAACTGGTGAGAAATCCACACTTTGGGATGGCGACAAATGCACATCTAAGATCTGCACTGTGATTTAGGCTGCACTGATCACTTCCCCACACGCACTCTCAGGGGCCAGAATGAATTTCTCATTGCACAAGTTCTGCAAAGCAAGACGGTGATGAAAATTTGCAAGAGCAATGCTAGTGAAAACCGGACTCCTGACCCCTGACTGCACGGTTTATTCTGACCTGCTCAGTACTGCCTGCCAAAAGAACTGCTCACAACACATGGCTGTGGACTGAACCGCTATCAAATGGACCACAACTTAAAAGTGTTTAAACAGGACACCTAGTGGGCTCAGTCCATTAGGCATCTGCCTTTGGCTCCATTCACAGTCCTGGGGTCCTGGGATCCAGCCCCACATCAGGCTCTCTGCTCAGTGGGGTGTCTGCTTCTCCCTCTGCCTGCCTCTCCCCCTACTCATGCTCTCTCTCTCACTCACTCTCTCTCTCTCTCTAAAATAAATAAAATCTTTTTAAATAAATAAATAAAGTTGTTTACCATCAGATGGTAAAGGTTAAAAGAAACCTTGACAATGGTATGAGGATATAAGGGAACAGGACTACCATCATTAGTGTAGATATTTGGCAATATCTATCAAAATTTTAAGTGCACACGCCGTTCATGCCAACAGTTGTTTTGTTTTTAAAGATTTTATTTATTTATTTGACAGACAGATCACAAGTAGGCAGAGAGGCAGACAGAGAAAGAGGAGGAAGCAAGCTCCCTGCTGAGCAGAGAGCCCAATGCGGGGCTCGATCCGAGGTCCCTGGGATCATGACCTGAGCCAAAGGCAGAGGCTTTTACCCACTAAGCCACCCAGGTGCCCCTTGTGCCAACAGTTTTGTCTTCAGAGATTTATTCCACATATAAACTCATACAAGTTGACAAGATCTATGCATACAGATGTTAATCACACCATTGTTTGAAACAGCAAATACAAAAAAACCTAAATGACCAACATTTAACTATACTGGAAAACAAGCATAAGATGGGATGCTATGGGGGTGCCTGGGTGGCTCGGTCAGTTAAGTGGCTGCCTTCAGCTCAAGTCATGATCCCAGGGTCTGGGACCAGAGTCCATGTCAGCTCCTTGCTCAGTGGGGAGTCTGCTTCTCCCACTCCCTCAGCTGCTCCCCTGGCTTGTGTTCGCGCCCTCTCTCTCTCTCTCTCTCTCTCTGTGTCAAATAAATAAAATCTTTAAAAAAAAAAAAAAGATGGAATATTATGGAGCCACTGAAAAGAAGGCAGAATATATGTGTTGCTATATAAAGATAATCTAAGAATTCAAGTTTAAAAAAAAAAAAAACAGCTAGGATTTCATTATTTTAAATAAATACAGAAGTTCTTCTTTTTTTTTTTTTTTTTTTTTTTAAGGAGGGAGAGGGAAAGGGTGGGACAGAGAGAGAATCTTAAGCAGGTTCCAGCCTCAGCATGAGCCTGACCTTACCACCCTGAGATCATGACCGGAGCCAAAATCAAGAGTTGGACGCTCAACCAAAATCCTACACATGTCTGGACAATTTTTGGAATGGAACATAAGCAATGGTCCAACACTAGTTACCTCTACTAGTTACAAAAGAATGGGACCAGAAGTAGAAATTTGGGGGGAAGGGACTTTTCACTTTATGTTATTTTGTGCTGCTTGTTTTTTGTTCATTTGGGGCTTGGTGGGGGGGGGGGGTTGTCATGAACGTGTTATAATTAAAAGAAAAAGATGTTAAATATATGAATGGTTTGCTTTAAAAAAAAAAAAAAAAAAGGCAGAAACAGTAGCAGCTACAAAGGCTCATTTCTTTAAAACCTTCTTATGCAGGGCCCCTGGGTGGCTCAGTTGTTAGGCCTCTGCCTTCAGCTCAGGTCATGATTCCAGGGTCCTGGGATCGAGCCCCGTATCATGCTCCCTGCTCAGCGGGAAGCCTGCTTCTCCCTCTCTCACTCCCCCTGCTTGTGTTTCCTCTCTCGCTGTGTTGTCTCTCTCTGTTAGATATATAAATAAAATCTTAAAAATAAAATAAAACCTTCTTAAGCTATTTCAGGCTCAAACAGACACTGATCTCAGTCCTGGGACCATCTCTTCTACTCTGAAGGGAACTTTGTCTTGCCCCAGAAAGAGCAGACTAGGCTCTCTTTCACTGGCTGACTCCAGATGGTTCCTCCATCCACTCTTCTTTTAAGCAAAGAGTCTATGCTTTAATCTTGAGAAAACTCAAAGGAGACCAACATACAATTATGCTGGCGGAAATTTGGATCTGGTGTTCATTTTACATTAGTGTATCAAGTTTATGGAAATTCACCCATACCCTTAAAATCTGTACACTTTCTGTATGTGTATTATGCTTTAATAAAGAGGTTTGTTTTTTCTTTTTTTTTAGGATTTTATTTGTTTATTTGACAGACAAAGATCACAAGGAGGCAGAGAGGCAGGCAGAGAGAGGGGAGGGGGAGAAGCAGGCTCCCTGCTGAGCAGAGAGCCCCATTCGGGGCTTGATCCCAGGACCCTGGGACCATGACCTTAGCCGAAAGCAGAGGCTTTAACAAACTGAGCCACCCAGGCGCCACAAAGAGGTTTGTTTTTTCATACACATGCTTTTTGACCTGGCAAGTCTGTTCCCAATTCCACAACCTCCCAAGGAGAAAAAAATCAGCCAAGTTTTACCTTCAAGGGTCTCCTGTACACTGCTGTCGTAACTATGAAACTATGGAAATGACCTAAATTACTGACAGGGTAAATTCAAGAAAGATCCTACCCCCCAACAACTGAGTCCATTCCAGTCAATATAAAGTATAAGTACAGGGGCGCCTGGTGGCTCAGTGGGTTAAAGCCTCTGCCTTTGGCTCAGATCATGATCTCAAGGTCCTGGGATCAAGCTCCATATCAGGCTCTCTGCTCAGCAGGGAGCCTGCTTCCTCCTCTCTCTCTGCCTGCCTCTCTGCCTACTTGTGATCTCTGTCTGTCAAATAAATAAATTTTAAAAATCTTTTTTAAAAAATAAATAAACAATAAAAAATAAAAGGAAGCAAAAGGAGGCAAGAAAGGGGATAGTCCCAGTGTTATAAGTTACTGGTTTTCAAATGCACTGGGCATGAGAGTCACCTGGGGCTTAAAATAACATGGGTTCAGGGGCATCTGAGTGGTTCAGTCATTACACATCTGTCTTGGGCTCAGGTCATGATCCTGGAGTCCCAGGATCAAGTCCCGCTTCGGGCTCCCTGCTCAGAGGGGAGCCTGCTTCTCCCTCTCCCACTCCCCCTGCTTGTGTTCCCTCTCTGGCTGTCTCTTTCTGTCAGATAAATAAATTAAAAAATCTTTATTTTTAATTTTTTTTAATTAACAAAAATAAATAACAAGGTTCAAATTCCAGCACTGTTGCTTACCAGCAGTGTGACCCTGGGCAAGTCCTTCAACTTCTCTATGTCTCAGACCAGACTCCCCATCTATAAGGGGTGAACGGTGAGGGGTATATGAAGCCTTCAGAGGGGTACCCAGCATAGACCTACATGTGTGTTAGCCCGTGGGACTGCTAAAATCCTGACTCCATCATTCTGGGTTAGGGCCAGGGAATCTGCATGCTTAACAAACTCCTCTGACAGCTCTGGCTCTGGCCCAGTGAGGAATACTGGAAGGAAATCCACTACAATGTTCCCATTATTTCTGGTGGCCCTGAAACTATCTGCAGGAAGTCTTGGGCACTAAGAACTGTCTGAAGGAGATCTCTCTAAAGGAGATCACAGAACCCCCTCTTCCAACTCTGTCCATCCTCCATTCTCCATTCTCCATTCAGCTAGGTCACTCCCAACCCTCCCCTACACCTGCAGAGACTCTCCTGAATGGCCAGAGTGTGGGCATCAGCACCCTCTGCAGGCACCTCTGGGTAGTACAAGTAGGAAAAGGGGGCATCTCGCTTGTATTTCTTGGATGGCAGCCATACTGCCCCCTGACATAAGGGATTGGGGGTTGGGGGAAGCCTATGTCTTGCAGGAAGGAGATAAGCAACAACCGCCTGGTGTCAGAACACACAGGTTCCAGCCCTGACTCTGACGTTAAATATAGCTGAGGAGAAACCACTTCAGCACCCTCCAACTCCATTTTTTTTTTTCATCTGTAAAGAGTAACGGCATTCATTTCTCGAGACTCTCCCGTGAACCAGTTACATCATACTTTCTACTTTATTTTATCCTGGCCACAACCACATTCTCTCTCCCGGTGAGGAAATGGAGCCAGAGAGAAGTTAAGGAACTTGCCCAAGGTCACAGGGCTGGTGGTGGGTGGCAGTGACAGGATTCAAACCCAGAGGCCTGGCCTGTAACTCATCTGCCATTCCTAGAGAGAACAAGGGCAGTATTAGACGTGAACTAGCGCCAGGCTGGGCGCAAGAAAACAGATTCTTCCTGGGCCCCCACCAGTGCCGAGCTGAGGAGCAGCCCCAGCCTGGGCCAGGAGGAACACACCCTGGGATTCCTCCCCAGGGCCTGACAGACAGGCTGGGGAGGGAGCCTTCCAGAAGAGGAACAGTGACTCAGGTGGAGGCAGGTGGGAGGGAAGACAGAGGAGAATCAAGGCACTCCCTCAAACACAGCATGTTCATGATGTACTTATCATGATCCCCTGAATAAAGGTGGCAGTCCTAGTGAGGCTTGGCCTCCCAGGCCCAGAGAAATCCTGCTGGAGTCCCAGCCTTGTGACATCGCTATCAATACTTGTCCCTTGCCCCTTTGAAGGGAGCATGGCTAACTAAGGATGACACAACAAATGGAGACAAGCAAGGCCTTTTCCACTCAAGATCCCCTCTTCTGTCCCCACTGCTAGACCCACCCTCAAGAGGCCTCTGAACAGTGAGGTGCCACCTGTACTGCACATAGATGGGTGGGAAATTGGTGCTGGATCCTTCAGCGTGGTGAAAGCCTGAACCAATGCCCCACTTGGGGCTGGGGATCTCTAAGTGGAACTACAGACCCTGCTAAAGAAACAACCCAAACAAGTAGATGCTAATGTTGTCCCCATTTTACAGATGGAAAAACTGGGGCACAGAGAGACTACGTAATTGGCTCAAGGTTACACTCCTAGGTTGTAACTGTGGCAGATGGGTCGTATTTTCCAAAGACAGCCACACCACCCCACAATACAGCCCCATCCCACTTGCTCTTATTGCCATGGAACACTGTCCTCCTCCATTGAGAGGTGGCATCTCCGTTCCCTCCTCCTGGATCCGTGTGGGTCTGGCTGGGACTACAGCAGGAGCAATGCTGCATCATCTCTGAGACCAGGTAAGAAAAGGCAAAAATAGCTTCTGCTGGCTCTTTCCTGGGATTCTTGCCCCTTAACCCAGCCACCATGCTGAGAGGAAACCCAAAGTAGCACAGGGGGAGGTGGCCTTTGCAACAAGAAGACTGAGCCCACAGAGAAGCCTGCATAGTAAGGAACTGCATCCTCAAGCCAAGAGCCAGCATTAAATGCCAGACGTGAGCAACTGAGCCTTCAGACCATTCTGATCCCTGCTCTGAGCCACCCCAGATGATGACCGCTCTGCCCCAAGTGCAGATTCTGGAGCAAAATAAATACTGCCTTTGTTTTCAGCGGTGAGCTTGTGGACAGTTTGTGATGCAGTATGAAATAACCAGAAGAGAGGCAGAGCCAGAACTGAACCCAGCAAGCCAGCTTCAGAGCCTGTGCCCCTGGCCACCCGGCGATGGTCTCTGCCGCCTGAGAGACAGGACAGAGGGGGTGAGAGCCTGGGCCTTGAGGCAAATGTATCTTCATATACTCATTCTCTCATTCATTCATTCAATAGGTGCTTATTTACTGCATCCCGAGATAGTGTGATTTATAAGAAATACATGTTTGGTCTTTGTCTACCGTTCCTGGCTCACAGCTCCCCAAACCCTTGGAATTTCATAAGTGCCGAGAGTGATAAGGGTGTCCTGTCATGTGAATGAGGTGACTTTTAGAAGCACCAAGGGTTGGAGGCTGGTTGCCAAGAGAACCAATCATGTGATTAGAGGGTTGGAACTTTTAGTCCCACCCCTGACCTCCAGAGAGCTGAGAGGAGCAGGAGACTGATTCAATCGCCAATGGCTAATTTAATCAATTGTGGCTATGTGAGGAAGCCTCCATAAACATGCACAAGGACAGGGCTGGGAGAACGTCCGGGTTGGTGAAAATGTGGAAAATGGGGAGAGAGCATACCCTCTCCCCTCTCCCCACACACTGTCCCACACACCTCTTCCACCTGCCTATTCTTGACTTACATCCTTTCATAATAAATGGGTAATCTAGTAAGGAAAATAAACTCTGAGTTTGGGAGCTGCTCTAGCAAATTTCCCCAACCTGAGCAGGAGGAGGTCCTGGGAAGCTCTTTTGCATTGTCAGGGGTCAGAAGCACAGGACAACCTGGGCTTGTGACTAGCCTCTGTTAGACTGAACCCTTCCCCTGTGGAACACAGGGCTATCTCTGGGTGGGTCGTGTCAGAATCGAGTTGAATTCTCATTATCCCTGTTGGTGTCCAAAAATTGTTTCATTATATATAAGGCAAGACTTACCCATCCAATCACAACCACAACCACACACACACACACACACACACACACAATGGAATTGGTCTCAGACCATCTCTGCTATGTTCCAGACTCTGCTAGTGCTGAGGATAGAATGGTGAACAAGGCAGATCCCTGCCCCACAGGGAATGGGAGGGAGGAGGTGAAAGAGGAAAACTGGTAGGATCCAAAGGTGCCTGGGTGTGTGAAGAGACCTGTTTGGAGAGGGTGACTGGGACAGCCATTCGGAAGGGGAGACGGCAAGGACAAAACAGTCCAGCTTTGTGAAGAGTGAATGGAACAGCAGCAAATGTAAAGAACAGAGCTGGCGGGCTCCGCTACTTACTAGCTCTGTGATCTCGGGGAAGTGACCCAGCCTCTCTAAGCCTCTACTTCTTCATAAAATGGGGATACTTTCAGAACCCACGTCATAGCATTGCTCTGAGGAGCCAAGGAGCTAACACATGGATGGTGTACAGTCCAGGACCTGGCTCAGGAAGAGCTCCAGAAATATAAATGATTGTGGTGACAGGAATTATTCGAGGCGAAGGGCCCCCATAGAATGCTCAGAGCCCCCAGAGACCACTCTGCTCCCTATCAGAAACTGCTGGCCACAGCAACCAGGACGTGGACAGTAGGGGGGGCCTCCCACGGCCGCACTGATACTCGGGCCCCTGGGCAGCGGGGGGGAGGGTTCAAGTGTGTGGGGCACGCACACACTTCCCTGAAGCATGCTGACACATACAGCCAGGCTTCAGTCCACCCCTTGCAGCCGTTCCTGACTCATCTCCTCAATCCAGGGCTCATCCACCTGCCACTGGATGTTCAGAGCTCAAAGGCTGGGGCTGGAAGGTGCACCAATTATCCCTCCCAGGCCCTGCCCCAAAGGCAATGCCCCTTCCCCACCCCAAGTCAGTGGGGAAGAAGCAACTCCCTCAAGGCAGAGGGAGGTACAAGGACAGGAAACTTGGAGAGAGGGCAGAGCACGGCAGGGCAGAAGACTCATGAGCCACAGGGGGCCAGGCAATCATGCTGGGGCCAAGTATCACCAGCCATCAGACCTGCATCTTTGAGGACTCTGGAGGGCGCCCAGTGAGTGGCCGACATGCATACCCAGGGGAAAGCAAAGGAACATACAACAAAGCACAACAATGCACACAGGGACACACACATACAGAGATGCGCAGCAACGTGCCCTCCAGACACGCGTGCACAGCTCCCTGTGCCCAGCCGCCTGTCCCTCCCCTCCTGGTCTTGCTCACTACTGGTCATCTCATCAGCAAGGTCCCCCAGGGACCTGTGCCTGCTGCCATCTGCTGACCCAGACCTGGCAGAGCCCAGTCAGCAGACCAAGCATAATTAAGGAAGCAGGCTGCCAGCCCTGGATCGGAACTGGAGAAAGGGACGGGAAACCAGCTGGCTCTGAGACCCCAGCACTGCCAGGGCCAGGGGCTCAGCACATTTTGCTTTCAGGCCGAGTCCCCCAGAACCCAAGCCTTGCCTTGGGGTCCCACCTGCCATGGGAGTCCCTGTGGCAGGTGGAAAGGAATCCCCCTTATTACTATACACAAGTCCTGAAGGGTTGTGGCAAGCAGAGCAAAATAAAAAATAAATAAATAAAATAAAAACCAACTACAGCATCGCTGATTAAGATCAGACATGAAGCAGAACTTCCTACTAGAGAAGCACCGAAGCACTCAGAGAAAGGTGTGAGCAAGAAGAGACAGTCATGTGGCTCCATAAAGAAGTCCTCTTTAAAAAGGGAAGAAGTGGTGGGGACGACGCCTGGGTGGCTCAGTCAGTTAATGCAACTGAAAATGTTTTTCAAAACTAAAAAAAAGCGTCTGCCTTCAGCTCAGGTCGTGATCCCAGGAGCTGGGATGGAGTCCCGCATCAGACATCCTGCTCGGCAAGGAGCCTGCTTCTCCCCACTGCCTGCTGCTCCCTCTGCTTATGTGCTCTGTCTCCCTGAAAAATAAATAGATAAAATCTTTAAAAAAAACAATAATAATAAATAAACAGGGAGGAGGTAGATACACCAGCATTACTGATTTCTTTTTTTACTAGATTTATTAAAAACAAAAGGAGTCCCAAATTGCAGAGGTCAGAGAGATCTTTAAATGGCTGTAAATGAAGATAGTGGCTGCTGAACATCCCTGGCCTGGGCTGCATGGGACCTTGCCTGCAGGCAAAGGGATGGATGCAGTGACCTCTGGGCTGCCGGCCTGAGCTGCCTGGGCATAAGCACGAGGCAGCTGGACCCTGTCTCCACTGTGTGCCATCTCCCTGAGGGGGTGGCATGTTTCTCAGAAACAGTGGGTAGGCTAGGGACACCAGGGCCACCATGGTACATAGCCTTGGCAGAAGCACATCCTCAACAGGACACAAATGTCTGCAGACAGCATCTAGGCTGCCAGAGCAGGTGGTATGGCCAGAGAAAGGCTGGGAGCCCTTGGGGGGCAAAGGAGGATGAGGAGGCCAAATCTAGGTGCCCCACCCTGAAATACGAAGCCTGTCCGGCCTATGTCCTGGGACCACCAACTAATTCTCAACCACTGTCATCCCTCATCTCATGCTAACCCCCGTCGCTCTCCCAGAGGCCCAGCCTGTCCCTGCCACCTCAGGCACCAGGATGCCTACCTCGCCCCACAGGCCTGGCTCCTCCTCACTCTTGGCCATCCCCTCCCTTCTCTTTCTGCTATTTTCTTTCCCCTTCTTCCATCCCCTGTACTGAACTCCCCACTGACTGTGGCCCAGACCAGTGCCCACCACCATCTGCCAACTCCACACGCCAGCACCTGCCCTCCTGCCACTCCTCTTCCAAGTACTTGCTTCAAGCCGCCCACACCCCCTCGAGTCCCACTGCCCGCTGCCAGGGACAAGCCCAGCAAGAGGCACCTCCGAGCAGCCGGCCCGGGGGCAGAGCAAGCTGGCTCCAGTCCACAGACTGCACTGCAGGACATTACAGGGGATCTGGGAGATGGGGCCACAGCTCCAGAAGGAACTGCCTGGGGCAGGTGTCTGGCCCTAGAACCCCAGATTCTACTGCCAGGGGCCAGGGGTGGGGAGGGGGGTACATATTTAGAGGTCACTTAATCCACCTCCTCCCCCACTCAAGTGAATGAATGTCTGAGCTCCCCACAATGTGCGTTCTTCCCAACTATACAGAAATACATTTAAGGACGCATTGCCAGGTTCAAAAATTTAATAAATACCTTATTTAATGCTGATAATCCCCGATAAGAAAACTGAGGCTCAGAGAAGACAGGTATTTGCCCAAGGTCATGCAGCATGTTGGATACAGTATGCAGCTTCAAACCCTCTCTGCCACATTTCTTACTCCAGCCACTTCAGCAACAACCAGCCTTCTGCAGCCTTGGAGCTGCAGCACACGGCCCTCATGCAAAACTTCACCAAGGGCTGTGTGGGGCCTTCTCTAAGGCTTCAATGTGGGACGCCCTCAAGAACCCACTTGGGCCTCACACAGGTGTGGCCTGGAGGCATGTGGGAGTTACTGTCCACGGAATCATCCTGTCCAGTGGGGAAGAGAGCTGATGGATGAATGCTTCCCTGTCTCTCTCCACAATGGGGCAGTTCTGAAATGCATTCCATAAGGCTCCTCAGGAGACTGCCCAGGACAGACTGGTGGTCAAAAAAATAATGTACTCTGGGGCACCTGAGTGGCTCAGTTACTTAAGCGTCCAAATGTTGGTTTCTGCTCAGGTCATGATCTCAGGGTCATGGGATAGATCCCCAGACCAGGCTCTGCACTCAGAGCCTGCTTGAGATTCTCTCTGCCCCGCCCCTCACACTCATTCTCTCTCTCCCTAAAATAAATAAATCTATTTAGAAAATGCATCCTTGGGGCACCTGGGTGGCTCAGTTGGTTAAGCATCTGCCTTTGGCTCAGGTCATGATCTTCGGGTCCTGGGATGGAGCTCCATGTTGTCAGGCTCCCTGATGCGGGGGGAGTCTGCTTCTTCTTCTCCCTCTACTTCTCCCCCTGCTAATGTACACACACACTCACTCTCTGTCTCAAATAAATAAAATCTTTTCTTTTAAATTCATCCTTGTACTGCTTTCCCTTTTCTATTTTTTTTTTTTTTTTTTTTTTTGGCAAACTACATCCAACATGGGGCTTGAACTCACAACCCCGAGACCAAGAGTCCCATAATCCCATGCTCCATAAACTAAGCCAAACAGCCGCCCTTCGCTTTCCCTTTTTCCCCTTCATGCCCTCTGCCGTACCCTTGTTTCCCAAGACCACTTCCCAAACAAACCACCATACACAAGCCTTTCTCTCAGCTTCTGCTTTGGGGGAACAGAGGTGGAGACACAGTGAGAGGATGGTGGGGCTGGAATACGAACCCAGGCTTGAGTAACAACAGGGCCTTTATGCTTAACCAGCTGTTGCTGCTATGACCATCCATCCCAGGGTCCCTTTTCCTCAAGGTTCAAGTCATCCTGAAACAGCAACTCAGCCACACTTGCTCCAGACAAGGTACAGGAAACAGGGAGAAGAGGGTATGAGGGTACCTGCAGGAGGAGGGTCATCTCTCTGGAACTAAAGCCACCTCCCTCAAATTGCTTCAACACCCTAGGTTGAGCAGGAGTCTCAGCTAGGTATGCCCTGGCCCTACCATCTTTAACATCTGCCTCTATCCAGAAACTTCTGTGGCTCTTCAGCTCCAGTCCCCCATCCCAGCCCCAAAACAGGCCCCCCACTCTTCAACATCTTTCAAAGGAGAGGGGACCTCAGATAGCTTCTTGAAGCCTGAGCAGCCAGAATTAGCAGAAACCCACACTGCCTCACCCTGGGACTCAGAAAACCAACACACCTGCTTGGAGGTGAGGACAGAGCCTCCCCCGACTCCTGCCCAAGTCACAAAGATGTGATGGGACTTTCCTGGGAGAAATCACTCCTGGGACCTCACAGCCCTGAGTCACTCCCAGCCTCCCTGCCCCACCCCACCCCTACTCTGGCCCCTGTTTGAATCCTCCCTAACCCGTAGCAAAGAGGGGGGTGGTTCTTCCCTCTGCATGGGAAACTGAGGCTTGTGAGGCTTAAGGTAAATTCAGTGTCACAAAGCATGAAAAGAACCCAAGAGTCCTGGCACCCGGCCCAGGACAACCCTATTATTCCCTTAGGGAGGCTGCTCTGAAGGGGACCACTCAACGGAGGCAGATCTCCAGCATTCAGAGCCCAAACCCCACTTGCATATCAATGCCCTTTGGTTAAGAAGGGTGTAGAGGGAGCTACAGGAAACAGATAAGGAGGAAGAAGGATGTCCCCCCAGCCAGCCTGGTCCAGACATGCAGCATCTGGTCGTGGCAAAACCAAGTGGACTATACACAGTCCTGAGGTCCCCTGAACACACACCTGCCCTAGCCCCCCACCCAAGGCTGGCTCTGCCACACTCCCTCACTCAGGGCCTCCAGAAATGAACAGCGGGCTGGTAGCCTGCCCTGCCCCTGTGGTCCATCAACGCCTCTCTGCCAGCACCCCGCCATCCTGGCTGCCTTCTCCGCAACAGGCACAGGTTAGAGTGAGGATGGGGTGGGATTTATGCCCGTTGGAGGGGAAAAAAAAAAAATTAACCCAGACTAGCCCCAGGGTCCCCCTGGATTCCTGGCTGTTTCCTTCCGCCACCACCTGTAAACACCCCACCTCTGACCTCCACCTCGGTCAGCTTCTCTAGCCAAAGACTTTGACGGGAGCTGAGCAACGTCTCTCACACACACACACTGATACGTGATGTGTGTGCGCAATGCCCCACCCGCATGGATTGCCGGGGACAGTCACCCCATCTCCCAAACAGAACCCATTACGCTTAATTGCCCTGTAGAACCGCACCACAGAGCTCGCACACGTACGAGCTGCATTTCTCTTTGCAAACACACGCATTTACACTCACAACATCCACCCCGATTTCACGTTCAGTCACACTCAGGACTCGCGCCCCGACCCAGGCTGTTTCTGGAATCAGCCCCGGACCCACTGACCTTCTCCGATGTACGGCGCCCAGAGCTCACTTCTCGACGTGGACAGAATGTCAACAGTCAGCCACGGCGGCGGCTCACCCCGCCCGTACGCCCGCAACGGCGGCGTCCTACTGTCTCCATCCGGACCCAAGCCCCCTCCCGGCCGCGGGCTTCCCTCGCAGCCCGCCCAGCCGCGTGCGCCGTCACCGCGGCGCGCACACGCGCGCGGCCGGCCGGCGGCTGCGAACGCACAAAGCTGCGCCTTCCGCCACCCGCGGCCGCCCGCACACCTGGCGGGCGCGCCCCCAGCCGCCCGAGCCGCGCGCCCGCGCCTGCTACGGGCGCGCCCGGCCCGCTCCCCTCCGCCGCCGGAGACGCCGCGGCCCGGGGCCCGGCCCGGCCCGGCCCGGCCCGGCTCCGCTCGCCCCGCACGCTGCTGCGCCCCTGCAGAAGGGGCGCACAGGGAGGGTCGGGGGGCGGGCGGGCGCGGCGGGGTGGGGGGTGCGGCGGGTCCCGAGCGCGGAGCCCGCAGCTGGGAAGCCCTAGCCGCCGCCGGCGTTAGGAAACTGCCTGAGGCGGCTCCTCAGGAACAAAGGCGCGAGGCGGAGCAGGCGCACCCAAGGGACCCCGGGGAGAGGAGGGAACAGCCCACCAGCCCACAGAAGTTTCTGGAGCGTGGGGCCCCGGGGCTGTAGGGAAGGGAGGTGGGGAAAGATCCCTAGGTTCCTGGTCTCCAGCTTTGTGGGGGTGGACCTAGGGAGGAGGTACAGTGTTACCTGGACTTGGAAGTAGGAGGCCTCTGGGATCACCAAACCCCTGAAACTGCCCCTGCTTTGCACCTGGCACCTGGGAGCTTTCCTTCATTCACTCCACAGACTTCTTTCCAGCTTCCGCCAAACCAGGGACGCTCCCGAGGTTGAAGGGGTTGAAGAAATGAAGGGGTCCTGTAGGCAGCCTTTGGGATGCCTCAGTCCTTTTCTTGGTAACCTCCACACCAGGCGGCCTCTGGAACATGGCTTATACACCTCAGGGATGAGAAGCTCCCTCCCTCAGGAGGCAGCCCACACCGTCCTCAGGCAAATCTAAGTGCTAGAAAGCCATTCTTAAGCTTCATGGAAATCTGCCTCCCTTTTATCTGCTGACCATGGCATCGCCCTGCTGTGGCCACGGTGGCTTTCTGCTTCTAGAATATACTTAGGGCCTTGTCCTTGCTGTTTCCTGCCCCTGCAATTCTCTTCCATCACATCTCCTGTGTCCCCTTCCCCCATCCACCAGCAGCTTCTCCATATGGCTGCCCTTTGTGTCCTTCAGGACTCATCTTCTCAGAGAAGCCTTCCACCTCATCCAAACCCCCCCCCCCCAAACACACACACACTGGTTACACTTTCTCGATGCCCTGTTTTAGCACCTTCAGCACACTGATCGCCATAGGGAATTCTCTTGTCTATGTGTCTGTGGTCTGTCTCCCACTAGAATATGTGCCCCATGGAGGCAGAATCCTTTTCTGTCTCACAATGAGGCCCTGCAACACCAAAGCCTGACTCAGAGCAGGGTGAAGGAAGAAAGGAAGACAGAGGTGGCCAACCCATGGTCTGAGTCCCTTCAGCAGCTCTATCCATCATCCTGAAATGCAACCTGCTCAGCCATTCCAGGGTCATACCTGGCATGGTGTTACCAGAGAAAAGGCACTCAGTCCGTGCCCGCCAAACAAATGAACAGAAGAAGGAAACTTCCTATTAGAGGAACCTTCCTCTGAGACTCAGAACGGCAGGGCCTTCCCTTCCCCTGCCCTGGATTCTGCCCCAAGCTCTTACAGCCTCGAGATGCGAGCATGTTCTTAAAACCTAAATCATGGGGCTAGACCCCAGCTTAGAGGCAGTCAGAACCCATCAGACACCTCTGAGTCCCTTGTCTCACTCCAGGTATAGGCAGGACTGGAGGCCAAAATAAATTTCTCATTCATCCCTGTTAAATTGTACCTGCTAGACTTGGACTTAGGAATCCAGCCTCCAGGGCACTATGGATCTCAAGTCTGCCATCTTGTCTGTTGGGGTGGTGCCCAGTTCCTGCCACCAGCAATGTCACCAGCTCTCCATGTGGAGCAGGATGCAGCCACTGGCAGCCCACTCATCAAACTCAGAACTAGTCTTCTGCTCCGCCACCATCAACCTACTTTCTAGTCTAGAAAACTAATCGGGAAAGCAAATAAGCTTCTCCCAGCAGAATGGGTTCTCAGGAAATTCACGTGCTGAATTCTCAAATCCTCTCTTTAGAAATCAACTCTGAAATTGACCCAGACAAATCCTGAGTTCCCTATATACAGTTTCTGGAGTTATTTCCTCCTTGTCAAGACAGACATTACCTTAGCTGTCTCCTGCCTTTGGGCATGTGCCTTATTCTCTGAGAGGCAGGGTGCATGGTGGTTACATGCATAGCAACTTACTAGCTATTATTTAACCCCTGTGCCTCGGTTGAGTCATCTGAAAAATGGGGAGAACAAGAGTACTTAACTCAGGGCGCCTGGGTGGCTCAGTGGGTTAAGCCGCTGCCTTCGGCTCAGGTCATGATCTCAGGGTCCTGGGATCGAGTCCCACATCGGGCTCTCTGCTCAGCAGGGAGCCTGCTTCCTCTTCTCTCTCTGCCTGCCTCTCTGCCTACTTCTGATCTCTCTCTGTCAAATAAATAAATAAATAAAAATCTTTAAAAAAAAAAAAAAAGAGTACTTAAATCATAGCCTTGTTATGAAGATTAAATCAATTTATTC
The DNA here is from genome assembly GCF_030435805.1 of Mustela lutreola. Taxonomy (NCBI): domain Eukaryota; kingdom Metazoa; phylum Chordata; class Mammalia; order Carnivora; family Mustelidae; genus Mustela; species Mustela lutreola. Next base: position 46,237,243 of record NC_081304.1, on the reverse strand, counting down.
TTACAAAGTATTTACACATGACACATAATAAGCACTTAAAACGTTAACTATTAATATTCTGTCACAGAAATTATCACAGAGTAAGGCAGCCTCCTCTTCAACTCCCCTGGGATGGAGCCTTCCCAAGTATGAGAGCTGATTTTATTCCAAACGGCTCCATCCCGTCTTAGGATTGCAGCCCTCCTCCAAGGACTCAGCTCTACTCCTGTGACTCTTAAATGCGTTCTTGGCCTTCCACTCAGAAGACAGAGCAGCTCTGTCAGCTCTGGGCCACCGGAATGGGCAGGAGGTCTCAGCCTCCTCTTCTTGCCTTGTTGTTACCCTGGGCAGGTACAACTGGCCCACCTGTCATGGAGTCCAGGAGGCTAGCCTCTCTCCCAGCCTTCCTACAGATTCTGTGCCTGCATTGCCCTTGTTTGTCTTTCCCCCAGTACCTGCTTCATGAACTCCTTCTCTGACACAGAACCTCAGGACACAGCAAAGAACAAGCTGGAAAAGGCCCTGCCCTCATAAAGCTTACATGGTCGGGGGAGGGGCGTTGTCATGGACAATGAACAAATAGACAAACAAGAGAATGTCAGATCATGGCACGCGCTTTGAAAGCAAGGAGAGAAGGGGAGGGAGAACCTACTTTAGTATATCAGAGGGGAATGGCACACAGTAGGGTTTTGCACATTGCCTGCAAGTGACCTGACCCTGTGGCCTTCCTGTCCATGTGTCACTAGCCTCTCCCACACCACACCAGCCTCTTTCTTTTCCCCTGCAAGCATTTTCACTGATATACACTCAGAATTTCATTTTGGCACCCTTCCTTTTTTTTTTTTTTTTTTTTAAAGATTTTATTTATTTACTTGAGAGAGAGACAGTGAGAGAGAGCATGAACGAGGAGAAGGTCAGAGAGAGAAGCAGACTCCCCATGGAGCTGGGAGCCCGATGCGGGACTCGATCCCGGGACTCCAGGATCATGACCTGAGCTGAAGGCAGTCGTCCAACCAACTGAGCCACCCAGGCGTCCCTTGGCACCCTTCCTAATAGTCTTGCCTCATGCTCCAGCGAATCTTCTGTCTTTTCTGTACATTATCTGAAATCCAACCTCTGGAATCCAGGACGCTTGTCTGACTACCCATTCATTAACTACTGAGAGTTCCCAGGTGGCCCGAGTCACCCTTCCCAGAGTTCCTGTCACTTTCACATCATCATCCAATTCATTCTTCTTCCAGAGTGTCAGACCGATATCCAGAGTACCCAACCAACTCGCTATTTCCCATACCTACTGAAAGCTTGATGAGACAAGAGAGAGCACTGCTCTTAGCTAAACAGGATTGCGGGCAGATATCTAGGAGGTGAAGTCTCCCACCAACTTCTAAATCTTATTCCTGGGGTCATCTGGGGAGCAACGGTAGAACACTACCCCTGTTCTCTTGTGGGCCAGCCCATGACATACCCCCCCAAATGATACCACCTCCACTCTTCTTTCATTTAAACCACCCCAGGGAGGTGTGGCCGGCTCATTCTTGGCTGTGAGGGTCCTGCTACTTTAGTTCCCCTTGAGGGGGAATGTGGAAGAAAGTTCAAGATCAGGTCTAGCAAAAGCCTTGGGAAGGGGGTGAGGCCACAGCAGGTTTACCCAGGATCCCTGTGGAGACCACTAATGCTTGTCACATCTATCCAGTGTGGTGGAAGAGAGGGCAGGAGCCTGGGAGCAGGAATCTGGGTCAGCAAAAGCCCTCTTCTCCCAGCCCCTCACTCAGACGCAGGCTCCCAGCTGGACTTCTGAGAAGGGAAGGAGGAGAGGAGGAAGGCAAGACTAGCTCCACCCACCCAGGTCAAGGAGGGGTGGGGAGGCTGCCCAGCCAATCTTCCAGCCACTCTTCCTCTTAAAGAGGAACCACCTGACTCCTAGGCCTTAGAATTCTCTGCAGGCATCATTTCCCTTGAGACTCATGGGCGCCTGGGTGGCTCAGTGGGTTAAGCTGCTGCCTTCAGCCTAGGTCATGATCTCAGGGTCCTCGGATTGAGTCCCGCATCGGGCTCTCTGCTCAGCAGGGAGCCTGCTTCCATCTCTCTCTCTCTCTCTACCTGCCTCTCCATCTACTTGTGATCTCTCTCTATCAAATAAATAAATAAAATCTTTAAAAAAAAAAAGAAATCCCTTGAGACTCATGATCTTCATGATAATCATACCCATTTTACAGAGGAAAAAGCAGAGGCAGTGAGCTCCCTCAAATCACTCTGTGCCTTCTAGGCTGAACTAGCACCCAGGCTGACATACTCTTTCCAGAACGCTGGGAGGAGGATCCTCTGCCAGTGAGGGCAGTGGTCCCCATGGCAGATTTGCAGACCTGTGTGCAGCTAGCTACATAAGTATGACCTTTGGAGAGTAAGGGCTGTGGGTCCCTTTACCTGGAGGGAGACTCAAGGTCGGCACGGCTGAGGATACGATGCTGCTGTGGGCTGTAGAGCCACTGGAAGGCTGTCAATGTCCTCTCCTCAATTCGGAACCGTCCCTCCTGCACGTACCTGTGGGCAGGACAGGACAGAGTGAGGAGATAGGCAGGTCGTGCTCTGCACAGCTTCTTTGGAAAGTTCACTTGGCTTGCTAGAAAAAGATGAGGGGTACCTGTCCCCAAACCTCCCCACTACTCATCTGCCAGAAAGCCCTGTTTCTACAAGGTCCCAGTTGGAATACCCTGAAGAGGATGCAGCTACAGGGTTTCAACTCAACAATGGAGAAGCTTTCTAAAAGTTAGCTATCTGGGGGTGCCTGGGTGGCTCAGTGGGTTAAAGCCTCTGCCTTCGGCTCAGGTCATGATCCCAGGGTCCTGGGATCAAGCCCCACATCGGGCTCTCTGCTCAGCAGGGAGCCTGCCTCCCCCCTCTCTCTCTGCCTGCCTCTCTGCCTACTTGTGATCTCTGTCTGTCAAATAAATAAAATCTTTAAAAATAATAAATAAATAAGTAAATAAATAAATAAATAAATGTTAGCTATCTGAAGTTGAAAGGAGTCACTTGGAAGGGGTGAGTTCCCTGTCACTGGAAGTATGTAACCAGAGGCTGGGCAGGGGATTCAAGCATTAGACCAGGGTTTATTTTCCAAGCTCCTTATAGGACTGAGATACTGGACTTCTTGATTTCACAGCAGGAGAAGGGCTGCCCTGAAGTGGTACTCATGAGTCAGATGTCAGGGTTAGTTTCTTCCAGAAACTCTCACAGGGTCTCAGCCACTGTCTGGATGGAAAGTGAGTCTACAGTAGGAATGGAGGAAGCTGGGCTGGGCACAGTGAGGACAAATGGGTTCCTCCCTCTCTGGCTACCCGCTTCTGGTAGATATGTGAATCCATTCATGAGTTCAACATTTACTGAGTATCTGTGATGATGAGCAATAGAGACTTAATCCCTGGAGTTTACAATCGTATGGAGAGAGAAACCACCAAATAGTCACATGAGCAAATATATCCATACGATAGATTAGGGATACATTACCGGCAAGAATGTCAGTCGGTATAAATCTTCTGCAGGAGAACCTCACAACACTTGCCTAATTACAAGTGCAGGGCCACCTGGCTGGCTTAGTCAGTAGAGAGTGTGAATCTTGATCTCAGGATTCTAAGTTAAAGTCCCCATGTTGGGTACAGAAATTGCTTAAAAATAAAATCTTTAGGGGATGATGCCTGGGTGGCTCAGTGGGTTAAGCCTTTGCCTTTGGCTCAGGTCATGATCTCAGGGTTCTGGATCGAGCCCCGCATCAGGCTCTGCTCAGTGGGGAGCCTGTTTCTGCCTCTCTGCCTACTTATGATCTCTCTCTCTCTCTCGGTGTGTCAAATAAATAAATAAAATCTTTTAAAAAATAAAAAAATAAAATCTTTAAGAATATTTTTAATTTAATTTAAAAATAAATTAGAAGTGCAGTTCCTCTGTAGCAGAAGGATCCACTTTCAGAGAATTTATCTACAGATTCTAGCATGTGAACAAGGGTATCTGGGGCATTTGTTGTTGTTTTCTTAAGGTTTTGTTTGTTTGTCTGGTTGGTTTTGAAGGTTTTTTTTTTTTTAGTAATCTCTACACCTAACATGGGGCTCAAACTCATAACCCCAAGATTAAACCCCAAGATCAAGAGTCTCATGCTCTTCCAACTGAGTCATCCAGGTGCCCCTCTGTGGCATTGTTTATAAGAACAAAAGTCTGGGAACAGCCTAAGCAGTCATCAGTATGAAATTAGTTAAATAAATCATAGTACATCCATATGGAAAAAACAGGATGCAGTCATTAAAAATACTTTAAATGAAGGTGTTCTCTGTTCCCTATCATGCAAAGATCTTCAAGATACATTGTTAAGAGGAAAAAAAAAAGTGAAGAAATAGCTGTATGTGTAATCTATATTAAAAGTGGGGGGAGGGGATGCCTGGGTGGCTCAGTGGGTTAAAGCCTCTGCCTTCAGCTCAGGTCATGATCCCAGGGTCCTGGAATCGAGCTCCACATTGGGCTCTGTGCTCAGCAGGGAGCCTGCTTTCCCCCCACCCCTGCCTGCCTCTCTGCCTACTTGTGATCTCTGTCAGATAAATAAATTAAATCTTTAAAAAAAATAGTGGGGGGATGCCTGGGTGGCTCAGTTGGTTGGACGACTGCCTTCGGCTCAGGTCATGATCCTGGAGTCCCGGGATCGAGTTCCACATCGGGCTCCCAGCTCCACAGGGAGTCTGCTTCTCTCTCTGACCTTCTCCTCGCTCATGCTCTCTCTCACTGTCTCTCTCTCAAATAAATAAATAAATTTTTTAAAAGTGGGGGGAGGGGATAAAATATGAACTCATATTTTATCTTTATAGAGAGAAACTCTGGAAACAAAAGAGCTAATAAAAATAGTTAGCTGGGTGGGGAGAGGGAGAACTGGGTGAAGGGGGGCATGGGAGAGTGATTGTAACAATGTATGTTTTGGGGGCACCTGGGTGGCTCAGTTAGTTAAGCATCTGCCTTTGGCTCAGGTCATGATTCCAGGGTCCTGGGATGGAGTCCCTCATTGGGCTCCCCGCTCAGCAGGAAGCCTGCTTCTCCCTCTGCCACTCCCCTGCTTGTGTTCCCTCTTTTCCTCTCTCACTGTGTCTCTCTCTGTCAAATAAATCCATAAAATCTTTTTTTTTAAGATTTTATTTATTTATCAGAGGGAGAGAGGAGGAGAGAGCAAGCACAAGCAGACAGAATGGCAGGCAGAGACAGAGGGAGAAGCAGGCTCCCTGCTGAGCAAGGAGCCTGATGTGGGACTCGATCCCAGGACGCTGGGATCACGACCTGAGCCGAAGGCAGCTGCTTAACCAACTGAGCCACCCAGGCGTCCCTAAATCCATAAAATCTTAAAAAAAAAAAAAAAAGTTTGTCTTCATACAGGAGAGGTATTACCTATTCCACATAGAATATGGGGGCAGGAGGGAGAAACTACAAACTGCAGAATGTTTGTGCAGCTGCTGTGATTCTGCCCAATGAGCCTGGCTATCTTCTGGGCGAGGGGAGTTCCCAGAAGGCAGGGGATGGGAGGGCAGAGAGAGCAGAGTGCTTTCATGGGTCCTGGGACCTCCCACATCAGAGCACTTGTCTCCTTTCACTCTCCACATGATCCCAGGGGCATTTGGGGAAGAACATCCAGGCTGCTGGGTGGAAAACGGCAGGGCTGCCAGGGAAGGGGTCTTGCAGGAGTCCAGAGGGGACTGTGGTGACCTGTATCAGGGGACAGTGCTGGACGTGGAGTAAAATGAGAGGACTCTTGAGGGTTAGCTGTACCTGGTGATGGGTTGGATGTGGGTGAAGGGGAGACAGGCAGCAGAGCTGTTTCCCAGTTCCTAGCTGGAGCCAGCAGCTGGCCACAGTGCCATTCACGCTGGACAGGAACAGGTTTGTGAGGGAAGATCGTGACTTTCATTTGGGACATGACTCTCTTCTGTGATATGCTTCCTGCCCCAAGATGACTCCCCTCCAGTAAAACCCAGCTCAAAACGTGATTCTTCCAGGAATCCCACCCTGATTAATCCCATCCTCTTCTGATGACAAGTTTCCATGCCTTTCCTAGTCCTTGGACTCCTTGGGACTCAGTCCTGAATGACACTGTTGTGATCTCTGCGGGAGAAACTGATGACACCACTTGTCTCCAAGAAGGGGAACTGAGCGGCTGAGGAGCACTGCATAGTGCTTCTTCAATTTGAACCATACAGGTATACTATGTTTTCAAAAAGTATCTTTTTGATCCTCTGATCATGAAGTCTTAGGTCATTAGTGATCAAGAGGTCACTCATCTGTTCCAACAGCTTTATTTTACAGGATGAGGACAGGAGGCCCAGAACAGTCTTGCCCAAAGATGTGGCAGAACCAAAACCTGCTAGTGATGTCCCCTCACTTCCAGGATGATAGACCATACTAGGGTTGCCCTTGACCCCACCAAGCACACGCAGGCCCGCAGGCTGCAGGAGAAGTAGACCCACTCAGGAACCACCCCTCCCCCAGTTCTCTCCTCACTCACCACCACCCCCCACCCCATGCCTCTGTGTGTAATGTAAACCAGGAATGCAAACCATGTCAGCTATAAGCACCCCGTCTGCCTCTGTGGGCACCCTGGCCTGGATTCCACTTACCAACAGTAGATGAGCAATTTGTCCACCCCGAGTCCCAGACTCCTCACATATAAAATGGGGGTGACGATAACACCCACTTTGAAGGGTTGGGGCAAGGATTACATGAAATAATGTGAGTGAGTCCGTTGCCACGTGGTCATCTTTATCCCTTTCACTCCCCACCATCCCCATCAGCCTTCACCAATTTCACCAAGTCACAGGTCTTACATGCTTTACCCACAACAGACAGATCCACCCCCTCTAAGGCTTGCAGTGAGCCCCTTGGAATGGGTGGATCCCATTTTAGAGATGAGGAAGAAGAGGCCAGGGAGGGAAGTCAACTTGTCTGAGGTCACACATGTAGTCAGCTCATGGCATCCAGTGTCCTCCTAACCAGCCCCCTACACACAGATATACATACACACACACACACACACACTCTCCCTCCTCCATACCAGCTCCCAGACCCCTGCCCAAAACTGTTAGTGTCTGCGTATCACATTACCACAGTGTTAGAGTCTGCATATCAGGTATCCTCCAAACCGCTCCCCTGAGAGTCCAAGCGCTCCCACTTTGTTCCCTTCCAGCCTTTCCCACCAGATCATCCCACCCCCCTCCACATCACACATAGGAGCCCCCGCATCTGTCTGTCTCATCTGTTTGTCCTTCTCTAAGCATGCCCTGCCTGTTCTTACCTTGGAGCCCTCGCTCAGGCTTTGCTCTAACCTGAACTGCCCTCCCTCCATCTCTACCCCAAATCTGCCTCGCTGCAACCCCTCAAACCACACTGCCTCTAAGAGTCTGCCCCAATGCTCTCACCAGAATGGAAGAGCCAGGACTCCAGGCAGGCCTCGCTTAACTTTGATCAAAATGTTGCTCTCTATCTGCCTTTATATGAGTCATTTACACGCCTGTCTGTCTCCTGCTGTCAAGATAGTGTCTGAGCACCTCTGAAACCCCTGCAATATCCTCATGCAGACCCCTCACCAAAGGGTCACAACAACAACGGCGGGTCACAACAACAACTGCGCCAAGTCATCACAGCCTGGGGAAGCTTCCTTTCTAGAATGCTCTGACACAGGTGATCTCTATTAATGAATCCAATTTATTAACTTAGCGGGTTTGCTATATTGGACCACTCTGAAGAAACACCACCCATCCCCACGTACATCCCTCATTAACCTGCCATGTACCTGAAATCCTGTTGAACTGTACTCAAGGAGAGATTAAACACCACAGAGGCTCACCCTGTAAGCCACTCTCAACCATTAAAACCTGAACAAGAAGCACCTTCTCAGATTATCCCTGGGAGAGTAGGGGCCAAAGCCTGGGGCATTGTCAGGGACATTTTGAAGGGTATGAAAAGAGGGAGGATGGAAGCTGCTCCTAGAAGCAGACCGCAGGTTGTGGGGGTGGGGTGACCCCTCCAGAAGGACACAACCCATCACCAAAAAAGAAAAAGGTCAGGCACTTTACAGGTTACAGGTTTACAGGTTATTTTTTTCAGCTGAACACTGGGGTAGGTCAGGCAGGCACTGAACCCTGAGGCTTCAACAGCAGGCTAAGTGAAAGAAGTCCGTCACAAAAGACCTCAGACTGTACAATTCCATTCATATGAAATGTCCAGAATAAGCAAATCCATAAAGAAAGCAGATTTGTCCGTGCCTAAGGGTGGGCTTGCGGGGAGGGGGTGAGAGGGGCGTTGGAAGCTAATAGAGGTAGTGGTTATGGGGCTATTTACAGGGAGATGAAAATGTTCTAAAATTGATTATGGTGATGGTTGCACAACTCTGTGAAATACTTAAAGCCATTGAATTTTACACGTTCAATGGGTGAGTTGTAGGATTTGTGAATTCTATTTTAATAAAGCTCTGGGGGCCCCTGGGTGGCTCAGACAGTTAAGCGTCTGTATTCGGATCAGGTCATGATCCCAGCATCCTGGGATTGAGTCCTGGGTCAGGCCCCCTGCTCATCAGGGAGTCTGCTTCTCCTTTTCCCTCTGCCTGCCCCACCCCCTGCTAGCTCGCACGCGTGCTCTCTCTCTCTTTCACTCAAATAAATAAATCTTTAAAAGAACATTTTTTTAATTTTAAAAATAAAGCTCTTTTTATAAGAGCAAACATCCATGAGTGCATACTGATACAAATAAATGAATACATAAAATAAAGGGGAGAAAGAGACAAATCTTCCATGCACAAGAATTCCAAACAATGTATGTAAAAACTCTGCCCTCTAGGGAGCAGGTCACAATTCTGCCCTACTTAAAGGTGAGCCTCATACAGTAGCTTCCTTCCCAAGAGTACTCTGTGGGAAGAGGGAGGGGAACAGTAACCTTTCAGTGGAGAAGCCTGACAAACACTAGCTCAGCCAGGTGACCAAAGTCAATATCAACAGTGATAAATCCTGATGATGGTATGTAGCCTCGATCCTCGATATGATGTGATGACACAGCACTCCATTCCTGTGGTCCTTCTCCCAAAACTCATAGCCCTTAATCATAAGGGTTCTTCTCTAATTGTGAGAAAAACATCCAACAAATTCCAGTTAGGGGATGTTCTACAAAAAGACCAGTACTTCCTGAACTGTCAAGGTCATCAAAAACAAGGAAAGTCCAGGGGGCACCTTGGTGACTCAATCAGTTAAGCATCTGCCATCATCTCAGTTCATGATCTCGGGGTCCTGGGATGCAGCCCTTGTCAAGCTCCCTGCTCAGCGGGGAGTCTGCTTCTCCCTCTCCCTCTGTCACTCCCCTGTTTGTGCTCTCGCTCTCTCTCTGTCTCTCTCTGTCTCTCTCTCTCAGATAAATAAATAAAAATCTTAAACAAAACAAAACAAGGAAAGCCTGAGAAACTGTCACAGCCAACAGGATCCTAAGAAGGCATGACAACTAAATGTAATGCAGTATCCGGATGGGACCCTAGAACAAAAAAAGAACATTAGAGGCGCCTGGGTGGCAGTCCTTAAGCGTCTGCTTTCGGTTCAAGTCACCATCCCAGGGTCCTGGGATCGAGCGCCACATCAGGCTCCCTGCTCAGCGGGAAGCCTGCTTCTCCCTCTCCCGCTCCCCCTGCTTGTGTTCCCTCTCTCTGTGTGTCTCTCTGTGTCAAATAAATAAATAAAATCTTTAAAAAAATAATAATAATAAAATATCCTAACTCTCAAAAGATTTTAATTCTCCAACAAATCTGAACATGGCAGCTTACTACAGGTAAAGATTAAAAGTGGTCCTGCCTTGAGTTTTCACTTTTTTAAAAGATTTTATTTATTTATTTGAGAGAGAGAGTGTACACAAGCAGGTGGAGGGGTGAAGGGAAAGGGAGAAACAGACCTTACTGCTCAGCAGGGAGCCTGATGCAGGGTTCGATCCCAGGATTCTGGGATTATGACCTGAGCCAAAGGCATATGCTTAACCAACTAAAGCATCCAGATGCCCCGGATTTTCACATTTAAAAATCACTTGAAGCATTTTATTTTATGAGAGAACTACTAAAGCCTTGCCCCATATTCTGTGGCTATTTAGATGTGTCTCTGCTCTTATGTACCATGAGCACATTAAAAGAGTAGCTGATCTGAACAGCTGAAAATCTTTTTATTACCAAGGAGTTCAACAGCTCGACAGATGTGTTCATTTCCTGTGGAACTGGTACACACTATATCTATACCTTAGGGTAAGAATTTGATCGGATCTCCTCCCCCCTCAACCTCCGTTATTACATTATAAAGTTTAATATCTTGCTTTTGAATGCTCCCCAAACCCCAAAGCCTTCCTCAGTTCTGCTTCTGAAATACCAGATGTAGAGAGAACTGTAGCCCACAGCCCTCTAGTGCGCTTGCTCTCAGCACCACAAGGTGGCACTGTTGAACACCAGTCCTGCACAGCCTGGTGGAGACTACACTGCTGTGGGGAGGTCCTTGTTCTGTATGAGCTCTTTCTGCAGCGATCCCCACATATGGGCTCCCTTGCTTCACGTTCAGACATCATTCCCCCAATGAGACCCCGAGCAGCATCCACCAGCTTCCAGGGTGTTGAGCCTGAATCATTCACCATTGAGACTCCCAAGTGTTTCTGGGTAACTATTATGGACTGAGAGTTCGTGTCCCTGTCCGCTCACTCCCCACCTCAAATTCATACATTGAGGACCTACCCCTGCAATACAACTCTACTGGGGCCTTTGTGGAACTAAGGTTAGGTAAAGCCCTGATTCAATAGGATTCAAGTACTTATAAGAAGAGACACCAGAAGAGCTTCTATGCTCTCTCACCATGTGGAAGACACAGGGAGAAGGCAGCCAGCCCTAAGCCAGGAAGGGGGCTCTCCCCAGAACCCGACCATGCTAGCATCCTGATCTTAGATTTCCAGCCTCCAGAACTGTAAGAAAACGTCTGTTTTCTGTCAGAAAACTGTCTGAAAAAAACTGTCAGAAAATAACTGTCAGAAAATGTCTGTTGTTTAAGCCACCTAGTCAGGAGTCAGGGGTGGTTTCTTCCTTATCTTTTTTTCTCTTTAAGTTTGTTTTTTTTTTTAAGATGTATTTTTTCATTTTAGAGAGAGAGAGAGCGGAGCGCGCGCATGAGCATGAGCCTGAGCGGGGGGAGGGGCAGAGGGAAAAGGAGAGAAGCAGACTCCCTCCCTGCTGAATGTGGAGCCTGACCCAGGGCTCCATGAGGCGTTCCATCTCAACGACCCTGAGATTAACACCTGGGCCAAATCAAGAATCGGACACTTAACTAAGGGAGCCACCCAGGCGCTCCTTCAAGCTTATTTATAAGAGCACTTCTTACATTTAGCAAATTAGCAGTCAGCCTGTTTTGTGTAAATATTATTATCCAGTGTCTAATTTACCTTTTAGCTTTATTGTGGATTTGCAACAGTTTTTGTTGCCCAATAATTTACCATTCGTCACCCTCTCTACCACTCAAAATTCTGTGGTTGAGGTACTGGTGACCCCAGCCCTCAGCTCCCTATGTGGGCACATGGCCCAACCTGGCCAAAGGGAGCAGTCCATCCCCCTGATCCTGGTGATTGGCTCTAGGATGGTCATATGACCCAAGCCAGGCCAATGACATGACATCCTGAAGCCGGCTGAGACCACTGAGAAAGGAGAGCTCTTTCCATGAGGGTTGCTAACTGGAGAACTGCCTACAGCTGCTGATAGCCCACTTGCCTCCACAAGGGACTAAAAGCAAAACAGAAAAACAGAGGGATGAGCATAGAGCATTATTTGGTGACATTTGAGTGCCTGGGAGCAGTTGTGCCTGAAACATGAAAAGTCCCTGGAGTTCTCAGTTCTGTGAGCCAATAAATCCCCTTTTTCTCTTGAGCCAGTTTGAGTGGAGCAAACCAAGTCAACGTGAAATTCTGGAATGAGGGGCCAAGGCTGTCATGTTGGGAGCATGCCAAGAGGATCAGAGGGTGTCCTGCCCTCAAGAGTGCTCCCTACCAAATGCCTGACCACTCAAGCCACATCTTCAGGACCTTCTCACAGCAATGGACTTTTACCTGGGGGTGAAAAGTAACCCCAAACCTAATTAGGGCACTAACAAAAATTCATGCATCATTCGGTTCAGCCCAAGATCCAACCCAGTCAGGCAGCATCAGGGCAGAGAAAGAGAGAGATTCAGACCAGGAATCTAAGCTCTACCCCTTTAAAACTTCCTATTTCCTCCTCTATGAAGCGGGGGAGGAATTAAACTAAGAACACTGATCTGAGAGGTCCTGCAGTCCTGGGGTACTGCCTCTTTACCAGGGAGAGGACACTAAGTAACTGCCAGCTTTCTACTAACTCTTTAAGCAGATTAACTCTACTTTTATCTGTTTTATGTACTGGTGGCTTAATTTAAAAAGTGATTCCACTTCTAAATGACAATTTTGATTACTTGGACTTTGACTTTTGGGATCTTCCCAGCGCAGAGGTGGGCTGAGCAGGCTGGAAACCCAATGACCCCTTCTGCTCTGACATGTTAGAGTTTTCTGACAATGGGAACTTGGCCGTCCAGACAGGCTGGGTGGGATAGTCCAGGTATAGGCAAAACAGAGGAGAAGTTAACCCCCTGGGCAAGACCTGGGCAGAAACCCTGACTCGGCCACTTATTTGCTGGGTGGCCTTGACTAACCACTTTCCTTCTCCAAGCCTCAGTTTCCTCATCTGTAAAATGGGGATGCTGATACCTTCCTCTGAGCATCACTATGAAGACTAACTGCAACACCCCAATCCTGGAGACAGAATAAAGTGTGCAAGAAGCTCAGGTTGTTATTATTGATGATATTATTCTTCTTTGTATTCCATTTACAGAATATGCCTGGTTCGATGTGTCCACAATGTTACTTCAGAGATGCTCCCTGGTCCTGGTGTAGGTGGGATGATGTGGAGATGTGGAATGGGGAGGGGCCCCAGCCAGACATTCTCCTTTGATTTTTTTGACTTCTCCCAAAGCAGGTTACCTTGTATTCGAAATCCCACCAAGCAGAGGTCAGGCCTTCAGCCGAAGCAGCCCTCAATGTTCGTTTGGACACTGGGGACATAGGCCCAACCCAGGTGACTCCCGGTGCTGCTGTGTCTGAAACCGGCTCAGCCTGCAGTCAGGTAACCTGATACCCGAAGGCCTGGGCAGGACTGCGGTGGGGGCAGGGGCAACGACCCACCTACTCAGGGACCTCTTCCTTCACCTTTAAGCCCCCATCTCTGAGCCCCCAACTCCAAAGTGCCCCATCCTTAGAGGTCCCTGTATAGATAGGGCTATCTCCTTGAACAGGGCCGCTGAAGGTTGTGGGTTGTGCCCCTGGGGCTCAATTCGTTGGCCCAACCAAAGCAGCAGACGGAACGGAGGTGGGCGGGGGACCCCCAAGGCACAAATCAGAAAGCTGAGGTTGGGGTGTGGGGGGAAAGGAAGGAGGAAAACCCAGCCTATGAGCCTGTGGAAGGAGGGTAGGGTCCCCCAAAGACTGACGTCAGGGACAGGGTCCCAGGTTCCAGTGCTGACCTCTTGGGAGAGCCGCAAATAACCCGCGCAGGGACGCGGGATGGTTACGACCAGCCAGTCCGGCGCCTCTCTTGTAAACCTGTCCCCGCAACCTCAGCTCAAGAAGAAACTTCGGGCCAGCGCCCAGCTCCTTCCCGCGCCCAACCGGACCTCGGGGCGCGGGGCGCGCGGGTTCGCTCCGCACCTGGCCCCGCAGCCCCCCCGGTGCCCACTCACCAGCGCACCAGCTGCCAGCGCTTCTCCCCCGGCGCCCGGCGGCCCGCCATGCCTTGCCCCGCCGCCCGCCAGCTCCCTGCCCGCGGCGGGCCACTAGGCGGAGGCAAGTCCTGCTGCCGCAGGCCAGTGCGGAGGGCGCGCTCGCGGGCGCGGGGCGCGGCGCGGGTCCCGGAGGGCGGGGCGGGCGCGGCGCGACTCCGCCTGGAGCCTGTCGGTGCGGCTCGCGGCGCTCACCCCGGTGCGGCCGCGGCCCCGCCCCTGGAGCTGGCTGGGGCTGGCTTGGGGCTGGTGCTGGCTGCGCGCTCCTGCGTCGCAGCTCCCGAGGCCACAGTAGGTCGGGTCACTGCCCAGCGGTGCGGAAGAGCCGGGTTTCTTGGGCGCACTGCGTGAGAAATCAGGTTCTCAGAGTTCTACTTCGAGGGAAACCGGACTTACTGAGTGACGAGCCCTTTCTCCCTTACGACACCTGCTCTACCTCCCTAGAAAGTTATGCATAAAAATTAAATCTCTCTCCCTAAAATGAAAATTCGTGTGCCCTACAGATTGTTAAAAATATTTTACAGTGACTGTATTTAAAACAGTAGGACCTTGGCCCAGCGTGCTGCCCATCCGGGCTTCAAGCTACTTCCACCCCAGGATCGCTGACATTCCTGTAACTGAGCAGAGACCAGTCTGGCCCACAGCACCATAAGCGAATGCTTCTCAAGCCTAGTTTGAAGCAGCTGAGTTTTAGAAATGTTTGTAAATATAGAGGTTGCCTACACGTTGTAGAGTGCCCTCCAAATTCACCTGCCTCCCATACCAGGACAAGCTGCATCCTTTGCAGGAGGGAAACATGCAGAGAGGAGAAAACCTGGCCTCCAGTGTGAAGATCCTGAGAGCCTGCCTACCTCTTACGGATTGTTGGCCATACCCAGGAGTACTGAAAAAGTTTGCAGGGAAATCCAAAAGCTACTGACATTTGCCATTATATATATCCATAGGTGACTTCCCCAGTGTTCAACGAAAACCAAGACTGCATATATCCTAAGAATTCTCACCAAAGCTTTCCACCATGTCTAAAGAAGTGACAGGAAGCAAAAGGAGATAAGAATGTAACCAACATAGAGGCACCATATAAAAAGAAAACAGGGAAGGACATACAGACAAGGTAAGTTGGTAGCTTGTCTTTGAACTTCAAAGGTATTCTGAGTCTACCAAATGCCTTTGAGCATCCCTTTTGGAGGGGGAGCAGAGGGAGAGGGAGAAAGTGAATCTTAAGCAGGCTCCATGCCCCGAGGGGAGCCCCAGGAGGGGTTGAATCCCTGAGATCATGACCTGAGCCAAAATTAAGGTTTGGACACTTAACTAAATGAGTCACCCAGGCGCCCCTGAGTATCCTTTCTTTAAGTTTTCCCAGTTTAATTAACACAGAAACCAAGGAAACAAACAGAAAATCCAGAAATCATCCCCAAAGATGTGTGTGATATGTATTTCAATTTGGTGGGGGAATTGGTGGTGGGACAATTAGTTAACCATTGGGGGGTAGGGAGTGTCTATTTCACATCACAAAATACAGTTCACATCTACTTGTGATCTCTCTCTATCAAATAAATAAATAAAATCTTTTTTTAAAAAATCTAAAAAAAAACTAATGACGTACTGTATGATGTCTAGCATACATAATAAAAAGTCAGTAAATCTTTAAAATAAATAAAATATAATGAAGAAATCAGTTACCATAAATAACTAGTGTGTGCGTATATATATATTTTATTTATTTATTTATTTATTTATTTGACAGAGAGAGAAGAAGTGAGAGAGGCAACTTACAAGCAGTGGGAATGGGAAAGGGAGAGCAGTCTTCTGGTGGAGCAGGGCATCCAATGTGGGGTTCAATCCCAGGACCTTGGGATCATGACCTGAGCTGAAGGCAAATGCTTAACAACTAAGTCACCCAAGCACCCTAAGAACTAGTATATTAATGTATTTGTTAGAAAAATCTGGAATAATTATTGGAACATATAAAAAGGTGATTTATGTATGGATGGGTGAAGTCATAATGATTTTTATTTTACTCTTTTTCTAATCCATATATCCTAATTTTTCTAAATATGTGCAATAAGAAAAAATAAAATAATAGCGACAATAAAAGTCACTTTTCAAATGATTACACTACCAAGATATTCATCACATTACAGTTTATAACTTTAAAAAGTAGAAACAACTAGGGGCACCTGGGGGCCTCAACTGGCTTAAGCGTCTGCCTTCAGCTCAGGTTATGATCCTGGGTCCTGGGATCGAGCCCCATATTGGGCTCCAGCCCCACATTGGGCTCCCCACTCAGCGGGGAGTCTGCTTCTCTCTCTCCCTCTGCCCCTGTCCTCACTCATGCTCTCATGCTCTCTCACTCTCTCTCTCTCTCTCAAATAAATAAATAAAATCTTTTTTTAAAATGTAGAGGAGCACCTGGGTGGCTCAGATGGTTAAGCGTCTGCCTTCAGCTCAGGTCATAATCTACAGGTCCTGGGATTGAGCCCCATGTTGGGCTCCCAGCTCAGTGGGTAGTCTGCTGCTCCCTTTCCCCCTGCCTCTCCCCCTGCTTGTGCTCTCTCTGTCTCTGTCTCTCTCTCAAATGAATGAATAAATAAATAAATCCTTTTTAAAAAAGGAAGAACAACCTGATTATCAAATAATAAGAAAATGGATTGATACATTGTACTATAGTTTGCATGTATAGTGGAATTATACTCTGTAATGGAGAAAAATATTCATGCTATATTGTTAAGTTGAAAAGACTACAGGAGAACCCAGGTTAACTCAGTTCTTTGGGTGTCCAACTCTTGATTTCAGCTCTGGTCTCCATATCAGGATCTCATGGTCATGAGTTCAAGCCCTGTGTTGGACTCTACGCTGGACATGGCACCTACTTAAAAAAAAATAACAAATATTAAATAAAAAGACTACAAAATAAGATATTAAAATTATATATTTATATATACAATGGAAAAAGATTTTTTTTTAATGCCAAATGTTACAGGTGGGGAACTTATCGGATTCAGAGCTCAGCAGGAAGTAGGACACATAGAACTTATTAATGATGGAAAACTTTGAGCAGAAAAGTTTAAGACAACGGGGACAATGAGAACAATGATGGACAATGAGGAGGTTTTTACTCTTTGAAGCATCAACATGTCCTATTTTTTAAGGTGTTTTTAAGAATTGTCTGGGGGCGCCTGGGTGGCTCAGTGGGTTGGGGTCTCTGCCTTCAGCTCGGGTCATGTTCCTGGGGTCCTGGGATCAAGCCCCGCTTTGGGCTCTCTGCTCTGCAGACAGCCTGCTTCCTCCTCTCTCTCTGTCTGCCTCTCTGCCTACTTGTGATCTCCATCTGTCAAATGAATGAATAAAATCTTAAAAAAAAAAATTGTCTGGATATAAAAAGAAATTATCTCTATAATATGTATATAATTCTGTATTACCTGGATGATGAGACTGTAGGTTCTTTATTTTCTTCATTAGAAATTTAAAAAATTTTTTTTAATTTTTTACAATTTTAAGTAGGCTCCACACCCAATATGGAGCTAGAACTCATGGCCTTGAGATCAAGAGTCGCATGCTCTACTGGCTGAGCCAGCCAGCTTCCCTAAAAATCTTTTTTTTTCTTTTTTTTTAACGTAGATTCCACACTGAGTGTGGGCTTGAACTCACAACCCTGAGATCAAGACCTGAGCTGAGATCAAGAGTTGGACGCTTAACCAACTCAGTTGGATGCCTACCCACACAGGCAACCCCCTAAAAAATCATTTTAAAGTAGTAATTTCTATTTTTTTAAGATTTTACTTATTTATTTGAGAGAGAGAGAGAGAGCACGAGCAGGGAGGGGGCAGAGGAAGAAGCAGTCTCCCAGCTCAGCAGGGAGTCTAATGTGGGACTCAAATGTGGGACTTGATTCCAGGGCTCTGGGATGGTGACCCGAGCTAAAGGCAGACAGTTAAATGACAGAGCCACCCAGGTGCCCCAAGTAATAATTTATCTCTAACAAATAAAAGGCAAAAACCAAGCAGAAATAGATAGCCAATTATTTTTAAGAGGTTGCAAAACTATAAAAACTATACAGAAACGTGAAAAAAAAAGTTATGATCCAATGTGGTGGAAAAAAATCAGATAGTTATGGCATGGAAACAACTAGGTGAGTCATCATGCATATGAAAATACTGGAAGATAATTCACAAGTGATATTAGTTATACTAGGGCAATAGGATCACAGGCACAGTTTTGTTATTGCATTCATTTCCCAGTCTTTCTAAAGTGTAGTTCTAATACTTCTCTAATAAAACATATTAGAAAGAAAAAGCTGTAGAAAGTGACACATTTAAGGCAAAATGAAAAGCATCATGTGGTACAGTTAATATAAATCCTGGCGCGCCTGGATGGCTCAGTTGGTTAAGCATCTGCTTTCAGCTCAGGTCATGATTTTGGGGTTCTGGGGTTGAGCCCCATCATTGGGCTCCCTGCTCAGCAGGAAGTCTGCTTCTCCCTCTGCCCCTCCCCCCATTTATGCTCACTCACACTCTCTCTAAAATAAACTCTTTAAAAAAAAAAAAAAAGCTAATATAAACTTAGGGGAAAATAAAGGAAAAAAGGAGCCACAGTTACACCAGATCACCAAGGAGTTTGGAGCTAGTTGCCCAAGATCATGGAACATGATCTAAAATGGATGGATCTGTAGCCACCTGGGTGGCTTAGTCAGTTAAGTGGCTGCCTTTGGCTCAGGTCATGATCCCAGAGTCCTGGGATGGAGTCCTGCATCAGGTCTCTGCTTCTCCCTCAGCCTGCCACCTCCCCAGCTTGTGCTCTCTCTCTTGTCTCTCTCCATGTGTCAAATAAATAAATAAAATCTTTAAAAGTAAATAAATAAAATTAAAATGATGTATTTGAGACATAGGTAGCAGAACCCCTAGGGTTCTAACATTCAGTATTTATCCTGCTTATTTCTTTTAAAGATTTTATTTATTTATTTATTTGACAGGGAGATAGAGAGCACAAGGAGGTAGAGAGGCAGGCAGAGAGAGAGGGAGAAGCAGGCTCTTCACCGAGCAGGGAGCCCCATGTGAGGCTCTATCCCAGGACACCAGGATCATGATCTCACCCGAAGGCAGATGCTTAACCAGCTGAGCTGCCCAGGTGCCCCATTTGCTTGTTTTTAATTTATTTATTTTAAGAAAACCTCCCTGAAATTTCAATAATATCTGTTGGGAGAGCTCCTGAGCTCTCTTCCCTAGGGGGAGGACGGTGGATGTAAGCAAGGTTGAAGCAGAGGGTATGTATCTGAGGCCAGACTGCGGCCCAGTACACACACACACACACACACAGAGCTCATTCCCATCGCCATGCTAGTGGTTTAGGAATAATCAAAGACTGAACTTCAGGTCTGAGATTTTGAGACCATCTTGTCCAAATCAGGTATTTTTTTTAAAGATTTTATTTATTTATTTGACAGAAAGATCATAAGTAGGCAGAGAGGCAGGCAGAAAGAGAGGGGGAAGCAGGCTCCTTGATGAGCTGAGAGCTGGATGTGGGGCTCTATCCCAGGACCCTGAGATCATGACCTGAGCCTAAGGCAGAGGCTTAGCCCACTGAGCTATCCAGGTGCCCCTAAATCAGGTATTCTATCACTGAGGAGAGTGCAGCCTTGCTCCAGTTTGATCTTTCATTAGGAAGGTGAGCTGTCTAAGAGGCTCACCCAGATGACCACTGGCCAGCTTTTCCATCCCAGAACTCCCTACCCACCATCGCTGTAGCCACAGAATCCTAAGGGACCCAGGGTGGGTAGTCTTTAGGCTCCAACTCTTAACTCAGGAGGTGAAGACAACATAGCCAGGGTATTTGAAGAAAAGAAAGAGACTGCCGCTGTAACTCGGTCACCTGCCTCCTTGTTCCATGGAGAGGTGGTATTGGTTCCCACCAATGCTAGGGCACTCAATGGGCAGTGGCCTGACAGAGAACAACAAATGAGACCCAAGTCAATAAGGAAGGTTGTGCCAGATACCTCATCCCTCCAGAACCTTTCACCATCTTTTACAACCCTGCTTGTGCCCAAGCGGAGTTAACCTGTCCCGGCAATGTCAATGGCCTCCCTTCACTTCTGGCTGCTGACTGGGATTGGCTAGAAAATGCATCAGCAGGGTATTGGGAGGCCAGAGGAGAGTGAGGTCAGTCTCCTTATTCCTCAGCTCCTTCCCTGCTAGGTCTCTGTGGGTGCACTGATTCCATTTAAGGAAAGCTACAGCTCCCAATAGGCCGCTCTTCTCCCCATATCCACCCTTTCTGAGTTCCCCAAACTGCCTTCTCTTGTCCCTCCAGGCCTAGGGATGGTTAAGAGCTCTACCTATATCTTGTCCCTTAAACTCCAACCACAGCTTTGCAAATAGTCCCTTAACTCATTTTATTTTATTTTTTTTAAAGATTTTATTTATTAATTTGACAGAGAGAAATCACAAGTAGACAGAGAGGCAGCCAGAGAGAGAGAGAGAGAGGGAAGCAGGCTCTCTGCTGAGCAGAGAGCCCGATCCCAGGACCCTGAGATCATGACCTGAGCCGAAGGCAGCGGCTTAACCCACTGAGCCACTCAGGCGCCCCCCTTAACTCATTTTAAATGTGCTGTCTATTCCCTGCCAGGACACTGACCCATACAGAACTGTTACCCAAACAGAACTCAGATAGCCGGTAATCCTAAGATGTCACAAAGAGATGAAGGGAAATTCTAGGCCTTCTCTGCTACTCAGACCTTATTCTTCTAGCTGGTATGCAGCTTCACTTAAAGCTCATGACACATGTGAAGGCCTTCCTCCAGAGCTGGTTTCAGCCCCTCACTGAGAGGCCTAACAAAGTTACCTCTGGCCTTGACTGGGCTAGGGTTTGAGTCTAGGCTCCACTGCTTACCTTCTGGGTGTTAAATTTGACCTCTCTTGAGTCTCATTTTCTCTACCTACAAATGGGAATCAATCTTTCCAATAAGATTTCTCTATAGTTTAAATGACATTATGTGGGTAAATTGCTCAGCTCAAAATAATGGTTATTTCTGATGTGAGATGTACATTTTTTTTGAAGAGTCTAATATTTCTATTTTTGTTTTTTGGTTTGCTTGTTTGTCTTTTTTTAAGTAGGCTCCACACCCAGCCTGGAGCTCATCTCGGGGCTAGAACTCATAACCCTAAAATTAAGACTAAGCTGAGATCAAGAGTTGGACATTTAACCAACTGAGGCAACCAGATGCACCGTGTTTGTTTTTTAAGTAAGCTCTACGTCCAACCTGGGGATCGAACTCACGACCCAAAGACCAAGTGTCACTCACTCCACTGACCATGCCCATCAGTTGCCCCAAATGTACACTTTTTATACTCTTTGGTTTCCTTAGACTTTATTACGGGTTTAATTTTGAGGGACGCATGCTGTCTCGGTCTATAGAACATGCAACTCTTGATCACGGGGCCATGAGTTTGAATCCTATGTTGGGGGTAGAGTTTACTTTAAAAAAAAGTTTAATTTTGAAAATAGTAAAGATTTTTAAGCACTGTTTAGTAGATTGCCTAGCACAAAGAAAGTGCTTAATGGACGTTAATTATTATCAACATCATCATTTCCAGTGTCATCTCCACAGACACATGTCTGTGTCCCCCTACAACCTGAAGTAGAGGGCCATGCAGTCCGCTTTGCTCAATATTACTCTGTGTACTGGCTTTATGACTGTTCACGTCCTCAAGGAAGTGCCCCTGAATCCCCTTTCTCCAAGTCCAGGCCCTAACTCTATTACTCTCTTATCTCTATTGGCCCATCACTTTCAGTTATTTTATGGGTGTTTGTGCACATCTTTTGTCGTTTCACATGTTGCCAGAGATGTTGTTCGTGCCCTGAAGACACCCCTTAGAAGCCAGGCCTTCTGTGCCCAGCTGGGAGCTTGGCTCAGAGCATAACTCTGTAAGAAGTGCTTCTTGGAGCAAGGCTAGAGCTTCACATGAAGTAGGGCCACCCCTCATACACACAGCTAAAGCAGGACTGTTTGGGGTGAAAAGCTGCTGATACAGAACAGGGAGAAAAACATTTAGGATGTGGTCATAACAATCCCATCTGTACAAAACACATTCACTCTCACCCCCTGACGCCACCATAATGAACCTGTTGGCAGAGTAGATGTTACTTCTCCCATTTTACTGAGGATTGGGCCCCCCCCAAAGCACAGCTAGAATCTAGAGTTCCTACAGAGTGGGCTTTGAAATGCCTTTGAACAAAATAGGAACTCCACTTGTCAAGAGACCTAACAGAGAGTCATTTCTTCAACTTTTTGAGGCTTATAATCTTCTAGAAGCATCTAAAGCCCTCCTTTCTTTCTTTCTTTTTAAGATTTTATTTATTGTTTTGACAGAGAGAGAGAGCAAGAGAGGGAACACAAGCAGGGGGAGTGAGAGAGGGAGAAGCAGGCTTCCTGCTGAGCACCGAACCCGACGTGGGGCTCGATCCCAGGATCCTGGGATCATGACCTGAACCAAAGGCAGACACTTAACGACTGAGCCACCCAGAACCCTTAAAGCCTTTATTGACATCTAAGTCCAGTTAAGGCTTAAAAGTTGAATGGGGAGGGCAGGGAGGAAAGGGATTCACAGAGAGAAGACAGGGTGCCCTCGAGGCAAATGAATTGCCAAAACCCTCTCCAAAGCCCATATGCCAGAGTCTTCCAGTTCTGGAGACAAAGATCGAGGACTTCTCTGGATATTTGGCCCAAAAGGGCAGGGCATGGACTGTCTGGTTGGCAGTGATGTGGGAAAAGTCAGATCAGCCCTTTAATCTGAATTCCCTCAGACCCTTCCTCTGGCTCCTAAAGGTAGGGATGGAAATGACTTACCTAGAGCTGGGCTACCTTCCACTCACACAACGCGACCTGGCCCCTTGCATCATGAATACGAATGCCTAAAGAGCATGCAGCACTGTTTTAAGCACTTTACAGATATTAATTTACTTCATCCTCACAACAAATCAAAGACTTACAGCCTGCATAGATCATCATTATCCTATTTTACAGACCAGGAGACTAAGGTCCAGGGAAGAGACAGGTATTTGTAGAGCCCGAATTAGATGCCAAGTAGCCCAAGTCCAGAAGTCTCCCATGTACAGTGAAACGTGTCAAAACCAATGTTCTGGACTTCAGAGTTTATAAAGGATCTTCTCTTGGCTCTTTGGACCCTCACAGGAAAGAGGATGCCTTATCAACTGGGCCACAGAGAGGTGATGTGACTCACCCAAGGTCACACAGCTAGTGAGAGGTCTGGAGTGGCTTCACTGCCAATAGGCACAGAATAGGTTTCCTAACCCCTGGTTAGCTCGCCCCAACATTTCCCCGGGCCAGTTGGGAACTGCTCTGATTCCTACGCCAGTCGGTGGGCAGAGGGGCGGAGCGGATCGCGGCCTACCGCCTGAGCGCTGTCCGCGGTGCTGATCCGCCCGCCGCGCCCTTGCTCGCCAAGCGTCCGGCGGGTTCTCTGGGTTTCCCTTCAGCTCCCAGCCAAAGCCAGCTCTCCGAGTTCTGCCCGCCGGGGTCCTCAGGCCTGGTTTCCGGAGTTCCTGGTTTCCCCCTCCCCCGACTGCGCGCTGCCAGCCTCCCTTCCCCCCGCCCCGCCCACGGCCCCTCCCCGCCAGTACCAGGTCCCTCCCCTCCCCCCTTATCTCTCCCGCCCCCCCCCTCGCTCCCCCTACGGCTTGTTCGCCAGTTCCGGTCACGTTGCTGGGTGTTTACGCCTGGAGCCCGCCCCGGACCCCCCTTGGCGCCCCGGAACCCCCCGGAGCCCCGGCCCGACAACCCCGCAGCCTCGCAGCAGCTGATGGCGTCGCAGCCCGGGCGGGTGCTGCGGAACCCAGGGCGCAGCTAGCGAGGGGAAGAAGAGAGCCTCCCCCCACCCAGCCTGGCCCGGTCCCAGGGCCCCGCTGGCCCGTCGCTCCCTCAGGTCCCGAAGGTGAGGAGGTCGGTGGACGTGGGGGGTGGACGGTGGGGTGGCCCCGGGCGGGGAGCAGCAGGGCCCGAGCTCCAGCTCCCCTGGGAGGGCTGGCGTTGGGCTGGGCACCGCAGCGCGCGGGAGGCGGACAAGACCCGCGAGCTGCTGGCAGAAGTTGTCCTCTGCCGCCCAGACTCAGGTCCTTACCGGCCCTGGCGAAGAGTCCAGAGCGGCCTGAGGTCGAGTCACCGCCACCTCCTGCCACCTCCCATCACACACATCTGTTTTCCTTTCCCTGTCCTCGCTGGTACCCCTATTCCCCGTCCTCCTTAGTCTCCATCTCCCCCTCTGCCTCCTCTGGGAGTCATACTGGAGGCATAATCAGGCAGAACACCAGACTAAAGAGGATGGACGCTCCAGTTTCCTCATACAGGCCACTCCCATATCCCTGGATCCTCAGCTTTGCTGAGATTGGGGGTCCTGAGATCTTCAGTGTAGTGGGGGAAGCCATAGCCTAGGGGTAACAGGGGAGGAGGCGTTCTGGTGTGGAGAGGACCACGAGACCCTTGGAGAAGGTGGCTCCACCACTGGCCAGGTAAGCCCACCTTGCAGAGTCCCAGACATCTGTCAAAGGCTGACTTCTTGTTCCCAAGAAAAATCCCCAGGAAACCAAGGACTTGGGTGGGGGGTCGGGGGTGGGGATTACTTTCTAATACATACACTTACTTGCCCTAGTGACTCCCAGTAACACTCAACTCTTTCTCCCAATTTCACCAACATTCGTTGTACACATATTCCATACAAAGGATTCCCAGAGACAAAGTATTGACCTCAGGTAGCTTATGGTTTGGAGCAGAAGCCAGGGAGGCACACACCATGGGGAGCATGGGTGTAGAAGTGTGATACATGGCATAATGGTGGTTGGCAAACACAGAGATGGAAGAGTCATCCCAGCTTGGTGAGGGTAAGGGAAAAAACTCAGTAAGAAAGGTAGCTTTTGAGAAGTGCCTTGAAGGATGGGGCAGGTTTCAGGAGGCAGAGATAGAGTGGTGGGATGTCCATCCATGTTTATGAAAAGAGTTTGTTGTGAGAGCAGTAAAAGGTAGAATCCCGGGACGCCTGCGTGGCTCAGTTGGTTGAGCAGCTGCCTTCGGCTCAGGTCATGATCCCAGCTTCCTGGGATCGAGTCCCACATCGGGCTCCTTGCTTGGCAGGGAGTCTGCTTCTCCCTCTGCCTCTGCCTGTGTTCACTGTCTCTCCCTCTCTCTCTCTCTCTCTCTGACAAATAAATAAAAAATCTTTAAAAAAAAAAAAAAAAAGGTAGAATCCCTAAAAGGAGGGGATCAGACTGCAAATGTGGACTGTGCTTGGATTTGAAGGGCCTCAATGAAGGGTGGGAACCCAATGGGGAGCTCCTAGTTGCCAGCCACTACAGCTGTGTATATTGAGCAACGTACTTAACCTGTTTGAGCCTCTTTCCTCATCTGCAGAGTGGACATGCTAATAGAAGCTTCATGCAGGGTCGTTATAAAGAGAAATGAGTTAATGTAAATAAAATGCTAAGAACAGTGCCAGCCATTTATTATTGTTCTGTAAGTAGTATTACCTATGCATTGATGATTATTATAAGTATTATTACCTGTGCCTCCATATCTGAGAAAGACTTTTTAAGTCTCTGTTCTCCCTCAACCCCAGGCCTCAAAGTCAGGTAGTAAAGAGGAATAAGGACTAAGAAAAATAAAGAACATAATTCATTTATACATTTATTGCCATGCCTGTCCTAATATACCTGCCCTGACTATAAAAATGAGTTTAACATTCTCCCTGAACCAAGAAGGCGTACTTAAAATTTTTTTAACAAAATGTGGATATTGATGTTCAGAACAGTACAAGAATATTTGTTGACTCAATAAATACTTTCAGCCCCAAAGAGAAAAGAAACACTAAGGGTGACATTGAAACTGGGACAAGAGAAGCAGTCAGGGGGTGAGGGATGGCAGAAAGTGCAAACTCCACACAAGCAGAAAGCAAGAGTCTTCAGTTCAGGTTCTTTTCCCAGCCACTTTGTCTGCCTGAGGGTGAGATGTGGCAGCAGAGGCCAGGGGACATTGAGCAGATTAAGGGAGGGGGAGTAGTTAGCCACCCAAGGAAAGACTGGACTGTAAAAGTTGTTTTCAAACCTTTGATTAGCAGAAGGCTTCTCTCCAATGAACTTGTATGTACAAGACCATCAAAATAAAGAGGGGTAAAAAGAGCAAAGCCTCTAGCCCTGCCTTGTGCCCCCAACCATTTTTGGCAACTTCTGAGACCCCTCTGCAGAACTCTGGGCTCTATAGAGCAAGATTTGCAAACCACTATGTGATTTGAGATCACATTAGGGTGGTCTCAAAGACCCCTCTGAGCCCTGAGTATTATGATTCTTCTCTTTTCATGGTTCTTCCAACCCAAAGAACTATAAGAAGTGGAAAAGGGAAAGAACTATAATTTCCTCCTTGCCATGTCAGTTAGAGTCAGATGGCTGGAAGAAAAATGGTTAGAAAAATAGTTACTCGCAAGCTCCAAAAAAGACAAGTAGGGGGGTGAGATTGTTTTCAGAAACCAGAAGCCCAGGCCTTAGAATCAGAATTGTGTAAGTTTCAGACAGATGAGAGGCGCGTCCAAAGTACTTGGAGTTAACTCTATAACTCCACACATAACTCTGTGTTACAGGTCCTTTTTTTAATTTCTAAATAAACAATTTTTTTAAAGATTTTATTTATTTATTTATTTGTCAGAGAGAGAGAGGAGTGAGAGTGAGCACAAGCAGACAGAGTGGTAGGCAGAGGCAGAGGGAGAAGCAGGCTCCCGGCTGAGCAAGGAGCCCGATGCGGGACTCGATCCCAGGACGCTGGGATCATGACCTGAACCGAAGGCAGCTGCTTAACCAGCTGAGCCACCCAGGCGTCCCCTAAATAAACAATTTTTAATAAACATTTTTCATCAAGCTAGAAAATTAAAACAAAGAAGAACCTAGGAGTATCAGGAGAACGTAGGCAGCAGAAACAATATAGACTCTGAGGTGGTCAGGACGGTGGACAAAGGCAAGGGACCCTTCTCACTTTAACCCATGAGATCAGGCATCTTGGGCTGGATGTGGGCTGAACAGAAAGCTGGTAACCCTAACCTTTCTGCCACTGTCACCAGTCTGGACCAAGTCCTCAGGCACAAGCTCCTTCTCAAGCCAGAGGGCTCCAAGACTGCATTTTTATGGGAATGTCTGACATTTCTATGACATTTTCCTGGCTTGGGCCTTCTGAAGTGTGTGTGACAGCCACATGTGAGAGGGCTGTGTTGTAGTTCCCGTTCCCCAACCCATTTCCCACCCTCCCTCAAACAAACTAAACAATCATGTGTAAGACAGAATATCTGCCAAGATCTTTTGTGACCCAAATTTCTGCCCTGAGAAGAGCAGCCTGCCTAGTTGGAAGCAAACCCTCAAGTCCTTCTGGGAAGGCTCAGAAACAGCTGGTTGGCTCAGCCCCTCACAGTGGCCAGGGTCCAGTCTCCAGGGCTGTGTGGAAAGGGCTTTTACTCTTCAGAAATACTTGCATTTCAGAGGTTGGGAACAGACATTTTCTCTCTTCCTCATAAGCAGAGGCTCACATCCCTTCATCCTCCAGATGTACACAGAACAGAAACAGATGCAAGAGAAGCAGGACCCCCCAACAAGCGTATACATATACGTGCACTCCTCAAGGCACACCCAGTCTCAGGTATGTGCAGACACACAGGCACACAAATCCCAACATGGTTACGCAATAGCACAGACCCAGCTCATCTGCTCCTGAGTTACACACCAGGATATTCGACTGCGTACTTGGCATTGATGTTTCCTTATTCAGGTCTCTTGAGCATGTAGAATCTAACATATTTTTTTTAAGATTTTATTTATTTATTTGACAGATGGAGATCAAAGTAGGCAGAGGCAGGCAGAGGGGGAGAGGGAAGAAGGCTCCCTGCTGAATAGAGGTCCTGATGTGGGGCTTGATTCCAGAACCCTGAGATCATCACCTGAGCCAAAGGCAGAGGCTTTAACCCACTGAGCCACCCAGGCGCCCCAGAATCTAACCTGTCTTAAGCTTGATCTCCCCTTCTCTGTAAATCTCTCCCTCCTTCAGTCTTCCCCAGCTCCACAAACTCACTCACTCGTGCATTCCCTGCGTATTTATTGAGTATATTTTATTTGCCAGAGATTGTGCTAGGGCACTAGGGAACAGGAGGAAACAAAAACAGAGTCCTTCATCTTGTGTTGCCAACAATCTGGTAGAGGAAAGAGACAAGAAACAAAATGTAATATATTCATGTGGTAATAAGTTCATGGAAGAAAAACAATGCAGATTAAGGGAATGGAGAGTGACAGAGGGCTCTATTTTAAATCAGGTAATCAGAGAAGGGCCCTAAGGAAATGACATTTGAGCAGAATCCTGAATGAAGGGGAGGAGTGGGCCATGAGGGTATCTGGGTGAAGGATATTCCTGGGAGGGGGGACAGCACAGACAAAGTCCCTGAGGCAAGAATGTGTTTGGCATGTTCAGGAAATAGTAAGGAGCCCCGAGTAGCTGGGGTGGAACCAGCAGTGGGAGAACAGTAGTAGATGAGGGCAAACAGAGCCTGGGGTAATTGTATAGGATCTGATAAGAAATTTGGATTAGGTAGTAAGTATGATGGGAAGGTTGGAGGGTTATAAGTGGGGAGCAGGGAGACATGATCAGATTTGCTAAAGGAACGCCACCTGCTACATGGCAAACAAGGAGTGGAAGCAAGAAGCCCATCAGTAGGCTACTACAGGGTACATCAGAGCGATGGCCATAGATGGGACTGGGGTGACAGCAATGGAAATGGTGAGAACTGATTGGATTAAGCATACACGTTTTCAAAGGTAGAGACAAGTAGATTTGCAGATGGAGTGTCTGGAATATGAAGAAAGAGAGGAATCAAAGATAACTCTTAAGTTCTTGGCCTGAGCCACTGAGTGAATGGGCAAAAACCAGTGCCATTTATTAAGATGGTGAACAGTAGGCAAGGTTTGTAGGATGAAGAGCTCAGCAATGGAACTTGTAAGTTTGAGGGACCCGTTAGACATCGAAATGGAGGTGTTACATAGTCAGTCTAGAGTGCACAGGAGAGTTAGAGTGGGGGTCAGCATATAAATAGTTTTTACAGCCATAGAATTGGGCAAAATCACCTAGGGAGTGATTATAGATTAGAGGTCCATTGTGAAAGAGATCTAATGTCAAAGACCAAGAAGTGTAGAAAGAGCCAGAAAATGTGCCTTCATACTTGAGTTGCCCAAACCAGAAAACTGGGAGACATCCTGAACATTCACCCACCCTGTCACCATGACTTAATCATTCCGTTCCCACATGCTGACCATTCTACCCCCAAAATATACCTGAAACTTCTGTCTTCACCTCCCTCATCTGGTCCAGGCCTTCATCCTCTCTCAGCTTGACCACTGCAACATTCTCCCAGCTCACCTCCCACATCCACTCTGTCCCCTCTAATCTACCCTCCCTAGAGCAGCCAGCCAGAGTGATCTTTTAAGAATGCAAATCATATCATGTCTGTCCTCTGCTTAAAATCCGTTAATAACTTACCAATTCACTTAGTATTCATGCAAAATTCTTCACATGATTTACAAGACTCTGCAATCCTTCTCTTGCTAACCTTACTTCCTGTAACCATCCCCTGACACATTACACTTCAATTCTCACCAGCAGTGACAGTGTCTCTGTTCCCCCAAAAAGATCATGTGACCGACGCCTGGGTGACTCAGTGGGTTAAGCCTCTGCCTTTGGCTCAGGTCACGATCTCAGGGTCCTGGGATTGAGTCCCACATCAGGCTCTCTGCTCAGTGGGGAGCCTGCTTCCCCCGACTCTCTCTGCCCGCATCTCCGCCTCCTTGTGATCTCTCTCTCTCTCTCTCTGCCAAATAAATAAATTAATTAATAATCTTATAAAAAATTTAAAAAAAAAGATAATGTGAAGCACTTAGCACAAGGCCTGGCACATAATAGGCACTGAATAAATGTAAGCTATCATTATTAGCCTACCTCAGGAATTTCACAAATGCTGTTCCCTGCTTGGCATGTCCTTCCCTTTATTCTGCTTCTAACACCTACCCTTCCTTCAAGTCTTTATTAGTTTTCTATTGCTGCATAACAAATTTCCACAAACTAAGTGACTTAAAACAGCATACATGTGTTAAGTCACAGTTTCCAAGGATGTGGGGTCTGGCATATTTTAGCTGGGTCCTCTGCTGAAGGCCTCAAACGGTTGAAATTAAGATGGGCTGCATTCTCATTTGAAAGCTCAACTAGGGAAAAGACCCACTCCCAAGATCCCTTAGGTAGTTCGTAGAACTGACTTCCTTGCAGCTGTCAAACTGCAGTCTTCGCTGCTTGCTAGCTGCCTGCCAGGAACCATCCTCAGCTACCAGCAGCCTCTCTCAGGTTTTTGCCTTGTGGCTTCCTCCCCGGGCTGCCGCACAGCATGGTGGTTTACTCCTTCAGTACAGGCCCTATGAACTGCCCCCCAGAATAATCTCCCTTTCGATTAACTCTGAGTCAGTTGATTAGAAACCTTTATTACATTGCAAAATCCTTTCTAATCACAGAAGAAAAAAGCCATCACATTCAAAATCCTGCCTGCACTCAAAGGGGAAGATGCAGGAGGGCATATCTACCAGGGGCTAGGAATCTTGGGGACCAGCTTAGAATTCTGCCTGTCACAAGGTTTTGGCTTAAAATTACTTTCTTTAAGAGACCTTCTCTGAAAAAAAAAAAAAAAAAAAAAAAAAGAGACCTTCTCTGTCCCCAAATCTAAACTAGGTCCCGCCTTATATTCTTCCACGTTACTCTGTATGTTTCTTTTAGGGTGCTCTTCACAGATTATAATTGTATACTTACCAATATTATTTTTATTTGATGCATTTATTTGTTTGTTTGGTTGGTTCTTTTCATCCTGTGAGCTCCACGAGAGCAAGGATTTTGTTCTGTTCATCAGTGTGTCTCCCATACCCCCATAGCTGGCAACAAATAGATTACTGAAGGTATGAGGAATAAAGGAGCAAATCAAGACAAGGAATAACCTACCTGCACACTAGACAGAGAAGTGATCTGCACTTTTTAATCTCATTTAATTCTCACAACTAGACTAAGACTGTTACCATTAGCCCCATTTTACCGAGAAGGGAAAAAAGATGGAGAGAAGTTAACTTTCTTGCCCCAAGTCACACAGCAGGTAACTGAAAGACTCAGGATTCAAACCCAGGACTGTTCTCAGAGTGAGTATTGGGAACCTATTTTGGATTCAAAAGACCCAGTAAGAGAATTGGGTCTGGGGGTGCCTGGGTGGCTCAGAGGGTTAAAGCCTCTGCCTTCGGCTCCAGTCATGGTCCCAGGATCCTGGGATCGAGCCCCGCATCGGGCTCTCTGCTCAGCGGAGAGCTGCTTCCTCCTCTCTCTCTCTGCCTGCCTCTCTGCCTGCTTGTGATCTGTTTGTCAAATAAATAAATAAATAAATAAATCCTTTAAAAAAAAAAGAGAGAGAATTGGGTCTGCCACCACTTATGGACCACGTGAACTGGCACAAATCACTTCAGCTCTGAGCCTGTTTCTTTTTTTTTTTTTTTTTTAACTTTTTAAAAATTTTTAAAAGATTTTATTTATCTATTTGGTAAAGATAGACACAGCAAGAGAGGGAACACAAGCAGGGGGAGTGGGAGAGGGAGAAGCTGGCTGCTGGCCGAGCAGGGAGCCCAATGAGGGGCTCAATCCCAGGACCCTGAGATCATGACCTGAGCCGAAGGCAGATGCGTAATGAGCCACCCAGGTGCCCCAAGCCTCAGTTTCTTTATTTGTGAAATGGGGGTGGTAACATCTACTAAAGGCAGTTAGCTGAAGCAAGGTAATGTGTATAAAGTTCTTAAACATAGCAGATGTAGTAATGTAAATGTAGTCAGTGGTTGCCACAGGCCAGAGGGCAACCCCCTGCTGAAATGAAAGGCCTCTTTGGTTAGCTTAAGGGAGTAAAGGAAGGGGAATCCAAGAGACCAATGTGAGTTTCTCAAGTGTACCTGCTTGATGCAACCCTACAAATGAAAATCTGGATTTGCAGGGACTTATATCAAAGTCAGTCTGGAGGGGACCATTTGCTCGAAAAAGTGGTCCATCAACTGGCCTTTCTCTCCAAGGCCCAGGGAATTTCTGGGGCAGGTAGAAACAGCTCCTCCAGAAGTTTAGGAAGTGGGGTGCCTGAATGGGTCAATCGGTTGAGCATTGGACTCCTGGTTTGGGCTCAGGTCATGGGCTTGCAGTCGTGAGATGGAACACTGTGTTGGGCTCTGCACTCGGCGGAGAGTCTGCATGAAGATTCTCTCCCTCTGCCCCTCACCGGCTTGCATGCTCGCTCTCTCTCTCTCTCTCTCTCTCAAATAAATTTAAAAACTTACAACAAAACAAAACAAACAATCCCTGGTAGAAAAGGCGAGAACTCTGCCTCCTGTTTTTGCCCTCTGCTTATGCTTCTCTAGGATGGTGATCATCACAAGAGGGACTTCCTGGGAAAGGGATGGAGTCAAAAGGGGGAGGGCTGCAAAGCCAGGGCATGGTTAAGAAGGGGTGCAGAACTCCCCTCCCTTCACAGTGTCTTATGTGTTCACCATGGATTCACTGGCATGGGTCTCCTTATCAAGGTCTCCCACTCTTCTTTTTTTTTTTTTTTAAAGATGTTATTTTTAAGTAATCTCCACACCCAGCGGGGCTTGAACTCACAACCCCAAGATCAAGAGTCACATGATCCACTGACTGAGCCAGCCATTCCTCTTTTAAAAAGGGAATCTGGGGGTGCCTGGGTAGCTCAGTGGGTTAAAGGCTCTGCCTTCGGCTCAGGTCACGATCCCAGGGTCCTGGGATCGAGCCCTGCATCGGGGTCTCTGCTCAGCAGGGAACCTGCTTCTTCCTCTCTCACTGTCTGCCTCTCTGCCTACTTGTGATCTCTGTCTGTCACATAAATAAATCTTTTTTTAAAAATAAATGAACAAATAAAAAGGGGTTCTGCCACCTGCCTTCAGCCCACAGAGTTGGTGTTCGTAAAATACTCATCAGATCTTCCTCCTCTGCGACCTAGAGGGGCCCAGAGTCCCGGATTAAGGTTAAGTCAGAGAAATGGAGTTCGGTTGGGATAGGATGTGCTCTAACCATCATTCTGGTCTGCTGGCTGGTGGGCACCCTTGCTTAATGCTTACTGGTAGGATGCTGGTGGGATGAATTTTTCCATTCCCCAGCTCCTCCAGTTTAACCATGAGAAAACCAAGAGCCCAGAAACAGAGAGGCTTTGCCCAAAGCTGGTTAAGAAGCAAGCTACAGCCTATCTCTGTCTCCCTTCCCTGACTTGGCGGCTCTATTTGTGTTCCTCTCTGAGAAGCAGAAAGGCCAAAGTTACAGGCAGGCAGGGGAGTGCAGCTTTTTCCCTCCAGGCCTCTAGTTCTTCATCTGTTAAATGGGAATAAAAACTTCCCCGACAACACACAGGTGACACTTGGGTGAGTAAACACAGGGGAAATGAGTACAGCCATAGAACCATCTGCCTGGTGGCAATGGGAGCCCCAACAGCAGGAGGCTCAGAGGGATTTGAGGGTGGGCAGGGCAGACAGGCCCACAGGATGGGGGTTTACCTTATCTTCTTCCACCCAGGTGGGGCCCAGGCCTGGGTTGCCATGGATACCGTGTCCCTGGAGCATCAGATCCAGAGTGTACAACGCCACATCAGCTTCCTGAAAAAGGAGCAGATGGCTCTGCTGCGAGACCTGCACCTGGAAATCTTGAGGCTGCAGAAACGCTGTTCAGGTGAGGAGTGGGGGGAGGATGGGAGGGAGAGAAGGGCAAGGGGAGGGGAGGGAGGAGGGGTGTCGGGAAGATCATGGAAGACTCTGACAAATATCAGGACGGCTAAGAAGTTTGGCCTGTTCTCCTGGGGAGTAAGGAGCCACGGAAGGTTTCTGAAGGGCGTCACACTGCACTGCGAAATGCGAAACTTGCCAGTTGTACGGAAGGTGAAGGTGAATTGGGAGGGAGGCAGAGAGACTCGTGGTGGGGCTGATGAAATGGCCCGGAGAGAGATGGAAAGGGAAAGGGTAGGAAGGGGAAGATCAGTGGGGGGAGACTGAGTGAAGGGGCGGACTTGGCAACCAACTGGATTTGTGAACAAAAACAGAAGGAGATACCAAGAATGAAGCCAAAACCTAGGCCTGAACTCTGCTCTTGGACCTCAGGCTTCAGCCACCTGCCCTCTCAGAGGCTGGGCTCTGGCCAAAGTGCTCACCCAGGCTGAGTCTCCAAGTACAGGCTTTAGAGTCAGTGATTCATGGAATGTGTCAGCTGGAACAGCCCAATGTCTTCATTATACAAAAAGGTAAACTGAGACCCTAAGAGAGAGAGGGAGAGAGAGCACCACACAATATGCTAGTGACAGAGCCAAGATTAGAACCCAGAGCTCCAGATGCTCAGCTGTGCATGCCTCTGCAACTTTCTGCACACTTTCTCCCCAAGACGCTCAGACTTCTACTGCCCTTGCAGCTCCTGCTCATGCGAGGCTCCCCATTCTCTAGAGGGAAACTGAGTGACCTGCCTGGGTTCTCACTCTGTGGCAAGAGAAGCTGATCGTCCTGACTCTCCACCACCACATCCTCTGGTTCCATATGCAGAAGCAGCTGCTACATTCCTAGGCCAGGCTCCCTGCCATCTTCCTTGAAACTTGGATGGCAGCAGAGGCCAGCCCAGGGGGCAGGGATGGCCCACACCAACTCGCCCCTGCCTGATGTCCTTGCCGGATGCATTTTTTCATTGCCGTGAAAACATTAAAGGAAAACCAGAATGAACATACCCTAAGACCCTACAGCTCTTGCCCTAATTTCTTTTTGCTTTGCCCTAATTCTGAAGACCTGGGCTCTTCCACTCAGGACATAGGCCAGGATCCCAAGAAAGTGTAAGAGGCTAGAACAGCCCCACCACCCTTCCCAGCTGGGTATGGGACTGCAGCCTCTTTTTATTGATTACAGAGATAAAAATAACTCTGGGCTGGCCTGAAGAAGCCACTCTTGGGGCTGAAATACCTGAATAAGGCCCTTCTTCCAAGGGGTGGAGGAGTGAGGGGAAGGGAGCAAAACAAAGATTTTTTTCAAGGAGACTAAATAGGGACTCAGAGGGCTGCCTGGCTGGCTCATTCAGTAGAGCATGGGACTCTTAATCTCAGTGATGTGACTTCAAGCCCCTTGTTGGGCATGGAACCTACTTTAAAAAATAAAATAAACTTGGGCGTCTGGGTGGCTCAGTGGGTTAGGCCGCTGCCTTCGGCTCGGGTCATGATCCCAGGGTCCTGGGATCGAGTCCCGCGTCGGGCTCTCTGCTCAGCGGGGAGCCTGCTTCCTCCTCTCTCTCTCTGCCTGCCTCTCCATCTACTTGTGATCTCTGTCTCTCTGTCAAATAAATAAATAAATCTTTAAAAAAAAAAATAAATAAAAAATAAAATAAACTTAAAAAAAATATATAGGGGCACCTGGTGGCTCAGTTGGTTGAGCTGAGTGCCCAACTTGGTTTTGGCTCAGGTCATGATCTCAGGGTCTTGAGATCAAGCCCCGCATGGTCTTTCCCTCAGCCCTTCCCCCAGCTTGAAGCCTCTCTCTCTCTCTCTTTTTCAAATAAACAAATAAATAAAATAAATAAATAAAATCTTTAAGAATATATATAAAAATAAAATAAACCAGGACTCAGAAGCTGGAAGAGGGATGAAAGAGGGGATGAGCTAATGTAGGAACTAGCTGGGGAGGGCTTCAGAAAGAGCCTGCCAGGAACGGGTGCCACTCAGACTAAAAGAGTTTAAGATATGGGTGGGTATATTCTGGGTGCTGGGGCAGCCTGCATGGTAACAAGAACTGGCCCAAATATTCAGCACTGACTCAGCCCTGGGTTGGGTGCTCTGTTTATTTTCTCTAATTTAATCCTAGCAATAGCCCCTTGAGAAGCAGGGGTGATTTTGTCCCCACTTCACAGGAGAATACTGAGGCTCAAAGAGGTGTCGTTACTGGCCCAAGGTCACACAGGGTATCTGATCTCCCTGCATGCTCTTCTAAAGGTGCGGATCTGGCCAGAAGATGGGCAGGGATATCTGATGGATGGGAGAGTGGAGCCCAGTCCCCTCCCCCAACTTCCCTGATTAAGGGTATAACTGGCCCACTGGGAGATAGTGGCAGAACCAAATCCCCTGGGCTACTCTGGGGCCTTGCAGGAGGGGCCAAGTTGGCTCCAGGAAACCCTAGAGGATAGAGGCATCAGGGTCCTCCCTGGAGCTCCAGGAAGGAGGTTCAGACTCAGGTCACAGCAAAAGGCCCAGGTACCCTGGCTCTAGGTCTCCTAGCAACAGTTGGCGTCCCAAGGGAAGAGACAGTAAGGAGGGGCAGAGGGCCCAAAGGCTAGACTGTGTAGGTGTTGCTGATCCCAGAGATTTGCTACCTTATCCCACTCCCAGGTCCACATCTCCTCCCTTTTGGCACCAGATTGCATCCCTGCAGGTACACACACTTGCTGCAGAGGAGATCCTGTCTGTCACCAGCAGCTGCTGGACTCCCTCCGTTTTCCCAGCCGAGCCAGGGGGTAGTTGGGGGAGTTGGGGTGGGGCTGAAAAAATTATCAAACTCAGCTGGCCGATGGATGGGGCATTCTGGGCGGTAAGGAATGGGGACTGGAAAGACAGGGAGGTGCAAGGGTAGTGGCTGGGCTGAAACCTCTCTCAACACCAGCACCCTTAGCGAGCTGACCCCTCCCCCTCAGCGCAGAGGCGAGCGCCATGTAGGCCTTCGGTCACCAGGTGGCGCTATCCTCCTTGAAGCCCCATTCCTTGCCTTGCGGAATATGGCGGAAACAGGGTTTGGAAAGGAGCCTGGCTGATATTCAGAAAATAACACAGGCACAGCAGTACTGGCTGTGAAAATAGTGAAACGCATGTACCCTATTGGTAAATATCTACTGCCCTGAGTCCCCTTCCAGGGCCCCCAAGCAGCCCAGGACCCTCCAGTCTTCCCATATACACCAACTAAACCCTAAAGGGGCTGTGCCCTGCACTGCTCCAGAGTGGCTCTGATTGGCTGTCACGTTAGATATTTGTATATCACCGCTGGGAAGGAGCAAATACTCCCCCAGCCCCCAAAAGCAAGCCGGGCTCCTCAGTCCAAGGGTTGAACTAACCTCCAAATGCAGCTCATGGCCCTTGCTCAGGAAAGATCTCTGGGCTTAGAATCAGGCCGATCAGGCTTGGGCTGTGCCTTGCACCTCTATTCATCTCTTCCTCTCACTGGACTGCAGTAAAATAGGTATAGAAGGTGGTTAAGATGGCTTCTAAGGATGCTAATATTGCCACTTTCTCTGCGTTGTGATTCCCTGATCTCTCTCTCTCTCTCATACACCACACACACACACACACACACACACACACACACGCACACACACGACTACCTTTTCTTTTCTGTCCTCCCCACAGAACTGACTCGTGATCTGGAGATGAGAGAGGCCCAGTCTCATCAGCAAGGTAAGAGAAGGATGACTGATGGGGAAATGCCACAACAGCCCAACAGTCACCTTTTCCCCACCACTTAGTAGGACGCAAGCCTTCTCTGTCCCTAGTCCAGTCATGGGGGACAGCCACTCCTCAACTTGCTGAACAGAGTGCTGGATGTCAGCCCCATTTGCCTACTCATCTGGGTTACAATGTGCAATGAACAACCTGTACCACCACACCCTGTATACACATTCTCTATCCAAAGTAGGAAAATGAACACAGGACAGATATGGTACCCAAGAAGTCCATCTGGTTGACTTTACTCCTTTCTATATGACTTACCTCTCTCATCTTTCCCATCCTTGCACAAGTGATTTCTATGGTCAGTGGTCCACACCCTACAGATGCTGAATGGTGAGATACAACACAATGGTAATGTGGAGTCCATGACTTGAAGGAACTTTATCTAGATGAGGAGAAAAAAGAAACATGCACATCAGCAAATCCTTCATTTTACAAAAGCACGACTTCTTGACACATAGCAATTCCACTAAGACATTTGTTTACAGATTATTACTTCACCCATAAAATGGAGGCGGGGGGATGGTGTTCAATGAGCACAGAGTTTCAGTTTTGCAGAACAAAGAAGTTCTAAAGACCTGTTGCACAACAATGTGCGTTTACTTAAAACTACTGAACTGTACACTTAAAATTGGTTAAGGTGGTAAATTCCATGTTATTTGGTGTTTGTTACAATTAAAACTTTTTTAAAGGGGAGGGGTTCCATTGTTGAGATGTTAATCACCAAAATTATATGATCTCTGAGAAGTGGGACTGGGTGTTATCCATTGTCTCCAGGTGTAAGACATGGAGAGGGACTTGGTAAATGGTTAA
The DNA here is from genome assembly GCF_030435805.1 of Mustela lutreola. Classification (NCBI taxonomy): domain Eukaryota; kingdom Metazoa; phylum Chordata; class Mammalia; order Carnivora; family Mustelidae; genus Mustela; species Mustela lutreola. The sequence continues at coordinate 46,199,007 of NC_081304.1, read as the reverse complement.
TTTAAAATGAATCACCACATAGTCTTTCTTAGCCAGGAGGGATTTAACAGGGATGGGACTCCCTGCCATATTGATGTGCTGCTGATTAGATCAAGTGCTACATACATGACCAAGACTTAGGCATGGAGAAAGTTGAAAGTTTAAGTTTAATGTAAAACATTGAGAGTCATACAAATTGCTTTGCATATTCATGCATAAAGATATAAACATTTATAGACTTGAACGAATTCTTCCCACTTCTTTAAGTGGCAACCAGAGGCAACCTCTTCCTGTCTTGACACTTGGAGAAAGGAGGCATACATCCCAAACACCAGTTCCGTAACAACAGCAACCTTCACCCCACCTACTATCCTTCCTCTGAAAGGGTTTCAGGGGTCATCTGAGCTCAAGGTATTGCCCAGTGTCCTGATTTTTATCTTGTCTCTCAGTGGGTTTGGCCTCCCTTTCTTTTTCCCCCACCATTTGCTGATTTTCCTATCCTTTCCAGAGTCACCTTTTGCCTACCTTTTATCACCTTCCAGCTATCTCTATCTCTACAAATACTCACATGTGTTAATCCCAGGATGTGTTCCCTGCTGAAATGGAGCTCATGATCAGGGAGACAGTGATCCTCAACTCTGTGGGTACATTAGAATTACATGGACACATTGCACATTGAAGACGTGTCAGTTCCCAGGTCCAATCCCAGAGATCCTGATTCAGTCGGTCTTTGTTAGGGCCCAGGAAACTATTTTTTAAAGCTCTCTGGGTAGTTAACATATATCCAGTGTTGAAACTCAGTGCAGTGGGCAAAGGCTAACAATAAATAACACACATAAATTACAAAACATAACAAATGCTCTATGAAAGAAACTGCAAGGGTCACCTGTGTGGCTCAGTGGGTTAAAGCCTCTGCCTTCCGCTCAAGTCATGATTTCACGGTCCTGAGATCAAGCCCCGCATTGGGCTCTCTGCTCAGCAGGAAGCCTGCTTCCCCATCTCTCTCTGCCTGCCTCTCTGGGTACTTGTGATCTCTGTCTGTCAAATAAATAAATAAAGTCTTTGAAAGAAAGAAAGAAACCACAAGCCCCAGGGCCCACTGATTCCCTTTTGCTTCCACATTCCCAGGTCCCAAGTCTTTCAGTCCCTCGCTCTTGCATGTTTCTCCTACCCTGGAGCCTTTGCACCAGCTCCTCTGTGCAAACCACCCTCCTCTCAAGCTCTTCACTAAACTCCAACTCATTCTTTCAACTCCTGCTAGCCTAAGTGGCTTTTCTGTTGAGAAGCCTCATTAGATCACAGTCTCCTGTGAGTCATGGCCTTGGCACATGTCACAGATGCAAGCTCACATTCATTCGTGATTATGTACTATACCTCTCCCACTATGCTTGCTGTAAGCTTCATGAGGAATGTTTTATTATCCTCCATATCCCCTATGCCTAGCACAATACATATAGTAAGGGTTCAACAAATATTTATGGAGTGCATAAGTGACCAGGGAGGGTTTTGCATTTAAGCTGAAACCTGACGAATCAGACAGGCCAAAGGGTAGGATAGGTCCAAGGGCCCCGAGGAAGAGAAAGGAAGGCTAGCCTAGCCCATGAGTGGGGAGGGAGGGCGAAACGGGGCTCTGTAACGTGGGTGGGCGAGCTGTGCAGGGTCGACCTGGCGGAGACCATCACCTCTCCTCTCCGTCTTCCCTCCCCAGAGGCGGCGTCCCGGGAGCTGGAGAGCAAGTGCCGCGCGCTGGAGTCGCAGCTGGCTGCGCGGACCGCCGCCAACGCCGAGCTGCGGCGGGAGGTGGCGCAGCGGGAGGCGCTGGTGTCCGCGCTGCGTTGCAGCCTGCGCGCAGAAGAGCGCCGCTTCCTGGAGGAGCTGCGGCGGCGCAGCCACCGTGCCACCGTGCTGGGCACCGAGCTGCAGAAGCACACCGAGGCGGCCGCCTACCTCTCCTGCCAGCTGCACGCCGCGCGCCAGAGACTGCAGACCCCGCGCCCGGGCCCCGGCGCCGCCACCGCCGCCGCCACGGAGCCCCGGCCCCGCCGGCGCGCACAGCGGGCTCGCCGCCCGCCCGCCGCCGAGGCCGCAGCCAAGGGCCCGGGCCGGGACTGGGCCGCCTGGGAACGCGCGACCCGCGCCCTGGACGACATCGACCCCATGCCCGACCCCGCGCTCTTCCTCTACCCCCGGAGGCCCCCGCGGCCCAGCGGCCGCAGCCCGCGCCACCCGCCTCCCCAGGAGCCCCCGGACCAAGCCGGCCCGCCGGCCGCGCCCAGCCCGCCTAGCGCTCCCGGGGAGCCGGAGTAGGCGGAGGGGTTGTGGGGTGGGGAGTGCGGAAGGCCGGCTCGGCCTCCGGCTAGGGACGCACCTTGGGCCACGCAGCCGGGTCCCGGGGGTCGCGGGAGCCGGCGCTCCTCCAGGGATCCAGCGGAGGCGGCCCCAGCTCCCCCAGCTCTTCCTACCGCCCTAGCCTTTTTGTATCCTCCTCCCCCGACGGGGCTCCTCCGCGGGGCTGAGAGAGTGCACCTTTTTTTGTGGAGAGGACTCGCAGTACGGAGGCTTCTGTGGTCCCCACCCTGCTGCAGGGAGGGGCGGGGGCGAAGGTCTCCCCCTGTCCCGGGAAAGCTGACAATCGTTGGACGCGAAGGGGGGAGACTGGGCAGGCCTACAAAAGGAACGCAGTGGCACTTAGCACCCCTAGGCCTTCCAGGCTCCTCTCTCGGACCTTCCCCAGCCCCGCACGGCTGCCCTTCCCGCCAAGCCTTCCTTCGAGGGAGGCTCCGGCTCGGGCTAGCGGCTGGACCTTTTTCCTCTGACGCCGCTTCTCCTACCCCGACCCCGCTGATAGGTCCTTACCGGTGAGCACCCAACACTTTAAAGGCATTTCCTGCCAGAGTCCCTGGTAGGGAAAGTGTGACGCGATGGAAGTTTGAACTTCTGGAGAGGAGTACCGAATGGGTTAGATGGCAGAACCTGGTCTAAAGCTGTCTCCAGTCCTGTTCTTCCCCAGAATGCCCCTCCCACCCATAAGTATTTAGGCTGGGAGCTGTGCTAGTGAAGCAAGGGGAGGGGGACACAGGGTCCGCTGGAGTCAGCTGCTCCTTCAGGCTTGTAGAAGGGCAGAAACCGCCTTCCCCTTCTCGAGGAAGCTGGGAACCTGAAGGCAGCCTTGGGAGCTTTCCTAGTCCTGTTTATTGGTGCTAATTTTGCCCAGCTGCACCTAGAGGTGGGAAGAAGGGCCAGGTTCCTGGAAGTGGCAGTGGTTGATAAGAGGTTTGAGTTGGCTGTGGGGGCTGGTGGATAGGAGCACAGCTTAATCCCCAGGCTGGTCTCCTCCAGGGATGCACCCAATCCTACCAGAACTGACAGTGGCGGGTATTCAATGTATATAACCCTTCTGTCTAGAAGGGAGAGTGGTGAAATGGAAAGTGGGACAGCCCACCTCCTAGCTACTTTCTCCCCAGCTCCCCTCTCCTGACCCAAGGCAGGAAGGAAATGCAGTTCCAGTCCAGCACATGGCCCCCACTGCAAGGCCAGCCCCTAGAAAGACAAACTCTAGAGCCCCTTCCCCCATGCCATGCCTCCTCTGTTGGTCCTGCTTTGAGTCCTAAGTGCCTGTGAGGTTTTCCAGGGGCTGCTGAGGGAGTATGGGGCAGGGAGAGGCCTTTACCTCACTCACGGATAGCACATCCTGGCAGGTCTTGCCCTGGCTGAGGCCAAGCATTCTGTGTGTCACCCAAGGTCTGGGAGATGAGCAGAATCAATCTCTAGGGGTGGGGAACCCTTCTCCCCTCATGGGCCCTGTAATGAACAGGAGGAACCTGCCATCATGTTCCCTTTCGCTCTGTACCTCAGAGGGTGTCAATCTGCAAGAAGTAAAACCAGTGAGCACGCTCCCAGCCCCCACAAATATGCTGTCCTCTCCCAGCTGACTGCACTCAGGACTGCTGAGACCACTGAGCAATAACCGGGCCTCATCCGGGTTATTTCCAGCCACTGGGCTGCAAATGCCCAAGGTGTGAACGTCCTTGGGACAGACAGTGCTCTCTCTCTCTCCCTCAGTCTAAATTGGGCCACAGTGATGACCTGGGGTCCTTGCTCTGCCCGTCCTGGCCTCTTACCCTCCTCTCCCACCCCATTCTTGTGCCTCTGCCCTCTGTGTCTCCTCTCAGATGTGTGGAACGCACTGTGCCCCTGATCCTATTGCCTCCCTTTCAGAGGTGTCCCCGTGAGGAGGCCTCTCTCTTTCTTGGCTGCCCTGTGGCGATGGGGCCCCAAGGACTGTATAGGAAGGAGCAGCCCACCCACACCCTGAGCTTCCACAACCACACGCTGGGGGTAAACAGGGTGACTTTGTTATGTTGATTCTTCTACAGAGATGGTGACAGAGTTTATCTACCCACCCACCTACTAAAAGCCATAGCTATGCCCACCTGGCCTCTCCCCAGCTCTATAGCAATAGCCCTTTTCCTCCTTTACCTCCTGGGGACCCAGTGTGTCTAGCTCCCCTACCCAGGGAGCCTCCAGTGGCCTGCTGGTCTCTCCCCAAGTGACCCCATCGGCACCTCCAAACTCCTATCCCTCTTCTAAGGGACCAGTGATAATGACACTTAATTATTTGTGGGGTGCTTAGAGATCCCCCAGATGAAAGGTTCTGAGAGTGCTGGGGGCGGCTGACTTGCTGACTCTCACCTGAGGGTCTGGGAAGGGAAACTGGCCAGCCCTCCTCCTCCACTTAGCCGGATGGGGGAGGGGCTGAAGCAGATCCAGGATTCCAATTTTAACAAAGTCCTCTTCTTCATTTTTCTCCTGGAAATAATGGACTAAAGACTCCCCTCCATCCACCTGCCTCTGGGGTTTGGAACAGAACCCTCAGTGCAGCAGAATGGGCCTGGGAGTCTGTAGCCTGCCCTTGGCCTCAGGAGTCCCAAATTCCTTAGCCTCCAGCCTTCTCCCTCTTCTAGCCTGGGGACCCACCCTGCCAAAGGAAAGACCCCCCTCTCCTAAGCCCCTGGAATGTCTGGGTGACTAGAAGAGAAAGAATTGTGTCTCTTCCCTCCTCCTCCCCTCCTCTCTGCAGCACGAATCCCCACTAGGGAACGGGCACATTGACAAGAACACTCTGCCCTAGGGGGAGGTCCAGCCATACCCCAAGTGTGGACAGACCCAGGAGAGAGAGCGGCAGGTGGGGACCCCTCCCTGTTCTGGAAGCCAGCCAGAGACTAGTGGGCAATGCAAGGTGAGGCTGTGTACCCCTGCCCCCCATATCCCACCCACAGTGGTCTGAAGTTTGGGAGACCACTCCAGGGCTGAAATGGGATAGCCCTTCCCCATATCAGCAGTAGAATAGAGGTCTCCCAATGGAGAGGAAGGAGGCCAGGAAGGTGTGGAACAGTCTCTCTTTAGTGCAGAGCTGGGGATCCCTGAGCACCCTCTCCCTAAGGTGCCAGCCTTGAATGGGGAACACGCAGGGCTTCTGAACCAAGTGGCAGGAGCCCCACGGGTGGGGCAGAGGAATCCTGCTCCAAATTCTCTGTTGGCTGCGCTTTTTAATCCAATGCTTTTCAGAGTGTACTCACTCACCCACAGAAATAGAGCCCTATGCTTTAGGGGTGACTGTCATATGCCTTATTCTTAATAAAATTATGTGAAAAACACACAAGTTAGACCTCTTCTCTGTGGGCACTCTGCCCTACTCCAGCCTCTGTTCCTGCAGGTGTGGGAGAGGATGTGGAGGACATGGAGAGTTGTTTGGGAGTCAGTTGGGTGAGACTGGGGGCTAAGACTCTGGAGTCTTCCCACTGAATATTCCTCACAAGGCATAAGGTACTCATTTGAAGCATCCCAATGCTCAGCTAGCCCTGACTCTTTCCCATGCTGCCCCAATCCAAATGAACAAATGAGACCTTAGAGCGGAGGCTCCTGGCTAGGATTGGGAGAGATAGCCCAGAAGGGCTCCAGGCCTGGAGGAGCCCATTGTGTTGGCCAGGAAAGAATCCTGGGGTTCTGGCATCTTCAGCCATGCCAGTTCCCCTTCCCTGACACCCAATCCCATCTGATCCAACTGCAAGAAGCCCAGGATCCCAGAAATGAGCCCAATTCTTATATTTCACTAATGAGAGTTATGCTGAGGCTGTAGTTAAGGAGCTCAGCACACCCGGCGCCCATGAGAATTTAAGCCTGTACATTTCCAGTGTAGGTCTATGTTGTGGACCACTCTAGGAGAAAAAGTGGGGAATATATTGGTTTGTCAGCAACCCTTCTAATAAGAGGACCCATTGTTTCCTTTTGGGGAACTGCCCTTCTTCTATTTCAGTTCCCCCTGTTGGTGGGATGGGAGGCTGACTCTACCCATGTGATCCAGGTAAAGTAATACATACTGATTGGGTTGGAGATGGTCACACGATTTGATTTCAGTCTGAACCAATGACAGTCAGTCTCAGGACTTTTGCTGGAGCCATTCATTCAACACACCAAGTTAGATGCTAGGGATGCATCAATAAACAAAACAAGACTATTGAGAAATACAAACTCTTGGGTGGCAAAAATGGCAGAATATCAGCCTGGAAGTCTGGCCTATCTCACCAGAAGCAAAAGCAGGAGAGATGGAGACAATTGCTAATAATCAAGCTGCTGGATCCAGCTCTACCTGCATCCCATATCCCCCCGCCTCTTTCCGTTATGTAGACCAATGAACCCCCCTCCTCCCTCCACACTTATGTTTTTAAGTGGTCACCATTAATTTGTGCTTTTTTTTTCAATGATTTTGTCTATTTATTTGAGAGAGACACAGCTAGAAAGGAAACACAAGCAGGGGGAATGGGAGTGGTAGAAGCAGGCTTCCCGGTGAGCAGGTAACCCTATGCAGGCTCAGTGCCGGCACTCTGGGATCATGACCTGAGCCAAAGGCAGACGCTTAATGACTGAGCTATCCAGGCACCCCATAATTTGTGCATTTTTTAAAAAGATTTTATTTACTTATTTGTCAGAGAGAGAGAGAGAAACAGAGAGAGACAGAGCACAAGCATGGGGAGTGGTAGGGAGAAGCAGGCTCTGGGCTGAGCAGGGAGCCTGATTGTGAGCTCGATCCTAGGACTGTAGGGATCATGACCTGAGCCAAAGGCAGACACTCAACTCACTGAGCCACCCAATTTGTGCATTTTTTAACTTAATTTTTTAAAACTAATTTTAGACCTAGAGAAAAGTTGCAAAAATAATACAGAGTTCCTATATACCCTTTACCCAGCTTTCCCTTATAGAAATATCTTACTTTATCGTAGTACAACTAAAACCAAAAAATTGACACTGGTATATGACTATTACCTAAGCCACAGACCTTATTTGAATTTCACCAGTTTTTCCACCCATGCCCTTTTTCTGTTCCAGGTATTCTGTCCAGGATCCCATTGCATTGTTATCTTAACATGGTCTTTCAATCGACGACATACCTTTTTTTTTTTTTTTCTTTAAGATTTTATTTATTTATTTTACACAAAGAGAGAGAGATCACAGTAGGGAGAGAGGCAGGTGGGGGGGGGCAGGCTCCCCACCGAGCAGAGAGCCCGATTAAGGGCTCAATTCAGGGCTCAATCCCAGGACCCTGAAATCATGACCTGAGCCCAAGGCAGAGGCTTTAGCCCACTGAGCCACCCAGAGGCACCCCTGGCGACATACTTTTTAAAGCCATTTTAAGTTGGGTTTCACTGGCTTGCTAATCCCAAGAGTCATGATGATGTCCAAGAACAAACAGTTGTTGGACAACTGTTGGAAAGTTAGTGGACCCCAACCAATAAATTACATTGAATACAGTATTTGCAGAGTTCTGGAGAGGGGGTAACTGCTTCTAGCAAAAACTTAAAAGGAGCTTAACATATACAATGATATCTGAGCTTGACTATAGTCCTGGGATGGCTTCCACACCTGGCCTGCTTTGACATCAAGAAAAGTGACTTACTCAAGGTAAGTGAGGAAGCTGTAGTGAAGGAGTCAGGGATTGAGCTGGACTTGAAGTCATGTGTATTGATTCCACCCAGTATATCCAGGTGGAACAGGCAAGCAGGCCTGGGCTGCCCCATCTCTTTGCTCCAGCCTCTGAGGATCAGACTAGCCCAGGATGGGCAAGGACCAGACCCATAGCCATTCCCATTCTGAGAAGTATGGCTCAGGCTTCTGGTTGTCAATCACCTTTTATCTCCGGGGGCAGCTAGGAGACACAAGATTCAGCCTTAGATACATCTTAAACATCTTCCCAGATACATCTTAAACATCTGCCCAGAACTCTGGGGTCCCATGTTCAATTCAAGAAAAAGAAGAGAAGGGGAAATTGGCCTTAGGGTCCCCTCACAAACCTCTGGGGGTGCTTGGCTGAACCCAGCCCAGAGACACATACAGGGTGGAGATGTGCAATGTCAGCACGAGATAACTCAGAGATCATGTATGCAACCCCTCATTTTACAGATGGGGAGACTGAGGCCCAGGGCATCTCTAGGACTGTCATTCCTTCCCTCCTGGCAGTTCTGCTCACACAGGTTTGGGGTTGAGGGAGATGGAACATTTCCTCTCTTATGGGTCACTGGAGTCAAGCCAGTAAAGGCAGGGGGACTCCCCTCTTCAATCCAGGAGTCTGGGTTCCTGCTCACCTCTCCAACCCCTTGGAAACTCTGAAAAGGAGGGGGGAAATAGGAATGCCCAGCTGAGTGGGTGTATTCATCATAACACTAATTAGGGAGGTGGGAGGCTTTAAACAGTTTAATTACGTAGGCTAGGTCTTAGCCTTGATAAACCTCCCTTCATACTTAGTTAGCATCCTTACACATGAGCCCTAAAGATGGGAAAACTGAGATGCTCAGTCCCCAAGGCAGCCAGCCCTGAGGTTGGGGAATATGTAACTGGAGCCTGCTAGGGAAAGGGGAAAGGAATCTGTGGAAGCTAAGTTACAGGTTTTAAGGCTGCTGGGACTGGTTAGTCCCTGGGCCCATGGACAGATTGGTCGCCGGCACCCATGCTGACCAGCTCCTGACTGTGAAGAGGACAGGGGAGGAAGACCAGGGTATGGTACAGGCTGGTACCTCTCCAATGCTCAGCCTGGGTCTCAGCCAGGCGTTGTGGAAATGATCTGAAGCTCTGGATACAAAAGTCAAAGCATACCGATCACAAGAGGGATATCTACAAGGAAAGCCCACATATTATAAATAACATGGGAATCAAAGGTGAAACCCTGCATTGCTAGCAACACTCCCTCCTCAGCATCCCACGGAGCCTTCAAAACCACTGCCTGGTACTCTGTACATGTGATTCGTCCATTCAACCAGCAAATGAGCATTAAGCAACTACTGTGGTTCAGGCTTTAGGAAGATGCTGGGGATGCCCAGGTGAATAAGGTCTGGCCCTTGCTTTCAGGAAGTCCCCCAGTCTAGGAGCACTTGTGTGGCTCAGTTGGTTAAGTGTCTACCTTCAGCTCAGGTCCTGATCCCAGGGTCCCACTCTCTGCTTCTGAGGAGCCTGCTTCTCCCTCTATCCTCTGCCTGCCATTCCCCCCTGCTTGTGCGCCATCTCTCTCTCTCTCTCTTGCTTGTATGTCAAATGAATAAATAAAATCTTTAAAAAGAGGGGAAAAAAAAAGATACCCCCCCGCCAAGTCTAGCAGCCAGATGCCTCACCTGAGAACCAGACATGCCAACATGGCTGAGACAGTCTCAGTTTATGCCTGTTATCCCAATGACATTATTAATAGTGTTCACTTTCACTCTCAAAAGTGTCCTGCTTTGGTGGACATAGTCCTCTTAACCATGGCACAAGGTATAGGCACTGGTGGGAAGAGTTGTGGAAAGTGGTGGTTGTAGCTGCTCTTAAGACCATAATGAAGAAAAAAAAAAAAAAAAAAGACCATAATGAAGAGGGGCACCTGGGCTCAGGTCATGATCCTGGGGTCCTGGGATAGAGCCCTGCATCAGCCCTGCATTAGGCTCCCTGTTCAGTGGGGAGTCTGCTCCTCCTCCCCTGCTACCCCCTTCAAATAAATAGAACCTTCTTTTTTTTTTTTTTAAAGACCATGATGAAGAGACATTGGTGGAGGCAGCTTGAAAGCAAAAAACTGCCTGCTTAATATGTTACTGGAGGTCAGCCATCAGACAGAGAAAGTGGCCAGAGGATGACGCTTTTTGTGTATGTTTCCCTATTACAAGGCTTGCTGCTCCTAGTGTTAAAATTCACCTACATTTCTGGTTATGAGTAACGTTACCAACATGGCCTTCTACCTTCAGCTACATTGGACTAGGCACAATTGAGTTTCATGGATACAAAGTACCCATCAGTTGGGAGACTAGTTAAAAGAATTATGGCACCATACTGGAATATAATCCAGTCATAAAACAGAATGAGAAAGCTCTTTGTGTACTGATACAGAACGATCTCCAGAATGTTCTGTGAAGTAAAATAATCAGGGGAGCGGCCCCTGGGTGGCTCAGTCGGTTAAGCATCAGGTCACAATTCCCGGGACCAGAGGATCCAGCCCAACATCACATCAGGCTCCTTGCTCAGCAGGGAGCCTGCTTGCTTCTCCATCTCCCTCTGCCTGCCACACCCCCTGCTTGTCCTAGCTTTCAAATAAATAAATAAATAAATAACATCTTAAAAAAAAAATCAGGGTAAAGAATAGCAGGTACAGTGTGTTAACATTTGTGTAAAGAAAGGGGGAAAATATCTATACACACTCTTATATGCAAAGAATATAAAAGAACAGGTAACTTTGGTGATCTGGGGAGGGAACCTAGGTGGGGGGGCAGGTGAGAGATTTCAACGTATACCCTTTTGTACTTTTTGAAGTTTGAACCACGTGCATGTGTTATCTAAAATCCTAAGTAAAATTAAAATATTTAAAAAATAAATCACTAAGTGAGTGAATAAATTCCCAGAGGCCTTCCTTCTGTGTCTGCCTGCTAATTCCTCTGACTTGCTCGATAAAATCCTTCTTACCCTTTGAAGCTCAGTTCAGAGCTGGCTCTTTCCAGAAGCCCTCCCTGACTGCCTCCCGTGCACACTTAAAACAGCCATCCTTAAAGGCTTTTTACTCTGTAACCAGGGACATGAGGTTGCTGTGTGCATTTCACTTCATCCACCAGATTGAAACTTCTCCTGGCAGGGACTGGGTCTGGTATCTCTGATCTTCCGGCAGCACTGAGCTTTTTTTGCAAGCTGTGCTAGAAAGACACAGTGAATCACCCAGAGTTTCACACTATCTAAAATACTTTGATGACCATCATCTCCTCACAACAGCTAGTGAGAGGCTAGACAGATGGGCGTATTTGATGGATGAAGCTCCTGAGATTTAGTGGAATAGAAGTGCCTCGCTCCAAGTTACAACGAGAGAGACAGGCAGAGATTGTAGGATGCAAATTTCCAATCTAATCAAGTATTAGGTTTATACCCCATCCTGCCTGCCTGCCTGCCTGCCTTACACACCCAGTAGTCAGGTCTTTCTTTTATCTCCAGGCTTCTTGTGCAATGGTCCACCCTCCTCTGTCCCCTCATCTAGTTCAGCATCCTTTTATCCCCCACACAGCTCCCAGAGCATTTCTCATCTCCCTTCCTCCGGTTTAAATGCTGCCAAGACTTTCACTAGTTGCTCTTCCCAGTACCTGTACTCCAGGACAAAGTCCGCTTTTCTTCAAAATTTTCACAAGGCTCCAGGGCCCAGCCCACCTGTGCAGTTCCAGCTTCCCAATTCCCATCAGATCCTGGCAAATGTCAGGAACAGGCCTTAAATGATTCCCAAGCCTCCCTCCTCCCTCCCTGGAGAATGTCAGGTCACTGGCAAGACCTGGCAAAAATGCCATCTGGGCAGCATTCTCTGACCTCACTTCTCAGTCCCCACCAAAACCCAGACTCCTAAAATAACTAACGACTGTGAAGTGTCCAGGTTGTGCACTTAGCTTGACTCAGCTCTTGTTCTCGCTGTGTGACCTTGGTCTCAGCTTCCTTCACTGAAAAATGGGAATAATGTGCCAACCTGGAAGTAAGGACTCATCTGGTGGGGGCTGTTGAGGCCGCTGGTAGGGAGGAGCACGTTGTAGCTCACAGCAAAGTTTGGTGGCTCCATTTCTGACACGGCATCCCCTTTAACTGACCTGCACCCCTTCCTCAAGAAGCTAGACGCACCCCAGCTCCACCCTTTCAAGCCTTGTGAGGAGGGTGCCGTGGGTCACACTGACACCGCAGATTAGAGACCGCGTGGTCATTTGGCAGATTTGCAATAGGAAACAGAGGGCCATTGGGGGAGGGGACGGTGAGCAATGGCAGTCCCAGAAGAGTCTCCACCCAAGGTCAGGGCGCCCGCGGGACGTCTAAGAACGGCAAGGACGTCTCTCCGCAGCCCCGCCCCTCAAGGGGACCAGAAGCCTCTCTGTACTCGGAGTCATAGTGCGTTCCCTTTAAGGCGTTCGGGAACGTCACCGCCTTTGGTGGGCGGCCAACGAGCACGGTGCGTTTTGTCCCTCGCGCGCTTCCGTGGGCCGGGCCGGGCGCGAGGGCGGGGCAGGGGAGCGGCGGTGGGGTCAAAGGTTACAGCGCGCACCACGTGGGCCGGTGACTCCGTCCTTCCCGCAGCGGCCGCGGCGCGCAGGGCACTTGGGTTAGTGGCGCGGCGGGCGGCGCGGACAGCCGAGCAGGACGCCCGCTCCCGCCGCCATGGTCATCAAAACGGACGAGTTGCCGGCGGCTGCCCCGGCCGACGGCGCCCGGGAGCCCAGCTCGCAGGCCGGTGGCAAGGGGCGACCGGGCGCGGCCGGTGAGCGGGGCCGGGGCCAGCGGTCAGCAGGGCGGGGAGGCTGGACCGGGCCGAGTGGGCGGGTGGGTTCGGTGTTTGCAGGAACCGCCGCCTTCCCTCCGCGCCGGGCCGGATTGCATCTTATCGGGCCGCCCCCGCCCTGAAGGTCACCTTCACTGTCGCCCCCGGCTGCGGCCTGGGTTTCGCACGTGGGGTCCCGGGTAGACAGCCGTAGGGGGGACACGTGCGCGCGCACGCGGTTTTGGGGTGCGCCGCCGCCGCAGACGGATAGAATCGGTAGCCCCACCCCCTGCGCGCGCGGGCATGGGTAACCCTCCAGGCTAGGGTCGCTGACACTTGCTCAGTCTGGCACCCTTCCCGTCAGGGTCTGAAGCGTTGCGTGCCTACAGGACTGCAGCCCTGCGAGTAAAGCTCAACCTGAGACTTCCCAGTCATGGTCTGTGGAGAAGAGTGCGAGCTGGGGGTGGGTGTGTATTGTGAGGGGGCTAGTCTGGTTCATTCCCAGAGGCAGTGCTTTAACCCTAGGTGTTCAGGCTCTGATCTCTTTCATGTTAGGTGTTGGCTTGATCTGCAGACCTAGAGGGTCTGCCTGCGTGTGGGGGTAGAGCCAAACTCCTTGGCAGGAGTAGGTGTTTGTGCCAGAACTTGATCATTAACCCGCCTTATTGCGAAAAGTGGGTCAGCTCAGGGTTGCTGTTTTTAAGGCAAAGGTCATCCGTGTGGAGTGGAGCTCCCAGCTCTCCCCCGTGGGGTCTGTGTGGCATTGGCTTTGGGAGTGGCTGCAGCTTTTCTCTGGTGGGGCCTGCTTCATCTGTTTCTCCTGGACTTTCTCTGTTCCTTACATCATGTCTTAAATTCCAGCCTTAAGGCTGGAAGCCCTTTCCAAGCACCTTGGTTGTCATCTCCAAATCATCCTTCAGGGCCCCAGTCCTGGGCTGTGGTCCCTCTCTGTTCTGGTTAGTGATGGGATGCAGAACTACCCCAGTCTTCCACTCCCCCCAGTGCTTCTCAGCCTGGACTTGTCATCTTCATCTCCATTCCCAGCTTCGATGGGTCAGGATGGGAACAATATTTAGGAGGCTTTCTGACTGTGTCACAGCAGTTACCTTGTGCTGGGGGTAGGTACAGTGGCAGCTTTGCTGATTGCCTAGATAAGGCCAGGGTTTGGGCAGAACAACAGATGCTGATGACTCCAGCCTGCCAGGCTTTTTACCCTGATGGGGCTCTGAATCAGTGGGGCAGGCTAGATAAGAGGAGGTTGGGTCTGGCGGATTTCCCTTCTAGCAAAGAGACCTGAAGAGATAAAGTGACTTGTCCAAGGTCACACAGCATTGTAGCTGCGGGGGGCATTTGGATTTCTAGCTTGTGGCCAGCATGCCAAGGCTTCCCCTACATGTGCCAGAGGAAGCCAGGGCAGGCATGTTGGTTGGGTTTATGTTGAGAACATGGGGACTGAGGAAGGGAGAGTCTGTTGGAGGGTTTCCCTGCGGGCTTGAGTAAAGCCCTGTCTCTGCTGTGTGCTGAGAGGCTCTGTCTGGGGCAACCTGGGTCAGGGGAAGGGCACAGCTGTTCATTTTTGGGAAACTGGGAGCATGGTAGTGCTTGGGGTGGGGATGGGGGGGGCATTGGCCCCTTATGTCTCTGGGAATTACAGCTATCCTGAATCTATTCAAAGAAGGATCATGCCCTTAATGGTGATCCCTGAGTAGGTTCTCGTCTAGGCTCCTGATCCTTAGGACTCAACTCTGGAAGGTTCTCCAGCCCCTTTGAGGAGGTAATCCAGGCCTTTTGGGGTTGGGGGCAAGGGTCAGTTACCTTGTTGGGAATAAAGCTGCTTTTAGGGGTTAAGAGAACAGGCAGGTTTTTCAAGTTCACAGTGGTGTGTCAAGTTCCTCCTGCCTAGGGGAGGGCTCCTTAGAGTTGAGGCCCAGAGCAGAAAAGGGGCCTGGTAGACTGGGGAGGAGCTTGAGGGCTTAGGGGAGCTCTCTAACAGAATCCTAAAGCTATAAGTGTGGGGAGGTCTGAGTAGACCAGCTTGAAGATAACAGGACTATCTCCAGACCTTGCAGACCTGTCTTTGGCCAGAGGGGACAGGAAGGAGACAGATGCCCATATCATGGGGGTCTTCCATAGGCTGCCTGCCTAGCCCTACCCTTTTCTTTTGAAGCCCTGTGTTCCTGGGAGGGGTGATGTGTCTTTTGGGGCTTTACTTCCTGCTGGAGCCCCACCTGCTGAGGCCTTGACTGGGGCAGGGCTTGGCCCTGGCACAGTTTAGTGAGAGAGGCCATGCCAGGCTGGGGAAGACACAGGCCGCTTGGGATATTCTAAATTTCTTTTCTTACTCCTCCTTTCTGCAGCCCATGGGGGCTCTGTGCTCCCAGTCCAGGTGTACGCTTTTATCTCCTCATTCGGATCCAGCCAGTGAAGATTAGGGGTGTGTGTGTACAGTGTGCAATTTGGGCAACCCCTTCCCATTCTGCAGAGGACCACCTTTTCCCCTTCTCTAAAGCCCAGATCCTAGGGGTGCCCCCTGGGATATGAGAAGAAGGGGTGCTGGCCCAGGGTTGTAGAGGGTGGGAAGGGTGCTGTGGTTGGAGACAGATCTGCCTACTGGCCTGAAACCTGAGTCCTGGAGGAGGAAGAGATGCCATGTACCTGGTGGGTGCTGCAGCCTGGGGAAGTGGCACTCCAAGGCATGGATTTGGACACCTGATAGACCTGGCTCTTTCTGGACGTGGCTTGGCCACCCGTTGCCTCTGGGTCCTGGGGCAGTTTGCTTACTGGCCTCTGGGGCCTCAGTTTCCTCAAGTGAGATGGGCCAGTTGAGCTGATTGAGGGACTTGCTGTGGGATGGGCCAAGCGTGAGCACAGGCTTTCTGGGAACCAGAATGGAGATGGTCAATGCTGCTACTCAGAGGTCATTGCCAGGTGCCTGCCCCACCCCCTTTTCCAGAGGGTTTGAGTGTGTTTGAGAAGAGGGCAGGATAAGAGGAGCTCTGCCTGGGTCTGGCCCTTCTTACCATCTGGTCAGCATGTGTGGACGGGAGCCCCCCCTTGGTGGGGGCTGTGGAGATGCTGAGGGTCTGCCTGGGACAGGACTGGAGGGGAGTGGTCCCGGAGGGAGCCTGTTTCCCTGCCCCCACGCTGGTTTGCATGGATGCCAGAGCAGTGCTGGCTGGGCCCTGGCAACAAGTCAGAGGCCCTGGGAAGGTGCCCTGGCGAGGCTGGGCATGTTCCTTCTCCACAGCCGAGCGGCCTTCGGCCTCTTGCTGCCAGCTCTGATTTCCCCCAGAGAGATACTTGGTTTTCTCCTGGCAGCGCAGGGGCTGCTGGGAAGGGAAGATAGAGCCTGCCAGCTTCTTGGTGGAGCTGGAGGCCTGGGGCTCCGGGTGCATTTGTCCTCTGGGAGACTGAGGGCCCTTCCCCCTTCCCACCAGAACCAGTGACTGTCAGGAAAAAAAGAGCTGCCAGGTCACCTGCAGGGGGCAGCAGGAGCCAGAGGCCTCAGCCAGCTACTTGACCCAGGAGGCAGGCACAGCGTCTGCGACTGGTGGAGGGGGTAGATGGGGTAGCCGTCTCATGGCTTGGGCCCGGGTCTGTGCCAGCTGTTGCTGGCAGCTGGCTGAAGCCGTCCTGCCCACCGGCACTGGGGTTGGGGCTGAGGAGAGGACCCCCTTACTGGGCCCTGCCCCTGCCAGCCAGTCCCCAGGGCCCTCGATCCCGAGGGATGCAGGTACCCCAAATGCTGGGTTCTCCTGCCCCCCTCATGGCTTCACCAGTAGTGACCCCCCTCTTGGTGGGTACAGGGAGGTGGACCTGAGCGCTGGTAGCAGCTCCCCATGGGGTCCTGGAGCCACTGGGGCCTCCTGGCCCAGAGCCGTCCTTCTGGCCGACCTTGAGCAGGATGCGAGGCAGGGGGAGTGTGCCCTTCCCAGGGCTGCCCCAGCAGGCCTGGCCCCACTGAAACCCGAAGCCAGCCAGAGCTCCAGCCCTGGGCTGACCAGCTGTATGGGGGCGAGGGTAGTGGCAGAGGCCGGGACAGGGGACTCAGGCAGTGCCGAGCCCGAGCCGGAGATCTGTCTGCCTCGCTGCGGTGGCGGTTCTGAGACTCCAGAGTCCAGGAGAGGGCAGCCTCCAACTGCACCAGGTGGGCTGTGGGGGCGGGGAGCCAACCTCTTGTGGGGAGATCACTTGGCCTTAATCTAGCGGTAGGGAGATCTTCAGGGTTCCTTAGAGGAAGGAAGAGAGGCAGAGCCAGCATTCTGGGGCCATGGAGGCCCCTGGGAACCAGTCACATTCCTTTGAAATCTGATAGTGGATTGGGTACCCCCCTGGGGCATAACATGGTGCTGTGGTACCTTCTGGGCAGGCTCCCCTGCCTGGGGAAGAGGGGTGGGAGCTGTGGCTACCCTTGCCTTGTCTTCCCTGCCCTCCTTCCTATCCTTCCTGGCCCAGACTCCGGGAGTGCAGGCTACCTGTCTGGGGTCTGGTTTCTGACTTCTCACTTGTGGGGTCTTAGACCTCTGCGCTGCTGTACCGTATTGGGGGGAGGGGGCTTCTTCCAACAGCAAAGCCTTTTTCAAGGACCCAGTTAAGGGAAGTGCCGCCTCATATCTGCCATTCCTCTTGCTGCTGTTGGAAGCTGACCAAGCACCGCCCTTCTCCCCACCCTCCTGCCTGCTTGGTCATAGAGTCAGCCAAGTTCTCCCTTTGGGGTGGCTGCTCACTTTAGGGGCTTGGGGTCACACTGCTGGGGCTGTGGGCTCATTAGAGAGAGGTCCTCGAGTGTCTTTGTTCTCAGGAGTTCACCTCAGGTTTGGAGAGGTGTGCTGGGACAAGATGGGCGTGATAACAGTCCTTAGAGGTCCATAGTGGATAAGATTGAGGGCGGTGTGACGGCATGGCTCTTAATGGGGAATCTAGGGTCTGCTCTTGACCTTGGACAAGGCTCTGAACTTTTCTGGGCCAGGCGTCCTTATTTGGAGAGAGGTGGAGGGAACTATGTCTTAGCTCCTAGTGGTCCTGTTTATCACTGAGCTGAAGGGACAGAGGGAAGAGGGAGCTGCTTCTCCGCACACCCCCCTGGTGTGCTCTTCTGTGCTGGGCTTATCTCCTTTTCTGAGGCTGCTGGCTCTACGTTTCTGGTGGGTCTGGGTAAGGCTTACAAAAGTCTGGGGAAAATACCAGTAGGGAAGAGGAGGTGGGGTATGGACCAGGGCTGGCTGAGCTGAGCTGAGCTCAGACAAGCAAGGGGCCAGTTTGGCTGCCGGGCAGACCATAGGCAGAAATCCCCGTGGGCCAAATGGCAGGCCTGTGTCTTCCTGGCATGATTGTGAGGCAGTCCTTGCTCCCTGGGGCACGGAGAAAGGGTAGGTTTTGTCACCTGCTTTCTTCTCTTTCCCCACAGCGTGTGAACTGGGTGCTGTTCCCAACTATGGGACTTTTAACTCCACGTTTGCAGTAATTAACTCATTAATTCGGTACTTTTCTGTTGAGTGCAGGAAAGACAGAAGGAAGAAGATACAGCTGCTAGTGTGAACAGTGTCCCTCAGAATGACAGAACAGTGCTCTGGGGGTGGCCACCATGTCTCTGGGGGCAATGAGGAGGCAGTGATTCTGTTGTCAAGGCCCATTTGGGCAGGCTTTAGAGAAGGGGATTTAGGGGAGCCTGGGTGGCTCAGGTGGTTAAGCGTCCCAGTCTTGATATCGGCTCAGGTCATGGTCTCAGGGTCATGAGATTCCAGCCCTGTGTCTGGCTCCGAGTGCTGAGCATAGAATCTGCTTGAGATTCTCTCTCTCCCTCTCCCCGTCCCCAACTTGTGCTCTAAATAAATAGAGAAGGGGGTTTATTTCACCTGGGCCTTGACAGATGAGTAGGAGTTTGCCCGATGCAGTGGGCAGCATGAGCTGCATAAGAGCACAGAGGTGGAAGGGAAGATGTGGAGCTTGTTCTCAGACTTCCTAGTACTTGGGTGTATCTGAGATGTTGACGGGGAGAGCTGGCTGGAGTTGAGATGTACTTTGGGCTGGTGCCTCAGAGTGTTGGCCTAATAAACTTGGATCCTGTGAGCAGTGGATTCCAAGTGGTGCTCTTGAAATAGGGAAAATGGCCTGTCCAGGGCCGTGGCTGCAGAGGCTGGGTTCCTTGACCATTGGAGATTAGGCTGGGTGACTGGGGGTCAGGGGGCATTTACAGAGCAGAGGCCACCTTACTGAGGAAGGTGAATTCCATGTGAACAAGATAAGACTCTGATAATGCCGAAGAGATGGCTACATGTTGAAAAGCTTGAGCAAGGCCTAGGTGAGCAGGTTAGCTGCATGGTGGGAGGGCATTTGAAGTGAAATCATGGAAGATCAGGAGAGGCTGGGACCTTGGGACACCCTCAGCTTGGGCTGCTGGGGGTGGTGGAGCTAGAGAGCAAGGAACAGGGAACAAGGGATCTGTGGCTATAGGGAAGGGGAGGAGAGGGTGAGCAGTGGTGGGTGTTGCAGAAAAGTTACACACAGCGAAGACAATTGGGTTTGGCCCTTGGAGTGACTCTGGGGAGAGGGATTTGGATGGTGTGCTCGGATGAAAGCCAGACTGGAAGACTGAGGACTGGATGGAAAGGGAGGGCCCAGGATGTGGAGGGGAGAAAGCAGGGGTCTCCAGGTGGCCAGGGTTGAGGTAAGTTGTGTGCCCAGTGTGAGTGGGACTGTGAGGTCTCCAGTAGAGCTGAGTCTCGAGAGGAGATGCAGATGCCATTCTTTGGCGCACGTGTCCACCCAGGTGGGTAGGCAGGTGGCACCGCTTGTCTCAGCTCCTTTTCTTGTTACCTGCAGAGCTGCCGTCCGTCATGCTGCTGAATGGGGACTGTCCAGAGAGCCTAAAGAAGGAAGAAAGAGCTGCGGAGCTGCCCCGGGAAAATGGTCTGGATGAGGCTGAGCCGGGAGAGGAGACGACTGGACAGGAAGTCATTGTCATTCAGGACACAGGCTTTTCTGTGAAGATCCTGGCACCTGGGATTGAGCCCTTTTCCTTACAGGTGAGATGGAAGAAGGAGGCTGGGGACCAGAGCACAAGCCCGTTAGGAAGGACAAGGCTGGAATGCCATGCCTGGCTGTCACTTGTCCTAGTTTTACACTGTAGGGAAAGTAATATGTTCTCACCAGGGTGTTTTTGACCTTTCCCTTGGTAGGTGTCCCCTCAGGAGATGGTACAGGAGATCCACCAGGTACTCATGGACCGCGAAGACACATGCCACCGCACCTGCTTCTCACTGCACCTGGACGGCAACATGCTAGACCATTTCTCAGAGCTGCGCAGCGTTGAGGGCCTACAGGAGGGTTCGGTGCTACGTGTGGTAGAAGGTTTGTCCAGAAGTCGGGCAGCCTGCCAAGGGAGGGCACATGAAGATGGGGCCAGGTCGCACTCCACCCACCCTGGCTGGTATCTCAGTGTCACAGAGGAGTGTGTGGAGGCTCAGAACAGTACTGAACTTGTGAAGGCAGGATTGGAGCCTGGATCTGCTCCCCAGGCCTGCACACGTGTACCCTCCCAATATTGTAGGTTAAATATCAAAGTCATGGTTTTTTAAAAAAAGAAAAAACAGTGCCAGCTGGGTTTCCTGGGTGGCTCAGTTGGTTAAGCGTCTGTCTTTGGCTTAGGTCGGCTCAGGTCATGATCCCAGGGTCCTGGGATCAAGCGCCAAGTCAGGCTCTCTGCTCAGTAGGGCATCTGCTTCTCCCTCTGCCTGCTGCTCCGTGTGCATATGCATGTGCACTCTCTCTGTCAGATAAAGTCTTAAAAAACAAACAGTACCAAGGGCTTGAAATTAGCCCAAATTCTATAGAGAGAAAAAGTTAATGGGGCGCCTGGGTGGCTCAGTGGGTTAAGCCTTTCCCTTCAGCTCAGGTCATGATCTCAGCATCCTGGGATCCAGCCCTGCATTGGGCTCCCTGCTCAGCAGGGAGCCTGCTTCTCTCTCTCTCTCTGCCTGCCTGCCTCTCTGCCTACTTGTGATCTCGTCTGCCAAATAAATAAAAAAATCTTTTTTTTTTTTTTAAAGATTTTTTATTTATTTATTTGACAGAGAGAAATCACAAGTAGATGGAGAGGCAGGCAGAGAGAGAGAGAGGGAAGCAGGCTCCCTGCTGAGCAGAGAGCCCGATGCGGGACTCGATCCCAGGACCCTGAGATCATGACCTGAGCCGAAGGCAGCGGCTTAACCCACTGAGCCACCCAGGTGCCCCTAAATAAAAAAAATCTTAAAAAAAAAAAAAAAAAGTTAAATCTTGGAGCACCTGGGTGGCTCAGTGCATTAAGCATCTGCCTTCAGCTCAGGGATCGAGTCCACATCAGGCTCCCTGCTCAGCCGGAAGCATGCTTCTCCTTCTGCCCCCTCCTCTGCTTTTTTTTTCTCTCTCAAATAAATAAATAAAAATCTTAAAAAAAAAATTGATTACAGTTTAGAATTTGAAAGAAGAAAGAAAGATTAAATTTAAGGAAACTAAAGGTTTCACTGCTCTCAAATAGAGCAGTTGGGCCCCATGTACAGCGGTTGACAGATGTGGTGAGGCTGGTTTGCTTGTAAGATAAAAGTTCCCATGACCTTGGGTCCCCAGGGGAGAGGGAACTTAGAGTTTCCAGCCAGTGTGAGCTTGTTAAAAGCAAATGTGGAAAGTGTAATGCAAGTGTGCCCAAACTTACTTGATGATGAAGTCTCCTCCCCAAAAAGAGCCCCCATTAAAATTCACAAAGCATATATTAGGGAGCAGTGTTGTAGTTACGGGGAAGTCCTCAGGTCACCCCCAAGCAAGGGCTGCCCTAGGAGAGCAGCACTGAGGCTGTGGTGTAGGGGCCCCACAGCTCCTTAGGCCTATCCAACTGGGACACCTGTGAAAGATCAGGAGATTTTTATGGGCTCCCTGAGGCCTTTGTGCTTTGGAGGCATGTTTTTTGTGCCCTTTGGCAGTAGATTCTTTGCAAACAAGCATCTCTGCCTAACAGAAAGGCAGGGGGTGTTGAGTCCAGCACTCCAGCTTATGTGCTCATAGTGGAATTTGTAAGTGGAGGCCAAAAATGTGAAAATCAAGACCATCATGGTAGCCCCATGGCCGACTTCTGTGCTGGGGTTGTTGGTGCAGCAGGGGATGTGCCCTGCTTACATGCTGCCCCTCACCTTCCCACCAGAGCCGTACACAGTCCGTGAGGCCCGCATCCACGTGCGCCACGTCCGAGACCTGCTCAAGAGCCTGGACCCATCTGATGCCTTCAACGGGGTTGACTGCAACTCCTTGTCCTTCCTGAGCGTCTTTACTGACGGCGACCTGGGAGGTGCGGGAGGCATTGGGGCTGGGGGTTGGGCAGAGGGTCCAGGGGCAAATTGGCCAGGGGTCAGTGAAGGGGTTGGGGGCCAGGCCTTGCCACCAGAAGGGGGCAGGGCTGGAGGCATCCATGCTGTGGCCAGTTTGCCCCTGGGTGGCCCTGTGCTGACCGTCAGCCTCGGGTCCCTCAGACAGCGGGAAGCGGAAGAAGGGCTTGGAGATGGACCCCATTGACTGCACGCCCCCTGAGTACATCCTTCCAGGGAGCCGGGAGCGGCCTTTGTGTCCCCTGCAGCCCCAGAACCGTGACTGGAAGGTAGTACTCCCGGAACAGAGCTGGGGAGCAGGCCCTGGGCAGGGCACTGGGGGGATAGCACTGCACCCAGAGGCCTGGCCCCCACTCATGCCTGGCCATTCTTGCAGCCCCTTCAGTGCCTGAAAGTGCTCACCATGAGCGGCTGGAACCCACCCCCTGGGAACCGCAAGATGCACGGGGACCTCATGTACCTATTTGTCATCACAGCCGAGGACCGGCAAGTCAGCATCACGGCGTCCACGAGGGGTTTTTACCTGAATCAGTGAGTCCCTTTGTGAGCCCATATGGGGCTTCGGGCACCTCTCTGTGTTGCCCTGTGCAGTGACCATCCTCTTCCCACAGGTCTACGGCATATCATTTCAACCCTAAGCCTGCCAGCCCCCGCTTCCTCAGCCATTCCCTGGTGGAGCTGCTCAACCAGATCAGCCCGACCTTCAAAAAAAACTTCGCCGTGCTGCAGAAGAAGAGGTAGCGCCTTGGCCCGGTCTCTGCCCCTTGTCTCATCCCCCGTGAAGGGGCAGGGCCAGCCTGCCGGCCTGAGCTTCAGCATGGCTGCCCTCAGAAGCCCTACGCCCTCAGCCCCTGGAACCCCAGAGCCTCCCTTAGGGAGCGGCGATACCCCAACACAGCAGTCCCAGAAGAGGTCCTCATTTATTTCTTCCACTAGACTGGGGGTGGGGCAGGATCTCTGGGCCAGGAGGCATGAGAGCGGGGGGAGCTTCAGAAAAGGTCACTGGGCCTGGGCTCTGAGCTTGGCCGTCTTCCCCATCTTCCCCCCTCTTGGTGCCGCAGGGTCCAGCGCCACCCCTTCGAGAGGATTGCCACCCCATTCCAGGTGTACAGTTGGACGGCCCCCCAGGCTGAGCACGCCATGGACTGTGTGCGTGCAGAGGATGCCTACACCTCCAGGCTGGGCTATGAGGAGCACATTCCTGGACAGGTGCCTGCAGCCTGGCCCCGCCCTCCCTGGGCCCCTCTCTCCCCCTCCCTGGGTGGGTGCCAGGCTGGGTTCTGTGCACCTCTGCTTGTGTCTTGTTCTCTCGGGAGCTTCTGAGACTGTCCACAGGCAGGTGGAGGAAGGGGCTATCCAGAGCAGGTCTTGGGGCCTGGGCTGAGTCGGCATCTCCCTCCCTGGTCCCTTTGCAGACCCGGGACTGGAACGAGGAACTGCAGACGACGAGGGAACTGCCCCGCAAGAACCTGCCTGAGCGGCTGCTTCGAGAAAGAGCTATATTCAAGGTGCCTACAGCTCCCTCTGCCCGACTGGCTGCCTCAGGCCAGCTTGTCACCCACCAAGAGGGCTGGTCAGGGTACCCTGCAGGGCACTGGCTGACTTCTCCTCTCCGGGCAGACTGTCTCAGCTCTGTTCTGTGACCTCTTTGAGACTTGGAGTCCATGGACTGAGCAGAGGGTAGGGGGACCTCCTCCACTGTGGGCTGTGTGACAGGTTTTCTTCCCGCTTCCCACCCTCCGCTCTGCCGCTGGAACCTTTTACTCCCTAGAGATGATAATGGTAAACATGAGATCTCACTGTGTTGAGTACAAACTTTGCCAGGGGCCGTGTCTGGTGTTTTACGGGCATTGCCTCCTGTCATCTTTGGGACACCTTGTAAAGATCACTGTTTGCTTTTTTTTTTTTTTTTTTTTTCCCCCCGAAGATTTTATTTATTTATTTGACAGACAGAGATCACAAGTAGGCAGAAAGGCAGGCAGAGAGAGAGAGAGGGGAAAACAGGCTCCCTGCTGAGCAGAGAGCCCAATATGGGGCTCCATCCCAGGACCCTGGGATCATGACCTGAGCCAAAGGCAAAGGCTTTAACCCACTGAGCCCCCAGGCGCCCCAAGATTACTGTTACATAGATAGGGGACACAGGTCTGAGCGTTGACCTGGCCAAGTTCACCTGACACATAATGGGTGGATCTGAGACCTGCTCCTGTCCTTCCCCTCCTTGTGAGTCCCTAAGCTCTGCCATCTCTCTGAGCATAAATTACTTTTTCTCAGAAGAGGGTTTTTTCCCCTTTTACAAGTGGGAGGAGGCCGAGGTTAGACCTCCATGACCCCCAGGGCTGTCCACCTGCCCCCACGTCCGGGCAAGCTTGACCAGGTGGGCTGAAACCTGCGGCTCTTGGGGGTGGGGCCTCACCCTCCTGGTCTTGGCCCCTCCCAGGTGCACAGCGACTTCACAGCCGCGGCCACGAGGGGCGCCATGGCGGTCATTGATGGCAATGTGATGGCCATCAACCCCAGCGAGGAGACCAAGATGCAGATGTTCATCTGGAACAACATCTTCTTTAGCCTGGGCTTTGATGTACGTGATCACTACAAGGACTTCGGTGGGGACGTGGCGGCATATGTGGCACCCACCAATGACCTGAACGGGGTGCGCACTTACAATGCAGTGGACGTGGAGGGGCTGTACACGCTGGGCACGGTGGTGGTAGACTACCGTGGCTACCGCGTCACGGCCCAGTCCATCATCCCGGGCATCCTGGAGCGGGACCAGGAGCAGAGTGTCATCTACGGCTCCATTGACTTTGGCAAGACAGTGATGTCCCACCCTCGCTACCTGGAGCTGCTGGAACGCACCAGCCGGCCTCTCAAGATCCTGAGGCACCGGGTGCTCAACGACCGGGATGAGGAGGTGGAGCTCTGCTCCTCTGTGGAGTGCAAGGGCATCATCGGCAATGACGGTCGCCACTACATCCTCGACCTGCTGCGCACTTTCCCCCCTGACCTCAACTTCCTGCCCGTGCCGGGCGAGGGGCTGCCCGAGGAGTGCACCCGTGCTGGCTTCCCCCGCGCCCACCGGCACAAGCTGTGCTGCCTGCGCCAAGAGCTTGTGGATGCCTTTGTGGAGCACAGGTGAGGGCCCAGGCTTTGGAGGGCGCCCTGCCAGGAGGCAGTGCTGGGGCCTTATCCTTGCTGGGAAAAGCTTTGGCCATTGTCATTACACCCCTGGTGTCTCCCGTGTGACCTCCGGCTCTGCAGCGAGGGTATCCTGGAGCTTTATATTGGTGGAGAAGCAACAATCAGAGCAGGGGCTCCCCGTGGAGGTGGCGCTCTAAATCCAAGGGGGCATAGGGAAATCTGCTAGAAGTGTTATGTTTTGTTTTGAAGATTTTATATTTATTCATTTGAGAGAGAGTGATTGAGAGCACAGTAGTAAGGAGGGGCTGAGGGGGGGGAGCCCGACGCGGGGATGCGGGGCTCCATCCCAGGACCCCGGGATCATGACCTGAGCCGAAGGCAGATGGTTAACCAACTGGGCCACTCAACCACCCCTGCTAAAGTGTTTTAAATGTTCCAGTGTCAGGAGGTGTCACCGCTGCTGGCATTCAGTGCTTAGGAGTCAGCCACATCAAATGTCCCACACCACAAATCAGTCTCCTCAAAATGCCAGCGAGGTTGCTGTCTCCCTTGAAGCCTGGCATGCACAGAGCCCCGGCCCCTGCCCCACTCACACTCTGTCTGCCGCCTTCCGGTTGGGAAGAGCTCAGTTTTTGCAGTGACCTATGGTGGCTGGTTGGAGTTGCTGGGGTGCGGTGCAACCCCATGCACATACGGGCCAGGAGTCTGGGGCATGTCGCAGGTCGCTGCAGCCAGCAGGAAGCTGCTGGCCAGTGAGGCTTGCTCTCCCATGTCTTGCTCTGCTTGCCCTGCTGTGCCCTAGGTACCTCCTGTTCATGAAGCTGGCTGCCCTACAGCTCATGCAGCAGAAGGCCGGCAGGATGGAGAGCCCCAGCACGCTGGAGAATGGGGACTCCCTGTCCTCGGAGTCAAAGCCTGAAGATCCCCCCGGACCTGAGGCTGGAAGTGAGGAGGAAGGGGGTGGCGCTAGTGGCCTGGCCAAGGTGAAGGAGCTGGCAGAGACCATCGCCTCAGATGACGGGACAGGTGGGGCCGCTGTGGATGTTGGGAAGGCCAAGCCTGCGTCTGTCTTGGCAGTTTTCTCTGTGTGGATCTGGGGCGAGGCTCGGGGGCGCGTGGCACCTCCCACCGCTGGGGGAGGGGCGCTGCCTCCCAGCCGGCCGTGTCTTCACAGCAGACCCTCGAAGCCGGGAGGTGATCCGCAACGCCTGCAAGGCAGTTGGCTCCATTAGCAGCACAGCCTTTGACGTTCGCTTCAATCCTGACATCTTCTCACCAGGCAAGCTCTGCATTAGGCTGGGCAGAATCCTGTGGGGGTCATCATGGGGTCCTGGGTGCTGGTGGGTGTTGCTCTCTGTCTCCCCCACCTGCCTCCTTTCTGCCTGGCTCAGGCCTCTGTTCTCCATCCCCCAGGGGTTCGCTTCCCAGAGTCCTGCCAGGAGGAAGTTCGGGACCAGAAGCAGTTGCTGAAAGACGCTGCTGCCTTCCTGCTGTCCTGCCAGATCCCCGGCTTGGTGAGGGAGGTGCCACTGGTGTGAGGGGCTGCACGGGGCCTGCTGTGAAAGGCCCTGGTGCCTCATCCATCCACTTCTGGAAACTTGTAGAACCTTTCCAGGAGTAACTTCCTTAGACCTGCTGGTCTATGAGGCAGACGGGGCAGAGTGCATTTGTCACCATCATAGAGATGGGGCCACTGACCCAGAGAGGCCAAGGGAGGCATCAGGCACCGAGTCTGCTCTGTTGTGCCTTCCAGAGCAGCTGGCATCTGGGGGTCTGGTCCTCTGAGCCCATGTGTGACAGGACAAGCGGGCACCTGTAAAAAAGGTGGGGAGGATCCTGTCCTCTGAGCCTCAACACGCTTTGTATGTAGGCTCTTTGGATGATGGGGCACTTGTTTCCTAATAAGATCTCTCAGATCTTTGAGCCAAGTGTTCCGTGCCCTGGCCCCCTGCCTGATCTCTCTGAGGCTTGGCACAAAGTTCCAAGACTTGGCAGTGCTGGGGACCCCAAATGGTCACCTCTGCTCTGTCCTGTGTGCCCAGAGGGGAGCCCTCATTTTTTTGGGCTCTGTCAGTGGGGCTCTCTCATCCCTGCTTCCCTCTTGGGTGGGCCTGGTTGTCACAGGGTGACTGCTGTCTCCCATTTTCCTGTTGCTTGTGCAGAAGACTGGGGGACACATTTCTCATGTCTTGACTGCTGATTTGTCTTCTTCACTCTTCCCAACTGTGAGCTCAAGTCTCAGTCTCCTCCTTCTCTCAGGACCTCAGGATAGCATGAGCTCCCCTGCCAGGAAGACCCCGGGGCGGGCTTAGGTGGAGGGCCCAGGCTGTGGGGGAGCCTGACATGCTGCTGCCTGCAGGTGAAGGACTGCATCGAGCACGCAGTGCTGCCCATGGACGGGGCCACGCTAGCTGAGGTGATGCGCCAGCGGGGCATTAACATGCGCTACCTGGGCAAGGTGCTCGACCTGGTTGTGCGGAGCCCGGCCCGAGAGCAGCTGGACCACATCTATGTGAGTGATGCCCGGGCTGCTGGGCTGTGCCATGGGGGAAGGGGGGCGCGCTTCGGGGCTGGGTGGAGGTCTGGGCCGGACCCAGACTCCCTTCTCTGAACCCTTGCAGAAAATCGGCATCGGAGAGCTCATTACCCGCTCCGCCAAGCACATCT
Source organism: Mustela lutreola (assembly GCF_030435805.1). Lineage (NCBI taxonomy): Eukaryota > Metazoa > Chordata > Mammalia > Carnivora > Mustelidae > Mustela > Mustela lutreola. The sequence continues at coordinate 46,171,086 of NC_081304.1, read as the reverse complement.
TCAAGACGTACTTACAGGTAATGCCAGTACCCTTACCCCCACCACGGTGGGGCAGGGTGGTGGAGGGGCCCATATGACTTGAGTCCCAAATTCCCTTGCAGGGAGTGGAGCTCTCGGGCCTCTCGGCTGCCATCAGCCACTTTCTCAACTGCTTCCTGAGCTCCTACCCCAACCCTGTGGCCCATCTGCCTGCTGACGAGCTCATCTCCAAGAAGAGGAACAGGAGGAGGAGAAACCGGCCTCCAGGGGCAGCAGATAACACGGCCTGGGCTGTCATGACACCCCAGGAGCTCTGGAAGAATATCTGCCAGGAGGCCAAGAACTACTTTGACTTCAGCCTTGAGTGGTGAGTGAGCAGCGTGGGTGGGGGCGGGGCCTCAGTTTGTGGTTGCAGGGTGTGAACTGGGAGAGGAGGAAGGGAGCAGTGGAGGGCTGCCTGCTCAGGGAGTGGGGATGAGGGTTGTTGGTGTGGGTCCTGGCTGGTGAGTACTTGGTACTCAGGTGGGGAGGCAGCAGTGGAAGAGGGGGCTAAGAGGGGCTGGGCTGCATGGGCCCACATACCGCCTCTCCCTCAGCGAGACCGTGGACCAGGCTGTGGAGACCTATGGCCTGCAGAAGATCACGCTGCTGCGGGAAATCTCCCTGAAAACCGGAATCCAGGTGGGGTGGCTCAGGGCCCCGCCCCTGCCCTCCCTCCCTCCTATAGCATCTACAGGACCATCGGGGGGGGGGGATGTGGTTTTCTGGAGACCTGGGGTGGTAGGTTGGGAGGTGCTGGCCACGTGAGCATGGGGTTGAGGCCACCCATGGGTGTTGGGCTGTGTCCCCCAGATCCTGCTGAAGGAGTACAGCTTTGACAGCCGCCACAAACCCGCATTCACCGAGGAGGACGTGCTCAATATCTTCCCCGTGGTCAAGCATGTCAACCCAAAGGCCTCGGACGCCTTCCACTTCTTCCAGAGTGGGCAGGCCAAAGTACAGCAGGGTGCGTGACCAGGTGTGGCTGGGGGGAGGGGGGTCCCCTGGCCCGGCCCTGACCTTGCCACCCTTGGGGGTGCCCTGCAGGCTTCCTGAAGGAGGGCTGTGAGCTCATCAATGAGGCCCTGAACCTGTTTAACAACGTGTACGGAGCCATGCACGTGGAGATCTGTGCCTGCTTGCGCCTCCTTGCTCGTCTCCACTACATTATGGGCGACTACGCCGAGGTGGGCCTGGAGCACCCTCTGGGCTGTGTCAGCGGAGGCCTTGGAGCCTAGACTGGCACTGGGGGCTGGCGAGCGAGGGAGCCGGGGCTATGTTCTCACCCCATTTTGCAGGAAGCAGAGGTCCAGGCCTGGGGAACTGTGCCCAATCTGTGAGGCCAAGGGTGCTGCTCTCCTTGGGAGCCCCTCCGGGAGGAGCAGAGACCAGGGAACCCTGGGGAATGACGTATTTGGCCTGGGCTTGCTTCCCCTGCTCTGCAGCTCCATAGTTAGGTTGTCGGGAGAGCCGCCATGCTTGTGGACGGAGTTGGGGGTGATGACGGGGCCTCCCTTCCTAAGGAGAGTGGGAAGGATGGCTTCTTGGTCACAGGGCCTGGGACTTTGTGAGAGCTGCGTGGGGTGTCTCTAAGCGTTCCTGGGCCTGCTGGGCTTCACCTGCCTTGTTGGCCCAGGGCTTCAAGAGGCTGCTTCCTGGGGCAGGTGCCCTATAGGCCTCCACGCCTCAACCCTAGAGTCTGTCTGTTGTTTGTGTGTGCCTCTTTTTATTACTGCTTTATCTTTAGCCTCATTTTTGATTGGTATAGATGTTTGCACAGATCTTGTTAAGGGGCAAAAGGCTCAGAACAAGCTATTTTAAAAGGCCTCAAAGTGGGGCATGACCTCCTGTGCTCAGAACTGAGTTTTGAACACCTCTCTGCTGAGGAGGCTGAGCCACCCAGGGGCCAGGCAGACTTGATGTGGGGAGCTCCCCACCCTGGGATGACAATTCCCCACTTCTCCCAGGCCCTGAGTAACCAACAGAAGGCTGTGCTGATGAGCGAGCGTGTGATGGGCATTGAGCACCCCAACACCATCCAGGAATATGTGAGCAGCTGGTGGGGGCGGTTGGGGTTGGGGGGCATCCGTGAGCCCTGGGCCTGACACGGCTGCCCCCACAGATGCACTTGGCCCTGTACTGCTTTGCCAGCAGCCAGCTGTCCACGGCCCTGAGCCTGCTGTACCGTGCCCGCTACCTCACCCTGCTTGTGTTCGGGGAGGATCACCCTGAGATGGCGCTGCTGGATGTGAGTGCCGGTGGGGGTGGGAGGCCAGGTAGGCACGAGCCTCAGTCCTGGGGCAGCGGGACTGAGCTGGGCCCTCCCACTGCCCTCAGAACAACATCGGGCTGGTGCTGCACGGAGTAATGGAGTATGACTTGTCGCTGCGCTTCCTGGAGAATGCACTGGCTGTCAGCACCAAGTACCACGGGCCCAAGTCCCTCAAGGTGGCCCTCAGGTGAGGCTGTGCTGGGTTAGGGGCAGAGCGGGAGGGTAGTTGGTATGTGCCTAGGGCCACAGTGACGAGGTCCCGGTTGGGGGGCACTCAGAGGGAGGGTGGACGGGAGCCAGCGTCCTGTCTTCCGGCTGGCTCCTAAGGAAATTTTATCTCAGCCTGGTCTCTCCCCCAAGCCCTGGGCCAGCTTGCTCCCCTTGGGGGGGATTCCAGAGCGGAATCTAGCCGAGTCCATGTGCGCCCGCCACGCCCCCGCCCACTCGTGTCCCTTCTGTGCTGTGCCCGCGTCCTTGCAGCCACCACCTGGTCGCCCGGGTCTACGAGAGCAAAGCCGAGTTCCGGTCAGCCCTGCAGCACGAGAAGGAAGGCTACACCATCTACAAGACCCAGGTGGGCTGCAGTGGGGGCTGAGGTGGCAGCGGGGGGACGGGGGCCGTGTGGGGTGGCTGTGGGCTCGCTGACGGCCTCCTGCCTATCTGTCTGCCCCATAGCTGGGCGAGGACCACGAGAAGACCAAGGAGAGCTCCGAGTACCTCAAGTGCCTGACCCAGCAGGCCGTGGCCCTGCAGCGCACCATGAACGAGATCTACCGCAATGGCTCCAGCGCCAACATCCCGCCCCTCAAGGTGGGTGTCCCCTCGTGCCCGCCCCCCGACCCCCCGCGCCACTCGGGGCTCATCTTCCCTGCCGCCCCGCAGTTCACAGCCCCCAGCATGGCCAGCGTCCTGGAACAGCTCAACGTCATCAACGGCATCCTCTTCATTCCTCTCAGGTGAGTCCCGCGCGCTCCTGCGGGGAAGCTGGCTTTCGTGTTGCGCTTTTCCAAATAAATCATCCACTGTCATGGTTCGAATCTGAGAAGGATAGCCTGTGGTGGATTGTTCAGGGAACATTCTGCCTAGTTGAGGGAACACATGGATTTTTTTTTCCTGTTTTCCCATTTTTTTATTTGCAACAGTCGTAGCAGAGCAGGGACAGAGCTGTATTTCCCCCCCACACTTGCTGTGTGTCAGCAATCTCCCCTTGAGCGTGCACAAAGAGTGGCCTCCTGCCTTTGTGGGCTCATGCCCCACGGCCAGACCCCCGGGCTCCGCTGAGCCCCGAAGGCCAGACAGCCCTGCCCGCCACTGGGGGCCGAGGTGTGTCAGCCAGGCCTTCGGCACCACGGCCTACCTGCTGTGTGCCTGCCCCTGCCCGTCTCGTGCTCTGTGTGCCGGCTGCTGTGGGAGAGGACCCGAGGGGCCACGTGTTTGAGCTGGAGGTGAAAGCTGAGCAGGAGCCAGGCCTTCACGGGAGGCGGTGGCCAGCAGCTGGAGCGCGTAATTGTTTTAGCACTTAGAAGCCTTCCAACTTTGCGGAGAGAAGTGCTTGTTCTACACGTGTTTTGCCAAAGAAAGGAGACTGACTTTGTGCCGGGCTTAGGTTTAAGCAGGACCAGTAAGGGTCCAGGCATGCTCTGACACCTGCCCTTTATCCCTGTCCTTTTACTCAGCCAAAAAGACTTGGAGAATCTGAAAGCTGAGGTGGCGCGGCGGCAGCAGCTCCAGGAGGCCAGCAGAAACAGGGAAAAGGCTGAGGAACCCATGGTCACCGAGCCTGAGCCAGCAGGGGCCCCGGAGGATTCAGCCTCTCAGCCCCAGGCTACCAAGGACCCTTCTTCCCCGAGCTTGCAGGGGTAGAAAGGGACAGACAGACGGACTCTCAGTCAGCTGCCCCGTTACCCAGTGATCTAGACTCCAGGAGAAGGGGGCATGCCCTACAGGTCGGGAGAGGAAACGAGTCCCTCTTCCTCCGTGTTTCCAACCCCAACCCCAACCCCAAGCATCCTCCTGGGACCCTGGCCTGGCTTTCCTGCCCCCCCACCCCAGAGGTGTTTTTGCACTGGTTCAATGAATATACGATCCAGAGGCCTCATTGAAGACACATGAATGGAGTGTGTGGGCATCAGTTCCCAGTTGGGGGGCAGGTGCCCCCTGGGGGCCCCCCATCCTCAAGCAGGTGTGTGCGAGTGTGTCCATGCCCGTGAGTGTCTCGATCCGTCCTTCCTAACTTGTACATAGCCCCACGTTGGTTTCGAGTGGGTGACGTGAAGATGAGATTTCTCAGGTCATTTGTATGTTTGACATTATGGCTGCTGCTTTTGCTGCCACTGCCCCTGGGCCTGACTTGGCTTAAAGTCCAGGTTTGAAGCCAAATAGAGGGGAGCTTTCCTGTGGTCTAGGATGGGGACTCAGAGCTCTGACAGGGCTGGAGGGTGGGGGTGCACTTTAGTTTCATGGCAAGGTGAGAGCAGGGGCTTTCCTAGTTGTGACTGGGCCTGGCCTTGCTGTGCTCAGACTCGGGGAAGGGTGGGCAGTGATGGTTCCCTAGACAGACACCCTGTTCCCAGCCCTGGCCTGTCCGCCCTTGGGCCCCAGCAGGAGGCAGTGCCTCCCCACTCCCTGTGTCCCAGTTGGGGCTAACCCTAGGGGCTACAGTCTGAATGTATCCTCCCCCTTTTAACCTGAGCGGTCTGACGCGCAGTGGGGCTGGGGTAGGCGTGGGAGGACTAGGAGGGAATCAGGGCTGAGTTGTGGATCCTGACGGAGAATTGACTAGATACAGGAGTGATTGCCACTTGTTGGTAGAGCCCAGCTCCCTACCTGGTCCTTGTCACACAAGCACCTCCTACAGAGAGGAGAGGAGCTCGGGGTCGTGGTGGGGGGTGACCGTGGAAGGTGGTGGGTCCCTCGAGCCCTAGCTACTCCCTCTCCTGCCCACCTGTGCCGCTTCTCTGTGCCTGCTGTTGGAGCCCTGATGGGTCCAGGGGAGATGGCCACCCTGGGGAGCTTGAGGGAGCTGTTCCCGGGCTGCGGCCTCTGCCTGGAGGCTTTGTGGGGAGCTGCTTCTGGATATGGTCTGTCCATATACCTTGTTTCAAAGGCAGTGGGTGTGAGCTAGCAAGCGAAGCCTCCCCACCGCTGAGCAAGAACTTTTTCTTGTTTTTAAACCATCACGTCTTCATTTCACATTGGAATAAAGTGAGTTTTTGAAACCTGCTGCCCTGGATTCTCCTGTGTGTTCTGTACCAGTCTCATTCAACTGGGAGGGCTATTGCCAAAAATACTACTGGTGAAAGAGTTTATAAAGCAAATAAATGTGTGTAAATTAGGTCAAATTAAAGGTTACCCCTAAAATGTATTTTAAGGGGGTAGTGTCACAGGCACCCAGCTAGGGTTTACTGGACTGCCAGTCACTAGACCCATGAGAAGAACACAACAGATAAAGGTCACCTGTTGGTCACAGAAGGGAGACTGAGACTCCTTAATAGAGCTTCATGTGGTATAGGTTTGAATGAAGATCAGTTGGAGTGAGGGGTTCTGAGGGGTGGGGGCTCAGGTTCTGGGCTTGCTGGCACCCTGATTTGGGTCATCTGCCTTTGTCCCTTTGAGTCAGGAGAACTGGGCAGCAACCCCCAGAAGACCAGGAGTGCTGGAATGGCGGGCTGTCAAGTTTGCTGTTCCTAGGGTAAATTTTGGGTGACTTGGCTCTTACGGAGATCTAGTGAGATAGGGGAAGGGGTAATGACCTAGGTGAGCTTGAGGGGCAGGGCCTGTGAAGTGGTGGGAGGGTGCCTGTGGGGGTCTGTCTCTAAACTGGCAGCTACTACTTGGGCATCTTGAGCAGGTAGGTCTCAGCAATATGCATACTTGAATACCTTTTTGAGTACTTGGAGAGGTTTTTTTGTGTCCTTAGCAAATTCTCTGAAAAGAAAAAAAGAACACTCCAACACAGATATTTCTTACTTTTTCTGAGCCTACTGGAAAGATGTTCTTGACCTTGGAAGTTTTCTCTTTTAAATATTTTACTCATTTGTTAGAGTACAAGCAGGGGAGGGAGAAGCAGACTCCCCACTAAGCACAGATCCCAGTGTGGGGCTCTATCCCAGGACTCTGGGATCATGACCTGAGCCAAAGGCAGACGCTTACCTGACTGAGCCACCCAGGCGTCCCTGGATTTCTTTTTAACAGGCATGTTAACTTTTATACTTGAGAATCTTTTTGAAAAGCTAATATAGCCAAATTAAGTTTTTAAGATTATATCATGGGGGAGTGGGGGAGATTGTATCAACTGTCTCCACTCCTACTCTTGAAACGCCCATTGTGAAATGGGTATTGAGAAGACTGTTGGACCCCTGGAGGAACCTGTACTCTGAGGCAGAGAAACAGGTATCCTGCTGTGGCCCAAGCACTTACACTGCCAGAGCCCAAGCTATCAAATCCAGGGACACAAGTGGCTCAGGTGGTTGAGCCTCTGCCTTAGGCTCAGGTCATGATCCCAGTACACTGGGATTGAGTTTGCACTGGGTTCCCCACTCAGCAGGCAGTCTGCTGCTTCTCACTCTCCCTTTGGCCCTTCCACCCGCTTGTGCTCACTCTCTCTCTCAAATAAATCTTAAAAAAATTTAAAAATCCAGCAAGGCAGGCACATCAGGATACCTACAGAGGATAGGTGGCTCTCCTCAAATGCAAACTGAAATATCCCTATTGGGCAAATCCATTGATTTGGATGGACCACGTGGGACCCAGTATCCTGAGAACAAACATTTCAAATACAATGATTTAGGAACTTTCCTAAATTCCAATTGTAGGCAACATCATAATCCTTGACCCATTTGCCCTGTTCCCAATGGTCATCTCCCAGGGAGTTGGCAGTGTGGTACAATGTGATAGTTGGCCTCAGGGATGGGAGGGGGGTCATTCCTACTTTGCTAAAGGTTAAAACACAAAATGGCCAGAAGGTCCTCCTTACACTTAGCTAACAATATGCTTAACATAGGCATAAACAGGCAAGGGAAAGAGCATGTACCTTTGGGTTTGGGTTCCAGATCACCCTCTAGATTGGCTTCATACCCTTGGCACAAGACCTCACCTCGTGAGCCTGCGTTCTTATCCATAAAAATGTACTAATGTCCACCAGCAAGGAGTGTTATGGATAAATGTGTGTGGAGAATAAGGATGTTGGCACCTAAAAAGCGTTCAAAGTGTTAGGTATTTTCTCTCCCCTAGTCCCTCCACCTCCACTTTTATTTTAAAAAATCTTAAGTAAACTACACCCAGCATGGGGCTTGAACTCACAACCCCGAGATCAAGAACCACATTCTCCTGAGTCAAGCACCCTCCACTTTTACTAAGAGGGATGGTGATCAAGTGGGTATGATGACCATACAGAATATTCACACGGGTTCTATATACCAAAGTGACGGTGGTAAAGAGGACTGATCTGAGCTCAAACCCTGGCTCTGGGGCCCTGGGACCCTGGGACCAGTGACTTCTGTCCACATGTCTTCTTCAGTGAGAAGCTAGTTGAATTAATTAGGATCAGTGGTTTTTAAGCTTGAGCCTAAACTAGAATCATATGGATGGCTTGTTAAAATAGATTTTTTCATAGATGTTTTAGAACAGTAGGTTCTATAAGAGCTTGCATTTCTGAGTTCCCAAGTGCTGCTGCTGCTGGCCTGCTGGGAATAACTTTTTTTTCTTCTTTTTGGAAGATTTTATTTATCTGACAGAGATCACAAGTAGGCAGAGAGGCAGGCAGAGAGTTGGGAAGCAGGCCCCCCGCTGAGCAGAGAGCCCAATGCGGGTCTTGATCCCAGGACCCTGAGATCATGACCCAAGCCAGCCAAAGGCAGAGGCTCAACCCACTGAGCCATCCAGGCACCCCTGGAAATCACTTACTTGTAGAATTCTGGTAGACCTCTCAGCATGCAAGTCAAGTTTCACCAAAGCCCAAACAGGGACATAGCTGCCACATCTACCGTTTCCCTGCCAAGTCTTCCATTTTCCTATCCCTCGTCCTATGTTAGGGACACCCAATGAATGTTGGAAAAAAGCTTGAAGGGATATACCAGGGAGTGTGCTCTGAATAGCGAACTGCATTTCAGGATTGTGATGCCAAAGCTAGAACTCTACCGCTAAGGAAAGTGGTCAGGCTTACCATCTGTGTCTCAAGCTAGGGGAAAAGAGGAGCCCTGCAGGGAAATGGAAAAGCTGCAAAACTCAGATGACTAGAATTTCACACAAATTACTTTGGTGTTATTTAAGGATTCCCGTTTTGGGATGGGGGAGGCAGGAAGACAACTGGACTGTTAAGTAAAGTGCTGTATCATTCAGCTTCGTCTTTTATACATGAAAAATGCTGGAGACTTGCTGGGTGCTCTGGAAACTACAGGTGCTGGCTGAGAAGTAGTAGGGATGGGAGGTAGGACATAGCCAACATGTGCAAAGCAGAGGGAAAGCCATGCGGCTTCTGGGGCAAGAGCGGAAGATTTTGGTACATTTCAACCAAAATTGAATCCTCAAGAATCTGGGCACCTGGGTGGCTCAGTGGATTGAAGCCTCTGCCTTTGGCTCAGGTCATGGTCTCAACAGTCCTGGGATGGAAACCCTCTTCCTGCTCTCTGCTCAGGGGGAGCCTGCTTCCCCCCCACACTCCCCGAGAGGCGCACTCTCTGCCTGCCTCTCTGCCTACTTGTGATCTCTGTCAAATAAATAAATAAATCTTAAAAAAAAAAAAAAATCCTCAAGAATCCAAGACCACTGGACAGAATGAGAGTCTCATTCATTAATAGAACAAAGAGGGCATGATCCTTCTCTCTGGACCCTGACCATTACGAGATGGCCAAGTCTTTGTTGGGGTGTGTGGGGACACAGGAGCATTTACAATAGGTCATTCCTGGCACCAGCTCTCCGGTTCTTGGGCCAATGAACCGGTCACTGTCGGAACAGGCTGCTGGAGGGAGGGTGGTGCTTTATAGAAGTCCGGTTTGGGCAAGCCCACCCAGCGCCCAGCACCATAGCAAGAGCCCCTGCAGCCTAGTTACTGACCTCCTAATAAGGTGGATGTAGAGAGCAACGGCAGGGCCAGCACTGCCCTGGAGAAAAGCCTTCCATTGAGGCCCTGCTACCAATCTGCAGCTTACTCTATGACTGGTGTTGAACGCAGTCCCATCTCCTATTAGGAATCAATTTAAAGGCTTTAAATCTCTGCACCAGGACACCAAAAAATAAAAATAAATCACATCTAGTTTTATAGGCATTTAATAGTTTACCAATTGGTACAATAGGATTTTTTAATATGCAGAAAACATGAATAAATTTTGTTTTACACAGTCTGAGAGCAACAAATCTTACTGTAAAACACAAGAGCAATATTATATACATTCCTTTACTGATTTTTTTTTTTAATTGTGTCAATATCTTCAGTTAACTCTTACAATCTGGGAACTGTTTTCTCCAATCACCACCACCTCTGCAACATTCATATGAAATCAATGCTTGCCTTCATGTCAGTGTCAGCATCAACTTCTAACCCGAAGATTTGTGTTTGTTTCTATCATCTTCAGTGAGCTTTAGGATGCCTGAAGGATAGGCAGGACAAGAAAGCAGCTACTTACATGATATAGTGGAAAGATAAAAAGGCCAGTTCAGTCCAGTTGTGACTTGTAAATCCAGCTTGCCCTCCCCCCACCCTACTGAAAAGAACAAAAAACAAACAAAAAAAACAAAACCCAAAACCTTTTTCACCGATTTTGTAGATTTTGTACATGTCGCTTCTCTACTGGGAGATTCTTCTTTGCATCATCTAGATTAATTAACACATTGGACTTATATACAGCTGGACAGAAAGAGTAACCATTTTAAGTGCCTTTTCCTTCAACAATTTTAATTTCAGTTGCTTAAGGATTATCAAGCCACCAATGTCAATAAAATATCCTTTAATTTTAAATAGTTTTTCTTTAAATAAATTTAAAAGAAAACTATTTAGTGAGTGATTTTACCTGGAAGTTCACAGAGAAACAGGAAGAGGCAAACAGGAGAGCAGGGCACTGACAGTAAGGAGACTGCGCTTGGTGATCTAGAGCCAAAGCTTCCAAAGACGACAGCGAGCGCTCCACAGCCTGGACGACTTGCTAACACTAGTGATTTTTAGAGCAGTGTGCAGGGCACACCATTGGTCACACCACACATAGACAAAACAGGACGGTCTTAGTCTCCTAAAGTGCAAGATGCCAAGTCAAAAAGCAACTATTCTCCGGGCAATGTCTACACCACAGCTTCCATGGCTTGCACTTTCTAGGGTGCAGCTAGGACTTCTTGGGCACATTAAGGGTGGCACTGGAATGTCTGTTTTCACACACACAAAGTCAAATAATTATCTGAGGATGCAATTCTACCAGCTTTTTATTTCTTAAATAAGTGGCCAATTTGATTGAGAAAGTGACAAAGCAGCAGTGAACCTCTAAACCAATTCATAAATTCCTCCACTTACAATCCAAACCAGTAACCTCATCATTGTACTTATCCCAGGCAAGGCACAGGGTTAGACAGCAGACAGAGAAAACAGGCAACAGGAAGAAAGGGCATCAACAGGGCAGTGTCAAACAACAGTGCAGGAAACCGTGCACCTCTGATTCCGGACTGTGGATGGATCGCTCTCCCCCACCCCCATCATTATTCAAACAGGGCTCATTACATTTGGATCCAGTTGAGGACCATCCCTGAGATTCAGTGTTTGCTGCTTCTTAAATGGAGGATGTCTGGTAGCTCAACTAAGCAGCAGGCTGTGGCAATCTCCCAAGTAAGGATAACTTTGTTTACAGAGTAATATTGTTTCTCCTCCTTTGTCAACGGAAGTCACTGTATGCTGCAGGGGGGGAAACCCAGCGGACAGCAGCTTTGTTTCCTCCTAAATCGGTACCATTTTTTCCCTTTATTGTTCATATCTATGAGTGATTTCTAGATGTTGTGGCTTACCCTTAAACAATTCATGTTGCTACATGCTAAAAATGAATTAAAATACAAGACATTTATACATGTACAAATGTTAAGATGCACCATTTCTATGTTTTTATATTTCTTAAAATAGGACAGGAAATAGCAGCAAACGAGAACAAAGATATTTTCCATAGCTTTTGTAGAAAACTCCAGTCAGAACAGCTAAAGGGAAACAAACAAACAAAAAAAGACTTAGGAACGTGAGAAGGGTTGTGAGGCAATATTGTCCTGAAAGTTATTCTACTGTATTTAAGGAATTAGCTTAAGTTGTAATTTTTGTCTTCAAAAATAGCCATTAGTTCTCAGAACACTTTTCCTTCCAGAGACGTCGCTCAGGAATTATTAAAAACAAAGCAAACAAACAAAAAGACACAAGTTAGACATAAAGCTGCTTCTAGTAAACATAAGGCCTAGTCTCTGTGTTTGTGTACCTAGAGGACACTAACTCTAACCCTTTGTCTTTTTCAGGAACCAAATTTCCATTAAATACTAAAAGGGACATCTAAAAAAAAAAAAAATCACATATTATGCAAATGAATAAAATGCATTTCAGAGTAAGTTTCTTTGTTAAACTTTGTTATTTCTTTGTTCTGTTAACTTTTCAAAGGACCTTAAAAAAAAAAAAAAAGCTGTTGGTTAGCTAAGCAATGGAATTATTTACTTAATAATCTGCAATGAAATATTGTTTCCAAAGTCATGGATAAAAATTCTCTTAGACTTACTTGTAGTAACTTTGGATCACAATATACCATATATCAGGATGTGTAAAATGCTGAACAGCCAAACTGTGGGGTATGTGTGCGTGTGTGATTTTCCTCTTAACTGGGAAAAATTCCCACAGAGTCAGACCTAGTTTCCAGAAGCATCAGGATCAAAAAGGGCTTGTTCTAAAGCATGGTATTCCACAGCAAAATTTATTCTACTTGTATGTTTTAGCACTTCTTCAAAAATCCAGGACCCAAAGACATGGAGGTTGTATGTGTGATATACATATACAGACTTATCCACCTACAGATAGGCCCATATAAACGTTTATATATAAACAAAAGGTGAAAACACAGTACATTTTTATGCATGCTCCATTAAACCCTGTCTTTTTTTTAACTTGTAAGTTAAATACAGTTCAAATCAATAACAGATTCATGTTGAAAAAACAAACTGCTGTATTTCTCCCATTTCTTTAAAATGGGCAAACATAACCTTTTCAATATTTGTCATTATGTAATGCACATTGCACATCCCTAAAAAACATCAAAACAAATAGTGATTTGTACCATGACACACTCAATGGGAAGATTAAATTCTACTTGGAAGTCACATCACTATACAGTCTAATAGTATGGAGAATACAACTAGAAGTGTGTCTAGTGTGAAAAATAGAAGCTTAGAGTATTACAGTGTTTTGTTAACCTGTTTACAAAGCATTAAGACCCAAATGAAATAAATGATTTGCTATTAGCTGCTGAGATTTTTCTTATTTGAGATTTACAGTCATTTTCTTACATAAATATACCACTAGCCTCTGCTTCATAGGCTGCCAAAACATATGTATCCTATTGATTTGGCAAATGTGTCATGACAAAAATTCCAATGTGTAATCCCCATTAATTACATAGATGGTTCAGAAAATTTTGAATTGTAGCCTTATCATCTAACATCCTTAAAGAAGATTTATTAAGCACACTTAAGTGATGTTACATAGATACACATTTCAGAAAAAGCCCTAATAATCACCACTTTTCCCCAAATGAGGCCATCAAGTCAGGCACCAACAGATAGCAGAAAGAAAAACAGGAATTAATAATCCAACATAAAATGACACTGTCAACTATTCAGTTTAGTGCCCTAGTTCAATTTATTCAACTTCTGCCTTCTTAGGCCTGGTGTGACCAATGCCAGCCCAGGTTTTTAAACCCTATGGTACTTCTAGACAACGTATGTAAATTTACAGTATACAATTTGGATTCACCATGCATGAATACTTTGTGTGTAACATTTAATAAGCTCAATCTACATCCAGAATAATTTACATGAAAGGACAATATTTATTTAAACAGAGCTCAATGGGGTAACCATGGTATCATCAGAGTGCATCCAGAGGAAAATGGGAGGAGGGGCCAAATGAGACTCAATCAACGGCACTCCCACACCTTTACTGTTTGATCTACACTGCCAGTAACCACGTATGGTGCCGTCTTATGGAAATCTGAAAGAAAAAGAAAAAGCTTATTTTAAATCTAGATAAAATTTTCAACAAGCCACAAAATAAGCAAGTCCAAGTGCCAGTGATACTCATTTTTTTTCCTATGTACACCCACACACCCACCTCTGGTTTAGGGAAGCTGAGATGTAATGATTAAGTCCTATGTTAATAACTTCGATAAAAATACCTCCCTCATTAAACCCCCCTCCCAACTCAAGATGAATAAACACTCAAATCTGAAAACAATAAGGGCACCCTCAATGTATCTATTAACTTACTACGTTCCCCATTAGTACTGAAGCTTGGTACTAATGCTTTATATTCATGTTTAATTCTTGTAACAATCCTACGAGGTGGGCATTAGCTTTATCATTAGATCCATCAAACCCTAGGTGTATTTTATTTCACTGTATTCACTACTTTAAATTCTAGATTCAGGTCCAGATAACACTGAGGATATTTATTAAACTTAAATACGATTCTGAGTTCCCAGTACATGGTAGTATACACCTGGTCAGAGGAAAAAAGGCGGAATAAAATTTACTTTGAGAAACTTACAAACTAGTAGGGGAGGAAAATTACCCATCAGAGTGGTTAGTAAGCATCCTCTTCACAATCCTAGTTTCCAAAACCAATGTTGTGCATGGAGAAAGTAATTTTTTTTATTATAAGGCTGATGATGGAGAGAGAGAGTTAAGGAAAGGAGAATTTAAAACAAATGGTAGGAATCCACAAAGTTTTTAAACTGTCTTCTCTAGTCTGTCCTGAAAGCACAGTCATTTCTTACCTGGAAAATTCCACATGATTACATAAAACTGTTTACATCTGGCACTCCAAAAATCTAATTGCTTAGAAACCTCATTACTTATACATACCCAAGGAGGTAACAAAGTGTTCATGCGCATTGAGGGTCTTCATGCATCGCTTGTTCTTGTAATCCCACACACGTAGGGTCTTGTCATCAGCACAACTCAAAATAAACTTCCCCCCAGAATGGAACAGAACTCCACGTACCCAGTTATCATGACCCACCTTAAAAACAAAAAGGTATTTGATTTAATAAAGGGATAAAGTATTTAAGTAGCATCTAGAAAAATAGTCTTTACTCAAAACACAATAAAAAATGTCAATGCCAAAAGAGCCACTGGGATTACTGGAGAAACTGAATAATGTCAAATCTCTCTCTCTCTTTTTTTTTTAATCTTTTTTTTTAAAAGGAATCTTTATGTATGTAAATTGTACATACATACTATCCATTATGTATGTAAAATGTTCGCCCAATGTGGGGCTTGAACTCAGGACCCTGAGATCAAGAATCAGATGCTCTACGGACTGAGTTAGCCAGGTGCCCCAATGTTAAGTTTCTTGAGTATGATCATGTTATTGTGGTTACACCAAATACCTTTACTTTTAGGAGATACTACTGTCATGGAATCTACAAGTAACTCCCAAATTGTTCAGCAAAATGTACACACATACACACAAACAGAAAAGAAAACATTGGCAACTGGTGACTCTAGGTGAAGGATACACAGGTATTTACTGCATATCCATCCATCCATTCATCTACCTACATCACCTACCCTAGGAGTTCCAGTTCTTGCTATTTACCCTAAGAAATAATTAAGAGTGGCCCAGAGATTTATTCAACAAAGTTGTTCATCAAAGCACTGTATGTAATCAGTGATAAAATATCTAATAACATGAACAGAGTCACATGCCTCCTAAGTTAAAGGTTTGCCACGAATATGTACAATATGATTACCAATTTTACATATAAAATCTCTACCATATTCATCTACACAGGAATTAAAGAAAACAGCTTAGAACTACACAGTCCAACAGGGTAGCCATTTAGTCACATGTAGCTTTTCAAATATAAACTAACTAACACCAGGGCGCCTGGGTGGCTCAGTGGGTTATCCATCTGCCCTTGGCTCAGGTCATGGTCCCAAGGTCCTGGGACTGAGCCCCACACCAGGCTCTTTGCTCAGCAGCTCTGCCTACTTGTGATCTTTCTCTCCTTGTCAAATAAATGAAACCTTAAAAAAAAAAAAAAAAAAAAAAAAAAAAAAAAAAAAAAAAAAAAAAACCAACGAACATTAACACTATTAGGAATTCAGTCCTTCCATCTCACTAGCCACATTTCAAGAGCTCAACAGCCGCATGTGGCCGGTAGCCACAAATCTGGACATTACAGATAGAGAACATCATCACAGAAAGTTTTATTGGACAGCCCTAGACTAGAAAATACACTTAATAGGTATTATAAGTGATATAAGGGAGATATTTATTTTCTTTTTTTACCTTTTCTGTATATTTCTAATCTTTCTACAACATAAGTAACCATATTGCTTTTGTAAAAGAACCAAATAAAGGGGAGTTAACAAAATAAAAAAAAAGATGAGCAAGGTGATATACCCTTTGTTCTAGGGATGCCTGGGTGGCTCAGCTGGTTAAGCAGGTGCCTTTGGCTCAGGTCCTGGGATCAAACCCTGAATTGGGCTCCCTGCTGAGGGGAAATCTGCTTCTCCCTCCCCATTTGCCCTCCCACCCCTGGCTCATGTGTGTGCTCCCTCTCTCAAATAAATAAAATCTTTAAAAAAATACCTTTTTCTATTAATGTGACCTATAAAAGTCACCAATCACTAGACACAGAAACCTCAACAAGGGGCGCCTGGGTGGCTCGTGGGTTAAGCCTCTGCCTTCGGCTCAGGTCATGGTCCCAGGGTCCTGGGATCAAGCCCCCCATCGGGTTCCCTGCTTGGCAAGGAGCCTTCTTCCCCCTCACTCTCTTTGCTTGCCTTTCTGCTTACTTGTCATCTCTGCCTGTCAAATAAATAAATAAATAATCTTAAAAAAAAGAAAAGAAACCTCAACAAAAGAATCACATTTTCATGGGCTACACCAAAATAAAGCAGTAAGAAGTACTCTCCTTCAGGGCCGCCTGGGTGGCTCAGTGGGTTAAGCCTCTGCCTTTGGCTCAAGTCATCTCAGGGTCTTGGGATTGAATCCCACATTGGGCTCTCTGCTCAGCAGGGGACATGCTCCCCCCCCACCCGGCCTGCCTCTGCTTACTTGTGATCTGTGTCAAATAAATAAATAAAATCTTAAATTTAAAAAAAAAAAAAAGTATCCTCCTTCAGCTGAAAAAATAGAAGCCAGAAACCTTTGGGGAAATTAAGGTGACCTGTTATTACAGGAGAGTGCAGTACATGCTTTTTTTTTTTTTCTTCTTAAAGATTTATTTTTTTGACAGAGAGAGAGAGATCATAAACAGAGATAGAGGCAGGCAGGGAGCGGGGGAAGCAGGCTCCCTGCCAAGCAGAAGGCCCAATGTAGGGCTTGATCCCAGGACCTTGGGATCATGACCTGAGCCGAAGGCAGAGGCTTAACACACGGAGCCACCCAGGAGCCCCTTCTTCTTTCTTTTTAAAAAGATTTTCTTTTCAAGCAATCTTTATATCCGATATGGGGCCCAAACTCACAACCCTGAGATCAAGAGCCCCCACGATCCACTGACTGAGCCAGTCAGGTGTCCCATACACACATTCTCATTTTAAATGTAGATGACCTTTCTAAATAGTTATATAGCATATCTGAGCTCCAAATACTACTACAGGAGAGTTTAACTTTCTAACCTTTTATTTTTGTTTTTGGAGCCCAGTGTGGGGCTTGAACTCACAACTGGGAAATCAAGACCTGAGCTGAGATCAAGGGTCAGACACTTAACCAACTAAGCCATCCAAGTGTCCCTCTGATCAATTCTTCATGATAATTCCAAAGTGTCTATTGTATCCTACAGAGAGACAATCACTTCAACCTAAAAAAACCTCTAAAACAAACATGGATGCCCAATTACAAAAGGTGCTACTGAATTAATGCCCATAGATTCCCTTAGAACTTCCTTAGGCAAAGAAGAATCTTCACAATGCTTACTATCATTTATATATACTTTTAATTTTTATTTATTTTTTATTTTTTTTAAAAATATTTTATTTATTTATTTGACAGAGAGACATCACAAGTAGGCAGAGAGGCAGGCAGAGAGAGAGAGAGGAGGAAGCAGGCTCCCTGCTGAGCAGAGAGCCCGATGCGGGGCTCGATCCCAGGACCCTGAGATCATGACCTGAGCAGAAGGCAGAGGCCTTAACCCACTGAGCCACCCAGGCGCCACTATATATACTTTTTTTTAAAAAGACTGTATTTATTTGAGAGAGAGAGAGCATGAGCAAGGGGAAGGGGCAGAGTGAGAGAGAGAAGCAGACTCCCCACTAAGCAGGGAATCCACTATGGACTCGATCCCAGGACTCTAGCATCATGACATGAGCAGGAGGCAGACACTAAACCGACTGAGCCACCCAGGTGTCCTCATTTAGGTATCCTCATTTAGGTATACCAAATTCTAGGTGCTCCTAAATTGAAACAAGCATTTCTAAGTCATAAAGCTAGGTAACAACAGTAACATCAGAATGGTAAAATAGGAGCACTTGGGTGGCTCAGTGGGTAAAGCCTCTGCCTTCATCTCGGGTCAAGATCCCAGGACCTGGGATCGAGCCCTGCATCAGGCTCTCTGCTCAGCGGGGAGCCTGCTTCCTCCTCTCTCTCTCTACCTGCCTCTCTGTCTACTTGTGATCTGTCAAATAAATAAATAAAATCTTAAAAAAAAAAAAGGTAAAATAAACCAAATAAATTGGATCATGTGAACAAACAGATAATAGTTAAGTGGACTCATATTAAAATTAAATACCATGAAATATAGAAACAGTTTTTTTAAAAAATGAATGAATCTAGGGGTACCATGGTTAAGTGCCTGCCTTCAGCTCAGGTCATTATCTTGGGGTCCTGGGATCCAGCCCCATGCTAAGGCTCCCTGCTCAGGAGGGAGTCTACTTCTCCCTCCCTCTCTTCCCCTCCTCCAAATTGTGCTTGCTCTCTCTCTCAAAAAAATAAGAAAAGAGTGTATTATAATCTCCTATAGGAAATATATAATTATAAAGATACGGTGAGCTAGGCTCTTCCTCCTGGCATTAATTGGCTTTGTAGATTCCTTTATATAAACATGACATTTTACAGGAATAATTTTCCTATCACTGTAACAACAGAATTAAAAAAGTTTAAGAAAAATCGTGTTTAGGGGCATCTGGGTGGCTCAGTGGGTTAATAAGCCTCTGCCTTTGCCTCAGGGCATGATCCCAAGGTCCTGGGATCAAGCCCCATGTCAGGCTCTCTGCTCAGCAGAGAACCTGCTCCCTCTCCTCTCTCTCTCTGCCTGCTTCTCTGACTACTTGTGACTTCCATCTTTCAAATAAATGAATAAAATCTTGGGCGCCTGGGTGGCTCAGTGGGTTAAGCCACTGCCTTCGGCTCGGGTCGTGATCTCAGGGTCCTGGGATCGAGTCCCGCATCGGGCTCTCTGCTCAGCAGGGAGCCTGCTTCCTCCTCTCTCTCTCTCTGCCTGCCTCTCTGCCTACTTGTGATGTCTCTCTGTCAAATAAATAAATAAAACCTTTAAAAAAAAAAAAATAAAAAAAATAAATGAATAAAATCTTAAAAAAAAAAGAAAAAAAGAAAAATAGTGTTTATAAAGAAGTTCTTTTAAAGCTTGTAATAAGGGGCACCTGGGTGGCTCAGTGGGTTAAAGCCTCCGCCTTCGACTCAGGTCATGATCCCAGGGTCCTGGGATCTAGCCCCGCATTGGGCTCTCTGCTCAGCAGGGAGTCTGCTTTCTCCCCTCTCTCTCTGCTTGCCTCTCTGCCTACTTGTGATCTCTGTCTGTCAAATAAATAAAATCTTAAAAAAAAAAATAAAGCTTGTAATATTTCAGATTATTTAATAAGATATCACAAGGCATCTAACCGAAAATATATAAATATAGTTAAGATACAAAAGAAGCAGTAAGATTATGCAAACTTACAAGGGTCATAAGGCACATGCCAGTACTGACGTCCCACATCTTAATAGTCTTGTCTCTGGATCCAGACAGTAAGAATGGCCCAGGCTTGCCACTTTTTTTAGTCTATAGAAAACATACAAAAATAAGTTTCCCACGTAAGAAGTTGAGTGAGGACTTTAAATGATCTACATTTCCAGTTTTTATAAAAATGCGATTTTGGGGGACAAATATTGTGTATGTTTATTACACACAATCTGATGTTCTGAGATATATATAAATAATAAAATGACCATCATAATCAGGTTAATTAATATATCCACCACATTGTATAAATACTCCTCCCCCCCCTTTTAGGCAGTGAGAACACATTTTTCTTTAAGGTGAGAATACTTAAGATTTACCCTCTTAGCAAATTTCAAGTATATGACACAGTATTATTAACTGTAGTCACCATGCTGTATTTTAGATCTCTAGGACTTACTCTTCATATTTTTCTGTATTGAAATACACAGGTCTTTTGACATACATAGGCTCTTACATAGGAAAGACACAGATAATATGAAAACAGAATATCTCTACTAAGATTACGATTCAGTTTCTGTTCAAGACTCCTGTAATCAAGAAAAAATTTAAAGCTACTTAATTCAGTCTATACAAAGTCCAGCCAGAATCAAATTTGTGACATGGTAAGTAGCCACCACCAGAGGGCAGTAAAAAGAATCTGAAAATGCAACCATTCAGCCAAAATACAAAGTTACTATAGAAGCCTCATTTTGTAAAAATAATTTTTGGGGACGGGAGGTGGGGAGATGGGGACTGAGGAGAAAGATTCTCCTCCGTCCTTTATTAGAAGGTAATTTAAAAATATCCACAATAGAGGGAAACAAGCCTTAAGTGACTCAGTGACAGAGAACAAATACGGTTGATGGGAAGGAGGGAGGTGGGGGATGGGCCACATGGATGATGGGAATTAAGGAAAGTACTTGTTGTGAGGAGCACTGGGTATTGTATGTAAGTGAGGAATCACTGAATTATACCCTAGAAACCAATACTGCACTGTATGATAACAAAAGCAAAACTCCCCATAGGGCTGTCTATATAAAAGACGTGGTCAATTCTGGCTCTGCAATTTATTCAAAGAAATAATATTCTGTAACTTATTTTTAAGATATTAATCATAAAGACTGAAATAATGAAAAGTACCAATTAAGAACCATGTATATAATGAAACTACAGACTAGAAAACCCAAAAGACTCCAAAAAATTGCTGTAATTAATAAGCAAATTAGTAAAGTCTCAGGATACAAAGCCACCATACATAAATCTGCTGCATTCAATAATGAAGCTACAGAAGGGGAAATTAAGAAAACAATCCCATTTATAAAGGCACCAAAAATAGTAAGATACCAAAGAAGTGGAAGATCTATACTCTGAAAACTATAAAACACTGATGAAAGAAATGAAGACAACACACAAAGAAATGGGAAGACATTACATGCTCACAGATTGGAAGAACAAATACTGGTAAAATGCCTATACTACCCAAAGCAATCTACACATTTAATGCAATCCCTATAAAAATACTAACAGCATTTTTCACAGAACTACAACAAACAATCCTAAAATTTGTATGGAACCACAATAGACCCCAAATAGCCAAAGCAATCTTGAAAAAGAAAAGCAAAGCTGGAAGCATCACAATTTCAGACTTCAAGTTACATTACAAAGCTGTAGTAATAAAAAATAGTATAGTACTGGCACAAAAGTAGACACATAAATCAATGGAATTGAACAGAAAATCCAGAAATAAAACCACAGTTATATGGTCAATTAATCTTTGATAAAGCAGGGAAGAATATCCAATGGGAAAGACAGTCTTTTCCATAAATGGTGTTGGGCAAACTGGACAGCAACATACAAAAGAATGAAACTGGACTACTTTCTTATACCACACACACTTAGACTGAAGACCTAAGTGTGAGACCTGAAACCATAAAAATCTTAGAAGAGAGCACTGGCAGTAATTTCTCTGCCATTGGCTCTATCAACTTTTCTCTAGATAGGTTCCCTGAGGTAAGGAAACAAAAGCAAAAATAAACTACTGAGACTACATACATCAAAGTAAAAACCTCCTGCACAGCAAAGAAAACAATCAAAACAAAGAGGCACCCCATAGCATGGGAGAAGGTATTTATAAATGACATACCTGATAGTATTGAAAATATATAAAGAACTTCCATAACTCAATATCCAAAAAGAAACCCAATTAAAAAATGGGCAGAAAACAGGAAAAGACATTTTTCCAAAGAAGACATTCACATGGCCAAGAAACACATGATGTTCAACATTACTCATCATCAGGGAAATGCAAATCAAAACTACAATGAGATATCGCCTCACACCTGTCAGAATGGCTAAAATTAATTAATACAAGAAACAACAGGTGTTCATGAGGATGTGGAGAAAGGTGAACCCTCCTGCACTGTTGGTGGGAAGGCAAACTGGTGCAGCCACTCTGGAAAACAGTATGGAGCTTCCTCAAAAAGTTAAAAATAGGGACGCCTGGGTGGCTCAGTTGGTTAAGCAGCTGCCTTCGGCTCAGGTCATGGTCCCAGCATCCTGGGATCGAGTCCCACATCGGGCTCCTTGCTCCGCAGGGAGCCTGCTTCTCCCTCTGACTCTGCCTGCCACTCTGTCTGCCTGTGCTTCCTGTCTCTCTCTCTGACAAATAAATAAATAAAATCTTTAAAAAAAAAAAAAAAAAAAAAAAGTTAAAAATAGAACTACCCTACGACCCAGCAATTGCACTACTGGGTATTTACTGCAAGAGTTTAAAAACCCCACTAACTCAAAAGGATACATGCACCCTTTTATTTATAGTGCCATTATTTAGAACAACCAAGATATGAAAGCAACCCAAGTGTCCATCAACTGATGAATGGCTAAAGATGTGATGCTCACACACACACAATGGAGTATTATTCATCCCTAAAAAATGGCGGGGGGATGAAATCTTGCCATTTGCAATGATATGGATGGAACTAGAGAGAATAATGAAATAAGTCAGAATGTAAGTCAGAACACTATAAAGAAATAAGTCAGAGAAAGACAAATACCGTATGATTTAATTTAAGAAACAAAACAAACAAGCAAAGGTGGGGGGGAGAGAAAGCAACAAACCAAGAAACAGACTCTTAACTCTAGAGAACAAACCGATGGTTACCAGAGGGGAGGAAGGTGGGAGGATAGATGAAATAAGTAATGGGTATTAAGGAATGCACTTGTGATGAGCACAAGGTGATTAAAAAAAAACCTCCAGACTCAGTTAGTGCTTCTATTAAGAGTATCAGGAGGCCTTCACATGAAATATTCTTTAAAATTAGTATTTAAAGACTGAACTGCATTCCACCATAAATTTATAAATAAAATAATTATGTTCATTAAAGGTTATTCTTCTAAAAGATAACTTTAACCTCTCCCGAAAGTTCTACTTTGCATTGGTATACTAACAATGGCATTTCTGATAAATTTAATGACTACTTTTACAGGAGAATCTATCATCCCCAGCACAAGTCAAGGGTCAGCTGACAACAATAAACACTGGTTAAAAATATAAATAACTTCCACATGTCCGAAAGAGTAAAGACTTTCAAGATACAGAATTCTGGGATGCAGATTTGTCAATGCATTAACTGCCCTGTATCTGAGAATCAAAAAAGTTATCTAAGATTCTGATATCAGCTATATAAAATAATGAAATGACATATAAATCAAATACCTCAGATCCTGTTGCTTCAGAGATGGAAGAGTATGAGCTTTCTGGAGCCCAGGAAATACATTCTACCACATGCTCATGTTCTCGAAGCTCAGCCTTGCATTCCTTTGTTGCTACGACCCATACGCGCACCGTCTGATCATTGGAACAGCTGGCTATCAGAGTGCCGTCCTGATTTGGCCGCACCATACGTACCCATTCTCTGTGTCCCGTGAATGTCTTCACACAGTAGCTGTCAAAATAAGTAATAATTTACATGAATGGCAATTATTGGGACACTTTCCAGAAGCAATATAAAACTAGCCATGCACTAGAATGAAGAGGTTGGCACCAAGTTAGAGTAACCACAGGCAAGTCAAGAGAATAAATGTATATTCATGGTTAATAAAAGATGGAGACAGGACAGAAAATCAAACTATCAATTAAAATGTGCTGATGGGAGAATTATCAAGGAGGTAACCAATCAACACATTATAGAAGGTAAACAACCAATCAACACATTATAGAAGAAGCTACAACACATTACAGAGAGAAATAAAATCTTCTAAAATGAAACACACACAATAAACCTAACAAAAATATTTATAGCCTTGTTGGAAAAAAGACACTCTCTACTAATCTGGGGTAAAACTAGTAGTACGTTAAGGTTTTATGGTAACAATCATGTGTCATTCTAAGAACAACCAAATTCAGCCTAATAAGGGAATACCTCCACAAATGTTATTATGTTTTATTTCAACCCACAGAGAAATCACCTAAAAAAAGACCACAGAGAAATAAGCCACTGGGGGCACCTGGGTGGTTCAGCTGATTAAGCGTCTGCCTTTGGCTCACGTCATGATCCCAGGGTCCTGGGATGGATCCTTGTGTCTTGTCTGGCTACCTGCTCAGTGAGGAGCCTGCTTCTCCCTCTCCTACGCTCTGTCCACCCTCTGCCCCACCCCAAACATGCTTGTTTTCTCACACTCTGCACTCTCAAATAAATAAATAAAACCTTAAAAAAAAAAAAAAAAGCCATTGCATAGAAAATGGGTCTCAAGGACATGGAAGTTTCTAATTTTCCTGTTCCTTTATTGGAAACATTTAAGAGATTAAAACCTCATAAAAGTATATAAACACAACCAGCACCATGATCATTTGGGGTTAAAGTCAAAATAATTGGTTCAGAACACATTTTGGCTATTTGTTTTATATCTCTTTAGCTGATACCTTTTCAACCAAACCTACTCACCCGGTTTGCACTTCCCACATTTTTATAGTTTTATCCCTTGAGGCAGACACTATATGATCTCCATTGGGCATGATGGCTACTGAAGAAACATTGTGGTCATGGCCTAAAACACAGAACACAGCAACGTATTAAGAATATATAACCAAGAGCAATTAAACCTCAGTTTACTGTGAGATTTCACTGTGGGATTTCAAATATCGCAGCAACTTTAAATACACTGGGCTTTATATAAATTTGATAAGAAAGCTGGATTTACATACACAAGTCAAGGAATTAGCAACTTAATAAAATAATTCATAATGAATTAAGTAGCTAGCTCAATTTATTATTAAATTTCAACCTGTACAACTGTTTTAACACTACAAGGAATCAGTATCATCAGCATCTGAATATACTAACATGCTGTATATTTATATATGAACACTAGATACACACAAAAATTTCCATGGTTGATATCCTAAGATGTATGTTAGAAATAAGACTTACAAAGCTAAAGAGAAAGAAGAATAAAAATGGAGATTTGGTTCCATATTTAAAACAATGGTTGAAAATTTCCTTTTTTGTTGCTGATGTCCCTGGGGATAAAAATGCATTATCCTATATGCATTATTCACATTCCTAATCAGCTATCCTTTGTGGAAAAAATTCGAGAGAATCCTCATAAATATCATTAGCTTACGGAATATACAATGATTGGAAAAAACTCCTTTATAAAAAATATTTTAAATTTAAGTATAGTTGACACACATTACATTAGTGTCAGTTGTACAATACAGTGATTTGGCAAGTTTATACACCATGCTACTATGTTCACTGCAAGTGTACCTGCCATTTGCCACCATACACCGGTATAATATCATTAACTCTATTCCTTATGCTGTGCCTTTTATTCCCTTGACTTCCTCATTCCATAACTGGAAGCCTGTAACTCCCACTCCCCTTCTTCTTCATTAAAGTCACAGCAAAAAAAAAAAAAAAAAAAAAAAAAAGGTCATAGCAACAAGATCCAGGCTACTCAAAGAAACATAAACACTAGATTTTACTAAAGGATTCCATTCTTTTATGAAAGAATTCCTTTAACTGGTAAGCTTCCCACTTAATTTTGGGGAAAAACACCCTTCAAATTATACTCTATGTAATCACATCACGATTATCTATTTTAAAAAAAAAACTCTTTTATTACCAACATAGCATGTGTTCTTTATGTAAAATCCAAATATTCAAATTTTATCATATTTAAAGAAACAAAAACCCTTAAGTGGGCACCTTCTATGTGCCAGGTACTAAACCAAGATGATTCACGTATATGATTTCATTTTATCCTCACAACAATCCTATGACAGGTATTATTATCTCTGTATTGCAGATGAAAGAAGCTGAAACTTCCCAATGTCAAAAGTAAACAAGTAGGAATTTGAACCCAGATATCTGATTCCAAAGCCCATGCTCTTTCCACAAGGCCAAACGGCCTCAGAGAATAGTCTCTAGGACAAGACTCAGGAAAACCTAACATTGAGACTATCGTGTATGTGGAAAATTAGAGTGAGCAAGAAATACCAGGTTCCAGCTTTTACTATAGCTATTTGCTCTGGACTTCAGTTTCCCAAGTGAGAAAAATGAAAAACAAAACAAATCCCCAATAACTTCATTCTCTTTCTTTCTTGAAGACAGAGGTCCCAGGAGTTTTTCTTATGCAAAAATATTCCTGAAAACGAATTAAGTATTTTATGTAAACCAGTACTAGGAGATACTTAAAACCTCTTAACTGAAACAATTCAACTACTGTGGTTTCTCCATGGGTTATTTACATCATACACTCTTCCACTGATACAATTAAGAATTAAATGTAGGGGACCTGCACGCTATTAAAAAGAATATTGTTTAATATTCTTTTCTCTGGAATGTCACGTTACAAATCAATATCAAAGTACTATCCACTACCCTTACCGTGCATGGTTCTGATGCATTCAAAGCCCTGAAAATCCCATAGTTTAATGGTCATATCTGCAGAACAGGAAGCCAGAAGCTTGCCACTGTGGTCAAATGAAATATCCTGTACAGAGTCTGTATGTCCCTTAAGAGTTCGCTCAAAATCTCCAGTCTCATAATCCCACACCTGTCAAGTGACCAGAAACTTAGTTAACATCAACCTATCCCTTCTTTCTCATTTTACATTAGTCACTCAGCAGACCAGTACGAGCAAATGAGAGACTTAGAAACAGCACATCTTCAAGTACAGACTGGTCTTTTCTCTAGAGAAAACAAGTTATAATTATTAAAACAGACTTCTAGTACCATATTATCTACCACACACTTTATGCTAGTGAGTAGGTATATGAAGCCAAAAGACAAAGTCTCTTTCCAGTCTGACAGGAGACAATACACACGTAAACAAATAAATTTAAAGACAAAAGTTCTGGGGCAGTTGATAGGCATCTATAGGCAGAGTATTAGAGCACAATAAAGAGTGCTCAATCCTAACAGACAAGCAGAGCTCAGACATCTAAGAGGAAGGAAAGACTTCACAAGAGGCTACTGTCCATGAATAGATTAACAAAAGCATATATCATTCTGATGCAAAAATGGCCAAGTCATTAACACATTTTTTAAAGATAATTCTCCTAAGATAAAAGACATAATAATCTATTAAGAATAAATATTAGGGATGCCTGGGTGGCTCAGCTGGTTAAGCATCCGATTCTTGATTTCGGCTCAGGTTCTGATATCAGGGTTGTGGAACTGAGCCCCCACTGGGGAGTCTGCTTGTCTCTCTCCCTCTGCTCTTCCCCTCGATCGTGCTCTCTCTCATTCTCTCTCTCTCTTTCAAATAAATAAATAAATAGGCAAATAAAATCTTTATTAAAAAAGAATAAATATTAGAAACAGACCTCAAGAACAACTGGTGGTCAAATGCTAGTCTAAAGTTCAGTCTTTACCCGACCCAATTACATTCTCTAAAATCAGATTGATTCCATTTTTCCTATAGTAGGTTCAAATTTACTTGTAGGAGGGTATGTATCAACCAATTTAAAGAAACTTAGAAAATGCATTTTGAAAACTTGGAAACAATCTAAATATCCAACATTAGGGGAATGGCTAAGTAGATATAAAACCTGGGATTATAAGGAACTTGTGATGTAATAAAATAATGTTAAGTTAAAAAGAACACAAAATTACACGTGATCACAACTACATAAAAACCTCAACTAAGAAAAATAAACTATCTTCTAAAAAACTTTTTAAAAATGTTTTTTTTTTTATTTATTTGACAGACAGAGATCACAAGTAGGCAGAGAGGGAGGTAGGGAGAGAGAGAGAGAGAGAGAGAGAGGAAGAAGCAGGCTTCCTGCTGAGCAGAGAGCCTGACGCGGGGCTCGATCCCAGGACCCCGGGATCATGACCTGAGCCGAAGGCAGAGGCTTTAACCCACTGAGCCACCCAGGCACCCCTAAAAACTTTCTTTTAAAGAAAACGTACATACCCTTCTCAATATAAACAAGATTTTTTTTTTTTTTTAACCATATATTCAACTACTTCTACATAAAAGTGATTTCTAATTTTGCACATATTTTGTTAGATTTATCCTTAAATATTCTGGGGTTTTTGATACTACTCTGTGGCATTTTAAAATCTCAATTTTCAAATTATTCATTGCTACTTTATAGAAATACAATGACCTTTTGTATAGTAACCCTGTATCCAGAGATTCTGTTAAATTCAGCCACAGTTCTAGTAGCTTTTTTGTAGATTCTTTGGGCTTTCTAAATAGATGACCATGTTGTCTACAAGTAAAGACAGTTTCATTTCTTCCTTTCCAATCTGTATGCCTTTAACTTCTTTTTCTGCCTTACTGCACTGACAAGGCACTCTTTTGCAAACATGAAATATAAGTAGTTGAGACTGAACACCACGTCTTTGGTTTCTGATCTCAGGAGGAAAAGCATTGTTTTCCACCATTAATTATTATGCCAGACACCTTTTAAGCTTTTATCAACTTAATGAAGCTCCATTCCTAGCTTGCTGACAGCTATTATCATGAATGAATGTTGGAATTTTGTCAGATACTTTTTCGGAACCCATTATGTTTTTCATTGATGTGGTGTATCACACTGATTGTGGAACCAATCTTTCATTCTGGGATAAATCCTACTTGGGTCGTATTAATTAACCTTTTCATAAACTGCTTAATTTAATTTGCTTACAATTTATTAACTTTGCATATGTGTTCATGAATAATACTGGTTAGTAGTTTTCCTTTTTGTAAGATTTTTGTCCCATTTAGTATCTAACGATACCAAGAGTTCAGATGAAAATTTTACATATTACAAATAAGATATCATCTTGCAGTTCAGTTTCAGTTAACTTTCCATGCATTTATCAAAGAACACTATAGCATTTTCTCTAAAATACACCCAGAAAATGAACTGTTTCTTCATAAATGGTGAACAAAGTATTTTAATGTCTGTAAGTATCAAGAACAAGAATTAATTGTATTATTCTTTTGATATTTACCTTTTGTCTGATTATAAAAATAAATGCTCATTTTTTCTTTGCTTTTCACAAGTATTTTTCCATGCCATTCGAGATTTGGCAAACTTTTTTTTTTTTTTAAGATTTTATTTTTAAGTAATCTCTACACCCAATGGGGGGCTCAAATATTGCATGTTGCACCCACTGAGCCAACAACGTGCTGCGCACCCCACCCCCCTGCCTTTTTAGGGCAAACGTCTTTTTTTAAAGGAATTCCTACTGTTAGCTAATTTTTTGGCAGAGAGCAGAAGGGCAGAGTGAGAGAGAATCTTAAGCAGGCTCCATGCCTAGCACAGAGCCCAAGAGGGGCCTCAATCTTACAACCCTGAGATCATGATTACCTTAGCCAAAAATCAGAAGTCAGACAACTTGACCAAGCCATCCAGGTACCTCTAAAATTTTTCATTATTAGAGAAAACATTATATAAATGAAAATCTTTGAATATTAAAGAATATCTCTTCTCATTTTGCAATATTAGGTCAGCTAGTGAAAAACCATTTTGGGTCAAAAAATACAGACTTTAGGGGCACCTGGGTGGCTTAGTGGGTTAAGCCTCTGCCTTCAGCTCAGGTAATGGTCTCAGGGTCCTGGGATCGAGCCCCGCCCCACATTCGGCTCTCTGCTCAGCAGAGAGCCTGCTTCCCTTCTTCTCTCTCTCTGCCTGCCTCTCTGCCTACTTGTGATCTCTGTCAAATAAATAAAATCTTAAAAAAAAAAATACAGACTTTAAGCCCTTTATATATTCTGCTGAATTGTTCTCTCGTAAGATTTTATGAAATGTAATGAGAATGCCTGCTTCTTATCACCACTGGGAATTCACATTTAAAAAGCAAAATATACTGACAAATTTGAGATATATAGTCATATTAATATGCATTCTTCTACTATTAGTAGCAAACCCAAAACTTCTGCTCCTTTGGTTAGCCATTTTTTTCTTCTCCTATGAATTGTCTGTTCATGTCCCACAGTTCAATTTTCTACTGACATGATTACAGTTTTTCATATTTGTTTTGAACTCTATAAAAAGTTGGCAGTCCTGAGGTGCCTGGGTGGCTCAGTCAGTTAAGTGTTTGCCTTTAGCTTAGGTCACGTTCCTCAAGTCGTTTTCCCTGCTCAGTGGGGAGCCTGCTTCCCCCTCTCCCATTCCATTCCGCCTGCTTCTGCTCTCTTTCTCGGTCAAATATATAAATCTTAAAAAAAAATTTTTTTTTAATGTTGGCACTCCTTCATCTGCTTCATTAGCTGAATTATTTTTCAGTTTTATTTCCTGTTTATTTTTTAAAATACTTAAGAACAGTTCTACATGACAATCAGGAATAACATTTCAAGGGATGCCTAGCTGGCTAAGTTGGTGGAATGTGTGACTCTTGAATCTTGGGGTTATGGGTTTGGAGACTACTTAAAAAATAAAATCTTAAATTCTTTAAAAAAAAAAAGGGAAAAAATTTCAAAAATTTAAATGATGCACAATTCAAAATACTGTTATGAACTCTTTCACAGAGCTATCCTATATATTCCCCAAATTATTAATTAAAGTTTAAAGGTTGATGATATAAATGAATTACTCTATCTGTTGTATTTACCAAACGCACAAGGGAAATAATAAAAATTTCTGTTATCAATAATTATAACATTAACTATATTTTACTGAGCCCTTACCATCTACTGAAATCTGCAAGGCACTATACTGCTATATGTTGTATATAATTTTAAGCCAAAGAACTGTCTTCCCAATAAATGAGAAAACTTAGCCTTAAATATATCAAGCACTTTGTCCAAGACAGTAAAAAAATTACAAAAAAATCTGTTTGTATTAATCCTTTAGAGTTTTGGGAAAAGTAGCTCTATCACAATCCTCATTTAGTCATCACCTAGGTTTTGCAGCTCTTTTTTAAAAAATATATTTATTTATTTATTTATTTGACAGAGAGATCACAAGTAGGCAGAGAGGCAGGCAGAGAGAGAGGAGGAAGCAGGCTCCCTGCTGAGCAGAGAGCCCAATGTGGGGCTTGATCCCAGGACCCTGGGATCATGACCTGAGCCACCCGGGCGCCCCCATCACCTAGGTTTTACTGAAACTGAATAATAAAAGTATGGAAGGAGAGTAGAAAACCATTCTTCTCATTCCAAAAA
This sequence comes from Mustela lutreola, assembly GCF_030435805.1. Classification (NCBI taxonomy): domain Eukaryota; kingdom Metazoa; phylum Chordata; class Mammalia; order Carnivora; family Mustelidae; genus Mustela; species Mustela lutreola. The sequence goes on along the minus strand of NC_081304.1, from coordinate 46,140,024 downwards.
ATATACACAGAAGTAATTTAATGAGAAATAAAGCTTTATGTGTAAGACTAAACAGAACATTATTTATGACAGTAGATGACTGGAAATGGTATAAAAAGTCCAAAGGGGGGCGCCAGGGTGGTTCAGTGGGTTAAAGCCTCTGCCTTCGGCTCAGGTCATGATCTCAGGGTCCTGGGATAGAGCCCCGCATTGGGCTCTCTGCTCAGCAGGGAGCCTGCTTCCTCCTCTCTCTCTGCCTACTTGTGATCCCTGTCAAATAAATAAATAAAATCTTAAAAAAAAAAAAAGAAGAAGTCCAAAGGAAGAAAATTTGTTCACCATACTGAAACACTGCTGGCAACAAGTAAGTACTCCTTTAGTATCCGGCCAGTACTGTTTTAAGTAGTTTCCACATATTAACTCATTTAATCCTACCAAAAGCCCTAAGAGGTTAGTATTAATTATCTTCATTTTACATCTGAAGAAAGAGAAGCACAAAAAGTTAATCTGCCCTTGATCACATTAATTTTGAGTGATGGGGTCAGGACTTAAACCAAGAGCATTAACTATTCTATAAATCCTCCACATATAAACTAAACAACTGGCTTAAAATCACTAAAAATGATTAATCAGAAACAAAGAAACCTATTTCTAAAATAATTTAATTAAAAAAGAATAAAACCTAAACACAAATGTTTTTCATTAATGAAACAACGACGTGTACACATAATAAATAAAGAGTAAATGGAAGGGAGAACTATTAAGTAGTTGCTAAGATACATGGCATGATCATTATACATAGAAATTTTAACACTTCGAATTGTAACCTTTTATTTTATTTTTTTAATAACGAAGCCCCAACATGGGGCTTGAATTCACCACCCTGAGATCAAGAGTTGCATGTTCTACCAAGAAAGCCAGCCAAGGCGCCCGGATTTGTAATATTTTATTTTTTTTTTAAGATTTTATTTATTTATTTGACAGAGATCACAAGTAGGAAGAGAGGCAGGCAGAAAGGAGGAAGCAGGCTCCCCACAGAGCAGAGAGCCCGAAGTGGGGCTGGATCCCAGGACCCTGAGATCATGACCCACTGAGCCACCCAGGCGCCCCTGGATTTGTAATATTTTAAAGTTTAGGGGCGCCTGGGTGGCACAGTGGGTTAAATAAAGCCTCTCTGCCTTCGGCTCAGGTCATGATCCCGGAGTCCTGGGATCAAGCCCCGCATCAGGCTCTCTGCTCGGCAGGGAGCCTGCTTCCTCCTCTCTCTCTGCCTGCCTCTCTGCCTACTTGTGATCTCTTCTGTCAAATAAATAAAATCTTAAAAATAAATAAAAAAATAAAAATAAAAATAAAAAATAATTTTTAAAAAACTAATAAATAAATAAATAAATAAATAAAGTTTACTCAGTAAGTATAGTTTAAGATGGCACATGGATAGTTTTGTTTATGCTTTTATATCACTGCTGCATAATCAATAATTAAGACCAGGTTTTAAACCTATTCATCCTTGTGCCTCATGATACCAGTACAGTTTCACAGTACACAAGACTATCATAAAATCAGTAATTTAAATACATGTCTCCATATTCTTGAAAAACAGCAAGTTAATGTATTAGGTATATAATCATTTCAGACTACATGGTACACATATGATTTAAGACTCTCTTCCAGTAACTCTGCTGCCCACCCCATGGACGACCAGTCCATGGGATGTAAGGAAGCCACTGGTTTAGAAACTAAAGAAAGAAATCATGTAAGGAACATATAAAACAATGTCTAATTTGAACAAATTACTTTAAGTAGAGTCACAATTAAGTCATTATGGTATTTTTACACTGGACTGCTGCTAGGTGATATATACAATATTAACAATCTACTTTTCTTAATTATACCTTTATAAAAGAAACTTAAAAATCTAGAACTTAATCTGGAAAAAGCCTTAGAGGAGAAAAACCTACCTAAACCTTTTAATTATATTTTACTTATCTTTCTGCAGGTAGTTTATACAACTGTTACTGTAGTGTGTCTGGATCAAAGAGAATTACAAAAATAACTTTTTTTCTGGATTAAAAGATGAAATATCAAAATGTATATACTTATTGTAAAAAATATAAAAATAAGAGAAATACATAACTTGTAAAGTGAAAACCTTTTGTAACACCACAACCCCGGAGAGAACTACTGTTTGGAATCAAAGGCAGTATTTAAAATACATCAAGGAGGGGCGCCTGGGTGGCTCAGTGGATTAAGCCGCTGCCTTCGGCTCGGGTCATGATCTCAGTGTCCTGGGATCGAGCCCCGCATCAGGCTCTCTGCTCAGCAGGGAGCCTGCTTCCCCCTCTGTCTCTGCCTGCCTCTCTGCCTACTTGTGATCTCTCTCTCTGTCAAATAAAATAAATAAAATCTTTAAAAAAAAAAAAAACATCAAGCAGAGTCCAATTCAAGTTAAGTCCCCTACTGAATTCTTTTGCAAAATATATTCACCCCGTGAAGTATGAATATTGTAATCTTATATTTTCATGTATCATCTCTGCTTAAAAGCAAGGTACACTCATATTTTCATTCCAAGAACAAAATGTTATTCAAGTACTACATGACCCATGTAGTGACACCCAATTTTCTCAAATTCATCAGTAAACTTATCTGGCAGCTTGCCTCTCAGGAGCTCCAAGCTCTTATCTTTTCCTGTCTTGCACAGGTCTTCATTTTCAGGATCTCTTTACCTCTTTTACTCAAATAACTTTAAAATCTGCTTTTAATAGTTAGCTTATTGTACATCTTTAATTTTGAAAAAATTACCTTAATTGTAGCATCCTCTGAAGCAGAGACCATAACACTGAACACAGGATGGAAAATTACTCGAGTGACTGGACTCCTATGACCACTCAATGCGTACTTTTCTGGTGGACGGGGAATCCATTCTTTTGGGTCTCGTTTCTGACCAAGGGGTCCACCCGACGTAAATTCTTCTTTTGCTTCATTTAGTTTTGATTCTAATTCCATAACCTTGAGAAGCAACAGTTATATACATATAGATTCCAATAAAAATAATATATTTGATGTTTTTAAAAATTGCCTTTAGTTTTTATCTGTTTATGCAGGATACGTGAAAAAATTTCAATAATTTACAAAGCATTCATCAATTTTAATTGAAAATGATCTATATACTCCTCAAAATTTCATTACTGCGACAAAACCGAAACTTACTTAACTAAAAAGAAAATTTCAATTTTTTATCTACTAATTAGAGGAAAAGCAGTGAAAATAAAAGCAGACATTTATTGAGCATGTACGTGCTAGGTAACTTTTCTAAGAGCTTTTTATGGATTAACTCATGTTATGAGAATGTTATTTATTTATACTAACTTTGCCTACTGAAAGTATAAATTTTAGGACCAGAGTATTATTTGCTGCCTTCACTTTACAGATAAAAGTAAAACCTCAGAGATGAAAATGACTTCTCTAAGTACACACTTTAGTGCTTCTTCCCCATCATACTGGCTACATGCTTTCTTCCAATTTAAATGCACAAATGAGTTCTTTCAGTATCAATTCTTTCAAGTCAGGGTTAGGTAGATTCACTAGAGCCAACACCTGGATTGTGTAAGTGAGCATGTATCAGCAAAGACCTATCTAGGTCAAAGTATTTTTTAATGCATAAAAATGATTTTTACTTGCCTTTCAAGGGTAAATATAATTATTAATTAATGCAGAGTAACTGATGTTAATATTTTCAGAAAGTTTATATAAGAACACAGAATACAAGTGACTTTAAAGAAAGAAGACATAGATACCTTCTTTTGTAATCTAATAACGGATGTCCATTTTTTTTCCAAAAGACCAGCATATTTCTTATCTAATTCTTCATTCTAGAGAAAAAAATGAAAATCTTTTTTAAAATGTCTCAACTACATTTTTCAAGGCATACAGACCATTCTCCTTAGCCCAAATGTTACTAAGAATCTAATTATACAAAAAAAAGGGAGATGAAAATCTAGGGTCAAAGTGAACCATGTAACAAGTGGTAACATTTGTGAATAAATGACATGATTGTTCAATACTGATACTTGAGTTAAATCCACCTATTAACTATATCATGAATAATTGTAAAAAGGGAAACATACCATATCTAATTCAGCTTCCTTTTTAAAAACTGAATATGCCTCTTCGTAGCCATTCGAACGAAGATAATCTGCTATAGCTCGATTTCTGAAAGAAAACAAATTCAAAAGACTTCTAACAAAACCTGATTTTTTTTTTTAAAGATTTTATTTATTTATTTGACAGAGATCACAAGTAGGGAAAGGCAGGTGGAGGCGGGGAAGCAGGCTCCCTGCTGAGCAAAGAGCCCAATGTGGGGCTCCATCCTAGGACCCTGGGATAATGACCTGAGCCGAAGGCAGAGGCTTTAACCCACTAAGCCACCCAAGCACCCCCCAAAACCTCATTTTTAAAGATTTTATTTATTTGTCAGAGCGAGCGAGCGAGCGAGAGCGAGCACAGGCAGACAGAGTGGAAGGCAGAGTCAGACGGAGAAGCAGGCTCCCTGTGGAGCAAGGAGCCCGATGTGGGACTCGATCCCAGGACGCTGGGATTATGACCTGAGCCGAAGGCAGCTGCTTAACCAACTGAGCCACCCAAGCACCCCCCAAAACCTCATTTTTAAATAAGATTTTATTTATTCATTTATTTAAGAGAGAGAATAAGGATGTGCAAGCAGGTGAGAGGTAGAGGGGAGAGAGGGACAAACAGACTTGCGCAGAGTGGGCATGCAGCTCTACGTGGGGCTCAATTCTGCAACCCTGAGATCATGACATGAGGAAAATCAAGAGGTAGAGGGGAAAGGAGAGGGACAAACAGACTTGCGCAGAGTGGGCATGCAGCTCTACGTGGGGCTCGATTCTGCAAACCTGAGATCATGACATGAGGAAAATCAAGAGCCGGATGCTCAACCAACTGGACTACCCAGGTGCCCCACAAAATCTGATTTCTATTTTAAATATTTTATTTAAAATTTCATAAATCTTAAGACACTCTTAAAAAGTATTCCCTTCCAAATCATACAAGTATTTCACAAAAAAAGGAACAAAAGCTTCTAACACATTTCATTCTGTCACAGTACATCCAAAATATTAAAACATTATTCTTGAGGGCACCTGGGTGGCTCAGTGGGTTAAGCCGCTGCCTTCGGCTCAGGTCATGATCTCAGGTTCCTGGGATCGAGTCCCGCATCGGGCTCTCTGCTCGGCAGGGAGCCTGCTTCCCTCTCTCTCTCTCTCTCTCTGCCTGCCTCTCCATCTACTTGTGATTTCTCTCTGCCAAATAAATAAATAAATAAATAAATCTTATTAAAAAAAAAAAAACATTATTCTTGAGCTTTTAGTTTTAAGTTTCTAATGTATTGCTTGCAAGATGCAGAGACACCTGAGTCAAGATATAGCTTATAGAACAGTTATCAATTTGTGACAGTAATCATCAATTTTGTTCATGTTTATATTCAGCCTTCCTTTACTAACTGTTACGCTAGCAGATACTCAAGGACTAGCAACTGAAATTTAGTTTTGCATAGAAAATTGTTCTGATAAATTATAATTAATAAGTATTTAATATCAGAGAAAATTTTAACCATTAAAATGGGTGAATAAAAGGGCACAAGCTCTAAACTTAGTATAATATCACAGAATCACAGAATGAGACATTCATTTAGAATTAGAAAATCTGGGGCGCCTGGGTGGCTCAGTCATTAAGCATCTGCCTTTGGCTCAGGTCATGGTCCCAGGGTCCTAGGATTGAGCCCCGCATTGGGCTCTCTGCTCGACAGGGAGCCTGTTTCCCCCCTCTCTCTGCCTGCTTCTCTGCATACTTGTGATCTCTGTCTGTCAAATAAATAAAATCTTAAAAAAGAAACCACACTGTAATTTAAATAATTTTAAAGTTAACATATATGCAAGGTTAAACAAAATTTAAATATATAACTATACAGTAAAATATCCTTTTTACTTCTGACCCCAATATTCTGTTCCTGGGGTAACCACTTAATGAGAGTTTTGTATATTCAGAGACAATCTATACACACACATTCGTGCATAGTCTTCTAGAGATAATCAATATTTGTTTCTTACACAGTCACATAAACTCAATCTTGGCCATCATTCTTTACCAGCAGACATAAATTTGCCTTTAAAAAAACAATTCTATGGGGCGCCTGGGTGGCTCAGTGGGTTAAAGCCTTTGCCTTTGGCTCCAATCATGATGCCGGGGTCCTGGGATTGAGCCCCACATTGGGCTCTCTGCTTGGCAGGGAGCCTGCATCCCTTCCTCTCTCTCTGCCTGCCTCTCTGCCTACTTGTGATTTCTATCTGTCAAATAAGTAAATAAAATCTAAAAAAAAAAAAAAAAAAAAATTATATTCCATTACAGACATATGCTTTTACTACCACAGACAATTTTCCTATGACCACCATATCAAAGCCACTGCCCACCTAACGCTTTAGGAAATAAAAACACTCTAACAGTATTGTAGAATTGGTGGAATCAAGTTTTAATTTAATGGCATGTTAAAAGTAAAACAGTGGAGAAAGATAATAGGAAATTATAAACACTTCATATTCCAGGTAATTATTAGCATACCAAAGATTAAAGCATAATAACTAGTAGAAGACAGGGTCAAGCACATCACATTCAAGAACATGGGGGCTGAGGAAAGATAAATCTTACTATTATTGAGTCTGTGTCTGTGTGCTGTTCGTATTACACAGCCTGTACCTTTTGGCCTGTTCTACTAATGGATAACTTGCTTCATAAGAAGTATCTTCTGTACATGGAGCTGAAATCTACTTCGTCTTAATTTTCAAGTAGTTCTACTTGGGCCTTCCAAAACAATACAAAATAGGAAGGCAATGGATCTCTTAAAATAGTTCATCAAATACTGTGTTGTCAAAGCCTGTGTTACATGTACCTTCAACAAAAGTAAATTTCCCTTGGTTAGAATATCCCAAATAATAAGAGAAATAAAGAAGTCAAAAAACATTCCTATTTCTTAGCTTTATTTTGTTCTTTAAAAATGTCAAGGGTAAACAAATCATATATAGTTCTTGTAAATATTTAAAGTTCCTACCTAGCTCCATTCTCACCTCAGGGTCAAGCCGTAATGCTGAAACTTTGAAGACACAGCACATAGCCTGAAACTCTGAGGCTCACATAATAAATAATACATACATATATATATGTAATATGTGTGCAAGTTATAAAAATTATGATCTTAATGGACTTATTTTTTAAAGAGATTAATAAATGATGGTACTTTTCCAGGAAACAATAGTAAAAGGAGAAAAATGGAAACCAACTATTCCTTTTCCTTATTTAAAAAAAAAAAAGTCCCAGTGATCCGAAGGGGCATGTGCACCCGAATGTTTACAGCAGCAATGTCCACAATAGCCAAACTATGGAAAGAACCTAGATGTCCATCAACAGATGAATGGATAAAGAAGATGTGGTATATATACACAATGGAATACTATGCAGCCATCAAAAGAAATGAAATCTTGCCATTTGCGACAACGTGGATGGAACTAGAGTGTATCATGCTTAGCGAAATAAGTCAAGTGGAGAAAGACAACTATCATATGATCTTCCTGATATGAGGAAATGGTGATGCAACATGGGGGCTTAAGTGGGCAGGAGAAGAATAAATGAAACAAGATGGGATTGGGAGGGAGACAAACCATAAGTGACTCGTAATCTCACAAAACAAACACTGAGGTTTGCTGGGGGGAGGGGGGTTGGGAGAAGGACATGGACATTGGGGAAGGTATGTGTTTTGGTGAGTGCTGTGAAGTGTGTAAACCTGGCGATTCACAGACCTGTACCCCTGGGGATAAAAATATATTGTATGTTTATAAAAAATTAAAAATTAAAAAAAAAAAAGTCCCAACATTTTCAGATTATCACTGCCAACCCTTCAGTCTGGTTGTCTCATACCATGTTCTTTGCCAATAAATTCACATCACCGTGGATGCATTATGTATAGCTCATTAAAAAAAAAAAAAAAAGATTTTATTTATTTATTTGAGAGACAGACAGAGACAGAGCATAAGAAGGGGGAGGGACAGAAGGAGAGGAAGAACTGGACTTCCCGCTGGAGAGCAAAGAGCCTCAATCCCAGGACCACTGGGATTATGACCTGAGCCACGGACAACTGCCCAACCAACTGAGACACCCAGGAACCTTCCCGTATGGCTTTTAATCAAGTAACTTAATCTGTTAGTTTTGTTCACCATGTCATGAAACTCTTCCCTTGTCAGTAAATATTAATCTACAACATTATAGTTATTAATATTTCAAACACAATATTCTATGACATAGATGTACCAAATTTTATTTAAGCAATTACCTACTGTTGGACTTACAGGTTGTTTCTAATTTTAAATAATGTTGCAAATAAACATTCAATGTGGAGTCTTTCTCATATCTTTACATTAGAGTTAAAAGGTGCTACAGATTGAATGTTTATGTGTGTCATCCTCCTCCCCCCACCAATTCTTACACTGAAACATAATATGATAGTATCTGGAGATGGGGCCTTCCGAGGTGCTTATTAGCTTCTTGAGGGCAGAGCCCTCATGAATGGGATTAATGCACTTACAAAAAGAGACTGAACTAGGAGGTAAGCACCACGAGACACTGAATCTGTTAGTACTTTGATCTTGGACTCCCAGCTTCTAGAACCCTAAGAAATAAATCTCTGTGGATTATAAGCCACCCAGTTTACAGTATTTTATTACAGTAGCCTGAACAAAGGCAGAAATTATATACACTTTTTGGACATTTTGATAGCTACTGAAAAATTGCTCCCCAGAGTTGTACCAGTTTATATTTCTATCAATAGTTATGAATGTTATCTCTTTACCATCTTTACTTTTCAAATACTGGATTAGCATTTACTGACTTAAAAAAAAAAAAAAAACACCTTGTTTTTATCCTTTGATTCTGCTTATGTAACTTTTATAAAATGTGGACTAGAAGTTATTATTTTTTTTTTCTTAGATTTTCTTTATTTGACAGAGAGAGACAGCAAGAGAGGGAACACAAGCAGGGGGAGTAGGAGAGGGAGAAGTAGGCTTCCCACTGAGCAGGGAGCCTGATGTTGGGCTTAATGCCAGGACCTGGGATCATGACCTCAGCCAAAAGCAAATGCTTCATGACTGAGACACCCAGGCACCCCAAGATGTTAAATTTTTAAAACATCTGCAATATTTCTATATCCTATGTAACTTAACCCAACATCTGCATTTTTTTTTTTTTTAAGATTTATTTACTTTTGGGGCACCTGGGTGGCTCAGTGGGTTAAAGCCTCTGCCTTCAGCTCAGGTCATAATCCTGGTGTCCTGGGATCAAGCCCCGAATCAGGCTCTCTACTCAGCAGGGAGTCTACTTCCTCCTCTCTCTCTCTCTGCCTACTTGTGATCTCTGTCAAGTAAATAAATAAAATCTTAAAAAAAAAAAAAAAAGATCTATTTACTTTTTTGAGACAGAGCATACATGACACAGGGAGGGGCAGAGGGCAAGAACCTCAAGCAGACTCATGATGACTGTGAAGCCCAACACAGCCAACACAGGTCTAACCCTAACCTGAGTTGAAATGAAGGGACAGATGCTCAACAGATTGAGCTACCTAGGCGCTCCTTGACATCTGCAACTTAAAAAGATGTTTTGTGGCAAAAGCAATGAATAGATGAAAGAAAGAAAGATGTAGTTGATTACAAATGTGCATAAAGCAGCACCTCATTATAGTTGTATGTCACATTTATACTTTTTATAAAATGTTAAATCCAATTAAAAAAACAACATTCACGGGCGCCTGGGTGGCTCAGTGGGTTAGGCTGCTGCCTTCGGCTCAGGTCATGATCTCAGGGTCCTGGAATCGAGTCCCACGTCGGGCTCTCTGCTCAGCAGGGAGCCTACTTCCTCCTCTCTCTCTCTCTCTGCCTGCCTCCCTGCCTACTTGTGATGTATCTCAAATAAATAAAATAAAAAATCTTTAAAAAAGACAAAACAAAACAACATTCACTGTCTCTTTTGATCCTAAAACAATCCTGCTAAAGTAGGTAAAAAAGTATATTACCCCCACATTATATATTGGCAGACTAATTCATTGAGGAAATAAAACTAGAAAGTAGTGAAATAATCTAGGATAACAATTCCAAAAAACATTTACTGAGTGGATGGGGAATAAACTGGCTAAACTCTGCACCTCCCTTTAATCAGAGGAGTTCCATTTTTATATATACCCATATACTGCATTTTCTTCATATATGCTTTAAAAATGGACTTATAATGGGGCTCCTGGGAGCCACTGTCAGTTAAGCGTCCAACTCTTGGTTTCAGTTCAGGTTGTGATCTCAGGGTCATGAGATCAAGCGCTGCATTAGACTCTGTGCTCAGTGCGGAGTCTGCTTAAGACTCTCTCCCTTTCCCTCTGCATCCCCAGCCCCTGTGCACACACGCTCTCTAAAATACGTTAAGTAACTCTTTAAAAAAAAATAAGAAGAAGAAAAAGGACTTACACTGCTCTTTAAAAAGCCCTACATCTACCCCCAAATCCTTAAAGCCAAAAATGATTCACACTTTTAACCACTAGACTTTTGTTTTAGTAACTGACTAGATTTAAGAGATGGGACAACACAGTTAATTCCCAAGTTTCTAGTGAGTTTAATACCAATTACTTGGATAGAAAACACAGGGGGAAAAGAGGAAGAAAAAAGAGAGGTAGAATACGGTAAGTTCAGTTTTAAACCTTCTGACTTTAAGTAGCTATAAGATATTTAAGTAAAGATACATGATAGGGGTACCTGGGTGGCTCAGTGGGTTAAGCCTCTGCCTTCGGCTCAGGTCATGATCCCAGAGTCCTGGGATCTAGCCCTGCATCGGGCTCTCTGCTCAGCAGGGAATCTGCTTCCTCCTCTCTCTCACTCTCTCTCTGCCTACCTCTCTGCCTACCTGTGATCTCTGTCAAATAAATAAATAAAATCTTAAAAAAAAAAAAAGATACACGATGTAAGTGGTAATTAGATATACAGGTCATGGCTTGAGAGAGAGACTTGATGTAAGAAAGCATTTGGGAAAATTAGCAATCAGGGAGTAGTAATTCAAACCACATAAGTGATGAAAGACAATTTACAAGAAGGTATATAATGAGGGCAAAAAAAAAGGAGACCAGAACGTAACTGATGGAACCTTGACAGATACCAATATTTAAGAACTAAGACAGGGGCGCCTGGGTGGCTCAGTCAGTGAAGTGTCCAACTCCTGGGCTTCAGCTCAGGTCATGAGCTCAGAGACTGGAGATCAAGCCCACATCACGCTCTCCGCCCTCAACAGGTAGTCTGCTGGAGATTCTCTCTCGTTTTCTGTCTCCCTCTACCACTCCCCGCACTCATGCACATGCAATCTCTCTAAATAAATCTTAAAAAGTAAAAATAAAAAGAAGTAAGATGATCAAGAGAGATGTCAGCAAGGCAATGGAGATGGACAGCAGTGACAACACAAAAGAGAGGTCAAAGTAAGTCTAAAAAGTGCCCAAGCAACCTGGCACTAAGAGATCCCTGTCAACTTTAGCAAGCACAGTTTCAGTACTTCAAGTGGCCTCAGTATTCCATTCCACAGTAAGATTTCAAGTGAGCACTGTAAATCACTGGGGCTGGGGAACATCAACGAGTTCTGAGAGTATCAGGGATATATTCTTTTTTTAGATGAGGATATATGTTTGGTAAACACTATGATATATGAGAGTTTTAAAAGAGATACCACGGGGCACCTGTGTGGCTCAGTGGGTTAAAGCCTCTGCCTTCAGCTCAGGTCATGATCCCAGGGTCCTGGGACAGGCTCAGCAGAGAGCCTGCTTCCCACTCTGTCTCTGCCTGCCTCTCTGCCTACCTGTGTTCTCTGTCAAGTAAATATAAAAATAAATAAATAAATAAATAGAAGAGATACCACATGGCATTAATATTATCATAACACAGAACAACCAAAGAGCAAGATACATATACAAAAATACAGAAAACAAATTAGAACTTAAGTTTTTAAATGAGTCTAATGCCATTAAGGATAACTGAGTCCAGTGATATGGAACCTCTACCAGGGAAGGTGTACCACTATCAAAGTTAAGAGTACTAAGTTAAGACGGAAGAATCTCTTGGATCTAAGAATCTAACAGTGCTTCTAGAGTTAGCTACTAATTTCAGTTGTTAATCTAGAGTTAATTTTCACCAGGTTTTTTTTTTTTTTTAATATTTTATTTATTTATTTGACAGACAGGCATCACAAGAAGGCAGAGAGAGGCAGGCAGAGAGAGGTGAGGGGGGAGCAGGCTCCCCACTGAGCAGAGGGCCCATTGTGGGGCTCGATCCTAGGACCCTGAGATCATGGCCTGAGCTGAAGGCAGAGGCTTAACCCACTGAGCCACCCAGGCACCCCAATTTTCATCAGTTTTATTAAAAATGGAAGACTTAATCTCTTCTGAAACAAGTGGACATCTAGGCACAAGTTTGTAATCATTTTTCCAAGAAACTTCACACATATGATTTAAATTAATCTATTAAGTCTCAGGAGATGAAAAAAAGCAACCAATTACTGGAATCAAAGCAAAATTCCTACATAAGTCGAACAGATCATGCTTAGTAGAACCAAACTAGTAACCCTATATACAAAGCAAAGAAAATCGCTAAAATAGAACTGAGATGAAGGACTTTTACCCATGAACAAAGAGAAATGGCTACATAGAGCTTAGGCTTACATACAGAAATACTGTTATCCTTTGAAACGATCACCAGTAAGATCTGTGTTTGCCTTCTAAACAATTCCATTTATTCAAATGCCAGGGTTAGATTTTAAAGCATTTTAGCTGACTTCCTACATTCTCTTCATTGTTCGTTTATCCCCCAGGATAATTTTTGTAGCTGTAATACCATTTCTAACACCCCACTACTACACCAACCTTATAAAGGAGGTAAGAGTTTTAAAAAGTTACTCCAAATGTGGGGCACCTGGGTGGCTCAGTCTGCAAGTCGGTTAAGCATCTGCCTTCAGCTCAGGTCATGAACCAGGATCCCTGTTCACTGGGGAGTCTGCTGCTCCCTCTTCCTCTACTCTTCCTCCCTGCTTGTGTTCTCTTTCTCTCTCTCTTTCAAATAAATAAAATCTTTAAAACAACAAAAAAAAGTTACTCCAAATGCTGTGAACTGCTAAACAGTATCAACTCTAGAAAGACTAGATAGCACCAACAATAAAAGCAAAATACTTCAGGGTCCCCAGTATCTCCTCTAAATTTAAAACAGAGCAGAGGGAATTCCAGAGCATGCATTAGAAGAGAATGAGGTGGAAGCTGTTTTTCACAGATAAAGAAAAAGAGGCTCAGTGAATTTAACTGGCCTTTCGGCTAGCAAGCAATGAAGCTAGGAATCAAACTTGAGTCTTTTGAAGCCAATGTGACAAATAACAGTGTTTTACAAACCCTGTACTCTAGCATTCTATGGATGAAAAAAATGTTCCATGAATTCTATAAGTATCTTACTGTAAATTCATTGTTTCTATGAGAAGAAACAAGGGTAAATCAAAAGCTGAGAGTAAGATGTTTCTTACGGAGCCCATTAAACAGACACACTGAAAAGGCTGAGTTCACATATTCAGGAATTAGGAAAGCAATGGAGTTAATGCTCTTTGTTCTAAAAGGTTGCAGTGGCCCAATAAATCTGGGATGTCTGCAGGGTTATGAGGGCACACTGTTAAGATAACAGAGACGACCAGTCAGGACCAAGAATGCCAGTTCACGGCACCACGAGGACATTGTCACCCTTTAGTGCCCTGCAACAAATGACCCTCACCATTATGGACAAATATCAAGATGAACTACAAAGTCCTAGGGGAAGATATGAATAAAGTTCATTTCAAGCAAAGACACTACTGAGGGTCTTTCCATAAGCTGCCGCCACCATAGGACATCAACTAAGACAGGTAACATGACTTTTTTTTTTTTTTTAAGGATTTTATTTCTCTATTTGACAGACAGAGATCATAAGTAGGCAGAGAGGCAGGCAGAGAGAGAGAGGAAGAAGCAGGTTCCCTGCTGAGCAGAGAGCCCCATGTGGGGCTCAATCCCAGGAACTTGAGATCATAACCTGAGCCGAAGGCAGAGGCTCAACCCACTGAGCCACCCCGGTACCCCATAACATGACTTCTTAAATATGCTACAGTGCCCACTGGTCATAAGTCTTATACCTCTCCAACCACATGCACCCCAATGAAGAGTTACAATGATCATCCTTCACTACTACAATTGAAAAAATGTACCTACTTTGTAAGGTAGATCAGGATTCAACAACTACCAATCTTGGGACAAGTACAAGCACAGCAAGAGGTCACCAAGAGACCTTGTCTTGGCTGTGATGAAGTAAAAGAAAATGCAATGTGGGTGAGTCAGTATGAGTGGACCCTCATTTTTACCATTAAGCAAAAGAACATATATCTGGTATACTGGCCTTTTAGTTACCATTTCTCTTCAGTAGAGCTCTGGGTCTGAGGTAACATCCACCTCTCTTTCTCCACACCACAGGAGCAACAAAACTATCTACCAAGTAAGTACACCATGTTGGATTTTTTTTTTTTTAAGATTTTTCTTTATTTATTCGACAGACAGAGATCACAAGTAGGCAGAGAGTCAGGCAGAGAGAGAGAGGGAAGCAAGCTCCCCGCTGTGCAGAAAGCCTGATGCGGAACTTGACCCCAGGACCCTGAGATCATGACCCAAGCCAAAGTCAGAGGCTTAACCCAACTGAGCCACCCAGGTGCCTGGATTTTTTTTTTTTTTAAAGGGGAAAAAAAAAAACCCACAAAAATATGCATAACTGTTAATGCTCATATTTAGACAGTAATTTTTGAGTTATGGAACCACAAAGCAGAAATCACTATTGAACAGATCAGTTTTGATCTTCTCCCTTATGTTTTCGTCTTTATACTCTTTTAACCTGTTAAGAAAAAGAACCTTACTGAAAACTAAGGTAAATGAAGGTGTGATTATCATAGGACTTCACACTAACTAGGCTATACTTCTGATTATGCTGTTTAAAATTAATGATACATATGTTACTAACTGACATTTGAAAAGCTGCATGCACTACTATAATCAAAAGTCAGTGATGTCAGGGCGCCTTGGTGGGTCAGTGGGTTAAGCCTCTGCCTTCAGCTCGGGTCATGGTTTCCAGGTCCTGGGATCGAGACCCTCATGGGGCTCCCCGCTCAGGGGGGAGCCTGCTTCTGCCCACCACCTGCCTGCCTCTCTGCCTACTTGTGATCTCTGTTTGTCAAATAAATAAAATCTTAAAAAAAAAAAAAAAAGTCAGTGATGTCAACAAAAGAAGGGGATTTTGCCTCAATTCCTCAATACAACTTTCAAGACATTTTTTCAGAGCACCTGGGTGGCTCAGTGGGTTAAAGCCTCTGCCTTTAGCTCAGGTCATGATCTCAGGGTCCTGGGACTGAGCCCTGCCTGCTTCCTCCCCTTTCTCTACCTGCCTCTCTGTCTACTTGTGATCTCTGTCAAATAAATAAATAAAAGCTTAAAAAAAAAAAAAAAGACATTTTCTCCACTTTTTTCTGGCTTTAATATAAAGTTTACAGTAATTTAAAAAGATATTTATTTTACTTAATTATGAGATGCACTTAGAATGTATTTCTGTGAGAAATTATTTTGCATACTTAAGAAACCCATAAAGAAAGTCAGGTTCTGCAACAGGGACAGAGAATACAGCTGTCATATATTGGGAAATTTGAAACATTTACATTTGTAAAATATAAAGCAAATTTTCACTATAGAACAAGGAAGAAAAATAAAAAAGGGAAGAGATGGGGAAAGGATGATGAGTGTCTGTTATATTCCTAGCTTCATACTACAGAATATAAAGGAAGATTAGGTTATGGTACCTTGTCTTCCAGGAATTTAGAAATCTAAGGAACAAAACCAAAGTTACCGAAATATGTGAAACCTAGTTAAAAAAAGAGATAAATAAGAGTAAATGAAGAACTTTAAAGGTAAGATGTGAGCTGAGACTTTAAGGAAAAAGATAAAGCATCCATTATAAGGAGGGGAATCAAGGGGGAAAAAGGAATGAGAATGGTATAAAATGAAGATCTCAATGTATATTTAATCAAATCATTCAACGTTCTTGATTTTTATTTAATCATTTTTAAAAATTTATTTGACAGACAGAGATCACAAGTAGGCAGAGAGGCAGGCAGAGAGAGAGGAAGGGAAGCAGGCTCCCTACTGAGCAGAGAGCCCTATGTGGGGCTCTATTCCAGGACCCTGGAATCATGTAGAGGCTTTAACCCACTGAGCCACCCAAGCGCCCCAACATTCTTGATTTTTAAGAAAAAAGACTGACATATTTGAGAGAGAGTGAGTGAGTGCATGCAGGGGGGGCAGGCATAGGGAGAAGAGAGAAATCTTAGCAAACTCTGTGCTGAGGGGGGAGCTGGACCTGGGGCTTGATCCTACAACCCAAGGTCATGGTCCCCAGCCAAAAACGAGACTCTGGCACTTATCTTCTGTGCCACCCAGGCACACCTCAACATTCTTGACTTTTTTTTTTTTTTTTTAAAGATTTTATTTATTTATTTGACAGAGACTACAAGTAGGCAGAGAGGCATAGAGAGAGGGGAAAGCAGGCTCCCTACTGAGCAGAGAACCTGATGCGGGGCTCGATCCCAGGACCCTGAGATCATGACCTGAGCTGAAGGCAGAGGCTTTAACCCACTGAGCCACTCAGGCACCCCTCATTGTTATTTTTTAATAGAAATCGATCAGGGGTGCCTGGATGGCTCAGTCAGTTAAGCCTCTGACTCCTATTTCGGCTCAGGTCAGGATATCTCAGGGATCGAGGCCTGCCTGCCATCATGCTTCACACAGGGGTATGAAGCCTGCTTAAGTAAGATTCACTCTCTCCCTTTCCCTCTGCCCACTCCCTCCCTCCCTAAATAAAAAACTAAATGAATGAAAGAAATCTCAAACCTTCAACCAGTAAATAGAATACTTAATGACAAAACACTAAAAATATTTCCACCCAAGTCAAGAACAAGGACAAGGATGCTTATAATCACTACTATTATTTTAAATGGTTCAAAAGTAATCCATCTAGGGACGCCTGGGTGGCTCAGTTGGTTAAGCAGCTGCCTTCGGCTCAGGTCATGATCCCAGCGTCCTGGGTTCGAGTCCCGCATCAGGCTCCTTGCTCGGCGGGGAGCCTGCTTCTCCCTCTGCCTCTGCCTGCCATTCTGTCTGCCTGTGTTCACTCTCTCTCTGATAAATAAATAAAATCTTTAAAAAAAAAAAAAGTAATCCATCTAATAGCTATAAATACTGAAATGCGATTAAGATAATGAGAGAAATGGCTGAAAAGACAGGACAGAAGAAAATTATGAAGGACATGCAAGGCAAGAAAAGCCAGTTTAATGAAAGTGGTATTTTAAAAAGACCTATTTAGGGGCGCCTGGGTGGCTCAGTGGGTTAAGCCGCTGCCTTCGGCTCAGGTCATGATCTCAGGGTCCTGGGATCGAGTCCCGCATCGGGCTCTCTGCTCAGCAGGGAGCCTGCTTCCCTCTCTCTCTGCCTGCCTCTCCGTCTACTTGTGATTTCTCTCTGTCAAATAAATAAATAAAATCTTAAGAAAAAAAATAAAAAGACCTATTTATCAGAAGTATAGTGGAGGATTAGATGGGAGTGCAACCAAAGGAAGATCATCATCATATAATAAGTCAAGCCCTAAAGAATAAGTGAAGATCCTTTAAAATCAGATAATCATAAACTGCATGATCATAAGCATCTCCAGAATTACCTTGCTAAATACAGGTTTCATTTGTTGATGGATCATAGTTTTTACCCTGCATCAAACAGGAAGACTGTCAATAATCTACAATACTGCTAATAATGGACTTGAATTTTTAGAGTCAGAATGGGTCAAGTCCTGGGGCGCCTGAGTGGCTCAGTCCTTATAAAAAGCATCTGCTTTCGGCCCAGGTCATGACCCCAGAGTCCCGGGACTGAGCTCTGCATCAGCTCCCTGCTCAGCAGAAAGCCTGCTTTCCCGCTCCCATTCCCCATGCTTATGTTCCCTATCAAAGAAATTTTAAAAACCTTAAAAAAAAAAAAGGGGTCAAGTCCTAATACATGGCTGTCATTCCACTGCTGCCTGATCATTTACTTGTCCCTTGTCCCCTTGCCTCATTTCTCAATTATCTAACTGTATTCCTTGGGTTGACCTCCAACCTCATACAAGAAATAGGAGCTACTCAGTATATAACTTCCTCAACTTATTATTTGTGGCACTGCCTCTCTCTCCTACAATGTTTCTTTTTCTAATACACAGAGTAAGACCAACAAATCTTTCAGTGAAATAAAATGTGATATATAAGCACAATAAAAGGACTTTGTATGAGTTCTACGTAAAGTCAACAATTTTAGTCTCGATGACCTTATCTTTTTTTTTTTTTTAAGATTTTATTTATTTATTTGAGAGAGAGAAAGAGAGAGTGACCAGGAGGGAGAGGTAGAATCTGAAGCAGACTCTGTGCTGAGCAGAGAGCCCAACATGGAGCTTGATCCTACAACCACGAGACCCTGACCTGACCTGAGCCAAAACCAGAGTCAGATGCCTAACTGACTGAGCCACCCCGGTGCCCCTTGCTTATCTTTAGGGTTGCTTACACTTCATTTTTGTTAACAAATGTTGGAATGTATTTTTTGAAACAATCAACAATTTCATAAATTTTGGTTTAAATTCACAAATGAAGTATATGTTTTAGTTTATTGGCTTACTATTTTGACAAATCTAACATGAACAAAGGGAAAAATACCAGTACTCCTACAGTATAGGGTGGCAATACTTCTTATATGGAATGATCAGAATATGATGCATTCTACCGAATGAAATATTTCAATTAAAAATCAATTTTCATGGTATATGGGTGGCTCAGTTGGAAAAGTAACTGCCTTCTGCTCAGGTCATGATCCTGGAGTCCAGGATCAAGTCCCGCATCAGGCTCCCTGCTCAGCACGAAGTCTGCTTCTCTCCCTCCCCATTCTTTCTCTCTCTCAAATAAATAAATAAAATCTTTAACAAAAAATAAAATAAAAATCAATTTTCAAAAAATGAAAGGACTGGGGCACTTGGGTAACTCAGTTTATTATGAGTCCAACTCCCAATTTTGACTCAGGTCATGGTCTCAGGGTGGTGGGATTGAACCCTGCAGGAGTAGTGTCCTTGTCCCTCTCCCTCCCCCTGCTTGTACTCTGTTTCAAATCAATCAATCAAATCTTAAACAACAACAACAACAAAAACCTATTTAAAAAATTAGAAGACTGGGGGTGCCTGGGTTGCTCATATGGTTAGCGTCTACCTTTGGCTCCGGTCATGATCACCCTGGGCCTTGGGATGGAGCCCCACATGGGGCTCCAAGCTCAGCAAGGAGTCTAGTCTGCTTCTCCCTCTCCCCCTACGTTTCCCCCTGTTTGTGCTCTCTCTGCTTCTTTCTTTCTTTCTTTTTTTTCTGCTCTACTTTTTTTTTATTTTTTTTTTTATTTTATTTTTTTTTTTTTTAAAGATTTTATTTATTTATTTGACAGAGAGAAATCACAAGTAGGTAGAGAGGCAGGCAGAGAGAGAGAGGAGGAAGCAGGCTCCCTGCCGAGCAGAGAGCCCGACGCGGGACTCGATCCCAGGACCCTGAGATCATGACCTGAGCCGAAGGCAGCGGCTTAACCACTGAGCCACCCAGGCGCCCCTTTTTTTTTATTTTTTTAATTTTACTTTTTATAAACATATATTTTTATCCCCAGGGGTACAGGTCTGTGAATCACCAGGTTTACACACTTCACAGCACTCACCAAATCACATACCCTCCCCAATGTCCATAATCCCACCCCCTTCTCCCAAACCCCCTCCCCCCAGCAACCCTCAGTTTGTTTTGTGGGATTAAGAGTCACTTATGGTTTGTCTCCCTCCCAATCCCATCTTGTTTCATTTATTCTTCTCCTACCCACTTAAGCCCCCATGTTGCATCACCACTTCCTCATATCAGGGAGATCATATGATAGTTGTCTTTCTCTGCTTCTTTCTAATGAATAAAATCTTTTAAAAAATAAAGTGATAAAAATACTACACATAATACAAACAGAATACTTAAATTTCCCTTTGAAGACTCAGAAGCTTGTATTATTTTACAGCAAGGCATTAGAAACTTTAGTGATCATTTTATAGGATGTGATAACAGAGGCAATATGGTTATAAGCTCCATGATTATCAACTTTTTAAAGTTTAAAAAGCAGCAGATGCTCAAAGTATAAGCTGGATAACAGCAATAGTTTACTGTTAAAACTATAGTTAAAACATTAACTAGTTTATGTTTAAATATACAGCTGACCCTCTAAACAACAGGGGTTTTGAACTGTGTGAATCTACATATATTGTGGGATTTTTTCCCCCCAATATATACAGTACAGTCCTATAAATACATTTTCTCTTCCTTGTGATTTTTTTCCCCTTCCCTCCCTCCCTCCCTTCCTTCCTTTTCTTTCTTTCAGAAAGAGAGAAAGAATTCACAAGCAAGGAAGGGGGAGAGAGGGAATCCAATCAGCCTCCCACCCAGCACACTCCGACTTAGGGCTCAATTTCACAACCCTGAGATCAAGAGTCAGGTACCCAAATGACTGAGCCACCCAGGTGCCCCTCCTTACGAATTTCTTAGTAACATTTTCCTCTAAGTTTACTTTATTGTAAGATACAGTATTTAATACATGCAACATACAAAGTATGTGCTAACCAACTGTTTTTGTTATCAGTAAGGCTGCTGTTTAATAGCAGTTAGGTTTTGGGAGGAGTCAAAGGTTACATGTTGATTTTCAACTAAGCAAAGGGTCAGAACCCCAACCCTCACATTGTTCAAGGGTCAACTGTATTTACTTTAAAGTTGATGAAAATATATAGCTATTTTTATAAATATAAGGACCTGAAATTGAGAGGATATGAATTACAGTCACAGTCTTATTTCAGTCCCAGCATTCATTATTTTGCTTTTGTTGCCCAGTATGAAGAAAATTCTAATTCACAAAGATTAAGTAGTACAAACTGGATTTAAAGAACTCAAATGCAGTCTCAGAGTATTCTTCAATTAAACTGAACCAAAAGTTTTTTTTTTAAAGATTTTATTTATTTATTTGACAGACAGAGATCACAAGTAGGCAGAGAAGCAGAGAGTGGGGGAGGGGGAAGCAGGCCCCCACCAAGCAGAGAGCCTGATGTGGGGCTCAATTCCAAGACCCTGGGATCATGACTTGAGCCGAAGACAGAGGCTTAACCCACTGAGCTATCCAAGCACCCCTAAAATATTATTCTTATTACACAAAAAATAATAAGTATTGCCTTATAAAATATTCAAACAATACTGTCACAAATCTTTGTTCCACTCTATCCAAATCTTATTCTTCTCTTCACAGGCAACCCTATTAACAGATACACAGGCACAGAAGAAACACAGAGTTGAGTATGCGTATCTGAGGGGGTGTTCAATATAAATATATCAGAGCATGTTATTTAGCAAGCTATTTCACTCGACAATAGATTTTAAAGCTCTCTGCTTATAAACATGAATATACTACATTCCTAAACTGCTATAAGGTATCCCACAGATTGGAAGTACTGTACACACACCCACACACACACATTTATTTATTTAAAAATTTCATTTATTGACCTGAGAGAGAGCAAGAGTGAGAGAAATCACATAGGGAGAGGAAGTGGGAGGAGAATTCCTTCTGAGTGTGGAGCTCAACACAGGGCTCAATCCCAGAACCCCAAGATCACGACCTGATCCTAAGACAGACGCCTAACTGACTGAGAGACCCAGGAGCCCCTGAATGCACCATATTTAACATACTCTTATTGACAGATCAACATTTATTTATTTTTTTAATATTTTATTTATTTATTTGACAGAAAGAGATCACAAGCAGGCAGAGAGGCAGACAGAGAGAGAGGAGGAAGCAAGCTCCCTGCTGAGCAGAGAGCCCGATGTGGGGCTCGATCCCAGGACCCCGGGATCATGACCCGAGCCGAAGGCAGAGGCTTTAACCCACTGAGCCACCCAGGCTCCTCGACAGATCAACATTTTAGATTGTTATCAGTTTCTTAAGATAAACAACAATGCAACAAACTTCCTTTTACATAGCTATGGCCTAGAAAAACACTTGCACATGTGCTAAAAAAGCTCCTTATAAATAAAACCTTAAATCAAAGGACATACTTTAAAAGATACTGTTAAAATGACCTTTAAAGAAATTGTAACAATGTATACATTCCCACCACCAGTGTCTGAAAAGAACCTAGTTCCCCACATCCTTGCTGGTGAAAGCTGATCAGAATTTTTTTATTTCATTCAACTGCCTGAAGAACAAACTGTTTTGTTTACACATCTTAAACATTATTTCACATGTTTACCGGCCAATTTTAAATTTGTTTTGTTTGTTAATGGCCTTAGTATTATCTTTATCTCGTTTTTCTACTGGCTGTGATAATTTTTATCAATTTTTATGATTTTTTAATATATTCTAGATGCAATTTCTGTTACATATGTTGCAACACATTCTCAGCTGGGTCACTTTTATTATTATTATTATTTATTATTTTAAGTCTTTTTTCTTTTCTTTTTTTTTTTAAAGATTTTATTTATTTATTTATTTGACAGAGAGAAATCACAAGTAGATGGAGAGGCAGACAGAGAGAGACAGAGGGAAGCAGGCTCCCCGCTGAGCAGAGAGCCCGATGCGGGACTCGATCCCAGCACCCTGAGATCATGACCTGAGCCGAAGGCAGCGGCTTAAACCACTGAGCCACCCAGGCACCCCTTTAAGTCTTTTTTCATATGAAAATTTTATAGTCTGATATAGTCACACATATCCATTTATCTTTTAGTTTCCATATTTGGAATCTGTACAAAGTCCTTTCCTACTAAAGGCTGTATTTTTTCCAACTTCTTTGACATTGTTACTTTGTATGTGCTTAACATTTGGGTTTTTACTTAATTTGAATTCAAATTTATTTTATTTAGTACAAACTATGGTAGTGATACTATTTACTGAACACATCTTTTTCTTACTGCTGTATCTTTCAGCATTTTCTTCTTCCAAAAGAATTTCAGAATTAAGCTGGTCAAATTCATGCAAAATTCTGTTTGGATTTTAATTGGGACTGTATTCAATTTTATTAATAATTTGGGAGCTCTGACATTTTTCCATTATTAACTTCTTTTTTCAGAAGTTCTTTGCCCAGAAAAAGGGTAAATAAATCTTTTTTACAATATTATCCAGTAACAAAAACAATTCACTTTTGTATGCCATCTTATTTCTGGACAATATACTAAACCCAGTAATTTTAACTATTGATTCTTTCTTTTCTTCTTTCGAATTTTTTTTAAAAGATTTTATTTATTTATTTGACAGAGAGAGAGATCACAAGTAGGCAAAGAGGCAGCCAGAAAGAGAGGGGGAAGCAGGCTCCCCGCTGAGCAGAAAGCCAGATGTGGGGCTGAGCCATAAGGCAGAGGCTTAACCCACTAAGCCACCCAGGCGCCCCTTTCTTTAAGATTTTATTTATTTAGGGGCGCCTGGGTGGCTCAGTGGATTAAGGCCTCTGCCTTCGGCTCAGGTCATGATCCCCGCGTCCTGGGATCGAGCCCCGCGTTGGGTTCTCTGCTTGGTGGGGAGCCTGCTTCCTCCTCTCTCTCTCTGCCGACTTGTGGTCTGTCAAATATCTTTTTTTAAAAATTATTTATTTATTTATTTATTTGAGAGAGAGAGCACCACAGCAGGGGGCAGAAGGAGAGGGAGAAGCAGACTCCCACTGAGCAGGGAGTCTGACACAGGGACTGATCCTGGTACCGGGGATCATGACCTAAGCTGAAGGGCAGACTCTTAACCAAGACACTTAAGTGCCCACTCCCCCACCTTAATTTTCTATATAGACGTTAGCACCTACAAATAAGTTTGCTTTCTTCCTTTCCAATAGTTCTATCTAGTTCTTTCTGTTGCCTGACTGCATTGGTTAGAATGTAAAATCTAAGTTTAAATGGTAGCAGAAACATGGGAACTCTGAACCTGTTTTTATTTCTTGGGAATGTACTTACTACCTCCAGCATTTGCTGCAAATTTCAGGCAGAGTGCCTCAATCAAATTAAGAAAATATACGCTTCCCCATTTTCTAAGAGAAAACAGTATTTTAAAAATATTTTAAGTAATCTCTATACGAAATGTGAGGCTTGAACTTACAACCTTGAAATCAAGAGTCACATGCTCTACTGAGCCAGTCAAGCAGCCCTTTTAGAAATTTTTAACAATCTTGGGGTGCCTGGACAGCTCAGTCAGTTAAGAATCTCTCTTTTCTTTTTTTTTTTTTAAGATTTTATTTATTTATTTAGACAGAGATCACAAGTAGGCAGAGAGGCAGGGAGAGAGAGAGAGGAGGAAGCAGGCTCCCTGATGAGCAGAGCGCCCAATGCAGGGCTCGATCCCAGGACCCTGAGATCATGACCTGAGCTAAAGGCAGAGGCTTTAACCCACTGAGCCACCCAGGCGCCCTAAGAGTCTGACTCTTGATCTCAGCTCAAGTCTTGATCTCAGGGCTGCTTCATACTCAATGTGGAGCCTACATAAACAGAACCAAAAAAAATTAACAATTAAAAGTGGGTATTAAAATTATTTCTGGGGGTTGGGTAAGCCTGGCGGTGGTTATTAAGGAGGACACGTTATTGCACAGAGCACTGGGTGTTATATGTAAAAAATGAATTTTGGCTGGGGCACCTGGGTGGCTCAGTGGGTTAAAGCCTCTGCCTTTGGCTCAGGTCATGATCCCAGGGTCCTGGCATGGAGCCCGACATCAGGCTCTCTCCTCAGCAGGGAGCCTGCTTCCCACCCCCAATCTTTGCTTGCCTCTCTGCCTACTTGTGATCTCTGTCTGTCAAATAAATAAATAAAATCTTTTAAAAACTTAAAAAAAAAATCTTTAAAAAAAACCAACAGTGAATATTGGAATACTACATCAAAAATTAATGATGTATGGTGACTAACACAAAACAGTAAAATTTTTTTAAATGTTTCTATACCTTTAGGACTGATATGAGTTTTCTATTATTTTTTTTTTAATTTTTTATTTTTTATAAACATATATTTTTATCCCCAGGGGTACAGGTCTGTGAATCACCAGGTTTACACACTTCACAGCACTCACCAAATCACATACCCTCCCCAATGTCCATAATCCCACCCCCTTCTCCCAAACCCCCTCCCCCCAGCAATCCTCAGTTTGTTTTGTGAGATTAAGAGTCACTTATGGTTTGTCTCCCTCCCAATCCCATCTTGTTTCATTTATTCTTCTTCTACCCACTTAAGCCTCCATGTTGCATCACCACTTCCTCATATGAGGGAGATCATATGATAGTTGTCTTTCTCTGCTTGACTTATTTCGCTAAGCATGATACGCTCTAGTTCCATCCATGTTGTTGCAAATGGCAAGATTTCATTTCTTTTGATGGCTGCATAGTATTCCATTGTGTATATATACCACATCTTCTTGATCCATTCATCTGTTGACGGACATCTAGGTTCTTGAGTTTTCTATTATTAATATAGTAATTACATTAATAGGTATCTTAATGTTAGAAACTTGTATTCTTGGTATATATCATACTTGGCCACATGAACTTTTTTATATGCTACTATACTCAATGGTCGTTTATTATCTTTTATTATCTGACCTCATGTAAAAAATTAACCTGTAATGTTTATTATTTTCCCCTTGCCTAGTGCTACTAAAGGGGCTATTCTAGCCTCAGAAAATGCGCTCTTAAGTTTTCCACCTTTTGAAGCACCTGGGTGGCTCAGACATTAGGCGTCTGCCTTCAGCTTAGGTCATGCTTGTGTTCCCTCTCTTACTCTGTTTCTCCCTGTCAAATAAAAAAATAAAATCTTAAAAAAAAAGTTTTACCCCATTTTCTATGTTGTGGAATGCAATATAATCTGGAAAGTTACTGGTCCTTAAAGACTCAACAGAATTAAGAGTCTAGGCTTAGAAACCATCTGGACTTGATGTCTCTAACTATACTTAAAATTTCCTCTATAGTAACCTATTCAAGTTATCTACTTTCTTTCTTTCTTCTTTTTTTTTTTTTTTTTAAAGATTTTATTTATTTATTTGACAGAGAGAGATCACAAGCAGGCAGAGAGGCAGGCAGAGAAAGAGAGAAGGAAGCAGGCTCCCGGCTGAGTAGAGAGCCCGATGCGGGGCTCGATCCCAGGACCCTGCGATCATGACCCGAGCCGAAGGCAGTGGCTTAACCCACTGAGCCACCCAGGCGCCCCTTATCTACTTTCTGCACCAATTTTATTACATATATATTCCTAGAAAATCACCTGGTTACTCAGATTTTCTAATTTAATAGGCTAGAACATTTTCATAATTTTGAAAGTCACCTCGGAGTTCATTTTATGTCTCCTTTCTCATTATTGTATTATTCATCTGTGTCTATTTTCTTTTTTTTTTTTTTTTTTTTAAGATTTTATTTATTTATTTGACAGACAGAGATCACAAGTAGGCAGAGGCAGGCAGAGAGAGAGGAAGGGAAGCAGGCTCCCCGCTGAGCAGAGAGCCCGATGCGGGGCTCGATCCCAGGACCCTGAGATCATGACCTGAGCCGAAGGCAGAGGCTTTAACCCACTGAGCCACCCAGGTGCCCCTGTGTCTATTTTCTTTATTCATCAATTTTTTTAATGGTCTTTCTTAAAAGCTAGTTTTTTTTTTGTTTTAAAGATTTTATTTATTTATTTGTCAGAGAGAGAGAGGGAGAACACAAGCAGGCAGAGCGGCAGGCAGAGGCAGAGAGAGAAGCAGGCTCCCCACTGAGCAAGGAGCCCGATGCGGAACTCGATCCCAGGACCCTGGGATCATGACCTGAGCCGAAGGCAGCAGCTTAACCAACTGAGCCACCCAGGCGTCCCTTAAAAGCTAGTTTTTAATTTTGTTAATCAAGTTTACCAGGTTATATTTTCTATTTTATTAATTTCTGCTTTTTAAAAAAATTCTTTCTCTTTGTTTCCTTTGGGCTTATTTCATTGTTCTTATTCTTTTTTTAAAAAGATGTATTTGTCTTAGAGAGAGAAAGCAAGCACAAGTGGGGGGAAGGGCAGAAGGAGAAAGAGAATTCCCAGCAGACTGGTCACTGAAAGCAGAGCCCAAAGAAGTGGGTCTCAATCTCACAAACTTCTGATCATGAGTTAAACTCAAGAGTTGGTCAGTTAACCAACTAAGCCACCTAGGCGCCCCGGTTGTTCTTATTCTTGAATTGAATGTGTATCTCATTTCTGACCTTTGTTTTTTTATTTTTTTATTTCAGAGATTACAGGCAGAGATCACAAGTAGGTAGAGAGGCAGGCAGAGAGGGGAAGCAGGGCTCGATGCCAGGACCTGAGATCATGACCTGAGCCAAAGGCAGAGGCTTTATAACCCACTGAGCCACCCAGGCCCCACCTGACCTTTGGGTTTTGTTTTTTTTTTAAAGATTTTATTTATTTATTTGACAGAGAGAGATCACAAGCAGACAGAGAGGCAGGCAGAGGGAGAGGGGGAAGCAGGCTCCCTGCCGAGCAGAGAGCCTGATTCGGGGCTCGATCCCAGGACTCTGAGATCATGACCAGAGTAGAAGGCAGAGGCTCAACTCACTGAGCCACCCAGGTGCCATCCCTGACCTTTGGTTTTTGGTTTTTGTTGTTGTTGTTGTTGTTGTTTTTATTTTTTATTTTTTTTAAAGATTTTATTTATTTATTTGACAGAGAGACACAGTGAGAGAGGGAACAGAAGTAGGGGGAGTGGGAGAAGAAGCAGGCCCCCCGCAGGGCAGGGAACCCAATGTGGGGCTCGTTCCCAGGACCCTGGGATTATGACCTGAGCCGAAGGCAGATGCTTAATGACTGAGCCACCCAGGTGCCCCTGACCATTGGTTTTTTTAAAAGACTCATTAGACAATCTAACTTTATGTACACTGGTTTTTATCCTAAGTAACCTCATTATTATTTATTTCGTTTCCTAAGTTTCATTTTGTTCTCTTAACTCCAAAACATTTACAAGTACATTTTCATTTTTTATTGTATTTTGAAGATTTTATTTATTTGAAAGGGAGGGAGGGGGAGAGAAAGAGAACAGTCAAGGAGGGGCAGAGGGAGAAGCAGATTCCCCATTGAGCAGGGAACCCAATCTGGGGCTCAATCCCAAGACCCTGAGATCATGATCTGAGGCAAGGCCGACACTTAACTGAGTGACCCAGGCACCCCTAGAAGTACATTTTTAAATATTGACATGGATAGGTTTCTCTTGGCTCTCCTTCTGCCATATTAATTTTTATATTAATTTTATATTAATTTTGGTAATAGAATTGTAATATTTAATGAATAGTGAACTTAAAATTGGGAAACTTGTTCTGCCTCTATTACTAGTCATGAAATTGGTCATCTTAATTTTTCCCATCCTCAATTTATCTGTTAAATAAAGATATCAGTCATATTCACATAAATGAATTTGTTATTACTCAATATTTGTATGCCACAGCAAAGTAAAAACAAAGAAGGCAGGCAATATACATTTGCTGAGCTGAATCATACTTAGCAGCACTGCTCAAATGATGGGCTTCCAGTATGTCAAAATTCATTGCATTTCAACCCCAAAAACACCTCAACGTATTTTACAAGCTAAATGGTATCCAACATTCTAGAAATGCTAAAATGTTGCAAAGGCAAACTTAAGTGCCAAAATGTATCTTACTTGTGAGAGGTACATAAACATTTGTTTCTTCCTCTTAGTAAATATATATTATTTTCAAAAATGGGAGAAAAAGCAAAAACCATCACTTTATCTCCTTACTAAAAACTCCCCAAGATTTTTCTTTTTTTTTTTTTAAAAGATTCATTTATCTATTTATTTGACAGAGAGAGAGAGAAAAAGAGAGAGAGATCACAAGTAGGCAGAGAGGCAGGCAGAGAAAGGGGGAGAAGCAGGCTCCCCACTGAGCAGAGAGGCCGATAAGGGGCTTGATCCCAGGACCCTGAGATCATGACCCAAGCCAGCCAAAGGCAGAGGCTCAAACCACTGAGTCACCCAAGCGCCCCTCTCAAGATTTTTCTATTCCCCAAGTTTACATTTAGATGTAAAACCAATTTTCTTTGCTGAAAGAGCACTCTCATGTCATTCTTACCTAAAATCCCCTATAAATTTAGCCACCTGAAATTAGGTTCTCTCCTCAACTGATTTTTATTCAAATTAAAAGCTTTATTTTGGGGACGCCTGGGTGGCTCAGTTGGTTGGACAACTGCCTTCGGCTCAGGTCATGATCCTGGAGTCCCGGGATCGAGTCCCACATCAGGCTCCCAGCTCCACGGGGAGTCTGCTTCTCTCTCTGACCTTCTCCTCACTCATGATCTCTCTCACTGTCTCTCTCTCAAATAAATAAATAAATAATCTTTTAAAAAATTAAAAAAAAAAAAAAAAAAAAAAAGCTCTATTTTGGGGCACCTGGGTGGCTCAGTCGGTTGGGCATCTGACTTCAGCTTAGATCACAGTCTCAGGGTCCTGGGACTCGAGCCCCACATCAGGCTTCCTACTTGCATGGAGTCTATTTCTCCCTCTGACCCTCCCATAGCTTATGCAATTCTAGCAAATAAATTAAAAATAATAATAATAATAATAAAGCTCTATTTTGGGCCACAATATTTAAATATTAATGTTGGTTATGAGGGTAATAAGGATGACTTACAGTCAGTGCACAGCTATCTAGAAAAAAAAGATCTGGATTTTTTTTTTAATAAAGATTTTATTTATTTGACAGAAAGACAGATCACAAGTAGGCAGAGAAGCAGGCAGAGAGAGAGAAGGAAGCAGGCTCCCCACTGAGTAGAGAGCTCGATGCGGGGCTTGATCCCAGGACCCCGAGATCATGACCTGAGCCGAAGGCAGAAGCTTAACCCAAGGAGCCACCCACATGCCCCAAGATCTGGATTTAGAAACAAGAATGATTAAAAACCAGATATATCTTCATTAACATAAAAGTACATAAGTAGAATTATTAATTACATATTTATAGTTACAAAATAGTGGAAACAACCTAAATGTTCCAACATGGGAGAATGGTTAAAGAAACATGGTATATACACAGTAGAGTACTATCTAGTTGTTAATAAAAAAAAAAAAAAAAAAGAAAAAGAAAAAAAAAGTTGTTAAAAATAAATAAATAAACTGACTTCTGGGAGATCCTGCTAATGGAAAAAAAGCAAAGCACAAAAGAGCACATATCATGTGCCACCTTTTACTTAAGAAAGGACAAACAAGGGATGCCTGGGGGGCTCAGTCGGTCAGGTCATGACCAGACGTCCTGAGATCAAGCCCCACATGGGGCTCCCAGCTCAGTGGAAAGCCTGCTTCTCCCTCTCCCACTGCCCCTCCCACCAGTGGTGCTCTTTCTCTTGCTCTATCTCTAATAAATAAATCTTTAAAAAAAAAAAAAGGGGGGGAGAAACAATAAAACATAAAACATACATGTATCTCTCTTTGTTTTTTTCCTTTTATAGAGGGAGAGAAGGGGAAGGGCAGAGGGAGAATCTTTTTTTTAAAAGATTTTTAAAATTTATTCATGAGAGACAGAGAGAGAGAAAGGTAGAGGCAGAGAGAGAAGCAGGCTCACCAAGGAGCAGGGAACCCAATGCGGAACTCAATCCTAGGACCCTGGGATCATGACCTGAGCTGAAGGCAGATGCTTAACTGACTCAGCCACCTAGGTGCCTGGAGAGAGAAAGTCTTAAGCAGGTTCCATGCCCAGCTCAAGCCCAGCAATGTGGAGCTATATCCCATGACACTGAGATCATGACCTGAGCCAAAATCAAAAATCAAAATCCCAGGACCCTGAGATCATGAGCCGAAGGCAGATATTTAACTGACTGATCCACCCAGGCATCCCTCTCTCTATTAAACAGTGAATGAAGTTGGGTCTTACAGGGGGCAAGGAGGGAGTAACTTCATAGAAAGGATTCAGGAGAGAGTAATATTCCTGAGTATCCATTTTTGTATAGATAATGTTCTACATATTCAAAATATTAAATTAACAAGGATGGGAAAGAAGAGAAAATGTAAAACACACAAAACTGAACAACTGGAACAGATGAACACAACTATATCTCAAATGAATAATATAACCACAGAAAGAGGGAGAGAAACAAAATGAAAATAATCCAAGTAACTTACAGACACAGTATTCAATTATGTATTTTCAATCTAGGGAATAGATTGGAGGAAAACTGCATATAAATTTTAAACCCTTCTAGGAAGCTTTCTTTTCTGAAGTGGTAAAATTTTAACAATCTGAAACTATTTTTTAAGTATTATAGGATTGAGCAAATGAGTCAATGTCTTGATATTACTGGGGGTCAGGTCTTGCTACAGAAGAAGAAAGAGACAGTGGGGAGGAAAGCAGTCCTTTTCAGAATAGACTGGACTTAGAAGTATTGGGATAGCCTAAAGATTTCTAAAATAAGTACCTGTAGGGGTGCCTGGGTGGTTCAGAGGGTTAAGCCTCTGCCTTCGGCTCATGATCTCAGGGTCCTGGGACTGAGCCCTGTATTGGGCTCTCTGCTCAGCTCCCCCCACCCTGCCTGCCTCTCTGCCCACTTGTGATCTTTCTCTGTCAAATAAATAAATAAATCTTTAAAAAAAAAAAATTAAGTACCTGTAAATGTGTATGTGTATTAGTGGGTCTCAACTCAGGGAGATTTTGCACATACATGCCCCATCCCAAGGAGAGCCAGCAATATCTGGAGACATTTTTTATTGTGGCATCTAGTGAGTAGAGGCCAGGGATGTTGCTAAACAACTGGCAGTGTATAGGACAGATCCCACAGTAAGGAATTATTTAGCCCAAGATGTCAGTAATGCCAAGACTGAGATAACCTTAGTATACATATGTACCAGGGCATCTGTAATATTTATACGTACACATTTCTTGTTTCTGTCTACTTAAAGAGCCCAGAAGCAGACACCCCACAGCAATAAATACACTTAGTACCCATATCTTGATGTCTAATGCCATTCCCCACTAAGAAGAACCACGACTTATTGCAGCAATGACTGATTCTAGGATTAAGGCAGGATGGGTACACATAAGCATGGACCACCTTGTTATGCTAGAAAGTAAGAATAAGTAAGAGCCAACTGAAGAGGTTCCCATGGGCCATTCTGGAATAGTCAAACAGCAAAAGTATAAGAAAAGTAATAAATGAAAAAAACTATTGAAAATATGAGAACTTAGGAGTTCATACCAATAATGAAAAAAAAAAACCCCAACTAAATAAGAAGAAATGCAGAAAAGTCCCTTGATTACAGCAAAAGGCTGAGTAATGACTAGTAATGTAGAATGAGTGGTTGTGTATGAAAATCATCACTTTGCAACCACTGTAGTAAAGAATGGTTCAGGCAAGAATTATCAATGGATGTTAAATTTAGTGGGAAAATTTGATGGAAATAAGAATGTTTTGCATGGGGGCACTGGGTGGCTCAGTCAGTTAAGCAGCTCTCTCTTTTTTTTTTTTTTTTTTTAAGATTTTTATTTATTTATTTGAGAGAGAGAGATAGATCACAAGTAGGCAGGCAGAGGGAGGGGGAGGAAGCAGGCTCCCCGCTGAACAAAGAGCCCCATGCTGGCTCAATCACAGGACTCTGAGATCATGACCTGAGCCGAAGGCAGAGGCCCAATCCACTGAGCCACCCAGGCACCCCAAGTGGCTATCTCTTGATTTCAGCTCCGGTCATGATTTCAGGGTTGTGGGACTAAGCCCCCAACAGGCTCTGAGCTCAGTGAAGAGTCTGCTTGAGGTATTCTCCCTCTACTCACCGCACTAGCTTGATTTCTCTCAAATAAATACACCTTAAAAAAAAAATGTTTTGCATGGTCTTAAAATGTCTTTTTATGTGTTAAAAAGAAAATTAATGTAACTAGACAGTGGAGAAATCCACTGAGAGATCAAAATTAGCATCACCACTGAGAGGTAGATAAACATTTTGTGTCTCTAGACATGATATCCTGTTAAGAATACAAATTACTTACATAGTATTCTGGTCAAGAATACATAATCTGAATCTAATCATGAAGAAACATTCGACAGCTACAAAATGAGGAATATACTATTAAATAAAACCCAAACCGACTATTCCTCAAAAATATTACTGTTCTAGGCATGCCTGGGTGGCACAAGGCTGACACACAACTTTTGGTTGTGGGTCAGGTTGTGATCTCAGGGTCCTGAGATGGAGCTCCATGTCAGGCTCTGCACAGGATCTACTTTAAATTCTTCCTCCTCCCTCTTCCCCTCTCACTTGTACTCTCTCTCTCTGTCCAAAATAGTAAAGCCCCTGGGGTACCTGGGTGGCTCAGTGGGTTAAGCCTCTGCCTTGAGCTCAGGTCATGATCCCAGGTCGTGGGATGGAGCCCACATCGGGCTCTCTACTCAGCAGGGAGCCTGCTTCCCCCTCTTTCTCTGCCTGCCTCTCTGCCTACTTGCGATCTCTGTCAAATAAATAAATAAAATCTTAAAAAAAAAAAAAAGTAAAGCCCCCACCGGGCAACATGCTCAGTGGGGAGTCTGCTGGAGATTCTTTCTCTCCCTCTCTGAAATAAAGGAATAAATCTTTAAAAATAACAAAGACTAA
The DNA here is from genome assembly GCF_030435805.1 of Mustela lutreola. Classification (NCBI taxonomy): domain Eukaryota; kingdom Metazoa; phylum Chordata; class Mammalia; order Carnivora; family Mustelidae; genus Mustela; species Mustela lutreola. The sequence goes on along the minus strand of NC_081304.1, from coordinate 46,106,212 downwards.
AGAGAAATGACAACTAAATACATTACCTAATCTTGTATGGGCAGTGTACTAGAAAGGAGAGAGAGAGAAAACAAACAAACCAAGAACCCTGCAATGAAGGACATTATCAGGTCAACTGAAAAAATTGCAATATGGAAGGTAGATTCAATAAACCTATCATGTCAATGTTAAATTTGCTGAACTGCCAACTGTCCTATGGTTTTACAGAAGAATATCCTTAAGAACTTTTGTATATGCAACTTATTCTCAAATGGTTCAGGAAAAAATACTGCAGGTACACACACACAAACACACAGGTACAAAGTAAAAATGATAAAGAAAATGGTACAAAATGGTATAAAAATGTTACAAAACAGGTGAAGTGCATAAAATGTATATTAAGTATTCTTTGTACCAATCTTACAACTTACCTATAAATTTGAAATTATTCCCAAATAGTTTTGTAAAAAGCCACATAAAATTTAAAAATCTAGAACATGAAGCTAAATTATTCCTCTTATTCCTTACCTACAAAAACAGAATGCTATAATATATGGGATGCAACAAGATACTATAAAATATCAGTGGTCAAATCATTTTATGCCTCTGTCATTAATGTATTTACATTAACTATTATGTTATCCACCTCATAAATTTTAAATCCTCTAACAGCCCCTGGATGATAAAGATAAAAAAATACAATAAGGCAAAGGAAAGGAATTAACAATAACAACATAAAGGGCTTCATTTTTCTAATGCACACATTTCACACAAAAAAATTTAGAACTCTGAATGATCTATTTTCCTACTGAACGTAATATATTTAAGACAAGCTCAGAGTAAAACTTATCCCAACTAACTTATATGTTCTGCTTTAAATTTATATACAATAAAGTCACAAGGGTGTAACACTACTTCAAAGATCCAGTTTTAAAATCAGACCAAACTGCCCAAAACAATATCTGAACACTTACAGTAATAGTTTTAATCTAAGAATAGCTCTCCCAAAGCTGTATTTTAATTTACTACTTTGTCTTTTAGGAGAGGATTTTTTAAAAACCACACAAAACAGAGAAACTTACAGTTCATCTCGTTGTCTCTGGGACAGCACCATTTTGGCTGTAATATCAAGCTTCTTTGATATAGTGGTATGTCCCTCCTTTGGGAAATCAAAAAGCTTTGTGATCCCTGGATTTATAATTAAATATGCCACTAAGTGGTGTCCACAAGGGGGAAGACGATTCTTTTACAAGTGAATCCAACCAGCAATCAGGAGATAGTCAACGAATAAGGTTCATTCCACCTAAGGGAGGAGAGAGAGAGAGAGAGAGGTAATTTCTATTACTTGCAGTATACTCTTTCGAGGTTTACTTAATGCTAACATGAATTTATTATGTTTTCCGTTATAATCAATGCCATAATATTAGTATTTTTTAAACTACCTTATAGTTTTACTGAACCGAAACAGTACTATTTTTAAGTTTACCCATGCCCAACCATGTCACCTGCCAGAAAAATATTGGTATCAATTTTATTAAATTTCAAATACTAACATATAATTTCTCTAGATTATTAGCTCTCCCTCAAAGTTAAAAAAGGGGGCGGGGCACCTGGCTAGTTCAGTTGGTGGTGCGTGCAACTCTTGATCTCAGGGTTGTGGGTTCAAGCCCAATGGTGGGTACAGAGATTACTTAAAACTGAAATCTTTAGGGGCGCCTGGGTGGCTCAGTGGGTTAAGCCTGCCTTCAGCTCGGGTCATGATCTCAGAGTCCTGGGATCGAGCCCCGCATCAGGCTCTCTGCTCGGCGGGGAGCCTGCTTCCCCCTCTTTCTCTGTCTGCCTCTCTGCCTACTTGTGATCTCTGTGTGTCAAATAAATAAATAAAATCTTTAAAACAAACAAACAAAAAACCCATAACTGAAGTAATCTTTTTTTTTTTTTTTTTTTTTAAGATTTTATACATTTACTTGACAGAGAGATAGACAGTGAGAGAGGGAACACAAGCAGGGGAAGTGAGAGAGGGAGAAACAAGGCTTCCTGCTGGACAGACCCAGGCTAGATCCCAGGACCTGGGCTGGGATCATGTCCTCAGCCGAAGGCAGAAGCTTAATGACTGAGCCACCCAGGTGCCCGTGATATAATCTTCAAGACTGAATATAAGGGAGTAACAACCTCAGAATAGTTGATATTATGCAGATAAACTATTCACCAAACACATGTTCTCTTAACCAATGCATTTAATCAAGAAACAATTTCATGTTCTTTGAATATATTTTGTGTTCTTTAGAAGCACCTGCTACCCTAGAGTCTATGTGATCATAAAATAATCCAATCCTCTAAACCCTTTCGAGCCCTTTCTTTATATTTTAACCCTGTAAAATCAATTTCTGTATAACATCTAAAAAGTACTGTTCAATCAGAGTAAATTTAAGTAGAAGTTAAGAAAAATAAAAAACTATTTCTTAAAGAATTATTCTTCAAATTTCCTATTTTACAAAAAAAAGAAGTTTAGTTTGTCTTGCCACACTGTACAAAACTAGCTAGATAGAATTTCCACTGTGTTTAGAAAATATATTTGAGATAGTCTTACTTAAAATACAGACTACTGGTACATACAAAATTTTGTGGGCAGGGACACTTGAAACAAACAGGAAATCATCCTCTAAATAAAATGAAATTAACATCTAATGAAGGGCCTGTAGGGCCACCTATTAAGAGACATATCAGGGATAGAAAAGACCAAGACTACTGAATCCCTTTTTGTGCTATGCCAGTCACACTGTTGTATGCACGGGGGACACAGTGATGAATAAGCCAGTCAAAGAGTAAAAGAAAAAAAAAAATGAGAGCAAACTCTTGTTTTAAATATGATCCCTAAGTCAAAAAGTGAGTGCTCAGATGTTCCTGATAGTAGCTATCGAACCTGATGAAGATCCTTCCGTTTAGCAATTTTAGCAAATACAAACAGGGATTTATTTTATGATCTTTAATGATTCTTCCAATCTAGAGACCATCTGGCTCAAAATGACAGCTGAAAAGCACCACATCTCTTTAAATTCAGAAAAATATGACTAAATGTCAGTAATAAAAAGAGGAATGAGAACCAAACACAATGGACAACCCAGAAAACCATCTCTCTTTGGTATTTAACAACTTCTATTATTTAAGATTCACTTTTCTAAATCTTTTTTATTTTTTTAAGACTTATTTATTTGAGAGAGAGAGAGAGCACTTGTGAGTGTGGGAGGTGGGGCAGAGGGAAAGGGAGAGAGTCTCAAGCAGACTTGTGCTGAGTGTGGAGCCCAAGGTGGGATTTGATCTCATGGCCCAAGATCATGACCTGAGCTGCAACCAAGAGCCAGGCGCTTAACTGATTATGCCACCCAGGCACCCCTCACTTTTCTAACTCTTAACTGCCACCAAGCAAAAGCATCTAGGGACTCCTGATAAAGGTCACATTAGGGTAAGGATTATCTGATGACGGTGACTATCTGAACTGTCTTCTATTTATTATCTGGGACAATGGTAATCTACAGTGTCCAATTTAATTATGGAGAGACTACCTCTAGCTAAAAAACTAAATCAGTGTACAAAAGTGATAGCAGTACTAGAATAGCAGGATGATCTAATAACAATAAAACCAAGACATAAACAAATTACTGAATATGTAACTGTGTCCTCCACAATTTATTAATTCATCAAGCATTTACAAAACACTTACTATGTCCCAGGCACAAGGTCTAATGAAGGAAAATACTTGGTCTTTATGCTTGAGAAGTTTACAGCCTACTGAAACAGTCAGTTAAAACAGTGCAAAAAGAGGCATCTGGGTGGCTCAGTTGACTAAGCATCCGACTTGATTTTGGCTTGGGTCATGAGATCAAGCCCCACTATCAGGCTCTGTGCTCAGTGTGGAGTCTGCTTGAGATTCTCCCCCTCTGCCCCTCCCCCTGCTCTCTCTCAAATAAATTAAATCTAAAAAAACCCAACCAAACAAACAAAAAACAACCATCAGTGCAAAAGCAGGACAAGTATTACATAGGAGACAATGACTCAAGAAAGAAGATCATAAAACAATCTCAGGTCTTTACATTTATCCTAGGGGCAAGGGGGATCCATTAGATATGTTTTTCAGAAAAATCACTCTTACTCAAATACCAAAAAATGGACCAGAAAGACAGGAAAGGAACAGACCAGACAGGAGGCTCACAATAATGAAGGTAATAGATGATGGGGATTCACACTAGCATACAGCAACAATGCATGAAGAGAATTAGTTGAATTTAAATTATTTACCAGGTAAGTCTTAAGTGATTGGTAACTACATGTAGGCAGAAAGGTGAGAAAAAGGTCAAGCAAGAAGTCAAGGATAACTTCCAAAGATTTCTGGCTTAAAACTATGTTGAATAGGAAACTCCTATGTGTGAGGGGATGAGGAAAGTATGATTTGTTCCATTTCAGGTATGTTGATTCCAAGGCCTATGAGATTTTTAGTACGAAATAGTATAAACAACTCAGCTTTGAAGAGAACCAACCTATCAAAAAACCCCAAAAATCAAAAAACAAAAAATCGTTTGGCACTTATCAGTTTAGAGATGGTGTTAACTGAAGCCATGAGAATGGAGGACCCATGGAGAATGAGCAGAGCTAGCTAAGCAGAGGGTCTAGGCTAGAGCCAGGCAGAACAAACCAACGCCTTAAAAAATAATAATAAATAAATAAGTCTACAATTGAAGTTAAGAGAAAGCAGTTAAAGAAGCAAAAGTACAAACAGGAGAGAGTACATCACAGAAGCAAAGGGAGTATTTCAAGAAGCAGCAGCAATCAACAGTATCCAAAATTACCCAACTACTAAGCAAAACAAGGTCTAAAATGGGTCTGCTCCATTCCATGTAGAGCACACTGATAACCCTGATGAGAATGGCTTCAGTAAAATGATAAGGATGTGTTTTAACATGCAGAAACCATATATAAATGGGCTGATAAGTGCAGAAAGATGAAGACAGTACCATAAATATCTTAGAAATATTTGGAAATGTTGAAACGTTTTTTTCAACCAAAGATACAGAAGAAATGAAGAAAGGAATAAAGAATTTTAATACCACCATTTTTACCCCCAATCAACCAAAGGCAACCAGACATGACAGAGTAACACTGCACCATCTATAAAATATTCTCGCCACAAAATCAAGTTTGAATCTGTTAAAGTCTCTGGCTCCAACTATCTATTTCCAAGAAGTACAAAGGGCAGAGGAGTATGTTAAAGACACCATGGGGATATAACCAGCAATATCCAGACTCTGAAAAGCCTTATAAAATAAATGACCCAGTTTCTTCAAATAAATTTCAAGGAAAGGAAGAAGAGCCAGAAAGGGAAACCTACAGATTGAAAGTCACAAGTGACATATCAACAACTGCAGTTTACGGACCTTATTTAGATCTGGATTTTAAAAAACTGGTTGAAAAATAAACTGCAAAATAAATCAACAAACAAATATTTGGGGAAAATGAACAATGGATGGAGGTCTGATGATATTAAAGAATAACTGAATTTTTCAAGAATCATAATGGTATTGTGGTTATTTATTTATTTTAGAGAGCAAGCAAGCGCATGTGCATGGGGTTACGGGGGGTGGGGGACAGAGGCTCCATGCCCAGATGGACATAGGGCTGTATCTCACAACCCTGAGATCATGACCTGAGCTGAAATCAAGAGTCAGGCACTTACTTACCCAACTGAGCCACGCAGGTGCCCCAATACTGTGGTTATTTTTAAGACTTTTAGAATTAAAAAAAAAAAAAAAAATTATCAGTAAAATGATAGGTCTGGGATATGTGTCAAAAAAATTTGTGTAGTGGGGCACCTAGCTTGCTCAATTGGTGGACCAATGTAGCTCTTATCTCAACTCCATGTTGAGTGTAAAGCTTACTTAAAAATAAAATCTTGGGGCTAAGAATCTAAGAATATAATGTACAGTATTTCTCAGATTTACCTTTTAGGTTGGTTAATATTTTAACATAAAACTGTAAAATATCACATGGCACAAAAATAAATGGTTCTCCAATAGAGCAAAAGAGATAGTTTAGAATATTTTGCAACGAACAATCTATATTTATAACCAACAGTACAAATAAACCAGGCAATGTTTTCAAACCACTTGGTGAAGGAGTTCTTAATCTTTTTTGGGGGGTCACTGGATTCCTCTGAAAAGTAATGAAAATCAAGATCTCTTCCCTCAAAGAAGCACATATAAACAAAATACTATACGCATTTCAAGGCGGTTTACAAACTCTTCCAAAGTCAACATAATGAGAAGACTTAACATTTCTGAAATGTATTTTGGCAGCACTTCAATAATCCCTCCTAAACTACTTATATATATTACAAACATATTTCAAAAAAGAGTCTCATTTATTCATTTGCATGTCAATATCCAGACGTTCTCAGAGATCAGATCTGTGTTGCTTAAGCACTAGAAACAAAAGCTTCAGTATTTTTTGGAATGCAGAATTCTTAACCATTCTACATTCTAATACTGTATCTGTTTAGCTGCTACAAAAATGCAGCAGCTCTCCTAAACAACGTTTACTGCTTGGATAAGCACCTCATCAAAGAAAGAGAAAGGGGAAAAGTAAAAAAAGAAAATATAAATAATAGAGCATTAAAAAATCTTACAAAACTAGATGGTGAGTGAATTATTAATTTAAATTCTTTTCATTTCCAGTTTCCATGAGTTATTGTAGGTTTCACACTTACCGAACATATTTCATTAATAATTTATTTCATTAATAATTTATTTTGTACAAGGGTTCCTGCTAACCATGAGTTTATGAAATAGGGAATATACAGAAAATAAAGGACGTGTGGTAAGGGGAAAAACAAACAACTAATTATATGGTAACAGTAGATATTAACAAATATAAAAGGGAAATAATCAGATTTGTTAATATATGCAGACCTAAGAGTTTAGGAGAGACACCAAAGACCTATACTATAGTAACTGGATTATTACCAATGACTCCCGCTCTCATGAAATTGTCACTTGACAATGCTTTATTTAAAGAGAGTCAGCAATGAACAGACATTTCTGCAAAGACATCCAAATGTCCAAAAGACACATGAAAAACTACTTAACGTTACTCGGCATCAGGAAAATACACATCAAAATCTCAATGAGATACCACCTCACACCAGTCAGAATGGCTAAAATTAACAAGTCAGAAAATGACAGATGTTGACGAGGATGCAGAGAAAGGGGAGCCCTCCTATACTGTTGGTGGGAATGCACGTTGGCGTAGCCACTCTGAAAAGAGTAAGGAGGTTCCTCAAAAAGTTGAAAACAGAGCTACCCTACGACCCAGCAATTGTCCTACTGGGTATTTACCCCAAAGGTAACAAATATAGTGATCCGAAAGGGCACATGCACCTGAATGTTTATAGCAGCAATGTCCACAACAGCCAAACTATGAAAAGAGCCTAGATGTTCATCAATGAATGGATAAAGGTGATGTGGTATACATACACGATGGAATATTATGTAGCCAACAACAAAAAAAAAAATCTTTTTTGCCATTTGCAATGACATGGATGGAACTAGAGGGTATTACGCTAAGCAAAATAAGTCAGTCAGAGAAAGACAATTATAATCTCATTGATACTGAGGAATCTGAGAAACAAGACAGAGGATAATAGGGAAAGGGGAAGGGAGAATGAAACAAAATGAAACCAGAGAGGGAGACAAACTATAAAAGACTCTTACCTCAGGAAACAAACTGAGGGTTGCTGGAGTGGAGTGGGAGGAATGGGGTAGCTGGGTGATGGACACTGGGGAGGGTATGTGCTATTTTGAGTGCTGTGAATTGTGTTAAGACTGATGATCACAGACCTGTACCCCTGAAATAAATAATGCATTGTATGTTAAAATAATAATAATAATAATAGAGTCAGCAGAGGGGTGCCTGGGTGGCTCAGTTGTTAAATGTCTGCCTTTGGCTCCAGTCATGATCCCAGGGCTTTGGGATGGAGCTACGCCTTAGGCTCCCTGCTCAGCAGGGAGTCTGCTTCTCTCTGCCCCTCTTCCCCATTCTCTCACCTCCTCTCTCAAATAAATAAAATCTTATAAAAAAAAAAGATCAGCAGATTATCTACCTTGCTTAAAAAGCACATATATTATAGCTCATAATCCTAATCCAAACAATATCTTCCAGATATCCTAATCCAAACAATATCTTCTAGATATAGCAATGAGGCAAGGCAAAAACTAATGCTAATCAAGATTTACTGAGTACCTTTGCACACTAATTTTCAGAAGTTAAATAAAACCTGTTTCCCATTAACTGCATGTTTCATGGTACTTTGCAAATGATTACATTTTTAGCACAGTTGCAAAAAACAGAATTTTTCTCGAAGTCACTAACAGGACGTAAGATATTTTATTAATCTGCATGACTATTCATATTACAGATATACCCCTCCTGGTGCTTCCAACTATTTTACCTATTATCCTTACATAGATTTTATACACAATAATTCAATAAAGAAAAATAAAGATGATCTTTTTAAAAAAATTATTTATTTATTTATGAGAGAGAGAGTGAGAAAGCGAGAGCACAAGTGGGGGGAGGGGCAGAGAGAAAGGTGAGAAGCAGACTCCCCACTAAGGAGTCAGGACTCTAGGATGAAGACCTGAGCCAATGGCAGACACAACTGGCTGAGGTCCCCAGGTGCCCCTAACCTTTATTCTTTTCACAAGGTGGTAAAAAAAGATGAAAAAATACTTGTGTATAATTTAATGAATTAAGATCTTAAATTGACTTAAACAACTAAAAGCTACTTTCTTAGTTATGCTGGCCATACATTTTGTTTCAAAAGAATCAGACCAAGGGGTGCCTGGGTGGCTCTGTCAGTTTACACCTCCAACTCTTGATTCTGGCTCAGGTCATAATCTCAGGATTGTGAGACAGAGCCCCACTAGGGCTCAGGGATCAAGGTGGGTGTGGAGTGTGAAGCCCGCTTAAGAGTCTTCTCTCCCTTTGCTCCTCCCTGCTGGCTTTCTCTTAAAAAAGAAACAGACCAGGGCACCTAGGTGGCTCAGCTCTGCCTTCAGCTCAGGTCATAGTCCCAGGGTCCTGGGATGGAGCCCCGCATTGAGCTCTCTTCTGGGCAGGGTGCCTGCTTCCCCCTCTCTCTCTAACTGCTTCTCTGCCTCCTTATGATCTCTATCAAATAAATAAATAAATCTTTGGGGGGGGGGGGAGAATCAGACCAAGGTTTATAAAGAACACAGACAACCAGCATCCAACAAAAAAAAGACATAAGACCGCCTATTCATGTTGCATGTCATAACGTTCTTACTTATTAACTGTTTTCAGATAATCAAATTACCATATTTATATTATATAAATACTAATAAAGTTCTAAGCTTCTCTCAACTATGAAATGGACTTAAATGTGAAATATACCTTAGGATTTAGTGAGGATTAACCAGGATAATAATATAAACAAATTCTGTAATACCATACATGTTACCTCTGCCATCAGTTTTGAACTTTAAATGTATATATTCTTAAGATTTTATTTATTTATTTGACAAACAGGGTTCACAGGAGGCCTAAGAGGCAGGCTGTGGAGGACGGGGTGGAAGCAGGCTCCCGGAAGAGCAGAAAGCCCACCACTGGGCTTGATCTCATGACCCTGAGCTCGTGACCTGAGCTGAAGACAGAGGCTTACCAGGCTCCCTTTAAATGTATTTTAAAAATCTCAGCTTACGTACAATGAACACCTGCAGTGAACCTTGGATATGATCTCTTACCAATGTTCTTATTCACTTAATTTTTGACACTTTTTTTTTTTATTTGACTAAGATCACAAGTGGGCAGAGAGGCAAGCAGAGAGTCGGGGGGAACAGCCTGGGGCTCAATCCCAGGACCCTGAGACCATGACCCGAGCCGAAGGCAGAAGCTTAACCCACTGAGCCACCCAGGCACCCCAATTTTTGATACTTTTTTCATAAGGCATAACAAAGAATGTGTATGAACTGGATAGTGTCACATGACTGATACTCTATAAATTTTGAGAAATGAAAACAGAAGCAATCATCTTCCAAAACATGGTCTTTCCCCCGGAAATGTTTTTTTCACTTGTGCCATCATCTTTCCCCCTTGCTTTCTTTTAATTGTTTGCACCATCCAAATCATTCTCATCTTTGTACAACTAACCTATCAGAGCATACATATGTGGGGCAACTGGGTGGCTCAATTGATTAAACATCTAACTTTGGCTCGGGTCATGATCTCAGGGTCCTGGAATGGAGCCCCACATTAAGCTCCCTGCTCAGCAAGGAGTGTGCTTCTCCTTCCTCCCTCTTCCCCTCCCCCCAGCTCATATGCACTCTTCCCCTCCCCCCAGCTCATATGCACGCTCCCCCATCAAATGAAGAAAATCTTACACACACACACACAATTTTGATTTCCAGAGTCCCCATCGTATGGAACATCTCTCATCTCATTAGTGGTGGGTAGGACTCTGTGGGTGGCCCAGTTGGTTAAGCAGCTGCCTTCAGCTCAGATTATGATCCTCCTGGGATGGAGCCCTGTGTGAGGCTCCCTGATGGGTGGAGAGACTGCTTGAGACTGCTTCTCCCTCTCCCTCTACCTGCAGCTTTGCCTACTTGTTCTCTCTGTCAAATAAATAAATGAAATCTTTTAAAAAAAAGAAAGAAAGAAAGAAATTAGTGGTGGGTATTTTAAGTGTTCCTGCAAATTCTTGATCAATTTATTAACATGATGTTCCTTAACATGACATCAGACCTAATAGCAGGTTATAGGTGTCTCTGGGCTCTCATATTTGACTCTGAGTATTAATCTAGGTAAAAATATTTAAAACTGCATCATTAATGATATGCTGCAATGCAGTCAAATAAAAAAAATAAGTAAAGTAAAACCTATGAAGTCAATGAAATGAATATTCTGAAAAATACCCCTATAGATAGTTTAAATCCATGAGATTACCTAGGACAACAAAGTACTTCCTCAGAGTAACTTCATTTCCTGAATTCAATCTTTGATTTCCTCACTTTTCCATCTACAGATAGAAGTTTCTAGAGTTCTGAAGTCACTTTCTAATAAAAATAAAGATAGCAAATTACCCAAACTATTAATTTTCCTTTGCAATATCCTGTGTTCTGTGTAAACGATTAAGTATGAGAAAAGTTTTCTCCCATGCCCACAATTTGAAAATGTTAGATCACTGTAAGTTTTTAATCAAATACCTAGGCTTTAATGTATACTTGTTCTTACTCTCCTCCAGCTTGGAGGTCCACGATTCACTGGGACTTGCTGTTGGTAGGCAGTAACAAGAATAAAAAAGACTAGATTGATCCATTAGAGATAGACTAAGCTCAGGCACAGTTCCCTGAAAAAATAAAATTCTTCCAACAGCTACACCATTTCCTCATTTCCTATTAGTTATAGCCAACATCTCATTCAAATCAATATTTGGGTACATATAAAAATATTTGGCATTTTTCAATGAACTTTGAAAGTTCATTGCAAGGATTAAGGATGCCAAGGATTAAGATACCATTTTTTCAGAGAATTATTCTTAACCAATCTTAAGTCTAGTAACTCTAATATTAAAGGCAAGTGTTGTGGGGTGCCTGGGTGGCTCAGTGGGTTAAAGCCTCTGCCTTCGGCTCAGGTCGTGGGATGGAGCCCTGTGTCCGGCTCTCTGCTCAGTGGGGAGGCTGCTTCTTCCCCTCTCTCTGCCTGACTGCCTGCTTGTGATCTCTGTCAAATAAATAAATAAAATATTTTTAAAATAAATAAAGGCAAGTGTTGTAAATAGATGCTCCTTAACTAGATTATGAATCTGAAGAAACAATGCAGAACGTTTTTGGGCTTTGAAACTGAACAGACATAGATTCCAAGTGACACAATATAAATATCTAGATGTCCACTTTTTCTTTTAGAATCAATCTTTTTTGCTTTGTCTTTTGCCTATCACTGGAACTATGCTATGAGATGGTTTCTATTATGCCTCCAGTGATGGTTAATTCATGTGTCAACCTGGCCAGGACACAGTAGCCAGATTTTTTTTTTTTTTTTAGTAGCCGGATATTTTGTCAAACACTTGTTTAGATGTTGCTATAAAGATATTTTTTAGATGAGGTTAACATTTAAATCAGTTGACAGTGAGTAAAGCAGATTACCCCCAACCCCATACCCCAAAATGTAGATGGGTTTCTGGCAATCAACTGATGGACATGAAAGAAAAGACTTACACAAACCCTGAGGAAGAGGGAATTTTGACAGCCGCATGCCTTTGGACTCCAGCTGCAACTCAACTCTTCCCTGGATCTCCATCCAGGCAGTCTACCCTGTAAATTCTGGACTTGCCAACTTTACAATGATGTGAATCAATTACTTAAAATCTAACCCACAAACCCCTAAGTGACAGAGAGAGAGAGACTGTACTTTCTAAAAATATATACATACATTCATTGGTTCTGTTTCTCTGTAGAACTCTAATATACCCCATACCTTCAATTCTGTTATAATAATATAGCAGCCTTTATTATTATAGTCTTCACGCCTCATAGCGCTTAAAACGCTACTCCCTGGATACCCTCCAGGCAAATTAATGCCTTCAAGGGTTATCAAATATAAAAAACTGCTTCCGGGGCACCTGGGTGGCTCAGTCGTTAGGCAGGGTCGTGATCTCAGGGTCCTGGGATCAAGCCCCGTGTAGGGCTCACTGCTCCGCAGGGAGACTGCTTCTCCCTCTTCCACTCCCTCTGCTGTGTTCCCTCTCTCACTGTGTCTCTCTCTGTCAAATAAATAAAATAAAATCTTACAAAAAAAAAAAAAAAATAAAACGCACAAAACTGCTTCCAACCTACAACAAACAAGAAAGAGAACCTCAACAAAGGCTACTAACATGCAAAACAGGTAACTAAGAACTCACCCTACCCATTCTGTTTTCACCACTCTCTCCACGAAGTTTCTGATATTCAATACTATTACAATTTATAAACACCATCTCATTACTACTGATCTTTCCTCTCTTCCTATTTTTTTCTCCTTGTTTCTTGGCCTGCCTACCTCATCATTTCTTTGCTCTCCCTTTACACAGACATTAATCAACGTGCATCCACACAATCCCATGGCACACCCATCAAGCACATGTCATCCCAGCAGTGCTTACTTGATGGGTGCTCAAATACTCCCTCTTCATTGATTAAAAAATAAAGTTTCCTCCTCTTCTTTGTTTTTTTTTTTTTTTTTTTAATTTTTAAAGATTTTATTTATTTATTTGACAGAGAGAAATCACAAGTAGACAGAGAGGCAGGCAGAGAGAGAGAGGAGGAAGCAGGCTCCCTGCTGAGCAGAGAGCCTGATGCGGGACTTGATCCCAGGACCCTGAGATCATGACCTGAACCGAAGGCAGCGGCTTAACCCACTGAGCCACCCAGGTGCCCTCCTCCTCTTCTTTGACTTAAGGCATGCGCCATCTTATTTTAACATTTTATTTATTTTTTGAGAGAGAGACAGTGAGAGAGGAAACACAAGCAGAGGGGAGTAGGAGAGGGAGAAGCAGACTCCCTGCTGATCAGGAACCAATGTGGGGCTTAATGCCAGGACCCTGAGATCATGACCCCAACTGAAGGCAGATGCTTAACCGACTCAGCCACCCAGACACCCCAAACATTTCTTATGAGGGCACCTGGGTGGCTCAGTTGGTTAAGCAACTGCCTTTCGCTCAGGTAATGATCCCAGGGTCCTGGGGTCGGACCCTGTGTCAGGCTCCATACTCAGCAGGGAGCCTGCTTCTCCCTCTCCCTCTGCCTGCTACTCTGCCTGCTTGTGTTCCCTCTCTCTGTCAATAAATAAAATAAAATAAAATAAAACTAGCCAGTATGATTTTAGAGATTGTGGGCCATTTCTTTTCTTGTAAATTTACTGCAGTGTCAAAACACAGTAAAATGGGGGCGCCTGGGTGGCTCAGTGGATTAAGCTGCTGCCTTTGGCTCAGGTCATGATCTCAGTGTCCTGGGATCGAGCCCTGCATCGGGCTCTCTGCTCAGCAGGGAGTCTGCTTCCCCTTCTCTCTCTGCCTGACTCTGCCTACTTGTGATCTCTCTCTGTCAAATAAATAAATAAAATCTAAAAAAAACAAAACAAAACAAAAAACTGTCTATAAAAAAAAAACACAGTAAAATGAACACAAAAGGGAAAGATCTATTTTATGATAATTTTACATACAGCCTGATAAGAACACTGACAAAACAAAATGGTTCCAAATATAAACTATTCCTTCCAAAAATGTAATTTCCTGTATGTTGTGTTTTACTTTCTCAAATTCATTATTTCCAGATTCTCTGGGATTCCATGATGCCAAATAAATATAAAAATGAAGAATATTAAATTATACTGATTGCTCTCTAATTTAACTTTCAATTTAGACTCTATCATACTACTGACACCAAAAGAAAATGAATTCAACAACTGATGTCACTGACCTTTGCAAGTTTAAATTCATTTAGGCAATGATTCGTTAGGTTGAAAAACAGCTATGGGAAATAGAACAGTGAATGCCACACGTGTATTTTTGTCAAATCGGAGTCCTTAAACTACCTGGAGAAAGAAATAACCAGGTGTACCTTAGAACCACCTGAGGAACTTCTGAAGATAATGATGGTAAAGCACCTTATCCTCAGAGATTCTTAGGAGGCATCTGAATTTTAGTCTCCAAGTGATTTTGATGCACATCCTCAGTAGAAAACCATACCCTCAACAGTATAAACTACAGCCAGTCCTGAAGGGTCAAAAGCAAAATTATAACTATTTCATTAAGAAACCATCAGTGTCAGAAAATGGTATCTGGGCTTCAAGGTCAAAAAATCAAATTACAAGGCCAAATTACTCAGATTACAATGGTAATTCCAACTGCCACTCAAATTCAAAAATATACTTACAAGACTCCTCAGATATACCTTGAAGAGATACTAACAGGAAAAAAAGGCCAATCCAACATTTTGAAATACGTAGTTTTCATTACAGTAAAGCTTTTATTAAGATTTTTAAAAAAGATTTTATTCATTTTAAGAATGTGTGTGTGCACATGTGTGCAAACACACAAGCAGAGGGAAGGGCAGAGGGAGAGAGAAAATCCCAAACAGACTCCATGCCAAGTGCAGAGGTAGAAAGACATGGGGGTTGATCTCACAACCCTGAGATCATGACCAGAGTGGAAACAAGAAGTCAGAGGCTTAACCAGTTAAAGCAACCCAGACAGCCCCCATTAAAGATTTTTTTAAAGATTTTATTTATTTATTTGACAGACAGAGATCATAAGTCGGCAGAGAAGCAGGCTGAGAAAGAGGGGGAAGCAGGCTCCCTGCTGAGCAGAGAGCCCGATATGGGGCTTGATCCCAGGACCCCGAGATCATGACCTGAACTGAAGGCAAAGGCTTAACCCACTGAGCCACCCAGGTGCCCCCATTAAAGATTTTTAAAAAATACTTCAAGAAGGGGCTCCTGGGTGGCTCAGTCTGTTAAGAACATGCCTTCGGGTAATGATCTTAAGGTTTGGGGATCGGCCCCTCATCTGGCCCCTGACTCAGCAGGGGAGTCTGCTTCTTCCTCTGCCCCTCCCTTTGCTTATTCACTCTTTTGCTTACTCCACCTCTCAAATAAATAAATAAAATCTTAAAAAAAAAAATACTTCAAGATGAAAATACAGCTGGCTTCTTGATTATATAACTAAGTCTTCCTGGTATATTGTAACAGACAACATTCTTTTGCATCTATATTAACTTTTTTACCTTTTATTCTGATTGTGTCTTCTCCCCTATTTATCTAGATCAGGGGAGAGCAAACTTTATGTAAAGAGCCAGAAAGTATTTTAGGTTGTGCCAACCTCACAGTTTCTATAGCAAGAAAATAATAAATAGTATGTAAAGCCATTTGCAATGACATGAATGGAGCTAGAGATGCTATTTGTCGTTCTCTGACTTACTTTGCTTATCATAATACTCTCTAAGTGAAGTAAGTCAGAAAAAGACAAGTACCATGATTTCATGCATATGTGGAATTTAAGAAGCAAAACAAACAAGTTAAGAAGGAAAGGGGGGGGGCAAACCAAGAAGCAGACTCTTAACTACAGAGAACAGAACATTGAAGGACAGTGTGTGGGGGGATGCGTTATATAGGTGATGGGGATTAAGGAGTATACTTGTGATGAGATAGGGTGATGTATGTAAGTGATGAATCACTATACTGTACACCTGAAACTAATATTACACTGCATATTAACCAGAATTTAAATAAAAACTTAAAAAAAGATGAGGGGCTGGGGTGCCTGGGTGGCTCAGTGGGTTAAGCTGCTGCCTTCGGCTCGGGTCATGATCTCAGGGTCCTGGGATCAAGTCCCGCATCGGGCTCTCTGCTCAGCGGGGAGCCTGCTTCCTCCTCTCTCTCTGCCTGCCTCTCTGCCTACTTGTGATCTGTCAAATAAATAAATAAAATCTTTAAAAAAAACAAAAAAAAAGATGAGGGGCACCTGAGTGGCCTAATGAGTTAAGCATCTGACTCTTGATTTTAGCTCAGGTCATGATCTCAGGGAAGTGAGATGGAGCCCCACATCAGGCTCCAAGCTCAGTGTGGAAGCCTGCTTGGGAGTCTCTTTCCCTATCCCTCTGTCCCAACCCCCCTCTTTTCCCTCCTGCTCTGCCCACGACCTTGTGCTCTCACTCTCTCTCAAAACAAAACAAAACAAAACAAAAAACAGTAAGGAACGGTAAAGGAACAGGTGTATCTCTGTTTCTTTTTTCTTTTTTTAAAAAGATTTTATTAATTTATTTGACAGAGAGAGATCACAGTAGACAGAGAGGCAGGCAGAGAGAGAGAGAGGGAAGCAGGCTCCCTGCTGAGCAGAGAGCCCGATGCGGGACTTGATCCCAGGACCCTGAGATCATGACCTGAGCCGAAGGCAGCGGCTTAACCCACTGAGCCACCCAGGCGCCCTGTATCTCTGTTTCAATTAAACTTTATGGACACTGAACTTTGAATTTCATGCAATCATTTTTTAAAACAAATTGGTAATTTATAAAATTAACATATTTTTTTTTTACAAAATAAAAGTATACAGAATATTCTTTTGCTTTTTTCAACCACTAAAAACTGTAAAAATCATGCTTAGCTCACAGGTTGTACAAAAACAAGTAGCAGGCAAGATCTGGTTTGCCAGCCATAGTTTTGAAATCCTCTTAATCAAACAAATGAAGTTAACTGATACAGGCCACTTTTACTAATAGTACCTATTTCACAGAACTGAGTTGATTACATATAAATGCTTACAACAGTGCCCAGTACACTAGAAATGCTGTATGATTTTATACACACACACACACACACACACCTTATCTTCTCTACTTTAATATCCCCTATTAGCCTATAACACTGAAATGTTTTGTAAAAATCGTTTTTGTTTTTTTTTTTTTTAATCAGAGAGAGAGAGAGCGAGCGAGAGCGAGCACAGGCAGACAGAGTAGAAGGCAGAGTCAGAGGGAGAAGCAGGCTCCCCGCGGAGCAAGGAGCCCGATGCGGGACTCGATCCCAGGACGCTGGGATCATGACCTGAGCCGAAGGCAGCTGCTTAACCAACTGAGCCACCCAGGCGTCCCAGTAAAAATCGGTTTTAAAAGGGAAAATCCTTCACTGTTGAGGGAGAGAAAGTCTTCAATAATTCACTAGTTATTCCTTGAAACTGACTTTCTAGCTCTCCTTCCCAAAAATCTAAAGTAAATATCTACCTGCAATTTATCAATAGCAGTAGTCCCATTAAGCAAAACAAAACGAAGCCCCAAAAAGCAAAACAAAACAAAACATCTTACCTATCTACTAAGACGTCAGAGGAGGACATAAAGATTCCTAATTTCCAACATACTAATGTAATTGTATTTAGGAAGGACTTGCCTGTCAATACACCATTACATGATAACCAAGGCACAGCTTACAAATTAAGGTTTAGAGTACTTTTTTCCTTTAGTTAATCAATGTAATTAGCCAAAGAAAGTTAGTGATTCTTATCCTGGCCTGGTCCAGACTAATACTAAAAATGTGAGTCAAAGAATGTAAGGAAAAGCTACCTAGAACACAGGTGAGGCTGTTATCTCCAGAAAGGTATAATGAGGCAGCATTCCATATGTCCCAAGTCTTCATTACTAAAATGTTTTATCATGGGTATACTCCCCTTACCATGTTTTGCAATTTTCCTTTCCCCTTCAAGATTCAGCCTGAAAGCAGTCTATCACTACCTCTGTGAAGCCCACCCTGGCTAGGCTATTCTCCTTGGCAGAGGTAGGTTCCCTCTTTTTAGTCTCACTGTTATCATGCACATATAATCCTAATAACCATTTACTGCCATTACATGCTAGGCTTCTTTTTCTTCTTCTTCTTTTTTTTTTAAACACACACACACACACACACACACACACACACACATTTTTAAAGATTTTTTTTTTAAGATTTTATTTATTTATTTCACAGATCACAAGTAGGTAGAGAGACAGGCAGAGAGAGAAAGGGGAAAGCAGGCTCCCTGCTCAGCAGAGAGCCCTATGCAGGGCTCAATCCCACGACCCTTGGGATCATGACCTGAGCCAAAGGCAGAGACTTAGCACACTAAGCCATCCAGGCCGCCCTAAAAAGATTTTTTTAAATTCATTTTATTCATTTTTAAACACACACATTTTTTAAAACACATTTTTTATAGAGATACAGTGAGAGAGAGAACACAAGCAGGGCAAGTGGGAGAGGGAAAACAGGCTTCCCAAGGAGCAGGAAGCCCGATTTGGGGCATGATCCCAGAGTTCTGGGATCTGAGCTGAAGGCAGGCGCTCAACAACTGAGCCACACAGGTGCCCTTATGCTTGGCTTCTTTAATGCAATGTTTAATTCTCACAACACCCGCAAAAAAACGAATATTCTCATTTAACATGATGAAGAAGATGAAGAAGTCAAGGTCAAACAGCTGGATACTGGGAGAGCCAGGATTCAAACCAGGTTTGCTTTCGACTCCCACACCAATGGTTTCAAACAGCAGGAATGTGAACAGAAAGGAGGCCAAGCAGGCAAGACTCTCTTTTTATCCACTTAACATATCAAGTTTCTGCATACGAGTTTTTCAGGAAAAATTTCCACTTTTTTTTTTTTTTTTTAAAGTTTCCACTCTTAAGATAAATTTGAGGAGCACCTGAGTGGCTCAGTCTGACTCTTGATTTCAGTTCAGGTCATGACCTCGGGGGTCCTGGGATTGAGCCCTGCATCCTGATCCATGCTCAGCAGGGAGTCTGCTTCTCCCTTTCTCTCTGCCCCCTCCGCACTGCCTTCACATGTGTCCTCTCTCTCAAATAAATAAATCTTCAAAATATAGAGATAAATTTTAAAAATCACTAATACTACATTGTGCTGCACATTCTTTGCAAGTAACTATAAACATGCCATCTCTAGTACCACACTAACCTCCTTAGGGGCAAACACTGAACTGAATTTCTTTGCCTCCAGAACCAGGCATAGGGTCTTGGCACTCAACAAATGTTTGTAGGGAATCAAGCTTTCATAGCAAAACTCTCCAAATTAATTACCTATACTCCCACAGTTACAAACAATTATAAAATAATTTATAATTGCATGGCAATTTATACTCAATGAAATTCTTTCGTGTCTATGTGTGCGTGTTATATGGATATATAATCTTAAAAAGAGAAACCAAATTGAACTTTTTAAAATGTTTCCCAAGGGCTCAGTTGGTTAAGCAACTGCCTTTGGCTCAGGTGATGATCCTGGATTCCCAGGATCAAGTCCCGCATTGGGCTCCCAGCTTCAAGGGGAGTCTGTTTCTCCCTCTGGCCTTCTCCCCTCTCATGCTCTCTCTCTCTCAAATAAATAAATAAAATCTTTTTTTAAAAAATTAAAAAAAAAATTTAAAAAATAAAACATTTTCCAAAATGGCACATTTATTCAATATTCAAGGCTTTATTTTAATAAAGCATCAATTATCTGCCAACTGCCAAACAGTATTGGCAGAAGTTACCGGATTTTATTTTCATTGCCATACCAAAATACTATTGGGGTTAAACCATATTAAACTGCCAATATTACACAGGTTGAACCTAATACTTATCAATGCTATTTAAAGAGCACAAGAAAAATTCTCAGCAGCTAGCATAAACACCAGAACTTGAGGGATTTATTTACAGTTTTAACAAAAAAATTAGGCAAAGGAACTCCCTCCTCTGTGATTTCATACTTGTTTGTATATACATACACAATTTAACAATTCTCACAATACGCTGCAATTATCTGCCTTGATATCTCAACAACACTCCTCCAAATCCTCCAACCTTGACATATTCCTTCTTCTATCTCCATCAAATATCACGATAATTCTTTTAAAAAAGAAAAAAATCATGGTAATTAACACAAAATTGGTACTTAGTTAAGTGCTTCTAAATGACCTCTACAGGTATCATAGTAAAACTGAGATAAAAATCCACTATGTTGGGGCGCCTGGGTGGCTCAGTGGGTTAAGCCGCTGCCTTCGGCTCAGGTCATGATCTCAGGGTCCTGGGATCGAGTCCCACATCGGGCTCTCTGCTCAGCAGGGAGCCTGCTTCCCTCTCTCTCTCTGCCTGCCTCTCTGTGTACTGTGATCTCTCTCTGTCAAATAAATAAATAAAATCTTAAAAAAAAAAAAAAAAAATCCACTATGTCCTCAGAACTAAAGATGCACTGCATCACTTTACACTCATCTCTTAAAATTCAAAAAAAAATTCAAATTCTGAAAAGTAGGCAAAAATCAAAGCCCAGTTCCCTGGGGCTGGTTTCGATATAATTTTCTTTCTTTTATTTTTTAAGATTTTTATTTATTTATTGACAGACAGAGACCACAAGAAGGCAGAGAGGCAGGCAGAGAGAGGAAGGGAAGCAGGCTCCCTGCCGAGCAGCAAGCCTGATGTGGGGCTCAATCTCAGGGCCCTGGGATCATGACCCGAGCAGAAGGCAGAGGCTTTAACCCACTGAGCCTCCCAGGCGCCCCTATAATTTTTTTCTTCTTAAAGGCTGAACACTGGGGCACCTGGGTGGCTCAGTGGGTTAAGCCGCTGCCTTCGGTTCAGGTCGTGATCTCAGGGTCCTGGGATCGAGTCCCGAATCGGGCTCTCTGCTCAGCAGGGAGCCTGCTTCCCTCTCTCTCTCTCTACCTGCCTCTCTACTTGTAACCTCTCTCTGTCAAATGAATAAATAAAATCTTAAAAAAAAAAAAAAAGGCTAAACACTGATTATACTACAAACTTAAAATTGAAGACCTTTTTACATTCTAACATGCATATTACTTTTCTGGTTTCTGCTTACAAATATTACATTTTTGGGCGACAGTTAGACAAACATAGCTGTAAAAGCCCTCTAAGCCTGATGTTTTAAGTTAAAACTAAGTCACACACATAAAAATCCAATGCCATAACCAAGAAAAAGTTTTCTAACGCTTTCCAATCACATAATATAATACTATTCTTTCTTTTCTTTTTTTAAGATTTTATTTATTTATTTGCGAGAAGAGAGAGAGCAAGAATAGAGGAGAGGGAGAAGCAGAGAAGCCTGATGTGGGACTCAATCCATGGACCCTGGGATCATGACCCCAACCAAAGGCAGACACTTTAACCGACTGAGCCACCCAAATGCCCCGAAGATACCTTTATTTTTAAAGCTAAGGTTTGGTGAATACAAATGAAGATAGCCCATTATAACAATGCAGGTATCACTACAATTCTTTTTTTTTTTTTTTTTAAAGATTTTATTTATTTGCCAGAGAGAGAGAAAGAGAGTACACACAAGCAGGCAGAGAGGCAGGCAGAGGCAGGGAGAAAAGCAGGTTCCCTGCCAAGCAAGGAGCCCAATTCGGAACTTGATCCCAGGACTTTGGGATCATGACCCGAGCCGAAGGCAGCGACTTAACCAACTGAGCCACCCAGGCATCCCTATCACTACAATTCTTAAGCAATGGAGTAATGTTCTAAAGTTGGTATTTCATGGTGACTGTTTTGGAGAAAATACATAGGAGATATTAAAACAAGGGAAATTTGGAAGTAGAAGACTGGGATGGAGCAAAGGGAATGATTTGAAAAAGGAGCTTTTATGGTCAAACTGCAATTAAGCAAAAGTGGATTTTTTTTTTTTTTGGACACAGACCACTACTGCTCTTGGTCTTGAGGATGACATTCTCTAGTCCTAAATACAGATCCCTTATTTACATCCAAGGACAACTGTCAAGGTATTATGACAACACAGTTGGAAAACCTGCAGTGTCTTTCAACTGAACTGATTTCTTCTAGTTTACTATTATCCACTGCAGTGTTTGCCTCCACTAAAACAGATAATTGAGAACTATATTCTTGGTGTTTCTTACTGAGGATCTTCTAGGTACCCAATATTCAAACCCAACAATACAGATCTGTGTACCATGTAGCTCAGTGCACAGGAAAGCTACCTATGACATAAAAGCAATGTTAAGAAATAGTTCCTGTCCATAAAAAACTTATATATGTTGAATATAACTGGAAGATGTGAGCTATACATATCCTTTCATTCATTCATTGATTATTATGCTAGGCTCTGTGCTACCAGGTTTTAAGATTAAAGATGATTAAAATGCAATCAAACCCTAAATTAATGTACAATCTAGTTTAAAACTAAGGTGGGAAGCAGGGAACAGGAAAGAAGGTAATAATGAGACTATAAAGTGAGCTGAAGACTAAGTCAGCTTTACAAACTAAAAAATTTTAAAAACTGAAGTGATTAGAAAATTTTTGAGGAAGGTTTTGGAAGAAGGGAAAATCTTATGTTGAATAAAACATGACAAGAAAGTTTCCAAATTCAAAATTATTTGAAGCAGCTGGAAAATACAGTATTGCTAAGAAGTTGAGGCTAAAGACGGCAAACTAAGAAATATAAGAGTCATCAAAAAATAGGTTTCGACTCCGAATTAAAAAGATTTATAGTTCTAGTTTGGATGAAGAAAAAAAAAATCTTATTTTTAAGGGGCAGAGCCATATATGTTTCTTGAGGGTAGAGAACATATCTATTACAGACATAAATAAAAAACAGTACCAGTACCTCCTTACATTTAATCTGTGCTACAAATTATCATGAATCCTGATCTATAGGAATGGTCTTCTGCTGAAGCAAGTTCTAGCAACATAAGATAGGGCTGTGGCCCTTTTTTCTTTTAAGTCTATTTCTTAATGATTTTACTATCTAGGGATACTCTGGAAAAATAATGATCTGTGTACCTTCAAAGAAGAGAGTCATGTAGCAGATTTAAATTTTTTTCTAAGAGGAATCTTCTACTAGCACTCGCACAAATTCCGAGTACACTAGGTTTTCACAAAAATATTTAAATCCTACATATAAATGGTCTGTATTTCATGTGCAGAACATCTGCACTTTAGATACTTGCCAAAGAGATCAGTATCAGGGGCGCGTGGGCGGCTCAGCGGGTTGGGCCTCTGCCTTTGGCTCAGGTCGTGATCTGAGGGTCCTGGGATCAAGCCTCGCATCAGGCTCTCTGCTCAGCAGGGAGCCTGCTTCCCTCTCTCTCTCTTTCCTCCTACCCCCTGCCTACTTCTGATCTCTCTGTGTCAAATAAATAAATAAAATATTAAAAAAAAAAGAGATATCAATATCAATATGTATGGAAAACTTGGTTGAAAGAAATTATATCCCTTGGTCAGACAACAAAGGGCAATCTACATACTTTTTCAGACAGCCTCTCCCATGACATGGTCGATCTTTCCATATTAAGTGTCATTAAATACTAGACATCCATCTAACGTAGAGATATTGATGAGGGTAATGACAATAGTACATAATCCCCGTTATGAAGACCTCCATGAAAAATTCTACTCTGATAGTGGTTACTTATCTTTCTGAATTAACTAGTTTACTTTTATCATAAGAACATTGTGAAAATAATGTAACAGGTTTTTTATTCTGATAGCTCATAAAAAGCTAAGAGTTAAATTTGTACTCTGCCGGGCGCCTGGGTGGCTCAGTGGGTTAAGCCGCTGCCTTCGGCTCGGGTCATGATCTCAGGGTCCTGAGATCGAGTCCCAAATCAGGCTCTCTGCTCAGCAGGGAGCCTGCTTCCTCCTCTCTCTCTCTCTGCCTGCCTCTCCGCCTACTTGTGATCTCTCTCTGTCAAATAAATAAATAAAATCGTTAAAAAAAAAAAAAATTTGTACTCTGCCTGTAGCAAGTACACTGTGATATACCTTTTTGGCCTAGATTCTGATTACATTTTATCCTTACCCTTTATTTGTTTCTTCTTTCTCTTTGCTTTTTTTTTTTTTTGATTTGCCAAATTTGCTTTTTTTTTTTTTAAAGATTTTATTTATTTACTTGAGAGAGAGACAGTGAGAGAGAGCATGAACGAGGAGAAGGTCAGAGAAGCAGACTCCCCATGGAGCTGGGAGTCCGATGCGGGACTCGATCCCGGAACTCCAGGATCATGACTTGAGCCGAAGGCAGTCGTCCAACCAACTGAGCCACCCAGGCGTCCCAAATTTGCTCCTTTTTTAAGGTAGCCACTCATGGATTTGAACAATAACATACAGCACTTTGCTGAAATGAGTATTTTTTTAAATTTAGAGATTCTATTTATTCATTTGAGACAGAGAGAGAGAGAGAGAGCATGAGCAGTGGGAGAAGGAGAGGGAGAAGCAGACTCCCTGCTGAGCCGGGGGCCCGATGTGGGACTCAAACCCAGGACCCTGGGATCACGACCTGAGTTAAAGGCAGATGCTTAACCATCTGAGCCACCCAGGTACCTGAAATGAGTATATTCTAGGTACATTTTTCATAGGCTGATTTCTGGTCAGCTTGAAGCACTCCATTCCAAGACAAGAGAAATCTTTCTCTTCACTTTTTTTTTTTTTTTTTAAAGATTTTATTTATTTATCAGAGAGAGAGAGGGAGAGAGCGAGCACAGGCAGACAGAATGGCAGGCAGAGGCAGAGGGAGAAGCAGGCTCCCCGCTGAGCAAGGAGCCCGATGTGGGACTCGATCCCAGGACGCTGGGATCATGACCTGAGCCGAAGGCAGCTGCTTAACCAACTGAGCCACCCAGGCGTCCCTCTCTTCACTTTTTGAAGACTTTATTAATTTGACAAAGAAATAGAGAGAGCCAGAGAGCCAAGCAGGAGGAATGGCAGAGGGAGAGGGAGAAGCAGACTTACTGCTGAGTGGGGCAGCGGGGGTATAGGGTGTGCCTTCCATCCCAGGCTGAGATCAGAACCTGAGCCAAAAGCAGATGCTCAACCCATTGAGCCACCAAGGCACCCCTTTCTCTTCATTTTTAATCTATGGTATTTTATAGTGTGTGTATCTTTATAAACTGCCTTAAATAAAGGGTTACAAATCAAATTTAGAGACTAGAGAGGTAAAACTGTGAATCACCAAGAAAAGAGACAACAGTGACAGAACTGGGTTTTTTTGGTTTTTTAAGATTTTATTTATTTATTTGACAGAGAGATCACAAGTAGGCAGAAAGGCAGGCGGTGGCGGGGGGGGGGGGGCAGGCTGGGCAGAGAGCCTGATGTGGGGCTTGATCCCAGGACTCTGAGATTATGACCTGAGCCGAAGGCAGAGGCTTAACCCACTGAGCCACCCAGGCGCCCCAAGGTTTTGTTTTTTGTTTTCTTTTTAAAAAATATTTATTTATTTGACAGAGATCACAAGTAGGCAGAGAGGCAGGCAGAGAGAGAGGAGGAAGCAGGCTCCCGGTGGAGCAGAAAGCCCAACGTGGGGCTTGATCCCAGGACCCCGGGATCATGACCCGAGCCGAAGGCAGAGGGGCTTTAACCCACTGAGCCACCCAGGCGCCCTGTTTTGTTTTTTTTTTTAATAAAGATTTTAGAGTCAGACACTCACCAGGCTAAGCCAACCAGGCACCCCTAGAACGTGGTTTTTAATAGAAGTTCAATTAAAAATAAAATGATCAGAAAAACCAAAACTGCAAGCTAAACCCTGAACTACCTGGGGCACCTGGCTGGTTCCATCAGTGGCGCATGCTAGAGTGTACAGCGTTGTGGGTTAGATCCCTATGCTGGGTGTAGAGATAACGTAAAAACAAACAAACAGGGCGCCTGGGTGGCTCAGTAGGTTAAAGCCTCTGCCTTCAGCTCAAGTCATGGTCCCAGGGTCCTGGGATCAAACCCCCACATTGGGCTCTTTGCTCAGCAGGAGCCTGCTTCCCCCTCCTCTCTCTGCGTGCCTCTCTGCCTACTTGTGATCTCTGACTAATAAATAAATAAAATCTTAAAAAAAAAAAAACCTAAAAAAAAGAAAAAGAAAACCCTGGACCATCCACCACTTGCAGTCTCTGGATAAGGTACTTAATAGATACACAGTGCTTGATAAAAGTGGGATGGTTAAGGAGATAATACCAGTTTTCAACCCCTCTGCTTAAAACCTTTCTAGAACAAGGGTATATGTAAAGCTTTAAAAAAAAAAAAAAAAAAAAAAAGGTGGGGCGCCTGGGTGGCTCAGTGGGTTGGGCCTCTGCCTTCCGGCTGGGGCTGAGTCATGATCTCAGGGTCCTGGGATGAAGCCCCGCCATCTGGCTCTCTGCTCAGCAGGGAGCCTGCTTCCCTCTCTCTCTCTGGCTGCCTCTCTGCCTACTTATGATGTCTGTCAAATGAATAGATAAATCTTAAAAAAAAAAAAAAAAAAAGATGAATATCTTGCATCACAAACTTCATGAATTACAAACTGTCTTAGTATCTTTTTGATCTTCAACTGCACTGTGTCCTCACAACTACTTACACAAAAATGCAGAGATCACACACACAGAGAACAATGCAGGTAATATAAATGAGCAAAGCAGGCAAGGTTGTAATCTTTCCATACTAGACTCATTTTGTTTGCATATTAATTATACTACAGTATTCTTCACTTCCAGAGAAATATACTCTGTTCCACTTTTGCTAGCTACTGCAGTCACCCAACTATACTTTTTTCCATTTCTTACAGAAACATCAACAAAGAAGTATTTCTTCACTATAAAAAAAAACAGTGCAAAGGCAATAATAAATAGTAATGAAGTGGTAGGAACTTGTTTCACTGGTGAGCTCATCCCCATCTATAGGAGGACAGCTGCAACTCCACTTGGGCCAATTGTTGCCATGGGAACATGTGAGCCTCATAGTTCCAAGAGCTCGTAATTTTTCAGGATAATCCAAAAATGGAGACTTTATGCAAAACAGCTAATTTTTAAATGTTGACTAAAAAGAATTCTTTTAACAATGCAATACAAAGAGAAATGCAATTATAGAGATTTGGTTCTGCTTAAAGGCTGCCTACCAGTGTGTAAACCCTAGCACAGTACTGGATTAATATGGGTTTTTGTGGGGAGATTTTTTGTTTGTTTTTTTAAAGATTTTTAAAATTTATTTGACAGAGAGAAATCACAAGCAAGCAGAGAGGCAGGCAGAGTGGGGGGGGCAGGCTCCCCACTGAGCAGAAAGCCTAATACGGGGCTCCATCCAGGACCCTGGGATCATGACCTGAGCCAAAGGCAGAGGCTTAACCCATTGAGCCACCCAGGCGCCCTGTAAGCACTTTTTTTTTTTAAAGATTCCATTCATCTATTTGAGATAAAAAGAGAGAGAGACACAAGCAGACTCCCCGATGACTGGGAGCCTAACGTGGGGGATTGATCGCAGGACACCAAGATCACAACCCAGCCAAAGTCTGACGCTTAACTGACTGAGCCACCCAGGTGCCCTTTAAGCATTATTTTTTGTTTTCTTTTGTTTAAAGACTTTATTTACTTGAGAGAAAGCACAGAGGAGGGGGAGGGACAAAGGGAGAGAGAGAAGAAGGTTCCCTGCTGAGCAGGGAGCCCCATGAGGGGCTGGATCCCAGGAGACGCTTAACCTTAATGAAAGGAGCCACCCAGGTGCCCCCTCTTTAAGCATTCTTACACACAGTTTATAATTGTATAAACTATGTATGTATGTATGTATGTATGTATGTATTATACATATATACTTTACTGTTGTAGTACAAACTTTAAGAGGAATTTTATTTCCCAGTGAGGGGAAAGGGATTAGAGGTATAAAAGCAACATCAACTATAATAACGGGTATTTCTTGAACTAAAGCAAATATAACAAAATGTTAACACCTCTCAATTCTGATAATAGTTTACATGGATTTTTTTTTCATTACTCAAAGTACTTTTCCTGCATGTGGTTTTTTTTTTTTTTTAAGATTTTTATTTATTTGGAAGGCAGCTATGCTCACCACTATACCACCAACGCAAGACTTTTCTTTATTTGATAGACAGAGTCACAAGTAGGAAGAGAGGCAGGCAGAGAGAGAGGAGGAAGCAGGCTTCCCGCTGAGCAGAGAGCCCGATATGGGGCTCGATCCCAGGACCCTGGGATCATGACCTGAGCCGAAGGCAGAGGCTCTAACCCACTGAGCCACCCAGGCGCCCCTTCCTGCATGTTTTTAAGCACGTTCCCTACTTATATAGCAAGTTAAACTGGAAATATGTAAAATTTTAAAAAAGCTTTCTTCTGAGTATAGATCCCATCATAGGGCCTCCCGACAGCAAGATGATTATATAAATGATATGAAAGCACTGAAGGAATAAATCCTTTACTTTTGAGGTCCTATAGAATTTTGGAGTCAAATAGTGGAGATTCAAATACCAACCTAGCCATTTACAAACTGTGTGACCTTGGGCAAATTTTCCAATTTCCTAAGCCTATTTGCCCATTAATAAAGGGAGCTCTACCACCCACCTCAAATAGTTGTGTTGAAACTTAGTGAGATAATCAGTGTTAAGGGCCTGTCTGCCATTTTACTTCCCTTAACAGAGCTCAGGAATAATGAGGAGATAAGAATTTCAATTTGAAAAATGGCAATATGGCATAGTACCTTTTGCACTTTTACATATATAAGCAAAGTAAAAGAGAAGCTGTTCTCCTAGTGTCCAAAGTCAAGAACAATCAGTTTTGCCATCACGAGATGGCAGAAAGTAAAGGTGGACTGCCCTATAACCATCATCAACTCATCTTAATCATCTCCATCATCATCATAATTACAATGACACACATTTACTGAATGTTTAGTGAGTGCCAGGTACTGTTCTAGGCTCTTCAAATGCATTAACTCATTTGATACATAACATAAAATCTGATGTAAGCTAAAACAGAGAAAAAGTAACAGATACCATAAGATTATGAACTGAAGGGAGAAGAAAATCTCTTTGAGGTGAAAAAAATTAGGAAAGTTGCCTGGAAAAGGAAAATCTGGTATGCAGATTCTAAAGATTCACAGGTCAGGGTACACACAGAGGAAAAGAGAAGGGAGTGGTACAGTGGAAACACCTTAAGGAATAGGAAGTATCTTCATAAGGCGGAATTACAGGATACATGGCAGGAAGTAAGAAAAAGGATGAAAAGACGAGCCAGGACACAAGAAAAGTCCTTGAGTGCCTAATTAGGATTAAGCTGGCATCTATTAAATAGCATGTTTCCAGCAATGTACCATTTGCATTTTTGTGTATTGCTCATTAAAGACAGTAAAAAGCGGGGCGCCTGGGTGGCTCAGTGGGTTAAAGCCTCTGCCTTCGGCTCAGGTCATGATCCCAGGGTCCTGGGATCGAACCCCACATAGGGCTCTCTGCTCAGCAGGGAGTCTGCTTCCCCCTCTCTCTCTGCCTGCCTCTCTGCCTACTTGTGATCTCTTTCCCTGTCAAATAAATAAATAAAATCTTAAAAAAAAAAAGACAGTAAAAAGCTGATTTTTGACAAAGTGACTTCAGAACTGTGGTTCAGGAAGATTAATCTGGCTGCTTTATGTAGTATCTAACATAATTCCTCTTATTCTCTCCTATGGCTAACACCCAGTTTCCCAATTTTACCCAGACACCTAAGCTACAAATCTGAGATGTCTTCTAATACTTCCCTCTCCCCATCACACTACTCATTCACAGGTCTACCTCCTAAAACTTTCTCTCATCAGCAACCTTTGTTGTTATGATCTTATTTCAAGCACTAATCATTGTCCCAACCTTTAAACTCCAATCTATATCCCTCACTGCCTCCCATTTAAACTATCTAACATACACATCTGATCATAATGCTCATCTTTGTTTGGAACTGTTTGTTGACTTCCAAACTGCCTACCATATATATATATATATATATATATAGAGAGAGAGAGAGAGAGAGAGACTGACCATAATTTACAAAGTCTATCAGTCTGGCTCATATATACCTTTACAGTCTCACAGCCATACATACCCTACAAATCCCCTCTGCTGAACTACTTTCCAGCATACACATTAATAGTTTTTCATGCTTTTGTAGCTGTGTATGTTGCTGTTCTCTCTACTTAAAATAACCTTCCCCCATGTCCACTCCAATTATTCATTTAAGAGTCTGTTTAAGTAACATCCTTCTCAACTGTCTTTAGTGGCCAGAGATCTGGTGGCCCTGCAATAGCCTAGGTGACAGATATCATACACAATGTACACCACTATAATCCAGGACCCAGATTTTAAATACTACATAAGGAAGGAAAAAAAAAAAAACCCACAAACTATATAAGGACACTGAATTTCCTATCCATTTAATTATATCACTAAGAATCCAGAGAAAATTCAAATCCAAAAGTTCTATTCAGTCAGGTCCCGCCCCCCTTTTATAAAACAATTTGAATGGTAAAACAAGAAAAAAAAAAATTCATAAAATCTGACAAATCCTTACACTTGAAGCTAATATAACACTGCATGTTAACAATACTGGAATAATAAAAATAATAATAATAATTTTAAAAATAGCCCCCTGCCAATCTAACAAATCTAGAAATAGCAAGGGAAGCAGGGAGCTGATATTTACCTAAAAAATGAGCAAGTGATTAAATATTCTGGCTATTAAACTTTATGGCCATATTTTCATAGACAATTGGACATAACAGAATTAACAAATTTTAATGTTTTAAATGACTGAATTGTCACTTCAAAATTTTTAAAATATTACACGATGGTGCTAGTTATTATCTTTATAATCACAAATCTCAACATGAAGATATAACATAAAAAACACATAACAAAATTATTATTCAAGCTTTCTGGCTCTTTAGAATTGACCTAAATAAGAGTATTCTGCCTAAGGGTATAACCTTAAAGAGAAATTTCTAACTAGAAATAAAACAACAGCCTATTATTTTAGAGAAATTTAAAAGTATCTTAGGTCATTACTTCTCATTTTTATGGAAGCATCACAATATACCCCCAAAGCTTCAAATACCACTAGCACAGAGAATATCTAAAATCCAAAATACTTTAAAAAGTATTGCTTTAGAAAGAGTAGAAATAAAACTTTATGTGGGAGTCAACTTTGACTCTTTATTCCTCTATAACCAATTATTTTGATTTACAAAGTTTACCTCCTTAACATTTGTTTGATTATTCTCCTTTTGTCTATCCTTACCACCATCATTTCTCACTTGGACTAATTTCAACAGGTCTGCCAAAATGCATTCTTGGCCCGTTAACATTTATCCTCTACACAGCTTGCAGGGCCACCTATTTAAGATACAATCTGGACCATATCACTATTCTCCTTAACAAAACCTTCGGGGCGCCTAGGTGGTTCAGTGGGTTAAGGCCTCTGTCTTTGGCTCGGGTCATGATCCCAGAGTCCGGGGATCGAGCCCCACATCGGGCTCTCCGCTCAGCAGGGAGTCTGCTTCCTCCTCTCTCTCTGCCTGCCTCACTGCCTACTTGTAATCTCTGCCTGTCAAATAAATAAATAAAAATCTTTAAAAAAAAGAAAAACCTTTATCCGCTCCCTATTTTTTATTTACTTAATTATTTATATAACACTTACTATATACTAGTCCCTGCTTTTAGGTGTTTTACAAGTGTTCATTTACTCCTCACAACGGCTTATGAGAACTTAAGTAACTAGTCTTTATAGTGTGCACATGTGTGTAAAATACAGATAACACAGTTATGTAAGCAGCAGAGCTAAAAGCTGAACCCAGCACCTGGGCTCCACAGTTGGGGCTCTTATCACTCAATCATGCTGCCTCCCTACTTCCTAAAGTCTACCTGCTTTAAAATAGATCATATGGCCTTTGATGAGTATCTGGTGGTCCCTGCCCACGTTTCAAGTCTCATTTCTAATCAAGTTCCACTTTGCTCACACTCCAGTAACACTGAGCATCATGTAATGTAGTGTCAAGTCTTCCCTTCTCCCCACTTTGTGACCTTTATGATTCTACTTCTGCTGTTCCCAGTTTGGAGCACCTTCTAGTACTTCAGCCTGGTTCCTACAACAGACTGCACTGAATACATCCCAATGACAGAATCAATTTTTGAATGCTTCATAAGGTTAGTGAACAATAAAAAACAAAAATTCCCTATTTTAATTACACTGGCAGACATATGAAATACAAAAACACCAAATGTTTCAGGTCTCAAGTCTCCAGTACACCTAACTGGTTATCCAGTTAAAACACACACAAACAGGGTGCCTGGGCGGCTCAGTTGGTTAAGCAACTGCCTGCAGCTCAGGTCATGATCCTGGAGTCCCAGGATCGAGTCCCACCATCAGGCTCCCAGTTCCACCAGGAGTCTGCTTCTCCCTCTGACCTTCTCCACTCTCATGCACTCTTTCTCTCAAAAACTAAATAAAATCTTAAAAAACACACGCGCGCACACACACACACACACAACAACAACAATAACCAAAAAACCTTCCCCAACCTTGGTCCTCCTTCAACTCTTGAAGTCTATGATGGAGCCTGGAAATTTAAATTTTCAACAGATGAAAACCTACATCTGATGAGGATGGTCCATTAACACCCTGCTTTAAAGGCCAGATCAAGGTCATCAGACCAGATCAACTCCTCTATACTAACTCATGACCCCAGCTATATTAAACTACTTGGAACTTTCCTCACCGAACAAGGTGTACTCATGAGACTGGATATAATCATTTTCTCTGCCTGGAACCCCAAACAATATGAAAGGATTTCTTTTAAAATGTTCAGCACCTTTGTGAAGACTTCTTTGAACAGTATGGGCCCTCATCACATGAGGTACATACTTTGATTACAGCAGTGTTATGCTACCTTTGCATATTAAGTTATGCAAAGGTAGCATACCTTCAAGGGCAGACATGACAATCATGTCTGTATACTCTGTACTTGGGATATAAATTTGTTAAAAAATGTTTGCTGGAGGGGCGCCTGGGTGGCTCAGTGGGCTAAGCCCCTGCCTTCGGCTCAGGTCATGATCTCAGGGTCCTGGGATCGAGTCCCGCATCGGGCTCTCTGCTCAGCAGGGAGCCTGCTTCCTCCTCTCTCTCTCTGCCTGCCTCTCTGCCTACTTGTAATCTCTCTCTGTCAAATAAATAAATAAATCTTTAAAAAAAAAAATGTTTGCTGGAAACTTTGATGAAAATTTATTTTTTTAGGGCGCCTGGGTGGCTCAGTGGGTTAAGCCGCTGCCTTCGGCTCAGGTCATGATCTCAGGGTCCTGGGATCGAGTCCCACATCGGGCTCTCTGCTCAGCAGGGAGCCTGCTTCCCTCTCTCTCTCTCGCTGCCTGCCTCTCCATCTACTTGTGATTTCTCTCTGTCAAATAAATAAATAAATAAATCTTTAAAAAAAAAAAAAAAAAAATTTATTTTTTTAAAAGATTTGTTTTTAGAGAGAAAAAGAGTGCAAAGGGAGAGGGAGAAAAAGAATCCCAAATAGACTGCCACTGAGCATGGAGCCCATTGCAGGGCTCCATCCCACAACCCTGAGATCATGACCTGGGGCCAAAATCGAGTCAAAGACACTTAACTGACTGAGCCACCCAGGCACCCCTAAAAACAAAACAAAACAAAACACTGATGAATATTTAGAAGAGAAATACATGTAGTGGTATTGAATGTTTTTTAAATTTTTATTTATTTTTAATTTTTATTTTTTGCATGGCTTGAACTCAAACCCTGACATCAAGACCTGAGCTGAGATCAAGAGCCTAAGCCACCCAGGCACCCCAGGAGCTTTTTGTTTTTTGTTTTTTTGTTTTTAAGTAGAAACCTAACGCAAATCTCTTACAAGTGTTACAATGGAAGGGTAAGATATAAAATGAACTGTAATAACTGCAATTCTCAAAAATAATCCTACTCTCAAATTACAAATTCTCCTTAATGTAAAATAAATCTTTCAAGACATAGTTCTACCAGTTCTGTTTTGAAAGAGTTTAATCAGTCAAAATATTTTGTTTTCTGCTGTACTATTTAAAACTTATTATTTGGTATATTCAAATACTAGTAAAGAATCAATGACTCAGATACCCTATTTGTTTTGCTTCTCAGATCACAGCAGTCTCCCTCTAAATAAGCCCCAAAATGGGGAAGTGAAGAGCTCTTCCCTAAAATCCCAACACTGAACTTTACTCTTAGAATAATTTCTAACGGGATATATAATTCACTTAAATACATTTCTTCAAAAGCTTTCCTTGAGGGGCACCTGGGTGGCTCAGTGGGTTAAGCCACTGCCTTCGGCTCAGGTCATGATTCCAGGGTCCTGGGATGGAGTCCCGAATCAGGCTCTCTGCTCAGCAGGGAGCCTGCTTCCTCCTCCCTCTCTCTGCCTGCCTCTCTGCCTACTTTGTGATCTCTCTCTGTCAAATAAATAAATTCTTAAAAAAAAAAAAAAAAAACACTTTCCTTGATCTTTGGTTTCCAAATTATAGTCACAACATAAGGATCTTAAGGGGCGCCTGGGTGGCTCAGTGGGTTGGGCCGCTGCCTTCGGCTCAGGTCATGGTCTCGGAGTGCTGGGATCGAGTCCCGCATCGGGCTCTCTGCTCAGCAGGGAGCCTGCTTCCCTCTCTCTCTCTCCGCCTGCCTCTCTGTCTACTTGTGATTTCTCTCTGTCAAATAAATAAATAAAATCTTTAAAAAAAAAAAAACAAAACATAAGGATCTTAAATATCCTAAACAAAATTTTTCTGATAGCCAAAAACATAAATTGTTTTAATAAATGGAGGAGAGGGCGCCTGGGTGGCTCAGTGGGTTAAAGCCTCTGCCTTCGGCTCAGGTCATAAACCCAGGGTCCTGGGATCTAGCTCCATCGGGCTCTCAGCAGGGAGCCTGCTTCCTCCTCTCTCTCTGCCTGCCTCTCAACCTACTTGTAATCTCTGCCTGTCAAATAAATAAATAAAATCTTTAAAAAAATAAAAAAAAATAAATGGGGGAGAGATTAATCTGTTTTACAGAAAAACTCCAATTAACATGTGTAAACACTGCCCCCCACCCCAAACACTGACCTTGACTAGCTTCCAAAGGATAAAGTAGGAGAAAGAAAAACAGTAACCTTAGGGTATAGAGAAAACTGGAACATACTATGTAAACTTAAATGATGAAGGTTAACACCACCCATGATATTTTGTGTGTATCATATAGCCCTAGATGATAGGATGAGAAGTACACTTCACCTCTGTGATATTTCTTCCCAAAACCCTTCACCCCAGTCTACTGAAAAAAACACCACACAAACCCAGTTTGGGAGACATTTTACTGGATACCTGATGAGTACTACTCAAGACTCTCAGGGTAGGGAGCCTGGGTGGCTCAGTCGTTAAGCCTCTGCCTTCAGCTCAGATCATGTTCCCAGGGTCCTGGGATCAAGCCCCACATCGGGCTCCCTGCTTGTGGGGATACTGCTTCTCCCTCTCCCACTCCCCCTGCTTGTGTTCCTTCTCTCGCTGTGTCTCTCTCTAATAAATAAAATCTAAAAAGGAAAAAAAAAAAAAAAAAAGACTGTCAGGGTAATAAAAAACAAGGAACCAAGAAACTGTCACAAACCAGAGAAGACTACAGAAGTATATAACCAAATGCTGGGGCGCCTGAGTGGCTCAGTGGGTTAAGCCGCTGCCTTCAGCTCAGGTCATGATCTCAGGGTCCTGGGATCAAGTCCCGCATCGGGCTCTCTGCTCAGCGGGGAGCCTGCTTCCTCCTCTCTCTCTCTGCCTGCCTCTCTGCCTACTTGTAATCTCTCTGTCAAATAAATAAATAAAATCTTAAAAAAAAAAAAAAGAAGTAGGGGCGCCTGGGTGGCTCAGTGGATTAAGCCACTCGGGTCATGATCTCAGTGTCCTGGGATCGAGCCCCACATCAGGCTCTTTGCTCAGCGGGAGCCTGCTTCTCTCTTTCTCTCTCTCTGCCTGACTCTCCGCCTACTTGTGATCTCTCTCTCTGTCAAATAAATAAAGTCTTTAAAAAAAAAAAAAGAAGAAGTATAACCAAATGTATTATGGTACCCTGGGATGGATCTAGAATAGAAAGAGGACATTAATGGAAAAACTAGTCAAATACAGATAATGTCTGGAGTATAGCTAACAGTAAATACCAAGACAGACAAATGTAACTCAAAAATATAAGATGTTAACAATGGGAAAAATTGGGTTCAGGGTGTATGTACTCCGAACTATCTTTACAACTTGTCTGTAAATTGAAACGATTCCAAAATAAAAACGAATAAATAATTTTTTTTTAAAAGGAAAATGTGGAATTATTTAAATTAGTAATATTTAAAAGTATAAAAATGTTCTGATTGTTAAAATAAAAATGTAAACCATACATTACAGTTTAAATAAAATGCTTATTTGTGGGGCGCCTGGGTGGCTCAGTTGGTTGGGCAACTGCCTTCAGTTCAGGTCATGATCCTGGAGTCCCGGGATCAAGTCTCACATCGGGCTCCCAGCTCCACGGGGAGCTCTCCCTCTGACCTTCTCCCCTCTCATGCTCTCTCTCTTACTCTTTCTCTCTCAGATAAATAAAAATTTTTAAAAAAAATTCTTATTTGCAACATACTTTTATATTAAAACAATGAATTATTCCATTTGGCACTGGTTTACATCTTTGCCTATTAAGAAAATTCAAGGGGCGCCTGGGTGGCTCAGTTGAGCATGGGACTCTTGATTTTGGCTCAGGTCATGATCTCAGGGTAGTGAAATCAAGCCTGCCTTCGTCAGGCTCCAAACTCCGTGTGGCGTCAGCTTCAGATTCTCTTTCCCTCTCCCTCTGCACATGCCTCTCTAAGTAAAGAAAGAAAGAAAGGAAGAAAGTCTTTTAAAAAACAAAAACAAAAACAAAAAAAACCTCTGAAGAGATCACTGGTTTCAGATACACATAATGGATTGTGGGGGGGGCCCACAGGGAGGATTCCTAATACTAATTCTTTTTTTTTTTAAGATTTTATTTATTTATTTGACAATGACACAGCAATAGAGGCGATACAAGCAGGGGAAGTGGGAGAGGGAGAAGCAGGTTTCCCTGCCAAGCAGGTGCCCCCTTAATACTAATTCTTAAAAAATACACTTAAGGGGTACCTAGGGGGGGCTCAGTCAGTTAAGTGTCATTTGGGCTCAAATCATGATCTCAGGGTCCTGGGATCAACCCTAGCATCAGGCTCTCTGCTCAGTGGGAGTCTGCTTGGGATTCTCTCTTCTCCCTCCATCCCTCCCCACCCCCTGCCCCCCACACACCCCTCTCTCTCTCTAAAATAAATAAATCTTACAAAAAAAAAAAAAGAAAGAGATACACTTAAAAATTTAAAAAGCTACTCTATTAAGGGGCACACCTGGATGGCTCAGTTGGTTAAGCATGACTTTGGCTCAGGTCATGATTTCAGGGCCCTGGGATCAACCTCGCATCCAGCTCCCTGCTCAGCTGGGAGTCTGCTTGTCCCTCTGCCCCTCCCCCCACACTCCATGGGGGGGGGGGGGTCACAATGTGCGTGCAAGCTCTCTCTTTCTCAAATCAATAAAATCTTTTTTAAAAAACCACTATATTAATATAGTAATGACTATTTGATTAAACTGTACCTTAAATTTTCCTTAAAAAAATCTTTAATGGGACGCGCCTGGGTGGCTCAGTGGGTTAAAGCCTCTGCCTTCGGTTCAAGTCATGATCCCAGGGTCCTGGGATGGAGCCCCGAGCCCCGCATCAGTCTCTCTGTTCAGCAGGGAGCCTGCTTCCTCCTCTCTCTCTGCCTGCCTCTCTGCCTACTTGAGATCTCTGTCTGTCAAATAAATAAATAAAATCTTTTACAAAAAGAAATCATTTACTGAAGGATTTACAGGACATTCATCATTCAGTAGCAGCCATTATTCTCTGAATTAGATACTACCAACATTATCTATTTACAGATAAGGAAGCTGAAGCTTCTGCTCAAAGAACATAGTGGGCAAATTGTGGAATTAGGACTACTAAAGTAGTCATATATGGTTTTAGTCAATAGCTTAATTTGTTTTCTGTGATAATGCTGAATGTGTAACTCCCCTGCTTAAAAAATAAATTCTGTATGCCTTTAAAAATTGAAGACCTTGAAAATTTCCCAGATTCTTAACTTCACTGTTACCAAAAGACAGTCTCTCTGAAAATTTTTAAAGTTTTTTTAAAAAATTTTATTTATTTAGGGGTGCCTGGGTGGCTCAGTGGGTTAAAGCCTCTACCTTTGGCTCAGGTCATAATCCCAGGGTCCTGGGATTGAGCCCCACATCAGGATATCTGCTCAGCAGGGAGACTGCTTCTTCCTCTCTCTCTCTGTCTCTCTGCCTACTTGTGATCTCTGTATGTCAAATAAATAAATAAAATCTTTTTTAAAAATTTTATTTATTTATTTGACAGGGAGAGAGAGAGAAATCACAAGTAGGCAGAGCAACAGGTGGGGGGGGGGGGAGCAGGCTCCCCGCTGAGCAGAGAGCCCAATGCACTCAATCTCAGACCCTGATATCATGACCTGAGCCGAGGACAGAGGCTTAACCCACTGAGCCACCCAAGGGCCCCTCTCTGAAAATTTGTTAACAGCCTTAGTTAAATGTCAATAATTCCTGACAACAAGTTAAGAGTTCAAGAACAGATAATCACAATGAAAAATAAAACAAATAGTTACAAGATGCAAATGTAATGCATTCAGGTGGATTAATTCACTTCTTATGGATGAGAATTTTGTGGCCCTGATGCAAGTATGTCAGCAGTGTGACCCTATTCCCTCAAACAACATAAAATCTCTCTTTTTTTTTTTAAGATTTTATTTGTTTATTTGACAGAGCTCACAAGTAGGCTAAGAGGCAGGCAGAGAGAGAGTAGGGAGGGGTGCAGGGAAGCAGGCTCCCTGCGGAGCAGAGAGCCCGATGCGGAGCTCGATCCCAGGATGCTAGGATCACGACCTGAGCCAAAAGCAGAGGCTTTTAACCCACTGAGCCACCCAGGCGCCCCCAACATAAAATCTCTTTAAAGTAAGTAAGAACACTTCTTCTCCTTTCACCTCAATTCCTGAAAGATCACTGGAAGTCAGCTATTACAAAAAACTATAGCATAGCACATATTCTTTCACATAACCCTGGATTCAATCTATTACAACAAGTATTTATTTACTCACCAATACTACTTATGCAGATTTGCTTAAATATTTATATTCAATATTAATCTATTAACACTTGCTTATTAATACTACCAGTATGTATGCAACAAGTATTTATTTACTTATTAATACTACTGTAAAGCAGTATTAGGAACTCTCTGGGAGTCCGTATTCAAATGCCTAACGCCTTATTCAAGCAAAACAGCTAACAATACAGGACTGTATGTTAATAAATGACAATTTAAATGATGCAGGCAATAAATGCTCATGGATTTTCACCATTTGTTTTCTTAAAGATTTTATTTATTTGACAGACAGATCACAAGAGGCAGACAGAGAGATAGAGGAAGCAGGCTCCCTGCTGAGCAGCTCCATGGGATCACGACCTGAGCCGAAGGCAGGGTCCCTTTTGTCAAAAGAATGAGGAATCATGCAAGGCAATACCTAAGTGGTTTAACGCCTGGATTTACTTCAATCTAGCTGCTACCCCAACATATGACCTCAGGAAAAGACAGTCTCTAAATTTTAGTTTTGTCACCCATAAAAATACCAATCTGCCCCAAAAGGTAGCAGAACAAATGAAAATGAATAACAAGTTCAATATATTTACAAAGCTCCAGGGAAATGTTTATGACAATGTTAAATGACAGTAACTTTAGAGGATATCTTTCCAGAAGTATCCTTAATGCACAGACCAATCCTACCTACGAATGTAACAACCAAAAGCCACCATCTTTTAAAGAGAAAACAATAAATCAAAATAATAAGCACTTATGATGTCTGCATCCACTGAGTATAAGCATTTCACAAATACCAATTAAATCTAACTGCCATGGCAAGGTTAAAAATTACACAATAGTAGTTCAGACACACAAACCAAGATTCTATTTAAATAACTACCTGAAAATGTCATGCCAAACTAGCAACAAAGCTAAAACAATCCAAAAAGCCTTAATTTAAGTAGTTGATTATTAGGCTCATATTAAAGCATCTTTTTTCAATAAGTACAGATTTCTCAAAACACTTGGCCTTTAGCAACTAGGATTCACTCTACAGCTAAACATCTTCAAGAAAACAGGTTTTCACCTTTTTTTTTCCTTTATCTTTTCAGAACTCATTGCATTCCATTAGTTTAATTTTAAATAGAGCAACATTTTAAGTAAAAACAAAATAATTACAGTCCTACTGTAGAAGACTTAAGAACAGTGACAAAGAATTTCCACTTCACTTTTAACTATTTCTCTCTTTCCAACATACATGAAAACAGGTTACCTGTAACAATGAAGTATTTTCAAACAGAGACTTTGAAGCAAATTAAAAAATCTCTTTTAGGACCATAGCAGACATGGCCAGCTCAGTTTAAAACCAACTGAGCCTTATGTCCCTTTGGCAAAAGATTATGTGACTCACTACTATAGAACTCAACGGAAAGAATTGGAAAATTCATTCTGGTTGCCCTAAGATTTTCCTTTGAGTTTGTTTTTTAAAGACACCTCCATATATTAACATTGTCAACTTCCATAGTTTCTATGGCTTGTTTATAAAGATGATTAAGTTGTGAGTAAGATGAGCCATATGAAAACAAAAAGTAAGGTCCTATTTTTTTCTTGAGTACCTAAAATATGAGCCACAAGGTGTATATATGCAAATATGTGTAATACACATTGGCATTCATATTATTTAATACATAAAAGAGAAACATTTACATTGAAAAAATAAAATAGAGACAATGAAACATGGAAGTTCTAGCTAGAGAGAGAAGTTATGATACTGATTTTTTCCTTCCAGAAACATCTCCAAATTTCCAATATACTAAAATTATTTTAATTGGAAAAATGGATACCAAATAATTCTACTAAAAAAATGAAATCTATGCCAATCTCATTATGGGTGGCTCAGTGGGTTAAAGCCTCTGCCTTCGGCACAGGTCATGATCCCAGGGTCCTGGGATCGCCCCGCATCGGGCTCTCTGTACAGCGGGGAGCCTGCTTCCCTTCCTACCTCTCTCTCTGCCTGCCTCTCTGCCTACTTGTATCTCTGTAAAAAAATAATAATAATAAAATAAATTATAAATACAGGATTATGAAGAATTTTAAAAACTGATCTCCAAACTAAGCAAAAGATCCTGTCATGTGTATCAGAAACATCCACATATACATATTTGGAACTAAAGCTCTCTTAAACCAAATTATTTTACGCTCCTGATCAGTGAATAGTCTACTGAAAAAAATCACCACTCTTACTGCACTTTTATACCTTAAAATAGTAAGATGGAAATATGTGACATAAAGTAGTGAATTACCATTCCCTACCTCACTCATTCCTCAACATATGAACCCTTCTACCTTCTGATCACAATAAAAAAAGTGTGAAAATATATCATACACTGACAAACAGTCTTAAATCTCATCAAAATCACATTTACCACGTGAATCTGACATTCTTTTGAAGATATCTATTTACATGAATGCTTGATGCAAGACACTAAAGTGACCTACCCTCTCTACGGTAGAACCTTACAAAAGGTCCCTTTCAAGGAACAACACAAGAAGAAAACCTTTATAAATAGCCTTTAACACAAATTATCTTATCTTTTCTACTCATCTTTGAGTAGAAAAAATAAGTTTTACTGTTTCAATCCAAACTAAAATAAAACAACTATAGTATTCTCATTTAGATTTTTGCCATATTTTCAGTTACTATTTCTTGCCAAATATTTCTGGCATTCGTTAACTTACACTTAACTTGACTAAAATAATAAAAAAAAATTAACACAGGTTGTCTATATATGTGTGTATGTATACACAAATACAAAAAGACAATAAGTGTCCCTGCTTTAGGGCAGGGACATTGCTTTTTACCCCCATCATTCAATACCCACCTTGCAGAAATGGTGGAAACTAAAAGCATCAGATTTTAAAATTTACTACAGAGAAATGCCTTTGTTGTAGCACCAATTAGTATAAAATAACCTTACAAAACATAAGCAGAAGAAAAATGCTATGAAAGGGCAATCTAGCATTTCACAGCTTCTGCTCTCTTACTCCACCCAGTCTCCTCAGCTCAATGGCTGTTCACAGCATCCACAAATATTAGCCCATTTTTAAAAGGGGAGGGGATAGGTACCAAAATAGGGTTATCTCTATCAAAATCAATACATACAGAAATATCTCATAAAAAATTGGGTTTCTTTCTCTGAATTATAAAACAAATTTAAAAATAACAGCTTCAAATTTGTTTGAAGAGATCCTCCCCTTCTGAACAATCCAAACAATGATCATTTATAATAAGACATGAAAGAATAAACCACCCTAAAGACAGATTACACTTATGCTTTAATAAAAACTGCAATTTGCAATTGCCAGTTATTTTGCAAAACTGTGTCTTGAAAGACACCCATGAGAGATTAAAAGCTAGCTGATGTCTTAGAAGCAAATCAGAATTTTTTAAGTAAAAGCTTTTTATATATTCAATATTATATCACTGCCGACATATCCAGGCAGGAAATTTTCCTGATTAAGAAACCTTAAAGCAATCAAGCCCTGCTGCAGAAAAAAACAAACAAACAAACAAACAAAACAAAACAAAAAAAATTTTTTTAAGCAAATACTACTGTGGCAAAAGAGGAGGGATGACATTACTGGTATGAAAGGCCCAAGCTCTCTCCTCCGCCCTAGTCTCAAGATGAAATTCACACAAAACAACCCACTTCCCAATAAAAACAGAATTACCAAAAATGGCATATATTTTTTTTGTTTAGCCTTTAAAACGTTATGAATCTCGAGGACTACGTGCTGAAATAGAGGTCGGGATAACAGTAATATCTTTATTCTCTCCCGATTGCCTCTAAGGAAGGGGGGGGTACCTTGGCATGACATCGCCCACTGAGAATGAAACCACAAATCTGGTTCTTCTCTTCAAAAGCACAAATTCTTAACCCAAGGGTTGATGTAATTTAGACCCAAACCCCAACCCCAAAAGAAAATTTCCTGCCCTCCTCCCGGGGAGTTTCTTGCTAAGTCACTGAAGAAAGGCAGAAAAACAAATAAAGCCAAGGCACCTTGCTTGCTCTCTTATCTATAATACTGAAAACCTACTCCACTTCTCTACTGCTTAGAGAGACAGAGAGTTAAAATTTGCCCACCAGCTCAAAGACATTTTCTATTTTTTTCACCTGGGAGACTAAAGAAGGCACTGCGTTTCCTAAAGGAGTGGGGAGATAAGATGAAGGGGAATGGCTGAGGGCCTCGAAGCTGTCTTACAACGTCAAAAGGCAACTCCCGTCTCAGGAGCCAGTGGCAGAAAAGAAAAACCTGCCAGATTCGGTGGGTGGATGCTGCGGATGGTTCGGTGGGTCGGCCGCTCCTCTGGAGAGGGTGTAGAGCCTGGACCACCGCACAGAGGGACCAGTGAAGGGCTGGGCCATCCTCCTCAGATCAACCCCATCCTAAGGACAGGTGGGGGACGGAACGCCTGAAGGCCTGTGGGTGCCAAGGCCGCGCGGAGCTGAGCGCAGTCCCCGAGCCGCCAACTCCGGGTGGGGTGG
This sequence comes from Mustela lutreola, assembly GCF_030435805.1. NCBI lineage: Eukaryota > Metazoa > Chordata > Mammalia > Carnivora > Mustelidae > Mustela > Mustela lutreola. The sequence continues at coordinate 46,062,181 of NC_081304.1, read as the reverse complement.
GGACTGCGGAGCTCGCCTTCCGCGGCCAGGGAGAAGAGGGCCAAACCCTTTCCCCAAGATCAGACAGCGACCTGCTCTCCACGCCCTTCCTACCCAAGAATACTTTTCTTGCTAAGTCACTGAGGGAGGAGGGCGATCTCTTCCCGGGGAGGGCCGCGGGTGGAGTCGCGGCGACTCCGGCACCCCCGAACCCGGGCCGGGGAAGGAGGGGAGCAAGGGCAGCGCCCTCCCCGGCCTGTCCCCCCTCCTCCCGTGTCTCTCACTCAACGGCCGTCGCGGCCGCCATTTTGAGAGCGAGGAGAGAAGAAGAAGGAGGAGGAGGCGGCGGCAGGGGGAGGGGAGAATGGGAGGGAGGGGACCGGCGCAGCCACCTCGTCAGGCCGCCCGGCCCGGCCCGCAGCCGCCCGAGCGCTGTGGAGAAGACAGAGAGGAGGGCGCAGACCCTCGCCGCCTTACCGGAGCGCTGCACCGCCGCCTCCGCAGGGCCTCTTCCGTCCTTCACTCCCATCCACCGGCGGGGGAGGGGGAGAGGGAGAGGGAAGGGAGGAAGGAGGGAGGGAGGGAAGGAGGGAGGGGGAGGATGGCGCGCTGGGCCCGGTCCCGGGAAGGGGGAGGGGAGGGGAGCGGGCGGGCTCCTCAGCCGTTCCGGGGCTCGAGCCCAAGCTTGGCGCTCGCGGTTTCTCTCGCTCGCGCCCGAGCTCTCCTCCTTCTCTTTCTCGCTCCTTGGGCTCCGGGATCGCTGCTCGTTCGCTCGCTCACTCGCTATCTCAGTAGCCGGACTCCGCCGCCGCCCCGCCGCTCCAGCTCCGTCTGTCACAGGAGCTGCCCCAACGCCCTGACGTCACCGCGCCGCCGCTGCCGCCGCCGCCGCCGCCGCCGCCCCAAACCCGCGGGGATGTGAGAGGGTGGGGGGGCCGGGAGCGGAGAGGGCTGCGGCGCATGCGCCGGCCTGGGCCGGGCCCTAAGCCGCGCAGCCTTCCGCTTAGCGGGCGGGTGTGCGATGCAGTTTGGCGGTACAGAGTGGCGGGCGGTCGAGTTTGCGCAGGAGGTGCGCCTTCTCGCGTTCTGCTCGCCTCTGTAACCTTGGGTTCCTTTTTCCTAGACCCGCGTCTGACGGTTCAGGGACCTCATGAATTCCGGCTCTGTTCACCTCCCCGCCCTGCTTTTGCCCACAAACAGAGCTGTCCCCGTTTCTCCCGGCCAACAGCGGGGACCCGTTGGGACCCGTGGATTGCGGGCCCCGATGGGCTTCAGAATAAAGTGGAGCTCGGGCCAAGCTACGTCCGGCCTTCGGCTTTATTTCCCAGTTTGGTGGGGGCGAAGAGGAGGGAAGTATATTGGATTGGTTTGGAGAGAGGAGCTGTTGAGGTTAAAAGGCTGATGGAAAGCCCAATTTTTTCATTTTTTATTACAGATCTTTAATTTGGAGGATTCGCTTTTAGACATGATTCAGCTATTCTTTTCCTTAGTCACACACACACGTTTGAGACACTTGAAGTCTCAAAACTGACCCCCAAAGAAAGACCTGGAACTGTAATCTCAGAAGGTGCTCACGCCTTCGTGTGTGTGCGTGTGTGTGTGTGTGTTTGGTAAATTATAGGTTAATATACTAATGACGAATAAGTCTTGCGGATTTGCAGTCTATTTATTCCACACAAAGCTATTTGATTTAAAACAGGCCAGATTTATATTGCACTGTATGTTAACTAAAATTGAAAATAAAATAAAATGGGCTTAATTTGAAGTTCTGAACTTTTCAATATGGAACAGTCCCTTAATAAAAGGTATCTAGTGTGATTATCTATTAAGTTTATATTGTCCAAGGAAACTCGTTTCCTAAAGCGTAGGTTTAGGCTTATGTTTATTGATTTTATTAATTCCCTTTATGTAGGTAAATGCATACACTGACCTTAAGAAGCAGCTGGGTTAATGAAAGAGAGGACTTGGGCATGAATCCTGGATCAGCCATTTACCGGAAGTGCAACCTTGGCTAAATTACTCTCTGACCTAGGTTTCTCCATAAAACAGACCTAATAAATAGCCAGCTTACAAGGCTTCTGTGAGAAATGGAAAGATGATGCCGCATTTGTGATATATAGTACCTTAGTGGGGAATCCTAGGTAATCATGTAACCATTTCTGCTGCCTGATACCAAAGCAAGTTTCCTTTTCCAGAGAAAGATTGTCTCTATCCCTGAAGGTGTTCAGGAGGAGCATGAGTGAGGGATGGTTGTCTGGAGGGCTTGGGTTTTTCTTTACGAAGGCAGGGAAGGAAATCAAAAAGGTCTCTGGAAGGTCTTTTTCAGGTTTACAGCTTTGGAATTCTTAAGTTGGACAAAGACAACAAGAGGAGGCACAGAGGTTTGGTCTGTGCTGTGTCCCATAACAGTCAGTAAACATGAAATAAATTAACCTTTCTTGTTCTAAGAATCTACCTTTGGTTCATTTTTACCTTTCAAAATATTTATTGTTGGGGACGCCTGGGTGGCTCAGTTGGTTTGACGACTGCCTTCGGCTCAGGTCATGATCCTGGAGTCCCGGGATCGAGTCCCGCATCGGGCTCCCAGCTCCATGGGAAGTCTGCTTCTCTCTCTGACCTTCTCCTTGTTTATGCTCTCTCTCACTGTCTCTCTCTCAAGTAAATAAATAAAATCTTTAAAAAAAAAATTATTGTTGTGTGATATCACACTCCCTGGTATTTAATCAGCTGAGTAAATCAGTTATTTTTAAAATGAATGTTCCAAAAGCCAACAGAATTACCCAGAAAGAAATCAGAATCACATTGATAAACACTGATTTAAGACAAATAGGTAGTAGTGATTGCTGTAAACCTTGAGTTCATGGACTCATGTATTTAGAATCTTTAAAATCTGTTTTTATGTGATTACACGATAAATTGAGATCAGCTTTTATTTCTGTAGCACTCCTTTAAAGTACAAACCCCCTTGGGAGGAATGTATAAAAACTTTCCTTGGATTATAATTTTTCCAAATGGAAATGAAACTGTGTTATATGCCTAACTTGATGTGGAGTGATGTGTTATGGTTCTGTGCACTTTCTTTTCAGTTGCTCAAATGATAGATCCATCTTAATAAACACTTGTCTTTTAAGAATGGAGAATCAGAACATCTATGCCATCCATCATTATTCATAAGGATTACTAGAATCTACTACATCTATCCAGAAAACATTTAATAATGAATATTATGGATGACGTTTCTTGAGAAAAGAGTAAGTATAAACATCCATTTGACTTACCACAATTTAACAATCTCCCCATTCATTTGAATTGCAGATCTTTATTTTTTCAGCAGACATTTTCAAAATGGAAACATTTGTTTCAATTGCTGCAGTAAAATTAGTGTTAGTTTAAACAATTCTGCAAATAAGCTGACTGGAAGAAACACTCCAAAAATACTATTGGGGAGAGGACAAAATGTCTTCTAAAATCTGTTTACAATGAGCACAAATTTTTTTCTTTTTTTAAATTATTACTTGTGTTATTACTTTTTAATTCCACTATAGTTAACATACAGTGTTATATTGGTTTCAGTTATAACAATTAGCACAAATGTTAAAACTTTGTTTTGAGAATTAAACTGCCCTTTGTGTATAGGCAAAGACACATTGTTGTATGTTCATATCTGTTAGAAAGCAATTAGCAAATGGTGAGAAGATAGCTTTCAGGTATACAATTTATGTGAATCAAAGTCCCATCAGAAAACCATGACCCAACTGGCAAGAGACTCACTGTAGGAGATTTTAGCTAATTAATTTGTGTACCTGCGTTTCTCCAAAGTATGGGCATGTCAGTGAGGGCAGGTCCAACTAAACCAGTCATTCTTCATCTCAGCATCATGACATCCTCATGTGTCACAAACATTGGGAAGCCATAGAAACAAAGACTATAAGGTGAAACTCTCAACCCAGACATAGAAAAAATGTTTACAAGCTGCACTTTGTAATCTGAAAACTTTTAAAATATATAGAGAAAAATAATTTATAAAATGCTAACATAAAGAAACAATACAAAAGGACATGTCAAATTCATTCTAGATGTCACCACCATAGACCATGAGGAAAGTAAAACCAGCTTTCTTCTTTTTATGTCTGTGTGTACACCTAGTAGAGTAAAAGATTCTGAGAGGACTCAAAGAAGGCTTTATGGAGGAGGTGATTTAAAGCAGACCTTTAAAAAATGGCTAGAATTTTAATTCACTCATTAACCAAATATTTATTGAGTTCCTTCTATGTACCAGACACAATGAAGAGAACAAATAGAATCCCTGAGGTCATGGAGTTCGTATTCCAGTAGAAGCCACAGGAAAAAAGGTGACAAAACTATGATGGCAATAAACAATGTTGAAGTGAAAAAATAGGAAAGACTGCACTAGTGAGGGTAGTAAGAGAAAACATTTTTGAATGAAGGACATTTAAGCTAACAGTAACCAAGGGATTGCAGTTTAAGGGACAAGTGCAAAGGCCCTGAGACAGGAAAATGCTTGCTGGGTCCCAGGAAATGAAAAAAGGTCCTGGTAGGTAGAATGAAATGATGGTGAGGAAGGAGGCTTCTTGATTACATTGGTACAGAGGACACCATTCACATTTTATTCTCTAATAGCGCATCAAAGAAAAGAAGTAGGAGACAAGATCAGAAAGACAAGTAGAAATCAGATCATGCAGGACCTTGAGAACACAGTATAGAATTTGGATTTCATTTTTTTAATTATCATTTATTTATTTTTCTTTTTTGAGAGAGAGAGCATGCAAGAACATGAGTTGGGGAGGGCCAAAGGGAGAGAGAGAATCTCAAGTAGGCTCCACACAGCACGGAGCCCAATGCAGGGCTCAGTCTCAGGACCCTGAGATGACTTTGACCTGAGTCAAAATCACTCAACAGACTGAGCCACACTGACACCCCTGGATTTCATTTTATAGCTGTGGATAAAGATAAAGACAAAAACCAAAAAAATATATTTTGACCCTGTTCTTTTGATCCCAAGGACTTAAAAATAATGATTTTAATGGGGAGTCTGGGAAGCTCAGTTGGTTGAATGTCAGACTCTTAGTTTCAGCTCAGGTCATGATCTCAGGGTTGTGAGATGGAGCCATGCATGGGGCTCCAAGCTCAGCAAAGAGTCTGCTTAAAAAGGAAAAGACTCTCTCTCCCTCTCCTTCTGACCTTCCCCTCCCCCTACACTCTCTGTCAGATAAATCTTTTTTAAAATTGTTTATTTTATTTGACAGAGAGAGACACAGTGAGAGACAGAACACAAGCAGGAGGAGTGGGAGATGAAGAAGTAGGCTTCCTGTGGAGCTGGGAGCCCTATACGGGCCTCGATCCTAGGACTCAGGGATCATGACCTAAGCCAAAGGCAGACACCTAATGACTGAGCCATCCAGGCACCCCTATTTTACCTTTTTATATGTAAAATTTCAAACGTATACAGAAGTAGGCAGAATGTTATAATGAACCCTCATATGCCCATCAGCAGATTTGACAATTATAAACTCATGGCTAACCTTATTTCATACATTCCTGTTCATTTCCCTCTCCATATTATTATTATTTTTATTACGTAAGCTCTATGCTCAGTGTGAGGCCTGAACTCATAATCCTGAGATCAAAAGTTGCATGCTCTGTGATCTGAGCCAACCAGGCTCCCACCATATTATTTTGAAGCACATTCTAGATATATTATTTCACTCATTAATAGTTTAGTATGTCTAAAAAAAAACTTTTAAAAAACATAATCATGATACCATTATTACACTTAAAAGAATAACAATTATTCCCTAAGGATATTCTGACCCTCTCCTTTGATCTTTGTCTTACCAAAGGCATGGAGTCATCAGAAGTTATAGAGAAATCAGACAAGCAATACAGTTAAGAGATCTTGGGCAAAAGAACTACCCTAGATTACTTAAGATCCGCCCACAACTTTTCAGGCATAAATTTAAAACTTGATATAAACAATTGGTCTTTTACCCAATTACTGTGAATATTACTAGTAGAAATGGCTAAAACAGTACATAGTAGGAGCACCTGGACAACTCAGCTGGTTGAGTGGCAAATTCCTGGTTTTGGCTCAGGTCATAATCTCAGGCTCATGATCTTAAGGTCATGAGATTGAACTCTGAGTCAAGCTCCCTGCTCAGTGGGGAGTCTGCTGGAGATTCTCTCTCTCCCTCTCCCTCTATCCCTCCCCTGTTCATGGTAGCACTCACATGCTCACACTCTCTCTCTCCCTTTCTCAAATAAACAAATAGATCTTTAAAAAAATAAAATGGCACACAATAAATTTTTTACCTATAACATTTGACCCAGGAAAATTGCATATGATCAAAATCATGACCACAAAGGATACAGTAATAGAAGACACGAAAAAGAGAAAAAAAAAATTAAATAAAGAAACTCTGATAAGTCAAATTTCCTTTAAAAAATTATTAGAAGAAAGAACTGATGCCAATGAAAATAATTTCACTAAAATCAAAAGTGAAAATATAAAAATCAGAAGTGGTTTAATTCTGCTAAACAGAGAATTGATCAAATAATTAAATCGGTTAATAGAGATTGCTCTGATAAGTTCATTTTCCCTAAAAATGCACTGAAGTTGCTATAATTATGATTAAAGCACTTGGATTTGCAAATGTTGGGGTATCATGTCCTTAAGGTCAATATATAAGGGTCAAAACTTCCTGGCTCTAAGGCATATTATAGACATATAATACAAACCATATATGTAATGGTAAATTTTGTGGCAGTTACATTTTCTTTTTTTTTTTTTTAAGATTTTTTATTTATTTATTTGAGAGAGAGAGTGAGAGAGAGCATGAGGGGGAGAAGGTCAGAGGGAGAAGCAGACTCCCCATGGAGCTGGGAGCCCGATGTGGGACTCGATCCCAGGACTCTGGGATCATGACCTGAGCCGAAGACAGTCGCTTAACCAACTGAGCCACCCAGGTGCCCCGGAAGTTACATTTTCAAAAGTAAAAAGATATAAGTTTTGTGGCAGTTACATTTTCAAAAGTAAAAAGAGATGGAATTAGTTTTTTTTTCTCATACTTTTTGAAATCTGGTGTTTATTTTATATCTATAGTATATCTCATTCCACACTAGGCACATTTCAAGTTCTTAATATCCTGTGTAGCTAGCAGCTACCATACAGGGGAAAGGAAATCTAGGTAGAAAGAATGGCTTGAGCAAAGACATGGAGATGTAAATGTGGAAGGCAAGTTCTGGAAACAAGAAATGGTACGAGGTGCCTGGGTGGCTCAGTGGGTTAAAGCCTCTGCCTTCGGCTCAGGTCATGATCCCAGGGTCCTGGGTTCAAGTCCCCCGTGGGGCGCTCTGCTTGGCAGGGAGCCTGCTTTCCCCTCTCTCTCTCTGCCTGCTTATGATCTCTGTCTGTCGAGTAAATAAATAAATAAATATGTAAAAAGGAAAGAAAGAAATGGCTCCAAGGTAGCTGAAAAGGAATGTTTGTGTATATGAGAGAGGAGCAGAAGGTAGATGGAGGGCTGGAGAGGGAAGAAGAGAGAAATATATGGGCTGTAAGACTGGAAAGATAATTTGGACTGGAAGGTTTTAATATCTTGAGAGCTAGACTGTCATATTGGTTACGGAGTTCCTTTCATTGTCTTTGTGTAAGACCATAAACCAGGAGGCTTCATCTTCCAAAGAGAATGTTCCTGACTCCCATAAGAGTACAATTTTTCTCTCTCAGTTGCTATTTCTACTGTTTCTCTCTCCCCTGTTGACTGTACAGAGAAAGGAAGGACTGAATTTTGGATCTCCAAATGATGGTCCAGAAAAACCACTAATGCTAAGTTACATCAAGGCATACCCTAAATCATGGTTTTTGTATTTTCTTTTTCTCCCAAGTTTATTTTTCGAACAAAATATTACACAGAATGTCTACACACATATATATATATATATATATATATATATATATATATATATACCCCAGAGCTTCTCTGTTCTGTTTGAAGTAAGGTCTGGGGACACAAACTGACACCCCCTCCATCATCCTATACCAACAGAGGGAAGTTTCTATCATCTCGCTGTCCATCCTCAACAGCATTCAAAACTCACACCACATTCATTTCTTCATTAAAAAAAATTAGTGCACTAACTCAATCCTTTTTTAAAGGTAAGTTGATATGGCTGCATGTCCCGAATTTATGATTTCCTTTTGTACTCCAGTGTACAGTACGTACAATATTCTTTTCCTTATCATCACTTTTGACACATCTATATTTAAAAGCATGTAGCGTTTTGAAGCATCTGGCTGGCTCAGTTGGTAGAGCATACCATTCTTGATCTCGGAATTGTAAGTTTGAGCCCCATATTGGGTACAGAGATAACTTTAAAATAAAATCTTATAATATATACAAAATAAAAGCATGGAAAATTTTGTTCCAAACTTCTTCCTTGTAAAATTGGAGGGGTTTTTGTTTTGTTCTGTTTTGTTTTAGTGTCTCTCACAGGACCACTATTAGATGGGACAGTTCTTTATTATCTTTATATTTTTAATTAAATTTTTTATTTTAAGGGGCACCTGGGTGGCTCAGTTAGTTAAACATCTGCCTTTGGTGCGGGTCATGATCCCAGGGCCTTGGAATTGAGTCCCATGTCAGGCTCCCTGTTCAGTGGGGAGTGTGCTTCTCCCTCTCCCTCTGCCCTCACACCCCACTCATGCGCGTGCTCTCTCTTTCTCATTCTCTCTCAAAGAAAAAAATAAAATCTTTTTAAAAATTTTTATTTCTTGAGGCACCTGGGTGGCTCAGTGGGTTAAAGCCTCTGCCTTCTGCTTGGGTCATGATCCCAGGTCCTGGGATCGAGCCCCGCATCGGGCTCTCTGCTCAGTGGGGAGCCTGCTTCCTCCTCTCTCTCTGCCTGCCTCTCTGCCTACTTGTGATCTCTGTCTGTCAAATAAATAAATAAAATCTTAAAAAAAATTTTTTTTTATTTCTTTATTTGTCAGAGAAAGCACAAGCAGGGGGAGCAGCAGGCAGCGGGAGAAACAGACTTCCCACTGAGCAAGCATCCCAATATGGTACTTGATCCCAGGACCCTGGGATCATGACCTGAGCTGACGCTTAACTGACTGAGACATCCGGGCATCCCAAATAAACAAAATCTTAAAAAAAAAAAAAAAAAGCCAGATTTTTATTATAAGACAATTATGGGTGAGTACACAGCTGTAAAAAATAATACAGATCCCTTAGATAATACCCCAACAGTAACATCTTGCAAAACTATAGTACAATATCACAAGTAGTAATATTGACATTGGTACAATGAAGATATAGAACATTCCCATCTGTAGAAGGATTCCTCCTATTGCCCTTTCAGAGCCAAACCTAGTTCCCTCCCTCCTACCCCTTTCATAACCCCTGACAACCACTAATCCATTCTTTATTTCTAGAATTTTATTAACTTAAGAATGTTTTATAAATGGAATCAAACAGTATGTAAGCCAGTTTTTTTGAGACTGGCTTTTGTTTCACTCAGCATAATTCTCTGGAGCTGGATCTAGACTGTGTATGTTCACTAGTTCATGCCTTTTTATTGCTAAGTATTACGCCACAGTACGGATGTAACACGGTTTAACAACTCACTTGTTAAAGAGCATCTGGTTGTTTCCAGTCTGATGCCATTATGAGTTAAGGAGCTCTGAAATTTGTGTAAGTGTTTTTGTGTGAACATTTTCATTCTTCTTAATATTCATTAAGTTTTCATTTCTCTGGGATAAACATACAGGACTACAATTGCCGGATAACGTGATAGTTGCATGTTTAGTTTAAAAAAAAAGAAGGGGAGCACCTAGGTGGCTCAGTGGGTTAAAGGCTCTGCCTTCGGCTCTGGTCATGATCTCAGGGTCCTGGGATGGAGCTGTGTCGGTCTCTGTGCTTGGCGGGAGACTGCTTCCCTTCCTCTCTTTCTGCCAACTTGTGATCTCTATCTGTCGGATAAATAAATAAAATCTTTAAAAAAAAAAAAAAACCTGCTAGACTATTTTCCAGAGTAGCTCTACTATTTTATATTCCCACTAGTAATATATGAGTAATCCTGTTTCTCCAAATCCTTGCCAACATTTGGTGTTGTCACTAATTTTTATTTTGACCATTTTTAATAAATTTGTAGTGATATCTCACTGTGATTTTAATTTACGATGACCTGATGGCTAATGATACTGAACATCTTTTCTTGTGCTTCGTTGCCATCTGTATATTCTCTTCAGTAAATTGGTTCTTCATGTCTTTGGCTCCCTTTCTAATTGGTTTGTCTCTTACTGTTAAATTTAAGACTTCTTTATATATTCTAGATACTACTCCTTTGTTGGATATGTGATTTCCAAACAGTTTCTCAGAGTTGGTAAGCTTGACTTTTCATGCTCTTAACAGGGTCTTTCACAGAAGATTTTAATTTTGATAAAGCCCAGTTTATCAATTTTCCCTCTTATAAACTGTCATCTGGTGTCAGTCTCAAGACCTCTACCTAGCCCTAGATTGCAAAGATTTCTTCTTATTTTTTTCTGATATTACTATAGTTTTATATTTAAGTCTGTGATTCACTTCAGGTTATTTTTTATATAAGGTGTGAAAATTAGGGTGATGCTTTTTTTTTTTTTTTTTTTTTTTTTTTTACTATGGATGTCCAGTTACTCCAGCCCCATTTATTGGAAAGACTATCTTTTCTCTACTGAATTGTTTCCTACACTTTTGTCAAAAATCCGTTAAGCTTATTTGTGTAGGTCTCTATCTGAAGTTTTTGTTCTGTCCCATTGATCTGTGTGTCTACCTCTTCACTTGTCCATCAATACTACAGTCTTGGTTACTATAGCTACATGATAAAACTTAACATTGACACAAGTGATTCCTCCTACTTTATTCTACTTTTTCAAGATTGTTTTAGCTCTTCAAGTTCCTTTGTAGCCGTACACATTGTAGAAAAACCTTGCCTGTATCTAAAAAAAAAAAAAAACCTAGGTGATATTTTAACAGTAATTTCATTAAACCTATATATAAATTGGGAGAGAATTGACATCTTTACTATGTTGAGTCTTCCAATTCATGAATACCATATGCCTCTCTTTTTTGTTATGTTCTTTTCCTATCAGCAGTTTACATATTTCAGTATGTAAGTCCTATACACATTTTGTTAGATTTGCACCTAAGTAATTCACATTTTTTCAGTGATTATAAATGCATTGTATTTTTAATTTGGGTGGCTACTGTTCATTGCTAGTATACATAAATACAACTGATTTTTGTATGTTTATCTTTTATCTTCAAACTTTGCTAAAGTCACTGATGAGTTTGGATGTTTTCTTTGGAGATTCCTTGGGATTTTCTATGAAGACTATTATGTTATATGAAATAGGGACATATTTATTTCTTCCTTTATGAGTATATGTCGTCTATTTCTTTCTTATGCCTATTGCATTTGCAGAATGAGGTTGATTAAGAGTGATAAGAGCAGGGGTGCCTGGGTGGCTCAGTGGGTTGAGCCGTTGCCTTTGGCTCAGGTCATGATCTTGGGGTCCTGAGATCGAGTCCCACATCGGGTTCTCTGCTTGGCGGGAAGCCTGCTTCCCTCTCTCTCTCTCTCTCTGCCTGCCTCTCTGCCTACTTGTGATCTCTACCTGTCAAATAAATAAATAAAATATAAAAAAAAAAGTGTGATAAGAGCAGGTATCATTGACCTGTTCCCAATCTTTGGAAGAAAACATTCACAATTTCTGAAGATGTTCTTTTTTTTTTTTTCCTTAAGATTTTATTTATTTATTTGACAGGGAGAGACACAGCAAGAGAGGGGACACGGCAGGGGGAGTGGGAGAGGGAGAAGCAGGTTTCCCGTGGAGCCCAATACAGGGCTCTATCTCAGAACCCTGGGGTCATGATCTGAGCCAAAGGCAGATGCTTAATGACTGAGCCACCCAGGTGCCACTCTGCATATGTTCTTTATGAAATTGAGGAAGTTCTCCTCCATTCCTATATTTGTGAGTTTTTATCATGAGAGAGTATTGGATTTTTTCCAGATGATTTTTCTGCAGCACTTGTTATAACCATGTGATTGTTTCTTCTTTAACCTGTTAATAAAGCAGATTATATTAATTTCACATATTGAGATGGCCTTGCATCCCTGGAATAAATGCCACTTGGTTATGATGCATAATTATTTTTATATGTTCCTGAAATCTATTGGGTAGCATTTTGTTCAATATTTTTGTGTATGTACTCATGAGGGATATTGGTCTATAGTTTTATTATCTTTTTTTAGGCTCTCTTTTCTGGTTCAGAGACCAGGAAAATACCAGGAGGGAAGTGTTCCCTTGTCTTCTATTTCCTGGAAGAGATTATGTAGGATTGGTGTTAATTTTTCTTTAAATGTCTGATTTCTATCTCTTGGAGATTTTAAAATTCTAACAAAGTGAGAAGACACAATTTACCAATATCAGGAATGAAAAAGGGGATATAATTATAGACTCTGCAGACACCAAAGAGATAACAAGGGAATATTATGAAAGACTCTACACACAGAAATTTGACAGCTTGGATGAATCCAATTCCTCTAAAAGCAGAACTATTCCAATTCACTCAATGTGAAATAAACAATTCACACAGCTCTATTAAGGATATTATATTTTACAGACTTCCAATTCTAAGTGGCCTCTGATCTATTTTGAGTTGATTTTTGTATATGGTGTAAGGTAAGGGTCCAATTTAATTATTTTACACATGGATATTCAATTTTCCCAGCACCATTTGTTGAAAAGACTGTCCTTTCCACATTGCAGGATCTTGGCACCCACACTGAAGAGCAACTGACCATACATGCAAAGGTTTATTTCTGGGTTCTTTCTTCTGTTTCACTGATCCATGTGTCTGTCCTTATGCCTGTTTCACAGGGTTTTTGTTTTTTTGTTTTTTTAAAGATTTTATTTATTTATTTATTTGGCAGACAGAGATCACAAGGAGGCAGAGAGGCAGGCAGAGAGAGAGGAGGAAGCAGGCTCCCTGCTGAGCAGAGAGCCCCATGTGGGGCTTGATCCCAGGACCCTGGGATCATGACCTGAGCTGAAGGCAGAGGCTTTAACTCACTGAGCCACCCAGGCGCCCCCACAGGGTTTTGATTACCGTGAATTTGTATTAAGTTTTGACATTATGATGTAAGTCCTCTAACTTTGCTCTTCTTTTCTGGCTGCTTGGGGTCCCTTAAGATGCCACATGAATTTTAGAATGGGTTTTTGTATTTCTGCAAAAATAGTAAAGAAGCATATGAAAAGATAGTGAACATAACTAATCATCAGAGAAATGCAAATCAAAACCCAATGAGATATCATCTCATATTTATGATGGCTGATATAAAAAAATAGGAAATAATAAGTGTTGCCAAGAATGTAGAGAAATGGGAAACTGGAACCCTTATACCCTATTGGTGAGGGGTTGTAAAATGGTACAACCACTGTAGAAAACAGTGAGGTGACTCTTTAAGAAATTAAAAATAAGGGACTCCTGGGTGGCTCAGCTGGTTAAGTGGCTGCCTTCAGCTCGGGTCATGATCCCAGCGTCCTGGGATCGAGCCCCGCATTGGTCTCCTTGCTCAGCAGGGAGCCTGCTTCTCCCTCTGCCTGTGCCTACCACTCTGTCTGCTTGTGTTCACTCTTGCTCCTCTCTCTCTCTGATAAATAATCTTAAAAAAAAAAAAGAAAGAAAGAAAGAAATTAAAAATAAGAGTACGTAGTTGGCTCAGTCCATTAAATGTCTGCCCTCAGCTGGGGTCATGACCCAGGGTCCTGGGATTGAGCCTGGCATCGGGCTCCCTGCTGAACAGGGGATTCTGCTTCTCCATCTCCCTCTGTCTTTGTTCCTCCCCCAACTCATCCTCTCTTTTCTTGAGAAAGAGAGAGAGAGAGCACAAAAGTTGGGTGAGAGACAGAGGGAGAAGCAGACTCCCTGCTGAGTGGGGCTCAATCCCAGGACACTGAGATCATGACCTGAGCAGAAGGCAACCACTTAACTGAGACAAAACCACTCAGGTGCCTCATTAAATAAAATCTTTTGAAAAATTAAAAATAGGCCTTCTGTGTGACCCAGTAATCCTACTTTTGGGTATCCAAAAGAATTGAAAGTATGGTCTTGAAGAGATATTTGCTATGTTCATTGCAGCACTACTCACAATAGCCAAGAGGTGGAAGCAACCCAAATGCCCACGGATGGATGGATGAGTAAAGAGAATGTGATACAGACATACAATGACATATTATTCAGGCTTTAAAAAGGAAGTACATCCTATCACATACTACAGCGTGGATGAAACTTAAGGCCATTGCTAAGTAAAATAAACCAGTCCCAAGAACACAAACACTGTATGATTCCACTTATATGAGCTATCTAAAGTAGCCACATTTGTAAAAACTGAAAGGAGAATGATGGTTACCAGGGATGGGGGAGAAGGAGAAAAAGCAGAATAGTTCTTTAAAGGGTATATCAGTTTTGCAAGATGAAAAAGTCCTGGAGATCTGTTTTAGAACACCACTTCTGATATATACGTAACACTTCTGAATTATATACTTGAAAATGGTTGTTATGTATTTTTTTGCCACAATAAAAATATTAGCATATCAAATGTTTAAGTACATTAAAATAATAACACTATGATCAAGAATGATTTAGACAAGGAACTATATAGGATTGTTTGACATTTGAAAATGTATTAATATAATTCATAATATTATCTTTTAAAAGGTTTTATTTATTTATTTGACAGGGAGAGAGACAGTGAGAGAGGGAATACAAGCAGGGACAGAGGGAGAGAGAGAAGCAGACTCCCCACTGAGCAGGGATCCTGATGTGGGGCTGGATCCCCGGACCCTGGGATCATGACCAGAGCCAAAGGCAGATGCTTAATGACTGAACCACCCAGGCACCCCCATAATATTATTTAAACTAAAAAGAATATCTATATGATCACCCTAGTGGATGAACAAAAAAGTCTTTAATAAAATCCAAAAAACTAAGCCGATAAAATCTCCTACTTAAATAAGAACAACAGGGTACTTCTTTTTTGTTTGTTTTTAAGATTTTATTTATTTGACAGAGAGAGATCACAAGTAGACAGAGAGGCAGGTAGAGAGAGAGAGGGAAGCAGGGTCCCTGCTGAGTAGAAAGCCTGATGCGGGGCTTGATCCCAGGACCCTCAGATCATGACCTGAGCCAAAGGCAGAGGCTTTAACCCACTGAGCCACCCAAGCGCCCCTACACATGCATTTTTAAAGTAAAATTGGGATTATAGTATATTATTATCCCGCAACATGTTTTCTAAACTTAGCAAAATAGCATGGACTGAGTTCATGGCTGCTATTAGTCATCAACCTTATCCTTTTCAATGGCTGCACAGTATTTCATAGTATAAATGTGCCATAATTTACCTAACTATATCCTACTGATGAATTTTAAGTTGTTTTAATTTTTTTACCATTAAAAAGTACTTCAATGAATACCTTTATATATACATCTTAGTTCACTTGTGAAAGTCTTTTAGAATTGAAATTGCAGCGGGGCGCCTGGGTGGCTCAGTGGGTTAAGCTTCTGCCTTCAGCTCAGGTTAAGATCTCAGGGTCAGCCCCGCATTGGACTCTCTGCTCAGCGGTGAGCCTGCTTCCCTCTCTCTCTCTCTATCTCTCGCTTTCTCTGCCTCTCTGCCTACTTGTGATCTTTGTCAAGTAAATAAATAAAATCTTAAAAAAAAAAAAAAGAATTGAAATTGCAGGGATGCCTGGGTGGCTCAGTGGGTTGAACCTCTTGCCTTCAGCTCAGGCCATGATCCCAGCGTCCTGGGATCGAGCCCACATTGGGCTCTCTGCTCAGCGGGGAGCCTGCTTCTCCCTCTCTCTCTGCCTACTGCTCTGCCTACTTGTGCTCGCTCTCTTTCTGTCAAATAAAGAAATAAAATCTAAAAAAAAAAAAGGGGGGGAATTGCAATTGCTTGGACAAAAGATAGCAGTTTAAAATTTTTGCAAATACTGGGGCACCTGGGTGGCTCAGTGGGTTAAAGCCTCTGCCTTCGGCTCAGGTCATGATCCCACAGTCCTGGGATCGAGCCCCCAGTTGGACTCTCTGCTTGGCAGGGAGCCTGCTTCCCTTCCTCTCTCTCTGCCTGCCTCTCTGCTTACTTGTGATCTGTCTGTCAAATAAATAAATAAATAATCTTTACAAAAAAGACAAAAAAAGATTTTTGCAAATACTCAAATTATTCTTCAAAAGTATGTACCAGTTTATGGAGTTTTAGAGCATCCATCTATGCATATTGTCACCAACAAATATATATTATGAAATCTTGCAACTTTTGCCCATCTGGTAGATAAAAGAAGAAAGTCATGGATGTGAAGGTGATCTGGTGAGACATTTGTCACTCCATTGATCGTCAGGGTCGGTTCAGCTGATCTGGAGGCTCAGTTCCCCTCTGCCCTCACCGCATCATGTGTGTCACTCCCGAGGCTGTGAGCTTACCCGATAGAGGAGACCATTCTTCGGTCTGGGGTATAAGAGCAGTTGCAGTCCTCTGCTGGAACCTCTAAACAAGCTCTCAAAAGTTGATTTATGGGAGAATCTAGGGTGGTCAAGCTTCCAAGACTCCCGGCATATCCAAATGGAGTGCTGCATGTAGAAGTCAGGCTTTGTTTAAGGAAAAAAAAAAAGTCATTATTTGTAGATTATATGATCATTTACCTGGAAAGAAAATTGCAACCCAAGTAAAGCTTGGGTTTTTAAAAAAAAAAATTTTTTAGAGGTGCCTGCCTGGGTGGCTCAGTCATTAAGCTCTTATCTTCGGCTCAGTTCATGATCCCAGGATCCTGGGATCGAGCCCCGATTTGGGTTCCCTTCCTCAGTGGGAAGCCTGCTTCTCCCTCTCCCACTCCCCCTACTTGTGTTCCCTCTCTTGCTGTGTCTCTCTCTGTCAAATAAATAAATAAAATCTTAAAAAAAAATTTTTAAGTTTTATTTATTTAAGTAATCGCAACAACTAACATGGGACTGGAACTCACAACCCCTGAGGTCAAGAGTCCCATGCTCTTCCAACTGAGCCAATGAGGTGCCCCTTAACTAAGTAAGTAAAGCTTTGACTGGAGAGCTAGGTGTGTGTGTGTGAAGGAAAACCCTTTCATACCCAGAGGATGTATACATTGTATTCTGGAAGGAATTTTTCAGTATGAGTCAACCATAAAAATACGCATCACTTCTGACCCAGCAATCAAAATCCAGGATTTCTTTCCAATGGAAATAAGCAAAGATGCAAAGTTTTAGTTATAATAATTTTTACTGAAGCATGGTTTATAGCTATGAAAAATTGAAAACAACCTAAATGTCCAAGAAGGGACTAGTTAAATAAACGATGGTTCATTCTTACAGTCACACACAACACATCCATTAGTAGTTGTATGGTAGATTCAAGTTTGTTGACAACTTCATATTTTTGTATTAGACTGCTCAGTGAATGTCACAAAACAGCGTATCAATATAATACCAATACAGATATGTATGGATAGTTCTGAATTACCCATCAAATTAATTTTGATCAAATTTAGTCTGTCTAAAGGTAAATTATTTGTGAAGTCCAAGTCAAATCCAATCAATCCAAATGAACATCAATCCAAATGTAAGCTTAACACTTGACATCCCGTTTAAGTTACCAGGAGTGGATGCAGAATACAAAACTCAGAGAAAATCCTGACATAATAATAAATACCAATTCTGGGATCTTACAACGAGAATTCTTAATGAAATTAAAGGTGATTTGAATAACTTCTCTCTGTTTACAAAGATCATCAGCTCTGTCAGGGTATCTCAGGATTGTTCTAAGTGCCCCTGGGGACACTGGCAACCCATGGGAACCCCATAACCCCATATTGCGCCGGTCATTTAGATGCTTATCCACTGGTTGGAAGAATCCAAACAAGATGCTTTCAGCCAAACATTGCAATGTCCCCAGCAAAAAGGAGGGCCACTGTTTGCTCTGTGACGATTCACTGTTTTCCCAAACCATGAATCAGCCCCATTGTCCCACCCGCTCCTTTTCATCATTCATTCTGTTCATCAAACTTAATGGCAAAGGCAGGAACATGGGAAAAACAAAACAAAACAAAAAAACACAAAACCTGAGACTCTGGGCAAGGAGGAAAACACAGGGCCACAGTATTTAATTCTGCTTGTAAAGAAAGAGTAATTTCACAAAGGCTGCTTCAGAAAAATGGCTGGAAATGTGTCAGAAAGCGAATTTCACAGAGAACATCTAATTTACAAAATAATACTTGGCAACTGATCAGCATCTTTCATCCCAAGGTAAAGGGGTTTCCAAATGTAAATGCATACAGATTTCCTGGGCACTACATCATGTCACACCTTTTTTTTTCCTTCCTCTGCTGGCTTCCCTCCCATCCTCCTTTTTTTCTTGCTCCTTCTCCCTGCTCTTTCCCAGTTGGAAACAAATGATAGTTCAACATGGATAATACTCTCCATTGTCTCATTGTACAAGCTGATGTTCACTTAGTGGCCCAAACCTTTCACGCAATTTATTTTAGAAAAAAAGGGGAGGAAATTTTGTCTCCCAGTTACAGCACCATTGCCCCAAAAGTCAGCTCTATTTTTAAATCTCCATAAACCAATTCAAGGTCGTTGTCGTTCTACCCAATGATAACTCAATTTACCACTATGGTACTAGTTAGGACTCTTTGGTTATAAGTAGCTCAAGAAAAAGGGGCAACTTTTAAAGGATAGAGAGGTGCTCTCACAGAGCCAAAGACAATTAGGCCATTGAAATGATCTGAAACTTGGGCGCCTGGGTGGCTCAGTGGGTTAAGCCGCTGCCTTCGGCTCGGGACATGGTCTCGGGGTCCTGGGATCGAGTCCCGCATTGGGCTCTCTGCTCAGCAGGGGGCCTGCTTCCCTCTCTCTCTGTCTCTGCCGGCCTCTCTGCCTACTTGTGATCTCTGTCTGTCAAATAAATAAATAAAATCTTTAAAAAAAAAAAATGGTCTGAAACCAGAAACATAAAACAATCTTGAGTCCCTACTTCTCTCTCCCTACTTCCTTCTTTTTCTATCTGTTTTTCCCTCTGCCTATCTGTTTTTATTTCTCCTCCAATTCACCTGATGGGCAGAATATGGCTGCTGTGCATCTCCCAGTTCACAGGTTAAAATTCCAGCCAACTACAGACTCCGTTCAGTCCTACATTCCCCAAAGAAACAATGTAATCATCACCCTGAGTGACCTGTCCACCTCTGGCTGGGGAGGCAGAGTCAGGTGGTAGCAAAATGGCTCCAAAGAGCCCATGCCAGTGGTGTGACATATGACTGTGCTTCCCAAAGAAAGGGGGATGTCTAGTGGGCTGAAGAAATGACCAAAACCATAAACCAAATCAGTTTGTTGCTTTGATATTTGGAATATTTGGTAACTGATTTTTTTCTTGCTGAAGCTCAGTAATATTCTAAAGAAAATATTTCTGATTGCATTTTGATAGAATAAAGTTTGCATGACTATGGCCAGTTTACATAGCAGGGTTGAGATATGTGACCTCTTCTTACAGGCAACCCAAATGACCTCCTTGCACCAAATCTCTTAGCCTTTCCAGTTTCCAAGGACTGATAAACTCAAAATTAAGCAGTGAGCATTGACTTTTGCTTCTAGGGCTCCTGAGTCAGGGCAGATTATGGGAATGCCTTACATCTTGGGAAAGGCAGCTTAGTGTTCATTGATTGTTAATAATGTATTGAACATTGCACCAAAAGCTTTGTATTGGCCACACACTCAGCTCCTCTGGGTCTCTTCACTGTAAATAGAAGGAACAGTATTATTATTTCTACCTCATGGAGTTGTTTGTGGGTCAAAATAAGATTACATAACCAGAAGTACTTCATGAACTATAAAGAATAATACAAGTGTGGGATGTCTGGGTGGCTCAGTCAGTTAAGCCACTGCCTATGTCTCAGGTCATCATCCCAGAGTCTTGGAATCAAGTCCCAAATCGGGCTCCTTGCTCGCCAGGAAGCCTGCTTCTATCTCTGCCTCTGCCTGCTTGTGTGCGCTCTCTCTCTCTGAAATAAATAGATAAATAAAATCTTTTTTAAAAAAAAGAATAATACAAGTGTATCACCTCTATATCCCCAAGCCTCACCAGACTTTAATACAAATGAATACAAGAGCTTTTATATACAATGTAATATGAAAGTCAAGAATAGGTTGATTTCGGGGCGCCTGAGTGGCTCAAGTGGTTCAGCATCTGCCTTCTGATCGGCTCATGATCCCAGGAATCCTGGGATCGAGCCCCGCATGGGCTCGCTGCTTGGGGGAGAGTCTGCTTCTCCCTCTGCTGCTCCCCCTGCTCCTACTCTCCCTCTCTTTCTCTTAAAAAAAAAAAAAGAAAAGAAAAAAAGAATAGGTTAGTTTCAACAAATGGTACTGGAACAATTGGACATTATTATGCCAAAAAAAAAAAAAGGAAAGAAAGAAATTTGATACTTATGTTATACCATATACAAAAATGAACTTGAAATGAATCACAGACAAGGGTGTCTGGGTGGCTCAGTTGGTTAAGCATCTGCCTTCAGCTCAGGTCATGCTCCAGTTTCCTGGGATTGAGCCTTACGTCTGGCTCCCTGCTCAATGAAGAGTCTGCTTCTTCCTCTGCTCCCCTCCCCCCACCCCCTGCTCCTGCACTTTCTCTCAAATAAATAAAATCTTAAAAAACAAACAAACAAAAAACACAACAAAAAAACCACTACATGTTAAAAAAAAGAAAGAAAGAAAGTCATAGACCTAAATGTAAGCCTTAAACTACAAGCCTTCTGGAATAAAATAGAGGACAAAATATTTGTGATTTAAGGTTAGGCAAAATTTTGTAGATAAAAAACAAAATGTGGAATACTTGGGAGTCAGTTAAAAAACAACTCTTGGTTTTGGCTCAGGTCATGATCTCAGGGTCCTGGGATTGAGCCCCACATTGAGCTCCGTGCTCAGTGTAGAGTCTGTCCCTCACCCTCTGCTCCTCCCTCTGTCCCCACTCTCTCTCTCTCTCTTTATGGAATAAATAAATAAAATCTTAAAACAAAATCTTGAACTATAAAAGAAAAAAGTTGATAAATAAACTCATTAAAATGAAAACTTCTACTCTGGAAGAAACACTGTTAAGAAAATGAAAAGACATAGGCACCTGGGTGGCTCAGTGGTTTGGGCTGCTGCCTTTGGCTCGGGTCATGATCTCAGGGTCCTGGGATCGAGCCCCGCATCGGGCTCCCTGCTCCGTGGGAAGCCTGCTTCCCTCTCTCTCTCTCTCTCTCTCTCTGCCTGCCTCTCTGCCTACTTGTGATCTCTGTCTGTCAAATAAATAAATAAAATCTTTAAAAAAAAAAAAATGAAAAGACAAAGGGCGCCTGGGTGGCTCAGTTGGTTGAGCATCTACCTTTTGGCTCAGTTGGTTGAGCATCTACCTTTGGCTCTACCTTTGGCTCAGGTCATGATCCCAGCGTCCTAGTATCAAGACCAGAGTTGGGCTCCCTCTTCAGCAGGCAGTCTACTGCTCCCTCTGCCTCTGCTCTTCACCCTCGCTCGTGCTCACTCACTCTCTTACTCTCTCAAAATAAATAAATGAAATCTTAAAAAAAAAAAAAACTGAAAAGAAAAGACACAGAATGGAAGAAAATATTTGCAAAACACACATCTGATAAAAGATAAATATCCAGGGACACCTGGGTGGCTCAGTCGGTTACAAGTCTGGCTTAGGCTCAGGTCATGATCCCAGAGTCTTAGGATCAAGTCCCGCACCAGGCTTCCTGCTAAGTCAGTTCCCCCTGCTTGTGCTCACTCCTTCTTTGTCTCTCTCAATCTTTATAAAAAATAAAACCTTTAAAAAAAAAAGATATGGGGGCGCCTGGGTGGCTCAGTTGGTTGGACGACTGCCTTCGGCTCAGGTCATGATCCTGGAGTCCCGGGATCGAGTCCCACATCGGGCTCCCAGCTCCATGGGGAGTCTGCTTCTCCCTCTGACCTTCTCCTCGCTCATGTTCTCTCTCACTGTCTCTCTCTCAAATAAATAAATAAAATCTTTTAAAAAAAAATCTAAAAAAAAAAAAAAGATATGTATGCAGAATATATAAAGAACTCCAGTACTTAATAATATGAAAACAACCCCAAAACAGATAAAAATTTGAATAGACACTTCACCAAGTAAGATGGTAAGTGAGCATATAGAAAAGATTTCAACATCATTAGCCTTTAGGGATATGAAAAATGAAAACTATAATGAAATACTACATCACATACCTATTAAATGGCTAAAATAAAAATAAACAAATTGACAATACCAAGTATTATAAAGGGTACTGAACACGCTGGTGGGAATGCAAAAGTGGTAGTTTCTTACAAAACAGATAGGACATTTAAAGTAGTTAAGTGGGGCGCCTGGGTGGCTCAGTCGTTAAGCGTCTGCTTTTGGCTCAGGTCATGATCCCAGGGTCCTGGGATCGATCTCTGCATCGGGCTCCCTTCTCTGTGGAAAGCCTGCTTCTCCCTCTCCCACTCCCCGACCTTGTGTTCCCTTTCTTGCTGTCTCTCTCTCTCTGTGTCAAATAAATAAATAAGTCTTTTTAAAAAAATAAATAAAGTAGTTAAACATACATTACCATCCAACCCAGAAATCCCACTCTGAAGTATTTATTTGGAGATATTAAAGCACATGTGTGCAAAGAGATCTGTATGCAAATGTCTATAGCATTCATAATTGCCAAAACTTGGAAACAAACAAAATGTCCATCTATCAATGAATGAATAAATACATGTGGTATATCCATACAATGGAATAATATTCACCAATAAAAAGAGCAAATTAGGGGTGCCTGGGTGGCTCAGTGGTTTGGGCTGCTGCCTTCGGCTCGGGTCATGATCTCAGGGTCCTGGGATCGAGCCCCGCATCGGGCTCTCTGCTCCGCAGGAAGCCTGCTTCCCTCTTTCTCTCTCTCTCTCTCTGCCTGCCTCTCTGCCTACTTGTGATCTCTGTCTGTCAAATAAATAAATAAATCTTTAAAAAAGAAAAAAGAGCAAATTACTGGGCACCTGGGTGGCTGAGTTGGTTAAGTGACTGCCTTCAGCTCAGGTCATGATCCCAGAGTCCTGGGATCAAGTCCCACATCAGGCTTCCTGCTCCATGGAGAATCTGCTTCTCCCTCTGACTTTCTCCCCTCTCATGCTCTCTCTCTGTCTCTCTTTCAAATAAATAAATAAAATCCTTAAAAAAAAAAAAGACCAAATTATTAATACCTTGAAATAGATGAATCACCAATAAACTGTGCTGAGTGAAAGAAGCCAGATTCCAGTGATTCCATTTGTATGACATTCTGGAATAGTCAAAAGTATAGGGATAGAAATCGGATCAGCAATTGCAAGGTGTGTGAGTTTGGGATGAACTGCAAAGGAGTCTTTTTGGGGTAATGGAACTGTTCTATAACTTGATTGTGGTGATAGTTACATGATCCATGTTTTGGAAAAAACTCATAAAACCATATGCCTAAAAAAATTTACTGAATGTAAATTCAATTTACATTCAGTAAAATTTACATTACTGAATTTTACTGAATGTAAATTACTCCTTAATAAACCTGACTTCCAGAAAAGAACAAGTATGGCAGTTTCTCAAAAAGTCAAACACAGGGTGTCTGGGTGACTCAATTGCTCAAGTGTCTGACTCTTAGTTTCAGCTGAGATCATGATCTCAGGTTCATGGGATCAAGTCCTGCATGGGGCTCTGAGCTTGGCAGGGAGTCTGCTTCTCTCCCTCTACCCCTTCCCTTGCTCACGTACTCTCTCTCTCACAGATAAAAATAAATAAAATTTTTTAAAAAGTTATACGTACAATTAGCATATGGTCTAGTAGTTCCACTTGTGGGTATATGCCCCCCAAAATGAAGGCAGGGATTCAAACAGACATAGCAGCATACTCACAGTAGCTAATAGATGGAAACAACCCAATGTCCATCAAAAGATGAATGGATTAACAAAATGTGGCATATACGTACAATGGCATATCACTCAACCATAAAAAGGAAGGAAGTTCTGATATAGGCTACAACATGTTTGAGCCTTGAAAACATGCAAGCAAAGTTAGCTACACACAAAAGGACAAATACTTCGTGATTCCATTTACATGAGGTATCTAGAATAGGCAAATTGATAGAGACAGGAACTAGAATAGAGGTCACCAGGGGCCAAGGGAGAGAGGAACGAGGAGTTATTGTTTACTGGGTACATGGTTTCTGTTTGGAGTGATGAAAAGTTCTGGAAATGGAGAGTAGTGATAGTTACACAACTCTATGAATGTACGTAATGCTACTGAATTGTCCACTTAAAAGATCTAAATGGTAAATTTCATGTTATCTCTATTTTACCACAACTTCTTTTTTTTTTTTTCTTCTGAGAGAGAGAGAGAGAGAGTGCACACAAGTAGTTGCGGGGCAGAGGGAGAGAAAGAATCTTAAGCAGGCTCCATGCCCAGTGTGGAGCCCAACATATGGCTCTATCTCATGACTCAGATCATGTCTGAGCTGAAATCCAGAATTGGATACTTAACTGACTGAGCCAGCCAGGCGCCCCTATTTTACCACAACTTCTAAAGAAGAATGCAGGTGAAGCTGGGTTTGAATTCTAGTTTCGCCATCTAGCTGCGTGATTCCTTGGATAAGCTAAGCAGGCCCACTTGGATATGTTAGAGCAGACAGATTGTGCTACACATAAAACAAAGCAACGAAGCAAAAGACCAAAATCTTGGTAGCACAACAAAGATTTAGTTATTCACAGTGTATATCTAATATGCAGTATGGGTAGTTGGGAATATGGGGGGCTCTGCTCTCAAAGTACCAGGTTGATGGAGGTTCTTACCACCCTGTATGTTAACCCCTTCTAGACACCGCCCTTTGGACAACATGCAGGGAAGAAGAGCGAGCGAGTCAGCCACAGGCTTTACTTTGCCAGCACTCCTGTCTCCACTCAACTACAAGGAGCTGGGAAATGTGGGAGAGCGGGTAGAACTTTGGATGAACCACTTTGTCTCTGCCATACTACTTGGGGCTTCAGTTTCTTCATCTATAAAACAAGCATAGGAATTTTAAAAATTGAGGTATAATTGGGGTGCCTGGGTGGCTCAGTGGGTTAAGCCGCTGCCTTTGGCTCAGGTCATGATCTCAGGGTCCTGGGATAGAGCCCCGCATTGGGCTCTCTGCTCAGCAGGGAGCGTGCTTCCTCCTCTCGCTCTCTCTCTGCCTGCCTCTCTGCCTACTTGTGATCTCTATCTGTCAAGTAAATAAATAGAATCTTTTAAAAAAAATTGAGGTATAATTGACACACAGCATTATATTAGTTTCAGGTAAACAACAACACAATGACTCAATATTTGTATAACCACAGGAAACTTTCCAATCTCCGGTTGTCATGAGGATAAAATGATATGTTTAAAAGCACCTAGTACATGGAGTGAACATTCATTAAAATGTTATGTTTAAAAAAAAAACTAAAAATAAAACTACCAGGGCTCCGAGGTGCTTCAGTCGGTCAAACATCCGACTCTTGATCTCAGCTCAAGTCTTGATTGAAGGAGCAGGAGGCTGGCTGAGGACAAAGCAAAGGCTGGCGCCTTGCACCCCCCCTTCACCCGCTCCCCTCCATATGTGTGGCATTCCTCAGGCACCCCTGACTGCCATAAAATGATAAATGGTTAACTTGCTGAGATCACAATCCTGCAAGACAGGAGTCTCCCTTGGTTTGCAAATGTCCTTGAGATTTACAAACAAAGAAGTTACCTTATCAATAGCCCAATTTCCAGGGACACAGAACTCAGTTCCTCAAGCCCTAATGTCACCCTCCCCTCCATAAAAAACCGAAGGAGGTGGCTTTGACTCACGTCTCTGGTGGTCTTTTAAGGTGGGGGTAATACTCTATTGGCATTTCATGATCTCAGGGCCGTGAGTTCAGGTCCCATGTTGGTCTCCACACTGGGCATGGAGCCTACTTTAAAAAAAGAAAAAAAGAAATAGAACTACCATACAATCCAGGATTCCCACTTCTGGGTATATATCTAAAGGAAATGAAAACAGGTATTCAAAACGATATCTGCACACCCATGTTCATTGCAGCATTATTCTCAATAGCCAAGATTTGCAAACAACTTGAGTGTCCATCTACAGATGAATGGATAAAGATGTGATGTGTATTTATACAATTTATACAATGACATACTATTGAGCCATGAGAAAAAAAGAAATCTTGATAAACCGGCAGCAACATGGAGAAGGAGAAAGCTTAAGAATGTTATATCAGGGACATCTGGATGGCTCAGTCAGTTAAGCATTTGCCTGTGGCTCAGGTCATGATCCCAGGATCCTGGGATCAAGTTGGGCTCCTGGCTCAACAGGGAGCCTGCTTCTCCCTCTGCCTGCCCCTCCTCCTGCTTGTGTGCACGCGCGTGTGCACTCTCTCTCTCTTTGACAAATAAATAAATAAATAATCTTTAAAAAAAAAAAAAAAAGAACAGGGAACCTGGGTGGTTCAATAGATTAAGCATCTCCCTCCAGCTCAGGTCATGATCTCTGGGTGCTGGGATCAAGACCCTCAAGGGGCTTCCTGCTCAGCAGGGAGTCTGCTTCTATCTCTCTCTCTCCCTCAGCCCCTCCCCACTGCTCATTCTCTCTCTCTCTCAAATAAATAAATAAAATCTTAAAAAAAGAAGAACATTATGCCAAACAAAGACAAGTACTGCATTATATCCTTTACTTGTGGAAATATAAACAACAAAAGCCCTCAAAAAAACCCTCCAAAACAAAAACAAATCCCAGAATAGAATGGTGATTACCAAAGACCGGAGTAGCAAAAAGGGAGAGATGTTGTTTAAGGGTACATACTTGCAATTAGCAGATAAATAAATCCCAGAGATCTAATATACAGTAAAATACACAAAACTGTATTATCAACGCTAAATTTTCTAAGAGCCTAGATCTTAATGTCTCCACCACTAGAGGAAACAATAATTACACACAATAGAAGTGTTAGTTGATGATGGCAATCATTTCATTATAAATGTATGAAAATAAGTATGTTGTGTACATTAAACTTACACAATGTTATAGGTCAATTATATCTCAATTTAAAAAATGTAATGTTCCGGGGCGCATGGGTGGCTCAGTGGATTAAGCTGCTGCCTTCGGTTCAGGTCATGATCTCAGGGTCTTGGGATAGAGCCCCGCATCTGCCTCAGCATCCCTGCTGAGCAGAGAGCCTGCTTCCCCCTCTCTCTCTGCCTGCCTCTCTGCCTACTTGTGATCTCTGTCTGTGAAATAAATAAATAAAATCTTTTAAAAAATAAATAAATAAAAATAAGGGCACCTGGGTGGCTCAGTGGGTTAGGCCACTGCCTTCGGCTCATCATGATCTCAGGGTCTTGGGATAGAGCCCCACATCGGGCTCCCTGCTTGGCGGGGAGCCTGCTTCCCCCTCTCTCTCAGCCTACTTGTGATCTTTGTCTGTCAAATAAATAAATAAGGGGCGCCTGGGTGGCTCAGTGGGTTAAAGCCTCTGCCTTCGGCTCAGGTCATGATCCCAGGATCCTGGGATCGAGCCCCACATCGGGCTCTCTGCTCATCAGGGAGCCTGCTTCCCTGCTTGCTTGTACTCTATCTCTCTGTCAAATAAATAAATAAATAAATAAAATCTTTAAATAAATAAATAAATAAATAAATAAATAAATAAATAAAATCTTTTAAAAAATAAATAAAAATAAAAATAAAATAAAAAATAAAAAATTTAATGTTCCATCTAGCTTTATAA
Source organism: Mustela lutreola (assembly GCF_030435805.1). NCBI lineage: Eukaryota > Metazoa > Chordata > Mammalia > Carnivora > Mustelidae > Mustela > Mustela lutreola. The sequence goes on along the minus strand of NC_081304.1, from coordinate 46,034,309 downwards.
TTTTACCCTGAGGCTCAAGAGCAAGGTGTGGAACTACTGGATCTGCTTGATAATGTGTCTGCTATTGGCCTCCACAAGTTTGTAGGCAACCATTTGCTTCTCTCACCAGTGTGTGCTCTACTGAGAGCTCTTTGGGTTTTAAGAAAAAGAAACCTGATGGAGATAGATAGCTCAAGTAAAGTGAAGGTTAGTATAAAGATAAAGAAATCAGAGAAAAGCAAAAACGAACTAGGAGCCTCATGGAGGACTGGAGGTCATCATTCTGGAACCAACCATCCTCTCAATCTCTGTGTTCTGGTTTACCTGCTTAGCTTTTCTCTAACTCCCTCCCCGCTGTCTTCCTCTGGGTCTTATTTCTCCCTGACTCTAGTTCGCGCATGCTCGAAAACTTGCTACCCCATCCTTGATTCTTCTTGGCGTTTCCGTTCATTTGGCTTCTTTGGCCTGACTACTTCCCTCTATGTTATTTCCTGAGAGAGGAACATGTGAGGTCAAACTCACCTTTTCCAACTTGATCATGAAAACCACAAATAGTTAACCCGATGGTGAACTGGCTCCCTTTAGATAAGGTCTCTATCTCTTGACAAATCAACTTTGGTTCTTCCCATTTCCTGGTTCTGTCAGGTGGCTTGCAGACTGATGATTGGGGAAGGCTATCTGTAAACAGGAGGTGAGTGAGACAGGCATCCAAAAATATGCTTAGTAAAAAGTGAATATTATCAGGGCCCCCAGGTGGCTCAGCTGGTTGGGCATCCAACTCTTGGTTTCGGCTGGGGTCCTGATCTCACAGTGACGGAATGGAGCCTGGTGTAGGGCTCTGCACTCAGCGGGGAATGGGCTTGAAGTTCTTTCCCTCTGTCTCTGGGCACCGCCCCCTTGTTTGTGCCTGCACGTGCATTCTCTCTCTCTCTCCCGCGAATAAATAAATCTTCTTTTAGAAAGTGAATATTATCGGGGTGCCTGGGTGGCTCAGTGGGTTAAAGCCTCTGCCTACGGCTCAGGTCACGATCCCGGAATCCTGGGATGGAGCCCCACATTGGGCTCTCTGCTCAGCGGGGAGCCTGCTTCCTCCTCTCTCTCTGCCTGATTCTCTGTCTACCTGTGATCTCTGTCTGTCAAATAAATAAATAAAATCTTTTTTTAAAAAGTGAATATTATCATAAAAATCTATCATGTGAATTTAGTACATGAAAAATGGTATTCCATTTTAATTTGCATTCTTTATTAGGGAAGCTGAACATTTCCCCCCTTTATTTGTAATCTCTTTTCCGTTTATTTGCCTATGTTCTTGGTGCATTTTTCTTTTTCTTTTTTTTTTTTTTTAAAGATTTTATTTATTTATCAGAGAGAGGGAGAGAACAAGCACAGGCAGACAGAATGGCAGGCAGAGGCAGAGGGAGAAGCAGGCTCCCCGCTGAGCAAGGAGCCCGATGTGGGACTCGATCCCAGGATGCTGGGATCATGACCTGAGCCGAAGGCAGCTGCTTAACCAACTGAGCCACCCAGGCGTCCCCTTGGTGCATTTTTCTACTGCTGTTTCTACCCTCTCTTTGTTTAAAAAAAGTCTTTTTTTAATATTTTATTTGTTTATTTGACAGAGAGCTAGAGAGAGAGCACAAGTAATCAGAGTGGCAGGGAGAGGGGTAGAGAGACAAGCAGGCTCTCCACTGAGAGCCTGATGCGGGGCTGGATCCCAGGACCCCTGAATCAAGACCCGAGCGGAAGGCAGCCGCTTAACCAACTGAGCCACCTGGGCGCCCCTAAAAAAAATTTTTTTTAAAAGATTTACTTATCTTAAACCTAGAGAGCATGTGTGTGGGCAGACAGGGGAAAGGGCAGAGGGAGAAGGAGACAGAAAGAATCTCAAGCAGACACCCCGCTGGGTGTAGAGATTCCTGGGGCGGGGCTCTATCTCCGGACACTGAGATCACGACCTGAGCTGAAATCAAGTGCGGGAGGTTTAACCAAATGAGCCACCCAGGCACCCCTCTACCTTTTCCTTATCTATTAGTAAAAGGCTGTTAACCATTTGTCTATTGCGTCTATTGCAAATATTTCCCCCAGTTCGTCATTTATATATTAACTTTGTATGTGGTAGGAGTTGGCATAAAGAAGTTTTACATTTTGGGTTTTGGTTTTTATCTTTTGGGGTTTTTTTGTAAAGAGCTGTTATCTTTTCCTTCATTCTTTCTACCCTTAGGGTCTTATTTAGAAAGTCTTCCTGGATGGGGCGCAGTGAGTTGACCATCTGACTCTTTGCTTGGTCTCAGATCATGACCTCAAGGTTGGGAGATGGAGCCCTAAGGCAGGGTCCACACTTAGCTTGGAGTCTGATTAAAACTGACTCCCTCTCCCTCTGTTCCTTTCCCTGCACTCTTTCTCTCTCTCTCCCTCTCTCTCTAGAATAAATAAGTCTTAAAAAAATAAGTCTTCCTGCTCCCTAAGATAATAATAGTACTCATTTATTTTCTTTCTGGAACGTTTATGGTTTCATTTGTACATTACTCTGCATGGAGTAGAAATAATAATAGCTAACATTTATGAGGCACATTTTGTGTGATTAAAAACCATTTTTTAAATTTTATTTTACCTATTTTTTTATTTATTTAGAAAGAGGGAGACAGAGTGTGTGCAAACAAGGTGGGGTGGACAGAGGAAAAGGGAGAGAGAAAGACTCGCTGTTGAGCACAGAGCCTGACATGGGCCTCAACTCCATGACCCTGAGATCATGACCTGAGCCAAAATTAAGAGCTGGATGCTGAACTGACTGAGCCACCCAGGTGCTCCTCTTATTTTATTTTATTCTTTTTTAGAAAGAATATTTTTTAACACCTGCTACCTATTTTTTAGAGATTTTATTTATTTACTTGACAGACAGAGATCACAAGTAGTCAGAGAGGGAGGCAGAGAGGGAGGGGGAAGCAGGCTCCCCGCTGAGCAGAGAGCCCGATGCGGGGCTCAATCCCAGGACCTCAGGATCATGACCTGAGCTGAATGCAGAGGCTTTAACTCACTGAGCTACCCAGGCACCCCCCCACACTACTTATTTTTTTTAAAGATATTATTTATTTCTTTGAGAGAGTGTGAGCATGAGCAGGGGAGAGGGTCAGAGGGAGAGGGAGAAGCAGTTTCCCCACTGAGCAAGGAGCCCAACGCAGGATTCAATCCCTGACTCTGGGAACACGACCTGAGCTGAAGGCAGATGCTCAACCAACTGAGCCACCCAGGCACCCCACCCATTACCTTTTTCAGTCCTCACAATCACATGGTCATTTTTATTACCTTGTTTTTAAATATGGGAGGAACGAAGCTTAGGGAGGTTAAGTATCTTTTCTGCAATTACACAGCTAAACAGTGGCAAAACTGACATTTTTAAAAAGATTTATTTATTTATTTGACAGAGATCACAAGTAGGCAGAGAGAGAGAGAGAGAGGAGGAGGAAGCAGGCTCCCTGCCAACCAGAGAGCCCAATGTGGGGCTTGATCCCAGGACCCTGGGATCATGACCTGAGCCGAAGGCAGTGGCTTAACACACTGAGCCACCCAGGCACCCCCAAAACTGACATTTAGAAATCGTAAGTCCAGGTTTTAATCATCGCTGTATGTATTTTCTAACTTCCCCTCAAAATCCTTAGTCAATTTTTCAAATATATTTTGTTGTAAAATTCAGGATTTCCCTCACTGATGGGAAGTAGTTCTTGTTCAGTTCTTGGGGCCATTTCTTCCCTTTTTGTTCCATTGATTCTTCCTTCTATCCCTGTGCCAGTAACCTATTGCTCAAGTGACTGATGCATTATTCATACCTTCTCCTATCTGGTAGGCCAAGTCATCGCTAGACGCTCTTCTTTTTCAAAGTTTTCTGATCTTTTCTTCACTGTTAATCCTTCCAGAAAAATTTTAGAGTTATGTGGTTAAGTCCCCAAGAAATTCCACTGAGATTTTTGCTGACAATATTGGGGGCTAGATATGCCTGGCATGCTGAAAGTAGAGCTCATCAGATTCCTCAGTTCTTGTGTAAGGGCTTCTGCATGTTTTAGCCCTCCCTTCTTCTTGATCTACATTCTCCTTCCCCTCCCACACAGACACCCACAGTCACGTGCTTGAAATGCACCCTTGGATGTGTATGTGTTCTTGTAAAATAATACTGCTGTTCTGTGCAAAAGTTTTAAATTTACATGATAGTAATGGTCTAAGGATCTTTTTGTTTTCTTTCGTTGCACAAGACTGTGTTGAGGACATCTTGGTGCTGCTCACAGGTCCATTGTGGAGAAGCACAGGACGCACCCAAGTGTTTCACTGGTGACAGACACCTCGGATATCCCCAGCTCCTCATTTTCACAATAGAGCTGCAGCGAATCTCCTTGCACGTGGTTTCTTATGCACCTGAGAACTCTCTGGAGTATAGAGCCAGCCCAGACTGGGGCTGCTGGTTGATGAGTCTGCATCCTTGACGCCCTCATTTCTGCCAGATTTCCTTCCAGAACATCCATACCAGTTTGCACTCCCAGAATGACATAAGAGGATGTTCATTTCTCTGAATCTGCCCATCATTTACTGCTTTCTAACTCTCTAATTTTTGCCCCTGAAAAGTATAAAATGACATCTCATTGTTTTCATTTGCATTTTATTGATTACCGGGGAGTTTGAACATCTCTTTTTATCCTTGGGAATCATTTGCATTTCCCCAGCTGTAAGTTAACCTATTTATAGCCTTTGTCCAAGTTTGTAGTGGGTTTCCTGTCTTTTTTTGTGTTCTTTCATCTGTCACATATAGATATTCAATTCCTTGGAGTAGTAGGTGATAGGGAATCATAGTTTATTTTCCTCCAAAAAGTGAGACAGTTTTCCTGACAACATCTACTGAATAATTCATCCTTTCCATATTGACCTGTGGTGTCATTTTTGTCCTATATCAAATTTCTATAGATGTATGGACCTATTTCTGAGCTCTCTACTCTATTCCTTTGGTTGATCTTTCTATTCCTGTAGCATCACCATTCTGGTTTTATGGCTACGGCTTCATATTACATCATAAAATCTGGTTGAACCAGTCCCCTCTTGTTGCTCTTTGTTTCCAAAATTAATTTAGGTATTCTAGCAAGAGCAAGTTTGCTCAATTTCTCAAAAAATTCTAATGGCATTTGGTGTGGTTGGAATTGCATTTAGTTTACATTTAAATTTTGGGGAAATTGACTTTTTAAAGTAGTAAAAGTCCATAAAATTTGAAGTAAAATAAAAGGATGAGGTTTCTAATACAGTTCAGCTGCCCTTCACTCTATCCTTCCCTGACCCCTAGTCCCAATCCGCAGAAGCCACCTCGCTGTACCCTTAGCTCTTTCTTCTGGTATGTCTCTAAACAAAATCTTTACACTGTCATTTTTATGTATTCTTATTTTAGATATTATCTACTGACCCCCCCCTTACTATAGAAATAACATTTTACTCTCTTTTATAGCTGACATAGACATTCAGAAACACATTCACATACACATCTTCCATCTTCCCAATATAGTATTATTACCATTTTTTTTAAAAAGGACACTCAGGCAACAACAGGATGGTGTAGTTGTTTAAGCATCCAACTTTTAGTTTCAGCTCAGGTCATGACCTCAGGGTTGTGAGCTGAGCCCTGTGTCCAGCTCCACACCCTGCACAGAGTCTGCTTGAGATTCTCTCCCTCCTCCTCTGCCCCTCCCCCCACCATGCATATGTGCTTTCTCATAAATAAATAAAGAAATAAAGAAGATCTTTTAACAAAATTGACACTTCATGCTTTTCTTGTTATAACCATGTAAGATTATTCACAGCTGAACCATATAGTAGGCTATGTCCTTTCTTTGGCAACTTTCTACTTTCCCTGGCATTAAAAATGACATTGCATTGGGGCACCTGGGTGGTTCAGATGATTAAACATCTGCCTTCGGCTCAGGTCATGATCCCAGGGTCCTGGGATGGAGCCCTGCACTGGGCTCCCTGCTCCATGGGAACCCTGCTTCTCCCATTCGTACTCCCCCAGCTTGTGTTCCCTCTTTCACTGTGTCTCTCTCTGTCAAATAAATAAAATCTTTTTTAAAAAAATGATATTGAGTTGTTTTTCTATGTACCCATCTCATACTCCCAAGTCTGCAGAATACCTCTAAAACTGCTCTCAATCTCGTCAAACACAGCTGTCTTTGTAACTCTGCCTCTGAAGCTTTCCATCCTCTTGCTCCAGCATAAGCCCATTACTCTTAAGACCTGAGGAAGCACTAGTACCCCAGACTTCCTCACATGTCCACCCTTGATCCCTAATGTAGGCTGGAGCTCCTGTTTCATTGACCTCTAATGCCTTCACTGTGGTGGAAATTGTACTGCTGGGGCTTACTGAGAAATTTATTTGCAAGGGAGATAAATTTTTGGAGACCATACGTGTTCAAATATGTATTTACTAACCTTTCAAACTTGAATTATAGTTTGACTAGATTTTTAGGTTGGAAATAAGTTTTTCCTCTGAATTTGGAGGCATTTCTCCATTGTCTACTAGCTGCCAATATATATTTATAAGTTTTTATTTTGTGCTTATATAAATTTTACTTACTTATTTATTTAAAGTATAATTGGTATGAGACAGGTTTCAGGTGAACAGCATAATGATTTGATGTTTGTATATTAACTGCCAATATTTATGATGAGAAATCCAGTGTCATTCTGATTCTTTTTTTTTTTTTAAGATTTTATTTATTTATTGGACAGAGAGAGAGATCACAAATAGGCAGAGAGGCAGGCAGAGAAAGAGGAGGAAGCAGGCTCCCCGCTGAGCAGAGAGCCTGATGTGGGGCTCCATCCCAGCACCCTGGGATCATGACCTGAGCCGAAGGCAGAGGCTTAACCCACTGAACCACCCAGGCGCCCCCTGATTCTTGATTCTTTATATGTGACCTGTTTTTTTTTAAGATTTTATTTATTTATTTCACAAAGATCACAAGTAGACAGAGAGACAGGCAGAGAGAGGGTGGGGGAAGCAGGCTCCCCACTGAGCAGAGAGCCTGATGCGAGGCTCTGTCCCAGGACCCTGGGATCATGACCTGAGCAGAAGGCAGAGGCTTAACCCACTGAGCCACCCAGGTGCCCCTTTCATTCTCTCTTTCTTATTCTACATCTTAGGAGATTTCTTCAACCTTATCAACCTTATCTTCCAACTTTCTCTCTTTTTATTCTTTTATGTCAAACGAGTACTTCTTCCTTGCTGAATTTTTTTTTAATCAACCTGTGTTATTTCATAAATATGACACCTCTCAGAGTGCTCCGGGAATATTAATCACAGTTGGGTTTTTTTTTTTTTTTAATATTCTCTTGTCTGCATTGTCTATATTTCACCTGAGCACAATCAAATGTCTGTTCCTCATCTGTTCATTTATTTTTTTTAAGATTATTTATTTATTTATTTGACAGATAGATCTCAAGTAGGCAGAGAGGCAGGCAGAGAGAGAGGGGAGGAAGCAGGTTACCTGCGGAGCAGAGAGCCCGATGTGGGGCTCCATCCCAGGACCCTGAGATCATGACCTGAGTTGAAGGCAGAGGCTTTAACCCACTGAGCCACCCAGGCGCCCCTGTCCATTTATTTTTAAGAGCAAGGTAGAGAAAAGGTAATTGGAAACTCTGCATGGTGAGGCTCATTATCTGTAATCTCACTGTCGATGAGTGACTCTGTCATTTGGTTGAATGACCCACACACGCTAATATCTGTAGACCTTTTCATGCATGTGGTCAGTTTCTCCACAGAGAATCCTCTGATTCCAGACTGGAGATTAGTAAGAAGCAATAATCATCCTGGCAATCAGTGTTCCTGAATCCAAGAGAAGGAAGGAGGTGTGTCTTGAGTGACCGGACCTCTGTGCTCTCTTCCTCCTTTTGGTCAAGTACCAAAATATAGCTATGCTTGGTTTTCCTGGTCCAGAGCCTCTTCATTCCTTCCAGGTAATGAACCTCCCATCTCCTACTTGGAGAAATTACCTGCTTTTTCAGGCTTGGAGAGAGAACTACTTATTACACAAACTTTCAGCTAATGCTCCTGTGTTTTGCACATTAGTTTCACTCTTACCCTGAGGGGTACTCAATCTTCCAACTACTGTGGCTTTCTACAGACATTCTTCAAAGTGAGTGTACTGTGTCTTCCTTCTCGGGGCCTTATTTCTCCAGAGGATTTAGGAGAAAAGAAACAGCTGAAACCAAAATCAGTAATCATTAATCCATCCTCTTTCCATCTTTCAAAATGGGGTTGACATCATTTATATGTTTTTCTTCCCATTGTTCCCTTTGATCTGTGGGCTTATCATATTTGTAGTCTTTTACTCTGACTCTAACTGGGTAACAGGAGAGACTAAACACACATTAAGATACAGCTGGCATGATTAATCAAATAGTGGTGACTGAGTTTTTTACTCTATTTTTTTTTTTAAGATTTTATTTATTTATTTGACAGAGAGAGAGAGAGAAAGAGAAATCACAAGTAGCCAGAGAGGCAGGCAGAGAAAGAGGGGAAAGCAGACTCCCCGCTGAGCAGAGAGCCCGACACGGGGCTGATCCCAGGACCCTGAGACCACGACCAGAGCCGAAGGCAGAGGCTCAACCCACTGAGCCACCCATGTGCCCCTTTGACTCTATTTTTTAAAATGTGTTAAAATATACATAAAACTTATGATTTTTTACCATTTTTAAGTGTGTAATTCAGTGGCATTAAGTATATTTACAATGTTGTTCAACCATCACCACTATTCATTTCCAGAACTTTTATCATTCCAAACAGAAACTTTGTATCCATTAAACAACAAGTTTCCATGTCTGCTTCCACCTCCTGATCCCCATAACCTCTATTCTACCTTCTGTTTCTGTGAAATTGCCTATTCTAGGCAGTTAATATAAGTGATATCATACAATATTTGTCTTTTTTGTGTCTGGCTTATTTCACTTTGCATACTGTTTTCAGGGTTCATTCATGTTGTAGCATGTGTCAGAATTTCACTCTTTTTCAAGGCTAGATATTAGCCCATTCTATGTGTACAACACATTTTGTTTAACTCTACATCTCTCTATTATTACCGAGTTCCATATATTGATCTTCTATCTGGCCCTATTGCTAAATTCTATTTATCTCTAGAAACTTGCTAAATCTGTGGGGTTTACCTGTAGATACTTATATCATCAATAAATAATGATAATTTTGTCTCTTCCCTTCTGTATTAATTTCCTGTTGCTGCTGTAACAAAGTACTACAGATTAAATGTTCAGAACAATACAAACTTATTACCTTATTACAACTACTCAGAAATCCATGGGGTGCCTGCATGGCTGAGTCGTTAGGCATCTGCCTTTGGCTCAGGATCCTGGGATCGAGCCCCACATTGGGCTCCCTGTTCAGCAGGAAGCCTGCTTCTCCTTCTCCCACTCCTCCTTTTTGTGTTCCCTCTCTTATTGTCTCCCTCTGTCAAATAAATAAATAAATAAATAATCTTTTTTAAAAAAGGGGGTGCCTGGGTGGCTCAGTCGGTTAAGCCTCTGGCTTTGGCTCAGGTCATGATCTCAGGGTCCTGGGATGGAGTCCTGCTCAGCAGGGAGCCTGCTTCCCCCTACCCCTCTACCTGCCTCTCTGCCTACTTGTGATCTCTCTCTCTGTCAAACAAATAAGTAAAAATATTTTTTTTAAATCTTTAAAAAAAAAAAGAAATCCAAAATTATTCTCACTGGGCTAAAATCAAAGTGCTGGCAAACCTACATTCTTTTCTAGGGTCTCTAAGAGACCTTCCTTGCCTTTTATGCTTTCTAGTGGCTGCCTGCATTCCTTGGCTGGTGGTCCCTTTCATCTCCAAAATCAACAAGCCTTTCGCACATACCATCACTCTGACCCTCCCTTTTCTTTGACTTGTAAGTACTCTCGTAATTACAAGATAATCCAGGATAGTTTCATCTCAAAATCCTCGGGTAATCACGTCTGCAAAGTCCCCTTTGGCATGAAAGGTAACAGTCAGGAATTCTGGGGATTAGTGCATGGGCATCTTTGGGGGTCATACTTCTGTCTACCACATTTTCAAATCCTTAAACAACTTCTTCTTCTTCTTCTTCTTCTTCTTCTTCTTCTTCTTCTTCTTCAGAGACAGGGGCTGGGGAGGAACAGAGGGAGGAGAGAAGGATTCTTAAGCAGACTTCATGCACACCCTGAACCTGATGGGGACCTTGATCTCATGACCCTGAGATCATGACCTGAGCCAAAAATCAAGAGTTGGACACCCAGGGCGCCTGGGTGACTGACTGAGTCAGGCGGGGAGCCTGCTTTCCCCTATCTCTCTCTGCCTGCTGCTCTGCCTACTTGTGTTCTCTAATTCTCTGTTGAATGAATGAATGAATGAATGAATGAATAAATAAAATCTTTAAAAAAAAGAGTTGGATGCCCAACTGACTGAGCCACTCAGGTGCCACCTACACTTCTAATTTTTATTTTTATTTATTTTATTTTCTTTTTTAAAAGATTTTATTTATTTATTTGACAGACGGAGATCACAAGCAGGCAGAGAGGCAGGCAGAGAGAGAGGAGGAAGCAGTCTCCCCGCTGAGCAGAGAGCCCCATGCGGGGCTCTATCCCAGGACTCTGAGATCATGACCTGAGCCGAAGGCAGTGACTTAACCCACTGAGCCACCCAGGCGCCCCAACACTTCTAATTTTTAAATTTGCCCTGTTTTTTTGGTGATGACATAAATGTTGAACAACAATAGCATTAGTAGTTATCCTTGTTTTATTCCTGATCTTAAGGGGAAAGTTACCTAAAGTTTCTCTGTTAAATATTATGTTTATACATAATAGATGTTTGATGGATAATCAAATTTACAGAAGTTCTGTTCTATATTCTCTGGGAATTCTTCTGATTATAGGTACTGAAGTTTATCAAATTATTTTCTTCATTATTTAGATAATCCCATGTTTTATTTTCTTTAGTTTGTTAATGAATTACCTTGCTAGATTTTCTGATGTCAAATCATCTTTACTTACATTCCTATTTGATCATGATGTATTATTACTTTATATATAATTGGATTCGATTAGTTAATATTTTATCTAAGAGTTTCACATCTATGTTTTTAAGTGACATAAATAAGGGGTTTTTATTTGTTTTATTGTCATCATCTAGGCTTAGTGTGGACACCTGGCTGGCTCAGTCAGTGGAACATGCAACTCTTGATCTCAGGGTCATGAGTTTGAGCCCCACATTGAGTGTAGAGTTTACTTAAAAAGCAAACAAATAAAAACCCCACACCCACATAGTGATATTTAACTCTAAAAGGAGGTAAGAAGCTTTCAATCTGTTTTCTAATTTCTGGAACAACCTGCTTCTAGGATTTTATCCTATTTTTTTTTTGAAGATTTTATTTATTTATTTGACAGTGAGAGAGACACAGCGAGAGAGGGAACACAAGCAGGGGAAGTGGGAGAAGGAGAATCAGGCTTCCCGCCAAGCAGGATGCAAGACTCCATCCCAGGACTCTAGAATCATGACCTGAGCCAAAGGCAGAGGCTCAATGACTTTGTATTTTGATGTATATATATATATTTTTATTCCAGATCCAAAGATCTTTTTCATTTTAGATCATTTCATTCTAGACCCAAAGATCTAGCCACTTGCATTGCATTGAAGTATTTCATAAATATGCATTATAATTTCCCTTTGACCCAAGAGGTATTTAGTAGCATAAATTCTAGTTTTCAGACATGAGCACCTTTTATAGTATCTTTTTGCTGATTTTCTTTTTATTGCATTCTGGCCAGAAAGCCTAGTATAGATAATATCGAAGTTTTCTTAGAGACATGATACACGATTAATGTATTCAATGTTCCTAATGTGCTTAAAAACAATATATACTGGGTGGCTCAGTTGGTTGAGACTACAACTCTCGATTTTTTTTTTAATTTTTTAAAAGATTTTATTTATTCATTTTACAGACAGAGATCACAAGTAGGCAGAAAGGCAGGCAGAGAGAGAGGAGGAAGCAGGCTCCCCGCTGAGCAGAGAGCCCCATGCGGGGCTAGATCCCAGGACCCTGAGATCATGACCTGAGCCGAAGGCAGAGGCTTTAATCCACTGAGCCACCCAGGTGCCCCCAACTCTCAATTTTTAGCTCAGATCATGATCTTTTGGGTGTGAGACTGAACCCGAAGCTGGGCTCTGCACGCAGCAGAATCTCCTTGAGACTCTGTCTCTCTTTCTCCCTCTGCCCCTCCCCCTACTCTTGAAATAAATAAATAAATAAATAAATAAAATCTTTTAAAACAACAATGTATACTTTTGGGGGGGATTTTGGGAAGAGGCTGTGCATTAATGCATATATTACCACACTTTATTCATTTAACCCATGTATTAGTTTAAGTTGATTAATTATGTTATTCAAATCATTTGTATCTTTGCTTATTCTTGTCTTTTGAGTTAAAAGTTTCTAAGTGGTGATATATCTATTTGTGAGTGTAGTTCTGCCAGTTATTACTTTATAGAACTTGAGACTATATAATTAGGCACGTGTATGTTAGTAGTTATTGTACCTTCTGGATCTGTTATCCCTTCCTGTTCTTCTTTGCCTCTTATGATCATTTTTTCCCTCAAACTCTGTTTTGTCTATTCTAACGTTAAAATTGTTACCATGGCTTCCCTTTGGTTCATATTTCCATGGTTAACTTTTCCTAATCCTCTATTTTAAATTTTACGGTATCGTTTTTGTTTTTCAAAAAAAAAGTCCTTTGTAGATAACATTCACTTGATTTGTTTTTCAATACAGCTAGAGTCTCTTTTGATAGATAAGTCCAATACATTTATATTTATTGTAATTATTCCTGCCTCTTAATTTGTGTTTTCTTCTTATCATATTTCTTTCTTTCTTGTTCTTTCGTGCCTTATGTTGGATAGATTAAATTCTCTATTGTTGATTTGAAAGATACATCTCTTTTTATTTTCCTTGTGGTTACTCTTAAACAGCACAGTGCTGGCAAATATTTTCCAGTTGGTTCTCTGGGGGAGATAAAGGCCTTTCTTGTAGTATTTTCCAATATCCATGATGTAAATGCTCCTATCAAGGCCAATTTTAGGCTTCTAACATGACATCACTGAACATGGAGTTGGGAAGACAGGTGCAACAACACACCATTACATATTTAATCTATAATTAAGAGTGTAATAATTATTACATTATATACTACAAACTGGACAAGCCAGTCCCAGCACACCAGTGCCCCAAATTGGAAAAATCCAAGCTTACACTTATTTCCCATTTTGACAGTTTTATTGAGGTATAAATGGCAGTCATAAGATACACATATGTAAAGTATACAGTTTTTGTAAGTTTTGACATATGTGTCTGAAAATATGACCGCCATCAAGCCTATCAAACTTTGAGCTGGAAAGAAAATCAGAATGTCTACTACTCTTTGATTCAGAATTTTCGTCTCTAAGAATTTTTCCTCCTGAAAACATCCATTTGCTTACAAGAAGAAAGTGAAGAGTCTGGACAGCAAAACCAAGATGTAGCCATTAAGGGTAAAGTAGGAAGAGAAACTGTATAAAGGAGCTATCCTTATAAAATCACTTGCATGTCAGTTACTGTCGCTGCATTGTAAACCACCCCTAAACTTACCGGCTTGTACATGATTCGGCGGGTCAGTATTTTGGGCTAGTGACATCTGGGCAGTTCTTCTGCTGGTCTTATCTGGACTCATTCCTCTGTCTGTAATCATCTGGGGTCTTATATGTGGCTGGATGGTCTAAGGTGGCCTCATTCACGTGCCTGGCAGTTGGCCAGTTATATATAGGCAGGCTGCCCGCTGGGCATCCTCAGTTCCCCTGCATAGGGCCTCTCAATTGAACTAGCCCAGGTTTGTTCATATGTCAGTCTCAGGGGTACAGCCACAGCCAAAAAGGGGCCAGACTTTTGTGCAAGCACCTTTCAAGCCTCTGCTTGCATCACATTTGTGAAAGTCCCACTGGCTGAGCCCAGCTTCAAGGGATGAGGGATTATTCTCCACCCCTTGATGGGAGGTGCAAAGAATGGGAAAAATGATCGCAGCCATCTTTGCAAACAAAATGACCACTCCCATGACCTATTTGATATATTTTTATTTAATAAATATCATATGCCACAAGCTAGACCCTAGGTTTAGCAAGGAAACAGCACACTTTCTGTCCTCACAGAAGTTCGAACACACAGACAGCTAAGCTAGAGGCACAGTGCAGTGCACCTCAATGTTTAGAGGATACTGTGGAAGCAGGTGGGAGGGCACGTGATTTACACTGCATGAGGAACAGAGGAAGAGCTGCCTGGTGGAAGTGACCGCTGAGGAGTCTGGACTCCCTCTCTATTTTGCCTTCTCAATGGGTAGAAAGGGAGGGAGAGGAAGAAGGGAATGCTGGGAAATGAAGTCAAAGATTTAGCCACTTGCATCAGCCTTCAACCTCCAATCAGCTTCCTTTCACACATTAAATATGGAATCACAAAATCAAGATGGAAGCCTCAAGTCAAGCAGAACAAAAGAAATATGCCAAGACCATTTTTTCCAGAGGCTCCACTAGACTCTCAAAATCTCATCAGATTACATTCTTCATAAAAGATCCTTTGTTGGGATGCCTGGGAGGCTCAGTGGGTTAAGCCATTGCCTTCGGCTCGGGTCATGATCTAAGGGTCCTGGGATCAAGTCCTGCATCAGGCTCTCTGCTCAGCAGGGAGCCTGCTTCCCTCTCTCTCTCTCTGTCTGCCTCTCTGCCTACTTGTGATCTCTCTCTGTCAAATAAATAAATAAAATCTTAAAAAAAAAAAAAGATCCTTTGTTGAAGTGACTTTCCTAGATGGAGATTGTGGACACACTGTCTACTTGCTTTAAGTTTAGACACAGTCATTTTCACTCATTCTCAGCAATGTCACCTGTCACATGTTTCTGGAAGAAGGCTACGATCTGCATCACAAGACAAAATGCTCTAAAAGACACCAGAGGAATGGCGTTGAAAATGTAACAGTGATACATGGTCGGTTCTCAGTGAATGATTCAAATTTATAAAAAATTTTTAGAAGAGGGGCGCCTGGGTGGCTCAGTGGTTTACAGCCTCTGCCTTCAGCTCAGGTTATGATCCCAGGATCCTGGGATCAAGCCCTCTATTGGGCTCTCTGCTCAACAGGGAGCCTGCTTCCCCCTCTCTCTCTGCCTGCCTCTCTGCCTACTTGTGATCTCTTCTGTCAAATAAATAAATAAAATCTTTATTTTAAAAAATTTTTAGAAGAAAGGACACACACCTCATAGTAATCTGTGTTTATCTCTGGTCTAGTCATTGAAATTTAATTGCAGAAGGAACTCTCATTTCCTATATTTACTTCCATATTGTTTGAATGTTTTAAAATCAGCAGATAGTAATGCTAGTACCATAAGTTTAAAAACTTTGAAAAAAGAGCTAAAGGTCTGAAACATTTCTGTCTGATTCTACTATTATTACCAATAATAAAAACTCTCAGTGAATACTTGGTATGTGCTAAGCATTTTATAAGCATTTAACAAGGGTGCCTGGGTGGCTCAGTGGGTTAAAGCCTCTGCCTTTGGCTCGGGTCATGATCCCAGGGTTCTGGGATTGAGCCCCGCATCGGGCTCTCTGCTTGGCAGGGAGCCTGCTTCCTCCTCTCTCTCTCTCTGCCTGCTTCTCTGCCTACTTGTGATCTCTGTTTGTCAAATAAATAAAATCGTAAAAAAAAAAAAAGTACTTATAAGCATTTAACATATAACTCTATGAGTTTGGTACAATCATTTTTCTTGTTTTATAGATTAGGAAACTGAGACTCAGCCAGATTATAGAACTTACCCAAGATGACACAGCTAAGAATTGTCACAGTGAGAGTTTGACTCCAGGCTTTTTGGCTTGAGAGGTTTATGTATAATCGTTACATTATGCCAAAATACCACTATCAGAAGGGAAAAGGAAAAATATTCCTGGAAACCTGAGAGTAAGATTCAAAGCAGCAAATATAATGTCACAAAAGCTTTATATTTTACCCTTGAACTTGGTAAGATACTCTCTGTCTCGTAATACATGTACAGTTGTTTGAAAATGGAAGCATGCAAATTATTTTCCATTGAGTCAAATGAATGCTCCAGAAGGATGACCATGTCTGTCCCGGGGCTTTGTGTGTCCTGGCCATGTCACTATGCATGTTGAGACAACTGTTTCTCAAACAAAATGAGTTCTTCATGTTCTACCATGCTCCAGTAAATCAACTAGGTCACAATGTTTTCTTAAGTTCCTGAAAGACACCAAACATCAGTTAACTTCAGTTTGTCCACTGGTTCCAGTTTGGGAGATAAATTCTTCCTATCAAATAAAGCATCCCAAATGATCTGTCTGGTGACAGCTGACAGATCAGCAGGTCTGCTGGCCCAGGGCGTGACATTCCTCAGGCTGGCCCCAGCTGTCTCTGACATGGTCATCTCCTCCACACTGCCCACAGCCCACTTTCTAGGAATTCATACACAATGACTGCTCAATGATGCAGTTCAAGCGAACACACAGTTGTTCAATGATTACTAAGTGCAAAAGTTCTCCACAAAAGAAATTGGAAATAGCGGTAATGGTTGCACAACACTGTGGACATAAGTAAGCCACTAAACTGCACACTTAGAAATAGTTAAAATGAGGGGCACCTGGGTGGCTCAGCTGTTTAAGCGACTGCCTTCTGCTCAGGTCATGATCCCAGAGTCCCGGGATCGAGTCCTGCATCAGGCTTCCAACTCCACAGGGAGTCTCCTTCTCCTCTGACCTCTCTCCTCTCACTCTCTCTCTCAAATAAATAAATAAAATCTTTTTTTAGAAATATTTAAAATGGCAAATTTTATTTTCTATATTTTACTACAGCAATAAAATAGTAAAAAAAAAATATTCACAGAGAAACAACACTGAGTCCTGATCTCAAGGATATTCTGGGGTTGAGGGATGGTAACGATGTTCCTGGTAGATGAAACCATTAGCCATGAGGAGAATAAGTCTTAGTCAGCTCATGCTGCTCTCACAAAATACCATGAACAGGTTGGGAACATTAACAGATAGTTACTTCTCACAGTTCTGGTGGCTGAGAAGTCCAAGATCAGGGTGCCTACAGATTCAGCATCTGGTGAGAGCTCACTTCCTGGTTCACAGACAGCCATTTTTACACTCACTATAACCTCATTGTGGAAGGGGCAAGGGATATTTATTATTTTTTTTTTACAAGGGATCTCTCTGGAATCTTTTATAAGAGCACTAATCTCATTCATGAGGGCTAATAACCCTCATGACCTAATCACTTCTCATGGCACCACCTCTTAATACCCTATTGCGTTGGGGGTTAGTATTCAATAGATTTTCAGTCAATAGACTTCAGGACACAAAAATTCAGACCATAGCAGGGGCCTTGGTGCCATTTGGGGAGACTTAAAAGTTACAGTACTTCCTGGATAGAGTTAACAAAAACAAATGACACTGAGTACCCACTATGTTCTAGACATTGTCACTTAATCCTCAGGACTGCTCTAGAAGGGAGGTTTTGGTGTTATCCATTTGTTTATAGGAGGAAGCTATGGTTTAAAGAGGTTAATGTCTTGTTCAAGGTCACATTGCTGGGAAGAAGCAGAGTGAGGACTTAAACCAGGCTCTGGCCCTGAAAGCTGGTGCTGTTAGCCATCACCCAAGCCTGTGTCGAGAGTAGGCTGCAAAGTGGAAAATTCTAGCTCCCCTACGCCTCCTGCATACCAGCCAGGCTAGCTCAGCATCCCCCAGTGCAGCCTTGACACCTCAGACCACCTCCGTCTAATTCAATCCACAGTCTTTCATTATAACTAAATCACTCCTAGAAAAACTAGGAGAGGAGAGGGGAAATAAAATCAGTGCTCATATCTAGCAGGATGGCTAATTTTTTTAAAGATTTTATTTATTTATTTGATAGAGAGATAGAGAGCACAAATAAGCAGAGCAGCAGGCAGAGGGAGAGAGAGAAGCAGGCTCTCCTCTGAGCAGGGAGCCCGAAGTGGGTCTCCATCCCAGGACCCTGGAATCATGACCTGAGCCAAAGGCTGGTACTTAACCAACTGAGCCACCCGGACGCCCCAGGTTGGCTATTTTTACTTTTTTTTTTTTTTGACAGACAGAGATCACAAGCAGGCAGAGAGGCAGGCAGAGAGAGAGGGAAAAGCAGGCTTCCCGCTAGCAGAGAGCAGGATGCGGGGCTTGATCCCAGGACCCTGAGACCATGACCTGAGCCGAAGGCAGAGGCTTTAACCCACCGAGCCACCCAGGCACCCCAGGATGGCTATTTTTAAAACAAAACAAAGCAAACCCCCAAACAGAAACAGGTGTTGGCAAGGATGTGGAGAAATTGGGACATATGTGCATTGCTGGTGGGAATGTAAAAGGATGTGCCCGCTCTGAAAAACAATATGGCAATTCTTCAAAAATTAAACACAGATTTACTATATGACCCAGCAATTCCACTTCCAGGTAAATACTCAAAAGAAGTGAAAGCAGGACTGGAACAGATACACCCAGGTTTATAGCAGCATTATTCACAAGAGCCAAAAAGTGGAAGTAACTCAAGTATCTATTGATAGATGAAACAAGGGGCGCCTGGGTGGCTTAGTCAGTTAAGCGTCTGCCTTCAGCTCAGGTCATGATCCTGGGGTCCTGGGGTCCTGGGGTCGGGCCCCGCATGAGGCTCCCTAATCGGCTGAGAGTCTACTTGTCCTTCCCCTCTTCCCTGCTCATGCTCTCTGTCTCTTTCAAATAAAATACAATCTTTAAAAATAAAAAATGAAACAAAACATGGTATTGATATATAATAGGATATATCTCGAAAAGGAAGGAAATTCCGACACAAACTGCACCATGAACGAACCCCGAAGAGATTCTGCCAAGTGAAATATGCCAGCTACAAAAGGACAAATGCAGTATGACTCCACATAGAGGAGGTTCCTGGAGTAGTTAAATTCACAGAAACAGAAAGTGAAATGCTATTGGCCAGGCATTGGGGGAAGGGATGAATGGAGAGTTATTGTTTAATGGATACGGAGTTTCAGTTGGGGAAGATGAAAAGTCCTGGAGGTGGAAGATGGTGATGGTCGCATAACGGTGTGGATGTAATTAGTGCCACAGAACTGTACACTTAAAAATGATTAAAGTCGTGGGGCGCCTGGGTGGCTCAGTGGGTTGGGCCGCTGCCTTCGGCTCGGGTCATGATCTCGGAGTCCTGGGATCGAGTCCCACGTCGGGCTCTCTGCTCAGCAGGGAGCCTGCTTCCCTCTCTCTTTGCCTGCCTCTCTGTCTACTGTGATCTCTCTCTGTCAAATAAATAAATAAATAAAATCTTTTAAAAAAAATGATTAAAGTCATACTTTTCATGTTATTTACATTCTGTGACAAACAAAAAAATTAGTTTTTTCCAGTGGGACTCCCAGGGTGGGCTTCTAGGGATGGACAAAGTGGAGAGAAGCAGGAAGAAGAGAATTGCTCAGGCACCTCGTCCTGTCTTCCTTGGGCAGTCTGCCTCCAATGAGGCTGGGTGGAGAGAAGGACCGAGTTGACCTAGGGAGGGTTTTGTGAATTTGTTCTGGACTCTGGATTCTTTAGGAGGGGCAGGGACAGGGGGCATTGGGTAGGGTGCAGAGCAAACACTAGACTCTTTCTGTATCCCTGGGCCTCTCCCACCTCCAGCTGCACTTGGTGCTCTGCTGGGCCCCAGTGAGCTGTGCAGGGTCAGGATAATTAACTGACAGAACTATACCCTGGGCTCCTTCTCTCCTCTCCATTCCTGAAGCTGTCCTCTGGCCTTTGGGTTCCTCCCAAGGATGACTGTCCCGCTGCTATGGAAACCCTAGCATTTCAATTTAGAAACATCGTCGGCAATGTGGCCGCCTAAGCAAGACGATTTTGTCAGGACCCAAGGGATGTGTGCTGGGAAGTCCTTTCCCACCCTTTTAGTCATTGAGCCTACCTGGGTGAGGTGTCCCATCCTGGGCCACCATCCCTGACAAAAATGTGGCCCAACCAGGACTAGAGCAAGAGGCAGGGATCCATTTGACATCCCCAGGGGAAGAAAAAGCCAAGGTAGTACCAGACCTGTTTTCTGGTCATTGAAGGGAATTTTGAAAAATTTCATTAATGATTTTACCTTTCATAACATAAGAGCAGAGAGCTAAAAAGCTAAAAAGCAAAATAGGAGAAAAAGACTTAAAGGGGAAACAGAGATCCTCTGCTCTCCCACTCCCACCTCAAGTCCAGTTCCTCAGATCCAACCACTCCTTATTGGTGGGTTCTGCTCGACTTACATACTTCTAGCAACAAGCTTATATGGCATTTCTGAAAATTTCATTTGCAGGATGGGCTTCCTGTTAAGGACTTGAAGGATCTAATACCTTGTGTCCTCCTGACAATGAGGGTAAATATGCATGAGGGCAGACTCAAGTACATTTCTCTTTTGTTTTCCCTGGACTTAATGCTCTCTTTTTGTCACGTGCTCAGCTTTATTTGAATCTGTGAGTCTTCTAAGACCCTCCAAGAACTCTGTAAACCCCTCTCAGGCCAATTTTCCACACAAACTTGTCGGATAAGCCCTCAATTTCATCCACCGTACCCCACTCCCCATGAGTCCCTCTTATAGCCCTTCCCCACCTTGCAAAGCTCCCTTCCTGACACTTTCCTTTGCTGACCTCAAATTCTGCAGAGAATTGTGTTATCACAATTTTATATGATTTCCGAAGGCTTACTTGCTTATTGTAGAAAAATGTAAAAGGCACAAGAAAGAAAATAAAGGTTATATATAATTCTTCTACCCAAACATGACTGTTAACACTTTGATATCTATCTTTCCAATCTTTTTTGTGCATATCAATATATATCAAAGAGAGGAAAATACAATTCAGAAAACAAAGCCGGGAGAGCCACGCTTCTGCCCTTAGGAGAGTAGCATGACTCTCATTTGAGTGGTGAATCTTTTATGGGGGAAAACAGCTTGTTGGTCCCCGTGAATGGATGAATATCAAACGTCACCTTGCCCTCCACCCAGTCCCTGCAGCTGCTGGTTTAAAAGACAAGGACAGAAAATGTGCCTGAGAAAAACAGAGCAGAGATGCCCGGGTAGCTCAGTCTGTTAAGCGTCAGACTCCTGATTTGGACTCAGGTCATGTTCTCAGGGTCATGGGCTCAAGCCCCATGTAAGTTCCCCACTTAGCGGGGAGTCCGCAGGAGATACTCTTTCTCTCGCCCTCCCCTTTTGTCCTCTGTCTCCCCCTGCCCCTCCCCCTGCTCAAGTTCTCGCTCTCCCTAAAATAAATAGACAAATATTTAAAAAAAAGAAAGAAAGAAAGAAAGAAAAAACAAACAACAATAAAATGTTCTGCCAGGACAAAGGAATTTAAGCATTGAAAAATTAAAAATTTTAAAGATTTATTTATTTATCCTGGAGGGAGGGACAAAGGGAGGGAAACTTAGGCAGACTCCATGCTGAGCATGGAGTTGGATGTGGGGCTCAATCTCACGACCCTAAGATCATGACCTGAGCCAAAACCAGGAGTTGGATGTTCAACTGACTAGCCACCCAGATGTCCTGAAAAATTAAATCTAAAAATTTGGGGAATGACAAAAATGACAGTTTGAGAGAGAATGGTCTAGTGCCACACTGTACAATATGGTGGGCAGCCCATTTGAGGCCATTTACATTGACTAACATTCAAAAATTCAGTTCCTCAGTTGTACCAGCTACATTTCAAATACTCAACAGACACATGTGGCTGGGGTTATCATACTGGACGACACAGACAAGAACATTCCATCATTGCAGAAGACTCTGTTGGATTGCACTAACAATGCTCAAAAACTTGCAAAGCATGGGCCAAATTTAGGTCATAGTGGCAAAGCATGATGATTAAGAGGTTGTCCCTACAGCCAGATGTCTAAGTTGTTATCCATATGACTTTGGACAATTTAATCTCTGTGTCTCAGTTTGTTTGTTTTTTAATATCTCTAACGCACATATAATGATAGTAACAACCTTCCAGGTTGTTTTAAAGACCAAATAATTAACACCTATAATGTGCTTAGGAAAGTACCTGACATATAGTAAGTACTTAATAAATACCTTGATTTGCTCATTAGTTACTAACAAATGAAATTGAGGATTTTAAAATAAAAACCTAGGTTTGGGGACGCCTGGGTGGCTCAGTTGGTTAAGCAGCTGCCTTCGGCTCAGGTCATGATCCCGGCGTCCTGGGATCGAGTCCCACATCGGGCTCCTTGCTCCGCAGGGAGCCTGCTTCTCCCTCTGACTCTGCCTTCCACTCTGTCTGCCTGTGCTTGCTCTCGCTCGCTCTCTCTCTGACAAATAAATAAATAAAATCTTTAAAAAAAAAAAAAAAAAAAAAAAAACCTAGGTTTGGGGGTTCCTGGGTGGCTCCGTCGATTAAGCATCTGCCTTTGGCTCAGGTCATTATTTCAGGGTCCTGGGATCAAGCCCCACATCGGACTCCCTGCTCAGCGGGAAACCTGTTTCACCCTCTCCCTCTGCCCCTCCCCTGGCTCAAGGTCTCTCTTAAATAAATAAATAAAATCTTTCGAAAAGCAAAAGCAGAAACTTAGGTTTCTGGCTTTTAAAAAAATCTGCAAGGCCTGGCAACCTTACTTTGCATTTCTACAATGCTACAGTTGGCCAGAGTGAAGTAGCAGCTGCCCAGGTAAGATGGAGCCTAAACCCTCCAGTAGCCCACGTATTCTTGCCCACACAGGTTCTTTCTGGACAGGTGTTACATCAGCTCCACTCGGACTCTACCCGTGTCTTTTTCTAACTGGCACAAAGGCACGACGTAGGTAAGTGGGCAGGCCTGGGGAAAGTGACAAACACACGAACATCAAGAAATAAATGCCTTCAGGAGGAAGAATGGCAGGTGGCTCTCTAGGGCGCTAATATCCAAGACTCCATTCTGAGCTGGAACCCACACTGCAAAGTGTTGTGATTCTTACCCCAAATCTTCAGGAAGTCTGTTGCACACGGAGTTTTTGGTGTGCTGTGATTTTGGTGAAATGAAGGTGTCCAGCAAGGAACAAAAATGGTGGTAAAAACAGAGGGAAAATTGAGAATTTTGCCATGTCCAGGAGAAGAATGAGCCTTTTGGAAAAATCTTAGGAGCGTTAGTGAAGGTGGGCACCAGAGTGTGTGGGATACATGCAGTCATTCTTTTTTTTTTTTTTAAAGATTTTATTTATTTATTTGTCAGAGAGAGTGAGCACAAGCAGACAGAGAGGCAGGCAGAGGCAGAGGGAGAAGCAGACTCCCCGCTGAGCAAGGAGCCTGACGTGGGACTTGATCCCAGGACGCCAGGATCATGACCTGAGCCGAAGGCAGCTGCCCAACCAACTGAGCCACCCAGGCGTCCCACATGCAGTCATTCTATCTGAATAATGAGGAAAGCGTGACTCTGAGACTGAGAATATTGGCAATGTCCTGAGGCAGACATCTGGATTATAGGCTCATGTACACTGAGAAAGGGGAACAGAGAATCAGATTATTTGTACTCTCATGATTGCCTTCTATCTCATCATGTCTCATGAACATCCTTCCATGTCATTATTCTTTTACATCAGATTCTCAAAGAGGGGAGAGTCCAC
The DNA here is from genome assembly GCF_030435805.1 of Mustela lutreola. NCBI lineage: Eukaryota > Metazoa > Chordata > Mammalia > Carnivora > Mustelidae > Mustela > Mustela lutreola. The sequence goes on along the minus strand of NC_081304.1, from coordinate 46,010,640 downwards.
ATCAAAATCAAGTCACAAAGGTGTATCAGTCAGGAATCAGGTGAGGAAATAAATCAATTCCTATGTTTAAAAACAGAATGGATTCAGCACAAAGATTAGGGGATGACCAAATCCCTGGAAGGGGGAGGAGTGCGCTCAAGGCTTGCTCACCTGAATAACTCTCAGAGCACTCTCGGGGGAGTCATCCCTTCCATCACCCTCATGAAGGTTGAGCTCTAGGACTTACTACGCAAGGTACAATCCAGGTATCAGAGAACTGGGACCAGGAGGCTATTGCCATCACCCCAACCTGGACACTGGAATGTGAAATTCTGCCCTGGCTGTCTCCACAATTTCCTCTCAACATCTGTGCACCTGGAGATGGGACATTGGGATCTCATAGCTTTGCAGGCCCGAAGCAAACAGCAGAAAGCAGCAAGAATGTGGCCCAATCCCACCTCACTTCTATTTTTCAAATCTCACAGAAATAGGTCTAAGTGGCAGGACCTAATATGCACCCAGAATCCTAGCTGCATGCAATCTGGGAAGTGTAGCTTTATCTTTTCAGCCTCTGTAGTACAGAAAGGGGCACTAGAGTAGAGCTGAGAGTTCATCAACCATACCCTGCACAGAGATCCTAGTACATCACCTCTAGGAAATCATCATTCTCTCAACTGTGGGCAGAGCTATTTTTGTTCTCCCTGCTATCTATGTCCCCTTCTTCTAATAGTGGTCCCCCAGTTTTCCTTCAGAGACCCGCCTCTCCTACTTGCAATCCGTGTGGTTGGGTGAGGCTTATCCCAGACCCCAGTCCCAGGGAAGGGCACAAGTCCTAGACCTGGGCAACCAGCGCCCTCCATCTCCTATTCTTGCTCAGAGAATATGTAAAGGGATGTGATACCATCTTTCCAGGGACATCAAGAAAAGAAGGGACAAGCCATTCATCTTGGACTGTCGAGACATTTACCAATCTAGAAGCTGGGACAGGAATTGATTCATTGTTGCTTTCTGCCCTAAGATTTGGTAGTTGTCCGGCCTGACTGATATGGACAAACAAATCATTCACAGATATCTTCAGAATTCCAAACTATCTACAAAGAAGACAATCCTGACTTCAAATATTCCGCACTTTAATTAAATGAAGGCTTAGGCCACAGTCTCAATAGTCAATTTGGAAAATGTGGTCCCCATAACACATTCAAACTCAGCCTGAACTTTCCCCCTAACACATATGTGTGCATACACACACACACACACACACACACACACACACACTTCATTCTATCTCTCATTTTCTCTTACTCACTTGTTCCTAGGTGAGATGTCCATTTCTTTACAACAACATCCACAGATGCTGGGTCACAATTTTTCTGGGAACTGAGCACAAGAACACCCAGTTAAAGGAAAGATGAGGGATGCCTGGGTGGTTCAGTCGGTTAAGTGTCTGCCTTTGGCTCAGGTCGTGATCCCAGGATCCTGGGATCGAGTCCCACATCTAGCTCCCTGTTCAGCAGAGAGCCTGCTTCCCCCCTCTCTCTCTGCCTACTGCTCTCTCTACTTGTACTCTTTATCTCTGTGTCAAATAAATAAAACCTTAAAAAAAAAAAAAAAGGAAAGATAAAAGAGGGGCAGAGAATAGTTATCTGCTACAGGAGTCCCTGGTGATTCTGTCTACCTGGAGACATGGCACTGCAACCTATGGTGCTCAGTCTTCTTTGGCCAAGAATCTGGACAGTTAGCAATGGAAATAGCTGTGAATGAGACCAGAGAGGTGGCTCTGAACCTGGACAGCCAAGAGACCCTTGGTAATCTCTCTGGGCCTCAGTTTCTCATTTGTAAAATAGGTTAAATCCATTTGTTTTCTAGTTTTGATGGCTTACAGCCAGATACAGGGTCAGTGTTGATTTCAGAATAAAATGACACAAGGTGTAAGACAGCTGACTTTAGAAATTCCCCATTTGTGAAGAAGACAAACGGAATTATATTAAAGCAAGAGTTCTGAGCTAGGAGTCAGGAAACAAGGACTCTGTACTTGCTGCATCATAAACTAAGTATCACTGGGCAGGTACCCGGATTCTCTGTGCTATAAAGGGAAAGGCTTGGAGATGACGCCTGATGAGTTTCCCAGCTCTGAGGTCTATAGGAGCACATGATCCAAAATCACCAAGAAGATGTCAGCCCTAATATTTTGCTGGGGAAGTAAATCAAAAAGAAAAGTGAATGCCCTTGGTGGCCAAAGGGGTGGCATCTGAGATGTTTGATCCCCTTCAGTATTTGTAGGAGGCTTCCCTCGTGGTTGTTCCACCCTCATTCCCAGTGTCCAGGTTGAAGGGCAGGAGCCAGCACATCTGAGGCCCAAAGCCAGCTGAATGAAGAGGACTTTGAGTTCTGCTGAGTCCTCTCATGGCTAGAGTCCAAGGGTTGAAGACCAAACTTTCTTAGCAGCTTATCAGGGCCCATTATTGGCCCAGCCCAGGTGACTACTTGGCAGTGGACTTTGGTTATTTCCCCTCCTCCCAAAAAGTGCCACTTTGGCTGGTACACTGGTCCATGCGAGGCCCCACACCACAGGGGACTTGGGACCTCCAAGTCTGAATGCAGTGAAGGTCAGTAAAGGGCAAACCCCCTTGGAGATTTTCCAAGCTGAGCCACTTCAGAGAGGTGTCAAAAGGGGGCAAGGCCCACTTTTGGAAAGAATGTGCACTAAGGATGGCTGGTGGGGATAGAAAAGGCACTCCTGCCTGGGAGAGTGCAGAGGCAATGAAGGGCAGGGGACAAGAAGAGAGAACTCTGGAGTTACCTCAAAAGAAAAATCAGGGCTGGGGTGCCTGGGTGGCGCAGTTGATTGAGTCTGACTTTGGTTTCACCTCAGGTCATGATCTTGGGGTCATGGAATCAAGCCCCTGATAGGGCTCCCTACTCAGGGAAGCGTCCATTGAAGATTCTCTCAGTCTCTCCCACTGACCCAGCCCCTGTCCCCCAAAGTGAATAAATAAATCTGGGGGAAAAAATAAGAAGAGGGACACATGGGTGGCTCAGCCGTTTAAGCATCTACCTTCAGCTCAGTTCATGATCTTAGGGTCCCAGGATCAAGCCCCACATCAGGCTCCTTGCTCAGCAGTGAGACTGCTTCTCCCTCTCTCTGCTGCTCCCCCCGTTTGTGCTCTCTCTCTCTCTGACAAATAAATAAAATCTTTTTAAAAACTTTTTTAAAAATTAAAAAAAGAAGAAGAAGAAGAGTAGGACTTGAGCTATGTAATGTGAAAAGAGTCACAGAGTGCGAGAAATCTATTTCAGTGCCGGTAGAACTTTACATGAGTAACATATTAGAATGTGTAAAATGATGTATTTCAAGTAGCCTAACCACATATGCTAACTTTCAGTGTCTTTCCCCACCCTGGACTTAAAAAGTAATGTGTAAAAAATATGGAAAAAAGTAACCGAGAAAAGAGAAATCAGCATTATCATACCACTTACTGATGAATCACAATATGTTGGTGTGTTTCCTTCTGGTCTTTTATTTTATGCATATGTACTCTATATAATTTTTTAAGAGATAATACTATTTATGCTTTTTTCTAGTCTGTTCTTTTCACTGAGCATTATATCATGAGTATTTTTTCTTCTCAGTCAATATTGATTCTTATAATCATTTTTAATGATGGCATGTTATTTGATCATATGGCTATGTTATTCATTTTTTAAAATTTTTTTAAGATTTATTTATTTATTTGACAGATCACAAGTAGGCAGAGAGGCAGGCATAGAGAGAGGAGGAAGCAGGCTCCTTGCTGAGCAGAGCCCAATGGGGGGGATTAATACCAGGACTCTGGAATTATGACCCAAGCCGAAGGTAGAGGCTTTAAACCTCTGAGCCACCCAGGAGCCCCTGGCTATGCTATTTTTTTTTTTTTAAAGATTTTACTTATTTATTTGACAGACTGAGATCACAAGTAAGCAGAGGCAGGCAGAGAGAGGAGGAAGCAGGCTCCCCGCTGAGCAGAGAGCCCGATGCGGGGCTTGATCCCAGAACCCTGGGATCATGACCTGAGCTGAAGGCAGAGGCTTTAACCCACTGACCCACCCAGGCACCCCTGGCTATGCTATTTTTATGCACCATCATTTATTACTAGATATTTAAACAATGTCTATTTTCAACTATTATAAACGTGCTTCTTTGAACATCCTAGCACATATAACCTTCCTTCAGATAAATTCCCAAAAGTGGAGGTGCTAGGTCAAAGTGTGGTCAAACGGAAGAGAGACAGGAGATAACTCATGCTCCTTGGACAGTGCCGCGGTTGTTCAAAGGGCGGACCCCCTGTTCACAGTCTCAACCCTCCAGAACCTCCCCTACCTTCCTCAGAGACATGAGAGGCCTCCATTCATCCACAGTTGTCTGCCCCACCCTATCTGCCAAAGGTCACTGGTGACATGTGCCTAGGTATTTTCACAGCACTTTTATGAGACATGATAATAATCTGAGATGATAATTAGTGTTTTCTTTCCATTTCCCCAAATTCTTCTTAAATCCAAGCCTACCATCCTTCCTTTTAGATTTTAGGTGGCTTCAAGCCACCTAAAGAATTTGCCCGTGCAGAACCCCAGAAGACATTCAAGAACAGTTCAGCCTTTAAACTCACCAACTGTGTGTCGTTAAGTGTGAGACCAAGAGCCATAGGAAGAGACCTGTCAAAACATGTCCACACCCCACCTCCAGTCCAGCAAAGATAAGATTCGTGAGAGAGGAAGACAGGGACAGGTGGAGGGTTTGAAGCAGGAGCGAAACAGAAGGTACTGTGCACCTGGCCACTTCTGAAGTTTGGAGACCCACTTTCATTGGGGATGGAAAAGACCTTGATTCTGGGCAAGGACTTGGCAGGCAACAAGCTTTCTCGGCAAATCTCCCAGCAGTGCCGCATAGAGTCTATGGGATGGAAATGAGAGCTTGGCATGAAGAGGCTTGAGACCAGGAATAGAATCTCCTGGATTCTACTTGTGGGCAGGAGTGAGGAAGGGGCTCCTAGATGGGTTAGGAAGATGCCACGTGGACAGGTGAGTAGATGGTCAGCGCAGAGGGTGACCCTTCCCACTCCCACACCACCACCATTGCAGCCTGTCTATGAGTGGGATACAGGTGGCTCGCCTGCCACATTGAAATAGGGGGCCACCACGGGACAAAGCGGATAAAGCTCAAGAAGAGGTTGTCCCCTCCTCACTTACTTCTTGGCGACATTTCCAGACGTCTCCCAGCAACAGAGAGGTGAAGAGCTGGGAAGAGCAGAAAGATTCTGAGTATGACTGAGTTTACCTGAAAGTGACATATATTTATATTTTTTGTTTCTAGAGACTTGAGGTTTAAGAAGGAAATTTAGGGGGTGCCTGGGTGGCTCAGTAGATTAAAGCCTCTGCCTTCAGCTCAGGTCGGCTTCAGCCCTGCATCGGGCTCTCTGCTCAGCGGGGAGCCTGCTTCCTCCTCTCTCTCCCCCTGCCTCTTTGCCTTCTTGTGATCTCTGTCAAATAAATAAATAAAACCTTAAAAAAAAAAAAAAGAAGGAAATTTAGTTCACTTATAAGAAACTAAAGCTATATTTTTCCTTACCTGATTTCATGTAGCTGTGAAGTTTGAACCTCCCTTTACAATAGTGAAAAATTAGGAAAACTGGAGCATTAAGAAGAGGGGAACATAAAAGAATTACACAATCATTGACTGTTTACAAATACTCATACAGTAACATAAAAACATTTACGTATGTTAAGTGAAAAAGCAGGATACAAAAATGTATGTCCTTTCTGATTACAACAATGTATAAAAGAAGATACTCAAAATATACAGTGAGATAAGATTCAAAAAGTAAATATACAAAAATATTCAGTGATTGTCTTTGGGTAGGAAAACTGCAGGGAATTTTTTTCTTCTTTCCATTTTTATTTATTTTTTTTTTAAAGATTTTATTTATTTATTTGACAGACAGAGATCACAAGTAGGCAGAGAGGCAGGCAGAGAGAGAGAGAGAGAGGAAAGCAGGCTTCCTGCGGAGCAGAGAGCCCGATGCGGGGCTCGATCCCAGGACCCTGAGATCATGACCCGAGCCAAAGGCAGCAGCCCAACCCACTGAGCCATCCAGGCGCCCCTCTTTCCATTTTTAAAAAATTCTCCTCCATGAACACATTTTTCTTTTTTTTTTCTTTCTTTCTCTTTTAAATTTTATTTACTTATTTGAAGGGGCTGAAGAGAAGATGAGTGGAGAAGGAAATGGGAAGCCCACTCCCCACTGAGCAGGCAGCCAGATGCAGGTCGATCCCAGGATCCTGAGGTCATGACCTGAGTCAAAGTCAGGCACTCAAATGACTGAGCCACCCAAGGCACCCCAGCACATTTTTCTTTATAATGAAATTTATATATTTAAATATGTGTGTGTGTATTAGTTTAAACATGGCTTGATCTATGGCCTAGAACTTTTTTGAAGTTGAAATATAATTGACTTATTTTTTTATTTGTTATCATATTAGTTTATTTATTTATTTATTTATTTTAGTACAATGGCCTAGAGCTTTGAAAGGGGGAAGAAGGTAAAAGGAATTTTCCGGGCCCTGTTTAGCTGTTCTGCTGAGTGACTAAGTTGGTCATCAATTGTCTCCTTTTTCTTGCCTGGTAAGTCAATGATGGGTGATGTCACGGACAGAATGAGCCAAAAAATGACGGGTTATGATGAATGGGAGCCTCTGTTCACGGGAGATGCAGGAAAGCCCATAGAGTTGAAATCTGAAGTCAGTGATTCTCAAAGTACGATCCTTAGATCAGCAGAGTCAGCAGAGCTTCTTAGAAATGCAACATCACTGGCCCCACTCCAGACCTAGTGAATCACTACTCAGGGAGTGGGCCTATCGAGGTGCGCTTTAATAAGCACTCAAGGATTCTGATGCCTGCTAAAGTTCGAGAACCACTTTCTTTTTTCTTTCTTTTTAAAAAATAATTTAATAGTTTTAAATATTTTTATATTTATATTTTTAAATAATTTTTAAAATGTTTATTTTAATATTTTAATATTTTTAAAATTTTTTGAGTAGGTTTTTTTTTAAGATTTATTTATCTATGTATGTATTTGAGAGAGAGAGTGAGCACAGGCGAAGTGAAGGGCAGAAGTAGAAGCAGATGCCCTGCTGAGCAGGGAGGCTGACATGGGGCTTGATCCCAGGACCCTGAGATCATGGCCTGAGCCCAAAGCAGAAGCTTAACCTACTGAACCACCCAGGCACCTCAAGTAGTTTTAGTTTTAAAGAAAAATTGCAAAGATAGTACAGAGAGCTCCATATACTGCCCCCCAGTGCCCAGTTTTCCCTATTATCAACATCTTACATTAATATGACCTATGTGGAGAACCACTTTTCTCATGAATAATCACTGAAGAGCTTTTTAGATTAGTCACTGGGGTAGGTATTGGTCCTGAGCTTGAAAGGAGCTAAGAGAGGTGCTTATTATCACCATCACCACTATTCACATTGGAGTAAGACTTTGAGATGGGTCATTTCATTGGATTCTCAATAGAAGCCTTTGAAATCCGCCACGGAAGTTATCCCCACTCTACAGATAAAAAATCCAGGGATCAAAAAGATTAAGTGACTTGCCTATGATCGCACAACTAATAAAAATTGGAAAAAAATTGATATTTATTGAGCTTTTCCAATGGACTAAGTTTTATTGATAATATATCAATAATACAATCAACAGCTAATATATATTACCTCACTTAAACCTCACACAAATCTTCTAAGGTAAGTCCTATCTTCATTTAATAGACAAAAAAATGGAGGTACAGGAAGACTAAGTAACTTACTCTCAGACACACAGCTTGAGATAAAGGAGCTGTGATTCAAACCTAGAAAGTCTGCCTCTGGGACACATGTGCATAACCAATAAGCTATAGAGTTAAGTGTGACAACTTTGAAAGATATCAGCTTGGCTAGGCTGAATTACATTTCTCAGAATTCCCTTTTCAGTATGTTTCCAATTAGCATGAGCCACAAGAGATTTTTTTTTTTTTTTTCCAAAGATTTTATTTATTTTTTTGACAGACAGAAATCACAAGTAGGCAGAGAGGCAGGCAGAGAGAGAGGGGGAAGCAGGCTCCCCACTGAGCAGAGAGCCTGATGCGGGGCTCGATCCCAGGACCCTGGGATCATGACCTGAGCCGAAGGCAGAGGCTTTAACCCACTGAGCCACCCAGGCGCCCCGAGCCACAAGAGATTCTTGCTGGAGAGTCAGAGGGCAGAAGTGAAGCAGCAGCCATCTTGCAGCTGACACCTGTTGCCAGTTATCTGCTGTCTCATCTCATTAGCGTGGGGCAGTGGGCATGGGTGTAACTGCTTTGCCGTCCCCTGGATCTTCCTTCAGCTTCTCCGACTCCTGGGCCAGGTGCGGGTGATTAGCTCTGTGCACAGAGCCCTGGCTTTTGCAGGACACCCACCCCATCAACATTAGAGGCAACAAGAACTGACAGGGGGTTCTGTTAGTCCACCTGGGCCTCAGCTCTCGCTTGTGAGTTCCAGCTTATTCTTCCTCATACCCACTCTAAATCCATTGTCCATGCCCAAATGCCTGCCCTGTAGATTTCAAGCTCCAGCATCAGATGTGAAGAGAACAGCCTTCTGGAAGCTGCTTTACCAGCTAACAATTAGAGGTCGAATCTCTGTAATGAATATATACGGGCAGTCTTTGCTTTGCATGGTACTGTGGGACTGTAAGAAATGACGGTGCAAGCTGAAACCATTCAAAGCTATCTGAATAGTCAGTGAGAAGAAGCATGATTGTTCTGTGATCTTTAAATATTTTGGTCAAAACATTAAGTCCAAGACCCCAGGATCATGACCTGAATCCAATGCAGACACTTAACTGACTGAGCCACCCAGGTGCCCCAAAAGCATCATTTTCTACGGCTTGGTGAACTGTCATATTCCTTTCTAAATTTGGGTCTGCTTCCAGCATTTTATCCTTTGAGCTTTCAATGTCATGAAATATCTGAGAGGTCCTTTAACGTTAAATCTTCTTTACCAGCATCATTTCCTCTAGGACATCTTTAGGTTTTTGCACTTGCCTTCGAATGGAGACGCAAATGTCACAGCAGCACCCTTAGTGACTAGTAGTCCCACCAGTTTAGCTTAATATTAATAAATTCAGGGGTTCCTGGGTGGCTCAGTGGGTTAACCCTCTGCCTTCGGCTCAGGTCATGATCCCAGGGTCCTGGGATAGAGCCCTGGGTCAGGCTCACTACGAGTCTGCTTCTCTCCCTCTGGCCCTCCCCCAGCTCATGCGTGCCTTCACGCACTCCCTCTATCTCACTCTCAAATAAATAAAAATGTAAAAAATATTAATAAATTCAGGGCACCTGGGTGGCTCAGCCAGTTAAGTGTCTGCCTTCGGCTCAGGTCAGGATTCCAAGGTCTGGGGATCAAGTCCCATGTCTGGCTCCCTGCTCAGCGGGGAGGCTGCTTCTACCTCTGTTCCCCTCCGTGCTACCCCCCACACTGTCTCTCCCTGAGTCTCTCTCTCTCAAGTCAATAAAAAAATCTTTTAGAAAAAATTAATCGGGGTGCCTGGGTGGCTCAGTGTGTTAAAGCCTCTGCCTTCCGCTCAGGTCATGATCCCAGAGTCCTGGGATCCAGCCTGCATCGGGCTCTCTGCTCAGTGGGGAGCCTGCTTCCCCCACTCTCTGCCTGCCTCTCCACCTACTTGTGATCTCTCTCTCTGTCAAATAAATAAATAAAATCTTAAAAAAGACATTTAAAAAAAATAAAAAAAATTAACCAATTCGTGCTGATTTCTGAAATGGTAGAACCACCCATTACAGCAGCGAAAGGGTTTTCTTCAGTCTCTTTACAATAATCATTTTCTTCCCATGTGGGTATTAAATTCAATGCTCTGGCCTGAACGTTAGCCAAACTGATTTTTTTTAAAAAGTTATTATGTTCTTTAGTTGAAAGTGCAAGTAAACATTCCACTTCATCCATAAGTGGCTTTCTGTTTCTTGTTCAATTTACATGAAAAGCTGTTGGAGTGACTTCTTTTTTTTCTTTTTTTCATATTCCACAAACTTTTTCAATATGAGTCATAGGATAGCTTCACATGGGTCTAGGTCTCTTCTTATCTTTTTTTTTTAATTTTTCTTTTTTCTGCCTAAAAATGTTAACTCTGAGACTAGACAATTATTTGGAGAAACTGGAAGAAAATTTCTTCTTCCCCCTACTTTGCTATCTACTAGCGTATCTCATTCATTTTATTTTTTTATTTTTTAATGAACATATAATGTATTATTTGTTTTCTTCCTATCTTTGCTTTGTTGTCACTGTCTTCAAATCTTCTAATCACATCCATTTCACTTTTAACATTAAAAAAAAATTTTTTTTTTTAATTTGACAGAGGTCACAAGTAGGCAGAGAGGCAGGCAGAGACAGAGAGAGGAAGGGAAGCAGGCTCCCCGCTGAGCAGAGAGCCCAATGAGGGGCTCGATCCCAGGATCCTGGGATCATGACCCAAGCCGAAGGCAGAGGCTTGAACCCACTGAGCCACCCAGGTGCCCCTCACTTTTAACATTTTTATTTTTCATTTCTTTGCTTCACTTCTATCTTTGTTGGCCAATTTTCTCCCTCAATTGTCCCTTTTGGTAAAAAAGTCATATGAGTTTATCACTTGGAGACAAAGAGGAAACACAGAGACATAATTTGCTGTCTGTGAGTGAATTGAATAACAGATAGACAATGACCAATCACCAACAGATTTTGAAAGAAGTGACATGATCAGTCACTGATCATGACGTGCACCTTATTGGCATGGTGATTTGTGGACTAAACTTGCCAGTGATGAAGTTTGCACTTTATACAGTCAGTTACTCACAGGTAATATACTGTGGTAACAAATTAGAACTGTGTTAGGGTACCTGGGTGGCTCAGTGGGTTGAGCGTCTGGGTTGATCTTAGGGTCCTGCAATTGGACCACTAGTCGGGCTCCCTACTCAGCGGGAAGCCTGCTTCCCCCTCTCTCTCTGCCTGCCTACTTGTGATCTCTCTCTCTCTATCAAATAAATAATCTTTTAGGGGTGCCTGGGTAGCTCAGTGGGTTAAAGCCTCTGCCTTCGGCTCAGGTCAGGTCATGATCCTGGGGCCCTTGGATCAAGCTGCGTGTGGGGCTTTCTGTTCGGCAGGAAGCCTGCTTCCCCTCTCTCTGCCTGCCTCTCTGCCTACTTATGATCTCTGACTGTCAAATAAATAAATAAAATATTTTTTAAAAATTAAGATTAGGGGCGCCTGGGTGGCTCAGTGGGTTAAGCCTCTGCCTTCAGCTCAGGTCATGATCTCAGTGTCCTGGGATCGAGCCCCGCATCGGGTTCCCTGCTCAGAGGGGAGCCTGCTTCCCCCTCTTCCCCCCCCTTGCCTGCCTCTCTGCCTACTTGTGATCTCTCTCTCTGTGTCAAATAAATAAATAAAATCTTTAAAAAAAAATTAAGATTAGAACTATGTTGTTGGAGCACTGGTATTATTTTATTAAACCATGATAACTGAAATTCATGCATGCTGGAAGTATGCAGAGTGAGGACCAGCTGAGCGTATTTGTATAGACTTGGCAGCAATCTCGTAAAATAGCTGTTCCTCCTCCAGTCTCAGCATAATCCCAAGATACAGTAGGGATTATCTAGAAGAGACTTGTGGGTATAGTTTTTGTCTAAGGGAGTAAAGTTCCAATAATAATAAGATAGATAACAGACCCACAAAAATTCTAAATAATTATATTGAGGAACACTGCCAGTTTGGACTGGAAGGGACTGAAACCACATCAAATGAAAAGAGGCCTATGGGCCACACCCTGCCTCCCCAAATTTATTAGCAATAAGAAAGGTGACAAAACTAATCAGTTGAGGGCACCTGGGTGGCTCAGTCAGCTGAGCAGCTGTCTTTGGCTCAAGTCATGATCTCAGGGTCTTGGGATTGGGTCCCGCATCAGACTCTGCTCATCGGGGAGCCTGCTTTTCCTTCTTCCATTTGATCCAGACATTCCATTACTGGGTATTTACCCAAAGAAAATGAAAGCACTAACTCAAAAAGATATATGCATCTCTGTGTTCATTTTTTATTAACAAAAAATAAAAATTGACAATTTTTAAAAAATTGACAATTAAAAAAAAATTTTAAGATTTTATTTATCTATTATAATCTATTATTAGAGAGAGAAAGAAAGCACAAGCAGGGGGAGCCGCAGGCAGAGGGAGAAGCAGGCTCCCTGTCAAACAGGGAGCCTGATATGGGACTTGATCCCAGGACTCTGGAATCATGACCTGACCTGAAGGCAGATGCTTAACTGACTGAGCCACCTAGGCTGCCCCCCAAAAAAACAATTTTTAAAAGAAGAAAAGCAGGGGTCCCTGGTCAGCTCAGTCAGTTGGGCATGCTACTCTTCTTTTTCTTTTGAAGATTTATTTATTTATTTTAGAGGAAAAGAGAGTATGAGAGAGGGAGCCAGTGCAGGGAGAGGCAGAGGGGAGGAGAGCGAGAAACTTGAGCAGACTCTGTGCTGAACATGGAGTCCAATGTGGGGCGTGGTCTCAAGAGCCTGAGATCATGGCCTGAGCTGAAACCAAGAATCAGACACTTAATCAACTGTGCCACCAGGGACCCAGACTGTGCTATGCTTGATCTTGGGGGTTGTGAGTTCAAGCCCTGCATTGGGTGCAGAGATTACTTTAAAATCTTTTATTTTTTTATTTTAATTATTTTTTTTATTTTCTTATAAACAAATAATGTATTATTAGCCCCAGGGGTACAGGTCTGTGAATCGCCAGGTTTACACACTTCACAGCACTCATCATAGCACATATCCTCCCCAATGTCCATAACCCCACCACCCTCTCTTTACCTCCCTCCCCCGGGGGCAACCCTCATAAAATCTTTCAAAATAAATAAATGAAAAGGGGGCGCCTGGGTGGCTCAGTGGGTTAAGCCTCTGCCTTCAGCTCAGGTCGTGATCTCAGGGTCCTGGGGTCCAGCACTGCATTGGGCTCTCCGCTCATCGGTGAGCCTGCTTCCCCCTCTCTCTCTGCCTGCCTCTCTGCCTACTTGTGATCTCTCTCTCTGTGTCAAATAAATAAATAAAATCTTTAAATAAAAAAATAAATAAACGATAAATAAATAAACAAATAAATAAATGAAAAGAGGCACTTGGGTGGCTCAGATGGTTAAGCATCAAGTCATGGTCTCCAGGTCCTGGGATTGAGTCCCATATCAGGCTTCTTGCTCAGTGAGGAACCCGCTTCTCCCTCTGCTCTCCCCCTGCTTATGCTCTGTCTCGCTCTCTGATAATCAAATAAAATCTTTAAAAAAATTACCCCTTTCGGGGTGTCTAGGTAGCTCAGTAGGTTAACCATCTGCCTTCAGCTCAGGTCATGATCCCAGGGTCCTGGGATCGAGCCCCACTTCCAGCTCCCTGCTCAGCAGAGAGACTGCTTCTCCCTCTCCCTCTGTCTGCTGCTCTACTTGTGCTCTGTACCTCTCTGTCAAATAAATTTTTTTAAATCTTTTAAAAAAAAACCCTCTCAAAAAATTTAAAATTAAGAAATAAAAATAAAAACAAACCCCTCTATTTGTAACTAAAGAGCAAGCAAATGAGTAATCAGATACAAAAGTTATAAAATATTGGGGCGCCTGGGTGGCTCAGTGGGTTAAAGCCTCTGCCTTTGGCTCAGTTCATGATCCCAGGGTGCTGGGATCAAGCCCAGCATCAGGCTCTCTGCTTGGCCAGGAGCCTGCTTCCCTTCCTCTCTCTCTGCCTGTCTCTCTGACTACTGTGATCTCTGTCAAATAAATAAATAAAATCTTAAAAAAAAAGTTATAAAATATTTCACCAGTTAAGAAACTTGATTCCATTAACATATGTAAACCATTCAGCAACTGCAGAATACAAATTAGCATAGATTAGCCAGGTAAAACACTTACCAAAATGAGTGAAGTGACAGTATTTTTTTTTTTAAAGATTTTATTTATCTATTTGACAGACAGAGATCACAAGTAGGCAGAGAAGCAGGCAGAGAGAGAGGAGGCTCCCCGCCCAGCAGAGAGCCCGATGCGGGGCTCGATCCCGGGTCCTGGGATCATGACCTGAGCCGGAAGGCATTGGCTTTAACCCACTGAGCCACCCAGGCGCCCCGAAGTGACAGTATTTTTGAGTATGAACAAATTTTTAAGCATTTAAATCATATGGAGTATTTTCACTGACCCCAGTATAATAAAACTCAAATGAGTAACAGAGGGGTGTCTGGGTGGCTCAGTCAGTTAGGCATCTGACTTTTTTTTTTTTTAAGATTTTATTTATTTATTTCACAGACAGAGATCACAAGTAGGCAGAGAGGCAGGCAGAGAGAGAGGAGAAAGCAGGCTCCCTGCTGAGCAGAGAGCCCTATGCGGGGCTGGATCCCAGGACGCTGAGATCATGACCTGAGCCGAAGGCAGAGGCTTTAATCCACTGAGCCACGCAGGCACCCTAAAATATATTTCTAAATAATCTGTACGTCAAAGAAGAACTCCCAGTGGAAATCGGGAAATAATTTCAATTAAATGTTAATATAACTATGCCATACCCAAGCTTGTGGGATGTAACTGTGGTAACTGAAAGTTTATAGCCTTAAATACATACATTAGAGGGGGAAAGAGACTATGAATCAATGTTTGAAGCAGCCATGTCAAGAAGCATTTTTACTTTTATTTTCTTAAGATTTTATTTATTTAGGGTGCCTGGGTGGCTCAGTGGTTTAAGCCGCTGCCTTCGGCTCAGGTCATGATCTCAGGGTCCTGGGATTGGGTCCCGCATCGGGCTCTCTGCTCGGCAGAGAGCCTGCTTCCCTCTCTCTCTCTGCCTGTCTCTCCATCTACTTGTGATTTCTCTCTGTCAAATAAATAAATTAAAAAATCTTAAAAAAAAAAAAAAGATTTTATTTATTTATTTGACAGAGAGAGAGACACACAGTGAGAGAGGGAACACAAGCAGGAGAAGTGGGGAGGAAGAAGCAGGTTCCCCGCTGAGCAGGGAGCCTGATGCAGGCCTCAATCCCAGAACCCTGGGATCATGACCTGAGCTGAAGGCCAACGTTTAACGACTGATCCATGCAGGCACCCCAAAGAGTATTTTTAAAAGACAGATTAGACCCCCCCCCAAAAAAGCAGAAGAAATTATTAAGAGCAGAACTGAATGAAGTAGAAGGCAGGCATAAAAAGAGAAGATTAATAAAGACAAATATTTGTATTTTGAAAGGACTAATGGCGGGGCACCTGGGTGGCTCAGTGGGTTGGGCCTCTGCCTTTGGCTGGGGTCATGGTCTCAGGGTCCTGGGATCGAGCCCCACATCGGGCTCTCTGCTCAGCGGGGAGCCTGCTTCCCTGTCTCTCTCTCTGCCTGCTTCTCTGCCTACTTGTGATTTCTCTCTCTATAAAAAAAAAAAAATAAATAAAAAAAAAAAAAAAAGAAAGGACTAATGGCTAAACCCTGACAGAAATGATCAAGAACAAGAAGAGAGGGGCGCCTGGGTGGCTCAGTGGGTTGGGCCACTGCCTTCGGCTCAGGTCATGATCTCAGGGTCCTGGGATCGAGTCCCGCATCGGGCTCTCTGCTCGGCAGGGAGCCTGCTTCCCTCTCTCTCTCTCTGCCTGCCTCTCTGTCTACTTGTGATTTCTCTCTGTCAAATAAATAAATAAAATCTTTAAAAAAAAAAAAAAAAGAACAAGAAGAGAAAATGTTTAAATAACCATTATCAGGGGACGCCTGGGTGGTTCAGTGGGTTAAAGCCTCTGCTTTCGGCTCAGGTCCTGATCTCAGGGTCCTGGGATGGAGCCCCACATCGGGCTCTCTGCTCAGCGGGGACCCTGCTTCCCCCTCTTTCTCTCTGCCTGCCTCTCTGCCTACTTGTGATCTCTGTCTGTCAAATAAATAAAATCTTTGAAAAAAAGATGTATATAAAAAAATAAAATAACAATTATCGGGGGACACCCTAGGGGGCCTAGTCAGATAAGCGATCAAGTCTTGATTTTTGCTCAGGTCATGATCTCAGGGTCTGGGATCGAGCCCCACGTTGGGCTCTGCACTCTACATGGGATTCTCTCTGACCCTCTAATGCTGCACCTGCTCACGCACACTCTCGCTCTGTCTCTCAAATAAAGAAATAAATCTTAAAAAGAAAAATAACCAGGGGCGCCTGGGTGGCTCAGTGGGTTAAAGCCTCTGCCTTTGGCTCAGGTCATGATCTCAGGGTCCTGGGATCAAGTCCCGCATCGGGTTCTCTGCTCAGCGGGGAGTCTGCTTCCCCCTCTCACTCTCTCTGCCGGCCTCTCTGCCTACTTGTGATCTCTGTCAAATAAACAAATAAAATCTTAAAAAAAAAAAAAAAGAAAAAGAAAAATAACCACTATTGGGGCGCCTGGGTGGCTCAGTGGGTTAAAGCCTCTGCCTTTGGCTCAGGTCATGATCCCAGGGTCCTGGGATCGAGCCCCACATGGGGCTCTCTGCTCAGCAGGGAGCCTGCTTCCTCCTCTCTCTCTGCCTGCCTTTCTGCCTACTTGTGATCTCTGTCTATCAAATAAATAAATAAAATCTTTAAAAAAAAATAACCACTATTGGGAATAAAAAAACCCCATGTATCAATATAGAGTCTATAAATATTTTACATGATATTATGGACAACTTTTTTCTAGTAATTCCGACTTTTATTAAAATGGGCAAATATGAGAAAAAATAAAAGTTACAAAAAGACACCAGAAAAAATGGAAAATATGTATAGTTCTATACTTATGACTGAAATCAAATCAGTACTTTAAAACATCACCACAAGTCACTCCAGGCCCAGATGGTTTTATCATTTGAATTCTACTGAAATAATTAAGAAAGAAACAATGCTAATTTTACACTAACTTCATCATTGAACCTTAGTTTCCTCGTCTGTAAAAGGCAGGTGTCTTCCAGTGTCAGCCCTTAATAACTCTCTTGGTGCCCCTTCTGGCTGGCCCTGGTCCAGAGGGAAGTTAAAAGATACTTAGATTGGGGCACCTGGGTGGCTCAGTGGTTTAAGCCGCTGCCTTCGGCTTGGGTCGTGATCTCAGAGTCCTGGGATCGGGTCCCGCATTGGGCTCTCTGCTTGGCGGGGAGCCTGCTTCCTCTCTCTCTCTCTCTCTCTGCCTGTCTCTCCATCTACTTGTGATTTCTCTCTGTCAAATAAATAAATAAAATCTTAAAAAAAAAAAAAAGATACTTGGATTTGGTGGGAAAAGATTTCAGAATTCTGAGGTGTAGAACTGCTGATACCACTGGATGAATGGGAGTCACCTGAGCTCTGTTCTCCTTGCTCTGTAATTCACTGTTGGTGTTGCTACACCAACTGGTTTTCCTCCAGTGGTTCCATTATCTCCACATGTCCTTAGGGAGCCTGGGTGGCTCAGTGGGTTAAAGCCTCTCCCTTTAGCTTGGGTCATGATCTTAGAGTCCTGTTTCTGAGCCCCACATCGGGCTCTCTGCTTGGCGGGGAATCTGCTTCCCCCTCTCTCTGCCTGCTTCTCTACCTACTTGTGATCTCTGTCTCTCTCAAGTAAATAAATAAATTAATTAATTAAAATTAAAAAAAAAAAAAGAATCTCCTCATGCCCTTTACTCCCAGGGGAGCCTGTTTTAATTATCTGCTTAGATATCATGCTAAATATTTTAGGTCCTTTGTCCTTACATCCCTCTTCCTAAGTCTAGGTTAACAAGCATGCATTATTTTCTTTTTCTTCAGAATATAAGATCATAGAGATGAATATCCGTCATTGCATTCTCAGAGAGGGAATCAAGGAAGTTAAAGTACATATAGTTACTTACTTCTATACCAACTAAATCCAGTTTTCTAGGATTTTTGAATTCTTGTCTCCCTTATATATATTTTTTAAAAGATTGTATTTATTTCTTTGACAGAGAGAGAGAGAGAGTGAGAGAGCACAGGCAGGGGGAATGGCAGAGAGAGAGGGAGAAGCAGGCTCCCAGCTCAACAGGAAGCCCAATGTGGGGCTTGATACCACATCCCTGAGACCATGATCCCAGCTAAAGGCAGACACTTACCCATCTGAGCCACCAAGGCACCCAGATAATAAGTCCTGTTCTACTAGTCTCAGGGACAGTTTGTGGCTCTTAGTGAAGAATCAGGGATTGAGAAGAGATGGGTTTCTTCTGATGATGGGAAAAAATTGTATCTTTATTTTCACTAATATGTATCTGAAACATAGTATTTCTTTCAAAGAAATACCTAACAACAAACCACTGTTGTACTAACAGTACCTGTGCATTTGGCATCCATAGAAATAGCGCTTTTCATATCTTATTACAGTTGCTGCAATATGTTGAAATATTGTTTACATTTATCACTATTTCAAAAGTATAAAGGTATTATATCCATCACTAGATCTTGGTATTTAATGTGCTTTTTAAAAAATCCATACGTTAATATATCAGAGGTCTGTTTTTAAAATATTTTTGGAGGCACCTGAGTGGCTCAGTCAGTTAAGCTTCTGATTCTTGATTTCAGCTCAGGTCATGATTTTAGGGTCATGGGATCACGCCCTGGTGTTGGGCTCTGAGTTCAGCGTGGAGTCTGCCCCACCTCCGGGCTCACTCCTTCTCTCAAAATAAATAAAATCTTTTTTAAAATAATGAAATATTTTGACAATCCTATATCAATATTTCCCCTGAGGCTGATGGAAGGAAAGAAAGAGCAAGCAGAGGGTTTTGAGACTGTGATTCCCCCAGAGGACGTGGCAGTTCACTGCATCCAGGGACAGAGTCCCATGTCACCAAGTTAGGAGTAGAAACAGTTGACAGAGCCACTGTGACCTGAGGGGACCACTGCCTGATGGGGTCCCCAATAAAAAGTTCTCCCAAAACCGTACTTAACTCATGGGTACTGAGGATCCCACCTCCAGCTCTATTTCTTGTACAACTGAGTTTGAGGCTTGAAGTTTCAGCAGTTACAAAGGCACAGAAAGGCATGGCTTCAGTCATAGGACTTCTGTCCATTGTAGACATACAGCATGGAGAAGGTTAAATACCTGTGTTTAGGGGCGCCTGGGTGGCTCAGTCGTTAAAAGTCTGCCTTTGGCTCAGGTCATGATCCCGGGGTCCTGGGATAGAGCCCTGGGATGGGCTCCCTGCTCAGCAGGAAGCCTGATTTTCCCCTCTCCCTCTGTTCCTGCTTGTGTTCCCTCTCTTGCTGCATCTCTCTCTGTCAAATAAATAAATAAAATCTTAAATGCATACCTACAAACATGTATACATACATACATACATACCTGTGTTCAGACTGTAAGATCTGGCCCAGATTTGCTATACTATATTGCAATGTTAAATGAAAAAAACTCTTTGTATTACAGTTATGCAGTCTTATAAAATTAAATAAATTTTTTAGGGGCTCCTGGGTGGCTTAGTCGGTGAAGTGTCTGCCTTCAGCTCAGGTCATGATCCCGGGGTCCTGGGATTGACTCCTGCATTGGGCTCCCTGCTCAGTGGGGAGCCTGCTCTTCCCTCAGCCCCTCCACCCCCGCACACCACTTGCGCTCTCTCTCAAATGAATAAATAAAAATCTTTAAACATAGTAATAAAAAGTCTAATTGGGTTGCTCAGGGACCTTTGATGGAATTCCTGAATAGTGGCCATGTTTCAAATGGGGGCTGAAGTGCTGAAGTATGACAGTCTGTGTGCAGGTCAGGGTTGTAAGAGGTCATGTGTAGTCCTGGCCTCTCCATTTGCTGCCTCACAGTTCAGGAGACCACACTGGGAGCCCAGACGTCTTTGCACTGAGTCAGGCTCCACTGCCTTCATTAAGCTCTCCACTGACAGCCTTACAGAACAGCTCAGCTCTCTGCCTCATTTTCTCCTATTTCTCTGTATCATATATAAACTCTCAACTCATGAGCTGAAAGAAGGGCCAACCCAAAAGCTTCTTCCTCCTCCTTTCTCCCTTGTCTATAAATTCCCTCCCACAAAGAGAAGACCTCTTTGATGATGAGCCAGAGAACTAGCCCTGCCCCCTTTCAACTGGGGCAGAGAGCTGCCACCCCGTTTCCCCTCCTCCGGCCTCTCTTCCCTTCACAGGGAGAGGTAGGGGTAGTGCCCAACCTTTCTATAATTCTCTCACTCTGACCTTTCCTCTTCACAGCTAGGACTAACGTGGGAAGAATCATTTCAGGCCTCAGCTTGCCAGATTATGCAATGGATCAGCTGATAGGTGAGGCAGGCTCCTTCCACCCCCGGGTAGGGTCAGCCTCATCAGCAATTTCAAAAGCAACATTTTCTAAGAATTGAGTGTGTTGGCCTTGGATGGAGCTGGGACAGAACTAACTATGACCTCCTCTCTCACCTCTATGCCTCATCAAGCAACAGGGAGGCAAGGTAATGGAAAGACAGGAAACCTGGGTTCTACTCTAATAGCTGCCATTAAATCATTCCTGGCCCATCCAGACCTCCTCCCCATCCTAGCTTTAGTTTTTCCATCTTCAGTATAAGTGAGTTGGAGGAGAATATAACTTCTTCTTCTTTTTTTTTTTTTGAGAATATAACTCTTAATCTCGGGGTCATGAGTTCAAGCCCCACTTAGAGTATAGGGATTACTCAAATAAAACTTTTTATTTTTTTTAATATTTTTTTTAAAGATTTTATTTATTTATTTGACAGACAGAGACAAGTAGACAGAGAGGCAGGCAGAGAGAGAGGGGGAAGCAGGCTCCCTGCTGAGCAGAGAGCCCGATGTGGGGCTCGATCCCAGGACCCTGGGATCATGACCTGAGCCGAAGGCAGAGGCTTAACCCACTGAGCCACCCAGGCACCCCTCAAATAAAACTTTTTAAAAAGTGGGTTAAACTGGGGGTGCCTGGGTGGCTCATTCGTTAAGCGTTTGCCTTCAACTCAGGTCGTGGTCCCAGCATCCTGGGATCGAGCCCCACATCAGGCTGCTGCCTCCGTGGGAAGCCTGTTTCTCCCTCTCTCACTCCCCCTGCTTGTGTTCCTTCTCTCACTGTGCCTGCCTCTCTGACAAATAAATAAAATATCAAAAAAAAAAAAAAAGTGGGTTAAACTGGATGAACTTTAAGTTCTTTTCTATCTCGTAATGGTCCTTGCACATTATCAACATCCCAAAAGACAATATGTTCCATCTCTTAGGCAAACCACAGGCTCTGTGGCTATGTGGGAATGAGGGGCCCATCCTAAATCACACAATCAGACAGGGGGCTATAGGGGATCAGAACTCACCTATTTAGAACCCTAATCCATTCAGCTACATTGGTCAAGCCAAAACCTCACCTCAGAAGATCTGTCCCTAATTCCAAAGTTCTTGGCATTAGGAAACATGGTAGAGGGAGAATCTTCAAGGCCCAGGACAGCCCTAGGCCTGCTGCTGTGCTCAGAGGGAGTAAGGAAGGTGCCAAAGAAGTACGTCACCAGAGATGCGAAAGGAAGTGAGCCAGATGTGAGACTGGTCAATAGAAAAGAGCGGGTCCTAGGGATGCCTTAGGATAAGAAAAAGCAACCACAGGGGCACCTGGGTAGCTCAGTGGGTTAAATCCTCTGCCTTCGGCTCAGCTCACGATCTCAGGGTCCTGGGATGGAGCCCCACATCAGGCTCTCTGCTCTGCAGGGAGTCTGCTTCCTCCTCTCTCTCTCTGCCTGCCTCTCTGCCTACTTGTGATCTCTGTCTGTCAAATAAATAAAATCTTTAAAAAAAAGAAGAAAGAATGGGCGCCTGGGTGGCTCAGTGGGTTGGGCCGCTGCCTTCGGCTCAGGTCATGATCTCAGGGTCCTGGGATCAAGTCCCGCATCAGGCTCTCTGCTCAGCAGGGAGCCTGCTTCCTCCTCTCTCTCTCTCTCTGCCTGCCTCTCTGCCTACTTGTGATCTGTCTCTGTCAAATAAGTAAATAAAATCTTTAAAAAAAAAAAAAAAAAAAAAAAAAAAAGAAGAAAGAAGAAGAAAAAGCAACCACAAAGACAGCTTGCTTGTTGGGAAAACAATGTCCCTAGCACAGTGTTGTCATAGAAAAATGCTATCTTAGCTAACCATGCAATCAGAGGCCATCATTTAGTGATGTACAGTGATGTACAAGTACAGTCTATGAGGCACAGACTAGGAAGCGGGCAGAATACGTGCTTGCCCCAGTCTCTGAATGGTCAGATGGAGGTGGATTTTTACAAGCTTCTGTTGGCCTGTTCAGGCTTGACAGCTTACTTCCTGGTCCATAGTTTCTATTGGAAAGATGGGGTGTGTGCAGAGAATGGTAATATTGAGACACTGCAACTGCAGCCAGGGGATTTCAATATTCTTTCTATTTTTTTGTACTTTGAAATACTTGATATACCCAAAAGAATTTGTTATGTATATACAGTCATATGCATAATAATAAAATAAATGCCCATGAGCCCACCACCCAGTTAAGAACTGGAACACTGGGGCGCCTGGTTGGCTTAGTTGTTAAGCATCTGCCTTCGGCTCAGGTCATGATCTAGGGTCCTGGGATTGAGCCCTGCATCGGGGTCCCTGCTCTGTGAAAAGCCTGCTTCTCCCTCTCCTACTCTCCCACCTTGTGTTCCCTCTCTCACTGTCTCTCTCTTTCTGTCAAATAAATAAATAAATCTTAAAAAAAAAAAAAGAAAAAGAATGGGCACCTGGGTGGCTCAGTGGGTTAAGCTGCTGCCTTCGGCTCAGGTCATGATCTCAGGGTCCTGGGATCGAGTCCCGCATCGGGCTCTCTGCTCAGCAGGGGGCCTGCTTCCCTCTCTCTCTCTCTGCCTGCCTCTCAGTCTACTTGTGATTTCTCTCTGTCAAATAAATAAATAAAATCTTTTTTAAAAATAAAAAGAAAAAGAAAAAGAAAGAAAGAAAAGAACTGGAACATGTCTGTGCTCAAATGTTTCATCCCCTGCCTGACCCAAAGGTGACCACTATTCTGAATTCGTCCCACAGTATTTTTCTTTCCTTTCTACTTTTTCATATATAAATCTCCATCCAGTATAAGGTTTAGTTTTATTTTTAAACGGAACAAGAATAAGGGCACCTGGGTGGCTCAGTAGGTTAAAACCTCTGCCTTCGGCTCAGGTCAGGATCCCGGGGTCTTGGGATCGAGCCCTGCATCGGGCTTTCTGCTCAATGGGGAACCTGCTTCCTCCTCTCTCTCTCTGCCTGCCTCTCCGCGTACTTGTGATCTCTCTCTCTCTCTGTGTCAAATAAATAAATAAAATCTTTTAAAAAAGTAAAAATTAAAAAAATAAATTGAATTATGAATTAATTTTTTCGCTTATTATTGTTTCTAAGATTCTTCCATGCTGATGTGTAAATGGTTTGTTCGTTTGTACTGTATATAGTTTGTCATTGTGTGAATACATTACAATGAATTTATCCATGTTTTTATCTAAGGGCTTTTGGATTTCTAGTTCTTTGCTGTTTTCAGCAATGCTGCTAAGAACATCCTAGATGTTGGAAGTGTTTGCCTCTTGGGTATGAGACAGCTTGGGTAAATACTGTTGTATTTTGCCACAAATCTTGTAGCATTGTTTTTTTTTAAACTACACTCATTCTCTCTCTCTCTCTCTCTCTCTCTTTTTAGAGATTTTATTTATTTATTTGAAATAGAAAGAGCATGAAGAGAAAGAGAGAGAATGAGCAGGATCAGAGGGAGAGGGAGAAGCAGGCTCTTCGCTGAGCTAGGACCCCGACATGGGGCTTGATCCCAAGACCCTGGGATCACAACCTGAGCAGAAGGCAGACCCTTAACCAGTTGAACTACCAGGTGCCCCTACACTCATTATTTTCATAATAAAAGTTGGAACATTTATATACTACTGACTGAATACAAAATGATGCAGCCATTAACTTTAAAAAGTTAAACATAGGGGCACCTGGGTGGCTCAGGTGGTTGAGCAACTGCCTTCGGCTCAGGTCATGATCCCAGAGTCTGGGGATCGAGTCCCGCATCAGGTTCCCGGCTCCACGGGGAGTCTGCTTCTCCCTCTGACCTTCTCCCCTCTCATGCTCTCTCTCACTCTCTCTCTCTCTCAAATAAGTAAATTTAAAATCTTTAAAAAAAAGTTAAACATAGAGTCACTGCATGAACCAATATTTCCACTCCTAGGAATATACTCAAGGGAAAGGAAAACAGGTGTTCAAACAAAAACTTGCATAGGACTAGTTCAACATCATTTATTCCAACAACCAAAAAAATGGTAAATGTCCATGAACTAATGAACAGATAAGAAAAATGTGGCTTAAAGGGCACCTGGGTGTCTTAAATGACTGTCTTTGGCTCAGGTTGAGATCCTGGAGTCCCGGAATTGAGTCCCACATCAGGCTCCCTGCTTGGCAGGGAGTTTGCTTCTCCTTCTGACCCTCCCCCTTCTCATTCTCTCTCTCTCTCTCTCTCTCTCTCAAATTAAAAAAAAAAAAAGTGGCATATCCACATGGAATATGATTCAACCACTAAAAAAAAAAAATGAACTATTGATACAAGATACCACGTGAATGACCCTTGAAAACATTACCGACGCGAACCAGCCACAAAAGGTCACATGTTACATAATTCCATTTTTATTAAATGTTCAGGATAGGTAAATCCGCAGAAACAGAAACTAGGTTGGTGGTTCCTTGGGAGGGGAGCAATAAGGACGGATTGCTTAGCGGATATGGAGTTTCTTTTGGGGTGATGAAATGTTCTGCTGATGCTTCCACAACATTGACTACATGAAAAACCACCAAATTATACACTTTAAAAATGATCAAATGGTGAGTTTCATTTTAAGTAAATTTTGTCTTAATAAGCATACCATAGGTTGTAGCAGAACACCCAATTCAAGCTGCCTTAAACAATAAAAGAATGTATTTGGGGATGCCTGGGTGGCTCAGTTGGTTAACAGTCAGGATCCTGGGCTTCTTGCTCAGGGGGATCCAGATTCTCCCTCTGCCTGCCACTCCCCTGCTTCTGTGCTCTCTCTCACTCTCGCTCTCTAGCAAGTAAGGAAATAAAATCTTTTTTAAAAATTATAAAAAATAAGAGAGATGTGTTTTGAGTTGAACGTGTTTTTTTTTTTTTTTTTTAAAGAACAACTACCCAATGTGCATGTTTTCCCTCCACTCTTCCGGGGCCTAAAATCCACTAGGCCCCAAGAACCCTGTACACAGGACCTGCAAGGGTGCTGGGGAGGACACTTGTATTGTGGTAGTAAATAAGCTCTTGGAACCCAGACAGATTTGAGTTCCGTTTCCTCCACGGGCTTGCTGACAGACCTTGCACAGAATTCTTAGTAAGTCTTACTTTAGTCATCACTAAAACGGGGCAAATAACAGCCCCTATCTTATCGGTGCTTGTTAAAATTAGAAGAGATAGAGACTTCTGGGTGGTTCTGTCGGTTGAGCATCTGCCTTCCGCCCAGGTCAAGATCTCAGGGTCCTGGGATGGAGCCCCTTGTCGGGCTCCCTGCTCAGCGGGAAGTCTGCTTCTCCTTCTCCTCCCTGCTTCTGCTCTCTGTCTCTATCTCTGTCTCTCTGTTGATGAAGTTCTAGAATGTAAATGAGGTTCGGTGGGCTGAGGTCCGGAGCCGATGACCAAGAAAGAATTCTTGAGACATCTTTGGTGCAAAACAGTGGTTTATTAAAGCACGGGGACAGGACCCGTGGGCAGGAAGAGCTGCTGCCCCGGGTTGTGAGGGTAGGCATGTTATATACCTTGAGGTTGGGGGAAGGTGAAGGGAAGGGATGGGAGGTTTCAACAGAGTTTTCACGTGTTAAGGAGGGCCTACAAGGTGCGGCGGGGGGTGGGGGGGGTGGGGGGGGTGGGGGGTGGGGGGGGGCTTGCCCTTATGGCTTGATCAATGTCGTCTTCAGGTCAGGCATTAACATCAAGATAGTTGGGAGATTCTTGGTGGGGTATTATGATCCTGCTGTCATTTACATTCCCTTCTACCTCAGCCTCCTCCAGTTTATGGTGGGGAGGGAGACATTAGGGCTTCAGGAGCTGAGAGTTATTTGCCTCTGGAAATTTGTGATATTGATAAGGTAACCTCCCTGTTTAGGTCTCTAGGACATCTGTAGAGCAAGGGAGATTCCTGTTCTGCAGGATTGCGATCCCTGCAAGTTAACTATTTATCGTTTTATGGCAGACAGGGGTGCCTGAGGAATGCTACACATATGGAGGGGAGCAGGTGGAGAGGGGCTGCAAGGTGCCAGCTTTTGCTCTGTCCTCAGCCAGCCTCCTGCTCCCTCATCACTGTCGAATAAATAAAATCTTTAAAATAAAATAAAATTAGAAGAGATACCCTTTGTATAAACCCCAGGCGCCTAGCCCATAGCAAACACTCAGATCTGTTATCTGGGGGTAAAGTTCTGCTCCCAGAAGGAGCAGTCACGTTAAGCATCATGGAGCAGAGCAGGTTGGAGGAGAGGATTTCAGGAAAAAGCAATGCTATCCAGTATTTATTGAGCGCTATTTGGTGGCAGACCCTGTTCCACCGCCTTTCTGCGCCTCCACCTGCCTCACTAGGGCACTAGGGCACCGGGCCCACTGCCGACCCCCCAGCCAGGGAGCGGTCCCGGCGGGGCCTCGGCTGCGAGCTGCCCCGACCGCGCCCCAGCGACGCGAAGGAGGCGGGCACCTGGGCAACAGGCCCGGCGACAGGGCCGTGCCGGCTACCCCCGCGCGCCCGCAGCTTCAGCACCGCCGGCACTCGGGGGCCGGGTCCAAGCAGCCACACTCCCCCAGCCACCCTCCCCCAGCGAGGCGCTGGGCGGGGAAGGCCTGCGCCGACTTCTGTGCTGGCCGCCTGCGGGAGGGCCCCAGGGGACGTGGGGATCGAAGATCCGGGCCCGGAGTAGGGCCCCGGGCGGCACCCAGGCCAGAGGAGGCGGGAATCTGGGGATCTGAGAGCCGTGGGGCGCGGCGGCCAAAGGCTGCTGAGACCTGGTGGTGCACGGGGCGCTGGGAGGCCAGTGGAAGCCCGGCCTGGAGGAGCACGGAGCGCTGCAGGCATCGCAGGAATCAAAGGGGCGTCGGAAAACCCAGGACAGCGCCGCCCCAAAGTCGCCCCTGACCGCGCCCTGCCTGCCCCCTCGGCTTAGAGGGCGCGCTGTGGGTGGGCTTGGCGCTGACCCTCTTTTCACCGGGCTCGTGTACTCACTTGACTCCGCGAGTCTGAAATTGTTCGCGCAAGTGCTTTGTCTTCATTTTAAACAGGACGAAAGATGCAAACAGTGTCCCTCCCTTGGGCTCTGGTCGGCCTCCGGGGTCCTTGAAGGCAGAGGTGGCCCTTCACCACTATGTCCCCACAGCGTGGCCCACGATAGGCTTCCAATGGAGCATGATGAGATACACAAGAAATGGTTGTGTGAGAGAACGGGTTCCCTTGAGACACAGATCTCCCTCTTGGGACTGGAAGCAGAGGTGGAGGGCTGTGGTCGGTGGTCTGACACGGAAGCGCTAATAGCTACTGGAACCCCCATGTGTCTATCGGTGGACAATGTGAAAGCACATCCATTGCTCTTCTCTTTTCTGGGCCTCACAATCCTTGGAAAGAAGTGGCTACTGGGGTTACTCTCCTTTGACAGAGGAGGAGACCAAGATTCAGAGAAGTAGCCCAGCTAGCTGTATGTTATGCAAAATCCAGTCTTGCCTGCTTTCTGCAGCCAAGCTTCCTGGAGTTCCCGCACCAGGCTTGTACCTCTGGATGCCCATAGAGCTGGCTTTTCTCATGTATTTCCTGTGCCCACTGAAGTATTCAGGCTTGGGGGGGGGGAGGCTTTGTTGAAACCTATTGTGCTAATGCAAAATTGTTGATTGTGGACCAATAAGAGAAGAACACAAATAACTACAGAGAACATTGGGTTGGGCACCTTAATAAAGAGACACATTTTTTTGTGGGGGAGACTATGGAGTTTCAAGTCATGTCTGGATGGAGGAATCAGGAAGTATTAGGGTGCTGTGGCATTTGTGATGGCACTTAAACTCTGTGCAGGATGTGGACCAGTAGAAATCGTGAGAAGGAGAGGAGGACATTTCAGGATTGAAAGACCAATCGGAAAAAGGGAAGAGAGACAGAAAAGAACATGAAGGACATTTGGACACCAGATTATTAGCGAGTTGGCCTGGAAGGAGACTGAACATGGCTGGGAAAGGAAGGGTGGGACATGGCTATAAATCGTCTTGTATGATAGGATGAGTTTAACTATTATTATTATTTTTTTAAGATTTTATTTATTTAACGGAGAGAGATCACCAGTAGACAGAGAGGCAGGTGGAGAGAGAGGAGGAAGCAGGCTCCCCGCTGAGCAGAGAGCCTGATGCGGGGCTCGATCCCAGGACCCTGGGATCATGACCCAAGCCAAAGGCAGCAGCTTAATCCACTGAGCCACCCAGGTGCCCCGAGTTTAACTATTATTAAATACAAATGAAGAGTTAATATTGTGGAGATGCTGACCTTCTCAAACTTGGTCTGTATATTTAATGTAATAACAATGTTAAAAAAAAAAAAAAGGATTTTTGTAGAAAACTTCACAAAATGGTTCTAGGGTTTATTTGGAAGTGTAAATATGTGAGAGAAGAGTTAGACAATAGAAAGCTACAATAATTAAACCAGATGTGTACATGTGTGGAAATAAGTAGACCGGTCAGGGAAACATGTGGAAATGAATCCAAGCCTATGTGAGAACTAAGGAATTACCAAGAGAAAAGTCCAAATCAATGGGTTCAAACGGTATTCAAATGAGAGAAGCCAGTCACAAAAAGACAAATACTGTATGGCTTCACTTGTATAAGCTATATAAAATAGTCAAATTCACGGAAACAGAAGGTAGAATGATGGTTCCCTGGGGGAACACCTGGGGGAAGGAGGAAATGGGGAGTTGATGTTTAATGGATATAGGGTTTTAGTTTTGCAAATTGAGAAAGCTCCAGATCTGTTTCACAATAACGTTCAAGGTTAACTCTACTTAACTGAATACTTAAAAATGGTGGGGCAGCTGGGTTACTTAGTCATTAAGCAGCTGCCTTCAGCTTAAGTCATGATCCCAGGATTCTGGAACAAGCCCTGCATCGGGATCCCTGCTCCTTGGGAAGCCTGCTTCGCCCTCTCTCACCCCCCTTGCTTGTGTTTCCGCTCTCTCGCTGCATCTCTCTCTGTCAAATAAATAAATAAAATACCCCCCCCCCCAAATGGTTATGATGAGGGGTACCTGGGTGACTCAGTTTGCCTTCAGCTCAGGTCATGATCTCGGGTCCTGGGATGAAGCCTTGCGTTGGGCTCCCTTCTCACAGGGAGCCTGTTTCTCCCTCTCCTCCTTGCTCATGCTTTCCCTTGCTATCTCTCTCTCTCTTTCCCTCAAATAAATAAATTAAATCTTTTTTTTAAAAAATGGTTATGGGGCACCTGGGTGGCTCAGTGGCTTAAAGCCTCTGCCTTCGGCTCGGGTCGTGATCCCAGGGTCTTGGGATCGAGCGCCACATCGGGCTCTCTGCTCCACGGGGAGCTTGCTTCCTCCTCTCTGCCTACTTGTGATTTCTCTCTGTCAAATAAATAAATAAAATCTTTTTTAAAAAATGGTTATGATGGCAAATTTTATGTTATGTGTATTTGATCACAATAGACACAATTTAAAAAATGATACTCAAACATCCAGCTAGCTATTTGGGAAAGGTCCATACTTCATTAGATTTCCAGTAGTTTTATTTTATTTTTTTTTAAAGATTTTATTTATTTATTTGACAGACAGAGATCACAGTAGGCAGAGAGGCAGGCAGAGAGAGGGGAAGGGAAGGAAGCAGGCCCCTGCCGAGCAGAGAGCCCAATGCGGGACTCGATCCCAGGACCCCAACATCATGACCTGAGCCGAAGGCAGCGGCTTAACCCACTGAGCCACCCAGGCGCCCCAGATTTCCAGTAGTTTTAATACAATGGTGAATATTTAAAGAATTAACACCGGGCTGCCTGGTTGGCACAGTTGGAGAAACATGTGACTCTTGATCTTGGGGTTGTGAGTTCAAACCCCACACTGGTTATAAAGATCACTTGAAAATAAAATCTTTTTTAAAAATTTAAAAATTAAAAAAAATAATAAGAATTAGCACAAATTTTTCTTAAGCTCTTCCAAAACATCAAAGAAGAGGAAGCACTTCCAAACTCATTTTGTGCAACCAACAATAACCTGACAGCAAAACCAGACAAAGACAGGGGCACCTGGGTGGCTCAGTCGTTGAGCATCTGCTTTTGGCTCAGGGCAAGATCCCAGGATCCAGGGTTCAAGTCCCACATTGGGCTCCCAGCTCAACATGGAACCTGCTTCTCCCTCCCCTCCCTGTTCATGCTCTCTCTCACCACCTCTGTCTCTCTTTCAAATAAATAAATAAAATTATAAAAAGAAAAACAAACAAACAAAAAAACCCCAAAGACATTACCAGAAAAGGAAACTACAGATCAATGTCTCTTATAAACACTGATGCAGAAACAACAGATCCTTAACAAAACACTAGTGAGCTGAATTCAAAAGCATATTAAAATGATTATACAAGTATATTATACCAAGTGGGTCTACTCTCTTGGAATGTTAAGAATAGTTTACCATATGAAACTCAATTAATATAGCACATCAATAGAATAAATGGAAAAAACACATCATTTTAACTGACACAGGAAAAGTACCTAGCAAAGTTTGTCATCTTTTTAAAAATTTTTTCTAGTTATTTTTATTAACATATAATGTATTATTTGCCCCAGGGGTACAGGTCTGTGAATCATCAGGCTTACACGCTTCACAGCACTCACCATAGCACATACCCTCCCCAATGTCTATCACCCAACCACCCTATCCCAACCCCCCCAGCCCCCACCAACCCTGGTTGTTTTGTGAGATTCAGAGTCTCTTATGGTTTGTCTTCCTCCAGATACCATTTTGTTTCATTTTTACCTTCCCTACACCCACAACCCCCCACCGTCTCTCAAATTCCTCATATCAGAGAGATCATATGATAATCGTCTTTCTCTGACTTATTTTGCTTAGCGTAATACCTTCTAGTTTCATCCACGTCATTGCAAATGGCAAGATTTCATTTCTTTTGATGGCTGCATGGTATTCCATTGTATATATATACCACATCTTCTTTATCCATTGATCTGTTGATGGACATCTAGGTTCTTTCCATAGTTTGGTTATTGTAGACATTGCTGCTATAAACATTAGGGTGCACGTTCCCCTTCGGATCACTACATTTGTATCTTTGGGGTAAATACCCAGTAGTGGGATTGCTGGGTCATAGGGTAGCTCTATTTTCAACTTTTTTGAGGAACCTCCATACTGTTTTCCAGAGCAGCTGCACCGGCGTGCATTCCCACCAACGGCTAGCACTCTTTCTGGACAAAAACACTCTGCAAACCAGAAATAGAAGGAAATTATCAACTTACAAAAAGCCCATAGCTAATGTCATACTCAGTGGTAAAAGACCAAATGCTTTTCTTAAGGATTAACAAGACAAAAATGCCTGCTTTTGCCACTTCTGTCCAACGTAATCTAGAAGTTCTAACCAGAACAATTAAGCAAGATTAAGAAATAAAAGGCATTCAAACTGGAAAGAAAGAAGTAAAATGAGTTATATTGACTGATAACATGATATTATATGTAGAAACCCTAAAGATCCACCAAAGGACTGTTAGAATGAATTTAAAAAATTGGCAAAGTTTCAGGATGCAAAATTAACATACAAAAATCAGTTGCATTTGTATACACTAAAAATGAGCAAAAGAAAACAATTACATTTACAATGGGAACAAAAAGAATAAAATACTTAATAATAAATGTAACCAAGTAGGCTGCATTCATTTGTTAGGGCTGCTATAACAACAAAACAACAACAACAACAAACACAGACCAGGTAGCTTAAATGACAAAGACTTATTTTCTCACAATATGGGAGACTAGAAGTCCAAGATCAAAGTGCTGGGAGATTCTGTTTCTTCTGAGGCCTCTGTCTTTGGTTCACAGATGGCTCCCTTTTTGCTGTGTCCTCATATGGTTGTTCTTCTGTCTGCATTGTGTGTGACCTTAATCTCTTCTCCTTATAAGGATACCAGACATACTGGACTAGACTTCACACTAACAACTTGACTTGGCACGGGCCTTTTAGAATTCATTCAGTTTGGTAACAGTGAACTCTTCCAATTTCAAGACATATCATTCTCAGCTTTAGGAAATTTTCTTACATTATTCCTTTTTTTCCTCCATTATTCTTTTTTTTTTTTTTTAAGATTTTATTTATTTATTTGACAGAGAGAGATCACAAGTAGGCAGAGAGGCAGGCAGAGAGAGAGAGGAGGAAGCAGGCTCCCTGCTGAGCAGAGAGCCCGATACGGGACTCGATTCCAGCACCCTGAGATCATGACCTGAGCCGAAGGCAGCGGCTTAACCCACTGAGCCACCCAGGCGCCCCTCCTCCATTATTCTTTTCTGTGTTTTTACCTTCCAGAACTCCTACTAAACAGAGATGGAGCTTCTGGATATATCTTCTAAATCTCTTTTATCCCATATTACCCAACATTGGTTTTCCCCTCCAAGCTGTCATTTGGTTCTCTTTTTTTTTTTTTTTAAGACTTTCATTTATTGATTTGACAGAGAGAGAGAGAGCCCACAAGCAGGTAGAGCAGAAGCAGAGGGAGAGGGAGAAGCAGGCTCCCCGTTGAGCAGAGAGCCCAATGTAGTACTTGATCCCAGGACCCTGGGACCAATGACTGAGCCACCCAGGTGCCCCCAAGCTGTCATTTCTTATGTGAGTTTTAAGCTGTGGGGGTTTTGTTTTTTGTTGTTATTGTTGTTTATTTTTTTGTTTTTAAAGATTTTATTTATTTATTTAACAGACAGAGATCACAAGTAAGCAGAGAGGCAGGCAGAGAGAGAGAGTTGGAAGCACGCTCCCTGCAGAGCAGAGAGCCCGATGCAGGGCTCGATCCCAGGACCCTGGGATCACAACCTGAACTGAAGGAAGAGGCTTTAACCCACTGAGCCACCCAGGTTCCCCTGTTGTTGTTTTTTAATTATTTTTTTTATTTTTTTTAAAGATTTTATTTATTTATCAGAGAGAGTGGGGGGGAGAGAGCCAGCACAGGCAGACAGAATGGCAGGCAGAGGCAGAGGGAGAAGCAGGCTCCCCGCTGAGCAAGGAGCCTGATGTGGGATTCAATCCCAGGACGCTGGGATCATGACCCGAGCCGAAGGCAGCTGCTTAACCAACTGAGCCACCCAGGCGTCCCTGTTGTTGTTTTTTTAAAGATTTTATTTTATTGGGGCACCTGGATGGCTCAGTTCTTAAGCGTCTGCCTTCAGCTCGGGTCATGATCCCAGCTGGGGTCCTGGGATCAAGCCTGGCATTGGGCTCCCTGCTCAGCAAAAAACTTGTCCCTCTCCCACTTTTTTTTTTTTTTAAAGATATTTATTGGGGCACCTGGGTG
Organism: Mustela lutreola; assembly: GCF_030435805.1. NCBI lineage: Eukaryota > Metazoa > Chordata > Mammalia > Carnivora > Mustelidae > Mustela > Mustela lutreola. The sequence continues at coordinate 45,977,150 of NC_081304.1, read as the reverse complement.
GCTCAGTGGGTTAAGCCGCTGCCTTTGGCTTGGGTCATGATCTCAAGGTCCTGGGATTGAGTCCCGCATTGGGCTCCCTGCTCAGCGGGGAGCCTGCTTCCCTCTCTCTCTCTGCCTCCCTCTCTGTCTACTGTGATCTCACTCTGTCAAATAAATAAATAAAATCTAAAAAAAAAAAAAAAGATATTTATTTATTTATTTGACAGACAGAGATCACAAGTAGGCAGAGAGCAGAGAGAGAGAGAGAAATATTTCATTGTGAAATACTTAAATGATGCAACAGAAAAAACATTTAAGGGCACCTGGGTGACTCAGTGGGTTAAGCCTCTGCTTTCTGCTCGGCTAGTGTCATGATCCCAGAGTCCTGGAATCAAGTCCCTCTTTGGGCTCACTGCTCAGTGGGGAGCCTGCTTCCCCCTCTCTCCCTCTGCCTGCCTCTCTCTGTCTCCTTGTGATCTGTCAAATAAATAAACAAAATCTTAAAAAAATAAAAAGGAACACAAACCAAGTCTTCTTCTAGTCCTGTCTCCCAGTCATTAGTACTTCACTCCAGAACAAATCATTGGCATCAGTTTCTTCCTTTCACAGGTATCCAGGAGGACTGGATGTTTTGGAATTTAAAATGTATATTGCCAAATGAGCCTTGAAAAGGCAATTACACTAGCTATGATAAATTTCAATTGGCCATAGATTCTTTGCTGTTCCTTCTGCCCAGAGATGAATTCTGCTTCCCCACTCCTTGCATTTAGTTTGGCCTAGGCTTTAAGCACTATTAGTAGCTTACTTTCTCACTCTCTTGGAATGTTGTTACCATGTAAATAAACCCAATCTATGCTACTGGATTGGAAGAAACTGTGAAGCAGAGACAAGCACTCCCAACTTGGGTTTCCTAGACTAGGGGTTAGTGGACTTTTTCTGTAAAGGGCCACATGTTAAGTTTCAGCTTTGTGGGCTGTGTGGCCTCTGTTGCAACAACTCAACTCTGCTGTTGTGCTGTGAAAACAGCCATAAACAATTAGTAAATAAGTAGGTGTGGCCAGATTTGGCCCAGTGGGAGTAGTTAGGTGACCCTGACACTAGATCAGTCAGCCTACCTGCTGCCAAGCATGTGAATAAGGTCACCTGGGACCACCCAACCCCCAGCTTAACCTCTGAAAAAATGCAGAGAGATCAGTGAACCAGAATAACTGCCCAGTTGATGTACAGAATTGAGTGATAATTAATGTCATTGTTTTAAGCCACTAAGCTTTACGGTGGCTTGTTACACAGCAAAAGCTAACCAACACATTAACCTTTGCCATAATTGGACATTATCAATATATTTTTAAAATATTTCATTTACTTATTTGTCAGAGAGAGAAGAGAAAGAGAGCACAGGTGGGAGGAGCAGCAGGTAGAGGGAGAAGCAGGCTAGCCTCTGAACAGGGAGCCAGACGCAGGCCTCAATCCCAGGACCTGGAGCTCATGACCGGAGCTGAAGGCAGACGCTCAACCAACTGAGCCATCCAGGAATCCTTACCAACATTTTTTATTTTTATTAATATGATATGTTATAAACAGAAGTTACAGTTATTTAACTATGTCTTTCTACGATTACTTACGTATTTGAGCATTTTTCATATGTATTTATTGATTTACTATATATACTCTTTTGTGAATTTCTTTTTCATATCCATTGTTCATTTTAACATTGGATTATTGCTGATTTGACACTGTTTGAGAATGTATTTTGGATATTCTTTGTTACATATATTGCAAATATTTTCTTCCTGTTATCAATTATCTGTATACAGTATCTTTTATTATATTGAATTTTTTTTAAAGGTTTTTGTTTATTTATCTGACAGACAGAGATCCCAAGTAGGCAGAGAGGCAGGCAGAGGGAGTGGAGGAAGCAGGCTCCCCGTGGAGCAGAGAGCCCGATGCAGGACTTGATCCCAGGACCCTGGGATCATGACCCGAGCGGAAGGCAGAGGCTTAACCCCCGGAGCCACCCAGGCGCCCCTTCCTTATGGTTTTTGAGTTTTGCGTCTTTAGGAGACCCTCCCTATTCTTTTTGTAAAAAACATTGTTCTACATTCTTCTAACACTTCTATAGTTGATTATGTTTTTATAATTGCTTTGTTTACTATCCATATGGGATTTATTTTATGTGTGGTATAATTTTTTTTCAACTGGAAAAATTAGCTATTCTTTCACATTTTGTTTTCCAGATATATTTGAAAATCATCTATAGGGGCGCCTGGGTGGCTCAGTGGGTTAAGCCTCTGCCTTCGGCTCAGGTCATGATCTCGGGGTCCTGGGATAGAGCCCCACATCGGGCTTTCTGCTCAGCAGGGAGCCTGCTTCCCCCTCTCTCTCTCTGCCTCTCTCTGCCTACTAGTCATTTCTCTCTGTCAAATAAATAAATAAAATCTTTAAAAAAAAATCATCTATAGTTCCCTATAAAAATCTCTTGGTATTTCAGCTTTTATTCCTATTTGTGCCCTGTTTTTTCAGAGTATCCTCAAAATTTCCGGTCTGTCAATGCTGTTATTTCTGGAATAATTTGGAATTTATTGTTTTTGAAATTAATATATTCTGGCTCATGGGACTTGGAACAGGAAGGAGAGTAGTCAGATGTACATTTAGATCCAGTTCTTCCACCAGCTATTTATTTTTGAAGTTTACTTTTCAAGTCTTGAAAGCATTCAGTATTATTATTATTATTATTATTATTAAAATATTTATTTATTTACTCGAGAGAGACACAGAACATGTGCACGGTATGGGGTGGGAACAGAGAGAGAAGGAGAGAAACTTTAGCAGACTTCTGCACTGAGCGCAGAACCCAGCATGGGGCTCGATCCCAGGACCCTACTATCACAACCTGAGCTGAAAGCAAGAATTCGATGTTTAACCAATTTTATCACCCAGGCCCACCACTATTATTTTTTTTTAAGATTTATTTATGGGATGCCTGGGTGGCTCAGTTGGTTGGACAGCTGCCTTCAGCTCGGGTCATGATCCCAGAGACCCAGGATTGAGTCCCGCATCAGGCTCCCAGTTCCACGGGGAGTCTGCTTCTCCCTCTGACCTTGTCCTCGCTCATACTCTCTCTCTCTCAAATAAATAAATTAAATCTAAAAAAAAAAAGATTTATTTATTAGGGTTCCTGGGAGGCTCAGTTAGTTAAGCATCCAATTATTTCATTTACTTTAGAGAGAAAGAGTGCATGTGTGGCATAGGCAGGTAGGGAGTCTAGGCAGAGAGAGGGAAAGAGAGACTCTCAAGTTTTACCTGCTGAGTGTGGAGCCCAATGCAGGGCTCAATCCCACCATCTCAGGACCATAACTCCAGCCAAAGTCAAGCATCAGATACTCAGCCAACTGAGGCACCCAGGCATCCTACAGCATTATTTATAAAAATGAAAAATAGGGGCGCCTGGGTGGCTCAGTGGGTTAAGGACTCTGCCTTCGGCTCAGGTAAATGATCTCAGGATTCTGGAATTGAGCCCCACATTGGGCTCTCTGCCCAGCCTGTTACCCCCTTTCTCTCTCTGCCTGCCTCTCTGCCTACTTGTGATCTGTCTCTCTCTATCAAATAAATAAATATTAATAATAAAGAAAAATATAAAGCATCATGGGAATAGTTTTCTCGTTGATGTAAATGTAGGCTGAAAAACAGTGTATTGGGATTGGAGGACCTTTTGTGACTTAATTAAGATGGCCATTAGATCTCTGACATATTAACTTGGTCCCTAAGAAGGAATGGAATACATTTACATAAGTAAGTCGTGATCTTCTGGGGTATAAGGAATTGGTACTCAATCATTACTCTCTAAGACAGGAAGTTAGATCTGTGGATGATGTCTGGCAGGCCATAGCCAAACGAGAGCGGCAGCAGAGAGTAACAAGTTCTTTGAAATCATTAACTCCAGTGAGTGGGAGTTCAAGATGAATATCCTCAAGGTTGATTGCAGCCTAGGAGATGGCTGATGCTGAAAGCAGTTCTGGTAGCAACCATGCATCATTTCAGAATTAGCAGCATTACCCACCAAATGCACAAAATCAGTTTCCTACTACAAAGCAGCAGCAAAAACCGAAGGATGTAATTGAACTACTATACTATTGTTGATGGGATGTTGAAGTTTGACAGACTTTTATTTTTTTAAGATTTTATTTATTTAGGGGTGCCTGGGTGGCTCAGTGGGTTAAAGCCTCTGCCTTCAGCTCAGGTCATGATCTCAGGATCCTGGAATTTAGTCCCCCATTGGGCTCTCTGCTTATCAGGGAGCCTGCTTCCCCCATTCTCTCTCTGCCTGCCTCTCTGCCTACTTGTGATCTCTGTCTGTCAAATAAATAAATAAAATCTTTTAAAAAAAGATTTTATTTATTTGAAATAATAATTATTAATTTGAAATAAATAAATAAATCTTTTAAAAAAAGATTTATTAAAAATTAAAATAAATAATAAATAAATAATAAATTAAAATTTATTAAAATCTTTTTAAAAAAGATTTATTTATTTATTTGACAGACAGAGATCACAAGTAGGCAGAGAGGCAGGCGGGGGCGGGGGCTGGGAAAGCAGGATCCCCGCTGAGCAGAGCGCCCTATGCAGGATTCCATCCCAGGACCCTCGGATCACGACCTTTAACCCACTGAGCCACCCAGGTGCCCATTGACAGACTTTTCTTACAAGATTAAATTCTTTGGGATTTGAAGGTAAGTCAGAGAGATAAGCCATAAAGGCAGATGTTGAATATGTTATTAATATATTTTGTGGAGTCTCTAGACAATATTCATTTAATTTAAGAAATTGTTTTGAATGAGAATTTGTATCATAATTTCAGGAACAAGCTAATATATGTCCACTTATAGGGAAATTCGTTTTTAAAAAATGTGACACATCCATACAATGGAATACTATGCACCCATCACAAAGGATGGTATAGAAATATATTCATTGAGGTAGGACAACCTCTAAGACTTATATCTGAGAAAAAAATATATAATGTTATTTCTATAAAAAAGTTCAGTTACCTAGCCATATATATACCCATATATAATTTTTGTTTGTTTTGTTTTGTTTTGTTCTCATGTAGAGGTCTGGAAGTAAGGTTAACGAATTTTGGTAATTAGCTCTAGGTAGTGAGATTTGAGATAATTTTTGTTTTCTTTCTTATAGTCTCCTGTATTAGTTAAAATTTTTATAAATTTTCTATAATGAATATGTTTTGTCATTATGAAATAATTATTTACTTATTTTTATTTTTTATTTTAATTAGTTAATTAATTTTTAAAAGATTTTATTTATTTATTTGAGAGAGAGACAGTGAGTGAGAACATGAGCGAGGAGAAGTTCAGAGAGAGAAGCAGACTCCCCGTGGAGTTGGGAGCCCAATGTGGGACTCGATCCTGGGACTCCAGGATCATTACCTGAGCCGAAGGCAGTCGTCCAACCAACTGAGCCACCCAGGTGTCCCTTATTTTTATTTTTTTTTTAAGATTCTGTTTATTTAGTTGACAGAGAGAGAGATCACAAGTAGGCAGTGAGGCAGGCAGAGGAAGAGGAGAAAGCAGGCTACGCACTGAGCAGAGAGCCCAATGCAGGTCTCAATCCCAGGACCCTGAGATCGTGACCTAAGCCGAAGGCAGCCACTTAACCCACTGAGCTACCCAGGTGCCCCATGAAATAATTTTTATAAAAATGGAAACTGACCAAAGGAATTATAAGGAATAATAATAGTAATAATACTAATTACAGCTTACTATGTGCCGGAAACTGTGCTGTTTTATATGTATTACCTGATTTACAACAACCTATGAGATTACAACAACCCTATGAGATTACTAACCTGTTTGGCAATATTGAACAAACCCAGACTTAAATAGTTTAAGTAAATTGTTCATCATCACAAGGTTAGTATTGTGGTTGGGGGCAAGACTAAAGCCAAAATTCCCTGGTTACAGAGCTAGGATCTCTTCGGTTTGACTCACAGGGGAGTTGGATCTCTGTTTGGAGCTAATAAATTCACTGGCATCTAAAATATAATCCACTTACAACCCTACAGTCATACCTCCAGTGCCGTTTTCTCTTTTACATTTCCAGAAGCAAACACTAAATACTATAAAAATAACAAGTACGAAAGTCACTACCAACCAAAGACAAAAAACTTTCTGTGGTGTTCTGTTCATTGGTAAATCCAGTGAACCACGGCTTGCAGTATTGTAGTATATCATGGCATAGTGCCATCCTCTTGAACCTGGACTAGCCAGCCCTTTGAGTTGCTTTAACAGATGTAACTGAGTGAATAATGAAAACAACAGTTCTGGGCCTAAGCCTTAAGAAAGCCTAGCAGCTTACACTTTTGCCCTTTTGGGAGCCCTGAGGTAACACGTAAGAAGTCTGGCTACTCTGCTGGAGAAATTATATGGAAAGATCACAGGAAGACGGAGAGAATTTAAGACTACAGGGAGAGGGGAGCCCAGCCACTCAAGTTGAACCAGCCACTCCCTGATGCTACCATCGGCAGCAAGTATGGAACAAGAATGGTTATGATGAGGGAGCAGGAGGCTGGCTGAGGACAGGGCAAAAGCTGGCACCTTGCACACCCCTCTCCACCTGCTCCCCTCCGTAATATGTGTAGCATTCCTCAGGCACCCCTGACTGCCATAAAACGATAAAATAGTTAACTTGCAGAGATCACAATCCTGCAGAACAGGAATCTCCCTTGCTCTACAGATGTCCTAGAGATCTAAACAGGGAGGTTACCTTATCAATAGCACAAATTTCCAGAGGCAAATAACTCTTCAGTTCCTGAAGCCCTAATGTCTCCCTCCCCACTATAAACTGGAGGAGGCTGAGGTAGAAGGGAATGTAAATGATAGCAGGATCATACCCCCCCCCCCCAAGAATCTCCCTTCCCTTCACACCCCCCCAATGGCAAGGTATATAACCTGCCATCCCTCACAATCTGGGGCAACAGCTCTTCCTGCCCACGGGTCCTATCCCCGTGCTTTAATAAATCACCATCTTGCACCAAAGATGTCTCAAGAATTCTTTCTTGGTCATCGGCTCCGGACCTCAGGGCACCATACCTCACCTAGGTTCTAGAACTTCATCAGTTGGGCTAATTCCAACCCAGACTACAGAACAGTGAGCAAATAAAACAGCTGTTGTCTTAAAACTATTCATTTTAGAGTGGTTTGTTACACAATAGATAATGAGAACACCTCCTTGCTTTTACTTGGTACACTTTGTTGTACATAAAACTTAAATCTTCATTTCTTACACTTTATCTCTCAAGTTTATGGCTATGCTTTGCCAGAAGCTTTCGCATTAATTACTAGCACACAGGCAAGCTTTGACGGAGTTACTAGGTGGGGGTCCAGAGGCTGCCTTTAGCTCCAGCCTTAGCTGTATGCCTTTTGAAAGTGACTTCCCTTTTTGTCTCAATCGTGAAATGAGACTAATGCTTACTCTACTTACTAGAGAGTAAAAATTAGTATAACCGGAGTTGAAAAGAAAAACGCAAAGCATTTGATAGAGATTCCAGCTCAAGAGGCAGGCGAGGAAACACAAAGAACATGGATTTGATGTCATCTGGGTATAAGATCTTGAACAAATGACTTAATATTTCTGATCCCCAGTTTTTCGCGCAGTAAATGAGATCATTCCTTCTCATATCTGTAATGATTAAATGAGACAATACATGAAGCAAGAGACCTGTTGCAGAATAAATGCTAACTGCCGCTGGCCAGCAAATCCTAAAGCTCCCCGCCCCCTCCTTCCGCCCTCCTCATAGTCCCGCCTAACCGCAGTGGGATTTAGTAAGTCTGAAGTGGGACCCAGAAAGCTACATTGTCATTAAAAAAAAAATCTACATTACAAAACAAATTCCCAAACAGATTGTAATGCAGGTAGTCCTCACGCAAAAGACTCCACTTGCTACCACGCCCCTTCCTTGTGTCGGGAGCTGAGAATTCCAGGTCTCGCGATGGTTTTTCTTTCTTAAGGTTCTGCTACAGGTCGCGCGAGAGTGGTTCGTCCAATCACGAGGCTGGATGCTTGCCCAACATGGCGGCGCGCTAGGAGCGTAACATCTGCGTTTCTAGGTGCTTCGCTCTGCGGGTGTTTTAAGACTCTGAAGTTGTAGAGGCCTACTCCAGATCGGTCATTTGGAAGAAACTTTTGAGTTCAGATGTGAGTCATTCTGTATCTCTCGGGCGGGTTGAGAGGTCATTTAACATATATGGCCCAAGTTCCTTATTCTTGGGTTCGGGGCTGGTGAGTGTCTGATTTGGGGCCTAGGGAGACATACCTGATGGGTGGGTGGTTTTGTTTCTGTGTATGTGCGTGCATGTTGCGCGCGCGTGTTCTGGACCGGTGAGGTGCCGACTTGGGGTCTAGGGAGAGAGACCACATGAATGAGTGAATAAGTTGGGATGGATGGGTGTGTGTGCGCGATTGAGCACGTGGAGGAGGTTAATGGTGGGATGGATGGGAGGAGTTGGCGCCTAGAATGGAGACTAGGATTGAAGTACAAAAGACCCTAGAGGCTGAGGAGGTTTAGAGAGATGTGAAACTGAGGCAGGAAGACTGAGTCGATAAAATGAGCGTATGGGATGAGTGGAGGAGATGGGGAAATGCCTGTGGCTGAACTAGAGGAAAAAGTAGAATTTATGAAGGAAGGCGACGAGAAAAAACAGACTGGAGTTGAACTGAGAGAGATCGATACAGAAGAAAATCGAAGTTAGAATCGGAAATTAGAATTCGAAGAGGAATTTAGATTCTTTTGAGTGTTCAGGTAAATGGTAGTTGAAGAGTGGGAGAAACCAAGGAAAGAGTAGCATGGAGATGGCAAAGATCAAAGAAAGCCGAGGCGTCAGCTTCAAGGGTGTACTGCTTTGGCTTTCCGAATCGATTCGGGTAACCCAGAAGAAAAAGGTCCAGCTCTGAATAGGGCTGCCTTTTCAAGTGCCAAGATGACTGTTTACAAAAAATGAGAGTGCTGTGTTTCAGTGGCTTCGGACAGTGAAAAGAGTTCCATCATGTTTTCAGTCAACAAATAACTTATGAGTGCTTACTCTCCCAGGCCCTGATTTAGGCACTGGGATATCGCAGTGAACAAGATGGACAAATATTTTCCCTTATGAAGCTTATTGGCAGGGCAGATTTTAAAGAATAAGTAAATACTGTATGTGAAATGTCAGATGCGTAAGTTCCGCGTTGAAGACTGAAAGTATTAAGGGGAGAGGAGTGTGTTCACTCACTCACTGCACATTTAAGTGTTCACTCTACACTAAGAAAAGGTATCAGGGTCACCTGACTGGCTTGGTCCTTACAGCATGCTATTCTTGATCTCGGGGTGGAGAGTTCAAACCCCACCTTAGATGTGGAACCCACTTAAAAAAAAAAAAAAAGAAAGAAAGAGAAGGGAAAGGCAGTGAGAAGGTGAGGTTTTATCAAAGGCCTGAACAAGGCAAGGATACCTAGTATATATGTATTTCTGGGGGAAGAGCAGTCCATTCAGACCAACCCAAAAATCTAAGGAGACTAATGTGGCTACATAAGAATGAACCAGGAAGAGAAAAGTAGATTAGGCTAGAGCGAAGGGGGAGTGACAGGGTTAATGCCAGGTAAGAGTTTGACACTCGATTAAATTTTGAGAAATCGGATAGATTTGGCTACCGTTCCATTGCCTTCATTAGGAGGTTAGCAAAAAAATGGCTTTATTGACTCTTTATCTTTATCAGAAAGGTTGATTAATGTAAGATATAAATTAAATCTGCCATATCTGTAATTTAATTTGTTCCACATATGTTCAAAGTGTTATGTATGTACACTGATGTTAACTATGCAGTCTTCAGAATCTTTTTTTTTTTTTAAGATTTTATTTATGTGTTTGACAGAAAGAGATCTCAAGCAGGCAGAGAGGCAGGCAGAGAGAGGAGGAAGCAGGCTCCCCACTGAGCAGAGAGCCAGATGTGGGGCTCAATCCCAGGACCCTGGGATCATGACCTGAGCCGAAGGCATGGTCCACTGAGCCACCCACTTAACCCACTTAACCAGTCCACTTAGCCAGTCCACTTAACCCACTGAGCCACCCAGGCGCCCCCAGTCTTCAGAATCTTAATGTGTTGCAGAGCCGTAACATACCAGTGTCTTTTGAAATTACTGTTGGAATACTTTTTTTTTTTCCGTTGCTAGCCAGAATCACAAGAAAGGAAAACATTTTTTTTTTGGGAAAACATTTTTCTTTAAAACTTTTTTTCTTTTCTTCTCTCTCTCTCTCTCTCTTTTTAAGATTCTTTAATCTCTAAGCCCCAGCGTGGGGCTTAAATTTAAAATCCTGAAATCAAGAGTTCCCTGCTCCATTGACTGAGCCAGCCAGGCACACTTTTTTCATCTTTTTAATGGGGACTGATTCTTGTCCTAATTTTATGCTCCCCTCTTTTTTGAGTCTGTAAAGGATATGTTGGGAAATTGCAACTTGTACATAGTGAGTTTCTGTGATAACGTTAAAGCAAACGGTGGTAGTTTAGTATGCTAAAAAACTTCCAGGTGACTATTAATTCCCCTAAATTCTGAATTATTCACTCAACAAGTATTTATTGTTTGTCAGTTGCTGGAGGAATACAGTGAAGAATAAGATGGATGGGATTGCAGCTTGGGTGGTGGGGTGGAGGTCGGAACAGACAAATGTAAAGAGCTTTGAGGGAAAGCATAGAATGCTTTGAAAGTATATAGAGTGGGCGTCTGATTGGATATGCGGTGTCATAGAAAGCCTACCTGAGAAAATGATGCTTAGAGTATGATTTGAAGGACTAGTGCGGGTGAATCGGGAATTAGGGAAGGAAAACTTTCCTGAAGAGGAGACACTTGAACTGAGTAAGGATGAATAGGAATTCATCAGGTGAAGGAAGAGGAGGAGGAAAGAACATTAGAGACAAAGGAAATAAACTGGAAAGACCTGCTTGCCAGAGTGGAGGGACAGAAAGAACAACATGAGGTGTGACTTAACCTGATGCTGAAAAATAGGTAAGGCCACATCATGCTGGGCTTTATATGTATGCTGAAGTAATGACTTTTTTTTTTTTTTTTTTTTAAGATTTTTATTTGTTTATTTGACAGGCAGGGATCACAAGTAGGCAGCAAGGCAGGCAGAGAGAGAGAGGGGGAAGCAGGCTCCCTGCCCTGAGCACAGAGCCCGATGCGAAGCTGGATCCCAGGACCCCGGGGTCATGACCTGAGCCGAAGGCAGAGGCTTAACCCACTCGGCCACCCCACTGCCCCATGTTTTTTTTTGTTGTTTTTTGTTTTCCATGGTTTTTGTTTTTAATCCTAAATAAAGTTTTGAGCAAGTGGGCACAGGAGAAGGAAGACATAGTGAGATTTGTGTTTAGGAGATGATCTCTGCAAGGTGGAAAAAGGAAATCTAAGAGAGAAGAGTGGATTCAGGGCGACCAAGCAGGAGACTGTTCTAAATCTAGGTGACTTTCACTGGGCTGATATTGGTGGAGATAGGGAAAAATACGTGGATTTGAGAGGTATTTAGCAGGTAAATTTTACATGACTGTTGATTTCTTGGGCTATGAGAGGGGTATACAACTATCAGGTGATACCTAGGAGTCTGGTTTACATAATACTGTTTAGATGAATGCACCTCGTGAAAAACAGTGGGAAATACAGAATGATATAACAAAGAAAATACAAATCACTTACTACCCATAGATATGCACTAAAATAATTTTTAAGATTACCAAGTGCATAATTTACTAAGCCATGACGATCAGGACACCTGGGTGGCTCTGTTGGTTGGGTGTCTACCTTCGGCTTGGGTGGTGATCTTGGGAGTCCCTGGATGGAACCAGGCACACTGCTCAGCGGAGAGCCTGCTTCTCTCTCTGCCTCTCTGCCCTTCACCCAGCTTGTGCTTTCTCTCATGCTCTCGCTCTTTCTGTCGCAAGTGGATAAATCTTAAAACACTACAATCGATGGTTTTTCTTCAGTTTCGTATCTTGCTATAAATGTGTTAATTTTTTTCTTTTTTAATCTGGAAAAAGACAAAATTGTTTTCATTTGGTTTTAACTACCTCAGAATGAAAGACTGAAATTTATAAAATAGATATATGTATATATATATATATATAATTTTTTTTAAGTTTATTTATTTATTTATTTGAGAGACAGAATGTGAAAGTGGAGAGTTCAGAGGGAGAGCAGACTCACTGCCAAGCAGGGAGCTGGATATGGGACTTGATCCTGGGACTCCAGGATCATGACCTGAGCCAAAGGCAGTTGCTTAATCAACTGAGCCACCCAGGCGTCCCTAAAATAGGAGATATATTTTGAAACATTAGTGATTTAATGATGTGCTACCAAATAATCAGTCCATACGAGATCCTTGTAGAAACTAACCTCTGGGGACGCCTGGGTGGCTCAGTTGGTTGGGCAGCTGCCTTCGCGCTGGGATCAGTCCCACATTGGGCTCCTTGCTCGGCGGGGAACCTGCTTCTCCCTCTGCCTCTGCCTGCCATTCTGTCTGTCTGTGCTTGCTCTCTCGCCCTCTCTCTCTGATAAATAAATAAAATCTTAGAAAAAGAAAAAACTAACCTCTGATTGGTAGTTCTTGGCTATAAATTATACTGCCTTCTGCCCTTTGGTACTTTCTAAAGAAAGGTTTGCACTTTCCATGGTTTAAAAAAAAAATGGTGTATATACTTTTGAAACTGTGATAAAATATACAGAACATAAAATTTACCATTTTAAGCATTAAAAAAAATTTTTTTTTTAAGATTTTATTTATTTGACAGGCAGAGATGACAAGTAGGCAGAGAGGCAGGCAGGGAAGGGGGGGAAGCAAGGAACCCCATGTGGGGCTCTATCCCAGACCCTGAGATCATTACCTGAACCAAAGGCAGAGGCTTTAACCCACTGAGCCACCCAAGTGCCCCCATTTTAAGCATTTTTTTTTTTTAAGATTTTCTTTATTTATTTGACAGAGAGAGAGATCACAAATAGGCAGAGAGACAGACAGAGAGAGAGATGAGGAGAAGCAGGCTCCCTGCTGAGCAGAGAGCCCCATGTGGGACTCGATCCCAGGCCCCTGGGATCATGACCTGAGCCGAAGGCAGAGGCTTAACCCACTGAGCCACCCAGGCGCCCCATTTTAAGCATTTTTTAAGTACTGTTTGCTGGCATTATGTACGTTCACACGGTTATATAACCATCACCACTCTCCATTTCTAGAAGTTTTTCATCATCCTAAGCAGAATCCCATTAAATAATAACTCAACATTCCTACCTCTTCCTCAAACCCTGTTAACCTCTATTCTACTGTCTATGAATTTGCCTATTCTTGGTATCTCATCATGAGAGAGATAATACATTTGTCCTTTTGAATGTAGCTTATCTTTCTTAGCATAGTATTTTTAAGATTTATTCATGTTGTAGGGTGTATGAGAATTTTAATCCTTTTTATGCCTAAAGGACATTGGATTGTTTGTGTGTATGTACTACATTTTCTTTATCCATTTATGGACACTTGGGGTTGTTTCTACCTTTTGGCTGTTGTGAATAATCCTGCTGTGAACATTGATGTGCAAATATCTGTTTGAATCCCTGCTTTCTGTTCTCTTGGGCATATACCTAGGAGTAGAATCGCTGGATCATATGATGGTAATTCTATGTTTAACTTTTTTAAGAACTGCTGAACTGTTTTCCACAGCCATTGTATATTTTCCCACATGCAATGCTCCGATTTCCTAACATCCTCACCAGCACTTCTTAACTTTTTTTTCTCTTTTAATAATAACCATCCTGCTGGGTATGAAATGATACTGTGGTTTTGATTTGCATTTCCCTAATGACTCATGGTGATGTTAAGCATATTTTCTTTAGCTTATTTGTTGTGTACATTTAAAAAATATAACTTCTACTTTCTCAGTTGATTGGCAAAAATACGTTGGCTGTAACTGTTGACTTGGCAACCACCACTTTTCCCCATTAATGTATTTTTTTTACTAAATATGCTGACTTTTTTCCTTTTTTTTCTTTTTAAAGATGGCTCTGAGTAAATCAATGCATGCAAGAAATAGATACAAGGACAAACCTCCTGACTTTGCATATCTGGCAACCAAATACCCAGATTTTAAGCAGCATGTTCAGATAAATCTGAACGGAAGAGTAAGGTAGGTAACATGAAAAATTCTTTTTTTTAAAAAGACTGTATTTATTTATTTGACAGACAGAGATCACAGGTCTGCTCAGCAGGGAGCCTGATGCAAGGCTTGATCCCAGGACCCTGAGGTCGTGACCTGAACTGAAGGCAGAGGCTTAACCTACTAAGCCATCCAGGCACTCCAAAATGAAGAATTCTTAATACTGTATTCTAGTATAATCTGAGTGGACACAGGGTAGTGGAAAGCATACTGGACTGATAATACACCTGAATGCTAATCGTAGACATTTCCTGAAATTTCTCATCTGATTTTGGACAAATCACTTAACCTGTCTGGGTTTCCTTTTTGTTTGTTTTGGGAGGGGGTTGTGAGGAGTGGGAAGGAGAGGGAGAGAAAGAATCTTAAGCAGTCTCCATTGCTCTGCCAGGAGCCCTACTTGGGGCTTGATCTCACAACTCTCAGATTGTGGCCTGAGCTGAAATTAAAGAGTTGGATAATTGACTGAGTGAGCCACCCAAGCACTCCTGGGTTTCATCTTTTTAAATTATAAAATGAGAAGATTTGACCAAATACTTTTCAGTTTCTTTCTGACTTTATGAAACTTTGATGTCCAAATTATTGCTTACCCAGTAGGGATCCCAGAGTTAAGTGCAGAAACCTTGGGATTGTGCTCTAAAACATGGTGCTGGGGTGCTTGGGTGGCTCAGTTGGTTAAGTGTCTGCCTTCGTCATAGGTCATGATCGCAGGGTCTGGGGATTGAGCCCCATGTTGGGCTCCCTGCTCAGTAGGAAGCCTGCTTCTCCCTCTCCCATGCCTCCTGCTTGTGTTCCCTGCCTTGCTCTCTCTCTCTCTCTGTTAAATAAATAAATCTAAAAAAATCTAAAAAAAAAAAAACATGCTGCTGATGTGGGCCTAGAGTTCTTATTTTATTTATTTATTTTTTAGTGAGGATTCTTTATTTTTAATTTTTTTAAAAAGACTTTATTTATTTGACAGACAGTGATCACAAGTAGGCAGAGAGGCAGGAGAGAGGGGGGGGGGATGCAGGCTCCCTGCTGAGCAAAGAGCCCGATGTGGGGCTCGATCCCAGGACCCTGGGATCATTACCCAAGCCGAAGGCAGAGGCTTTAACCCACTGAGCCACCCAAGTGCCCCTTATTTTTAATTTTTATTTATTTTTTATTTAAAGTATTTAGTCCTTATTTTAAGTGTTTTTACTTTAATGTCGGTAAGAAAATAATAACCAGACATCAAAACTGATTTCATGGATACTATTACTTCGATGTTGATAAGTTTATTTAAAAAAATTTTTTGTTTTAATTGGAGAGAGAGAATGAGAGCACAAGCTGGGGTGGAGGGGGCATGTGGGGAGGAGCAGAGGCAGAGGGAAAAGCAAACTCCCCCCGCTGAGCAAGGAGTCCAGTGTGGGTTCCTTCCATCCCAGAATTCTGGGATCTTGACCTGAGCCGAAGGCAGCTGGTTAAGTGTCCGACTCTTGATTTTCTCTCAAGTTACGATCTTAGTGTTTTAAAATCAAGCCCCACATCAGGCTCTGTCCTCAGTGTGGAGTCAGCTTGTCTTTCTCCCTCTGCTCCTCCCGTGCTCACACACACTTTCTGTCTCTCTCTCTTTCAAATAAATAAGTAAAATCTTTTTTTTTTTTTTTAAGTTAAATTTAGTTAAAAAGTTGATTTTTAAAAATTAAGAAAATATTGTGTGCTGTGGGAAATGGCAAACATGATAATGGTGTGGGAATAACTGATACATGTGTTATACTGTTGAGAAGGAAATCTTTAACTGCATTTCTAAACTCTGGGAGTTAGAGGCTGGACATTCCAAGCCTTCCTGGTGAAAGTTGTGATTTAAGTATGAGGGGCAGGAGGAGCAGGATTGTGGAGAAAAGGGAAGGTAAGGAATAATAGTATCACAGGACTTGAGGCATTTTGATGACCTCTTCCTACTAGCAGTCTCCTTATGATTTTAGAAATGGAGGTCCTAGGGCAGGATTTAACCTGAGGAGCAAGATAGCCTAGAAATATTATAAAAGTTTAAAAATGTATATTTAGGGCACCTGGATAGCTCGGTTGGTTAAGTGTCTGCCTCTGCTCAGGTCATGATCCTGGGGTCCTGGGATCAAGTCCCGCATTGGGCTCCCTGCTCAGTGGGGAGCCTGCTTCTCCCTCTTCTACTCCCTCTGTTTGTGCACACGTGCGCTCTCTCTCTTCGTCAAATAAATAAAATCTTTTAAAAAATATGTATATTTATGCTCATATTTCTGGGAGATAATCCTTAGTTTTCATCAGATTCTGAAAGCGATTTGGGCCCCTTTTTTCCCCTAGTACAAAAGGTTAGATCAAATGCCCTAGGACTATGGTTTCAAAGTTTTTTGTCTACTCAGTTAAAAGTTGAGAATAGTTCCATATCAATGTTTGTACAGCTGACCATATTCCTATATTAAGCACATTAGAAAATAGTTCAAACTAAAAATTAAACGTTTTTAAATAAGTTATAGTATTTTCTTTGTATACTCTTAAGAATTATTTTCAGCCCCTCACTTTGTTGAAAACCTTAGATTGAGTTGGTATTTCTCTTTGTTTAAATCCCTACCATTGTTCTTTTTTTTTTTTTTTATTTATTAGACAGAGATCACAAGTAGGCAGTGAGGCAAGGTGGGGGAAGCAGGCTCCCTGCTGAGCAAAGAGCCCCACAAGGGGCTCCATCCCAGGACCCTGAGATCATGACCCGAGCCAAAGGCAGAGGCTTAACCCACTGAGCCACCCAGGTGCCCCCCTACCATTGTTCTTAAATCTTTGTTCCATAATTATATATGTGAATGTTTTATTTAGTCCATGTAGTGTTAGGACAGCTACAGTTTTGTTATTCTTTGTTTTCTCTGTATACCTATCATTGTACTTAATTACTTAACAAATTCCTATTGATTAACCATTCTGTGCAAAGTTTTAGAAAAGCCATAATAAACAAGAAACACAGTGACTGCTGCATTTGGAGTTCACACATTAGTGGGGGAAGTGGACACATAAATAAGCAGGCAAGCTTTTGGTGTGGCAGAATCTGGGAGTCACACAGAAGGGAGACCTCACTGTGACTTTGTAATGTAGAGAAAGATTTGAAGCAGAAGTGGCTGAAGAATTGAATAGGAGTTAGCCAGATAGAATGCTACAGGCAGAGGGGAAAGTATGTGTAGAGCACTGAGTAGTAGAGGAACTGAAAAGCTCAGTATGTCTAAGATGTTGTGGACGAACGACAGGAGATGAGGTTGGGGAGGATTATGCTTGTAGTATTTTAAGATCCACTTAGGAATTTGGAATTTTTAATTTTTATTCTTTTTTTTTTTTTTTTTTTTTTAAGATTTTGTTTATTTGAGAGAGAGTAAGCAAGAAAGAGAGATGAGTTGGGGGAAGAGCAGAGAGAGAGTGAGAAGCAGACTCTGCTATGTGGGGCTCGATCCTGGGACTGTGGGATCATGACCTGAGCCAAAGGCAGACGCTTAACCAACCGAGCCACCCAGGTGCCTGAGTTTATTCTTTTTGAGAGCGAGAGCTTGCTCCCACATGGGGGCAAAGGGCAGAGGGAGAGGGAGACTTAAGCAGGCTCCATACCTAGCACTGAGCAGAGCTCAATCTCATGACGTGAGCTGAAATCAAGAAAGAGTTGGACACTTAACCAGCTGAGCCACCCAGGTGCCCTAGGAGTTTGGAATTTAATTTTAAGGATATGGTATAAAGGCTTCTTGTGTCTTCAGAGTTACCCATCCCTGTCCTAATCCACTAAAGTTTAAAGGCAGGGAATAACATGTTCAGAGTTGTGTTTTAAAGAGAAATATTTTTGGAGCATGGACGAAGATGGGTTGCAGAGGAAATTAAGATTGGAGGTATAGGGAAGTGAGTAGGAAATGGTTTCAGTGATCCAGATTAAACACTGGTGGCCTAACTAGATAGAGGGAGGAGGGATAAGAAATCACTGATGAATTTGAGTGAAATTCATGAATAGAATTAGCAGGACATAGTGGAAATTAAGGAATCTGAGCCAGATATGGTGCTTGCAATTTTAATTTAGCGAGAGGATGGGTAGTAATGCCTAGTTTATTGAGTTAGGGAATAAGGAAGAATGAGCTCATTTGTGGGGAGATGAGATTTTAAGTTTGGGGCATATAGTACCTGAGAAGGCTGTGGGATATTCAAGTAGGGTTATTTTGTTGGCAATCAAAAATGAAGTTTGGGAGAGCGGGACAAAGCAGTGATGTGGAGGTGGTGTTAGTGAAGGTCATGGGTCTTTGAGCTGAATCCTGAAGAATGAATAGAAGGGGGAAAGAATTCAGGTATAGAGAACAGATTTTTGTGTAAGGTGTGTTTAAGTTTGGAGAGCTGTGTCTAGATGGGGCTGAACTGAATATAGGATAGTGGGCTCAAAATAACAAGATGAGACTGAAGGGAAAAGAATAGGTCACAAAGAGCCTCTCATAGCATGCAAGTTCACTTGATTGCTCAGACACTGGAGGAATCAGAGGGTTTTTAAGATGGTTTAAGATTAACATTTTTTAAAATATGGCGCAGAGAAAACCAAAGAGATCTGTTATTATAGTGTATCCAAATGGATTAAGGGTATCTGGCAAGTAATAGACATTCAGTAAATTTGTTAAACTCTTGAGAATAGGGATTCCCGGGTGGCTCAGTTGGTTGCGTGTCTGCCTTGGTCCCTGGTGATGATCTCAGGGTCCTGGGATTGAGTTTTGCATCTGACTCCTTGCTCAGCAGGGAGCCTGTTGCTCCCTCTGCCTGCTGCTCCCCCAGCTTGTGCGCAGTCTTTCTCTCTCTGGCAAATAAATAAATAAAATCTAAAAAAACCAAAAACAAATAAACAGCCCTGCATCTACCACATGACCCAGCAATTATAATCTGGGACATTTACCCTAAAAAAAAAATTCTGTAGAATCCTAACTTCTGTGCCATTTACCAGTGGCATACTTATTTTTTTCTCCAAGTTTTTATTTAAATTATGTCTAATTAACATACAGTATTAGTGTAGAATTTAGTGATTCATCACTTACAGATGCCTGCTGCTTATCACAAGTGTCCATCACTTGTTTAATCCACCCCCATCCCACCCACCTCACAAATGGTTTACTTAATTACAGATAAATGAAAAATAAAGGGATGGGCAAAAATATACTGGGCAAATGAGAGTTCCCCCAAATTAGAAAAAGTAAAATAGAAGGCAAAAAAATCATGAGATTAGAAAAAGAGAACTAGTTTACATTAATAAAAGCAATAATTTTAGGGTACCTGGGTGGCTCAGTGGGTTAAGCAGCTGCCTTCAGCTCAGGTTATGACCATGGGTTCCTGGGATTGAGCCTTGCATGGGGCTCCCTGCTCAGTGGGGAGCCTGCTTCTCTGCCTGCCACTCCACCTGTTTGTGCTCTCTCTGTCAAATAAATAAATAAAATCTTTTTAAAACAATTTTCATTGAAAGTTTAAAAAAATGATTTTAGCATTTTAGAAAATATAAGAAATATTTTTTAGTAAGTGTTTAATATAACTTGGAGACGTTTTTCCTTTTATTTCTAACCAAGTAGACGTAAATAGAGCAATGGCCTTAGGGACTTTGAAAGGATTCAGGAATGCTTAAAAACAATTAGATAAAGATACTTGTGTTGGGGCCATGTCTGACTGGCTCAGTTCTAGACTCTTTTTTTTTTTTTTTTTTAAGATTTTTTATTTATTTATTTGACAGAGAGAGATCACAAGTAGGCAGAGAGGCAGGCAGAGAGAGAGGAGGAAGCAGGCTCCCTGCTGAGCAGAGAGCCCGATGCGGGACTTGATCCCAGGACCCTGAGATCATGACCTGAGCCGAAGGCAGCGGCCCAACCCACTGAGCCACCCAGGCGCTCTCAGTTCTAGACTCTTGATCTCAGGGTCATGAGATGACGCCCCATGTTGAGTGTAGAGCTTACCTACAAAAAAAATTTGTGTATGGGGGCGCCTGGGTGGCTCAGTGGGTTAAGCTGCTGCCTTCAGCTCGGGTCATGATCTCAGGGTCCTGGGATCGAGTCCCGCGTCGGGCTCTCTGCTTGGCGGGGGGAGCCTGCTTCCCTCTCTCTCTCTCTGCCTGCCTCTCCATCTACTTGTGATTTCTCTCTGTCAAATAAATAAATAAAATCTTAAAAAAAAAAAAAAAATTTGTGTATTTTTTTTTCTTGAGGAGATAGTGTTCAGAGCTCTAACCTATAATTTAGAACTTCACTTTTCAAAAGGGTCATTGACCCAAAAAACATTAAGTACTGCTGATAGGGATCTAAATAATATAATCAGTAAATTTGATTCAGTGATATGTTTTGAACATTTAACTTATAAACATGAATGCACATTCTCTTTCTATTCCTCTATTTTTTAAAGATTTATTAATTTTATTATTATTATTACTATTTTTTAAAGATTTTATTTATTTATTTAACCTAGAGAGACCAAGCAGGTAGAGAGGCAGGCAGAGAGAGAGAGAGGAGGAAGCAGGCTCCCTGCCAAGCAGAGAGCCCGATGCGGGACTCGATCCCAGGACCCTGAGATCATGACCTGAGCCGAAGGCAGAGGCTTAACCCACTGAGCCACCCAGGCGCCCCTAAGATTTATTAATTTTAAAGACAGCTCGAGAACGGGGGGAGAGGGAGAGGGTAAAGTACAGAATCTCAAGCAGACTCCCTTCTAAGTGTGCAGTCGGGTGTGGGGCTTGATCTCAGGATCCTGAGATCATGACCTCAGCTGAAATCAGGAGTTCAACACTTAACTGACTGAGCTACCCAGGTGCCCCACTTTTTAAGAAAGTTTGATTTATTTAAGTAATCACCCCATCTGGGGCTCAAATTCATGACCCTAAGATGAAGAGTTGCATGCTCTACCGACTGAGCCAGCCTGGCACCCCATGAATGCACATTCTTTTAAAATCATTTGCCCAGGTTTATAACAGTAAGGAATGACTGAGCTGGGGGTGCCTGGGTAGCTCAGTTGGTTAGGTGTCTGGCTTTGGCTCAGGTCATGATCCCATAGTTCTGGGATCAACTCCCGAGTTGGGTTCCCTGCTCAGCAGGAGAGTCTGCTTCTCCCTCTGCCTGCTGCCCCTGTCCCTGCTTGTGTGCTCTCTCTCTCTCCAATAAATAAATAAATAAACTCTTAAAAAGTTGTGTGTGTGTACACACATATATGTATATGCACATACATGTATATATGTACATGTATGTACATGTATATATACATATATAGTTATATGTAACTACATATGTATATAGTTAAAATGTTGCTGTTTCCCCCAGTCAAAATCGCTGTTTTGGGGAGAAAGATTGGTATGTGTCCAATATTCAAAGAAAAGATGCTCAAAGCAATAAAAGAGTAATGGGTGGTAGCAAGGTGTGTGTGAACTTTTAACTTCACAATATATTTTAATATCTGTCTGGATATTTAAGATATTTAACATCTAGATCTTTAAGTTCGAGCAATTAAAATATTAGTACAGTATTGGGGGCGCCTGGGTGGCTCAGTGGGTTAAAGCCTCTGCCTTCAGCTCAGGTCATGATTCCAGGGTCCTGGGATCGAGCCCCGCATCGGGCTCTCTGCTCAGCAGGGAGCCTGCTTCCTCCTTCTCTCTCTCTGCCTGCCTCTCAGCCTACTTGTAATCTCTGCCTGTCAAATAAATAAATAAAATCTTTAAAAATATATATATATTAGTACAGTATTGGAGCAAGAATGGGCATTCGAAACAACAGTGTGGCATTCCAGAACACACCTAAGTCCAAATAGCAGAACAACTGCATGTGCATGTTAAGTGGTAGGATGATTCCTACCATTTGACTGAATAGCGTACCTCCCAGAGGGAGTGCAAAGTGAACAGGGTGAATCTTCTTTTATTTTTAAAGATTTTATTTATTTATTTGACAAACAGAGATCACAAGTAGTCAGAGGCAGGCAGAGAGAGAGGAGGAAGCAGGATCCCCGCTGAGCAGAGAGCCGGATGCGGGGCTCAATCCCAGGACCCTGAGATCATGACCCAAGCTAAAGGCAGAGGCTTTAACCCACTGAGCCACCCAGGTGCCTCAAATCTTCTTCTTCTTTTTTTTTTTTAAAGATTTTATTTATTTATTTGACAGAGAGAGATTACATGTAGGCAGAGAGGCAGGCAGAGAGAGAGAGGAGGAAGCAGGCTTCCCGCTGAGCAGAGAGCCCGATGCGGGACTCCTCCCAGGACCCTGAGATCATGACCTGAGCCGAAGGCAGCAAGCGGCTCAAACCCACTGAGCCACCCAGGCGCCCCCAAATCTTCTTTCTTAATCAGTCTTGACTCCTGTGTATTTCTCATCATGTGAATATCATACCATGCTATAAATGGTTAAGGAGATTTTTCCAATCTAAAATTTTTGACCATACTGGATTTTTACTTTATGTGCTTACTTTAGAACCTGTCAAGTAAGTCTGTAGTGTAGAATAGGGTAGCATTTCAGTTCGTATGGGGTGAGGCAGATAGTAATGAATTTTTTTAGTAATGTTTTTTTTTTTGGGGGGGGGGAGCCAGAGCGCTGAGCCTGTATTAGTGGGTGAAGGGGCAAAGAGGGGGAGAGAGAGAGAGAGAGAATCCCAGGCAGGTTCCATGCCCAGTGCAGAGCCCAATGTGGGGCTTTTTTCCAGGACCTGAAGATCATAACTTGAGCCCAAGCCAAGAGTTGGACGCTCAGCTGACACCAATCTAGGTGCCCCCAGTAATGGATTTTTTAAAAAATATTTTATTTGTTTCACAGACAGAGATCACAAGTAGGCAGAGAGAGAGGAAGAAGCAGGCTCCCTGCTGAGCAGAGAGGCTTTAACCCACTGAGCCACCCAGGCACCCCAGTAATGGATATTTAATAGATGCAGTTGGGACAACTATGGGGAAGGTGCATTTAGATTTCCTTTCCTATATGTTATGCAAAATATATTCCTGATAACTGAATGATTTCAATATATTTTTTAAGTACTAGAAAAAAATGTAGGTATATATCTTAACTTTGGTTATAGAAATGGGCTTTCTAAGCATACTCCAAAGGTAGAATTCATAAAAGAAAAGATGGCTAGATTCAACTACATGAGATATAAACAGTTTTACATGTCAGGGAATACTAAAAGTAAAAGATGACAGAACACTACAAATATTTACAGCATATGGCAGAGAATTAGCCTTCTCAATATAAAGAATTCTAACAGGTGCGCCTGGGTGGCTCAGTGGGTTAAAGCCTCTGCCTTCGGCTCAGGTCATGATCTCAGGGTCCTGGAATCGAATCCTGCATTGGGTTCTCTGCTTAGCAGGGAGCCTGCTTCCCCCTCCTTCTGCCTGTCTCTCTGCCTACTTGTGATATCTGTCTGTTAAATAAATAAATAAAATCTTAAAAATAAAATTCTTACAAGACAATAAGAAAAAGTAAGAAACCTTTATAGACAAAGGTAAAGGTTAAAAATGGGCAGTTCACAAGAGGAAAGACAGTAGACCTTATTAGCAAAGGTAAAGCATTAAAATATCCATTGGGACACTTGGGTGGCTCAGTGGGTTGAGCATCTGACTTGATTTCGGCTCAGGTCCTGATCTCGGGATCATGGGATTCAGCCCTATGTTGGGCATCATGCTTAGTGTGGAGTGTGCTTGTCCCTCTCTCTCTTCCTCCTCCTGCTCACTCACTGACTCTGTCTCAAATGAATAAATAAAACATTTATAAAAGGAAGAAAATATCCATTAATGGCAAAAATGTAGTCAAATGGGGTCACCTGGGTGGCTCAGTGGGTTAACGCCTTTGCCTTCGGCTCAGGTCATGATGCCAGGGTCTTGGGATCGAGCCCCCCGGCTCTCTGCTTAGCAGGGAGCTTGCTTCCCCTTCTCTCTCTCTACCTGCTTATGATTTCTGTCTGTCAAATAAATAAAATCTTAAAAAAAAAAAAAATGTAGTCAAATGGTACAGAGAAAATGCTGGGTAAAATTGCAACTTTGAAGATAATGTTTGTTTAAGAATGTCTATCCTCAAGCTGTTTATAACCAGAAAAATTGGAAGTAATGTAAGTATCTAGTATGTAGGTTCTTAACAGTGAGGTTCCATGGAATATCGTGGAGCTTGTAGAATGGATGTTGCAGGTGATCAAATGTGATAATTTTATTTCGGGCTAAAACCATAGAAAGGGACTAAAAAGTTATGGGTTGTAATCAAACACATTGATGTTCTTTTTGGAATAGGCAAAAGTTATTATTTTTTTTTAAAGATTTTATTTCTTTATTTGAGAGAGAGAAAGAGTATACAAGTAGGGGGAGGGATAGAGGGAGAAACAGACTCCTTGCTGAGTGGAGAGCCTGATGTTGGACTCATCCCAGGACCCCAAGATCATGACCCAAGCCGAAGTCAGACACTCAACCAACTGAGCCACCCAGACACCCCTAGGCAAAAGCAATTTTTAAGTTTTTTGCAGGCTAGGGATGCCTGGTTGACTCAGTTGGGTTATCTGTCTACCTTCAGCTCAGGTCATGATCCCAGGGTCCTGGGATGAGTCCTACATCAGGCTCCTTCACAGTGGGGAGTATGCTTCTCCCTCTGCCTCCTGCTCTCCCTGATTTTGTGTGTGTGTGTGTGCACGTGCACGTGTGCCCACACTCTCCCTCTCTGACAAATAAATAAAATCTTTAAATTTTTGCAGGATAAAGCAGGCTAATCTAGGGTGCCTGAGTGGCTCAGTGGGTTAAGGCCTCTGCCTTTGGCTCGGTTCCTAATCCCGAGTCTGCATCAGGCTCTGCTCAGCGGGGAACCTGCTTCTCCATCTCTCTCTGCCTACTTGTGATCTCTGTCTGTCAAATAAATAAATAAAATCTTAAAAAACAACAACAGGCTAGTCTGTGAAAGAATAGGAAGAGGATGAGGCAAGCTTGAGGAGAGCCTCATTTGTTTCTCTTTTTTAAAATAGTTTTTTCAAGATTTTATTTGAGAGAGAGTGAGCAAGAGAGCGATCGTAAGTTGGGGGAGGGGAAGGAGGGAGGTGGACAAGGAGGCTCCCCACTGAGGGGCTTCTGTTCTTTAAAGATGGAAGCAATATGAGCTTATTAATAGGTGGCAAGGTGGCATATTTAGAAGGACTCCCCCTTCTTGCTTACTTAGTTAAGAGGTTTTTTTTTTTTTTTAAAGATTTTTATTTATTTATTTGACAGAGATCACAAGTAGGCAGAGAGGCAGGCACAGAGAGGGAGAGGGAAGCAGGCTCCCCGCTGAGCAGAGAGCCCTATGTGGGGTTCGATCCCAGGACCCTGGGATCATGACCTGAGCCGAAGGCAGAGGCCTGACCCACTGAGTCACCCAGGCGCCCCTAGTTAAGAGTTCTTGATGATTGTCTACGTTGATATTTTTATTTTTTTTATTTTTAGCATGGCTTTTTATTTATTTCCATGAGATGTATGAGAAAGAATGTCAAAATATAAACCCAGTCAATTATGAAAAAGGAGTTTCAGACAAAAGTATAGACTTGATCAAAATGTCATTTATTTGCTCAACTCTTAAGCAGAGTGTTGTATGGAGAGAGGGGATTCATTTCTCAGTCAGTCATCCTAAGGACCAGTCTTACGGGTGCCACATAGCAGTTCTAGAGGTTTTGATAGAAACCACGAGCAGGGGGAGTGGCAGGCAAAGGGAGAGGGAGAAGTAGACTTCCCACTGAGCAGGGAGCCCAGTGACCTTGATCCCAGGACCCGAGGATCATGACCCCAGCCAAAGGCAGACACTTAACCCATTGACCTACCTAGTCACCCCTTTACATAATTTTCCTAACTTTACTGATACTGAATTTCCTCATCTAAAGAAGAGGGATAAAAGGACATGCTTTGGATTTTTGTCATAAAGGTTAGTAATAATGCATGTAAGGTGACAGCATTATAGACACTTTGAAAATGATAGGTGGTTATGCCTGGTGTAATTGATAAGGTGACTGGGATTACTAGTGTGATGTCTCTCTCTGTTTTTCTTTCCTGCATCCATCACTGCTTTGATGTAATCATATCTGACCATTGTAACTAGATTTTAGTTCATACATTTTTCACAGTAACCAGCCCCATGCAGATATCCTGCAGTTTGAGCCCTACCAGTTGAGTTTGGATGAAGTGTGACACTTAACTGATTTGTTTTTATGTTTACTTTTATTTTTTTGAAAGATTTTATTTATTTATTTGACAGAGAGATCACAAGTAGGCAGAGCAGCAGGCAGAGAGACGGGGGAGCAGGCTCCCCGCTGAACAGATAGCCTGATGCGGGGCTTGATCCCAGGACCCTGAGATCATGACCTGAGCTGGAGGCAGAGGCGTAACTCACTGAGCCACCCAGGCATCCCACCTGATTTGTTTTTAAACCAAAGACCCAGATCTTGAAGGGTTTTTTCATATGTTATGCCTGTACGTTTTTAACCCCTTGGTGAAGATCTAATAGAAACCAGTATTGGAAAATTGGTTGGGAGGACTTACCCCTTATTGTTATTACATGAGGTTCGATGGTCTCTGTGGTGTTAGAGTGATTGTTATTTTTACCATGGATCACAGAATGTATCTTTCCAAACTCTATAATGGTAATACTATATTCACCAGTAGCAGAGCAAGAGTCATTCTGGGGAAATCAGACATGAGCCTGTTGACAATAGGCTATTTTGTGAAGTTGGATGTGTTAAACAATAAAGACTTGATGGAATAAATTGCTAATTTCCACGTGAGAGCTAATTTTAGTTCCGGTGATCTCAGAAATGAGAATGAGAAAAGATCTTGCCTGGATTCAGGATTTTTTAATATCCCAGGGTGCTACAGTGACCTAGATATTTAACTAGTAAAGCCAGATGACTAGACTTTGTCCTACAAAAGGATTTCCAACCCTTAAATTAGTGTCTGTGTTTTCTTAGAAGTAAGAAAATGAACGCTTGCCTTGCTAACAAAGTCTAAGAATCAGTTCTTCATAGATATTTTTCAGTTTAATTTGACTAGCCTTTGTTTAATGTCTTGGTAATAGATGTTCCTTTTGGGACACCAAGTGTCCAACTCTTTTTTTTTTTTTTTTTTTTTTTAAAGATTTTATTTATTTATCTGACATAGAGAGAGATCACAAGTAGGCAGAGAGGCAGGCAGAGAGAGAGGGAGAAGCAGGCTCCCTGCTGAGCAGAGAGCCCGATGCGGGACTCGATCCCAGGACCCTGAGATCATGACCTGAGCCGAAGGCAGAGGCTTAACCACTGAGCCACCCAGGCGCCCACCAAGTGTCCAACTCTTGATCTCAGCTCAGGTCATGATCTCAAGGTTGTGAGTTCAAGCCCCATTTGGGCTCCATATTGGGCATGGAGCCTACTAAGAAAAAAAAAAAGATGTAGTTCCTTATTAATAAATTGTATGCTATAGTCCATCAAGGTGAACATATATATATTTTTAAATAACAAGAATTGTTTATATAAACAATAACTTTCTTTCAAGCCACTAAGAAAACATTAATTAGGGAGCGCCTGGGTGGCTCAGTGGCTTAAAGCCTCTGCCTTTGGCTCAGGTCATGATCTCAGGGTCCTGGGATCGAGCCCCACATCGGGCTCTCTGCTCAGCAGGGAACCTGCTTCCTCCTCTCTCTCTGTCTGCCTCTCCGCCTACTTGTGATCTCTGTCTGTTAAATAAATAAAATCTTAAAAAAAAAAAAGGAAAACATTAATTATTATGCTGTTTCTCTTGCTCCAAATGTTCCACAAGGCTGTGTAATTAATGCTTAAGCTGCAATACTCTCTTTGGTGATTGTTGTCACCATGGGAAATATCCTGGTTTGGTTTCCAACAGAAATGTCCCTCTTTCATGGAGAAGTATCCTGGAACCATGGGCCTGTTTTCCTATTTTGGAAATGGGATTTTTGTTATCATACAGATATTACAGAACACTTAATGGGAAAATTATAGAAATATATCCTTCCTGGGACGCCTGGATGGCTCATTTGGTTAAGCGGCTGCCTTCGGCTCAGGTCACGATCCCAGCGTCCTGGATCGAGTCCCATGTCGGGCTCCTTGCTCAGCAGGGAGCCTGCTTCTCCCTCTGCCTCTGCCTGCCTCTCTGTCTGCATGTGCTCACTCTCTCTGACAAATAAATAAATAAAATATTTAAAAAAAAAAAGAAATATATCCTTCCTAACTACATTTATAATGGTAATGTTGCATACATAAAAGAAAACTATCACCATTCTTCCATCCCCAGAAGATCAAATTGTTTTGTGTTCCTTTCTAAGTCTTTGTCCTTACACATATGTAGTATTTTTTGTGATTGTAATTTTGATGCAGATATAAAAATAGGACTTTTTTTTACCCCCCCCCAGTTGGCATTATAAACATTTTCCAAATGTTATAAAACAGTTATGAAGGTGATAACTATGTAAAATGTATTCAGGTAAAACAAAAATAGGAGGGAATGGAAGAGGGAATGGAAGTGTCTGCCCCACTCACCCATCCACCTATTTGCATATCCAGAAGTGGCCCTTAACCCTTCCAGACTCTTTTTTTACCATATACACATGGGATCATTTTTGTTTGGTTTGGGGTTTTTTTTTGGTACAACAATGTGATCACAATGTATATATATATATGCTTTTTTTTTTTTAAGGTTTTATTTATTTGTCAGAGAGAGAGACAGAGCACAAGCAGGCAGAGAGGCTGAGAGAAAGAGAGAGAGAGAAACAGGCTCCCCGCTGAGCAAGGAGCCTCATGTGGGACACGATCCCAGGGCTCTTGGATCATGACCTGAGCCGAAGGCAGTGGCTTAACCTACTGAGCCACCCAGATGTCCCTATATATATATGCTTTTATTCAAAGGTGATATGTATATATATATCAAGAAATATTCTTTATGCAATAGTTTGTGGACCAGCCCAGTCTAACTCCTATTTATTTGTTTGAGAGAGAGAATAGTGCACACACACAAGCAGGGGTCAAGGAGGGGGATGAGGAGAGGGAGTCTGACATGGGGCTCAATCCCAGGACCCTGCAGTCGCATCGGGAGCCAGAGGCAGATGCTTAACCAACTGAGCCACCCAGGCAACTCCTCAGTCTTAGTCCTTTAAATGACTGCAGACTAATCTCCTTATTGATTACTGTTAGATTATTTCTAAAATTTCGGATTATGAAACTTAATTTTTTTTTAAAGATTTTATTTATTTGACAGAGGGAATGAGATTACAAGTAGTCAGAGCGGCAGGCAGAGAGAGAGAGGGAAGCAGGCTACCACTGAGCACAGAGCCTGTTGCAGGGCTCAATCCCAGTACCCTGAGATCATGACCTGAGCCGAAGGCAGAGGCTTTAATCCACTGAGCCACCCAGGTGCCCCGAAACTTCAATTTTTTTAAGATTCTTTTACTACTGGGGCGCCTGGGTGGCTCAGTGGGTTAAGCCTCTGCCTTCGGCTCAGGTCATGATCCCAGGGTCCTGGGACTCTGCTCAGCAGGGAGCCTGCTTCCCCTCCTCTCTCTCTCTCACTCTGCCTGCCTCTCTGCCTACTTGTGATCTCTCTCTCTGTCAAATAAATAAATAAAATCTTAAAAAAAAAAAAAGATTCTTTTACTACTGAACTTTTTAAAAGGTTTTTTTTTTTTTTTTTAAAGATTTTATTTATTAGAGAAAGGGAAGGAAAGAGCACAAACGGGGAGCGGCAGGCAGAGGGAGAATGAGAAATGGGCTCTCCACTGAGTAGATAGCCTGATTTGGTGCTCGAGCCCAGGTTATGAATTAAGCCAAAGGTGGATGCTTAACCGATTGAGCTACCCAGATGTCCTCCATATTTTTTTTTTTAAAGATTATTTATTTGAGAGAGAGCAAGGTGGGGGTGGGCAGAAGGAGAGGGAGCATACTCCCCTCTGAGTGTGGAGCCAGTCGGGGGCTCTGTGGGGTTTGATACCAGACTCTGAGATCTTGACCTGAGCCAAAATCTAGAGTCAGCAGCTTAACTGACTAAGCTCCATAGGTGCCCCAAAAGTGTGTTTTTTCCACATAGTCACCCCAGAAGTGTGTGTGTGGTTTTTTTTTTAAAGTGTTTTGTTATTTTTATTTTTTTCTTAAGTGCATTTAGGGTAAGTTGCTGGGCTTTGCTAGAAAAGTTGCAGTACTCTTACCTATACGTGGAAGGCCAAAGTTGCAGTACTCTTACCTGTACGTGAAAGGCCAAAGAGGTGTTTGGATGGCTAGGTTTTTATTCTGTTACCGGCTTTTTTAGCTAGCACAGGGATCTGCGTTTATGAGATTAGTTTGATCACAGTTTCTTGTCATTTGGCAAGTAAGATTTTGGGTTGTTTAGTCTAAGATTGTTAATAGTTACTTGCACTGTTCCAGAATCTTTTTCTTTCTTTCTTTCTTTTTTTTGCATGATATTACTCTCCTTGCTTATTTGACCCATGGGATGTAAAAGTAAAAAAAAAATCTTTAGGGAGCTGCCTTGGTGGCTCAGTTGGTTAAGTATCCAGCTCTTTTTTTTTTTTTTTAAGATTTTATTTATTTTATTTGACAGACAGAGATCACAAGTAGGCAGAGAGGCAGGCAGAGAGAGAGAGAGAGAGAGAGAGAGAGGAGGAAGCAGGCTCCCCGCTGAGCAGAGAGCCCGATGCGGGACTCGATCCCAGGACCCTGAGATCATGACCTGAGCCGAAGGCAGCGGCTTAACCCACTGAGCTACCCAGGCGCCCGAGTATCCAGCTCTTGATTTTGGCTCAGGTTGTGAGATTGAGCCCCATGTTGGGGTCTGTCTGCTTAAAATTCTCTTTCTCTTCCCACTTTTCTCCCCTTTCTTTATCCCTCCCCCCACCAAAAGAAAAATCAGTCATGGATAAGTATGAGTTGGTAGAAAACACAACAAAAGACCATGGGTCTGCTTTTGGTTTTGTTCAACAAATTGCTATTCATGATTTTCACTATTACTATATTCTAATCAGATCTGTCATATGGAACCCATAACTCTCCCCTCATCTCAGGAACCTTAGTCCTAATTTTCCTTCTCCTAATTTAATCTCTCTCTATCAATTGGCTTCTTCTCTTCGACTTTTTATAAATTTGAGATAGAATTCACATACTATAAAATCATTTTATTTCATTTTTTAAAGACTTATTTATTTGAGAGAGAAAGAGAGAAAGCATATGTGTACCACTGGGAGGGGCTGAGGAAGAGAGAAACTGAAGCAAACTGTGCTTGGCGCAGAGTCCTCTATGCGGCTCCATCCCACAACCCGGACATCAAGACCTGAGCTGAAACCCAAGTCAGATGTTCAGCTGACGGTGCCATACAAGGGGCCCTAAAATCATCATTTTAATATGTACAATTCAGTTCTTAATATGTCGCAGGGTTACACAAGAATCACCACTAATTCTAGAACATTTTCGTCACTCCCCGAAAGAAACCTATTCAGCAGTCACTCCCAACTCTGTCCTCTCTCTCTTTAGCTCCTGGCAACCACTAATCTTACTTTTGCTATATATTTGCATGTTTTGGATATTTTGTATAAGTAGAATAATAATATGTGGTCTATGTGACTTTCCATTGACTTTTTTTTTCTTTTAAAGATTTTATTTATTTATTTGATAGAGACAGGGCAAGAGAGGGAACAAAGGGAGGGGGAGTGGGAGAGAGAGAAGCAGACTTCTGTTGAACCGGGAGCCCAATGCAGAGCTCCATACCAGGACCCTGGGATAACGACCTCAGCTGAAGGCACATGCTTAACGACTGACTTTAAAACATGTTTGAGTCTTCAATTTAAAAATTACTAATAGGGCGCCTGGGTGGCTCAGTGGGTTAAGCCGCTGCCTTCGGCTTTGGTCATGATCTCAGGGTCCTGGGATCGAGTCCCGCGTCGGGCTCTCTGCTCAGCAGGGGGCCTGCTTCCCTATCTCTCTCTCTCTCTCTCTCTCTCTGGCTGCCTCTCCGTCTACTTGTGATTTCTCTCTGTCAAATTAATAAATAAAATCTTAAAAAAATTACTAATAAAAATCTCCATCAATACCACCACTTATGCTGCCCCATCTCTCTTCTCCCTTGCACAACAACTTCTTGAAGAATTGTTTACTTTTACTGTCTTCATTCTTCCCATACCATACTTAATCTTCAGCTCATTCCAGGGTGGTTTCTTTTTTTTTTTTTTTTTAAAGATTTTATTTATTTATTTGACAGAGATCACAAGTAGGCAGAGTCAGGCAGAGAGAGAGGAGGAAGCAGGCTCCCTGTCGAGGTGAGAGCCCGATGCGGGACTTGATCCAAGGATCCTGGGATCATGACCTGAGCCGAAGGCAGAGGCTTTAACCCACTGAGCCACCCAGGCGCCCATCCAGGGTGGTTTCTAATTCCACCTCTACCAAAGCAACTCTTGGAAAAGGTCTCTAGTGATCTTTTGTCACTAAATGCAATTTTGGTTTTCAGTTGACTTTTGAGAGGCAGGTTACTTTGCTGATACTGTTCTTCATGGACACCCTCTTCCCTTGGCTTCCTTGGCACCACACTTTCTTTCACCCTTTCTGTCTCCTTGTGTAGCTTCCTTTGTAATGATTGTATGCATAGCCATTAAAGAAAGGAGTCTTTTTTTTTTTTTTTTTTTTAATTTATTTATTTGTCAGAGAGAGAGCAAGAGCAAGCACACGCAGACAAAGTGGCAGGCAGAGACAGAGAGCGAAGCAGGCTCCCTACTGAGCAAGGAGCCCGATGTGGGACTTGATCCCAGGATGCTGGGATCATGACCTGAGCCGAAGACAGCCGCTTAACCAACTGAGCCACCCAGGCGTCCCGAGAAAGGAGTCTTTAAGGCTTAGTGCTTAGAGCTCTCTTCTAATCTTGTATTTTCCCTTTAAGCATTCTCATTACTCTGGGGCCTCACTCCTTTGTTTGTAAATCGCTCCTACCTCTGTTTTTTCAGACCAGTTTTCTGGGCTTTTTACCTGGAGGTCACTGCTTCCTCAGTATCCCTACTTGGATATCTCAGATTCAGCTCAGATTTATGATATTTATCCTAAAAAATGGTTCTCTGTTAGAGTTCCCAATTTTAGTGAATGGCACGGTTTATCCTGGTGAACAGGCCAGAACCCTAGGGAACAGCTATGAATATATCCTTTCTCACTGCACATACAAGTCCACTAGCAAATTTGGTAAATTTTCCTTCCTGAATATCTCTTAATTCTTTTCACTTTCCCCTGGCTTTGCCACCACCACCTTTATCCAGCCTCTTAACTCATGTTAATGCGGTATTCCCTCCCAAGTTTTTTCTTTGTTAATTTTTATTCTGCTCTTAGTAATTAGCTAAGTTACCTTTTCTGACTTGTTCTAAGGTAATTCCACTAATTATTTAGGTTTCATAGCACCTTGTACCTATCTTTTACAGCATTCATCACAGTGACAATTTTAAATGTATTTGAGTGATTCTTGGATGAATACCTAACCTTTGTCAGACTGTCACTGTCATGAAGGGAGAGACCGTGTCTGTATTTGCATACTGCGGCATCTCTAGCACTTTGCCCAATGTCTAGCACATAGTTGATACATGGTAAATGTGGAATGAATAAAGGAATAAATGCCCACTGTCACAACTTCTTGAAAATTCTATTTTATTCTGTATAACTCAGTTGAACAAAGTGAAGTAATCTCTGCACCCAGTGTGGGGCTCAACCTCACAACCCTGAGATTAAGTCAGCCATGCACCTTGGGATAGAAACATTTTTATACTTAATCTTTGAAAGTACAGAGGAGTCAAGTACCCCAGCTTTTTTTTTTTTTTTTTTAAATAGTTCCACTGTTTACAATACAGGTTACAACCTGTAAGCGTGTGAATTGTTTAAGGCTTGCAGTTGTTTATTGCCCACACAGATTTTAAGAATCAGGGAAATTTCATATAAAATTATGGTTTGTTGGTTTCCTTTAGAGATTTTAAAGATCTGGCAAAACGGCTGGTAAACTCACTTGTCATTAATTACCTGGAACTGGGTGGTGATCATACTCTTTAAGTGGCCATTTATGTCATCTGGCATAATGCTACTAAAAGTGTGGCTTCTCCACAAACTGTTTGTTACTGTCTACAGAGGTAGGGATCTTGTGCTACATGTTTAAGTTCAACAGACATTTCTTTGGTCGAATGTTCTAATTTACAGGCCAGCACAAGCTCTCTATCTTGTTAGGGACTGGCATTTTGAATAGTACCATGTAAATATTGGAGTTTGTATTCCCTGATTTTCATAATTTTATTCAAAATGCCAGTGCAAAGTCACATTCAGAAGTTGTGGGAAAGTAATTATGTCATGTCAGGTGTCCTGCTGTTGCTGTTACACTATTTAAGGTAATCCTGTTCAAGCTTATTTTATAAGGTATCTAGACTATTAGGTTTCTTTGATAGAAAAATTATGACTTTTTACCTTTCAGATTTTAAGGCTTTGAACATAGGCACTGTATTGGGACATAATTCATTTGTGTGTTTAGCCATGAAGCTTAATAGAGTAGGCTGCTTTTACAGAATAAAGGATGTGAATTTATTTGAATGCCCTAGTGTGGTACTCAAAGTGAATTTTACATAGGTAAAAATTCAATTTTTATTTCTCTGTCATTGAAGGAAATGAAGTCCCATCTTTTCACAGATTTCACAGGAGTCAAATGCAGTATTCTTTTTTAAAAAACATTGTATTTATTTATTTATTTATTTTTAAGATATTTATGTATTTATTTATTTGACACAGAGAGAAAGATCACAAGTAGGCAGAGAGAGAGGGGGACGCAAGCTCCCCGCTGAGCAGAGAGCCCGATGTGGGGCTTGATCCCAGGACCCTGAGATCATGACCTGAACCAAAGAGAGAGGCCCAACCCACTGAGCCACCCAGGTGTCCCAAGATTTTATTTATTTGACAGTGAGAGAGGCAACAGAAGCAGGGGGAGTGGGAGAGGGAGAAGCAGGCTTCCTGTGGAGCAGGGAGCCCAGTACAGGGCTCAGACCCAGGACTCTGGGATCATGACCTGAGCCGAAGGCAGAGGCTTTAACCCGCTGAGCCATCCAGGCACCCCTAGAATGAAAAGTTTTTATAGATTTAATCCCCCCCTTCTTTTAGCTCCATTTATCTTGTTGACCCTGAGATTGTACTGCTTTTAACTGAGAAAGAAATCCAAAGGTAATAGAAGTCCTTTTTTTTTTTTTTTAATTGATTGAGGCAGTTGCTGTGCAATTGAGTGAAGCAGAAATGTGTTTGTGGTTGCTTGCTCATGGACTAATTCTCTTTTATTAGCCCCCACAAATGACAAAATTAATATCTATCTACTTAGATGTCTAGGAATAGACCTAATTTTCCTTTAAATAGTCTTAATATATATTTTAAAGAGAATTTTTATTGCTAGCATATATTGATTCAATAAACTTCTACTTGTACTGTTTCGTAGAAACTGGTCTTTAAAAGCTCATCAGTCCCCACTTAAATGTAAGGGGGTTATCACTTTTGGAAATTACTGTCCTCCGTGGGGTGCCTGGCTGGCTTGGTCACTAGAGCACGTGATTGTTGATTTTGGGGTCATGAATTAAGCCCCATGTTGGGGTAAAGTTTACTTTAATAAAAAGCGGGGGAGAATTCCTCTCTTCCAAATTTTGCTCTGGCATTTTGTATTTCTGCCTGTTCCTGCATATTTGCTTTTTCATCTCATTGAATGCTTTTTATTTTATTTTTATTTTTTAATTTTTTTTTTAAAGATTTTATTTATTTATTTGACAGAGAAAGATCACAAGTAGGCAGAGAGGCAGGCAGAGAGAGAGAGAAGAGGAAGCCGGCTCCCTGCCGAGCAGAGAGCCAGATGCGGGACTCTATCCCAGGACCCTGAGACCATGACCTGAGCCGAAGGCAGCAGCCCAGTCCACTGAGCCACCCAGGCGCCCCTCATTGAATGCTTTTTATCCCCCCTCAAAAATTACCTCAAAAATTGATGGTTATTCCGTGAAAGGTAATGCCTGCTGGGGTTGTGGGGGGCAGAGGGAGAAGCAGGCTCCACTGAGCTAAGAGCCCTGTGTGCAGCATGATCGGAAGACCCTGGGATCATGACCTGAGCCAAAAGCAGACACTTAACTGACGGAGCCACCCAAGCGCCCTTCCCTGAAGCATTCTTTTTTTTTTTTTTAAGATTTTATTTATTTATTTGTCAGGGATAGAGGGAGAGAGAGCGAGCGAGCATAGGCAGACAGAGAGGCACGCAGAGGCAGAGGGAGAAGCAGGCTCCCTGCCAAGCAA
The DNA here is from genome assembly GCF_030435805.1 of Mustela lutreola. Lineage (NCBI taxonomy): Eukaryota > Metazoa > Chordata > Mammalia > Carnivora > Mustelidae > Mustela > Mustela lutreola. Next base: position 45,940,713 of record NC_081304.1, on the reverse strand, counting down.
GGAGCCCGATGTGGGACTTGATCCCAGGACACTGGGATCATGACCTGAGCCGAAGGCAGCTGCTTAACCAACTGAGCCACCCAGGCGTCCCGCATTCTTTTTTTTTTTTTTTAAGATTTTATTTATTTGACGGAAAGAGATCACAAGTAGGCAGAGAGGCAGACAGAGAGAGAGAGAAGTAGACTCCCAGCTGAGCAAAGAGCCTGATGTGGGGCTTGATCCCAGGACCCTGAGATCATGACCTGAGCCAGTGGCGGAGGCTTAACCTACTGAGCCACCCAGGCGTTCCCCCTGAAGCATTCTTAAAGGTCGTAAGAAACCGTATATTCAAGTATACAGTGCAATTTTTGTATAGATAACAAATTTTGTGTATATTCCTGAAATTTAATCCTGCTTATCACAACTCTTCGCAAATTGTTTTACTGTTAAAATGTGTTTTTCTGAACAGTTTTTTAAAAGAGTAGATCATGTCTCTCAGGGGTGTAAGATTGAGCCCTGCATTGGCTCAGCACTGGGAGTGTAGCCTGCTTAAGATCTTCTTTCTCCTGCAGAACCCCCTTCAAAAAAATAAAGAATAAATCATGTCATCTACAAACATTGATTGTATATTCCTTAATATGTGTTAATAGTGTTATTAAATGCTTACTATCATGAAGCAGAAGGATAATGTTAGGTATCAGACTAGGGGATAATAGAAATGTTTAATGTTTGGTATTCATAACTATTCTATTCAGTAACTGTATTGATTGTTCCATGTCACTATAATTTGCTCTACAAATATTTAAGTGAGTACCATCTTACTAATTCATAGTATGCATCATAAACTCTTAAAATTTTACGAGGAAGGACCCTTGGATTTTTGTTTTGTTTAATCCCTTAGTTTTATAGATGGAGAAACTGAGACCTAAGAATTGAAGTGACCTTCAGTCCATGGCTAGTTGATTGCAGAATCGAGATCGGACTCCAGATTTCTGAACTACCATACCCTAGAATATTTTGCTGTGGGTGATGGTGGAGCTTGGGTCCCTGGTATCTACCTGAAGTTTCCACGGTAGCCAGGTGGATAAAGCACTCTTCCTTCTGTCTGGTCATTGAGTTTTTCAAGTGACTGGTCACTTCATTGCTAAGATGGGAACATAAAACTTAGGCCAGAATTTAGAGCAGTTTAAAGCTCCTTTTCTTAGTTGAGTCCCATCTACTGGCTTTCTGTTCCCTTTTCATTGCCCCATTTATAAATAAGATCTTTGGTTTTGTTTTAAGGTTTCAACTTTAGTAGCATTTTAACATTTAAATAATTAAATTGGCACAAGTTTCTTAAAAAGTTAAAAGTATCGTATCAGATGAAGACTTGCATGTGAATGTTTAAAACACCATTGTTCATGAGAGCCAAAAAGCGAAAGAATCAAAATGTTCATTAAGTGGTGAGTGGATAAACAAACCACTAATGCAGTTATTCCTTGCAGTGGAATATTATTTGGCCACGTAAAGGCAGGAAGTACTGATACATGCTACAGTATTGTTGAACCTCACAAATGTTGTGGCAAGTGGAAGAATCCAGACATGAAGACCACATATTTTATGATTTGATTTAGATGAAATGTCCACAAGAAGGAAATCTGTGGAGACAGAAAGTATGTTAATGTTTGCCTAGAGCTGACAGTGGAAATAAGGAATGGCTTGCAAATGGCCATGAGGTGTTGTTTTTGGGATGATGGAAGTGTTCTATAATTGGATTGCTGTGATGGTTGCCCAACTCTTATTATAATAAAAACTGTTGAATTGTATACTTATGAATTTTATGCAAATTATACCTCAGTAAAGCTGCCTAAAATTGTTGTATTTAAAAATTGTTACTTGTGGGGCGCCTGGGTGGCTCAGTGGGTTGAGCCGCTGCCTTCGGCTCAGGTAATGACCTCGGAGTCCTGGGATCGAGTCCCGCATCGGGCTCTCTGCTCAGCAGAGAGCCTGCTTCCCTCTCTCTCTCTGCCTGCCTCTCCGTCTACTTGTGATTTCTCTCTGTCAAATAAATAAATAAAATCTTTAAAAAAAAAAAAATTGTTACTTGTAATATCTAATATCTTAACCTATTTTCACTATTAAGCATTTTATACTGCTTTCCACTTTTAAATGTGATTTTTAAAAAGTGCTGAAGTCAAATGATGTTAATGATAATAGTAAAAATAGCCAGCGTTTGTATAATAGTTACTATGTACTAGGCATTATATATATATAATATATATACATACATGTGTATATATATAATATATATGTATTATACATATATAATACATATGTATTTTATATATTTATACATTTTCTCAGATTATCTCATAGCAATACTATGATAGAGGTATTATTATCCCCATTTTACAGCTGAGGAAACAGTCTCATGGAGGTTAAAAAACTTGTCCAAAGTCCTATAACTAAGTAAGGAGATGATTGGGCAGGAATTGGAACAGAGGCATTCCTGTCCTCCGTGTCCTTGTGGGAAAATGCAGTGTTGTCAGTGGAAATTTGTACTGCCTTTCATATACTGTGTCTCTGTAAACACCCATATGTGTTTTTCATTGCCCCAAACGTTCTATATAGCCATTTATATATGGTCTAGAAAATTCAAACAGGTGTTGATATTGTCTGGCTGCCATAGTTTGTGTAGCATAGTGAATCTTACTAATCAGTGTTCTTTTTCTCCACTCCTCAGTCTTAATTTTAAAGACCCTGAAGCAGTCAGAGCTCTGACCTGTACTCTCCTAAAGGAAGATTTTGGACTTTCTATTGATATTCCATTGGAAAGACTGATTCCTACAGTTCCCTTGAGACTCAACTACATTCATTGGGTAGAAGATCTGATTGGTCATCAGGACTCTGACAAAAGTACTCTCCGAAGAGGAATTGACATAGGTATATATGGTTTTAAATTCTATATAGTTTTAAGTTCTTTTTTTTTTTTTTTTTAAGATTTTATTTATTTATTTATTTGACACACACAGAGAGAGAGAGAGAGAAATCACAAGTAGGCAGAGAACAAGCAGAGGAAGAGGTGGAAGCAGGCTCCCCACTGAGCAGAGAGCCTGATGTGGGGCTTGATCTCAGGACCCTGAGATCATGACCAAAGCTGAAAGCAGAGGCTTAATCTACAGAGCCACCCAGGCACCCCAATTCTTTTTTTTTTTTTTTTAAGATTTTATTTATTTGTCAGAGAGAAAGAAAGCAAGCAAGGGCCAGGGGGCCAGGGGGCCAGGGGCAGAGGGAGACGCAGACTCCCTACTGAGCAGGGAGCCTGAAACGAGACTCAATCCCAGGACCTTGGGATCGTGATCTGCCCCAAAGGCAGATGCTTAACCAGCTGAGCCACCCAGGCATCCTTTAAATTCTTTTTTAGCTAAGCATAAGTTCCATTAATTTTGCAAAGTCAGTTTCTTTGTAAACTTCTCTTCTGGATATTTGTGTGAAAAAGGCTGACTTACAGATACTACTGTTCTTATTTGCTACACTTGGGCTTTTCTGCCATTTATTTCTCTTGAGAAGGGATTTTTAGCACCAAACAGGGAGCAAGGGTGTAATGGTGCAGAACGCAAATGAGACTCTTGTTTTCTTAGGTTTTCAGATTATCATATTGATGTCTGAATCTTTTGGACATTATTATTTTTTTTTAAAGATTTTATTTATTTATTTGAAAGACAGAGACCACAAGTAGGCAGAGAGGCAGGCAGAGAGAGAGAGAGAGAGAGAGAGAGGAGGAAGCAGGCTCCCTGCAGAGTAGAGAGCCTGATGCGGGGCTCGATCCCAGGACCCTGGGATCATGACCTGAGCCAAAGGCAGAGGCTTTAACCCACTGAGCCACCTAGGTGCCCCTCTTTTGGACATTATTTTTACTCTGAATTATTTGGTGTTAGTATAGTAGTCCACATATTGAGATATTGTAATGATGGCCATTTGATAAAAGATCATGTGGGCTAAATACTTCCAGAAATCTCTTGGATTTTTATTAATCATTTAATTGGCATTTAATCTAAAATTAAAGAGGAAAAAAGTCATTAATTTTAAGATGTTCTCTTAATTGTAAACTATTAAAGTAGAAAAGGCTGTCTGGTTTATTCATTTGAGAGATTAAATGGAAATATAAAAGGAAATGTAGCTAGGGTATGTTTTGTAATTATAAATAGGTAGTGTGTTAATTTGATAGGGCTAAGTAAATTTTTTAATCCTTTGGCCTTTACTAATCCTTTATGGGAAAAAAGTTATGTGGCTCTATTTCTAATCATAATAGAGTTAATTTATAGGAAAGACACTTTCTAGATAGTAGTAAATGTTTAATTTTTGACATTTGCATGCATTTTTAGTAAGTATTTTTCCATCCCCCTCATAAATGGCCTGTTCAGGGCACCTGGGTGGCTCAGTGGGTTAAAGCCTCTGCCTTCGGCTCCGGTCATGATCCCAGGGTCCTGGGATCTAGCCCCATGTGGGGCTCTCTGCTCAGCGGGGAGCCTGCTTCCTCCTCTCTCTCTGCCTGCCTCTCTGCCTACTTGTGATCTCTGCCCTCAAATAAATAAATAAAATCTTTAAAAATAAATAAATAAATAAATAAATGGCCTGTTGGGGTCATTTATTGGCTCCCCTGTGGACTTTTTCTGGTTTTCTTTTCTCTATTCTAGTCACTCTTCTCCCCTTTGAGCTTACTTTCCTGTACATGGCCATTAGATGTTGGGAACGTCGGCCTTTAGCCCTTTTCTTTTGTTTTCTTTTTCTTTCTTTCTTTTTAATTTTTTTAAAGATTTTATTTATTTATTTGACAACCAGAGATCACAAGTAGTCAGAGAGGCAGACAGAGACAGAGAGAGGGGGAAGCAGGGTCCCTGCAGAGCAGAGAGCCTGATGTGTGGGGCTACATCCCAGGACCCGGGATCGTGACCTGAGCTGAAGGCAGAGGCTTTAATCCACTGAGCCACCCAGGTGCCCCTCTTTTTTTTTTTCCCCTAAGATTTTTTTTTTTTTTAAAGATTTTATTTATTTTATTTGACAGACAGAGATTACAAGTAGGCAGAGAGGCAGGCAGAGAGAGAGGGGAGGAAGCAGGCTCCCTGCTGAGCAAAGAGCCCGATGCGGGGCTCGGTCCCAGGACCGTGGGATCATGACCTGAGCCAAAGGCAGAGGCTTTAACCCACTGAGCCACCCAGCGCCCCTCCCCCTAAGATTTTATTTGTTTATTTGAGAGAGCCAGAGAGCATTAAGTGCCCCCAGGTGCCTGTCTTTAGCCCTTTTCTTAGCATCCTAACTCTAGGCAATTTCATCCACATTTATGACTATTTTCCACCTCCGTGCAAATAACCCACAAATTTATGTATTCTGCCTACTAGTCCCCAGTGTCAGAAATACGCATATCTCAAGAACATTTCAGACTTTGCCGTGTCTACGACCAGACTCATATTCTTTTCTTTTTGATCTTGGTCCTCTTTCTTCGTTCCTTATTACACTGAGTACACCACAGTCCACCTTTCATTCTTGATACTCCTTGATACACCTCCCCATTCTCACTGAGAATATCTGTCATCATTTCCTTTTGGTTGGTCTCTTAAATATTTCTTGGGGCACCTGGGTGGCTCAGTTGGTTAAGCATCTTGCTTAAGCATCTTGCTTCGGCTCAGGTCATGATCTAAGGGTCCTGGGACTGAGTTCTGTTTGGGCTCCTTGCTCAGCAGGGAGCCTGCTTCTACGTCTGCTTGCTGCTCCCCCTGCTTGTGCCTTCTGTCTGTGTGTCTGTCTTTCTGTCTGTCTCTCTGACAAATAAATAAATCTATAAATCTTTAAAAAATATATTTTTAAAATCATATACTTCTCTCTATCTCCAGTGTCACCATCTCAGTCCAAGTCACTGTCACCTCTCATGGTCTGCAGAATTCGTTTGTTTTTTTTTTAAGATTTTATTTATTTGTCAGAGAGAGAGAGTGGGCACAAACAGGGGAATACAGCAGGCAGAGGAGAAGCAGACTTCCTGCTGAATAAGGAGCCTGACACGGGGCTCGATCACAGGACCCCTGGGATCATGATCTGAGCCAAAGGCAGTTTGCTTAACCAACTGAACCACCCAGGCGCCCCACCCCTACCTCCAGCAGAGTTTCTGGCACATAGTAGGTGTTCAGCAAATAATTTGTTGAATATTCATGGATAAATACATCATTCTTTCAACATTCAAAATTCTGAACACCCTGTATGAGCTAAGTACTATATAAAAATGAGGGGTTTAGCAGAGGCTCTGCACTTCTATGTTCGCAGCAAAAGATTGGCTGATGGGTTATAGAAAGCTTAAAAAGTAAGAGCATATTTGGTACTAATTTATTTTAATTATGCCCCAAACTGTCTAAAATAACACTTGGGGATATAGGAGGTTAATGGATTTTAGCTCTTCACAAGGGGCACCCTTGCTGAAATCACATTTATTCTAATTAGGGTTTTATATAAATTCTTCCCCCAGACTCCATCATTTTGCTCTAATTCTATGATTATACACTTTCCATTTTTATTTATCATTACAAGGATTAGTATCCAATTAAAAATGTTATTCAGCTTTCTGAGGGGACTAGGATGTTAGAATTTAAGTCTTCTTGGTCTTAAGAATTGAGAAATTTGATTCTTTGCTGGGGGCTGTAGAGGACAGGTCCTTTACCTGTATTTATTACCCTGGAGGTACCTGATCTGTAGGCAGTGGAAGGAAAGTATTTTTTCTTTTTTGCTCTTTGCTTTTAAATGATTTTTTTTTTAAATAAAGATATTATTTATTTATTTGACAGAGAGAAATCACAAGTAGATGGAGAGGTAGGCAGAGAGAGATAGAGGGAAGCAGGCTCCCTGCTGAGCAAAGAGCCCGATGCGGGGCTCGATCCCAGGACCCTGGGATCATGACCTGAGCCGAAGGAAGCGGCCTAACCCACTGAGCCACCCAGGCGCCCTTAAATGATTTGAATTGAAGTATGAAAAGAAAGGCAGTTGTATGAGAATCAAGGGCCTGGTATCCGGTCCAGATATTTTTTCCTACAGAGCTTCTTTCTAACTCTGAATGACTTCGAATGACTTTGGCTTACCAGAATGGCAAGCAGGGACTAAATAATTGTGGCCTCTGAGAGGAGCTTGAGTTCCCTTTTCACCCGTTCCTTCACTGCCTCATATATCCCCAAGGAGGTGTTTGCCCAGTAGCCTCAGAGCCAGGATGCTATAAGTAAACATGATGGGAAGTATAACAATCATGGTGACTGTCATAGGGCTGTCACTGTCCTGTCTCTTATCAGTCTGTTCAGAATACTTGATGAAAAAGCAGTATGATGACCCCGGGTTTCCTTTGGGTGAGGAGTATGTATCTCTAGACCTCATCTCTTCTTGCCAAATCCTTAGAAGACTAGAGTGGCACTGAGATGTGGTATGGGAAGGCAGGCCTGGAGTGGGTGGTAGGTGCTGACTACTCCAGGCCTTTAGGAGAATCACTGACTTTTCTTCTCTCGAATATGTGCTTTGGATCTTAATTGGCCAAGATTAGTCAGTGGTCATAAACGTAGTTATTTGTTGTTAGTATATAGTCCAGTCCATGGTTGGGGGATCTATATACAAGTAGGACCAAACCATAGTTGTCAAGAGTGATTTTTGCCTGGAACATTTGCCTTTGAATGTCTCCCTTGAAACTATGGTGGGGCAAGCCAGTGATTGATGTTTTAGATCTGGAGCAGATGTCTTCCATGTCATCACATCTAAGAAATGAATTCTCTCTTTAGCTGTTTTTGTTGTTGTTGTTGTTGTTTTTAGTTTAGTTTAGTTTTGTTTTGAACTTCTGATTTCCTTTAAGTAACAGTTTATAGATATGTGGGGATATGTGGGGGAATTGGTCATTTAAATAATCCTAACAATTTTATACCCTTCTGTATTTTTTTCTGCTTTTGGGGAATGGGATATACATTGATCTATTTTAAGCTTTGATTTCAATTTAAGAAGATTGAATTTTGTGTGAGATTTTAAAATGAAAAATTTTCTAAAGTAAACTTGTTTTGGTAATTTTTGGTTAATTAGTCCTGTAGTCCTTGATCACCAGCTAGTTTTGCACACTTCATTTTACATACAACATATAAAAGAAGAGGATAGCAAAGTTTTTGTCCTCTAAGAAATTTGAATCCAGTTAGGAGGTAAGACTGCCATACGTGAAATGATTAGAGAACCCAGCAGCTGTAGTATGTATGTAATCAGGTACCAGACGAGGTTTTAAGAATTCTAAGAAGGAAGAATGGTGTTTTCCTTGTTCTTCTCACATCTCCCTCTGGTGTGGGTAACATGTTTTATATTTTTGTTTTACTAGGTACTGGAGCATCCTGCATCTATCCTTTACTTGGAACAACATTAAATGGCTGGTATTTCCTTGCAACAGAAGTAGATGACATGTGCTTCAACTATGCAAAGAAAAATGTGGAACAGAATAATTTATCTGATCTTATAAAAGGTTAGCTCTACAGAATAAATATCCCTTTCAAGCAGTGTTTATTAATCTATCGTTATAATTGAATACATTTCATTTTTTGCTTTAATATACAGACTTTGGTAATTTAAAAAAATATGGCACATTTTGGAAGGAAAAATAAAATAATATAAAACAGAAGAGGAGGCAAACCATAAGAGACTCCTCTAACAATATAAAACAAACTGAGGGTTGCTGGAGGGGAGTTCGGTGGGGGATGGGCTAAATAGGTGATGGGGATTAAGGAGGGCCCTGGATATTATGAGCACTGGGTGTTACATGTAAGTGTGATGAATCATTAAATTCTACTCCTGAAACTAATTCTACACTTACATGTTAGTTGTAACTTGAATTTAAGTAAAATCTTGGAAGAAAGAAAATAAATGAAACAAGTAGAACAGAAAAAGAAATACTACACTATGTGGTTTGTAGCTTAACTCAGAAGGAAATACGGTTGGTAAATACAGTCACTCATAATTTGTGGATTCTGTATTTGTGAATTTGCCTGGTTGGGGTTATGTTTAACCCCCAAATCAATACTTGAGGTACTTTTATGGTCATTTATAGGCATGTACAGAGTGGCAAAAAATTTGAGTCCTCCAACACACATGGTCTCAGCTGAAATTGAACACGGTGATGCTCCTCTGCCCTTTTGTTTTAGCTCTCTATTGTAAGCAAGTGTCCTTGTCATAGTCAATTTGATGTCACTTTTTTTGCATTTTTGTGCTTTTTCTTGATGATTTTGCTGTTTAAAATGGCCCCTACACATAGTGCTTAAGTGCTATCTAGTAGGTGTTCCTTCAAAATATGAAGAATGTGACGAACCTTACAGGGAAAATACATGTGTTAGATAAGCTTCATTCAGACATGATCTAGTATTGTGGGCCATCATTTTGGTATTAATGAATTAGCGGTGTATATTAAATGAGGTGTTATAAATAAATAAGTAGAAATACACCTAAAGTAAAATTACATATTGATCAGTTGTGGAGAATGTTTGACCAGAGGCTGACAGTTACCTAACCTTACCATTTCTCTTAGGAGCCATTGGTTCCAATTCAGTGTTCATGGTGACTTTATAGAACATAACTACCACAAATAATGGAAAGCAACTGTATATGAAGTAACCTAGTCACCAAGATTTTATTTTTTTAAATTTTAGAGAGAGAGAGAGTATGAGCGGAGGGAGGGGCAGAAGGAGAGGGAGAGAAGCTGACTCCCCGCTGAGTGGGGAACTAGTGTGGGGCTCATTCTCCCTACCCTGGAATCATGACCTGAGCTGAAACCAAGAGTCAGATGGTTAACCGACTGAGCCCCCCAGGTGCCCTGTCACCAAGATTTTATAAGGGAAACTCTGCTGTTGATTAAAGTATACCATCTTTTTTATTTCAGTACATGGAACTATGCCACAGACAATCAAGTCCCCTTAGTGACTAGTTACTTTTAATTTTGTGCTTACTGTATATTTGAAGATCTGTTCATTTTTTTCTTTTTTTTTTTTTTAATTAAAGAGAATTGATGTCTCTTTATGGAAGATCTAGGCTTCTCTTACTAGTGTTAAGCATATCATTATAAGGGGAGATGCTAACATTGTTTATGTGTTTTTCAGTTCTTCATTTCTGTGTTACAAATTACTCCAAAATCTAGCAACTTTAAACAAGTAATTATCTCATAGATTGTGTGAACTGATAGATAGCCTACTTGGGTGGTTCTGGTTCAGTTTGGTGAGTCTGCAGTCATCTGAGGGATTGATTTGCTTCCAGAATGGTTCATACAACTTCCAGAATGGTTCATACAACTTGGCCATAGGTAAGAAGCTTGAGTCATTCACATGGATCTCTCCTCTAGGCTACATGAGCAACCTTTGAGTGTGTCAGCTGGCTTCTCTTAGTGCAAGTAATTAATAAAATAGGATAAGGAAGAAGCCACTCTTCTTTTATGACCTAGCCTCAGAAGTGATATCCTTTCACTTCATATTCAGTCGTTTCAGTAAAAGTGAGTCACTGAGTACAGCCTGTATCAAGGAGAGGGAAATTAAACTCCACCTATTGAAGGAATTAGTGTCACAGAATCTGTGGTCATACTTGAAAAGTACCACAGCTTTAATAGTTGTTAACAGTTCCTGTTTTTTCTCCTAGTGGTAAAAGTACCACAGAAGACACTCTTGATGGATGCTCTTAAAGAAGAATCTGAGATAATCTATGATTTTTGCATGTGCAACCCTCCCTTTTTTGCCAATCAGTTGGAAGCCAAGGTAAAGTACCTTCTGCTTTAAGACAAATGACTATTTATAGGGGTGCCTGGGTTCCAATCGGTTAAACCTCTGTCTTTGGCTTAGGTCATGATCCCAGGATCCTGGGATCGAGCCCCATATTAGTCTCCCTGCTCAGTGAGGAACCTGCTTCTCCTTCTCCCTCTGCTACTCCCCCTGCTTGTCCTTTTTCTCAAATAAATAAACAAAATCTTTTTTAAAAAAGAGAGATAATTGACTATTTAAGTTGTTGATGTTTGCAAAGATAAGAGCAAAGAATAACCTTTATTTTGGAAGCTACATCAGGATGCTTCTGGTATCAAGCACCTGAGGACTCAGTTCATATTGACTTAATAAAGGAAATTTATTGGCTTAAACATCTGAGAAATCCAGCAGCAGTGTAGTTTATGTATATATGAAGATAGATGTATAAAAGTACCTGTGCCATAAGTGTAAATTGGATTTAACAAAGTGAGCCCTCCTGTGGAACCAGAATCCAGATGAAGAAATACATTCCTTTTCGTTTCACTTTTGTTGAGTCACATGCCGTACAACTCACCCACTTAAAGGGTAGAATGTAATTATTCTTAGTATATTCAAAGAGTTGTGCAACTATCATCACAATCCATTTTATTTTTTTTTTAAACATTTTATTTATTTGACAAAGAGAGATCACAAGTAGACAGAGAGGCAGGCAGAGAGAGAGAAGGAAGCAGGCTCCCCGCTGAGCAGAGAGCCCGATGTGGGGCTCGACCCCAGGACCCTGGGATCATGACCTGAGCCGAAGGCAGAGGCTTCAACCCACTGAGCCACCTGGGCACCCCATCACAATCCATTTTAGATCATTTTCATCACTCCCCTTCCCGGCCCGCATCCCCATTAGCAGTTACTCTGTTTCCCACAGCTCCTAAAGTCCTAGGTAAGCACCAGTCTACTTTCTGTCTTTATGGATTCGCCTGTTTGGACATTTCATGTAAATGGAATCATACAATATGTGGTCTTTTTTTACTAAGGTTCATCCATACTGTAGCATGTATCAGTACTTGGTTTCTTTTTATTGCCAGATAATATGCCATTGTATAGAAATACCACATTTTCTTATCCATTCATTCATTGATGGATGTTTGGGTTACTTTACTTTTTGGCTATTATGAATAATGCTAATGAGAGCATTTGTATACAGATGTTTATGTAGACATGCCTCCCTGGTATATACCTAGGAGTGGAATTATTGGGTCAAATGGTCACTCTGTTCAGTTGTTTGAGGAACTGCCATACTGTTTTCCAAAGTGGGTGCATCATTTTTCATTCCACTGGCAGCAGTGTATGAGGGTTCCAGTTTCCAGTTTTTCCACATGCTTGTCAACACTTGTTGTTATATGTCGTCTTGATTATAGCCATCCTAGTGGGTCTGAAGTGGTATCTCATCTTGGTTTTGATGTTTATTTTTCTGATGTTTAATTATATTGAACATCTTTTTATGTGCTTATTGGCAATTTTTGTATCTTCTTTCAAGAAATCCTTTACCCATTTAAAAATTGGATTATTTTTCTCTTTATTATTATTGTAAGAATTCTTTATGTATTCTAGACACAAGTCCCTTATTAGATTTATTATTTGCAAATATTTTCTCCTGTGGGTTGTCTTTTCACTTTTTTTTTTTTAAATTTATTTATTTGCGAGAGAGAGTGATAGCGAGAGCACAAGCATGGGGGGTTGTGGGGGAGTTGATCAGAAGGAGAGGGAGAAGAGGGAGAAGAAGGCTGACTCAGGGCTCAATCCCAGGACCCTGGGATCGTTACCTGGTCTGAAGGCAGGTGCTTAACCCACTGACTCACCCAGACACCTCATCTTTTCACTTTTCTTGCTATCCTTCACAGCCTAAAAGTTAAATTTCAAGGAGTACAGTTTCTCTAAGAAACCATTCTCTAAGGGGCGCCTGGGTGGCTCAGTGGGTTAAGCCTCTGCCATTGGCTCAGGTCATGATCTCAGGGTCCTGGGATCGAGGCCTGCATCGGGCTCTCTCTGCTCAGCGGGGAGTCCGCTTCTCCCTTTCTCTGCCTGCCTCTCTGCCTACTTGTGATTTCTCTCTCTATATATATTTCAAATAAATAAATAAAATCTTTAAAAAAAAAAAAAAGAAACCATTCTCTAAGAAACCTAGGGGCGCCTGGGTGGCTCAGTGGGTTAAAGCCTCTGCCATCAGCTTAGGTCATGATCCCAGTGTCCTGGGATCGAGCCCCGCATCAGGCTCTCTGCTCAGTGGGGAGCCTGCTTCTCCCCCACCCCCACTCTCTGCCTGCCTCTCTGCCTACTTGTGGTCTCTCTCTCTGTCAAATAAATAAATAAAATCTTTTAAACAAAAAAAAAAGAAAGAAACCATTGTGTAATTCAAGGTCAGAAAGATTTACTCCTGTGTTTTTGAAAATAATCATGATTTTAACTTTTTTGTCTAGATCTTTGTTAATTTTTTAATATGATTTGAGGTAGGAGGGGATTAAATATTTAATTTTAAAAAGTGAGACCTTAAGAGTACTAGAAGAAAACATAAGTAAATATTTTTATAATCTTCGGGTACAATATTTTCTGTGTATAATACCAAGACAGAACATTAAAAAATGACATATTAGGTTACATAAAAATGGTGAAGTTTTTATATATTAAATCACAAAGATGGAAGGTGAAAAGGATCCTGGGGAGGAATATTAGTAGGAATGCAGTTGCTTAAAATATAATATTGCAATGGCTATATGATTTTTAAATCCTAGATTTAGCATAATATTTGGAAACTAAATTACATCTAATCATTCTTACTTAGAACTAGATTAGAGTCAAAGTGTACAAATTTTTCACCAGATGTCATTGTTTTTGTGCAGGGAGTAAACTCCCGAAATCCCCGGAGACCTCCACCTAGTTCCGTAAATACAGGAGGTATCACAGAAATCATGGCAGAAGGAGGTGAATTAGAGTTTGTTAAAAGGATCATCCATGACAGTTTACAACTTAAAAAAAGATTAAGGTAAGTTAGTTATTACAACACGGGACTGTTTTCTTCCTGTGTAATTCTAAAATAAACCATGTCACTTAGAGGAAATGTATTCACAGTAGTCTGAAGAATAAACAGATAAAAGTGGAAAAGGTTGCAGATTCCACAGGCTGTAAAAACCCTGTTTCTGAGGATATTCTTAGGCTTTTAATTGATTTGTGTTTCTTGTATTCCTGGATAGAAAGGAGGAAAATACTGTATGATTGTATTGCTCCCATTGGCATGGTACCATGGTGGAACAAAACTGATTCAAATATGGTTTTTGATTAGAAAACAGATGGCTTCAGATCTGTCCCATCGACCAGAATAAATTTGTTGCCTAATCCTTGATGCAATTTATATTCTTGGAATTAGTTTTCCAAACAATGACAGATGTGAGGACATTGAGCTGTCAAAAACTTAATGAAGGGAAACTGAGATCACTAACCAGTTCCAGAGGAGAGTTAAGGCTATTGCTTTTTAAAAGCTAATTATTTTGGACAACACACCTGTCATTAAGCAGCATTAGGTACTTAAAAAGTGCTATTTGTCATGGGTGACTTCTCACCCTGCCAAGTGTTGTTGAAAATGATGGATAATGTGATAGTTGAAAGGTAAAAGGGTTTTTAACCCTAGGATTGTTTTGGGACATAGAGAAGATTTTTTTTTTTTAATTGTAATAAAATAACATGAAATTTATAGTTTTCACATAAAATTATACATTTTAAAGATTTTATTTATTTATTTGACAGATCACAGGTAGACAGAGAGGCAGGCAGAGAGAGAGTAGGAAGCAGGCTCCCCACTGAGCAGAGAGCCCGATGCAGGCCTCGATCCCAGGACCCTGGGATCATGACCTGAGCCGAAGGCAGAGGCTTTAACCCACTGAGCCACCCAGGTGCCCCAAAATTATACATTTTAAAGTATACACTTTAGTAGTGTTAAGTACATTTGTATTGTTAGGCACCTAATCCCCAGAACTCTTATAAAACTTAAACTCTACACATTAAACAGCAATCCCTCATTCCTCCCTTTTACCCCAACGTCTGGCAAAAAACATTCTGTGTGTCTCTGTGAATTTGATTATTCTAGGGACTTTTTATAGTGTTTGACCTTTTTGACTGGGTTCTTTAGTTAGCATAGTGTCCTCGGTGTTCATCCATGTTATAACATGCAACACAATTTCCTTCCTTTTTAAGGTTGAATAATAATATTCCATTGTATCTGTATACCACATTGTGTTTATTCATCTATCTATTGATGGATAGTACGGTTGCTTTCCCCTTTTGGCTGCTGTGAATAATGTTGCTGTGAACACAGGTGTGCAAATATATCAGATAAGACCCTAAATTTCTGTTCTTTTGTGTATAAGCCCAGTGAAATTGCCAAATAAAGAAGACTTCTTTTCTTTTGAATTTTTATGTGTTTAAAGCTGCTTATTTTACTTAAAGGCCAATTCCAAGGCAATGAATATCCTAATTTGTTAAATGTCAGTTTGTACATTTGTGGAAAGCAACTGGATTATTGGGTGGTCTGCCTTTCAGAAGATTTACACATTGTTGAAGCCAAAGGTTAATAAATTTCTGCTTTTTTTTTTTTTTTAAAGATTTTATTTATTTGACAGACAGAGATCACAAGCAGGCAGAGAGGAGGAAGCAGGCTCCCTGCTGAGCAGAGAGCCCGATGTGGGGCTCAATCCCAGGACCCTGGGATCATGACCTGAGCCGAAGGCAGAGGCTTTAACCCACTGAGCCACCCAGGCCCCCCAATAAATTTCTGCTTTAAATTGATTTCTTTAAAGACTTATTAGGGTATGAAGAAGAAAGTGACTTAAGTTACACTGAGCATCAAGAAGAGTTTGAATAATATGGGGCGCCTGAGTGGCTCAGTGGTTTGGGCTGCTGCCTTCGGCTCGGGTCATGATCTCAGGGTCCTGGGATCGAGCCCCGCATCAGGCTCCCTGCTTCGCAGGAAGCCTGCTTCCCTCTCTCTCTCTCTGCCTGCCTCTCTGCCTACTTGTGATCTCTGTCTGTCAAATAAATAAATAAAATCTTAAAAAAAAAAAAAAAAGAGTTTGAATAATTAAAATAAGCTTAAAGGAGGTAACAAAGCACTGAAACTGAAAAGAGGTAACCAGGGCCATGTGGCTACTTAGAGTCTGATATTGGCTTTTTTTTTTTTTTTTTTTTAAAGATTTTATTTATTTGCCAGAGAGAGAGCGAGTGAGTGAGCACAGGCAGGCAGAGTGGCAGCAGAGGCAGAGGGAGAAGCAGGCTCCCTGCCGAGCAAGGAGCCCTATGTGTGACTCTGTCCCAGGATGCTGGGATCATGACTCGAGCCAAAGGCAGCCGCCCAACCAAGTGAACCACCCAGGCGTCCCTCTGCTATTGGCTTTTGAGGGGACTGAACCCAATCAGGAATATAGGGAAGGTTGCTTTCAGGAGGCTTTTAACCAGGAAATTTCTTTCCTTTTTTTTTTTTTTTTTTAAAGATTTTATTTATTGGGCGCCTGGGTGGCTCAGTGGATTAAGCCGCTGCCTTCGGCTCAGGTCATGATCTCAGGGTCCTGGGATCAAGTCCCGCATCGGGCTCTCTGCTCAGCAGGGATCCTGCTTCCTCCTCTCTGCCTGCCTCTCTGCCTACTTGTGATCTCTGTCTGTCAAATAAATAAATAAAATCTTTAAAAAAAAAAAAAGATTTTATTTATTTATTTGTCAGAGAGAGAGAGAGAGAGAGCGGGAGCATGCAAGCGGGAGCGCACAACAAGGCAGAGTGGCAGGCAGGAATGTTTGTCATCCTGCCGTTCATGTTTTGTGCCTGTGACTTGAGCTTACTTCATAGCATTTTCTTCTCTCTTCACTTATTTATTTTTTACTTACTTGACAGAGAGAGAGAGGGTACAAGTAGGCCGAACAGCAGGCAGAGGGAGAAGAAGAAACAGACTTTCCACCGAGCAGAGAGCCTGATGCAGGGCTCAGTTCCAGGACCCCAGGACCATGACCTGAGCCGAAGGCAGATGCTCAACTGACTGAGCCACCCAGGCACCCCAGCATTTTCTTTTTTAGAGACTCACTCACCAAAGCTTCTAAATAGATCAGCAGATGGGGCGTCCGGGTGGCTCCATGGGTTAAAGCCTCTGCCTTCGGCGTGGGCGGTGATCCTGGGGTCCTGGGATTGAGCCCCGAGTCGGGCTCTCTGCTCAGTGGAGAGCCTGCTTCCTCTTCTCTCTCTCTCTGCCTGTCTCTCTGCCTGCTTGTGATTTCTCTCTGTCAAATAAATAAATAAAATCTTAAAAAAAAAAAAAAAGATTAGCAGTCTTGGTCATACTCCTCATGGTCTGAATTCCAGTCTTGTCATTGGTTATTAGGTCTGTAGCTGATGCCCTTTATTACAGTTATTTTATGATTTTTCCAGGAACCAGAGATCTGTATCTGGCAAAGTTCTAACTTAATACAGATTTCACCATTTTTCCTCTTTTTGCTTATTTCTTTCTGATCCCTACTCCTCTATCAGATGGTAAATATTACTTGGGTTTGTATATACTCTACATATTTGGTGATGGGCAATAAATTGAATAATCTGTGCCTTTTGAATGTGATTCTTGGACTTAAATTTTGTTTTCTTATCAGTAAAATGGGATAATAATAGCTACTTCATAATAGTTACCTGACACCTCATTGGGTGGTTATAGAACTAAATGAACACATATTTGATATGATGAATATCAAATAGGGTCATCTCAACTCTTGACTCTCCTAGGAATTCAGTAGATTTACATGCTATGGTCCATGTGTTGAAAGGATGTTAGAAGTACTTTGTTGTTTTAATAAAGAGCTCCCCTTCTCCTCTTGTTTATTTTTTTATTTTTAAGATTATATTTATTTGAGAGAGAGCACTAGCATGGGTTGAGGGAGAAGGGAGAAACAGGCTCCTTGCTGAGCAGGGAACCCACTGCAGGGCTCGATGCCAGGATCCCAGGTTCACGACCTGAGCCAAAGGCAAACACTTAACCAACTGAGCCACCCAGACATCCCTCCCCTTTTCCTTTTTTAAAGTAGGTGCTAGTAGAGTTATGTGGTACTATAAGTAGTACTTTCAGGGAATAATTATAAATTTTATAACTGAGCTTTTAATCATTTCTTCAGTGGAAAGGCTCCATTTTACTATAAATTTTGACTTGCCTTTATAAAAGGGTAAGCCACTTGATTTTTCTTGTCTATGAGGTTGGGATAATACCTCTTACAGTTGTTCAGAAATGAAGAGAAATTACATAATATTTCTTTCCTTTTTTAAAAAAAAGATTGATTGGTCAGGTTGCCTGGGTGGCTCAGTGGGTTGAGCCTCTGCCTTCAGCTCAGGTCATGATCTCAGGGTCCTGGGATCGAGTTCCACATTGGGCTTTCTGCTCGGCGGAGAGACTGCTTCCCCCTTTCTCTCTGCCTTCCTCTCTGCTAACTTATGATCTCTCTGTGTCGAATAAATTTTAAAAAATCTTTAAAAAAACCCAAAAAGATTGGTTGGTTGATTTTAGAGAGTGTGCACAAGTAGTGGGAAGGACGAAGGGAGAGAGACAATCTCTCAAGCAGACTCTCTGCTGAATATGGAGCCTGACATGGATGGGGCTCAGTCTCCCAACCCCAAGATCATGATCTGAGCCGAAACCAAGAGTTGGACACAGTTGACTGAGCCACCCAGAGGCCTTTATAATTTTAATCTCTTAAAATAATCACACTTAAAGAAAATTAGAAAATGGAGAAAACATTGATCTCAGCACATTGACACAACTGTTAGCTTAATTTGGGTGCATTTCCTGCCAGTTTCTGCTTTTTTCATTCATATGGTTGTAATCATGAATACCAGTAGTTTTGTGTTCTGCTTTTGTTTTTAATTTCACTTTTTTAATTCCTTTGTTTCCTTGTGGTTAATGGTATGTGGTAATTTTAAACAGCTTGGCAACAGTCCATAATTAAGTAATTCCTTATTATTGGGCATTATATTCTTTTTTTCATTGTCTCATTTGTTACTAAACTGCCACAGATAAATCTAATGAGTCTATTGTTGTGGATGGCTGTCTTTGACCTCTGGTTTCATCTTTTTTTTAAACTTTTTTTTTTTTTAATTTTTTTTATTATTTTTTGACAGACAGAGATCACAAGTAGGCAGAGAGAGAGGAGGAAGCAGGCTCCCTGCTGAGCAGAGAGCCTGATGCGGGGCTCGATCCCAGGGTCCTGGGATCATGACCTGAGCTGAAGGCAGAGGCTTTAACCCACTGAGCCACCCAGGCGCCCCTGGTTTCATCGTTGATTGGGACCAACCCAGGGTTGCAAATCAATAAAAGTGTTTTTTGGTTGTCATTAGAAAGAAATGCATTGCTCCAGTGAACCAGCTCACTACACAGATAAAGAAGGTAGAAATGTATTGGGGAATAGATAGTATATGAGTCTCTTCTCCAGGTAGAAGAGCTTTTTTCTCAATTTAAACCTAAAAGAGTATTTCTTTCTTTTTCTTTAAAAGATTTTTATTTATTTATTTATTTGACAGAGATCATAAGTAGGCAGAGAGGCAGGCCGGGAGAGAGGAGGAAGCAGGCTCCCCGCTGAGCAGAGAGCCTAATGCGGGGCTCGGTCCCAGGACCCAGGATCATGATCTGAGCTGAAGGCAGAGGCTTTAACCCACTAAGCCACCCAAGTGCCCCTAAAAGAGTATTTCTTAATTGTGAGGTGCACAGGAGGCAGATGGTGGTTTTGATTGTTTCCTTCCTACTAAAGTAGGATGATGAAGAATAAGTAGCTTGAAGGATAAGGGGCTCCTTTATTTATTTTTTTAAGTAATTAGGTTATGTACTTTTCATCACCTTAATTTAGGTATCATAGTTTAATTCCCTTTCAAGTTTGAAGTGGCAGAGCATCATTGATTGGTGACTGCTCTGAGGTCTTAGGGAGAAAAGGTTGAATCTGGTTGCTCATGTTATCTGTATCAGTTTTTATGGCATATCCACCTATAGTAGGTAGTCACTGGTTAGTTCTGCTTTAAATGGTCAAAAGAGAGTTGTTACCATAAAAAGGGCATGTGTTTTTAGTTCATCAAGCAATTACAAAAAAGAATACCCAGGGGCTCCTGTGTGGCTCAGTTGGTTAAGTGTCTACCTTTGACTCAGGTCATGGTCTCAGCATCCTGGCATCAACCCCACATCAAGCCCTGTGCTGGGCTTCATGCTCGGTCGGGAGTCTGCTTCTCCCTATCCCTCTGCCCATTCCCACGCTCATGCACTTCCTCAAATATATAAATAAAATGTTTAAAAATTTTTAAATACAAAGGAATGCCAAAGAATGAAAAGTGCTGGCCCCACTACCTTGAAGAATCTTCTTACAGTGTTTCTTGTAAAAATGTGTGAATAATTAAAACTGCTTTTTAAGACAAAGATAGAGGCATGCCATGGTGGCTCAGTCATTCAGCATCTGCTTTTGAGTCAAGTCATGATCCCAGTTCCTGGGATTGAGCCCCATAGGCCCCTTGCTCAGCAGGGAGCCTGCTTCTCCCTTTGCCTGCTGCTCTCCCTGCTTGTGCTCATACTCTCATTCTCTCTTTCTGACAAATAAATAAAAATATTAAAAGAAAAACATGGAATAAACTATTTTTTTTAGCTGCACAGATTTGTAATTTATGGTAGTTTAAATACTCAATTTTGAGATTGGGTGGACATTAGGGCTGCTCTGCTACATGTCTAGGGGTATTTATTCTGATAAATTGGTAGAGGCAGCAAAATGTTAAGTTCTACAACTAGAGAAGTTTTTGAACTGTGCTCATAGCCACTTAAATTGCAAAGCTCTGCTTTTATTTATTTTTCTATATTACACTTCAGTTTAAAGTTTGGTGTTTTAAAATAACCAATCCTGGGGCGTGTGCTTGGCTCAGTTGGTTAAATGTCTGCCTTCAGCTCAGGTCATGATCTCAGGGTCCTAGGATCAGCCCTACATCGGGCTCTTTGCTCAGTGGGGAGCCTGCTTCTCTCTTTGCCCCTCCCCACTGCTCATGCCCACATGCACAAACATGTACGCGCTCTCTCTCTCTCTCTCAAATAAATACATAGTCTTTTTAAAAACTAAAATAACAGGTCGCCTTGGTGGCTCAATGGGTTAAATTTGGCTCAGGTCACGATCCCAGGGTACTGGGATTGAGCCCAGCATTGGGCTCTCTGCTCAGCCGGGAGCCTGCGCCCCCCGCCCCCCACCCCCATCTCTCTCTGCCGGCCTCTCTGCCTACTTGTGATCTGTCTGTCAAATAAATAAGTAAAATCTAAAAAAAATAATAATAAAAAAATAAAATAAAATAAAATAACCAATCCCCACTAAAAAGAACTAGGCCCTTTGGAGAAATGGGTGATTCCAGTGCTGGATACGGATAAGCTTAAGAGCCTGGAATGTCTTACAAGACCAAAGGATAAGCAAGTGCTCAAAATATGACATCAAAAGGATATAGGGGGCGCCTGGGTGGCTCAGTGGGCTAAAGCCTCTGCCTTCAGCTCAGGTCATGATCTCAGGGTCTTGGGATCGAACC
The DNA here is from genome assembly GCF_030435805.1 of Mustela lutreola. Taxonomy (NCBI): domain Eukaryota; kingdom Metazoa; phylum Chordata; class Mammalia; order Carnivora; family Mustelidae; genus Mustela; species Mustela lutreola. The sequence goes on along the minus strand of NC_081304.1, from coordinate 45,919,389 downwards.
CTGCATCAAGCTCTCTCCTTAGCAGGGAGCCTGCTTTCCCTTCTCTCTCTCTCCCTGCCTGACTCTCTGCCTACTTGTGATCTTTGTCTATCAAATAAATAAATAATCTTTAAAAAAAAAAAAGGATATGGGCGCCTGGGTGGCTCAGTGGGTTGAGCCGCTGCCTTCGGCTCAGGTCATGATCTCAGGGTCCTGGGATCGAGTCCCGCATCGGGCTCTCTGCTCAGCAGGGAGCCTGCTTCCTCCTCTCTCTGCCTGCCTCTCTGCTTACTTGTAATTTCTCTCTGTCAAATAAATAAATAAAATCTTTAAAAAAAAATAAAAAAAAAAAAAAATAAAAAAAAAAAAAAAAAAAAAAATAAAAAAAAAAAGGATATAGGAGCCAGCTCCAGCCAAATCTGGGACAATATGATTTCATAATAAATAATGGCAATAATGGGTTTTAAGCCTTTAAATAAAATAAGCAAAGAGGAGAGAGGAAAAGTTCTTTGTTACAATAGAATGCTAACTAATACATGTAGAAAAACTAATAAAGTTAGAAAAATCACCATTTTGCCATCATTATTATAATAACTGATTACTAAAAGATTAATAGTGCAAAATTTGAGAAGGACCAGGATGTTAATAGTTTCAGAGTATCTCCCCACAGATGACTTATTATCACAAAGAAATAGGGTAACTTTACAGTAGAGAAGTCTGGAGGATCCCACCTCAAGCAAGTGATCATTTTCTGATCCACAGCACCCAGAAGGACACTGTAGTGCTCTCTTCTTTATGCCCAGCGTGTATAGCTTCAACGTAACTCTGAGGAAGCTTAAAGACAAACGAACTTGGAGGAGTTTTGTAAAATATTTCTTCAGAAATATAAAGGTCATGGAAGTTAAAAAAAAAAAAAAAAAGGCTTAGTGAGGAACTGTTCCAGATTGAAGGAGACTAAAGAGATTTGACACATAAATGAAATGCAGGATCTTAGATTGGATCTTGCATCAGGGGAGAAAATTGCCATGAAGGACATTATTGGAGTAATTGGTGAAATTTGAAAATGGACTGTATTCTCGATAATAAATGGTACTCTGTGAGTGTTAAATGTTCTGTGATTTCATAATTGTTTCATAATTGTTCTGTGATTTTGAAGGAGAATGTCGTTTTTAAAATGTACATGCCAAAATACTTAGGGTGAAAGGGACATGCATGAGGTCTGTAGCTAAGTCTCACATGGTTTTAAAAAAACACAGTGGGGCACCTGGGTCGCTCACTTGAGCATCTGCCTTCGGCTCAGGTCATGATCCCAGAGCCCTGGGATCGAGAGCCCCATATTGGGCACTCTGCTCCGCAGGGAGTCTGCTTCTCCCTCTCCCCGCACCCCCACCACCTGCTGCTCTCCTGATTGTGCTCTCTCTATCAAATAAATCTTAAAAAAAAAAAAAAAAAACAACTAGAGCAAACAAATGGAGGAAACTGTTGATTGAAGAATCAGGGTGAAGACTATACTGGAATCATTTGTACTAATCTTGTAACTCTTCTGTACACTTGAAATTATTTCAAAATAATTTTTCTTGAAAGCTGCTGTCTCAGAGGAATTAATAAATGCTGTAATGAGTAGAGTGCTACTTTCATCATTAAAATAGTATAATGGGTTCAGAGTCTCCCGGGTAACTAGATCTTCCTTTTGTTCATTTTTTTCCTACTTGCATTTTGATTAGTTGTCACAAGATGTCTGTTGAGAGTTGCTTGGACCTAATGGGTAGGCATTTTTTGGAAGTGAAGTCAACTCAATTTTAATACACCCTGTTACTTCTGCTTTTCCTGTAAGAAATATAAATGCTGCAGAAAAGTTACTAATGAGATTAAATCTTAAAAGACTCACAATGCAGTATTCAGCTTACAACAAGGGTTAAAAGAAACGTGAACTTTCCCAAGTTATTATTAACTACCAAGGACATATTTAACTGTTAGAAAACTTACTTTTATAAATACTTTCTTTCATTTCCTGAGGAAATGTATACTACCTTTCTTTTGTCTCTGTTTTGGGCTATTTCTTGGTTTCTGGTGATTCTGATCTAGTCTGTTCAGGAATGCTGATTTTATTTATTTTATCTTTTTTTATTTTTTAAGATTTATTTATTTATTTATTTATTTGCCAGAGAGAGAGAGAGAGCGCGCACAGGCAGGCAGAGTGGCAGCAGAGGCAGAGGGAGAAGCAGGCTCCCCGCCGAGCAAGGAGCCCGATGTGGGACTTGTTCCCAGGACACTGGGATCATGACCTGAGCCAAAGGCAGCTGCTTAACCAACTGAGCCACCCAGGCGTCCCAGGAATGCTGATTTTAAAGGAGAGGTGTTAACGTATTTTATACTGTTACTGTGTGAACACTAATTGCTCTTAATTTCTTCTTTCTTCCTTGTTCCTAATATGCCAAAGGCTTTGAATTCCTGGTTAATGATTTCCCTGTTAATATACTCTGGTCTTAAAGGGAGCGTATTGTTTTTGTACCAGGCATTTTAAAACTACCAAATGAAATTGATTATGCTCAAAGTAAAATTACCCAGGGTTGTTTAAAGTAGTTTAGATAAAACAGTTATTTGTGACTAAACAAAAATGGGGGAGTCACCTGCTTGAATCCACAAACAAAGAAAACAAAATATTGGTTAGTGCAAACTATTTCTGTAGCAATATACTAGTATTTCTCATACTTGTATAAACAATGAGATTTTTATTTATGTTACTTAATGTATTAAGTTGGAACCATATGAAACTGCCAGTGTATTTACAGTACAAAGCCAGACACAAAAATATTCTGTTTGAGTGCATTTATATAAGTCTGGAACAGGCAAAACTATTAAGATAGAATGACCAGTGGTCACTAGAGGCTGGGGTAGGGGGAGGAAAGAATGCTGCAGGGCACTGGGAAAATTTATAGGGTGTTGTAAATGTTTTCTATCTTGATTGTGGAAGTGGTAATGTACACATTTGTCAAAACTCATTGAATTATATATTTAAAATTAGAGAATTTTACTATATATGCTATATCTTGATAAAACTGGTATAAATACAAAAATTCATGTTTCTTATATCTTTGCTGTCATTCATTTATACATATATATTTATAAGCATACATAATCAAATACATTGTTGGTATTGTTATCTTTAACAAACAATTACCTATTAATTAAGAATTTTTAAAGTTTTGAAAAATAATGAAAAAAAAAGTGTTTTGGGAGTTCTGGGTGGCCCAGCCAGTTTAGTGTCTGCCTTAGCTCAGGTCATGATCCTGAGATTCTGGGATCAAGCCCCACTCAGCAGAGAGTCTGCTTCTACCCCTGCCCCTCTCCCTCATGCTCATGTGTGCTCGCTCTCTTGCTCTCTCAAGTAAATAAATAACTTAAGTAAATAGATTTTTAAAATATTTTTTTGAAAAAATAAAGTTTATATTTTATTTTTTTTTATGTTCACTTATTTCTTCTCCCTTGTTCTTCATTTTTTAAAATTAACATATAATGTATTATTTGTTTTAGGGATACAGATCTGTGATTCATCAGTCTTACACATTTCACAGCACTCACCATAGCACATACCCTCCCTACTGTCACCCAGCCACCCCATCCCTCTGCCCCCCACTCCATTCCAACGATCTTCAGTTTGTTTCCTGAGATTGAGAGTCTCTTACGGTTTGTCTCCCTCTATGGGTTCGTTTTGTTTTGTTTTTTCCTCCCTTCCCCTACGATCCTTTGTCTTGTTTCTTAAATTTCCTCATATCAGTGAGATCATATAATTATCTTTCTCTGATTGACTTTTTTCTTTCTTTCTTTTTTTTTTTTTAAGATTTTATTTATTTATTTATTTGACAGAGAGAGATCACAAACAGATGGAGAGGCAGGCAGAGAGGGAAATAGAGGGAAGCAGGGTCCCTGCTGAGCAGAGAGCCCGATGCGGGACTCGATCCCAGGACCCTGAGATCATGACCTGAGCCGAAGGCAGCGGCTTAATCCACTGAGCCACCCAGGCGCCCCTGATTGACTTATTTCACTTAACATAATACCCTCTAGTTCCGTCCATGTTGTTGGAAATGGCAAGATTTCGTTTTTCTTTTCTTTCTTTTCTTTTTTCTTTCTTTTTTTGGTAAACGTCTAAGTTTCTGACCCGATACCACTTTCCTTCTTGAAAGGTCTTGTAAATATCAAGAGAAGTTCTCTAGAGAAGGAACTGGCAGCAAATTACTTCAATTTCTGTTTGAGGAAGTCTTATTTTGCCTTTGCTTTTGAAGGTCAGTTTTGCAGGGTATAGAATTCTAGGTTGGTTGGATTTTTTTCCTCTTAACATATTAAACATTTCACTGCACTCTATTCTTTTTTTTTTTTTTTAAGATTATTTATTTATTTATTATTTGACAAGCAGAGATTACTAGTAGGCAGAGAGGCAGGCAGAGAGAGAGGAGGAAGCAGGCTCTCTGCTGAGCAGAGAGCCCGATGCAGGGCTCAATCTCAGGACCCTGGGATCATGACCGGAGCTGAAGACAGAGGCTTTAACCCACTGAGCCACCCAGGCTCCCCACTGCACTCTATTCTTGCTTGCATTTTTTTTTTTTTTTTAAGATTTTATTTATTTGTCAGAGAGAATGAACAAGCAGGGGGAGCAGCAGGCAGCGGAAGAAGCAGACTCCCCACTGAACAAGGAGCCGATGTGGGACTTGATCTCGGGAGCCTGGGATCATGATATGAGCCAAAGGCAGATGCTTAACTGATTGAGCCACCCTGGAGCCCCATGGTTTCTTAAGAGAAATTTGATATAATTCTTTCCTTTGTTCCTCTATAAATAATGTAGCTTTCCCCCTCTGGCTCCTTCAGGATTGTTTATGTTTGATTTTTCCATATTTTGAAAATCATGTGCCTTAGGTATAATTTTTTTTTGGCATTTTGCCTTCTCAGTGATCTCTTAGTTTCCTGAATTTGTGATTTGGTATCTGACATTAATTTGAGGGAAATTCTCAGTCATTATTGTTTCAAATATTTTTTCTGTGCCTTTCTTTTCCTTTTGGTATTCCAATCACACATATTTTACACATTTTGTAGTTGTCCCACAGTTCCTGGATATTCTGTTACGGTTTTTTTTGTTGCTGTTTTTTATTTTCCTATGCCTTTTTTCTTTGCATTTCACTTTTGGCAGTTTCTATTGAGATAATCCTCAGTCTCAGAGATTCTTTGTTCAGCTGTGTCCAGTCTCCTGAATGAGCCCGTCAAAGGCAGTATTTCTTTCTGTTACAGTGTTTTTGACCTCTAGCATTTCTTTTTGGTTCTTTTTAGAATTTCCATCTCTCTGCTTAAATTGCCCATCTGTTTTTGCATGCTTTCTGTTTTATCCATTAGAGCCCTTTAGCATGTTTAAAAAAAAAAAAGATTTTATTTATTTGTCCGAGAGGGAGCTCACACACAAGCAGGGCGATGTGACAGGCAGAGGGAGAAGCAGGTTCCCTGCTGAGCAACGAGCCTGATGTAGGACTTGAATCCAGGACCCTGGGACTAAGGCAGACACTTAACCAACTGAACAACTCCTGTGTCCCAGGCCTAAGCATCTTAATCATAATTGTTTTAAATTCCTAGTCTGATTACTCCAGAATTCTTGCCATATATGGTTCTGATGCTAGCTCTGTGTCTTCAGAGTGTTTTTTGCCTTTGAGTATGTTTTGTAATTTTTTTCTTAATAGAAGGACATAATATACTGGGTAAAAGAACTGCTATAAATATAAATAGGCCTTTGTAATCTGGTGGTGATGTGTGGGGAGAGGGAAACATGTCCTCTGAGTAGGTCTTGGTCTTTTAGTGAGCCTGTGCCTCTGGATTGTGAACTCCACACATACCTCCTTCCCCCTCCTTTGTTGGGACAGGATTGCTAGAGTGGGCTCGAGTTGAATGATGCCATTCTTCTAGGTCAGTTAGGTTCTCATAATACCCCAAGAGGCTAGGATCTGGTTAAGTAGTTTCTGTTGAGGTCAGGCCTTGTTAAGAACAGGATGCTCTAACCTATTTCAGAATTACCCCTTTTTCCCTTTCCGTGCTGGAAGCACAGAGATTTCTTTTCTCCCATATTCATTGTGAGAACCTGGTCAAGCTCCTGAAGGTACTAGTCACAGAAGTGTGGGGTCCTAATGATGGGGTCTTCCTCGGGTTTTTATTCTTCCGACTTGTCAGTGCTGAATCTCCAGCAATTTGTCAGTTAGAATTCGGGTTTCCCTAGCTTAGCAGTGATTCCCAGGGTGGTTTTGCTTTTAGATTTCTGCTCTAGGGAGTTGTGGTTCTTTGTATTCACTTGTTGGTCTCTCTAATTTTAGAGGCAGTTCTTTCCCCTTTGAGTTGCTTCTGTGAATGATCTAGGAAGAGTTACTAGCTTTTCAGATGGCTAGGCTTTTTACTTAAACAGTATAGTGACTTCCAACTTCTTATATGTTGGACTAGAAACTAGAAGTCTCCCTATATATCTCTTTCTATGTGTTTATTAAGGAGTTCCTTATATATGCTGGATACAAGCCCTTTATCAGATGTGTTTTGCAAGTATTTCTTCCCAGTGTGGTTTGCCTTTTTATTTTTATAACAGTGTCTTTTGAAAGTAAGCTTTGGGTACCTTGGTTTAAAATCAGCTGTTCGGGATGCATGGGTGGCTCAGTTGGTTAAGCGGCTGCTCAGGTCATGATCCCAGCATTCTGGGATCGAGTCCCACAACGGGCTCCTTGCTCAGCAGGGAGCCTGCTTCTCTCTCTGCCTCTGCCTGCATTTCTGCCTGCCTGTTCTCTCTCTCTCTCTCTCTCTCTCTCTCTGACAAATAAATAAATAAATAATCTTAATTTAAAAAATAAAATTAAAAAAAAATCAGCTGATCATATAAGTGAGTATTTCTGGACTACATTCCATTCTCTTGATCTGTGTCTATATTTATGTCATTACCATACTGTCTTGATATCAGAGCTTTATAGTAAATCTTGAATTCAGTAGTGTAGGTCCTCTGATTTTGTTGTTCTTTTTCAAAAAGTTATTTTGGCCTGGGTGGCTCATTTGATTAAGCAGCTTTCTTTGGCTCAGGTCATGATCTTAGGGTACTGGGATCAAGCCCTGCATCAGGCTCCCTGATCAGCAAAATCTGCTTCTCCCTCACCCTCTGTCTGCTGCTCTGCCTACTTCTGCTCGCTTGCTTGCTCTCTCTCTCTCTCTCTATCAAATAAAGAAATAAAATCAAAAGAAAAAAAAAAAGAAAAAATTGTTTTGGCTATTTGAAATCTTTTATTTTTGTATAACTTTTAGAATTGGTTTCTATGAAAAAGCCTACTGGGATTTTGGTTGGGACTTTATTGATTTTATAGATCAAATTGGAAAGAACTGATTGCTTAACAACATTAAATCTTACATCCCAACATGGTGTAGCTCTTCATTTATTTGGATCTTAGAATTCTTTCAGCAGTGTTTGATGGTTTTATTGCACATATTATGTTAATTTTATTCCTAAGTAGTTCATATATTTTGAAGCTATTGTAAATTGAATTTTTAAATTTTAATTTCTAGTTTACAGAAATACAGTTGATTTTATATTGAGCTTTTATTCTGTAACCTTTCTGAATTTATTTATTCTAGTAGCTTTTCCCTAGATTTCAAAGAATTTTCTACATAGATGATCATGTCTTCTGTTTAAAGAGACTGTTTTCTTTCTTGTCAGTCCACATGCATTTTGTCACTTCATTGTATCAACTAGAATCTCTAGTATAATTTTGAATAGAAGTGGAGGGTGGACATCATTCCTGGTGTCATCATACTTTTAAACATTTTATGTAAGATTTAAATGTTTAAGGAAACTATGATTCTCTTGTTACTTTTTTTAGTTGATTATTATTATATCCCTTTTCTGAAATACCACTTAATGTGTGTTGCTTTATAGTGTCCCACAGGTCACATGGGCTGTGGTTCCCCCCCCGCCAATCATCTTTTCCTGCAGTGTGCTTTATTTTATATAGTTTCTTTTTTTTTTTTTTTTTTAATTTTATTTTTATTTATTTGACAGACAGAGATCACAAGTAGGCAGAGAGGCAGGCAGAGAGAGGAAGGGAAGCAGGCTCCCTGCTGAGCAGAGAGCCTGATGTAGGACTCGATCCCAAGACCCTGAGATCATGGCCTGAGCCAAAGGCAGTGGCTTAACCCACTGAGCCACCCAGGTGCCCCCTATTTTGTATAGTTTCTGTTGCTTTTTTTTTTTTTTTTTTTTTTTTAATAGTTTCAGGTCTTTTCTTTTGCAGAGTCTAATATGTTGTTAATCCTATCCAGTGAATTTTTCATTTTAGGTACCATAACTTTCATGTCTAGAAGTTCCATTTGGTTGGTTTTTATATCTTCCCTCATGCTCCTCACCATGTCTGTGTTTTGTTATGGAACATATTTCTAAGAGTTGTTTTAATGTCCATCATCTGCTCATTTCATCCATCTCTTATTTCTTGATCTGTTTCTAATGATTGATTTTTTTTTATTCTGGTTGCAGGTCATTATCCTGCCTCTTTTACAAACATCTGGGCATTTTTTATTGGATGCTAGACATTGCAAATCTTATATTTTGGGGTATTGTATTTCATTGTGTTCCTTTTAAAGAATGTCAGATTTTGATGCTTACTTAAGTTACTGGTGATCTTTGATCCTTTTGAGTTTTACTTTTAAGCTTCGTTAGGGTAAATATAGAATAGCCTCTAGACTCATTCTAGGACTCCACTAGATAGATGCCCCTTTTATTAACAAGCGCTTTCTGCTCTGGCCAGTAGAATTGCAGAGTAGTCTGGTTATGTCTGGACTCCAGTTGTTCAGCTTACTATTTTCTGGGAAGTTTTTTTTTTTTAAGATATATTTATTTATTTTAGAGATGGAGCAGGGAGAGGGAGAGAGAATCCTTAGGCAGACTCCCTATTGAGTGTGGAGTCCATATCAGGGCTTGGTTCCAGGACCCTGACAAGAGCAGAAATCTAGAGTTGGACACTTAACCGACTAAGACAATCAGGCGCTCCTCTGAGAATTCTTTCCCTCGTCTGAAGTTCCACTTCACAGGTGCAAATCCTTATTCTGCAGAATATTCCAAGGAGGGGCAGTGGGTGGCTCCATAGGTTAAGCGTCTGTCTTCCGCTCAGGTCATGATCCCAGGGTTCTGGGATTGAGCCCGGCATCCAGGTCCCTGCTCCTCAGGAGGCCTGCTTCTCACTCTATCCCACTGCTTGTGTTCCCTCTCTTGCTATGTCTCTCTCTGTCGAATAAATAAAATCTTAAAAAAAGAAAAATTCCAGGAAATTTTTCTGCAGGTGCCCAGAATTCTCTCTCTGTGCAAGTCCTGAGAGCTTGTTTGGAGGTTCTAGCAGGGGAGCGCAGCTACTCGTATACCCTTGACCGAAGAACGGTCCTCTCCTCTATCGGGGAAGGTCGTCCTCTTCGACCGGGCGCGCAGCTTCGGGAGGGACGCACATGGAGCGGTGAGGGAGGAAGGGGACACCCGCCTAGCCAGCCAGATCAGCCGAATCAACCCTGGCGATCAATGGGGTGACAGATGTCGCAGCCAGATCGCCCTCACATCCTCTCTGTGCAAGTCCTTCCTCTCTTATGTTTTGCCCTTCAAATCCTTTCTGCCTGGGCCTTTGAAATCCAGTCTGTCGCTCACCAGTTCAAGATTATTTGGCTCTGTTTGAGATTCCTTTCGGGGCATTGCCCCTTAGAAATTTCCTTCAGGCAGTATGCTCTGACAGTTATGGGACTCACCTGGTTTCTCTCCCAGAGGTTACAGGTCTTCCCTGCAATTGTCCAGTGTGTGTAAAACAATTGCTATATATATTTGGTAAGTTTCCTAGTTAATTATGATAGAAAACATAGTAGTTAATCTTTCACAGACTAAATTCTATGTTTGTTTTTTAAAGATTTTTTATTTATTTGACAGAGACATAGTGAGAGAGGGAACATAAGCAGGGGGAGCGGGAGAAGGAGAAGGAGGCCTCCCCCCGAACAAGGAGCCAGATGCCAGGCTTGATCCCAGGATACTGGGATCATGATCCGAGCTGAAGGCAGCTACTCAATGCCTGAGCCACCCAGGCAGCCCTAAATTCTATATCTTTTTGACTAGACACTCCCTTTAACTAGTTCACTTCCATCTTTTACCTTTTAACTAGTTCATTCCCATCTTCTCCCCATTCCCACTTCTAGATTTATGTTTACTAATAAAAGAAATTGATTTCATATTCCTTTGAAATAATATATATCCTTAAATCCTTTGCAAGTGAGGTCATCTCAAAAGTATTAGGTCCATGTCAGATTTTATAATTTTGTTTTTTAAAGATTTTATTTATTTATTTGACAGAGATCACAAGTAGGCAGAGAGGCAGGCAGAGGGAGAGGAGGAAGCAGGCTCCCTGCTGAGCAGAAAGCCCGACGTGGGGCTTGATCCCAGGACCCTGGGATCATGACCCAAGCCGAAAGCAGAGGCCCCAACCCACTGAGCCACTCAGGTGCCCCTGGATTTTATAATTTTTATTAAGATGGTATAGGGGATTGTTTATACTTCTTTTAGTTGAGGTATAATTTGACATACAACATTGTAGTACTTTTAGGTATACATGTTTTTACTGCTATTTATTAAATAATTTCTGTCCTAGAGCTAAAAGGCCTTTATTCTGACTGTCACAGCGGAGAGCTCTCTCTTTTTCACTCTCTTTCCAAACATGTACAGTCCTGAATCCTTGGAGAGGCTTAGTGGGTTTTTGTTTTTTTAAGTTGCTTTGGGTTTGTTTTCCCTTTTTTAATTTTTACTTTTTTACGATTTTTATTTATGTGAGAGAGAACACAAGCAGCGGGGAGGACAGAGGGAGAAGCAAACTCCCCACTGAACAGGGAGCCCTCCTAATACATGGGACTTGATCCCAGGATCCCAGGATCATGACATGACCTGAGCTAAAGGCAAATGCTTAACTGACTGAGCCACCCAGGTGCCTTTGTTTTCCTTTGCTAGGTTTGCTCTTTGTCTAAATATAATTTTTGTTATTGTTACTTATAACTTAACTCAAAATTTTTTGCTCTTCTCATTTTGTTAGTGTAAAAAATGCTTAATTAAAAAATGTAACCACATAAACGATGTTTTACTTCTCTGATTTTTTTCTTCCTAGGTGGTATAGCTGTATGCTGGGGAAGAAATGCAGCCTGGCTCCTCTGAAGGAAGAACTTCGAATACAAGGGGTCAGTCTTTGTCGTTATTATTCCGGGTTATATCTACTTTTGATGGTAATTACAGTATGGGAATTTCCTTTATACCTTAAAACCCTAAATGTGTTTTTTGGTTTTCTTATTTTTTACTTTTGTAAAAGAGGTTTTTTATAAATTATTTTTAAAAGGTCTACTTGACAATCATAACAGAGAAAAGATGGGGGAAAACAGAATGAGTACAATATCAGAGATGTATTAGAAATCAAAAAACCTGGTTCTACCTCCCACTCTTCTACATCTGACTCTTTTATGATTGCAGAAACTGAAGGTTACATAAGTTAAAGGGGCTTGTTCTAGGTTACATACCTAGTAACTAGAATTAGAATGATAATCATTCAAGTGTGCTGCTCTTTATGGTGCAGTCCACGTGAATTCAGCCCCTTGCTTCTCTTTTGAAAAGCAGGTGGCAAATTAATATTGCCCCCTGACACCTCTCCCAGTTTATATTGTTGGGGCACAGGTAAGCTTGAGCCAGGTGACTTCAGAAAAGGGGATCAAATGTGTGGTCAGTGATAGAAACCAAATTTCTGATTTCTGGTTTCTTTCAGACATTTTCCCTGTCACACTTTTTCTTTGTTAAAATTCTAACAGCCACAAAGTAGTTTTATTTTCACCCTAAAATTTGATAGACAAAAGATCGACTACACAGCTTTATCTAGCTAAGCTTTGGTGGCTCTTTTTCCAAACAGAAAAGAAAAGGGGAAAAAAAAAACACTTGAACCATTTACCAGTGGTTCTTTGAAGAGCTATGTTATTTTGGATGTTTTAAATATTTGGACCTTCAAACCAGAACTCTAAATTCTAATATTTTGGGAGAGGATAAAAACCCACATCTTTGTTGAAAGATAATTTATTAATTTATTAATTGATTATTAGACAGCTATGCATAACTGTTTTGGGATAGTAGTGTTATGTTAACTGATAAAAAGGAAAACAAAGAAATAATTAGCATGAGGCAGCAATGCAGAACATTGGTAGGATTACTTCAGTTTAATGAGATGCCATGTTTGTTGGTTTCAGGTTCCTAAAGTCACCTACACCGAATTCTGTCAAGGTCGGACAATGAGATGGGCTTTAGCTTGGAGTTTTTATGATGATGTTACAGTACCAGTAAGTAGAGATTTTGCTTTAGCTTCTCGGAATGGCAGCACACGGTGGGCTATAGTAGGTCAGAAATGAACTAAATCTGTACTGCCTCGGTTTCCCTGAAGTCTTCGGAATGGGAAGTGGTTGTGAAACAAGACACAGTCCTAGAAGGCTGACTGTGGTGACCATGGAGCCTTTCTTTGGGTTTGTACAACACAGTGATTCTTTCTCAGCAGACATAAGTGAATTAGAAAACATGTCTTTAAGGAATTAAAAATTCTGGTAATATAACCTATAGAAACACCTTGTGGGTATAATTATTCTGTTGGATATTCCTTAAGAATTAAAATTGAAATCTGTTTATTTTCCTTTACTATTGATGCTTTCGTAGAGTAGCTATCTTTGGGGTTATTGGTGAATACAGAAATTGCTATTTGGGGTTGTAGGCTTTTGATGCGTAACACTTAGGGATCATTCTAGTAAAAGGTTCTGTGTTAGCTTTAAAATTACCACTAGAATATTGGTGAGTTTTGAAGCTTGGTGGTAGGTCACTTTTCTAGTCTCTCTGTTTTGCATATGCTTAAGCTTGAACATTATTGGGAATAGAATGTTTTTGTTTTTATTTATTTATTTATTTGACTGAGAGAGAGAGAGATATCAAGATCACAAGTAGGCAGAGAGGCAGGCGGGGTGTGGGGGGAAGCAGGCTCCCTGTTGAGCAGAGAGCCCAATGTGGGGCTCGATCCCAGGATCCTGAGATCATGACCTGAGCTGAAGGCAGAGGCTTAACCCACTGAGCCACCCAGGTGTTCCGGTGCCCTGAATATTTTTGTTTTTAAAGATTTTATTTATTTTGAGAGGGAGAAAGAGAGGGAGCACAAATAGGAGGGGAGGGGCAGACAGAGAGGGAGAAGCAGACTCCCTGCTGAGCAGGGAGCTCGATGTGGGGCTCTATCCCAGGGTTCTGGACTCATGACAGGAGCCAAAGGCAGAGACGCTTAACTACTCAGCCACCCAGGCGTCCCTGGAATAGATTGTTGTAAACAAATAATTTGTTCCACAAACTTCTCTTTTTTTTTTTTTTTTTTAAAGATTTTATTTATTTATTTGACAGACAGAGATCACAAGCAGGCAGAGAGGCAGGCAGAGAGAGAGAGAGAGAGGAGGGAGCAGGCTCCCTGCTGAGCAGAGAGCCCGATGCGGGACTCGATCCCAGGACCCTGAGATCATGACCTGAGCCGAAGGCAGCGGCTTAACCCACTGAGCCACCCAGGCGCCCCACAAACTTCTCTTTGTCCTCTGTGTTATCATATGTAAAGGAAAAATACTTCTGAACTGGTTAGACTGAATAATTTTACTGGCCTGTACTAAGAGGTGGTAATAGAATAGCATCTGTTTGTTCCCATAGTTCATTCACAGAATGATGGACCTTGTTGCCTGGAGCCTCCCATCTTAAGTTTATGCAAAGATTGCTCAGTACTCTCCTTCTTCCCATAGTATTTATGGAGACCTGGTGCCTGGTACCTGGTCCCTCAGGTTTCTGATCCCCTGTCTGTACAGTATGCTTGTTCTGGGTGCTCAACTCCCAAAGGCTTCGATGCACTTGGTCTTTCAAGGCATCCTAAATGTTGCAGTGTCTGTGAGCCTCTAACCCTTCCTTCACTGCAGAGGAATAGGGACATGTGCAGAACTACAAGGAGACAATTTGCAGGTATTTCTGAATACGTGGGCTCACATTTAAAACAGCCTGTCCTTTCGGGATTCTGCTATTAAGTGTGCTGCTGGTTGAAATAAGTCTCCCAGGGGCACCTGGGTAGCTCAGGTCATAATCCCAGAGTCCTGGGATCAAGCTCTGCATCACATTCCTTGCTCATCAGGGAGTCTGCTTCTCCCTCTGCCTGCCGCTGCTCCAGCTTGTGCTCGCTCACTTGCTTATAATGGGCTCTGGCACTTTTCCATGTCATCTCAGGGTCCAGAGTCACCTTTGCCCTCTTGGATTAGTAGCTGTTTCAGATCAAAATATCAAAAGGCACTATGTTTCTGTGTTAGCAGAATCAGTTTATTTTGAAAATGAACCTTCTCCCTCCTTGTCTTTTAGGTCATCCTTGAGCCCTATTCGTAGTTTCAGCCATCAAAGAATGCCTCTTGCAAAGGTTTCTGCCATGTCAGAGTACTGCCTCCCCACTGCTGCCATCAACCCAAAACTGTTAATAATATGTTCCCAAGTGTTCCATTGGGTGCACTCAAACTGCTACAGGGAAAATGGCAATTTCTGATTTGCAGTAACCCAGCAACAGTTTCTTAGCACTGGTTCCCTTGATCAGCAGCTGCTTTCCCAGGTGTAGTCCCAGGGCGCTCCTGAGGTTTTCAGTGGGCTGTCCTCTTGGTTCTCCTTCCTTTCACCTGGACCACTCCCCACCTCTTGCTTTTTTAAATGCTCACCTGACTTCCCCCCAGCCCTTGCTCCCTTTAGGGATGGAGAGATAAGAGGATGCTGCTTTCAGTGGGAGGAAGCCAAGGACTAGAGCTAGTAAAGTAGAAATATTGACCTACTTCCCCACCCCACCCCCACTCCTGCCTTTTTAGGGTAAATGTGCAAGTTTCTATGGCAACTTCTGTTTTCACTTATCTCAAGCCCACTGATTCTGTTCTGTTAGTGCTGAATGCTAAAAAAAATTCTGATTCAGGTGCCTACAGTAAGTCCATTGCTCATGTCTCGATTTATTTTAGCAACAAAAAGATGAGTCCTAGTGTTGGTAGAATTTTTGTACAATCAATCCTGACTGATGATGAGTATAAGGAAGTGTATTGTGAGGACTGCTCTTTACAAATTTAACATGCCACTGAGAATGCCTCTTTGTCCCTGCTTCTCTGATTGCTCAACGTGTTATTTTACCTTTGCTTTGCTTTCAGAAGTTTAACACTTGTCAAACTAAGAGGGAAAAATAGTGTGGCCCCAGTAAGTTGTGCACTCTTGGTATGAGCATTGCCCTGGAACTCTGGTTTTAAAAAAATTATCCCCCTGTGTTCAAGACATTTCTTTTAAGCCTGGAGACTTTCCTGTCTAGGGAGTAAAATTAGAGGGCTTTTGGAAATCAGATGGAGGGAAGGGGTCATATTAATCAGGTAACCTTGTTAGTGTCAGAGCTAGGGTCTCCTGGCAATATTTTTCTTACTACTGCATAGGTATTCACACTGGTTCTAGAAAGATTAGGGATTCTGTATCGGGTGCCACAGGGGGTTGGCAGCTGGGGGCAGATGTCAGGTTGGTAATTCAGGCCTTTCCCTCCTTTTAATCAGAGCTGATCTGCTTGCATTGATATTATGTATTGAAAGGATTCTGTTGTTAAATGGTTTGAAAACCAGTATCATACCAGGCTATACCATAGGCTGTAAAACAGAAACAATGTATCTTTTTTTTAAAAAAAGATTTTATTTATTTATTTGACTGAGAGAAAGAGATCACAAGTAATCAGAGAGGCAGGCAGAGAGAGAAGGGGGAAGCAGGCTCCCCGCTGAGCAGAGCGCCCCATGCCGCTGAGCAGAGCGCCCCATGCGGGGCTCAATCCCAGAACTCTGAGATCATGACCTGAGCCAAAGTCAGAGGCTTAACCCAACTGAGTACACCCTAGGTGCAGTGTATCTTATTAAGGATGATCTTCATTGTGATAATACCAAAGAAAGAAGACACCATTTTCTGTCCTTAACAATGACAAGTTTTATGGGTGGGAAACACACACAAGCATTGCTCCGAAATTACATCTTAGCAAATGCTGAAATGAATGGTTGGGAGTTAGGGAGTTCCCAAAACAAAAGCAGTTCTGGCTGGCCTAGTTAGAGCTGACTTCATGGAGGAGTTGTCAATATCTGACGGGTGCTCAGTAAGTTTTCTTCGAATGCCAAAGGAAATGGTGTAGGATTTGTACTAAGGTGCAGCATTGTGAACAGGACATTAATAGAGCTAATAGAATTGAAGCCCGGTGGGTAGTCTTTGTTATTTGAATGCATCACACAGGTTAATGTCGGGTTTTTTTTTTTTTAAGATTTTTATTTATTTATTGAGAGAGAGCATGAGCGAGGAGAAATCAAAGGGAGAAGCAGACTCCCCATGGAGCTGGGAGCCTGATGCGGGACTCGATCCCAGGACTCCGGGATCATGACCCGAGCCGAAGGCAGTCGTCCAACCAACTGAGCCACCCAGGCGTCCCAATGTCGTCTTTATTTAAACCTGACAACAATCAAGTAAAAGTAGATGGTATTATCCCCACTTTCTAGAAGAGGAAACAGGGGGCTCTAAGAAGTCAGGCTGGTCCTGCTCCATTGTGTCATTATAATTTATTCTTCTGTTCTATGTGTCCTTTATTTTATTTATTTATTTTTTAAGATTTTATTTATTTATTTGACAGAGAGAAATCACAAGTAGATGGAGAGGCAGGCAGAGAGAGAGAGGGAAGCAGGCTCTCCGCCGAGCAGAGAGCCCGACGCGGGACTCGATCCCAGGACTCTGAGATCATGACCTGAGCTGAAGGCAGCGGCTCAAACCCACTGAGCCACCCAGGCGCCCTCTATGTGTCTTTTAACATAGGAACTATATATGTACAGTTCAGACCACCATGACTGGCTGGCTCATCAGAAGAGCATGCAACTCTTGGTCAAGGGGTCATGAGTTTGAGCCCCTCAGTGGGTGTGGTGATTACTTTGAAAGGAGAGAGAAAGTATTTATTCATTTATGTATCTATCTATCTAGCTGGGGGTAGGGGAGAAGGGTACAGGAACAGAGGGAGAGAGAGAATCTTTTTTTTTTTTTTTAAGATTTTATTTATTTGACAGATCACAAGTAGGCAGAGAGGCAGGTGGGGTGGTGGGGGGAAGTAGGCTACCTGCTGAGCCGAGAGCCAGATTCAGGGCTTGATCCCAGGACCCTGGGATCATGACCTAAGCCAAAGGCAGAGGCTTTAATTCACTGAGCCACCCAGGTGCCCCTGCGAGAGAGAATCTTAAGCAGGCTCCACACCCAGTGCAGAGCCTGACCCAGGACCTGATCCCACAACTCTGAGGATCACAATCAAGAGTCAGTTGCTTAACCAACCGAGCCACTTAGGTGGCCCCCCCCCAAAAAATCTTAGAAACAATAAATAAACCATCCCTTCTTAGATAACATTCTACATAGACTTTTCTCCCCCTTGCTTTTTTTTTTTTAATTGACATATAATGTATTATTTGTTTCAGGGGTACAGGTCTGTGATTCATCAGTCATAACAATTCACAGTACTCACCACAGCACATAGCCTCCCCAGTGTCTATCATCCAGTTACCCCTTCCTTCCCACCCGCCACCCCTCCAGCAACCCTCAGGTTTTTTTCTGGAGATGAAGAGTCTCTTATGGATTGGTTCCCTCCCTGGTCCCATCTTATTTCACTTCCTCCCCCCATGACCCCCCGCCCTATCTCAGATTCCTCATATCGGAGAGATCATATGATAATTGTCTTTCTCTCTCTCTTTTTTTTTTTTTTTTTTTTTTTAAAGATTTTACTCATTTATTTGACAGAGAGAAATCACAAGTAGATGGAGAGGCAGGCAGAGAGAGAGAGAGAGGGAAGCAGGGTCCCCGCTGAGCAGAGAGCCCGATGCAGGACTCGATCCCAGGACCCTGAGATCATGACCTGAGCCAAAGGCAGCGGCTCAACCCACTGAGCCACCCAGGTGCCCCGATAATTGTCTTTCTCCAACTGACTTATTTCACTTAGCATAATACCCTCTAGTTCCATCCATGTCATTGCAAATGGCAAGATTTGGAGTTTGTTTGTTTGTTTGTTTGTTTTAAAGATTTTATTTATTTATTTGACAGAGGGAGATCACAAGTAGGCAGAGAGGCAGGCAGAGAGAGAGAGGAGGAAGCAGGCTCCCCACTGAGCAGAGAGCCCGATGCGGGACTCGATCCCAGGACCCTGAGATCATGACCTGAGCCGAAGGCAGCGGCTTAACCCACTGAGCCACCCAGGTGCCCTGTTTGTTTGTTTTTTAAGATTTTATTTATTTATTTGACAGAGAGAAATCACAAGTAGACTGAGAGGCAGGCAGAGAGAGAGAGAGAGAGGGAAGCAGGCTCCCTGCTGAGCAGAGAGGGACTCTCTGAGTCGATACGGGACTCGACCCCAGGACCCTGAGATCATGACCTGAGCCGAAGGCAGCGGCTTAATCCACTGAGCCAGCCAGGCGCCCAACATTTTGGGTTTTTTGATGGCTGCATAGTATTCAATTTTATTTGTGTATATAATTTATTTATATGATTTATATTTTAATATATTAATATTATATAATAAAATATACTATAATATATATTATATATACATATACACATACATATATATATATATAACTCAAGAGGCACAAGCTCTTTGGGGTGCTTAGCTGGCTCAGTAGAGCATGTGACTCTTGATCTTGAGTTCGAGCCCCACACTGGGTTTAGAGATTACTTAAAATCATTTTTTAAAAAGTTCCAGCACGCCTGAGTGGCTCTGTCGGTTAAGTAATCTGCCTTCGGCTCAGGTCACGATCCCCAGGTCCTGGAATCAAGTCCTGCATCAGGCTCCTTGCTCAGAGGGGAGCCTGCTTCTCCCTCTGCCTCCCTTTGCTTATGTGCTTGATCACTCTGTGACAAATAAATAAAATCTTTTTAAAAAATGATTTTTAAAAAAGTCATGGAGTGCCTCGATGGCTCAGTTAGCCTTGGGCTCAGGTTTTGATCCCAGTGTCCTGGGATCAAGCACCAGTCAGACTCCCTGCTGGGCGTGGAGCCTGCTTCTCCCTCAACCTCTGCACCTTCCCCTGCTCTCTCTTTCAATAAATAAAATTTTCAAAAAATAGTAACAAAAAGGAGTCACATGCTCTATTAACTCAGCCAGCCAGCCAGGTGCTCCGATTTCAGGACATTTTAAAAAGGAACCTGTCAGATTAAGATAGTAATAGATAAATCTACTGAACTGTTTGTTAATAAGGAAGTTACACCCTTAGACAACAGAATATTCAATCCACTTCATGGCAGCAAAGCTGATAACCCATTCAAATAAGGCATAGTTTGTAAGGTAGTCTGGCTGGCACACTCCCCGTCTATATTCTAGTCAGGTGTAACTGTTGGCCCTTGGCTCTCTTTCTCCAGATTGTTAGAGCCTGTTCAGAATCACAGCTCCCAGGCATTGCGGCTTGTTTCCAGGGGTGGGGGAATCAGCCATTCAGAGTACAGCAGAATGGCAGGACTCCATTCCTGTGGCCAAGAGCAAGAGCACTCCTTTCCCCTCAAGACCATCCTGGAGGTTGGTGTGTCAAAACAAGGAGGCTGTGGCCACATGCTCTGCAGATTCTAGTGAATGACACCCTTCCTTTCCTGCAGAGCCTAGGGAGAACTTAATGATTTTGTGTATCTTGTGGCTTCTTTGGGAGGTTTTGCCCTAGCTCTAGTTAACAACAGAAGCATAATAGGCATTACATGGATCTGTGGCAAGTTGTACCTCATTTGGAAGTCTCTTGATTGATTGCACCACTGAGATCTAGAAATTAAAGAGCAGGATTTAAGAGATTTATAGACAGCCCTGCTAGGTAAAGCCTATTTTAAAATTTAAGAACTGTTTTTGTTCACTTATGGTTTCAATCTACTGTATTTTTAACGATGCAGCAAAATAACACTTGAGGCCCATCTCCGTGTAATTCAAAAGTTAGAAAGCCAGTATCCCCTATGGGCTTTAGAGTTCCTCACCAAACTTCTTTGACATTGTCCTTTCAGCTGCGGAATACAGAATATCTTCTAATTCAAAATCAGTTCTAACTTCACCTTACAGTTCTGCACGTAAACTAGACTACTCCTTGTAAATAAGTGATTTTTGTTTTACACTTTAAAATGTTGAATTATTGGGGTGCCTGGGTGGCTTAGTCATTAAGCATCTGCCTTCTGCTCAGGTCATGATCCCAGGGTCCTGGGATTGAATCCCACATCAGGCTCTTTGTTCAATAGAAAGCCTGTTCCTCCCTGTCCCTGTATTCCCTTTCTTGCTGTCTCTCTTTCTCTCTCTCTCTCTCTCTCTCTATCAAATAAATAAAATACTTAAAAGAAAAAAATGTTTAATTTTTTTATCTTATCTTGCCTGCTTAAAGTACCTTATGATATAAGTTTGAGTATAGTATAGTATAGCACTCTTTGGTTAAAATATTTGTGGTTCTGGGCACCTGGGTGGCTCAGTCAGTTAAGCGTCTGCCTTTGCTTGGGTCTTGCTCCCAGAGTCCCAGTATCAAGTTCCACATTGTGGGGGGGGGGGGGGGGTTGTCCCTGCTCAACAGGGAGTCTGCTTCTCCCTCTGCCCTTCACCCTGCTCATGGTCTCTCTCTCTCTTTCAAATAAGTAAATAAAATATTTTTTGAAAAATAATTGTGGTTTGAGATTATAAGCATATTTGCAAAGTTCATCTCAATTGGAAGAAAACAGCTTCTGTACTAGTGTTCTGTACTAGTGGCAGGTTATAAAATTACCTGCTACTAGAGACCTGTGGGGTTGAATTTAACTATTAATTTCTCAAGGCCTGCTCCTGTATTTTACTCTGGCCCTGCCTACTAAGAAATTTCAGTACAAACACAAGGGGTAAAGGAATGTTTGCTGTAAGCCAAGCTTATGTTAAACTTCAGTCATTTAAAAACTTTGAGAATTTGGGGGGCCTCATGGGTGGCTCAGTCAGTTAAGCATTTGACTTTTGATTTCGGCTCAAGTCATGATCTCAGGGGTCATGGGATCAAACCCCATATTGGGGCGTCACACTCAGCAGGGAGTCTGCTTCTCCCTCCTCTTGATTTTGGCTCATGATCATGGGATGGAGCCTGACTGACTCTGTGCTCAGCAGGGAGTCTGCTTGAGATTCTCTCCCTGTGTTCGCATGCATTTGATCTCCATCTCCCTCTCAAATATATATATGTAAATCTTTAAAGCAGTTCACTAGAAGTATTTGAAGTACCAGATTTATTTTTTGGCCATTATATATGAAAAAGTGGGGCCACAGTGCCAGGTAAAGGACCTGTTTTTGAGATACAGAAGTTTTCATTTTCACCCTGGGGTCATAGGGTAATAAGTTGTCTATTTTGTTATTTCTGACTCCCTCAGAAGTTGGAAAGTGGATCCCTAATAGCGCTCTTATTAAGTTCATTGAGGATGCATTTCTCTCCTGTAAGTTCTAGAAATGATGAGTCCTTTTTTTCTTTTGGAGAAAGACTGTTGGAGGCCACAGAGATTGAGGAACAGCAGCATCTTCACTTTGTTCATTGGAATTTAAACACAATGATTATCATCTCTGTCAGAAGAGATATGAGGTGCTATTTTTTCAGCCTTATTTCTTGGTGACCTTTGGTGTGCCAAGTGGGCTGTCCGGTATGATCCTGGTACAGTGATCTTTCCCTAGTAACATCTTTGGATATTGGGAAGTGGGGTGGGGAATCTGGTTCTCATTCCCCAGCCCCCTCCTACACACCACTAACTTACTTCCTCCCCAGCTTAATAATCACATCTTAAGCTTCTTAGTGAAAAGTGTTAGACTCTAAGTAGACTGTAGAAATTATCTTATGCTAGGTGATTGAGTAATAACAGTACTTCTGTGTTAATATCAATATGAATTTGTCTCATCTTGTCTGAAACATTATTTGAATAAGTTCAGACTCAGAGCTTGTAGTCCATAATTTATTTTTCAAGAGCAGGTTCTTAGTCATATATAAACCCTTTGTTTTTTGTTTTTTATTTTTTCTTTCTTTCCTTCTTTTTCTCCTTTAAAGATTCTATTTATTTCTTTGATAGAGAAGAGCTTGCATGAAAGCACACAAGTAGAGGAGAGGGGCAAAGTCAAAGGGAGAGGAAGAAGCAAACTCACTGCTGAGCAACAATGAGGGGCTGGATCCCAGGAAGCTGGGATCATGACCTAAGCCAAAGGCAGACGCTTAACCAACTGAGCCACTCAGGCACCCTGCCTTTTCTTCTAAGCTTGTTTTCTAGTGTTCTTTAATTTCCTTTTTTAATTTTAATTTTTTTATTTATTTTTAAGATTTTATTTATTTATTTGATAGAAAGAATGAAAGGATAAGCAGGGGGAGTAGCAGGCAGAGAGAGAAGAAGCAAGCTACCTGCTAAGCAAGGAGCCTGATCTCAGGACCCTGGGATCATGACCTGAGCCAAAGGCAGGCACTTAACCAACCAAGCCACCCAGGTGTCCCTGTTTTTATTTTTTTAGTTGATAGCTGGTATAAAGGGAAAATATAGATTATTTCATAGAAATATGATCTAAAAGTTTTCTAGCATAGAAAAGAACTGGCTGTTTTGTTGTGTATTTATATGATGTGGAGTTGCTGGTTAAGTCTGTACAAGGCCTCCCCCAGTAAGTGGATGTGACTCTGTGTGCCTACGCATTTGTTCGCTTAGTGTTTCTAGGTGGATTTGCAGTGACATCACCACTGTCGGGCTGCTTTTTGCAGGAAATGGTCTTCGTAGCTGACTAAGGTGTTCCCTCTTTATGAGCCTTCTCCTTATAATCCTTACCTGCTCATTTTGACCCTAACCATTAGAATTATCTTGATTTTTTAAAGTTTTAACCTACTGAGCCACCCAGGTGCCCCGATTTTTTAAAGTTTTGATAAATTTTGCCAACAGGTACAGGTCTGTCTCTTAAAGTGTTCATGATATATCTGTTCTTAGCTAAGAGTCACTAAAAATATCAGTGAACTTTTACTTTAGAGAAATTAGTTTTAAATACAGCAATGTCATTTAGTTTTTTAAATGGAACTTGAGTCCCTCTAGTGGGTAGAGTATAGTTCACTTCCTAAGCTTGAAATTGAAAGATGACAGTCTTTTCTTTTCTTTTCTTTTCTTTTTTTTTAATTTGACAGAGATCCTAAGTAGGCAGGAAGGCAGGCAGAGAGAGAGGAGAAAACAGGCTCCCCGCCAAGCAGAGAGCCCGATGCGGGGCTCGATCCCAGGATCCTGGGATCATGACCTGAGCCGAAGGCAGAGGCTTTAACCCACTGAGCCACCCAGGTGCCCATGAAAGATGACAGTCTTGAATTATGTGGAACTAGTTTTAAAATCCACTCTTCTTTTCACTACTGGTATCTCCTCTTCGAGCAGAGAGGCAGTGCTCAGCTAGCTATTGGTTTGGTCCTAACCTTAACCAAGGTGCAGCAGGCCTCCTGCTCTGCCCATTTGATCCTAGTGGCCCTGGACTTTCCTCACATATGATCTCACAGGCTGTGGCTAACCAGCTGCTTTCCTTCAGGCCTCAACAAGTATCAACTTAGATTACACCATGCAGTTCTTTTTCTTTCTTTTCTTTTTTTTAAAAGATTATTATGAGAGAGAGCTTGAGCAGGAGGAGGGGCAGAGGGAGAAGTAGACTCCCCACTGAGCAGGGATTCTGACTTGGGGCTCTATCCCAGGACCCCTGGGTTAGGATCCAAGCAGAAGGCAGATGCTCAATGGCCTGAGCCACCCTGGTGCCTCTAAACCATGTAGTTTTTTAGAGAAGAGAACTCAGTGCCCCCAGGGCCTTTGAAATAAATAATTGTACAGGCATGTGTTAGGCACAACATGTAGATTAAGGACATTTAGTAATTGGGGGGTATTATATACGGATAGCCCATGGCAAAGAACCCGGGTTTGGGGTTTGGGATTTGGGTTTGGGGTTCGGTTCTAACTTTCCAAATTACTAGCTATGTGACCTTGAGCTGGTTATATATCTTTGTATCTTAGTTTTCCTTTCTATAAAATGAAGAGGTGATCAATCTATTTGGCATAGTTGTTTTAGTATTAAAATTAAACATGCAAAGCCCTTTCTTTGTGTTTTTAGTGCTCTGTGGGTTTTTTTTTTTTTTTTTAAAGATTTTATTTATTTATTTGACAGAGAGAGATCACAAGTAGGCAGAGAGGCAGGCAGAGAGAGAGAGGAGGAAGCAGGCTCCCTGCTGAGCAGAGAGCCCGATGCGGGACTTGATCCCAGAACCCTGAGATCATGACCTGAGCCGAAGGCAGCGGCTTAACCCACTGAGCCACCCAGGCGCCCGTGCTCTGTTTTGTAGTAGAAGTCATGGAAATGTTCCTAGTCGAGTTTATTATAATGCATAGGATTTGATTATTTGGATAACTTTCCCTTCTTCCCCCATCCCTTCTTTTTCTTTTAGTCACCACCCAGTAAGCGAAGAAAATTAGAGAAGTCAAGGAAACCCATTACGTTCATAGTGTTGGAGTCTGTGATGAAAGAGTTGTCCCTCAAAGCATCATCTCTGGGGTCAGAGGCAGTGGAAGGCATAGTAGTGGTGACAGCATGGATTGAAAAAATCCTCACCGACCTGAAGGTACCTGGTTAAGCACATTGAAGAATCTTACAACAATCTCTTTTTTCTTTTCTCCTCTTTTTTGTTTTTTTTAAAGGAGTTAAGACAAAAGTGATTTCCTCTAAAATTATGTTCTTCCTCCAAATAGGTCCAGCATAAACGAGTTCCCTGTGGAAAGGAAGAAGTTAGCCTTTTCCTAACAGCAATAGAAAACTCCTGGATTCATTTAAGGAGAAAGAAAAGAGAACGAGTGAGACAATTGAGAGAAGTTCCCCGAGCTCCTGAGGATGTCATCCAAGCCTTGGAGGAGAAAAAGTCCACCACCCCCAAAGAGTCGGGTAGTGGCCAAGATTTGGCCCAGGGCCCCCAGGAGAGTGTCCCATGCGAGCCCGCCACACAGGAAGGCGAGTCTGCCACTGTTGAGGGCCATTGCTCAAACCAGGATTCACTTCCCCAAGAAGAAAACCCAGAACACATGGAGGATGAAAGGAGTGAGGAGAAGGGAGGGATGGAGGTTTTGGAGAGTTGTAAAGGCTCTAGCAATGGAGCCCAGGACCGAGAGGCTTCTGAGCAGTTCAGCAGTCCAGTGTCTGAAAAAGGGAGCCATCTCCAAGGAGTGGCTGGACATTACCTATTCAAGTGTTTGATAAATGTGAAGAAGGAAGTGGATGATGCTTTAGTTGAAATGCATTGGGTTGAGGGCCAGAACAGGGATTTGATGAACCAGCTTTGTACTTATATCCGTAACCAGATTTTCAGACTTGTTGCTAGTTAACTGCTTGCACAATTGGGTATGTTTCTATAAAGTAGCCTGCTTCAGGGTGTTAAGAGGCATTCATTCCACCATAGGCCCACTGATAACATTATGTGCAATTAACTTCAAAAAAAAAATAAATTCATCTATTTTAAAACACTCCCACCCCCCCCCCACCTTTAAAGTTATTAGGCATTAGTATCATGTTCATGAGGAAAAATTGTTACCAGTATCAACAAAAAGCGATCAGTAAAATCAGGAGGTATTTAAACTTGACTTAAATTGACCACCTTAGCTTTAGGCTGAGGCTGAAAGGACTGTTTTTGGAGTCTGGTCTGGGTCCGAACTACAGAGCGTCTTGCTGTGTCAACCCTAGTTACTTCATGAGGGGGGGTGGCTTTCTCTTTCTCTGAATGGAGGCAGTACACCGGACAGATAGGCCCTGTGCCCTCTTCTAGAGTCACCCGCAAGACCCCTGGGTACATAGTTGAGTACCCCTGCATCAGTCATAAGAAAGGACCTGGCTTAATGGTAGGTGGTGAACAGTCAGGGAGAGAAAGCTTAGTAATGCTAGGAAGAAGGGCTGACCTGGAGGCACCTGGAAACGTCATTTCCTGGCTTAACGTCTGTTTTGAGGTAAAACAGAGTTAGGTGAGCAAAACTCCCGCTGTTGTGACTGAGACACAATGAAGTGAAGCCATACCCCGCCCTACCTCCAAACTATTTGAAAGTACTGTTCTGTAGCGGGTTTACTGATGTGTGATTTTTTTTCTTTTGATATTTGAAGTGGAACTTTGTTTTATTTTTAATATAAAAGTATTCAGATTTGAAATCTGTCTGTCCTGTTTGAATCCTGGGATTGAGGGGTGTATTTTCATAGCTTGAACGGATAAATGATTGAGGGTAGAAATAAGAAATGGAGCGAGATAGTTATGAGCAGTAGGTTGCTTAAGGTCTCATCTATTGTCAGAGAAGTTATAGCTGATCAGTTGTTGCTTTTTGTGAGTTCCCTTGTAATCTCTTTGGTGCTTACCTGTTGGTACTAGAGAATTCTGAGGCCAGGGTGACCATGTTCTTAAAACATGTTTTTCATTGGAATGTCTCAGGACTCAGCAGGAATGCTTCTGGAAAGGGGGTCTCTTTTTTTGTTCTCTTGGTGTCTCAGTTACCCTCTGCCATGCTTAACTTTCATACCTTGATTGTGATTTTTTTTTTTTTAAGATTTTATTTATTTATTTGACAGAAATCACAAGTAGGCAGAGAGGCAGGCAGAGAGAGAGAGAGGACGAAGCAGGCTCCCCGCTGAGCAGATAGCCCGATGCTGGACTCGATCCCAGGACCCTGAGATCATGACCTGAGCCGAAGGCAGCGGCTTAACCCACTGAACCACCCAGGCGCCCCCCCTTGAGTGTGATTTT
Source organism: Mustela lutreola (assembly GCF_030435805.1). Lineage (NCBI taxonomy): Eukaryota > Metazoa > Chordata > Mammalia > Carnivora > Mustelidae > Mustela > Mustela lutreola. The sequence continues at coordinate 45,892,530 of NC_081304.1, read as the reverse complement.
ATACCAGTGGTCTAAGGCTCTGTCTAGACTGAAGTACAGTGCCAGAGCCCCTTCCTGTCCACAGAGTAGATGGGGGCTGAGTAGTTAACCCATGCTTTTGAAAGGTGGCTGTTCGTTCTGGCAGAAAACTAATGAACTTGGCCTGTCTTGGCAGCACCTAGACCTGGCCCTCAGCAGAGATAAAAGAACTAAAAATAGGACTGTATTATACTTCCCTCTGTCAGCAAAGACAGAGCTGCCCAATAGAACATATTAACTAGCGTTCTTCACTAGAAGTCCAAGGACCGCAAAAGAATCCATATACCTCCTGCATTATTTCTGAGAGCTCTGTGAACACCCCTAGCCCCAGCCCTTCAGAAGAATCGCTGACAGGATGAGAAAACCAATACCCAGGGTCACACAGAGTAGTACGTTCTCATTAAAGATGTGGAAAATGAGAGTAGAAAACAGCAACCAGGTCACTCCTCGTCACAGTCTCATGACCATTATTGGTATTTCAGGATTTCCTTCTGGTGTCTCTTTCCATTGATAATGTGGGTGTGCAAGGATGTGCATTTGTGTACACGTGTGTATTTGATTTTATATTACACTTCATTTAATGTCTTATATTTTTCTCTGTTAAAACAGTATCATATTTATAGACACTCTCTGCCTGTTCAAAATGCATCTCAGACAGAGTAGTAATATTTGTTTAATGCTTGTACTGAAGGCTGCCTGGGAAGTGCTTTGTGTGACTGGAGGCACAGAAGATGGGTCTTGCATTCCTGTGTGTTTCAGTGGCCCAGGTTTAAGGCTCCTTGTCCTGGAGGAAGCTTTATGGGTGGTAAGCCCACGTTCACTGGGCAAAAACCTGGTGACAAGGGATGCTTCCAACTAGAGCTGTGAGTGCCTCTTTGCACTGGGATGTCTTCATGTTCTTCTCTAAGAAGAATAGTTTTTTCTATCTAACAGGAGAGCATAGAACACATTTTTAAAAGACATCCAGAAATTATTTTAATTATACATATATTGCATAACTGTGTGATGTGTGGTGGCATATACCTCTGGTATAAGGGAAAAGGGATTTTTTTTTCTTTTTTTAAAATATTTTGTTTATTTGCCACAGAGAGAGCACAAGCAGGAGGAACAGCAGAGAGAGAGGGGGAAGCAGACTCCCTGCTAAGCAGGGAGACTGATGAGGGGCTCGATCTCAGAACCCTGAGATCACGACCTGAGCCAAAAGCAGCCACCCAGGCGCCCTGGAATTCTTTTTTCTTTAAAGAAATAGGTTATTGACCAATGTATTATAAGGTTGAGTGATGCTTTTCCTAAGTTCCTAGAGGTCAGGTTCATGTTAATGGATTTTATGGACTTAAATCTTTGTGGTATTATCTTAGTTCTATTCTGGTCCTGGCATTGGCTTCTGATCTCTTGGTAACTAAAGTAGAAACAGAAGCTGAACTTGTTTTCCAAGGCAGACCAAAGCTGCTTTTGTTCTTTGGAATCTGCTTTGCTTCTGACAATTTGGTTCCTTCACCTCACATCCATGCCCTGCTGTTGACACACCAGAGCACACTGCTGCATGTCCTAGAAGGGTTGGTGTTGCTGTGGTGGAATTTCAGCTGATCTGAAGGGCTCATGTTGGTCTCTTAAAATTTTCGTATATATTTTTTGAAATAATGAAACCTCTCTTCTATTGATGGAAATGATGTGAGCACACCAATGTCTAAGCTCCAACAGGTAATAAAACTAACTGCGAGATGTGAAAAGGATGCAAAAGCCTGTGGAAAATCAAAGGCCTCTTTAAAAGAAGGGAGTAGTAGTAGCAGCCCTTCATCTTACCTAAACCAAAGCATTTTCCTCTCTAGCCACACGGGGGCATCTTTGGCACTCCAATCAAGCACCTTAACTTCACTGCAGGAATGGATAAAATGTGTCCTTGGTATTTTCTTGAAATGTCCATTTGCTACCCAGATAATATTTTTTATGCAAACAAGTACATTTTCACATAAAGTCAAATTTGCAAAATGAAAGTAGAAAGACTGGAAAACCTACCACCCCAAGGTCTTTATCTGGGCATAGTATTTCAGTCCTTTTCTGTTTCTTGATGGTCTTAGTTGACAGTATTTTCTTTTATTTCCATATGTCCTGCTACTCTAGAAGATTTCCAGGTTGGGTCAGTCTTGGATTAACTTTTACATAGTTAATAGGGAGAAGGGGCTGTTTGGTTATCTTAAACAGTAGTTTTCCAGAAGTCGTGGGTTCCAGGAAGAGTTAATAGAGAGAATTCTAAGAAACCGTTTTCGCTGTTCTTCTGTCTTTAAATTCTTGTTTTGGTTTATCTGAGTGGTTGACTGGCATATATGTTGTTTACTTCAGAAGTTGGCACAGTTGGCTCTGTGTTGTGTACATGATGTAGGTGAGCTAGGCCTTGTTTCCCACAAGGGATGTTTCTCTGTAGAACATTAATATTACTAACTCCAGGGTCTATGTGGGTTCAGGGAAAATTTCCATCTACCCTTATTATGGCACAGAGTGGACGTGATGAGGGGCCACCCAGCAGATCTATCTGCACATTAGGAGGGAGAATGTCCGGTTTGGAAAACTAAGGAGGCCCTTGGAGAAGGAAGGTCTCAAAGGTGCAGCAGATTTGCAGCCAACAAAGAGGTGCCCCTAGAAAAGGGTGCCCAGGAGATTGGGTTTGCTGAATGGGCACTAACCCCAGTAAAATGCAGAAGAGGTTTACCCCTGAGACTGAATTGGCTTTTGCCTCCTGCAGCAGAGCATGGATTGTCTTGAGCCTCCCTGAATGCTGCCCAGGACTGGGTGTTGGTGCCGGTGCCAGCACAGTACTTGAAAGCCCTCTGGGGTCCCACCCCGCAGGCAGCAGGGCCTCCTCACACACGTACCCAAGAGCTCCTGCTCTGCTCTGTGAAGACATTGAGATCCTCTGCTGTGACTCACCCAAATGACTAAAACAGAGGTTATTTTTTTAATTACTGGTTGGAACAGCTAATGCTCCCTTTTAGAGCAGCTAATGCTGCCTTCTGGAGGTTGTGCTTTTACTGCAGGGGACTGTGTTGTGACTGAGTGAGGGCCTTGCACCTCTGAACGCCCTCGGAGGTGTGGCCTATCTGCCTCTCAGTCCATGCAAACACATTAGGGATTTTAGGCTCTCGCTGGAGAATTGGAGGGTCACGGGTGCTTGTGGTGAGTCAAGAAACTGAGATAAGAAGGCATGGACCAGAAACTGCTGCTGTACTTGGCAGAATTGGCTTGTATGTGATGTTCCCAGGAGGGCAGAGGATATTTGATCCCAGATGCTTCTCCAGCCCCCTAGGAGAATGAAAAGCAGAAAAGAGACTTTGCATCATCAGACCTGGCTTTGTGTTCCGGTTCTACTCGTGGGGTAAGTTGGTTTCACTAAGCCTTGGTTGGCTTCCTCGTGCAAAAGATGAGGGATTCTTGCTTCGCAGAGTTGTAGCAGCAGTTAAATGAGAGAAGTGCTAAGACGCCTGGAGGAGTGCATGAGCAGAGTGGTTTTCTCAACTTCTCATCTTCTTTGAGTTTTTCATTTGTGGTCAGAACACCTACTCCTGTCAGAAAGCCAGTAACTCAAGTGTGGAACTGCGGATGTAGGGTCCCACTTCTTGGCCAAGAACAAAACCCATACTTCCATGTACTGGAGTGACGAACAGGGAACCAAGTTGATTGCCTCCTGGAGCAGAGCGTGGGGTACAAGGTGATTGCCCATCTTCTATATAAATTGTATCATTTAGTAATCCAGCACAGTAGTGGGGTGTCCCTCTGTGTGAGAGCTTTAGAAAATGGAAGCTCAGCTTAAGTGACTTGCTCTAAGGTTATCCACAGAGCTAAGTCAGAAATGGGGTTTGAACTCGGGTTCAGAAATTTGAGACAGGGGCCTTGTACCAAATCTCAAGATTTGTAGCAATTGCTACACTTAAATGGAAATGGACTTTCAGGCTCATTTGACCTACCTCTAGGGAGGGAGACTTCTATTATATGGCATACAGAAGAGAGAAAAAGTGTCTCAAACAGCTTCACTTCATTTAGCACTTTAAGGTAGTATTTTCAAGCCTGTGATCAATGAGCAAGATTTGATAAATGAAATTGCTTATAATTAGTTCTTAATTTGTGCTACCAAATCTTCATAGAATTTTGTATTTGGCAGCAGTGCAGATAATTAAGTAGTTAGTGAAACCACATAATAAAATGTCTAGTGCAAGCACATGTTGGATCAGAATCAATGTAAAATACTAATAATTAGGTAATGACTCTTTGATAATACATAATTGTGTAATAATGGGAGAAGGGTTTGACTTTTTAAATATTTTAATAGACAGCTCAAAATATTTCACTTACAAATTGATGAGCTTAGAAAGTGTCACAATTGTCAGAAAAACAGCAAGTCATCTTCCCCAGGTAGGGTGAATGAACTCCTGTAAGTCAAGAGAAAAGAAGAGGCTGCCTGCCATCTGGTGGACCCGTTCAGAGAGTGTGGCCCAAGATTCTAGAAACTAGAGCCAGGAAATTCCCAGCTAGGGGACTTGGCTGGCTTCAGCAGCCAGTCAGCCCCCAGGGAAATGGCAGCTTGTGCTACTGCTGTCCAAAAGGAGAAGGCTCTGCAGAGAACACTGTTGGAGCCAGACGGCTCCTGGGACAGCGGAGGAGGCATGGGCCCACTCCCGTAGATTCTGTGATTCAAGAGATTGGATGTCTCTTGCTAGGAAAGGGGTTTCCCAGTTAGCCCTAGTATAGGATCCTTAACTCAGGTGTGTTTGTCCCAGGTTTCCTGCCTTTTGTTGGCACATGTGGGGCTTTCTGAACAAAACTCTAGCCTGTATTTCTCTGAAGTCTAGATGAGCACTAATAAAGACTTGATTCATTCACAGAGGGAAGTATTTCCTCATGCTCTGTATAGCAGGAGCCAGGCAAGAAGGGATGGAGCTCATGTTCTGACTAAAAGGGAGTAGCTTTTATTCAATTCCCATTGGTTGTTGCCATGCAAAAATAGTGTTTCTGGGGTCTTCTGAATTTTTGCAAGAAGCAGAAATCCAGATTTATGAGAAATTTACTTAATTATAAATCCCAACATCTAATTCAGTAGTCTGTAAAAACCTGGTAGACCATCAGTTTTGTGACCTCTTCACCACCAGGTGGTAGAACTGTCTAAATATTTGCTACCTTCGTTTCCCTAAAATTCCCATTTACCTCTTCTACTCGAGTTGGCTTGCTCTGTGCTTGCCTTCCTGACTTTTTTTTTTTTTTTTTTTTTGACAGGCAGAGATCACAAGTAGGCAGAGAGGCAGGCAGAGAGAGAGGAGGAAGCAGGTTCCCCGCTGAGCAGAGAGCCTGATGTGGGACTCGATCCCAGGACCCTGAGATCATGACCTGAGCCGAAGGCAGAGGATTCAACCACTGAGCCACCCAGGCGCCCGCCTGCCTGACTTTTTTATAGAGTCCTTCTCACCTCTTAGGAGAGAATCCCAAAGATTCCATCCAGGGTCCTTGTTTGCTTTTTGCTCCTCACACTTCTGGCTAACCACATCCATTCCCATGACATCAGCTACTGTTTACCCACAGATTCATTGTTCCCAAATAATGGACCTTTCCTGAACATTCAACATCCTAATACCTAACCACCTATTGGACATCTGCCCCAGGACCATGGCAATGTCAAACTCAACTTACTGTCTAAACCTACTTCTCTCCCATATTCTTAATCACCATCCATCAAACGGTCCAGATTAGGAATCTCTGTTCCTCTCTCTGCTTTACCACCAGGGACTAAAATCTGTCACGTTAGAAATAATCTCCCCAGTTCAGCCCAGCATTTCCATCCAAACTGCCACTTCCTTAGTGCTCTTCCTCATCTCTCACCTGGACTGGAAGGGTCACCTGAACCATTTCTGGGGGACTTCACAGCTGAGTAGCAGAAAGAGATTTAGATACCTTTGGTGGCAGGGAGGGAGATGAAGAAACCCATGTTGGGGGGTGAAGCAGGAGCACTTTCAGAAGAAGGACTCAGGTGGGAAGTAGATTCATAGCAACTTGTCACATTGGTCGGTTTTAAGAGATATAAGGCCCTTCCTGAGAAAAGCACAGAACTTTTTTTCCCCTTTAACTTGTTTCATAGTTACAAAGGTAATGCTTTCTCATTATAAGAATTTAGAAAATAATGAATAAAAATGTATAATTCCATTATGCAAATGGAGTTACTTTATATTTTGTTAGTATTTTTATATGCATATATATTTTAAATAGCAAGTATGGGATCATATTGTATATGACTTTTTATAATCTTTTTCATGTAGCAATATATTGTGATAACCTTCTCATTATAAAACTAATCTCTGTGTCAGAAAACCTGTAAAAAAAAAAAAAAGTTTGCCAGTAATCACACGGCCCAGAGACAACCACCACTAATATTTTGGTTTACTAATAACCTGTTTTCTTTACATGCGGTATTGTGTTACTTCAGTAAACCAGTTGTTCCTTGCTGGAAATTCTAGTTTTCTGGTTTTTACTATTATAAGTAATGCTTTAGTGAGTATCTTTTTTTTTTTTTAAGATTTTATTTATTTATTTGACAGAGAGAGATCACAAGCAGGCAGAGAGGCAGGCAGAGAGAGAGGAAGAAGCAGGCTCCCTGCGGGGCAGAGAGCCCCATGCGGGACTCGATCCCAGGACCCTGAGATCATGACCTGAGCCGAAGGCAGCAGCTTAACCCACACTGAGCCACCCAGGTACCCCTTAGTATCTTTATATAAAAATCTTTTTATGTGTGTGTGAGGCGCCTGGCTGACTCAGTAGAGCATGTGACTCTTGATCTCCAGGTCGTGAGTTGAAGCCCCATGTTAGGGATAGAGTTTACTTAAAAAGAAAATCGTACTGTGTTTTCTTACTGCTTTACATCCTAAACTTATACAAGAATTACTGAAGCAGAGGAACATTCTTAAAGGTTCTTTGTGTATATTTGCCAGTTTGGTCACTAAAAAGGTTATGCTAGTTTACATTTCCATTAAGTGCCTGTTTGTTTGTTTTTTAAGATTTTATTTATTTATTTGACAGAGACCACAAGTAGGCAGAGAGAGAGGAGGGGAAGCAGGCTCCCTGCTGAGCAGAGAGCTGGATGAGAGGCTTGATTCCCAGACCCTGTGATCATGACCTGAGTGGAAGGCAGAGGCTTTAACCCATTGAGCCACCCAGGCGCCACCTAGATGCCCCTAAGTGCCAGTTTTTACCACACCTTTGTTAGCACTACAAGGCTAATTTTTGGTGTCTTTTTCTTTTTCTTTTTTTCTTAAAGGTTTTTGTTTGTTTATTTATTTATTTTAGAGAGCACGTAGAAGTGAGGGGAGGGGCAAAGGGAGAGGGAGAGAGAATCTCAAGCAAGCCTATGCTAAGTGCTGAGTCTGATACAGAGCTTGATCTGCGCACAACCATGATGAGATCATAGCCTGAGCATAAATCAAGAGTCAGATTTTCAACCCAGGCGCCCCAAGGCTGATTTTTTTAAAAATCCTCTTTTGAGGTGCCTGGCTGGCTGGTAGAGCATGCGACCCTTGATCTCAGCTTTGTAGGTTCAAGCTCTACATTGGGTGTAGAGGTTATTTAGAAATAAAATCTTTGGGCGCCTGGGTGGCTCAGTGGGTTAAGCCACTGCCTTCGGCTCAGGTCATGATTCCAGGGTCCTGGGATGGAGTCCCGAATCAGGCTCTCTGCTCAGCAGGGAGCCTGCTTCCTTCTCTCTCTCTGCCTGCCTCTCTGCCAACTTGTGATCTCTCTCTGTCAAATAAATAAAATCTTTAAAAAAAAAAAGAAAAGAAATAAAATCTTAAGGTTGCCTGTGTGGCTCAGTAGGTTAAGCGTCTGCCTTTGGCTCACGTCATGATCCCTGGTTCCTGGGATTGAGCCCTGAATCAGGCTCGTTGCTCAGCAGGGGAGCCTGCTTCTCCTTCTCCTGTTCCCCCTGCTTGTGCGTTAGCTCTCTGAGACAAAGAAATAAAACCTTTAAAATAAATAAGTCCTTTATCAATTGATAGACAAGAATATTCCCAGTGTTTTAATTTTATTATGGTTATAGCAAGGTCATTTTCATATATTTATATGTAATAAATATATTTTATAAAATTTATATATTGGCAAATATACACAATTTTATATATTTTATAAAATTTAAATTCTATTCTGTGTTCATTTTTCTACACAGGTGTTCTTTTTGTTATTGAACTGCAAGAGCACATTTGCCAATATTACCGTCCATTCTGTCATTTACCTTCCCCTTTTATTCATGGTGATTTTGTTTTGTTTTTATAATTAGGAGCCTGTAGAGGTGTTTTGTTTTGTTTTTGTTTTTGTTTTTTTTTAAGATTTTATGTATTTGACATAGAGCGAGCACAAGCAGGGGGAGCAGCAGGGAGAGGGAGGACAGACTCCCCACTGAGCAAGGAGCCCCATGAGGGACTTGATCCCAGACTCGGGGATCATGACCTGAGCTGAAGGCAGTTGCTTAACCGACTGAGCCACCCATGCATCCCAGGAGCTTGTAGAGGGTTTATGTAATCAAATCTGTTATGAGTCTGCCTTTATATTTTCTTTTTTTTTTTTTTTTTTAAGAGAGAGTACATGAGGGAGGGGTGGGTGAGTAATGGAAGGTGGGGGGTGCCTGGGTGCCTCAGTGGGTTAAGCCTCTGCCTTCAGCTCAGGTCACGATCTCAGGGTCCTGGGATCGAGCCCCTTGTTGGGCTCTCTGCTCAGCAGGGAGCCTGCTCCTCCTCTCTCTGCCTGCCTCTCTGCCTACTTGTGATCTCTGTCAAATAAATAAAATCTTTAAAAAAAAAAAAAAGGAAGAGGAGGGGAGAGAGAAGCCAACTGCCCCCCTCACCCAGGGCTCCATCTCAATACCCTGAGATCATGACCTGAGCCAAAATCAAGAGTTGGACGTTTAACCAACCAAGCTACCCAGGCACACCATCTGCCTTTATATTTTCTTTGTTTGCCTTCATAGGCAGAACTCTTAACTGCTCTTGCAGCAGAAAAAAATGTTTCCTTATATTTTCTTATGACTCTTTTTGGCATTATTTTTTACATGTAACATTTGAATTTATGTTGGTATATGATGTGACATTTAAGAACCTAACTGTGTTTAGCAAATGGTTACTAGTCCTCACAAAGTAACTCTCAAGAGAGATGACTGGTAAGCTCCAGTACTGCAGTCTGAGGTATCTGTGATGGGAAAGGTACTCCCGCAGGCTGGGGTGTGGGGGGTAGGGTCATGGACTGTAGCATCCCCCAGCCTAGAAGTGTCAGGAGAGGTATAGGCTGGTATGTGGCTCCTGGAGTGTCCTGGGTTGTCCCCAGCACTGTCCAGTAGAGACTTCCCAATGGGCTCTGGGTCTTTAGAAAGATATCCAGTTGTAGGTGTGGAGCTGAGCCTCGGATTTAGGCAGTCTGGTCATTCACAGGCCACTGCTCAGGGCCTTACATACTATTCTGAGAGGGCATCAGTTATTATGAGCACAGGTAGCTGATTTCTTGGGTTTTAGAGACTTGACTGTGCAGCCTGCCCTTTGGGTGAGCTTGGATTGCTGAGACAATCCACCTCAGTCCTTTCCATGGGGCATTACAGTCTAGCTGCTCTGCCCTGGGGGTCCTCCCCTGTCAGGGACACACCCCACCCCCACTTGACCCAGTTGGCTCTTGACTCACATTACAAAACTGCACCTTGCCTCTGCTCATAACCTTGCCCCGTCTCACTGCCAATGACCTGAATTCATTTTCTCTCATAAAGCCTCCTCTTTTATTTTCCCCCCCCAGAGGAATAGCTGAAGTTCATATCCTTTCCCTCGTGCCTTTCTGCTTTGATCAGCTTCTTCCTACCAAGTCTCCAGAGCCCCCATCTCTAGCCACAGTGTTTAGTTAGCCTCTTTGGTTTCTCAGAAAAGCTCAAAGTGCATGGCTCCTCCCCTTTTGCTTCAGAACTGCATTTCTTTCCTTATTACTCAGTGTCCACACCCAGGGCGGTTGTCTGGATAAAAATCTGCCCCTTTCCCCCAGTCACCTTTTCGGGCCAGATATAGGCACCAGTGAGGAATGGCTGTCTGCCCAGGCCCAGTTAGAAGCTCTTATTTCCTCAGTGGCCTGAGTCTCTGAGATTGTCTGGGCCTCTGGATCCTAAGTGTAGTTCTCTTTCCTTTGCCTTGTCACCCCTCTGCTAAGTTTATTTATTGGATACCACTAAGCAAAGCTAATAACTATTCCTGTCTTTAGCCAGAAGGGGAAAAGTTATCTCCCTATCACCCATTTCTGTGAGGTTTTCTAGGACTCTGGACCCACTTCCCAGGTTTGGCTATCCAACGCAGTCAGGGGAGAACCAGGCCATTCTTCTCATCCCAGCTGACACTAAGCAGCTTTGTGACGTTGGATAAGACATCTTCTCTTGGGAGGATAGACTAGATTATCTCAACTCTTCAGCTGTGAGATCATATGAGGCAAGGGAGAGGAGAAAGTAAGTGACTTGATTGTACCTGTTTTGTAGGTTCAGGAGAAGTCCTTTACTCAGTGGGAGTGGAGGAAGGTAGCTGGAGACTTTGGTGGAAACTGCTGGCTCTGAGGGTCCCACCTCACTGATGGCTGGATGAATACCATATGGAATACACCTCTATCAGAGCCATTCACAAACCTGCTCATCATTCAGACTGGGCTTGTCAGGAATCATGTATGGGCCACTTAATTTCTTCTTATCCGTTCTTAGGAAATATGATGCTCTGGGAACCTAAACTAAATGAGTACATCAGCATGCTTATGGGTCTTTGTGTGGTTGTAGGATCTCTGCTGTGTCCAGTGTGGTGGTGGTAGAGAGCAAAGCTAACCTTTTCCAGGTATTACTGTGGAGTAGAGTCCTGTTTGTGACCTCTTACCCCACCCTGGCTTACCAAAGTTCACCTGGCCTTGGCTACAAGGCTACCTAGCACATGTCGGGCACACAGTAAATATTTGTTAAATGAATGTCGTCTGTGACCCTGGGTTTACTACTAGTTTTCTGTCCCTTCTTCATCCTGGCTGGCTTTCTTTTTCCCTTTGGTCTTGTCTTAATTATGATATGTGAAAAGCTCCTTAAAACCACTTGCAGAATTTGAGAAGTTGGTCCTGAACAGTTAGGACATCTTCTGGGATCTAATGCAAATACCTGTACTTTGGCTTTACTTCCTTTCTGCCATCTCATTATGTATGCATCTTAGAGGGTCAGGAAACTGATCTTTATACGTCTTGGAGTTGCATTTGTATGTATGTATGTATGCAATGCTTTGTTTGAGGGAGTGGGGTGGGGTGGAGGGTGGAAGACAGTCTCATTAAGAGAATATCTCTAGCTTGGCATATTAAAAAATTGAGGGATGAACTGGGCATTGGGATGCACAGACTTGAAGAGGAAGACTAAAAATAGAAATCCTTTCATGAGAAAGTACACAGTGATGGGTGGCCTAGGTGTCCCCCTGCTCTAAAGTTACTAAGCACCTAGAAGCCATAATAGAACTTTAGGAACAACTTTTTGGAGATGGCTGGGCTTTGGATCATTCCCAAAGTGTACCTTTATGCTGAAACATCAGAAGGCTTCTTTTCACTTTGCTTTGAATGAATACAGTTGCCAGCTTCTACCCCAGTTCCATCCCTTTGGAACAGGGAGCTGGGGCTAAAATGTTAAACGGCTCTCCTATTCATTCCCCTCTCCCCTTCTTCTTTTTTTTTTTTTTTTTTTTTTTAAGATTTTATTAAGAGAGAGAGATCACAAATAGGCAGAGAGGTAGGCGCAAGGAGGTGGGGGAAGCAGGTTCTCCGCTGAGTAGAGAGCCTGACATGGGGCTTGATCCCAGGACCCTGAGACCATGTCCCGAGCCACAGGCAGAGGCTTAACCCACTGAGCCACCCAGGTGCCCCTCCCCTCTCCTTTTATACCCACCTTGTAGGTATCTCCCACCCCAACTGTGTCCCTTCCCCAGCTTGGGAAACCCTGGCTGATATATTCTGTTTAGCCATTTTCAGGCTCCTGTAGGCAACAACGGCTCAGAAAAAAAGCCTCCTTTATAAACCCTTGCTTTTGCCTAACATCCCCTGGCTGCTGTCCCCACATGACCCAAATAAACAGATGATCATGTGAAGCCAGTAAGGCTGTTTGTTTTAAATAGCAAGCATCTCCACTAAGCTCTGGAGCAGATGGGGTATTGGGGGCAAGGGAGAGACTGGCATTTGACTCTGTTCACCCCACCTTTATCTCAGGCTTACCCACCCATGAAGGAAAAGGTGTCTTCAGAATGCTCCTTTTCAGAGGGGTGCCTACTTAATGGAAAAGAGCTGGTATCTGGCAAGAAGTCAAAAATTGGGCTTGGGCCTCTGTAAGAGACTTCAGGACTATTTGAGTGCTATGACCACTTGAGGACGGCAGAAGATACAGCTGAATGGAGCTCTCTGAGCATCATGGGCCACTGGACAGAATAGTACAGTGCTGACCCCCAAACAAAAAATTTGGTCAACATTGTTGCAGGTCACTGTTACGTTATATACACTGTTTAGTGCCCCACCCCAGCATACACACCTGTGTATTGCCTTCAAACTTCTCATTTTCTTTGGTTGTTCAGTGGGCCAGGCCAGCCACACTAGTAGAAGGTGGCAGATATCTAAAAGGAAGCAATTTAAGGACCAGCACAGATCTCGCCCTCCCAAGAGAAGGGCATTCATCCCAGGACACCTGGGCTCCATTGTTCCCACCCTCTCCCCCACCTTCCTTTCCAGATCCATCACAAGCCAAGCCAGTGGCACCTGGACATGTGTAATGGCCTCTGCTCAGTTACAGATGTTAGGGCATCAAATGTGTGAAGATCAGATCCTTCCGTAGACTGCTGCTGGCAAACAGTCCCCTTCCTTCTCTTCACTAGGTTCTTGATTTCCAAGATCCGTGCAGGTTTTCTTTCCTTGGTATGTATTATGCCCTCAAAGGAAGGGAGCAAAGCCAACAGGCATGCATTTGTACCGGCTTTTTGTGCCTCTAAGCTAGACCCCAAAATAGGAACATAGCCCTCCAAGGGCACAGTGGGGTTGGGATGGGATGGGAAGAGATGGGTTGGCAGGATGGTCTGCCACTCAGCTGTCCTCATTACGTTTTGCTTTGTAGCTTTGATGGTGAATCCCAGGCTGCAGGATTCTGAACCCAGCTGGCATTGTCCCATTCTGAACTGGTAGCAAAAAAGGAATTTAAGGCTAGGACGCAGGGGCCAAAGGACTGCAGGCATTGGGCCCACAGAGCTGTACATGTGTTAGGGTGCTACCAAAGTGCCTTCAGTCGGTCTTTGTGTCACTACCAACTCTACCAGTGGGGCTTGTGTGTCCTGTGCCAAAAGAAGCAGAACAGCAGCGTTTCAGGTGAAGATTTTGGAGACCCAGACTACAGTATATTAAGTGGACAACTTCCTGTGCAGACAGTTTGATATTCCTACACGATTTATTTTCGAATTGGGTGCCCTGCCCTGTTTCAGAACTGCCTTCAGAAGAGTCGTCGATGGGGTCAAGGATAAATACTCCTTCCTCCAGGGCATGCAGCAGTTGGCATACCGAGTGACTTCAGACAAGTCCTCTCTCGTGTCTGGGCCTCAGTTTCCTTATCTGTAAAATGAGACTACTTATGCTGACAAAGGTCTAACTTTATGTTATGATCGTACCGCAGGCAGCCCCAAACACTAGCTCAAGTAGCGGCGGCAGCGAGCGCCAGCCCGGGGTCCCGCCCTCTTGGCGAGCGCGGTGGAGACCAGGCAGAGCGTCCCGACCCCCCGCCCCGCCCGCGGCCTCAACCGCCCAGCGGCTGGCAGGGCCAGGCTTCCGCCCTCCACGTTGTTGTTCCCGATTTGGGCCCCGCCCCCTTGGTCTCGGCCGCGGACGCCCTGCGTTAACTGCCCCCTCCCAGGCCCCGTAGCAAAGGGTGGCCTGTGGGGGCATCAACTTAGATAGGCGTGGACAAAGAAGAATTTGGGGGTAGAAAAGAGAGACTTCATTTGGAAGGAAGGGTGTTGAAAAGTAAAGGGTAGGCCACGGCACAACTGCAGAATTTTCCTCTCGGCGTCTCACCCTCCGTTCTTAGAGTGGACCCATCCGCACCTAAGAATGTGACCGTGTTAGACACTGGCCCTTTAAACAGAAGGCTGGCGGCGCGGGGTGTCCATGTGGAGCTGCTCCATGCCGTGTTGTCCTGCCCGCCCATTGGCCCGTGGCCCGGTGACGTCGTCTAATAGGATGCGAACGCACTGCGGGGGGAGGAACGGAGGCAAAACGAGGAACCGGATTATCGCTCCGCTCCCTCCGCCTGTCTCTGGCAGCCTCCTGCCGTCAGCTCCGCCCACGGGCGGATCCCGGGGGAATTGCGACAGCCGGGGTGGTTGCAGGAATTAGGTCACGTGTGGGTTAGGCCAGTCTTCTAAGTCATCCTAAGGTTTCCCTGACCTGGAATATCCTTATTTGAGCTAACTTAAGTCTTAAATTTTCTGCCCCTCTTTTCTTCCAGCAGGACACACTTCGTTGTGAATGACCGCAACACGCAGCCCTTGCTCAACTTGTGGCTTGCCATCGGGGCGGGGCGAGGAGAGAAAGCGGAAATGCAGGGCGCGAGCGGGGCGGGTTATTCTCCCACCCCCATCCAGGCCACGTGTGCGCGCGCCGTCCTTTAGTGGGCGGGGCAAGCCCGCTCAGCACCCCGCCCCTCCCTTCCTGAGACGCCGCGGCCCTGCGGGCGGGGGCTCCGGTCCGGGCTTTGGCTGCGGCCCCGGTGTAGTAGCGGGGGCGGCGGCCGGGGGCAGCGCGGCTCCTTCCCTTGTTGTGTGTGTCGGTGCCTCCTCGCCATCTTGTTGCAAAGCCTTTTCTTGTCGGCGGGACTCCCGGGGGCCGCGGGGCGGGAGGCATCAGAGGGGGAAAAAGAGAGGGAGGGGAAGGAGGGAGGCAGTGCTGCCTTTTGTTTTTTTGCACCAAAATTTTTTAAATTTGCAAATTATATTTTGCAAATATTTGGGGAAACATTAATTTTTTTCTCTCCGTGCTCTCCCATTTTTCCTTGCGGAGTGCGCTGCGCCGCCCAGCCCTGTCGCCCCCCGGAGGTGATCCCTCCCTCCTGCCTGCCCGCCAGCCTGACCCCCCGCTCGCGGGCCGCAGTCTCGGCCCCGGCGCGCCCCCGGCAGCTCTCGGCGCGATGAGCATAGAGACGCTACTGGAGGCGGCCCGCTTCCTGGAATGGCAAGCGCAGCAACAACAGAGAGCACGTGGTGAGCGGCCGGGCTGGGCCCCTGGGGCACCGGGGAAGGGGAGACGAGCGACCCTGATCTCCGAAACCGCGGGCAGGACGCTTTCCTGGGCTGCCCGCGAAGCCGGGCAGCTCAAGGTTCCGCAAAGAGCCGCCGCCCGGGGAGAAGTGTTGGGGGCAGTAAAATCAATTAATGAATTAATTAACATGCAGAGAGGGACTCGGCTCCTGTGGGCGCCACCTCAGTTGCCTGCCACCCTGTGTGCACCTTTCGTGGGGGCTCCTTTCGCGTGGGCCAGCGGTGCCCTCGGTAGCGCTGAAGATGTGTGAGTCGGTGGGGGGTGGGGTGCGGAATGGTGTTGCGTGGGGGTGGCAGACCCGCGTGTGCGTGCGTGTGTGCACGGGGTATGTGTGATGCGAGCCTCGAGGAGAGCGGATGAACGGACGTGTACACGGGCGAGTGTATAGTGCACACGAGTGGGCGTGTGTGTAACGGAGTGGGGGGTGGGAATTACTCTACGCCGAGCAGCTCCTCGGCTTCCCTGGCCCTGTGGGGAGGGTGCGGGGGGCGCTCCCAGCCGATGTACGCGCCGCTTGGGGCGGAGGCGGCCTTTGCAGAATGAAATGACATCGCGTGTCTTATGATCCTGGCCAGCCCCGCCTGACCCCGCCTCCCAAGCCTGGGCTGGGTCGCGCTTCAGGGGTTTGGGTGAGAGCTGGGAGGATTGGGTGTCTGCGAAACGGCCCGCAGGTCGCTGGGGGCAGTCCCCGGGCCCCCCTTGCTGCGCCCCACTTTAGCCGGTGTGGAATGTGGCGTGTCTGCGCGTTCCAAACCCGCTCTCGGCTGGAATGTTGCGTGTGCCTGCGTTCCAAGCCCGTTGGTTACACCGGGTGGTGACGTGGACGGGCCCCGCCTCCGACCACGTGCACGGGGGACACTCCCGCTGGGGACTGAGCGGCCCGGCCCCTCCCAGCTGCCTCGCGCTCGGCCGGGGGCGGGGCCAGGGCGGGGCTGGCGAGTGGCCTTGCGCGGGGTTGGGCCCTGGCTCCGGCCGCCGGGCACCTCCCAGGGAGAGCCTGTGTACTGGGAGGAGGAGCCGCCGAGCTCACCTGCCGGTTCTTGCCCCAAACTCCTGTTCTTGATCCTGGGGCGAGGGAAGCCCTCTGAATCGCAGGGTGACAGGACATTTAGAGCTCACATACTCCCATTGACGTTTGGGGGAACGTTCTCACCAGGACCTCCTGGCAGTACCCCTAGTCACATTGTGGTATGAGCCAGGCGGAGAAGGGGCAAACTTTGGCGTTCCCTCTTTAGGAAACGAGGATTTCAGATGCTTCCAGTCCCACCCGCCCTGTCGGTGGTCCCCAGCTTCATGGTGTTGCAGGGTTAGGGGTTGGAGGGAAAGACCTCCGTTTTTCGGACCATTGAGAGGCCCTCGGCCCTGGATCGGTGTGTGTACGATATCCGGGGACTCCTGTCCCTTCCAGCCTCCCCTCCCCTCCTCCTGACGGGTTCGTTGTGGTGAAGAGAGTGCTTCGCCCTCCTTTCCTTTCTCTCTGCCTATTGTTGCTTCAATGATGAGTCATGCTGGAGGTAGTAGTGTGTGTTGTGTGCGCGCGCGCCCTGCAGCTTTTGCCGCGGCGGCGGAGGGGGTGGGGTGGGGGGAGCGGCAGCGGGCCAGGGGCGGGGGAGCGGCGGGTCCGCCCGGCCTAGTAGGGCGACCGGCCTCTCAAGGTCAGGAGTCACTCGAGATCTGTGAGAGTGAGATGCTTAGATTTTGCGAGATTGATGGGCCGGGACCTCAGCCCGCGTGCCCCTCCTCCTTATCTCCGGGGTCCCCAGCAGGGTCAGGCCCTGGGCAGTGCTGGTTGTGACGGAGAATGTCCCGTTTGCGGACGCAGCAAGTGGGCGAGGGGAGGGGGTGCGTGGACAAGAACTGGAGAGATTTGAGTCACCTGCTGCCACCATCAACACAGTGCATTTGAGGGGTACCTATTGTGTCCTCTCAGGCACTGTGCTAGAGGTGAACAGGATTGACCCTGCTTTTTCCCCAAGAGAGCACTCACTTCACCTTCAGTTTGCCCTCAGGCTGATTGGTTTTATGGGGAAGGGGAGAAGCCCACCCCGCCCCCACTGCCATCTCCCCCACCCTTTCCAAAATACTAAGTCCAGAGCTGGCAGTAAGGACGACAGGAATGATGTGTGCAACACTGTGGAGGAGCCTGGGAATGATTCCCTCCTAAGAAGTTGCAGAGCCCTGCCCCTCCCCCAGGTGGTGAGAACTGGGGGCAGGGAGCTGAGTAGAGGCCCTGTTTAACTGAGTGGTCACAGTTTCTTCTTGTTGGGGCCAGGAGTTCTTAGGGAATGGGTGTTGCAAAGCCAGATGGACTCCAAAAGCCTACGTGCACACATGGCTAGACCTAGCCGCAGCACTTAAGTCTCAAATTCATTTCTTCCTCCTCCTTGAGGTTCTGTCCTCTAACTTGGGATGGGGATGGTGGGAGAGAAGAGGTCGTGTGTGGACCTGCTGACCTGATGAGCAGCTCTGAACAGGGATTCTCTTGTCCATGCCCCATTTCAATTTTAAGGGTGGATGTGTGGGAGGATGTGTGCACACATGCATGTGGGAGAGGGAAGAAGTGGTCAGCAGCATTGAAGAAGTCATTTCCAGCATTCATGGAGGTGGCTCAAATGGGACCGACCCTCTTCTACCTGACCTAGTCATATGGCAGGTGGGGGGTGAGGGGCTGCTGTATCCACAAGTTCCCTGTTGGCCTGAAGAAGGGGAGAACTCCCCCTGAACAGTGGAGGCTACCTAGTGTTGACTGTGGCCCCTGAATCACCCCAGATGTGTCATGCTGAATTCTCTGGGGCCCCCTCGTGTGCATATTTGGGAATGGGAGAGGGAGTGCACCCCTGAGTGCAGCACAGGGTTATTTCACAGAGACTGAATCTGTTTTGTTCCTGAGGGAGTCCCTGAGTGACTTCCAGTTTGCTCCCCCCCCTTTTGTTTCCCCCTCCCCAGGGCATAGGAAGAGGGTCGCTGCTGGGTGGGGAGGAGGCAGGAAGCTTTGGTGGGCTGAATCTGGCCCAGGACACCCCCTCTTCACCACCAGTCAAGACTTTCCATGCTGATCCAGGTGTGATACAGCTTGGCCATTCACCTGGGTCCCTCCTGGCACCCGTGAGGCATACCTGCCTGACCCTGGAAGAGAGAGGGTAGGTGAGAAGGTGGTTGCCATCTCCTGGATGAGCTGTGGAGTTGCTTTAAAACATGGGGAATATGAGGTTTACTTTCAGTCTAGATTACCAGGGCACCTGTCTTTGGGGCTTGGGGCCCTCTCTGTCGCACTGCTAATGGGAAAGTGTAACCCTGGTCCCAAAGCCAATGAAGGAATTTGGGTCGTGGCCCAAAGGAATGAAGGTGGGCTGTATTGTATCAGCTGAAGGGGATGGGGTGGGAGGAGATGGGGAGCAGTATGGGGGATGGACTAGGTAGCTAGTAGGTGGAACTCTCCACAGACTTCTCTGCTAGTGTGGTCTCTGGGAAGCTGGAATGCAGAAAGCTGGTTTTCTCTGGGGCTGTAACATAAGCCAGTGCCAGCCGGAAAGGCCTGGGAGAGCCCTCATTGGAGCAGGCCTGGCAGCTCCCCTTTCTGAAGGGCAGGGGAGCTACGGAAGAGGCCTGTGCTGCTGGGAGACCGCTGAGTGCTTCCCCTCTCACAACCTTGCTCTACTTCCTCCTCTGGCCCCTTCTCCCCTGCCCCCCTGCGGGAGGGAGGAGCTTGGAGCAGGCCTGGCTTGTGCCCACCTTGTTGGTGGGCCTGAGGGCCCTCAGCCCCAGAGACCATTGGAGGGGTTGATTCCCTCCTCTATTGGGGGCTCTTAGTTTACCTGGTCCTCCAGCCCCACCCCTTGTGGCGTGGTATGTTTGGGGCGTGTCTTCCAGCTCCTGCTGTCAGCCCAATTAGTCTGCTGTGTGGCCAGTCCCCAAACCGCAGAAGGGCTGGTTGACCTGCCTGCACTCTGGCCTGGGGGGCTACGGCTGCTCTCCAGAGACCCTGCCCAGCCCTGTAGTCAGGGAACCGGATTGGTGGGGCCTGGCCAGCCCCGGGCAGGGTGGAGGTGGGGAGGTACTTGTGGCTCAGGAAGGGCCCTTCCCTTCCCCTGGTGGCAGCCAGCCCCTTGAGTAGGCCTCACCTTGAAGCAGGGCTGGCCATGGGGATGCTGAAGGGACAGGTGTGAGGCTGCTTTCTTTTCCTTTCGGTCTGCCTCTTCCCTTTCCCTTTCTTCCCTTTCTGCTGCTGGTGGTGGGAACAGCCAGGGTGAGGGATTTGGGACCCATGAGTTCTAGCACCACAAAAGGCAGAGAAGGACTGAATGGGTTTTGTGTGGTCTCTGAGGAAACCAGACACTGGGACCTGGCCTGGGACTCCTGGGCCTGATGTCCTCATGTGTGAACTGAAGGTGATGTCCCTGCCCTGCCTGTGGCATGGACTTCCATGAGGATTCAGATGGGGCGGGTGTGTGTGTGTACAGACATCTAGTGAGCATGTGCTAACACAGCAGGTATGGGCATCCGCCAGGTGACTGGGTCTGGTTCCACTTTACCTGTTACTTGCTCTGTGATCCTCAACAAATCACTTTACCCCTCTGAGCTCATTTATTTCATCTTGATATGAAGATGCTGCCTGCCTTCTGGAAGGTACTTGGTAAATACTGTTGAATACCTTCCCCAAAAGTTGTGCTCTGTTGGCCTCTCCTACATTCTCCTGTGGTGGCTGGTGAGGTCTTTCGCTGACTGGCCCCTCTCTGCCCACCATACCTATAATCCCATGCACCTCAGCCTTGTTGTTCCTGAATTTCCCTGCTCCACTAACTCCTTAACCTTCAGGTGGCCAGGCTTCCAGCATCCCATCTGACAGCTCCTGCTCTGTCCTTCTACCACCCTTCTCCTCTCCTAGCATGGATTATTCTGTTACTTGTCCTTCCTCTCATCCCCTAGGTCTTGGGCTCCCCAAAGGCAGAGACCAGGCCTCTTTTCACTGTTCACTGCCATGCCCCCAGCACTTAGCCCCCATGCCTAGCTGGGTGTGGATGGGCATTTGTGGTGTCTCAGGCTGAGCAGGCATGTCCCTGAGCACTGACTGGGACAGGGTCAGGGGATACTTTGTGGTTGGAAGATTTCAGAAGCCAAAGCCCAGGACTGTTGGCCTACTGAGAAACCCCTTGTGTTCTCTCTGCGTAGAGGAGCAGGAGCGGCTTCGCTTGGAGCGGGAGAGGGAGCAGGAGCAGAAGAAGGCCAGCAGCCTGGCCAGGCTGGCCCATGCCCTGCCTGTGGAGGAGCCCCGCATTGAAGCACCACCCCTACCTCTGTCCCCACCAGCACCCCCTCCAGCACCCCCACCCCCACTTGCCACCCCCACCCCACTGACTGTCATTCCTATTCCAGTAGTGACCAACTCTCCTCAGCCCCTGCCCCCACCCCCACCACTGCCTCCTGCAGCCCAGCCTTTGCCTCTGGCACCTCGCCAGCCAGCCCTGGTTAGCACCCCTGGACTCAGCATTAAGGAGTCTGCTCCCTTGCCCACTAGGCCACAGGTGCCCAATCCCACTTCCCTGCTGCCAGACTCCAAGACCACCCTTGCATCCACTGGCAGTCCCAAGCCTTTGCAGCCCCTCCCCACACCCATCCTGACCATAGCACCTCACCCTGGAGTTCAGCCCCAGCTGGCCCCCCAGCAGCCACCCCCACCCACTCTTGGGACCCTGAAGTTGGCACCAGCGGAAGAAGTCAAATCCAGCGAACAGAAGAAGAGGCCTGGGGGGTGAGTGAGGTGTAGCCGAGTCGGGACCGGTGGGATGGAGAATTGCCCACATTCTGGGCAGTGTGTGCAGGAGAAAGTAGCCCCCCCTCCTAAACTCATCCTTCAAAGCGTTATCCTACCTCCCCAGCTGAGAAGTACCCTGCTGTATTTGGACAGTTCTCACTGTGCCTGTGTCTATCCACACCCAGAGAGTGGGGAATGGTCATGGGTGTCTGTTGTTGTCAGGCTTCTTTGTTCTCTGACACCCTCAAGGATGGGCCGATGGCATTGCCAGGCCTTTGGACAGAGTATTGGATTGGAGATCTCTTGGGTGAGGGCTGGAGCCAATTGGCTATTTCTGTGAGCCCCAGGACACCCTCTTGTCTCCTCACAGGTGGACAAGAGCAGGATGGAGGGTTAAAGGGATTGTGAATTATGAGCATACATGTGCCCTCCAGGGGGTATATCCACCTCCGTGCAGGGTGAATGTCTCCCATGGCAGCTTTGTACGGAGAATCTGGGGAGCAAACCGCTTGTGGCATTTGGGGAGTGGGGGCAGGAAGGCCACCGAATTGGGTCCTCCTCCCTGAACCTCCTTCCTGTCTGTCTGGGTTTCAGGATCGGAACCAGAGAAGTACACAACAAATTGGAGAAGAACAGGTGTGTGTGCTTGCTTGTGTATCTCTGGGCCCGACCCGCCCCCCGTGGGGACTGCTCCCACCCTTGGTCCCCCAAGCTCTCCTGGGGCCTTCCTCTCCACCCCCATCCCCCAGGTGCTGGCTAACCAGCGCCACTCCCTCTCCCCAGGAGGGCCCATCTGAAGGAATGCTTTGAGACCCTAAAGCGCAACATCCCCAACGTGGACGACAAGAAGACGTCGAATCTGAGTGTGCTGCGGACGGCGCTGCGGTACATCCAGGTATGGGGGAGGGAAGCACCGCCGAGAGGAGGGCGGGCGGTGGCCGCGGCGCCAGCTTCCTCCCCACTCCCGCCCGCCCTCTTCCCCTAGCCGCGGCCCCGCCCCGCCCTCGCTCCCTCTCCGGCTCCCCCGCCCGCCTCCACGCGGGCGCTGAGCACATGGTTCGGCTGACGTCAGCGGGGCTCCCCGCCCGCGAGGGGGCGGGGGAACCGGCGCGCGTGCGCGGGGGAGGGCGGCCGCGGCGTTCCCCTCTCCCCCTATCCCTGCGGGGCCACCCCACGGACCACTATCTGCACCACCCCCGCAGCTCAGTTTTGAGACCAGGCGCTGGGGTCCGCGTTAGCGTCCGGCGCGGTTAGTGTGCCCGCGAGTGAGAAGGGCGTGGAGCGGCCCCGGCGCCTCCACCCCGTCCGCAGTGCCTGGGCGGGAACGCGGACAGCCCGAGAGTATGTCGCTCGCGGAGGGGTGGGGAGTCCCCTGGGCGTGGCTGCTTGCAGACGGTGGCGCGCCGCTGAGCCTCCCCCCCACCCCGACTCTGACCCCAGAATGATTACGATCCTTCAGTGAGAGCGTTGAGGTGCCACGACTGGATTTGGGGGGTTAAACCTGGAGGCTGGGGAAATGTGGTGGTTCTGGGTGACCAAAGCAGTCATGGGGTCACCGAACCTTTAAAAAATTACGCTCTCCTCCTGTTTGGGTTTTTAAAAGCTTCTTTTCAGGAGTCCCTCCTGGCCGTGTGCCCCAACCCCCTTTGGGCACTGGCTTCTCTCCGCTGTACGGTGGGTGGGGGGGGCTCCCGCCAGATAAGACAGTTGCCATGACGGCCCCGTGTTTCGGTTTCCTTGGAAACCGGCCGAGGGTTCCGCGTGCCGGGAAGGAGGCTGTGGGGGTGGGGCAGGTGGCCACGCTTGGCTGCCGCGGAGACGGAGTCGGAACCTAGCCGTTGGGGAGTGGGAGGGACTTAGAGCTCCCAGCCCGCGCGGGGTGGGGGCGGGGGCAGCTTGGGGTCCCTCTGCCGGCGCACTAGGGCACCTGGGGGCGGGGGTGAGGGGGAGCCGGGCAGCGTCAAAGGTCCCGTGGTCTGGGGTCCGACCGAACTATGAGCCAGAGGCGTCACCCACCCCCTACCCCACCCCCGGCCAAGACTGCGGGGTCACAGCCCTGAGGTAACCGGAGCCTGACTCGTTCGGGGGGCGGAGGCGCTGTTACGCCACTGCTCCCAGCCGGCGGCTCCCTCCCGGCCTCCTGCGAACGCGCGCCCTTCCGCCCGCCCTGCAGGCGAAGAGGCGTGGCTGGCGGGCCTCCAGGCAGCTTCCCGGCACCCGAGAGGGGTGGAGCCGGGCTCGGGGATTGGCAGGGCCGGGGTGGGGGCGGGGCTCCCGCGCGCCGATCGGTGGGGTGCCGCGGGCTTGGAGTGACGCTGCAAAGCCGAGTCCGCGTGGGTGCGCGCGTGCTCCGGGAGGGGAGGGGCCTCGTTTTCGGCCGGTCTGGCCTCGGAGGAGGAGGGGCCCGAGGAGCGGGGATTGGAGGGTCCCCAGGAGGCCTACTTCTGACATGTTTTTATAGAACTTGGGTGTTGAGAATATTACGGGTTCTTCATTCACAGTCACATGACCTAGGAGCAAATCCTTGTCCAAATGCTGTGACGTTTTCTGTGAATATCAGTTTCTTCTGTACTGCCATTTTGCTAAATAAAAAAAAAATAGTATCTTCCTCTTGGGGATGTTAGGAGGATTCGCGCTCTAAATACTAACTTAATCGCAATTACTAAGACAGGGGAAGGATGGAATAGCACATTCCACTTTATAGACAGGTAGCAGACTTGGGTCTAGGCTGAGTAGGCAGCGAGGTGTACCCAGACTGTTCGTAAGAGATACTTGTACTGGGGCTGGCAACAGAGGCAGAAATAGAAAACTGACAAGGCCTTCTAAATCCTTAACCTCACTCATTTGTTTATTCATTTAGGTGCTTTGGACAGCTCTGTCTGATTTTGAGAGTAAAGCAGGGAGCAAAGAAAAAAGTGTGGGTCTCTGTCTTCATACGTTAGTCACGTGTTTGGTGTTGATGGCAGAGGAGAAACAAACAAAGGACTGTGCCATGAGGATGTAGTAGGGACAGGGATCACAGAATCTGTTCTAGGGAGTGAGGGAAGTTGTAGCTTGAGGAAGGGGCATTCAAGCTGGGACCTGAAGATTTCAGGATGACCTAGGCAAAGCAGAGGGCAGAAGGCCCAATGCCTTCTCCGAAGTTTCTCCAGCCCTGGGGAGCAGAATGCCGTTTTGGAAGTTAAAGGTGGTCACGAAGGTTGCCATGGAGAGATGGGGACAGCAGGGCACTAGCTGGGAGTGAAATAGCAGAGAGACCACATTAGCTGTGTAGACTCAAGGCTCTGGGTGTGTGCTGAGATGGGCAGGCTGTCACCCCGGCCAACTCAGGGTGGCTTGGAGGTGCTTATGGGATCTGAAGCAAGCCACTGTGAAGTGGAGGAAAACAGGAAGAGGAGTAGGCAGGTACCAAACTATGCATCCAGGCAGTCTTAGGAAATGTGTTTAAAATGAAGCAGTGTGGACAAAGCTAGAATCTGGGGAAACTCTCCAGGGGCCTCTAGGCTTGTGGAGAACTGGGCTGGTTAAGAAAAAGAGGTCTTGACCTCTGAGTTCCTCCCAGAGCCAGAAATCTGCTCTCCCTGTGTAAAGTTTAGGACAGCCACTTCCAGCCCCCAGCAGCCAGGTTCAAGTGAGAGCTGACTCACCACAGGCCCTATCACTGGTATGGTCTCATCTGATGTCATGTCCAGCACAGGCCTCTCAGGGTAGAGCCAGGTGAGAAGCCAGATGTGTGTGTGTGTAAGGGAGGGACTTTCTGGCAGAACTGTGGAGAGAAGCAGGTTAAATCTCAAAAGCCAGGATGCAGAGGAGGCTGTGTGTGGCCCAGGGCTGCTGGCCGAACTGTAAAGCCACCGGGTTTCAGGCCAGAACAGAGTAAGGTTCTATCTGGGTTATGTGTTGGAGCAGTAATGGTTGGAGGCATCTTTGAGTGGTGAGGTCAGAAATACAAAGAGTTTGGAGATACTGGAGGGAGTGGGTGAAGTCGAGGATCTTGCCATACCCAGGAGGGGCAACTGAACAGCCAGGAAGGCTGCTCTACTCGTAGTAAATGGAGTCCAGGGAAACTCGGTGTGATGGATGACTGATTCTCCTGTGATAAAGGAGAGGGACAGGATAGAGGTGGGAATCCACAGGCTCACATCCTCACAGATCATTTCCCTGGGGCTAAGATATGCATAGTTCTGTCCAGGCTGCTGGTAGGGTCAAGGGAAAAAAGCTAATTATGGAGTAGTCTTGGCTTTTACTCACAGCATAGGACAGGTGAGGTGGAAAGGTGAGGTGGAAAGACAAAACAGGAAGTTTTTAGGGATGATTTTAGTTTGTGATTAAAGTACTGATGTCTTATTCAGTGCTCAGGTGTGGGCTTGGAGTTCAAGCAGATAAGAGGCAGAGAGGTGAGAAAGGGTCTGTGTGTGTG
This sequence comes from Mustela lutreola, assembly GCF_030435805.1. Taxonomy (NCBI): domain Eukaryota; kingdom Metazoa; phylum Chordata; class Mammalia; order Carnivora; family Mustelidae; genus Mustela; species Mustela lutreola. The sequence continues at coordinate 45,867,001 of NC_081304.1, read as the reverse complement.
AGAGGGTTCAGAGAGGAAAACCGAGACTAGCTGGATAGTTTGGTGTGTGCAGGGTTGGTGGGTTCTGCACCCGTGTGGCCAGTAAGCCTTGGAAGCCCGGAGGAGCTCAGGAGCAGCGTGGGTTCCCAGATTCCAGGATGCTGTAGGGCAAGAGTGGCCATGTTTGGTGGCCCCAGCACTCCTGACATGCCTGGGCCAAGGAGAAGCTGGCAGTGGGGAGGCCTGCGAGACTTCGAGGTGTCCGTTTAATAAAGCGTCAGAGTCAGGAGGTCACAGAGGACGGGAGCTGAGGTGAAGGACACAGGCTGGCCTTTTGGAGCTGCAGAGAAGTCTCTCATGTGAGGGGAAACTGGGGATCCTTCTGATAGGTGAGGCATGGCCTGTGTGAGGGTCCCCAGCTGCCTGTGCGCCTGGAGGGGCTGAAGCAGCTAGGGGTCCCAAGGCCAAGGGCATTCCCTTCTGGTGTTCTTAGTGAGGTGGGTACCTCCAGGTCATGGGACAGGGCCAGCCTGGACCCTGTGGTGGAGGTGGCGGCAGTGCTCAGTGTGAGAGGTGCTGTGGAGCGGTTGTTCATTGGTCAGTGCAACTCAGCTACAGGTGTGGAAGGTGGGGGGCACATTCCAGGGTTTGGGGGTCGGTCAGTAGCCCAGAGGGCTGCGGGCAGTGAAACCACGTTGTTGAGAGACAGCCCAGGGAGGCACCATGGGGAGTACCCCATGGCGGGCCGGGCGAGGGGGCAGAGCCAGCAGCTGCCTGGGATGAAGGAAATGGAGGCAGGTTGGGAAGAAATGCAGGGGGTCCAAGTGCAGGGGGAGGGGTCGGTGTGCCACAAAGTCTCAGGGGCATGCTCAGGGATACTGAAATGGAGGAGACTAGGGGATGATGCTGTGAAGAGAAGGGCACGATCGTGTGGGGTTCTTTGGGGAATGAGTTCCAAGGAGGGTAGCTTGTGGCTCGGTGACCAACAGTGTGGTATGAGTGGTGCCTTGAGCAGCACCAAGAAGTCTGTTTCCCCTTCTGTCCCCCACAGGATGGAGGGAGGAGGCTTCGGGGAGGGTGGAGGGGAGGGCGTTTATCCTGGGGTCTGGGAGCTGACCTGCATCTGTGCTTTCTGTCAGTGGTGCCTGCTAGAGCGCCTGCAGTCCACAGGACATGGGCCCCCCCACCCTGGGGCCTGGCCAAGAAGCAGGGGCAGCTGTGGTCTCCAGCAGCCCCCTCCCTGCGGGCCTACCACTGGGGGCTGAGGGACCTTGAGAGCAGGGTGCCCCAGGGGAGCGGTTGGCAGTACTGGATGCCTTAGAGCTCCTGCTCAGGGTATGCTTCGGGTCCTTGCCTTGTTCTCCAGTCTCTGAAGAGGAAGGAGAAGGAATACGAGCATGAGATGGAGCGGCTGGCGAGGGAGAAGATTGCTACCCAGCAGCGGTTGACAGAGCTCAAGCATGAGCTGAGCCAGTGGATGGACGTGCTGGAGATCGACCGTGTGCTCCGGCAGACTGGCCAGCCCGAGGACGACCAGGCCTCCACCTCCACGGCCTCTGGTGAGCACCCTCCCGCCCCTCCCTGGCCAGGCCCTTGCCCCCCAGCTCCCTGTCCCCAGACCCTGGGGGCATTTACTGCTCCGGCCTCTTGTTTCCCCACCCTTTCTAACCTGTCCCTGTCCCTCTGTCCCCCGACAGAGGGTGAGGACAACATAGACGAGGATATGGAGGAGGACCAGGCTGGCCTGGGCCCACCTAAACTGAATCATCGCCCCCACCCGGAGCTGCCGAAGCCCCCGCCCAGCGCTGCCCCTGCACCTCTGCCTCCCCATCCACACCCCCACCCCCAGCCTGTGGCCCTGTCTCCCGTCCACCTGCCTGGGCAGCAGCCACCGCCACCACAGAAGACACCACTGCCGGCCCCTCCTCCCCCAGCGGCTGCCCCTGCCCAGACGCTGGTGCCGGCTCCAGCCCATCTAGTGGCAGCAGCTGGCGGGGGCTCCACGGTCATCGCCCACACAGCCACCACCCACGCCTCAGTCATCCAGACTGTGAACCACGTTCTCCAGGGGCCAGGCGGCAAGCACATCGCCCACATCGCCCCCTCGGCCCCCAGCCCTGCTGTGCAGCTGGCCCCCGCCACACCCCCCATCGGCCACATCACCGTGCACCCTGCCACCCTCAACCACGTGGCCCACCTCGGCTCCCAGCTGCCCCTGTATCCGCAGCCCGTGGCGGTGAGCCAGCCTGTGGCGGTGAGCCACATTGCCCACACCCTCTCACACCAGCAAGTGAATGGCACAGCTGGGCTGGGGCCCCCGGCCACTGTCATGGCGAAGCCAGCTGTGGGGGCTCAGGTGGTACACCACCCCCAGCTGGTGGGCCAGACAGTGCTCAACCCTGTGACTATGGTCACCATGCCCTCCTTCCCAGTCAGCACGCTCAAACTGGCTTGAGGAGGAGGCCACTCAGAGGCCCCCAGTGGGGGCAGGGAGGGGGCCCATCCCCCGCTCTCCCACCCACCAGCTCCACACATTCCAGCCAGGCCCAGGCCCGACCCCCCCACACACACCCACCCCCAGGCCTCCTAGGGGAAGGGGGTGCAGAGACTCTGAGCCAGGGGAGGGAGGGCCACCCCAGGGAGCTGGGCACAGGGCAGGGGGTTACCCCCACTGCACTAGGACTTGATCAAGTGATGAGACACTCTTGTGAATGTGCCACTCTGTCTGGCCTGGTGCCAGCTCCAGTGCCGTTCCTGCCTCCCCACTTTGTACCCTGCAACCCCGTGCGATGTGGCTGTTGTGTTCTCCCGACTTCCCCGCTCTGCCTGCCTTCCTGTGCTGCTGCTGCTGCTACTGCTCTGGCTGATGAGGTGGCCGAGCTCCCTCTGTCCTGAGCCTCAGCCTTCTCTTCCCAGGCCCTCAGAGGGGAAGGGGGGAGGGAGCAGGACTGAAGCAACTTGGCCCAGGGAGCTGGGGAGCTGGGTGCCTGGGGGGCTCTGCTCAGAGTACAGATGACAGATCCTAGGACACAGCGGCTGTGTGGTCCCATCCTGACAGTTGGGCACCCCAGCCTGGGACTCTCCAACCCAGTCGTAGTCACTGATTTGTTACCACAGAAACTAGTTAAGAGGAGTCTCTACCAGCAACTCATCCCATGCTGTTGCTGAGCTCCCTGAGCCTCCCCCGCCCCCAGTCCTTGCCACTGGGCTCCTGACCTCAGGAGGGTAGGCTGAGGGTGGAGGGTGGGAACGAATGGCTTGGCCGTCCTGCCCCCACACCCACCCCACCGCTGGCCTGGGGCTGGACTGAGGAGAGAGCTGCTCTGGATCTCTGTCCCCAGCCCTGGGCCTGGCTCTTAGCTTCCCAAAAGCAGAGGGGCTGGGGTGCGGTCACTTCTGCTGTCCCAGTTCCCTGGCCTCTGCTCAGAGCCATGCGCGCCCCTGAGGGGTGTATGCTGGAGTGTCTCCTCCTGTAGCCTCTGGTCTGGGTCTTAGGAAGTCCAAATCCAAGGCCTGAGCCAAATCCCCAGCATCACCCCCCCTCCCCGCGTCCCTGATGCCCTGGGGGGACCTGTAGAGCAGGGAGGAGGACTGCTGCTTGTGCCCCAACTGATTTGTCTTTGGCATCATCTCTTTCCCCTGAACATCAGCTTTTCTCCAGTGGGCTCTTCTGAGTGTGCCACAGCCTTCCTCTGAGGAAGGTCCTTAAGTTGGATCTAGGGCAAGGCTGAGCTTGGGGTGGGTAGTGAGGGGGCCTTTGTGCAAGGCCTGCTTCTTTCCCTGCCTTTGCCTCTGCCCACTGCTTTGGCTTCTCTTTTTATGTGGGTATTTATTACAAGTGACCTTGTGTTAGACACACAGTTGTACACATGTGCACACTCGCCTCCCCACCTGGACGCACATGGTGGCCTTTCAGCATGGGGAAAGGAAGCCAGTGTCCGTAGGTGTGAAGTTTGCTTTGACGAGCAAGGGGAGCAACCTACAGGAAACTGAGGAGGCTGGCAGAGGTCCCTTTCAGTTCTTTCCTAGTCTTGGAGACCTCCCAGGGGCCTGGTCTCCTTTGTCTTGCCTGGGGTGGGGAAAGGGAAGGCCTCTGGTCATCCTAGAGGCCCCCAATAGGGAGCTTCACACCCCACAAGCTCCCTGCCTTCCTGTCCCTGCAGCCACCTTCTGCCAACCCTGGTTCTTGGGGAACCAGTCTCCGCTTTTCCCTGAGTGATACCAACTGAAAGAGCAGAGGGAGCTGGACGGGCCTGGTGCCCAGGGAATAGTCAGAGAAGCACTGGGGAGCCTGCCCTTTCAAGCTCTGTTCACCTCCCTGCATCCTGAGGCCATTCCAGAGTTGAAAGTGTGTCACCCAGTGGCCTCTGGGGCCTGCACAGATACCTCATCCGCCCGCTCACCGCCCCTGCCCCTCCCCACCCCTAGCAGTGGGGGCCTTCGAATCTAGTGCCGAATGACCATGTCCAGATTGGTGATGATGGGTGTTGTTGCTGTTGTTTTTGTTGTTGTTTGTGAATGCTGTGATGCTGTGTGCCCGAGAGGGCAGCCACCACCCAGCCCTTCCATGGGCATCTCCCCTCTGAGAGCTGTCAGGACCACGTCTGTCCTCACCCTGTGGGACCGCCTGCCCCTCCCCCTCCCCAGCCCTTCCAGCCTGGGGGACGCGTGCGTGCACACACACATACACACACACACACACACCTTACCTCTCATGTGTGTTTTACTTTTTGACGTTAAGAGTGGCTCACTGGCTGGGAGCTTTTACCTCGGGGAGAGGGGGAGGTTGGTTCCTTGGGGGCCAAAGAAGGGCAGGGAGTGCCTGGAGGGGAACTGGGGGGTCACTATAACTCCTGCTCTCCAGGAACAGCTTCTCCCCCATCCCAGGGTTCCATCCCCATCCCCCAAAGAGGTGGCCCTTGTTTACAGTGAGGACTTGGTCACTGTGTCTCCGTTTCCTGAAATATAAACTGTAGCGACCCCAGACTGTAGAGATGTTTATGTGTTTGGATACATCTGCTGTGTGGGAAAAAAAAAAAAAAAAAAACCTACAAAAAACCCTAATTTTGTACATATTGTATTTTTACTATTGAACTGTATTCTAGTGGCTGTTCATGCTCCAAGACTTTAGGTATTGAGACATGAATACTATCCATGTAATAAGCACTTGCCTGGAATAAAATATAAAACTGAAATAAACCTGCACTGAAACCAGAGATGGAGCCGCCAGGCTGCAGCATCTGGGTCACTCTATTGCCACAAGAGGCCACGACCGCTCGGGAAGGACCTCCAGCAAGAATCACCGGGGGTCTCACCCTGTCGGCGACCCTCAAATGGGTCCTCCAGCAGCTTCCATGCTGGTCGGTTTTAGAAGACATGGCCTTCCAGTTCTGACACCAACGTTCAGTCCTCAGCAAGCCTTGAGAACTGCAGTGCTGGTCTTCCTTACGCTTTTGTAATACTTCCTCAAACCATTCGTACAAACACTATCTTGTTTCATCTCTTCACAGCACAGTGGAATACATAAGCCAAGAACTAGCCCTGTTCTGGCAGGTAAGGAAACAGGTTAGAGGTGGCTGAGTGATGTGTTGTGGTCACACAGCTAGCCTGGGAGCATGGGGAGTCAGAGCTCTGGGCAGGGTTTCCCAGCGTGTGCCACTCTGCCTTGGGGCCTGCCAAAGAGCTAGCTATCCCCAACTGAAGAAAGTTCCAATAGGAAAGGTGGAGGACCCCCGGGGGGTCGGGGATTGGGGATCAGTGCAAGGAAAGGGGAGAGGCTTCCTGAGAAGGGAGATGCTTCTGAGGTGCTAAGTCAGGCCAGGTCATCTGGGGAGTCCATATGGGAAAAGAATAAGAAGTTGGAAGTCAGGACTCAGAGAACCATGTCCTAAGATGGGCCTGGAAGACCTTTGTCCTTAGAACTGCATCTGTCCCAAGTTAGGGGAACCCAGCCCTTTGGCAGGCTGTGGCAGGAGGAAGCATGGAGGGAAGAAAGCGGCTTAGCTATAGACAGGCTGCCTCATCCAGCTCCCCGACTACAGCTTCCCCACTCCCAGTCCCAGCCAGAGGAATGAAGTTAGCTTCTCTTCCTGGGAGGGGTTATCCTTAGGGAAGGACGGGATGGCCACGAATGTCTTGGGGTCCCCTTCTCTGAGAAAACGCTAACCTCAAGAAAGGCCCATCCGGTGCCCCTCCTCGGCCCAACAACGCGGCCAGCCCCTTCGCTTGTGAGATGCTAGCTCCCTCTGCTGGTAGCTAACAGGAAGAGAGGCATCCCTTGACTTTAGGGAAAGCCTATAGTTAGGGTTAGTGTCCCACTGTCTGGCACTGAGGAGAAAGATGAAGCCTCAGCCTCTGGCCGTGCTGACCCAGTGTCATCTGAGGGCTATCACTGGATCTTAAAGATAGGCAGAAACTCCCCAGCTGGAGCCTGCCAGGGGCCTGAGTAGGAATCCAGGTGCTTCCATTTAGCAGCTCTGTGTGGGCAGGGCTTCCACAATTGGAGGGCCAGCAGACCTATCGCTGTGGCTGTAGAATTCCCTCTGGTCCCAGAAGCCCAGCCGGGGGGATAGGGAGTGCTGACACTCACTGTCTAGTGCCAACCCCCAAGCAGCTCCCAGAGGCTCAGGCATTGCCAAATGCTATGTTTATTGGTCTGTTAACACTGAAGAGTATAGTTTCCAAGGAAAAACAAAAACAAACACTCTGCTTCTCACAAAACCACTGAGTTACTAAGGCAGGCACACAAGGGCCACCATGCCTGGTGGCAGCCAAGGACTCACAGACAACAGGGGTAGGCAGTGGGGCAGCTGGTCCCCAGATGGGCTAGGCAGTGCCCAGGACAGGGATGGGCTGGGGAGACTGTACTGGAGGCAGGAGGGCCATGGGGCCCTTTCCCTGTTCCTCAGATGCAGGAAGTCTCCAGACCGAAGTGACTGCAGGACAGGCCCTCACCACTGTGGTAGAGTGGCCTCCTGGCCCCAGGGCAAAGCCTTAGCCTCACGTGTTTAGGGGTGGAGGAGAAGAGGGGATGGCAGAGCAAGCAGTGTGCCAAGGAGCCAGGCCCTTCCTAGCACCCCTGCGAGTGAGGCTCCTCCAAGGGGGTTCCTGGGTCTCTAGGCCTCTCTGCACCCTGAGAAGCATTGGGGCAGGCAGAGCTGGCCTTGCTTCTCACCAGGGACAAACAGGAGATCCAAGCAACCTCCCCTTCCCCCAGACCCAGGGACTCATGCCTGAGATTGGCGATGGACTGCCCCGAAGCTCCAGGGCCTGTTCCTGAGAGGAGGCTATGAGAGGATTTCCTCCCTCAAGAGTTACCCTGGAATTCCTCTCGAGAGGGAAGTGCTCCTCCTGCATTCTAGATCATCCGGCTGGCCAAAGTGTCACACTGTTATCAGGGAAGCAACTAATGCATAAAGCAAGAGCCAGGGGGTGAAAGTGAAACCGTGCGGGTGCACGCAGGCACCCCGTGGGGCCGGGGCAGGACATGGGGTCACCTCGGGCAGCCAGAGGTAGTGGCAGTGCAGCTGTGGAGGACTGCTCCCACCCAGGGCCCACATCTTTGGACTCCTGCACCCGGGACCCAGGCCCAAGCTGGCAGCCTGCATTGGGGCTGGGGTGGGCACATGCACGTCGCCTGCCAAGGGACTCGAAGAAGAGATCCAGCACAGAATCCGTTTGCCCACATGACCCATGCAGGGTTGGGCGAGGGTGGGGAGGCAGGCAGCTACAGCCCTGTTAACTCTACAGGGCCCCAGGCTGAGCTAGGAGAGGCTGTGAGAGCAGTCCAGGCTGAGGCTGCAGGTGACGGGGGGCTATTCCCAGGTGTCTGAGAGGGGAGCAGAGTAGGTGTCCCCCAAGGCATTCACTCCCTGAGGCCAACCCGTCCCCTTCCCTTCCAGCCTGAGGCATCCAGCCCCCTGACTTGTGACCCCGCAAGGCTAGCGCTGCCCAGAGTTGGATCCCAGGCTCACAAGCACTTTATTAGGAAAGTGAGTGGGCAGGCAGGGCTGGCTGGGGGTCTGGCAGTCTCCGTGCCGCTGCCCCACTCCCTGCCCTGTGCTTGGGCCTGGAGCCCGGGCTCTAGTCGGCCGCCACTTCCCGGCTGCAGCCATTACTTGTTCTCTATGAGCATCTGCACCTTGTGGACGAGCTCCCGGGCAATCTGCAGGATCTCCTGGGCGTCATGATGCTCGGCCCGTTCTGGGGGACACACACACAGCTGTAGGGTTGCCGGGACAGGGACAGGCGTCTGGGAGGAGCCCTGTAGCCACCCACCCTGCTGTTCCACCTGCTTCCAGGGACGGGAGCCCTTCCAGCCCTGCCCAGGCCAGGAGTGGGGACCCCCATGCTCCCACTGGGGGCATCCAGGATGGCTGGGGCAGCTCCTACCATTGAAGAACCTGATGACGTCGGTGAAGTCCATGTTGTTGTCGCGGACGATCTCGCGGTAGGCCTCCACCAGGGCCAGGGCGATGAACAGGACAAAGTGCTCTGACGAGATGTGCCGGGCTGCCCAGATCACCTCCCACACAGCGAACACATCCTCGTAGAGCAGCTCTAGGGACAGTCGGAGGCTAAGGCTGAGCCTGGCTCCCCAAGAGCCCAAATGGAGCCAAAGGTAGAGACAGAGCCCCAGGGACCCAAGTCCTAGGAGTCTCCCCACTACACAGAACCTAGTCCAAGAGGAGGGTTCCAGGGCCAAGGTCATGCCCTGGCCCTTCTCCTCAGGGATGGACTTCTTGGACACTTGTCACCCAGAGCAGCTCTACTTGGACGGGCCTTGCTGCTTGAGAAACTTGGCTGGAAAACAGCTCCCAGAAACGCTGGCTGAGGGTGACTGTTGGCAGCACTTTGGAATCACTGAAGGAGCTTTTAAAACTGTGGATGCCCAAGCAGCCAGGCTTTCTCAGGCTGGGGCCAGGTGAGGCCGAGGCGCTGGCATCTCCAACCAGCTCCCCAGATGGTTCTTAAGGGCAGGGAGGGTTAGCAGCCACTGACTCTGGGGGAGAGGGTCTCCCACCGCCCTGAGCCCAGCCCCACCATCCCACCCACATCTCTTACCTCTCTTAAAATCCAGCAAGAACCAGCGGTAACAGAAGTAAAAGTGGGTGTAGTCTCCATTCTGGTGCATCAACTCAAACAGCTCTGAGTCCAGGATCTTGCAGAAGTAAAGAAAAGGGAGTAGGACTGAGCCGCCATCGCCTCTCTGGGGGCCACCATCACCCACCCAACAGGCCCCTCCACCTGCCACCAGCAGCGCGCTGCCTGGGGAGAGCCCCTCCAGTCTCCTGAGGTGGAGGCTGCGCTCTGCTGCCCCAGCCGGCTCTCAGGGAGGTGCTCCTTGTGGAACTGTACCACTTTCTGGGTGTTCAATTCACTGTCAACCACACCGCTCACCACAATTTTCAGGAGCGCCATATTTATATGCTGACATTGCCCCTCAATTTGTAATGCTGAAACAATGGTTCTCGAATGAAAGATACTGAGCTTATGTGGAAAGGGCATGTTGAGAACGCTCCCTGGCCTCCCTGTGGGTGACAGATGAGCCCAGCGGTGCCTGGTACCCAGCCCACGGGCAGCTGCTGACCTCACCTGGATGAGGGAGCGCATGTTGGCAAAGTGGGTGTCCATGGCACCCCCATTGGGGAAGTTCTGGCTCATCCGCTTCATGTGGTGGCTGAAACAGCTGTAGGCCAGCTGATCTGAGGGGAGATGGGAATGAGGCTGGCAAGGCAGAGGACCCCCATGCCTCACTTCACAGGGGGTGTCCTGTGGCCCAGAGGACAGGGCTGGCTTACACCCCCGCCCTTCTAGACCTAGCAATCTTCTTTTCCTCTCTCTGGCTGGCATCAGCCCAATCCCAACAGCACTGGGAATGTGCTCTACCTGCCCCCCACCCCAGCTCGGTCCCTCACCGTTGTCCAAGACGACCAGGAGCGGTGCAAGCAGGTCACACATTCCCTGCACATAGCCCACGTCCAGGTGCTCCCACACATAGCTGAAAAGCCAAGGGTATGGTCACCATGGGGGTGTGCTGTCCTCTACCCTGTGGGGATCCCTGGGGAGCTGGTCCCTAGAGCAGCCTGCTACCCAGAAGTCGGTCTTTCTACGACCCTGAAACACTGGGACGACCATGGTCGAGAGCCCACGGTTTCTGTCCTTGAGGCCCTTGGGGGCTCAGGCAAAGAGATGGTGAACTGGCTGGGGCAGTTAGGAGGCAATCAGCTAGGTTTCCTGGAGGAGTCTGGCTGAAGCTGTGAATTGACAGACCTCAGACAAAGAAAGGGGTGGAGCGGGGAGCACGGCAGGGAACGCAGAGAGCAGAGGCAGAGAGCATCAATTATGATTCAGCGCAAGGGAGAGGAGCAGGGCACCTGCCAGACCTAACCATCTTCCCCTCCCCACCTTGACCTCCCCCGTGTAGCACCTGCACATGACGTCTCTGAGCCTCTCCAGGTTGGGGGGCGTGAAGTACCAGTAATTGCGGTCACAGCGCTGCACATCCTTGTCAATGCGGTGCAGATTTAAGGCCATAGTATCCAGTAATTCTATCTGAAAGAGCGGGGGTGCCTCAGGAGTGAGTGGGGGCTGGCAGGGACCCCTAGATAGCAGAATGCAGAAACCCCGGGACTCTGAGGACAGAGCCCTCAGGGGATGTCGAGGGATGGGCTTAGTACCCCCTATGTGGCGGTCAGGGTGCCCCCACCTGCCACCCACCAGCCCCTGTCCCCAAGCCTCAGGGTCAGGGTCAGGAGGGCCTCTGGGGCTGGCTGTGAACAGTGTCTGGGGAACATCCACATACAGTGTAGGCAGCAGCACACACGGCTGCCAGCTCCTCCCCTGCCTCTGGCTCGCTAGCCTGTGAGGCCTTCTGCTGGCTGGCATCTGGGGGCTCCAGGAAAGCACCGGCTGCTGGGCCCAGCCTGCTGGAGTCTTCCTCCCCACCGCCATCCTCCTCTTCGAAGCCCATGCTCTGCGTCTCGTCTATGCTTGACTGGATGCCCGAGGCCACGGAGTAATTGCGAGAGGATGGCAGTCCTGAGTCCGGAGAGTCAAACTCCACAGACTGTTGCTGTCCCACCACGGCAGTGCCCGGGGGCCCTGCTCCTAGCTCCTGTGCAGGCTCCGGTCTGCAGTCTTCAGTGCCTGGGGGCTGTGGGGGCTCCAGGTCATCCACAGAGAGAAATACCTGGTGGTGGTGAAGAGATGGTGGGGCTCATACCCCTACTCCAGCCCCTTCCCTCAGTCTCCTTCCTGGGGTCTGAACCAGGCCTTGTCCTGGCCTCCACAATGCACCTCCACCCGGCTTGCCGAGCCCCTTCTGACCCAGGCAACCAGCTGGAAAGCGATCAGGCTCCAGGCAAGCGGAAAGACACCATATTTAGCCCTATCTAGTCCCCCTCCTGGGCCTCTCTCTGAGGCCTGAGAAAAGGTGGGAAGCATGCCAGGACTTCCTGTAGTGGCCACAAGGAAGGGGAACTGGAGGCTCAGACACTGGATGGCCAACGTGAGCCACGTGTAGATCTCCAAACACCTAAGTCACAAGGTGGCCTCGGGTCCGGAGAGCTGCGCACAAATGAAGGCTACCCCCAGCCTTGGGGTGGCTGCTGGGGCAGCCCAAAGGGCAGCAGGCTGGAGGTGTGAGGAAAACAGGTTCTTCCTATGTTCAGAATTGGACATTTAGCAGAACAAGACAGGAATCTTCTCTAGCCTAATCAGTTATGGGAGCTTCACACAAGCTTAGGAGGGGGGCTTAAAGAAGTGAAAGATAACCTGTTCTAGATTTGTAACAGTCTGCCACTATGGACAAGTCCTATGAAAAAGAAAAGAGACATATACAGACTATATGTATACAGATTTTCTATTTGGACTATGTAGGGAAAGGGACGCTAAAAGGCGTTTTCTCTCTGGCAACAAGCGTAAGGCATTGGGTTAGAATCAGGAAAGGCAGCACAGAGCCCTGTGTCAGTGTCAGCAAGGAAAGCTATTCCTGCTCGTGGGCTAAGCAGCGGGGGCACCAGTACAGACCCGGGAAGGCACAGAACCCAAAGGCAGAGAGAGGGAGCACGCTCACGAACAGGGGAGTAAGAATAAGGCACATAGAAAGGAGTGCAAAGAATTCTCTTGGTGGTTATATTTCTTTAAGTCTTGTTCCAGCTTCAGTTCTCCGTTAGTGCAAGGATTTAGTAAAGTAACAAGACTAGACATTATCTAGAGAGACAATTTAAAGGGAAAAAGCATAAGTTAGTCAAAGAATAGGAATTTCTTATTGTTTCTGGTTTGGCCCAGGAGCCATAGTGTGGAAATCGCTGTTCATCTAAAGGCTAAGGTGAGGCCAGGAGAACTACGTAAGCTCTGAACTAGCTTTGCACTGTAAGTTCTATAGGGAACAGAGGACACCATGGTGGATGGTGGGGTTGGGGGGATAGTCTTGCCAGTAGATGCCGATGGGAGCCCTCTGTCCTGGTCTCTGATCAACAGCTCTTGGTGAAACCTCCACAGTCAGAGGACAGCAGAGCTAAGAGGTGGACACGAAGCCCCAGAGAAAAGGAGTTACTCATCTCACTGGCCATGGACCTGGGTCTCCAACCCTGGGCTGCCTGTTTCTAGCTTTGAAAGATCTCTCTACAAGGAAGGAGGACTTCCCTAAATCCTGACCCAAGCTTCTTTCCCCGTTTGTCCATTAAAACAGAACACAGTGCACTATCTCATTTTATTCCTGCGACACTCAGAGAAGTGGGCGGCAGGGGGACCGTCAGCTGGCTTTTCAGCAGAAGAAAATGACACACAAAACACATTAAGCCATTCTCCCAGTGACTCCTAGAGTTCAGGCTGGTGCTCAGGACTCCACCTTAATCCTATAGAACGCCAGCGGCCCCTGCCCCCAGCTCCCCCAGGTCCCATCAGGCTCACGTCATTGCTGATGGTGGAATCTCGGTGGACGAGGCGCTGAACGTGGCTGTCGATGCTGCTGCCTGAGGAGAACTTGGTGAGCGTGGCTGGCTGGGCCTCCCGCTCGCGCTGCCTCACCGCCGCCTCGCAGGCCTTCCACTCGGCCAGCACCCTCTTGTACCTTGCTGCCACAGCTGAGTCCACCTGTCCGAGAGCACACCACGACCACGGAGGTGGGGGAGTGCCCCAGGACAGCTGGAGACCAGGATTGGGCCTAGCGGTGAAGACAGCAGGGCTACTCTGCTAACACCTTCCTCTGCCATATTTCTTTCCAGCTGGGAAGGGGCCAGGCTTGAGAGGCCCCTCCCTGGGGCCCCTTGGCCCAGCTCCCCATCTCTGTACCCCATGGGAGTGGGCTCCCCTTACCTGCTCCATCTCTTTCTTGCTCATGCCAAACTTGTAGTGGCCAAGCAGAAAGGGCCAGACGTCCTTACGGATTTCGTGCTCCACGCCCCCATAGTAAACCTGCCGGAGCAGCTCCAGCTCCTTGTAGTTCTGAGGCACCCGGGAAGGAAAGACCATAGAGCCCCCGTGGTCACTACAGCCCCATGGGGTAACCCTGCCTCCATTCCTCCCATGGGGGGCTGGGGACAGTGATTCTGTCATGCCACTGAAGCCCAGGCCAGCCCTGCTTTGGGGCGGGCATGTCCTCCCTGCCCCAGATCACAGCTGGATGAGATCCAGTTCAACCTCCTTTCCTTCCAGGACAGGCAACAGAGATTTGCCCGAGGTTTCAGAATAATGTGGAAGCAGACTAGGATCCGTCCGTCCCTCTTCCCACAGAAGCCCACAGACCCAGCTGTCTGAGATTCCACCATGACCTGGGCCACCCCAAGGCTCTCGGTCCCAACCTCTATTACATTTTACTTGAATGCCCATCCAGTCAATGAGAGCTACTCCCAGGGCAGCCTGCCCCATACTCGCTGTTGCTTTTGCCTGCCCCCCACCCCCAGCCCTTTGACCCAGCCTCTGGCCCTGGCTCCTCAGTGTGTGCACCTTTTCGTCCTTCTGATATTTGCTCCACACATCCTTGGTGAGGCCCCCTGAGGCCCCCGGGGGCCGGGTGGGAGGGATGATGTTGTGATGCACCAGCGCTGACAGATGGGTCCGTACCGTGGACAGGTGGCGGCAGTAGGCCAGCCCTGTGGGGGGCAGAGGTAGCCAGGACCCATGACAATGGTGCCTCCCCCAGCTCTCCCTGCTCTTGGCCCCACCTCACCCTACACTCACAGCCATAGAAGGCCCGGGACACGATCTGCCTCTTCATGCTCTCACACAGCAGCCTGAGGGGCAACCTGTGGAAATAACCTGGCTCAGAGGGGAGGGCACTGGCCCCTCTGGTGGGAGGAGGTTGAGAGAGGACATTCTGGCCTCGGGGCAGGTAAGGTGCTCGGGTGGTATGAGGAGTAGGACCAGCTGCCCAGTAGCACATCTGTGGCCTCCCTGGGTCTGTCAGTCACCCTAGATGGAGCTACTGGGGACCTAGCCTGGCCCCCAACCACCCAAGAGATTTTGAGCAACTAACTTCACTTCATGTTAGTGAATCTTGGTTTCCTCAGGTGAAAATAGAGAACCATCTCAGGGTCATGAGGAGTCACAGGCAAAAAATGAAGTTAACAGGTAGAAGAGAACAGCCTGTGAAAGCATCAGGGGCTGGCGTGTGGCCCTCACACAAATGCCATCCATATACCCTGGCAGTGCCCAGATATCTGATGTGCGCCCTCAGATGCACAGCCTGACGGCAGAGTCCCTGTACACATTGGGAAGGAGAGCACCTGCATGCTGAGTACCTACTATGTGTGGGGCACAGCTCTGGGCACTGAGTCACACACCTCATTTGGTCCTCACAAGTACCTTAGAAAGGAGGTTCTATTATTCCCATTTTACAGATGAGGAAACAGAGGCTCAGAGACATAGAGGCTCACAGTGACTCAGTAACATGTCAAAGCTACATAGGTAGCAGAAGGGAAATTGAACCGTCTGTCCAGCCTGAGGCCACCCTGTCAGACAAATGACACAGCCACTAAGGGCAGAATGCACGCAGGCAGACCCAGCCACAGGGCCCACTCACCGGTCGGGGACACAGCTGCAGTGGCTGGGAGTGGCATATGGGGAGCTGCGGGTGGAGCAGAAGAGACAGGAGCCCTGGCTGCACAGGGACTCCAGGTGCCAGGTTGGCAGGCTGGGCCCGAAGCCCTGCATTTCGATCATGTCACCAGCATCTGAGGACAGGAAGGGGGCCATGGTCAGGGCCTGGCGGGCCTCCCTCCCCACTAGTACCCTATAGCATGCCCACCTCTGTGCCCAGAGCTGCAGCATGAAGTCACCCATTGGTAGAAAACCACCAAGGTGGCACCTGCCTGGTCCAGAGCCCGGAGATGGAAATGGTGGAGAGAGAGGGTGCCTGATGCTTCCCACCCTCCGCCTAGTCTTTCTGCATGTGATAAAATACTTGGTCAGAGTTGTGGATACTTGTGTCTGTTCTCGCCATCTTGCTATTGGCGATGGAAAAAAACATTTGTTTTTCTAGAGGGAGGAGCAAAAAAAAAAAAAAAGGAGCAAAAGCCTAAGCTCTTTAAAATGCTGCCAGCTGGCTTTGCCCTCGACGATTCAGCCTGGTCGTCCTGGACAAACTCTGAGCTGGGCAGGAAGGTGCCAGGAATGTGGCAAGCCTTGGAACCTTTCCACATCAGGAGTCTCCACTGATCAGAGCTCCTGAGGATCCCTGAGCCACTCGTCCCGGTCGCCAGACCTTACCCCTCTGAGGGTTCTAGAACCTGTCACAGGTTAAGGAGGAGCAGTGTTCCCCCACCCAGCTAGGTGCCCTTGCTGCCAACTCACACAGGTTCCCCCTGAGTTCTCCAGCCTTGCCCAGCCAGACTGCACTGAGCATGGCAGCCTCCTCCACCCACACAGGTGAGCTGGCAGGAAGGGCAAAGTCACAGCTGTCAGGCCATTGTGGGGCGGTGGCTGGGCACCTAGTTCCACCACCCAGAAGAACATGCCCAGTGCAGCCTCAGAAGATGGCTCCCTGGACACATCTATGCCACCAGCAGATGGAGCCTTTCAGTCAGCCCAGCTGGTCTGAGTCAGAACTCAAGACCCTTGAGAGTTTCTAGGGCCCAAGTGGGGCAGAACACTGCCTGCAGGAGACTCTGTGAGTCACAAAGACGAAGCAAAGTGAGGGCAGAAAGCGTAAGGACCAGGAGATAAAGCCAGGAGAGAACGGGATAGCACAGAAGAGGGAAGAAGAAGGAAAGACAGCTGTAAGTCGAAGTACAAAGAAACTTTTTTCAAGCAGTACTTTTTCATATGAATCACAGCCTGGGCCCTGCCCTGCTAGGAGTCTGGAGCAGACCTAGGCCCGATTATTGTCAGAGTGAGCCTTGGTGGGGAGGGCAGAGCCAAGCTCCCTCCAATCCCCTCAGGAGATGCCCTGTCTTGGCCTGAGGCTCTCTTCTCAGACCCACAGCTGGGATTTTTGTAGCTACCTGGCCCTTCAGCTCCACCAGGAGGCAAATTAAGGGAACATACTCAGTGTGGAAAGGGCTGCGGCTCTGGGAGTGAGGAGTTGCAAGCCATGCCCAAAACTGGGAAGAAGAGGGAAGGGACAAATGCAGGTTCGGTGGGGCAGGAGCCCAGCTCCTGCCCTTGCAACAGGCAAGAGAAAGGCCAGTCATGAGAGGGAGGGTGGGAACAGGCCCAGCCAGGCAGGCAGCAGGCAACAGGCGGGCAGGCGGGGGTGAGGGTGGGGGCGCGACAGGTGCAGAGGATGAACGGTGGGCACATAGGGAAACAAGCTCATGCCCCAAAAGTAGGGCCCAACCAAGGCAAGACTCCTGGGTCAATGCTCTTCACCTTAATTCTCCAGGAAGGAGCTGAACCAGCCAGCATTGAACACTGCATCTCTGAATTAACCCAGTGCAGACAGCTGGAGCTCTGGAGTGACTGGGTGAGGGGCAGCAGGCTGGACATGGGGGGGATTGGGGGATCTGCTGGGCCAGCTTTGACTCTGACTCTCTCCTCTGAGCATGAGGAAAGTATGAAGCAAAAACGATCAGGATGGTTGAACCCCACAGCCCCTAAGACTCCGAGTGAAAGGTGCCTGGCCTGGAGCAGAATTAGAGTGAACAGCATCTCTGCTCTGTGGGGAGGAAGCAGGAGGAGGAGGAGAGGTGGGGGGAAGGGGAGGAGAGTCTGGACACCCGTCCCTTGATTCACATGCACAAGTCAAGCATGTGGCAGGCCTGAAAAGCAACGGCTAGTAGAACGGACTCGACAGTGTTGTCATTACGGACTGGGGCAGGGGTAGGAGCTCCCATCACAACCCCAACCACCTGCCAATTCTCCTCTCCTGCCTCCTCTCCCCTCCCAAGTACTGGGGGCCCAGGGCCTATATACTGGGTTGGTCTGGTTCCCGATTTCCCCCGAGAAAGCCCAGACGAGGCCTGAGGCCTCTGGGCTCCATAGGCATGGAGGCTTCTCTGACCCTGGAAGCCTCGGCCCTGAGACTGGTCAGGGTTAGGCTTCCTAACGCCAAGTCTGCCAAGACAGGGGCTCTGTGGGACCCCCCTCCCCAAGCCTCCAGCCCTTCCTGTCCTTCCTGACTCAGCCTTCCTACACTGCTCCAAATACCTTAGCCTGTAAATAAGCAGCCCTGAGCCCAGGTTTGCAAGGAACCAGATGGCAAGCTGTGTGCAGACAATATCAGAAGTGAGGCTCCCTTGCACTCCTACCCGGGGGGGACCTGTCCAGGAGGGCTACAAGGGAGGCAGGGCACAAGGGCAGGCATGTGGCAGATAGGGGGCAGCTGCTAGGGCTGTGTTGAGGGTGTGCTAGGTGGGTTCTAGGCCACAGACTTAGTTTCCCAGGGAGTGGAGGTTGGGGGCGGGTAGCTCATTGCTGATTTGGTGTCTGGGCTAAGGAACTGGGCTGTTTGGCAGAAGTTTGTGGAAGCATAAAGGGCATGTCACATATTCTTAGATACCCTCTGTAGGGTCAGGAAAAGGGGAGAAGAAATTAATTCTATGGCACAGGAATGGGTGGGGATGGAGAAGTTCCCTTAAACTCCAAGAAAGCAGGCCCCAACCCTTTCATAACCGGTTTTCCCTGAGCATCCTGGCCTCAACTTCCTAGGTTACCTGGCCAAGTCACTCTGTAAAGAGTGGGTTTCTCCTTCTTTACTGACCTATCTGTGTGCTAAGAAAGATGGGTGGTGGACAGAGGAACCAATGCCAAGGAGCTCTGGGCACTGTGCTGGGTTGTTTACAATGAAGGGACCTCCTCTGTGATCTGTGGCTCTGAGGTTTGGGACGGTGGGAAACACCTGTCTTAGATCTCTGGCACGTTTATTTCTAGATTGTATGCTGAAGCACCAGGCAGTACCTGCTGGAGCCAACAGCCTCACTGGGTTTACCCCTGGGTCCCCTTCAGCTGTGGCTCCAAACCCTCGCTTGAGCTAGGGACTCATTCAGGTGAGCTGTCGAGCCCTCACCCCTGCTGGGGAGGGGCCTGTACCTCTATCCTGTTTCTGTTAAGTCACAAGTCAGAGGTACAGGGCCAGGAGGCCAGTCTTCCCAGCCAGTAAGGGAGAAAGAGAGAGACACTGCCTCAGGTTTGCCAGCATGACCCCAAGGTACAGTGCTTGGAAAGACATTCTGGGTTCCTGAGAGGCAACCAGATGGTCTGATCTTCCTATCAGAGGATCCTCCCTCTCGGGCATGAAGCCCTCTCCCTTACAGACTCTATGGGGAGCCCTGAGCCCCCTGCTCTTTGTACCATCCCCTCTTCTTGACAGCTCCTCTTTCCACCCTCCCTGACCTGCCTCCTGCTGGGGGACCACCCCAGTCCCATAACGCCAACACTGCCGGCCGAGCCCCTGCGGAGGGTGGCAGGTGGGCCAGGGGGTGGGGCGGGGGGCGGGGGAGGGATAAAAACCTTTCATCGGATTGGGAGCTGTGAGGTTCCGCGAGCAGATCATTGAGAGCATCGCGTGCAGTTTATCCTCCTCTTCCTCATCATCGTCCACCGAGGCCGCGCGGCTGGCCGCTAGGTGGTGGTAGTTAATAGTAACTGCTCAAAGAGAACAGCGAGAGAGGCAGAGGCATGAGCACCGGCTCCTGGCGGGAGGCACCAGACTCCCTCCTTGCAGGCAGGGGGCCAGAGAGTCTGGGTCGCCTTGAACCTGCTGGCGCTGAGAATGGGCTGGGGGACCGAGAGCTCTCTGAATTATTTACTGGGGACAGTGTGGAAGAGAGTGAGGGCAAGGTGGCAGCTCCAGAGCTCCGTGGAAGGAGGCCCTGTCTAGGAAGAACACAAGACGGAGAACTGACGGGGGAGCAAGGGGAGTGAAAGACAGGGACCAGTGGGGACAGGCAGGCAGCTCATGAGTTCCCCAGCCCTGGCCAGAGCTGGCACAACTGCTGGCAGATGGATCCTGATCGATCTCCAGCTCACGTCATGGTCAGGCTGAACCAAATCTGCAGATTACCCCAAATCCCCCTCCTGACACTGTAAATCCAAACTTCGTCAAGGTTTGCCCAGAGCTGCATACGAGGAGCCCGAGTGACTCCATTGGGTTTCAGTTCCTGGGTGCCCTGGCTTGCCCTCTGGGGACACAGTCCTTAAAGCAAAGTGACCAGAACTAAGAGATGCCAAGGCTTAAAGAGGGTACGTGGGTCATCTCAGCTGAGCAGCAGCCCAAGATTAAATGGCAGGTTTGCAAACACGTTCTGACATAAGGTGTGGCTCCTAGTTAAGCACCTCTGGGAGGGGGGGTCCAATGGCCCCCCATGGCTCATGCCCATCAGGCCTGTTGGGACTATCTGGGCTACGGCTATGTGTTTGCTGTCTGGGTCATCTGTCTGCTAATGCAGAAACAACTTGCTGACAACTTATTGGCCCAAGTTAGGAAATTTAGGGACAGGTGGCCCAGTTGGCAAAAAATGCTCTGTGCTCATAAATTCCCTGAGCTTATCCTCAAGACTCGGAGTCTGGCCCAGAGAAACCTACAGGGAGCAGCAGCACTCACACCAGAAAGGAAACGCTGATGTTGACAGATATGTAGACAGGCCCCGTGGGCCCAGAGGTGTGTGTCCAGGTGGAGCAGGACCCACGCGTGCCAAGCCATCTCTCGGACCCCAGTCACCAAGGATCCCTGATCAGCTCCAAGTTTCACCTTCAGTTGCACCCCTACTCCAGCTAAAGCTCCTCTGACCAGTAGCTGGTCCGAGGAGGGCTCTGGCTCTGGGGGAATCAGGAACAACTTGTGCCATCCCAAAGGAAGCACTGATCCTACACCCAGGATGCCTTGTGGCAGGTGGGCGGTGAGCCCTGGAAGAATGGAGTTCTCCACCTTCCCTTTCTAGTCTCACCACTTTTTTTCCCCCCCTCAGGCCAGGGCAGGAAAGGCTAAGAGAAAACTGTACAGTATTGGCTGAGGCAAGTATCTTGGGGTGACAAGGTGGGGGAAGACAGCCAGGTAGAAGAGAGGCAGCTTCTCAGAGGATTGATCTGCAGGGCAAGGTCTGGCGAGAGGCCTGGTCGGTGAGTAGACCCTGCCTGCCACCCCTCCTGGGTGACAGGGCACTCCCCCACCTCCCTGAGCGTCTTTCTCTCTTCCTCCATGGATGAAGGTTGAGAAACTCACTGTGCTCATGCCTGTGGCCGGGGTAAATGATGCGGAACACGTAGTCTGTGGCCCGCCCGGTGCCCATCTCCTCCACATCCATGGTCCGCATGCTGCTGCGTTTCCGTAGCTTGGGGAACACTTTCCCCTGTGGAGGGAAGGGTGGGGGGGGGGTCGGCCTGTGCAGGGCAGCGTCTGATCCCTGGTCCTGCCCGAGGGAGTCGCTAAGAACTCCAGTGCAGAAAGGAAGGAAGTGCACATCCCGAGCCCTGAGGTACCTTCCCCTGCTGGGTCCAGAGCGGGGGCTCTAGCTGTCCTCGGGGCAGCAGGCCATTCTCCAGGCAGGACAGAAAGGAAAGCAGGTGGCCTCCCTGTGGGAAGTGCAGCGGGGGCCTCTGGATGCCATCCTGGCTCACCAGCACGAGCGTGCCGCCGCTCTCTGTGGGGTATACATGCACGGGTGAGGCTGGGCTTCCGAGACCCCATGGTCACCACCACAACCCAGTCAGCCAGGCCTCCCGACCGGATGCATGGGCATGACAGGAGGAGGCCAGGACACCCAATGGGCCCTGTACAGCATGTGGCCGGGAAGGGGCTGTCTCTCTCTGTCCTCAACCCTGTGCCCAGGACAAGGGAGGCTCACTTTGCTGGTGGCAGTGGATGCAGACGATCTGACTGAAGGGAACAACCAGGGCATAGTCCCAGTAAACGCTGGAAAGCAACCAGATCGATGTCACTGTGTCGCGAGACCCGTCATCCCACTTTCTTCATTTCCCACCGCCAAAACCTGTGAAATGACCCTGAAGACAGGAGGACTGTGGCCGAGAAGTGACCTCGCCCAGGCATGTCCATCTGGGCCTGTGCTGTCATGGCACAGAGCCTACCAGTCTCAGCTGCCTCGAGCTTGGCTCAGGCCAACCTCTTCATGCCCAGGCCTGGCTTGATCTTAGAGAGCTTGGGACTCTCTAGGCAGCCTATTCCTGCAATTCTTGGCATCAGGATAGGAGTGAGGCCTGCCTCCTGGAGCAAGCGGAGTCTGTGCACCCCCCTGCCTGGAGTCCCAGAGCCCCCACCTTTTCTCCAGCTCGGAGACCCCCAGAGTCCCGTTCATGAGCTGGTTGGGGGTCCACTTCAGAGTTAGGCTCTCTGCAGCTTGGTGCAGGGAGAGGTAGCCAGGGACGGCCTCCATGTCCTCCTTCTGTGGGGAGGAAACACAGCAGAAGGCAGAGGTGACAAGGTGCTAAGACTCCCAGGAGAGGCCTCTGAGACCTAAGCTCCAGGGGGGAGCTGGGGAGCCCGAGTTAGCACAGTCCCAGGACCCTGGAATGGAGGCTAGGAGGAGGGAGGGGAGAACATGAGCTGCATGCAGATGTGGGTCCCTCCTCTTCCTGGCTGGCCTGGGGCTACTGGCTCTGTTCTCTGTTCTGTCAGCCTCCTGAATACCAGGTATGTCCTGGGCCAGCCTTACCCAAGCTAGGAGTTCACCCTGCCATCAGGCTGCCATTCCCATCTTTGGACAGCCTGCTTCTCAGTTAGCAGTGCAGATGCCAACTAACAGAGTCGGCTGCTGCCAGCTCAATGTTGGACACAGGGCATATGAGGGCAAAGTAAGGGGGAGCGGGGGGGGGGTCCCACTTACTTCTCTATAGTCAAGCCCCTGAGGAAGGGGACACATGTTACTGGAAGGTTCCAGTCCTGGGCCTTTCTGAAGAGGGAGAAGAGGGCATTCAGTTTTCTTACCGGCTGCACCAGCACGTTGTTCTTGCCGTAGAGAAGCCGTGTCCTTGAATTCTGGTGCAGGGACTCCACATACTCACGAGCACAGGCAGCCAACCTGTCCTCTGCTGCGCTGCCACTCGAATGCCGCTTCCGGATCTAAACAGGAAGGCACAGCTCAGCCCGCAGCCCCAGGATATCTGCCTCAGACAACACAAGGCTTCCACACAGACCCTCTCTAGCTGACCCAGGGGTCCATTCTGTCCCGGGTCTGCTCTCGGCCACCCTCCAGCCACGAGCCACTGGTGTGCTCCTGGCGTTTACGTGAGTGCCAGCAGGGATAAAAGGCTCTCCTCTCCTGCGGTAGCCATGACCTTGATGCATCTCTAAGGTTCAGCCTATGTCTGCAAGGAACACGGAGGCCAAGCCGCCCTTTCCTACAGGGCCATGGGCATAGCCTGGATAAGTATAAGGGGTGGGGAGAGGGATACCTACTCCAAGGGCTGGGCGCTTTGCAGGGGAGTCCTGGCGATTAGGGGGACCCCGGATACGATGCCTCTGGACCAGCTCATCCGCGGACGGGTCAGTCCAGTAGTGATCAGCCGTCTTGAGCTTGGTGTACTCCAAGGCACAGGGTCCCACTGTGGAGACAGGGACAGTTAGCTCGGATGCGGCCCCTTCAGCACCTGCCCCTCAGTCCCCACCGGCCCAGCACAGGCTTCTCTGCTCTCAGGCTCACCTAGAAGAGAGGCCAAGATGGGGCCAAACACAGGATCTGATAGTAACGCCTCCTTCTCGTAGTACTTGCTGCCAGGGGGAGAGACAGACAGGGGGCTCATTCCAGGACAGTCAAGCCGACCAAGTATGGACATCCCCACAAAGACCCTTTCATGGGAGTCACTAATAAGAAATGAATCCACAAGGACTGAACTCTGTGGGGAGCACAGTGTGGTCTATGCTTTCCAGATGCGAGAGGGGAAGATGGGGCATGCCTAGACACTGCTAGGGACAATCATGCATGCTGAAGGATCGGGCTGAAGGACTGCTCGGGAGGTGGGCCCCGGGGGGGGCTGCCTGGGGGATGGGGCAGTCACCTGCAGTTCTCTACAAGGTACTGCATGACCCTATCCAGCACTTTCTCGATGAGTGCTGTGCGCACCCATATGTGCTTTAAAGCCTGCAGGCTGAGTGCTGGGGCCTTCCCGCCGCCGGCAGAGCCCTGTCTCCGCAGGGCATCCTGGTTGCCTGCTGAGGGTTTCCTGCAAAGAGATCGTAGGCTTCAGAAATGGAGGGTTTGGGGGGAAGCCCCAGACAGGCAGCACTAGGAGCAGAGTTTGGTGCCCCAAGAACCCAGAGGGGTAACGAAGATGAGGAGTTGACATGGGGGCTTGTGTCCAAAAGGAGCCAACCCCCACCCTGAGACTGGTCTCTCACCCCAGGGATCCTGCAAAAAATGAGCCCAGGAATCCAGCCTGGGAAGCAGCAAATGCCAAGTGCAAGGAGCAGAGGGGCGTGATGGGAGGAGCCAGCCCAGGGCTCACCTGCTCTCCACTTGTTGCTGTAGCTCCTGTACCTTGTGGCAAATTTCCCCAGCCACCGGGCACGTCTTCCCCACCTTGGTGAACAGGGCGGCCATCTTATCACTGCGCAGGAAGCCAGCAGCACGCCGTCTCAGCTGATGAAGGAGGCAAGCCTCCACTGCACCTGAGCCGCAGAGAAAACCAGCATCTGAGCCTGGGTGCAAGGGGGAAAGGGAGAGTGGAGTACGGAGTACGGGCAGGCCCTGACCCATGCTGGGATGAGGGAGAGGGGCAGGCCAGGACCATATGCCCTGACCTCCTTCCGAAATTCCCCTCCCTGTCTCTCCGTCCCTGCCCAGGGTGGACCTTCAGGGACTGACATGCCATAACATCACTCTCCCTGTCCCTTGCCTGGTATGTACATGCCTCATGCCTCCTGTGTGCAGCACTCCCCCAGGACTGTGAGGACCAAAGCTGCCAGTTCCAGTGGCTCCTCCCCCGCCCACAAGGTCAAGCATGGACAGTCCCGACAGGACAGGGGCTGCAGGGAGCACATAGCCTGGCAGCCCTCCTGGAAAGCATGGATGATGTGGTTGCTAAGGAACAGGGTTCTGTGAAGGAGGTGAAATATTGATGAGGCCGCAGCAGAGATCACACCCGACAATGGCTCCTGAATTATTGATGAGCCCTGCAGCCGAGAGCGAGAGATTTCTATTTCCCATGCTGGCAGGATTTCCCTTTACTCATTCATGTTTTTAGGGGCTAGTTTATTACCCCCATCTGGATCCTGCAGGAAGGAAAGAAGAACTTGGGGGGAAAGAGTGGAGAGTTGCCCCAGGCATGTGCAGAGTCTAAAAATATTAGTATGAATGGGGGGTGCTCACCCATTATGAGGAGGGAAAGGCCCAGAAAGAGGAAGGGAGTTGATCATAGTCATGCAGTGGCAGAGCCAGAACCACGACCCAGGATCCTAAACCCTGGCCCAGGCCCTTTCACTTCTTCCAGGTGTGTTGGGGGGCCCCATAGGTAGAAGAAAGAGGGGTCCCCTCATGTCACACAGGTGTTCTTTCTATACGGACTGACAACAGTGCTATGACGGAGGTGGGAGTCAGAACAGGGTCTGGAGCTTAGCACATGGCCACTCACCACCCCTGGGAAATGTGGGGGAAAACTCTGAGCCTGTTTTCACCTATGAAATGGGGCTACTTCTTAGGACTGGCATGAAACGTCACACAGGATGAACTGAGTAAAGTCCTTGCACGAGTCTGGCACACAGGAGGTACTCTGTCCTTGTCGGGTGCCTGAGTCCTCAACCCTTTTTAGCGAGATCCTGTTCCATGGTTAACCTCCAAGGACTGGGTTTTTGCAAGACTCTCCCTGGCAGGAAGAGGAGAGAGGGAATCACAGGCTGCCCAGAGGTAGGTGGAGATGCTGTTCTCTCAGGAAAAGGGGAATTAAGGTCCCATCAGCTTGACTGTGCCTAGGGTCATTAGAATATGAACCCTGGCCTTGGGAAATAACCACTGATCCCAGGTTCTCATCTGGTTTTTGTTCTCATTTTCAGTACTGACAGGCAGTCACTGCTGTCCTATGAGTTGTGTCTGACCTTCTCTTGTATTGAAGTCAAGAGGTTGGAAAGAGTCCTGGGGACCGACCTGTAGGTCGAACCCAGGGGAATAAGGCATGACCCTCCCTCTCCTAGGAGCTTCCTCTGGGGCTCTTCCCTGCTCAGGTCCCAGAGGACTTTATTTTACAAGGCACAGCCTTTCCCTCCCAGCATGTTCACACATGTGTGTGCACATGTGTATACAGATGGATATACCTACACATACCACGTGTGTATGGGGCATGTGGGAGAATCTCTCCTTAAGTGTCCACATACTCTACTCCATGGCTGTCCCCTTGGTCCCTGGAGGTCCTGTGTGGCCCTGTGCACAGGTGAGTGAGACCCGGTCTCTTGATCCTGGGGTTGCAGCACTGATAGGAAAGTGGTGACCATTTCCTGGGGTTGCACTCCCCGTTTCAGGGGCAGAGAAGCAGCACTGAACGTGACCAGAGTGGCAGCAGGTGGCACCAGTCCTAGAGGGAATCATGCGCCTCAGTAATGTGACTAACTGCTGGCATAATGAGTCATTAGCCTTCCCACCTTCCCCAGGAGACTGCAAATGCAGCGAGGATGGGGCGCTGAGACTGCAGGTAGTAGTGCTTCCACCCGCTGGGCCACACCCACACTCTCAGGAAGCCTCTGGGCACAGGTATTAGGGTTCTCCGGGGTGAGCAGAGGCAAATACTGCAAGTAGAGAATATCAAGAGAAACCCAGACATCATGCCCAGTACCCTCCTACTCATGGCATATCCCCTACGTTCCTTCTACGGAATGCAGGCAAGGTGCCAGGAAATGTCTGGGGAAGGAGAAATCCCTCGCAACTCTCTACCTTCCAAGCAACGTAAATGACCCTCTATGCCAGGTATTCTTTTTTTTTTTTTTTTTTAAGATTTATTTGTCAGAGAGAGAGAGAGCGAGCACAGGCAGACAGAGTGGCAGGCAGAGGCAGAGGGAAAGCAGGCTCCCTGCCGAGCAAGGAGCCCGATGTGGGACTCGATCCCAGGACGCTGGGATCATGACCTGAGCCAAAGGCAGCAGCCTAACCAACTGAGCCACCCAGGTGTCCCTATGCCAGGTATTCTTAACCCAGCCATGTGCTCCTTGGCCACTGACCAAACTGTACTTATCCTTCCCCATCCCCACAGGGCTGTCTGCCCACCCTCCACCGATGTCAGCACATACAATGAAAATTATTGCATGCAGCATGTAGGCACAATAGTAATAACAATAACACTAATGATAATTGAG
Organism: Mustela lutreola; assembly: GCF_030435805.1. Classification (NCBI taxonomy): domain Eukaryota; kingdom Metazoa; phylum Chordata; class Mammalia; order Carnivora; family Mustelidae; genus Mustela; species Mustela lutreola. The sequence goes on along the minus strand of NC_081304.1, from coordinate 45,840,351 downwards.
AACTACTATCCTAAGAGGGTTTGTGGGTGAGCTTCTGTGCCTTCCAAAGACCCCCAAATATTGCCTACAAAATCACTGGTGTGCTCCAGCATGTTTATGTGAGTATTTTTCCAGATAAAGTATCCATGATTTTTAGCTTCTAAAAGGGGTACTTGACCCCCAAAAGCTTTAGAATCCCTGCTCTAATACTTTTGGGTTGAGCTGAACCACGGACAATTCCACGGGTCGAAACTCAGAGGTGCAAGTACAAAGACTCTCCCTGCCCCACAGTGTACAGTGAACACCACTCAGAACTTAGTTGCAGAACCAGCAGCAATGAGGTCCAATTCTCCTGCTGCCCTCGCTGCCCAGGAAGGGCCTCTCACAGACTATCAAACACCCTTTCCTGGGAGAAGCCATCTAGACACCCATGCTTTGCCTTTCCTGACTGAAGGCCCAGAGCACCAAGCAGAACTCCAGCACCTTATTCCACTTTCCGCCCCACACTGCCACCATGACCCCTCCCCAGGGTGGAAAGCTGTGGGAGGAGATGCCTATCATGGCTTAAGCACCTAGTCAGCCCAACCCATTCTCCTTCTAAGTGAAGGCTCGAGACCCCTAGGCTCCACTGGGTCCTTGTACTACCTATAGCCACTCTGGGTCAACCAGAAGAGGGATGAGACATCCCTGACATCATCTAGCTTATGTCATATGAGACAAATATATACTAAGTAACACAAATCAATACTATTTTTGGTCATTGGTTGGAGTAGAAAGGTTTGGGTGAATAAATCAAAACACACAAACAGACGTGGTTCCATAAGCACAACCCTCTCTCTCCTCACATTGGTCTTCCAGTAGAACTTTGGAGCCATGGTGCCAGCTGAGCCCACGGAACCCTCTCTGCTCTGTTATTCCATCCCACTGACAAACAGCCTCGGGGAACAACAAGAACTATAAGCCTTGCTGTGGACATCTCTCCCAAAAGGTCTGGCATCATCTTCGCAGGGAAAAGCTGGGAATTACAGGCCATGACTAGCCCTGGAACTTTCCCTCACCAGTCTCTGATGTTCCAATAATGCCTATTAAGTTATGGGGCTTAAATAATGCTAAATGGGATGAAGACCACAAGTGCTAAGAGACTCCTCTAGGACTCCCTCCCACAAATCCTTACACACTGATTTAACCATTCCAAGGAATCCAATTTAGAAGAGGAGACATTGGTATACAGAGATGGAAGGGACCCAGGAAGTAACTGAATCTTCTCAGACCTTGCCGTGTGGAGGGCTGACTTTCCCTTCCCTGCTCCTCTGCAGGCAGTGTGGCACTCTCTCTCAGTAGTGCAAATAACCTCGGACCTGGTAACCCCTCTTCTGAGAATCTAGTCTACAGATATCACTGCAAGATTACTTAGTTACAACAGCAAGAGACTGGAAACTATCCTCGTGTCCATCAACGGGAATGGGTTAAGTAAATATGGTATATTCATACAACGGATTATTCTACAGCTCTGAAAATGAGTGAGGGTGTTTTCTAGGAACTAACAGTGAAGTGTCCCCTAAAGCAAGAAGTATGACTGCATACTTTTTTGTTACAAAAAGTGTGTGTGTACGGGAAACAAAGAATATAATTTCTATTACTAGGATAAAAAATTCTGGAAGGATGCATAAGAAACAAAAAGTGGTAGCGGTTACCAATGTGCAAATGGGTAAGTGGAGGAAAAGTGGGTGAACGGAGCCAGGTAAAGGAGTAAACTTTAGGGGCGCCTGGGTGGCTCAGTGGGTTGAGCCGCTGCCTTCGGCTCAGGTCATGATCTCAGGGTCCTGGGATCGAGTCCCGCATCGGGCTCTCTGCTTGGCAGGGAGCCTGCTTCCCTCTCTCTCTCTCTGCCTGCCTCTCTGTCTACTTGTGATTTCTCTCTGTCAAATAAATAAATAAAATATTTTAAAAAAAAAAAAGGAGTAAACTTTACACTGTACACTTTTTGTACACTTTTGATTTTTGAACCAGGTAACATATTACCCAATCAGAATACTAATCATAATAATTAAACAGGTGACCATTCCAACCCAGATCCCATGATTCTATAATGAGATGATGCGAGATACTTTCTCTAGCCTGGAGGTGAACCAAAACTCACAAAACCCAAAAAGGCTGGGTCTGTCCATGGGCATCCAGTCCTTCACCAGGTCCCTCAGTAATCCCTCCCAACTGGCTTGGTTCCCCACCCTCCCAAGAGCACATGGGCTCTACTGAGCTTAGCCACAGACCAGAAAAACCATTCAGCAGGTAAGACAAGCTGAGGTAGCTCAAGGGGCCAGAAGAATGGCCTAAAACTATGGCTGCCCAGGACAGGCAGCAGTGGTTGAGAAGGATCCTCAATCAGCCCAGGGAACCTCAGCAACAACCCTGGCTCTCACATACATACCTATGTTTAAAACTGTGCTTAGTAGCCAAGGGGCCTGGTAATTGCGGGATCCACTGAATGTCCTTCAGAGAACCAGGCCAGTTGGTTGAGATGTAGGGACACTGCATCCAGAGCTAGCACAGTCTGACATGAAGGCTAAGCCCAAGGCTCTGAGCCACGAAGGGCTGGTAATGGAAAGAGCAGGTGTGGCAAGTAATTTCTGCTCCCCCACCTCTGCTGGCTGCCATCTGTGCAAAGGGGGCGTTTGGTTGTAGTCTCCATAGAGAACCCAAGTGAGGATGGTGCTGAGTGGAGCAGTCAGCCACAGGTGGCTGGTTTGGATCCTGGAGTTTTTGAGGACACGAGCAGAATTTTATTTTTAAAATTTTATTAGTAAAATTTTTAAAATATCTTATTTATTTGAGAGAGAGCGAGCACGCACATGAGCATGAGCAGGGGTTGGGGCAGACTCCCTGATGAGTAGGGAGCTGGACACGGGATTCGATCCCAGGATCCTGGGATCATGACCCAAGCTGAAGGTAGATACTTAACCAACTGAGCCACCCAGGTGCCCATTAAAAAGTATTTTATATATTTATTTAAAGATTTTATTTATTTTATTTGACACAGAGAGAGAGAGACCACAAGTAGGCAGAGAGGCATGCAGAGAGAAAGAGGGGGAAACAGGCTCTCCGCTAAGCAGAGAACCCAATGCAGGGCTCGATCCCAGGACCCTGAGATCATGACCTGAGCTGAAGGCAGAGGCTTAACTCATTGAGTTACCCAGGCACCTCTAAAAAATATTTTTAAAGTAAGCTCTATGATGCACATGGGGCTCAAACTCATGACCCCGAGATCAAGAGACGCACACTCCACTGAGACAGCCAGGTGCCCCTAGAGCAGAATATTTAAAAGCTGAATGGCAAAATAAATAAGTAAGTAAGTAAGTAAATAAATAAATAAATAATAAAAGCTGAATGGCTTGGATGGTGGAATCAAGACTGCCAAAAGAATAGCACCCTCCCTGGAGATAAAGGAACAGGTGGGATGGGCAGCCTTTTTTTAAGTAGGAACTTCCTCCAACTGCCAAGGGGAGAAATCAGTATTTTGAATGTAGCAGATGAAGTGGGAAGGGCAAAGGGGAGAGGGCAGGCATCATCTATCTCTCTCCTCCCCACTTCCCCGGCTGGCTATTTCCACCCATTGATCTGTAACAGTTACTTTCACCTGGAATGAGCATTTCTATGGTAACTAGAGTATACTTTCTCTCAGCCGGCACTAGTGACGCTGACTACTTCAGCTTTCCGGGGCACTCGGCCCTGTTCAGTGCCCTAAGACAAGAAAGCAACGCTCCCATTCAGGTTTTTGTGAGGAGAAAGCACGGCCCTGATAGTCCAGAACCCGGCAGGTGAGGAAAATGAAATTCCTACCACATATACCTATCTTCTTTGCCCTGATGGAGACGTAGGGCAGAATCTGCAAGTACAGCACTCACCGTGGCTTTGCAGGGAAGCAGGCCAGAGCTGGTCTCGCTCAGCTCAGCAAGGGATCCACTGTCTCCCAGAGTATCCCTGAATACCACAAGTCCACTGCTTGGTGACATGAACCAGCCATGTCTCCACAGGGGCCAACTGCAACTCAATGCCCCAACCTCAAGGCTCTCTCCTAGGTAGGCCACACGGGCAGACCCATCCCTGGGTAGCACTGGCTTTGGAGCAAGAGGGATAGGGATTCCTACTAGCTATTTGACTTTGTGCAAACCGCTAAATCTCTCTGAGCTTCAGCTGCAGTGAGGGAAGTGAACAGGTCCCATCTCAATAGGTTTTGAGTGACTACAAGCAACAGGCTATGCAGAGGTACAAAAGTCTCCTTTATTACTTCTCAAGTACCCTGAAGGTATCATTCACATTGGTGCCTTTCTTCCCCACACCTCAGGCCCAACCCCTGCCTTCTCTCCTGTCCCTATAGATGGTCTGGCTGTGCTGTTCTCTACAGTACTCTGTCTACCAACATACTGGGTTTCAGCCCCTTTCACCTCTCAAGGACATGATTCCAGCAAACATCACTTCCCTTCCCTGTATCTTTAATGTTTCCCTATTAAAGTAAGGTTCTCCCCATTTGCACATAAATATTCTGTAGCTTCTCCGACTCAAAAAAAAAAAAAAAAACAAACCCCAAAAACAAAAAACAAAACCCACCACCCTTGGTCCTATATCCCCATTCAGGTATTGAGCCATTTAGATGCTCCCCTTTATGAAAAATTTCTCAGGAGAGTTGTCGTTACTCATTATATCTCTTCCTCCTCCTTTTATTTATTTTAATCTTTTTAAGGATTTTATATATTTATTTGACAGAGACACAGCAAGAGAGGGAACATAAGCAGGAGGAGTGGGAGAAGGAGAAGCAGGTTCCCTGCATAGGGAGCCCAATGCAGGGCTTGACCCCAGAACCGTGGGATCAGCAGCAGAAGGCAGATCCTTAACCACTGAGCCACCCAGGCGACCCTTTTTTTTTTTTTTAACTTCATTATGGAAAATACCAAATATATACCAAGTAAAAAGAATGACAGAATGAACACCATGTACCTATCATCTAATCCAAGCAATGGTCAAGTCATGACCCATCTTGTTTCAGCTATACCATCTCTAACCACTTTTTCACTTATCCCCAGATCATCCTGAAGTAAATTTTAGATATCATATATTTTTATCTATGACTATTTCAATACATATCTGTAAAAGACTCTTTTTAAAAGATGTATATAATAGGGGTGCCTGGGTGGCTCAGTTGGTTGGGCGACTGCCTTCGGCTCAGGTCATGATCCTGGAATCCCAGGATCGAGTCCTGTATCGGTCTGCCTGCTAGGCAGAGTCTGCTTCTCCCTCTGACCTTTCCCCATCTCATGCTCTCTCTCTCTCATTCTCTCTCTCTCAAATAAATAAAATCTTTTAAAAAAAAAAAAAGATGTATATAATAACTTGAGTGCACCTACAAAATTAGTAAAACTTTTTTCCTTTTTAAAAAAAAATATTGCAAACCATATATATGATAAGGGATTAGTTTCATTTTTATTTTATTTTATTTTTTTAAGATTTTATTTATTTATTCGACAGAGATCACAAGTAGGCAGAGAGGCAGGCAGAGAGAGAGGAGGAAGCAGGTTCCCCGCTGAGCAGAAAGCCTGACTCGGGGCTCGATCCCAGGACCCTGAGATCATGACCTGAGCCAAAGGCAGAGGCTTTAACCCACCGAGCCATCCAGGCGCCTCTAGTTTCCTTTTATTTTTTTTTATTTATTAATTTTTTTTCCCCTCTCTGCTCAGCAGGGAGTCTGCTTCCCTCTCTCTCTCTCTGCCTGCCTCTCTGTCTACTTGTGATTTCTCTCTGTCAAATAAATAAATAAAATCTTTAAAAAAAAAAATCTATTTATTTATTTGACAGAGAGAGACATAGTGAGAGAGGGAACACAAGCAAGAGTGGGAGAGGGAGAGAAGAGGCAGGATTCCCAGCAAGCGGCGAGCCTGAAGTGGGGCTAGATCCCAGGACCCTGGGATCACAACCCGAGCAGAAGGTAGACACTTAATGACTGATCCACCCAGGCGCCCCTCACTTTCTGTTTTTAATTCCAATGTAATTAATGTGCAGTGTTACATTAGTTTCAGATGTACACCCTAACAATTCAATAGTTCCATTAGTAAGTGCTCATCACCACGGTTAGTGTGATCTTAATCCCCTTCACCTATTTCATCCATCCCCCTACCCTGTAGGATCATTTTGAGGAACAAAGTAGAAAGTTGCTGGTGGTGGTGGTGGTGATGATGATAAGAGCAACATTTATTGAGCACCTAATGCATACCTGGCTCCACGCTGTGTGTTTTACCTGTGTCACTCTGTTAGTGCTCCCATCAGCCTCCTGGGGTGGGTTCAGAGCTGCTGAGTAACTGGCCATGGTCACCCTTGTGTCTGGGCTACAGACCACCAGCACCACAGGCCCTCAGCCTCATCCCAAGGCAGGGGAGAGAAGTCCCTTCCCCAGGGGGCATTCCTTCTTTCTTGATTTTTTGCAAATAGAAGGCAGAAGCCAGATACCCTGAGAGTGAGCTGTTCATTCAGTCTGGGTGGGAAGAAGAGAAAAGGAATCCCTTTCACAGACTAAAAACAGCCTGGAGTCTGAATATCAGCGTGTGCTGAAATAACTCTGGCTGTGGCATCTCAGGTAAGAGGCAATCCCGCCGCAGCACCTGCTTCTCTCCCAGCTTGTTAGAGTCACCATTCCCCAGAGGAGTTCACCACAGCCTGCTGACCTTCCAGGCTAATGAAAGCTGCTTAGCAACGCGGAGCGGGGAGCCGGTTGTTAATAATGCCCTGGTGCCGCTCCAGGCTCCACAGACTCCACCTCATCTCCCATTAGGCTCATCTTCAGCCTGAAGCAGCAATCCTCACACTAAGATCTGTGCAGGGAGATCTGGGACTCTGGTCACAGAGTGGCAAGCCTGAGCTGGGCCTAGGCCCTGCCCCCAAGGCCTTCTTTTTTTTTTTTTTTTTAAGCATTTTACATATTTATTTTTTTGACAGAGGGAGAGAGAGCATGTGAGCCCGTGCATAAGCAGGGGGAGCAGCAGAGGGAGAGAAGGAGGCTCTCTGCTGAGCAGGGAGCCCCAATATGAAGGCTTGATCCCAGGACCCTGGGATCACGATCTGAGCTGAAGGCAGATGCCCAAAGACTGAGCCACCAGGGCACCCCTCACCCCAAATGCCTTCTATGCTGAGTCTGAGAACCTGCTGTGCCAGGCCAGCAAAAACCTGTTCTACCCAGCAAAGGTTAAAATCCAAAGTCAGTGGCCAATCAGAACAGAGTACACAGAAATACTGTGGAGGCAGCCACACCCAGCCGGGAGCCTGAAGAAGGGCAGGTTCAGGTTCAGAGAAATGGTAGCTTCTCCATTGCTTCTCCATTGCAACATTCCATGCTCAAGTGTTGATGCCTGAATTCCCTCAGATCCCTGACGGGGACAGTAAACATGTCCTCTTTAAGCATGTATATTATTATTACAAATGCAGAGTTCAAAAGCGAAATCTGGGACAGTTTGGTGTTTAACCCTAACCCTGAGGTGCCCCAAAGCAAAAGCTAAAAGCACCCGGGGCACCTGGCTAGCTCAAGAGGAGGAGACTCTTGATCTTGGGGTTGTGCGTTTGAGCCCTACATGGGGTACTTATCAAATAAAACTTAAAAGAGGTTGAAAGCCCCTTGCCCTTGGGGGGAGGAGGTGGCAGGAGACATCAGCTTACACCTGGGGATTTAAGAAACCACAGAGAAATCAAGGTGCAAGAGGACCTGGGTGGCTCAGTGGGTTAGGCCTCTGCCTTTGGTTCAGGTCATGATCTCAGGGTCCTGGGATCGAGCCCCACATCAGGTTCTCTGCTCAGCAGGGAGCCTGCTTCCCCCCTCCCTCTGCCTGCCTTGTGATCTCTCTTTCTCTGTCAAATAAATAAATGAAATCTTTAAAAAAAGAAAAAAAAAGAAATCAAGGTGCATTAATTCGATTCAATAGTATGTCTTTATATTAAACGTTTCAAGGACCAGATTATGAAATGAAATGCAAACTTGACAAGCCTTCTTAAGATAAAAAAGTGATATCAGAGAACCCTTTCCTACAGTGATAGCTTTGGGCTTACTCCCCAAGACCCAGCCTCTGCCTGCAGGAGGGAGAAGCCCTCCCCACTGCTAGCCATAGCTTGCCAGCAAAGCTTCCTCACAAGGTTTCTACCTACAGGGCCTGACCAGCTTCTGGACAAACAGGTTTAGGAACAACCACACTTCTCCTCCTCCTGTAATAGGAACAGTGGTCTGGCACAACTCCCCTAGGTTTGCCCAGGGTCAGGGCTCAACTCCGGGATTCTTCAGTTCCATTTCCAAGGCTTTCCGGGAAGATTCTGTTTCCAGTTCAAATATCTCTACTCTAAGGAAGCTGAGAGCAGCTCATCTTGCCCAGGCCCTGCTCTCCTCTGCCAAGAGCAGAGGGGCCCAGGGCCCCAATTCTCTAGGGAATGTGGCCACTCCATGGTTAACACAACCTGCACAGCCTTTGCTCTGTTCGGATCTCTTAGTATCCTCTCCACACTCTGATTCCTTCCAGAACAAAGCTGAATTCTGGATGTGGTTGGGACAATAGCAGGAGCAAGTATAAGACTGGATCTACTTCAGACCAGAAATACATTTCTGAGCATTTGTCCAGCGGTGAAGAAGACTGGCATATCAAGTCTTCAAAAAGCCAGAGGGGGCACTTGGGTGGCTCAGTTGTTAAGTGTCTGCCTTGGGCTCCGGATATGATCCCCAGGGTCCCAGGATCAAGCCCTGCATAGGGCTCCCTGCTAGGTGGGAAGCCTGCTTCTCCCTCTCCCACTCCCCCTGCTTGTGTTCTCTCTGTGTCTCTCTCTGTTAAATAAATAAATAAAATCTTTAAAAAAAAAAATATGGGAACTATGGGGTGTCTTTGTGACTCAGTCCTTTAAGTGTCCAACTCTTATTTATTTATTTATTTATTTATTTGACAGAGAGAGAGAGATCACAAGTAGATGGAGAGGCAGGCAGAGAGAGAGAGAAAGAGAGAAGCAGGCTCCCTGCTGAGCAGAGAGCCCGATGTGGGACTCAATCCCAGGACCCTGAGACCATGACCTGAGCCGAAGGCAGCAGCTTAACCCACTGAGCCACCCAGGCACCCAAGCATCCAACTCTTTTTTTTTTTTTTTTTAAGATTTTATTTATTTATTTGACAGACAGAGATCACAAGTAGGCAGAGAGAGAGAGAGAGAGAGAGAGAGGAGGAAGCAAGCTCCCTGCTGAGCAGAGAGCCCAATGTGGGTGGGGCTCGATCCCAGGACCCCGGGATCATGACCTGAGCCGAAGGAGGATGCTTTAACCCACTGAGCCACTCAAGCGTCCAACTCTTGATCATGAGTTCAAGCCCTGCGTTGCGCTCCATGCTGGGCATGATGCCTACTTAAAACAAATACACAATGGGAATCAGTCATCAATCTTTAAAAATTAGGAAATTTCATATAAAAACCCAGGTTTCTTGCTTCTCTTAAAATAAAACAAAGGCCATGGAAAGCCTGGGCTGGCATTCTTGCAGCAGCTGAATGGGGGCAAGCAATATTCAGTTTACCCTAATCCCCAACACCACTGCCTGCAGTCTCAGACCTGGATAGCTTCTTGTGCGGACCTTTTTTTTTTTTTTTTTTTTTTTTTTTTAGATTTTATTTACTTATTTGACAGACAGAGATCACAATTAGGCAGAGGCAGGCAGAGAAGAGTGGGGGAAGCAGGCTCCCCACTGAGCAGAGAGCCCGATGTAGGGCTCGATCTCAGGACCCTGGGATCATGACCTGAGCCGAAGGCAGAGGCTTTAACCCACTGAGCCACCCAGGCGCCCTATGTGGGCCATTGTCTGATTTTGGACATTTAAGTTCGCACTGGCAGACGGAAGGCACCTCCTGAGATCCAGTAGAACCTTGGAGACTTGTGTCTATTTCAGAGACCCCTGTTCTGTTTCAGCATCTAAACCTGGCTGAAAGTAGAAGCATTCCTTTTGAGAGTACTATCTCTGCCTGTTAGAACCCTGGGCTTCTAGGCAGGAGACAAAAGTGAAAGCTCCGCTGCTTCCTGGGGGCCCTGTACTGATCAGAGGGAGAGCTGACAGTTGCTGCTCATCCTAACTGGCCTGAATGTGGGATACCCACAACTCTTCTCCCTGGCTCTCTTTCCCCTAGTCCCCCTTGGCCACCCACATGTGGCGCCCATGCACAAGCTGTTTGCGCTATTTTATTCTGTTGTCTGTATTTGTTGTATGTGGTCTGGATAAGGAATTAAGTCATGAATAATTGGCCACCTGCAAAGCCCTTCTGGTGAAAATGATAGAAAGTGGCTGATGTCAGGGGCACACAACACAGGTGGAAAGGAGTAGAATTCAAATATTATTCAAAGCCACTTACTGCAAGACTACCATGCTTCTCCCCTAAAATAGGTTTTGTCTGAGAAAAGGTGAGAATAGATTGCTCCTCATAAACCTGGGAATCATAACGTCATCTCGAAGAACTGGGAAACTTACCCAAAGGGAAGATGGTGGGAACTCAAATCCTCCAAACCCAGTTTCAGCCTCAACATCCAAAAAGAGAAGGAAAGACAAACATTTCCTGAGCTCTTACCATGCTAGAAACACTCACATGCATCGTCTCATCCCTCATAAAAATTCCTTGATATAGGAATCATCATCCTGTTTTTAGGGGAGTCAGCTAAGAGCGACAGAAGTTAAGAAACTTGTCCAAGATGACATAATTAAGCAGAGCACCAGGATTCACGTGATTCCTCAGTCTATCATTCAGGCTCTGCTCACAGGCCATCTCTTCCCAGCTGCTCTCCCTCACCTCTCTGCCTTATTTTTCTTCATACCTTTATTACAGGATATATTTATGTGTGCATTTGGTTGTCTCTCTCCCCACAAAATGTAAGCCCTTGGGGGCAGAGACTCTGTCAACCTCGTTACTGTTGTTTCCCCATCCGGAGAACAGGATCTGGCTCCTGGCAAACCCTCAGATTTGTTGCTAGACTGATGGTGGGCAGCTCTATCTGCCTCACCACAGTACTGTCAAACAGTGTTCCTTCCCTTACTTGCTCCTTCCATTCCTTCCTCTCAGAAATATACAACCTCCCTTCCACAAATCCCAAATACCAATCTCAGAGGCCAACGAAAACAACACAGAGATGGCAAGCTGTCCCCTCAGAAAGAGAGCTGAAAGGAAGCCTGAATTCCTGGAAATCCAAGAAAACTCTAGTGTATGTAGAAAGGCTTGCCCTGCAAAGGCAGGAGTCTTCACAGCGAGGGATGGTTCATTACGGACTTTTCCCCTTGTGAGGCAGGAGGGCTTCTGGCTTTCCCTCCTATCGTAGCTCATGTTGTTGTGCACCCAATCCAGTGCTTGGAGAGCTGGGATGCCAGAGCAACACAGGTGTGGTCAATTAGAATGTAGATGTGCACAGAAAGCAACCCAAAACACAAACCCTTCCTGTAAAGTTAAAGTAAAAATAAACCAGAGCTGGAGCGCCTGGGTGGCTCAGTGGGTTAAGCCTCTGCCTTCAGCTCAGGTCATGATCTTAGGGTCCTGGGATTGAGCCCAACATGGGGGAGGGGGCATCTCTGCTCAGCAAAGAGCCTGCTTCCCCACCCTCTCTCTGACTAATTGTGATCCCTCTGCCAAATAAATAAATAAAATCTTAAAAACAAACAAACAAACCATAGCAGTGGTTCCCAAACCAGAATTTTCTAGGTCAATGGCCTTCAAGGTGTGGTCCGTGGACCAACAGCATCAGAACCCTCTGTCAGAAATGCAGATTCTCAGGCCCAGCCCAGACCTACCAGAATCAGAAATTCCAGGGTTGGGACTCAGGAATCTGTGTTTTAACAAGCTCTTTGGGTGACTCTGATGCACACAAAAAAATCAAAGGAACTAGATATATGTAGATCCTTGGGCCCTAGAGATCCTGATTCAGTAGGTCGGGGACCAGGCCCAGGGAGATCTCAAATGCTTCAGAGTTTGATTCTAACTTGCAGCCCTATCTGAAAACTACTAAACCTGAGGACTGTTCTTTCCTTGGCTTGGAACAGTGTCTGCAGTTCTCAATCCACTTCCCATCAGCCCCCAGTCACTCACCACACAGAGCAATGATGTGGCTGCTGTCCTCATGCACAAACTTCCTGGTGACAGCCTCCTCCATGATTTGCTTCACCTGTGGACAAATGGGCAGCATCTTATTTATTTTTCCAATCCAAGACCTGTGAGCAAGTAAATAGCTCGGCCCTGCTCTCCTGGTTTGGGTTCGGATACTTGCAGGGTGGAGAATAAGTAGTGATGGAAGAGGTGTGGAAGCAAAGTGTCTTCCTGAAAAGGCAACCAGGAAGAGAGGTCATAAGTCCACCAAGCAATCAGTGCAGATGTGCAGTTCAGGAGGAAGTGTCCCACTGTGGAGGACAGGATGATGTTTGCTCATCTGTACTTCGCTGGCGAAGGGCTTCTGGGCAGACACACTTTCCTTTCGGGACAAGCTAGCTCACTACAGGATGTAAATAAGCAACCTGCCCCTCATTTACTTCCTCTGCTCCAAGGTTAGGGGGAGGTTCATCCAGGCCTCAGAGACATTCTCCACATGCTTGCAAGCCCAGCCTTCTTTCTGTCTCAATAAAACCCTGATGTTTTGGTTCCTACCTGGATATAAAAGCTTCCAGTTACCTTCTAAGATGAGCAGTCACATCTTTCTTTAAGAACGCACTTAAAAAAAAACCATATACACATACAGCCTTTTTATTGATGGATAGTAAAACTACAGAAAAAAGTATGTATCGTGATTATATAGCTTGATGAATTTTTACAAGCTGAACACACCTGTCAAACCAATATACAGATGCAGAAACAGAACATGTGACCAGCACCCCCAAGCACCCACCAATGTCATACTTCCTTCCAGTCACTACCATCAAGGATATCTGCTTATCCTGACTTCTTACATCATAGAGCCCTTTTGTAAGTTTTTTTATACTTTTTATAGATGAAATCAGTGTGTAGTGTTTTGTGACTGGGTTTCTTCTGCTCTCTGGTATGACTGTAAGATGTGTTCATGTTGTATGTATGTATGTTGTATGCATTCATTCTCTGTTGTGTTACCACAATTACACTGCAATTGACTGACATGTGGGTAGTTTTAAATTTGGGGCTAACATGAACAGCGCTGCCATGAACATTACAGATACATCTGTTATTGAACATAGGTGCTCATTTCTTTGGATTTATATTTCTAGACAAGGCATTTGATACCTATATTCTACTTTGCTAGATTTTGCTAAACAGTTCTCCAAAGTAGTTATACAAATTTACACTCCCATCAGCAATGTATGAGGTTTTAGTTGCTCCCAACACTTAAGTCAAGCACTTTTGATGTCCTGGTGGAACCTGCCAAAAGACAGCTACTAATATAGGAGATTAGAGGGATGGATTACCTCAATCCCAGTATAAAATCTTACAGACCAAGTAAGCTCTGGGCAGTGTGTGTCTTTGCCATTCTTTGGACAAGGCATGCAGTGTTCGATGCTGCCTTCATTCCCAAGGTCCTCACCTAGGACTGTATAGTTTGGAGAATGGAAAAGCTTCTAAAGCCTGGGGAGGAGGGAGGAAGGACCTGGAAGCTTCTCTCTACTGGAAACTGCTAATGATTAGCAGTGAGGTAGAGGGAAATCAGATTGATCCTGCACTCTAAACTGCTAAAAGTTTCCTAGATTTCTTCCCAAGGAGCGTTTGTATTAAACAGAGCATTAAGTCACAGCTCAAACAACCTGCAGGCATCTGAAACAGGAGGGAAGGGCAGATTTTGGGGTTTGAAGAACTTACAGATTACTCAAGAATTACACCAGAGGTTTTGTGTTGAGAGACCAGCCTTGCCTAAAATTTTCCCCCAATGTTTCTACTCACAGAGGAGGAAAGGATATGTTTCCCTCTAAATCAGCTGCTGAAGGCAGAAAGGAACTAAGAATTGAGAGAAGGTTAAACTTTGTCAGGTAATACACATAGCTGTGACATATTTTGGATTTTTCTCATATTTGTTTAGGGATCATTCTTGGAGTAGTACAAAGAGCCTTCTAGGGGCTCCTGGGTGGCTCAATGGGTTAAAGCCTCTGCCTTCAGCTCAGGTCATGATCCCAGGGTCCTGGGATCAGAGCCCCACATCGGGCTCTCTGCTCATCAGGGAGCCTGCTTCCTCCTCTCTCTGACTGCCTACTTGTAATCTCTGTCTGTCAAATAAATAAATAAAATCTTAAAAAAAAAAAAAAAGAGCCTTCTAAGTATTGAAAAAAGAATCACGGTCTTCTCAGAAATCTTTCCTAAACACTGATCAACTCTAAATTTGGATCACACCAACAATCCTAGCACATATGTCCATAGTTTGGGCAAGGTTAGCTTTTTGTTCTTGTTTATATTGTTCACATGAGTCTCTGTCACTAGATTGCTTGTTTCCTTAGGATAACCTGAGAACTGGGATTTCCCTTTTCCTTAGGGAGACCAGGGCTGGGGTTTGAATGCTGATCTGATAATACTCCTGGCCTAAAATACTTTCTTGGCCACTCCACAGGAAAGTCATGAGGGAGCTTCTCACACAGAGCTCGAAAAGGTGATGGTTTCAACTATTCTTCTTCAAACAAGAGACAGGGGAACAAATAAATGTTAGGGCACAGTGGACAGGCCATAGTTAATGCAGGAGAACCATCCAGAGCCTTCCAGAAGTTTGAGAACCCAGAGTCTTCTCTAATCCTGAAACTCTAGGAAAGAGTAAAGGAGCCAATATGGTAAACTTTTAGATATGAAGTACACATCCTTCTTTCAGACATGAAGAAATTAAAACTCAAAAAGGTTAGGTAACTTATTCAATCACACAGAGCTAGGTTCAGAGTATTCCAAGGTTATGAATGCCCACCATCTTGCAGTCTCCAAGATATTTACCAAATACTCATTGAAGGCCTATTGTGTGCCAGGTCCTGGACACAGAACAGGACAAAACAGATGGGTTTCCTGCCCTCATGGAGATTGCACCTCTGGTAGAAGACAGCCACAAAGGTAGGTGGGGAGTTCATGGTTCCAGAGGCCTAATCCATTCTAATTCACGCTGCAGGTTTGAGCTCTCCAGCTCTCATACTCGGTGAGTCATTCATATGGCTACCCCCCCACACACACACCAACACAATGAAATTGAAATGGGCTTTAGGGCAGCGCCAACGTAAAAGACAGTAGTAGAGGGGAGGACTCCCTTCTTCCTGACATTTGGTGTCGGGGTGGGGAGTCCTCAAGCGGGCATAAAATCTGAGCCATAAAAACCATTCTCAACCCGCCCCCGCCCCCCGTGGTCTCTGGGTAGGGAGGTGGGCGTGGAGTGAGAAGCAGTGAGGTGTGGGACGAACCCTCCCGAAGCCGCGACTCACTTCCCAGAGGGATCCCTGAATTGGGTTTGGGCAAACCGGAGCTAAGCCCCCAAACCACCCGCTTAGCGTTCTGCCGGGGCTCCGCGGGGCCCCGCCCCCTCTCCAGGCGGCACCGGCAATGAATGGTCAGTACCACCTCTCCAAGAAATCGCCGCCGCCCCTCCTCCGACCTTGGTCTCCCAGGGCTGTTGCCGTCACAGGGCGGGGAACTGCGGGATAGCGGAGCAAACAAGCGCCGGAGCGCCGCCCTGGCCCCTCGGACCGAGGGGTGCTGTCCCCATATCCGGGAGAAAGGCGGGAGCCGCAGCCAGTCCAGGACCCCGCCCCCGCCGGGCACCAGGCCGTGAGCGCTCGCGCCCGGGAGGGAGAAGCGAGAACCTTCTCGAGGCCCCCCAGTCCCGGGCCCGCGGGCAGGGACGCGAGCCCCAAGGGGTCCTTGCCCCGACTTTACCTCCTTTTTCACGTTCCACAGCAGTTTCTCTTTGACTGCGTCCTCCGCGCTGCCCATGGTGCGGCGGGTGGCGGGGAGGCGACGCCAAGCTGCCCCCCCAAGCCCCCCGCGCGCCCTCGTCGCCTCCGCGCCTCTGTGCTCAGCGCCCCACGCGCTAGGCGGAGCCCCCGCCTGCCGCGCTTCCAGCCCGCCGCCGCCGCCGCAGCCACTGCCCGGTGCTGGGCTCCGCAGCCATCTTCAAACCCCGCACAGACGTCAGGAGGCTGGCCCGGCCCCTTCCCACAGCCGGGGGCGGGGGGTGCGCTCTGCAACCAGGAGTGGGGGGGTCGGGGCGGGGGGGAGGCCGCGCGCGCCTGGGGGTGGCGGGCCCCCGGGCGCGCGCCTCGCGTGCCGCTGTCATGGCAACGCGCTGGCACCCGCCCCGAAGGTGCGAACTCGCATTGTGAGCGCCTGCAGCCAGTTCCGCGCAGCCCTTCGCTGAGTGGTTGGCGTGTCCCGGACCCCATGGCTGCGGGAAAGTTGCTCACATCGGAGCTGGCCTTAACCCAGCTAGACGCGCTTGGATTTCTACTCCCTCGTCTTCCCGACGGGGAGGACCGGGGTCCCTCGCGCCTCGAGTACGGCTACGGGGAAGCCAGCGTTATTCTCCTGGCTGAAAGGCCAGAGCTCCCTCTTTCCTCTAAATCCCCCGGAGGGCTCGAGTGTCAAGGCCAGCTCTCCCTCTCTGTCCCGTCCTTCCTGAAGCTGTGTGAAAGGTGGGGACGCAGATTGGAATAACTGAGATCAGCGGGAACTTGTACGGAACCCGTGAAGGTGAGAGAAGTGCCTGCCACGCTATTTGCCTTGTAGCCTTGAGTCCCCGAAGAGAAAGAAAGGGTGGCTCAAAATTATAACACCTGATGTTGCTGCTTCTGCAAACTGAGGAGCTACGTGCAAAAATCTAGGTGAGAGAAGGGTCTTAGCCCTCTTTCGCACGAATGGAGAAACTTCAACAGCTTCCTAAGTGATACAACTTGATAACGCAAAAAATGAAAATACATGTAGCAAAAAATCCCTCCAGGACCTAGAGCCCCAACCTCGAATCTACATGCGATTTTTCAAGGTTCCCAGCCGCAAACCGCGGTCCGGGAAAAGTTAACTCGGCGGTTTTGCACTAACGCGAGCGTCTGACACTCCGAGCCTGGTTGGGAAAACTCTCGCGAGAGGAAATGGTGAGCCCCGCCCCGCCACGGGGATGACTGCCCTGAGGGGGACCGGAAGCGCTTGGTCCGGCCCGGAACTAGTGCTGACTGGGTACATGTGAGTGGCGGCATGGCGGCTCACCGTTCTGGGCCGCTGAAGCAGCAGAATAAAGCTCATAAGGGCGGGCGCCATCGGGGTCGGGGATCCGCGCAGCGGGACGGCAAGGGTGAGAAGATAGGGTTGGAGGAAGAAGGGCTGTTTAGTCTATATTAACTGCTTTGCTTTATGTCCAGATTGAGCTCCTACGTGTGGCCTGGACCCCGCGCCGAGGCCCTAAAGTTGGCGGAGAGGGTCCTCTTTTTTGACCCTCTGGTACCTTGCACAAGATCACTTACTGATCTTATTCTAGGTCGTCTAGCGCTGAAAACCCTAAGCAAGAAGGTGAGGAAAGAGCTCAGCAGAGTGGACCAGAGGCATCGCGCGAGCCAACTCCGAAAGCAGAAGAAGGAGGCGGTGAGAGGAGCAAGGATTGGGGAGTGGTGTGACTTCACAAGCGTTCTAGGCGGATAATGCCTCGAACTAAAAAATATGACCCTTGGAGGGGGCTGGGGATATCACGTGTCAGGCGTGCAGATCTATGCGCACGCTAAGGCATTCTTTGCCTTGGTCCGAGTTCCGGCCCACTCTCCAGGCATACGTGCTTTTTTACAAGGAAAATGCGGTGGCTGGGAGTGGGGAGTCTGGGGTGAGGAAGGGGCATCCATACTGTGGGAAAGGCGGGGGTATAGCTCAGTGGTAGAGCATTTGACTGCATACTGTGGGAAAGGCAATACATCGATTCATTCTATTAGGTTCTGGCAGAGAAGAGACAGCTGGGCTGCAAGGATGGTCCTCCTCATCAGGTACTGGTGGTGCCCCTGCATGACAGGATTTCCCTGCCAGAGGCCTTTCGGTTGCTTCAGGATAAGGACACCGGAACAGTACACTTGAATGAATGGGGAAGCACCCATAGCTTTATGCTGTTATGCCCCCGCTTGAAACATCGGTGGTTTTTCACATCTGCAAGGCCAGGTTAGAGCATACAACTGTATCTTCTCTTGTTTTGTTTTGAGTAGTGGTAATATTCTTAATAGTATAATGTACTGGTGTCAAACAGTGCTTCCCACCAACTTTGTTTTATATGTCCAGGAGATCTGCACACTGTTTTAGACATGGCCAAAGTCGCGGATACCATCCTTTTCCTCCTTGATCCACTAGAAGGCTGGGACAGCACTGGGGATTACTGCCTTTCCTGCCTCTTTGCTCAGGGCCTTCCCACGTATGGTAAGTGAGGTGGTAGTATTAGAGGCAAAGGAGGGAAGTGAATTGGCATTTCTTAGGCACCTATAATTTGCCAGGCATTATGTCCAATATGATATAATAGTATAGCTGGTGGGTTGTATTTGCCTGATGGTGGGTTGTACATGTATGGCCTAAATTTGGTCCATCCCTTAGAAATTATCTATCAGGTTCCCTTTTTGTTTCTGGACTGCCTTTTGTTTGACTATAAAAACTTTTTAGGGTAGTTGAGTGTTGGGTTTCTGAGTGATCTCTGGGCTCACAACTGAACTGTTTGTGAATTACGGGGGTGGGGTGATTTACATGTAGTAAAACAACAGGTAACAAAGCTCTTTCTCTCTTGTTCACAGCACTAGCTGTCCAGGGTGTTTCTGGCCTCCCACCAAGGAAACAAATAGATGGCAGAAGGAAGCTAACTAAAACAGTAGAGAAGCGTTTTCCTGATGACAAACTTCTCCTGTTAGACACTCAACAGGAGGCAGATATGCTGCTCCGGCAGTTGGCTAACCAAAAGCAACGGCATCTTGCCTTTCGAGATAGACGGGCATACCTGTTTGCTCATGCTGCTGACTTTGTGCCGAGTGAAGAAAATAACTTGGTGGGCACTTTGAAAATCTCAGGCTATGTTCGTGGGCAGGCTCTGAATGTAAATAGCTTGTTGCATATCATTGGACAGGGTGATTTCCAGATGAAACAGATAGATGCCCCTCTGGACCCTTTCCCTTTAAATCCTAGAGTGATCAAATCCCAAAAGGACCCAAGCATGGCAATGGAGGTAAGACTGATGTTCTTAAAGATTTTATATTGTAGATTCATGTGTAACCTGGTATAGGATGTGAACTAATGTCAGAGAACTATACTGATCTCTGGAGGTGACTGCTAGTATGAAATAAGGCAGTTGTCAACTATGAACATGTTAACATATCACGTATTTATCTAGCACTTATAATAGGTGCCTTGCACAGCATTTGGCTTTGAGTTTATACAAGACATACAAGATGTGGTCTTTCTCCTTGGGCTGCTTAATTGGATAGAAAAGAAAGGCAAACAACTGTGAAATAAGGATTGAAAAAGTGTGGTTAAGCTATAGACCTGCTGTGGAAGTTGAGAAAGTAGACTAGCAAGCTTCATAGAAGAAATCAGACTTGAGCCAGGTGTTGAGAGGGATGAATGGGATTTGTGAGTTGAACAGAGATGAAACAGTATCGAAGAATATAGAAACAACATGAACCTAGGCACAGTGACAGATCAGAGGGTTTCTTTGAACTCTGAAGAATCAGCTTGAAGGGGGTAAGGCATGTAATAAATAGATAGGAGTGAGACCAAATTGTGAAAGGCCTCAAAAGCAAGGAGAATAGACCTAAAATGCTAGGAAATTGAATGTTTGAAACATTGGACAAATTTTGGCTTTCTCTTTCAGTCTGTTTCATTTTTTTACTTGAGAACTATATTATTTTTGGATCTTTCTGGTTACTATGTTAGATTTGGTAGGTTTTTGGGTAATGTCTGATTGGAGTCAACTATTTTCATTTTTAGATTTGCACTCCAGATGCTGTAGCTGATATGGAGGAAGACCTTAAGGTCCTAATGAAGGCAGACCCTGATAAACAAGAGTCTTTGCAAACAGAGGTTATCCCAGATCCAATGGAGGGGGAGCAGACCTGGCCCACAGAGGAGGAGCTGAATGAGGCAAATGGTTGGTATTGGCAAACTTGTTTGTAATTCATCTTGCTTGGAATTGCGGATTTTCTCTAGCTGCTCACAGTTAGGGTAGAGCGGGATGAGGATTTATTTGGAGGTCAGTTTTTCTCTTTTTAGCTCTAAAGGCTGTATGTTTGCACCAAGCAAACATTGGACACAGCGTTGCTCTGTTTTTCAAAATTACTTGTATTACTGTTTTTCTTTTCTTTTCTTTTCTTTTTTTTTTTCAAGAGAGGGAACACAGGCAGGGGGAGTGGGGGAGGGAGAAGCAGGCTTCCCGCCGAGCAGAGCCCGATATGGGGCTCAATCCCAGGACCCCAGGACCATGGCCTGAGCTGAAGGCAGGTGCTTAACGACTGAGCCACCCAGGCGACCCTTGTATTATTGTTTCTTAGCAAACAGATAAACAACTTTAATTTGTTGCAGTTATTTAGCTGTGTAGTATTGCTAGTTCTCTCTCTCTCTTTTCTTTTTTACTTTTTTTTTTTTTTTTTTTAAGTATTGCTAGTTCTGAGTCAGCCAAATTAAATTTGGAAGTAGTCTGTTCTATTCATAGAGTCTGTTGGAATTTCTGGTGTCGGTAGCAATATCTAGTATCTTGCTTAGGTGAGAATACCCTAGTAGCAGAAAGGAGGCGTATAATTTAGCTTATTTGGGCTTTTACAGACTTCTTGAAGAAAAGTCCCAGGTTGGTAAAGAAAGTTCCCAAAGGGACATCCAGTTACCAAGCTGAATGGATTTTGGATGAGGATGGTGAAAGTGGTGGGGAAGATGAATCTGATGATATGGAACATGAGGATTTTATTGAAGAGGAATCTCAGGTAAAGAAATGGACCCTCGGGCCACTCACTTCTGTGTAGGGTCCCATATGCAAGGCAAAGTGCAGTCCTGACCTTGGGAGGTGTGTGTGTGTGATTAGTTCCTAGGAATGACTTGTAACTGCCAGAAATGAAAATTTATTTTTTAATCTCTGTTAGAATTGATGTTGGTTTGGACTGGGTGTCTAGTAAAAATTATTTTACTTCTTTCTTTCTTTCTTTCTTTCTTTATTTCTTTATTTCTTTTTTAGATTTTTACATATTTGGGGTGCCTGGATGGTTCACTGAGTTAAGCCTCTGCCTTCTGCTCAGGTCATGATCTCAGGGTCCTGGGATTGAGCCCCCGAATGGGCTCTCCGCTCAGCAGGGAGCCTGCTTCCCCCTCCGCCTGCCTCTCTGCCTACTTTTGATCTCTCTCTGTCAAATAAATAACTTAAATCTGTTTTAAAAAAAGAAAAGAGGGGCACCTGGGTGGCTCAGAGGGTTAAGCCTCTGCCTTCGGCTCAGGTCATGGTCCCAGGGTCCTGGGATCGAGCCCCGCATCGGGCTCTCTGCTCATTGGGGAGCCTGCTTCCCTTCCTCTCTCTCTGACTGCCTCTCTGCCTACTTGTGATCTCTGTCTGTCAAATAAATAAATAAAATCTTTAAAAAAAAAAATAAAAAAAAAATAAAAAAAAAAAAAATAAAAAAAGAAAAGATTTTATATAATTATTAGAGCATGAGTGGGGTGAGGGGCAGAGGGAGAAGCAGACTGTACACTAAGCAGGGAGCCCAATGAGGAGCTCCATGTGGGGCCTTCAGGATCACAACCTGAGCTGAAGGCAGGCACTTAACTGACTGAGCCACCCAGGTGCCCCCAAGTTATTTTATTTCTAGTTCAGTGCCTGTAATGTAGAGACAAGTATGAAACTGTAATCTTTATTCTACAGGATGAGGGCAGTGAAAAGGAAGAGGAGGAGGAATATGAAACTATGACTGTGGGAGAGTCTGTGCGTGATGATCTATATGATGAGAATGTGAATGATGAGGCTGAGGAAAAAATGTTGGAGAAATATAAACAAGAAAGACTGCAAGAGATGTTTCCAGATGAAGTAGATACTCCCCGTGATGTGGCTGCAAGAATTCGGTTAGTCAAGAAGTCTAAAATCAGTATGTTTTTATTTGAAATTTATGTGGCTCAGAAAACTATGTCATTGTGATGCAAAAGAAAAAAAACACATTGTCCCTGCTCCTGAAGGGTGAGAGTAAGATGCACATACAAGAAACAGTAATATATAATCAAGTTCTAGACTGTGTGGTACAGACTAACAATGTTACAGTACTTTAATGAAAGAGAAATACTAAGGTGAATCAGCAAATGCTTCTCTGTAGGAGCTAAGACTAAAAGTATAAAATATCTGCAGATGTGGGGGAGTTTGGGCAGGCATAAAAGCATTGATCATTGTCTGTTCTGGAGGTGAGTGACTAAACCCAGAGAGTTTATAGTGGGTGTTAGGGAGGTAAGACTTTTATCATCTGTTTGCCAGATGAAAGAGCTGCTCCCTAAAGGAGCCACTGAAATGACTTTGTCAGTGAGGAACTGGGGCTTGGGTCTGATATATTTGTTAGAAGCTATTTTTTGTTTTGTTCTCTTTATAAAGATTTTATTTATTTTTTATTTTTTTATTTTTTTAAAAGATTTTATTTATTTGACAGAGATCACAAGTAGGCAAAGAGAGAGAGAGGAGGAAGCAGGCTTCCCACTAAGCAGAGAGCCCAATGCGGGGCTTAATCCCAGGACCCTGGGATCAGGACCTGAGCCCAAGGCAGAGACTTCCCACTGAGCCACCCAGGCGCCCCTCTTTTAAGATTTTATTTATCTGAGAGATCATATGGATAGGAGGGCCAGAAGGAAAGAGAGAATCCCAGTCAACTCCATGCTAAACGTACAGCCTGGCACGGGGCTCAGTGCCAGGACCCTGTGATTCTGACCCAAACCAAAACCAAGAGTTGGACCCTTAACTGACTTTGCCACCCAGGCACCCCTGTTAAGAAGCTGTTTTGAATTGTGATTTTAGGGGCAACTGGGTGGCTCAGTGGTTGAGTCTGCCTTTGGTTCAGGTCATGATCTCAGAGTTCTGCATTAGGTTGCCTGACCAGCAGGAAGCCTACTTTTCCCTCTCCCATTCTCCCTGCTTGTGTTCCCTCTCTGGCTGTGTCTCTCTCTGTCAAATAAATAAATAAAATCTTTTTAAAATGAAATGTGGTTTTAGGTTAATTAGGTTATCTTGAGTGACAGTGGTAAAGGTTTTTTGTGTTTTGTTTTTTTTTTTAAAGATTTCTATTTCTTTGACAGAGAGCACAAGTAGGCAGAGAGACAGGCAGAGAGAGGAGAAAGCAGGCTTCCTGCTGAGCAGAGAGCCCGGTGCAGGGCTTGATCCCAGGACCTTGGGGTCATGACCTGAGCTGAAGGCAGAGGCTTAATCCACTGAGTCACCCAGGTGCCCAAGGTTTTTTGTGTTGTTGTTGTTGTTTTTAAACTAAAACCTTAGCTATTTTAGAAGTGACTTGAGTGAAAAAGTAAGTAGTACCGTATAAATTTGACTATTCTCTAAAATCTCCTATATCTAGATTTCAGAAATACAGAGGCCTCAAGAGCTTCCGGACATCTCCATGGGATCCTAAGGAAAACCTTCCTCAAGATTATGCTCGGATCTTTCAGTTTCAGAACTTCACTAATACTAGGAAACGCATTTTTAAAGAAATTGAGGGAAAAGAGGTTGAAGGAGCTGAGGTATCTGCCTTCCTTTGCCCATCCCTATAATGTGCTTTTATTTGTGGGGTGCCCCATCCATTATTCCTCTTGGCGTGAGTACCTTAGATTTGTGCTGCCCATAGTTGAATTAAAGGAGCCACTGAGTCACTGGTAAGATTAACATTGAGAACAAAGAGGTTTCAGATGGTAACTGTGAAAAAGTTTAATCTGGGTAGTTGAGGCATCTGTGAAAGGCAATTTTGAAGGGTGAGGATAGGCTTTAAGAATAGATTAAATGGGGGCGCCTGGGTGGCTCAGTGGGTTAAGCCGCTGCCTTCGGCTCAGGTCATGATCTCAGAGTCCTGGGATCGAGTCCCGCATCGGGCTCTCTGCTGAGAGCCTGCTTCCCCTCTCTCTCTGCCTGCCTCTCCATCTACTTGTGATTTCTCTCTGTCAAATAAATAAATAAAATCTTTAAAAAAAAAAAAAAAAAAGAATAGATTAAATGGGGGCACCTTGGTGGGTCCTGGGATCAAGCCCCGCATTGGGCTCCCTGCTCAGCGGGGAGCCTGTTTCCTCCTCTCTCTCTCTCTCTCTCTGCCTGCCTCTCTGCCTACTTGTAATCTGTCAAACAAATAAATAATTTTTTAAAAAAGTAGACTAAATGACTTTTAACATATTTGGAGAAATGCTTCATCATTATTGAGACATTAAGGGTAACTGCATGATTATTTTCTGCTTTCTTCTGGCAGGTTGGCTGGTATGTCACACTTCATGTCTCTAAAGTCCCTGTCTCAGTGTATGAGTACTTTAAGCGAGGAGCACCCTTGATTGCATTTTCTTTACTACCTCATGAACAGAAGGTGAGTTAGTGTCTTGTGGGAAATGGGGAGTTATGAAACTTTCCAACCAGCTTTGTATTGTATGACAGTCTAAAATTTTATGTGACTGACATTTTGCTCATTGGGATGTGAAAAATCTCCTTTAGGATTAGAAATCAAGAGAATATGATAGAGAAATCAATGATGGTGTTACCCAACATGTCTGAACCTGTCTGAAGCATCTCAGTGATGCAGTCTCTGTGTTCTGAGACTTCTCTTAAGTATGCTCATCAGATCAGATTTTAACCAAGGGTTGGCAGCCTTAACGGGGTTGGGGGTGATGCCATTGCGTAGATCTCTTTTATCATGGTGGCCAGTAGCCATGTGTGTTGGCGTGGATGTGAGAGCTTTTGGCCCGTGGTCAGTCTGAGAGTTGAGGGAAGGGTCTTGAATGAGTGTGGTTTTAAGGCATGTGGTGAGTGAGTGACTTGATCTGATTTTGTGGCAGATGTTGAGCTTTTGTAGTTGGACACCAGAAGGTTAGCTCATACGGAAGGATATGAGAAAGGCTCTAAAAACCAGCTTGTGTTTGACTTGAATACCAGTTGCTGGTAAATATAAAAGGTGAACAACGTTTTGTTAGCTATACTTTTCCATAGATAAGTATTAAAGGGAATCTGAACCTGCTAGTTTGGTTCACCTTCTTTCAATTAAGGCTGCTCTATTTGAAAGATTTTACTTAATTATTTGAGAGAGTGAGAGAGAGCATGAGAGAGGAGAAGGTTAGAGGGAAAAGCAGACTCCCAGGATTCCGGGATCATGACCTGAGCCAAAGGCAGTTGCTTAACCACCTGAGCCACCCAGCCGCTCAAGGCTTCTCTATTTTAGATATGAAGGTCTGATTTTCTTATGCGGTTCCCAGATGTCAGTACTGAATATGGTGGTGAGCCGGCACTCTGGCCACACTGAACCTGTGAAAGCCAAAGAGGAGCTCATCTTCCACTGTGGGTTCAGGCGCTTCCGAGCCTCACCTTTATTCTCTCAGCACACTTCAGGTAAGGCAGTGGGGAAGCTTCTGGGTTCTTGTCCATCTTAATGTCTTCTGGGGGACTATGATTTGTAGTGGGGGCACACAGAATGCAGTTTCAAACTCTAGGTTTCTGGGTTAGTGATATTTTCAGTACTCTGGTCTAGGAGCCAATGATGTTTTAATTCACAATGTCTGAACCTGTCTGAAGCATCCCAGTGATGCAACCTCTGTGTGGTGCTGAGGCTTCTCTGCCATGAGTATTGGTTGCAAAGTGGTTTTTAATGGGAGTCAGTGGCTCTATAAAATGGTGTGTCAAAGTGTAGAACCCTTGGTATCTGGTGGTCTGTGGCAGTGTGGGTGAAGGCTGAGGGTGGCCCACAGTTGGGTATGTGGCTGGCATCTGAGATATTGAGACTAGATGTTGAAGAATGGTGACCAGGGGCACTTTTAGAGTAAAATGACTATACTCCTACGCATTAGGAGTGGGAATATACTTTGCACTAACTTGGAGGCTTCTGAACAACACCTACACACATTCAACTCTCAGCAATGGCTGGAGGAAGATGATGAAGGCAATATTAATGGGTGCTCTGGATAATTTTTGTTTTTCCTAGCCATGCTAACTAAATGAGGGATAGACCTCTCTTTCCCTTAAAATATTTTATTTCCCTATAACTTCAGTACTAAGAAGGGGGGAAGGTTTCAGTGAAGGTAAAAGCAGAAACTTAAGTAGGTCTCAGAATCAGAGATTAGCACAGCATGGCCCTTAGGCCAAATCTGCCCCACCTCTTGTTTTTGTTAAATAAAATTTTGTTGGAACATAGTTGTGGGTTTTGGGGGGGGGGGGGGGGGTTACGCTTTTTTTTTTTTTTTTAAAGTATTGTCTGTGGCTATTTTTTCTGTGGCACTGTTGAACAGTAGTTGGAACAGAAACTGTATGGCCATAAGCCTGAAATATTTACTATTATCTGGCCCTTTATGGAAAATATTAGCCAATCCTGGCCCAAAACTAAGAGCTGTTGATTTAGTGGAGATATTTTCTATAAAGTCTTGTTTCTCAAATGAGGTAGGGGTGATAAATATCAATCACCTGGAGAACTTTTTCAAACCCCGAATATAGTCCAAGCTCCAAGATTCTGCATCCAGTTGAAAAATCACTCTGAACAAAAGAATTGTATCTTTCAGTTGTATTGAGGTAGGAAAATACTGTGAGAACTAGCCGGGTAAAGAAACATAAGTTGCCTTAGGTTTAAGAGTTGCAGTGACTGGGTGGCTCAGTGGGTTAAAGCCTCTGCCTTCAGCTCAGGTCATGATCCCAGGGTCCTGGGATCGAGCCCCGCATCGGGCTCTCTGCTCAGCATGGAGCCTGTTTCCTCCTCTCTCTCTGCCTGCTGCTCTGCCTACTTGTGATCTCTGTCTGTCAAATAAATAAATAAAATCTTTGGGCGCCTGGGTGGCTCAGTGGGTTAAGCCGCTGCCTTCGGCTCAGGTCATGATCTCAGGGTCCTGGGATCGAGTCCCGCATCGGGCTCTCTGCTCAGCAGGGAGCCTGCTTCCTCCTCTCTCTCTCTCTGCCTGCCTCTCTGCCTACTTGTGATCTCTCTCTGTCAAATAAATAAATAAAATCTTTAAAAAAAAAAAAAAAAAAAAAGAGTTGCAGTGATACAGCTTTTCACAGGTTGCTGGATTACCTATGGTTTCTCAAAATGTTTTGGGTTTTTCTTTTTTAACCCCTTTTATGGTAGCGGATAAACATAAATTTCAGAGATTCCTGACTGCTGATGTGGCCTTGGTGGTGACAGTGTATGGCCCAATCACGTTTCCTCCTGCATCTGTGCTGCTTTTCAAACAGAATAGCAACGGTAAGTTAAGTTCACTGAGGTGAACAGGCCTGTAGGTCCTTTGTAGGTTTAAAACTATTTTCTATATTTAGATTTAAGAGCCATTCGGTATGAAGAAAGTAATGATAGTTTTTGAAATATCCCAATCTTACCCTCACAGTGGTCTGAGGCAAGGATGACAAATAGGGTTTTATCTTGCTAACAAAGCATAGCTAATTGGTAGATGCTGCTCAGACTGTTCTATTTAGGGTAGGTTCTGGGGTACCCTAGTGTAAGATTTCTCTAAGAGTTTGTTTAGGTCTTTAAATGGACTGGAGCAATAAATGAAGGCTTTGGCTTCTCTGCTTTTGCTCATTAGGAATGCACAGCCTCATTGCCACAGGCTATCTATTGTCAGTGGATCCAGACAGAATGGTCATCAAGAGAATTGTTTTGAGCGGTCATCCTTTCAAAATTTTTACTAAGATGGCAGTAGTGCGTTACATGTTCTTCAACAGAGGTAGGTGTAAAGGATGGGATCAGATTGCCTTTGTGGAGTGAGGGCTGAGTTTACATTTTGTGGGTATATGTTTCATCTTGGTCTTCTGTGTGTTTCATTCTAAGAGGATGTGTTATGGTTTAAACCAGTGGAACTGAGAACAAAGTGGGGCCGCAGGGGACACATCAAGGAACCTTTGGGTAAGAAACTGTGGGATTTGGTGCCTTGCCCAGGTTTTCCCAGTGCTACTAAATGACTATTGGGTTAGAAGACTACCGCTTTAAAATTTTCTATTTTAGTGTGACCAACTTGGCTGTTTCCTTTCTAGGTACTCATGGCCACATGAAGTGCAGTTTTGATGGGAAGCTAAAATCTCAGGACACAGTACTGATGAACCTCTATAAACGAGTTTTCCCCAAGTGGACTTATGATCCATATGTACCAGAACCAGTACCGTGGATGAAAAAGGAGATTTCTTTAGCAGTGCCTGAAATGGACATGGAGTAATGGATTCATTGGGATTCTGTTTCATTGTTACTAGTGAACACTCCAGGAATGGGAACCTACAGGCTGTAATTAGGCAAAGTTTGTGTTTTCTACTTTAGCCTAGAGGTCTACTGCCTTTTTGCAAAAGGCTTTTCTTGGCCTTGACAAGGTATCTCAGTAAACTATGGATATTTTACCCTTGCTACTTAGTTAAAAAAAAAAAAAAAGAAAGAAAGAAAAGAAACAACTGTTACTGAAACATCCACTCTCCATTAGGAACTTGAAAGTTGTTTAAGAGAGGAATATAAGAAGTTAGAGTAACTAGGAAACAAAATTTCCAAGTAACTAGAGATACTGAATCCCATCTCTTTTGCATAAACTAAACAGAAACAGATTGATAAGGAGCTGGCCTTTCAGCCTGCTTCACCCAAGTTAGGGAGGTTAGGTCTACATTTCCACCACTGAGTACAATACAAATGTTCTTTACTTCTGGGGAAACTGTTTGAAAATGCTGAGACAGGACAGCGGCCACTGCAACACCAGCTGTAGGTTCAATAAGCAGTTTCATCCTCTCCCACACCAGCTGGGTTGCATACTGTTGGTATGGAAGGGAGTAAGAATTAGTGAAATGAGAAAAGGAGAAAGAGCCTAGTTGGTTGACCTTTACAATTAAAGGTCAGGTGGGGTTATATGCCCAATCTAAATTTTTCTTCTTGACCTGTATATATATATATATATATGCTCACCAATGAAGGACAGGGCTTTTTTCCCATCCTAACTGTTTCTACTGTTGAGCAGGTTTTCTTAATACATCTGGGGCACCTCCCATGTCATGAAGTCATCTAGTCAAGTCCCCAGGGATTAAGTTGCTACTCAAAACAGTAGAAGACTCTATTGCCTAAGAATTTGCTCCATTCTTTCGTATTTTCCTTTCCTATCAGAGCCTCACCTTAATTTCTTCCTCTGTGACTGTGAAGACATCATCGACAAGGTCCCTTATAATAGGCCAGGTGTTTAAGCCAATGCTGGATTTGACACCATCTGCTATGGTTTCTGGAGGATAGGGATTGGGAGTCAGTTCCCCTTTCAGCTTGGACTGGTAGCAGTCATCTGCATTCAAGGGTTCAGCAGCATATATCTTCACACTAGGTCTCAGAGCCTAGGAAAAGGAATATTAGACATTTTAAAACTAGCCACAGCATTTTGCTTGCATACCTGTAGTGAAGTAGGCAATACAGGTAACTCATTTCTGTTCAAGAGCCTTTCCCTTGATTGATGTAATAAAAATAGACCTTCAAGCATTTAAGTTGTATGCCTAATAGCCTTTAGTTGCTTAAATCACATCTAGTTCTCCTGGTAACTAGGGAAAAGAGTGGCCCTTGACTTGGATAGTGAGTTGTTGAAATGGGATTCAGGGAAAGGACTGTGAGGATGCCACTCAGGACTGCTTTGCCTTGTGAAGTTGTTACTGATGAAGAACGGCAGGGTAGTGAGGCAGAGAAGAGCCTTCCATTTCAAGTGCCAAGGGTTGGTGGGAAAGAACAGCAATTTGGGGGAATGTTGAGCCAAGTATCCACAGTGTACTACAATGTAAAATAAAATTATCTAGGCCTGAAGCAGGGAGTCCTTAAGAAGCTATTTTCTTACCTTAACTGTAATTGCTATTCCAGCAACCATTCCTCCTCCTCCTACAGGTACCACCAGTGCATCTACCAAGGGTACCTTTAGTGAAAAGAATATAAAGTATAAATAGGTCTATTAATAACCAGTTTTATATGTGTATAAAATAATTATAGACAGCCTAACATTAGCTTTACCGATGGCTAAACAAGAATTAACAGCTCTTACCTGGTTTAGTACTTCCATGGCAATTGTCCCTTGCCCAGCAATCACTGCAGGCTCCTGGTTGGGATGTACCATGATGCCTTCTGTTTCTTCCATAATTCTTCTGGTAACATTTTCTCTGGACTGAAAGAGTACATTAAATTAATATATTTGATTTGTATTTAGAAGTTCCCAACAAGGGTGCCTGGGTGGCTTAGTGGGTTAAAGCCTCTACCTTCTGCTTGGGTCATGTTCCCAGGGTCTTGGGATTGAGTCCCGCATCAGGCTTTCTACTCAGCAGAGAGCCTGCGTCCTCCTCTCTCTCTGCCTGCCTGCCTCTCTGCCTACTTGTGATTCTTCTCTCTCTCTGTCAAATAAATAAAATCTTTAAAAATAAATAAAGTTTCCAAACAAGTTTGATTTAGTAATTTAACACTTTATTGGCCATCCTTTTTTCAGACTTACTGGGGACTGGGGATATAACTGAACAAACTAGTCTCTGCTCAGTGGAGTTACATTCTAATATGCAGAGGGGTGGCATATAAGTAATATGTCTAAATGCTATGGAGAATAGTCTGTTTTATAGGGGATGCTTAGGAAGGGTCTTGAGTAATGTGATTTTTTTTTTTAAAGATTTTATTTATTTATTTATTTGACAGAGAGAGATCACAGGTAGGCAGAGAGGCAGTCAGAGAGAGAGAGAAGCAGGCTCCCCGCTGAGCAGAGAGCCCGATGCGGGACTCGATCCCAGGACCCTGAGATCATGACCTGAGCCGAAGGCAGTGGCTTAACCCACTGAGCCACCCAGGCGCCCCGAGTAATGTGATATTTTTAATAGGATTGAACAAGTGCTGTAGATCTGCAGAATTTTCTAGAGGGAGAATAATAGCAAATGCAAAGACCACAAAGTAGTAGTGCTTGGCTTTTCTGAGAAAAGGCTAAGTTAGTATGGTTGGTGTGAAATATTTGGTGGGACAGTAATAGTGGGAAGACTGAAATGGGCCAGTTCATCCAGGCCTTAAGTGATTGCAAGAATTTTGGTTACCAGTGTGTATAAGATGGGAAACCATTGGAGGGTTTTCAGCTAACGAAACAAGTTTTAACATATTAAATGGATAGTGCAAGGGTGGAAGGAGGGAGACCACTTAAGCTACTGTACCTAGGTGAAAACATGTTCATTTGAATCAGGGTGTTGATGGTAAAGCCTGTTAGAAGTAGTTGGATAACAGAAATTGTTATTTTTTTTAAAGTTTATCTACATCCAATATGGGGCCTGAACTCACAACCTTGAGATTGAGTTGCATACTCTTCCAGCTGAGCCAGCCAGGGTCCCTGGGTAATGGAAATGATTTGAAAGTAGGACCAAGGGGACGCCTGGGTGGCTCAGTTGGTTGAGCAGCTGCCTTCGGCTCGGGTCATGATCCCAGCGTCCTGGGATCGAGTCCCACATCGGGCTCCTTGCTCAGCGGGGAGCCTGCTTCTCCCTCTGCCTCTGCCTGCCATTCTGTCTGCCTGTGTTCGCTCTCTCCCCCTCTCTCTCTCTGATAAATAAATAAAATCTTTAAAAAAAAAAAAAAAAAAAAAAAAAAAGAAAGTAGGACCAAGATTTGGATGTAGGGTGTGGGAGAACTCTCGAAGGTGACTTCATTTATTTTGAGCAACTAGAAGGATAAAAGTTGCCATTTACTAAGAAGGAGAAGACGAGGAGCAGCAGTGGGGAGGAAGATCAGGAGTTTGGTTTTAGACATGATAAGTTTAAGTTGCCTTTTAAGACATTCCAAGTGGGAATATCATCAGGGAATCATTGGAGATAAAAGTCTGGGTTAAGGGCAAAGGTCAGGACTGGAGTTAGAATACAGACTTTTTTTTCTTCAGATATTTTTTAAAGTGTTTTTTGTTTGTTTGTTTTTTGAGAGAGAGCGAGAGCAGAGGGAGAGAGAGATAGAAGCAGACTCCCTCCCAAGTACAGAGCCCCACACAGGGCTCAATCCCACAACCCTGAGACCATGACCTGAGCCTAAACCAAGAGTTGGTCACCCAACTGACAGCCACGCAGGCACCCCAGAGTATAGGGGATATGTTAAACTATGAGATTAATGATCTCATCAGAGTGAGCATAGGTAGAGAAAGGGTTGAGCATGTTAGCGTTGAAAGGTGAAGAGGAACACAGAAGAAACAGCCAGTAGGCTAGAAAGAAGTTTCATTTGATGGTGAAAGTTGGTAAGCTGACACTGAACACTGCTTTCTCCTTACCTCATCACTCTGTTCACTGTACACTATGGAGGCTCCATAGGCTTGTATTGCCAATTTTTTACAATTGGGAGCTGTTTCGGGCACCACAATATAAGCAGGAATTCCTGGGAGGAAGAAACATGTTTAGTTAGTACAAACCAGGAGAATTTAGAATAGAAACTTATGTTTAATTTGCTTATAATGAGATAGGAACCTGGAAATAACCTTCCCACAGTAGTCACCAATCTCACTGATTAAGAATACTTTTCCACTCTTCTCGGATGATCCTACACAGTACCCTGAGAAGTTAGTCAAGTACCTTCTAATTTAGCAGCATAGGCGAGAGCCTGGCCATGGTTTCCACTGCTGTGAGTAACCACGGCTTTGGGCTTCTCTTCTGAGGTGGCAGGAGTCAAGCCTTTGACTGCATTAAGGGCACCGCGAATCTGGAAAAGGGATGGTGAAACCATGTATTTGATTTGATTTAAAAGTTTCTTTTCAAAACACCAAGGAACTTTCCTAGATATTCTCTTCCTAACACCGCACATCCATTCTATCACAAAATCTTGATTGTACCTCTGAAATATCTCCTGCGTTTTTGCCACTACCTTGGTGAAGCCTCATTTCTCAACTTACATGTTATCAAACCTCAACTAATCCTGCCCAGGGATCATTCTCAATATTTCCACTAGATTATGAAAGTGACCTTTTAAAAATGTTCTCTTTTTACTGACTACCTATTTTCTAAATACAAATTCCTTACAAGTTGCAGTCTTTCTAAAACATACTGCTTCTGTCACTGTTGTAGCCATCCTAAATTCGTTTCCCTCCTACAAGTTAGCTCACACCCCTGTACCTCCCAGCATGCTGGTACATATACATATAGTTCTTTTCCTTCACTCCCTGATCTGGCTAAAAGTACTCATCCTATAAAATTTGGATGAAACATCATTGGTTCAACTTCTTTGATCTCCCATGCAAAATTAGGCATTTCATTCCATTGTATTTTATTTGTCTCTCTCAAGTTACTTGTCATTAACCTGTTTGTTGACTGGCCTGTCCTGCAAGTGTAACTAATAGTACAAGACTGTGTGTGTGTATGCCTAGTATAGTTAGTTAAAATAAGTATGTGATGTGTGATGAATGAAAAAAATAAACCATGGCAGAAGCAAAGGGCAAAAGAGAATGGAGAGTTTAATATAAATGTTCTCATTAGGGATGCCTGGGTGGCTCAGTCAGTTAAGCGTCTGCCTTCAGCTAAGTCATGATTCCAGTGTCCTGGGGTCTAGCCCTGCATCAGGCTCC
The DNA here is from genome assembly GCF_030435805.1 of Mustela lutreola. Classification (NCBI taxonomy): domain Eukaryota; kingdom Metazoa; phylum Chordata; class Mammalia; order Carnivora; family Mustelidae; genus Mustela; species Mustela lutreola. The sequence continues at coordinate 45,806,706 of NC_081304.1, read as the reverse complement.
TTGCTCAGTGGGGAGCCTAGCATGCTTTTCCCTCTGCCTGCAGCTCCCCCACCTATGTTCCCTCTCTCTCTCCCTCTGACAAATAAATAAAATCTTAAAAAAAAAAAAAAGTTCTCATTAATGGGTGAGGAAATGTAGTCCTAAAATTACCACTTAACAGGTACTAGTACCTATCAGGCATAGTGCTAAATGCAACATTCAGATTTATACCTGAAAGGATCTTAAAACTCAACTAACAGAAATTAACCGCACTGAATCAACACAGAAGTCTTTTACCTTTTTACCTTTTTACCTTTTACTTATCTATGTAAGTAATCTCTACACCCAATGTAGGGCTCAAACCTCAAAATCAAGAGTTGCATGCTTTTCTTACAGCAAGCCAGGTACCCCCAGAAGTCTATCTTTATGCAAAGGAAAGGCTCTGACATATTTCCTAGAATAAGGGGATAGCTAGATTTAGATCTTTTACATTCATAATAAGGTATCAATGAATAGCAAGTTGACACAACTTGGTTGTATACAGGGTGATCACTCTTGCCCGTGTTGGCTTGCAATAATTAAGGTTAATGTCTATTGTCTGAGTTTAATCACAAGGTGCCCCTTTCATTCTCAACTATGTCCTAGTTTGGACAGTAAATTACATCATCACCCCAATTATAAGAAATTTTGAGATTATGTAAAAGTGGGTTATCAACACCATATTGCTAAGTGACCAGTACTTTATCGAAGGAAAACTTCTACAACCCTTTCTTCAGCTATAAAAATAGTTTACCTACCTCACTGGGTGGTCAGGAGGATCAAATAAATGTGTATGGGAAAGGGATTTGAAAAGATACATGATATATTATCAAAGGGCATTATTACCTTAAAAGATCCAGTTTTCTGGAATAGTTCACATTTGAAGAAAAGATTGCGCCCTGTTACTTGGTTGAAAATGAAACTTGTTAGCACTGGTGTGAGGTGAATAAAATCTTGAATGTTCACATGAGCTTTTTCAACATCAGCAAAAGAGATGCAGTACTGAGCACACATGGTTCTGAAACCCAGGAATAAAAAAAAGGGGTCAAAGCAAAGCCCAAAACAATATGTTTAATGAAAAGATTTGAAAATGGCTAACAGACCCACAGAATGTACAAGAGTGAACCATAATATAAAACATGGACTTTGCTAATGACACATAATGCAGGTTCAATTGTAACAATTCCATTCTGATGGGGGATGTTGATAATGGGGGAGGCTCTGCTTTTGGGGTGTGTGTGTGAGATATATGGGAAGTCTCTTCAACTACCCATCAATCTTGATGTGAATCTCTTTTTTTCTTTTAAGATTTTATTTATTTATTTGACAGATGAGATCACAAGTAGGCAGAGAGGCAGGCAGGCAGAGGAGGAAGCAGGCTCCCCACTGAGCAGAGAGCCCGATGCAGGGCTTTAACCCACTGAGCCACCCAGGTGCCCCTCTTGCTGTGAATCTTAAGTTGCTCTAAAAAAAAAAAAAATATATATATATATATATATATATATATATATATATATATATATGTATGTATACATACATATATGATGGAGGGGCCCCTCCATCACCCTCTTTTAAAAATATATCTTTTAGGGGCACCTGGGTGGCTCAGTGGGTTAAAGCCTCTGCCTTCGGCTCAGGTCATGATCTCAGGGTCCTGGGATCGAGTCCAGCATCGGGCTCTCTGCTCAGTGGGGACCCTGCTTCCTCCTCTCTCTCTCTCTCTCTGCCTGCCTCTCTGCCTACTTGTGATCTCTATCAAAGAAATAAAATCTTAAAAACAAAAAGGGGGTAGGGGAGGAAAATGTACAACACAGGAAAATACACTTGGGGTCTGTGGTAGTAATGGAATGGTCTTTGGTACTGGGGCTCCAGAATCTCTAAATAGAAGGAAAAGTATCTTGAAGCTGCATTTCTTAGTAAATTTCTTTTTTCCAGGGCACCTGGGTGGCTCAGTGGGCTAAGCCTCTGACTTTGGCTTGGGTCATGATCTCGGGGTTCTGGAATCGAGTTCTGCATCAGGCTCTCTGCTCAGCGGGGAGCCTGCTCCCCCCCCCCCGCTTGACTCTCTGCCTATTTGTGATCTCTGTCTGTCAAATAAATAAATAAAATCTTTAAAAAAAAAAAGGGGGGGACGCCTGGGTGGCTCAGTTGGTTAAGCAGCTGCCTTCGGCTCAGGTCATGATCCCAGCGTCCTGGGATCGAGTCCCACATCGGGCTCCTTGCTCAGCAGGGAGCCTGCTTCTCCCTCTGCCTGCCATTCTGTTTGCCTGTGCTTGCTCTCTCCCCCTCTCTCTCTCTGATAAAAAAATAAAAATCTTAAAAAAAAATAAATTTAAAAAAAAAAGGTTTTTTCCCCCTGGTGAAGCTTTATAGGAAAGGCTTAAGGCTTACCCCTCACTCATACCATCCTTTACCATCCAAGCACTGTTACTGGTCTCGACTTTTTCATCATTTTTGTGAAGCTTGAATGAAGTGTGTTCAAAATCTATTAAAATTTTTTATTCAAAAAAATTATTTGGGGCACCTGGGTGGCTCAGTCGTTGAGCAGTTGCCTTTGGCTCAGGTCATGATCCCGGAGTCTGGAATCCAGTCCTGCGTTGGATTCCCTGTTTGGCAGGAAGCCTGCTTCTCCCTCCCCCACTCCCCCAGCTTGTGTTCCCTCTCTCACTGTGTCTCTGTCAAATAAATAAATAAAATATTTTTTAAAAATAAATACTTATTTATTTTTTGGGGCACCTGGGTGGCTCAGTGGGTTAAAGCTTCTGCCTTCGGCTCAGGTCATGGTCCCAGGGTCCTGGGATCAGTCCTGGGATCGGTCCTGGGATTGAGCCCCGTGTCGGGCTCTCTGCTCAATGGGGAGCCTGCTTCCTCCTCTCTCTCTCTGCCAGCCTCTCTGCCTACTTATGATCTGTCAAATAAATTAAAAAAAATACTTATTTATTTTTAAAGAATAAATATTTATTCTTTAAAAATAAATATTTTATTTATTTTTTGACAGGCAGACATCATAAGTAGGCAGAGGGGCAGGCAGAGAAGGGGGGTGGAGCAAGCTCCCTGCTGAGCAGAGAGTCCAAAGCGGGGCTCAATCTCAGGACCCTGAGATCATGACCTGAGCCGAAGGCAGAGGCTCAACCTACTGAGCCACCCAGGCGCCCGAAAATACATAAAATCTTTTTTTTTTAAAGATTTTATTTATTTATTTGACAGAGAGAGATCACAAGTAGGCAGAGAGGCAGGCAGAGAGAGAAAGGAGGAAGCAGGCTCCCTGCCGAGCAGAGAGCCCAATGTGGGACTCGATCCCAGGACCCTGAGATCATGACCTGAGCCGAAGGCAGCGGCTTAACCCACTAAGCCACCCAGGCACCCAATACATAAAATCTTTTAAAAAATTATTTAACAAGGGAGAAAATTGCTTATAACCCTGTCATCTTAATCAATTATGTTCATTTTCTGTCTTGTTTCTTCAGTATACATACATCATATGACAGTTAAAATCAGCACCTTCACAGGTACTTGGATGGTGAAAGTGAGGGTAAAAAAAATAATCAATATACTTTCTGGAAAAACAAATCTCATTTAAAAATGGACAAAGGACTTGAATGGACGTTTCTCTGAAGAAGATATACAAATGGACACAAGCACATGAAAAGATGCTCAACATCACTAATCACTAGGGAAATTCAAATGAAAACCACCTTACACCTATTAGGATGACTACTATTAAGCAAGCAAGTGTTGGCCGGGATGTAGAGACACTGGACTTTTTGTGTGCTGTTGGTGGAAATATAAAATGGTGCAGCAGCTATGAACAGTATGGTAGTTCCTCAAATAATTAAACATAGAATTCTTCATGATCCAACAGTTCCACTTTCAGCACCCTTAAGCCCCATGATATTCAGGGGTCAACTGTACTTTGAAGTATATTTTCAGTGCTTCATACTGGTAAGACAAACAAAATTTCTGTAGCAGCCTATACTAGGGAGCCCCCACACAGCCTGAACTTCTTCAGCTTTATTTATTTATTTATTTATTTATAAAGATTTTATTTATTCATTTGACAGATAGAGATCACAAGTAGGCAGAGAGGCAGGCGGGGCGGGGGGAAGCAGGCTCCCTGCTGAGCAGAGAGCCTGATGCAGGGCTCTATCTGAGGACCCTGAGACCATGACCTGAGCTGAAGGCAGAGGCTTAACCCACTGAGCCACCAGGTGCCCCTATTTTCTTATTTTTTAAAGATTTTATTTATTTATTTGACAGACAGGGATCAGAAGTAGGCAGAAAGTCAAGCAGGGACGGGGGGTGGAAGCAGGCTCCCAACTGAGTAGAGAGCTTGATGAAGGGCTAGATCCCAGGACCCTGAGATATGGCCTGAGCCAAAGTCAGAGGCTTAACCCACTGAACCACCCAGGCACCCCGATACACAACATTTTAAATGGCTACTTTTTTTTTTTTTTTAAGATTTTTATTTATTTGTTTGAGAGAGAGACTGAGAGAGAGAGCATGAGAAGGGGGATGGTCAGAGGGGAAAGGAGACTCCCTGCCGAGCAGGGAGCCTGATGCGGGACTCGATTCCCGGACTCCAGGATCATGACCTGAGCCAAAGGCAGTGGCTTAACCAACTAAGCCACCTAGGTGCTGCTAAATGGCTACTTCTTTTTACAAAAATACCATAGTTTAAAAAGTTTTACATAACTTTTTGAATAGATTCTTTTTTCTATAATTTTTTTGTCTATAATAATGTAACGAACAGGTATGTTGCAAGATCTTTGTGGGAAGAGTCTGTCAAAGGGTATTTTGCATCAAAAAGTATGCACATTGGGCGCCTGGGTGGCTCAGTGTGTTAAGGCCTCTGCCTTCAGCTCAAGTCATGATCCAGGAACCCTGGGATCGAGTCCTGCATCAGGCTCTCTGCTCGGCGGGGAGCCTGCTTCTGCCTGACTCTCTGCCTACTTGTGATCTCTGTCAAATAAATAAAAAATAAAATCTTTAAAAAAAAAAGTATGCACATTAAGACATTTGATATCCACTGCCAAACTGAATTCCAGAGGAGTTGTAGATTTTATCAATTTACACTCCGAACAGCAGTTTCTAAAGGAATGCCCTTTTCCCTTCACCCTGCAGTATCCCTTTTAAATTAATCATTCAATAAATCAATTAATTAATTATTTTTAAAAAGATTTTATTTATTTATTTGACAGGGAGAGAAATCACAAGTAGGCAGAGAGGCAGGCAGAGAGAGAAGGGGAAGCAGGCTCGCCACTGAGCAGAGAGCCCGATGCGGGGCTTGATCCCAGGACCCTGGGATCATCACCTGAGCTGAAGGCAGAGGTTTTAACCCACTGAGCCACCCAGGTGCCCCTGCAGTATCATTTTTGATCCATCAATTTAATATGTTTTGTAGTTTGAATATGTATTTCTTTAGTAGTGATTAAACATTTTTTGCTGTATATTGGCCACATTCTTTTGTGAATCTTTAACATACCACTTCCAAACAGATCATTTATTTTTTTCTGAAATGCCATGTTTATCAAAAATTAAATTTCTGGGCACCTGGGTGGCTCAGTGGGTTAAAGCCTCTGCTTTCAGCTCAGGTCATGATCTCAGGGTCCTGGGAAGGAGCCCCACATTCGCTCTCTGCTCAGCGGGGAACCTGTTTCCCTCTCACTCTCTGCCTGCCTCTCTGCCTGCTTGAGATCTCTGTCAAATAAATAAATAAACTCTTTAAAAAAATTATATTTCTTGGGGCGCCTGTGTGGCTCAGTGGGTTAAGTCCTCTGCCTTCAGCCCAGGTCATGATCCCAGGGTCCTGGGATAGAGCCCCATATTGTGCTCTCTGCTCAGCGGGGAGCCTGCTTCCCCCCTCTCTCTGCCTGCCTCTCTGCCTACTTGTGATCTCTGTCAAATAAATAAAATAAAAAATCTTTTTAAAAAAATCAAATTTTTTTTAATGCTTGGGACCTTTCTGGACTTTGTATTTTGTTCCACTAATCAGAATTCCAGTTCCTTCTCCAGTTGTTCACCATATTTAGTACATTCTGCCATGATTACTCCAAAATGTATTGGATTTTCTCCCATCAGTTCTTTCAAATGAACTTTCAAAATCTTTTATCAAGGTTGCCAGTGTAAGATATACAAATGAACTGAGTCATAATTGATATTTAAAAATACTGAGCCTTCCCATTCATTAACATGGGTGTCTTTCAATTAGTAAAGTCTTTTTGTTTTAGATTTCTCAAGAACTCATTATGTAAGTCCTGTGGAGATCTGATTAAGTTTATGCCTAAGTACAAAGTATTTTTGTTGCTTTCGTGATAAAGTATATGTGTATATATATACATATATATATACATATATAATATATATATATATTATGTGTATATATATACATATATATGTGTATATATATATTTTAAAGATTTTATTTATTTATTTATTTATTTTTTTAAAAGATTTTATTTATTTATTCGACAGAGAGAGATCACAAGTAGGCAGAGAGGAAGGCAGAGAGAGAGGAGGAAGCAAGCTCCCTGCTGAGCAGAGAGCCCGATGCAGGACTCGATCCCAGGACCCTGAGATCATGACCTGAGCCGAAGGCAGCGGCTTAACCCACTGAGCCACCCAGGCGCCCCTTTATTTATTTATTTGACACAGAGAGAGAGATTACAAGTTGGCAGAGAGAGAGGGAAGGAAGGAGGCTCCCTGCCGAGCAGAGAGCCCGATGTGGGACTCGATCCCAGGACCCTGAGATCATGACCTGAGCTGAAGGCAGAGGCTTTAACCCACTGCGCCACCCAGGCGCCCCAAGATAAGGTGTTTATTTATTTGTTTTTAAAGATTTTATTTATTTATTTGACAGAGAGATCACAAGTAGACAGAGAGGCAGGCAGAGAGAGAGAGGGAAGCAGGCTCCCTGCTGAGCAGAAAGCCCGATCCCAAGACCCTGAGATCATGACCCGAGCCCAAGGCAGAGGCCTTAACCCACTGAACCACCCAGGCGCCCAGATAAGATATTTTTAAATAAGTATTTAAATTGCTTACTGATAATATATATGAAAAGTAATAGTTTTTGTATAATTAGCATGTAATAGGATACCTAAGTAGATTACCTTGTTAGATCTAATAGTTTTATAGTTCACTCTCCAACCAACCACACTATCTGCAAATAAAGATGATTTGTTGGGGGCACTTGTGTGGCTCAGTTGCCAAGCGTCTGTCTTTGGCTTGGGTCATGATGCCAGGGTCCTGGAATTGAGCCCCCTGCTTGGCGGGAAGCTCCCTCTCCCTCTTTGTGTCTCTGTCAAATAAATTAAAAAAAATATATATGATTTGTCCTTACCTTATAAGTATACCTCTGGTAACTTTTTCAATGACTTCACAGCTAATTGGTTTATCTGGATTTGCTACTTCCTTCTGAATTAATTTTGGTAATTTATATTTAACTTTTTGGGGGAAATCATCTAATTTAAAATCTCAAATGTATTAGTATAAAGTTGAACACATTAATATTTCTAAGCTTTCTTCCTATCTTTGGTATTTTTATTTATTCAATCAACAAATATTGAACACCTCTTTGTGTCAGATATTATTTGATCCTGGGATATAATGTTAGAAAAATAGAGTTGTCCCTGCTCTTAAAGCTTATAATCTAGCGGAGAGATGTGTTATAAATAATCTAAAAATAAATATATATTTACAAATATTGATAGGTGATATCAGGGAAGTATGTTAGGATACTATAATGGGAGGGTATTTAGATCAAGGAAGGAGGGCTAAGGAAAGCCCTTTATAGAGAAGTGAAATTTATGAGCCATAAGGTGAATAGGCAGAGTAGATGGAAAAGTGTTTCAGCTGGAGGGAATATGCACAAATGTTTTACAGAGGAAAGGAACATGGCATATTCCAGAAACTAAAAGAAGGCCAAAATAGTGATCAGTGAGAAAGAGCAAAATTGGCAGGATCTACATCATAAGGGACAATGAGTCATGGATTTTTTTTCTGAAGAGCAATGGAATACCATTGGACAATTCTGAGCAGGTAAGTGACATGCTAGAATTTGCATTTTCAGAAAATCACTGTGGCTAAATTGTTCCTAATGAAAAGGAAAGAAATAACAGTGAATCAGGGAGTCTATTTAAGAAGTATTGTCTACATGAAAATGCACAGGTGCTTGGATGGTGAAAGTGAGGGTAGAAAAAAATAATCAATATACTTTTTGGAAAAACAAATCTCATTTAAAAATGGGCAAAGGACTTGAATGGACATTTCTCTGAAGAAGATATACAAATGGACACAAGCACATGAAAAGATGCTCAACATCACTAATCACTAGGGAAATTCAAATGAAAACCACAATGAGATACCACCTTACACCTATTAGGATGACTACTATTAAGCAAGCAAGTGTTGGCCAGGATGTGTAGACACTGGACTTTTTGTGTGCTGTTGGTGGAAATAATAAAATGGTGCAGCAGCTATGAACAGTATGGTAGTTCCTCAAATAATTAAACATAGAATTCCTCATGATCCAACAATTCCACTTCTGGGTATATACCCCAAAGAATTCAAAAAGTGTTTCAAAGATGTATTTGTACACCTATGTTAATAGCATTATTCATAATAGCCAAAAGGTGGGAGCAACCCAAGTATCTATCAATAGATGAATGGGTAAACAAAATGTGGTATATACATACAATGGAATGTCATTCAGCTTAAAAAGGAAGGAAATTCTGACAGACCACATGGATGAATCTTGGAGATATTAGGCTAAATGAAATAAGCCAGTCACAAAGAAACAACTACTGTATGATTACACTTATGTGAGGTACCTGGAGTAGTCAGATTCATAGAAACTAAAATGGTGGTTGCCCGAAGCTGGGGACAGGGAGGATGGGAAGTTGTATAGTTTTAGTTTTCCAAGATAAAAGGAGTTCTGGAGATTGCCTGTACAACCAATGTCAATGCACTTAACACTACTGAACTGCATACTTAAAAAATGGTTACAATGGTATATTTCATGTTATATGGACTTTACCATAATTAAGAAAAAAATCACACACACACACACACACAAGAGATACATTTTGGAGATTATAATTAGGCCTCTTATTTGCAAGTCATAGAATCCCAATATGAACTGGCTTAGGCACAAAATGGAGGTAATAAGATTTACTGGTTCATGGAATCCAAGAAGAGTTGAACCACGGGAAGGGCAGGAATATGAAATCTCAGGAACAACTGGAACCAGAGACTTGGTATTTTTCCAGGACTTTCTCATTGTTTCTCACCTCTGCTGTTTTTTTGCATGTTGGCTTCATTCTTTTTCATTGCAGACCAGCTGGTTCCACATGGCAGGACATTTGGCTGTTGACAGCTCCTGTTTTACATTTTATGGCTTCCACACAGGAAAGGATTTTTTTCCCCTTAGTTTCAGTTCAAAAATCCTGGATAAGGATTCTGATTGGCACATCTTGGCCCAGGACCAGTGGCCAAGGGTGTGAGATCATTTGACAATACTATGCAACAGTTACAAGTATTTACAGGAACATGAAAAAGAAACAGAATGATTTTTATAACACAGTATCAATTATATACATTTAAAACACATACATAAAATGATACAATATATTATTCAAAGATACATATATATCCAATGACATATATTAAACACAATTAGAATGGCTACCTAAGAAGGGAGGGAAGGAACATGAATAACTTAAAGAATAAAAGATAAACAAGAAAGGACTTGTTGATGAAAGGGTGAACCAGATATGATTGCCTCAAATCTCTGTACCTGAGGGGAAAATAGCAAACAAAAGTGAGAAGAAGAAAAAAATGAAAGAAAAAGAAAAGGTACTTCTGAGTAAGAATGGGATGGGGTGGGGGGCAGTTTTCGAGAGAAAAGATGAGAATGTTGAGATAATACCATAGCTGTCCACTACAGAAAGAAAAAGCACATATTCTGATATTGGATTAAATGTGGGGAATGAGAGAGGTGGAGGTTAAGGGTAACTCCTGGGTTTTAAACTTAGATGATGGCATAATTAATTGAGATATGACTAGTGAAGAGAGAAGTATTTCAGGAAAAATTAGAGATTTCATGAAATTAAGTTTGAATTATGAGACATCTAAGAGGATATCCTTTTTTTTCTTTGCCAGAAATGTGTCTATTTTTAACATCTATTATATTTCTGAAAAAATGAGCTCTTTATCAAGTGCTATTCTTTTTATTAATTTTTATTGTCTTTATTCTATTTTCTCTTGTTTAATAATTCTTAATAACTTTAATTTTTTAAAAAAGATTTTATTTATTTATTTGACAGACAGAGATAACAAGCAGGCAGAGAGAGAGGAGGAAGCAGGCTCCCCGCTGAGCAGAGAGCCCGATGCAGGGCTCGATCCCAGGACCCTGGGATCATGACCTGAGCCGAAGGCAGAGGCTTTAACCCACTGAGCCACCCAGGCGACCCTAACTTTCATTTTTAAAAAAAGATTTAAGTATTCATTTTAAAAAGATTTAAGTATTCATTTTATAAAGAAGGGGCAGAGGGAGAGGTCTGAAGCAGACCCTGCACTGATAGCAGAGAGCCTGATGTGGGGTTCAACCCCACCACAGTGAGATCATGACCCTAGCCCAAACCAAGAGTTGGATTTCTTTTTTAAGATTTTATTTATTTATTTGACAGAGAGAGAGAGAGAGAGATCACAAGTAGGCAGAGAGGCAGGCAGGGGGGTGGGGGAAGCAGGATCCCTGACCAGCAGAGAGCCTGATGCGGAGCTAGATCCCAGGACCCCGAGATCATGAACTGAGCTGAAGGCAGAGGCCCCACACAATGAACCACCCAGGTGCCCTTAAGAGTTGGATGTTTAACTGACTGAGCCACCCAGATGTCCCATTATTAGTTTTCATTTTTTTTTAAACATTTAAAAAAAAAAATTATTTGACAGAGATCACAAGTAGGCAGAAAGGCAGGCAGAGAGTGAGGAAGGAAAGCAGGCTCCCTGCTGAGCAGAGAGCCCGATGCGGGGCTCGATCCTAGGACCCTGGGATCATGACCCGAGCAGAAAGCAGAGGCTTTAACCCACTGAGCCACACTGGCGCCCTAATTTTCATTCTTTAAAAACTTTTAAGTTTTTTTTTAAATTTTAAAATTGTATTTATTTTTTAATTGTTTTTAAATTATAATTCCAGTATAGTTAACAGTGTTCTATTAGTTTCAAGCATACAATATAGTGATTCAACAATTCTATACATTGCTCAGTGCTCATCAGGGTAAGTGTACTCTTTAATCCCCTTCACCTATTTCACTCATCCCCCTACCAACTTCCCCTCTGGTAACCATCAGTCTCTATAGTTAAGAGTCTTTTTCTTGGTTCGTCTTTTTCTTTCATTTGTTTCTTAAATCCCATATGAGTGAAATCATGTTATTTGTCTTCTCAAACAGACTTATTTAATTTAGGCTTATACTCTCTAGCTCCATTCATGTTATTGCAAATGGCAAAATTTCATTCTTTTTTACAGAATAATATTCTGTTGTATATATGTATCACATCTTTTTTTTTTTTTTTTTTTTTTTTTTTTTTTTTTTTTTTTTAAAGTTAACTCTTTTTTTTTTTTTTTTTTTAAGATTTTGTTTATTTATTTATTTGACAGACAGAGATCACAAGTAGGCAGAGAGGCAGGCAGAGAGAGAGGAGGAAGCAGGCTCTCTGCCGAGCCTGATGTGGGGCTTGATCCCAGGACTCCGGGATCACGACCCGAGCCGAAGGCAGAGGCTTCAACCCACTGAGCCACCCAGGCGCCCCTTTTTTTTTTTTTTAAAGATTTTATTTATTTATTTGACAGACAGAGATCACAGGTAGGCAGAGAGGCAGGCGGCAGGGGGGTGCGGGGGGAAGCAGGCTCCTTGCGGCTTGATCCCAGGACCTTGATCATGACCTGAGCCGAAGGCAGAGGCTTAACCCACTGAATCACCCAGGCGCCCCTCTATCACATCTTCTGTATCCATGGACACTTGGGCTGCTCCCATAATTTGGCTATTAAAGTTATTTATTATTGGTGCAATAAACACAGAGGTAAATGTACCCCTTTTGAATTACTGTTTTTGTATTTTGGGGGTAAATACCCAGAAGTGCTATTATTGGATCGCTTTCTTTTACATTTAATAATAAAAGCACACAGGCTATCAATTTTCCTCTGAGTATATCCTTAATGATATACCCACAGGATGGGCGCCTGGGTGGCTCAGTTGGTTGAGCATCTGCCTTTGGCTTGGGTCATGATCCCAGGGTGCTGGGATCAAGTCCTACATCGGGCTCTCTGCTTAATGGGTGGCCTGCTTCTCCCTCTCCCACTCCCCATGCTTGTGTTCCCTCTCTTGCTGTCTCTTTCTCTGTCAAAAAAAAAAAAAAAGATATACCATAGGTTTTGCTATGCAATATTTTCATTAATTTTATTATTCTTTTAAGATTTTATTTATTTGAGAGAGAGTGAGAGTGAGAGAGACACCATGAGAGGGGGGAGGGTCAGAGAGAGAAGAAGGACTCCCCACTGAGCAGGGAGCCTCATATGGGGCTTGATCCCAGGACTCTGGGATCATGGCCCAACCCAAAGGCAGATGTTCCACTGACTGAGCCACCCATGTGCCCCAGTTTTAATTTTTAAAGAACCCACAGTCTTAGCTTTGTTTACTTTTTTGACCTATGAGTTATTTATGTTTAGGGACCTGGGTGGCTCAGTTGGCTGAGCGACTGCCTTCAGCTCAAGTCATGATCCTGGAGTCTTGGGATGGAGTCCAGATAGGGTTCCCTGCTCAGCAGAAGTCCTCTTCTCCCTCTGATCCTCTCCTCTCTTATGTTCTCTCATGTTTAAATAAAATCTTTTTTTTTTAAATTTTTATTTATTTATTTATTTTATTTGACAAACAGAGATCACAAGTAGGCAGAGAGGCAGGCAGAGAGAGAGGAAGGGAAGCAGGCTCCCTGCTGAGCAGAGAGCCCGATGCGGGGCTCGATCCCAGGACCCTGGGATCATGACCTGAGCCGAAGGCAGAGGCTTTAACCCACTGAGCCACCCAGGCGCCCCTAAATAAAATCTTTAAAAAATTTTTTGTTTAAAAAATTTCCAAGTTGGGGCACCTGGGTGGCTCAGTGGGTTAAACCTCTGCCTGAGATCCCAGGTCATGATCTCAGGATCCTGGGATGGAGCCCTGCATCGGGCTCTCGGCTCAGTGGGGAGTCTGCTTCCTCCTCTTTCTCTGCCTGCCTCTCTGCCTACTTGTGATCTCTGGCAAATAAAAACAACAACAACAACAACAACAAAAAACCACTTGCTTAAAAAAAAATTTCCAAGTAGCTACGTTTTGCTTAATTTTTGATTATTCATTTCTAATTTTACTACTCTGTGCTCAGCAAACATGACCTGTACAATTTTTGTTTTTAGAAACTGAATTCCTCCCAGGTCACCTGGGTGGCCAGCTGGTTGAGCATCTGCCTTGGGCTTGGGTTATGATCCCAGGGTCCTGGGATGGAGCCCTGCATCAGGCTCCCGGCTCAATGGAGAGTCTGCTTTTCCCTCCCCCACCCCAATTTCCTCTTGTGTTCTCACTTTCTCCAATGAATAAACAAAATCTTTTAAAAAAATTTGAATTCCTCCCTTCTCCACTATCCAAACTTGTTATTTTTTGGATTACCCATATATGACCAAATTCCTACTGTAAGAATTTAAAACATTACAGAAAAATAAAGAACCTTCACTCTCTAACCCTTAAATTTATTCTCTTCTACAAAGATAACCACTTTAAAATGTTTAGTATGTCTTCTTGCATACCTTTTTTGGATGTATTCATATAGAAACTTACATATGCAATAAATGGTTTTTTGCTGTACTCAAATAGAACCATACTCTATGTGTTGTTCTGCAACTGGCTTTAAAACATTTTTAAAAATTATTTATCTTGACTGTTTCATGTCAAACACATTTTCTTTTTTTTTTTTTTTTTAAGATTTTTATTTATTTATTTGAGAGAGAGACAGTGAGAGAAAGCATGAGAGTGGAGAAGGTCAGATGGAGAACCAGACTGCCCCTGGAGCTGGGAGCCAGACGTAGGACTTGATCCTAGGACTCCAGGATCATGACCCAAGTACAACGCAGCTGCCCAAACAACTGAGGCACTCAGGCGCCCCACATTTTAATTCTTTAAACTCAGAAGCTTTCACTGTAATACAGGCCTAAATATGATTGTTCATTTATTTTTACCTTGTTATTTCATGAACCTTTAGATCTGAAGGCTAAATTTAAGTCTTAAATTTAAATTTCCCCATCAACTTAGTAAATTTTCTTCTATTTTTTCTTTGATTCCTGTTTCTCCTCAGTCAGTTCTCTTATCACCTTCTGGAACTTGTATTTTATTACTAGTTTTTGGGATCCATTCTCCATGTCTTCTATTCTTGTCTCTCATAGTTTGACTATTGCATTAATTTGGCAATCATGTTTTTCCTAAGAATTTTGTTGATTATTTTTCCATCTTTTGAAAAAAAAAAGTTATCCAATATCTTAATTTCAGTGTTAAAACATGTTCTTTTGGGGTGCCTGGGTGGATCAGCTGGTTGACCATCTGTCTTTGGCTCAGGTCATGATCCCAATGTCCTGCCATCCAGGCACTTATCTGGCTCCCTGCTCAGGGGGGAGTCTGCTTTTCCCTCTATCCCTCTCCCACTCCTGCTCTATCTATCTCTCTCAAAAAAAAAAAAAAAAAAAAAAAAAAGAATGATAGTTTTTAATATTTCTCCATATTTTGTTCATATGTTTTAAATATTGCCACTTGCTCTGACCACTCAAATTAATCTCCTTCTTTTGAAACACTGAATCTTTTCACATATCTATTGACTTTCTCCATCTGCTTAGCCTTCTGGTGGTGAAACCTGTGTCACATAATAGGGATTGAATGAGTAGTGTCAGAGACTGATCAAATGTTTTAGACCCACTCAAAGGAAAATTACTGGTAACTATTTGATGGTGTACAGGTCCAATAGACTGTATGGGATCGGTAAAGAGGAACAGGTGGAGAGAAGCAGTCTTGGGGGAGGGAGTTTCCCCACGGTTCCGAACATGGGCTCAGGAACAGGAAGTTAAAATAGGAGTCTTCTGATGCGGTTACATTTCAAAGATGAAAAAAAACAAAACCACCACCACAGATCCAAGGAAGTCAAGTAATTTTCCCAAGAATCCACAATGATACAGAACTTCCCAAATCAACTTACAATACCTCCTGACCTCCTGATTTACTTCCACATAACCTTCCGTCAGCAAGAGCCAACCATACTGTACTTTTTTTTTTTTTTTTTAAAGAAAGGTTAGGGAGTGGAGAAGTCAGGGGTTTTGGGGATGTAGTCCGCCATTAAAGAAAAAGACTGATATACTCTGATACTTACCCACTGTGTCACCCTGGGCAATTTGCTACGCTTCTCTAGGATTCAGTTTCCTCATCTAAAAAAAGGGTGGGGTGCTCGTACAAGACCTTTAAGGTCCTCAAGTAGCAGCCTGGGACGATAGTCCGGGCCTGTGGAGGCAGACCCTGGCCTAAGATGACTGGAGGAGGCCGGATTGTGGGATGTCCCCGTCAGCCCGAGCCCCAGACCAGCACCAGTGTCCTCGATGGCCACCAAAGCAGCAACAGCAGCAACCGCCACGAACGCCCGCGACGCCTGGCCCGGCTCCACCCGATCTCTTCTCACCTCACAGGCGCGGCGTTCCCAACTCCAGCCTCAGCTCACTTTCCCGACCACACCTTTGCGCACGCGCAGTGCCCGCCTCCCCAGCTCTCTGGAGCCGCGGAACTTGCTTTCAGAGCTTTTCCTCCCAGTGCGGCCACCGTCGTTAGGGGAGGAAGGCGGGAGGGGGCGGGGACACGGGTGGGAGGTGGGTAAGCGCGCGCGCCGCCCGTCCGTCGTGGTTTCCTGGCTGCGCGCGGCGGTGGCGGAGTGGCTGCAGCTGTAGCAGCAGCTGCGAAGATGGCGGAGGGGTTGGAGCGTGTCCGGATCTCCGCGTCGGAGCTGCGAGGGATCCTGGCCGCTCTGGCTCCGCAGGCCGGGAGCAGAGGTGAGTCGCGCCGCCCAGCTCCTGGGTTGGGCCTGCCCGCCCCGCCTCCCTCTCCTCCTCTGCCTCCTCCCAGCTCAGTCCGCGGCGCTCTTGAGCCCCCGCCCCTTCCCCCAGCATTGGGGGCGGGGGTCGGGGGCGGTCCCTGGCCGCCCCACCAGCCCTAGGGCCAGTGTAGGATTGAGCTCTGCCAACCCCGGCGCCCTCCGGGAGAGCCCGACCCGAGTTCCTGCCTCCGCCCCCTTTCTCACCGCGAAGGTGACTGTTCCCCATTGCCCCAACCTTCTCAGACCAGTTTGTGGATTCCCACTCGTCAGGAGACGAGATAGGGAGTGGGTGCTGAGGACTGGGGGAGGCCCTGGGATGTGTCGTTCCCAGAGGAATCGTCCTCATGCCTTTCTTGTCATCTGTTTAAGGAACTGGGGAAATTGAGGAGAAAGATTGAACAGCTTGAGACTTCCTTGCCGAACTTTTTCTCCAAGACAGGGTTCTGAAGGCTGCGCCACCGGAGGGATCCAGGACCTCCGGTAGAGAGCTCACTCTACTCTGGTTTGCCCTTGGCATGTGTGGGAGCAGTGTTTATCAGAGAGACTGTTCATCTTGCAAATTAAAGTCTCCATCTACGCCAGGAAAGCTCCAAGGAAGATTCTAGTATATCATCTCTCCTTTGTGGGGTGGTGGAATTGTGTAGAATGATAGTTGTGCTTCTGCAGGCTTGTGGCCAAAGTCTGTGAAATTGACTTTCATTGGTCGTTTGAATGGGATTATTCAGGGTGTTTTCTCCCTCTGCTCTGAATAGTAGTAGCTTTTCTCTTCCTCCTCCCCACCTCTCACCTAAGTTACAAAGGCTCTTGAGGGTTAGTTATTCTGGAGGTAAGCTGCTTTACTTTTATTCATACTTGATGAAATAGTCTTTTAAGCTTTTGAAAACACTGAAGCAGTATCTTAAACTTCAGGGGTTTTTGTGTTTTTGCTTTCTGTTTTGTTACACCTATGAGTTAAATGCTGGAGGATATTATTTATTTCTGTAATGGGCTTGTTTGTATTGTTTATAGAACAGTACTAGGATTTTATAAAGCATTCTGTTTTGAGTACTCTAATTTCACTAATTCCTGTCAGTTTCCTATTGACAAGTTTCATGGCTATTTGTAGTTGTCTCTTCCCTTAATAGGCAAAGGTAACAAATACAAAAAATAGATACTTGCTTATTTGTCATTCAGTAAGTTTAGGGAGCCTGGAAGAGTAGTTTCGAAAGTCCTGCACCCTTATTTTTAAATACTGCAGTCCTTGGTATTTTGGGAGCATGTCACAATACTTCCATCATCCTCCAGAGAAAGCTCCTTTATGGAACTTTTTCCTTCTCATATTCCACATCATAGTAGCAGTTAGTCGCAGTATTCTAATGATGATAGTCTGAGCAGTATTTCCTTGGAATGACTGTTGGTTGCTGTTAGAGAGTTGATGAGCATGAGTGGAGTTGAAGAATGTGAAAGGAACTGCTTCCTGTTTGCTTCAACAAGAGGTATGTGTTTGGGCAGTTGGTGTCCTAAAAGAAGAGGATTGTCCTGGCCAAGTTCAGAGACTGGAGTTGCACATTTTTTCTCCCAGATATGTCCAGAACTGTGGATTGTTGTACATACCCCTCTTTTTCTTCTTTACCCCCAACTACTACTATGTTAAAATGGGCTTTGCCACCCTTGAAAAAAGTTAGAAGCACTAGAAGAAAAAACTAAAATGGATCCAAGAACTCCATAGCAGAGAGCAGTCTGATGCTTAAATAGTTAGATATCTTTTATTCTGGCAATGATAAGGTATTTGGGGTCTTGGATACCTGGATATGACTTGGGTAACACAGGAGAGTATTTTTTGTTGTTGTTTTTCCTATTTCCCTAATCCAAGTGTAGATAGTGATAACATAATGAAGTCCTTAGCCTTGCCAGTTGGTAAACAAATACTGTAAACCTACTAGAATTTCTGCTTCTTCAAAAATTTCCTCCCATGTTCGCCAATATTAGCATTTCAATGTGTTATTCTTGCTTGGCTTTTCTGTTACTTAAGCAGAATGACAGTTTTTTTTTTTTCTTTCTTTCCTTCCCTCCCCTTTTTTCTTTTCTTCTACCTATTTCTTCCCAACATCTCTCGAACATCATAGAAAACATGAAGGAGCCCAGGCAGCGCAGAGATAACCGGCGCCCAGATCTGGAAATCTATAAGCCTGGTCTTTCCCGACTGAGGAACAAACCTAAAATCAAGGAACCTTCTGGGAGTGATGAATTTAAGGATGAAATTGTTAATGATAGAGATTCCTCTGCTGTTGGAAATGGTACCCAGCTCATTAAAGACGTCTGCAGGGAACTGGATAACCAACATCAAAATGGTCCCGTAGACCCTGAAACTGTTGGGACACAGGAGTCCTTTCCTAGGACTTCTGGACAAGAGGATCGAAGTCTAAGAATTATCAAAAGAACAAAGAAACCTGACATGCAGATCTACCAGCCTGGAAGGCGTTTGCAGGCTCTTTCCAAAGAAGCAACTAACAGGGTGGGTGAGGAAGAAATCCTCAACCAGGTGGAGCAACTGAGAGTAGAAGAAGATGAGTATCGGGGAAATGTGAAAGAGGAGGTTGTGAATAAACCAGACAAAGATGAGGCAGAGAAGAGCCTAAATGGTGACAGAGTAAGGGCTATAAAGGGAGAAAAAGGAAAGAGGATTGAGAAGGGGGAGGGGATAAAGAAAGTGACTGATGACCTGGCACAGGGGAAGCCAGGTTCTGCAAAACGCTACTCCCGCTCAGACAAACGAAGGAACCGCTACCGCACTTGTAGTACCAGCTCTGCGGGCAGCAACAACAGTGCTGAGGGGGCTGGCCCAATCGATACTGGATGTCGTCGCCGCCGACAGGATCGGGCCAAGGAGAGGCCACGACTGAAGAAGCAAGTATCTATGTCTTCAACTGATTCTTTAGATGAGGACAGAATTGATGAGCCTGATGGACCCAGGAGGAGCTCGGAAAGGAAGAAACATTTAGAAAGAAGCTGGTCTGGCCGTGGGGAGGGAGAGCAGAAAAGCAATGGGAAAGAAAATCGAGGCACTCTCCGTGTTACCTTTGATGCAGAAACCATGAACAAAGATTCCCCCATGGTGAGATCATCCAGAGAGGATGTGGATAGGATAAAGCCTGACAAAGGCTTAAGCAGTGGGGGCAAAGGCTCTGAGAAGCAGGAATCCAAAAACCTGAAACAAGAACTTCGAGGCCGTGGACGTGGCATTCTGATTCTGCCTGCCCATACCACCCTATCTGTCAGTTCAGCAGGTTCTCCAGAATCTGCACCTTTGGGACCTCGGCTTTTATTTGGATCTGGTAGTAAGGGATCTCGGAGTTGGGGCCGAGGAGGCACCACTCGACGATTATGGGACCCAAACAATCCTGATCAGAAACCTGCTCTAAAGAGCCAGACACCCCAGCTACATTTCTTAGACACTGATGATGAAGTCAGCCCTACCTCTTGGGGTGATTCCCGCCAGGCCCAAGCATCTTACTATAAGTTTCAAAACTCTGACAACCCCTATTATTACCCGCGGACACCAGGCCCTGCCTCTCAGTATCCTTATACTGGCTACAGCCCTCTGCAGTACCCTGTGGGTCCTACGAATGGTGTGTACCCTGGGACTTACTACCCAGGCTACCCAACTGCATCAGGACAGTACGTTTGTGGCCCTCTCCCTGCCAGCACCATGAGTCCTGAGGAGATGGAACAGCACATGAGGAACATGCAGCAGCAGGAGCTGCATAGGCTTCTCCGGGTGGCTGACAACCAGGAACTGCAGCTCAGCAACCTGCTCTCCAGGGACCGGATCAGTCCTGAGGGCCTGGAGAAGATGGCTCAACTCAGGTATGCTGTGTCCCATCCTGGCTAGAGGGAAGTGGGGATAAGCTGGAGGTGTATAGGCTCCTGTGGCTGAGGAACGTAGAAACTTCTTTGGGAAGGCACTGGGTATTAAATCCCTTTCATACTGATTTTTGTAAGGAAGGGGCTTTGGAAAAAGAACAGAAAATTTTATTTCTAGTCTTAGAAATGATTATGCTTCCCACTCTTTCTTTAAGAAAAAAATTTTTTAAGAGAACATGGAATCTGGAAATGGAAAAGGAACGACTTTCCAGAATGCCAAGAAGTGAACAACATATAACTTGTGGTGAAGATCTTATTTCAGCTGTTAAATTTAGGTAGAGACATATGGGGAAAAACTACTTTCCTAGACATAACCGTCTTTAGAATGACATTTCTGCTGTGCAGAATGAAAAGTCACGTGAGTATTATACCTGGTGACATTTTGGATTTCCTGCCAAGGAAGGTGTTTAATTTGCAAGAAGCTCAGATCTTGGGTCTAGCCTTTCTTGTGGTGTATTCGGAGCTAGAAGTTGCATGTATTTTATTCCAGAGCTGAACTGCTGCAGCTATATGAGCGCTGTATCCTATTAGATATTGAGTTCTCTGATAATCAGAATGTGGATCAGATCCTGTGGAAGAATGCTTTCTATCAGGTGATTGAGAAGTTCAGGCAGCTTCTCAAGGATCCGAATGTTGAGAACCCTGAGCAGATTCGGAACAGACTTTTGGAGCTCTTGGATGAGGTAAACCATCATCTTTTTGTCCTCAGGATAAAGGCTTTAGCATTCTGTAGCTGTGATGGGTTTTTATCACCTGAAATAATGATGATGTATAGCAGAACATTGACAAAAAACTTGATGCTCTTTTCTTGGATTTGGGCCTAACCTGCCCTGTTGCTTCCTTGCGACCATAACTTATTGGCAATTGGAGTTAGTTCTGAGCTTGGAAATTTTCTGAATGTCTTGTTTAGGGGTGGGTGGCTGGGGGGAGAGAAAGTGTGTATGGTGTGTGTGGGTGTGTGTGCATGCATGTGCATGCACGCATATTTTTAAAACCATGGAGGGGCTTATGCTATGAATTTGTTTTGTGTTTAGTTGGTGACCACTAAATACTGTGTATGCCTCTCTTTACATGGGGTGGCTGAACATTAGCCGAACTGTGGACAGGTTATCTGTCCTAGTTTCTGGTGGGTAAATTGGATCAGAACAGTCTGATTCAGCTTTTTCTTATTTTTTGTCTTTATAGGGTAGTGACTTCTTTGATAGTTTGCTTCAGAAGCTGCAGGTTACTTACAAGTTCAAACTGGAGGACTACATGGATGGTCTTGCCATTCGCAGCAAGCCATTACGCAAGACAGTAAGCCCCCTTCTTTATCTTTAATCATCCATTTAGTAATCATTTGTCTAGTGTTATGTGCTAGGTACTACACTAGGTGTTGAGGATACAGAATGAAAGACACAATCCAGTGGGGGTACAGACCAGTTAAACCAGCAATTATCATGTATTAAGTACTATGGTAATGTTATATATACAGCGTGGAAGGGGTATAGAATGAAGTGACCCTGATTCAGACTGGTGGAGTCAAGGGAGACTTCTGAGAGACTGTTGAGTCTTGAAACCTGGCGAGGAGTATAAGGGGTAGTACAGGGCACAGCAAGAGAGAATCGGGCCTTGTTGGAAAGTGTAAGAAGTTCAGTATGTTGGTTTTTGTAATGTGGAGTTGGCCTGTTGTAGGAGGTAAAACTAATGAAGTTGAAAGGGTTAGATCTTTTGTATGCCATACTGAAGAGTTTGTATGCTGAAGTTAGAACTTTTGTATGCCATACTGAAGAGTTTGGACTTTATTCTGAAAGCAGTGAGGAGCCATGGCTTGATTTTCACTAAAAGGATAGCATAGATTTTTTCTTAGAACCAGTCACTGGCAAATGAATGAATTTGGGCAAGAGTGGAGGTAGGAGAGTCAGGTTGTGGGCCTGAACTAAGGTAGAGGTAGTGAAGGTGGAAAAGAGACAAATTGAAAAGATGTAAGGGAAATAGAATTGAGTTGCTGGCTGATTTGTGTGAATGGTGAGATAGGAGGCATAAGGAGTCGAGATCATCTCCCAGTTTGTAGCCTAGGAGAGTGGCTGGGAGGAAGAGGTTAGTTCAGTTTTGGCTGTGCGTAAATGTATGAACTTGAAAATGAATGGATGAATATCCTGTTTTTTTTGAAGCTCAGGGGAAAGAGCTAAGCTGGTTCTATAGATTCAGAAGTCATCAGTATATAAGTGATAGTTGAAGCAGAAGGCCCTATCCTGTCAGCCAGAGATTGGGGGTGGGGGAATGAAATTTCAAGGTAGTGGTGGGTAGAATTGTCAGGTGCCGTAGAATCTTTGAATGCTGAGATTACTGAAAGTGTCCATTGGATTGGATGAGTTTATCACAATTAATTTCTGTTGGAGAGAATAGAAGACAGTTTGCAGAGAATGAAATGTGGGACAGTACATACAATGAAGGGAGTAATATAGAATATTCTTTTAAGAATCTTGGCTGTGAAGGCAAGGAGGAAAGATAGTTAAAAGAGTATATAGTGTCAAGAGGAGTTTGTGTTTAACCTGGAAGAGGCTTAAGCATATTTATACATTGAGAGGAAAGGGTCAGGGGAAGGGGAGAGGTTAAAGATTCATAAGAGAAAGGTGTGTGATTTATGAAGCAGAGACTTCCTCTTGACTTTCTGTTCCTAATGGTTGCTGTGCACAAACTCTGTTACTAATCAACAGGTATTTATTAAGACCCTCCTACGTGCCATGTGTCTTTCTAGGACACATAATTCATTGTGAAATAAGAAAGCCATGATCCCAGCTCTTAGAGTTTAGAGTTTGCTTAGGGGTGAGTACAGATGGTGGATTAGTAATTGCAGATGCAGTGACTTCTGCAAAGGATGTCATGATGGGGGTATAAGGTAAAGAGGTTTAGAGAATCATGGAAGACTGAGGAAGTCATGGTTAAGCTGGGGCTGAAGACCTGAGCTGTTAGCCAGGTGAAGGTGTATAGGAAGATGCTAGAACATTCTATGGAGAGGAAGTAGTATATGTGCAGGTCCTGAAGTGGGAAAGAGCATGGTGTGTTAGGGAGACCAAGAAAAGTCTAGTCTAACTGAGGTGCAGAAAGAGAGGGGGGAAGTGGTGCTGCAGAGGTGACCAGAAGCTAGATCATCTGGGACTTCTTCCGAAGGATAGTGGAGAGCCTTTGGTGGAATTTGGCTCCCCCACTCCCCCCCATTGAGATAGCAGAGTGCTGTAGGATGGAAACAATCTGTTTTCTTGGTTCCTTTATCAGCTAACTGCAAGTGTTCTTGGTGTTCATTCAGAGAATGTGTGGAATAGTCGAGGCTCTGAAGGTATATGGCTTGTAGTAGTATAGAACTTTGCTGAGGCACATGTTTGTTATGTATTAGGAGGTTGATGTGCAGTGGCTATTTAGCTAGTAGATAAGCCTTCCTCAGGGACAGTATCTACTTCTCTCTGAAGCTTTGTTCTTTATTCAGTGATGTGTTAATTTCTTGTGTGGAGTGGAATTGCACGTTATGAGGTGATGTTCTGTAAGGGTTTTTTTGTTTTTTTTTTTTTTGTTTTTGTTTTTTTTTTGGATACATGTCTTGGGATTGTTAAGGGTCTACTCTGTTGTTTTCTCATGGAGGGACAGATGCCAAGCCCATTATTGAGAAAACAGAAGTATAGAGAGGGAGAGAGAACTACTCAGGGACTGACAGTCTTGTAGGTGTTTGGTAAAGGGTAACTGTGTTACCATTTTAGGTAATTGTTACTGTTTTGCAAAGTGAATGTAGTGCAGTAACACAGTGCAGTGATACTAATAGGTTGAGGAGAGAGAGACTATAGTGAGGCAGGAAAATAACAGAATCAACAGTTGTTTTAGTATTTGTATATCACTTTATAATTTGTGAAGTATTTAGCACTTATTCTCTTCACTTACCCTATGGAGTATGCATTTTTATATTCAGATGAAGAAACTTGAGTCCCAAAAACAGTTCTAAAGACCCACAGAAGATCACACAACTCTTAAATAGAGAGTTAGGTTTCCTGGTTTCCAGGTTTCAGAATGTTTTCTCTGTTTATCTGGGACTTGAAATAAGAATGACCTCCTCTTTTCTGCCTTCTTTCTCATTAAAATTTGCATCACATCGTTGGCTGTTTTTCGCTAGGCAAGTTTAGACTGAAAACTTTTTACTTTGTTGAGAATGACTAGTGCCTTATTTTTTTTTTTTTTAAGATCTTATTTATTTATTTATTTGACAGATAGAGATAACAAGTAGGCAGAGAGGCAGGCAGAGAGAGAGAGAGGGAAGCAGGCTCCCCGCTGAGCAGAGAGTCTGATGCAGGGCTCGATCCCAGGACCCTGAGATCATGACCTGAACCGAAGGTAGAGGCTTAACC
Source organism: Mustela lutreola (assembly GCF_030435805.1). Classification (NCBI taxonomy): domain Eukaryota; kingdom Metazoa; phylum Chordata; class Mammalia; order Carnivora; family Mustelidae; genus Mustela; species Mustela lutreola. Next base: position 45,782,272 of record NC_081304.1, on the reverse strand, counting down.
CACTGAGCCACACAGGCGCCCCGTTGACTAGTGCCTTATTAATGCTGTTCTGTCACCTTGATCCTATCCTTGTCCTTTGGGGTTGACATTAGAGTTTCCTGGGTACACTACTAACTGATCGTTTTTTCTGAAGGTAAAATATGCTTTGATCAGTGCCCAGCGATGTATGATTTGCCAAGGAGATATCGCTAGGTATCGGGAACAAGCCAATGACACAGCAAACTACGGGAAAGCACGCAGGTACTTTTGCCTCTTATTCATTGCTTCTCTTTCCTTGTGGCATTAAGCTAAGCCCTATTAAGAGCAATGGGCCACCGAGCGCCTTTCATCTGGAAGGTCCTACAGGTGTCCCTATTGGGCTTTGTAATCAGGCTTTACCACTCCAGCATTATATCTAACACTCCAGCTTATGTCTTAAGCAGTTAGGGCTATGAGGTAGTGAAATGGGAAAGCGTTGATGTGGAGCTAGCATTTTTTACTGTTTTTCTATTCCAGTTGGTACCTAAAGGCCCAGCATATTGCTCCCAAGAATGGGCGCCCCTATAACCAGTTGGCTCTGCTGGCAGTGTATACGGTAAGCAATCCTATGGACAGGGGAAGTATTTTGCAGGCAGTGTCTTAGAAAGAATGGAATTTGATAGTGTCAGCTCCTAGAGCTTGAATTCTCTGAACAACTAAACTTAAAAAAATACCCTTTCCTGCCATCCTCACATTCCTGTTACTTTCAGAAGTGAGTTGTCAGTGATTCCTTACTCCGGTTGAACCTGTGCTTCATCCTGTTTCATTGCACTGAAGTTCTAAGAATACTCATGCTCCAGCCAAACACCACTCTTTGTTTTTGACCAAGGCTTCTGCTCTGACTCTTGTCTTGCTTTCCTTCCCTATCTGGTTGAATGAGGTTATTCATTTCCAGAAGGAAAATAAGGCTCCCTTAACCACTTTTCCTTAAAGTCCTAATTGACCCTAACCAGTGAGATCCTTACTTCTTTTCCCCAGATTATTCCCTTAAGTTTTCACTTAAGGAGACTTCTTAGCAGAAGCACTTGGTGCCAAATTAATATCTTCCTAGATCTTATCAAACTCCGCTAAATATGCCTCTAACAGAGAACCTTGGGAGCTGATAACAGACCCTCATAAGGAAGCTGAATTGAAGGGGGGAAGGTCAATGGTAGACATTAAAGATTGACGTAGGGGCACCTGGGTGGCTCAGTGGGTTAAAGGCTCTGCCTTTGGCTTGGGTCATGGTCCCAGGGTCCCGGGATCGAGCCCCACATTAGGCTCTCTGCTCAGCAGGGAGCCTGCTTCCCCCCCACCCTCTCTGCCTACTTGTGATCTCTGTCAAATAAACAAATAAAATATTAAAAAAAAAAAGATTGACGTATAAAGCAGCTAATCTGCTCATTTAGCAGGCAGAGTTTTCATAGTGCTATAAAATTTCATTGCCCAGATAAACAATGTTTGAATTAAAATTTTTTTTAAAGATTTTATTTATTTGTTTGACAGAGAGAGGACACAAATAGGCAGAGGCAGGCAGAGAGCGGGGGAAGCAGCCTCCCTGCCGAGCAGAGAGCCCAATGTGGGATTCGATCCCAGGACCCTGAGATCATGACAGCTGAAGGCAGAGGCTTTAACACACTGAGCCACCCAGGCGCCCTGAATTAAAATTTTTATTCCCTTTTAGTCAATAAAAGATTTAAAGAAATTCATAACAGTTCATGATGGATTGAAATTGTTGATTTAGCAGTGTGGTTGACCGACACAATTCCTTCTACATCTCTAGAATATCTTCATTCACGCCTTCTTTTTATAGATTTTATTTATTTATTTGAGAGAGAAAGAGAGAGAGAGAGAAAGAGGGAGAGAGAGATCACCAACAGTGGGAAGGGGTAGAGAGAGAGGCATACTCCCTAGTGAGCAAGGAGCCCGATGTGGTACTGGAATCCCAGGACCCTGAGATCATGACCTGAGCCAAAAGCAGACACTTAACCCACTGAGACCCCCAGGTGCCCCTCTTCATTCGCTGGTTATTCTCTTTAGTAAACTAACAGTATTGTGCAACCATCAACTCTAGTTATCTAATTCTGAGATATTTTCAGCACCCCGGAGGGAAACCCCATACCTTTTACTCTCCATTCCTTCTACCTCCCAGCCTCTGGCAACCACTAGTCTACTTTCTGTCTCAGGATATACCTATTGAAAGTTTCATATAAATGGAATCATCCAGTATGTGAGCTTTTATGTATGTCTTCTTGCATTTAGCATAAAGTTTTTGAGGTTCATTTATGATGTTGTATGTCTCAGTACTTCATTTTTATGGCCAAATCATATTCCGCTGTGTGGATATACTGTACTTTATTCATTAGTTGTTGGACATTTTGGTTGTTTTCACCTTTCAGTTACTGTGAATAGTGCTTTGTGAAGTACAGGTATTTGAATATCTGTCTTCAGTTCTCCTGAGTCTATATCTATGAGTGGAATTGCTGAGTTGTATGGTAATTCCATATTTAGCTTTTTTTTTTTTTTTTTTTTTTTAATTTATTTGACAGGCAGAGATCACAAGTAGGCAGAGAGGCAGGCAGAGAGAGAGAGGAGGAAGCAGACTCCCCACTGAGCAGAGAGGCCGACGCGGGGCTCGATCCCAGGACCGTGGGATCATGACCTGAGCCGAAGGCAGAGGCTTTAACCCACTGAGCCACCCAGGCGCCCCAGCTTTTTTTTTTTTTTTTTTTTTTAAGACTTATGCATTTATTTTAGAGAGAGACAGTGTGCGTGCTGGTGGGGGGATGAGCAGAAGCAAAGAGAGAGAGGGAGAGAAGCAGACTCTCTGTTGAGCATGGAGCCCAATGTGGGGTTCGATCTCATGACCCTGGGATCATGACCTGAGCTGAAATCAAGAGTTGGATGCTTAACTGACAGAGCCACCAGGTGCCCACTATGTTTAACTTTTTAAGGGATCACCAAACTTTTTCATAGAGGTTGCACCATTTTACATTCCCACCAGCAATGTACAAGGGTTCCTGTTCCTCCCTGTTCTCACCAACATTTTCACTTCTTTGAGTATGACCATCCTCGTAAGTATAAAGTGATACTGCACTGTGGGTTTTTCCTCCCCACTTGGGGGCATTTTTTTTCCTTTAGTGTTTTCTCTTTCCCTCCCATCCCCCCTCCTTCCCTCTCTCTCTCTTTCCTTCCTTCCTTTCTTGCTTGCTTGCTTCCTTCCTTCCTTCATGAGTTTTAGGCTTGCAGAAAAATTAAGCAGAAAGTACAGAGATTTCCCATATACTTCCTCAGCTCTTCTCCCCGTCAGTTTTCCCTGTCATTAACGTCTTGCTTTAGTGTAATGCATTTTTTAAAAAAGATTTTATTTATTTATTTGACAGAGAGAGACACAGTGAGAGAGGGGACACAAGTTGGGGGAGTGGGAGAAAGGAGAAGCAGGCTTCCCACTGAGTAGCCTGATGTGGGACTCGATTCCAGGACCCTGAGTTCATGACTGGAGCTGAAGGCAGACACTTAATGACTGAGCCACCCAAGCGCCCCATACATTGTTTATTATTGATGAGCTAGTATCAATACATTAGCACTAACTAAAGTTCCTAGTTTACACTAGGGTTCACTTTTATTGTACAGTCTATGGATTTGAACAAATCTGTAATGACATGTATTCATCATTATGTAGAGTAGTTTTGCTGTCCTAAAAATACCCTGCGTTCAACCTGTCCATCCCTCCTCATTCCCCTGAACCTCTAGCAATCTTAATTTTTGCTGTCTTTAGTTTTGCCTTTTCCTGAATGTCATATGTTTAGAACCATACAGTATGTAGCCTTTTCAAATTCACTTGTTTCACTTAGCAATATACATTTAGGGTTATTTTTGTGATTTGACAGCTCTTTTCTTTTTATTGTTGAGTAATATTTCATTGTATGGATGTACCGCAGTTTGTTTATCCATTTTCCTATTGAAGGACATCTGGGTTGTTTACAAGTTTTGGCAGTTATGAATACAAATGCTGTAAATGTTTGCATGCAGGTCTTTGGACATAAGTTTTCATCTTATTTAGATAAATACCAAGGAGTGTAATTGCCAGGTTGTATGGTGAGTGTATGTAGTTCTGAAAGAAACGTCCAGGGGCGCCTGGGTGGCACAGTGGGTTAAGCCTCTGCCTTCCTCTCAGGTCATGATTCAGGGTCCTAGGACTGAGCCCTGCACCGGTCTCGGCAGGGAGCTTGCTTTTCCCTCTCTCTCTCTGCCTGCCTCTATGCCTACTTCTGATCTCTTTCTGTAATATAAATAAATAAAATCTTTATTAAAAAAAAAAAAGGAAAGAAATTGCCAAACTGTCTTCAGAAGTGCCTGTGCCATTTTGCATTCCCACAGGCTGTGGATGAGAGTTCCTGTTGTTCTGCATCCTCATCAGCATTTAGTGTTGTCAGTAGTCTGGATTTTGGTTATTTGTAATAGATGTGTAGTCTTATCTCATTTTTTTTTTTTTTTTAAAGATTTTATTTATTTATTTATTTGACAGAGAGAAATCACAAGTAGATGGAGAGGCAGGCAGAGAGAGAGAGAGAGGGAAGCAGGCTCCCCGCTGAGCAGCGAGCCCGATGCGGGACTAGATCCCAGGACCCTGAGATCACGACCTGAGCCGAAGGCAGTGGCTTAACCCACTGAGCCACCCAGACGCCCTAGTCTTATCTCATTTTAACTTGCATTTCCCTAATGAGGTATGACCTGCAGTATCCTTTCATATGCTTATTTGCCATTTGTTTATCTTCTTTGGTGAGGTGTCTGTTTTGATCTTTTGTCCATTTTTAAATTGTGTTGTTTGTTTTTTTATTGTTGAGTTTTAAGAGTATATTTTAAATATCAGTCCTTTATTAGATATGTATTTTGTGAATATTTTCTCTGTATGTGGCTTATCTTTTCATTTATTTAGCACAGAACAGGAGTTTTTAATTTTAATGAAATCCAACTTACCAACTTTTTCTTTTGTGGATTTTGCTTTTAGTGTGATATCTAAGAACTCCTCACCAAACCCACAGTTTTCTAGATTTTCTCCTATATTACCTTCTAGGAGTTGTATAGTTTTACATTTTACATTTAGGTATGAGATCCATTTTGAGTTAATTGTTGTGAAAGATGTGAGGTCTGTGGCATTGATTCCTTGTTTTGCACGTGAATGTCCAGTTGTTTCAACACCATTTGTTGAAAAGATTATCCTTTTTCCATTGAATTGCCTTTCCTCCTTTGTCAAAGATCAGCTAGCTGTATTTGTGTGGGTCTATTTCTGGGCTCTCTATTCCATTCCACTAATCTGTTTGTCTCTTTGGCCAGTACCACATTTTCTTGTTTACAGTAGCTTTATGATAAGTCATGAAGTTGGGTAGTTCGGTCTTCTGACCATGTTCTTCTTTGTCAGTATTGTGTAAGCTATTCTGGATCTTTTGCCTTTCCATATAAACTTTAGAATCGGAGCACCTGGGTGGCTCAGTGGGTTAAAGCCACCGGCTTCGGCTCAGGTCATGATCTCAGGGTCCTGGGATTGAGCCCCACGTCGGGTTCTCTGCTCAGCAGGGAGCCTGCTTCCTCCTCTCTATCTCTTTCTCTGCCTGCCTCTCTGCTTACTTGTGATCTCTATCTGTCAAGTAAATAAATAAAATCGTAAAAAAAAATCTTAAAAAAAATCTTTAAAAATATTTATTTATTTGACAGAGAGATAGAGAGCACAAGTAGGCAGTGTGGCAGGCAGAGGGAGAAGGAGAAGCAGACTCTCCACCGAGCAGAGAGCCCGATGCAGGGCTTGATCCCAGGACCTTGGGATCATGACCTGAGCTGAAGGCAGCCGCCTAATTGACTGAGCCACCCAGGTGCCTCAAGAGGGAGCGAATCTTCAAGACAACTCCCCGCTGAGCGCAGAGCCTGATGCAGGGCTCGATCTCATGACCCATGAGATCATGACCTGAGCAGAAACCAAGAATTAGACATTTAAGTGACTTAGCTACCCAGGTGCCCCTCTTCTAAGAGTTTTTATAGTTTTTATATTTAGTTCTTTGATTCATTTTTCATTTATTTTTGCATATGGTGTAAAATAAGGATCCAACTTTATTCTTTTGCATGTGGATATTCAGTTCTTCTAGTGCCATTTGTTGAAGAGGTTGTTCTTTCCCCATTGAATAGTCTTGGGATCCTTGTTGAAAATCAGTTGGTGCCTGGGTCTGTTTCTGAACTCTCAGTTCTTTTGTATGGATCTGTATGTGTATCCTTATCCCAGCACCACGTTGTTTTAATTACTGTAGCTTTGTAGTAAACTTTGAAATCAGGATATATGAGTTTTCCACCTTTGTTCTTCTTTTTCAAGATGAGTTTGGCTCTTTGGGGTTTCTTGTAATTCCGTATGGATTTTAAAATCAGCTTTTTCATTTCTGCAAAACGAGTCATTGGGATTTTCATAGGAATTACATTGACTGTGTAGTTGCTGTGGGGAGTATTTACACAGATGTTTTTGACTTACGGTCTTCTTTAATTTCTTTCAGACGGGCTTTATAATTTTTTTTTTTTTTTTTTTTTAAAGATTTTACTCATTTATTTGACAGAGAGAAATTACAAGTACACTGAGAGGCAGGCAGAGAGAGAGAAGGAAGCAGGCTCCCTGCCGAGCAGAGAGCCCGATGCGGGACTCGATCCCAGGACCCTGAGATCATGACCTGAGCCGAAGGCAGCGGCTTAACCCACTGAGCCACCCAGGCGCCCCGGGCTTTATAATTTTCAGTGTATAAGTTTTACACTTCCTTGGTTAAACTTATTCCTAAGTATGTTATTCTTTTTAAGGCTATTGTAAATAGAATTATTTTCTTAATTTCTTTTAAAGATTGTTTATTAGAAATAAACTGATTGTTTATATAGAAATATAACTGATTTTTGAGCATTGATCATAATGTCTTACAACTTCATTGATTCCTTCAGTGGCTTTTTGCCATTCTGGTTAAACTGGTATATTTTTCTTTCACAGACCTCTTGACCTAAATTAGTGGTCCTTTCAAGCTCTTTTCCTTTGTCCCTCTTTTTCTGTTTCCCTTTTATCCTAGTTGTCTTTTAACATCACTCTCTCGGTTTTCTGTCTCCACTAATCAGTTATTCAGTGAATTTCAAGAATTTGGTGAGAAACTGTGCATGGTGCTTTGCTAGGTGCTATGATTGATGAATGTGTGATATGGTTTCTCTTCTGAAAAATGTGTTGAGAACACAAGGTGTGTAGACAGTGATACAAATTAGACTTCATGAGAAGTGATGTAATTGATTAGATGTGCCATTATTTTCTGGACCACTAAAAAAGGATATGTGAATTATAAATAGACATAATGGTAGATATTTTTTTTTTTTTAAGATTTTATTTATTTATTTGTCATAGAGAGAGAAGCGAGAGAAAGCACAGGCAGACAGAGTGGCAGGCAGAGGCAGAGGGAGAAGCAGGCTCCCCACCAAGCAAGGAGCCCGATGTGGGACTCGATCCCAGGACGCTGGGATCATGACCTGAGCTGAAGGCAGCCGCTTAACCAACTGAGCCACCCAGGCGTCCCCATAATGGTAGATATTGATTGTAAGTTCTGTTTTGATTTCAGATGTTAGAATATGAAAAAAATCATTGTAGAATGGATGAAACACAATCTAAAATCAAGTGAGTGGTATAGGCTGCAATCAGTATAGATTGGGATAATATTAAAAATAGCCCCCATTAGGGTTGCCTGTCTGGCTCAGTTAGTAGAGCATGTGACTGTTAATCTTGGGGTTGTGAGTTTGAGCCGCATGTTGGGTGTAGTAGAGATTACTTAAAAATAAAACCTTAAGGGGCGCCTGGGTGTCTCAATGGGTTAATGCCTCTGCCTTCGGCTCGGGTCATGGTCCCGGGATCCTGGGATCAAGCCCTGCATCGGGCTCTCTGCTCGGCAGGGAGCCTGCTTCTTCCTCTCTCTCTCTGCCTGCCTCTCTGCCTACTTGTGATCTCTGTCTGTCAAATGAATAAATAAAATCTTAAAAAAAAAAAAAAAACCTTAAAAAATAAGAAACAAAAATATAGCCCCCATTTAACTGACTGTAACAGTATATCAGTCATACAGTAAGTATGAATCCTACTCATTTTAGGAGCCATAGGTGTGTAAATATCTTCTGATAAATATCTACCCAATAAGTGGCAGGACCTAATTTGAACTCAGGCAGTTGACCTTAGAATGTGTACCTTTAACCATGCTAGCTGAATAGAAGATGTGAGGGTTTTTTAAAATTTTTATTTATTTATTTTTAAAAGATTTTATTTACTTATTTGACAGACAGATCACAAGTAGGCAGAAAGGCAGGCAGAGAGAGAGGGGGGGGGGAATCAGGCTCCCTGCTGAGTGGAGAGCCTGATGTGGTTCTCGATCCCAGGACCCTGAGATCATGACCTGAGCTGAAAGCAGAGGCTTTAACCCACTGAGCCACCCAGGTGCCCCGGGAGGTTTGTTGTTGTTGTTGTTGTTTTAAGATGCAAGTTTTGAAGAATGAGTTACTGGGGTGAGAAAGAAGTTAGTGTTCTAAATGCATTTTGAGACAGAAAGAAAGGGAAAAATGTATATGAAGTTGGAGAAAATGTCTTTTCGACATTCTTTCCCCCTTTGCCCCTTTGTTTCAGTGTTTTTTCCCTCCTTTCTGAACTTCTCCCTTTCTTTTACTTCTTTTCCTTATTAATTGGTTGTAAAACAGACTTGAAATACTTATTTGCTGAATTCATTGGATAATAGTTTTATATTTCCCTTTCTCTGCGGAGTCAGTGTGGTATAGTACAAACCTGAACTCAGGAGCCAAACAGACATAGGTTCATATACCAGCATACCCAGGATTTGGCTTGGAGGCCTTGTTGGACAAGTTATGTTGTTGGACAACAATCTGCGTGGGCACCCATTTCCTCATCTTTAAAATGGGACTAATAATGCCTATGGGGCGATGTTCTTAGGTTTAGAGGTAAAATCTATGAAGTGATAGTCACTTGTCTCACTATGCTTAAATCAGTGATGTTGCCATTGTTATAATATTTTTAGCTAACAACTAGTGAGTTGAACATTTTCTTTCTCTAAAAACAAAATGTTATTGGATTTTATATTTGATGAGGCTCTTTATTCTTTTTCCCTCATGTGAGTGCTTGGCTCTTAGAGTACCTCTGCATGTAAGACGAGAGTCCTGTGCCAGGAGAGATCCCTGATGTAATCGCCGTGGTTCCTCCCATGGATAGCATTCTGATGTTCTTATTGGAATTCCTTACAGCCTGGGAGAGATAGTAAGGTGTTCTAGGTCAGCTGACTCAGGCTGGAGTCAGGAAAAGGATTGGTTGACTTGATGTCTCTGGCCTCTTTTTGCAGAGGAGGAAGCTTGATGCTGTCTATTACTATATGCGCAGTTTAGCTGCCAGCAACCCTATCCTGACTGCCAAGGAGAGTCTCATGAGCTTGTTTGAGGAGACCAAACGAAAGGTGAGTGGGGATGGAGGCAGACTCATTCCTTCCTAAAAGAACATGTTTCTCTTAGTGCTTCTGTGTCCTCAGGGGAATGCCTTATAATGTCCTCAGGGGGTCTCATTGGGCTGTGCTGATGGAGTCAGTCAGCCCCTATGCAGAACCAAACTCATCTTCAGGAGAGTTCTCCAGGGCCCTTGGTTGTGCATCTAGATTATGGAATTAATAATGTCTGTGAGACAAAGCAGATAATACTTTGCTACTTAGGGACCATAGCAAAGTCTTTACTTTTTATAGCCCCTGGGCAACAAACTCAGATGAGGTGAGTGCCTCTTTTTATTAGCTGAATCCCAGGAGTCTGGGCTTATGTGTTTGTATATCGTACAGGCAGAACAGATGGAAAAAAAGCAACATGAGGAATTGGAACTGAGCCCTGACCAGTGGCGGAAAGGAAAGAAGTCTACTTTCCGGCATGTTGGAGATGACACCACTCGCTTAGAGATCTGGATCCATCCATCACATCCCCGGTCCTCCCAGGGCACTGAATCTGGGAAGGATTCTGAGCAGGAGAATGGGCTGGGAAGCCTGAGCCCAAGTGATGTAAGTTCCTGAGAGTGATATAATGAGCAAGACTAAGTAAATGTGGATGCCCCAGTACATGCAACTGGGAGGCACTGCACAGCCATTTCCCATGAATCCCAGGGAAGGTAAAACACGTCAGGCTTTCTGCCATCCTCTCTCCAGCTACATGCACTTCATCTTTATTATGTGCTTCCCTCTCTCACCACTATGTGGCACTACTGAATTTAGTAAAACTCGTTTTTCTGAAGGAAGATCTACTTAGTATAGGAGGAGAATTTTTTGCTGCTTTGTATTTGGAGTCACCGGTATGATACTTAAAGATTCTGTTGGCATTCTGTGAAGCTAGTCGGAGAGAGCATAGTAGGAAAACTGCATTGTGCCTTGAGAATAAAATTCTTAGTGGAGTGGATGGTGGGATAAGGTGGGACCACATCTTGAAGGGTTATGTAATAAATAATTTGACTTTTATCTTGAAGGTAGTAGGAAACTATTGAATGCTTTAAATAAGGAAGTAATTTGTCAGATAACACATTTTAGAATATAACTCAGGCTGCTTTGTGAAAAATTTGTAGAAGGGTAAGACTAAAAGAAGGAGGGGTGCTGCAATAATCTGAGTATGATATGGAGAGGACCTGAGCCAGGAAATGGGTCTGGAGATGAGGAGAAGGGAACATATATGAGGCATATTAATGAGGTAGAATCTAAAGGACTTGATTGGACAGGGGGAGCTGAAGGACGTGAGGAAGTCAAAAGTAACATCTACCTAGGTATTTCTGGGTTGGAAACTGGGTGAAGGCTGGTCTATCCTTGAGATAGGGAATAGAGGTAGAATTGGTTTTAGGAGAAAAGAGTTTAGTTTTAGACATTTTGAAATTTCTATAGGACATTGAAGAGAGATTTAAAGGCTATCATATCTAAAGGTGGGGAGAGCATCCTGGGTTAGAGATGAAGGTTTTTGAAGGCAGCCTCTTATAGATGGAATTGAAGTCATGAGAGTTGTTTCAGTCACTTGAGAAAAAAACAAGTAAATTGACAATCTAAGAGAGAAAGGAGATGGATGGCAGGGAGAGGTCCTTGCAGAGGATTGGAAGGGAGAGAAATCTGGAGCACAAGTGTAGGAATTAGCCTGAATGAGGGGGAGAGATCCCTCTTTCTTATATTTGAGGGAAAGGAGGAATAGGTAATAGTGGGTCAGGACAGTTTGTGAGTGTTGTGGGAGGAAGATGAGGGAGGGCCTTTTTGATGTTTTTTTTTTTTTTTTTTTTTTTCCTTTTTGAAGTTGGAGACATGATTGTCTGCAACCAAGAATGAATCAAAGGTTGGTGGGTTAGGAATACTTCTTTAGGGTTTACTTTAAAATTGCCATTTCTCTGGGGTACATAGGTGGTTCATTCGGTTGATTGCCCAACTCTTGGTTTTGGCTCAGGTCATGATCTTGGGTTGTGGGATCAAGCCCTGCATCAGGCTCTGGCTCACCACAGAGTCTGCTTGTCCCTCTTCCTGTGCTCTTCTCCTGACCCTCTCTCTGAAATAAATAAATAAAATCTTTAAAAAAATAAAATTTCCACTTCTTTTCCTTTAGCCTTCTTAGTCTTTAGCTGTTTTCTGCATGACTTGGGAAGTAGTCATTACTTACAAATGAAACTTCCAGTTTGCCATGTGCCACGGTTTGCGTGGGCTGCTTCAGAAGAGTTGCAGCTCTGGTAGACTCTCTCACTGCTGTCCTCTTCTAGTTTAGATATTGCATCCCCAAATGGGAAGCCTGTTTGAGTAAGAGAGAAATTGTTCTATTGTGTTAGCTCCACTGTCTGTCTCTAAAATGAAAGCAACAGGGTTGCCTGGGTGTCTCAGTCTGTTGAGCGTGGACTCTTGGTTTTGGCTCAGGTCCTGATCTCAGGGCCCATACCAGGCTTCATGATCAGCGGGGAGTCTGATTCTTTCCCTCTGCTCCTTCCTCTGTGCTCTCCCATCTTTCTCTCTCAAATAAATAAATCTTTTAAGTAAATAAATAAAATGCAAGTAACAATTTGAGAAAGCATTTTGTGGCTTTCTTTGACCTTTACCTCAAGGTTGGGGAGTATTCCTCGTAAGAGTTAAGGTTATAAGTAATATCCCATAGATTTCTCTTTTCCATTAGGTATTTCATTGATTTTTAAGGAATGTGTTTATGAGTCTGTGTTTTTATTTTTTTTTCTTTAAAGATTTTATTTATTAGGGAGGGAGAGAGTAAGTGAGCACAAGTAGGGTAGGGGAGCAGAAGGGCAGAGGGAGAAGTAGGCTCCTCGCTGAGCAGGGAGCCCAATGCAGGGCTGCATCCCAGGACCCTGGGATCATGACCTGAGCCAAAGGCAGATGCCTAACCAACTGAGCCACTCAGGCATCCCTAAGTCTGTGTTTTTATTCTTGTTTGCATCTCAGAGAAGGCATTTTCAGCACATGGGCTGGCATTAGATCTTTCAAATTGAAAATATAATTATTTTCAATTATATTAATAATATATGGATGTATTTTTGGTAGAAATTTCAAATAATTAAAGACATACAGAGTAAAATGGTCGTTTCTTTTTATTTTTTATTTTATTTTATTTTATTTTAAGATTTTATTTATTTATTTGACAGAGAGAGATCACAGGTAGGCAGAGAGGCAGGCAGAGAGAGAGAGAGAGGAGGAAGCAGGCTCCCCGCTGAGCAGAGAGCCCGACGCGGGACTCGATCCCAGGACCCTGAGATCATGACCCGAGCCGAAGGCAGCGGCCCAACCCACTGAGCCACCCAGGCGCCCGGTCGTTTCTTTTTAAACTATTTATGAAGCTGTTTTTATATTTTCAGCCTGATCATCATCGCCCCAGGTGCCCCTGTAGTTTGCTTTTTTTTTAAAGTGTTTTTGTGTGTGGTTTTTTTTTTTTTCCCAAGATTTTATTTATTTGACAGACAGAGATCATAAGTAAGCAGAGAGGCAGGCAGAGAGAGGAGGAAGCAGGCTCCCTGCTGAGCAGAGAGCCTGATGCGGGCTCCCAGGACCCTGGGATGACCCTGGGATCATGCCCTGAGCCGAAGGCAGAGGCTTTAACCCACTGAGCCACCCAGGCGCCCCTGTAGTTTGCTTTTTTAACTTATGAATTGGACATACAGTCCTGTCATAATGTTATAACACACACAGTCCTAAAAATCACTATGCTGTGTAAAATCGCGCAGGAGAAAAGCCACAGAGCTCATGGACAAGATGTGGTTAGGGGCACGACACTGAAAAACATCCTCAGTGACTTATTAAAAAAAAAAAAAAAAAGATATGAACCTAATTAGACAGTTAAGCAATTTTATACATGTCCATTGGTTAAGAAATGTATAAGTACTGTTTTGGAAAAGAAAAGAAGTCTAGAAGTGGACTTCAAAAGGATTGCAGCTTTAGTGTTATGGTGAAGTGGAGGAAGGAGAGTTATTTGAAATTGGATGTAAGACCAGATGTGGATTGGCGTGGCCTAGAACGAGTTCACGTGGTGAACTGTGGTAGCTGGTAGATATCTGGAGAGTGTGTATATTTTCTATTTCTCTGTAGTTCGGATCAGCTGAGTGCAATTTTCTGTGCTCACTCAGTGTTTCTCATGAACAAAATCAAGCATAAGGAGATGCAAAATTTGTGCTATGCTCAAATTTTTCCCCAATGTATTTATCACGGTGGAACAAGGATTATAGCAGAACTGACTGTATTTCTACCTAAGAATATCTTGTTTTGGTATGTTCTTTAGTATGACTGAATGATATTTTGTTATACAGGTATAGGTCATTTGTTTACCTTACCTGTGTAATTTATGTATTTTCGTTTTTATAAAATGTTCATTTTAGTTGTCTTTTTTGGGTGATTAGCCTTACTAGGAATTGCTTTCTTAGCAATTCCTAGAAGCAATTCCTAGAGAGTTTCTAGCACAAACTACTAAAATTCACATCCATAAATAAGAAGCAGAAAGTTTGGCTTCAGGTGGTTGTTATTAATGATAGTAGAGTCCCAACTAGTTTGTTTTCTCTCTACCAGGCACAGGCTTTGGATCTCTCTCTGAATGGCTACAGGGGGTTAGCTTGTGGGTTGTTGGTTTTCAGCCTTGAGATGTGGTTTGGGTTGAACACGCTAACTGGGGAGGGACTGCCAACCTCAACTGTAAGTGGCATCCTTTTAAACTAATTGAGATTCATATTTAAACTCTACCCCTGCCAGCTAGGCTACTCAAATTCAATGTCACCAGGTTGCAAACATTCTTTATTTAGTGGATGTGCCTTCTGCTATACCGCAGCTCCCATTGAAGATCAGAAAAGGGTTGCTGCTTAGTAAATGAGTTTTTACAGGTAGTGAGTTAATTGAGATTATAGCATCAGAAACAGTTTTCACACTGAGAGGCCAGGGTCTCTGATGAAACTGCTCTGTTCATATCTTGAAAAGAATGTAACTCGAATATGTCTACTGGGAAGAATGAACACATGAGAATAGAAGCCATTGATAGATGTTTGTCTCTGAAACCTTAGTGAGTTCTCATGTGTTGGCATGATTTCATTTACCATTTCCCAGCATTCTCCCAAACTGACTGTAGTTATTGCTTGGTGCTATGTGTGGAAAATGTCTTTAGGTAATGAAATGTCATTGTGTGTTTGGCCAACCTCTTGACAAATCTTTCTTCTCCCTCACCCTTCTCAGTGTGTTTTGGCGTTCAGACTGGACCATACCTCAGTAGGTCCTAATAACCTATTGTTCAGCCTTTCCTTATTTGAATCTTTCTTATTGCACCCACCCAGTGGTTTTTAAGCCATACCAATATTTATTTTATTTCTTTTTCTTTTTCTTTTTCTTTCTTTCTCTCTCTCTCTCTTTTTTTTTTTTAGATTTTACTTATTTATTTGACAGAGAGATCACAAGTAGGCATAGCAGCAGGTGGGGGTGGTGGGTAAGGAGGCTCCCCACTGAGCAGAGAGCCCGATGCGGGGCTCGATCCCAGGACCCTGAGATCATGAGCCGAAGGCAGAGGCTCAACACACTGAGCCACCCAGGCACCCCTATTTTATTTCTTTTGATCATATTTTTTTTTATTTCAGGACTTGTTTATACCCAGGATTTACTGCAGTTTATCTTGAGGTTTTTGGTTTTTTAAAAAATATTTTATTTATTTATTTGACAGACAAAGATCACAAGTAGGCAGAGAGGCAGGCAGAGAGAGAGAGAGAGAGGAGGAAGCAGACTCCCTGCTGAGCAGGGAGCCCGATGCATGGCTCAATCCCAGGACCCTGGGATCATGACCCGAGGGGAAGGCACAGGCCTTAACCCACTGAGCCACCAAGGCACCCCTTGAGTTTTTGTTTTTATTTTTATTTATTTTAATTTTTATTATTTTTTAAGGATTTATTTACTTATTTATTGGCAGACAGATCACAAGTAGGCAGAGAGGCAGGCAGAGAGAGAGAGAGAGGAGGAAGCAGGCTCCCTGACAAGCAGAGAGCCTGACTTGGGATTCAATCTAAGGACTCTGGGATCATGACCTGAGCTTCTAGAAGGCAGAGGCTTTTAACTCACTCAGCCACCCAGGCACCCTTATCTTGAGTTTTTAGAGTAGAGAGTTGCTTCTGGGTCCCGTGCTTAACCAGACTAAAGTCTAATCTGTCCTTTTGTGCCACCTTTGTGCTAGGGTTGTAAAGATGAATAGGACATTATTATTACCTCAAAGAGCTTAGAGTCTAGTGCATGGGTCAGGAAGCTTTTTCTGAAAAAGGCCAGGTAGTCAATATCTGAGGCCTTGCAGGCCATATGGTCTCTGTTATAGCTACTTGCCCAGCTTTTGGGGTGCTAAAATAGCCGTGGACAGTGCATAAATGAATGAGCATGGCTGGGTTCCAGTAAAACTTTATTTATAAAGACTGACGGCAGGCAGCCTGCCTCTGGCCTATGGGCCTGGTTTGCCAGATTCTGATCTGGTAGAAGTAATGGCCGCAAAAACAGAATGTTTGGGTATACAGTTGGTTATTGTCTTTTGTGGTAGTTATATCCTAGAAAGTCACCACAAGACACTGAATTAGTGAATCCTGAACCACTGCTTCTTCCTTTTTTTTTTTTTTTTTAAAGATTATTTATTTATTTAATAGGGAGAGAGGGGGGCATAAGTAGGCAGAGCAGCAGGCAGAGGCAGAGGGAGAAGCAGGCTTTCTGCCAAGCAAGGAGCCCAATGCAGGGCTCGATTCCAGAACCTTGGGATCATGACTTGAGTCGAAGGCAGATGTTTAACAGAACTGAGTCACCCAGGCGCCCCTGAGCCATTGCTTCCAAGGGAAATACAGGCTTAGATTTCTGTGAGCCTCTGGTTATAAGAATTTCATCAAGTAATCAGTACATACCTTTTTCATTTGTTTGGTTGGTTTTTAGAGAGAGAGAGTAGGGAGAAGAGGCAAGGGCTGAGGCACAGAGAATCCTAAGCAGGTTCTATGTTCATTGTGGAGCTCAAAGCAAGGCTTGATCTCACAACCCTGAAATCATGACCTGAGCCAAAATCAAGAATTGGATGCTCAACCGACTTAGCCACCGAGGTGCCCCATAACCTTGTTTTATGTAGGTTTCTGTTTATAGTCACTTTATTTAATATATATTATTGATTAACTTTGAACTCATGACTGACCATAACTTGTGCCTCAGCAGTCACACATTTTCTCTGTAAGGCACATCATAGCCTTGGAGGCCATTTTAAACAGTGAAATCATGAACAAAATGGCATGAAAAACATGGCTCTAAATAGACCATGAAAAGGGCACTTGCTTAAAGTACGAGAACTTGGAATAGAAGTCAGCGAGTAACCTCAGCTGGAAACATGTGTATCAGGCAACTTGAATTTTCTGCCTTTCTGGGTATGTCCATGAATGACTGCAAAAGCACCATGGGTATTGATTTTGGTGTTTTTTTTTTAAGATTTTATTTATTTATTTGACAGAGAGAGATCACAAGCAGGCAGAGAGGCAGGCAGAGAGAGGAGGAAGCAGGCTCCCCGCTGAGCAGAGAGCTCGATGCGGGGCTCGATCCCAGGACCCTGAGATCATGACCTGAGCCGAAGGCAGCGGCTTAAACCACTGAGCCACCCAGGCACCTTTTTTTTTTTTTTTAAAGATTTTATTTATTTATTTGACAGAGACACAGTGAGAGAGGAGCAGGAGAGGGGAAAGCAGGCTTCCCGCCAAGCAGGGAGCCTGATGTGGGGCTTGATCCTAGGACTTTGGGATCGTGACCTGAGCTGAAGGCAGACGCTTAATGACTGAGCCACCCAGGTGCCCCTGATTTTGGTGTTATTAATGAGTTTTAGCAAGTAGCTGAATTCACAAATACAAAATCCACAAATAATGATGACCAAATATATTGTGGTAAGTGGCATGAGGGAGGTATGCATTGAGTACCATGGAGGCACAGAGAAGAACACTTGGTTTAGTCCTGGTGGAAGTATGGGTTGTAGGGAGGAAAAGGAGAATGACTTTGGAAGGCTTCCTGAAAGTTAACTAGGCCAAGTGAGAAGAGAGTGTTCCAAGTAGAAGGAACAGCATGGGCAAAAGACAGAGGAGGTGTAACACAGCAGAAGGGTTGCAGGGTGTCTAAATCTATGATAATTTGGGGGATCCTATGAGAAAGTTGGAGTGGGAGAGAGACTGAGCCTTCTGCAGGAACACTTTCTAGTTTGGTGCTGTGGTGTGTATGGGTAGGGTCAATGGGCTGGGCCCAAATAATGTACTTCGGGATTCTGGAAGCAGTTGTTTCTGGATTTTCTCATTGTTTACTTCTCGTGTCTGCATTGTTAATTCAACAAAAGCAGTACCGTCTCATTCATTAAATTAGGTAGGGTGGAAATTGCTGAATTTTTTGCCCCACAATTTGTTGATTAAAATTTGAGGGCTATTCTTTTAGATGGTGCTTTAGGCATTCCAAACTTAAATATGCAGAAGATACTAGTGTTTCTTTGTGTCTTCGTTGTTGGAGGAATTTGCCAATGGGTTCAGTTAAGTAGGGCAAATCTTTTCTTTTCATTTTGATATTTTTATTGCCTTTAAAAATTTACAAAGCTGGGGTGCCTAGGTAGGGTTAAGGTTCCGACTCTTGGTTTATTACAAGTCCTGATCTTAGGGTTGTGAGATCGAGCCCCGTGTGGGGCTCTGTGCTCAGCATAGGGTCTGGTCGGGATTCTCTCTCCTTCTCCCTCTGCTCCCTGACCCCACAAAAATAAATAAATATATATATATTTTAGACTTTATTTATTTGGCACAGAGAGATCACAAATAGGCAGAAAGGCAGGCAGAGAGAGAGGGGGAAGTAGGCTTCCTGCTGATCAGAGAGCCTGATGCGGGGCTCGATCCCAGGACCCTGAGATCATGACCTGAGCTGAAGGCAGAGGCTTAACCCACTGAGCCACCCAGGCGCCCCATAAATAAATCTTTTAAAAAAAATTTACAAAGCCAACACATCCTTAAAAAGTATGAAAATGCAGACAAACAGTGTGTTTTTACCATCTGTCAATAACTACCATTGACATCTTAGGGTATGTTTTTCCTGCGTGTTTATATAAGTCACAGCACTTAGTATTGGAAATGTCTAATGCCCATTAACCTGGGGAATCAGAAGAAAAAAATCCATGCCTAATTATCAACTCAGAACTTGATGGAAAAGTAGTACTCTAATTTCTAAAGTCAACATAGTTACCATATCTTTCTGTTTATCCGAGTACACAGAATGATGCTGTAATGTCTTTCCTCTCCTGTGTAAAGAGAAACTTCTTTTTGTTTTTTTTTAAGGTTTTATTTATTTATTTGACAGAGATCACAAGTAGGCAGAGAGGCAGGCGGAGAGAGAGGAAGGGAAGCAGGCTCCCTGCTGAGCAGAGAGCCCAATGCAGGGCTTGATCCCAGGACCCTGAGATCATGACCTGAGCTGAAGGCAGAGGCTTTAACCCACTGAGCCACCCAGACGCCCCAAAGAGAAACTTCTTAAGGCACACGAACAAGGAAGAAGACCTTCAAGAAAGATTAGACATCTAATAGGACTGATTATTGTTTTGAAAGACCCCGAAAGGGTCCATTTTGTAGGGAAGCATCTAGAACTAGTGATAAATTGGGGCATGAGGGATTAGTTTGAGGCCCCCTGAGCGTGGAAGCTTCATGACTTTGTTTAAAAAACTGGATTCTAGTTGGAAAAGTGTCTAGGTGGCATTTTTGGGGTTGACTTCTAGGTTGGTAGGAATAGAGATTGAGAGATCTAGCAGAGTAGTGATTGCCTTTTAAAATATTTTATTTAAAGAATTATTTTTGAATAGGTAAAAGATTGTGTGTGTGTGTGTGTGTGTGTGTGTGTGTGTGTATGGTTCTCTCTCATCTTTTATGCTTAGTATCATACACAGTTACTCATTTTTGTTTCTTTCCCCCATCATTTTACTGTTGGATTTGGGAGATCTTTCCATGAGTGCTGGCAGCTTGATAGATTTTATTAATTTTGTCCAGCATTTGCTATATCAGAGGGAGGATACGACAGAGTTTAACAGCTTAGTCTTTGGGAAGTTCTAAGTTCAAGTTTTAGTTTTATCAGTTATCAGCAGGGAGGCTTCAAGCATGCACTTCAGTTTCTTCATCTGTCAGAGGGCAATACTGATAGACTAAATGAAGTAACGCACGTGAAGAACGATGAGTGGCATATTGTAATTTCTCATGTATTGGTGGTAGTAGTTGTTATGTACATACTTATGTTTTTGTTATAATCTCTTAAGGTGTTAAGTTTATTTTTTGCCTTTTTTCCTGTTTCTAACCAAAGTGAACAATGACGCTTGATAAATTTACATACTGGGAGCCCACTGTTTAAATGCAGACCTGTTTTGTTTGTCATGAAGAGTTTTATTTAATAATGACAAATTTCAAATACACATAGGAGAAAATAATAAAATTAACCTTCATATAACCTGTGACTCATATTCAATAGTTATCAATATTTTTCCATCTTTGTTTTAGCTTTTCCTCATGTATTGTCCCCCCCCCCCCGCTCAGGTTGAAGTATTTTATTTTATTTTTATATTTTGTTATTTATTTATTTTAAAGTAGGCTCCATGCCCAGCGTGGAGCCCAGTGTGGGGTTTGAATTCACAACCATGAGATCAAGACCTTAGCTGAGATTAAGAGTCTGATGTTTAACCGAATGAGCTATGCTGTTACCCTGGTTGCAGTATTTTATTTATTTTTATTTTTTTAAAGATTTATCCATTTGAGAGAGAGAGAGAGAGATATTTATCCATTTGAGAGAGAGCAGTGGGGGGTGGGGGGCGGTCAGAGGGAGAGGGAGAGAGAGAATCCTTAGGCAGTCTCCCTGCTGAGCACAGAGCAGCCGGGCACTGGGCTTGCTCCCATGACCCATGAGATATGACCTGAGCCGAAACCAAGAGTTGGGTGCTTGACTGACTGATCCACCCAGGCACCCTTGGTTGAAGTATTTTATTTTTATTTTTTTATTTTTTAAAGATTTTTATTTATTTATTTTAGAGAGGGACAGTGAGAGAGCATGAGAGGGAGGAAGGTCAGAGGGAGAAACAGACCCCCTTGGAGCTGGGAGCCTGATGCGGGACTCGATCCCGAAATCCCGGGATCATGACCCTAGTGGAAGGCAGTTGCTTAACCAACTGAGCCACCCAAGTGCCCCTATTTTTATTTTTTTAAAGATTTTATTTATTTATTTGACAGACAGAGATCACAGGTAGGCAGAGAGGCAGGCAGAGACAGAGAGAGGGGAAAGCAATCTCCCCACTGAGCAGAGAGCCCGATGCGGGGCTCGATCCCCGGACCCTGGGATCATGACCTGAGCTGAAGGCAGAGGCTTAACCCACTGAGCCACTGTGCCACCCAGGCGCCCCTTGGTTGAAGTATTTTTTTTTTTAAGATTTTATTTATTTATTTGACAGACAGAGATCACAAGTAGGCAGAGAGGCAGGCAGAGAGAGAAGGGGAAGCAAGCTCCCTGCTGATCAGAGAGCCTGACGCGGGGCTCGATCCTAGGACTCTGAGATCATGACCCAAGCCACAGGCAGAGGCTCTAACCCACTGAGCCACCCTGGCGACCCTGGTTGAAGTATTTTAAAGGAAATCCTGGATAATGCATCATTGGATAATACACATTTCTTTCTTTCTTTCTTTTTTTTTTTTTAAAGATTTTATTTACTTGACAGAGAGAGATCACAAGTAGGCAGAGAGGCAGGCAGAGAGAGAGGAGGAAGCAGGCTCCCCACTGAGCAGAACCCAATGTGGGGCTCAATCCCAGGACCTTGAGAACATGACCTGAGCTGAAGACAGAGGCTTTAACCCACTGAGCTACCCAGGCACGCCAACCCTATACATTTGACTTCTATACACACCATTTAAAAAATAATGGACTTTTTCTTAAATACCACAGTGCCATTGCCATGTCTGTCCATGGCATCATTTGGTCATTTGGTATCTGATCCATAACTTCACTTCCCACATTATTTTACAAATGAGGTCTTAGAGTTGGTCTGTTCAAATGAAGACCTACACGTTACATTGGATTGTTTTATCTTCTAAGTTTCTTTTAGTCAAGAACAATTCTGCCTTCCCATTTAAAAATGTTCTTCACGACATAAGGTTTTTAAGCTCGTTAGTTGTCCTGTAGAATTCTCACATTCTGGATTTGTCTTTGTTTGCCTTGTGGTATCATTTAACCTTTCCTTCTGTCCTTCATATTCCTGTAAATGAGAGTTAGCTCTGGAAACTTTTTTAGATTCGGGTTCAGCCTTTTTGGCAAGAGTACTACATAGGTGGTACTGTGTGCCTCATTTTGCCCTGCATTAGCAGGTGTCTGATTATCTCACTTACAGTGATGCTAAGACTAATCATATGGTTCAGGTGCCCCAAATAGTAGATTTTTGCTTGTTTTGTTTTTAAGGTTTAATCAGTTGCCAGCTAATTTACGAAAAAAATCAAGATCTGGCAACAGTTTTCCAGAGCCAAGTAACAGCTACCCCCTTTTAATCAGGCTTGTGTTCTCCAGTTTACCCCTCCTCCCCGCTCCTGTACTGCTCACTTTCATCACCTACCTTGTCTCTGTAGGCATTTGATTTTGTGATCAGTGTTTTCAAAGTGCAGCCAAAATGGGTTATTGCAATCTAGGCTTTTAAGTTGTTTCTCAGAGATCGTTTAGGATTGGCAAGTCCCTCCAGTCAGTCCTCATTTTGGTCACGGTTTGGAAATGTCTTAATCATTGGACCATAAGTGTTGTTTTGGTTTTTCTTTTTCTTTTTTTCTTGGGGAGGGGGCATAAGTGTTTTGCTTGGCTTCACGTGGTATTGTCATTGGTGCTGATCCAGAAACTAGTTAGCAGTATGTGCTGCTACCAGGCCGGTTCCCTCTTTGTCCGCAGTCTAACAGTAAGCCTAAGGAATCTGAAGGTATCACTTCTGTTTCCTGATGAAATTAGTACCTCTGGGAATGGAGGCCTACACACACAGCTCTGGGACAGCTTCTTTTCTCAACATCCTGTTGCAGCTGAACTTGGTGAAAAATGAGAAGTTACTCTGCTTAAGTGTGTGAACTGAAAAGCATCAGGCTGTGATCTAGAAAAGTCTGAATGCCACCCACCAAACCAGTTGACTGGAAGTAAACTCTTTGCACACCTGGGTGGCTCAGTTGGTTAGGCATTTGCCTTCGATTCAGGTGGTGATCCTGGGGTCCTGGAGTAGAGTCTTGTATTGGCTCCCTGCTCCACGGGGAGCCAGCTTCTCCCTCTGCCTTTGTGCCTCCTGCCCCCATGTGTCTCTCATGAATAAATAAATAAAATGTTTTTCAAAAAAGGAAGTTTTTCTTGGACACCTGGGTGGCTCAGTCAGTTAAGCACCCGCCTTTGGCTCAGGGCATGATCCCAGAGTTCTGGGATTGTGTCCTGCCTTGGGCTCCAAGCTCAGTGGGGAGCCTGCTTCTACCTCTCCCTTTGCCTCTTCCTCTGCTTGTGTTCTTGCTCACTCTCTCTCAAAGTCTTAAAAAAATGCAAATAAAAATAGTAAGAAAACATTTAAAAAAAAAAGAAAGAAACTTTTCTTATCTTTTGTAGTTTTCTTTAACCCCAGGCTTTTTAGTTGTTACCTGAAATCTCTGGTAGCGTGAGAACCTTGTTTCTCTAGGCTTGGAAATCATAGTTTCTGTCTGAAACTTTGCATGCTGCCCCTGCCTAAATTTCATGTGTCCCATGTTTCCATGGTGGGTTTTTATTTTTTTTTTCCTCCTTAGAGGGCTCTATTAAAAGTTGAGAATGATGATTTTTTTCTGACTGAAGGCATGGCTCTGTGAGCTGGGTAGTACACAAGTGTATTTTTTCTTGCATTTAATCAAGAGTCCAGCAAAGTAAACATTGGCCAACAAAGGAGCACAGCTTCACTGTGAGAAACCCAGGTCAGGCAGCCTATAGCACGGAGCTTTCACGTACTCAACCTGTTAGATTTGTTTGCAGGCTTTTTTATTTTTCAAGTGTGTTTTGCAAGTGGCATTTTCTCCAGACCACTTGTCTTGTTTTTCGGTGCCCCTTGCTTCGTTTGTGCACCTGAGCTGCCGCTGCTTGCCGCTGCCGCCACCACTGCCACCACCATGCTGGAAAGAAAGCTGTGATGTGGGTGGTACACATCTAATACCTCCACCTTCCCCTCACCCCCACTGCCCTGGGAGCACAACTAGAGCTCAGAGCACGGTTTTAGAAGGCCTGCTTTCTTAGGCAAGGTGAATCTTGGAGTGAGTTTTAGGTCCCAGTGTGGTATTGTAAGCCTTTAGATTGGCACTTTTCAGAGTTAGTGCCATTAGGTACAGCTCAAAACTCTTGGCCTGATTTTTTCTGGATGGCATAAGCATTGATCTGACTTATAGCGAGGGAAGAGTTGAGTCTATGTGCTAATCGGTAAATGTTTGTATCTGTGGTAACTTGATTATTTCATTGCCCCATCATTATCAAAGAGAAAGTTAGCTTAGTTTCTTGGCCTTGTAAAGATAACCTATCTGTAGGCTGCGTACCATACAGTTTTGCAGGGTTGCTGTGTGAATTACGTGAACATCATGTCATTTATAAAGCCCTTTACTTTTGTGAAGTAGTTTATAGGATGTGCCTTATGTCATACTCCTCCACCCTGAAAGCTATTTGAAAGTATTCTGTGACCTGAGACTTGGAAACCTAGGATGACAGGAGTTCGTAAAGCCTCTTTCTGTAGGAAGAGGCTACAGGTTGGCTCTCTTTTTCTTAGGCCTTAAGAAACAGAACTCGGTGAGATGGCTTCAAAGGTAGAACCAGGACTGGGTTTTTCAGATATTGATAATGTGTTCTGTGAGAAAGAGCCCCTAACAGGCAAGGACTGGGGCTGCTTGCCTGGATTGTTGCTGGACTCTTGAGCTGATGTCTTTCTTTGTCTCTTTGTGGTTGGCAGTGAGTGGAAGTTTCTCAAAGTACTTGGGCCCTACCTACAAACCCTTAACGCCCCATATGACCTCGGTCACCAAACCACTTCAGGGCTTTATTTTTATCCTAGCCGTTTCGTTTCAAGATGTGAGGTTGGTTTCTTTCCTCTAGCAGAGCAAAGTTCTCTGGGGGAAGAAACAGAGTGCCAGGGTGCAGTTGAGGCTGGTTAAACACCAAAACCACACTCTTCATCTCTCTGGGCTTGAGACGTGACATAAGCCATGCTGCAAGCACCAGCTTCCACACTGTGAAGAGACCTTGTCAGATACTAACTTCGTTTATTTTGTGTGTGTGTGTGTTGTTCACCTTTTTAGACAAGTAAAATGTGGGGGGAAAGAAGTGTATCTGTGCCTTCTGGTCTAGCCTGAAATTCTAATTCTAAGAATGGACACTGTGTTAAAATCCAGTATTTCCGAGCTTAAGGTTTTTCATCTTCCCCAACAGTGTTGATGAGAACTCTCACAACTCACCAGGTCTCAGGAAACCGGATTACCAACATATCCTGTTCGCGTGCATGTGTGTATTCTGTGTTACCCACAGGCCACTTTCCACCCCACGTGACCTTTAGTTACCATCCGGAAAGTCAGGACCCAGATACCAGTCAGAATTTCCAGGCTTTGGTTTGGTTTAGACATTTTAGAAAATGTTAACAGTAGTAATTTTAGAGAGACTTTCTGAGTGGCATATATAGTGAATAGGAAGTAACACGTCCTGAGAAGAGGGGGAAAGGCAGTACCAGTACTCTTCGAGAAACGTGTTTGAAAAGGAACATTTGGGTGAAAACCTGAAACGAAAATGCCCAGGGGAGGAGGAGAGGACAGGAGAGAATTATTTAATTAATTAGAAGTAAGTAATTCCCCAGTTTTTAGGTTCTGAGGCTAAATTCTGAAGCTCTTACTACATTCATTAAAATTAAAACATAAAAACATTATTAAAGTTGTTTATTGCACACTTCATCACATTTTATTTTAATCAGCATCTCTCAGTGTGAACAGATTATCATGAGTCAGGTAATGGTCTAGAACAGGGATAGATAAAAGACTGCCAAAGACCTGCAAGCTAGGAGTGGTTTGTAACATACTTACATAAGGACTTGTTTAAAAGGAAGAACATATGACAGAGATGTATGTGGTCCGCAAGGCCTAAGCAATTTACTGTCCGACCCTTTACAGAAAGAGTTTGCCTACCTCTGCTCTAGAATGGGAAGGGTGAAGGCAGTTACTACAGTGGCGATCCTTTACTTAGGACATTGTTAATAAGGCTATTACTGCCTTCTTGGGGGCACAGTTCCTCATTTTGTGGGACTGTCACTGCAGGATGTTTAGCATGCCCACTGGATACCAGTAGTGGCCCCCACACATTTCCAAGCACTCCCTGGAAGGAGTGCTCCTGTTCTGGTTGAGAATCACCGATACAAGAGCTTGATGAGAATCAAAAACACCTTGTTAAGTTTTCTTCTCTCATTTCTTCTCAGTCAGAGAACAGATTTGGGATTTGGCTCTTTGTGGTGAAAGGACCATAGTGAGAGAGAAATGTGAGTAACTCATGGAAAATGGAGAGTGCTCAGTAGGGTAGAAAATAAGGTTTTAAGGAGGCCATTTAATGAATATGTTTCATGTACCCCCTTAAAGAATTATTGAGATTGATGTTTAATTTATGAAAACTTTATTTTGATGTTGCATGTGCTTTGTAAAGCATATTTCTCTCTATATGAGAAGAAGAGTGGCCATCTTTGACCTTAATGTCCAGATGATCTGAGATCTGTGGGAATCTGTATGGTATACTTGAGAGACTTGTTCAAAGCTGATATAAGGACGTAGTTTTGGCATCTTGTGAATAACCTGATATCCAGACTTAAGCCAGAACTCTGGGGTTGGAGAATTTTCCAGCCTGGGAGAATTGACTGAGAAAAGTCCTCCTTTGGCTTCTTACCAAGTTAGACAAGAGAGCAATCAGCTGCTGAGTTCTAGCCAACTGGAATGTATGTGAGGGTGTACTATAAATCGTCCTATAGGGTCAGTCCAGCTCCTAGTCTGTGAAGAGCCTCCCAAAGAAGAATGGGACCTATACACGGGATCCTTGTCACTCTGCAGCTGCTTTAGGAAGGAATAGAGTGGTGATTTGATGTTACTGTGGGAGCAGCTCACTTTATTTTTTTTTTTTTATTTTTTTTTTTTAAGATTTTATTTATTTATTTGACAGAGAGAAATTACAAGTACACTGAGAGGCAGGCAGAGAGAGAGAGAGAAGGAAGCAGGCTCCCTGCTGAGCAGAGAGCCCGATGCGGGACTCGATCCCAGGACCCTGAGATCATGACCTGAGCTGAAGGCAGCGGCTTAACCCACTGAGCCACCCAGGCGCCCAGCAGCTCACTTTATATAGTAACATACTGCCTGTTGTGTGGGGCAAGAGATTCCACTGACCTTTTTGTTTTCCCCCTGTTGCCTTTCTCACCAATTTCCTTTATCGTTTTTTATTTCTGACCATACTCTTGGGGAGATGTATCTGCAGTCCTATCATTCTGTAATCCCTTCCTACTCATAAAGGTTCCAGAATTTCATCTGTCTACTCTGTTTTCACTGTCTTGGATGTAATGTTTGGGCTTACATAGAGAATATGAAAAAGTTGTTTTCTTGGCTGGCGATCTTCTCCCAATCGGCAGACTATTTGTTAGGCTTCAGGGGAAACTCCAGGTTCCTTCTTGGAAGCCTTTCACTTCACTCATAAATATTTAATATTGGAGTTACTGCTCAGTTTTATTTTTCCAAGTGTTACAGTATAGACATTAGACCAGAAGAACTTTAAAATACTGTGGAGACTTTTTCTGATGCTTGAGTCTTTATAAAATGTATTTACCACACATTTTTAAAATTTTTTTTTAATTTTTAAAATTTATTTATTTAACACAGAGAGAGAGATCACAAGAAGACAGAGAGGCAGGCAGAGAGAGAGGAGAAAGCAGGCTCCCTGCTGAGCAGAGAGCCCAATGTGGGGCTCCATCCCAGGACCCTGAGATCACGACCTGAGCCGAAGGCAGAGGGTTAACCCACTGAACCACCCAGGTGCCCCTTACCACACATTTTTATTTTTGAGAGCTTCAGTGGTTTTTCCAGTTGTCTGTCTTCCATCTGTCCACTGATCAAGAACTTTATTGAGCATCTGTTATGGAAATCACTAGGCATCTCCTACTGTTGTTCTTCCGTGTCATTTATGCTTAGAACCATCAGAGAACTGTATACATGGGTAACGTATTGGTCCCCAGTAGTATTGCTTTGACTAAATTGTACTTTGGTGTTTAAGGTCATTGGCCTGTATTGAAACAGATAATAATAAAGAGGTCTAGGGAATCATTGCTATTTTGTATCACGGTGGTATCTTCTTTCTGGAAACCCATGGGAGAAATTTCTGCTTTTAGTATCGGAGATAGTCGTTCCCTGTGGGTTTTCTTGTTTAATTTAACTTCATGCACATTTATGAATTTGTTTTTAATAATATTTCTGTCTTGGGCACCTGGGTGGCTCAGTGGGTTAAAGCCTCTGCCTTCGGCTCAGGTCCTGGGATCGAGCCCCGCATCGGGCTCTCTGCTCAGCGGGGAGACTGCTTCCCTTCCTCTCTCTCTGCCTGCCTCTCTGCCTACTTGTGATCTCTCTCTGTCAAATCAATATATAAAATTTTTAAAAAAATAAAAAAAAGTATTTCTGTCTTAATTGTCCCAGAGGTTAGTGTCAAACTTGTAACTTCCTTTAATAAATGTGAAGGACTTTCTGACATGTAGTTTGTGTCATGACCTCACTACTAGTGACCTCTGATTTTTTTTTCTCTTTTGTTCCTCTTTCTCGTTTTCAATTTATTCTATGCTGCAGTATAGTATAAGTGTTTTTTTTTTTAAAGATTTTATTTATTTATTTGACAGAGATCACAAGTAGGCAGAGAGGCGGGCAGAGAGAGGGAGGTTGGGAAGCAGGCTCCCCACTGAACAGAGAACCCGATGCAGGGCTTGACCCCAGGACCCTGGGATCATGATCTGAGCTGAAGGCAGAGGCTTTAAACCACCGAGCCACCCAGGCATGCCCGAAATAACAGTTTTTTATGGACATTTTACTCTTTTTCTCTTGCTTATTCAGTTGTAAAACCTCTTAGGTCAGCTGTTCCTCTCTGAGGGGATCAAGGTTTTCCCTGTCTCCGTTGAGGTCCTTTCCGTAAATATAGTGAGTACCTTTATGTGTTAATCATTGTTCTAGGCACTGCACACAAAAAGGTGAAAGATATTGATCTTTTCTCGCAAAGATATGGTCTAGTGGGAAAAGCGGATATTGTAAGTAAATACTTGCAGTAAAGTGTTACAGATGGGGTAGTAGAAATATGTACCCTATATGTATAGGGATAATACAGAGGAGAAAGAATTAATTCATGATGAATAGGGAAAACTACCTAGAAAGGTGATCTGTCCTTACTTGTGAAGGATGAAAGAGGTTCTTTTTTTTTTTTTTAAAGATTTATTTATTTATTTATTTGGCAGAGAGAGAGAGAGAGAGATCACAAGTAGACAGAGAGGCAGGCAGAGAGAGACAGAGAGAGAGAGAGAGGGAAGCAGGCTCTCTGCTCAGCAGAGAGCCCGATGCAGGGCTCCATCCCAGAAACGTGAGATCGTGACCTGAGCCGAAGGCAGTGGCTTAACCCACTGAGCCACCCAGGTGCCCCGAAAGAGGTTCTTTAGGTAGATGGGGGTAGCCAGCTTTTCTGGCAGAAGGAATAACATAGATAAAAATACGGTGTGGTTAGAAACTACAACTTGTAGAAACTACAAGTGGTTGCTCCTAGGATTCCTAGCCAAGAGTCTGTAATTAGAATATCTTAGGCCATGGTACATATGTCCAAATTGATGCTGTTTAATCAGTCAGCTGGAGCTGAAGATTCATCACAAAGTAGATACTTTGGGCTTTTGATTTGGCCCAAGCTTAGACGTAGATCCTTCAGATAGTTCTTCTCTGCTTTATTTTATGCATTAGCAAAATTTGAGTCATCCTAAAGTCATGCCTTCCATCATTCTGGAAGCTTTCTGAGCCAAGGGCAGTTTGGCTTAGGAGTAAGTTATGCTTTGTGTTGTAACCATTGGCAATAAGTCCTCTTCTTGCCCTGCACACGCTCAGTAGGACTGCAGCTACTGAAGCACATGGGAAGGAGGAGATGGGATGATACCCTCAGTGAATTTATGTTTTTCTGGGATGTTTCTTGGTGAGGATGCTAAAACTTTAATAAGATTCTGAGCTGACTTATGCCACAGATCTCTGAGATACTGGGTCCTAATTTGTAAGGCAAACTGTGTAAGTCAGTTGACATTCTCACTGAGGAATTTTTTTTGGCAGATTTTCCTTTGGACTTCTGGACAGATCTGTAAAACAGTATGACTTTTTTTTTTTTTTTTAAAGATTTTATTTATTTATTTGACAGACAGAGATCACAAGCAGGCAGACAGGCAGGCAGAGAGAGGGAGAGGAAGAAGCAGGCTCCCTGCAGAGCAGAGAGCCCGATGTGGGACACGATTCCAGGACCCTGAGATCATGACCTGAGCCGAAGGCAGCGGCTCAACCCACTGAGCCACCCAGGTGCCCCAAACAGTATGACTTTTAAAAAATACTTCAACGTGGCACATATCAAGAGGTTGAATAAGGCACTAATAGATGCCCTTGGTGTTTCCAATAAGCTGTCCCTTGTGGCTGATGGAGACTAGGATTTACATCTTCTGGAATGCATTCCTAAATTGTTTTTTTTATTTCCATGGACATATTTCTTAATCTCTTTCCTTGTTTCTGCATCTGTAAAATAGGGCTATAGTCTACCCCATCAACAGATCTGGCATTTGACATTCTGCACTAAGATGGAGTCCCAAAGATTATTGGCTATGGAATAAAGGCTTTTGGTGGAACGGCAGAAAAGATTGTGGTAATTTAAAAAAACCCTTTTATTAAAAAATAATATATGTACAGAAAAGCATACATATCAAAGCCATACAGTTTGATAAGTTGTCACAAACTACAAGCATTCATGTGGAACCAGCAGAGTTTAATTGGGTTTTGACTCATGTTACTTTTATTCTTCCTTTTAACTCTGAAGTCCAATTTTCCCTATATGTTTTTTTTTTTTTTTTTTTAAAGATTTTATTTATTTGACAGAGAGAGATCACACGTAGACAGAGAGGCAGGCAGAGAGAGAGGAGGAAGCAGGCTCCCCGCTGAGCAGAGAGCCCGATGCGGGACTCGATCCCAGGACCCTGAGATCATGACCTGAGCTAAAGGCAGCGGCTTTAACCCACTGAGCCACCCAGGCGCCGGTTTATGTTTAATAGTTATAGTGACAGGGATAGAGCATTGCAAATAAATTAGGAAGAAGTTAATGTTCATGTTTTCCCTCGCTAATACTCTTTGGTATGCCTAAGATTGATTTCTCATTGTTGAGAGAAGAAAGGAGAATTGGATCAAAGATGAGAGATTTGGGGCGCCTGGGTGGCTCAGTGGGTTAAAGCCTCTGCCTTCGGCTCAGGTCATGATCCCAGGGTCCTGGGATCGAGCCCCACGTCTGGCTCTCTGCTCAGCAGGGAGCCTGCTTCCTCCTCTCTCTCTGCCTGCCTCTCTGCCTGCTTGTGATCTCTCTCTCTCTCTGTCAAATAATGAAATAAAAATCTTTGAAAGAAAAAAAAAAAATGAGAGATTTAAAGGTGTTTGCCCTGTCTTTTGAACTAGGTATTTTGGGTCTGGGAACAAGTACAGAAAAGACACGACTGACAAAAAACTAGATGGAAGCAGGCCTTGCCTTCAGTCACAGCAAAACTGAGTCTCTCACCAAAAGTGCTGTGGTTTTTGGCCTTAATGTTGAACTATCTGGCTATGTCTGGCTGTGGGGGGCTGGGGAGTGTGTGACATCATGGCCCACTAGCTTCTGGAGACACTTGGAATCAGCTGGGATGTGGAATCCCAGAAGTTCTGCGCTGGCGTGTTTATAGTCTTGTCTTTGGTGTCCGGGTAAACGCCACGCTGTACCAGGTCATGTTGTCTGTGTGTAACCCATTTTTATTCTTACAGTTTTCTTCTCTTTTTGCTGCCAGCTGCCAGTGAAGTAGGGGTGTCTCTGTTGATAAAGAACAGATACAGAAGTTTGCATCCAAACCTGAATAACCATTTTTAACTTGAAACACTTTTCCTAGGAGTTGATGCACCAGAATCCTTCCCTTATTTGGTGCCCTGCTTAAATCTGAAGTTCGTATGAGGTTGCCAGAGCTCTCTGTATGCTGATTATTTGCTTTTTGGTACCCACAGCACAGTGGTTTGTGAAACCTTCTTTGTGACCACATCTTTCTTAAACTGAAGCTTTGTTCTCCTTTGGGTTCTTAGATTAGTTCTTGCTCCTCCCTTTCCTGAGAGATTCAGGGGTTTTCCTGTATTGTGGTAGGTAGGTAGGCAGGAGGGTATGTTTTCAGGTATTTTTTTCTGGATTATACACAGTCCTTGATGATGGTGTGTGAATGTACATACTCTTTGACTCTTGAAGAACTCTTTCGCTATTAACCAGGCAGTTTGTGGATTTAGAAAAAATGTTAGTGTTTATTTTACTGGTTCTATTACTGCTATTTCACTTATGGAAAGCAAGGTTTTACTCACTTTTCTATCTTCCTATTGGCATTATCCTAGGGTACATTTGTTAAGTACTTCCACTGATTTGCAAGATATGATATGAACTGGAAGTATCTACTTCTCTTAATCTGTAAGACTTCTCAGTTGGTTTGAACTAGTGGTCTCTCAGTGAATGATAACTGAAACCATTGGCCGGTTTTTGCTTGGGGTTGCTTTAGCTTTTGGCCTTTATAAACATCCTCAGTAGCTGTCTTGGTTCTGCCAAAAAGATTCCCTTCTTTAAAGGTGAAAGATTAAGAGCTCAGACTCTGGAGCCAGGCTGCCTGGGTTAACCTTGGACAAGTCACTTAACTTCTCTGTTGCTCCATTTTCTCATCTGTAATATAGAAATTATAGTATTACTGAACTCACAGGATTGTTGTAAGGTTAAATGAGTTAACAGACAAGGTGCTTTGAATAGTGCCTTACACACAGGTTTCTCTAGAAGTTTAGACTTTTATTATTAAGTTGCTTGGGTGTGTCATACTTGTTTTGTTCAGGTGGAAAAACTTGAATTCTTATTATCTGAATTGTGTTTGAGTAGCCTGGGGTACTTTTATCTCCTAAAGCACAGAGCCAGCTTGGTAAATTCAACCTGTCCTCAGTGGGGGCTGTCCCCAAGCTTCCAAAAGGTACAACTCAGTAAGGTGTTAGGTCACACT
This sequence comes from Mustela lutreola, assembly GCF_030435805.1. Lineage (NCBI taxonomy): Eukaryota > Metazoa > Chordata > Mammalia > Carnivora > Mustelidae > Mustela > Mustela lutreola. Next base: position 45,749,395 of record NC_081304.1, on the reverse strand, counting down.
CCCCCGCACTGTGTAGATTGTAAGTTGGGTAGAAGAGAGTAGAATACTGGATAAGTTCTCCAGTTCTTTGTTCTCATTGGCTGAGCCTTGTTTGTGCTTCAGAGTATGTCCTTTGCTCCTACTGTATGTCAAGCCAGAAATTGTAAACATATGGGTATTATAATCTTTAGAACCTACTTTCTTCCATCCATCCATCCCTCCATCTACCACTCTATCACTGTTGATGATTCCTGTGTCCTGGGTTATAGAAATGAAACATTAACTAAAGTACATCACAGTCTAGAGCTGTGGTGACCGGTGTGGTAACCATATTGGCTATTTACATTAATTAAAATGAAATACAATTAAAAATTTAGTTCCTCAGTCACACTGGCCACCTTTCAAATACCACATGTGGCTGGTGGCTGCTTTATTGGTCTGTGAAGATAAGGAACGTTTCTGTCACCATGGGTAAAGTTCTAGGGACAGAGCTAGTCTAAAGACAGATGTGTATATGTAGGACGCACTATGATACACAGTATCAGAAAGGTATATGAAGTATTCTCTAAGCCTGCAGAATATGGTATCAGGCTCAGCCTGGGGGTAGAGAGGGTTGGGAAAGCAAGGAAAAGTAGGACTTTATTAGATTTAGAAAGGCATGGCAGGAGAAGGAACATGGTGAATTTTAGGCACCATGAGTAATTCTTTGTTACTGAAGTATATAGGCCATATCAGCAAGGGTGGGGAAAGGAGGAGCAGCCGAAGGCTAGACTAGAAAGGCCATTTGCTCACCAAGTATTTATTGGTTACCTCCTATGAGCCCACTGTTGTGAACAAAATATAACAAGGTCCTTGCTGTCATGGTGTGTGTATATGTGTTTGTGTAAAAATTGGTGATAAATGCTATCAAAACAGGGTAAACTGCAGTAGTGGTTCTCAAACCTGTGACCAGAAACCTGGGGAGCTTTTAAAAATCCCAGTGCTCAGGTCTCACCCCCAGGGGTCACACCCTGCAGATTAAATCAGTGTTTGGGAATGGAGGCCAGGCATCTGTATTTTAAAAAGATTTGTATACCATCCCATTGTGCTATAAAGTTTAGGAACCCTTGGACTGGAACATAAAACTGGCAGGATGCTTGGCACATTCAAGGGATAGGAGGCTACAGGGGTAGAGAGTGAGTATTGGATAGACCTTTTATAGCTTATAGTAAGGACTTTGGCTTTTTCCCCCCCTTTTTTAAGGTTTTATTCATGTATTTATTTATTTTTAAAGAGATTATTTATTTATTTGACAGACAGAGATCACAAATAGGCAGAGACAGAGAGGGGGAAGCAGGCTCCCCGCTGACCAGAGACCCCGATGTGGAGCTCAGTCCCAGGACCCTGGGATCATGACCTGAGCCAAAAGCAGAGGCTTTAACCTACTGAGCCACCCAGGCACCACTAAAGATTTTACTTTTAAGTAATTTCTATGCCTATCTAACTTGGTGCTTGAACTCAGACCCCTGAGATCGAGAGTTAGATGCTCCACCAGTTGAGCCAGCCTGATGCCCTGGATTTTATCTTTTGTTTTGATGTTAACTGTGGTCTCTTTTTGTTCAGTCTCTTGGGCCAGAATGTAGCAGTGGGAACTGCTGTTACTCAGGATCAGAGTGCTTAATTCCTGATAGAACTCTGTCTGTCTTGGAATACCTTTGTCTGGGTTTTGTCAAATTATCCTCCAAAAAAGAAATAGATTTAAATTCTCATAAATAGTGATGAGTATGTTACTTCCTACAGATTACTAGTAATACTGCACTGTTTTTCTTGAGGGTTTTGTGTGTAGCACCTGGATATTCTATTTAACCACTATAAAATCTGTGTGTTCTATATGTTCTTCAGTCACTTATCGAATATGTACTAAGTACCAACCACCATGCTAGGTAGGACGTTTAAAATTATTGAAAGGAAATAAGAATATCCAAAGTATCTCTAAAAATGAAATCACTGTTTCATTTGGTTTGGGACTTTTTCTAAAGACTCATACTTGGTTCTGGGTCACTGCTGGTCTCTGTAGATGGAGTTATTTAGAACTAGAACCTCTGGGAATTAGGGACAGGGATCATGATTGTCTGAGTGTAGAATGACTGTATCTTCCCTCTCTTCTCTGTCTTCATTGCCATTGGGTGATTACAGTAGCTGCTGCTTCTTCTTCTTTTTTTTTTTTTTTTAAGACTTTATCTGTTTATTTGACATAGAGAGATCTCAAGTAGGCAGAGAGGCAGGCAGAGAGAGAGGCGAAAGCAGGCTTCCTCCCGAGCAGAGAGCCCGATGCGGGGCATGATCCCAGGACCCCGAGATCATGACCTGAGCCAAAGGGAGAGGCTTAACCCACTGAGCCACCCAACAGCCCCATACAGTAGCTTCTTAATTGGTCTCCTGGCCTCCACACATTTGACCCTGACCAACTCCCCCCGTACCCAAAAACAACTCTTTAATTTCTAAACAGTAGTTAGAATGTCCTTTCAAAAATGGAGATTTGCTCATGTCACTTCCCTGTTCAGCATTTCTCAGTAGTTTGATTAAGATCAAACTTTTTAACTAAAGAGTACAACTTGACTCACCTGTTTCTCCAGCCTCCCTCTTGGAGAATCACTCACCTGCTTATGCCAGTCTACCACATAACACTTTTGGGACCACCACACATTCTGTTCATTTACTTGTGACACATAGGCAATACCCTCTGCCTGATCCAAATCCAACTATTTACTCAGCCTTCAGGTTTCAACTCAAGGATCTCTTCCTCTGAGATCCTCTAATGCCCCTGCAGTGGAATAGAGCATCCTGTATGTCTCTAATTACGGTACTTTATTATGACGTCACCCGTAGAGCAAGGATCATCTCTGCCTTTGTTCTTGGTTCACTCAGTGTCCTGTATGTAAAAGGTGGACAGTTAGTTTTTGCTGAGTGAACAAATGACTTCAGCACCCTCACACTCCGTCGACCCACTCATTTATAGGATGGGTTTGAGCTTGTGTATGTGCTTTTGGAGAACTGTTTTCTGGTTACCCACCTGATCACCACGTGGGAGCTTCAGCCATTTCCTCTTCTCTCTCACTTTGTGCAGTGCAGACATAGGGTGTCCCAGCTCACATACTTTTCAGGTGGATGGGCATGAGAGTTCCCAGGCGCTGTGAGAGATGAGTCAGAAGGAAGAGTCATTCAGAAAGTAGCCCAGTCAGAGCAACAGTGCTGCCCTTTGGCTGAACTTTCTCTCTTTCTCTGTATACCTTGAGATGTCAGGCTGGTGGCACTTCTGAACTGGTTGTTACAGATTGTCAGACCACAGCATATGGATTCATAAACCTTAATCTGGCACTTTCCCTCGATTACGGATGTTTTGGGTAGTGTCCAGGGGCCCTCTGGCCTAAGTAAAAACTTTATTGGTTTTGAGTATGTTCTGTTTCTACTTGGTCACTTAGCCCCATAATGGCATTGAAGGTGGAAACCTGGAGAGCCCCGTTTATATTTCTTTGTAGCCTTCGGGGCTTTTGAGTTCAAAAGCTTTGAGAACAGCACTCTTTCAGCATTTGGTGGGTTTTTTGTTTGTTTGTTTGTTTTGTTTTGTTTTTTGGTGCTATCATAGAAAAGGATGGTGCTTAATCAAAAGCTGACAAGAAAAGTTAGCTTTAGTTAGAATCATACTTTTGTAGGCTTTTTAGAATTGGAAGGAATGCTGTGGATGGGTGATTCCCCTCCTCCTCATTACCCTTCTTTTTTTTTTTTTTTTTAAAGATTTTATTTATTTAACACATCACAAGTAGGCAGAGAGGGAGGGAGAGAGAGAGAGGGGGAAGCAGGCTCCCTGCTGAGCAGAGAGCCCAATGTGGGGCTAGATCCCAGGACCCTGAGATCATGACCTGAGCTGAAGGCAGAAGCTTAACCCACTGAGCCACCCAGCCACCCCTACCCTTCTTTACCTGTCAGCTTGTGAGAGTCATTGCTGTTTCCAGTAGATGTGTATGGTAGCCCTGAAGTGTTGTGCAGGTAGAAAAATTTTTTAGACCCTAGTGTTATAAATCTAGCCAAGAGATCAGCAAACTTTTTGTGTAAAGGGCCAGAGAGTAAATATTTTAGGCTTTTGGGACACACATTCTACTGAGGCTACTCACCTTGCCTTTGTAGGGGTAGCCACAAACAAGATGTAAAGAAATGAGGGTGGCTGTGTTTCAATAGAATTTTATTTGTGGATGCTGGAATTTACATTCCATACAATTTCTCTGTGTCATGAAATATTCTTTTTGAGTTTTTTCCAGCCATTAAAACAATGTAAAAAACAGGGGTGCCTGTGTGGCTCAGTGGGTTAAGTGTTTGACCTTTGGCTTGGGTCATGATCTCAGGGTTCTAGGATCAAGTCCTGCATTGGGTTCACTGCTCAGCGGAGAGTCTGCTTCTCCTCCTCCTTCCCACTTGTGCTCTCTCTCACTGTTTCTGTCTCTCTCAAATAAATAAATAAAATATTAATAAAAACAAACATTCTTATCTCCTGGGCCATATAGAAATAGGTGGCATGCTACCTATTGACCCTTGGGCTGTAGTTTGCTGACCCCTGATCTAGCTCAGTGGTTCCTAAATCTGATTGTCTTTCAGAATTACCTGGAGACCTTTTGAAAATGCTGATTTGCAGTCACCTTCCCCCACCCTGAAGATTCTGGTCCTGTAGGACAGGGGAACCTGTTTTTTTACAGGTCTTTTTTTTTTTTTTTTAAAGATTTTTTATTTATTTGTTAGAGAGAGAGATACAGAGTGCAAGCACAGGCAGACAGAGTGGCAGGCTAGAGGCAGAGGGGGGAGCAGGCTCCCTGCCTAGCAAGGAGCCCGATGCGGGACTCGATCCCAGAACGCTGGGATCATGACCTGAGCCGAAGGCAGCCGCTTAACCAACTGAGCCACCCAGGCGTCCCTTTTTTACAGGTCTTATTGTGATGCATACACACTCAGGGTTATAGAATTACCAATATTGATCTCACTCACCCTTCTCATTTTATAGTTGAAGAAATAGGTTTAGAAAGTCGATGTGACTTCTGTTAGTGATATAGTAAATAAATGGCACAATCAGAATTTGAACCCAGGTCTTTAATTCTAAGACCAATAGTCTTTGTTCATATCATTCTGTACTCATCCCTTTGCTCAGTAAACAACAAGCAATAAATGCAGGATAGTCACTCAGGGTTCCTGATTTTCCTTTTTTTTTTTTTAATGAAAAGGAAAGTTTATTGAGCCCCTGGGGCCTTGAGGTTCTGGCAGGAGGCCTCCGTGTGGGCAAAGGAGGAGCCTTATTTGACCTTCTTGGGGCACTGGTTGTTGGTGAGGCCACATTTCTTACTGCAGATGACAATACGGGGGTGCAAGTGAGCAGAACACTCAGGGCAGATGATCTTGTCACAGTTGGGTTTCTGGGCCAGCTGGTGGAGGGAAGGCTGGGTGATGCCAGATCGAAGGTGAAGCACCAAGTACAGTATGCACAATATCTCTGGATATTGTGGTCTGAGAGTGTGGCCATTGTCCAGCTATATGTCTGCAAAAATGAGATGCTGCTGGTCATGCGTGATGCCCTTCTCGTCTTGGATTTTGGCTTGGATTTTTGACATTTTCAGTGTTGTCACTGGGCTTGGCCTCGAGGGTGATGGTCTTTGCCACTAGGGTTTTCACAAAGATCTGCATCTCTGCATCTGTCACAAGACTGCTGCCACCAAACCGCTCCGCCACCTCATTGAAGAGATAGAGCAGGGTTCCTTCTTTTCCTCAGACCTAGTGCTAGTTTCCCTCCTGAGAGCCAGCTGGGTACTCTAAGTTCTGCTGTCCCTCTGCTTGTTGGCTAGGTTTTCTGGACCTGACTGCTCATTTGACATTTAGCCTAATTTCCCTCCGGGCTGTTGGCTTTAAAGAGAGATAAGAAAGTAATAGCATATAAATGGCTTTAACATAAAAGGTTGTAGAGGCAGCACTAACCTGCAGTGTGAGGATGAGAGCTGTTGTTTCAAGGGGTGCATTTCTTGGAAGAGGTGGTTTTAAGAGGCACGTTTTACACTTGAGTTCACATGGCTCAGATCCAGCTCTCTAAGTAGGACATCTCTACATGGAACTTGGGCTTAATTAGAACTAATTGAGCTGTCATTTTGCCCAGAACAGTTCAGGGGTGGAGAAACTAAAGGTGAGAAGTAATCATTGTCCCTACTCTACCTCAACCTTGGTTTGGTCCAAGTAAGAAATGGAAGGATTGATTTTGATTTGCTCTGTCTTCCTATGAGGCATTTGAGTCATACTACTTGGCTTGCCTATACTTCTTTCTTTCTTTCTTTCTTTTTTAAAGATTTTATTTATTTATTTGACAGACAGAGATCACAAGTAGACAGAGAGGCGGGCAGAGAGAGAGGAAGGGGAAGCAAGCTCCCTGCTGAGCAGAGAGCTGGATGTGGGGCTCAATCCTAGGACCCTGAGATCGTGACCTGAGTGAAGACAGAGACTTTAACCCACTGAGCCACCAAGGCACCCGTGTACTTCTTTCTTTATGTGTATCCTGGAAGGAGGAATACTGAATGTCTAATGAATAATCTTATTTATTTATTTATTTATTTATTTATTTGAGACAGAGAGCACACATGCACTCACACACAAGCAGGGGTGAGGGGAGGCAGAGAGAGAAGCTGACTCCTTGTTGTGGCTAGAGCCTGATGCGGGGCTGTATCCTAGGACCCCAAGATCAGGACTTGAGCCAAAGGCAGACTAACCGACTGAGCCACCCGGGCGCCTCCAACCATGAATAATTTTTACCTTTACTAGAATGATTGTTCCTATACTAACTTACTGATAGGTTTCCACATTTGTGTACCAGGACTCCCTTCTTCACTTTCTTTATAATCTCCTTAGATCTTGGATTCTCCAAAAACTTCCCTTGTCGAGGGATAATAAAATAAGGGAAATAGAGTGGCCCCTGACACCTTCCTAGCCAACAGGCCTTGTCTTAGAATTTGGAGCATAAATGGGGAGTTGGTAAGTTGGGATATTATTTGTCTTTTGTTCTTAGACTGCAAGTTCTTTAGCAGTGGGGACCCTGTCTTGTCGGTTTGTTCTTGATTGTGCCTGGGATGGGAGGAGCACAGGGATGAAAGTGTTCAGCATCACCTCTGTGCTCACATTTACCTGCACCCTGTGAGCTCAGTGCTTTAGGGAGATGGCAAATGGGCTTTAATTGCATGCTCTGAAAGTCCTGAACATTTGCTAACAGGTACCATTGGAATTTGGGTTTCCACCTATGTTGGCTCCTATATAAGAGGATAGAGCCCTCCCTTTTAAAACATTATGAGGTTTTGGGGCATCGGGAAGGCTCAGTTGGTTAAGCGCCTACCTTCGGCTCAGGTCATGATCCCAGGGTCCTGGGATTGAGCCTCGAATCAGGCACCCTGCTCAGCAGAGAACCTGCTTCTCCCTCTCCCTCTGCCTGCTGCTCTGCCTACGTGTGGTCTCTCTCCATCTCTCTAATAAATAAGTAGAATCTTAAAAAAAAATTACTTAGTTTTTTTGTTTAGTTTAGTTTTGTTTTAAATACTTGGCATATCTATAGAGGTGTTCCAGATGGATAAATTAAGAGAATGATAATTTATGCTGTCCACAATACTGTGAAAATTCACATTGAAATTTCATTTATTTATTTATTTTAAATATTTTATTTATTTATTTGACAGAGAGAGATCACAAGCAGGCAGAGAGGCAGGCGGTGGTAGGGGGAAGCAGGCTCCCTGCTGAGCAGAGAGCCCAGTATAGGGCTTGATCCTAGGACCCTGAGATCATGACCTGAGCCGAAGGCAGAGGCTTAATCCACTGAGCCACCCAGGCGCCCCTGATTCACTTCTCAGAAATTCAGTTTTCCAGGGCGCCTGGGTGGCTCAGTGGGTTAAAGCCTCTGCCTTCGACTCAGGTCATGATCCCAGGGTCCTGGGATCGAGTCCCACATCGGACTCTCTGCTCAGCGGGGAGCTTGCTTCCCTCTCTTTCCCTCTGCCTGTCTCTCTGCCTACTTGCGATCTCTGTCTTTCAAATAAATAAAATCTTAAAAAAAAATTAAAAAAAAAAAAAAGAAATTCAGTTTTCCATACAGCTATTCAAAAGTAAGAGCAACTGTTGAGGAATTGAAATTGGGTATATTTTAGAATTCTTACCTCCTGTATTGTATTGCTGCCTCTGAACAGCTTCTCTTTCCTTCCTTGCTCCATAGTTCACAAAGCATTTAGGCAGTTCTGAGTGACAGTTACCAGGGCTTCCATAAAACCTTTATTCCTCAAAATGTTCTAATTTGTATTATTTCATTTTATTCTTTCAGCTCTGAGGTAGGTGGTATCAATGGTGGAAATTCTCTTTTATAGTTGAGGAATAGCCCAAACCATTTCACTCATAATTCTGAAGTTAATGGCAGGACAGACTTTATTGTGAGGGTCCAGAGACCTACCCACCCGGCCACTGCCATTAATGTCTCTTTGGGTCATTGCTTTTAGATGGTTTATAAAAGACTCAGGAGTCCATAGTGAGTTGATTTTGGACTTGAACTAAAGAGACAAGAGCCCCTTAATAATTCTAATGTTGCCTATCAGGGTATACCCAAGAAGCATTTTTAAATATTTTTGGTGAACAGTGTGTAAATATGTGAGGAAGATTCGGAGGCAGATAGTCTCACATTCAGAGTAACATTTCCTTCAGTACTTGAGTGAGACCATCTGAGTGTATTGTTGTTGTTGTTTTTAAAGATTTTATTTATTTATTTGACAGTGAGAGAGAGATCACAAGTAGGCAGAGAGGCAGGCACAGAGAGAGGGGGAAGCAGGCTCCCTGCTGAGCAGAGAGCCCATCTGAGTGTATTGTTAACCAAAAGTCGCCAAAACAAGGTGATGTGTTGGAGAGGGAGGAGGTTCAGACTAAGATTTTTGTACTGTGGACTTGGTATCCAAAGTTTTGTTTTCCAAAAGTTAGGCTGGAGTATTACATACAGTGTTGCTTAGGCCCGTTTGATCAATGTGTAACAAATCTGTTTCCTCAATATAACATGCCTTACCTCTCTCTATAATGCATCTGCATTTTTAGCTTTTTTCTGACTTGAGTATTGACGATAAAGAGAAACTATATTTAGGGTGACAGAGACTTTCAGACTAAAAATAAAACAGTGGTTCTCATTAACCAAGGTCAGGGAGAATGTGTGTACAGTTTGAAAAAGTTCCCTAAGATTCCCTTCACTCTCACTAGTTGAAAATGCATTGAAATCTACTTTCTGCTAAATACAGTTGAAGTATGATAATGACAAGTATTAACTGAGGTAGTTCCATGGGCTTCATCTACCATTCTAAGGGAAGGGTATTTGGGAAGTATAGGTAGAACCACAGTATTTTTTTTTTTAAGATTTTTATTTTTATTTTTTTATTTTTTTTAAAGATTTTATTTATTTATTTGACAGACAGAGATCACAAGTAGGCAGAGAGGCAGGCAGAGAGAGAGGAGGAAGCAGGCTTCCTGCTGAGCAGAGAGCCTGATGCAGGGCTCGATCCCAGGACCCTGGGATCCTGACCTGAGCCGAACGCAGAGGCTTTAACCCACTGAGCCACCCAGGTGCCCCTACCACAGTAATTTTAAAAAAGATTTTATTTATATATTTAGAGAAGAGAGAGAGAGCTTGAGTGGGGTGACGGGGTGTGGGGGGACAGAGGAAGAGGGAAAGAAAGAATCTCCAGCTGACTCCATGCTGAGCACAGAGCCTGATGCAGGACTCGATCTGATGACGCTGAGATCATGCATGACCTGAGCTGAAATCAAGAGTCTGACACCCAGCCAGCTGAGCCACCCAGGCACCTGGATAGAACCACAGTATTAAAAAAGCTTCTTGGTGCCCTTAATTTTTTTTTTTTTTTAAAGATTTTATTTATTTATTTGACAGAGAGAGATCACAAGTAGGCAGAGAGGCAGGCAGAGAGAGAGAGAGGAGGAAGCAGGCTCCCTGCTGAGCAGAGAGCCCGATGCGGGACTCGATCCCAGGACCCTGAGATCATGACCTGAGCCGAAGGCAGCGGCTTAACCCACTGAGCCACCCAGGCGCCCTTTGGTGCCCTTAATTTTAATCCAGGAGGTATTATAGGTCATAACAGTATGAGTTTCCTTCCTCATGAGAAAACTTAAAAGTAAAACTGAAGTGCTTTTTAGTTACTCTTATTTCCTCATCATTCCTTCCTTTATGAATAATCTCATCAGTTATCTTCCTGTGATACTTGCCGTACAAAAGAAGAAACACTTTTTTGGAACCACAAGACCTGAGTTCAGGGTCTAACTCTGCCATTTGCTGGTTTAAGTTGCTTAAATTTCTGAGCTGCCTTAGGACTTGGGGAATGTTAATTGGCTTGAATGAAGTGAGTTGGTATCATTCTGTGCCTACCTGTTATATAAATGTAACCAGCATTCCTCCTGGTTATGGGTGAGTTAACTAGTTCATGATTGATAGCTGTGGGAAAGGGATAATTAAGCTAAAATAGGAATAGAGAGAGAATATATACGTTTTTTTTTAAAAAGATTTATTTATTTATTTGTTAGACAGAGAGAGATCACAAGTAGGCAGAGAGGCAGGCAGAGAGAGAGAGAGGAGGAAGCAGGCTCCCTGCTGAGCAGAGAGCCCGATGCGGGACTCGATCCTAGGACCCTGAGATCATGACCTGAGCCAAAGGCAGCGGCTAAACCCACTGAGCCACCCAGGCGCCCCGAATATATACGTTTTTACCTTTTAAAAAAATTTTTACTTTTTACATTTTTACCTTTTTATTTTGAAATAATTTTATATCTGTAGAAAAGTTATAATAATCATCCAAGGAATTCTGTATATCCTTTACTCAGATTCTTCAGTTAACATTTTATTGCTTGCTTTATCATTCATTGGGAGAGAATGTTTAGCTAACAGCCGTAAACAGTGTTTACAACATGTAAGCATGTTTTTACTTGCCTTATGCCATGCACCAATCCATTAACATACAGGTACTATTATCTCCGTTGTGTAGAACGAAAACCTAAGGAGGTTAGATCAGTTGCCTGAGATTCCACGATAGGTAAGTTGCAGAGGTTTGATAGGAAAGTCCATGTTTTACACCACCTTCCTCTGCTAGTGGATCTGGAGACTTGCATTCTAGCGCAGTTTTTGCCGCTAACAGTAATATGGTCATTGGAAATTTATTTCACAGCAGTTCCTTTATTTTCTAGCAGTTTCCCTTCTTTTCATGGAACCCAGCTTTCCTGGCCCTGACTTGCCTCACTGTAGAGACAGGTTACCATCAATGAAGTATCTTGAGCTTTTTAGGTATATAAATCAATGCTTGATCTAGTATTGCTGATTAAATATAATTTGTTTATTTATTTATTTATTTTTTTAAAGATTTTATTTATTTATTTATTTGACAGAGAGAGAGATCACAAGTAGGCGGAGAGTCAGGCAGAGAGAGAGAGAGAGAGAAGCAGGCTCCCGCTGAGCAAAGAGCCCGATGCGGGGCTCGATCCCAGGACCCTGAGATCATGACCTGAGCCGAAGGCAGCGGCTTAATCCACTGAGCCACCCAGGCGCCCCATATAATTTGTTTAAACAAAAATAAAAACTAAAGTTTGTATGCAGAGTTTGTTGTTGAAGTTATGGTGAGTTGTGAGTACACTCCTTTACCCACACCTAGCTTACATATGAAATAGATGGAACTGCTGTAATTTGATCGATGTTCTCTTTTGCAAGAGCGATAAACCAGCAGAGTTTTTCTTACTGGGCAAAGGATCCAGAGGTGCTGGACTATTCCTTGCTCTGAGCACCCTCCTGAGATGAAGATTCTTTACTCTTCTTTCTGTTTGACTACTGGGCCCTGAGCATTTTGATTCTAGGAGATTGGGCAATATGACAACAGGTTTGGTCTTTAGATTATCTCCATTTTCTTTGAGTTGAATCCACCCCCACCCCCAACCCTTGGTTTGATCAGTCATTTCTCCCCTTGGTGTTGATAGAAGTAGATTTTGTGGAACCTTGAACTGAAAATTGTGAATTTAGTAGTTTGTGGGCCATATGTGGCTGGCAAATGTGTGTTTTTGGCTTGCCTAAAGTCTTAACTTTTCCCATTAGTAGCCAACATTTAAAAAAGCCGGAGGTTTTCATATAAAAACCTAGCTTTTAGCTTTTCTTTAAAAGGGGGAAAAATGAGGGGCACCTGGGTGGCTCAGTGGGTTAAAGCCTCTGCTTTAGGCTCAGGTCATGATCTCAGGGTCCTGGGACCGAGCCCCGCATCGGGCTCTCTGCTCAGCAGGGAGCCTGCTTCCTCCTTTCTCTCTGCCTGCCTCTCTGCCTGCTTGTGATCTCTCTCTGTCAAATAAATAAAATCTTAAAAAAAAAAAATTAAAGGGGGAAAAATGAAAGGAAAGAGATGATGATCCTGGGCCTACAAAGAACAGAACTGGAGTGGAACAGCCATCAAGTGCTACTGTCCCCAGTAACCTATTTTGTACCTGGCCCCTGTATACACTGTAATTTTCAGCTTTAGATCTAGAACTTGAATTTTTGTTTTAAAACCTGGAGGGGAAAAAAAAAAAGGAGAAAAAAAAAAAACCCTGGAGAAGTACAATTTGATGGGTTAGTGTTGAGTTACCCTATCCATGGTTACAGAGTCCTGCTTTCTTGGGTAGGTAGAAAAATAGCTTATAAATAAGATTAGGGACTTACAGAATCAGAGTATTTTCCCTATCCTTGTCATTGTTTCATTTCCATTTTTGTGGGGCAGAATGACTCCTAGATCTGAGAACGCCAGTGATCAACACTGTATTCCCTGCACATGGGCGCCACTGCCAGCAGAGGGTGCTATCCACTCACCAAGCCTGCTGTCATGTTGGCTCCGCTGATCGGCAGCTGTTGGGCATGTGCCCTGGGTCTGTGTGAGACTTTGGGCATGTTCATTTGGTTCCCATCCCTAGTGCCCACCCCTTAGACCCTGGCCAGGTTATTGTGTCACTAGGGACTGTGTTCAGTAACAGGAAACTGGGGAAAGTTTAATTGTTTTCTCCTCTCTCTTTTTCCCATGCAGCTGAACAAAAGGTTCATCCTCAGTTTTCTCCATGCCCATGGGAAGCTGTTTACCCGGATTGGGTAAGTGTGCAGGATGTTTATTTTATTTTCCTACATTACAAGTCATTTTGGAATTTAATATTGTTAGCAACTAGACTGTGTTTGTAACTGAGGGCACAGGGTGTGAATTCTTAGAGGCCTCCACCTTCTCTTCACTCATTCTGCTCATGAAGTTTGGGAACTATTATTCTGCATCCATCTGTCTCTTCTTTCTCTATATTCATTAAAGCCCCCTATTAAACATCCAACCCCCACCTCTAATCCCACTGATTTCTCTTTCCTCTGCCTTGCAGCTCAACCTCTAGTGAGCTCCTTAAGGAAAATCATACTCGATCCCTGGGTACAGCTACCAGGGGTCCTCCTTGGGGAGAATGCTGTCCATTAATTTTCCCTTTAAAGAGAAGAGTAACATTTTCTTTCCTCTCACATTTTCTCATCCTTCTGAACCATACCCTTTTCTTCTCTGCTCAGGTTCCTGCACCATATTGCTGATCTCTGTAAATGCTAAGACTTCTCTTTGGTTTCCCCATCCACCGTGGATTTACATAAAAATCTCAGGGAGGATGGTGTGTGCAAAACCCTGTTACTTCATCCATTAAATCCCTGGAAATAGATCATGTCTTGAGTATTCCTTTCGTGGATCAGAGATTTTCCTCACTGTATAAAACCAGTGATCCTAAAGCCTGATGACTATACCGGCCTAGGGGTGTGCTGAATGCCTCCATAGTGTAGGAGATGAGTAAGTGGCAGCATGCTCTTTCATGGGTCTTCATCTGCGTCTTCATATTTTCTGAGTTGGAGGTTTTATTACGAACTACCCTTTGAGTTATATCTTGGATTATAGATCCCCCAATATTGTCAGTGTTTACTTCACTTTCTGCTGTAACCTTCTGAGTTTATCTGTAATGCTTTAGAAGTTTTCCTTAGTGGGAGAAGCAGAAAGGCTTTGTCTTGCTTCAAGAAACACTGTTAAAAAAAATCATGGTGAATTAGAAAGTGTGCTTGTTACATACTCATTTGTCATCAGCCTGGACAAGAGTGACAGTGATGGCTGGCACAAGGATAGTCTTGATTTTGAAATCACTTGGGAAACTTGGAGTGGTGCCAACAGATGCATCTCTATTGGGAGAACTAAGTGTAAAGCAATTCACTTGGGAAAAGGAAATCAGGAGTGTCAGTAGTTCCTGTCCTCCCCCATCCCCTCTCCCCATAGGCTCTACCCTGGCAGGAGTTTTTGCTCAACACTGTTGTATTCCTAGTGCCTAGCATATAGTAGGTACTCAGTAAATATTTGTTGTATGAGTAAATAAGTCATTATAAGAAATGGACAGATTGTAAAAGACTGGAGAGAAGGATCTAGTATTGTAGTAGGTTGTAGTAGACCCAGGCCAATCACTGGTGAGTCATGTAAAGCTCTAGCTACAAGGTGGGCAAAATGTTATGATCAAGGTCATTTTATGAAATAACGTATCACAGCAGGAAATACTACTAGGTTGCACTTAAAATAGGAACTATGGCTCCTCTTCTCTTTATTATCCTTTTTCTCGTTTAAAAATCTTTCTTACTACCTTATTACCTTTCCACTCTGTATTTCTCTACTTTTTTCCCCCTTTCCTGTGTTCATTAAATTTTCATGTACTGTGGTGTTCCAAGTCAGTATTTCTCAACCTTTGTACTGTTGATATTTTGAACCTTATAATTCTTTATTGTTGGAGGCTGTCCTGTGCGTTGTAGGTTTAACAGCATCACAGGATTCTCCCCACTACGTGCCAGTGCTATCTGTGCCTCTCTCCACCAGTCATGACAATTACAGATGTCACCAGACAATGCCAAATGTTCCCGGGGGGACGGAATTGCTCCTGGCTGGTACCACTGTTCTTTTAGAAATGTAGAGAGCTAAAGAAGTTCTAAATCTTGGTCTAGAATATAGGAATATTTAAGATATATTTTTGTTAGGTCTAAGTGTTTGGTAGAATCTTAATTTTGTTCCCTCTAAAAAATCCTCATAGTTACAAATATTTTGGAGGAACTTTGCAAAAGAACCACAATAATGATTAAAAAGTTAGAAAATTATTTCTGAGAGAAAAATTTAATCTCAACAAAATTAAAGTTAGAGGCACCTGGCTGGCTTAGTTGGTGGAGCATGTGACTCTTCATCTCAGAGTTGTGAGTTCTAGCCCCACATTGGGTGTAGAGATTGCTTAAAAATAAAATCTTAAAAAAAAAAGCACACACAGAAAGTTAAGGTAAAAAAAAAAAGTCTATTTAGAGATAGCTGTGGGGTAACCATTGTTTAAATACAAAAGAGTCATAACCAGATAGTTTTGATTTCTATGGGATGACAGTAAGAGAAATATAGGCTTATGTTGCTGCTGAAGAGGTTTGGGTTAGGTGTAAGAAAATTTCACAGAGGGAAGATGTTTGGGAATTTTCTTCTCTGGAAGTCTTTGAAAAAGAATAGATTATCTCATTTGTCAGAGGTGGTTTGCTATGGTCCAGATTATTTTTCAGGATGTCTTCCATTCCTGCATACAACATATTCTCTTGGCAAAAAAATAAGGCTAGTCTACTTTCACCTTCATAAGAAATGAGTTACAGTTGTGTTCACATAAGGAAAATATATGTAAATTCTAGGCACTCCAGCCCCTTGATGAGTATTCTTGTGTTCTCCTGAAAGTAAAAGAATTGAGCCCCATGTTTATTCTGGAAGGCAGAAACAGCAGTAACTTCTATTGGGGGGGGGAAGAAGCATAGTAGTCTGTAAGACTAGAAAAGGAGTGAGCCCAAGCCACACACAACAACATGGACTGTTGCCTAATTACCAAGAAGATGTGAAATGTGGGAGGCGTTGAAAACGAATTAAGAGTGAGGAGATTGTAATGGGGAGCAGCTGAAGACACATCCACTGTCCCGCCTGCCTTTTGAGAAAAGCCCCGGGTTGCTTTTGCTCTCTGGGTCTGTGTCTTCTCTGTGCCAGGTGTTCCAAATCTCATCTGTATCTGCTTGAATGCCTACTGTGTGCAACACAAGTCTCCCTCCTCTGTGTGCAGGGAAAAAGATGTTCAGAACATTAGGTGGAATCAGGTGCCAAAAAGTTTTGTTTTCACCACTGACTAATTACAAGAGCTTGAGAAGGAACAAGTCAAAGCCTCAGTTTCCTTATCAGCAGTTTAAATAGATGATGTCCAAGGTCCATTCTAGTTCTTATGTTGTGTAGCATCATGGTTTTATTTCTCTCATCTCTATCCTGTCACATGGTTTAGTTCTGTTTGTTTTTGTTTTGCTACTGGATTGCTCCTGTCTTGTTCAGTTTTCCTAAAAATTAAGAAGTTGAAAAAAGTTAGGAAGCCTGATTCTTTTCTGCAGAGAATGTCATCTAGCCCAGCTGTGTTCCTCAGCATCTGAGAGGTTGGGTGCTGTCCCGTTAGTCACTGTCTGAGTCACTCCCTGTGTAGGTCCCAGCGTTGTCTGAAAGACCGATTTCTTGAAACTGCCATTCAAATGAGACAAGGTGTCTCTAGAGATCACTTTGGAAAACAGTCACTTAAGTCTGCAAAACACTTATCCTGAAAATGATTGTATTTTCTGCAGTTTTTAAGGATAGGGACCAAATCCTCTCAGGTCTCAGGCTCAGGAAGAGGATTCAGGCAGGGATCCCGTATGGCTCCTGACAGACACTTTCTCTCCTGGTGAGAGGCTGATCAGACCTGCGCCCGGACTCCACTGAGAGAGGTTGGGAAGTCGGCAGACTAGAGACTTTTGATTTGTGACAAATAGCATAATTTTGCTTCCCATTATTGCCTTGGTTAAAGTTACCGCTTTAGTTTTTACTTGCTTGCTTAGTCACGCTATTTGCACAGCTTCAAGGTCTCTTGGAATTCAAAGACTGATGTATTTATCTTGGTCTTTGAATTGTGAAAAATGCAATGTTTATGTCTTGATTTATTTTTAAAATTATAAATGTTTTATATACAAAAGCCCGACGTATTTGTTGTAGGGAAAAATCTATTAACTGCATACAGTGCTCCTTGTAAAATATTAAGAAAACCCAGTAAAGAAGAAGTAAAAAATTGCCCATCTTCTCACTGTCCAGAGATAACTCTCCACCCTTAATACTTGGTGTATATTTTTATCTTTTTATCTATACATATCACACATTAATTTTTTTACAAATGTGCGTAACAAGGGATATTAAACTATTTTAAAAGTGTTTTCATTCAATATATATTGAACTTCCCCCACATGATTAAAAATCTAATACAACTTTTAAAAAATGGAATTCGAGCACTGGGTGTTTTGTATTGTGATCTAACTGATGAATCACTAAATTCTACCTCTGAATCTAATAATATGCTATATGTTAAGTTGAATTTAAATAAAAATTAAAAAGAAATAGAATTCAGTTATATGGATGTGCCATCTTAATGATCTGCTATTGTTAGGCATTTTAGGCTGTTTCCAATTTTTTGCTGTTATAAATTACCATCTTTTTATGCTTTCTCTCCTCTGCTGCTACTGCTATTGCTGTGTTGTGTTTTTTTAAAAAATAATTTTATAAAACTGTAAACATAAGCTGTGCATTGTATTTATCTCCATTTCAGTATAGTTTTTATCCTATAATATTGGGTGGAGCAAAAAGAAGGATGTAAAAATACTTACAGGTAGTTTGAGGCTCAAATCAGCATTTTAGTAAGAAAACTGAGAAGCAGAAACCCCATTATTGAACCTTGAGGAAGGATCTTTCATCTCCATGTCCCTCATTTATTGCTTAACAAAGCTACTTTAGTCTGAGTGGATTCACCTTCCCTCATATCTCAGAATTGAAGTTATTTTAAACTAAATCCTTAAGTATTTGATTTTTTTCTTTTGTTATAGTCATGTTGAACTAGTTGAAAGGCAAAGGGAGGATCTTTTTTTTTTTTTAACTTAAAAAAAAAAAAAAAAGTGTGAACATTTGACCTGGTCCTCATTTGAGACTTCAGTCTGACCTAGGGAATTAATGGATCTGTTTCAATTCCCATCCCAGGGAAGAGGCTTCCTCAGACACAGCTTCGAAGCAGGACTGTCCCACATGACACCTCTGTCATGTCGTTCTGTGCTGGCTCTCTGCTGCCTTTCAACACGGAGACACATGGCTCTGAAACTTGCCCATTGTGGCTGCTTTTCAAGCAGAGTGAACACTGCTATTCTCGTAATGAGAAGTGCTAGTCCCCCTCCCCACCTCCAACCAGAAAGAGTGCTGCACAGTGTCAAGATTTAAAATGAAACCTTTGTTATAGCCCATGGGGAAAAATGGATCCATTCCAGCCCCAAACATATCACTCTCTGCCATTCCAAACCTACCAAGAGTTTTAATGGTTCTGAAACTTTTGGAAGGAAAAATAAGGTTCTTTTTTTTCCCCCTTGTTTTTTGGAAGGGGGGGCACTTGAAATGGCACGCTGGGGAAAAAAGCAAATACATGGCATGTTTTATGCCAATGAAAATGAGGACAGCTCAGCAGAGGAGGGAGCTGGGAGTATAAACTGTAATTGACCCATAGCTGTGGCATGACTCCTGGGTACTAGAAGGTCAGTAATAGGAGTTGCCATCCAGGGGCAAGGAATGAAGATTGCTAAAATGCCAGAAAGCTCTGGAGTTTTTTTTTCCTAATATGAGGATGGTACTACTCAGTGGTAAAAGGGCCAAGGTTCAGGTGAAACCAGAAGCACCTTTCTCTAGGACTTGAAACTGTTTTGTATCTTTTGAGAAGGATTCCCTTCCTTGTGGCTTTCCAGAAGCTATTTATTAATCCAGCCTGGAGCTGTTCCTCACCCCACCCCCCACCCCCCAGTGTACCACAAGGAATTTGTTTGTTTGTGGGGAGGGGGGTAGAGGATGGATAAAAGATACTTTGCTGACCATGAATTGTTCGGTGTGGCTCTAAGGCCCATGTGCCTGGTTTCTCTCTCTAGCACCAAGTTTGAATTTGCTTTTTATTTTCTGAGGACTAGAGCTGTGGTTTGTTCATGTTGCCAAAGGAGCTCCAGGCATGCACCACTGTTTGGGATTCAGTGGCCACATTTGGCAAGCAGTGGTTTGAATGACCTCTCTTTAGGAGCCCTAGGTCACTGGCTGGATTTCTACCTCCCTACATTATAGGCTTTTCCTGTATTGGGAGTGGCAGTTGGCCAGGGCGTTAGATTTCCACTGGCCTGAAAACATACAGACCCTGATGAGCAGAGGCTTGTGAGAGGGAGGAGGACAGCAACACAGGAAAGACTGAAACAGATCATTTTTGGGGGGGGGGGGGGGGTTGGCGCTTGGTTTAGGGTTTCTTTGAGGGGAAGTCTGGGATCCCTAGGTGGAGCAATTAGTGCGATAGTAACCAAAAGACAGCAGCAGAACTATGTCTGGTTTCCTGAAGCAAAGTCTTGAGTGAAGACTCTCTAGATTCATGAACCTCTTTTCTTTTCTTTTTTTTTTTTTTTTTTTTTAAAGATTTTATTTATTTATTTGACAGACAAAGATCACAAGTAGACAAAGAGGCAGGCAGGCTTCCTGCTGAGCAGAGAGCCCAATGCGGGGCCCAGTCCCAGGACCCTGAGATCATGACCTGAGCCGAAGGCAGCGGCTTAACCCACTGAGCCACCCAGGCACGCCTCATGAACCTCTTTTTATGGAACACAGTTTTTCATACCAGAGAGTATGGGGGATATGTAAGTTGTAGAGCTTTAAGGAAATTTGTTCACTGTTCACAAAAATTGAGTGTTTCAGAGAGAAACTTTGATTTCAGCTTGAATCCAGTGGTTGCCAGAGGTTAGGAAACAGCATACCAAAGCCTCATAACTCATAGTAATGTATCCAGAGGTTGAGTTGTTTCCATCTCTGATCCCTGATCAGTTGTTTCTCTTAAACGTGGTCATAACCTTAGAATACCAGGAAGGTTTGTGAAAGAAAACATCCTAGACATTAGTGGTCTGCTTTCAGAGAGACACGGGGTGGGTGGTGAGAGTTTGCATGCATACATGCGTGTGCACCCCAACTGCTCTTGGGCACATGCCTGCCTGAATGAGCTGGCTCTATTTGCAGGATGGAGACATTCCCGGTGGTGGCTGAGAAGGTCCTCAAGGAGTTCCAGGTGCTGCTGCAGCACAGCCCCCCTCCTATTGGAAGTACCCGGATGCTGCAGCTTATGACCATCAACATGTTTGCTGTACACAACTCTCAGCTGAAAGGTAAGGAATGACTAGCGTCTTTCGCTACATAGATAAGTCTGAATCTAGCTTCTTTCATATGCTGCCACACATTCCCCCTGATATGCGCGCGCACACACACACACACACACACACACTTCCCTATCATTGCCTCTCAGATTTTTAATTTACTCTCTGAAATCTGTATGACTCTCTAGTGCTTGGGTGGGATGAAAGGAGGGAATCATGGGTATAGAGCTTAATGTGCAAACCCAGAAATGCTGTTGCACATCTGGCCATGCTAAAGGCAGCAGCAAGGCCTTTTGGAGGCTACAGACCCAGAGCCTCTCCCAGGGGAGAGGCATTGCTGAAATGTTTCATTGCAGAGACCATACGCTTGGCAGGGTTTGGGAATAGCTGTTTCTGGACTCATGTACCCTGTTTGTTCACTATGGAAAAGTGTAGTTCCCTATGGCCTATCCCTTGTGGGAGCCTGCCAGGGAGTACGAACAGTGAATTGATGAGCTTTGGTGACTCAAGCTGGAAGCACAAAAATCACCAGGCCTAGAATTTGGCCATTATACTGATGTGCATTCTGAAATGCTTTTCTGAATACTGGGGTTTTTTGACGTGGGGGGTAGGGAGGGAGGGGCTGATTGGCAAGATTTTCAAATGTTCTGATGACCAGGTCACTGTTGCAGGATGTTACCAGGATCCCTTCCCTCCCCCTCCACCCCACTTTGGTAAGGATGATGTGGTTTGACTTGATGGAAATATGGGGGTGACATTGTTTTGCATGTTTATTTGGTCCACGTTGCCAAAGAATCGTTTCAGAGCATTGACAAGAGAGTGTTTGGTCTCAGGGCTGGAAGGTTATTATCTGAAATGCCAAGAAGTGGAAATTGTCCGGTGCAGATTCTGTTGTAAAACAGACCTTGTCTTTCTGGACAGAGTGTTGCTAGTTCTCTTGTTGCATCTTTTCTTAGTGCTTTCTCACTCTGAAGTTGATTTACTTCCCTTCCCATTTGTACTTGGGGGTTATGCCTCAGCTTGCTGGTCTTGGGGGTGGTGGGTTTCTCCCTTGATGAGTGTGTATGCTACACTTTCCCTTGAAAACTTGGTTCCTGGGGCACTTGAGTGGCCCAGATGGTTAGGTGTCTGCCTTCGGCTCAGAGCCCCACATCGGGCTCCCTGCTCAGCGGGGAGTCTGCTTTTCCCTCTGCCTCTGTGCGCTTTCTTTCTCTCTCTCAAATAAATAAAATCTTAAAAAAAAAAAAGGGAAGGAAAGAAAACTTGGCTCCACCTGGGACTTTCTCTGCAAGGTCCTCTGCTCATCCACCTGGGTTTTCAATCATATCTGATTTTCTTCTCTGTGCTGCCTCCTACAGCACTGAGAATTCCCAAGCAGAAGTTGAGATGCAGAGGCTTAGGTGCCTTTTTGAGCTTGGCTAATTATTCCTGAGAACACCTCTGAGGAAACATGTCATCTTGAGAGGCAATGGTGGTTTCCAGGAAGGAGGAAATAAAGTTTGTGAAGTGCTGGCATGGAGGGCCATGAAGTCCTAAGGGGAGGGAGATTGATCCCTTCACCATTACTCTGCTGGTTCTCCTACCAGGTGGGAAGCTCACCCGCCTTGGGAGATGGGGCCTCCTGCGCTGCCCTCCTATTTATTTTCCTGCCTACCTCTAACAGCAAAATGGGGTTCAGTGAGTTGCCCATCACAGAACTGCAGCCTCTGCTGAGGTATCATTCTAGCCTCAAGTGACCTGTGGTCACAGAAGGTGTGAATGTAGAGGACCTGTGGCTCTTGCCTGCGAAGCATCTGTAGTCAGCAGCTTCGGCTCCATAGAAAGGAATACCTGGGCCTTTTCATAGGCCACCAGTGAGTCCTTTTCTTGTAGCTGCTGTTAAGTAAAGGTTAAGAAAATCTGGGTGAAAGGAAGGTGAGGTGGTGAGAGCAGAGAAAGAAGAAAATAGGTGATTCTCCCATTTGAGGCCAAGGTTCTTTTTCTGGGAGTCTTCTCCATCATGGTTGGTTATAATGAAGACTGCTCGCCAAGAAGGACGTGTCAGAGCCTGGGCTTGAGATTGCTCATTTCTGGCCTTGTCCTGATGCTCACCTCCAGGAGGCAGCTGGGGCCAAGGGGAGTCTGAGCTGAGGTGGTCAGAAGCTCCAAGGATATTTCAGGGAAAAACAGCCTGGGCCACAGGATATAACACTCAAGTAGGTCAGAGAGCTCTGCGGACGTGCTGCCAAGTACCCGGTGTGCAGTTGAGGCGGCCGTCCAGACCCCACTGTGTGGGCTGCCATTGGGAGAGGGGTGAGCAGAGCACTCAGCGGGGCTGGTTGGTGGGAAGATGCACTTTTCCATTTCCCAGCACATGAGTCATCTTCTCTGGGCCCCTGCGCTGTGCTTGCACGGACAGTGGCAAGAAGGGGGTGTTGTGGCTGAGTAGCAGCATCTGTGCCGGGGGTGGAGAGAGAAGGGGGTTGGGGAAAGGGTAAAGATTTAAATCCTTCACTAATCAGCAGCAGTTTGAATCACATTTTTATGAGTAAGGAAGTGATAAATCAGCCCTGAGTGTTCAGCCCCCAAGTCCTGTCAGCTGGTACCCTTCTGAAGACTTCTCTCCAGGCCATTCTGCTTGCTGTCAGAGTTGCCACCCAGTCACAGAACCCTGGCTGGCTGAAACCGGGAAGCGAGGGCCTGATGCTGCCTGGCCCTCCCAGGTGCTTGGGGTCTTGGTGATTTGGCAGTTACTACAAGTTACAGAACATCTGGACCATCATTTTTCTTTCCATTCTTTCTTGGACATGTCCTTCTGGGTGGGTGTTTGCATATGTCAGTTCCTGGACTCTGTGGAGAAGGAACATTCCAGCCTGAGGCAGAGGTGATCTGTGGCCCCCAAGGCAGTTGGGATCTTTTCAGGCTGTGCCTGGGCCTTCCTTGTAGATGTGGTACCCAAGGAGTATGATTTGAAGAGCAACAGGGACGTCCTTACTAAAAAGTATGTTGTTTGTTGATGCCTCTGATTCATTTTTTGTTTGTATTCAGTGCTACCCTTGTATAACTGTCCTCTTTTCAAAATATCAATCGTTCAGGAATAGAAATGATACTAACACTTTAGCGTGATTTTTAAATGTGCTTTCCTTGTGATAAAGAGAGATGTAGAACTGTTTAAAAGCTACATCTCACAAGTAAAAATGGAGTAAAAAAAAGTAAAATAAAAAAACCTCAGCTAGTGGTGAGTAAAAGGCATCATTTCCCTTTTCCCAGATTATAGTTTTCCCTGGAGCTCAGGAAGACAGAGGATGGGACAGATTTCCCCCTTTCACACAGGGGGAAATAAATGGAGTTCTCCTACATCATTTAACAAACTAAACTTTCAGATCTCTGCAGTGATCTCAAAACCTATGAATTGAGGACTGTTCGTGGGAGAGACTTCTATCTATCTCCTCCTCTCATGGGCCCTTTGTAAAAATTCTACTTCAGTGGAACTGTAGAGCCTACTGAAGTTGTTGGGGACGGATAAATTTGAGAGATGTTTGGAGGGGTACTTAGCAATAAGTCTGTACTGAATGCATGGATGAAGAAGGCCACAGTTCCAGGCAAGCCAGCGCTCATTGAACAGTGTGTTCCTTACCTGGCCTGTGTCCAAAATTGTCCTTTGGCGACTGATGGGTGGTGGTGAGATAGGTGGTTCCCAGAGTGATGTCAAAATTGGTAATCTCTCTGCAGCATTCCTGAGCTGGAAGGGAGAAATGGGGCCTTCTCCACGTGCCTAAGCATTTAACACTTCAGTGGCCGTCTGATGGGCTGACATGATGTTGGAGGGTGAACTGTTGATCTAAACCATAAACACTCCCAAGAATTTTAATTTTTTGAAAATTCTGTAATTTAAGGAAATAGACTCTAGTTTCTTGAAGAGGAATAATTGAAGCAACATTTGTGGTAGGGCATCACTGAAACCCATTGCATCCCCCATCTGTGCCCAATTTGCTCCAATCTGGCCTCCCCCGCCCCCCCCTTTCTCTCTCCCTCTTGCTCTCTCTCTTTTTAAAAAAATATGTTTTATAATTCCTGGAATCAAAACCATCTCAGGCACACACTGTTTTATTTTACTGTATTATTGGATTATACTTCCTATAAATCATTGGATGTTATTCATTGGCCACCACTGGAATAACTTCCCTTTTCTGTGCCCTGGCCCCCTCTTTTTCCTCCTCCTTTTCCTCCTCTACCAGTTCATAGGCTAGGCCTCCATTTTAGCCTTGCAAGAAAAGCCCAGGTGGCAGCAAGAGGGCACCCAAGAGACACTTACTTGTCTTGTGTGCCGTTTGTGCACCCTGCTTTTAGGGAACATTTTGGGGCTGGGATTGAGGTCGGGCTGGATGGGCATTCCTTCCATTATCAGTTACTCTTGCTCTTAGGGTTTGTTAGTAACCCTGAATTGCAGGAGGCAGAGGGAGTGCGCCATGTGTGTCTCCAAAGGGATTAGAGGATCACAGCTGTCTACATGGGACCAGTAGTGGGATGCTGGGATGCTTGAGATGGAGACCTCATACCTTCACACTGCTGTTGTGTATGCTGGTTGACTCTGGTTGAGAAGTCTGAATCACAACCAGAGTTCTTTGTTTTCCAGCTACAACCACCTCACAGACCTTGAGTATAGCAATCTGCTTCTCTGTGGCATTTCACTTCTGAGTCTCTTACCAAAGCAAAATGTATGGAGTGCCTAATCCTCTGCTTGTCAGAACAGTTGTACAGGAAATCCACCTTTCATAAGGGGTTAGGCTTGAGTTGAGCTGTATAAACTGTCCCTCTCATTCCTCCTTCTCTATATCTAGTGGCAGAAGCCCTTGGGCTTTTCTCCTAAAGGATCCATGCATGGGTAGATTTCTCCAGATAATCAGCACTTCCTGACCTTCATTTTCAGAAAGACTCAGTTTAGAGTAAATTAGCAAAGAAAGAGCCAGCTTGGCCAAAAAGTTTTGTGAGAAATGGATTCAAAGGTCAGAAGAGTCTAGGCTTTAGAAGGCAGGCCAGAGGAGGATGCATCCTTCAGCTATGCCCTCTATCCCTCTGGGGGAGATATAACTATCAGCAGGTTGCTTAGCACAGACTTCTTCCCTCAGAAGTCCCTGGAAAAGAGGAAAAAGTTAAAGAAGCGAGTGTGTCAGGGGGACTTCCCTATCTTTCCTGACTCTGATTTCCAGTATCCTTGTTTTTAGAATGTATCTGTTACTTGAGGTTGGGGCAGGAGAAATGGTAAACTGAGAAGCTAAAGAAATGAGAAAATTCAGTCACATCAATAAAATGAAGCCTCTTACCGTGTCAGCTGAAGGAATGGTTTCTGTGTTTGCCCCAAGGTGGCTGTGTGGTTTGGTGTCCTTGGTGCTTTGGTTTGGAGTGCTGAATCAAGAGCAGTGTCCCATCATTGCCCAGGAGTTCATATGGGCTGGGTATCTCCTCTCTCTTGCCATTTTATAGCTTCCCAGTTTGGTTTTCTTTTGCTCCAGGAAGGACTTACTCTGAAAGGAAGACATTATTGGCAGGAATGTTGGCAGCAGGGCTCTCAGCTGCCTTTCCAGAGTTCTCTGTAAGCTTTTCCTGAGGAGAAAAATTTACCATGTGTAGCTTACCAGGGGCTCAGGCCAGATATGTACTGTGTGTTGAAAACACAGGGGAAGCGGGTGTGTTCTGGGGATGGGCTGAGAGGGCATAAGTTGTACTTTGTATCCTACTCAACTAATGGTGGTCTGAGGAAGAACTGTAGCTTTCAGAGGTAGTGGCAGATAATAACTACAGCAAAGCAACACTGTGATGATGCCCGATGACATTTTTATAGTTGCTGCATGTGTTTTCATTTGATTTCTCCTATCAGCTGTCAGAGATATGTGGGACAGATATTTTTGTGTCCTATTTTATAGATGACCAGGAACATACCAGAAAGGTTTAATAATTTAAGCAAGGTTGCACAGCTAGCAGATTACACCCACATCTTAAGTGTCCAGCCTTCTGTATCAGAAGACACAAAAACTTCTCCGGACTTAATTGAGACAGTTAATTATGCAAGCATTTGCTCCCCCTTCTCTCCAAAACTGAGCAGCTGCTGTTTTTTGATGTAAAATGTGATCCTTGATTCTGATTTGGGACTGAAGAGGAACGGTGTTAGAGATGAGGGAGTTAAGGGGGAGTCAGAATTCTCCCAGGCCGCTTGCACCTCTGGTGGAGCCAAGGTAGTAAGCTGGCAGAAGGCTATGGTTTGAGGGAATCAAAGTTGTTGGTGTTCCATGCTTACCATCCTCTTACAGCAAATAACATTGTTCATGACCAGTTGGGAAAAGAAATATTCGTTTTTGTCTTACTTTGGGAAATGTAGTCTCCTTTTATCTTTCTCTCCCTTTCTTTCTTAAAGGACTTTTTAGGAACATTTTTCTTATTTTCATGATCTTTTCTATTATCTTTCTTGCTTTTGCTTTTAAGAAAGAGGCTTTTCTCATGCCATTCTTAGAGGATACTGTGATTCTTATTTTTGGCCTGGGGGAAGGTAATACATCATTCATGCAGAAATGAGGATGAGAGTATAAAACATTTGAAAAGATGAAAAAGTGAATATACATGGAACCCCTCTCTAGGTTAAGAAATAGAATGTTGTTAGCACCTCAGAAACTCCCTGTTGTGTTTTGTGCCCCTGGTAGTTCTCCCTCACCCTTACAGGTACTTGTCATCCTGACCTGTGCAGTTCATTTCCTTACTGTTCTTTATAGCGTTGCTATAAGCATGTACTCTTAAACAAAACATAGTTTGGTTTTGCTTGCCTATAAATGGAATCATCCTTAATCATATATTTACATTCTTTTCTCTCTGGCTTATTTTGTTCCATTGTAATGTTTGTGAGTTCTGTCCATGTTGATGTGTGTGGTTGTAGCTTATTCATTTTCATTGGTATAATACTACATTTTATTCATATATCACAGTTTACCTATTATTTTAAGGATATTTGAGACAGTGAAGTTGTTTTCTCTTTGGGGCTGTTATGAATATTGAATCTATTGACAGTTGTAATTATTGGAGTGTTTGGATTTATACATACTATAGTATTTTTTAAAATTCAGTTTTATCAAGGTAAATTTATACACAATAAAATGAGCCCTTTTTAAGAGTGCATTTCAGTGAGTTTGACCAATTTATATACCTGTTTATATACCCGGATAACTAATCATCACAGAATGTTCCATCATCCACAAAATTTTCTTTGTGCCCATTCCAGTTGATCTCCATTCCTACCCCTGGTCTCAGGTAAACCACTGATCTGACTTCTGTCACTGTACATTGGATGTCTTTTCTAGAGTTTCGTATAAATGAATCATATAGTGTGTACTCTTGTTTCTGGTTTCTCTTGCTCAGCTTAATGTGTCTAAGATTTACTCATGTTGTTTATATGGATCAGTATTTCATTCCTTTGTATTACTGAATAGTATCCTACTGTAAGGATATACTAAGTTTTGTTTGTCTAGTTACCTGTTGATGCACATTTCGGTTGTGTCTACTTTTGGGTTCTTACGAATAAAATTGCCATGAACCTCTTCCTGAAAGTCTTTTGCAAACATGTATTTTAATCTCTTGGGCAAATACCCAGGAGTAGATGTCCTGGGTCATACAGTAAGTATATATTTAACTTCATAAGAAACTGCTCAGCTGTTTTCTGAAGTAGTTGAATCATTTTACATTCCTTACAGCAGGGCGTAAGAGTTCTAGTTCCTTTGCATCCTTGCCAACATTTGGTATTGCCAATCTCTTTTACTTTAGCAATTTTGGTGTGTATGCAGTACCATTTCCTTTTGGTTTTAATTTCGTTCTGTGTTTCCCCTCAGTGACTGAGGATGAGGAGTGACTTTTCATGTGCTTATGCTATTTGTATATCTTCTTTGCTGTGTGTGTAAGTTTTTGCCCATTTGAAAAATCAAGTTGTTTGCCTTTATTATGAAAAGTTTTTAAAGGTTTTTATTTATTTATTTGACAGAGACACAGCGAGAAAGGGAACATAAGCAGGGGGAGCGGGAGTGGGAGAAGCACGCTTCTACAATCTGGATATAAGCCCCTTGTCAAATATATGTGTTGGTGTTTTTTATTTTTGTTTTATTTATTTATTTATTTTTTAAGGACTATTTATTTGAGAGAGAGAGGTAAGGAACAGAGGGAGAAACAGACTCTGCTGAGCAGGGATCCTGACGCAGAACTTCATCCCCAAACTCCAGAATCGTGACCTGAGCTGAAGGCAGGTGCTTAACCAACTGAGCCACCCAGGCTGTATGTTTTGTAGATATTTTCTCCCAGTGTTTTCCCATTATCTGTTCTGTTTCCTTTTTTCTTCTTTCTTACTTTCTTTCAGATTTATTTTTCTACTCTTTCCCTACTAGTCTCCTTTCTTTTATTAGTGGTTACCCCAGGAACTAAAAGCATGTGTACTTACCTTGCCAAAAGTCAAGTTATTCAGTATTTTCACTCTCCTCCCAGGTAATACAGGGACTATGGAATACTTAAATGCCCACCATTCTCTTCTCACTATGTCTAATTTATATGGTACCATTGTCATGTATTTTCATTCTTTTATTTTCCTTTCAAACCCTCCAGGACAAATTGTTGTTGTTTATTTTGTTGATAAATGTTTGTTTAGAACCACCCATATATTTACTACTATCTTTTCATTCCTTTTTTGCATGTCAGACCCTCCACCTTGGGATCATTTTCCTTTTGCCTGAAGTATATTCTTTAGAACGTATTTAGTGAAGTTTGTTTATTTGAAAGAGAGCAAGCCCCCACATGAGCCCATGAGGTTGGGAGGCAGGGAGGACAGAGGGAAGGGACAAGCAGAGTCCACGCTTGGTGCAAAGCAGGGCTCAATTCCATGACTCCGAGATCATTACCTGAGTCAGATATCCCAACTGACAGAGCCACCCAGATGCCCCTAGTGAAGTTCTTTTGATGACATATTTTTTTCAGTTTTTATTTGTCTGAAAAGGCTTTATTTTCCTTATCCCTGAAAGACCTATGTTCACTGATAATAGAACTCTAGGTTAACAGTTATTTTTCCTTAAGCCCCCATTTCAGATAATACATTGTCTCTGGGCTTTCACCATTGCTGATTAAAAGCCAAGCATCAGTCATATTGTTTCTCTTTTAAAAGTAATCTCTTCTCTTAAATTTAAAAAAAAAAAAAAAAAAAAAAGGGACGCCTGGGTGGCTCAGTTGGTTAAGCAGCTGCCTTCGGCTCAGGTCATGATCCCAGCGTCCTGGGATCGAGTCCCACATCGGGCTCCTTGCTCCGCAGGGAGCCTGCTTCTCCCTCTGACTCTTCCTTCCACTCTGTCTGCCTGTGCTCGCTCTCACTCACTCTCTCTCTGACAAATTAAAAAAAAAAAAAAAAAAAAAAAGTAATCTCTTCTCTTGGGGCGCCGGGGTGGCTCAGTGGGTTAAGCCGCTGCCTTCGGCTCAGGTCATGATCTGCCTTCGGCTCAGGTCATGATCTCGGCGTCCTGGGATCGAGCCCCGCATCGGGCTCTCTGCTCCGCAGGGAGCCTGCTTCCCTTTCTCTCTCTCTCTGCCTGCCTCTCTGCCTACTTGTGATCTCTGTCTGTCGAATAAATAAATAAAATCTTTAAAAAAAAAAAAAAGTAATCTCTTCTCTTTGGATGTTTTCCTAATGTCCAGTTTTAATGATTGGTTTAAGCTTGGGTTTATTTATTTTTCTTGCTAGGGATTTGTTGGGCTTCATCTATCTGTGAGTTGGTTTCAGCAGTTTGGGAAAACTGTTAGCTTTTTTAAAAAATACTATATCTGCCATGCTTTCTCTTCTTCTGTGACTCTGCTTAGTCAAAGTTTAGACCTTACTCTGTCTTTAATGTTTCTTAAATCTGTCTTTCATTTTTAGGACTTTGTGTGTGTGTGCACGCTGTATTGCAGATGACTCTTTCAGTTCACTGAGTCTTTCCTTAGCTATATCTAATGTGATAAATATGCCCCAATGAGTTTTTTACTTCAATTACATATTTTTATTACCAGATATATTTTTTTAAATCTGCTTTTTTTTTTAATAGCTTCTTGTGCCCTGAACATGTTTGTGAGGTTGTCTTTTCTTTCTTTCTTTTTTTTTTTAAGACTTTATTTATTTATTTGACAGACAGAGATCACAAGTAGGCAGAAAGGCAGGCAGAGAGAGAGAGGGAAGCAGGCTCCCTGCTGAGCAGAGAGCCCAATGCGGGCCTCTATCCTAGGACCCTGAGAATGATCTGAGCCAAAGGCAGAGGCTTTAACCCACTGAGCCACCCAGGCGCCCGTCTTTTATTTCTTTAAAATATATTAAACATGATTATTTTAGAGACTCTCTATAGAAGGGGTCCTTTTAGGTGAGTTTCTGCTAATCTCTTATTTCTGCTGTGCCTTGTTTCCTGTGCAATTAAAATTTTTTTTCTGTAACCTTATTTTCTATGAAATCTCATTAGTGGGAATTCTTGGAAATCTGGGATGAATATGGGAAAAGGATTTGGGTGTTCTTCTGTCCACAGCCTGGTGATGGGCAATCTAAAGTAATCATTCTAAATTCAGATATTTGCTTGAGGTTTTACAGACCACTCAGGTAATGTGAATTTAGGCTGCACACTCCTGTGAAGGCTTGTGCATGATCCATATTTTCAGTGCAGTATTTTTTCTCTTTTAGTCAGCCCCAGCGTTTGACATAGTCACTTTTCCAGCTGTCTTTTTAAGGGGCTTTATTGCTGTCTTTATTTCTGACTCACCTTCATACCTTGGATGTAGCTCTGTGGGGTGCCAGCTTAATGACAGAGATCTTGGGCACTCTCTTAGGTTAGCTGTACCCATGAAGTCTTGGAAACCAAAGCTCAAGTTCATCAGGTGGCACATTCTTAGGGTAAAGTCTGGCTGTATCCCACTTTAAATCTCTAGTTTCCCATCTTTACTCAATCTCTGACCAGAAGATTCCTTTTTAATTTCCTACCTCATGTATGCTTTCTGAAAAGATTTTTAAAATACTTTTTCCAGGATAATTAGTTGTTTCCTTGGGAGAGGAGATCAAGGTACTAGTCTGCCTGACATGTTATTAGAGGAAATGCTGTGACTCCTTTTTTCTTTTTACCACCAGGCATGAGCGTTTGTGTAGCTCTGCATGAGTAATGTGACTGGGGCACCTGTATCCAGGGTGGCGAAAGCATGTGTAGGCTGCTTTTCAAAGAGTGGCTCTTTTTTCCATCTCCTACAGTCGAGTTTTATGACACGTGGTATTACTGGGCCCACATTTTAAAAAATTTCCAGGAAGTGTTCAAGGTATAGACTACTTAGAAAGCTCACTGGGTGGGGAAGAAAGGTAAAGGGAGGGGAGAGGGAGGCCTGCAGCTGAAATGGCAGAAACCAGTTATTACCAAGAGGGTCTGAGCTAGAGATCTGGAAAAGAGAGTGCTCTCTAGTTTCAGCCACATTACACTACATATCTGGTGAACCCTGTTGGCCCATAAAATCCTTTCCATTAGTCAGAGTACTCTGTGCTTTTGTTCTTGACTTCTGCTGTTCTTAGAGCTGTTTTTGCTTGTGTGGGTCCGTTTCCTTTTTAGAAGGCAGATTGTCACATATTTAGAAATTTATTTTACTGTAATTGCCGTTTTCTGGCTTCTTTAGGCCCCTTTTCAGATATAGGACTCCCATCTTGAAGCTTATTTAGAAAATGCCCATGTGATCCCTTGCCCCAAGTGCCAGCAGCAGATGCAGCAGTTGACACGCTGTAGGGAATTTCCAACTGCTGGGCAGGTTCTGAAATCCAGACACGTGCTGTTCACACTTTGGCTTCTGAAGCAAGGATCAGCAGTTGAAGAGGGGAGGGGCTGGCAGGGGACTGGAGGGAGAAGGATCTTACACTGCCTGCCCCAGGCTTATGGCTGTGTCAGCTTGCTTCATCCCTTCTCCAGCTGGCGTTGGCAGGGTAGAGTAAATCACTATAGAGTGGTTATGAGCCAAACTCACTGGGGGCTTCATTGAGGCACACCTGTGACATCATCCTGTTATCACTGCTTGTTCTGCTTAACCTCTTTTCACCTCTCCCCTGAGAAAGGGTGATGCCCAGAACTCATGTCAGGGCAATGAGCAGAGAGAAATGTTTGGTAATCATTATTTTGAGATGCCTGCTAAGGACACGATTGCAGGCTGTTGACACATTCTTCAAGATTCCACATTGGAAGAGAAAATTGTCCTTGCAAACATGGCCTTCATACCCCATAAACTTCTTTTTAAACTCTAAGAGAAAGACAATCCAGAAAGACTTGAAACTCCTAAGTGGTCTCTCTTGATCCTCCCGTCTCTCCCTCTGAACACACACACACACACACACACACACAGCTCTCTATACACGCAGTGATTCTTTTAAAAACATCAGATCATGTCACTCTGTTTAGAATCCTCCACTGGCTTCCCATTTCAGTCAGAGTAAAAGCCATAGTCTTTACAAGAGAACTCCCCCTCCTCCCCACCCTCCCACGTCACCTCTCTCTGACCTCATTTGCTGCTACTGTTCTCCCCCTGGCTTGCTTAGTGTGCTTCAGCCACGCTTGCCTTCTTGCAGGTCCTCTGATGAGCAGGGATTCTCCCACCGTTGAACCTTTGCATTAGCAGTTTTCTCTGCTTGGAATGCCCTGCTTCAAGCTCTCTGCATGGCAAATACCTCATCTCCTATAAGTCTACTGAAATAATACTGCCATGATGCCTACCCTGATCATCCTATTAACACTGCTGCACTCCCATCCTGAACTCCTTGATTGCCTCTATCATGCTCACTTTTCTTTTTTTTTGACTTGTATTCTAAATACTAAGTAATTTATTTTTTTTTTAAGATTTTTATTTATTTGACAGATTGAGAGAGCAGGAGAGCACAAGCAGTGGGAAGGGCAGAGGGAGAGGGAGAAGCAGGCCCTCCGCCAAGCGGGGAGCCTGATGAGCAGAGAGCCTGATGCAGGACTCCATCCTAGGATCCTGAGATCCTGACCTGAGCCAGAGGCAGTCGCTTAACTGACTGAGCCACCCAGGTGCCCCAGTACCTTATTTTTTGTGCATATGTTGATTACTCATTTTCTCCTACTGCTCCTCTGTTAGAATGTAAACTTCCTGCAGTTAGGGATCCTTGACCTGTTTTATTCACTGATGTTTTATGAGCCTCTAGAATAGTGTCCAGTGTGCTGTAAGTTCTCAATAACTGTTCAACAAGTCAGGCTGGGCAATGCAGATTGAATGATAAGGCCAGGGGCATCTGTTATCTGGGGTCATCGCTCAGACCACTCAGGTAATGTGAATTCAGGCTGCACACTCCTGCACACTCATGATCTTTCCCCTTTTTTTGGTATGGTGACATTTTAGAAAATATAATTTCCAAATACAAATTTTATATCCTGACATTAAAATACATTAAATTTGTTTTGGTATATACTGCTAATCCTGGAG
Organism: Mustela lutreola; assembly: GCF_030435805.1. Taxonomy (NCBI): domain Eukaryota; kingdom Metazoa; phylum Chordata; class Mammalia; order Carnivora; family Mustelidae; genus Mustela; species Mustela lutreola. The sequence goes on along the minus strand of NC_081304.1, from coordinate 45,715,590 downwards.
TCAATGTCTTTGGGGCTCTGCAAAGCAAAATTTCTTGGAGAACTACATAAGTTCTGTCCTTTTTCATCCCCTAAATCTTCCATTATTTATTCTCTGTTCTTTCTTCCTGTACATAATAGTTTTATTTCTCCTTCCTTACTCATTTACCATATTTTTACTCTCACTTTACTGGAGCAATTCTGTCCTGTTTACTTAAACTAGATAATATTTTTTAAAGATATAACATTTTGGTGTTTTTTTTTTTTTTTAAAGATTTTATTTATTTATTTGACAGAGAGAGAGAGATCACAAGTAGGCAGAGCAGCAGGCAGAGCAGAGGGGAAGCAGGCTCCCTGCTGAGCAGAGAGCCCGATGCAGGGCTCGATCCCAGGACCCTGAGATCATGACCTGAGCCAAAGGCAGAGGCTTTAACCCACTGAGCCACCCAGGTGCCCCAACATTTTGGGTTTTGTTGAGAGTACCAAAACAAGTACGAAAAAAAGCTGGAAACCACCTGTAAACCAACTTCCCAGCAATGACATTCATTCCTATGTGTATGTGTGAATTCAAGTTCTTTCTTTCTTTATTTGACAGACAGAGATCACAAGTAGGCAGAGAGGCAGGCAGAGAGAGGAGGAAGCAGGCTCCCTGCTGAGCAGAGAGCCTGATGTGGGGCTCCATCCCAGGACCCTGGGATCATGACCTGAGCCGAAGGTAGAGGCTTAATCCACTGAACCACCCAGGGGCCCCTCAAGTTCTTTTTTAACACAGTTGAAAAACACTGAATATGAAATGTTTGACTCTACTATTTTCACTTAGAGGTATTCAGTTATAAAATTCTTTATAATTGTGTTTAATAGCTAAATAACGTTCTCATATGAATATGTTAAACATTCACTTAATCTTTACCCTATTTTCAGACATTTTTTCCCACTTTTCTAGTATTATGAATTATGCTGTAATTAAATCTTTGTACATAAAACCTTTGTCAGCATTTCATATTATTTAGAAGCTCGGTTGTTGGGTTAAAGGGTTTGAAGTCTTCTAATGCTTTTGATACGTAATGCTGGATTACTTTCTTAAGAAGTTGTGCCAGCTTACACTCTTAACGGCAGTATTTGAGAATGCCCAGCTACCACCTCTTGCTGGCATTAAAATGGTTTTAATGTTTTATAGTCCTTGGCACAAATGCAGACATTAGTATATTTGTTGGATAAATGATAGAAGAAAACCCATTTTTTTTCCTTTTAAATGGACTTTCTTTTTTAGAGAAGTTTTAGGTTCATAGCAAAATTGATTGGAAAGAGCAGAGAGTTCCCATATATTGCCTGCCCCCAAACATGTACGATCTCCCGCATGTCAACATTGGGAACCAGAGTGGTACATTTGTTATAGTTGATGAACCTATATGGGCATGTCATTGTAACCTACAGTCTATAGTTTACATTAACGGTTACTGTTGGGGTTTGACAAATGTATAATTAGATGTATCCACCATTACAGTATAGTATAGAAGAATTTAACTGCCCTTAAACTCCTCTGTGATCTACCTGTTCATCTCTCCCTCTCCCTAACTTCTGGTAATGACTGATTTTTGTACTGTCTCCATAGTTTTGCCTTTTCCAGAGTGTCATATAGTTGGAATCATAAAGTATGTAGCCTTTTCAGATTGGCTTCTTTCATTTACTGATAAACATTTAAGGTTCCTCTACATCTTTTCATGGCTTGATAGCTCATTTCTTTTTAGTGGTGAATGATGTGCTATCGTCTGAGTATACCACAGTTTATCATTTAACCAATTGAAGGACATCTTGGTTACTTCTGAGTTTTGGCAATTGTGAATAAAGCTGCTATAAACATCTGTATGCAGGTTTTTATGTGGACATAGATTTTGACTCATTTGGGTAAATCCCAAGGAATGAGATTACTAGATCATTTGGTAAGACAATGTTTAGTTTTGTAAGAAACTGCTAAACTGTTTTCTAACTTACCCTGTTTTAAATTGCACATCTTTCAGGATGCTTGGGTAGCTCATTTGGTGTAGCTTCCAACTCTTTGATATCAGCTCAGTTCATGATCTCGGGGTTGTGAGATTGAGCCCTGCATTGGGTTCTGAACTGGGCGTGGAACCTGCTTAATATTCTCTCTCTCCTGAACCGTGAGAATCTGTGGACTCTGAGAAACAAACTGAGGGTTTTTTTGTGGGGGGAGATGGGTGAGCCTGGTGGTGGATATTAAGGAGTGCACATATTGCATGGAGTACTGGGTGTTGTACATAAACAATGAATCTTGGAACACTGCATCAAACACTAATGATGTATTTTATGGTGACTAACGTAACACATTAAAAAAAAAAAGGATTCTCTCTCTCCTTCTTCCTCTGTCCTACCTCCTCCCTGGTTGCTTGCTCTCTCTCAAATAAATAAATAAATGCATTTCTTTGATTATTGGTGAGAATGGACATTTTCTTCCCTTTTCTTAAAAACTGTTTATAGTTCTGTGTAGCCTTATTCTTTGCTCATTTTCCCATTTCAACCTAGTATCTTTTGTATCAGTTTATATAAGCTTTACAGATGGTAAATATAGCAAGTCCCTTCTATGTTCACTGGCAATTTTCTTATTTGTGTTTGGTTTTTAAGTATGTTTATTGTTTTTTTATTGTATAAAAATTTTAAATATTTATTTATTTTTAAAAGATTTTATTTATTTGACAGACAGATCACAAGCAGGCAGAGAGGCAGGCAGAGAGAGAGGAAGAGAAGCAGGCTCCCTGCCGAGCAGAGAACCCGATGACGTGGGGCTCCATCCCAGGATGCTGAGATCATGACCCGAGCCCAGGGCAGAGGCCTTAACCCACTGAGCCACCCAGGCGCCCCTTAAATTTTCATTTAGTTAGAAATGTCATTCTTTATCATTTGTAATTTATTCCATTGCTCTTAACCTTTATAAGGTCTTTCCACTGGGGAAGTTTTTTTAAAATTATTTTTATTAACATATAATGTATTATATGCCCCAGGGGTACAGGTCTGTGAATCATTAGGCTTACACATTTCACAGCACTCACCATGGCACATACCCTCCTAAACGTCCATCACCCAACCATCCTATCCCTATCCCTCCACCCCACAGCAACCCTTAGCTTGTTTCCTGAGAATAAGAGTCTGTTATGATTTGTCTCCCTCCTTATCCCATCTTGTTTCATTTTTTTCCTTCCCTACTCCCCACGACCCCTGCCCTGACTCTCAAAGTCCTCATATCAGAGTTATCTTTCTCTGATTGACTTATTTCGTTCAGCATAATACCCTCTGGTTTCATCCATGTTGTTAAATGGCAAGATTTCATTTCTTTTGATGGCTGCATGGTATTCCATTATATATATATATATATATATTTGCACCACATCTTTATCCATCCATCTGTTGATGGACATCTAGGTTCTTTCCATATCTTGGCTATTATGGACATTGCTGCTATAAACATTAGGGTGCATGTGCCCCTTCGGATCACTACATTTGTGTCTTCAGGATAAATACCCAGTAGTGTGATTGCTGGGTCATAGGGTAGCTCTCTTTTCAACTTTTTGAGGAACTCCACTGGAGAAGTTTTTAACTAGCTCTGCAAATATATTTTCATCTTCATCAGCTGGAGGGAATTCTAGCACTATTTGTTAGGTAACTTCATTCAGTTGGAAAGAAATGTGAGGAACCCTCTATGCTTAATAACGTGACAACAACACTGTGAGAGTGGGGGTTCGAACCCATGACCCTGAAATCAAGAGTCAGAGGCTTAACTGATTGAGCCTCTCAGGCACCCCTGTGAGAGTAGATCTTTTGCATCAGATATAAAAGTTCCTAACTAGCAGATTAGCCTGGTGTATATATTTACTTACCTTTGAGTGAGGTAATGTTGGAGTTGTCATGAACTGCATTGTCAGGGTCAGACCTTTTACTTCACCTCACCTCATCTTGGGTGGAAACTTGCCAGCTGAGAATAGTTTAAGCTTGGAAAGTTAGCATGGGTAAGTCAGTGAATGTCGTTTTGTCCTGCCATTTTAGGGAGGAAAGACTATGGTTGCTTTTTGTGGCTCTCCTACTTATCACTAACTAATGAATCATCTGTGCACTTACAGTCTATTACTACTGAGGAAGTAACATCTCTGAAGGACATCTTTCTTTTGGAGTATAAAATACTTGGAGTAAACCATCTTTTGAGCTGAGTACCAAGGGAGTAAGGCTGTGCCAGTAGGGGCCTTTGATCCACTAGTGAATGGGACCGTACTCAGCCGGAGACATTTACATACAGGTGTTTCCCATATCTCTGATGGCCCTTTTCGTTGGTTAGTTTTGGCTTTGGCGGTTCTATGGAAGGTGTATTGAGAGTAGCATTTCTGCTGAGCGAGTCAGCGTACCTGACTGTCCTAGGCTTAGGGATATACAGAAGAGTAGAGGATAATGAGATATTTTTGAAATTTCTTCAGTTTTAAGGAACTCAGAGAGAAGGATAGGGACGGATAGGTATGTTGCGCTGTATGGAGTTAGGTTGTGACATTTCTATTTCCTGGGTGATTGATCTTGGGGGTGTGGTCATCTGCTAAAAATGTGATGTACTTCACAACTTAATTATGATTCTTTAGGGTGGTGGAATTTAAATTTTTCGTTTGCTTTCTGTTTTTCCAAGTTTTCTGTAATTACATTATTTTTGTAAGAAATATATTTTTAGAAATTGTAATGCCAAAAAATATTTGAAGTTAGATAAAACTAGGTTCTAATTCTGATTGTGTTATTTGCTGTAACATACAGATTACTTAACCACTTCTCAGTCTGTTTCTACTTCTAGTCCCTTGTGCATAGAAGACATTTAAGAAGTAGTAAATGACTTAAGCCTTCTTATGTGGTCTGTACACACACACACACACACACACACACACACACAGCGGAATATTACTCAGCCATCAAAAAGAATGAACTCTTGCCATTTGCGGCAATGTGGTTGGAGCTAAAGTATATTATGTTAAGCAAAATAAGTTAATCAGAGAAAGATACACCATATGATTTCACTCATATGTGAAATTTAAGAAACAAAACTAATGAACAGACAGGAGGGGGAAGAAAAGAGAGACAGGAACAAACCATAAGAGACTCGTAATGTTGGAGAACAAACAGGGTTGATGGAGGGATATGGGAGGGGCTAGATGGGGCTAGATGAGTGATGGGTATTAAGGAGGGCACTGGTTATGATGCGCATTGGGTTTTGGGTGTAAATGATGAACGACTGAATTCTACTCCTGAAACCAATATTGCACTCTCTGCTAACTAATTAGAATTTAAGTAAAAATTTGAAAAAAAAAAGAAAAAGAAAAAGAAAAAAAGAATAAACCTTTTTGCCATGCTATGTTTGCCACAGATTTGTCAGTATTTCTCATGTTCCCTTCAGGGAAGGTGATTTTCTCTTTTGAAGTTTGAATTTCAAACAAAGCAACTTGGTTTTGAGGGTTTACCAACTGTCCTTTCTTTTGACATTGCTAATTCTTTGAACTCTCTTCTTTCACTCCAGAGGAACCAACAACTTGATAGGTCAAATAGAGAATATTCAGCTATTCTAGAAAATGCAATTATTTTGTCTTCATAAAATGCATAGATCTCTCAACTAGAGTATGTACTTCATGAGGACAAAAGATTGTATGTTATTTTATCAAATCCCTAACAGTGTTCAAGGTAGATTTCAAAATTAGGTACTTAATTGATAATCGTTGATTGGTTAACTAACTAAGGGCCTGGGATTATAAAAATGAGTTTAGACATATAAGAAATTATATTTAAATTATACTTATGTGAGTTTACATATAATGAGTTCAGATATATGAGAAATTATATTTACATTCTTTTAAACTGCCTTATGCTGGGGCGCCTGGGTGGCTCAGTGGGTTAAGCCGCTGCCTTCGGCTCGGGTCGTGATCTCAGGGTCCTGGGATCGAGTCCCGCATCGGGCTCTCTGCTCGGTGGGGAGCCTGCTTCCTCCTCTCTCTCTCTCTCTCTGCCTGCCTCTCTGCCTACTTGTGATCTCTCTCTGTCAAATAAATAAATAAAATCTTTAAAAAAAAAAAAATAAATAAACTGCCTTATGCAAGCTCCATGATGATAAAGCCATCAGAGAACTCTCTGAGATGGTAATGCTACAGGAGACTGCTTTGAGAAACTAAGATTTTCCCCCTTTTTTCTAGCCCCAAACTATGGGGATTCTCCCTCTGAAGACATTAGAAAGCCAAATTTATAAAGAAATTCCTGTTAATTAACTAATGTTCTTTAACCGCTGATGTTTCTTCAAAAGGGAGACTGGAACAGCTCATTCAGCCACTGTGGTACCTGCTGTCGGAGTTCTGCCCTTACTTTGAGGCCCTTAAAGGCAAAGAGAGTCCTGTTAGGAAGTGGTAGAAATGCCTCCACATATGTGTGCTATTTCTTTAAAAGAAAGTCTAACGGAAGTGATGCTGTAGGGAACATCTGCACTTGGGGCTGAGTGGAGAGAGCGAGATGCGCTGCAGCTGGTGGAAGGGCCTGGCAGGCTGAGGCGCTGCTGTCTATTGGGGTTTACTTCTGTCTACATTGAAACATGGCTTGGGAGGGGGTTGGTGGCCTGCTGCCAGCCTCAGTTAGCCTGCCCTTCTCTTTCCTCTTTCCTCCTCTCTACACCGCCCCCCCAACTCCCCTCCCTCATGCTTTAAAGTCACATTTCCAGGCCAGACGTAGAATTAATCTCTGGGCACTTCACATTGCTGGCAGCTGAAAGCAGGATGTGGGATCTTTTTTTTTTCTCTTTCTCTCTCTCTGCGTCTTGGCTGACTTTTTTACCTCTCGAAGAATTTGGAAGGCCGTGAGATTCCCCCCCCCCCCCAAGTACTGTGGAGTTTTTCAGCACGCTGATCACCCTGCTGCGGCTTCACCCTAATAGACTTCATATGTTGATGCAGTTGACATCAGTATCAAACTATTTTACATGTGATCTGGTGTATTTCCTGAGGAAATCTGCAAGATATTTATTAAGAACTAATAAAATAAACCTCTCCATGAGTTTTTAGGTAGTTTTCAATTTTTCATGTCTCTCTCGTTTCCTCTTATCAATGAGCTGCTATTTTCTCTCTACTCTGACCATCACAAAAGGAAACAAAAATAAATGTTTTAAACTGTTCCTGAAGGGACAGAGAGAGAATAGTTCTGCCATGATGTATCAGCCGGGGCTGTATTTTTAGTGCAGCATTGTAGAAACTAAAAATATCCTGTTATAGTGGATCCTTTTTATAGGTCTGTGTGTGTGTGTGTGTTGTATGCACAAGTGCCTTTGTGCATCAGCAGCCGCTCTTCCCATTACAGCTGGACTCCATTAGTCCTTGAAAATTAATGTAATCCCAGTTAAGAAAAAAATTAATTACTCTACCAGAGCTGTGTTTTATCCAGAGCTAGTGTTAGCTCCCTAGCTGGCAGCTTAGTTTGAGAGGCTCCAGGGGCCTATGGAGTTGTGGCTTTGGTATCACAGCATTTGCTGCTGTGTTTTTCCTGTTGAGAGCATTCCTCAGTTCTTTAGGGTGAGACATGTGGCACACAGAGAGTGACTACAGACCCCTCTGCCTCAGTGAAAGACCATTTTCCATTCTGGTCATCCCTCAAAGGGTTGTCTGCTACAGGTTTAACTCACCTGCCAGAGCAGGTTTTCTTATCAGGAGTCTTTTAAAAAGAGATTCTTTGGCAGTGGTTGATTTTTTTTTTTTTTTTTTTTTTTTTTTTTAGTGTTCTCTAGAGGAGAAATACCATTTGTCAAAGTCCAAGAGATGCATGGGATTTGCCTAGGAGGGTTCTTCATAGACAATTAAGAATGAAGGTCACATTTTGTCCTTTTTGTCTGAAGTTGGACTAGTCTGCTTAATACACACCTCTTATTATAAATGAGGATGTCAGGGTTGACTACTGGCTTCCAGTCAAACTTCTCAGCACTAGCCTGGATGAGGGGCTGCCTGGCTCTGTGTGTGAGTAACGTCTCCAGCTTTGTCATCAGTGTTCCGGGATGAGGTGCAGGGCACAGCCCAAAAGTTGTCCGCCTTGCCTTCATGGTACAGCTCTTGTGCAATTAGTTGCCTGCATTTTGTTGTTGTTGTTGTTTGTTTTTTTCCTCCTTGGAGTCTGGACTGGTGTGGAAGGGTAGAGTGGGATAGGTGGGAAGGATGGTTGTTTGTTTCCTTACTGGTCAGACTCTCCAGGCTTTCCGCTGAGAGTCCGGCCAGGGTCCATCTGTGTTGGACTGCAGTTCTCTTTTTGTACTGAGCTGGGGTGTGGGCAGCATAGGCCTGTGTAACTCGTGACAGGCCTCCCCAAATCTCATGATGGCATGCATCCTCCTGGTGCTGTTCGGAACAAGGTTAGTGCCCTTTTGTTTCTTTTTGGACATGGGCTCTGCGGCTTGTCCATGGACCTCATGTTCTCCTCTGCTGGTGACTCCAGGTCCTCCCCTCATTCCCTCCCATCATCCCCTAGCTGACAACTAGTTGAGCCCTTGGCTTCCTATACTCAATCCCCAGGCAGTGTAGTTCAGTAAAAGTAGTAATTAGGCCTTTTACAAATTTATTTTATTAGTGAAGAGAGTTGGTAGGTAATGGGCTGTAACTCTAACACAGCCAGTTTAGAGATTAATAAAAAATTTAAAAAGAGCAGTTTTTACCAGAGGCAGTGGGCCTGTTATTTTGAGTTTTCAGCTGAGCCGAAATCAGAGCGGCGTGGGACCCATGGCGGCCTGGCTGCTGGGAGATGCAGAGCCACGTTCCTTGTTGTTACAGTCTGTGCAGTGCCCATCCTTGAGGGTGTTTTACGCTGGCATTGGAAAAAAGGAAACCTTGTTTTCCAAGAACTCTGCTCTCTCTCAGCTTGATAAGCATTTAAAAATAAAAGCTGCACAATTGAAATTGGCAGTGCATCCTCATTCTTTTGTCTCTCTGTTTATTTTTTTCCCTCATCCCTCAACATGTGTGCTACAGCCCATGGTTATTACACCCTCAAGAATGATGGCCTGGAACTCAGCAAACTTGCACCAGGGTCTGCCCGCCCTCCACTCGGCTGTTTGAAGCTGGCTGAGACACCGGGACCCAGCACTGAGAGGTCTGGTGGGATCAGCCTCAACAGCTCCATCTGTGGCACATTTCCCTTTTCCCCTGAAGCTGCTGCCTGGAATTTTTAGCTTCTCCAGAATCCAGATTGTCAGCTCAATCTTTCTTGTTAGTTTTTGCAGTTAACTTAATTGATTTGTTTACCTCTCCATTGGAGGAGCTCAAAAAGAAAGTGCTTTGGCACTAACCAGGAGCGGTCCTGGCTTTTTCCAAAGATTTTTGTGAGCGAAAATTTTCGAATACCAACCCAGGGAGGAAAAAAGCTCCTATGGCTTAGGCTAGGGTGATGGTAAGTCCTGGTTTGCCCAGAGATAGACCCTATTTATGAATTATTAATAGCACACCTTTTCGGTCTCACAAATAGCCCAGTTTGGGAGATAAACTTTACCATCGCCCTACCTTAGATGAATTTAGCAAAACAACAAACAAAATAACTTACTCACTACAAACTGTTAATACTTTATCCAGAAATGTAATGGCTTGCAAGCCCATGCCAAACCCTGCCCTGAGCATTGCATGCAGATTCCACTGGAGTCATGCACATGTGACCTCAGAGAGAATTGCCATATCTCTGGCTCTGTGAGTGAAGACTGGCCTTCCTGCTTGAGTAGGGCCTGATGAAGCCAACTTTGAAACACCGTGTCACTTGTTCTAGCATTTCTGCCTAGTTATGCCTAGTTGGTTGAGTCAGAACCTGGAGTGAGTTTTTGGTGGGGTGTGGCTTCAGGTTTGCAGACTTCCCGGTTGATGCCTGTGAAGGGTTGGTGCCTGATGTAACTAAATAGGGTGTTACTTCAGGTTAGTAGACCTTGTTTTTGCTTGGCTGGTTGGGCTCAACCTGGTATTACTGTTTCCCAAAGAATATTTTTGGTTTGAAAACTGAAGGTCAGCAGTTCGCAAGTGCTGCACTGAAAGCCAACTCTGTGGTTTGTCTTGTGCCACTGGGCCAGCAGCACTGCAGCCCCTGATCGATTGATCTGCAACAGTCTGAGACCACGAACAGCAACTGCCAGACAAAACTCTATCTCACCCCATTTCCCTGTCCAACCTGTCTCCCTGCCCAGATCCCCTTTCTTTTTCCTTGTATGTCTGTGTCTCCCTCTTAGTTATGTATTTCACTTTTTTGAGTCTATCTTTTTCCATCTCCCTGTCTCTTTCCATAACAGTTTTTAATAATGTTTTAGTTAGTTCCAGCCTTTTCCCTGAATGGATCCCATTGGAAAATGCATTTGAAAGGAAACAGTTATACACTTCCCTTCCTTTGAAAGTCTGTTGGCACCTTTTCCAGTGCAGTAAACCATACAACATGTATTTTCAAAGTTTCCAAACACAGACATGCTGGCGTTAAATTTATGAAAAAATATTTTATTCAGCTGTATGGTAACTGTGACTTTCAGAGATGCTGATCAGATTTGAAATTGGTGCTGACTTGGGACACCGACAGGTTTATAGATCTCTGCAGGAAATGCAGCCACACTGGCTCCTGGGGAGTCCACGTTGCTTTGTGCCATGGCCTTTGACTGCAGGTTGGGCAGGAGGAGTCCGGGCAAGAGATGTAGATGTGGGGATCCCCCGGCTGCACCCAGAGAAAAACAGAGAAAGTCAGTGAGTCACTGATGAATGTTGCATGGCTTTGTTGTGCATTGAAGCAGAAGGTAAATTCCTTCTGTTCATAGAAGGTAAATCTTTCTTTTTATTACTTGAGCCAAGGACTGGAAGTCAAATAACAACGTTTGTGTAGTATGTTATTTCCTTTAGAATGCCATGGCTAGGAGGAGTGTGTTTATTTGTATTCAAAGTAGTGATGATGTTGCTAGTGTCTGTAAGTGATGGTGACGTCACTCCTCCCTTTTTACACCCATAGGCCAGTGCACCCCCCCAAAAAAGTTAGAATCAGTTCTGTGTATTTAAACATCTGTGGGTTTGACTGAGGTTTGAATTTCATCCATAAGGACAGTTATCCTTCTCAAGGATCCTGGCTGTTTATTCAGGAGAACCCTGGGAATGTTCTTGATAGAAGCCTTTCAGAAGGGGGTTTCTTCCAAATTGCTCTAGCAGCTCAACTCTCTATTGGCTCACTTAGGTTTATGTGGCTAAGGTTTATATACCATTTCAACTTTCCTTTGCTTGCCAGCCTAACACGGTCTGCTGCAGGTCATTTGGACAGATTCTGTGCCTGCTGCCATAGGACAGAAGCTGCCCAAGACAACCCACCAAAAACCTGAGAATCCTGCGGGCTCAGTTCAGTTAACAAGGGTTTGTTAGGTAGCACCTGGGAGACTTACTGGGTTAGGCGTCTGCCTTTGGCTCAGGTAGTGATCCCACATTCCTGGGATCCAGCTCCTCTTAAGTAGTAAGGCTCTCTGCTTAGAGGGGAGCCTACTTCTCCTCTCCCTCTGCCTGCACTCTGCCTAGTTGCACTCTATCAAATAAATAAAATCTTTAAAAAACAAAACCAAGGGTTTGTTAAGCATCCATTCCGTGTCTCATTCTTCTTAGGTTTTTGGGTAGCATTAGCCTTTGTTGACTACAGACTTTCCAGAAATGCTTTCAGTGATCATAACTCTGTATTCTTTTTGTTCTCCCCTTCCTCTTCACCTGTTTCTTTGGTCTTCCCTTTCTCAGCCAATGTCCTAAATATCAGCACTGACGAAAGATACCATCTTGGCCTTTGTCTCTCCAGTCTTTTCCCTATTGGTATGTTGTAAAATCTCAGGGTTTTACCTGTCACCTCTCAGTGGGTTGCTCCCAAATCTCTTTCCTGCCCAGATCTTCTTCCTGAGCTTTAGCTCACATTTCTACCCTCTTGGGCATTATCACCTGGATTCTTAGGCTTATTAAAAATTTATGCATCCTGCTTGTCATATGTTGCAAGTCAGGTTTCCCAGGAAGCAAACTCTTGAGATGAGATTTGCATGCCTGGAAGCTGGTTGGGGAATGTTCTCAAGGTCAGTACCTTGAGGGTGCATGGAAGAAGCAGGGTAGGGCACAGGGAGTAGTTGAATTTCACTGCAGCTCTAACAGAGGCTTTAGCCAGTCCTCTATGGAGTTCCTTGGAGTAGTCCCAGTTGGACCGAAGAGGCTGGATCTTTCTTTCCTTTTATACTTCTTCCATCAACCAGCAAATAGAAAGGAGTTACCCCTGGGAAGTGGGAGTTACATTGGGGAACTGTTTTTCTTCAGCTGAGAGCAAGCTGGGGAGAGGGATCAGCTGAGATCTGCCTCCAACACTCCTGGTAGTTGGGAGAATGAGTGTTTCAATCCTGGGCAGTGCACCAAACCACCTCCTGCCCCACCAGAACAGTTCCTCCCATGTTACAATATTTCTCTTATCGGTAACAGATATAATACAGATATATTACATCCTCCATATACTCAGGATCTCTCTGCTCACTGTTTCTATTTTTAAGTTGAGGTATAATTCACATAGAAAAATAATGCACAGGGGCTCCTGGGTGGCCTAGTTGTTAAGCATCTCTACCTTCAGGCTCCCTACTTGGCGGGAAGCCTGCATCTCCCTCTCTCACTCCCCCTGCTTGTGTTCCCTCTCTCGCTGTGTCTCCCTCTATCAAATAAATAAATAAAATCTTTAAAAAAAAGATGCACAGATTTTAATTTCAGTTTGATGAATTTTGACAAATGCCAACCCCATTCTTTATTCTTTTTTTTTCATCTTTACCCTGTATGTGAGGAGTGTTTGAAAATAACAAGAACCAGGGCACCTGGGTGGCTCAATGGGTTAAAGCCTCTGCCTTCGGTGCAGGTCATGATCCCAGGGTCCTGGGATCGAGCCCCAGTCGGGCTCTCTGCTCAGCGGGAAGCCTGCTTCCCACTCCCCTCCTGCCTTTCTGCCTACTTGTGATCTCTGTCTGTCAAATAAATAAATAAAATCTTAAAAAGAAGAAGAAGAAGAAGAAGAAGAAGAAGAAGAAGAAGAAGAAGAAAATAACAAGAACCATCTTGAATAGCTTAAATAAGAAATGTATTGCAAGGAACTTGAGGACAAGGATACAGTCAGGCCTACAGAAGGGATTGGAACCAGGAAAGCCATTTTCTTCTCTGCTTGCTTCTGCATATTTCTTGCTATTCTACTTTCTCCTCTCCCTGGCAAATTAATTATTATTTAATTTTTGTGTACTATATCTTTACTGATAGATTTATCTAACCCTTTTCAGTGGTTCTCTCTTCCATTATATGTATGTCCTATAATTTAAGAAATTCTCGGGGGTGCCTGGGTGGCTCAGTGGGTTTAGCCTCTGCCTTTGGCTTGGGTCATGATCTCAGGGTCCTGGGATCAAGCCCAGCATTGGGTGGGGGGGTGTCTCTGCTCATCAGGGAGCCTGCTTCCCCCTCTCTCTCTGTCTGCCTCTCTACTTGTGAACTCTCTGTCAAATAAATAAAATCTTTAATAAAATAATAATTTAATTCTCTATTCATGGATATTTAGGTGGCTTGCAGTCTTTTCTGTCCAAATTACATAGCGGTGAATTTCCTCATTCATATCATTTCATACATTATCTTTACGTTTTAAGATATTTTTCACTTTTCTCTTTTGATTTAGCGTTAACTACATGTGAATCCTATTAGAATTCAGCTCTTTGGGGGTCCAGTTCACGTTTGAGTCATCTCTGAAAGCAAAATGCCTAACACAGGGCCTCGCATATAGCAGCCACTTAGTAAAGGCTGACTGTGTGAACAAGGAAATAGATTAATCCAGGACTTATTGGCATAATACGTAGAACAGATTATCTCTGATGATTAGCCCCTGTGGTAAGTGCTTGGGAGTTATTGGAGTCCATACTGTAGATCCTGCCTTAGTGGTATATCCAGCCTAGTGAGGGATGCTTGATGGATTTTGTGCACCCTGTGCTGGGACAGCTCTGAGCCATGCGCCCGGTATATGTTGCAGATAGAAGTAGTTTATCAGGCAGCACAGTTTCTTTCTGGGGGCGGAGAAGGAGGATGGTTGCAGCTTACTTTTATTCTTTTGGAAAGCTTTATAAGAAACACCAGAATGCATAACTGGCTCCAGGATCCCTTTACTGGAAACTAATTCAGAGACAGACTGCATGTCCTCTGACCCTGAGAACCAACTGAATTGTGTTTCTCTAGATTCCTGACTTGGCCTAAAGGAGGGATGAGTGGAGTGAAGAGAGAATATGGTGACAATGTGAGAGGAAACAGAGATGGCAGGGAAGACACTGGTGGTAGGAGGGGTGACAGGGAAAGACTAGAAGGATGCTTATTGAGGGCCTGTGTCTTCTGGGTGGAAATCTCCTGGAAGGGCAGGGCGGGTTAGGAATCACCTGCACACTCTGAGGACAAATGGAAATGGTTTGGGGGTTGGTTCCATGGCTCTGACTGGTGCAGTGGTTTCTATACCTACAAGTTAGCCCTGACCTTCTTCAGAACACCCAAGTGACAACTGGTTGAAGATGAACTGCTCTGTGCTCTCCTTCTGCTGGTTTTCGGTCTTTGGAATCTCAGCTGGGCTCTGAAGGAGACTCTCTTGTTTGCATAGTTTGATTCTTAGTTCCAGAATTTCCCTTTAATGGAATTTCCCATTTAGTTCCTAATCTTCTGGACTTGTGGGACTGAGAAGGCAGGTTGATATTTGGGACAGAACCCGTGAAGGATGCTGTCTCTTACCTTGTCCCTCGGCAACACAGGGCTGTGAGCACAGCAAGGCTGAGCAAGGTGTTGCAGGGAGAGGGAGGAGGAGGGGTAACAAAAAACATCTGGAGAGAAGATGGAGGAGGCTGGGAGGGAAAAAGAACTTGAAGAAAGGACTTAAATAACAGGGAGGAGAGAAGTGGGCTTTGGACAGTAAGGGTAGGAGAATTGGCCATTTAGGGCCATAGAAGCAGGTTTGCCGTTTCTTGGCTTCTTTCATTCATGGTCTTTTGGTGTGTCCCTCCCTTTGTAATCTTTTTCTAGTTTTATTGAGAAATAATTGACATACATCATTGCATTAGTTTAAAACATACAGCGTGATGGTCTGATTTACAGGCATTGTGAAATGATCGCCACGATAGGTTCAGCAAACATCATCTCTTCTCATAAGAGAAAAAGAATAAAAGAAAAATAAATGTATCCTTGTGATGTGGACATTAAGATTTATTCTCTTAACAACTTTCCTATAAATCATACAGCAGTGTTAGTTATAGTCATCAGGTTGTATGTAACATTCCTAGTACTTATTTATCTTTTTTTTTTTTTTTTAAGATTTTATTTATTTATTTGACAGGCAGCGATCACAAGTAGGCAGAGAGGCCGGCAGAGAGAGAGAGAGAGGGGAGGAAGCAGACTCCCTGCTGAGCAGAGAGCCCGATGTGGGTGCTCCATCCCAGGACCCCGAGATCATGACCTGAGCTGAAGGCAGAGCTTTTAACCCACTGAGCCACCCAGGTGCCCCTAGCACTTATTTATCTTACAACTGAAAGTTTTCACCTTTTGACTACCTTCTCCATCCCCCCCGGCCTGCTCCCCAACGCCTTACCTCTGGTAACCGCAAGTTTCATCTTTTTCTCTGTGAGTTTGTTGTTTTTTGTTGTTGTTTCTTTTTTTTTAGATTCCACATATAAGTGAAATTGTACAGTATTTGTCTTTCTCTGATCCATTTATCATAAATGTCTTTCTGGGTTCCTCTATGTTGCAAATGGTAGGATTTCCTATTTCCAGTTTCTTATGCTGAATAATATTCCATTTTATACACATAAACACTGCAACTTTTTTTTTCATCCATTGATGGACACTTAGGTTGTTTCCATGTCTTGACTATTGTAAATAGTGCTGCTATGAACATGGGGATCCAGGTGTCTTTTTTTATTTTTTTAAAAAATTTAAAGATTTATTTATTTATTTGAGAGAGAGAGAGAACATGAGAGAGGTCAGCGGGAGAAGCAGACTCCCTGCCAAGCAGGGAGCCTGATGTGGGACTCAATCCCAGGACTCCAGGATCATGACCTGACCAAAGGCAGTTGCTTAACCAACTGAGCCACCCAGGTGCTGTCCAGGTATCTTTTTGAGTTGGTATTTTCATTACCCATGGATATACAATATTCCCAAAAGTGGAATTGCTGGATCATATGGTAGTTCTACTTCAAATTTTTTTTTAAAGATTTTATTTGTTTATTTGACAGACAGAGATCACAAATAGGCAGAGAGGCAGGCAGAGGGGGGTTCCCACTCTGCCAAGCAGAGAGCCCGATGTGGGGCTCAATTCCAGGACCCTGGGATCATGACCTGAGCTGAAGTCAGAGGCTTTAACCCACTGAGCCACCCAGGTGCTCCTCTTGTACTTCAAATTTTTTGAGGATCTTGGAGTCTTATTTCTACAATGTTTGCACCAATTTATAATCCCACCCAGCAGTGCATAAGGGTTCCCTTTTCTCCACATTCACATCTGCATTTGTTACATCTCGTCTTTTTGATACTGGCCATTCTGACAAGCATTAGGTAATACCTCATTGTGGGTTTGGTTTTTTTTTTAAGATTTTATTTATTTATTTGACAGAGAGAGATATAGCGAGGGAAGGAACACAAGCAGGGGGAGTGGGAGAGGGAGAAGCAGCCTTCCCTCAAAGCAGGGAGCCCGATGTGGGGCTTGATCCTAGGATCCTGGGATCATGACCTGAGCTGAAGAAGGTAGACAATTAGCAACTGAACCACCCAGGCGCCTCTCATTGTAGTTTTAATTTGCATTGGCCTACTGACTAGTGATATAGAGCATCTTTTCATGTGCCTATTGGCCTTTCATATATCTTCTTTGGAGAACTAACTATTTAGGGCCTTGGTCCATTAATTTTATTTTTTATTTTTTAGCTGTTGGGAGGTATGAATTTTTAATTTTTTTAAAAGTTTTACTCATTTATTTCTGTATGAATTTTTTCTGTGTTTTGGGTACTAATCCCTTATCAGATATATGCAAATTTTTTCATTCCATGGGTTGTCTGTTCACTTTGTGAATGATTTCTTTTGCAATGCAGAAGCTTTTTAATTTTATGTAATTGTTTATTTTTGCTTTTGTTGCTGTGCTTTAGGTGTCATATCCAAAAAATTATTACCAAGCCCCACATCAAGGAGCTTTTTTCCTGTGTTTTCTTCCAGGAGTTTCATGGTATCAGGGCTTACATTTAAGTCTTTAATCCATTTTTTGGAGTCTTTAATCCATTTTGAGATACTTTTACTTTAATCCAAAGAATGACACTTTGACTTCTTCCTTTCCAATTCTGATACTTTTAATTTCTTTTTCTTGCATAATTGTTCTAGGTAGGATTTTCAGTACCAAGTTGAGTAGGAGGGTGAGAGGGGGCACCATTGTCTTATTCTTTTTATTTATTTATTTGTTTGTTTTTTAAGATTTTATTTATTTATTTGACACAGAGATCACAAGTAGGCAGAGAGGCAAGCAGAGAGAGGGAAGGAAGCAGGCTTCCCGCTGAGCAGAGAGCCTGACTGGGGCTGGATCCCAGGACCCTGGGATCATGACCTGAGCTGAAGGCAGAAGCTTTAACCCACTGAGCCACCCAGGTGCCCCTAAGAAAATCTCTAAAACTAAGTTAAAGTGATAATTAAGTTAGGAGATGATGATTCTTATTTCAAAAGGATCCATAAGGGTTTCTTTAAGCAAGAGACTCCTCATGTTCAATGCATTTGTTTGCCCAACATTTAGTCTGTGACAGAAAGACTGTGATTGTAAGAGAAACCTGAGTCCAAGTGCTTTATGCAGTTGATGACTAAAGACTGAAGTATTCTGGGACGCCTGGGTGGCTCAGTTGGTTAAGCAGCTGCCTTCGGCTCAGGTCATGATCCCAGCTTCCTGGGATCAAGTCCCACATCGGGCTCCTTGCTCCTCAGGGAGCCTGCTTCTCCCTCTGACTCTGCCTGCCACTCTGCCTGTGCTCGCTCTTGCTCTCTCTCTCTCTCTCTGACAAATAAATAAATAAAATCTTTAAAAAAAAAAAAAGACTGAAGTATTCTAAAATCTTAAAGAAAAACCCTAGATGAGTGAGAAAGTGACATATGCTATCATATGCTAAAAGAGATTCTTGCTTTAAAGGACCAAATGACAATTCAAAAAATATATATATATATAAAAATGTATATATAACATAAATAATATCATAATTTATAATACAGATATATAATTACATATATGTATATACATATATACTTACCTGTATATATGTGAATATATATGTATATAACATAGATGTATAGATACTAATGGGTAATTGTCTTACCTGTAAAATTTAATTTCTGTACATTATGGGGATACTTCTAAAACAAAAAGTTCAACAACAAACTATGAAGCAAAGAGATTTAAAAGCCAAATTTAATATTTGAACACTGGTACAGAGAGCAAAGCTTTATAATTCTGGGATTAGCATTCCTTGCCAAACAATTTTTTTTTTTTAAAGATTTTATTTATTTATTTGACAGGCAGAGATCACAAGTAGGCAGAGAGGCAGGCAGAGAGAGAGAGAGAGGAGGAAGCAGGCTCCCTGCTGAGCAGAGAGCCCGATGCGGGACTCAATCCAAGGACCCTGAGATCATGACCTGAGCCGAAGGCAGCGGCTTAACCCACTGAGCCACCCAGGCACCCGCCAAACAGTTTTTAAGCACCAATTCAACTTCATTTTCTTGTGAGGTTTCCTACGTTTGGAGGACAGAATTGACCTGCTAGTTGAAAATACCTAACAGATTTATTTATAGAGCACTGACTTACTTCTTAAAAAGGGCCTACTAAAGATTAGAGGAGAAATAAGTAAAATAGAGAATAGAAAAACAAATGAAAAGATTGACCAAACTAAGAGTTGTTTCACTGAAAAGATAAACAAAATGGAAAAACCATTAGCAGCCTAACCCAAGAAAAAATATAAAGGACCCAAGTCAAAAAAATCATAAATGAAAAAGAGACATGACATTGATACCACAAAAATTCAAAGGATTTTAAGAGATTATCTGCTAACAAACTGGACATCCTAGAAGAAATGGAAAAATTCTTAGAAACATACAACTTACCAAGACCAAATCAGAAAGAGATAGAAAATCTGAATAGACTAATTACTAGCAAGGACACTGAAACAGTAATCAAAATCTCCCAGCAAAGATAAGTCCAGGAGCACATCACTTCACTGGTGAATTTTACCAAACGTTTTACAGAAATTAACACCAATCCTTGGAACAGTTTAAAAAGTAAAACAAAAAACAAAGAGAAGAGAACACTTCCAAACCTATTTTACAAGGCCAGCATTATCCTGACACCAAAGCCAGAAAAGAAAACTACAGGCCAATATCCCTAATGAATACAAATGCAAAAATTCTCAATAAAATACTAGCGCACTGAATTCAACAGCATACTAAGAGGATTATTCACCACGGTCAAGTGGGATTTATTCTTGGGATGCAAGGATGGTTCAATATAGGCAAATCAATCAGTGTGATACATCACATTATTAGAATGAAAGAAAAGAATCATACGATTATCTCAATAAAGAAAACAAAAAGCATCCAAAAATTCAATATTTAGTCATGATAAAATTCTTAATAAATTAGGTATAGAATTCTGCAACATACTTCAACATAATAAAAGCCCTATAATGACAGGCCTAGCACTCAAGGCTAAAAGGATGAAAGCTTTTCCTCTCAGGTCAAGAACAAGACATGGTGCCTGGGTGGCTCAGTGGTTAAAGTCTCTGCCTTTATGAATATGAAATGAATATGAAATAAATATTCATTTCATCACGAAATATGAAATGAGTAAAATCTTTTAAAAATTTTTTCTTGAAGCACTGTATACCTAATCTGTTAGTATATAAAATACTACTATATCTGTGTTTTTGGAAAAACATTGTTAGATTGTGATACTTACATATTTTGTCTCACCATACAAATAGCTTCCGGATAATTTTTCTTGGGTATCTTTTAACAGTAGGTAATAAAGCCGCATGCTGTAAAGACCTTTAAAGAGTATTTTTCATTTTTTTCACACAGTATCCCTTGCAAAGAGTCTGTATTAAAAAAATGATTTGAGAACTCAGTGCTGAGAAAAGATTTATTTTTCCTGAGTAACTGATAAATTTATTCTTTTCCAATAATGACAACTGTATATTTATAGTTATTTATTTATTATCTAGATATATTTATTCTAATTATTTATTCTAATTCTATCTAGATATAATTTAGATATATTTATTCTAAATACTTATTCTAATGCTTATTATTATTTAGATATATTTATTCTTTCCCAATAATGACAACTGTTGGTGTTTCCATTTTTGCTTTGGCTGCCAGGAAAATCAGAGGTAAATTTTAAGTTTATTCATGGCACCTGATTGACTTATTTGTATTTTACTTTTTCTTTCTCCTGATTTTCTACATCTACTTTAACATTACTTAATTATAGGTGATTTTGCCCTAAATTTTCACAAGTCTTTTGTGGGATGAGGTATAAAAGAATAAACATAAACAAAATAATTAAATTTAGTTGAAAATAATGTTTATAGGTTTCAGTTTATATTGTTGACAAATTAACCAGTTAGCCAACTGATTACAAATTTGGAATGGCTGTTACTAAACGGGATGTCGTTTCTAGAGCTTCTAAGTCAGAGGACTTGCTGATGCCTCATGGGTTTCTAGTCACCTTCATCAAGCGCTACCTTTCCTTGGCATAACTGCTTTATTTAGCTATTATTCTGCTTACCCCTTTTCTACTTTAAAACTATATGATCCATAGGGGAGAAGGTTGGACGAAGTCATTGCTTGCTCAATCTATTTTGGGCATTGATCTTGAATTATAAAGCTTTGAGGAACTTCTTAGAGTGAGCTACTAGAGAAGATTGTGATGAATGTGCAGATTTGGATAGTCACAAGGAATCCACCCAAGAATTATGTCTTCTCATTGGCCTTAATTTTAAGTACTGAGTCCTCAAGATTTGTTTGATGGCCCAAATCTTTGGGTTCTGGAAGCTTCTCAGAAGGAGTCCAAGAGATCCTTCCTATCCTGGGTACCTCTGTGTCCTACCTGTCTCAGAATTGTCTTATTTTGGTATTGTTTGCACACTCTGTCATACTTTTTTTTTTTTTTGACAGGCAGAGATCACAAGTAGGCAGAGAGGGAGGCACAGAGAAAGAGGGGGAAGCAGGCTCCCTGCTGAGCAGAGGAGGACCTTGAGATCATGACCTGAGCCCAAGGCAGAGGCTTAACCCACTGTGCCACCCAGGTGCCCCTGTCATACTCTTAAAAATGCTTCAGGAAGCCATAAAACAAACAAAAAAATGAGTTAATCTGTTAAAATGGAAGCTGAGCATTTCCCCACCTTCTGCCTGCCGTATTAAAGGAGCTTTCTCTGAATCAGGTTGTCTGCAGGCATTATCTCTCATTAACTTTTACATTAGTCCCCAAGTGCTCCTGAAGCTTCATACCAATAAAAATGGGTTTCAAGCTGTTTTTCTAAATCAGCTGCCAAACCTATCTAGACCGTCAGAAGGGTTGTGGCGTTATTAATTCCTTCTCATTGCTACAGCAAAAGTTTCCTTCTAGATTGGCTCGTGGGTATGACTTTTTAGGAAGCCTACTTCACTTCTCTTCTCTTCCAGAACCCTAAATAATTTCTGACACAAGATACCCCAGTTCTCTTAATAGAATTCCACAGGGACATTTACCTGCCTAATGTAATTAAGAAGCTGCTAATCTTTTTCACTCCTGCTTTGCTTCCCCCAAATATTGTGAGAGAAGCAAGCCTTGCAAAACCTCTGGTAAGCAGTGTAGATGTAGAAACTCTGTCCTTCAAGATTTACTTGTAAATCTTCCAGATGAGATGCTGGAATGGCAGACACTCTTCTCCCGGGTCTCATCCTTGAGGGACTTAGCTGGTGCCATCATGCCATTCCGCTTGCAGCAGCTCTTCTTGCCCAAAAGGGGACGTGTATTTGAATAACCCTGAATCAGGCAGGAAATTCAGAGTGACAAAAATATCAATCCAGAGACACAACTAAAGTGGAAATGGCCAGAGTGTGTTTTGACTGGTTGCCTGCCCACCCTTCCTCCTCCTTCTTTCTCTCTCTTTCTTTCCACTCCCCACTACCTCTATCTCTTTCTCCGGCCCCCACCCCACTGCCCTCCCTCCTTGCTTGCCTACCTGCCTGCCTTCCTTTTCCAGGAAATCTATAGTGTACCATTTATAAAATGGGTATTCTCTGGAAAAAAATGAAAGCACTCCTTTAGCACTCCTTTAGGAGTGCTTTCATTTTTCCTTGTAGAGAGTAGAAATGGTTTGTTGTCTGTCTTGCCAAGATGTTTTGATAGAGTCCCCAGGACACTTCTTGGCCACATAGCTTCATATAAAGGAGGAGGGTAAGTCAGGCTATCATCTGGAGAAGGCTTAGCTCTTGTGGAGGTCATTTTATCACTTTCAGAAGGTAGCAGTTGTGTTGTAATGGTATAATAAGCTTTAGAATCAACCACATCACATGTTTGAATTTTTTCCCAGCTATTTATCCGCTGTGACCTTGATGAAGAAAGTTAACTTACCCTCTCTGAGGCTTAGTTTCCTTGTCTGTAAACTGCAAATATTGGTGCCAGTTTGCAACATGTTCCTGAGTGTCAAATTGTGTATTAGGCACTCAGTACATGTCCAGCTTTATCAAATCAGCCTCTAAGTTATGATTTCTTAAAATCTTAAATGATGAGTCAGACTAATGGCCTTTTAATGGCATTCTGTTATTTAAAAAAAATCTTTTAACAGTTTTATTGAGATCTGATTGATGTACATCAGACTATACATATGTAGACTGTACAGTTGATGAATTTTACATACGTATACATTTGTGAAACCATCAACACAGTCAAGATAGTGAACATACCCTTCACTCAGAAAAGTTTACTTGTGCCTCTTGGTAATCCATTCTTCCCTAACTTTACCTCCCAATCCCCAGGCAACCACTGATCTTTCTGTCACTATAAAAGAGTTTGTATTTTCTAGAATTTGACAGTATTTCCTCTCTCTCTCTCTCTCTCTCTCACTGTCTTTTGGCCTGTCTTCTTTATTCCACAATAATGATTTATACTTGTTGTTGAATGATTCAGTTGTTTGTTCCTTTTTGTTGCTGAGTAGTCTTCCATTGTATGGATATACCACAATTTGTTTATCCATTCTCTTGTTAATGGATGTTTGGGTATTTTCAAGGTTGCGCTATTTTGGAATAAAACTGCTGCAAACATTCAAGTGTAAATCTTTTTGTGGACATATGCTTTCACTGCTTTTTTTTTTTTTTAAAGATTTTCTTTATTTATTTGACAGACAGAGGTCACAAGTAGGCAGAGAGGCAGGCAGAGAGAGAGGAAGGGAAGCAGGCTCCCCGCTGAGCAGAGAGCGGATGTGGGGCTTGATCCCAGGACCCTGGGATCATGACCTGGGCCGAAGGCAGAGGCTTTAACCCACTGAGCCACCCAGGTGCCCCTGCTTTCACTGCTTTTACACAAATTCCTCAGAGTGGTATAGCCAGGTCACTTGGTAAATGAGTGTTTTAACTTTGGTTTTAAGAAACTGCCCACTTGCTTTTCAAAGTGGCTGTATCATTTTATATTCCCAAAGCAGTGTGTGAGAGTTTCCCATACTCCATGTGTTCAGCAATACTTGTTCTCTTTTTGGGTACAGCCATCCTAGTGGGTATGGAGTTGTATTTGTGGTTTTGATTTCCCTAAGGATTGATAATATTGAGCATTTTATAAGAAGTGCATGTTGAGCACGTACTTATTTGCCATCCACATATCTTCTTTGCTCATTTTTTTGTTTTATTAAGTTGAAAGAGTTCTTACAGATGAGTCCTTTGTCAGATAGGTATTTTGCACGTATTTTCTCCCAGGAAGAAAATTTTCTCTGTGGCTTCTCTTTTCATTTTTGTCTTTTGGAGACAAGTATATGTGTGTATGTGTGCGCACGCACACTTATTTGTTTTGATGAAGGTTTTTTTGTTTGTTTGTTTTTGAAGTTTGGTCTACAGACTTATTTTTTTTTTTAATTTTTTTAAGATTATATTTATTTATTTGACAGAGATCACAAGTAGGCAGAGAGGCAGACAGAGAGAGAGAGAAGGAAGTAGGCTCCCCGCTGAGCAGAGAGCCCGATGCGGGGCTCGATCCCAGGACCCTGAGATCATGACCTGAGCCGAAGGCAGAGGCTTAACCCACTGAGCCACCCAGGCGCCCCTGGTCTACAGACTTATTGACAAAGATAGTTTCACATGGTGTTGAGGCTAATACTGCCAATTAAAAGAAAACTTATTAATATCCATCTAATTAATGGTCCAAAGCATTGCACCCTGAAAATGCATAAGCAGTTTCACTTACGAAGAAAACAGCACTAAGCAACGTGTTTTAAGTAACTTTTTCCCCCCGACTGTCCTTGTTGTTGGTGGATTACACATACCACCGATTTGAGATTTATACCTTTCCTTATTTTTTGAGCAGCAAGAACATGTTTAAACAGCTCACTTAGCTTCTGCAATTTGTTCTTCTTGTCATCTTTCTTCACTTTCTCATCACCTCCAGTCTGCTGCTTGACATGGATTTTACTGATCTGATGATGAAGTTCTCTTGCTTTACTCCTTATTTTGTAGATAGAAGTTCTGTCTTCAGTGAACTTTCCTGTCTTTTTTCTTATTTTCCTTTTAGTTGCCCCTGACAGTTTCTTGCTCAATCCAGATAAAGAGCCACAGTAGCCTCCAGCAGCTCAGGCTGGACAGCACAAGCTGCAAACGGGGGGGCTGCATGCAGTGTCTGTGCAGAGTAATCTGCTGATTGGGAAAATGTCCCCCAAATGTCTAAGAAGCCCTATTCTTTGTAAAAGAAAAATGTTTCTGGAATCTTAGATCTTTTGGGGGGGGGGGTCTCTTAGTTGTTTTAAACTTTATATTTTGAAATAATTATAGATTCACAGGACATTGTAAAAAAATGTAGAGAGACATCCTGTGTCCCCTTCATCCCTCCTTCCCTAATATTAGCATCTTGACTTTAGCACAATATCGATCCCATGAAATTGACATTGGTACAGTCCACAGACCTTACTCATTTCACCAGTTACGCATTCATACAGGTATATATTTGCCAGTTGCACATGTGTATATATAGTTATGTACAATTTTATCACACAGGTAGCTTCCTGTAACTGCACACGGTCAAGGTGCAGAATTGTCCCAACACTGCAGAACTCCCTATGGCTACCTCTTTAGAAATACCCCATCCCCTTCTCTCTGTGCTCTGTCTCTGTAATCACTTTGTTTCAAGAATATTCTATAAATGGGATTATATAGTATGTAACCTCTTAAAATTGGCTTTTTTGGCTACACTTAATTCCCTGATGGTTTATCGAGGTTATTGTACATACCACTTTTCTTTTTATGCTGAGTAGTATTCTGTGCTGTGGATGTTCACTGTCTAACTGTTCATCTGTTGAAGGACATTTGGGTTGTTTCCAGTTTAGGCTGTTATGAATAAAGCTTCCATGAACATTTGTTTACAGATTTTTGTGCAAACATAAGTTTTCATTTCATGTGATAAATGCCCAAGATAATTGCTGAATCATAAGTACATTTTTAGGTTTAGAAGATACCGCCAAACTATTTTCCAGAATGCCTGTGCCATTTTTACCTTCCAGTCAGCTCAGGTTATGTAATCCCGTTCCTCTGCATCCTCACCAGCTTGCTGGTATCATTACTATTCAATATTTTAGCCATTCTGGTAGATATGTAGTGATACCTCGTTGTAGTTTTAGATGTTACTTTCCTGGTGACTCAGGATATTGGGCATCTTTTCATGTGCTTACATTTCATCTGTATATCCTTTTTTGGTGAAATGTTTGCTTGTGTCTTTTGTCCATTTTCTAATTAGATTGTTTTCTCACCGTTGAGTTTTGAGAGTTTTTTATATCATCTAGATGCCTGTCCTTTGTAGTTTATTTTGATATATTATCCCAGTCTGTAATTTGCCTTTTCATCCTCTTACCGTTTTTTTGCAGAACAAAATGTTAAATTTTTATGAGGTTCAGTATCTCAATTTAACTTTTTGTAGATTGTGCTTTTGGCAGTAAGTCCAAATATTCTCTTGGTCCTAGGTCCTGAAGATTTTCTTCATTTTTTTTCTAAAAATTTTATGGTCCTATGTTTTTACATCTAAGTCTTTGATCCATTGTCACTTAATTTTTGCATAAAATGTGAGACTTAGGTCAGGATTCACTTTTTGGCCTGTGGATATCTAATTGTTCTAGCACCATTCATTGAAAAGGCTCTCCTTTCTTTGACTTAATTAACATGGGGAAGAACGATTTCCTCCTACTATGTTCTTTTTCAGAGTGGTTTTAAACATCCTAGGCCCTTTGCCTTTACATGTAAATTTTAGAATAAGCTTGTCTGTATCTAAAAGAAACTTGGCTGAGATTTTAATGGTATTTGCATTGAACGTATAGATCTGTGTGGTTGAGAATTGACATCTCTGCAATGTTGAGTCTTCCAGAGTACAAGCAGGGTAAATCTCTCCAGTTATTTAGGTCTTCTTTGATTTCCTTCATCAGTATTTTGTAATTTTCAACTTAGAGATGCTGTACATATTTTGTTAGATTGAATATTGAAAATAGCTAATATTTTATATGTAACTATTTTGTTTTCTTTGGTGTTATTATAAGTGGTATAGTGCTTTTATTATTTATTATTTTATTTATTTTATTTTATTTCTTGAGAGAGAGTGTGTGTGCTCATATGCGGGAGGGTAGGAGTGTGGGAGGGGCAGAGGATGAAGGAGAAGCAGACTCCCAGATAAGCAGGGAGCCCGACATTGGGCTCCATGCCAGGATCCTGGGATTATGACCTGAGCCAAAGGCAGACTTTTAACCGACCAAGCCACCCAAGCACCCTAAAATGGTATATTGTTTTTATTTTAGATTCCACATAGTTGTTACCTTAGAGCTTTTTGTGCAGAACCACAGAGATTCTAAGGTTTTTATATTCACAGAAAAGAGAGGAAGATTTGGGTCTTGTAGCTTGAATCACAGGCTTGTGACAGTCAGGTATGGAAACAGTGTAGGTACAAGAGCAGACAGACTTGAATTCAAATCCCAGTGCTGACACTTACTGGCGTTGTAACCTTGGGCAAGTCATTTAACTTCTCTGGCTCTGTTTCCTCAACTGTCAGAGAGGGAAAATAATAGCTCTTATGCAAATCTTATGTGAAGTTTTGACATTTTACACACACACACACACACACACACACACACACACAGTCTTTATGCCAAACACAGGTCTCAGTATATCTTAGTTATTATTTCAGGCCACAGTGGAATCATGTTGTTTATGGTTAGGATTCACAAATGAGAGGCATAGTGTACCTACTGTTGTGAACAGCACACATGTCCTGAACCCTGACATGGTGCTAATTTTCAAGGATGTGAAGTCTTGACATAGCTCTTGTCCTCAAGGGGCTTATAGTTTTGTTGGGGAAGCATGCTATATGTATAAAAATTCCAGGACAGGCTGCCACTTATTAAGTTCCAAATGTGTGGGGCAGACAGTGGGTATACCAGAGAACTTTGTCTTCCTGGGTTTTGTTTGCTCTTTTGTATCCTGATCAGTGAGGTGGCTTTGGGATGTTGTTGATGAGAGAATATGTGGGGGTGGGAAGGAGTGTGTACAGATTTAGGGGAAGGATTCATGTGGGAATATGTAATTAATTTTTATACTTTCCCCAGTAAACCATCAACCCTTTTTATGATGTCATGAGGGATTCCTTAATTTTGCAGCTGCTTCCTGATTACGTCAGAGAGGAGCCTCTCACCCCACAGCCTGGAGCTGCACTCATACAAGAATTGGAAACAAATGAAGTGCTGAATATCTAATGGCTTCCACAGGGAGAGCCAGTTCAGACTTCCCCAGACCTCCTTATGCAAGGTCTTCCTCAAGTATTTCTGACCCCCTGAAGTGTCTTTGTTCTGGAAAGACAGGTCTGGCTCAGAGCCAAGTGGGTGGGAGCCTGGGGACTCCTTGATGCTTACCTCCCTCCCTCCAGGTGTTCTGCAATCCCAAACTTAGGCCCCTTTCCTGGACCTCCTTTGGTAGGTGTTATCCTTTTTGAGGTCTCAGCATCCTCTGGAACCTGCCGAGATTATTAGTTAAGAGTCCTTGCCCCCTTCCAGTGAATCCCTTCCCTCCACACATCATTTCCATCGCTCTTGATTTTCCTTCGGCAGCATTTCTCACATCCATACACTCCTGTCTGTTCCCTCTTCTAGCTCCTATAAGAAAGATGTTACATTTATTTGGCATTATAAAGTTTACAAAGTACATTTACACATAATTTCTCTCAGTTCAAACAAGTTCATGCCTTCTTGGCTTCCCAACAAGTCTCTGTTCCTTTTATATTATTCCAGTTACCCTAATGTATCCTAAATGTTTTGGCTAGATAAAATCATCATAAAACACTCACCTGTGCTTCGTTTGGAAACCTCGAGCAGGTGCCCTCTTCACCCCGTGCCAACTTAGGTCTGCGTTCCTTGCGGTGGCCTTGCAGGCCCGGTGCTTTGTGGTCCCCATGTGGTGGCACTCTTGAGTCCCTCGCTTGACATGTGGGAGGGTGCCTGGTGTGCCCTGACCTTCGTGCCTCCTTAGCAACACGCAGTCTCTCCTTCGTCCTGCCTGTTCCAGCTTTGTTCTTTTTTTGCAGCCTTGCTCAGAAGTGCTTTCTTCTGTGCAACCTTCTTGGCTATCCCCTAGCTGGAGATGATTTTCTTTTCCTCTGGTGAAAGAAAGCATCTTACTTCCATCTTCCTTGAATTATAGTTATTTGAGTCTGTGTATTCTTCCTATCTTCCTCATTAAATTATTGTCTTCCTATGGATGGATCTTATTTTCCTTCATATCCTCCACCACTGGGCTGAATAAATAACTTTGTAACTAATGGGAGAGGTCTTTTTTTTTTTTTTAAGTTATTTATTTATTTATTTATTTATTTGTCAGAGAGAGAGAGAGCGAGCACAGGCAGGAAGAGGCAGAGGGAGAAGCAGGCTCCCCACTGAGCAAGGAGCCAGATGTGGGACTTGATCCCAGGACCCTGGGACTTGATCATGACCTAAGCCAAAGGCAGATACTTAACTGACTGAGCCACCCAGGTGCCCAGGCAGCCACTTAACCGACTGAGCTACCCAGATGTCCCAGGAGAGGTCATTTTGTTAGGTTGGGATTTTCTTTGCCCTCACATCTGCCCACCAAAAAAAGTCAGTTTTACAATCCTACAAAAAGGAATAGCAGGCCTGACAGTAGGGGCTCTTGGGGAAGAAACACTACCTTCCGTGTTCCTGGTTTTGTTGCGACTGTACCATTTGGGGATGCGTTGTTCATGGCCGGCCTTGGATCAACCTGTGTTCTGCCATTATGCATGAATAATTTGCTTGGTCTGTTGGTGCCTGGTTTTCCTCACTCATTCATTTTACTTCTCGGGGAATAAAACGATGCCCCAATGGCCTGGAGAGCTCTGCTTTTGCTCTGGGCTTTTATCTGGTTTCTATACAATGACTGCCTCTTCCATCCCTCCTTCAGTCAGCAACTGCCACAGGGAACTCTGTAGCCCAAACAGCAGCAGTCGAAAGATGCTCTCACTGCCCACTTCCTGCAGACAAGGAGGTTTTGGTGGGCTGCTCAGGAACTGTGCCAGCACTGTGTCTGACTGGTGACTGACTCATAAGAAAAGCAGCCCTATGTCTGAAAGATAAGAGCCAATAAATCGCCTCCAGGTGGTGTTAGTTTGGAGGTGACTGACCATTCATTTCCTGTCTTTGGGAGGAGCCGGTGGGGAGGGAGTCAGTGAATAAGGTGGTCTTGCCTGCATTTTTCTCCAGCTATTAGTGAAGCAGCTGAGCAAATAGTTGGTTCTCTTTCCTGGAATGGCTAGTAGACCCCAGTGGCTTCTGAATCCCTCTGCTCCGGTCAGGGTACCAGACCTCTGTGTCATCTGTCCTGTGTCTCCCCTTCGGCACTCTTGTCATCCCCTTGCCAGGAAGCTGGCCGTGTGCATCAGGGAAGCTCTGCTTATTTCCTTGCTGCCAGATTTTTCTGTGACCAGCCAAACCTCATCCTTACGGGTACTGGTGTGCTTTGGCAGCACATATACTTAACAGGTACTGGTTGCCTCCAGTGCTCTCCCTGACCCAGGAGCTGATCAGAAGATCTGAACTTCTGTCCCTTGGCTGGGCACAGAGGGTCCAGGCAGGTGGGCTTGCCCCCCCTCCTCTTCCCTCTCCCCTTCCTTCTGCCTCATTCCCATTTCCTGCAGGAGGATGCTTTGCCATCCTGGAGCCGTCAAGCACAGCTTTGCTTTGGCAGCACAGTCGCACACACACGGTTGGGAGAGGGGACATGTTTATCACTTTTCCTGGAGATTATCTGTTTAAGCACTTCTCTGACAGTTACAATAACAAGGGCAGTGTGTTGTGTTTCCCAGCAGAAGGACACTTGCTGTTGAAAGATGTATAGCGCTAATTAGAAATACATAACATCCGGCCACATGGCAGCCTTCTCCCAGCCGCTCCATTTCCTGATTTCATACAACTTTGACGACAGTTGGTTTATGTTTTCCATGAATATGTTCTCAGAAAAATGAGAGAGTCTCCCTGTTACGTGGGAGTGAGAAGACTATTTCTGCCTGTGCAGGTATTTGGGCACAAGAATAGTGGGAGCTCTGGTCATCTGCCCATCTGAGAACATGTGGGAAAGGGCAGAATCAAGTTCAGACCTCAGGTGACTTTCTTGGTAAGAAATATTTCCGTCTGACTTGCTTAGCCAAAACCGTCCCCCTAAACCCTTGAGCGAGCCTGCTTTTGGAAAGAAGGGGAAAGGCTATTTCACAGTGTTAATGAGTTCCTCAGCTCATGTCAGGCTCCTGCTACCTGACACAAAGCCAGAGGAACCCAGGCAAATACCAAGGCAAACAATGCTTTTTCCTTCCCCACCCCACATCATTTGTTGGTCTGACCCAGCCCAACTCTAGGGATATATATGGGCATTTGTCAGACTAGGGCCAGTTTCCTAGCTCTACCCCCAAAGTGGGTGGACTCTGGGAATCTGGATGCTGTTTTCCTCCTCACTTGTATGAGAATGAATACCTCCCAAGGAGTGGCATCTTATGGCTGCTAGCCTACAGAAGCCTGCTTGAGGCGAAGAGTATCTCCGAAGATGCCATAGCACTTAATATAGTTCTCACTGGAGGCTCTGGGTCTGAGTTGCGATGGTTACTTGGGTAAATAGCAGTTTTTTTCACCCAATTGTAAGGTCCTGAGTTTGCAGGGACTCTGTTTTATTTGTAGCTGTGTTCTCCTTAATACTCAGCACAGGGTGAAGCATACTGTAGGTGCTCAGTACGTGCTTGTGTACCATCGAACCTTGGCGGGGTGGGCAGCCCTTCCTGAGAGTATTCTCTGTGACGTGGTCAGAAGGCTCACTGAGACCCAGGCATTCTGACCCCATATAGCAGTGATATCACCACCTGCTTGATCAGAGCAGAATTCTTAGTGGTTTGTCCCTCCCGCAGACCATTTCAGGGAAGTACTCTCAGGCCCTTTATGGAGAGGCGGGAAGAGGTGAATGAAGATTTGAGGCTCTGTGGCTAACACTAGAGCATTCATGAAGCTACCTTTTCAGCTGCTGCTCTGAGAAGTAGTTGAGCTCTTCCACACTTACAGCAAAGAGACTGTTGTTTCTACCTTCCTGATCCCCAAACCTTATTGCAGGAGTCTTAAAAAAGAAGCCACCCTGTGGAGGGCCTGCATAGTGCGGTTGGTTAAGCATCTGACTCTTGGTTTGGGCTCAGGTCATGATCTCAGGGTCGTGGGATCAAACCCTGTATCAGGGTCCATGCTCAGTGTGGAGTCCGCTTGGGACTCCCTCTCCCTCTGCGCTTCCCTGCCTTCCCTCTCTTTGTCTCTCTTTCTCTCTCTCTCTTTCTCTTAAATAATAAAATCTTAATTTTTATTTTTTTTTAAATATTTTATTTACTTATTTGTCAGAGAGAGAGAGAGAGGGGTAGGCAGAGGCAAAGCAGGCTCCCTGCTGAGCAAAAAGCCCGATGCAGGACTCGATCCCAGGACCCTGGGATCATGACTTGAGCCAAAGGCAGATGCTTAACTCACTGAGCTACCCACTTGCCCCTAAAATTTTAATTTTTAAAAAAGATTTTATTTATTTCTTAGTGCAAGCAGGAGGAGCTTCAGTGGGGAGAAACAGGCTCCCCACTGAGCAGGGAGCCCAATTTGGTGCCTGAGGCAGACGTGAGCTGAAAGACAGATACTTACCCGATTGAGCCACTCAGACACCCAAATAAAATCTTAGAAAGAAAGAAAGTCAACTTTGACTCCCCAGAGGCCAAAAGTATCATTGTTTTTAAGCAGTTCATTCTCCCCCTTGAGCCCTAGTCACAACTTTGCCCTCTGAGAAATAGCCGAGCCTGTGATTGCCATTTGTCATAAAAATAGAAATGGGCTTGGTGAAAGTAATCTCCCTTTGTTCCATCTTATCCTTATCCAGGTTAACGAGAGTATCTTATTGTAGTCTTTGGCTTCTCAAAATGCCAGTCTCTTCGAGCTAAGACATCCCCTTTTGTGCCTTTTCAGGGCCTTCTATGTGCAGGCAACTTATGCCTAAGATACCCAGTTGTTAAGGGGTCACTAATGTCAACTCCCAGGATGTGGCCTCTCCTTATACTACTCTAGCTTCCTCTGTTCTGGACTTATGCCCCCATTCTGGGCTGGCCTTGTTGCTAATGAGAGGCAGCCTGCTGGCAGTGTTTGGCAGGGGCCTGGGCTGAGCTAGGGCAGTACAGACCGTGATCCTGCCCAAAGTAAGAGATAGAGGGGAGAAGCTGCCCTTTTTCTTAGGATGGCATACACATCTTCCCCTTGCCTGCTTTCTACCCTTTCCCCTCTTGATTTTTGGATGCTGGTGTCTTGATTTCTCTAGCGGAGGTTTAGGGGGCCTTACCAGAAGAAGAATGAGAGTGGTGACCTATTCTAATCACATGGATTGTTACCACTTCCTTACTGCCTGCTGCAGTTGAGTTGGAAAGTTAGAGGGTGACATTTGGGACCAGTGGGCATCTGGAAGGATGGCAGGAACGCCACAACAGACGAATACTTTGTTACACTGATGCTATTCATATGTTCGACCTTCTGAGCAGCAGCCTGTTCCTTCTCACTCCCAGGGCTCTCTAAAGTGGTTTGGGGCTGGCTCTGTATACTCCAATCATGTTTGCTCCTGTGGCCAAGGCGGTTAGGAATAACTGTGGTTGTGTAGCATCTCCCGGAGTAAAGACTTCAGTTAGGCCCCATTAACGAGACTAGTGTCAATGAGGAGAGAGGCAAGAGGGCTTCCCTCTGGCTGTTGAGGTTAACGTGCAGGCAGGCACAGAGATCAAACATGTGGTGGCTAATTATCCTTTTAACACTTGGGGATTCTGAGCGTTCTCCTGTGTTACAGAGGGAATTAACAGATTAGCTGATGCCAGAGCAAGCGAGCAGGTGCCTCATTCCATCTCCTGTGCGTATTGGGTGTCTCCGCCTCTGAGGCTGCAATTGGATGGCTGCCTTCTGTTTGTCACCTATTCCTCTCAAGTCTGGATTAAGTGGCCATCAGGGTGAGCCACTGACAAGTAGTTACAGACAGCGTTTTGAGAGTGTATGTTGTAGCTCCTGCCCAAGAATAGCTCTGGCCACCACCAAGGTGGCTCCTTTCGCTGACCCACAGCCAGAAGGAAGTCAGCCAGGCTGAGAAAGTGAGGGGGAGTGGGTGATGATATTGGGAGCCAGATTTCTTTTTCAGCCCTGGGGGAAAGAATTTGTGAAATAAAAAGTACCACTGGTTAAGTGCTTATCATATGCCCATTTTCCCATGTAAAATTAACTCTTTCAGCGAAAACAGGTTGTTTGTAAGTGGAGGAGTGATGGAAGGTAAGGATGGAACCAAAGGTTAGTGATTCAAGAAGATAAATTTGTATTTTTTGTGATCTTAATTGATATTTGTACTCCTAGTGCTATGTGAGAGGAACTGAGTGAATTAAATATGACTTGTTACTATAGCTTCACATTATTAGTAGCCAACTAAATACAGAGAGTCTGTAGCTCTGGCCCAAACTGTCCACCTTGAGGTACCTGGTCCTGGGGAAGCAATGCCAAATTTACATAGGGGATTCCTGTCATAATGTTATCAAGTGCTTACCCATAGACCAGCCATTGTGGTAAATGCTTCATGTGCACTATTTTACTTAGCCTATGGCGACGCTTTGAAAGAGGAAATACTGGGGCGCCTGAGTGGCTCAGTGGGTTAAGCCTCTGCTTTCAGCTCGGGTCATGATCCCAGGGTCCTGGGATTGAGCCCCATATCAGGCTCTCTGCTCAGCAGGGAGCCTGCTTCCCCCCTCTCTCTGCCCTTCTCTCTGCCTACTTGTGATCTTTCTCTCTGTCAAATAAATAAATAAAATCTTAAAAAAAAAAAAAAAAAGAAAGAAAGAGGAAATACTACTACCACCAGTCTTAGATGAGGAAAGGGAGCTCAGTGACAAGACCAAGGAAGTGCACCTGGTAACCTGGAGAAGAGTAGCCCTTAACCCCCCAGGGCACTGATGAAGTTTCATTTGTCTCTCCTCAGACTGCTTCTCAGAGGAGTGTCGCTCTGTGATCCAGGAGCAAGCCGCAGCGTTGGGCTTGGCCATGTTTTCTCTCCTGGTGCGGCGCTGCACCTGCTTGCTCAAGGAGTCTGCCAAAGGTAAGCAGAGGAGGGACCCCCTGACTGATGGCCTTCCTCCTGCCTGGGCCCTGTTCAGACCAGCTCAGGATGCCACCCTGCCTTCTCAGCATCTCCTCCCTCTACTTGATACTCTTGCTCAAGTAACCCCTCTTCCTTCTGCCTACCTAACTAGCCCCAACTCATTTTGCTTTCCCTTTACCTCTGTAGCCCTCTGTCCTTGGGGGAACTATCCCCTCCCCCTGTTCTCTAGTAGTTAAGATTTTTCACTGTACCTATGAGCTGCTGCGGGTTCCTGTAACATTAGTAATTAGTAAACCAGCAAAGACAATTTCCATTTTTGTTCATAACTGATGTTTTGGTTTCCCTGCTCTATCTCTGTGTCCCTCTTTGTCTGGTACTGGTGGGTGTTGTAACCACTGTGGACCAGCCACCTTGGACGACTCACTGAACCAGAGCACAGGCTGTTTTTAACCCTTGAGTTGATCAGTGTCCCCATATGCATGAAGGTTGCCCTTAGAAATCTAGGACTGCCTCAGCAGGCAGTAGGGCTGAAGATTGCCCCTTTCTCTCAGCTCCTGGATCAGTATTGGTGAGTATTGAGGCCCCGCTCCTGTCCCCCTGCCACTTCAATTTTGTGAATGCCTCCAGACTCTGGAGCTGCCTTTTTTGGGAGGGAGGGTCGAGGTAACTTTTTTTATTTTGAAGCAATTTCAAATTTATAGAAAAGTTGCAAGAATTATACAAAGAACTCTTACATACCCTTTACCCAGAGTCCCCATTTGTTAACATTTTACCATAGTTGCTTTAAGTTCTCTCTCTTTTTATATATACACACGGATGCTTTTGTTCTGAACTATTTGATTGTTAAGTTGTAGCTGTGGTAGCCCTTTACCCCCATATGGTTGACTGAGCATTTCCGAATAACAAGGATGTTCCTTTACATGACAGTGTAGTTATCAAAATCAGGAAGCCGACACTGATACAATACTATTGTTAAATCTGCAGACTTTATTGAGTTTGTACCAGTTGTCCTGAAAAAAGTCATTTTCTGGTCCAGGACCCACCCCAGGTTTACACATTGCAATTTATTTATTTATTTATTTATTTTTTTTTTTTTTTAAAGATTTTATTTATTTATTTGTAAGAGAGAGAGAGAGTGAGAGCAAGCACAGGCAGACAGAGTGGAAGGCAGAGTCAGAGGGAGAAGCAGGCTCCCTGCGGAGCAAGGAGCCCGATGTGGGACTCGATCCCAGGACGCTGGGACCATGACCTGAGCCGAAGGCAGCTGCTTAACCAACTGAGCCACCCAGGCGTCCCTACACATTGCAATTTAGATGCCGTGTCCCTTTAGTTTCCTGCAGTCTGGCATTGAATGGTTTTCTGAAGTCTTTCTGTATCTTTCATGACATTGACATTTTTGAAGCGTACAGGCCACTTATTTTGTCAAATATCCCCCAGTCTGGGTTTCTCCGATATTTTCTCATGGTCAGACTCAGGGTATGCAGTTTTGGCAGGAACTCTGGTGCCATCTCAGTGCTGTGCTGAAGGGAAAGCTAAATGGGGGGGCTAGAGGCCGGAGTGGCGACTTCAGCAGGCCACAGGTGGAGCAGAAACAGCTGTCTGCAGGGGCAGACTCAGTGCACTGGTTCTCTCTTTGTCCTGCTTTTCAGAATCCTCTTAGGTGATGCTGGCACTTGTCCTCCGCTTCTGGGCCCAGCTTTCCTGTGGACTTGGTCTCCCTTCCCTAAGAGCTTGCTGCCGTCCCAGCGCCCCAGGCCTCCCTCGTGGGCCACAGCAGACCTAGGCCCAGTTCTCACCCTTTGCCTCTGCAGCTCAGTTGTCCTCTCCTGAGGATGAGGATGACCAAGATGACATCAAGGTGTCTTCCTTTGTCCCGGACCTGAAGGAACTGCTCCCCAGTGTGAAAGTCTGGTCGGACTGGATGCTCGGCTACCCAGACACCTGGAATCCTCCACCCACGTCCCTGGACCTTCCCTCACAGTGAGTCAGCCTGCTCATTCCTTTGGCCCTGCTGGCCTTGGCCCACGTGTGCTCCCACGGCTACCCTCCTGGTCCTCTATTTCTTTCCACCTACCGCCTGCTTATTCCTCTCTTCCTTCCTCACTTGAACTTTGCTTTTTCACTTCCTTGAACACCTTCCTTGTCCCCTGATACTTTAGGCTGTTTTTCCCTGTTGTCCTGTCTGTTCCTCCTCTTCTCAGTCTGTCCTTCTCTCTCTCTCTAGCTTGCTTTGTTTTGATCTTTGTCCTTACTCTTGCTCTCACTTCATGCTGTTCATGTCTACGGTCTCTGCAGCTGCCTCTATGGGTGTGTGTCGAGTGTGGGCATGTGTCCCGTGTAAAGGCAAGGCCTTGTCTTTTACTCTCCCTTTTAGTTTCTCTCCACACGTCCTTCAGGCTGTGTCCTGCTGCTTCTTGTGCTGCCTTCCACACCCTGCTTGGGCCTTCCTCTCATGCGTTGTAATGGTGTGAATGTGCACACGTCTGTCTTCCATTCATTTCGTTTCCCATCTCCCTGTCGCTGTGTGTCCATGTGCTATCTGTCACAGCATTTGAGGTGTGGAGTGTGTTGGTCTGGGGAGTATGTGTGTCTGCCTGGGTGTGTTTATGTAGATCTGTTTGTATGTTTGTGTGACCTTTTTCTTTTTTTAGTAAACTGTGGTAAAGTATATATGTAACAGAATTTGTCATCTTAACCATTTTTAGGTATACGATTCAGTGGCATTTTATATTTATATAGTTGTGTAACCGTGTGTGGCTATTTCTTTCTTTCTTTTTTTTTTTTTTTTTAGATTTATTTATTTGACAGAGAGCGTGTGAATGGGGGGAGGGGGGCAGAAAGGGAGGAGACAAGCAGATTCCCTTCTGAGTGGGGAACCCAACTTGGAGCTCAATCCTAGGATCCTGAGTCAAAACAAGGAGTCAGACGCTCAACTGCCTGAGCCACCCAAGCACCCAAAATGCATAGCTGTTCCTTAT
The DNA here is from genome assembly GCF_030435805.1 of Mustela lutreola. Taxonomy (NCBI): domain Eukaryota; kingdom Metazoa; phylum Chordata; class Mammalia; order Carnivora; family Mustelidae; genus Mustela; species Mustela lutreola. Next base: position 45,677,685 of record NC_081304.1, on the reverse strand, counting down.
ATCCGTTATCTGTGTGTGGGTTCTATCTCTGTGTATGCCTCTTTGTCTCTGGTTGTCTGTGTATGTCCGAGTGTCTATCTGTGTCTGAGTATGAAGGTCTGTATGTATGTAAGGGTCTTTTGGTGTACCTGTACATGTCTGTCCATGTATATGTGTCCACATATTTCTCTGTGCTGTGTCTGTGTCTCTTTCTAACCTTGGGTGTAGGGGTCTCTTTGAGGGATTCATGTGTCTCCATGAAGAGTCTGTTCCAGTGTGTCTGTTTATGTCTCTCTCTGATTCAGGGTGCATGTTAGTCCATGTGTACTTTGGTCCTGTCCATGTCTTCATGTATGGGAGTGTGTGTTGTATATGTTCCTGAGTATCTGTGTCTAAGACTGCCTGTGTCCATGTCCCTGTTTGTCTGTGACTGTGTCTCTGTGTGTCAGTCAACATCTGTGTGTTGGAAGGGGAATTTTTGTGAATGTGGGTCTCCCTGAATCTACCTGCTTTTGCCTGCCTCGTCTGGGTCTCCCTGCTGGAGTCACCTGTAGCCTGCCTGTCTCTGCCTGTCTTGGCGTGTACCTGCCTGCCTGCCTCTATTTATCTGCCTCTCGTGTGTGCCTGTCTGTATTAGGAGTCAGCAAACTGTGGCCCAGGAGCTAAGAATGGTTTACATTTTTAAACAGCTCAAAAAAAATCCAAAGAATAATATTTCATGACTTGTGAAAATTATTAGGAAAGTCAAATTTCAGCGTCCATGAAGTCATATTGGAGTATTGGAGCACAGCCATGCTTATTTGTTTACACTTTGTCTGTGGCTGCTTTTGCACTGCAGCAGTGGAGCTGAGTAGTTAAAATAGAGACATTATGGTCTGCAAAGCTTAACACGTTTACCGTCTAGCCCTTTGCAGAAAGTTGGCTGACTCCTGGTCTCTATGTGTCCCATTCTTTTCTTGTGTTAGTGTTACTGTGTGTTCGTATTTGCACAATTGTTTCTTGATGTGTGTGCATGTTGGTGCTGCCCATCTCTGGTCAACTCTGTTGATGGTCTATCTCTCTCCCTCCCTCCATCTTCTCTTTCTTCCTGGCTCTGTCTGTCTCTTTCTCCTTTTCCTTTCTCTTCCCCCGCCCCGCCCCCACTTTCCTCTGCGCACCCCCACCCCCCACCCCGCTCTGTTCCTTTAGGCTCTGTGCTGGGTGTGTGTGTGTGTGTGTGTATGTGAGAGAGAGAGAGAGAGAAAGAGAGCGCGTGAGTATCTATGCCCAGCATTTCATCATCATTCTTCATTGCTCTGCTCTGGGAGGGGAACATACTGGAGGACAGAGTGTGGAGACCTAGGCTGCTGCGCGATGGTACTTCTCTGGGCTGGGCGCTGCCCATGTGAGTCTCTCCACTTATGAGTGACCTACAGAGGGAAGGCTGCAGGAGAGATTTCCATCTAGTAGTTTCTTGACCTTTCTGTGTGGACTGAGTGCTACTTTCTACCCTTTTCTTCCTCAAACTTCTTCCCTGTTCCTCATGCCAAGAAGCTTCCCTGGACTGTCCAGTGCTTTCTCTCCCCCTTCCCTCCCAGCCCTAGCTCGGTAACTGTGTGGCTAATGTTCACAGCACCCTCCTATGAACCCTCCTAGGTTCCCAAATGCGCCCCAGGCTGAAGCCTTAGGAGCCAGGGTTGAGCCGTCTGCTAGGCAGCTGGGGTCACACAAAGGAATGGTCTCATCTGCTAGCTGGGGTGGCCGTTTCCCCGCAGTGTTCTCTAAAGAGTTAACATGTATAGCCTCAAACATTTCAGGCTGTTAATCTATAATGCCGACTAGGCAATTTGCAGTTTTGGAAAGAAACTGACAAGGAAGGTCTCAGCTCTCCAAGTATCCGAAGCCACTGCTTCTGAGCCTGCACAGGGGTCACAGAGTGTTCCTCCCTTCCTCTCAAGGGGTGGGGAGGCAGACCATCTGTCCTTGGAGTTTGGGCTTTCCCTGGGTCACCTCACCTCGCAACCACATCTAACTCCCTTAGATATGGTCCACCCAACCCCTGTTTATCCATATCCCGGCCATCAGTCCTGTTAACTCTCTTCTGTGACCCGTCTCCCTTTATCCCTCCTCCTTCTCCCACTCCCTTTGGCTTTTGTTTGGCTGAGGAAATGGAAAGCTCACACAGGAAGTGCTGGGCCTCATTTGCTTGAGGTGCTGAGTCTGTTTTCTCTTTGGATGCTGTAGCAAATGGCCCGTTGCCGGCATATGCAAGCTGCTGCCCATCTTTGGGCAAGGGCTCAATCTGCAGCTGGGCACGTGGTCCAAGCTACAGCCGTCCCCAGCTAGGTTTTCCCTCCAAGGCTACAGACAGGCAGAGGGGGTTGGAACACTTGAACAAATTTGCTTTTTCTTTTCAGACTCTTTGCAGTATATCGAATCTGATGGCCTAGTAAACAAGTTCCTGTATAGCTGTGGGCACCACTGATGAATCCAGTCTAGGCTAGAGCAGCCAGCGTGATAGAGAATGGAGTCTCCTTTTGCGCTTTCTGTGCAGTAGGGATCAGCAACTGGTCATTTCTGGAATGCAGGTTTAAGCATAAAGGAGGAACTTTGCTGTCCTGGGGACTGACCACAAGACATTGTGGTTTGAGGGCTGGGGCCTCTGTTGGACAGAGCAAACTTGGCCTGACCACCACTAAGGGTAGTCCCACCTCACAGATGTCAGATCCAAGTGCTGGAAGTGGAATGAGAATTTACCTCCCTCACTTCCACTTTCTCATATAGCTGCCTAACACTCACTGAGTAAATAACTATGGTTGAGAGATTGGCAGGGTATGGTGGTTCTGTGGATTCCAAAGTGGCCTCTTTTGCTCATTGATCTTTCATACTCTGGAGCCTTTTCTTTTAAGGGCACTGGGAATAACACACTCCAGATAGTTCTGTGGATGTCAGAATAGTAATCCTTGTAACACTCCCAAGGTCCTTGTGCTGATCTCCATTTTGGAGGGTTTAGGAATGCTCTCAAGAGAATAGGAAGGAAATGGCTTCTACTTAATATCTCTCCTTTGGAGGTTTTCACTGGTTTTTGCTAGCATTTGTTCTCTGCAAAGACAGATCCATCATTGATCCTAACGTAAGGTGATCAGATAGCTTACCTTTCAGTTTGCTTCTCCTCCAGAAACCCTCATTCCCAAATTGTTTCCCTGACACACTTGGACCCTTATTCATCTACCCCCCTTCATTCCCTCCCTTTTATTTCATTACCTTCTTTCTCTGAACAGTTAGAGAATCATTCCAAAGCTTTCTTAGGGGAATTCCAGAGCTCAGCATTAGTCTCCTTGGTTCTCTCCTTTTTTGCCCATATTTCTCTTCATTCCAGCCCAATATACATTTCCTAGGCAGTAGCCACTTAGGCATGTGTGGCACACATAGGACGATGACGACAGGACATCACCAACACCGCACAGTGATAAGGGCAGGATTTCAGGGCCTCTTGTGCCTTCTACACAGGGACACTCATAGGTATGTGTGTTGGAGTCAGCAAGTAAGTAGATGGACTTTCCCATTTGTACTTGTAATAGGATGGCTATATATCCCCGGAGATTTTGGTACAGGGGATTACAGCAGGGTGTGGAAAGTTGCCTTGGGCTGCTCTGAAAGACAGTGTGGAGTGCTTTGGTTTGTTTCAAACAGACCACAGTGTTTGGAGGGACCATCTACTTGTGGGGTTTGGGGGAGGAGGAGTGGGGAACATGGTTTCTACACTAGATCTCTTGTTAGGAGGGAGAGGTAGCTGCTCCCCACTTAACCATGTGAGCATGAAGTAAGCTGTGAATGTCAGGTGATGGAGAGGAGCAGAGCAACAGTCTTTCACGAGCCTAAGCATAATGACCCCTCACATCCTAGGACCTTTGGCAGGCTAGGGCAGTGGGACAGCCTACCTCATTTCATAGTCTCTGCTGAAGCCAAATCTTCCCTCATCTTGATCTCTAGTTCTCAGTAAGTGAAAGAGTCAGGGGACTTTGAGAACATCCAAACCTAGCCCAGCTGTGGCAGTTGGTTTATTGCTTTCAGCTGGTACTTGAACCCAGGTCCTGGTCTTGGAGGCTTTCCCAGGTTTAATCCCCAGAGCTTTCTCTGCAGCTGTATGACACTGCGCTGACCCCGAATGAGGATAGGAAAATAGAACCAGTGCCAAGCCAGAGTCTCTTTTTCATTTGGAGTCTGGCTGTCTGCCCATGACCAGGGTTACATAATGGGAAACATAGCCGGGGCTCTGGAGAGCCCGCGTTTCACCAGGCTGCCCAGACCTTCGCATTCTGATGCTATATATCTTCCTAATTGTAGCTCGGATGCATTTATCACACTGTTGGACTGGAGTACTGTTAAAAAAAAGAAGAAGAAGAAGAAGAAGAAGAAGAAGAAAAAAACTCCAGAAATTCCTGGACTTGCTACTTTTCCATGGCTTGTCTTGTATAGTCTACAGAGCATGCTGGAAAAGGCTTATAGGGAGCTCTCTGAGTGCTGTCACATAGGGAGACTTAGGGATATGTAGGGAGTATGCAGTAAGCTGATTTCCTCAGGGAGCCTACATGTGTTGACCCTGTAGACGAGATAGAAATTCTTGAGTTAAAAAACAGCTAGTTCACTCACCCTCATGGGGCAGCTCTGAAAATAAGAACTAATCCCAAGTCTAATCGGCACCCCTTCAAGGACGCTTAATACATCTTCTGAAAAAGGGCATTTTAGGAGGTCACTAAGTAATAGTCCATCAGCACTTCCCTGAAGGAAGTGGTGGTGACTGTGGGAAGCCCCTTTGCTACCCTGGCTCCCCACCCAGTCTCCCTGGCTCCGGGTTGGGGCGTCAGCACTACAGCCTGGCACCAGGGGGTTCCTCTTCCTCCAAGTGCTGAGTGTGAGGCACACGTGATCTCTCCCACGGCAGGAGCCTCTGCCCCCTCCCAACTCCTCTCACAGGGCTTGTGAGAGGAAGGGGTGTTGGCCTAGGGCTCCAGTCTGACCCCAACAGGGTACAGCAGCTGACCCCAGGGAGCGTACTTTCCAACTCTGGGCTGAGGTTATTTGGGTCCAGTGTGTGCTAAACTAAGAAGACGTGTTGGAGTGGTTACAGCTAAAAATTTAGAGAGGCAGGAACCGTGAGAATCCGCACCAGGGAGGCCGCCGAGGGCTCCACTCATGCCGTGGAGATGTTGAGGTCCCCTGGGGGCTGCTCTTTCCCAAACACACAGTGTTGATGGGTTTAACACACCATAGTGATGCAACAGAGGCCATACATGTTGAGCGTAGCTTGGGAAAACTGCAGTCATGTAAGGCACTGACCTAGATGGAGGCTGAGGGAGGCACAGTAGAGGTACTTGAGACATCCTGGAATGAGGTTACCGTGACCTTTCGTTGGCCAAAGGGTTCCAGCTGCGCTGCTTAGAACATGCAGAAGTTTATGTTCCTGGAGTAGTGCAGGGTGATGGGGCTTCAGAATTCGATTTGCCCTATTGGGCAGAATTAATTTAAGTTGGACACTTTCCCAAGGGCCCCAGTTGACTTGTTTGTATAAATCAGAAAGGCAGAAGGGATTATCTTTTACCAGCTCTTAGGTTCTTATATTCATTTAATAAACAGCTGTTATTCTTGGAGGATGATATCTTGCTGCCCATGTCTTAACTCCTAAAACAGTGATCTCTGACACCCGTGTCTTCTCTTTATATCATGGCAGCATCTGGAAAATACACTACAGTTCCTCAGTCTCTGAGAGAGCTGCAGAGATTCCTACCACCCTCATCTCTACCCCATTCCAGAGCCCGTTGAGGTACTTGGCATTGTCACCAGACCAAATCCTCAGCCCACTGAAAACAGAGTTGGCATGACATCTCAGCTTAACAAAGGGGCTTCCTAAGGGGTTCATTCAGATCCTTTCTACCTGTTAGCCACTCACCACCTGCAGTTGAGTGTGAAGTCCTCAGGGCTGCAATGGTCTTATGTTGGCCATGGAACCCCATGTTGGGAGTTGTGGGCTGGGGTATAATGGTCCTTAGGCAGACAAGTTTTTTTTTTTTTTTTTTTTTTTTAAAGATTTTATTTATTTATTTGTCAGAGAGAGAGCGAGCGAGAGCAAGCACAGGCAGACAGAGTGGAAGGCAGAGTCAGAGGGAGAAGCAGGCTCCCTGCGGAGCAAGGAGCCCGATGTGGGACTCGATCCCAGGACGCCGGGATCATGACCCGAGCCGAAGGCAGCTGCTTAACCAACTGAGCCACCCAGGCGTCCCTTTTTTTTTTTTTTTTTTTTTTAAAGATTTTATTTATTTATTTGACAGAGAGATTACAAGTAGGCAGAGAGGCAGGCAGAGAGAGAGAGAGGAGGAAGCAGGCTCCCTGCTGAGCAGAGAGCCCGATGCGGGACTCGATCCCAGGACCCCGAGATCATGACCTGAGCCGAAGGCAGCGGCTTAACCCACTGAGCCACCCAGGCGCCCCCAGACAAGTTTTTAAAAGAGCATACTGCATATCTTTTTTTATTTTTTATTTTATTTTATTTTATTTTATTTTTTAAGATTTTATTTATTTATTTGACAGAGAGAAATCACAAGTAGATGGAGAGGCAGGCAGAGAGAGAGAGGGAAGCAGGCTCTCTGCTGAGCAGAGAGCCCGATGCGGGACTCGATCCCAGGACTCTGAGATCATGACCTGAGCCGAAGGCAGTGGCTTAACCCACTGAGCCACTCAGGCGCCCCTAAAAGAGCATACTGCATATCTTAAGAGCATTTCTCTTGTTGTGGCCTTCTGTCTTTCCCCTTTGTGCGTACAGTCCACGGGCTTTCTCTTTTCCAGCTTCCTCATGTCTAGTTTCTATGCCACCTTGGCTATATTTCCAGAACTCATTCCAGGAACCGAAAGACCCAACTTGTTTCCCATCTGTACTACAACTCTGATCTTCCATAGCTCTGAAACACAATGCAGGGCTTCTTCTCACTCACCTCTTTCCGGGTTTGTTCTGCAGCTGTGGAGTTTGAATGTTAGTGTTTAAACAAGCTGGTATTACACAGGAAATGGCCACCTCCACAGGCCCCTGCAGGCTTGTAACATGGGGTCATTGTACTTGATATTAATCACCAGTCAGCCTGTTCCCCCAGTAAAAATATGAAGGGGTGGGTGAGGGCTCAGTCCTCCTTAGACTTGCCAGAGGATGGCCTGAGACCTGGCTGTACCTTAGCACTCCACTCTCTGGACTCTCTATGTCCCTGGGCCTTACCCCTGATGGAGCCTTTAGAAAAGATCCTACCTGACCTCTTCCCTATAAAGCTGGCAGATCTGCCTTTCTTTCTGAGTTCTAGAAAGGAGATCTGTTGTGGTATAACTTGGCCTCACCTGTCTCACACCTTACTTAACCTTTTGGAGCATTTTGTGGGATAACACCTTGTGTGAGAAAACTCCAGAGTGCAGGAACACAGAAGCCTGTTAGTCTACCTGACACTAGGGCTTCGCAGTTCTTTGGACTGAAGCTGCTTTTCCAGGGGTGTATGCAGAAATAACCCCAGCCTGAAGAGTTAATCTGATTCCCCAAGTCAATATCCCCCAAACAACCAGCCAAGAGTGTATGTTGGTTCATTTCTGTGAAATGTGTTTCCCCAGTCACCTGGGTTGGCCTGGGCTGCATTGTATCGGCCAGCAGCTGCACTGCACTCAAACTGACAGCTACATTAAACCTTGGAATTCTGAGGCAATAAAAAGTAAATTAACTCTTATTTTTTTCCTTTCCTGGTGGAGTGAGTGAATGTATGTCTGTAGGGAAGTGAGTAAGCCTCGGTCCTGAGTACATACCTCTAAGTAGCCACTGCTGGTCTGTCCCAAGCTAGGATCTGGTGTTCAGACTCCAGCCAGGGGTCTGCTTTCCTGGTGTGTGGTGTTTCTGTGGGGTTGGGCCACTGGGTCACCCAGCAACTGCTGATCCTTGCTTACTAATCACATTACAGCCATTTGAGGGGTTCCCTTGCCACCATTCTGAGAGCCGTAAACGGACTCGCTGGACACAGTTTCATATTCTCTGGCTTCTTTGTGTCTGCTTGGTAAAGAATGCATCCTAACTGTAGTGGGATTTTGTGGGTCTGGGATCTTCCCCAAAATACGACTTTGGACCAGAATAAGCCAAAGGCACTCGCCCAGGCTCATAGCACTGTTTAGAACCAAAGGTTTTTTGAGATTGTCTGAAAAACCTTTTGGTTTTTCAAATGTTTCTAGAAGATTGGAAAAAAACTCATAGCCGCCAGAATTTGATTTTGGGCTCCTTGGCCCAGGATAACTTCGAACCCTCAGAACCCAAGGGCTGCTGAGGGTGGAAGTTTGGGAGGCACTCCTACCTGGGATAAGGAGCTAGAGCAGGAAAAAGCTAAGCTTTTCCCCTTCCATGCAGATAGGAAACCCTGTGTTCACCCACAGAGCTGACCTCTCAGCCCAGAGGCCTGGTTGGGGGTAAGCTGAGGTTATGATGCCCAGGTACCAGGAATTACCTCATCCTTAGCTTTTGAGGTCAGGCATCTCACCTAGGTTTTTTGGTTTTTTGGGGTGTGTGTGTGTGTGTGTGTGTTTTAAGTAAATGTATTTATTTGAAAGAGCATGAGTACATGTGAGGGTGGCGGGGGACAAAGGGAGAGAATCTCCAGCAGACTGCCTGCTGAGTGCAGAGCCGATGTGGGGCTTGATCTCATGACCCTGAGATCATGACCTGAGCCAAAATCCAAGAGTCAGATACTTAACCAGCTGAGCCACCCAGGCGCCCCTCACCTAGTTTAAGTACCTCTTCCTTTTAGTACTAGTTTCCTGACACTCCTCTTCCCTTCCCTCTGTGGAGAGTCACCGTATGGTGCATGGGTTCCTAATTAGTGTGTTTGTGTCCATGGTGCTCACTGGGAGAGGAGGTAATTGATGAAGTGATCTTGGGCAGTCGCACTAAGACACCAGAAGAAAGCAGCTACTTGGAATCAGAGTTCAATCACAAGACCAGACTGAATGGATCAGGGTAGAAGTGACCTTTCACTGAAGCATTTTGTGTATTCCCTTGGTTCTGGTTAGCATGGCCCTCAGGCCCCTTTATATTCTTTATTTGGGAACTCGGGACACTTCCTATGTCTTTTGGCACTAGCTGCTATCTTACAAACCAACCCTGGGGTAGGAGCTCTCATCCACTTCATTTTTGCAGTGAGTCTTAAGATTTTGGCCCAAGGTGGGTGGTAATGGGCAAAAGGCAGCTGTGGCAGGGGTCCCTAGTGGTGGCCAGCAGTCTCTGGGAGGAGTCAGTTTTGGTTTATCTGAGCCTTAGGGGACAGGGGAGCATGGTAATGAGAACCACATGGTACCACATATTTCTTCGTCTTGGATCCAAGATGGTAGGGGTGGGAGGATGAGAGAGGCATGTGGGGCCTCCCACTGTGGCAGCCGTGGGTAATTTTCTGCTGCCTCTCCCTGACTGGGGATGCTGCTGCCCACACCTCCCTACCCCACACTACGTCCTGAAGCGATCAGGTCCTTGACCTGCACAACACCAACCAAGGCCCCTAAGCCAAGAATTCAGCTGGGAGACTTTTCACCTTCTTCCTTCTCACTGTCGTCTTTCCTGTTTATTTTCCAAATTGCTGCTCTGCAGCCGAGCAGTGTCTGTTGGCCAGAGCTCACCAGCACTGTGGGATTGGACGCAGGCAGTGGGCTCAAGTGGCCAGCAGGGCACTGGGGGAGGAAGTGGGGAGCTGGAAGAGCCTCCCTGTGCGTCTCCCATGGGCAGCGCTAACCTCGGAGGCGGCCCTGAGCAGCCCTATCACATCCGGTGCTTGTCTCTGCAGCCGGGACCGGAGGATAAACTATCAGAGCTGTGGGGCAGTGCATCATTCCTCTTATTATTTTCTTCTCTGCAGATGGGGTCGTGGAAAGTTCAGTTCCTTTTAACCCTCGAAGTTCTGTTTATTCTACAGCTGGTAGCCTGAATGCCGCGTTTCCCATTACATCACAAAGAGGCTCAGGCAGATCTCTGCACAGAAACGTGTTGCAACTGTTTATTTTTTTCCATATTTAAACATTTCTGACAGCCAAACTCAGCTGAGCCAAAAGATGGAGCTTTGTGAATGAGTCTGGTTGTTGGTGTCTGTGCAGAGAGAAGGCTTTAGAAAACTCTCGTCCCTCCGGTGATTCTTCCCAAACATGTTCTTTTTCCTGGGCAAGGCCTGTGAAGCAAGTTACTTCTGCAGTACACGTGTGTTGATTATGTGCTGTTGTGTGATTAATGGGGCTGTGTTCCGCCTGGTTCCCAGGACACTCTTGAAAACAAGATGTTTCATTTCATTGCCTTTTCCTAGTGTAGTGATTACAGTAAATAAACCAGTGCAGGCTCCTTCCACCTGGAGTCAGTCAGGGAGTCCCCACACCCCGACTCCACTTTCTCTCCCAGCATCACCTTCAGTGGCATGTCCCTTGAATGCCCTTTTTTTTTTTTGCCATCTCCCAAAGGCTCCTAGACTGCGGGAGAAACAAATTGCTTAAGGCTGAAACCCCTCCCTAGCAGATTTGGCTCATGCGCAGTAACTCCTCTGGGAAGATTCCAGGATGTAACTCATTCGTAGCTCTCTTTGCCTCTTGCCACTCCACCTCTTGACCCTAATTGTAAAGCTTTTTTTTTTTTTTTTTTTTTTGTAATTCTCCTGTGCAACTCATTCCTTTTGTAGTACAACTTAGCATCAATAGGTACAAAAACTGGGATAGTCCCAGGCAAGGCAGAGTGGTTGGTCACCCTGTATCTAACCTTCTACAAATGAGAGAAAGGAGAGGGAGTGGGCTGGTCAAAACAGCACTGGACTGGTTCATCTGCTGAGATGCATGGGAAGCTTTAGTGTCCTGGGATGATCTTGGCAGGCCAAGAATGAGGTTTTTTATTGGGTGGGTGGGGTAGGAGGGGATGTTTAATTCCAGTACAATTAACATACAGTATTATATTAGTTTCAGGTGTACAGTATAGTGCTTCAACAATTCTGTACCTTACTTGGTACTCATCAGAACAGATGTACTCTTAATCCCATTCACCTATTTGTATTTGTTTGTTTTTCTGCTTATATGTAGGAGAAGATTTCTAAAGCATCATAAGGGGGGAAAAACCCATGTGACTCTCTTCATGGTGTGACTGGCCCCTCTGGCAGCATGGGAGGAGGGGAGATTGGCGCTCTGTTGCTATCTTGTGGCATATACTTGGCTGGACAGGAGTGGGGGAATTCTGGGAGCTGCCTCAGGCACTGGGTGTCTAGAATGTTTGAGTAAGTGTCTCAGGCACACTGTCTGGAAAGGTGACAGGACCTGCATTAGGCAACTGATTCTCTAAATTCCTTTTCCTCTCTGGTTAGGATTTTTAAAACTCCCCCTAACCAATTTCAACTTTGCCTAGATGGACACTCGCCCACCAGATTGTTGCCATGGATGTAGTTTTGTACCCTAGCTTTTTGGGTAAGAGTTTCTGGAAGTTCTCAGTCATAAGCAACATTTGCCACCAGTACCTCCCTTCACACAAGTGCTTAAAATACTTTAACTGGTCCATCTTTAGAGCTGTTCTTTCTGCCCTTATTTCTCACAGGGTTGCTATGGATGTGTGGTCGATGCTGGCTGATTTCTGTAACATATTGACTGCGGTGAATCAGTCTGAGGTGCCACTGTACAAGGACCCGGATGATGACCTCACCCTTCTTATCCTGGAAGAGGATCGGCTTCTCTCCGGCTTTGTCCCCTTGCTAGCTGCCCCTCAGGACCCCTGCTACGTGGAGAAAACCTCGGATAAGGTCAGCCCCAGGCCAAACATCCCTCCCCATTCACCCCTCCTCTTAATTCTCCAGACTTTTTTATTCTTGGGAAGTTTTCTGTGCAAACGGAACATGATTAAGTCATTGAGAAGGGTGTTAAGGGAAAATATCGACCTTTTAGCCACTGACATCCAGCTCTGTGTCCTGAAAAAAAAAAGCCCTCTTAACTTCCTTTGGTGTGTGTGTGTGTGTGCTCGCTGGCATGTTGTATATACGATCATTTCCTCACTTGTTTAAATAGTGCAGCTTGTGTTGGCAGTGCTCTCACTCAGCTCCAAATGGTTTGCATCATGCTTAAAGCACCCTCCTTCCTCCCCCCTCTCCTCCTTCCCCCAGCCACAAAACTCTGCGCTAGGAAAACAGCCAGGGCTTTTTCCCTTCTCTAAGGAGGGGAGTGATAAATAGGTGACTAGAGAGAAGCAGACACCATGTGTTAACTTACAAAAAAAGCTTTTAGGAATATGAAGCATTCCCCGCTGCCTGGTTTCTATTTTTCTTCCTCTAAGGACTGTGTTTTAACCTGAACTTTTTTCTGGTCTGTTTATAGAAAACAAAGCTCATTGCCTGTTGCCCCAGTGGGGACTCTGGAACTCTTAGTCTCTGCTTAACAGTTGGGTCTTTGACCAGGTGTGGAGGGTAGGGCAGGCTGCTCTGCTTCACATTCCCATGTAGCAATTGCTTGGGTGGGGAAGGGGCACCCACACACCCCGGGAACAAAGTCTCCTATGCTGAACTGGGGAACCCTGTGTCCAACCTCTTTGCTGAGTTGTTAACATCATATCCCCTGGGGAGGCCTTTGGGAAAGAGGCCACAAATGGCTTCTTGGGTGGAAGCCTTTTGGCCTACATGAAGTATATAGAGAGAGACATAAGTGCATGGCTTTTTTTTCTTTTTTTTAAGATTTATTTATATGTTTTAGGTAGAGAGAGAGAGAGCATGTGCTAGCGATGGGGAAGGGGCAGAGATAGAGGGAGAGGGAGAGAGAATTCTCAAGTAGACTCCCACTGAGCACAGAGCCCAATACAGGGCTTGATCCCAGGACTCTGAGAGCATGACCAGAACCAAAATCAAGAGCCAGCTTTCTAACCGACTGCGCCATCCAGGCACCCCAGATAGATGTTTTTTAAAAAAATACCAAATAGTAAAAACTAAATCCCAGCCATAAACTGTAAATATGAAAGAGATTATATTGATTAAAAAATATTGCTATATTGAAGATTTAAAATGTTTAAACGTGTTCTTTGTAGGAAAGAGTTATATGTTCATTATAGACAAGTAAAAAAAAAGAAAGAAAAATTTATCCACAGTCCTTTTACCTAGTGGTAACATCTCTGTTATTTTTGCTAATCATAATCATATTTAACTACTAGCATACACACTTTTTTATTTATATAGTTATCTTTGCTTATTTATTTATTTAATAAACATATAATGTGTTTTTATCACCAGGGGAACAGGCCTGTGAATCGCTAGGTTTACACACTTCACAGCACTCACCATAGCACATACCCTCCCCAATGACACTTTTTTAAATATAAAACTAAGAATTGTTATACAGACTATAATCTGATTTTTTTCACCAAATCTTTTTTTAGTGTATTCTTATATGGAATCATTTTTTAAAAAGATATTATTTATTTATTTTAGAGGGAGAGATAGAGGAGAACAAGTGGGTGGGACAGAGGGAGAGGAAGATAGAATCTCAAGGAGACTCTGTGCCAAGCGTGGAGCCCAACATGGAGCTTGATCTTGGGACCCCAAGGTCTTGACCTGAACTACAATCGAGTCGGCTGCTTAACCAACTGAGTGCCCTCTATGGAATCATTTTTGATTATTACTTTGTATTCTTCTGTATGCCAAGGTTTCTTTAACTAGTCTTTGCTTTATTGAGCCAAGGGACTGTTCTTAATTTTTGTACTGCTGTAAACAGTGACATGATCCTTATAGCATAATTTTTGCATATATTCCCCTTGGTTAAACCTATTGACATATAAAAAACCTCTTCCTCTTTGGATGTGTTTAATGACTAATATCTTGGGAATGTCAGACTCTCTCTCTCCTAAGAGGAATACTCATTTTATGCTTTTCCAGTGAAAAGTTGGGAGTGAAATCCTGCTCTTCTAGTGTCAGAAGGGGATAATAATGGGGAATTGTAGTATGTGAGGCTGAGGATAACTAACACCGTGTTTATATGTTGTGGGAGAAGGTCAGTTAGAAGAGAAACTGGGTAAGCATGGCTTGGGCCAGGAGATCTTAGTACTCTTCTTCTGTGATCACAAGGTGAGTTTGACTCTAGAGGGTACTTCTGGGAATCAGCTATTGGCTTAGCTGCCTTTTGGTGCAGAACAAGGAAGGAGGCCTAACCAGCTTCAGACTTGCTGACCCCTAACTCCTCATCAACCCTCCCAGTGGTAGTGTCAGTATGATATGTGTATGTGATACAGCATATGGTACAATGCAGCATATAACGAGTGTATGATGTGGCCAGAGAAGAACACAGAGCCAGCAGCCCATGCCCTCAGCCTATAGCAGTGGTTCACAGGCTGCCCCAGGGCAGTTGCACCTCGTGGCAGCTTGAGACTAAGGTAGGTCTCCACCTCAAGGACTGTGAAATAGGTATGTCAAACATAATGTCTCCAGATCCATACTCTCCCATAAATCTGGTCTGTCTGTCTTCTCCCCATCTTGGTAAATAACAACTTTGACTTTGGGTAGCTTATATCAAAATTCTTGGGGTTATTCTTGGCTACTCTCTTTTTCTCACACCTCCATATCTAATTTATCAGCTGTTCATGTCTTCTTTACCTTCAAAATAAATGCAGATACAAATCTTTCTTACCACCCCACTCTAGATCAGCTCTTTGTAATGCCTTCTGACTGGTTTCTCTAGTTCCTCCTTCCTCCTACTCCCCAGTCTGTTTTCAGCACAAGTGGAATGATCTTTTTATTTATTTATTTATTTATTTTTAAGATTTTAAAAAAGATTTTATTTATTCATTTGACAGACAGAGATCACAAGTAGGCAGAGAAGCAGGCAGAGAGAGGAGGAAGCAGGCTCCCTGCTGAGCAGAGAGCCTGATGTGGGGCATGACCTGAGGACCCTGTGATCATGACCTGAGCCGAAGGCAGAGGCTTTAACCCACTGAGCCACCCAGGCGCCCCAGAGTGATCTTTTTAAAACATCAATAAGATCATGTCACTTCTTTGTTCAGTACTTTCTGATAGCTGCTTTTCTCACTTAGAGCAAAAGCCAGAGTTTTGGTGGTGGTGGTGTTTTGTTTTGTTTTTCTTTTTTTAAAGGATTTTTATTTACTTGAGAGAGAGAGAAGGCATGAGAAGGGGGAGAGTCAGAGGAAGAAGCAGACTCCCTGTTGAATAGGGAGCTTGTTGCGGGACTCGATCCTGGGACTCCAGGATCATGACCTGAGCCAAAGGCAGTTGTTCAATGAACTGAACCCAGGCACCCTAAAAGCCAGAGTTTTAACAACATCCTGCAATGCTCTCAGTGATATGACACCACCTCTACCCGCCCTTAACTCTGATGTCAGCTCCTACTGCTCACCTCCTACTCGATATGCTCTAGTCACATTGGTGTCCTTGCTATTCTTCACACAAGCCAAGCACTCATGTCTAAGGATCTTTGCACTTGCTTTCCTCTTAACCCAGAACACTGTGTCCCCAGAGAGCTATGTGGCTCTCTCACTCCCTTCTAAATGTCACCTTGTTAGAACAGTCTTCCCTAGCTACTCTGTATAACATGTTTCTTTCCTTTTTTTTTTTTTTTTTTAATTCTACTTTATTCTCCATTGCAGAGGAAAATAACGTCTCTATATCTAGCATGTATTGGTCCCAGGATTAGGTACTTCTAAGTCTCCTGATAAGTCTGCCAAGTAGGTATTAGTACCTTTGTGTTGTTTGTTCTGTTGTGATGGTGGTGGTGGTTTTTCAAAGAGGTGACTGAAGTTCAAGAGAAGAGTGAAAAAATGTTGATAAACTTGTATGCGTCATCTGCATAGCTGACCTAGAATCTTTAGGTCAGCTATGGAGGGAATCTTTAGGAACCTCAGCCTTTTAGAAATCTGAAAGAGATCAGTATTTTCTCCAGCTTTTAGTGTTCAGTACCAAGAAATGTAAAATATGTCAAGGACTTGTCAGTAGCAGCAACATGTGCAATTTCAGTGCTGTCCAGATTGGTCCCATGTTTGGTCCCACCTTGATGCCCATTCAACAGGTATTTACTGAGCATGTCTGTATTATACTGTCTTACACACAGAACAAGAGAGATCTAGACTTGTAAAGCAAACATCCTAGTTTGGGAAGCAGTTGGTGGCATGTACAAACGTGAGAAGCAACACAAGTTAATTTGAACCTGTAATTAAGGAGGAACTCTTGAAATTCTGTTGAGCTGGTAATATTCCAAAGAAGGCATTGCTTAAGGAGCACTGATTTGGCATTAGTGTATCATTGTATTTTCTAAGCATGTTCTGTGGAACTCTAGTTTTATAGGTTCTTAATTGTTAGATGAAAGTAAAAGACTTTCATGATCATACAAGTTATGGTAAAGTAATGTTAAGCAGGGATGCCTGGAGTGGCCACAGTCAGCTAGGCATCCAACTCTTGATTTCGGCTCAGGTCATGATCTCAGGATTGTGAGATTGAGTCCCAAGTCATCGAGCTCCCTGCTCAGTGGGGAGTCTGCTTCTCACTCTTCCCCTCTCCTGCTGCCCCTACCCCCACTTATGCTATCTCTCTCTCTCTCTTTCTCTCTCTCTCTCTTTCTTTATCTCTCTCTAAAAACAATAATTTAAAAAAATTAACAACATTAAACAGAACCCAATACTGTAAGACTTACTGGAGCTTTAACATAGTGTACTGTGAGAATAGACTTTGCAGTCTTTCCCAAACTTGATTTACCAGTGATCTTTTTTTATTTAACATCTTGCAGGACTAGTATTTAGCTTTAAAAAAAAGGTTAAAAAAACAAACAAACAAACCTGGGTGTGGGATGAGCAAGAGGTAAGAAAACAGGTAGCTATTGGAATCATCCAGAAGAAAAATCAGATGAGGGTAAAAGCAGAGTGGAACCAGTTACATTCTGAAACAAACATCACAGATGTTGAAACAGAGCCAGCCAGGGCAAAGAAAGTGACCTTAGGTTCTTGTGTGGCTGCTGGACATCTAAATTCAGAAGGGATAAGTAATTTACTTACCCAAGGTCATGTAGTTAGTAAGGAAGTGTAGGTTTAGAACCCTTCCTTTTCTGTAGTACTTTAAAACTTCATGTTCTGGGACTCCTGGCTGGCTCCATCTGTATAGCATGGATTCATTCTTTCTTTCCTTCCTTCCAGAGAGGGAAGCGGGGAGTGGCAGAGGGAAAGGGAGAGAGAGAGAATCTCAAGCAGACTCCCCACTGAACTTGGAGACTGACGCAGGGATCAGCACAGGGATCGAACTCATGACCCTGAGATCATGACCTGAGACAAAAACCAAGAGTTGGACGCTTAACCAACTGAGCCGCCCAGGCGCCCCAAGCGTGAAACTGTTGATCTCGAGTTCATAAGTTCGAGCCCAGTGTTTGGCATAGGTTTACTTAAGAAAAATTAAAAAAAATTTTTTTTTTAAATCCTCCAGATTTGGTGTCTAGGATTTGGTTCAAAATAATTTATGGATAGAAGCATGAATGAAAAGACCAAATATTGATCATTATTACATCTGAATAATGGGTGGATTGATTTCATTATAGTGTTCTACTTTTGTGTATGTATGAAATTTTCTATAATAACTTGTGGTTAAAAACAGTAATATATAGCCATCCTGAAAGGAGGCAAAACAAATAAAATTCTGTGTCTTTTCTGCTACATTATGTGCATAAGTGATTAAAAAAGTAATCGAACTGTAATAATAATGAAGTTAAGCTCTTGCAGGCACTAATCGCCTTCCAGGCACTGCGCCAAACTCTTTACATGCTTTCTCATTGAAACCCCAACAGCCCTATATGCAGATAGGAGAAATGATGAAAAGGAAACTGTTTTAGGAGAAAGATGTTCAGTTCATGGTGTGCCTTAGTCAGTGTAAAAAAAAAAAAAAAAAAAGGCTTAATTGTCATCTTCAAAATCTATGTATGTAACTGGTGATACTAACCAAGGATCTACAGTGTTTCTATAGGATATGTAGTCTTTCCTTTATCTAAAGAACTTTCCTGAAGCTCTAGTTATTTAAAGGTACTGATGCATTTATGCATGCAGAGGTGTAAGCAGTGCTTATTCTATCATCCCCATAGTAGTTTTATTTGTCTTACTCCCCATATTGTCTGACCAAGAACTAAGTGAAGAACTTTTCAGTAAGCTAATGCTGCGGCCATTCTTTGGGTTGATTGGGGAAATAAATTATTATAAATCACATTATAATTTGGTGTTTTGAGTCTCATATCACATCCCATTCATTCTTACAGTCATTTTTGCTTTCTTTCTGGATGTAGGATCCTAGGAAACTTTGTCATACTTAAATATGTTGTTGAGGTTAAAGATGGGGCTTAAATTGTCCAAGTTTTGGAACTCCTGGCTTGTCTGCTTATTTATTTGTTAAATGACATTTTTGGAGTGTTGTTTGTTGTATACATAATTACCCCAAAATGTTTAAATGGAAAATAGGGAAAAGCACAAAAAATAAAAATCACCTGCAAACTACCACCTAAAATTAATCAGTGTTAATAGCATAGTTTAAGTCCTCCCAGTCTTCCCCATGCTTAAATGTGTATCCTTATTCTTTTCTTTTCATAAAATTAGACTGTCCAGTATATGCTTTGTTCTTGTTTTATGTCTTTTATACACTTATATATACTATACATATTTTTTTAAGTTTTTAAAATTTATTTGACAGAGATCACAAGTAGGCAGAGAGGCAGGCAGAGAGAAAGGAAGGGAAGCAGGCTCCCTGCTGAGCAGAGAGCCTGCTGTGGGACTGGATCTCAGGACCCTGGGTTCATGACCTGAGCTGAAGGCAGAGGCTTTAACCCACTGAGCCACCCAGGTGCCCCAAGATATACTATATGTATTATATATACATATATATATATATATATATATATACTTGTACACGTGCATACATACGTGTGTGTGTAGTTTTGGGCAATATATTGCCTTTGTTGTTTGGTGGTCTAGAAAATATTCAAGTGCTACCAGTGACTAATTTATTTAAAAACATACTTGATCCTCTATTCTCAAAGTATCAACATCAAGAATAGAAAAAAAGCCACAGCTATTGACTCATGTATTTAAGATATGGAAATTAGGGCTGCTTACAAATATGTATTTTCTTTTTTTTTTTTTTTTTAAGATTTTTATTTATTTATTTGACAGACAGAGATCACAAGTTGGCAGAGAGGCAGGCAGAGAGAGAGAGAGGAGGAAGCAGGCTCCCCGCTGAGCAGAGAGCCCGATGCGGGCCTCGATCCCAGGACCCTAAGATCATGACCTGAGCTGAAGGCAGAGGCCTCAACCCACTGAGCCACCCAGGCGCCCTGTATTTTCTTTTTCACACAATTCCATGTTGTTTCTGAATTTACAGTAGTTATTTAGAATTAATTTTGTATTAAGTGTTTTCAGTGCTCACCATCAGGTCTTTTACTCTCTGGCTCCCCCCCCCCCCTTTTTTTTAAAGACTTTTATTTGTCAGAGAGAGAGAGAATGCCCAAGCTGGGGAGCCACAGTCCAAGAGAGAAGCAGGCTCCCTGCTGAGCAAGGAGCCCAATGCAGGACTCAATCCCAGGACACTCTGAAACCATGGCCTGAACCAAAGGCAGATGCTTAACCGTCTAAGCCACCCAGGCGTCCCGGGTTTCCCATTTTTATTATGTCCTTGACTCATCTGCTATTCAGTAGTAATATACATACTTATGCAGAAGAATCAAATAATTCACAAAAATATATACAGTCAAAAACCACCTGCCAGGAGTAACTGCTGCTAACAATTTCATATTTACCTTTTTAGACTGCTTATATACTGACTAAAACATATTTATACATGTATATACCTAAATGATTAAAATGATAGTGTGGTGTTCATTGCATTTCAAATGCACTTACATTTTGAAATAGTTTTTATTTTGCCCTTGCACATGAATGGCAGCTTAGCTTAAGTCAACTTTTTTTCCCCCTTAAAACTATAGGTATTATCCCATTGCATTAATGGTTAGGAAAAATTGGAGGAAAGTCTGACTTTCCTTCCTTTGAAGTCAGACTCTTTCTTTGGTCCAAAGGGGGTAACTTACAGTCTTTTATAATCTTGAATTTCAGATTGTACAAAGATTTATTTAGATGTTGGGCTTTGTACTTTAATTTTTTATGGACACCTAATGAGCTTTTTAATAAGCAGAACCACTTCTATCTTTGGACCAGAAAAGTTTTCGTGTCCTTGATTGCTAATGTTCTGTTTATTCTATTCTTTTCTTCACTGTCTTCTACACCTCTTTCTGTCATTTTCATCTCTTTTTGCTTTGCCTCTGCATTGTCGGAGAGCTTTGCAAGTTTATATTCTCTGGAATTGATTGAGATTTTTTTTTTTTTTTTTTTAAAGATTTTTTTATTTTTATTTATTTGTCAGAGAGAGAGTGAGCGAGAGCGAGCATAGGCAGACAGAGTGGAAGGCAGAGTCAGAGGGAGAAGCAGGCTCCCTGCGGAGGGCAAGGAGCCCGATGTGGGACTCGATCCCAGGACGCCGGGATCATGACCTGAGCCGAAGGCAGCTGCTCAACCAACTGAGCCACCCAGGCGTCCCGAGATTTTTAAAATGCTGATTCTACTTTTTATTCCTTCTAATTCAGGTTTTTTTTTTTAAGATTTTATTTATTTATTTGACAGAGAGAGAGACAGAGAGGGAACACAAGAAGGGGGAGCGAAGAGGGAGAAGCAGGCTTCCTGCCGAGCAGGGAGCCCGAAGTGGGGCTCGATCCCAAGACCCTGGGATCATGACCCGAGCTGAAGGCAGACACTCAATGACTGAGCCACCCAGGCGCCCCTCTAATTCAGTTTTTAAGTCTGCTAATGTATTATATGTTAACTCATATTACTTCCCTGTTTTATCCTGGAATCTTTATATTTTTGCCTACCTTTTATCCAAGTCTGTTTAATCTATCTTTGTTTTGTCATTTTTCTTTTATCATACTTCACAGAGTCTATGATTTTAAAAATTCAGTTTTAAGAATATCTTCTTCATTTAACATTCCCCATACTCCCTGCAAATATGCTTTGTTTCTCTATCTTTTTGTGTGCTATGTTCTCCACTTTTAATGTTGCAGACCCTTTTCATAAGCCCCAACTTGGATTTCTATAATCTGATTCTGGCCAGTTATATTTCTTTGAACAAAGAAAGGTGTCCTCAGGTCTGATAATCTGCTTCAAAATAGGTTATGTAGATTCTCATGGGATTTCTCCTTTGTCTACAAATACTATTTAAAATCTTGTCAAATCTATAGCTGGTTATTATAAGTTTTGTAAGTATTACCAAGTCATAACCCTAAGGGAGTGGGGAGGAGGCCAGGTGGTATCCAATCTTACTAAATGAATTTATTTTCTACATTTGCTACTCTGTATATAGTGGAGCTACTACACCAGAGCTAGTTTCCTGTGTCTGATCTCTGTTTCACATAAATGATATGGCAATTTCCGACCTCCTCACTGGAGCTGTGGTCATGTCAAGAGGAAATTCTACTCCCCGGCCACTCTATTATTTAAAGATTTATTTATTTATTTTGGGAGAAAGAGATAGCAAGAGGAGGGCCCAAGGAAGAGGGAGAGAGAATCCCCAGCAGACTCTGCACTGAGCTCAGAATCCGAAACAGCTTAGAACCCTGAGATCTTAGAACCCTGAGATCATGACCTGAGCTGAAACCAAGAGTTGGATACTTAACCAGATCTGCCACGTAGGCACCCCTGGCCACTTCCCATTTAGTATGGTAGTTTACCCCTGAAATGCTGATTGTGAGTGTTACTGATTTGGAGCTGTAAAAAAGCTTCCAAGTGGTGTTCTACATCTACCCTATGCCCTCACACTTTGCAGTAGACAGAATAATGGCCCATTGAAAATGGTTCACATCTTAATTCCTGAAACCTGTTGAATGTTACCTTACAAGGCAGAGGTAGCGGTGCCTTTGCAGATGTGATTAAGTTAAGTAAGAATCTTGAGATGGGAAGATGATCCTAGATTGCTCACATGTGATTAATGTAATCACAAGGGTCCTTATAAGAAGGTAGGAATGTCAAGAGTCAGAAAAAGAGGGGCGCCTGGGTGGCTCAGTGGATTAAGCCTCTGCCTTCCACTCAGGTCATGATCTCAGGGTTCTGGGATCGAGCCCCACATCGGGCTCTCTGCTCGGCGGGGAGCCTGCTTCCTCCTCTCTCTCTCTCTCTCTCTCTACTTGCCTCTCTGCCTACTTGTGATCTCTCTCTGTCAAATAAATAAAATCTTTAAAAAAAAAAAAGTCAGAAAAAGATGTGATGATGGAATTAAAGGTCCCAGTGAGAGAGATTTGGAGATAGTGTGCTGCTGGCCTTGAAGATAAGGGGAGGGACTATGAGCCAAAGAATGCAGGTGGCCTCTAGATGCTAAAAAAGACAAGGAAGCACCAAGAACTCCCAAGAACACCAAGGGTCTGAGAACACTGTCAACACCTTGTTAACTGATAAAACTGACAACACCCTGTGAACACCTTGATTTTAGAATTTCTGACCTTTAGAACTGTAAAGTAATAAATTGTATCGTTTTAAGCCATTAAATTTGTAGTAATTTGTTACAGCACCAATAGGTGACTAATACACCCTTCCAAACTGGAGAATTTTACAGGCTTTTCATTTTTTACTTCTCTTGGTGCTTTCTTCTTCTTCTTCTTCTTTTTTAACCTTTTAAATTATGAAATCTGCATATGGAAATGCATTAAACAAAAAAACTTGGCACAAAATGAGGACCTTGACCAAGTAGGTCAAGAAATAGAACAACACAGGGATGATAATTATGTAGTTTATGTAGGAGGTCCTAGCCAGTACAGTAAGACAAGAAAAAGTAATAAAGTATTAAAAATATGATTGGAGGGGCCCCTGGGTGGCTCATTTGGTTAGGCAACTGCCTTCATCTCAAGTCATGATCCCAGGGTTCTGCAATCGAGTTCAGCATCGGGTCCCCTGCTCAGTGGGGAGTCTGCTTGTTCCTCTCCCTCTGCCCCTCCTCTGGCTTGTGCTCACGCATGCTCTCTCTTTCTCTCTCAGATAAACTCTTATTTTATTTTATTTTTTTAAAGATTTTCATTTATTTGACAGGCAGAGATCACAAGTAGGCAGAGAGGCAGGCAGAGAGAGAGGAGGAAGCAGGCTCCCTGCTGAGCAGAGAGCCCGACGTGGGGCTTGATCCCAGGACCCTGGAATCATGACCTGAGCTGAAGGCAGAGGCTTTAACCCACTGAGCCACCCAAGTGCCCCTAAACTCTTATTTTAAAAAAGATGTTTTGGTAATACATTATATGTTAATAAAAATGATTGAAAAAAAAAAAAGATTTGGAAGGGTGAAAAATCAAGCTAAAGATGTCTTTGTTGGCAAATGTGATACATAGAAAGTCTTTAAAAAAAAAAACCAAGGATAAATTAATAGGGTAAGTCAGTTTAACAGAGTTGCTTCATATAAAGTCAGTATACAAAAATCAATTCCTTATCCCCATACTAACATGTAACCAAATAAGATTTTTTTTTTAAGTTGACTTCTTAAAAAAATAAAATGTAAGTGGATTTCTTAGGAGTGCAAGCTGTTAATTGGCTCTTAGTGATCTGCTTCCATCTGTCCTCTTTCCATCTGGTAGGAATTCTTTATGATTTATGGCGGATGGATGGCATTTTCCTGTTTACGAGCTATTGACTGCTGTGCATCAGGTACTATTCTGATACCACAGCCATGGCAGTGAACACAATAAGCAGTGGGCAGATACCAGGACATGGGAATATATTCTATGTATCCAGCTTGGTCACTTCATTTGGGATATTGGAAGTAGAATTATTTAATTCAGAGGTCTGTGCCTTTTTTTTTTTTTTTAAAGATTTTATTTATTTATTTGAGAGAGAGAGCATAGGAGGAGAGAGGTCAGTGAGAGAAGCAGACTCCCGGATGAGCCAGGAGCCAGACGAGGAACTCGATCCCAGGAGTCCAGGATCATGACCTGAGCCGAGGGTAGCCGCCCAACCAGCTGAGTCAACCAGGTGCCCAGGTCTGTGCTTTTTAAGGAGCTTTTTTGTTTGTTTGTTTGTTTGTTTGTTACAAAAATAGCCTTTCTCGGGTGCCTGGGTGGCTCAGTTAGTTAAGTGTCTGCCTTCAGTCAGCTTAGGTCAGGATCCCAGGGGCCTAGGATCCAGCCCCGTGTTGGGGCTCCTTGCTTGATAGGGAGCCTGCTCCTCCCTCTCCCTCTGCTGCTTCCCCTACTTGTTCTCCCTCACTCTTTCTCTGTCAAATGGATAAATAAAATCCTAAAAAAAAAAAAGAAAAAAGAAAAAAAACCCAAAACTTTTCTTTGTATTATGAAATAGATGCTCATTTTAGAAATAACTAGGAAAATCAAGATTTATGAGTAAGGAGAAGAAAAGTTTCTGTGATACTTCTTTCCTGGTTGGGTAGATGGATTGACAGACAGACGTGAAATTTTTTTGCTTTTTGACAGAAATAGAATCAAATCATATATACTGTTTTGTAATCTACTTTGTTCACTTAACAGTAAATATATCCTGCATATATTTCCATGTTCACCTAGCATGAATTTTAGTGGCTGCCTTATATTCATTTGTGTGGACGTACCATAATCTTTGCAGAGTCCTCAACTATTAGGCATTTTAGGAAGTTACTCACTTTTCATTTATTTAAATGATGCCCTCTCTGGCAGAAATCTTTACATACATCTTTTGTTAGTTGATTTTTGAATTGCAGTTACTAAGTCAAAGATATATGTATATTTTTAAGAGTTTTGATAGGTAGTGCCAAATTGCCCTCCAAATAAAGGGTATAAGCCATTTAAACTACAGAGTATAAGAGTATTTGTTTTCTAGCATCCTTATGGTTTAATTTTTCCTAACTTTTCCAGAGATGGGCAAAAAGCAGTATTTCATTGTTTTGATTTTCATTTTTTGATTACCAGTGGGGTTGATTTGATTACTAAAACTTCTGTGCTTATTGGCATTACATTTCTTATAAACTGCCTATGTTCTTTGCCCATTTTACTATTAGAATGCTCATCCATTTTTTTCTTAATGATTTGTGATGGCTGTTTTTTAAAAATTTTTAAAGATTTATTTAATTTAGAGAGAGAGTGAGTGCATGAGTAGGGGGAGGGGCAGAGGGAAAGGGAGAAAGAATTTCAAGCAGACTTCCCACTGAGCATGGAGCCTGATGCAGGATTTGATCCAAGAACCATGAGATCATGACTTGAGGCAAAATCAGGAGTCAGATGCTTAACTCATTGAGCACCCAGGTGCCCCTGTGATGGTTGTTTATGAATAACTTTTGAACTTTGTTTTTCTTCTTTTTTTTTTTTTTTAAGATTTTATTTATTCTTTTGACAGAGAGAGAGAGAGATCACAAGTAGGCAGAGCAGCAGGCAGAGAGAGAGAGGGAAGCAGGCTCCCCGCCAAGCAGAGAGCCTGATATGGGGCTTGACCCCAGGACTCTGAGATCACGACCCAGCTGAAGGCAGAGGCCTAAACCCAGTGAGCCACTCAGGTGCCCCACTTTTGAACTTTCTGTAGTTGCCTTTGTATTAGAATGTTTTATTTTTATATTAAATGAGATGAGAACTTTTGGAAACTTGGGAGGGATGCAACATTCTATGGTTTAGGTAGTAAGAGCATGGATGTTACTTTGCCACTGCGCTAGATAAGATCTTTTGTTTGTTTTCACCCTTTGAGTCTGTTTTTCCTCTTCATTCTTCCCTATCAGTCCCTAGATATCTAAAGAAAAGCCATGTCCAGCCAGACATTTAGAAATGAACTATGAACTGTATCTATTTTCTTTTCTATTTTGCCTGTTTAGTGGAAGACGTTCTTGATAAGAATATAAACTTAATAAAAGCTATGTAGTATTTTGAGAAGGCCTCTGGTTTCTATCAAGTATTATAAAAAAATTTTCCCCTTCTCACTTGAAGTGCAGTAAACACCTTGATGGGCTGCTTTGTTTGATGATTCATTTCATCAGTGGCCCTTTGGCACTAACCATTTGTATCGTGTGTATCTCTCAGCCTACCTCATTATGGCTCTCCCTCACCTCTGTGCTCTTTCTCTTTACTAATTGTTGATAAATTTGTAGAATTACTGTTTACTACTTCTGTTTACTCCAGTACTTTCAGATTTATCAGTTATTGCCTGATTTATAAACCTAATTCCCCAAGTGGGCCCTATTGAACTCCATTATCTTTTTTTTTTTTTAAAGATTTTATTTATTTATTTGTCAGGGATAGAGGGAGAGAGAGCAAGTGAGCACAGCTTGACAGAGAGGCAGGCAGAGACAGAGGGAGAAGCAGGCTCCCTGCCAAGCAAGGAGCCCGATGTGGGACTCAATCCTAGGACGCTGGGATCATGACCTGAGCTGAAGGCAGCCGCTTAACCAACTGAGCCACCCAGGTGTCCCTTGAACTAACTCCATTATCTTTATGCTTATGCTATGGATAGGTCAATGACTAGGTGTTCTTTTTGTTCTTGGATAATAATTCTCATACTTTTGCATTCTTCAGAATCACCTGGAGGCTTTGTTAAACCACCCAATTCCTGGGCCCAGTCTCCAGTGGTTTATGATTATTTGGGAGGAAGAGACAGAAAAAATTACATTTCTAACAAGTTCCCAGGTGATGCTGATGGTTTGAGAACAGCTGTTTTTCGGTGGCTGCCAGGGTTGTAATCATCTGGCAAAGATTTTGGCCCAGGTAAAAATAGTAAAGATTTCTGGCATAAATAGTCTTCCTCATTTTGTCTTTAACTTTGGAATGTAGGACATATTACCTAAGAGTTCATATACTTTGCCCTCATGGTTGCCAGATAGGTTTCTGAGTTCTTCAAAAAGTTATATTCAGAATGCTATAGATATGTTTTTCCAGAGTATATATGAAGAGTCACATGTCTGGATCTCTTTTCCTAAGAGGGCTCTGAGCAAAACATCTGACTTTTTTTTTTTTCTAAAGATTTTATTTATTTATTTGACAGAGAGAGATCACAAGTAGGTAGAGAGGCAGTCAGAGAGAGAGGAAGGGAAGCAGGCCCCCTGTTGAGCAGAGAGCCTGATGCGGGACTCCCAGGACCCTGAGATCATGACCCGAGCCGAAGGCAGTGGCCTAACCCACTTAGCCACCCAGGCGCCCCAAACATCTGACTTTTAATGAGTGTTTATCATGTGCTAAGTACTGTTTTAATGCTTTACATTATCTCAATTAAATGTCACAGAAGCCCCATGGGAATTTGAACTTTATGAAAGAACTTGCCCAGGATGAACACAGGTAAGAATGAACCAAATCCAAGCAATCTAAGTTGAGAGCACGTACTCTTCATTGGATATAAATATGGTAGTAGAGTGGTTGAACAATTATTTCTTAGTATACCTCCAGTTCTCTTCTTTTTTTTTTTTTAAAGATTTTATTTATTTATTTGACAGAGAGAGATCACAAGTAGGCAGAGAGGCAGGCAGAGAGAGAGAGAGAGGAGGAAGCAGGCTCCCTGCCGGGCAGAGAGCCCAATTCGGGACTCGATCCCATGACCCTGAGATCATGACCTGAGCCGAAGGCAGCGGCTTAACCCACAGAGCCACCCAAGCGCCCCCTCCAGTTCTCTTCTTAACTTTGACAGTTCTTTTATTTTCACTGGGAGCTTGACTTTCCACCAGGAGCTTGGGAATTCTTTTTTTTTTTTTTTAAGATTTTATTTTTTTTATTTTATCAGAGAGAGAGAGAGAGAGCACAAGCAGTGGAGGAGGGCAGGCAGAGAATGCAGAGAGAGGAGCAGGGAACCCCCATCCCCCCGCCCCTTCCAGGACTTGATCCCAGGGAGTGGAAGGCAGACTCTCAATTGACTGAGCCACCCAGGTGTCCCAAGCTTGGGAATTCTTCACCTGGTTTGGGGAGATTATCTAATCTCACATAATAGTTCTTGAGAATGAACAAAGAAATAAAAGTTCATGTGAGGGGCATGGATGCTCAGATTGAATTTATCTGCTGCTTTCTCTCTGGGTTGGATGTTCTTCACATCTTAGAATGAATGTCCTGCCACCCAAGGACACCTGAGTGTCTAGAATATTAGTCTTTGGAGAGAGAACTTAATTTATTTTTGGGAAACTCTTGAGAGTGCTCTAAGAGGATGAATTTATGCACAGGGTGATCTACATCATTTTAGAGGTGTGCCCAAGAGCAAAAAAATCTTAAGAGTAGTGGCAGTATAACATATAAAAACCAAAAAAATCAGGACAATGCCTTGAGCTCCAGACTTTGCAGGCAGGATGCTTAGAGATAAACAAGCACTCTTGGAGTTGGTTGATGGGGGTAACTGATACATAAAAACCTGAAGGTGAGTGATGGATGGAAGTTTGCCTGCCTATCCACTGATATACATACATCTTTGGTTCAAGACTAAATAAATATGAGCCACAATTAAAAAAAAAAAGTTGAGGTGGCTCAGTCGGTTAAGTGTTTGGCTCACGTCATGATCCTGGAGTCCGGGGATCAACCACCACATCAGGTTCCCCACTCAGCAGGGAGTCTGCTTCTCCCTCTGACCGTCTCCCCGCTTATCCTCTCTCTGTGTCTCACAAATAAATAAAATAAAGTTGCAGTGGGTGAGAGGATGAAGTATGTTACCTAGATTGAAGATTTAACTGTTGACACAAATGTCTGCCTCTGTACTTCCTGTCCCACTCTTTATTTTCTTTAATGTAATTCTCATATATGTAAGAGACTATTATGTTTTTACTTTATAATTTTAGATATCTGAAAATCGTCTTTATTAAAGTTAATAATTTCCTTTTATTAATCAACTTGTTGGCATATAATTTACATATAATAAAATCTTATATTTGAATGTATTGATGGTGTATATATACCTATATATATACCTGAGTAAGTAATGACCACCCCAATCAAGATAGAGAGTGTTACCTTCCCCTAAAATGTTCCTAAGTGCCTCTTTACAGTTATTCTCCCCAGTCTCACTACCCATCTTGGGCAGCCACGAATCTAATTTTTTTTTTTAAAGATTTTATTTATTTAGGGACATCTGATTGGCTCAGTCAGTTAAGTGTCTGCCTTCGGCTTGGGTCATGATCCCAGGGTCCTGGGATTGAGTCCTGCATCGGGCTCCTTGCTCAGCAAGGAGCCTGCTTCTCCCTCTGCCTGCTGTTCCCCTGCTGTGCTCTCTCTCTCTGTCTCTCTAACAAATAAATAAAATCTTTTTTAAAAAATGATTTTATCTATTTTTTAAAAAAAGATTTTATCAGGGGTGCCTGGGTGGCTCAGTGGGTTAAAGCCTTTACCTTCAGCTCAGGTCATGATCTCAGGGTCCTGGGATCGAGCCCCACATCGGGCTCTCTGCTCGGCAGGGAGCCTGCTTCCTCCCCTCTCTCTCTCTCTCTCTGCCTCTCTGCCTACTTGTGATCTGTCAAATAAATAAATAAAAATCTTTAATTAAAAAAAAAAGCTGAAGTTATTAGTCTTTTTTAAAAAAAGATTTTATCTATTTGTTTAGAGAGAGCATCGGCAGGGCGGGCGGTGGGTGGTTTATGCAGAGAGAGAGGAAGAAGCAGATTCCCTGCAGAGCAGGGAGCCCAACGTGGGGCTCGTCCTCAGGATCATGACCTGAGCCAAAGACAGATGCTGAAGCAACTGAGCCACCCAAGTGCCCCTGATTATTTTTACTATAGATTAGTATTACCTATTTTAGAATTTCCTGTAAGTGGAATCCTACAATGTATTCTTTCACTCAGCATGGTATCTGTGAGATTGGTGCATGTTGTGTTTCTCTAGTGGTTTATTCCTTTCACTGATGAGTAGTATTTATCAGTTTATCCATTCACTTTGAGTTTGGACATAACCCACTGAACCACTCAGGCACCCGATCTCATTTTAGTTTTAATGGCATTTGTCTAATTAATGATGAACATTTTTTTCTTGTGTTTATTAATAATTTATAGGTCCTCATTTGTGAAATGTCCAGATCCACAGCCTATTTTCAAAATTTGGGATATTGATGTTTTCTTATAGAGTTGTGAAAGTTCTTTATATATTCTGACAACAAATCCTTGTCAGATACGTGTCCTGTGAGTATTTTCTCACCCTGTATGGCTAGCTTTTTAAAATTTTTTTTAAGGGGCGCCTAGGTGGCTCAGCGGGTTAAGCCTCTGCCTTCAGCTCAGGTCATGATCCCAGGGTCCTGAGATGGAGCCGAGCCCCGCATTGGGCTCTCTTCTTGTCAGAGAGCCTGCTTCCCCCTCTCTCTCTGCCTGTCTCTCTGCCTACTGTGATCTGTGCCTGTTAAATAAATAAATAAAAATCTTAAAAAAAATTTTTTTTAACAAACTTGAAAAGCAAATGGTTTTAATCTGATGAAATTTGGGTTTTTAAATTTTTCTTTGTGATCAGTTTGTTTTGTTTTAACAAATCTTTGTTTTTGCCTTCTTAATTATACCCTTAAAATTTTTTAGTTGTTCTAGGGCTAATGATTTGCATCCTTACCTTTTCAGAATATATTTTAAGGTCAGTATTGTAACTTTTTACACTTCACACCTGTGCTTCCTCCTTCATGGTTTACAAATGTAATCATTACAAAATAGTATAATTTCATTTACCCATTCCCTCTTGTTCAGTGCATTTATTTTCCTTCTTCTTTTTTTTTTTTTTTTGAGATTTTATTTTTTTATTTGAGAGAGAGAGCATGAGAGAGGAGAAGCAGACTCCCCATGGAGCTGGGAGCCCGATGCAGGACTCTATACTGGTACTCCAGGATTATGACTTGAGCCAAAGGCAGTTGCTTAACCGACTGAGCCACCCAGGCACCCAGTGCATTCATCTTCTCTTTGACTTTTCATACGATATAAACCCTACCATACCATTATTATTTCTACTTTGTTATCTTTTAAGTAAATTACAAACAAAAAGAAAATACAAACTTTTATATCTATCTACTTATTTACTGGTGCTTTTCATTCTTTAGAGTTAAATTTCCAGATGATAATCATTTCTCTTGAGCCTAAAGGACACAGTGGGTGGCAGGTGACAAATTCCTGTAGCTTTTGTTTATCTAAAAATATCTTTTTCTCCACACCACCTTTTATCTTTGATTTTAAAGGATTTTTTAAAAAACTGATATAGAATTCTGGATTGAAGTTTGGTTTTTATTTTCTTTCAGCATCTTCATAATGTGTTTCTCTTATTATCTGGCACCCATTGTTTTCTCAGGAGAAATCAGCATTCATATGCCTCTCTGTATAATGTTTCTTTGGGGGGGAGGAGTCTGCTTAAAATATTATCTTTTTATCTCTGGTTTTCAGAAGTTTGATTGGGATGTGCGTTAAGTGTAGTTCTTCTTAACATTAATTCTGCCTGATGTTCACTGACCCTTTTGGATTGGTGTTTTCATCAAATTTGGAGTATCTTTCAGAGATTATTCTTTTTTTTCTACCCTACTTAGCCTCTTTTCTCTTTCTGGAATTTCAATTATGTATATGTTAGACATTTTAAAATAATCCCACATGTATGTGAGGTTCTGTTGATCTTTAGTGTGTTTTTCTCTCTAGTCTTCAGATTACTTAGTTTCTTTCTTTCTTTTTTTTTTTTTAAGATTTATTTATTTTAGAGAGAAGAAGAGAGAGAGAACACATGAGTGGGGAGAGGGGCAGAAGGAGAGGGAGAGAATCCTAAGCAGACTCCCTGTGTGTGTATACCCCCACCACCCTGGTATGGAACTCATGCAGGGCTCCATCCTAGGACCCATGAGATCACGATCTGAGCTGAAACCAAGAGTCAGATGGTCAACCAACTGAGCCACCCAGTGCCTCCGGATTACTTAGTTTCTATTAATCTGTCTTTATATTCATGGGCTCTTTTTTTTTTTTTTTTTTTTGCCATTTTCAATATAATGTTTATCCAGTGAATTTTTTTTATTTCACTCTTTTGCTTTTCAGTTTAAGAATTTCTACTTGGTGGGGGCACCTGGGTGGCTCAGTGGGTTAGGCCGCTGCCTTCGGCTCGGGTCATGTTCTCGGGATCCTGGGATCGAGTCCCGCATCGGGCTCTCTGCTCAGCGGGGAGCCTGCTTCCCTCTCTCTCTCTGCCTGCCTCTCCAACTACTTGTGATTTCTCTCTGTCAAATAAATACATAAAATCTTAAAAAAAAAAAAAAAAAGAATTTCTATTTGGCGGCGGCGGGGTGGGGGAGGGTTGTGGTACGCCCTGGGTGGCTTAGTCAGTTGAGCCCTGGACTCTTGGTTTCAGCTCCAATTGTGATCTCAGGGTTGTGGGATTGAGCCCACGCTCTGCTTGAGATTCTCTCCCTCTCCCTACCCACTCTGGCTCTTCCTATACATGCTCTCTCAATCTCTCTCTAAAATAAATAATATCATTAAAATAATCTCTCTAAAATAAATAAAATCTTGTAAAAAAGAATTTATACTTGATTCTTTTTATAATTTACTTTTCTCTGCTGATATTCTCATTAAGGCTATATTTCCCTTTAATTCTTTGAACATCTTTCTTCCTAATATTTTGGACATATTTATAATAGCTGCTTTTAAAGTTTTTGCCTGCCAGTCCCAACATGTGGGCCATCTCACATTTGATTTCTGTTGAATGTAGATTGCATTTTCCTATATTTTGTGTGTCTCGTGATTTTTGTTTATGGTCAGTGGACACTGGATAATTTGCTTGAGATCTTGTTACCTTCCCCTGGAGATATACCTTTTTGATTGTTTTTTTAAATGGCACTTAAATTTCTGCTTGATCATCTTGAACTTCTTGATCATGTTGAACCTGTTTTTTACGTATAGAGCAGTTACCTGGGAACCTCGGATATTTCCCAAGCCCCAGTAACATGTCAACCTCCAAGCTCTGTCTCCCCTGTAGACTTTGTTTTAGATGTATGAATGCAGATTTAGATTAGCTCTCACTCTAGGGTGTGGCTCCTCTGGAGTCTCAGGTGGTTGCCAAGGGGTGTTAACAAGGTGTTAAAATCTTCACTCGGGCAGTGTTGGAACTCCCAACTCCCCCATCCCAAGGCAGTGCTTTTCCTGCACCACTGCAGGATCTTTAGTATCCCTTTCTGTTCCACTGTCAGCCTCTGGTGATCTTGGCTACATATGTACAGTTCAGCCTTTATTCCCTTAGCCACTGAAGATGTATTTTATGCCCTCTGTAAACTTCTTCCTGTCCATTTCCCTGCTTGCTAATTCCATCCCCTTCAGCTACCTCAAATTCTGCCTCTGCCTCTTCAGCTCATCAGGACCACCAGAATTTCCCTGGGACCCAGCTTTCAGTATCATGGTTGGAAAATTATCCCCAAGCAGAGGACTGAGGGATCATGGGTTCATTTTATGAATTTCTCTTCTCTCAGATAGCACAGTCTTTTTTTCTCTCATGAAAGGGGAACAGACGAATCATAAAAATATATTTCTAGTGTTTTTCCCCAGTTGTATTGAGAAATAATTGACATACATCATTGTATATGTTTGGTGTACAGACATGGTATACAAAATGATGGTTTGACTTAGATGTATTTTAAAATGATTGCCACAATGAGGTTAGTTAGCATTCATCATCTCATACAGATACAATAAAAAGCAAAGAAAAATTTCTCCTTGTGATATATCATACAACAGTGTTAACTGTAGTCATATCGTGTTGTATATTACATCTCTAGTACTTGTCTTAAAACAGGAAGTTGGCACCTTTTGACCACTTTCCTCTAGTTTGCCCTCTCCCTACACCCACCGCTGGTAACCACAAATCAGAACTCT
This sequence comes from Mustela lutreola, assembly GCF_030435805.1. NCBI lineage: Eukaryota > Metazoa > Chordata > Mammalia > Carnivora > Mustelidae > Mustela > Mustela lutreola. Next base: position 45,643,888 of record NC_081304.1, on the reverse strand, counting down.
CTCAAGGAGTTTGGTGTTTTAGGGATCACAGTCTGATACTGCCTCTTGTCCACTGCTGATAGACAGTTGCCTCAGGTATTTTATAACTGTGTATGGTGAAAGGACTAGTCCAGTACTGCCTACTCCATCATGCTAACAAACAGAAGGTAGGCTATCTTCACTTGTAAATTATAGAAGTAATCCATGCTATCAGAAATACTGAAATCGGGGCGCCTGGGTGGCTCAGGGGGTTAAAGCCTCTGCCTTCGACTCAGGTCATGATCCCAGGGTCCTGGGATCGAGACCCGCATCAGGCTTTCCGTCTCTCTCTGCCTGCTTCCCTGTGATCTCCGTCTGTCAAATAAATAAATAAAATCTTAAAAAAAAAAAAAGGAAATACTAAAATCGCATAGAACTGTAGAGTGTAAGAGTACCAGCCCCTCCTTCCAAGTTTGTGTCTACTTTCTAATAAAGTCTGCAGCTGACCTTGAAAAGCAAAACAGGCAAAAACTGCTAATTACAGTCTGATAACCATTCTTGCAGATATACATATACAAAATATTAACTTTTCTGAGGTGCCTGGGTGGCTCAGTGGGGTAAAGCCTCTGCCTTGTGATCAGGTCATGATCTCAGGGTCCTGGGATCAAGCCCCGCATCAGGCTCTCTGCTCCACGGGGAGCCTGCTTCCTCCTCTCTCTCTCTCTGCCTGCCTCTCTGTCTACTTGTGATCTCTCTCTGTCAAATAAGTTAAAATTTAAAAAAAGGATATTTAACCTTTCTTTTTTTTTTTTTTTTTTAAAGATTTTTTTATTTATTAATTTGACAGAGAGAAATCACAAGTAGATGGAGAGGCAGCCAGAGAGAGAGAGGGAAGCAGGCTCTCTGCTGAGCAGAGAGCCCGATGCGGGACTCGATCCCAGAACTCTGAGATCATGACCTGAGCCGAAGGCAGCGGCTTAACCCACTGAGCCACCCAGGCGCCCATATTTAACCTTTCTAATAAAAATGCTTGTTGTATATACATTACTCTTATTTTAGCTTAGTATATATATGTTGCAGCGGTTTCTGAATCAGTATGTATAAATCATAGTTACAGATGTAATTTACCCATCTTTTTTTATTGAGGTATAATTGACACACAGTGTCCTCTTAGTTTCAGATGTACATCATAGTGATTTGGTATTTTTTTTTTAAAATTTTTTATTTTTTATAAACATATATTTTTTATATACATATATTTTTATCCCCAGGTCTGTGAATCACCAGGTTTACACACTTCACAGCACTCACCAAATCACATACCCTCCCCAATGTGATTTGGTATTTTTATGCATTATGAAATTCCCATGATAAGTGTAGTTCATCTGTAACCATACAAAGTTATTACAATACTATTGACTATATTCCCTATGCTGTACTTTTCAATCACTGTGACTTATTTATTTAATCACTGGAAGTTTGTACTTCTTAATCCCCTTTACCTGTTTCACCCACCTTCCCCCAATCCCCTCATCACTCTGGTAACCAACAGTTTGTTTCCTGTATCTGTGAGTTTGTTTTTTTTTTGTTGTTCGATTTGTTTTTTTGTTTGTTTTTTTTTTTTTTTTTTAGATTCCACATATAAGTAAAATCATGCAGTAATTTGTCTTTCTCTGACTCATTTCGCTATGGCAAGATTTCATTGTACATGGCTGGATGATAATGCATTATATATATCTATCACATCTTTTTTATCCATATATATATATTTTTTAAGATTTTATTTATTTATTTGATGGAGAGATAGATCACAAGTAGGCAGAGAGGCAGGCAGAGAGGTTGGGGAGCAGGCTTCACCGAGCAGCGAACCTGACTTGGGGCTTGATCCCAGGACCCTGAGATCATGACCCGAGCCGAAGGCAGAGGCCCAACCCACTGAGCCACCCAGGTGCCCTGGCCCTGCTTATTTTTATATTGTTATATATTATTGATATGTAGGAGTTCGTAAACACCGTAGGAATTTTTATTTTATATGTTGCAAATATTGTCTCCTGGTTTCTAGCTAGTATTATAATCTTTATATTTTTTATTGGGTACAACTTAAAATTTTAAGTCAAATTTGCCTGTCTTTTCCTGCATGACTTTTGGGTTTTCTTGTCATGCTTTCCTCATCTTTGTATACACCTTTTATTGTTCTTGTTGATTCTTTAACTAGATTTCTCAAAAAGGAAAGGTTTGTGATTAGTAAGACACACTGTGATTTACCCAGGCTTCCATTGGAATTTTGGCTGCAAAGCAGGGACTGCTACTTTTAAGTACTCCAAATATTTCAGAATAGCAACCATTTGGAACAAAAGCTTTTGAAGGTTCAGTGTTTTTGTGGATAATTTTTTGTGATATCGTTATTGTCGGTGACAGGAAAAATGAACCTTTAGCTGCCTAAGAGTAAATCCAAATGTTTCTTAACTACAAGTAAACTCAGAAATAACCAGATGAAATAATGTAAAACCTCATTTGTAGTGAATGCTTATCTAGCAGTAGATTTTTTTCCCCTCATGCACATAGTCCCCCTAAAGTGAAGAAGAGAAAAATGAGAAACTGTTCCTAATTCTAGAGTGCAGTGGAAAACGTGGTTTGCACATGTGCAGCAAGAAGCTTTGGAGGGCTGGAATTGCACAATGCCTGTAGGTTGAGCAATTGCTTAATAAGGCATCCACATTGGGGGGTGTCCTTTGCTCTTGTGCAATTAGGGAACTCCAGAGCTGCCTGAATAGGGGATTTCCTTTTATTTCTTACATGCTATTTAAAAAATTCACTTTTTCCCTTCTTTTCGATGTTCATTCTTTTTTTCCCCCCAGTTCTTTTGAATTTTTACTTATTTGTAGTTTTCTTCTTCTTCTTCCTTTTTTTCTTTCTTTTTTTTTTTTTAAAGGGAAGACATTAATTAACGGCCACATGTCCCTACCTCTGTGATTAGAAATGAGCCTGGGCTGGGTCCCACAGACAGTGGGAGGATGGTTGCTGACGCTGTAAAGATTTCTGGTTCAGCTTCTTCTCACAGCTGTAATACTCGGCTAGTTCAGAGTGTTTGAAACATGGGTTACTGATCAGCCTGTATTCTGCTTTCTTAGTACTGGAATTTTGCAGGCTTTGTAATGAGTTTGCTGAGGTTTTTGCCTGTTTTGCTTTTAATGGCGACCGACACCTCCTGATGAAGATCAGCTGCAGACTTTACTAGAAAGTAAAGCCAAACTTTAAGCTGAAAGCATAGGAGCCAACCAGTGAGAGCCAGAGCTTTATAGTACTTGTTTCTCTCTTGGCAAAAGAAACATCCTCATTTTCTCCCTTCCTCCCTTTAGCTTTCTCAGTTATACTCATGTTAGATAGGACTTAGTAAGCATGCATCTGATTCTGATTCTCTTCCCCTTACCTTTGTGCTGGGGATACTAGAATCTCTTTTCTCTCAGCTTTGCTGTGTTCCAGAGGAGCAGGAGAGGTAGTTGGGTCAGAGTGCCAGGAAAGCAGAAGTTAAGTATGTGGATTTCATAGCCGCATGTATGAGTGTTTGTGGGGCAGGGAACTTTTAATGGAAAACATTTGTGTTGCATCGAAAACAGAGCGAGGCCTGGTTAGAGTCTGTCTGCTCTGTCTGTCAGTCTGTTCCCCACCAGCACTAGTCATTGTTCTCCTGGGAGTCTCAGGCGTATTGTGGTTTCTTCTGCTCTTGCTATCCTCTAATCTTGCCAGAGTTTTTGTGTCACGGGTGGCCTGGTTCGCAGTTTGGAGTGAGGCTGCAAGAGTGGTGACTAATGGCTTTGAAGGCACTCAAGCCCACATACTGGCTTGGAGACCCTTTTTTAGGGTGAACCTGAGGAGAGGGAAGGGTCTCCAGCACAGACAGTGGGAGAAGCATGCTTGGACTCATTCAGATGGTATATCAGTCCCTGCTTTTACTGCAAGCAAAGCACAAACCAGAAGAACAGAGAGCAGAGGCAAAGGCTTGCTGTTTGGGCTTGCCATTTCATTTGTAAATGCTCATAAGGGATGCACCTGGATGCCCAAGCTTGTTTCTGATGGGCTGATATCAATCAGATTGTGTGACTGGATCCCCTTTGGGAAATAGAGAAGAGAAAGTGCTAATTTCCCTGAGGATAGTGTCACTCCAAGATATGAGGGACCTGTAACTTGAGCTGTTTCTTTTTTTTTTCCCCCTCCAGACCCTCTGAAATTCACATTTATTCATCATTTTAAAAGAAAGAAAACAATAAAAAAGCGGCCAGTTTTCTGGGTCCCCAAGAAGGCACTTCACCAATGTGGTTTTCACATTTTCAGGTTTTTGGCTGGTGAAAAAGATTGAGAAAAACGCTCCTTCCCCTGATAACAATACATTCAGATGCAGAATCAGGAGCATGTGGATTAAAACCAGACGGTGGATGATTAATATTTTTGCTTATAGAGGTAGACATGGCAGCTTCTTCCATTTAAATGAAAACGCTCTTTCCCTGCATTTGTATGTGTGCGGATCCATACATGCTTGGGCTCTTCGAAGGTGGGAGCTCAGAGTTTCTGGTTTAGTTAGAGTTTCCAAGTACCATTTCCTTCCTCCAGCTTGAGGCACCCAAGAAGTACTAGAAGGAGTGAGCTGTGAAGCAGAGGTGTAAAGATAAGCTACTAAAATGAGAGTGGGAATATGCTCTCTTTTCTAAGCTGACTGCTTTCACAGCACACCAGGTACTGATGGAACACACGTCTTTAGCCACTCGACCTTCTTGCTCCCCATGGACCTGTGACCACATTATAAGAGGTATAATTTTTCTTTCAAAATATTGCCCCTTCGGAGGTGCCCATCCCCATCATTTCACTATTAGATAATGATGACATTAAAAGAAATTTTATTGTTACAAGTATACTTTGTTTTTTGACCTCACTCACTGACAGCATGGCAGATTTCTTGGAAAATCCTTTTAATTAGAGTTTGGCAGGTGTTCATTATTTTTAAAAAATGTTTCAGGATGTACTTTTAGTAGCTTCTCTGCACATTAACCCATTTAGACTAAGAGGTCTCCAGTTAGCCTAAGTCTTGGATTTTCCCTCATGATTTTTAAACTTGCATATACTTTCCCCACTGTAGAACAGAGATTTCTGCCCAAATGAAACAGGAAATGAAGGGGGAGAAGGAAAACCGGGCCAAGGCTTGGTATCTTTTTATCTGCATGAAGAAGATTGTATTGTCTCTGCAACAATGAAAAGTTTGGGGGACAAAGTATAAAGTTCCTCTTACTCCAACAGAAATCTGGGTCTGTTTTAATGTTGTCTCTAATTTTGGGGTGAAAACAGGCTCTTTGTCAGCCCTGTCACATACTAGCCATACACATTCCAAGATAGCCCCGAACACAGAGTGCAGCGATGTTGTCTTTAGTTTGTTGCCTTCCTGAGAGACCCAGATTTGTTTTTAACACACATTAAAATCCACTCTTTGTTATACAGGTCTGCCAAACATACAGTCATATAACCATCACCATAGTTAAGATACAGAGCATTTCCATCTTCAAAAAAACTCCCTCATGCAGCCAACCCCTTCTCTCTACCCCTAGTCACCTCTGATCTTTTTTCTGTCATAAGGATGAAATTGCCTTTTCCAGAATGTCATATAAATCAAACCACACAGCAGTTAGCTTTTTGAGGCCTCATTATAGCATAACATATTTGAGAGTCATCCATGTTGTTTGCCTGTATCAGTAATCCGTGCTTTTTTGTCACACAGTAGTATTCCATTGTAGGAAAGACCACGATTTGCTTATCCGTTCACCAGTTGAATATTTGCGTTGTTTGCAGTTTGGGGGATTATGGATAGAACTACTACAAACATTCATGTATAGGTTTTTATGTGAACTTAAGTTTTCATTTCTCTTGGGTAAATATCTAGGTATGACTGTATGGGTCATTTGCTAACTATATGTTTAATTTTGTTAGAAACTGCCAAACATCTCCCAAGTCGCTATAACTATTTTACATTCCCACAGCAGTGTATGAGAATTACAGTTTGTCCACATCCTTGCCAGCACTTGATTCCACATTTTGGTGGTGGTGTTGTTTTAAAGTCATTCTAACAGGTACTTCGTTGCAGTTTTAATTTGCATTTCTCTAATGCCTAATGATATTGAGCTTCTCTTCATGTGTTTGCCATTTGTATATCTTTAGTAGTGTCTTTAGATCTTTTGCCTATTTTTTTTTAAAGATTTTATTTATTTATTTGACAGAGAGAAATCACAAGTAGATGGAGAGGCAGGCAGAGAGAGAGAGAGGGAAGCAGGCTCTCCGCTGAGCAGAGAGCCCGATGCGGGACTCGATCCCAGGACTCTGAGATCATGACCTGAGCCGAAGGCAGCGGCTTAACCCACTGAGCCACCCAGACGCCCATCTTTTGCCTATTTTTAAATTCTTTGTTTTCTTACTAAGTTTTGAGAAGTCTTTGTATAATCTGGATACAAGTCCTTTGTCAGCTATATATGTGTCACAAATATTTTCTCTTGATCTAGCTTGTCCTTTTACTTCAGAGACTAGGTTTTGACTGATTAAATGCTGAGAGCTAGAGGTTTCAGGCTCTCTTGGTAGAGGAAAGTAAGGAAATCAAGACCTTAGTCAGCAGAAAAATGTGAGGACCACCCCTTTTGAAGCTGTTTATTTAAAATAAAAGAAGGGGGAGAAGGGTGGGCCAAGATTGAATTGTGCAGACAGATGTCTGAGGCTTTTTAAAATTCCTTCTCTCTCTCCTGTCCCCACCTACGATGTGGATTTGGGGCTCTTACCTTCAACTGGGTTCTTCAGTTTCTGCCATCACTCCATATCCACTGAGGCCTCTCCAGCTCTGCAAACTCCAGTGGAACACCCGACAGGGCAAGCCAGCTTCTTGCCCAGAATATATTCCAGTCTGAAGGCGTTTTTGATAAGTAATCATTCCCAAGCCCTAAAGTGATAGCCTCCAAGGAGTCACCCTCTTTGAAGAGCTTCTTTCATCTCTAGCTGGACTCTTTTCCAAACAAGCATCGGCAGAGCCTAGTCAGGCCTCTGCCACACAGGGTTCTGCCATGAGAAGCAAATTGGCAGCAACAGGCAGCCCCCTGAGGCAGTGGAATTCAGTTCTCAGAACATGCATTAAATGTGGATGAGGTATTTATTTATTATCATGGGACTCTTTCATGTGGCATGGAATTTTTCCCACAAGGCAGCCCATTTAGGTGCACTGCAGAAAATAGATCCTGCCCCATTGGACAAAAGACAAGGAAAGGTAGTATATGGAATCTTATCACTTTTTAAGAAAATATACCTGTATTTTTATACTGGGGAGAGGATGTAGATAAGAAGGTCCCTATACTGGGTCTTACTCAGTGGCAGCTTCTTGTTCCATCGGGTTAAGGAAGACTTTGAGGAAATAAAGTTATTTGGAAAGATCCAGGTGTAATTGCTTTGCATGTTGTGATGGGTGGGGGTGGAGGATGAAGTGTGGAGGCTCCTCCCACCCTCCCATTGTGCCTCAGACTCTGTCCTAGAACCCTGGGGCAGAGAAAAGGCCACTTTCGTTCCTATTTCTTGGGATTGTTGGCAGTCATGTAGTGATCAGAGAGCAGCAAGCAGGAAGAGCAACACGCCCAGCGTGTTGGCAAAGATGGTGAGCAGCACTTCTGTGATCCTCCTAATCAGCTGGGCTTGTTTCCAGACTCTTGTCCTTTTTTAATTGCAGACACTCTTAAGGTATTTTTCTTAAATAATATTTGCCACTGACTAGATGCTAGCAGAGTTTCTTTGTGCACGTGACCTGGATCACTAACACTGCATGTGATGGTCAGAGTAGGCCTGCTTTAGTCCCAGAGGTCTGTCCACTTCTCCAGGATAATGTAGTCTGGTCAAGGCTTTCTGGCTTTTGACCCCAGTAGGAATGATGTATACAGAGAAGAATTTCTGACCCTTCACTAATCTCAGTTATTTGAATGCCTTTTTATAAATAAAACATCTTCTAGGCAGGCTTAAAACTGTTTCTGCTCATGTAGGTACAGATTTCTCACTTTATCCAGGACAAATAAATTTAATTAAAGATAAAATTGTAACATGGAATAATAGTTCAGGCTTTAACAACAAAGGGAGGGGTTAAAAACAAGTTCTGCAGTAAATCTGCAAGTATGGAATCTAAGGGAAATGATCCCATCTGGAAAACTCTACCAGTGGTGCCGAGGCTGGTTTGTAGAGCAGTGCGGATCGCAAAGTGAAAAAAGACTCTGCAGTCTTGAAAGATGACAGGTTCCTTAATTGATGTCCATTTCAGCTGGTGCTGTGCCAGCTTATGTTGGCCCCAGTCCAGCGTTCCTGTAATTTGGGAGCCAGGTGTAAAGCATTTTTGTTCCATCTTGTTCCCTAGCATCTACAGAAGCCTCACGCATCTCACTTGCGGCAGCAGCACTCTGTAGGAAACAGATGTACAGGTAGAGGTGGAAGGAAGTGTCACAGCTGGGTTATGGATATTTAAAAAAAAAAAAAAAAAAAAGCCCTCCTCTACATTCAAGTGAGATCTGGGTTTGCAAGCTGGGGGAAGAGTATTTCATCCCCTTAGTATGAGGTGTAACTACCACATACTCTAATTACTCTGATACTCATTTGTGGGTTTGGTTTTTTTTTTTTTAAACCTGTCTTATTACTTCCAAGTTAACATTTCATATAGGTAGAGATCTACAGTGATTTGCCCTCTGTGTATGGAAACAGCATATAAAGAATATCAGACTGAGGCGCCTGGGTGACTCAGTGGGTTGAGCCTCTGCCTTCAGCTCGGGTCATGGTCTCAGGGTCCTGGCATCGAGCCCCACATTGGGCTCTCTGCTCACCAGGGAACCTGCTTCCCCCTCTCTTTCTGCTAGCTGCTCTGCCTACTTGTGATCTCCCTCGGTCAAATAAATAAATAAAATCTTTAAAAAACAAACAAAAAATATCAGACCTGGGTCTGATCCCTTCCATAGCATCCAGGAGTCAAGGGGAGTAAAACCTCCTGGGAGATTAGCTACTTCTGATTAGGTGGGGACATAGCTGTGTTCTTTTGGGGGATCACGATGAACACAATAGAAAACATAACATCACCTGTCCAGTGCACTGATACTAGGCCCTTGATGCTCAGGAGTATGGATGCAGTTGACCCCCCAAGAACACTTTCTTCCCAGAATTCAGTCTACATTCCCTCTAGCCCTCAGGTTTAATTGAACATTAAAGAGCAGGCAGTTCTGCCTTTCAGGATTACAAAACATGAGCCGGATCCTCCCTGTGAGAACATTGAAGTCTTGTGGACATGGAACTTAAATGTTGGAATTAGTGTTTTGCCACTGGCTTACATTTTGATATAAGGTAAGTTTTATCCTAGACTAAGAGTTAACTCTGTTTCCTTGGGCGGGGGAGCAACCTATAAGCAGATGACTAAAGAGAGGCTTTGGTGTTCCTTCCTTTAACTCAGAATCTCACACAAGGATTCAAAGATAGTTTTTGGCCTTGAGAATCAGACCATAAAGTCAAAGAGTAACTACAGGCCTGCATAAAGTCAAAGAGTAACTACAGGCCTGCATAGGTTGTCTTTTGCTCCAAAGCGTGCCAGGGTCAGAGGGCAGCTGTTGGTTCACCAGTAGCTTTAATCTGTTCTTCCTTGTCTTGTCAATGTATCAGAGGTGGAAATGGCTATGTTTCAAAGAGGGCGAGGAGCTAGGAAGGGAGGTTTTCCTCCCCCCGCCCTTTATTTTCAAAAGATTTTATTTATTTATTTGACAGAGAGAGAGAGAGGTCACAAGTAGGCAGAGCAGCAGGTGGGGGCAGGAGGGCAGATGCAGGCTCTCTGCTGAGCAGAGAGTCCAATGTGTGGCTCGATCCCAGGACCCTGAGACCATGACCTAAGCCAAAGGCAGAGGCTTAGCCCACTGAGCCACCCAGACACCCAGAATTTTCCATTTGTAAGTGTGCAGTTCTGTGGCATTAAATATATTCACTTAGTTTTGCAACCATCACCACTATCTATCTCTAGGACTTCTTCATTTTCCCCCAACTGAAACTGTACCCATTAAACACTAAGTCCCCATTTCCTCCCTCTTCCAGCCTCTGGCAACCATCATTTCACTTTCTTTCTCTGAATTTGACAACAAACCTCATATAAGTGAAATCATTCAATATCTTTTTGTGACTGGCTTATTTTACATAGCAATACATCTTCAAGGTTCACCCTGTTGTGGTACGTGTCAAAAATTTCCTTTTTAAGGCTGAATAATACTCCATTGTCTATATACACCACATTTTGTTTGTTTATCTGTTCAGCCATAGGATGGACAGTCGGGTCGCTTCCACCTTTTGGCAATTGTGAATAATGCTGCTATGAACATGGGCAGCATACAGACATCCATTCAAGTCTGTCCTTTTACATCTTTTGGATGTGTGCACAGAAGCGGCAATGCTGGATCATATAGTATTTCTGAGTTTAGTTTTTTGAGGAATTGTCATACTGCTTTCCACATGGCTGCACCATTTACATTCCCACAAGCAATGCACAAGAATTCCAGTGTTTCCACATCTTCACCAACACTTGTTATTTTCTAGTTTTTTGATAATAGCCATCTTAATGGGTGTGAAGTGATATCTCTTTGTGGTTTTGAAGTGCATTTCCTTAATGGCTAATGATGTTGAGTGTCTTTGTTATGTGCTTATTTATTGTAAACATTTTAAAAATACAATTTCTATTTTCTCATTGAATTGGCCTTGGGATACCCGAGCATTAACTTTTTCCCTTTGAGGCAAAAGAAGGTAAGGTGGAATAAAAGAAAGTGTCAGATGTGAGCTCTGATCCTGACTGCTATAGGCTGGTTGTGTGGACTTGGACAATTCATATAGACTCTCTGGGCTTCTCTTTTTCTTTTTTTTCCCCCTCCCCTCTGGGTTTCTGTGTCTTTTTCAGTAAAACTAGGAAATCTATAACTGCCTTATTGACCTCAAAAAGGATAGAAGAGTTTACATGTTCAGACATGTGGAAGGATTTTGTAAAGATATTATAAAAGTGGGGAAATGTGTATTCAGAAAGTTTGCCCATCTTTAAAATTACTGCCTTTTATTGTTGAGTTGTAGAAGTTCTTTATATATTCTGGATAAAGTCCACTATCAGCTACATGATTTGCAAATATTTTTTCCCTTTCTGTGAGGGCTGATTGTTTTTTCACTTTATTGAAATTTAAATTTTTTTTTTTTTTTAAAGATTTTATTTATTTATTTGACAGACAGAGATCACAAGTAGGCAGAGAGGCAGGCAGAGAGAGGGAAGGGGGAAGCAGGCTCCCTGCTGAGCAGAGAGCCCTATGCGGGGCTCGATCCCAGGACCCTGAGATCATGACCTGAGCCGAAGGCAGAGGCTTTAACCCACTGAGCCACCCAGGCGCCCCGAAATTTAAATTTTTTAAAAAGATTCTATTTATTTATTTGAAAGAGAAAGAGAATGAGCAGGGGCAGAGGGAGAGGGAGGAGCACACTCCCCAGAGTTGGGAGCCCTGTGAGGGCCTCAATCTCAAGACCCTGAGATTATGACCCAAGCCAAAGTGAGATGTTTAACCAGCTGAGCCACCCCATTGCCCCTGAAGTTTTTAATTTTGATGAAATCTACTATATTTTTTTCTTTTGTTAGCTGTACTTTGATGTTACAAAGTCATTTTTAAACAATATGAACTGGGAAAGTTTATCAACCAAAATACCCTTTAAAAAGGAAGTTCTTTCTGTCTGAAATAGGTGCTTTAGAAAACTATCCCAGACTCAAAAAGGGATGGTTTGCATGATAGTAATTATCAAATTGGATCGGATTAATTACAAAAGAGTCATGAAATTAGAAAGCATCATGGTCAGCCTTCTATCTGATTAAGAAGTAATCTTTTCTGTCCTCATTACCTCTGCTTCAGGTACTTCCCACCATTTAATATATCATGAGTTAGCCACTGTTAAAAAGTTCCTTCCCGGGATGCCTAAGTGGCTCAGTTAGTTAAGGGTCTGCCTTCTGTTTGGGTGGTGATCCCAGGGTCCTGGGACTGAGCCCTGCATTGGCCTTCCTGCTCAGCGGGGAGCCTGCTTCTCCCTCAGCCTCTGCCTGCCACTCCCCTGCTTGTGTGCTCGTGCTCTTGCTTGTGCTCTGACAAATAAGTAAATAAAATCTTAAAAATGAAAAAAAATTATTCCCCAAACTGAACATAGTCTACCTTTCTATGATTTCCACTTACTGGTTTTAGAGAGATTCTCTTAGAGTCTGTGTTTTTAATACCTGACACATCTTAGTGTATATGAAATTCTCCTTAAGTTTTCTTTTCTCTAAGCTAAATATTCACCAGCAAAATCAAGTAGATTTTTTTAAGGTAATTTTTTGTAAATAATCTTCTTATACCCAAATTAGGACTTGAACCCACGACCCTGAGATCAAGAACTTGCATGCTCCATCAACTGAGCCAGCCACGTGCCCCAAAATCAAATAGATTCTTGACAGCACTATCATATAAAACTTCCTGTGATAATGGAAATTATCTGTTTCTACAATATCCTGTATGGTAACCACTAGACACATGTGATTCTTGAAATGTGACTGAGAAACAAATTTTTAAAGATTTTTAAAGATTTATTTAGAAATGTTAATTAAATAGAAGTATCCACATGTGGCTATTGGCTACTGAATGAGACACTCCGATTCTCAGTTATTCTCCAGGCCAGATTCCTCTATACCGCTGGTTCTCAAATTGAGGTACTAGGACCAGCAGCATGAGATTCACCTGAGAACATGTTAGGTATGTAATGTCTTGGGCCCTTTTCCAGACCCATAAATCAGAAACACTAAGGATGTGAGCCCAGTAGTCATTTTTAACAAGCTCTTCTGGTGATTCCAGTGCACTAACATTTGAAAGCCAATTCTAAATCTTCAAGGTTCCTGTTGAAAGCAGTGTTGAGACATGGTCTGATGTGCATGGATTTCACCTGAAGAATGTCTTAGTGGCTTAAAAAAAAAAAAACTTTGGGGCACCTGGGTGGCTCAGCAGTTTAAAGCCTCTGCCTTCAGCTCGGGTCATGATTCCCGTGTCCTGGGATCGAGCCCCGCATCGGTCTCTCTGCTCAGTGGGGAGCCTGCTTCCCCATCCTCTCTCTTTGTCTGCCTCTCTGCCTACTTGTGTATGGCAGAGTATGATCTCTGTCTGTCAAATAAATAAATAAAATCTTAAAAAAAAAAAAACAAAAAACTTTGAATACTATTACCTAGATAGCACATTGACTGGTATATTGTAAAATAAAACATGGTTATGAAGAAAATTTTTAAAGTAAATACCAGTTGGGGTGCCTGGGTGGCTCAGTGGGTTTAAGCCTCTGCTTTTGGCTCAGATCATGATCTCGGGGTCCTGGGATCGAGCCCTGCATCGGACTCTCTGCTCAGCAGGGAGCCTGCTTCCCCCCTCCTGCTGCCTGCCTCTCTGCCTACTTGTGATCTCTCTCTCTCTGTCAAATAAATAAAAATCTTTTAAAAAAAAATAATAAAATAAATACCAGCTGCAATTCCAAAAGAAGAAGAGTTAAGGAGAACTTTACCCCCAGTCTCATGCACAATCTTGTAAGTGCTGGTATTAGAACCCAGAGCATTTCATTCTCAGCCTAGTATGCTTTCCATCTATCAGGCTGTTTCATGAAATAGGCCCCACCTCTGGTTTGGTTTGGTGTCTCCCAGAAGAGAAAAATCTGGTTCCTCTCGGCATGTATTTCACTCTTATCCCCTTTGGGGGGCGTTCCTGCCTGCTCTTAAACCACTTCCCCTTCACTAGGGTGCCTCTGTAGTCAAAACTGAGGCCTTGGGAACATCTCCCCTCTTCGGGGTTTAACAGACTTCACCTATATAGTTCTCTTCTTTTAACGTTTTTGTCCTTTTACGCTTAAAACCTAGAAGAGGAGCTGGCTTGTTCTATTGCTGGCCGTGAGCCAGATGTCATAACTTCAGGCAGTGCCACGCTACATATCTCCAGCAGTTTGAAATGGAGAACGGAGTTAGAGATAAGATCAGCAGCTTTAGGTGATGGCATTGTTTCAAATAAACCATGCGTGACCCAAAGCTTCCACTTCAAATGGGGAATGAAATTGCTTCATCCTTTGACAGTTTGCTCCATGAAAGAAATTTATCTTCACTTAATTGCTTTAGATTCCAAGAGGCTACATACAGTAATATCTAGGAGATAATTATATCAAATTTTTAAAATATGCGACTGTGAACGTGAATGTGCAACTGTAGTGGAAGACCGAATCCTGGTGAACTTCCTGGTGGGTTTCTGTTCTCATTCTTGGAGTTCCCTGGGGTCCTAGACCACCAGCTCTCTGAATCTGCTGATTGAGATTCAGAGTCCTTGGTATAGCCCTGTGCTGCTAGGGTTAAATGGTCTTGCCTGCTGCTACTACTACTGCTATCCTGCTGCTGGATAGCATTTTGCTCAAACTCCTCTCAAAGCTGGGAGGGGTCGGGCTGGCTGGCTGACTTCCGGCTACATGTGTTCATCTAGTCCGGCTGGGCACAGTCTGTCTACACTGTGGGCCAGAGCCACTGGGGGTTCCGGTCAGTGGCAGCTGAAAACCAGCAAACTTGTTGATTTTAAAACATGACTATTTAGATGTTAGGGATAAACTTCCTGTAGATGGGGACAGGCTCCTTAATCTAGGCATGTTTCAATTTCCAGGCCTCCTTTCCCTGGCCTTTATGTTTGAGAGTCTAAAGCTTCCACTCTGTCATTTTCATTAATCCTAAATACTACCTGCCTTTACTCCATACTTTTTTTCTCTCATTTCTGAAATTCCAGGGGTTTTTCCCCCCCCTCCACCCTCTACTAAATAACTATATTTTCATGTTGTGGTTTAACAACTCCTAGAAATATCAGGGACATTTTTCTGAGTGTGGACACAGTTCTTCTGAGAGCATCTCTCACCCCTTTCTGCCTGCATCTGCCTTTAAGACTAAACACTGAACTTTAAATTGTCAGCTCCTTGAATCTGCTGTCCCATAGCCACCCCAAGTGTCTAGTCTGGTGCTGCAGATTTCATGAGGGCTTGATAAATATTTTCTGTGTAAGAGCCAGTGAGGCATAGCTGGATGCCATGGTTTATAGGCACTGCTGCCCTAAAGACAAGGGAGAGCTGACTTAGAGGTCCGGGGGACTTTTGGATTCTGTACTAAGATCAGTGAATAATCTGAGCCAACATAGGAGGGAAAGGGGCTGCCAAAAATCAGAGTGGTGGTCCAACTCAAGTAAGAATCTGCAGAGCCAGAGATTTCCATTTCCAATCGAGCTCTGTCCCAGCCAGTCCGATGGAGCTTTCTCACAGGGTCATTCTCCAGGTGTCCTTTGTCCCTCCTTCTCACTTTGTCAGGGTCAGCCATACTCTCCAGATCAGAGCATAGCATTGCCTTTTCTTCCCCCAAGAAACATGACAGCTATAATGAGTAAGCCAATTTGCATTTGAAAAAGGTCAGAGTGGTATGCCTTCCAGGGAAATCTGCAGCAAGTACTATCACATCATTTCTTGGATTCACATCAAGGAGTTTTTGAAGGAATTACACTTTTGCTCACATCTAAAACATGAGCACCTGAGTAGCAGCCTGGAGGGGTCATCAGGGTCAGAGTATTTGTTCTAGTAGGTGTTTTTGAAGCTAGAAAAACGGTTGTCTGTATTTTCACCACCTCTGGGACCCTTTTCTGGAGCTTCTTTTCTGTCTTCCCTGTCAGACTAATAGTAGACACCTAAGAGAATTTTCCCAGTCCTGAACTGAAATATGTCAATCTTAGAAATTGTCTATTTGTCCAGACAAATGGAGTGGGCCAGTAAATTGTTGAGTTTTACTCCATGAGACTGAGTTAGCATTGTTGAGAGGTCAGTCCTTCAAGAGAAGTTAAATTACCTGCAGTATTATTTTAACCAACCTCCCATCCCCATCACGAAAATACTAAATCCTCAACTTGACAGATTGCTTTTTGTTTTTAAGATTTTATTTATTTGAAAGAGCACGAGTTGGGGGGCAGGGTGCCCCCAGGTAGGCAGAAGCAGAGGGAGTGGGAGAAGCAGGCTCCCCTCTGAGCAGATCAGAGTGCCCAGCTTGGGGCTTAGTCCCAGGACCCTGAGATCATGACCTAAGCCAAACAGATGCTTAACCCACTGAGCTACCCAGGCACCTGGACAGATTGCTTTTTTTTTTTTATTTTATTTTTTTTTTATTTATTTATTTGGCAGACAGAGATCACAAGTAGGTGAAGAGGCAGGCAGAGAGAGAGGAGGAAGCAGGCTCCCTGCTGAGCAGAGAGCCCGATGCGGGGCTCGATCCCAGGACATTGGGATCATGACCTGAGCTGAAGGCAGAGGCTTTAATCCACTGAGCCACCCAGGCGCCCCAGATTGCTTATTTTGACAGCTTTATTTACTATACCAATCCTTTTTTGGTCAGTAACATTGCTTCAGGCCATTTCTTTTAGTTTGATCTCCTAGGAGCAGAACTTGTCTGTTTCTCAACCTGTTTTATTTAATTAGAAGAACATAGTAGTCTTATATTAGTTATATAAGGACTTATCAAGAAGGATAATTGAACTTCTGATGTCTCTTTTTTTTTTTTTTTTTAAGGTTTTATTTGAGAGTAAGAGAGAGAAAGCATGAGCAGGGGGAGGGAGAAACAGGCTCCCTACTGAGCAGGGAGCCTGATGTGGGGCTTGATCTAGCCAAAGGCAGATGATTAACTGACTGAGCCACCAGGTGCCCAAACTTCTGATGTCTTTAGACCAAAAAGCCAAGAAAGAGTCTATCCTTTTCAGTAAAGTAATCATCTTTTGTGCACTTTTTGGTGCACTGAATCCAGTCATTCTGGTGTGTTCGATAAAGCTTTGCCCAAAGGATGTTTATCTCAGAATTGTGTGTGTTTATGTGTGTGTGTGTTTTGCACTTGATCTTAGCCAAAAGGCTGAGAACCGGGGTGTGTGTGTGTGTGTGTGTGTGTGTGTGTGTGTGTGTTTTAAACAAATCTGCTTATTTCTTTGAAAAGAAGACAATAATTACCCAAGTCCCAAGTAGGGAAATGGGTACTCTCCAAGGGCAATCAAGAATAGGCTAAGAGAAAGCATTTTGACATAGGTATTTGTGAAGAAATGAGATTGAATAGGAATGAGGAAATGACTAATTTCCTCCTCTTTCCTAGAGCTCGCTCTATAGGCTACACTGTCCAGAAGCAGCAGCCAATAGCTAAGTGAGTCTATTTAAATATAAGTCACTTAAAATTAAATAAAATTCAAAATTCAGTCTCCGTCACACTGGCCACATTTCAAGTGGTTAATAATGACATGTGAGTAGTTCTACCATATTGTTAAGAATAGGTATAGGGGGCACCTGGGTGGCTCAGTGGGTTGAAGCCTCTGCCTTCAGCTCAGGTCATGATCCCAGGGTCCTGGGATCAAGCGCTGCATCGGGCTGTCTGCTCGTCAGGGAGCCTGCTTCCTCCTCTCTCTGCCTGCTTCTCTGCCTACTTGTGAACTCTTGTCAAGTAAATAAATAAAATCTTTAAAAAAAAAAATAGGTATAGAAAATTTCTGTCATTGCTAGAAGGTTTGTTAGACAGCTCTGCTTTGCGGTAAACTCAACAAGTATGGCTTGATTATTAAGATTGGGGTAATGACAGGAAGAATATAGAAAGGGAGACACTGGAATTTGAAGGGCAAAATTCGTCTAATTAGGCATGAATCAGGATCAGAGATGGTAGACTCCAAAGAATGGGACATAATGAGATTCCTATGGAGATAATTTAGTAATGTATTTTATAGGATTTAGGATACAGGGTATTTATTATCTCTCTTAAGTGATCAGCTCTCCTTCTGTAAGAACTTTTCAACAGTCCTATCTGTAAGTACAATGTTTATTCCTAGACTTTTTCTAATCCTTCTCTAAGTCTGTATCTTTGTGTTTCCCACCTGTCATTATCACACCTGTGTTTTCTTTTTTAAGATTTTATTTATTTATTTGACAGAGAGAGATCACAGTAGGAGAGAGGAAGGGAAGAGATCACAGAGAGAGAGGAAGGTAAGCAGGCCCCCCGCTGAGCAGAGAGCCCGATGTGGGACTCGATCCCAGGACTCTGAGATCATGACCTGAGCTGAAGGCAGCGGCTTAACCCACTGAGCCACCCAGGCGCCCCGCACCTGTGTTTTCTTTCTGAGTGTCTCTTGTTTCCATTGATAACAGTTACATCATCATTTTACATACTGCTTTTATAATTATTTCACTTGATTCCCGCAACTCTATAAGATATTATTCACATTTTATAGGTAAGAAAGATTTAAAGACTAGTGTATCTGCAATTGTATAATAATAATAGGTCAGAACCCAGATACATCGTTAGGTTCAAGTGAATATGAACCCCAGCTACAAAGTCCTGCACACATAAAGCTTTATTGTCTCACATCACAGTCGAGAAATAGTCCAATGCTAGTGTGAGGGCTTCCCAAGTAGGCAGATGCTGAGCCTTTTTCTGGCTCACTATTCCAATATCCCAGGATGTAGCCCCATCCCAGCTTGCCCTCTAGGGCATCAGTGTACAGCATCATGGAGGAGGAGGAAGGAAAGGAATCCCCTCAGACTTTCAAAAAGATTTCTTTGAGGTTTTACATAAAACTTCTACTGATGTCTCAGGCACGTGGCTACCCTAGGTGCAGAGAAGCTAGGAAATATAGTCACCTAGTTAGACAGAAATGTGCCCAGGTAAAAATCAAAGTTCTTTAACTGAAGACAAGGAAACTCGGTATTGGGAGGTAACTGGCAGTCTCTGCCCCAACAGGCATTTTGTGTTTTGGTCTGCTGCTTTCCCAGTGTTTTGTGTTGTCTCTGTTTCATTAGCTCATGATTTAGTCATCCAAGTCTCCAGAATAAGCAGGTTTTTTTCAAAGACTTTAAGCATTTATTGAGGGCTTGCTATGTCTTAGGTATTATTCTAAGAGCTCTACATGTATGAAAACATTTAATCCTCACAAGCCTGTTCAGTAGGTACCATTATTAGCCTCCATTTTGTGTTTAAGAAACTGAGGTACCATTAATTGACTTGCCCAAGGTTACACAGGTAGTAAATGGCAGAGTCAGAATTCAAGCCCAAGAAGTCTAATCCCAGAGCCCATTTGAACCACTGTTACTCTATAGGGCCTCTTCGGGAAGTGCCGTAATTACCTAAAGGTGAATGGTAGCCTTCACCACAGCCCAGAGGAGCAGCCTTTCCAGATATCTCTTATAGGCATACATTCTCCTCCTCAGGATTACTCAGAAACTGTGTGAAAAGCAATACATTTGATGTGACTTCTTGTTTTTCCATTCCCTGTTCTCTTTCTTCTTCTGTTCTTCTCCTAAACCTGAACCTGGAAAAGGGGATTAAGTGATATGCTTTATTTAGGTTCACATCCCTGAACTCATGTTGGAACTCATATAAAATGATTGTGCTGAGTAATAGGTATCTGTAGATAATCCAGAGGTTTGAAGTTTCTATATCTTGTTAATAGAAATTTTGTTTTCAAATATAATTTTGTATTTTTTCTTCACTCCATTCCCCCTGCTTCAGTGTTCTAGCTGTAGCAGTGGCTGGTTTCTTCCACATGGATGCCTCACAGAGATTGGTACTTGAATTTACAGCAGGAAGTAGCCTGGGCTTCTCTGTAAGAGTTAGACATCTTTCCTTAATTTACTCTGGTAGGCTTGACTCCTAATATTCATTTATCATTAGATATTTATTGACCATTCACTGTTTTCCAGGCAGTATTCACGTACTAGGAATTCTGTGGTAAATGAGACAGATACTATCTCCTACCTCATGGAACTTACACTCTAGTTAAAGGGAGATGGAGAGTAATCAATCAAGTAAAGAACTAAGCTAAATAGGGGCTCCTGGGTGGCTCAGTTGGTTGAGTGTCTGACTCTTGGTTTCAACTGGGTCATGATCCTCGGGGTCATGAGTCCCACTCCATGTTCAGCGGGGAGTCTGCTTGGGATTCTCTCTCCCTCTCCCTCTGCCCCTTCCCCCGCTTGTGTGCTGGCTCTCTCAAATAAATAAATAAATATTTTTAAAACCCCAAAATAAGCTAAATAAATCTAGCTTATGTCAAATACCGAGAAGGAAATAAAGTGGCGCAATTTGACTGAGTATAGAAGTGGATAGAATCTGGGCGCCTGGGTGGCTCAGTGGGTTGAGCCGCTGCCTTCGGCTCAGGTCATGATCTCAGGGTCCTGGGATCGAGGCCCGCATCGGGCTCTCTGCTCAGCAAGGAGCCTGCTTCCTCCTCTCTCTCTGCCTGCTTGTGATCTCTCTCTGTCAAATAAATAAATAAAATCTTTAAAAAAAAAAAAAAAAAAAAGTGGATAGAATCTATCATATAACCTGTTCTAGCACCTTCCACTTGGAGCTTTAGTTTTACCACCCTTAAAGTAGAACTAATGGTGAATGGTGTCACAAGCAGAGGCTAATCTCCACCCTTCTGCAACACAGAACTATCTTGGTAACTTATCCTGATCTCGGTGCACTTGTTTGAGGGATTTTTCGTTTTTTAGGAAATCCTTACGTAAAGAAAAATATAATAGTCAATAAACACCTGGGTAGATTCCACTTATTTTCAAAAGAAATAATACAGGGGCTCCTGGGTGGCTCGGTTGAGCATCCCACTCTTGTTTTCAACTCAGGTCATGATCCTGACCTGAATGAGATTGAGCCCTGTCATGGAGTCTGCTTGTCCCTCTCCCTCTGCTCCTCCCCCTGCTCTCTTTCTCAAATGAATGAATAAATAAAATCTTTGAAAAATAAAAACAAAATGAATAAAAGAAATAATACATTACAGATATGGTTGAAACTGTATCTCTCTTAGATTCCATTTCTTTCTCCTTTCCTAAAGGTAACTATCCTGAATTCATTGTATCTGTGTATCTTTATATATAGATAGATAGATAGATAGATAATATACATATATATGTATATACATATATGTGTATATATGTAACATACATACATATACATAATATAATATATAATATAATACATATATACATATATAATCTCTATATAGAGATACACAGATACAATGAATTCAGGATAGTAGTTATCTATTACATATGTATATTATATATATTTATATAAATATATATATATATATACTGGCAAAATATATCCATAAACAATATTTTTTTTAAAGATTTTATTTATTTATTTGACAGACAGAGATTACAAGTAGGCAGAGAGGCAGGCAGAGAGAGGAGGAAGCAGGCCCTCCGAGAAGCAGGGAGCCCGATGTGGGACTCGATCCCAGGACTCTGGGATCATGACCTGAGCTGAAGGCAGAGGCTTTAACCCACTGAGCCACTCAGGCGCCCCATAAATAACATTATTTTGCAGGTTTCGATTTTATGCACATGACCTATTGTGATTGTCATCTACTTTGCTTTTCTTACTATATATTATAGCTTCTAGATTTATCTATGTTAATGTGCGTAGTTCTGCTTCTTTAATTTTAATTGATATATAATAGTCCATTATATGAATATACCACAATTTATTGATCTCTGTCTTACAGATGCACTTTTTTTTACCACTACCAACAATACTGTGCTTTCTTTGTACTAATACAGGATTTTTTTTCTAAGAAAATATATCTAGGAGCAGAATTACTGCATTGTAAGGTATGTTTACCATCACCTCTGCTAGCTATTGCCAAATGGCTTTTCAAGGTGATCATACCAGTTTACACTATTTATTAAAGTATATGAGTTTCTACTTTTCTACATTCTCATCTACACCAGACGTTTCTAAAGTTTTTATTTTGGCCAATTTGATGGGTTTTAAATACGATCTTGTTTTATTTTTCATTTTTCTTAGTAAAGGGGTTAAACATTTCTTCATTTATTATTAGCTATTTGAATTTCCTCTTTGAATTCCATGTTCATATTCTCTGCCCATTTTCTCTCCTTATTTCTTCTGATTGCTTCTTATTTATTTGAAGGTTTGGATATGAATCTTTTGTCAGCTATGTGCTCTGCAAATCTTCCAATCTGTAATTTATCTTCTAAATTCACTTATAGTGTTTGCATTTGAATAGAAATTCTTTTTCTGACATTTATCGATTAGTTCCTTCATGCCTTATATCTTATTTAAGAAATTCCTCCTAGGATGCCTGGGTGGCTCAGTTGTAAGGCATCTGCCTTTGGCTCGGGTCATGATCCCAGGGTCCTGAGATCGAGTCCTGTGTCGGGTTCCCTGTTCAGCGGGAAGCCTGCTTCTCCCTCTCCCACTACCCCTGCTTGTGTTTCCTCTCTTGCTGTCACTCTTTGTCAAATAAATAAAATCTTTTAAAAAAAAAAAATTCTTCCTAGATGTGCATTTAATACTGGTCATGTGTTGAAGCTGGCTGGGTGGTAGTCAGATTTACTTATAATAGTCTCTACTTTTATATATGTTTGAAATATTCCAAAATTTAAAAAATTTAAATAAGTCCACTGGAATACATTTAATAGCAAATGTGCTTTAAGTTTTATTATATAGAAAAATCAATTGCCCTAATAATAGGCCAAGGCTTGTAATTTGTTAGGGTAAAGGGTTACTTTCATCTCTGTATAAGATTTGTCATTTGATCTTTTTTTTAAAAACCACTTTGTTGTTAGGTTAAACTGTCAACAGGAAGAATTGCAATTCTACAGGGCAGGGGGAGAAGGGGTGGGAAGAGAGCCTTATCTACCCTGAGGTCACAAGGAATATATACCTAAATTTTTTTCTTCTTAAAGTTTTATTTTACTTTATACATTTACATCTTTGATCTGTCTGGAATTTATTTTTATAAATCAGGTTTCCCTATATGTGGGTCAGTTTCATGGTTCTCTGTTCTATTCATTAATCTATTGGTCCAGTCAGTACCACCATTATGGTTTATAAATCTTTAAAACTAGGAGAGTAAATCTCAACCTTTTTCTTGTTTTACAGAAATATCTTGACTCTTTTAGTCCTTTTTCCGGGTGAGATCAGCTTTTCCAAATCCACTAGAACCACTGTAGGGATTTTATTTGTAATTGCATTGCATTCAAAGATGAATTGGGGGAGAATTGCAATATTTATTTATTTATTGCCATATTTATTTACAATATTAAGTATTTCCATCCATGAACATGATATACTAATTTAATTCAGATTTTCTTTTATGCCGTTTTAGGGTATTTTATAATCTTTTCCATAAAAACACTTACACAGCTGGGGCACCTGGATGGCTCAGTCAGTAGAGCATTCATCTTGATTTTGGCTCAGGTCATGATCTCAGAGTCATGGGATCAAGCTCCATGTCCTGCTCTGTGCTGAGTGCAAAGCCTGCTTGAGATTCTTGCTCTCCAGACCCGTCCCTGTGCCACACTCATGTACTTTCTCTCTCAAATAAATAAAAAAAAAATTTAATATTTTATTTATTTGACAGAGAGAGACAAAACGAGAGAAGGAAGACAAGCAGGGGGAGTGGGAAGGGAGAAGCAGGCTACCCACTGAGCAGGGAGCCAGATGCAGGGCTCAATCCCAGGACTCTAGGATCTTGACCTGAGCTGAAGGCTGACACCAAGGACTGAGCCATCCAGGTGCCCCTAAATAAATTTAACAAGAAAAAAAAACAGAAAACAGTAGAATAGCTTATATTTTCCAGTTGACTATTCCTGGGATCATGACCCGAGCCGAAGACAGCTGCTCAACCAACTGAGCCACCCAGGCGCCCCTCCAGTTGACTATTAATGGTATGACTGTGAGTGCTGTTTTTTCTGTTGATCTTCTACCAATTCTACTATTATTTGTTTTGTTCATAGTTGCCATAATAAGAGAAAACTTTACTCTTTTTTTTAAGATTTTATTTATTTATATGACAGATAGAGATCACAAGCAGACAAGAGAGGTAGGCAGAGAGAGAGGTGGGAGCAGGCTCCCCGCTAAGCAGAGAGCCCGATGCAGGGCTCGATCCCAGGACCCAGTATCATCCCAGTATTGACCTGAGCCAAAGGCAGAGGCTTTAACCCACTGAGCCACCCAGGTGCCCCTTTACTCTGTTTCTGACGTTAATAGCAATGCTTCTAAAGTCGTGTCATTAAATCTGCTCTTTGCCATAGATTCTGATAATCTTTCATCAGGTTAAGGCTATTCCCTAAAAAAAAAAAAAAAAAGATTTGGGGTGCCTGGGTGGCTCAGTTGGTTACGTGACTGCCTTTGGCTCAGGTCATGATCCCAGAGTCTCAGGATCGAGTCCCACATCAGGCTCTCACCTCCACGGGGAATCTGTTTCTCCCTCTGACCTTCTCCCCTCTCATGCTCTCTCTTACTCTCTCTCTCTCTCTAGTGGATAAATAAAATCTTTAAAAAAATAAAATTAAATTAAAAATTTTAAGAAAGATTTTATTTTGGGCGCCTGGGTGGCTCAGTGGGTTAAGCCGCTGCCTTCTGCTCAGGTCATGATCTCAGGGTCCTGGGATCGAGTCCCGCATCGGGCTCTCTGCTCAGCAGGAAGCCTGCTTCCCTCTCTCTCTCTCTGCCTGCCTCTCCATCTACTTGTGATTTCTCTCTGTCAAATAAATAAATAAAATCTTAAAAAAAAAAAAGAAAGATTTTATTTATTTGAGAGATAGAGCATGAGCAGAGGCAGAGGGAAAGGGAAAAGCAAACTCTGGTGAGTAGGGGCTAAATTTTATTAAATATTTTTTCTTCACCTGGTGATGATCATGTGGTCTTCCTTTTTTGACCTATTAATATGGGGAGTGGAGGTGCCTGGATGAATTGGTCAGTTGAGTGTTTGACTCAATTTCAGCTCACTTCATGATCTTCGGGGTCGTGGGATCGAGCCTCACATCAGTTTCCACACTCCACACAGAGTCTGCTTGTCCCTCTCTCTCTGCTCCCCCCCACTTGCTCCTTCTCTCTCTCTCAAATTAAAAAAACCTAAACTAAAAATTGGGGATATACATTAATAAATTTTTTAAAAATATTTATTTGGCAGGGAGAGAGTCAGTGAGAGAGGAAATATAAGCAGGGGGAATGGCAGAGGGGAAGCAGTCTTCCCACTGAGTAAGGAGCCAGATGCAGACTCCCAACAACTGAGCCACCCAGGTGCCCCCATTAATAAATCTCTAATGTAGAACTATCATTTCCTTCCTAAAATAGCTGTGTGTTCTTAAACTTACTCTCCCATCCCCAAAAGGAACATATTCTTGACCTTACTTACTTTTTTCATGGGCAATATATCTTGTTTTTCATTCATTTTCTTAAGTGTTTTTATTTTGCCTGCATGCCATTTATTTTTTCTGTGCATATTATTTGAGCAACAGCTACATGCTTTATACCATCCATTGTGTTAAGGGAATACAAATATGAGTGTGCTGCACTAAAAGGAAAACCTTACCTTAGTGAGGATTTATTGGAAATCAGTTTTGAAAGTATTAAAAAATACTTTATACTTAAAAATGTTTTTATATAAGGATAAAATGTTGGGGAAGGGAATAGCATAACAGAATTGGAGATACAAAGGATAATCTGGTGGCAGCGTTTAGGAGGGGAGGAAAAGTACAAGCCAGAGGCCAGTTCTTAGTGTAATGTCTAAGATTATACTAAAGACAATCTAGTTCAGACTAGGATCCATAGTAACAAAAGGGAAAGGGTGGATATGAGGGCACCATTACAGTCTGACTTGGTTGGTTGTTTAAAAATAACTGGGTTAAAGGAGGAGAGAATTGAATATTTTGGCAAAATTTTGAGGTTAAATAACTAAAAACTTTTAGCTACTGATGATTAAAATGGGGGAGGTTGGAAAAGGAAGCCTTTGGGGATACATGTTTGAGGTTGGACACCCCTAAGGAGTGAAGACCACCTATGTACAGCCTCTCCGATATTATCATATGCAGCTGAGTGGATGCTTTTTGGTGATGTCTGTGTGATGAAAATGACAGATCTCTTGGAGAGGCAGTGTGATGTAGAGGTGAAAAGAAAATAATTCAGTTAAGCGTCTGCATTTGGCTCAGATCATGATCCCGGGGTCCTGGGATTGAGCTCTGAGTTAGGCTCCCTGCTTGGTGGGGAAGCCTGCTTCTCCCTCTCCCACTGGTCCTGCTTTGTTCCCTCTCTCACTATCTGTCTTTGTCAAATAAATAAAATCTTTAAAAAAAAAAAAAAAAAAAAAAAAACCACACACACACACACACAATTCAAAACCAAAGAGTTTACATCCCAACCCCATTTATAAAACTATGGACCTTATGGGACACCTGAGTAACTCAGTCATTAAGCATCTACCTTCAGCTCAGGTTATGATCCTGGGGTCCTGGGATCGAGCCCTGCGTCAGGCTCCCTGCTTAGTAGGGAAGCCTGCTTCTCCCTCTCCCAGTCCCCCTGCTTGTGTTTCCTCTCTCACTGTCTCTCTTTCCGTCAAATAAATTTTTAAAATCTTAAAAAGAAAAACACACACAAAAAGTATGGACCTTAGTTTTTACACCTAAGAAAAAGGAATACTACCACCAGCCCCCTCAATTGTTTTGAATAGTAAAGGAAATGGCACTTGTGAAGTAATATTGTAAACTTTCAAATTGATAATATTAAGGTAGTTTACAGTAGTTAGAGAGACTATTAGGTGAGTGTATGGAAGGAAGGATAAAGCAGCTAGAGGCAGCACATAAAGCAGTGCTACTTTAAATAGG
This sequence comes from Mustela lutreola, assembly GCF_030435805.1. Classification (NCBI taxonomy): domain Eukaryota; kingdom Metazoa; phylum Chordata; class Mammalia; order Carnivora; family Mustelidae; genus Mustela; species Mustela lutreola. Next base: position 45,617,170 of record NC_081304.1, on the reverse strand, counting down.
ATCAGCAAGTCTTCAATATAGTTCTAGAGCAGCACTGTCCCACAGGCCTTTCCTCAGTGTTGGAAATACTCTGCATTGTCCAGTATGGTAGCCACCAGTCACATGTGGCTATTGAGCACTTGAAATGTGGCCAGTGCATTCTGAGGAGATGACTTAAAGCATTTTTTTTTAATTGTGGTACAATATACATAACATGCAATTTAACATTTTAACCTTTTTAAAAAAAATTTTTTTAAAGATTTTATTTATTTATTTGACAGAGACAGGGAGAGAGGGAACACAAGCAGGGGGAGTGGGAGGGGAGGAAGGAGGCTTCCAGGTGAGCAGGGGACCTGATGCAGGGCTTGCTTGATCCCAGGACCCTGGGATCATGACCTGAGCTGAAGGCAGATGCTTAATGACTAAGCCACCCAGGTGCCCCACATTTTAGCCATTTTTAAACGTGAAATTTAGTGTACCACCAAACTATTTTCCATAGTAGCTGCATCATTTTACATTTCCACTAGTAATGCACAGGGCTTCTTATTTCTCTGTCTTCCCCAAAACTATATTTTCTGGTTTTCTTCCTAACAGGCATTTTTAATAGGTGTGAAATGATATCTCATTGTGTTTGGGTTTGCCTTTCCCTAATAACTAATGGTGTTGAACATCTTTTTACATGCTTATGCCATTTGTCTGTTTGGAGAAAAGTCTTTTCTAGTCATTTGCCTGTTTTTGAATCAAGTTATTTGTTGTTTTGTTGTTTAGTTGTAGGAGTTCTTTATATATTTTGGGCATCCCTCCCTTAGTAGACACATGGTTTGCAAATATTTTCTCCCATTCAGTGGGTTGTCTTTTCACTCTGTTGAGAGTGTCCTTTGATATGCAGATGTTTTTAATTAAAATCTTTTTCTTTTATTTTTTATTGAAGTATAGTTGACACATAATGTTACATTAGTTTCAGGTATACAACATAGTGATTCAACAGCTCTGACAGCTCTGTATGCTGCGCTAATTACAAGTTTAGCTATCCTCTGTCACCCTACAACCCTATTACAGTATCATTGACTACATTCCTCATATTGTACCTTTCATCCTTGTGACTTATTTATTCCATAACTGGAAAGAAGCCTGTACCTTCCATTCCCTTTCACCCTTTTTTGGCCCATCCCTTTGGCAACCACCAGTTTATTTATGAGCCTGTTTTTGCTTTTATAATTTATTTTTTGTTTGCTTTTTTAGTTTCCACATGTAAGTGAAATCATATGGTATTTGTCTTTGTCTTGGCTTATTTCACTTGGCATAATATCCTCAGTCCATCCACGTTGTCTCATATGGCAAGATCCCATTCTTTTTAATGGCTGAGTAATATTCCATTGTGTATGTGTAGCATATCTTCTTTATCCATTCATTTGTCAGTGGATACTTACATTGCTTCCATATCTTGGCTGTTGGAAATAATGCTGAAGTAAACATAGGGGTGCATATATCTTTTCAAATTAGTGTTTTGTTTTCTTTTTTTTTTTTCTTTTTTTTTTTATATTTTATTTATTTGTTTGACAGATAGAGATCACAGGTAGGCAGAGAGGCAGGCAGAGAGAGAGGAAGGGAAGCAGGCTCGCTGCTGAGCAGAGAGCCAGACGCGGGGCTCGATCCCAGGATCCCAGGACCATGACCTGAGCCGAAGGCAGAGGCTTTAACCCACTGAGCCACCCAGGCGCCCCAGTGTTTTGTTTTCTTTGGGTAAGTGCCCAGTAGTAGAATTACTGGATCATATGATATTTCTGTTTTTAATTTTTTGAGGAACCGCCACAATGTTTTCCACAGTGGCTGCACCAGTTTACATTCCTACTAGCCGTGCATAAAGGTTCCTTTTTCTCCATATCCTCTCCAACACTTGTTATTTCTTATGTTTTTGATACTTGCCATTCTGCCAGGTGTAGCGTGATACCTCATTGTGGTTTTGATCTGCATTTTCCTGATGATGAGTGATATTGAGCATCTTTTCATCTATTTGCTAGCTGTATCTCTTCTTTGGAAAATGTCTGTTCAGGTCCTCTGTTCATCTTTTAATCAGATTATTTGGGTGGGGGTTTTTTTGGTGTTGTGTACATTCTTTATATGTTTGGGATATTAACCCCTTTTGGATGTATCATTTGCAGATATCTTCTGCCATTTAGTAGGTTGCCTTTTCATTTTGCTGATGGTTTTCTTCACTGTGCAAAAGCTTTTTGTTTTGGTATAGTTCCAGTAATTTATTTTTGCTTTTGTTTCCCTTACCTGAAGAGGGTAAGTCCATTTTATTTATTTTTTATTTTGTTGGCTATGCTTTTGATGTCAGATCTAAGAAATCATTGCCAAATCGAGGGTCATGAAAATTTCCCCCTGTACTTTCTTTGAAGAATATTCTGGTTTGGGGCACCTGGGTGGCTCAGTGGGTTAAGCCTCTGCCTTCAGCTCAGGTCATGATCTCAGGGTCCTGGGATCAAGACCTGCATCAGGCTCTCTGCTCAGCAGGGAGCCTGCTTCCTCCCTCTCTCTCTGCCTGCCTTGCTGCCTACTTGTGATCTCTCTCTCTGTGTCAAATAAATAAAATCTTAAAAAAAAAAAAAAAGAGGGTGCCTGGGTGGCTCAGTGGGTTAAGCCGCTGCCTTCGGCTCAGGTCATGATCTCTGGGTCCTGGTCTCTGCTCAGCAGGGAGCCTGCTTCCTCCTCTCTCTCTCTTTGCCTGCCTCTGCCTACTTGTGATCTCTCTCTGTCAAATAAATAAATGGAATCTTAAAAAAAAAAAAAGAATATTTCGGTTTTAACTGTTACATTTAGGTCTTTGATCCATTTTGAGTTCATTTTTAATATGGTATTAAGGTAGGGGTCCAACTTCATTTTTTTGCATAGGAATATTCAGCTTTACAGCACCATTTGTTGACAGCTCTCCTTTCCCCCATTGAATGGTCTTGGCACCTTTGTCAAAAATCGATTGATCATGTAAGTGAAAGTTTATTTCTGGGTTCTCTATTATGTACTACTAGTCTGTATGTCTATAAAAATACCACACTGTTTTGATTACTGTAGTTTTGTATTCTTTCTAAAACATTAAACTACTACAGTAATATCTACAGAAACTTTGTAGCATCTGAACCATCACTGGTCTCCCGATAACTGCACCATATGGAAAGCATGGTTAGAGAGACCTGTACATAGGATAGTTTAGGTTCCTCCAGGTGATCACTGTCTCCTTTTCTGTTTTCCTTTTGGAAATGCCCGCCTTCTTCTGGAACCAAAGAGAACCTATTGCTTTCAAAAAATTAGCAGAAAAACAAACTCTGCCTCTGGCCAAAATGGAACTTCTGCCTTTTCCTATTTCCATAATAGCAGAGATGATGGTACCCTAAATGGGGTACATATTTTAAAAGAAATTCCCTCCCTAAATGAAGATGATGATTATATTAAAGCACCTATACTTTATTCATCACTTTGTTCTTATGGGAACAACAAAAATGCCTTTAGGCATTGTCGTATATCCAATTCCATTTTCACACAGTGAACATTTAGGTTGTCATACTAGGAAACTCCTTACCCTCTCCATTTCTTTTTCCTTCCAGGTAAGAAATAATGGATAAGATACAAAAGTGGTAGGTCCTTAGTATTCTTCCTAACAGTCTCCCTGACACCCCCTTCGTATCTTCTCTCTAAAGACTCCCTAGGAGTTCTGTAAATCTTCTTGGAGTAAACAGGAAAACTCAGTAAATAAAATTGGGAGTCTTAAAATCAAAAGGCTGTCAGACACAATTTTCTAGGAAGAAGATGCCTTTGGCCTTGGACAGTCAGGAGCAGAAGGTTTGTGGTGTTTTGTATAAGCATTCTGTTATGACTCTCCTGCAGAGGAGTCCTCCAGTCAACCTTAGACCAAAAATGGAGCTTGTATATCCTGGCCTGCCCATAATCACTCTGCATCAGCTTCTCCTTAGAAGAGGCTGGAACATCCCTGTGTATTCAGAATTAGACTAGCTCAGCTCAGCAGCTACCCAATTCTCTAAAAATGATTCCTCCACCTTATTGCCTTATAGTCTACACCCCACCCTTATTCTCACCCCTTTTCTTGTACAGAGATAAGTTATTTATTACAGAATTTGGGTTTTCCCACACTGGAATTGACCTATCACCAGTCTACCAAAATGCCAAGTACTAACCACTTGGGTGTTCTGGTATCAGAACTTAGAAGTGTCCCAACTGTCCCACCCAGCCTCCTCAGCTCTCTTCTCCCTCCTGGATTATTATGCTGGAATGATATTCCTCTTGGATTTCAGTGTGTGCAGTCTTATTTGGGTGGAGCCTTGAGCTGTTCACAGGAGTGCTGGTAATGTCTGGCCTTCAGTGCTGCCAAAGGCAAAAAGCTGGCCTTGTCTCAGTTTAAAGCACATAGTTGGATTGCTGGGCCAGTGTTAGATGGAGGGTGGGGTGAGCAAATACCACTCTCTTCCTACTGTGTTTTCAGGAAATGATTATAAAGCAACTATAAGTGCGAATGAAGTCAAAAGAATGGCTTGGCACCCTCCCCCCACCCCCAGAAAAACCAGATGAACAAACACACACACACACACATACACATGCAGTCCTACCCTCTTTAAGTTCCATCCCAGATCCACACCCTTATTATTCTGCAGGATTTAGTTTTGCTACTATTTCAGAGCAAAAAGCCTTTGTTAAACTATCTCCTTTCTCTTCTCTGGAAGAGAACTCAGCCATAGTCTGCTGAACGAGAGCTGAACTTCCCTTTAGGCAAACTGTGGGTTCCACTTCCCTGTTGTCTCCCTTCCCAAGAGGAGTGTGGGCAGAAGCATATAGATGGGAGGAATAACCAAGGCCAAGATTTAATCTCTCTGTTAGGGAATGGGTTTTTCAGAACTAGTAGTAAAATTGTTTGCAGAGACCGTTGCCAGTAAAAGGAATCTCTATCCCGTCAACATACTTCCATTCCTTTCTTCCAGCCGCCTCTTTCCCTTTCACCTGGTACCTTTGTGGGGTTTCAGCCATATGGCTCTTAATGAATCTTGTCTGAAAGTGGCAGGTTGAGCTGTGCAGATCACAGTACCCCTGGGTCTGCCTCTCCCTTCACAGCAGCTGTTTGCCACTGACCAAGGTGGCGACTGAGCCTGTGTGTGTGGCCGGAGTCTGTGATGAGACTCCCACCCAGGCCTGGGGAAGCCCTCAGTCAGTGTGGTTCCTGTGGCAGCAGCCAAATACGCCAGAGCTCCTCATACCTTCAGGGCTATGGTGTAACAGCCAGCTTTATGCGGTGGCATTGTTTAGCATTGGTTGACTTGACTTCTCTGTCCCCACCTTCTTTGTTTAAGGGAATCTGGCCATGGCTCAGTAGAAAAGAAGCTGGCATTTGCAGAGTGGCTTCCTGCTGCCTCTCTTGTAGTAGGAACCAGGACCACCTTCCATTTCTGCCTCTCTACCCGTGTGGCAATGGTAAGGGACCCCTCTGTGTTCAGCCTCCCGTTGTGGGGTTTCAAGTTGCCTAAGATCAGGACGTGGCTATCTGCCAGGTTATCTGCCCAGATAAACATTTATTGTTTACAGGGATGTGTTTCAGCTGCTCTGGCTGATCCCACTGGTGAGATCTTCTAGTTTCTTGAGGTTTTTAAGCCAGTATGTGGGGCTGACATCCAGACACAGAACTAACTGTTGGAGCTGCAAAGACTCTTAAGTGACCAGCAACTTCTAGCTTAGATTAACCATTACCTCCTCTCTACCCAGTGCTAGAGCCAAATTTATCTCTCAATTCCCAGTCCTGCCTCCAGGTATTGAAACTGCCTCTGCATTTTGAACATTTTTGGCCTTTCAAATTTGGGGGTTTATATAAGACCCAATATTATGACAGAAGCAGCTGAAGACTTGTTTTAGGTGGCAAAACCAGCATTCTGACACTTACATGTTTTCCTTAATAGCTAGTGAGGCAACTATTTAGGGAAGGCAACAGGAATACAGATTTTCTTTAATCCGAACAACCCTGTCCACTGCATCCAAAGGTACATAGTCTTTTTATTTTTTAGTGATATAACTGATTTCCAACCTTTTTTGATACTACAAATTGAAAGAATTTTTTTTTTTAAGATTTTTATTTATTTATTTATTTTTTTGACAGACAGAGATCACAAGGAGGCAGAGAGGCAGGCAGAGAGAGGAGGAAGCAGGCTCCCCGCTGAGCAGAGAGCCCGATGCAGGACTCGATCCCAGGACCCTGAGATCATGACCTGAGCCGAAGGCAGCGGCTTTAACCCACTGAGCCACCCAGGCGCCCACAAATTGAAAGAATTTTACAGTGAACTCACTTATCTTAGCATCTAGAGTCTGTCATTCTCCTTTTATTATACTTGCTTTATCATGTATTTGTACATCTCCCTGTACATCCATCATCAATTTGTTGTGGGTTTTTTTTTTTTTTTTCAATTTTCTTAAGTAATCTCTAGACCCAAAATGGAACTCAAACTCACAATCCTGAGATCAGGAGTTGCATGCTCTACTGACCAAACCAACCTGGTGCCCTTTTCATCAATTTCTTTGTGATCTATGTCATCAGTACATTTTCCCTAAATCCTTCAGCATGCTATGTGTCATTAACTAGAGTTCAGTGTTTGTTTATGGCTTTTTCTTTTGAAAAGCCATGATCCTGAGATCATGACCTGAGCCGAAGGCAGACACTTAACCATCTGAGCCACCCAGGCACCCCAGGTCATTTCTTTTTATTCCTGAATAATATTCCATTGTATAGATGTACCACAGTTTTTTTATCCATTCACCTGTTGAAGGACATCTTGATTGCAACCAGGTTTTGGAAGTTGTGGATGAAGCCACTCCAAATTATAAATAAAGCTGCTCTTTTTGTGTGTGGAATTTTGTGTGAATATGTTTTCACCTCTGGATAAATACCTAATTTTACCAAAATCTGGCAATTGCTAGATCATATGATAAAACCATGTTTAGCTTTGTAAGAAACTGCTAGACTGCCTCCAGAGTAGGTATACCATTTTGCACCCTACCTGCAATGAATGAAAGTTCCTGTTACTCCACATCCTTTCTAGCATTTGGTGGTGTTTGAGTTTCAGATTTTAACCATTCTCATAGCCATGTAGTGGTATCTCGTTTTTGTTTCAGTTTGCAGTTCCTTAATGGCTCATGATACTGAACATCTTTTCATGTGCTTATTTGCCATCTGTATATCTTCTTCAGTGAGGTGTATTTTCAGATCTTTTGCCCATTTAATTGGGTTGATTGTTTTCCCATTAATAAGTTTTAAGAGTTACTGATGGATTTTTATTTATTTTTAATAGAAGCAGTCAACCTTATTTCTTTAAAAGATTTTATTTATTTATTTGTTAGATCACAAGCGTGGGTGGGGAGCATCAGGCAGAGGGAGAAGCAGTCTCCCTGCTGAGCAAGGAGCCAGATATGGGACTCGGTTCCAGGATCATGACCTAAGCCAAAGCCAAAGTCACTTAACCAGCTGAGCCACCCAGCATCTCACTGATGGATATTTTATTTTATTTTATTTTAAGATTTTATTTATTTATTTGACAGACAGAGATCACAAGTAGGCAGAGAGGCAGGCAGAGAGAGAGGGGAAAGCAGGCTCCCCACTGAGCAGAGAACCCGATGCTTAACCAACTGAGCCACCAGGTGTCCCTAAAATGGAATCCAAAAAAAATTCAAGTAATCTAAAAGAAGTTAGGGAAGGAGGTATAAAAGGTACAAAATGGAGGAACAAAGTAAGAAATGGCAAACAAAACAAATAACAAAACTATAAGTCTAAACTCAACCATAAGAATAATTACATCAAATATTAATAAACTAAATTACTCCAATTAAAAAGAAGAGGTTGTTGGTATGGATTAAAAACTAAGACCAATTAGGGGCGCCTGGGTGGCTCAATGGGTTAAAGCCTCTGCGTCCGCTTAGGCCATGATCCCGGGGTCTTGGGATGGAGCCCTGCATCGGGCTCTCTGCTCAGCAGGGAGCCTGCTTTCTCCTCTCTTTCTCTCTGCCGGCCTCTCTGCCTACTTGTGATCTCTATCTGTCAAATAAATAAATAAAGTATTTTTAAAAAAACAAAAAACAAAACCAACAACAACAAAAAAACTAAGACCAATTATATGTTGTCAATAAAATACACAAAAAATATTTAATTTATTCATTTGACAGAGAGAGACATAGCAACTAAGAGAACACAAGCAGGGGGAGTGGGAGAGGGACAAGCTGGCTTCCCGCCTGGCAGGGAGCCCAATGTGGGGCTTGATCCCAGGACTCTGGGATCATGACCTGAGCCAAAAATAGACTGAGCCACTCAGGTACCCCAAAAGACACATTTTATATGTAAAGACACCGACTGGTTAAAGCACATGGATGGGAAAAGATATACCATGCAAATAATAAACATAAGAAGGCTGGAGTGGCGATATTAATATCAGAAAAAATAGATTTCAAAGCAAAGTATTACCAAAGATAAGTGATCGAGGATAAGAGATAAGAAGGGCATTTCACAATGATAAAACAGTCAATTCATCAGGAAGATAAAATTATAATTGTGTACATGCTAATAATAGAGAACCAAAATATAGGAAGCAGATTAATAGAATTAAAGAAAAAATATCTACGATCAGACTTGGAGATGTTAATACTCCTCTTTCAGAAACTAACAGAGCACCCACATAAAATATTATTAAAGACAGAGAGGATCCAGGAAGGGGTGCCTGGGTGGCTCAGTCAGGGGTCTGCCTTTGGCTCAGGCCATGATCTCGGGGTCCTGGGATTGAGTCCCGCATTGGGCTCCCTGCTCAGTGGGGAGTCTGCCTCTACCCTCTGTTCACGTGCATGCACGCTCTCTCTCTCAAATAAATAAAATCTTAAAAAAAAAAAAAAAAAAAAAGAGGATCGGTACACTATCAGTCACCTTGATCTAATTGATATTTATAAATCACTATATGTAGTAACTATGTAATACATTCTTTTCATGTACATACAGTATGTTCTTCAAGACAGAAATGTACTGCTCCATAAACCAAGCCTCAATAAATTTACAAGGGCTGAATAATGATCTATGATCACAATGGAATTAAATTAGGAATTGAGGGGTGCCTGGGTGGCTTGGTGGGTTAAAGCCTCTGCCTTCGGCTTGGGTCATGATCCTGGGGTCCTGGGATCGAGTCCCGTATCGGGCTCCCTGCTCAAGCGGGAGGCTGCTTCCCCTCTCTCTGACTACCTCTCTGCCTACTTGTGGTCTCTGTCAAATAAATAAATAAAATATTTTAAAAAATAAATTAGGAATCGGTAACAATTATGAACCATTTTATACCAACAAGTTTGACAACTTAGATGAAATGGGCAAATTCCTTGAAACCTACAACTTACCCAAATTGATACAAGATAAAACAGAAAATATGAATAATTATATAAATTAAATAAACAGAATTCATTATCAAAAACTTCCCATAGGAACTCTAGGCCAAGGAGGTTTTACCAGTAAATTCTATCAAACATTTAAGGAAGAATTAACACCAATATTACATAAACTCTTTCAGAAAATGGAGGAGTAGGAAGTTTTACTCTAAGACATTTAATGAGGTTAGCATAGCTCTAATGCCAAAACCTGACAAGATATGACAACAGCATAATTATAAGTATCTCTCATGAACACTGACACAAAGTTCCTTACCAAAATACTGGCAAGAGTAAGGTTTATTCAAGTAAGGGAAGGTTGTTTAAACATTTAAAAATCTATCAGTGGGGCAGGGGGTGGTTGGCGCCTGGGTGGCTTGTGGGTTAAAGCCTCTGCCTACAGCTCTAGTCATGATCCCAGGGTCCTGGGATCAAGTTCTGCATCGGGCTCCTTTCCTCAGCAGGGAGTCTGCTTCTCCATCTGCCCCTCCCTCTGCTTGTCCGGGCACGTGTTCTCTCTCTCTCTCTCAAATAATACAATCTTTAAAAAAAAAGAATTCCATTTTAACTTACTCATTAGCTTTTAGTTGTATCTGTTTACATTTTTTTTTTAGTTTTGGCTCTGTAGATTATAGCAAACATCCTTAACTTTTCAGTCTAATTAGAGTTACTATTGTACCACTTCCCATAACACATAAAAACCTTGTAACCATACAGTTCTAGTTATTAGTCGCTCTGTATTTTATTATTATGGTTGCTAGATAGTATATACCATAACATACATATGTATGTAACATACTACATATATTATAAACCCCACATGACAATGTTATGGGGTTGTTTTGTTGTTTTTGCTTCAAAGACATGCAAACTTTATTCCTACTAATTTAATATTAGAAAAAATTTTGAATAACGCTAAAGCCCATGGTGATAATGTTCTTGGTATATAGTAAAATATACATAACAAAATTTGCCATTTTATCTTTGTTTTCTTCTGTTGCATGTGCTCTTGGTGTCATATGCAATAAAATGTTGTGAAATCCAATGTCATGAAGATTTTTTTTTCTTAAAGCTTTTATTTATTTATTTGACAGACAGAGATCCCGAGTAGGCAGAGAGGCAGGCAGAGAGAGAGAGAGAGAGAGGAGGAAGCAGGCTCCCTGCTGAGCAGAGAGCCTAGTGTGGAGCTCAATCCCAGGACTCTGGGATCACGACCCGAGCCAAAGGCAGACACTTTAACCCACTGAGCCACCCAGGCACCCTCAATGTCATGAAGATTTTCCCCTATGTTTTATTCTAAGAGTTTTAGTTTTGGTTCACAAGTTTAGCTCTTTGATCCATTCTGAGTTAATTTTTGTATTTGGTGTTAGGGATCTAGCTAAATTCTTTAGCATGTGATTATCCAGTTTTCCCAGCACCATTTGTAAAATGTTATGATTTTTGCTTTAAACAGATTTATATTTTATTTATTATTTTTTTTAAATAAACTACTCCCAATGTGGGGCCCAGATTCATGACCCCAATCTCAGTAGTCCCAAGTTCTGCTGAGTCAGCCAGACACCCCCAGATCTGTGTATCTGTTTTAACTTAGAAGGTAGAAAAATTGTTTTTTTGGGCACCTGGGTGACTCAGTTGGTTAAGCATTTGCCTTCAGCTCAGGTCATGATCCCAGGGTCCTGGGATCAAGTCCCTTGTTGAGCTCTCTACTCAGTGGGAATCCTGCTTCTCCTCTCCCACTCCCCTGCTTGTGTTCTCTCTCTCTGTGTGTCTCTCTCTGTCAAATAAATAAAATCTTTTTTAAAACAAAATAAAATAAAATAAATAAAATAAAAGATCCGACCTTTTTTTTTTTTTTTTAAATGTTCTCTGTATCCTGTGGCTGCTTTCAACATTTTCAGTAGTTTGACTATTAAATGTCTAAGAAAGATTTTCTTTGTATTTATCCTGCTTGAGGTTTGCTATATTCTTGAATCTATAAATTGTCTTTCACTAAACTGGGGAAACTTAGACATTGTAACCAAATAAAATAAATAAATTTTCTTTCCTGTTCCAAGCTCTCCCTTTTGCTTCTGGGATTTAGTTTTACATACGTTAGGCCTTTTACTATTGTCTCCCAAATCTCAAAGGCTTAATTAATTTTTTTTCTCTCTGTTCTTCAGATTGGCTTATTTCCATTGTTCTGACTGAATTTACTCATGTCTTTGTCATCTCCATTTTCTTTTAAGTCCATCCAGTGACTTTCTTACTTCAGATATTGATGGTGTTTTTCATTTCTAGACTTTCCATTTGGTTCTTTTTCATATTTTCTGTTTCTCTGCAGAGATTTCTTGTCTTTTCATTTATTTCAGTCAATTTCCTTTATTTCATTGAGCACAGTTATGATAACTTCTCTGCCAGTCTTGCTGGCACTAATTAACAGCAATTCTAATTTGAATTAACAGCAATTCGTGTCGTTTCGAAGTTGGTCTCCATTTACTATATTTTCTCTTGAGAATAGGTCACATTTTCCTGTTTCTTTGTATATTGAGTAATTTTAGATTTTATCCTAGAGCTGTAAATGTCCCCTGGGTTCTGTTTTATTCCTCCAGAGAAGGTTGATGCTTTATCTTAGCTAGCAGTTCAATTGGTTGGGCGCAAACTGCAAGTCAAACATCCATCCGGTTTGTCTGGTTTCTTGACTTACATTAATTCATTTATATTACATTAAATCTGTGCACGCACCATTGAAAAGTCAGCCAGAAATTTAATCATTATGTGTATGCAGAATATGGGACCTCCTCTCTGACTCCATCCTTTATAGGATTTCCTCACTTATTTTCTAGCAGCTATGATTGTCCCAAACTTTGCCCTCTATTTCTTTATCTATTAAAGACTATGGATTTTCCCACAGACTTTGTGTCGTCCTGTATGGGATGCCTTCCCTAAACCTGTAAGTTGGGAGGGGGAGGTAAAGTTAACTTTCCCAGCTCCTTCTTCTGAGTATCAGTACCCCTTTCAAATCTTGCCTGTTTTGGTTCACTCTCTAGGACCTTTAGGTATTTGTTTTAATTATTTTGCCCTGAGTTTATCATTGTTACCTGCAGGAAATGTGATCTGAAATGGATCTTTGACATAATGAAAATTACCATTCTAACTAATAAGCTGACTTTGAAAATGTTTAAAAGAGGAATCCTCAGGTACTTTTGAACATTGACATTTGTATATCTTTGTTAGGGAGTTATCTTGTCATATTCTTTGCCCATTTATTAGAATATTTTTCACTTATGGTTTTTTTAAGGCTTTTTTAGCAAGGGTTGTAACTTTTTTTCAGTCATTTATATTGAAAATACTTTTTTTTTAATATTTATGTATTTATTTATTTATTTTTAATATTTTGTTTGTTGACGATCTGGATGGAGTCAGACATTGTGAGGCTTTTTTTTTTTTTTTAAAGATTTATTTATTTATTTGACAGAGATCACAAGTAGGCAGAGAGGCAGGCAGAGAGAGAGAGGAGGAAGCAGGCTCCCTGCTGAGCAGAGAGCCTGATGCAGGACTCGATCCCAGGACCCTGAGATCATGACCCGAGCCGAAGGCAGCGGCTTAACCCACTGAGCCACCCAGGTGCCCGAAAATACTTTTTTAAAGATTTTATTTATCTGTTTGACAGAGAGAGGGGGGGAACACAAGCAGGGGAAGTGGGAGAAAGAGAAGCAGGCTCCCCCTGCTCTGCTGGGACTTGATGTGGGACTTGAACCTAGGATCCCGGGATCATGACCTGAGCCGAAGGCAGTTGCTTAATCAACTGAGCCACTCAGGTGTCCTATATTGAAAATATTTTTATATAGCTTGTCACTTACCTTCCATTATCTATGGAATTTTCTCAAATGCAAATAATTTTACAATTTTATGTAGTCAACTTTTCATTTTCCCTTTATGAAATTTGTTTTTATGCTTACAGAAGTCTTCCTAGCCTCCAATTAGATGACTTATTGTTCTTATTATTTTACCTTTTGAAAAATTATTATTATTAAAACTTTTATCTGAAGGGGCACCTTGGGTGGCTCAGTGGTTAAGCATCTGCCTTCGGCTCAGGTCATGATTCCAGGGTCCTGGGTTTGAGCCCTACATCAGGCTCCTTGCTCAGCGGGGAGGCCTGCTTTTCCCTCTCACACTCCCCCTTTTTGTGTTCCCTCTTTCCCTGTCTCTCTCTCTCTCTGTCAAATAAATAAATAAAATCTTTTTAAAAAAAACTTTTATCTGGAATTTATTGTGCTGAATGATGTGAGGTAGAGATCTAACTTAAATTTCCTAAAGTAGTTTACAAACGGTCTTACTGTCATTTATCAGATAATTTATTCTGTCCTTATTTAAATAAAAGATAACCTTCATCATATATGAACTGTATATATGCTCTACTAGAATATGTGTAGATATATAGACATGCATACTATTTTCTTTCTCAGCTGTTTTATGTTTGTATATTCTTGAAACAACTTTACTGTTTGAGTTACTGTAGCTTTGTGATATGTTTTAATATTAGTGATGTGACTTTACACACACCCTTTTTTTATATTTGGTTCAATATTCCTTTGGCTTTTTCCACCTACATATACTTTATGCAAACTTCAGAATATTTTAAGTTCTATTAACTCCCCTTCCCCCAAATCCTCATGGTACTTTTTTTATTGAGATACAATTAACAGGTAACATTATATTAGTTTCAGGTGTGCAACATGATTATTCAATAATATATGCAAAGTAGTCACCGTGTCTACTAGCATCCATCACCACGTATAGTCACATATTTTTTTTCTTGATGAGAACTTTTTCTTTTTTTTAAGTAGTCTCCATAGCCAGCATGGATCCCAACTTGGGGTTTGAACACCCTGAGATCAAGATCTGAGCTGAGATCAGGAGCAAGACACTTAATTAGCTGAGCCACCCAGGTGCCCCAGTAATGAGAACTTTCAAGATTATTCTCTTAGCAACTTCGAAATATACAACAAAAAACATGGAACACTTCATGAATTTGTTTGTCATCCTTGTGCAGGGACCGTTAATCTCTCTGTCATTCCAATTTTAGTATATGTGCTACTGAAATGAACGCTTCTCATGGCATTTTGATTAGCCAGGAGCACTTAACCATGGCATTCCCTTTAAAATTTTCTTTGAAAAAAATTGAAATGGTTATAAATTTTCTTTTTTTTTTTTAATTTTATTTATTTATTTGACAGAGAGAGAGATCACAAGTAGGCAGAGAGGCAGGCAGAGAGAGAGGGGGAAGCAGGCTCTCTACTCAAGAGAGCCCGATGCGGGGCTCGATTCCAGGACCCTGAGATCACGACCTGAGCCAAAGGCAGAGGCTTAACCGACTGAGCCACCCAGGCGCCCCCATGAAATGGTTATAAATTTTCTTATTAGAACAAAGTATACTCTGCATATCAGTTTCTTTAGGTCTCACATCTCACATTTTTTTTGGTAATTTTCTTACAATAATGAATGAGATTTTTTCCCTTTACATCTTCTAAATAGTACTTAGGAAAAGCTAACTTATTTATATCCAGCTATCTCATCTACTCTCTTATTGTTTTTTTTTAGCTGATCACTTTGGGTTTTCTAATTATATTTACTTTAATGACAATGTTAATCTTTTTTTCAGTAGTCATGTATCTTATTCTGATTTCTGCCTCATTGCCTTACCTGAAACTAGATGCATTTAAATAATAATGCTGTGATAGTAAGAGTTTTCAAAATTTTAATAGGAATATTTTAGTATTTTGAATATTTGCATAATGCTGCTGTTATTTTAAAAGATAATTAGCATATTAAGGAAGTGTTTTTCTTTTATTTTTAAGATGTTTTTTAAGAGAGAGTGGGTGCCAGCGGGGAGAGGGGCAAAGGGATGAGCAGGGGGAGGGGCAGAGGAATAGCAGACTCCCTGCTGAGAGGGAAGCCCAGCCCCTCTGCTGCCATTTCCTCAGTCCCAGAACCCTGAGATCATGGCCTGAGCCCAAGTCATACACTTAACTGACGGAGCAATTTAGGCACCCTGTGTTTCTCTATTTTTTACTGAGTTTCTACACACAGAAAAAAAAGGAAAGAAAAGTATGCTGAAGTTTTGACAGATGCATTTTCATTAAAATACTATAAAAATGGGGCACCTGAGTGGCTCATTCAGTTAGCCATCTGCCTTTGGTTCAGGTCATGATCCCAGGGTCCTGGGATTGAGCCCCACATCAAGCTCCCTGCGCAGGGGAGAGCCTGCTTCTCTCTCTCCCTCTGCCTGTTGCTCTCCCTACTTGTACTCTCTGTCAAATAAATAAATAAGTAAAATATTTAAAAATAAATAAAATATAAAATGCTATTAATAATCACTTCTTTCTTTGTGTGATATGTTAAATATATTTTCTAAACTTGACTTGTCCATTTCTTATTGGGATAGACTCTGTTTGGATTCAGTGAGTTTTATTTTAATGGTCTGCTAATTTTGATTTGCTGTTATTTTACTTAGGATATTTACATCCACTTCCATAGTGGGCCCGGCCTCTCCTTTCTATCTTTGCTGTTTATTCTTTGGATATTTGAATATTAGGTTGGCTGACTTTATAAAAAGAATGGGAAGCAGCTTTGCTTTTTCTGTGACTTGGAAAGTGTACATTACTTTGAGAGCCATTCTTGACTCTTCCTCTCAGTTTTTACCTTCAGACTCTTCAGCAGTCCTATCACTCTGTCTTTTAAATTCATGTAGACTCTGGGGCACCTGGGTGGTGTATTCGGTTGAGTGTCTGACCCTTGGTTTCAGCTCAGGTCATGATCTCAGGGTCGTGGGATGGGATCGAGCCCCACATCAAGCTCCATGCTCAAGGAGGAGTCTGCTTGAGATTCTCTCTCTCCCCCCTCTTTCCCTCTCCCTCTGCCACTTCCACTCATTCTCTCTGTCTCTCTGTCTCTCTCTCTCAAGTAAATAAATCTATAAAAATACCATGCAGAATCCCTTTACAGTAACACGACCCTGGTCTAAAATTAAAATGTTCCTTTCTCTTCCTTAATCTGTTACAGAGGGCTTACTCTGACCTTTGCCCCTTCCATATAGTCACAAAACAGCAATCAGAATGATCTTTTAGGATGTAAGTTGGATTATTTAACACTACTGTTCCAAGCTCCTCCAGAGGGTTCCTCTCACTCAGAAAGAAATATCAAGCCCTGACTGGGGCCTACTTCCTTTCTGACCTCATCCCAACCACTCTCCTCATTGCTTACTCCTCACTGGCCAAACCAGCCTACTCATTCTTGAGTCATGCCAGACAAGTCATACTCTGGGCCCTCTGCACTTCTACTGCATTCAATGCATAGTTTACTTTTTGTGTCCTTCAGATCTCTATTAAGGAGTCAGCCTTATCAGAAAGTTCTTTTCCCATGAACTATAGAAAGGAATACTCTACCCCAGCCACACTCAGTCCCCTACTGCTCTTTATTTCTTAGCACTTAACCATCACCTGACAATAGATTTTTGCTTTTGTTTTTGCTTTGCTTATTTATTGTCTCCCACCAAAATGTGTTAACTTTATTTTTATTTACTGTATTAATCTCTAGTGCTTAGAACAGTTCCTGGAGAATAGACCCCTTTCCACACCACTAATACGTATTATTGACTGAACACATTGATGATTTTTTTTTTAAAGATTTTATTTATTTATTTGACAGAGACACAGTGAGAGAGGAGCAGGAGAGGGGAAAGCAGGCTTCCCGCCAAGCAGGGAGCCCGATGTGGGGCTTGATCCTAGGACTTTGGGATCATGACCTGAGCTGAAGGCAGACGCTTAATGACTGAGCCACCCAGGTGCCCCTGATTTTGGTGTTATTAATGAGTTTTAGCAAGTAGCTGAATTCACAAATACAAAATCCACAAATAATGATGACCAAATATATTGTGGTAAGTGGCGTGAGGGAGGTATGCATTGAGTACCATGGAGGCACAGAGAAGAACACTTGGTTTAGTCCTGGTGGAAGTATGGGTTGTAGGGAGGAAAAGGAGAATGACTTTGGAAGGCTTCCTGAAAGTTAACTAGGCCAAGTGAGAAGAGAGTGTTCCAAGTAGAAGGAACAGCATGGGCAAAAGACAGAGGAGGTGTGACACAGCAGAGGGGTTGCAGGGTGTCTAAATCTATGATAATTTGGGGGATCCTATGAGAAAGTTGGAGTGGGAGAGAGACTGAGCCTTCTGCAGGAACACTTTCTAGTTTGGTGCTGTGGTGTGTATGGGTAGGGTCAGTGGGCTGGGCCCAAATAATGTACTTCGGGATTCTGGAAGCAGTTGTTTCTGGATTTTCTCATTGTTTACTTCTCGTGTCTGCATTGTTAATTCAACAAAAGCAGTACCGTCTCATTCATTAAATTAGGTAGGGTGGAAATTGCTGAATTTTTTGCCCCACAATTTGTTGATTAAAATTTGAGGGCTATTCTTTTAGATGGTGCTTTAGGCATTCCAAACTTAAATATGCAGAAGATACTGGTGTTTCTTTGTGTCTTCGTTGTTGGAGGAATTTTTTTTTTTTTTAAGATTTTATTTATTTGTCAGAGAGAGAGAGAGAGCGCGCTCGCAGGCAGACAAAGTGGCAGGCAGAGGCAGAGGGAGAAGCAGGCTTCCTGTGGAGCAAGGAGCCCGATGTGGGACTCAGTCCCAGGATGCTGGGATCATGACCTGAGCCGAAGGCAGCTGCTTAACCAACTGAGCCACCCAGGCATTCCATTGTTGGAGGAATTTGCCAATGGGTTCAATTAAGTAGGGCAAATCTTTTCTTTTCATTTTGATATTTTTATTGCCTTTAAAAATTTACAAAGCTGGGGTGCCTAGGTAGGGTTAAGGTTCCGACTCTTGGTTTCAGTACAGGTCCTGATCTTAGGGTTGTGAGATCGAGCCCCGTGTGGGGCTCTGTGCTCAGCATAGGGTCTGGTCGGGGTTCTCTCTCCCTCTCCCTCTGCTCCCTGACCCCACAAAAATAAATAAATCTTTTTTTTTTTTTTAGACATTATTTATTTATTTGGCACAGAGAGATCACAAGTAGACAGAAAGGCAGGCAGAGAGAGAGGGGGAAGCAGGCTCCCTGCTGATCAGAGAACCCGATGTGGGGCTCGATCCCAGGACCCTGAGATCATGACCTGAGCTGAAGGCAGAGGCTT
This sequence comes from Mustela lutreola, assembly GCF_030435805.1. NCBI lineage: Eukaryota > Metazoa > Chordata > Mammalia > Carnivora > Mustelidae > Mustela > Mustela lutreola. The sequence continues at coordinate 45,598,591 of NC_081304.1, read as the reverse complement.
AACCCACTGAGCCACCCAGGTGCCCCATAAATAAATCTTTTTTAAAAAATGTACAAAGTCAACACATCCTTAAAAAGTATGAAAATGCAGATAAACAATGTGTTTTTACCATCTGTCAATAACTACCATTAAATCTTAGGGTATGTTTTTCCTGCGTGTTTATATAAGCCACAGCACTTAGTATTGGAAATGTCTAAGGCCCATTAACCTTGGGAATCAGAAGAAAAAATCCATGCCTAATTATCAACTCAGAACTTGACTGGAAAAGTAGTACTCTAATTTCTAAAGTCAACATAGGTACCATACCTTGCTGTTTATCTGAGTACACAGAATGATGCTGTAATGTCTTTCCTCTCCTGTGTAAAGAGAAACTTCTTTTTTTTTTTTTTAAGGTTTTATTTATTTGACAGAGATCACAAGCAGGCAAAGAGGCAGGGGGAAAGAGAGGAAGGGAAGCAGGCTCCCTGCTGAGCAGAGAGCCCATGCAGGCTCAATCCCAGCATCTTGGGATCATGACCTGAGCCAAAGGCAGAGGCTTTAACCCATTGAGCCACCCAGGCGCCCCCACATGGATGATTTGAAGGAACTCAGCCTGTAGTAGTTTTGGACAGAAAAACTTGGACACCTCACTCCTTTTTCTGTTCTTTGCTTATTAGTCTTTTCTGGTTTTTTAGCTCTTGTGTCAAATTTTTAGGCAAAATTATTGAGATATAACAAACACATAGAATGAGTAATTCAATAGTTTTAAATGTTTAGTTGGATGAGTTTGACAAAAATACACGCTAGTGTAAACACCACCACAATTGTGATTATGGAACATTTCCATCACCTTTGTATCGATTTTGTTAACTTAACCTTATCCAGAAAATCATCCATTTCTCTAACATCACATTTTTTTTAAAGATTTTATTTATTTATTTGACAGAGAGAAATCACAAGTAGATGGAGAGGCAGGCAGAGAGAGAGAGAGGGAAGCAGGCTCCCCGCTGAGCAGAGAGCCCAACGCGGGACTCGATCCCAGGACCCTGAGATCATGACCTGAGCCAAAGGCAACGGCTTAACCCACTGAGCCACCCAGGCGTCCCTAACATCACATTTTTAAATCTCCTTACTAACAAAAAATTAAGACTATATTGTTATATCCACTTTCCTTGCTAATTTTTGTTCTCTAATTTTTTTCTTTAATTTGTTAGCAATGAGCATTTCTTAGTTTTCAAAAACTAGCTCTTATAATTTTATACTTTTTATTTTATCTTTATTTTCTTTTATTTGTCTTTGGTGTGATTTATTCTACTTTTGTTGAATCTTCTACTATTATGTTTTTTATTAGTTTACTTAAAAGATCTATAACTTTGAATATGCCATTACTAGTACTTTGGCCACATTCTAACCCCTTTATTTATTTATTTATTTGATTTTTTGTTTTTTATAAACATATATTTTTATCCCCAGGGGTACAGGTCTGTGAATCGCCAGGTTTACACACTTCACAGCGCTCACCAAAGCACATACCCTCCCCAATGTCCATAACCCCACCCCTCTTCTCCCAACCTCCCTCCCCCCAGCAACCCTCAGTTTGTTTTGTGAGATTAAGAGTCACTTATGGTTTGTCTCCCTCCCAATCCCATCTTGTTTCATTGATTCTTCTCCTACCCACTTAATCCCCCATGTTACATCACTACATCCTCATATCAGGGAGATCATATGATAGTTGTCTTTCTCCGCTTGACTTATTTCGCTAAGCATGATACGCTCTAGTTCCATCCATGTTGTCGCAAATGGCAAGATTTCATTTCTTTTGATGGCTGCATAGTATTCCATTGTGTATATATACCACATCTTCTTTATCCATTCATCTGTTGATAGACATCTAGGTTCTTTCCATAGTTTGGCTATTGTAGACATTGCTGCTATAAACATTCGGGTGCACGTGCCCCTTTGGATCACTATATTTATTTATTTCTGAGATTTTATTTATTTACGTGAGTGAGAGAGCATGAGAGGGTAGAGGGTTAGAGGGAGAAGTGGACTCCATGGTGAGCAGGGAGCCCTAAGTGAGACTCGATCCCGGGACTCCACGATCATGACCTGAGCTAAAGGCAGTTTCTTAACCAACTGAGCCACCCAGGCGCCCTCTAATCCCTTTCGATGTGTACTAGTCTAATGATAATTTCCTAAATAGGCTTTGACTATCATTTTGATTTTCTCTCTCTCTTTTTAAAAGATTTTATTTATTGGGGCACCTGGGTGGCTCAGTCGGTTAAGCCTCTGCCTTCAGCTCAGGTCATAGGCTCAGGGTCCTGGGATCGAGCCCCGCATCGAGTTCTCTGCTCAGCAGGGACCCTGCTTCCTCCTCTCTCTGCCTGCCTCTCTGCCTACTTGTGATCTGTCTGTCAAATAAATAAATAAATGAAAATCTTTAAAAAAGAAAAAAAATAAATAAATAAAACATTTTATTTATTTATTTGATGGAGAGACGCAGAGAGAGGGGGAACACAAGCAGGGGAGTGGGAGAAGGAGAAGCCAGCTTCCCAATGAGCAGGGAGCCTAACGCAGGGCCAGATCCCAGAACACTGGGTTCATGACCTGAGCCGGAGGCAGATGCTTAACAGCTGAGCCACCCAGGTGCCCCCTTGATTTTCTCTTTGATTCTAAAGTAATTTGGGAAAATTTTATGGTTTTTTTTTTTAGTTTTTAAGTTGGATTTCTTAAACTTTTGGTATTAATTTCTACTTCAGGATATCTTTTTAAAATTTCTGTGACTGAATACATAATACTTTTTTTTCTTTGAACTTTTATAGATTTTGAGAATAATGTATTTTTTCAACATACAAAATTCAATATATAACTATTGAATTATCATTAGAGTATTCTAATTATATTATTTTTACCTACTTGATGTGTTAAGGAATGAATAGTGCTTATTAGTGGTATTAGTCTACTGCTGCAATTGGGCTTTTGTCAGTTTTTACTTGTATTTCAAAGGGTTTTGTTTCTATATTTTCATTTCAGTTCATTCTTGCCTTGTATCCTACTTTGGTTTTTTGTTTTGTTTTGTTTTATTTTGGTATTTATCTTTGCCTAATAGATTTTTTTTCTATGTTCCCCCTCACCCCACTTTTTTCCTAAATCTCATTGTCTCTTCTAAACTGTATTTATAACATTGCATTAAAAATTATTGAGATGAAATTCATGTAACATCTAAAATTAGCCATTTAAATAAATAATTCCCTGACATTTAGAACATTCACAGTGTTGTGCAACACCACCTCTATATTCCTTGCATTTTAATTCCAAAAGATACTTTAAATTATTTTTCTCTACATATCAGGAAGAATTAAACAAGATATAACAGTCTCTTGGGGCTCCTGGGTGGCTCAGTGGGTTAAAGCCTCTGCCTTTGGTGTGGGTCATGATCCCAGGATCCTGGGATCAAGCCCTGAATAGGGCTCTCTGCTCAGCAGGGAGCCTGCCTCCTCCTCTCCCTCTGCCTGCCTCTCTACCTACTTGTGATCTCTGTCAAATAAATAAATAAAATCTTAAAAAAAAAAAAAAAAGATATAACAGTCTCTCATTTTAGGTAGGATTATATTCAGCTACAAGAAACAAAATTCCAAAATACAGTAACAGTAACCTAAACAAGATAGAAGAAGATTTTTGTCTCAAGTGAAAGAAGCCCAGAGGTTTTCTGGTTTATTAGCACTTCATGGTGTCATGAACCAAGGCTCTTTCCATTTTGTTGCTCTGCTGTACATTGTTTTCGTTTCCGAAGACCCATAAATTCTGATGGCTAATGGAATATGATGCCTTTTCATCTGCATGCAAGCCTGTGGGAAGTAGAAACAGTTAAAAGAAGGCAGGCAGGGCTCCCTGGGTGGCTCAGTTGGTTAAGCTTAAGCATCTGCCTTTAGTTCAGGGAGCCCCACATTGGGTTCTTGCTCAGTGGGGAACCTGCTTCTCACAGCTGCCCCCCGACCCCACCATGTACCACTCTCTGTGCTCTTGCACACGCACTCTCTCTCTTTCTCTGTCAAATAAATAAATAAAATCTTAAAAAAGAAAAAAGAATGCAATTCTAAAAATAATATAAAGATGCCTCTCCCTTTAAGTACCTATCTCAAGAGTTCATACACACTTCTCATTCTGTTGGCCAGAACTGAGTCACATGGCCAAACCTAGCTGCATAGTAGACCGGGAAATACTTTTATTCTAGGCAGTCATATACATAGCTAAAAATCAAGAGTTCTGTTACAGAGGAAGAGTAGGAGAACAGATAATGGGAAACAACTTACAGTCTGTCACACCTCCCCATGCATAAATGTAGAACTTCCTATATCCCCCTTCTCTCGCCATTCCTCCATTTTCTAGTTTTTATGGGTGTTAGTGAGATTTTTAGATAATAGCAGCTATTTTTTAGGCTTGCATTGTGCCAGTATTTAATCTCTTCACAATGGTCTTACCTGGGGTAAGCACTGCTATATCCCCATTTTACAGATAGAAAAACTGACACTCAGATTAAGCACTTTACCTAAGGTCACACATCTGTAATTCAAACCTGTGCTGTCGTGTTCAGATTAACCACTTTACACTCTCATCCCTTTTATCATTAAATGTTTTTATACCATGAGTACATTGTGTATCATCTCTTTAAAGAATAATTTTTAAAACTGGTACTATTTTTAGAATCCTGTTAACTTTGCTAATATAGAATGAACTATCTTTTACTCTTTATGCTTTTTGCCATTTGTTTTTTAAAACACTGTATCTACTTTTGCTCTTGGGTTTTGTTTTTTATTGGCTTTTGTTGTTGACACTTTCAAACATACAAGGAAAGTAGAGAATAGTATAATGAATTGCTTGAGCAGGGGTCAACATTTTGCCTTTTTTTTTTCTTTTACTCATTCTCCTTTTACCCCTCCCAGATTTTTATCCCTGGAGGCTTTAAATCAAACCCCATTCATCATAATGAAAATACTTTAGTAGACAGCACTAACTTGTAAAGCTCTTTTCCCTAACATAATGTCTATAACATTATTATATATATCAAAGTGAATAATTTGTAAATATCATATACTCCATTTTCGAATTCTCCAGATTATCCCCAAAATGCCATTTTACAGGCTAGAATCAAAAACACAAACAGCAAGTGTTGGCAAGGATGTGGGAAAAAAGGAACCCTCATGCACTGTTAGATGGAATGTAAACTGGTACAGCCAACTGTAGAAAACAGTGTGGAGTTCCCTCAAAAAATTAAAAATTGAACTGCCACAGGATCCAGTAATTCTGCTCCTTGGTATTGACCCAAAGAATATGAAAACACTAATTTGAAAAGATATATGCTCCCCTATGTTTATGGCAGTATTATTTACAATAATCAAATCATGGAAGCAACCCAGTGTCCATTGATAGATGAATGGATAGATAAAGAAAAGGTTGTGTGTGTGTATGCACATGCACACATACACACAATGGAATATTTCTCAGCCATAAAAAAGAACGAAATTTTGCCATTTGCAGCAACATGGATGGATCTAGAGGGTAAGTGACATAAGTCTGAGAAAGACAAATACTATATGATTTCACTCAGATGTGGAATTTAAAAAACAAAACAAGCAAAGAAAATGAGACAAATCAAACAAACAAACAAACAAAAACAACAGACTATAAACTATGGAGAACAAACTGGCAGTTACCAGAAGGAAAGTGGGTGAGGGGGATCGGTAAAATAAGTGATGGGGATTAAAAATACACTTATCACGGGGCACCTGGGTGGCTCAGTTGTTTAAGCATCTGCCTTCGGTTCTGGTCAGGATCCCAGGGTCCTGGGATCGACTCCCACATCAGGCTCCCTGCTCATTGGGGAACCTGCTTCTCCCTCTGCCTGCTTCTCTCCCTTGTGCTCTCTCTCTCTCTGACAAATGAATAGATACAATCTTTTTTTTTTTTTTTTAAGATTTTATTTATTTATTTGTAAGAGAGAGAGAGAGTGAGAGCAAGCACAGGCAGACAGAGTGGAAGGCAAAGTCAGAGGGAGAAGCAGGCTCCCCGCGGAGCAAGGAGCCCGATGCGGGACTCGATCCCAGGACGCTGGGATCATGACCTGAGCTGAAGGCAGCTGCTTAACCAACTGAGCCACCCAGGCGTCCCAAATAGATACAATCTTTAAAAAAAAAAAAAAAAAATTTACCACAATGAGCACTGAGAAATACATAGAATTGTTGAATCACTATATTGTACACCTAATATTAATATAATACTGTATGTTAACTATACCAGAATTAAAATTTTTTAAAATGCCATTTCACAATGGTGCCATTAGAATTAAGATCTGAGAGGCAAGCTCCATACTTTGTTTTTGGTTGATAGGATATTGAGGCCTTTTTCATGTATTAACAGTTTCCCCCACCTCCTTTTTTGTTTTACTTTTTTGTTGTTTTTATTATTCACTACATTAATACACTGCATAACCTTCTAGAAGGATTAGATGAATATAACCAAGTTATTTTTCATCAATCAGAAAAATGCTTCCTTAATAATTTTCTCCAAACCTTTGGACATAGTAACGATTAACTTCAGAGTCCACACCACTCTCTTTCCATCAAATTCCACTGATATGGATAATGGGCAGCCCTTTTTTCCTTGCCCCCATTAGTGAACCTGTGGTATGCACAGTGGCTATGCTGGGGAAACCAAGCATTTGGCCAAGATGCTGATCCAGGGAAGAATCTCAAATCCTTCCCACTTCCCTTTTTTTTTTTTTTTAAGATTTTATTTATTTATTTATTTGACAGAGAGAGAGACCACAGGTAGGCAGAAGGAGAGGGCGAAGTAGGCTCTCTGCTGAGCAGGGGGCCTGATGCGGGGCTCGATCTCAGGACCTGGGGTCATGACCCGAGCTAAAGGCAGCCACTTAACTGACTGAGCCACCCAAGCACCCCTCACTTCCCTTTTTAGTAAATGCCATTTAATGCTATTTGTTGAAGATATTCTTTTTTTTTTTTTTAAAGATTTTATTTATTTATTTGAGAGAGAGACAGTGAGAGAGAGCATGAGTGAGGAGAAGGTCAGAGAGCGAAGCAGACTCCCCATGGAGCTGGGAGCCTGATGTGGGACTCAATCCCGGGACTCCGGGATAATGACCTGAGCCGAAAGCAGTTGTCCAACTAACTGAGCCACCCAGGCGTCCCTGTTGAAGATATTCTTGATTCCTTTTTAAACAATGCTCTTGAATTTTTACTAATATCTTATTTTACTAGGATACATATTTAAGGTAATATTTTTTTTCTGAAAGAAAAATGTTTATTATCTTTTTTTTTAAGGTTTTATTTATTTATTTGACAGACAGAAATCACAGGCAGAGAGGCAGGCGGGGCGGGGGGGGGGGGAAGCAGACTCCCCGCTGAGCAGAGAGCCCACTTCGGGGCTCGATCCCAGGACCCTGGGATCATGACCGGAGCCCAAGGCAGAGGCTTAACCAACTGAGCCACCCAGGTGCCCCTAAAATGTTTGTTATCTTTATAAGTCTTAGTTTATCTGAAAATATTTTTTCTTTTGCTCTTCTCCATGCATGGCTAACTAGTGTTGGGGCAGAAAAGTCTGAGGCCAGTCAGATTTGTGTGTGTGTGTGTGTGTGTGCGTGCGTGCGCATTTTTAATTTTTTTCTCATTATCCTTGGAAGTTAGAAACTAAACCAAGATGTGTCTGGCAAATGTCTGATAGGTATCCTTTCATTCTGTGCCAAAGAAAGGCATTACTAATTGATCATGGCACTCTTTCCCACTAAACACAAATGAAGCCTATGATTCCTTAAAACAAAAACAAAACACTTTTGCCATTGATAATGAAGGTGTTGGTCTCTTAATAAATTTCTTAACATGCCTTCAGAATGTTCAGCTTTAACTCTTTCAGGAGGATTTCCTTCTCTTTTAATGCTTTCCTTTCTCATTTTTTGAAATCATTGCTCTTCTCCCATCTGTCTTAATCTCTCTGAGTAGCTTTTAAAGATTAAGGATCTGGGGCACCTGTGTGTGGCTCAGTTTGAGCATTAGCTCTGTGGTTTTGGCTGGGGTCATGATTTCATGGGTCCTGATGTGGGAGGCCACATCAGGCTCCACACTCAGTGCAGAGTCTGCTTGAGATTCTCTCTCTCCCCCTGCCCCTCCCACTCATGTGCTTTCTCACTCACTCTTTGTCTCTAAAATAAATAAATAAATCCTTTTAAAAAAATTTATTTATTTAACAGACTGAGATCACAAGTAGGCAGAGAGGCAGGCAGAGAGAGGGGGAAGCAGGCTCCCTGCCCAGCAGAGAGCTCGATCCCAGGACCCTGGGATCATGAGCCGAGCCGAAGGCAGATGCTCAACCCACTGAGCCACCTAGGCGCCCCAAATCTTCTTTTTTTTTTTTAATTAAAAAATAAAGATTAGAGATCTGTCTCCACATTACTTAATTTTCATCTCTATTTTTAATTCTGTGTTGTAGAAGAGGCTCAAGCGAGCGTTCTGTTGCAGTTTTTGGTTTTCTGTTGTACAGAATTGCTCCTGACTGCCTTACCTGTAGTTTTTCCTGATCATTTTCTTATTTAATTGCCTAATTTGATTTGAAATACAATTTAGTATGTGTGGGTTTTTTTTACTTTTTTTATTGAGCTTTAACTTTCATAAAGTAATGTATACTACTCTTAAGATTAAGCTCAGTACAGTTTTGTATAGGCTTGTATTCATGCTAACCGCCACCCAGATCAAGATACAAAATATTTCTGTGGGGCACCTGGGTGGCACACTTAGTTAAGCGTCTGACGCTTGGTTTTGGCTCAGGTCATGATCTCAGGGTCGTGGGATCAAGCCCTGCATCAGTCTCCACACTCAGCATGGAGTTGGCTTGAGATTCCCTCTCTCCTTCTCCTTCTGTCCCTCCCACTAATTCTCTTTCTCTCCCTCTCAAATAAAGAAATCTTTGGGGGGGGGAGGAGTTAGAGTATATCTGGCATCCCAGTAGGTTCCTTTATGCCCCCTCTTATTTATAGTCTCCCTCACACAGGTAACTATTATTTTCACCTCACTCACTATCAATTCATTTTGCCTATGTTTGAACTGTGTATAAACGGACTCATATAGTACATACCCTTTGTGTCTGGCTCGTTTTGTTCCACACAGCCTATGAGAGATTCATCCATGTTGCTGTGTGTAAGTAGTTCATTCTTCGTGATTACTGTCTGTTACTTTCTTGTATGAATGTACCACAATTTGTTTATTCTACCATTGGTGAAAATTTGTTTATTTTTACCAGTCTTGGCTATTATGCTATTATGACTAAAGCTACCATGAACATTTTTATGGTCTTTTGGTGGACTTAGGCTCTAATTTATTTCTCTTTGATATAAACCTAGGAATGGAATCATTAGGTCATAAGGTAAATGTATGTTACTTCAATAGATACTGCTAAACAGATTTCCATCATGGTTATACGAATCTGCGTGACCATCTACAGTGTATGAAGTGTATGAGAGTTTTGGCATTCTTGGCAACACTTGGTTTGGTTTGGTTAGTTAAATTTAATTAACCAACATATAATACATGATTAGTTTCAGATGTAGTGTTCGGTTGCCTTAAAACCCAGTGCTCATCACATCATGTGCCTTCCTTAATGCCCATCAGCCAATTACTCCATCCCCTCACCCCCACACCTCCAACAACCCTCAGTTTGTTTCCTGTAGTTAAGAGTCTCATGGTTTTTATCCCTCTCTGACGACTTCCCATTCAGTTTTCCCTCCCTTCCCCTCAGATTCTCTGAGCTGTTTCTTATATTCCACATATGAGTGAAATCATCTGATAATTGTCTTTCTCTGATTGACTTATTTCTCTCAACATAATACCCTCCAGTTCCATCTATGTCGATGTAAATGGTAACATTTCATTCTTTCTGATGGCTGAGTGTATATGTACCACATCTTCTTTAACCAGTCCTCTGTTGATGGACATTTGCACTCTTTCCACTGCTTGGCTATTGTAGATATTGCTGCTATAAACATTGGGGTGCAGGTTCCCCCTCAGGTCACTCTACTTGTATCTTTGGGATAAATAATAGCTCTGTTTTTTAACTTCTTGAGATACCTCCATCGTGTTTTCCTAAGTGGCTGTATCAGCTTGCATTCCCACCAACAGTGTAAGAGGGTTCCCCTTTTCCCCTATACCAACACTGACTGCTTCATATCTTGTTAATTTTAGCCATTCTGACTGGTGTGAGGTGGGATCTCATTGTGGTTTTGAGATGTATTTCCCTGATGCTAAGTGATGTGGAACATTTTTTCATAACAGTTTATTTTTATTTTGGTTATCATTTTAGCCATTCTGGTGGGTGTGTAGAAGTATTTAATTGTAATTTTAATTTGCATTTTCCTGATGAATAATATTGTTAAGTACCTTTTCTTCTGCTATAGGCCATTTGGGTATCCTCTTCCATAGAGTGCCTGTTCCTGACTTTTTTTCTCCTTAAGTGATTTGTCTTTTCTTACTGATTTGTATAATTATTCTTTTAGTATTCTAAGTATTAAGATCTATTTTGGATGTGTATATTGAAAATACCTTCTCTCAGTCTGTGGCTCACGTTTTTATTGTCATTGGTGTCTTTTGATGAACACACGTTCTTAATTTTAATGAAATCAAATTTTTTTCTTTTATGGATAGTGCTTTTTGCATCCTATTTAAGCAATGTTTGCCTACTCAAGGGACACCTGGGTGGCTCTGTTGGTTAAGCATCCCTTTTTGAAAGAGAGAGACACACTCTTTCTTCTTTTCTTTCTTTCTTTCTTTTTTTTTTTTTTTTTAAGATTTCATTTATTTATTAGAGAAAGACACAGCGAGAGGGAACACAAGCAGGGGGAGTAGGAGAGGGAGATGCAGGCTTCTGCTGAGCAGGGAGCCCAACCTAGGATCATGACCTGAGCCAAAGGCAGACTTTTAACACTGAGCCACCCAGGTGCCCCTGCATTCTCTCTTTCAAAAAAAAAAAAAAAAAAAAAAGAGAAAGAAAGAAAGAAAGAAATGTTTGCCTACTCCAAGACCATGAAGATATTCTCTATTTTCTTCTAGAAGTTATGTTACCTTTCACATTTAGTTCTGTAATCCATCTCAAATTTTTGTTTAAGGCCTGAGGTAGAGAGAGGCGAGGTGAATTTTTCCCCCGATATCCAGTTGCTCCAGCACCATTTACAGAAAGTTCCATTTTCCCCACTGAACTTCAGTGTTGTCTTATCATAAGTTGGGTGTGTGTATATGTTTGGATCTTTTTCTGACTTTATGTTCTGTCCCAGTGATCTGTCCCAGTTTATCTGTCCATGTGCAATTACTGTTAAATTATAATTCATATTAATTTCACGTTTCTAAAATTTTCACAGTGACTCTCCTAGAGAAATATCTACTTATTCCCTAGATTTATATCCTTCTGTTCAACTGTAATACTTTCTTTTTTTAAGTAATCTCTATACCCAACATGGGGCTTGAACTCACAACTCTAAGATCAAGAGTCACATTCTCCACCAATGGAGCCAGCCAGGCACCCCCAAATATAATACCTTTTCATATGTTTTGTTATTTTTTTTTTCATCCTTATTGGAGCAGTGTCTATTTGTTCATATTGGGATCTTTGAAAGGTCTCTGTTAAGATTTTCAGGTTCAGGGGTGGGTGCCTGGGTGGCTCAGTCACTTGAGCATCTGACTCTTGATTTGGGCTTGGGTCATGATCTCAGGATCATGAGATTGAGGCCCTCACTGGGCTCCACACTTATCAGGGAGTCTACTCCAGATTTTCTCCTTCCTTTGCCCCCTCTCCCACTCGTGCCGTCTTTCTCTTTCTCTCTCTCTGTCTCTCTGTCTCTCTCTCAAATAAATAAATAAATTTTTAAGAGATTTTCAGGTGCTGAGGTGCCTGGGTGGCTCAGTTGGTTAAGTGTCTGCCTTTAGCTCAGGTCATGATCCTGGAGTCCCTCAGCAGGGAGTCTGCTCCTCTCTGTTCCTCTCCCTCTGTGTGTGCTCATACTCTCTTTCTCTAGCTCTTACTCTCTTTCAAATAAATAAATAAAATCTTTTAAAAATAAATAAAGATTTTCAGGTACAAATAATAGGCAGAGAAAAACATTTGCTAATGTCAAACTCTGCTAGAGGAGAAAGGAAACTAGAGCTAGAGATAGTTACAGCAAAGAGCTAAACCCTTGTTTTCTGTGGTAGACTAGGTTTCTCCACTTAGGGTTCTTGTTTTGGGTTATTTGCCTCTTTTAGAAGCCAACCTCAGCTTTGTCTTTTCCTCTGCCTCATGTGGCCACCCACACTAATTATAAGCAAGCAACTGCTAAGTTTCTTCCAATACCCTGGTGGGATCCAGTAGTGCCCTTCTAAGCCTAGCATGACCCACCTTGGCTCTTGTCCTAGACGCTCCATGATAAGGGCATTATGGGGTACAACTGCTAAGGTCTTATCTATGTACTTATCAAACAGGTAGAGGATTGAACAGCAGTTATGTGTTCCTCATTCCAGTCCCATCTGCAGTTTGTCTTGCAGAAAATTCCTCATAGTTTCTGGTATGTGGTTGCCTGGGTCTGATATACACATTTCAGTGGAAAACTGGAAGGATGGACAACATAGTTAGAAACATGTACTTAAAGCCATTCTGATTACAAGCCAGTGCTAGTTTTTTGGTTTTTTGTTTTTTTAATGAGTTTCTTGCCTTCCAAGTTGAATACTTTGAAAGCCATGTTCATTTTATTAAGGTGAGCATTGCTCTTAAAATATACTTGCATGGGAGCGCCTGGGTGGCTCAGTGGGTTAAGCCACTGCCTTCGGCTCAGGTCATGATCTCAGGGTCCTGGGGTCGAGTCCCATGTCAGGCTCTCTGCTCAGCAGGGAGCCTGCTTCCCTCTCTCTCTCTCTCTCTCTCTGCCTGCCTCTCCATCTACTTGTGATCTCTCTCTGTCAAATAAATAAATAAAATCTTTAAAAAAAAAAATATATATATATATATACTTGCATGGATTTATATGTATGTCTTAATGCTTCATAACGAGTAGCTGTACTCTTCTCCTGGAAGACTCAGGAAGAAGCAATCCAGATTCATGAAGATGTCCTGTACATCTTTCTGTGTTCATCTCAGCTCTGCAGCTTGGCTTACCCCCTCCCCCACCGCCCCCACACAGCCTGAGTATGAGTGGCCCAATGGCTCAGTAGGCTATGCTGAGAAAGATGAAGGCAATGTCAAAAATCCAGAATGGGGTAGAAATGGTTGTTTTGAAACTCAGGAGTTTGTGTGCCTTTATTTGACAAAAATTCCCTGTGGATCTTGCTAGCTGTGTAAGAGACACTGGCCCTGGGATCAGGGCTAACCCAGAATTTTGTGTACTTGTGGAGCCAGAACCATTGTCCAAGCCAGCTCATGAAGACGCAGCTGGGGAGCAGGAACTATTTCCTATATTCTCTGTAACTCTAGTGCTGGTTATAATTCTTAGGAATCAGTATGTAAATAAGAACACACTTCTAGAGGTTTGGAGCTCGTTACACCTGGGTTCTTTTATTTATTTGTTTTGCTTTTTAATGTAGCAAAAGCACACAGATTTACTAAGTTTTATTTTTTTTTATGCTCTAATAGTGAAAAAGAAAAGCACAGAAGTTTTTAAATTTTTACATTGTAATTCAAATACAAGAACTCAGAACTGATTGTCCAGTGATTTTTTTTTTTAAAGATTTTATTTATTTATTTGACAGACAGAGATCACAAATAGGCAGAGAGGCAGTCAGAGAGAGGAGGAAGCAGGCTCCCTGCTGAGCAGAGAGCCCAATGTGGGGCTTGATCTCAAGACCCTGAGATCATGACCTGAGCTGAAGTCAGAGGCTTTAACCCACTGAGCCACCCAGGCGCCCCTCCAGTGATGTTTTTTTGAAGAGGAAAGCGGTAATAGGAAATATAACTAGGGAGACCCTACACTTCAATTGTAAAGATATCTCTTTCTCCCAAGAATTAGACCTGATTAGGGTTCAGGCCCACTACTACGGAGTGGGAGGGGGTAAATCACAACTAAAGACCTTGGCACTTCCAAAGAAATTTAAATAACAGGCAGCCATATAGAGATTCGTAAATATGTGCTTGGTGCCAGCTAAACCACAGAGAAGATACTGCATTTGTGGCCCAGGGAAGTTAAATATTTGTGGTCAACTTAAAATTCAACATAAAACTCTCATCTGTGATGGAAACTATCCAGAAACTGCATGGAGGGCGTGCACATCGCATCAATTCTCCAAGGCTTCTTCTCTCACGTGGCCAGGCTAGAAGAGCCTCTTCTCCTTTCCTTACCCATGTGGCTGGCAGGCCCTTTTCAGGCTGTTCCGGCTTTGTGGCTCACCTTTCACATCTGCTCGACTGGCACTTTTCCTGGGAGCCTTTCCCTTGTTCATCTTCTGTAAAAGAACAGCACCCTCCCTACCCTGTCACTCTTGTCCCTCTTACCCTATTTGACTGTTCTCATAGGACTTCTCACTACTTGTCCTGTGTTTATTTGCTTGTTTCTGAGTCTCACAAGAACATGAAGCTCCATGACAGCAGGAACATTGTTTCATCCACTGCTCTATTCCTTACCCCTTGAATGAGGCCTGCCACACATAGCAGGTGCTTATTATTTATTGAATGAATTCAGTGGAATTCCTTAAAATGTTTTTAGAAGTACAGTCTAGGGAGCAAAATTATACCCTGCCCCCAGTAGAGTACCCTCTACAGTACCCTTTACATAGTAGAACCTCAGACTGTGAGATCGCCCTGAAACACCTCAGGTATCTGACTTTCTGCTCAGAGGTAGCTGCATATTGTCCCCAACAGTGACACTAGTACTTGCAAGCAGTGCCTGAGCCTTCAGATTTGCAAGGGGCCTCTTTGCCTTAACATTGGGGTTACACTAAATGACGGAATTAACATGTTTTAATTTTTGCGGTAAAAAATGTTAGTGTTTGTTTCTGACCTTCACATTTGTTGAAGACCCTCCTGATGTTGATTACTATGATAAAACTGAGCTAGAGAAAGTACTATTAAGAAAATAATAAGGAGGGGGCACCTGGGTGGCTCAGTGGGTTAAGCCTCTGCCTTCAGCTCAGGTCATGATCTCAGGGTGTTGGGATCGAGCCCCACATCGGGCTCTCTGCTCGTGTGGAGCCTGCTCCCCCCCCACACACACACACACTCTCTGCCTGCCTCTCTGCCTACTTGTGATCTCAATCTCTCTCTCTCTCTCTCCCCGTCAAATAAATAAATAAATAGAAAATCATAAGGGAAAATGCATCTTACAGTACTGCAGGCTATATTTACTGAAAAAAAAATCTGCATATACATGGATCTGTATAGTTCAAACCCGTATTGTTCAAGAGTCAACTATAGTTTATGACTGTTTGCGTGTCTTCCTGTGTGCAGGCTTCAGAAAGAGTGGTCTTTCTGGGCAGCATGCAAACCAGAGCACATATATAACTTCTCATATTCTTTTGTGATATGTAAATGCAGCCTCTTTTGCCCAACCTTTGTGTCATTTGAGACCATGTTTGGTTGAGGAGTCTCTTGTTGCTGACCACTCCCAGGCCTGATGGACTGATATAACAAACAGGATTTTTCTCCAGTCTGCTTTGTTTTGTTCCTTTTCAAAGTTTTTCATTCCTCCAAACACAGAGAAACTCTGTTGCAATAAATTCATTAGGTTTTCTGGATGTGTTCCAGAACTTTATTGTTGATGATCTTTAGCATTTGGTATGAAATGTGGTTCACAAATGATGTTGATGATCTCTAAGATATGCTGTTAAGTTAAAAAAAAAATGGCAAAGTGTATCACCATTGATATAAATATATTTATAAAAAGAATAGGGAGCGCCCATAGTTAATCATATGTGCCCTTGTATGCATAAATATCTCAGAAGCACACACCGGAAACTGGCAACAGGGCTGGGGAACAGAAGGTCTAGAAATCAGAATGAGATTTTGTTTTTAAAATTCAGCCTATTATACTATTTGTTTGTTTATGCCATGTGTCCGGTGTTTAAAGTACACATTACTAAGCAACTTTAGTTTGCCCTGACGCTGGAGGCCAATGTGCCACCATATATCTTCAGTGCCTTCTGGAAGGTGCTCTTAATTGAACTTCTTTTCTGCTTTATCAGTAGCAAGAGTGGTTTTAGTCTAATTTAAAAGAAATTCAGGCTGTCTGGGGGCTTCCCTAGGATAGGCTACTACAGAAATTTTGTCTGTCTTACCAGTATGAAGCACTGAAACGATACTTCAAAGTACAGTTGACCCCTGAATAACATGGGGCTTGAGGGTGCTGTTCACCCTGCACAGTTGGAAATATGCATAAAATGCTTGGCTCCCCCAAAACTTAAACGCTAATACCCACTGTTTTTTTGTGTTTTTTTGGTTGGTTTTTTTTTTTAAAGATTTTATTTATTTATTTGACAGAGAGAGATCACAAGCAGATGGAGAGGCAGGCAGAGAGGGAGATAGAGGGAAGCAGGTTCCCTGCTGAGCCGAGAGCTCCATGTGGGACTCGATCCCAGGACCCCGAGATCATGACCTGAGCCGAAGGCAGCGGCTTAACCCACTGAGCCACCCAGGTGCCCTAATACCCACTGTTGACTGGAAGCCTTACCAATAATATAAACAGTTGATTCATACCTATTTTGTGTATTATATGTATTACATACTGTAGTTTTTAAAATAAAATAAGCTAGAGAAAAAATGTTAAGGAAATCATGAGGAAGAGAAAATACACTTACAGCGCTGTACTGTATTTTCAGGAAAAATCTGCATCTAAGCAGACACGTGCAGTTCAAACCCTTGCTTTTCAAGGGTCAGCTGTAGTCTGTGATTGTCTGCCTGTCTTTCTGTATGCATGCTTTAGAAGTAGCATAAGCAGCATTCATAGTTCCTGGCTTGTTATCTCCAAGCCTGCTCTTAGTCCAGTGACTTGGAAATATTTAATGAAGAATCAGAAATATATTCTAACAGCAGCCTTTTGGACTCTTGCAAATCCCGTGAGGATATACTACATAGGCTTGGTGATCTGAAATGGATCAGATGAGATACCATTCATTCTAATGTTGTTTTGCCAGAATGACCTGTAGAAAAATAAATCTCCCTGAATTACATGAAAGTCATAGTCTTCATTATATTCTGTTTGGGTGGTAAGTAATCTCCATATAAGTTACTTATTTTGCCTGGCCTTGAGTTTACTCTCTGTAAAATGGGGGTGACAGTAGACTATCCCTTCATAATATCTCGTTAAGAATTAAATGAGATAACATAAGTTTAAATGCCTAGATTTTTAAAAAATAGAAGCCTCCCTCAGCTTTTATGATCTTCAGGGTGAGTGGAGGGGCAGTTAAGGAGACTCGGTGCAGTCACAATTCAGTCCCACACCGGATTCCCATATCCCTTCCAGATCACCTTGCGGTTGCTGTTGCTCTTTTATCTAATTCAGATTAGAGATTCCCTCAGAACCCCACCTGGCTCTATTTTCTGCACTTCCAGCTGTCACCATTATCTTGTGGCTTTGGATGCAGAAAACCTTCTCAATCCTCCTAAGCTAGGATTCAGGCCTCGTAAGAAATTAGGCAGGATTCAAGGAGTTATTCTGAAGGCAGGGCTGGTGTGCTTAACAGTTGCATTATCCCAGGATTCTCCTATAATAGGAACCCTCAAATGAGGGTTTGTGAGCCCTTCAGAGAACAGCAAAACACTTTGGAAATAAAATCATGCTGTCCTGGGCGTTCCAGCACTTCCCATGCTGGCCCCCTTCCGGCACCATTCCTTTCTGCAATCCCACCCCACTCTCAGTCCTGGCACAGAGTCTCACGAACATGCCACCTGCCTTTCTCTCTCTCTGGCCCCATCCTTTGGCTGCTCAGTTTATTTTTTCCACATCCTCACCCTCTTCCAGTTCCAAGCTAAATAACCCTCACAGATGGCTTGTTCCATCAGAGCTGTTTAAGAACACAGGACAGTGAACTGAGGTCCTTAAGGAGCTGCCAAAGCCCAAGGCTGCCCTTCCCACAGAGTTCCAAGACAACTTTGTCATCAGCTCCCTAGAAGTCCATGGACAACGAGCAGAAAGGCTGGCAGGTTGGGTGATAGAGTATCTCTTTAACAGTATAATCCTCTAGAAGCTTGCAACTAGTTCTCACTTACATTTACAAGTCAGAACCTGGAGCAGGATGCATTGCGTACTCCCATTTTCCACAGAAGACCGAGCACTTCGTAGTTGGCATTTCTCCCCACTGCCCTGTTTTTTACGGCATGGAAACCCAGCAGTCCCATTTGTGTTTTGGATCGTGGTTTGAGTCCTTACTGAATCTCTTTGTGAACTCCTGCAGAGGTCTAGACCCCTGCCCTGCCTGACCTGAAGGGCAGTATTCCCAGCTGTCAGCACATCCTTGGGAAGAGGGTGAACTTCAGACACCTATTAGAAATCCTGAAGATGAGAGGAGACCTAGAATTTCACTATTTCTTTCCTGTCAGTAGAGACATGTAAGTTTCCTGTCTGCCTTGTCATCAGCTTTGGAACACTTTTCTCCTACATCCCCTCATGCATTTCGTGGTCTATAAGCTTCTGCCCCCATTCATTATCCCAGCACCCTCCTTCTTTCTGTCATAATCAGATGGGTCTGGTGAATTTTGCCCTCATACAAGATGGCCTTTTCCTCATCCTCACAGTTATTCCGGTGGGACTTAAAACCTCTCTGATCATGGCCTCCCTCTCTTTCCCTTTCTTTTCACTCCCCTAACTGTACCCTTTATAAGTAGGTTCGTCTGAGGTCACTGAGGAAGGGCATTCTGTGCCATTTGCCACTCTTAAGGGTCTCTTTTTCCTCAGTAAGTAGAGTTCCTCTGAGAGGCCCCTTCCCTTCCTCTACTAAAAGCCACATCTTTGGCTTCTCTGCCTGAACTCAGGCATAATGGGGCATAGAACAATGGCATGTGTGGAGTGGTCTGGCTAGACAAAGGGAAATTCACTCTCAGCCAAGAGAGCAGACAGTTGAGGAAGCTTCCCCTGGAAAGAAGAGACAAGGAAAGACAAAATTCTGTGATAGGGAAATACTCCCTGAGAACTTAATCAGAAATCAACATCTCCTCCCTAGCCTGATCTTTCTACTGAGAACTAAGCTATTGTTCTTTCCCTTCTCTGCCTTCATATCTTGCTCCAAGATCCAAGAGTTGCCAGACTCACAGCACAGTAAAAGTTTCTCAGATTAAAGGATTTGAGGAGCCTTTGGGTGCCAGGTGGAAGGAGGCAACCTTGATTTCCTTTTTCTTGTCCCCATGCTCCCTAGTGAACTTTCCTCTTTACAGTACATGCAGAGTTTGAGACCGTGTCCTGCAGAGAACTTTCTGGGGACACTCATATATAACTTGGCATCCAGCAGTGGCGAGTTTCCCATATTCGTTCAGTTCATGAACTGATCAGCTAATATCTTGCCCATACTGGGTCCAGAGAAATGAAATGAATCTGAATGATAGAACTCCTTTTAGGACAGATAGTCTGAGAAATTTTAAATTTCAATATCTTGGGATGCCTACATGGCTCACTTGGTTAAGTGTCTGCCTTCAGCTCATGACCCCAGGATCCTGAGAGAGAGTCCCACGTTGGGCTGTCTGCTTAGCGGGGAGCCTGTTTCTCCCTCTGCCTCTGCTGCTCCCCCTGCTTGTGTTCTCTCTCTTGCTTACTCTCTCTCTTAAATAAATAAAATAAAATCTTAAAAAAAAAAAAAATCACTGTCTTTGTTCTTGCCCATAGCTTAGCCAGGCATCCATTTGGTTTGTGTTCACCTGAATGCAGACTCCTCAGAACTGTGTATTTTGTCCTGGGGTTGGGCCTTTGGGCTGCTACTCAGTGGGGGTAGGGGTGGGGTATGAAAAGAACTTGGAGTAATTTCCCTTTCTCCAAAAGTTCCATTGCCTTCCTAAGAGGCTATGAAGTGTAATGAGCACAGACTTCGGAGTTAGACAAATCTGAGCTTCAGATCCCAACTTCGCCACTTACTAGCTGTTTGTTTCCTCTGAGCTTCAGTTTCCTCTTCCTCTTTCTGTCTCAAAGGATTACTGTGATAGTCAAATGAAATAACAGTGCCTGGCAACCAACAGTTACTACTTCATCTCCACCACAGCTTTCCCAGTAAAATGGGATATTGCAGCCACTGAGAAGCTATGACCAGTGAAAACAGCAGAGGAAGTAAAATGCTGACTTGTTCTACATACTGTTAGCCTGAATCTCCCTGATAGGCTTCTTGCACACTCATGAGTTTTTGTTTCTAGAATGTACCCTTCCCTGAGTTTATATTCTAATCTCCAGAGACCACTCCTCATGTCTTTACCCCTTGGCGTTTTTTAAGGGGCCCTTCTTGTCTTTGAATCTGGCAAGAGGTTAGCCAGAAAGCTTGCCCTGAGCCTCCTATGGGGCGGGCACGCAGTTTGGCTCATTCCCTCCAAATGGCCTGGAGAGAGCTACAGGGTGTCGGAGATGACCATGGGAAAGAAATGGCTGACAAAAAGATCATGGTGTGTGAGCCAACAGCTCCCCACTGCCTGCTGGAGCAAGCTCAGTGAGGCCGCTGACAAGAGTCTTCAGAACACTAAACAGGTGATTAAAACATCAGTATAAGTCTTTCCAAACTTTATAGAAAGCCAAAAAACTTAGTTTGGACACCAATAGAAATTTTCCGCTCTGGAGCTTTATAAGCTGGTCTGCTGTTTCTTTGCTTTGTGGCCAGAGGGGAGCTCTGTGCTAATGATTCCATAAAACCCTCCAAGTCCTCCTGAGTGGCTTATCATATGAGAAGAACCGATACCACCTTTTTCCATCATGAATTGTCTCTGGCCTCTCCCTTGAGTTCAGATTCTGAATCTTTAGCCCTTCTGAAAAGGCCAAGCCTAGCTCTTGGCACTGTCGCCTGTGACAGAGCTCAACCCCAGCATCAAGGTCAGTGGCAGAACTTGTCTTTTCTCGCCTCCCTTCCAAAATGACTGCCCAGAATCATAGAAACCTTTAAGAATGGAAAGAGACTTTCAGAATTATGTGCATTTTGCAAACAAGGTTCAGTAACTTTCTCAAGATCACATGAGTTAGGAAAGCACGCTCTCCTAGACCCTGCTCTCCCCTGAGTTGTGGCACGTCAGCCACCTGTGGAGAGAGTACACGCCCAAAGGAGGTCAGTCTTCCAAGAAGTGAGCAACAGGAGACTGCCCGCTTTGAATTTCTGTACTAAATCAGACCTTTTTCCTTGTGGGGATTGCAGGAGTTTCTGCCTAAAGCACAGGTAAATGCTCTGGATGCGTTGAGAACTGTGGGCAGGGGCACACTGATTAACAGCAGATGCCCATGGATGGAGGGATGGGGATTAAAGAGTACACTTACCATGATGAATGCTGAATAATATATAGTATTGTTGGATTACTGTATGTGTACACCTAAAACTAATGTAACAGTGTAGGTTAACTATAACAGAATTAAAATTAAAAACAATTTTTAAAAAAGAGCAGAGGCACATTTCCAACTCCTGCATTTACTAGCTATATAACCTTGAACAAGTTACTTCTCTGTGCCTTGATTTCCTCATCTGTAAAACTGAGATAATGACAATACCTACATAGGGCTGTGGAGATTAGATGAGTTGGTGCACGTAAAGTATTTGGCGCAGTGCCTGGCATGTAGCAGCCATCCACTAAGTGTTAGCTGTAGCTGTTAAGGGGGAGGAAAGCACACAGCAGGTTTTGTTGTTGTGCCTAAAGCCCTGTGCCAGAAAGCTCTCCCAGAAAGTGGCTCGGTGGCATGAGCACTGGGCTAGGAAGTCCTTGCATCTGGCTTCGGAGCTCATTGAATTTAATCAAATTTGTTTCATCTTCCCTGTTATCATTAGCTGAATGTAATAGTAACCACTTCATAGGGTGCTGAGGATGGCCAGATCCCTAAAAAGGGCCATGAAAAATGTGACATAGCGTTTTTTTGTACCTTAGCTAAAGAAGAGTTGCCTTATGAAGAATGGACTATAATGGTGACCACCTTCACCTAGTCTTCCAGCCTTTAAAACACTGGATTCTCAAACGTCAGTGTTCATAGGTACCTGGGACACTTGCTTAGAGCGTACATTCTAAGCGTACATTCCAAAGTGGAATCTAGCATTCTGCATTTTCAACAAGCTCACTATGTGATTCTGGTGCAGGTGAGGTTTTTTGTTTTTTGTTTTTTGTTTTATATTTTTTAGTGTTGGGGCGCCTGGGTGGCTCAGTCAGTTGAGTGTTTGCCTTGGGCTCAGGTCAGAGTCTCAGTGTCCTGGGATCGAACCCTACATCGAGCTTCCTGCTCAGTGGGGAGCCTGCTTCTCCTTCTTCCTCTGACCCCCATTCATGCTTGCTCTCTCTCTCTAGTGCTCTCTCGCTCTCTCTCAAATAAATTTGTTTTAAATGCTTTTTAGTGTTTAGAGGTTTAGAAAAGGGAACTGATTATTTCTTGAAATTTCTTCTGTGTCCCAGACATTTACCTTACCTACACCTTATCTCAAATTGTGGGTGGACTTTTTAGTTAGTTAGCTTTAGTTAGCCAAGTTTGTCTTATCTCCAGCTGTGAAACACGGGCCACACATAGGATCCAGGTCTCTAGATGCAGAACCTGAAAATATGACTTAATGTGGCCTTTCTACCTCAGCCCTAATCTCAGAAAATTTCTGTGTGCCATGTTTTTAATATGCCATGAGGAGTCTGGAGATACGGCAATTTCTTCTCAGAGCATGACATTAGTGCTTTGAAGGTGTGTTATGCCTTGCCCTGGGGCAGCAGCCTCCAGTTAAGACAAGGCAAAACATGCCTAGAGCTTCGCTTGTTGTGGTATTTTATTTCAAACCCAAAACTCTGTAGGCCGCCTGTGGAAAGAGACCACCTGTCCCTCACTGAGCCCAAACCTCCACGGGAAGCACCACCCAAAGCAGAAACACATCTCTGAGTGTGTGTTGCACAACACAAGGAGCCCGATTCACATATTGTACAGTGTGGCTGGCTCCCCTCCACAATTGTGTCTTCCGTGTTGTCCATGGATCCAGTGCGTGTCAGATAGTGCTTTAAAGATATGCTTACTTACGTGTGTGTGTGTTTATACAAATTACAGTACCAACCCTCAAGAATCTTACTTAGGAGAGAAAACAGGACAGATGAATGGGAGAAAGATACTGAGAAGCATAAGCAAATCAACAGATAAAGATTTATGGATGTCATGAATTTGAGCGGGAATGCATTCTCAGGTGACAAATTTAGGATCCAAATAGAACTTGATAAGCTACAATGAAAGAAGTAAATAACAAAATGAAATCAAATAGGAATAAGTCTGAAATCCCACCTTATCCAAAAAGTCAGCTGCACACAGCAAGTAGCATGCAGCACAATAATAAATAAACAGGTTTTTTCTATAGCGTGGGGAGACCTTGGTGAAGGACTGTTTAAAAGGGAATAGTGGAGGCACCTGGGTTGGCTCAATTGGTTAAGCATCTGTCCCCGGCTCAGGTCATGGTTCCAGGGTCCTGGTATCAAGCCCCAAGTCAGGTTCCCTGCTCAGGAAGGGGGCCTGCTTCGCCCTCTCTCTGTGTTCTCTCTCACTCTCAAGTAAATAAACAAAATCTTTTTTTTTTTTTTTTTTTTTTTTTAAAGGAAGAATAGTGGAGGGGCAGCTGGGTGGCTCAGTTGGTTGAGCATCTGACTCTTGGTTTTGGCTCAGATCATGATCTCGGGGTTATGAGATTGAGGCCTGCATCAGACTCTGGGAGCAGAGCACAGGGATTTGCTTAAGATCTCTCTCTCCCTCTGCCCCTCACCCCTCAAATAAATGAATAAATCTTTTGGGGGGAGGTGGTAAGGGCTCCTGGGTGGCTCAGTTAGCTAAGTGTCTGCTTTAGGCTAAGGTCATGATCCCAGGGTCCTGGGATTGAGCCCCAAGTTAGGCTCTCTGCTCAGTGGGGAGACTGCTCCTCCAGAGGGAGAAGCACATCTACCTGCTTCTCCCCTGCTTGTGATCTATCAAATAAATAAAATCTTTTTAAAAAATTAATAAAATTTAAAAAGGGAATAGTGGAGGACTTGCACTTAGTGCAGGGAGGTACTAGCCATTTATGTGGAAACAATTTGGGGATTTGTTGATTAAAAAGCTCAGTGTGAGGCCACCAAGATGGCTCAGTTGGTTACGTGTCCTACTCTTGATTTCAGCTCAGGTCTTTTTTTCTTTTTCTTTTTTTAAAAATATTTTATTTATTTATTTATTTGAGAGAGCAAGAGAGAGCATAAAGGGGAAAGGTCAGAGTGAGACGCAGACTCCCCACCGAGCAGGGAGCCCAATATGGGACTTGATCCTGGAACTCCAGGACCATGACCCAAGCCAAAGGCAGTCACTTAACCAATTGATCCACCCAGGCGCCCCTTAGCTCAGGTCTTAATCTCAGGGTCGTAAGATCAAGCCCCACATCAGGCTCCATGCTCAGTGTGGAGTCTGGCTGAGATTCTTCATCTCCCTCTGCCCCTCTCCTGCTTGTGCACTCTCTCTCTCTTTAATATAAATAAATAAATCTTTGGGGTGGAGGGGGTAAGCTCACAATGTGTCCTTATTACAAGGTGGTGGACAATAAAACCAGCACAGTTCTAGCCTCAATTCAGAGAACTGAGGTATCCAGAATGGGACAAGAAAGAGATGTCCCATCAGTTCTTGGCTGTCAGATCACATGTGGGCACTCATCTAAGAGACGTTATTCAGTCTTAGTGAAAGTCTCAGTGGAAGAATAAGCAGGATGTTGAGGAGACATTTTAAGTGAAGAACAGTTGAAGGAACTGGGACTGTTTAGCCTAGGGAAGGTATAACACAGCTTCAAATAATTTGAGGCCAATCAGATAGAAGCAGAATTGGAGCTTTTTTACATGGTCACAGAGAACAGAATTAGAAGCACTGGAGGCAGATTTGGGCTTAAAAGTGGTAGTCATGGGGCGCCTGGGTGGCTCAGTGGGTTAAGCCGCTGCCTTCGGCTCAGGTCATGATCTCAGGGTCCTGGGATCGAGTCCCACATCGGGCTCTCTGCTCAGCAGGGAGCCTGCTTCCCTCTCTCTCTCTCTCTGCCAGCCTCTCTACCTACCTGTGATCTCTCTCTGTCAAATAAAATAAAATAAAATCTTAAAAAAAAAAAAAGTGGTAGTCATTTCTACCAATCAGAAAAGTCCAAAACGGAACAGGTTCCCTAGTGGGAAGCGAATCCCTGTAAAGTCAAGACAGTAACAGACTTCTCCGACAGCATAACCAAGAGTGGAAGGCAGCAGGGAAAACAAAGAAACCTGTTAAGTAGGTGATAATAAAATTACTTACACATTTCTTAAACAATAAGTAATGATGGTTTTAAAATCTTCCTGAGGGACTTACATCCTCCCCACCTGAAATACTCAAAAAAGTGTTGGGTCCCTAGGAGATGATACCCAGACGGTTCTAGTGTGGTTCTAACTGACCGGTAACTCTTTGTGGCATGGAAGTAATACACATGCCTAGGGCTGCTGCTGAGATCAGAGAAGGTGAATGGAGTGTAAACCTAGCCTGCAGGTGCCGAAGAGACACCCATGGACTTGGGACAGTTCGTGTACGTTACTCTGGAATACCTCTCTGGGCTCAAAGTTCTGTGAAGTCAAGAACTGCCAAGCATCTGCCTTGCTCTGTCTTATCTGCCCAGGATGTCTAGCATAGTCCCTGTCACGTTGTAGAGCCCCAGGAAGAATATGTGGGCAGTGGGCTGGCGCATTAGATTTCTGTTTTTTCTTTCTTTCTTTCTTTCTTTCTTTCTTTCTTTCTTTCTTTCTTTCTTTCTTTTTTTAAGATTTTATTTACTTTAAGAGAGTATGAGCAGGGGAGAGAGGCAGATGGAGAGGGAGAAGCAGGCTCCCAACTGAGCAGGGAGCCCAATGTGGGGCTCCATCTCAGGACCCTGGGATCATGACCTGAGCCAAAGGCAGAGGCTTAACTGACTGAGCCACCCAGGTGCCCCTAGATAAGACTTCTTAAGAAGAAAGACTTTTTCACCAAACTTAAAGGAAGGTGAGGGAATGAATTGATTGCATAAAGGCAAAGTCACTGTAGGTTGGGGGAATAACCTGTAAAGTCTCCAAGGTGCAAAAGGGAGCAAATGGCAGGTGGGGGAATCTCAAACAGGGTTTCGTGGGGCCTGGAGTTGAGGATTATGGAATAATAGCAAGAAGCGAGAGTGGTAACATACAGTGGGGTGGGGTAGGTGGGTGGTAGAGGGCTTTTACAGGTCATGGAAAGCATTAAGAGAGGTTGGGATTTCATCTTCTAGCAAGGCTGAGTCCAAGGGAATTACTTCTCCTTCCTGACTTCCTGAGGACCTGTCTGCCTAAGTGGGTAAAGGAGCAGTGTGCTGGGTCTCTACAGGGAGGGAGCTCTTCTCCGTGGCCTGCCTCTTCCTCCTCCTTGAGGGAAGAGGAATGAGGATTCGCACCCCCCGCCACCATGTGCTGTAGGTAACAAGGCCAGAGTGATGTATTTCTGTCTTGATACAGAGCATCTTCCATATACCTGATGGTGAATATGACCCACTGCCCACTGGAGGCAGCCAGGACCCTGTTTTCTGCTGAATCCTCAGGGTCTGGAATAGTGCCTAATGCACGCAGTAGGCACTTGGTAAATATTTGGTGAGTTGACTGTCAACTAAATGTGTTGAATGCTGCAGGTGTCACAGAGAAGGTACTCTCCCTGACACGCATAAAATCAAACTGGGAACAAATTTGGTGAAGGAGTTTGACCACACACCTAAAGGGTGGCCCCCTGATCCTGGCTGTTTAGAAGGCAAATAAGAATGTAGCTCAGAGTGACTGGAGCCTGAGATGTAGTGCTCCTGGCCCAGAACTAACTGGCAGTGTTGAAGCAGACTGCATGTGGATGTTTGCAGGCTGAGACAGACAAGAGGACTTTCATCCCCAGGGGCTGAGCTTGTAGCCTCCCCTGCTGGTTCAGTAAGTGAGGGCCCCGGCGCCTGTGTTCCAGGTTTCAGACCAGCTGAAGCCAGCCAGACCTGAAAGGCTTGTGTTGGCAGTGCCAGTATCCGCCCCTGACTCTTGCCAATGTGGGTGGCTGCTCTCAGAGCACTCTGCAGGGGAAGCGGATTGGACTGCAGCCCAAGCTATTGCTGCCTATAGTTTGCTCTCTCCAACGGGCTCATGTCAAGAATATACCTTGCTTATTCAGCCAGAGCTCAGAACTCTAGAAGCGAATAGTTTCTTTCCATGAGGGCACTGTACAAGAAAAGCAAGCTGTACTTTATGCAGGAGAATCCAGACTCCTAGCTGGCTTTGTTCAGAATTCCAAGCTCAGGAAATTCAGGTGAGTAGAAAATGCCACTTTGGGGATTTTCTCATCATTTCCTTTGTATTGAGGAACCTGGAGCAAGGATCCAGCTGGGTTTCATTTAAAAAGGATATCATTAACAAAGGCAGAGCCACCACACAACCCCAAAATGAAGGGACCAGGTGAGCAAGCCAATCATGATATTCAGTACAGGATTTTACTTCTGTTGTGTGAATTAGTGGCAGGCTTGTCTTAAGTCTGGGTCCTTGGGGCCTCTAGAGTCCCATAGAATTCGTGTCTCTGGTTAGGTCTAGGAATCTTTTTGGAATAGGAAGAGACACAATTAGAGAGAGGCTAGGCCTTGCCTCCACCAAGTGATCTACCCTGAAGCCTGGATCCAGTACCTTAATTCTGAGTAAGATATTTTTAGCAGCTTCAGCAGGCAGGTGAGCATTCCAGGGGTGTGAGTGCCCGCCCCATGCTTCCTTCTGTACCTCTAAGTCTGGCTTCCACATATCTCTGGGCAGAGTGAGGCAGCCAGAAAGAAAAAATTATAGCCTTTCATTTATCATCGGCTCAGGCACCTTGCTAAATACTTGATATAACGTTATTAGTTTCAAACCTTAGAACAACTTGAGCAAACAGAGGCTCAGAGATGCTAAGTAACTTGTCTAAGGATACACAGCCAGGAAGTTGTAGTTAAGACTTGAGTTTGGGGGGTGCCTGGGTGGCTCTGTCGGTTAAGCATCTGCCTTTAACTCAGGTCATGATCTTAGAGTACTGGGATCAAGCCCTGCATTGGGTTCCCTGCTTAGTGGGGAGCCTGCTTCTCTCTCTCTCTCTCTCTATCTAGCTGCCTCAAATAAATAAATAAAATCTTAAAAAAAAAAAAAAAAAAAAAGACTTGAACTCGGGGCACCTGGGTGGTGCAGTTGGTTAAGGATCCTACTCTTGGTTTCTGCTCAGGTCATGGTCTCAGGGTTGTGAGATAGAGCCCTGTTGCGGGGGGGGGGGGGGGGGTTCGGTGCTCAGTGTGGAATCTGCTTGAGATTCTCTCCCTGCCCCTCCCACTTGTGTGCACATGCACACACTCTCTCAAATGAATAAGCAAATCTTTAAAAATAAATAAAGACTTTTTAAAAGTCTATACTTTTTGTTAAAAAAATTTTTAAAAAAGGCTTGAATTTAAGGAACACTTGGGTGGCTCTGTTGGTTAAGCATCTGATTCTCGATCTCTGCACAGGTCATGATCTCAGGGTTGTGAGATCAAGCCCCACATTGTGGCTCTGTACTCAGGGGAATCTGCTTGAGGATTCTCTCTCTTCATCTCTCTCTCTGCCCCTCCCCCTGCTTGCATGCTTTCTTTTTCTCTCTCTCTCAAATTGAATAAATAAAATATTTTTAAGAAATAAAAAAAAAAAGACAAGTCTATGAAGCCCAGATTTTGTTTTTAAGATTTATTTATGTGAGGGGCGCCTGGGTGGCTCAGTGGGTTAAGCCGCTGCCTTCGGCTCAGGTCATGATCTCAGGGTCCTGGGATCGAGTCCCGCATCCGGCTCTCTGCTCAGCAGGGAGCCTGCTTCCCTCTCTCTCTCTCTGCCTGCCTCTCCATCTACTTGTGATTTCTCTCTGTCAAATAAATAAATAAAATCTTTAAAAAAAAAAAAAAAAAAAAGATTTATTTATGTGAGAGAAAGTGCACACGTGTGCATGGTAGGGAGGGGCAGAGGGAGAGAGAGAATGTCAAGCAGTGTCCCCAGTGAACAGGGCTCTAAGCAGGGAGCCCAGCGTGGGGCTCAGACCCACAACCCAGAGATCACAGCCCGACCTGAGACCCAAGAGTCGGATACGCAACCAGCTGAGCCAGCTACGTGCCCCTGAAGCCCAGACTCTTTATCAGCCCCCTTTATTTCTTCAGCTTGCCTCTTTCCAGAATGGGCCCATTGTTCCTACTGTTGTACTTAACTTCTTACTGCCAGCTCCACAATGCTGTTCATCAACTCTCCAGGATAAACATAATCTCCCTTTCAGTAGCCAAGTACCGTACCTTTTGGACTATACAGTAAAACTATGAGGGTAGCCTCTTCCCTCCCCACCAAGTCTACCCACCTGCCCATTTTCCAGTTTCCACCCAACCCTCTCTGTGAGACGTACGGGCCGCAGAGGGGTGCAGGTGCCTGCACGCACACAATGTGGATGAGGCGAGCAGGCTGCCATCCCTCTCTGAACAGGCATCTGTGCATTGCCACCTGATGGAAAATGGCCCCCGTTGCCTCCACTAGGGAGAAAAACATAGCCTTTGGGAACCAGCCATGTGGGCTGGGGTGGTTGCTATGGGTTGATCGATGACACTAGCATCTCATCTTGTGATTCACTGAACTCTCCACTAGCACACAGACTGAGGGCTCAGGAATGCTGGGTCTAGACATTGGGATCCAAAGTGACCAAGGGAGGGACCTTCATTTAGCTGCCTTGTAGAGAGAGATATGGGGCCCTGCTGCACTAAGGATAGGGAAGGAGTGAAATGCTGATTGATTGCTATGGATGGCACGCCCACGGGTTACCAGGTTATGCTTTCAGTGCCTGCATAGGTCTCCTTTCTTTCTCCTCTGACCTGGGACCCTTTCTCACAGTTCAATACCAATTTCTTCTGACTCAGGTAGGCTACCAATGTCTGTCTCTCCATTGTAAGCTACTTCCTGTGTCTTAAGAGTACTTACTTGTACATCCTTATGGCCAGCTTCCCTTCTGCCTCTGGATTCTGCTCCTTGCTTGGAAGTCCCTCCCTCTAGGAATGTGAGTAAACCACTTCCTCTGTCCTCCCAGCTCCAGAGGATTCCCTGTGTCTGAACTTTCATTGGCCAACCTCTTAGGCTGACCCACCCTTGGCCACTACAGAATTATCCTTCCCACCCTGCAGGCTCCTGTGAGGGTGAGTCGTGAATAACCGGAGGTTCCCAGTTTTTGAAAACACTTTTTAGTCTGACTTAAGCTCCTTGTAACCAATCCTGTAGGCTTGGCTTATTAAAGATGATAATTAACCCATTGCTAATTGACCTCAGAAGCCAGCCAAGCAGCCTCTATTCACCAGCCTCGGAGGTGGATTTGTAGGCTATTTTAAGCTTTCTTAATAATCTCAGCAAGACTTCACTTTCCTCTCTGCATCTTATTTGCTCTAAGGACATTCTGTAAAATTAACAAGCTATAAAGTTTGATTGAAGGTTTCAACAAATGTGAGAATAATTGGCTCCATTTAGAGAAACAAGAAAAACAACCTGTAAACTTAAGTTTGTAGAGGAAAAAACCCATGTGATTTTTCTCTTTAACCAGAGGAGCAGTAGCAAGCAGGACTTTTTTAAGACCAGAAAAAATAGAACTGGCTGATAGTATAGGTTTAAATTCTGATTCCCTCAAACCAGAAGTTCAGAAAAAGAAGTTTTGCAAAATCTAACCAGCCACCGTTGTGCTCTTGTGCCTTCCAGGAGGCCTGTTTGGAGATAACAGGAACCCAGTAAAGATGGCATGAGCCCCTTTTTCCCTAGGGCTTGCATCCAGAAACCTGGTTCAGCTCTGTGATGCCTCCTCCTATTCCTTTGCTACGTGAGCTCAGAGAAAGGAAGAATGTTCTCCCTTCCCCGTGGCAGCTATAAGGTGCTAAGTCTTACAACTCAGAGTACATCAGTCTGTGGTACCTGATGCTCAGTTCCTTTTTTTTTTTTTTTTTTTTTTAAGATTTTATTTATTTATTTGACAGAGATCACAAGTAGGCAGAGAGGCAGGCAGGGAGAGAGGAGGAAGCAGGCTCCCTGCTGATCAGAGAGCCCAATGCAGGCCTTGATCCCAGGACCCTGGGATCATGACCTGAGCTGAAAGCAGAGGCTTTAACCCACTGAGCCACCCAGGCGCCCTGGTGCTCAGTTCCTTTACTCTCTGTCTCTTCCCTCCTCCCCCATCTTCCATAAGACAGCTTAGATCGCTTTTTCTGTTCCTTCCAGGGCATATCTGACCAGGCTGGGCTTGTCCCTTCCCAAGTAGCTATAAAGAGTTTCCAGAGAACTCCATTCCTTGCTTATCTACCACCCCCACCCCAAGGTGACCCAGACAGGTAGCTCAGTCTGCCTTCTGTCTTCTCTTTTAACCTAGAGGTTTCTTTCTGCTTTCCACAAGACCTAACCTTTCGTGTAGTTCCAACCTTCACATACCCCATGACTGCTCACATTGTATCTCTAAGGAACTGAGCCTCGGCTCGGACAGGCCAGGCTCTTGTATCGCCTTGCCACATCTCGCTTTCAGTTTTCCTTTCTGCCTGGTTCTTTGCGTGTGGATCTGATCCAGTGATAACTGGAGCCCTGAAGCTAGAGGTTTCAGTTCCCACTGGTGGGGCTCACTGCCTCAGATGGGCTTCAGGGGAAGGGAAAGGGGCTTTCTCTGGATGCCTTTCTTTTAGCTCTTCCCTGACCTAAAGCCTCAGTTTTCTTCTCAGTGCTGACTAGAGTGATTTGTGTGAGACGTTTTGTCCATCAACTTGGGAGTTCTGGTAACCTCCTACACAGTGATTCTCCCTACAGAAAGTCCAGGACTACTACTGAGAAGGTGCTGGATCCCAGGTTCCCAGGGTATTCCCTGGCCATCAGCCCTTATGCTTCCATCTAGCTCTAGGCTAACCCAGCCTTTTACCAGCACGGGAAGGAGTCCTCTTCTGCCCAGCTCTTTCTCCTCTAGAGAGTCTAGAGTTTGTCCAGAGCTGCAGTGTACAGATGACTTACATTCTGTGTTTTTCGTTGATACTGAATGGAAAAGTGTGCTCATGAACAGAGCTATCGTGGAGATTATGTCATAGACTTCAGCTGGTCTCCTTCCTCTCCAAGCTGGGAGCCCAGCTTTAACCCCTGTCCTACCAGGAAGTCCTCCTTGGCCAGCCAAAGATCATTATGGAGTTGGCCCTTTGTGGGTGGTTCAAAGGGCTTCTTCTGTCATGATGTCTCTTATTAACCATGTTTACACTTTCTTCCCCACTCAGATGCTGGAGGATTTATCTGGGAGAATATTGCCATAAGCCTCTTGTAAACTATAGGACCAAGGGAATTGTAGTGCTTACCCTGCTGGGCTCATTCCTCCTGTCTTAAAGCAGAATGCTTTAGCAGATAGGCTGTTGGGCTGCGGACAGAGGTTTCTCTAAGACCCTGGACAAGCCCTGGACTTTGTGCCTCAGTTCCCCCATTTGCTAAATAAGTAGAAGCACATTCTCATTCACAGTGCCCTTTGGGAACCTAAAGAGACTGCACAACTTTGGCTGTCCTCCCTATTAGTTGGATTGCAGGGGAGAGAGTTCGCAATTCCAAAAGGTTAGGTGGCTTTTCTCTCCCCAAGTGCATAGAATTCTCTCCATACCTCTCAGTGCAGCTCAGAGACCCCACTGGATCAAAGCCGTTTGAGAATCCATCAGGAGTGACCTTGCCCTAGGGAAGAAACTAATGGCCATAGCAGACAAAATCCCCAAGGAAACCAGGGTGACCATCAAAGATGGGGGGCACTCCTTTTTGCTTTTGTGTCCGTGTGAATGACCATCCCCGTTGATGCCCTAAGGATGTTCTGCAGGCAGGCTCAGGATGTCTGCAACCCTGGGTCCTGCTGTGCCCTGGAAATCCCCGTCTCCAGGAGTCCCACGTCCACACATGTACCCTTTCTCCCTCTTGGCCAGGAATCACACTCTCTTCCTGAACCTTTGAGCATGCCACCCAGCGCATGCTAGAACAGCAGGAACTCCCCTCACTGCCTATCAGTGGGCACACATAGCCACGGACACACACTCCTGCTCTGGGCAAATTTCTGCCACATGTTTGCCACATCCAGGTGGTGCCAAGGACCATGGCAAGCTTTTTCTCTGTCTTCCTCTCACCCCTCTATCCCCACCTCCTCTCCATTCAGTGGTAATAGCTTCACACTGAAAAGGAAAGTCCTGGACCCATTACATAATTCTCCATAGTGCAAGCAGTAGCTGGGGCATAAGGTCAGAGGTCATAGTGGGGTCAGGTGGCTGACACACACTGTAACGACAAGGTGGTTAAAATTAGACCACAGAGAGGAAACTGGCAGTCTTGTGGAAATGCAGAAGTTTCCTCTGCAAGTGAGAGGCTGGGGATGCAGGGAGGCCGCTGTGCGTGCTGCCTGCCAGGCCATTACTCATTGCAGCTCTGTTCTTTAATGCGTTTTAGCCCCTGCTTCTGTATTTCCAGCCTTCCTCGTGACGTGTTCGAACACACGCAACAGAACTTATGGTTACCTGCCCTGGCCCAAACCCAGGACTGGACACCCCAAACACAAGATGGCTGTCCTTTCCTAAGCCTTCGCTGGGTAGCCAAGCACCTATTAGGTCAGCTTCTCAGGTGGAGGTGGTCAAGGTCCTTAGCCCAAGATTCAGGCCTGTAATGTTCCCCAGGGCCATCGGTGAGGGTGCACAGGGGCCACTCCCAGGCAGGAGAAGAGCAGGTTTGGCGCAGAGAGGCAGCAGAGGATAGAGTCACAGAGTTGCAGTCACAGTTGACTGGTGTGTGCTGCCATTGGCCCTGGCTGGCCAGCTGGCACAGTAGTGCTTATTTCCATAGTGTCCTAGAAGACTTGGCCTGTGCCTGCCTCATGCTCCCGTGGTGTCCAGATAAGGGACAGATATACCTGTGAAAGAGTGAGCACACAATCAGAGCCAGTCTCCAAGTTAGTACTTGATTGTGTGATCCAGATGTAGAGGTCACATTCACATTCTGGAATGGGGGGCTCTCTACAGGGGCTAGAGTCCATGCTGCTGAAGGGGTGGTGGTCTTCAGCAGTTTCCAAGTTCCAGATCGAGCAGGGCTCTTCCTCTCCCTTGGAGGAAAGGACCCCGAGGGCAGGGATGAACAGCAGGTCGTGAGAGGGTGCCAGCATTGCAGATGGGTTTGTAAGTAAGGACACACCTGTGTGATCTAGCTGGAGAAGGACCCCAGACAGAGTGACTGTGGAAACGTCATCTGAGACACTTTTCGATGATTGCTCAAGATACTGAATTTCATTTCGGCTTAATCAGCCCCAGCTTCTCTGACAGCACTGGCTTACATGCTGATGTGGCCACATGGGAGCAGGATGGCACAAACCCCTGGAGGAACAGAGCTTTGGTGAAACACCCCCCCCACCTGCTTTGCCTGTCTCCCTTCTCCTTACAACAATTTCCTGCCTGACCCCAGTCTCTTGAGCATGAGAAGCTCTTGGGTGGGGCAGGAACCTGTCAGGGGAAGCCCAAAGTGATCTAGCTGAAATGAAACAGCCAAGAGAGCCCTCATCATTCATTTTGCACTCAGGCTGGAAGTGCTCCTCTCAGGAGCCTAGAGAGGGGAGCTGGGAGGGGAATGGAGAGTGGCAGTGAGGGTACCAGTAAGCTGTGTTCTGTGAAAGTGGTGTTCTGCACTCCACCCTGCCTTCTATCAGTTAAATTCTAAGATGAATTTAATTTATTCTTTTTTTATATCAGGACCTCAGCAGAAGAAAGGCAGAAGTCCCAGAGGGCACCTATCATTGGTCATGGGGATTTCTGCTCCCCCAGGGATGACCTAAAGAGAGACAGTGACTTGCTTCCTCTAGAGGATCTTAGCCCTCAAACCCCCACCCCCACTCCTCCTTCACAAGCTCCTACACACTCAAAGTCCCACTTGTCCGCTCAACAGCCTTGTCCAATAACTTTGACACACTCCCTGTGTGCCCCCCTGCTAGTGAACAGTGCCTGTCATCTTTGTCTTCCCTTTCAGAAAATGCTGTTTCTCTTCTCTCCCTCTCGCCCTGTAGGTTATTGCAGCCGACTGCAAAAGGGTCACAGTGCTGAAGTATTTTCTGGAAGCCCTTTGTGGACAAGAAGAGCCTCTGCTGGCATTCAAGGGTGGAAAATATGTGTCAGTGGCACCCGTCCCAGACACCATGGGAAAGGAAATGGGAAGCCAAGAGGGAAAACAACTGGAAGATGAGGTACTGTGCGGGGAGAGCCCGCTGTGGCAGAGGGGAAGGCTCCCCTCCCCACCCCCAACCCCGCTCTGCCCATGGCTGCCTACCCGGTTATTTATAACCACTCAGAGCAGTATGGATGTGGACGTGACCAGCCAGCTTCTCAAGAGTGCACTCTGCTGGTGCCCCTTCCTGCCAGTCCCACCCCAGTGTCTCCATCTCCCTCTGCTACAAGTTCCAGATGCTGCTTTTTAATGTTGCATTGGAGGAGAAGGGAGGGAAAGAAAGTTTAATAATGTGCAGCTCGGGAGGCTTAGGAAAGGGAGTGGGGGGGATGTTAGGGTTCAGGCTGAGGATCAAGTTTATAGATGTGTGGAGCTCAGCGCAGCACAGGCCTGAACTCCAGCCTCCAGCACACGTACAGGAAGAGCTGACATTGCTGGCCCCGTGTGGAAAATCACCCCCTCCCCCGGTCTACTCTCCCTCCCTCCCTCCCTCCCTCCCTCCCTCCCTCCTGCACATCCTGATGTGATTAAGGAATTCTCCTCTTGTTTGTTTGCCCTTGGTTGTTCCTGTAGCCCTTGCTTCACTCCAGACCGTGTGTATATGTGTGTGCGCGTGCGCACGAGCCTGTGTACCCACCCGCGCCAGACCCCACCGACAGTTGCCCTCCTGTGCGCGTGTGTGTGTCTTTCTGAGGGGGATTGTCGTCATGGGTCTGTATGTATGTATGTCTGCTGCCAGCTTCCCTGCTGGCCATGGGTTCTGAGCAAATGTGAGTGTATGACAGTGTTGGCCCATGCTTGCATGGGACAGCACTGCCGGCTGC
This sequence comes from Mustela lutreola, assembly GCF_030435805.1. NCBI lineage: Eukaryota > Metazoa > Chordata > Mammalia > Carnivora > Mustelidae > Mustela > Mustela lutreola. The sequence goes on along the minus strand of NC_081304.1, from coordinate 45,562,421 downwards.
CCTGCTGTACGTCTGAGTGACTCCGTCTGGGCGTGTATGCACGCACAAGCCTCACTTTTGCCTGTCAGTTGGCTCTCCTTTGTTACCCCACAATGTTAAAGGCTGAGGAGACTTAGGTGGGAAGGAACGTGGGACTTCAAGAAGGGACGGAAGTGATTCTAGCCAGAGGCCAGGTCAGCCGTAGGCCAACACAGTCATTTGGCCCACAGCAGTCTCAAGCGCCTGGTGGAGCAGGGTGGGGTGCAGGGATGAAATCAGCAATAGGCCGGGGAAGCCAGATGTCAGCTGGAAGCTGTCATCTGTGATCTGAAGCAGTGATAGAGTGGCCACCTTTGGTTCGAAGTCTTCAGAGCAGCAGAGTCTTGGACTGGCTTCATTAGAATAGCTTGAGAGCCCCACCCCACCCCTGATGACACAGGGCTTAGCTTCCAGGACAGAGGTGGTTCCAGGGATGAAGCTGAGCCCATGATTCCAGACTCCAGATGAAACCTGGGCAGGGAATAGTGGGAAAGAATGAGCTGTCATTACGGGAGGAGGCAGCAGGCTTGCTAAAGCCATCGGGGTGTCCAGGCTCCAGGCAGGACAGAGTAGTGCCACCCAAGCCTTGGGCATTGTGCAGGGAAGCATGGGTGGGGCGGCACCGTGGCCAGCTCATTCACCCACACCTCCAGGCTTAGGCAGACAGTAGAAAGGAAGCAAGGCCAGCTCTCCAGAATTTCTGGGACACATGTCCTCCGGCCAGCGGAGTCTATACTACTGAATCCCATTAGGCTAGTAAAGCCTACAGATAAGGGCACAATATAAAAGCTAAGGAGGGTCTGTGCCACTCATGAGGAGCAGACCAGCACTTTGGGCCCAAAGTTTGTGCCACTCTCTTTCTCCTGAGGCTTATTGACCAGACAGAGGTTGTGACCCACGCCGTGCTGCCCACTTCTTCCTTTTCCCACGAACCTCCTGGGTTCCTTTATGTTAGTGGCCCCTGGGAAACCCTACTTACCCTGGTCTGTGTAATTTCATAACCCTGCACTTCCTCGTTTGCTGTGAGAGCTGAGTGAACCTCAGACAAGCCTCACTGACCCCCTTTTGACCTCAATCGAGCTTACCCCAAGCCCCGTGATAACCCTGTGTATCCCTGATCAGAGCAAGCAGAGGCAGTGTTCCCCACAGGCTGGTCAGCACCCCACTCACCCCAGCTCAGGTTAACCCCACGAACAAGGAAGTAATGTGTAAAGGGAGTCTTCCTCGTTCTCATGTGCTGGGCCTCCTGGCAACGAAGCCTGTGACCCTATAGCCTATGGGTTGTGACATGGACAGTCACTACAGACAGTGTCCCAGACCCCTGAGACTTCTGGGATAGCAACACTTCTAGCCTCATCCTGAGACCCGTCTCTTCCGAAACTGCAAGACTGAGTCACTGAAGCTAGGCAGAGGAGGTGGGAGGGGGTGGTGATTCTGTTTCTTCAGACATTGTTCTTCATGAGCAGAAGAGAGCCCTTATTCCTAGGGTTGCTGCCAAAACACCTGTCTTCCTATCCCCCTAGAGTCTGCTCCCAAGACAAAGCATCACCTACCCACCTACACACTTTACCAACCACTTTCAGCCAAAAGAATCCATCAGAATATCATCTTGAGATGGACAGTTAGAGGAGAGAGCAGAGTGTACAGACACATCCCAGCTGGGCCTACTGGAAGCCTGGCAAAGCTGAGCCACTTGGGACTGGTCTGGCCTTGCTGTCTAGATTCCAGATCCCAGCCCTGTGCTTCTTGCCCATTCTTCTTGGTAAGAGCACGTGCTCTGGAGTCAGACTCACTGTGATTTGAATCCCTGACACTTACTAACTTTTATCCCTGAGCAAATTGTTTTAACTCTCTAAACCTCAGTGTTTTCATTTATAAAATAGTGATGATAGTAGCATCTGTTTTAAAGACCACCATGAGCATTAAATGAGTTGATACGTGAAAAACACACTTAGCCCAGTTGTCTGGCCAGTAGTGAGCATTCAGTAAATGGTAGCCGTTATGGTGATAATCGGTGTCATCATTGTCATCCAGGTGGAAGCATAGGAATCTTCTACTGATCATTCCATTACCCAGGCTAGTCCTGTCCCTCAGAGGACATGGTTTTGGGCAGCTGCATGTTCTCTGCTGACCAAGGTCAGAAGTGAGAGAGTGAGGAATGGAGCCTGGGACCACCCGGGGTGTGGGGGCTTCTGAGAGTGAGACTACAAGCAGGGAGGGCCATCCCTGGGGAAGGTTCCACCAGCCTGGCAGGAGGCTCCTGAAGCTAGCCAGCCGTCTCTGAGCCTGCCCAGGCCCCGAGAGGGCAGCTGAACAAGGTCATGTCATGTGAATTCCTGTAATGGGGCTCAGCAGCCCCCACACCGCAGGCTGTGGTCTTAAAAAGAAATCAGGGCAAGGTCTGCTGAGCTACAGCATCTGCTCTCTGAAGCCATCTGGGGGGCAGGGGAACTTATACGCCTAACTCCAAGCTCTTGGCCAGAATTGATTCCTATCAGATCATTAGCAGGAATTAGATCTAAATCGAGTGGTTTAACTTTCTCTGTTGTTTTCCCCTTTGGTGATTTCAAAATGAAATTTGGTGCAAAGCTTACTTGGTGAGTGTGTGTATAAGCATCGAAGTACTTGTGTGTGTGAGTGCCTTCTGGTGTGGACCTGTGACTCTCCAAGAGGAAAGAGCCTGAAGTGCAAAACAGAGCAGTTGGTCAAGGGGGGGGGAGGCAGCAGCTTCTTTCTGTTCTCTGTCTGCCTGAACTGAGAGAAGCGTACACCTTGGGGCCCTTTGCAAGGAACATCCAAAAAAGCATGGCATTGGGAGTGCTGGAAGGACAGGAGGGTGGGTCTGGTAAGTGCCATGGGCTCACAGTCTCCTCTCTTCCCTGGTGTGTTCCACCACCCAAAGGAAGAGGACGTGGTGATTGAAGACTTTGAGGAAGATTCAGAGGCCGAAGGCAGCGGGGGTGAAGATGACATCCGGGAACTTCGGGCCAAGAAGCTGGCTCTGGCCAGGAAGATAGCCGAGCAGCAGCGCCGCCAAGAAAAGATCCAGGTGGGGCCTGTCTGGGGAGGGTGGTTCCCATCAGGGTGGTGGCAATATAGGACGTGAGAGGGGTGTGAGTCCCGAGTACGGATAAACAGGACCCTCTCAGGAAGAGACTGTCTTGCAGTGTCCTTTACTGGTTCTACCCATTTTCTTTCTCTATCACCAAATTCTGGTAGCACTTATAGTGCCTAGAGTCTCTCTTCTTATGGGAGAAGGAAGAAGCTTCTGCTTCCAAGGCAGAAGCAGGTTGTTCTCAGAGAATCTGATGAAAGCTTCTTCCCTGGTGATGATCTGTGAATATACACCCACACATACACAGCCTTCCACACAATTTCAGGGGCTTCAGAGTTCCCCTGAACCTTATCCAGATGCTCCTGGAGAGGTCATGGATGCTCTGTAGAGGACACCTCTTATCAGGGAAGAGAATGTCAGAGCCACAGTCTGCTTATCTGGATTCCCAGTGTAGTGGCTGAGCCCCTCTGGACAGGACACTCTGGACCCGCCCAGAGAGAAACTGCTTCATCTCCATACAGGGTTCTCCTATCATCAGCTCTCTGTGTGACCCACACCTGCCCTTCCAGCAAGGTTTTCTTTATGGCTCTCCCAGGTCTGTCCTTTTGCACTAGAAGCTCAGTTCCTCTTATCTAGCGCTCAGGGCAGACGAGGAAGAGCCAGTCATGCTCCTCCCTTTAAAGACTTCAAAGGCTGTGAGCATGGGGAAACATTAGGACTCTTGAGGAATGTCTTATTTTCAATCCTTTCTTCAGCCACCCCTGCCTTTGGCACAAGACATAGTGCATTGTGGTCAGACAGACCTGATCTAAGGCTTCACCACTTACTGGCTTTGGGACTTTGGGCACATTGTTTAACTTCTCAGAGCCTGTTTCCCCATCTGTAAAGTGAAAGTGGTAATAGCGCCTAACTCCTAGACTTGTTCTGCGGCCTGTGGGAGCCAGTGCTGCAGGTACTTAACACAGCAAATGGCACACACAGTGTGTACTCCTTAAATGGTCACTGTGGTCTTATATGTGTCTGAACACCAATCAAAAGTCAGTCCTGGGAAGGGGAATGAATACCAGTCAGGACCCACTGTTCTCGAGGCATTCATGTCCCCTTGCCAATGGGAATCAAGAGTGTGCTACCACTGCCGGGTCATTGTCATGGCGGGGCTGCCGCCTCAGCCCTTCTGGGGTCTGTATGGAACTCTCTGTTTGGCCTACAAAGCAACTTCATCCTCATGATGTCTTTCTTTCTGTCCTGTGGTTCTTTTCTTCCTCATCATCAGTCTCCGAAAGGTTCTATCTATACTCAGCACCTCTATGTCTTGACCCTCAACCCAGCAGTTATGGAAACTATTCTGTCAGAAGTCCCCAAGTACCTTTTTGAGGTCTCGATCCCCATTGTAGTTAGCTTCCCTATAGCATTGGGCCCTCTACCCTCAGCTACGCACAAGTGAGTCCTCATCCTCTCCCTCTCCGTTGACCACACCACCCTCCTAAGCTTCCTCACCACCATTTTCTTCTTGGTCCCCTCCTGCCTCTCTGTTACGTCTTAGTCTCAGCGTGCAGAGCAGAGTTGGCGCTCAGCAAATATTTGTTCAGTGACTTAATAGACAGTAGCAACTAGAGAATCCTCTTAAAATTCTTACTGGCTTTTAACCCTGTATGTTTGATTTCTTATCAAACCCTATCTATTAACGTATTCCCTTCTCACTTGTCTGTTCCCATTGCCACAACTGCTGTTCTGGTCCACGTACAGACTTGGATTGTAGCAGTCAAGGCCCATGCATTGCACAACTCCGGGGGTGCTGTTCACTTGGTAGTCTGAATGGCAGCTCCTGGAGTCACGTGCTACCCTGCTAACCCTGTCCACCTCAGCGCCTCCAGTGCACCTCACGTGCTTTCATCATGCTCTTCCCAGAAGAGCCACTCCCCTGCTTGGAAACTGTCAGGGCCTTTGCTTTGCTAATAAAGTCTAATTCCTTCCTATAGCATTGGAGGTTTTTTTCATCTGTTCCCAGCCTTTTTCCAGTCTCTTCTTCTCTTCTCTTTATCCCCATGGGCCTTACCAGCTGTGTGACTTTGGGAAAATTATTTAACTCCTCTAGAACTGTTTCTCCATCTATAAAATGAAAGTGGTAACAGCACCTACCTCAGAGAGTATGTGTGAAGCACCTATCTAGATACTAAGGCCCTTCTACCTGGACAACAACACTAACTGTCCTCTCCTCTCACTGTCCCCTGACATGTTCAACCCTTTCCCACTCTCGGCTCTTGGTTCATACTGTTCCCTCAGACCAAGATTCCCTTTTTCTGCCCCACATTTCCTGTTACCTGTTGAAACTCTATTCTTCCTTCAATCCTCAGATGAAACTTCATCTCCCCAGTGAAGCCTTCCCTGATACCCCTCAGGAGGAATTCATCTCTCTTTGCTCAGTGTTCCTGTGGCAGTGATTTATACCTCATTTGCGATACTTATATCACGTCTCGTATTACAGTTATTTCTGGACTTGTTCCCCGCCCGTACCCCACCCCCACTGCTGGTACTGTGAACTCCTTAGAAACAAGTATGGTGTCTTCAGCTCAGTTCCTAAGTGGTGATGAGCATCTGTGAGGCTGGTGGTCAGGGGACACAGGAGTGTGGAACTGAAGAGCTCTCACACCAGAAAGTACAGAGTGTACAGTGAATGGAGAAGCCAGCAATTTGAGGTGTGAGCATGCATGGTTGCCATAGGGGAGTACGGGGTGCCACGGGAGTGTGTGCCGTGGGGACATGGCCTCCTCCAGAGTGCCGTGCTCCGCCTGGCCTCTCCAGCATCAAGCAATACCTTGCAAATGGGAGGGGAGGTCTTGTATGAGACTTGATGTCCGGTGCCTGGAGCCGCCCCCGCTTGGGAAGCTAGTTGTCCCTGTCGCCTCCTTCGGAGCCGGCTGCTCCAGCCTGGGCACCGAAGGCCTGCTGTGGGCCAGCTGGGGCTTGAGGTTGCTGTGGCCCCTTTAAGAACGGGCCCCACATGTACCACTGCTGGCGGCCCTGCCTCCTGTCAGCCTTCTTCCTCCAGCCTCACAGCCACAGGAGGATTTCTCAGCAGAGGAAAAATTCCCCCCTTCCTCCCCCCGCCTTTTAATGCCCGGGGCCCTTCACTTCCATAATTCTTCATTTTCCAGCCTTGAACGTAAGCCAGACACATCTGTCTGGCCATATGCGTGAACCCCGGAGTCTGTGCCGAGGTGGCTGTAAAACAGGGCCGGTGAAGGCCCTTCTGGGAGAGCGTGCACATGTGTGTGCCCTCGGGCCATTGGCTCCCTGCCCAGAACCACGGGGCTGCAGCACTCCAAACCCATGTTAACCTCTTCTTCTTTTTCCTCTTTTTGTTTAATTTAAGGGGGGAAAATCCCAAGGAAAAGGTATAAATTGTCCTGGGAGTGGGGGAGAGGCTCCTAGCTGGAGAGGCCATTATTGTTGGCAGGTACCTGGGTCACACTAATACAATAAGGAAGAGAGGAGCATTGGGTGAATTTAGATTGGAGAGATGGGCTGTAAATTACACTGCTCTGAACTCCATCAGTCTCCAGGGGTGTTAACCGAGAGGTGTAAGGCAAGTCCCCAGCTCCCGGCGCCTTTTACAGATGCAGCAAAACAGGAACCACACATGTTTGGGGAAGGGGATATGAAGATGGAGTTGAAAAAAATCTTCCTGGCCCCCATGATGACTATAAAGTCCAACTGAGATCTGGGGCTGTGGCCACACCCCCACTTCCCTTCTCCCACCTAGACCCCTGGGCCCAAGCTCATCTGTGGGGTGGGGGAGGCGAGACCTGGCCTCTCTCTGCAGCCTGTCCCTCCCTGCTTCCGGCATTGCACAGAGGCTGGTGAGTGGGGCCGATTGGAGGTCAGAATAGGGGTGTGGGCAACTCTTAGAGCCTGTGCAGCTGGAGCCACGGCACCCAGGCAAGTCCCTGAATACTGGGGGGGGCCAAGTCCGCCCACCTGGGGCTTTGAGGCCACACTCTCTGGCCCAGACCAGGCTTTGCCTGTTGCCTGAGACACCCCTTCATATTAGGTCAGTTCTGCCCACCTCAGTGCTTTCTTCCCGAGTCCTTTTCATTCCCTGTTGCCATTCTTGGGGGCTGTCCAGAGACTAGAGCGCAGGGTACATGGTTTGTTGGGGAAATTGGTCAGAGGTGCTTCAGTCCTACTCAGGCCCCTGGGGCAAAGAAGTCACTGAAAATCTGCTTCTAGGCATGAGGCGTGGCTTCTTGGCACCTCGTCCTGGCCCTGTGAATCCCCCGCCTCCTCTCTGCCTCCATGAGGCTTTGCTGTGATTTGTGCTGCTGTCGGGCGGGGTCGGGTTTCCTGAGCAGTTGCAAACATCCCACCTGAAACATAACAGGCTCTTCCTCTGGCCACAGCTATTGTTTCCCTCGCATTATGGCCACAGTCTTGCTCTGTAGCCAGCAATGACATGTGTTCTGAAAATAGCTTGGCTCCCCTGTCCCCTTCCCGCCCACCCACCCTCCTGAAGATGCAGTCACTCCTTTGTGGTGGCCCCAGGAGTTTCACTCTAAATATAGCTGCAGCCCATTCACACTGCCACCCAGCTGGGGGAGGGTGGTGCTGTGGAACAATGGGGCACACACAGAGCCCCCCACACCTGTATGGAAGCTAGCGGAAGGCAGACACTCAGCCCTGGCTCCTAGCTGTCGGAGGCAGGGTGGGAGCCGGTGCACTACCCGGCCAGGGGCACGTTCACGCCGGGGCAGGAAGGCACATCAGCCTGCAGAGCTGGGCAGCCGCCCGCCCTGCTTGAGCATTTCCAGAGCCCATTCCAGCTTCTCCGCAGACTGTGGTGCTGGGCCTCCAGTTTGCCCCAGCAGCACCCACAAGCTCCTATCCTCCTCCGGAATGGTCAGGCGGTTGGCTGGAACACCCTTAGGCTGGCACTGCTTAGGGTGAGCTCAGAGGTGTCATGCTAGCCCTGCCATTCTCTTTCCATCAGGAGAGGACAGTCTTGGGCATTCTCACAACAAGAGTGAGCAGAGAGAATTCAGTTAGGTTATCTTTTTTTTTTTTTTAAGATTTTATTTATTTATTTGTCATAGAACACAAGCAGGGGAAGAAGCAGATTCCCTACTGAGCCAGGAGCCTGATGTGGGACTCGAACCCAGGACCCTGGGATCATGACCAGAGCTAAAGGCAAACACTTAACGAAGTGAGCCACCCAGGCGTTCCAATCAGATGAACTTTAAAATGCCCTCCAACTCTGAGATTCTGTGATTGCGCTCATTGAGCTCCTATAATATATCAAACTCTATGCTAGGTATTATCAAAGAAACTACAAGAAAAGAAGGCCATTCCTCTTCCAGTCTAGTTTGAAAATACAATCAGTCCTCATAAAATGGTAAGAAGTAGCAAGCAATTCATCTTCATTGTAACTTTTAAAGAGAAAGCAAGTGTACTTAAAGTTCTGTGGTACTAACTGAACATCCAGGGGAGGGATCCTAAGCAGAAACTTTCCCACGAGCGCCCACCCTCCTAAATGCGGAGGTCTACCACACCATTCCCAAGGGCGGCAGACTGCACTGCCTGCTTTCTATAGCAAATGCAGCATCTGCTCCCTTTGGTTTCTGTGGCTCAAGAAAGAACTGCTTGTCTGCACTTTTGGTTGTTATCTCACCAACTCTTCCTATTTTTTTTTTATTTCATTTCCATTTTTCATTTAAAAAACCTTCAAAGTCATTAAAGAAAATAGGTATCATGAGTTTTATCATAGAAATCAGTAGTCTTCTCTCTCACCCCTCCGCATCTCCCACTCTGCTTCCAAGTGGTTTCCCCAGAAGTCTTCCCACACTGGATCTATAGAAGGTGACCCAGGGATCTGGACAGGAAGAGAGGAAAGCCAATACCTGTGAAGTTACTGATACATGGATCAGGCATTTTCCTAGACACTTTCCCATACAGAGTGAACACGGAAGCTTGCTGTGGGACAGCATTTCTCATTTCTGCTGAAGACATGGCTGTGGCCAGAGAGGCCCAGGGATAAATGACTCCATCACCCAGGAGAGAGGAGGAAGCACCCCACTCACTCCCTGTAGAGCCCTAAGCAGGAGGGAGACCCAACACATCCTTCTCTTGATGTGGCTCTGATTCATGGCGTGCATTCTTCAAGTTCCACAGCTCCTATTTGAGCTATGTCACCTTTTATTTGTAATTCTCAGTGTCTCAATTTTTAGTGGGTCAGCATCCCCAAATCATCCCCACTGTCTAGAAGGAACTAACCTGTGAAAGAGCCTGTCCGCTTCCTCATTAGATGTTACTGTGGATTATCTCCCAGTTTCCCACCAGCTTGCTCAAGGATGCTTTCGTACTTCAGAGAAAGTTGGTTACTTAGCACCTTCCTGAAACAGAACTGAGTTCTTCTTTCCTTCCACGCTTGATGACAGCTTGGTCCTTATTTCCACTGATCTGATTCAAAACCCCCATTGCTGGGGCGCCTGGGTGGCTCAGTGGGTTAAGCTGCTGCCTTCGGCTCGGGTCATGATCTCAGGGTCCTGGGATCGAGTCCCGCGTCGGGCTCTCTGCTCAGCAGGGAGCCTGCTTCCCCCTCTCTCTCTGCCTGCCTCTCCATCTACTTGTGATTTCTCTCTGTCAAATAAATAAAATCTTTAAAAAAAAAAAAAAAAAAAAAACCCATTGCTTTCCTTGAGTTCTCAGTTCATTCTCCAAAGACCACTGTGGCCCAGTCTTAGCTGCCACAGTGGGTTCCTGTGGAACTCTCCTTCCGGGTCAGCACACTTGACTCCAGGCCAGGGCCAGTCTGTCTGAATCACAGCATTCCATTGGAGCCCCCCTCACCCCCACCAGAGGCTTCTGCAGCTTTTTACTCATACAAACAAAAATAAATCTCACTACCGGCCTCTGAACTCTGCAGCAGCTTGCTTCCCCGTCTCCCCAAGCGTCCCATGGCTGTGAGTGGGGACTTGGCACTCTCCCCACCGACATCACTTTTTCACTCCCTGCGCATCCTGTGTCCTTCTCTCACCGTGCGACCCAGAGATCGGAATGGGACGTGACGGCCGGCACAGGCGCCGTGCACAGCTGCCAGGAATCTGACGGGTAAAATCTGGAAAAGTTGGGAGGGCAACATACACACACACAGCGCCACTCAGAGAGGGCCGGAAACACAGACACCCACAGAAGAGGGCTGGTGGACTCCAGATCCCTCCTTTGGTCTGCCATTCTTTTGAAAGGGACTGGGCCAGTCTCATGACCCAAGTATGACACCCCCACAGGCCCACGGGTACCCCAGGAAAAGGGGGAGCAGCTTCGTGTCACCTCCTGAGATTCAGGAGGGCATGTGGGGAACAGGAAGCAGTTGTGTGGTGACTCACTAGGCAAGAGTTAGGTTAAGGGAAGTTGTCTGCGGGCGTCCCTGGGACCGGATGATGGCAGCACAGCTCCAACCACCCTCGTACAGCTTGAACCCACCCCACCCCCGGGGGAACCAAGGAGGCTGCCACCTCCCTAAGAGGCTGTGGCCTTTGTTCACCTTTCTGGCCCTGAGCCAGAGCTCAGAGAACTCAGAGGGTTAGAGCTTCCCTGTAGCTTGCTCCTAGGCGCTCCTTCCACCCACCCCGCCCTTAGAACACACAGGCGGGCTGTCAGCCCCCAGGGTCCCTTGGCCACCTGGCTTAAAGGCCAGGTTTTCCCAGGGTGGGATGGTACAGGGTCCAAGGAGCTCATTCTTGTTTGCGTAGCCAGTTCCTCTTTCAAGTCCAACCAGAGCTGGGCTATCATTTTTGGAAGCAGGAAAATGAAGATGTGAAGAGTCACAGTGGGACGGTGGCAGAGACCAGGTGCTCCCTTAGGACTGTAAGCCCCTGCCCTCTTGCAGTCTGTGTTCCCCCTGTCTGTTCTGGGTGTCTTTGACACCAAGAAAAATGTTCCTGGGAGTGGAAAAGCTGGATAGAGAACAGTAAGACCTGGGGAAATGAGCAGGAGGAATGCTGCTGCTCCCATGAGGAGAAAGGCTAGCAGCGTCCCTGTCCTTACAAAATGCCCGGGCTGCTGAATGATGTTGTGTGTCAATTACATCTTAAGAAAAAATAAATGTTTTTTAAAATACCCCAAGCTGAGTATAGCGGAATGCATGTCTCCCTGTAGTTGGCAGCTGCATGTGACTTGAGTCCCCTGGGAAGATGGCCAGCAGCAGGGGTACTTTCCCCTGATGAGGTGAGAGCAGGAGGAAGATTTCAGCAGAATGGGCCTCTCAGCCGCATTTCTCATGCCTGCCAGTGGCCTGTGGCCTGTGCCTTCCACCAGCTGTGGTGGCAGTGGCAGCAACAACTTAGTCATAGGAAGAGGTCCCCAGTAGGTCACAGAGAAGCCACCCCCAGCATTCAGAGGCATGCCCTTTCAGTTTTACTGTCGTTGCCAGTGAAACCTGAGCACCTCCCTCACTGACTGTTAGTGGCCAGGCCCGCCACTGTGGGACCCGTCTGAGTTGGCACGCACATCTCCTCCCCTGCCCTGAGCCTGTGTCTCTGTCCTTGCAAATTCATGTGTGGTGGAAGATCATGGCAGAGGTGGGGGTGGGGGTGAAAGGACTGGTTGCTGCCAGGTTCGTGCCGGTGCCCTCCTCCTGCTCTGTACACAGGGAGCACATGGGGCAGATGCCAGCATATCATTCTGCTTCTTAGCTGTAGTCCCTGTAAGAGGAAGCAGCGCAACAGTGACCATGGTCTGTAGGGACATACCTACCCAGAGCCTATCTCAGAGGGCCCCTGGCACTCAGGACTCTGTGAGATTTGAGAAAGTGGGGCTTTCACAGGTGAACATGGAGGTGCCCTGAAGGAGGGGAACACCCATCAAACAGACAGGGCTGTGGCCATGTGCTTTTCAAGGTGTGTGGTGCAAACCACTCCCTGGCACTATGTGACATGGTTTTCCAGGGGTGCTCAGAAGACACATCGGCTTTTTATTATGGAAGGATGGCTTCCACTAGTAAACTTGATACCGTGGTTATCATTGCTTAAGAAGTGGCTAAGCCAAAAAGAAAGTCATTTGGCTTAAAGTCCACTTAATGAAAAACGTCAAGTAAATGATGGTATAGATTGTACAGAACTGCGGCCAAGGAGCAAGAGTAGAACACCAAAGACCCATGTTTAGGAAATGCTCTGCTGGGGCAGGGTTGGCAGGGTGGGAGGTCTCACCAGCCTGGGTGTTGCTATTTGCAAGCATGTGAGTTGGGTCCGAATCCATCACCCCGTTCGGACTCCTGCTGCTGTGGGTAGTAATAATTCATTGTCGGATCACTGCTCTTGTATAGCCTTTGACTGTGACCTTTTTATTTTTTCCCTAACCACACAGTGAAATAAACTGAAATAACAAATGATACTTGTATAAAGTGTTTGCCCTAAGCCGTACCCGCCTTCTCTGCTGTCTAGATAAAGTGTGCAAAACCACTTTCATGTCCAAGGGACCCTACTGTCCCTTATTGACTTTTAGCCCAGGGTCTTACTTTCAGAAACCTGTTATTTTTAATACCGTTAGGGTCCTCCTGTCCTCGGCAGGGTTTTAGTCACATCCCATCCCTCAGGCCACTTAGGCCCTGTGGATTTTTATTGCAGTACTTCGCCCAGCCCTTGGGTCGGTCCCTGCTGGCAGTCCCTGTGGAGGGGAAAGAGTTTCGGGGGCAGGATGCTGACACACTGTGAAGTCAGGGCCCTGGCTCATCCAGCTACTTGCCTACTCACTCTGGCTCACTCACCGTTTTGTGTCCCTGTAGGCTGTCCTGGAGGACCAGAGTCAGATGAGGCAGATGGAGCTCGAGATCAGACCCTTGTTCCTTGTACCAGACACCAACGGCTTCATTGACCACCTGGCCAGTCTGGCACGGCTGCTGGAGAGCAGGAAATACATCCTGGTGGTGCCCCTCATCGGTGAGTCAGGCCAGAGCACCCCCGCATGTGTGCTGCACACACGTCTGACGGCCCCGGGGGCCGGGCAGCCCGAGAGCCCTGCTCTGTGTGTGTGACAGGATTTGCAGGGAAGTAGGGTATGCGTGGGGCAAGGAAAATTGTTTAATAATCAAAGCAGTTCGAATTATTATGGCTGATCCATGGCTTAAACTGCTTGAGCAAATGGACTCCTGTGTCCCAGCAACCAGAGGCTGCCTGAGCCCAGCCCTTGTTTTTATCCTTATAAAGCTTGCAGTAAAACAGCAAAGCTGGTTCCCGTTATTGGTAAACACTCAGCCCTGGCAGATAACGGCAGTACTGCTGGGTGGTCTGGCAGGGAGGCTGGGAGGATTTTGAAGTGGTTAGATGCCTTTGGTCTGATTGTCTTGTAGCTTTTCATGATCATTCTGTTGGTTCGAGGTAGCATTCTTCTGGCCAGTGTCACCCTAAGGCCAGGCTGACGGAAACCCTCCAGAGCAAGCCCTTGGCTCATGCCTGTGGATTCCTGCCACTTGGGCCCTTACCACTGTCTGGTCACTGATGCTGGTGCAGGGTCAGCATCTCAGGACCCAGCTAGCTTGCTTCCACCCTCAGGCCAGAAGAGCCCAGCTGGGCTGTCTCCAAGGGACTGTCTAGGCACTGTCTTAGTTCTTAGAGCTCTGTGGTGGGTCAGCCTGAGGATGGGCTTTGGGCCCTGGGCTCCTAATATAATTGATACAGTGAATATGGCTGATGGCTATCCTGTGGAGGGAGAGGGTCTAGGAGGTGATTGGTTTTTCAGTGTCCCCTTCTCAGCAGCCACTTGGAGCAAATGGGATCCTTGGGATCCTTGTCTTCTGGAAAAGCTGCCAGACTGGCAGTCTGCCTGCCAAGCCACCTCTGACATCCATGCCAAGATGTTCCATTGGGCCTCCCCTCCTAGTCCCAAGTGTCTTAGTGCCAGATGAGGTTGGAAACAAAGGGCAGGAAACATCCGCCCCTGCAGAGGCTATAGAACCCTGGGGGGTTGTGGGAAACACGTTAGCACCACCTGAGAATGTTGGCACTGAAGCAGCCCTCGTCCCGCCTCCACCCTCCCTGTCTTCCTTCCCCCTCCCCATGTGGCCTGGCCAGAACCTCTTAAACCCGGGCCTTTAGACCTAAGGGAAGACTTTCTGTTCTTCAGAAGTAGAGCAGCAAGACCATCAGTTTGTTCCAGCTTCCCCTCTTCCCTCACTGCATCCTGGGGTGGGGTAGCTAGCAGGATAATATGTCTCCATGCTTTCCTACCCCAGGAGATTTTTAGGGGAAAGAGAGTGAGTGGTCACTTTTCCTCATGGCCAGGAAATGGTATAACTGAGCGAGGTTGCTGACGTCTGAGGAGCTCCCAAAGACTTGGAAAGAGCCTCAGACACCATGTCAGGCTAGCAAAGGTTCTTGATCCCCAGCACTGATTGTGCCCCTCCTGTGTGCCAAATCTCCTTATTCCTGCGGGGGTCCAGGGAAGGGCAGAGCTGGAAGCCCTTGGCCTCGAGGAGTTTGTGGTTCAGTAGGGAAAGCCAGATGTGGTGCGGAGGGAGCAAATACATGCACAAACACACATTGGATAAATAGATGCCCCCTCGGGTGCTGGGAAATAACAACACCTGTCCGTCTTCTTGCCTCTTTGTACTCTCTTCGGGGGTAGGGGGGCAGGGCCCTCGACTCTCAGGGGCTGTACAGGTGACTCCTGTTCAGGAGTGAGTCCTGTTCAGAGTGAACCGAGTGAGGCTCCCTCAGTTCATTCCCATTCTGGGTCCAGAGCACAAAGGGTTAAGCCAGCCGCCTTCCCTGCTTATTTCTTGTGCTCTTTAACCTGCTCCTGCTCCTTAGGCCTGACCCTAGCATCGAGAAGCCCCGCCTGGTGCAGAAGCACAAACAAGCTTCCCCTTTGAAGCCTGTTTAGTTTGGAAGCAGGAAAGGAGATTTTGGGATGGAATACCAGTTTTTCATGTTTGATGTTCTGTTTACTGTACCGTACACCATCTACCACTACTTCCCAGCCTCAACCATACACTGTGTGGACATGCAGCAGCCTCAGGTTGTGGAAAGCATGGGCTCTGTGTGTGCGTGTGTGTGTGTGTGTGTGTGTGTATTCCCACATGGGCCCTTTCCAGAAAGTGTCTCTGAATACCCAGACAGTGAGTGCCAGTCTCACCATGGAACAGCATGCTCAGGCCGACTCCCCGGGCCATGAATCATTGCACTGAGGAGAGGCCTCAGACCCCAAACTCTCCCAGAGCCCCCAAGGAGTGCATATTTCCCACTTGACCTCAGGCTTTTGGCTGGAATTTTGGAAAGAATCTTCACCAGAAAATGAAGCCATGTCCCAGACACATAGGCAGGCAGTCAGGCAGACACACACACACACACACACACGTACACACAAACACGTGCAGTATCAGAGGAGTAGATGTGCCAAGGGCATGGTTTGAAGGACACCAGAGTCCTTGCAAGTAAGGCTGTGACTGTTGCTTCCCACTCGGTGACCTCCCTGCTCTCTGCCAGGGGATGAGGCATAGAACTTTGCCCCTGTGAACAGCTGTGGCTGGGGATCCAGACTGATGAAGGGGAGTGCCTCTGGTCCTTTAGCTGTTACCCTTGCCTCTCCTGAGAGACCCTTTCAACTTAATCCTGTAACTGAGGAATATGATAGCAGAGGGGCCAGGTTTCTTCCTCTGGATACAGCAGCTCTAGAAGATCCTGTAGGTTCCTTGGAGGACGGTGGGACCCAGGGGAAGAGACAGAAAGATAGAGCTCTTTGTCATTGGAAGACTCCCATGGGGCAAGGTAAAGACTGTGGTCTGCAAAGGGGCTGGCAGGGAAAGTGAGCCGAGGGTGAAGGCAGATGTAAGTGCTAATCGCTGAGGCTGATGATATCTTGTGGGACTGTGTCTCATCAGTGATCAATGAACTGGACGGCCTCGCTAAGGGGCAGGAGACAGACCACCGGGCGGGGGGCTATGCCCGTGTGGTGCAGGAGAAGGCCCGAAAGTCCATCGAGTTCCTCGAACGGCGATTTGAGAGTCGGGACTCCTGCCTACGGGCCCTGACCAGCCGTGGCAATGAACTCGAATCCATCGCCTTCCGCAGTGAAGATATCACTGGCCAGCTGGTAAGTCCTGGGGCAGAAAGGGAGAGCCCATAGTGAGCCTCAGAACAGGGTCTCCGGGTGCTCAGGGACCTCAGGCAGCTGAGGGGGGCAGCCACCATCCAGGCCCAAGAGGGCCAGTTCTCTGTCCCTTAGATCACTCTTGGTCCCCACCACGCAGGACCAGAACATGGGTGGGAGGGACTCTGGGATGTGATGCTCCCGGGACCCCAGAGGCAAAAGTGTATCTGTGCCTTCTCTGAATGGCGCCCCCTCCTGCCCAGTGGCCCTTCTCACACTTTCTTCCTCCAGGGTAACAATGATGACCTGATCCTCTCCTGTTGCCTCCACTACTGCAAAGACAAGGCTAAGGACTTCATGCCCACCAACAAAGGTACAGCTTTGCCTCTGCCTCAGGATCATCCATCCTTCCCTCTCCCCCTGCCCTACCATCGTAGGGAAGGGTCCCCTCACCAGCTCTGGCCTGGGGAGTTTGACGCAAGCCTCAGGCCAGCCTTCTGGAAATCCCACCTCGCTGTCACGGCTCCCCCACTCCCAAGTGGACCCTGGGCCAACTAGGGGTGGATCTAGCCCTGGAAGCCGGGCTTTAGGCAGTGAGCTTTCCCACTCGGCATGCATCCATTTCCTTTCTTGGGTCCTCAGTGAGACTTCTGACAGCAAGAATGTCTTTATGATTCAGTGTAGCTTATTCTGGCCACGGTCTCCTGAACCCAGCCCTCTGGAGCTCTGAGAGGACAGTCCCCACTGGTCCCTAGGGTTTACCTCCCTTTTCTTGGCCATGCTTACCCTCTCAATTCATCCCTGAATGTTTACCCTCTATGGGGCCAGTAGTGGAGGTACTTCCCCAGTGAGTAGTGGGCCTTTCCTTCCTGTCTCTGTGTCATGTGCTGTGGCACTTTGAAGGCATTTGACAGCTAGAGGACTGAGCCCTCAGCCCAATTTTCAAGGCCTTTTTGGCAGCCAGCAGTCCCGTCTTTGAGCTGGAGGCCCACCCTGGGACTCCTCAAGGTGCATCAGCACCTCCTCCTCAATCCAGAATGCCTTCCCGCACAGCCCCTCAAGAGTCAACAGGGCTCGGGTTTTCTGCTCCCGGCTCCCAGGAGTCTGATATTTCTTCCTAGGACGTCCCCATTCTGTGTCAGCTTACAGGCTTGGGCATTCTTAACACTTGATTTATATCTATGTATAGGTGACTCCGTTTTGTCATTTTCTTTTGGTGGTGGTGGCCCAGCTCTCTTACCTGCTCAGTTTCCTAGCCCTGGCTTCCAGGCTGGTCGGGAGATTGTCTTCTCTCCTCCTGCTCCTGCCACGAGTGTCACCGCAGCCCCTCACTCCTGCCTGAGTCTCTGCCCCAGGGGCTGAGAAAGAGCCTGCAGGTGCTGTTCTTCAGAGGGGTCCTGCACGTTCTGTGCCTCAGGGCCAGACCTAGAGTGAAGTTGGGTAGGAAGGAGTCCTAGCTGAGCCAAACGGCAGAGCTTGGGCTCTGCTCCCAGGCAGCTTCCTAGAGGGGCACCTCCTGAGGGAGAGGTGGGCGGCATTGCAGAAGGCCTTGTTGGGAAGTACGGTTCAGATCCTGCTATGGCCCCACCCAGCTTCAGAGCTGTTTCTTTCTCCGCAGAGACACATTTTGGCTTCAGCTTTACTAGTCTCTCCACCCCCCACTTCACCCCAAACAGCCCACAGGAACCCATTGCCATCCTGGGGACCGCCCCTATCACAATTACATCAGCAACAGCTAGTGTAATCAAACCCCATTTGTCAGTGTGAATTCTTAGCAGATTAACTTGTCAGATTCACAGAGAAACCGTCACTAAATGTTTATATGTAAACGATGTTGAATTTTAAAATCATGTGGATTATGGCGGATGGGGCCTGACAAGATGACGGTCTCTGGTTTCTAACAAAGTGAAGTTACCAGTGTCAAAACAGAGGATGTTTATTGTTAAAAATGTCTGAAAGTATCCACAGAAACCCCTGCAGACCCCTGCCAGCAGTGCTGGGCCTTAGTCGACTATCCTAAGGCCTAGGACTCTCTTGGTCTGAGCCCCAGGACAGGAGTGGTGGGGCTGCCTGGAGCAGCCAGCTGGAAACCCTGGAAAGCACAGCATGGCACCACCCATGCCCGAGGGGTCTGGCCCAGCCGTGGAGCCGAGCCATCTGAGAGCATTCTCTCTGCTCCTATGGCCTTCCTTACCCCATCTGCCCATTGCAGCCCTCACTCCTACCCATTCTCATCTCCCACCAGCGTCAGCCTCATGAGCCTCTCCCCACTTCTTCCTCCAAACTCTTCCCAGGCTGACAGCCAGTTCTCAGCCTCCCTGCCTGGAGCTGGCAAGCCTGAAACTGCTCAGGTCCAGACCTGGACATTTGCAATTGCCCAGCCCCGCCAGCCCCCTGCAGTCAGTAAGCCCTGCAGGACATTTCCTGTGCCTCACTGTCTGCCGGACCTCCGTCAGGAAATACCCAGCCTGGGGCTGAGGAGTGGGCTTGCCACTGAGCGGCCTGACCAGGGGTGGGGATGTCATTTGTGTGGGTGCTTGGCCCTGACTTAAATCCTCCCGAGTACTTTAAAAGGTTAGGGAATTAGGAGAAGAGAGGTAGTGGCGGACATCTTGCTAAGAGGTCACCTAAAAAGAACAAAGGCTGCTTATGCTGATATAGAAAGAGCTTTAAAATACATAACATCTGAGTAAAGTAGATATGGCTAGTATGATCGTAATGTTGTTGGGAAAAAGCTTATGTAACAAGTATATATGCTTGCACATGTGCTTAAAAAAATCCAGAAGTCTGCATAGATCTAGCCCTGGGGAACAAGACAGAGACACACAAAGGGAGAGCACTAGGGGGATGGCTTTGAGTTTTCTTTTCCTTTGTCCTCTTCTGTACTGTTAGAGGTTCTCACCATCTACATTGATTACTTTCATGTAAATAGGGGAGATCAGCTGGCTCTCCTTCAGGGCCATCTTGGCACAGTTCTGCTACGGACCCTTGCCCTCCTCTCCTCAGAGCTCCCTTGAACTAACCCCTCTTCTCACATCTGGGAGCCTGGATTCACTTTGGGTTCCACCTTGAGCTTTCTGCCTCTTAATATCTAAAGCATTGACCTCCCAGCCTTGGAGGGAGAGGATGTACAAGAAGAGAAGAGTAACTATGAGCCCAGGCCCAGCCATATTGTCCAAAAGAGCAGAAGGAAAGGGGCTTCCTCTGCTCCTCTCGGTTCCCGGGGGACGGGTCTGGGGTGGCCAGTGGCTTGGGCAGACCTCTGGACACGAGGCAGCACGGTCCCAGGCTGGAGGCGGGGTCTGAAGCAGACAGCCAGCCCTGGGCCCAGCATTATCCCATTTCAGCCAGGTAGGGGAGGGATACCCTGGCTGGTTGCGTGAGAGAAAGACTTATAGAAGGGCTGACCCTGACCACTCCCAGGCTGCGCCCCCCTGGGAGAGAGGAGAGGCCGCCTGTGAAGTGAAGGCCGCCCTCAGTGAAGTCCTTCTGTTCTTTCATGCCTACAGAGGAGCCAATCCGGCTGCTGCGGGAGGTGGTGTTGTTGACAGATGACCGCAACCTGCGCGTGAAGGCACTGACAAGGAACGTGCCTGTGCGGGACATCCCGGCCTTCCTCGCGTGGGCCCAGGTGGGCTGAGGGGGCCGCACCGGGGCCCCCTGCCATGGAACCATTCCTGAGAGGCCACCAGGCGCCCAGCGTAGCACCGAAGATGCCCACGTGCCTGAGCCACCAATCCACCCAGACAATAAACCATCCTCTTCAACCCACGCCGTGGCCATGCTGTGGGGGAGCTGCTCCTCACAGAGCCCCTCCTGAGGGTCAGGCGGAAGCTGCTGGGACCCTCCTGGGCTGCCAAGATTTAGCAGGGAGGTGGCTGGCTGCAGTGACATCAGTGAGAGCAGGTGGGTGAGCCGGAGAGGCTGCCCACGGTCTCAGCCTTTCTCCCTCCCCCTGTCTAGTTCGAGGGCTTGCGGAAGGCCTTCTCAGCCCAGGGACTCCGCCGCTTTCTCAGCTGGAGATAGGGCAGGGGGTTGTGTTTCCATCAGGTGCAGGTGAAACGATAGGCCCCCTTAATCTTCAGAACCCCTGTACCAAATGTGTCCCAAGAGGCTTTTGGTCATGCCATGAAGAGAATGCCCAGGGTGTGTCTCTGAGACCTGGATTCCCGGATGGACCCAAAGTTGGATTCTGGACACCATGTCCCATAAAGCAGCCCTAGGCCCCACCTTTTCTACCCCCTACCCCCAAACACACATCCATCCTGCTGTTCTTCTTCCTGTCCTCCTCATTCTGGGTCCATTAATGCTTTGTCCCTTGTTCCCCCTTGGATAGTCATGGGTCTAGAGGGAAGGGACATCTGGTCTTGGGCTCATGCTTCCTGGGAGGCCTTTGCCTGCTCCTCTCACTCATTGGCCTTCCTTTTGCTCTAGTTCCCATTTCATGAAATTTCCTCAGATTCTTCTCAGTTCCCCAGTCGTCTCTCCTCCCTGTCTCCTCCTGAATCATCCCCTTGGCCTCCTTGCCTTTCTAGTTGATTCCTCTTACCTCCCTGATCCCCTCAAATTCTTCATCTCAGGTCCTTGCCATTGGGGTTCCCAGTCTGAATCTTCTTCCTCTTCCAGTACCTCTGCCTTCTCTGTGCCAGGAACCTAACAAAGCTTTCCTTCCCTGACCTCCTTTCTCAGGCCCCTGTGCTCTGAGAAACTTCCAGGCTCCTCCAGCCCAGCCTTGAGGGTAGGGTGGGCCAGTGCCTGAGAGGAGCATTTGCCTAGCCCAGCGCATACACCCTTTCTAGCTTTGCCCTAGAAGAACTTGACACAGGGGCATTATGGCCTTTAAGGTTTTTGTTGCCTCTCTAGCTGGCACCTGTGTCCAAAGCCTCACTCGAGGGGCTTCCTACTGGGAATGGGTTCTCCCAACCCCAGGACAGGGATGAAAGGAACTTGGAGAAAGACAGGACTTTGAGAAGGAGCCAGGAGTCAATTTTGGTGGGACCAGAGGGGGAATCCCCCAGAGCTCCCTGTTTGGACTGTGCAGCCTTCCCAGAGGATGGGAGCACAGCTGTACCCTCCCTGAGGCCCAAGATTATACCAGGAGGAGGGGGTACTGTGCAGGAGAGCCACCAGTGTTTTGGGGTTGTGAGTCCCCCAAGGGCCTCAGAAGACTGGCTCTTGGGGGTAGAGGGTCCCAGCCTCTCTTTTGAGATCCTTTCCCCTGAATGAAGGCCAATGACTGGGTGGGTGGGAGACCCATCTCCTCTCTGTCCCATTTGCAGCACTGGTTTTGTTTCCTTAATAAATTTTTAGTTATGAACATGCCTGACCTCTTGCCCGTCTGTCTCTGGGACTGGGGAGGGAAGAAGGTCCAAGCGTCTCACTGCACCTGTATGAGGGTGCAGTGTCTGGCCCCTCTACCCACCCAGGTCCTTGTGCATGGTGGAAGAGAGCATCAGGGGCCAGGGTCCTTGGTTACTGCTTTATTGCTGTTTGGTTCGAGTATAGAAAATGGAAGCGGCTCTGAAAGAGCCTGTGTACAAGGTAGGAAATATACAAACGGGGAGGAGGGAGCTTAAAGAGACCGCGTTCCCGCCCAGCCCAGCCTGGGCTTGGGGTGGGGGGCCACCCGGGGCGCATGCAATAAATATGGTCCGGGCCCCCAGGGGAGGGAGGGATGGGGAGGACACCGCGGGAGTGGGAGACCGGTAGGCTAGGGCTGTCTCAGCCCTCTGACTCCGGAGGGAGGGAAGGGTTGGCCCTGGGGCTAGTGCCACTTGTGCAAAATGAGGAACTTCACATTATCAGTCCCGGGGCGGGCGAGAGCAGGGGGCGGGGGGGGGGGGGGGGGCCCTCCGGCCGGCTCAGTCCCCTCCCCGCTCCCCAACTCTGCCCGACGCTCCGACCCCAGCGGGGAGATTCACAGTGAGAATGGATTGTGGTCGCAAGGGCCGGAGGTAGGGCTGGGAGCGCCCCAACAGTGACACCCCTCCCTCCAAGAGCAGCACGGAGCGGGGGAGGAAGGGGGCCAACGAACCACAGGAAGAGGCGGAGAAGGGCCGGGGGTCTCCTTTGGTCAAAGCTGATATCAAAAATATAAATCTCCCTTCCCCCATCCCACCCCCGTCCCGGGGTTTTACCCCCACCCCCACCCCCGGGCTAAGGCACAAAGCAGTGAGGCCAGGTGGGGCCGCCGCCACGGCGGCGGCGAGGCTGCCGCTGCTACTACAGTTGTCCCTGCGCGGTGTGCCTGCTCGCTGCTGCCGCCGCCTTCCCCTGGGGATCACGGGCCAGGGGGGCCACGCGACGGCGACGACGAGGCGAGCCGGCAAGAGGCGCTCTAGGTTGGGGAGAAACGGTCGATGGTCCGGCCGTCGGGTCCGGCGGCCAGGTGCGCTCCCTGGCTCAGCACCTCGGCCGCCTTGTCCGGGCTGAGGCCCAGCTCCGCGGTGAACTTGGCCAGCGGGTAGAGGCTCTCGAGCGCCACCTTGGGGTCGTGCAGGAAGTGCGTGGTCTGCGCCAGCAGCTCCGCCGCGGCTGCCTTGTCCTGCTGCTTCAGGCTCAGCTGTTCCGCTGTGAGACGGGCCACGGCAAAGACGCCCTCGGGGAAGTCGAGCTTGCCCTTGCCGTCGGGGCCAGGGACGCCGGGTAGCCCCCCCAGACCCGCCAGCGCCCCGGCCGCGCCCGCCGCGCCCCCCACGGCGTGCATCTTCATGTGGCTGATGAGGTTGCGTTGCTGGGCGAACTTGCCGCCGCACACCTGGCACTCGTAGGGCTTCTCGCCCGAGTGGATGCGCATGTGCTCGGTGAGGCGGTACTGGCGCGTGAAGCGCATGCCGCACGCGTCGCATGCAAAGGGCTTGAGGCCCAGGTGGCTGCGCATGTGGCGCGTCATGGTCCCGCGCTGCGTGAACTTCTTCCCGCAGATGGTGCACGGATAGGGCCGGGTCAGCCAGTGCGTCTTCTCGTGCTGTCGCAGCGTGGCCGGGTCCTTGTAGCTCTTGTCGCACGACGCGCAGCGGTACGGCCGCAGCAGCTCGCCCAGGCCGCCCGAAGCCCCAGCGACCTTGTCCCCACTGCCTCCGAAAGGGGGCCCCAAGCCGGCGGCCCCCGCAGCTACCTCAGCCGCCTCGGCCCTGCCATAGAGCGCCTCCTCCTCCTCCACGTGAGCTTCCACGTGCGCATTCAGCTGCTCCGAGCTGGGGAAGCCCTTGCCGCACGGGATGCACACGTACAGGTTGTCACCGAAGCTCTCGGGCTCGCCATACGCCAGGTGCGGGCACGGGTAGCCCTCCAGGTGGCCGCCGGGCGGGCTGGGGTCCTCACTGCTGCCGGTCTCTTCGCTACTGCTCTTGTAGTCGTCACCGTCGCCGCCTGCGCCTGGCCCGTCCAGGCTGCCCTGGTAGCGAGGCGGCGCCAGGCCTAGTGGGGGCACCCCGGGCGAGGCAGCTGGGTCCCCGCCGCGCTCCTCGCAGCGCTCGCTGGGCGAGCCGCGCTCTCGGCCCAACTCGTCGCCGTAACTGCCCAGGCCTGGCTCGTGCTTCATCCAGCGGTAGAGGAGGCTGGGCCCGTCGGGGCGGCCCGGGGGCTCCGGTCCCGGGCTGCCGCCGCCGCCGCGGAACGGGTCCGGAGGCGGGCCGGCTTCCTCCAGCTTCTGGAAGGGCAGCGGCGGTAGCGGCGGCAGGGCGAGCGGGGGCTCCTTGTAGGCTGCGGGGCCGGCGCTGGGAGGGCTGTCTGGGCGCGGGGGCAGTTCCCGCTCGGCCGGCGGCCGCTCGGAAGGCGTGGAGCCCGGCGGGCTCTTCTTGGACAGGTCCAGGCCGCAGAGCGGGGAGCAGCGGCGCTCCGGGGCGCAGAGGGTGGAGGCTGGGCCAGGGCCCGAGGCGTACAGCTCCGCGCAATGCGTGTTCACTGCGGCCTCGGGGCCCGCGGACGGCTCGCCGGTGGGCGGTGGCGGAGGTCCGGCGGGTGATGAGTAGCAGGCCTGGATGACGGGCGTGGCGGCCCGAAGGCCCCTGCCCGGCCTCCCGTAGGGTGCGTAGCCGCCGCCGCCGCCGCCGCCGCCCCGCAGGTGGCAGTACTTGCCGTGGCGCTTGAGGCGCTTCTTGCACAGCGCCACGAGGTCGGGGATCTGCAGGTAGCTGGCGGCGGCCAGCACGGCGCCCAGGCTCGGCTCAGCCCCTGGGGCCACAGCCGCCGCGGCCGCCGCCTCTGCGCCATCAGCAAGGCGGCCGGTGTAGATGAAGTCCAGCACCAGGCGGAACACCGCTGGGCTCACCATGTCATGGTCCAGGTTGAGCAGGTTGTCATGCACCACCAGAGACTTGAGGTAGGCGCTGCTGGCCGCCAGCACGTTCTTGTGCGCGCGGAAGAGGGCGTTCTGCACCACGATGATCACGTCGCACAAGAAGCCCTTGGTGCGCTGGTTGTTGAGCTGCAGCAGCAGCTGCCTCGAATGGCCCGGCGCCTCCATCGTGTCCAGCATCGTCTGCCCAGCACACTCTCCTGCGGGGACACACAGCCGCGGGGTCAGAGCCTCAGCGCGCCGGTGCTGCCTGTATCCAGCCGGGCGCTGCTCCCCCCCACCCCCAACTTCCCCTTCCCCTCAGCCGGGCAGGGGCATCGAGCTCTGCGGCCTGGGCACTGGCAGAGGACAGGCGGCCTCCTGGTGTGGGAGCCTGGACCGGTGGCCTGGACCAGAAGACGGCGTAGAAAGAGTGGATCTGGAGAGAAGGCCCGGCTGGCCTACACGCCCAGCCCCGGATGCCACCGGGCACACAGGCTGGGTTCTGGGGACTTCCGAGGAGAAAACTGTTTGGGGGAAGTGACCCCTTCAGAAACAGTTACCGGATTTGAGGAAAATGTCCGCTTCAGGAAAAGTCATTCAGGGCCGAGAAGTTTGCCCAATTGGGATATAAGGGAGCCGAGTTAAAAAGCGCCTCCCGCCTCGGGAGAAGTTGCCCCAGCTGGGGGAAGTGATCCAGTGGAGGGGAACGCGGTGCCCGCCGTGGCGCCGCCCTGCCCGGAGGCTGTCAGGCCCTCAGTTGGGGCCGGGGCGCGGCCGCGGAGCGGGGAGCGGAGGCAGAGGCTGCCGTGGCGGGCAGAGCACGAAGGCCGGCCCCGACGCGGGGAGGGCGTTATATCGGGGCAGGAGGCTGAGGCAGGAAGCAGGTGGGGGGGAGGGGGGAGCCACGCAGCTCCCAGGGGAGGGAGGGGGCAGCGCCCCGGGCGGGCACGGCGCACAGCCGGCTGTGGCCCTGACCCCGGCCTGCGCCCCACCCGCATCCCGGCCCCGGCCTCGGCCTCGGCTCTGCATTCGCGGGCCCCGGCGCCTCCCTCCCTAGCTCCCCCTTCGGCCCCTTCTTCACGGGAACTCCGCCGCCCCAAACTTGGGGAAAAGTTTCCCAACTTCAGACAGTCCGGGAGAAGCGCGCCAGCCCGAGTCCCTCGACTCCCAGCTTTTCCTCTCGGCCCCCAATCTTCGGCAGCCAGGCGGCCCTGGAAGCCTGAGCCGAGCCCTGAGCTCCCCTGCCCGCTCGCTCGCCCGCCCACCCTGTTCTCCGCCTGGCCCGCAGGGCCTCGCGGCCCGTTACCTGCGGCCGCAACCCGACCCGGCTTCCCTCCCCGTGGCAGTGGCAGCTCCTAGCCGGCGCCCCACCCGCCCCGCTGCCAGGCGCCGAGCTATGCCAGGGCAGCGCCCCTGCCAGCCCCGCCCGCCGGCTCCCCTTCCCTTCCCTTCGCCTCCCCTGCCCATGTGCAGGCAGAGTCGGCCCCGGGCCACTGACCCCGCCGTGAACCCGGCGCAGAGCAGCGGCCCGGCGGTCCTGAATCCTCTAGGGGCGACACCCCGAGTCCTGAACGCCAGCCGTATTGGGGCACCCGCGCCGGAGGATGCGCCCGAGGCGGCCAGCGCGTTAAGGACCGAGCTGTCCGGGTCCCCTGTCCCTCCCGGTCCCGAGCCTCCGGACCTACCTGGGGGGCATGTCGGAAGCCCCGGCCCCGGCTGCCGGCGGATCCAGGGGGGGACGTGGCTGCGCTGCGCTGCCCTCCGCCCGCCGGGCCCCCGGTCGGTCTGTCCTGCTGGTCCGTCCTCCCCGCGTCCTGGTCGCGTCTCAGCCCCGCCGCGCTTTCCGCACACTCTTATCTGGAGCGGCCCGGGCCGGCACGCGCTGCTGCAGTTATGGCGCCACCTCGCGGCCGTGAAGGGCTTTGCGCGGCGCAGCCGCCACCTCCGTCTCGCGCACCTGGGTTGGGTTGAAGGCTCACAGATGCGGAGCTGGACCCGGGAGAGGGGTCTGTTTACAGGTTCACCCTCCCAGATGTGGCCACGTGAGAACCCGGGCCCCAGAACTTCGAGGCCCACAAACTCTGGGGTTTTGAGCTAAACGTTCCCTTGTACATATTTCTAGATTCTCACATTGCCTCAGTTTGGAGCCCGCAAGGAGAGGACTCTGGGGACAACTAGATGGGGGGAGGGAGGTTAGGGAAGCCGTAAGAGAGAAGGTAGACAAGATCTTGGGGGGCGACTTCTTAGACATTCCTGATGGGACTGTCCGTTTATACCCACCCCACCCCCAACACGCCCACCTTCACTCAGCCACTTGGGTTTAGGTATGCACGGAATAAACCCGTTTACACCCAGACCCTCTCCAGGTACTGACACCTGCGGGCGCGCGTGTCGGCACAAATACACGTCTGCCCTTTTCCAAGTTCAAATCCTGGCTCTCTGGGATAATCCCGAGGCTGTTACGTAGGGCCCTGCGTGAGCCTGGGCGGGGCTGTTACCCAATCAGCCTGCCCCGAACTTAGAGGCCTCTGGAGCGACCCCAGGATATTCGACTGGGAATGGCTGGACAGCGCCTCCTGGGGATCCCGCAGAAGCGACCCCAACTTCCAGATTCCCCGTGTGAGCCATTTTGAGGGACCTGCTTGCTCGACCTCGCCTCCAACCCGATAACCCGGAACGTGACCGCAGGGATCCCCCGGCAAGGTTCTGCACCCCACAGCAAGGCTCGGTTCTTGCAGGTGACGCCCCTTCTGGGAGGGAGGGGACCCCGCACTGGCGCTTGGGCACTCGTGCGGCTACTCCGGAAGTGTCCCTACGCGGCCCCGCCGCCGCATGGGGCCTGTAGTGAGTGCCGGGTCTCCGCGGCCCACGCTGCACCTCCTCCCGGCACCTCCTGACCCCTGCCCACACGTCGGAGGGCGGGAGTGGGTCCCCGAGAACGCCTGCAGCTTCTGATTGGCTGCGCCTTCCTCAGCCGTGGCGCGCGAGAGGCTGGGGCGCAGAGTTACCATAGTAACCGATGAGGTTCGCGCGGATCGCGTCTCTCCAAGGCCTTGGAGAGCTTAGCAACCGCACAGGGCTCCTGGGCGGGTGGGTGCCGCGCTCGCCACCCCTCGCGCTGTCCTCCACCCCTACGCCCCCGCCAGAGGTAGTAGCTGAGTCACTCATTGAGGGGCCGCCAGCGCGGCCACTCGCAGTCCCTGATAGACACTGAGGTCTCGGGCGCCCCCCAGAGGCTCTCTTTCCTCTGCTGACATCTTCATGGTCTCGGAGCCCTGTGGTGGCTTTTGGTCCAGGCTGGTCCTTCTGACTCCCACCGTGTCGTGACCCTGTCCTCACCGTTTCTACTCCATGTTCTGGATCCATTTTATCCCAGTCCTCTCCTCCGTCTACCCACGGTCACCTCACTAGGGTTGCAGTGAGAGTGAAAGAATGAAAACCGTGTGTTCAGAGCCGCCAGCCTCTAGGGAAAACGGACCACGACATCTTGGCCGGGGGATGGATGCGTTGTGCGCTGAAGCGGAAAAAAGTGTATGGAGTGCTGGAGAAAGGTGAAAAGGCTCCTCGGAAGAAGTGCTCTTAGAACTGGGTTTTGATGGATGAATAGGAGTTCCTCCCCAACACAGAAAAGCTGCCAGGGAGAAAAGAACCACAGGGACAAAGGCTGGAGGCAAAAGAAAAAGAGGTGGGGTGGGGGGAGACTCCTGGAGGATAGACTCCAAAAGTTGTTCAGGACTTCTCCCCCTGCGTTTCTACTGGAATCTTTTATCCTCTTGATGGGACCAGATCCTAGCCCCACAAGGAGCCCCTCAACCCAGTTCACTTTTGTACAGTGTCCACTGTACCATCTTTTTTTTTTTTTTTTTCAACACTCTCCCCGGATCCCCACTCCCTGAATTAACTCACTGCCCATCCCTATCCTCAGGCTGTCCTTACATCCCTATGGAAGGGTCTCACAGACTTGCAGCCAGCCTTGCTGCCTTCCTGTGGACTTCACTCTTCTTCAATTTTTGATCTTTTCCTCCCTCCCTAGTTTCTATCTACCCTACTAGCCTGGCACTGTTCTCCCTCAACACCTGCTCCTCGCCTCTACCTCCCCCCACCCCAATCCATCTCCTCTCTCTGTGAACACATTCACCCTCCTCCATTTAGAACTCTTCTCAATTGATGGAACCAGGATTGTTCATTTCTCTGCTCTTGTTCAGGGGAATTCTGTCCCACACGGCTTAGGGCCTTCCTGTCAATTCATACCTCCAAGGAACTCTAACTCCTCCAGGAAGTGGTCTTGCCACTCCATCCTCCAGAGATCCTTTTCTGTCAATCCGCTGAGCCCTTGGTCTCCCTCACTCATTATCACCCACAAATGGGTACTGAACGGGGTCTGCTTGGTGCCAGGCTCTGACACTGGCACTGCCGACCTGTCCTCCTCCCCGCCGTCCTGTTTTTCCTCTCCGCCCCCCCCCGCCCCGCCCAACTCCTCCATAGAGGAACCCCTTGCTCATATCCGGGGAATGCAAGCCACTCTTCTCAACTTTTCTGGGGTCTCCAGCTCCTGACTGGTTCCTAGACCTCCGGGACATGCATCCCCCCCCACCCCCCACGCTCCATTCCTCCCAGGCCCAGACTCCTACAAAGCTTCTGCGAGCCCTGGGCTCCCCCACTCTTCTTCCCCCATTTCCCCGACGCCACAGCTCTAGATGCTGCTTTAGGCCCCTCCTCAGGTCTAGCTTCCTCTCCTGTACCTCCCACCCCAGGGTGATGACACTGCAGTGGCCACGCGTGGTGTAACGCCACCGAAGGTCATTTTGTGACGTCACAGAGCCGTCGAGTCCAGGAACTGAGGAGTGGGAGAGGGGGCTGCCGGTTGAGCACCTCGGAAGGCCGGTCGGGAAGTGGGATTGCATCCCCCAGGTGTCCCAGGGTGCTTAAAGGTGTAGGACCCGTCCGCCCTCCCTGCACTATCCTCCCGCCGGCCCCCAGTCCGCAGTTCCGGAAAGTTAACCCTTTGTAGACCGGTACAGGAGCCCGGGCTCCCCCTCCCTGTTCCTGCTTCCGTGCGCCCTCCTCCCCCTCCCAGCTCCCCGTCGCCTTAGTCCCCCCCAGCCCCCCGCCTCGCCACTATAAATAGCCCCTCTTCCAGTTTCCTAAATTCCCTGCTGACGTCGGCAGCGCGTCAGTGTGTAGGAGCCGCGGCCGCATGAATGAGCCGCCGCACGAGTACTACGCGCGCCTATAAAAGCAGCGGCGCCAGCCCGGCTGCGGGAGGCGAGCGGGAGCCGGCGCGACGCGGCCCGACAGGTAAGTGGGACTGACCGACCGACGGTCTACAGATGGACCGATGCACGAACACGGACGGAAAGGCAATGAGGAGACCGGCAGACGGCAGGTTGGCTGGCCCCTAAGGGGTGGGATTGGGAACAGGGTGTGGGATGAGGATCCCCTCGCAGCTGGTGGAGCCGGGCCGGAGGCGTATCCAGAACCCCGTGCTGCACTTGCCCGCGCCCGGATGAAGACGCAGCCACTTCGGAGGAGCATCGAACAGAGGACGGACCCCAGGGTCCCTGCGACATTTCCTGGGGCTCCTGCGCCATTCTCCCAAGAAAGTGGGGCGAAGATGCTGACGCCCCAGAAGACGCGCCCCCTCCTCCCCCTCCCCGCACCGCAGTGACTCAGCCTCGCTGCCCCTGCCGGCTGAGCGGGGCTACCGGAGAAGGACAGACGCCCACCTGCCCGCCGACCTAGCCTCGGCTCTTTCGGGACCCCCACCCCGCATCCAGTCGGGCACCCCCTCCCCGTCCCATCCCGTCGGGCTGGTCCCTTTGCGCCCCCGACTTCCCGCCTCTGCGCGAGATGCTGTCCTCTCAGGACCAGGAGGGGGCGGGACCTCGGCCGGGCTGCCCCGCCCCCCCACTGAGCGCCCCCACGCCGCCGCCGGAAGTGCCTCTCCGCAGGGACATATTTGACGTCACAGGGTTTTGACGTCAAGGGCCGCGTGCCTGTCCGCAAGCTCTGGGGCCAAGAAAGGCGGGAGACGCGGGGGAGGAAGAGCAGCAGCGCCCCCAGCTGCAGGCAACGGAGGCACCCCCGCCCGCCCGGGCAGAGCGCCGGCACCTTGGCTCTAGACTGCTTACTGCCCGGGCCGCCCTCAGTAACAGTCTCCAGTCACGGCCACCGACGCCTGGCCCCGCCCCAGGACCGCGGACCCGGCCACCTGCCGCGCCCCGGGCCCCTCAGTTCCCCAGGGTCCCTCAGCCCAGAGCGCGCGCTCCGCGCCGCCGCTGTCCGCGGTGCTGATCCAGCGCAGGCGCTGCCATCCGCCAGTCCGGTCCCTGGTCACCAGAGGCTGCGAGGGGCGGCCGCTCACACGCACATCGCACGGCCCCCGAGCCCGGTCCCCATCGCGCGCGCTCTCCCCCCGCTACCCCCTCCCCAACCCGCTGTCCTGACGTCTGCCTGACTGGAGCTGCCACGGTGCCGTCAGTAGCGCGCGCCCCGCCCCCGCGTCTCCAGGGCAACCGTGGCTTTCGATTGTTACTGTGGGAACCGGAGGTAACAGTCTACAGCCATGGTCGCCCCGCAGCACGCCCACGCACTGCGCCCGCCGCGCACTGCCAGCCCCGGATGGGGGAGACCAGGAGCAGGAGGAAACGGGGGCGGCGAGTCAAGATCCGATGTATCTATGGGGGCGGAGGGCGGTGAGGTGCTGGGGGGTGGACTGCTCTCGGGTCTGATCGCTGCGTGTCTACCAAGGCAGGGAAGGAAGCACGGTCTGGGCTGTATGTCTGACCGTCCGCCTCAGTGACCGTCCTGTCCTCTTGGCTGAGGTTGCAGCCAGGGAATGGCGAAAGAAGGGGTAGTTCTGGGATTTGTGTTCTATCTCCTCGGTGGGAGGGAGGCGGCTGGGACCTGAAGGCCTCCTGCAGACTGAAGGGAGTAGATGGAGCAAAGTTTTCCTAAAATGCCACAACAGCATTCTTCCGGGAAACCCTCTGCTGAGCAGGCAGAAAGCGTGACTAATCCTTGAACCCATTTTCTGATGCCGCCGTCCCTCACTCTTCTCCCCGCTCTTTCATCCTCTGATCCATGTAGAGTGATAAGAAAGGTCCTCAACCCTCAGGAAGCCAGTGTGCTTGTAAAATGAACCCGGTCAGTAAAGCATTGTCTGAATGTATCAGCAGCCTCACTTCAATCGGTGCTGGATTCTAATTTGAGATAGTGTCTCAAATTAGTTCTAAAGTGGAAAAGTGAATATGAGAGGGGCTGAAGTCCTATTGGTCCAGTGAAGTGTGAGCAACGACCTTTTCAAAAACACACTTATATCTCCTACCACCACCACCAACACCCAGTGCAGGGGCTGACTGATGGATACCGGGTGCAGGACTTCCCTAGGCACAGTCCTGGAAATGGTTAATGCAATCCAGTCCTGCCTCTCATTAATCCAATTTTCTGTTACCTATCCATAACCCCTCCTTTGTTAAACTACTTTTAAGGCAATTGGTGCTGGTTTCACAGCTAATCAATTCCCACACGCTTCCTTCCTCCCACTCACGGATCCCAAGGTCTTAGATTAAATGTTCTTGATTCTGGAATCCAGCGGCTATCTGTGGGCAGACTGTAATGTGTGCAGATGGGAGTAGTGCCCTGGGAAGCAGGAGGTCCAACCTGGCCTCATCACCGACTGGTTATCATTTAAGGGGCTGGGTTTTTGAACTTTGTGTAACATGGGATAATAATCATTCCTCTCTGGCCGAAGTGTAAGGATCAAATAGGATCACGTGAGTAAAAACCTTTGAAAACTGCAGAATGCTATTTCATTGCGCAGGGGCCATGCTAATCTTCTCTGTATCGTTCCAATTTTTTAGTATATGTGCTGCCGAAGCGAGCACCAAAATGCTATTTCAATCTTAAGTATTCTACTAGGCCGTTATGTCTTTGTGAGGGGCTGGTAGCACTGAGGAGACCCCAGCTCTGGCCACTTAGGCAGAATGAACAGGGGAAAGGAGCACAACTTTCTGAGCAGAAGCTCTTGGACTTGGGCTATGGAGGGGACTTCTTTGCTCAGGGACTACTCTCAAGAGCTTTAGGTATTGAAGGTGGAGTGAGAGGCAGAGAAGAGAAATGGGAGCAATATTCTGAAGGGACCAAGTTGTCTGCAGTTTGAACCCATCTGGAGAAAATGGTCAGAGGGGGAAACCAGAGAAGTGACTTTAGAGAATTTTTTAGTATCTTAGAACCTCAATGAGTGCACCCCAACCCCAACCTATTTTATGGATTAGGAAGGTGAGACCCAGACAGGACACCTAGCCCAAAAGTCTTGAGTGCTGCGTGTCCTCTCTGCACTTCTGAGGTTACAGCAGAGAAAGCAATGACTAGGAATGGTTAGGAATGTGAATTCTGGATCTGAATCCAACTTTGGGTAAGTTACTTAACTCCTCTGCACCTGTTTTCCTCAGTTGTAATATTAAGTTAATAGTGGCTACTTCAGGAAATAGTGAGATTAAATTGGGCAACTCTCTAAAGTTTCTGCTTTTCACAGTATCAGGTGTAGTTAGCGCTCCACCAAAGGTACTCCTCTTTCTAACCTCCGGACCTCATTTCCCTTAAATACAAATTGAAAATGTTACATGAATGGTTAATTGGAGAGCTTTCTCCCCATCCCTAGTGGAGCGCATGAGAATCCCAGGTGCGTGTTGTTTTTTTCAAATAGCACGTTTACCAGAGACTTCTATTCTACTAAGGCAATGGTTTTCAAATATGTTGTATGGGAGTGTCCAGTCCAGGGAGTTTGCAAAAATGCAGATTCCTCGGTCCAGCAACTGGCTCGGTAGGGCAAGTTTTTTTTTTTTTTTTTTTAAGATTTTATTTATTTATTTGACAGAGAAAGATCACAAGTAGGCAGAGAGGCGGGCAGAGAGAGAGAGAGGGAAGCAGGCTCCCCACTGAGCGGAGAGCCTGATGCGGGACTTGATCCCAAGACCCTGAGATCATGACCCAAGCCGAAGGCAGCGGCTTAACCCACTGAGCCACCCAGGTGCCCCTCGGTAGGTCAAGTTTTAACATGATTCTGATGCAAGTGGTCCGTAGAATCTGTGTGGGGTGGGCGGCAATGACCCCTAAGATTCTCTGTTGCTCCTGGAGGATGTGATGGGAAGGACATCCCACTTGTTGGGAAGCAGTGACCACATGATCTCTTTCCTTCTAGCTTGGACATTTTCTGATTCTTAAGGCAGGAGGTGGGGGAGGGAGAATTCTCACCCAGAGCACTGAGCACTTCTGCTCCCCCTAATACTGTTCTGCTCTACCCTCATCCTTCTAACTTTAAACCCTGGCTTAAAATTCATTCCCCACTCTATCTTGTTCTCTCTCTTTTCATCCTCACAGTAAATCCAAGTAGCAAGGGCTGTGGTAGCAACTGTCATCCTTTTCATCTCTTGGGACCTCGCTAAAGGGGGCAGGCTATGATGGCCATGGGGGCACATGAGCTCTGAACTGCATACTCACTGCATTCCACTCTGAACTCATTTCCAGAGAAGCCGGGGATCTGTGTGTGAAATTCATAAGATATTAAATACTATAAATCCAGTATTTTCTAAAATCCTATGGGCCAAATTCAACAGGTCTGTAGCAGTAATTCAGCCCATTTCTGAGTCCCGTCCTTTTGTCAAAGGGATCCCTTTAAAGCACCCAAGAGCAAGCAGAGCCGATACTAGCAAGGGGGAACTATCCTCCCATCCCCACTTTCTGCTGTAAAGGTCCTAAATTCCAGTAAACTGGGTCTGCTGGGGGAGGGCGGTGTAACTCCAGTTTTTTTTTTCTTAGACAACTACTGTCATTAGTGAAGAATTCCGGATTTGGGGTAATTTAAGGTATATTAGTCTGACTGTCTCAGGATGGGAGGAGGTATTTGTGCTATATCCCCTAACCCTATTCCTATTCGATTCCTAAACTCCCTGGGAACAACCATGCTTGAGGGCTAGATCAGGGCCTCCTGGGATATTCCAGAAAAGGAATGAGGTTGTGATCCTGCAGAGGCAGGGCTGAAATCAAAGAGCAGGATGGGCCACAGGTGGGGGCACTGGAAGCAGGGCAAGGAGCTAAAGTGGGCAGTCTTTAGAGTGTCTGGGAACGAATGATCTCTAAAACTGGAGGGGCTACTTAGGCCCTGGATGGATCACTACAAAGCAGCATCAATCCCAGAAACTGCAGGTGAGGGCAGGTTTGTAAAAGGGTTTCTTTTGTGTGGTCTTGGGCCTCTTCCCAAGGTCTAGGACCAACCCATCCTCCAAGCTTATAGCTCAGAGGGGCCAAAGCAGTTCTGGAGGAAAAAGCAGAGCACCCAAGAAGCCAGAGTTTGACAGAAGGCCAGTACACAACCCTCAGGGTTCAGAGGAAGCCTAACTCGGGGAGCCCAGGGAGCACCTTGCCCAGCAATCTCTTCCGAGAACTTCTCAAAAGTAAAATTCTTCCAACTCTGCTACCAAGGCCTCCTTTCCTTCCGCTTGGGACTTCTACCAAATGTGGGTACACATGAGCTTATCCTGGGGGGTTCGTAACTAGAAACACGTCCTTCCCTCTTTGGAGCTGCCCTGGAAGCTCTGTGGATGTCAGGAATCCGGACTTCTGTCACAAAATGGCTTTCCTGCGCGTAGGAGGACAAAGATGCTCAAAATTGCCACCAGCACTTTATTATGCAGCAGTCACAGTAGCATCAGCCCCCACGTTCCCATGTCACCCTCCACTTATCCAGGGGTCCACTGGCCTTTTTCATGTTTGAGTGGCAGATGCCAAGCTCCGCTAAGTCCTTCTGATCCCTTTTTTCTTGAGTGTAGAGCTGGGCTTATAATAAGCTGAGTCTCAGAATTGATACTTGTCTCTTAATTGGTGATGATGAGGAACACTGACAGCCACTAAGCTCCCAAGGGAGGGGGGAAGGGATGGAAGGACTGGATTACAGAGGCTGCCCCGAGGTCATGTGGGGGTGGGGGAAGTAGGGGCAGAGCCATTTGTTCATCTTTCATGCTGCAAACTGGTCCAAGAACTTGAGGTAGGCCTGACGCTGGGCAGCAGCTGCTGGAATGAAGTGGCCACCAGAATGAGTGAGGGTGACGGCTCCAGTGAATTGGCTAGCCAGCTGCATACTTTCCTGAGAAGGGATGACGCAGTCAGTATCCCCAAAAACGTGTAGTGAAGGCAGTAACAAGGGGCACTGCAGGATGGGTTCCTTGAGTCCAAGACCTCGGGGACAGAAACCAGATACCAGGATGATAAACCTTGGCAAGGGGAAGCGGGGATCGCCAGCTTGGCCAAGGGCGCACACAACGGCTGCCAGCGCGGCTCCCTGGCTGAAACCAAGGAGCCCATCAAAAGGTCCCAGTTTCTTCAGTGCCTGTGCCACGGTTCCCAAGGCTTCCTCCAGGCCTCTGCATACTGTGGGCTGGCTCAGGGCGTTGAAAACGTCTGCCTCCTGTT
The DNA here is from genome assembly GCF_030435805.1 of Mustela lutreola. Taxonomy (NCBI): domain Eukaryota; kingdom Metazoa; phylum Chordata; class Mammalia; order Carnivora; family Mustelidae; genus Mustela; species Mustela lutreola. The sequence continues at coordinate 45,526,521 of NC_081304.1, read as the reverse complement.
CTGAAAACCACCAGCCTCGGGGCTGCTCCTCCGGAAGGCAGGGCTCTACAGCGATAATGGGGAAAGGATGGGGTTAGGGCAAGCGGGTATCTAGGGCATGAGAAATGAAAACGGGAGGGAGGGGGGGGTTGAGGGCTGACAACTAGCGAAGAGGCAGAATCTGGGGATAATGAAGTGGAGAGCCGAGTGGCATGGCAAGGCATGGCAAGCCTGATCATGGTGGAGGCCTGGGAGGCTGGGATGGAAGAAATGAAGTGTATGGGCAGGAGGAAGGCAGAGGTGAGGATGCGGCGTGGAGGTATGCTGAAAGGCGTTACGGAAATGAGGCTAGGTAAGAGACTCAGAGTGCATTTCCCGGGCACGGCCCGTCTCACCGGAGTCCGGCCCGGCGCCCTCGGGACCCGCAGCATCCGCGACCAGGTGCGGGCCGCTGAGGCACACGAGTTCGGCGCGGCCCCGCAGCGCCTTCCTCAGCGCTCCCGTCTTCTCGCGGAAGCCCCGCTCGCTCTGCCGGAAGCCGGCCAGGGCTAACACCCTCAGCGGCGGGCGCGCCGCCATCTTGCCGACCAACGCGGCAGGGACCGGAAGCAGCCTTTCCCCGAGCGGAAATCGAATGCCCGAGGGGTGGGACCAACTGCTGGCCCCACCCCAAAGGCGGGCCTCTGCGCGAACCGGGTGTTCCCATAACAACCAGGCGCGGCTCAAGCCCGGGCGGATACCTGAGACCAAGGAAGGGCTCATCGAACGTTCGTTGCTCCCTTATCGTCTCCGCAGCTGCAGCCGTCGCAAGCCGCGGCTGGAGAGGGCTGCGCGGACTCCTCCTGCATAGGAGGATGGCAGACTCTGCTCAGGGTCTCCATTCTGCGACGTCCTCCACCCTACTCCCGTGCATTTCCCGTAGCGGCCTCACGGCGGCGGCCTCGGCTCGCGTCGCTAGGGAGGCGGCCAGGCGAGGCCGCGCCTTTGGTCTCTCACCTCCCCGCTTGCAAGTCTGGGCCTACCTTCTCCAACGCCAGCGGGCTCAGGGCCTGGAGGGGGCGGTTCCGTCGGTGGTTGACTGTCCATGGCCCCAAGGAGCTGCCGGCGTAGAAGTCCATAGGGTAGGGCTGCTGCCAGGAAATGTCCCTCAGGGCCACCACTGCCTAAGGGAGGACACCCGGACAACAATACTTTTTCTGGGCAGGATTAATTGATTAAATGTTCACGATGGCCTATGGAGGTCCTATTGTCCTCATACCACAGAAAGGAAATGTGAAGCTCGGACAGGTTAAGGGACTTGACTAAGGCCACACAACTAAGAAATGAGTCAGCTGTAAAAGGTGCTGCCCACCCCACTGCAGATCCCTCCCTGGACAGAACCAGGTGCAAAGCCCACTCTCTCTCAGGTATTTTCAAAACGCAGGGTTACCTCATAGGGTGTGAGCAACGGCTTGGGGAAGGCTGTGCCCCAATCAATGGAAAGGCGCGGACATGCTACCTGCACCCACCTGGGAAGGGAAGGTCAGGTCAGACCCAAGGTGGGGGTGGGGAAGGTGGTCCTCCCCTGGGCAGCATGCTGAAAAACATGTCTTTGTTCCCAAAACACCCAATGAATGCTTACTATTAATTCTAGAGTAAAGACAGTCACGTACTACCGTTCAGAATAACACTATAGCTGTTGATTTTCTCGTTTCCTCTGAGAGAGCCCTCTGAGAGCTCGGCCCAGGCAGCTTATCTGTGATCTTATCTCCAGAATCCAATTTAGCTTAATTCTGGTACACTGCAGGTGCCAACTACCTACCTCAAAAGAATGACTGTGATGTTACAGTTGCCTGTGAGCTCCCAAACTGAAATGGGTGAGACCCCTAGCCAAGAGCAGCCCCTGCTGAATGAGGGCTCTGTAAACATGAACATTCATGGAAGCAATCCCCACTGACTCCATCCTTCAATATGTGCTGGGCAGGACACTGATCTAAGGAAGCTTCCTTAGCCAGAGTCATTGCTAGAGAGGTAAGGTGAGGAAACTTACACATCCACTTCAGGAAGTAGGTTAAGCTTGCTGGGGAAGATCTCAGAGAGCAACAGCCTCAGGAAGGGAAGTCCTAAGGCTTGGAGCCGAGATTCCAGGTGCTGCTGGAAGATGGAGGCTAAGCTCAGGTCACCATGGTCAAGCAACCAAGTAAAAATCCCTTAAGTAATTTTCCCAGCTGGGTTTCCAGTCAGTCCCCTCCTCCAGAGGCCATCCCAAGCCCTCTGACCTCCAGAATTTTGGGGCTGCCCTGGCGGCCCAAAGTGCCCAGTATAAGGCCCCAGGATTTAGCTGAGCGGGCTGTGGCTATGGCTTCTTGGCGGTTGGCTTGCATGCGCTGGTGATCATAGTGTTCTCTCGATAGGACTTTGCTGTATGGGTCATATCTGGAAAAGAAGCTATGAGGGTTATGGTGACAGCCACTCATGGTACCTGTTGTACCCATAGCTCCCTGACCCAGTCCCTTGGTCTCCTGAATCTTTAGGTTCCATGGAGGTAATGAGGAAGAGAGCAGAGACTGTCATTAGAAAGCTCAGTCCCACAGCTGGAGCAGGCAAAAGTAGGAGGAGATTTAGAATCTCCGTATGAATCCCAGTGGGGGATGGGTGGGTACTGTGCAACAGCAGCTCTGTGTCTGATGCCTGGATTCAGGACCCTAGTACCTCAGATACTTAGAGCTGTTGGCTGTCAAGGGGCCAGGGAATGAGGAAGTTTCGGCCAGTTGAGGGCTTCAGTGGCAGGGATATCCCACCCTCTCCCTAGCTGGTCAGCCCAGCTCAGCCCATACCGGTAAGCGGGGACACCCGGGTTGGCAATCATGACAGACTCCAGATGGAAACGGCCGTCTCCAAGATATCTGCAGCAGAAAGACAGGGGATGATAAATGTGGGGTACGGTGAGACAGCAGAAAAGGTGGGCACTGGCTTGGAGGTCCAAACTGAGCTCCTGGCTGAATGTGCTGCTACTGTGGGGGGAGGGCGGACTGGCCTAAGTCAACATTCCGCCTCCTGAGGCCTTGGTTTTCTCATGCACAAAATAAGGAGTTTGAACTGGATGAGAATAAGGCCCTTCTAGTTATGTAATGCAGAATCTGAGAACTGCTCCTCACCCCAGACTTCTGGGGGAAGCGTAAAAGGGCAGCTATGGCCATGGGAAGGCTGCTCAGGGCTCTAGAGATCCTACCTTGGAGATGGCGGGACAGTTCCTTACCTAGCTCAACACAGACACGGCAAATAGGGTTCAACGTGTCGTCGCTATTGTAAATGAAGTTTCAGGGTCTACAAAGGCTCTCTCTCCCCAAACTGGCTCTCAGGTCCTCTGACTGAGTTGTAACAACTACTGTTAACTGGATTTGTGTCTTCTGTGCACCAAGGCCCAGAATAAGAACTTGCCATGTAGGACTCCACACTCACACCCTTAAATAGTCCTCTGAGGTACCTAGAGTATCCCGATTTTACAACAGATACAGCTGCTGTTCAGGGATGTTAAGGAATTTGCCCAAAGTCACACAGCTATTAAGCAGTAGATCTAGGACTTGTCTCTAGGCTTAACCACCAGGCTCTATCAAGCCTGTCCGTAAAAGGAGCTTCCCAGTCCACGGAGAAGGCAGAGCATAGAGGACAATCACGAATGCAGTTCCTTCTTGGAGACCACACTGATCTTTGTGATGAATGCCCCACATTCAGGGTTTCTCTCCCTCCAACACACACCTTGAAGCCCCCAGTGGTAGGCACCTATAGGCTCAGAATCCTGCGGGCACAGGCAGAGGGGCAATGCCCCTTCGGGAGCAGGGCTGTCCTATATGGGAGCAGCAGGCCCTATGGGACCAGCATCTATAGCCCCAGAGGCAGGGCTGAGTCAGGGAGTGCCCCTCCCGCTCTCCAGGCCATTAGCTAGGAATGGGGCTCCCCTCCCTAGTCCCAGCCGGGGGAGCTATCAGCTCTGAGGCTGGCTGCATTCACACAACATTAAGCATTTCCATTACCTAAAATAATTAGGCGGCAGGAGACATGCTGCTCCTGCTTGTTAGCTGTCCGGATGCTAAATTAACGGGGCTGCAGCCTGGGCGTGCCCATCCATCTTCTCCAATTATATTCCCACCATTTCTAGCCCACCCTTACCCCCACTCCCCACCCCATGAGGCCCTCTGATTCCTGCCCCAGCCTGGGAATAGCCTCTTACATGGTGGACAGAGCACCTGAGAGGGAGACAGGCCACCTGCAACCCTATTCAGTCCCCATTTTGCAGGGTGACCTTGAGCAAATAGTTAAAAAAGAGCTTGAGACTCAGCTTCCTTTCCTACACAATGAACCTCCCGATCCCTTCTAGGTGCTTTTTTTTTTTTTTTTTTAAAGATTTTATTTATTTTTTGACAGACAGAGATCACAAGTAGGCAAAGAGGCAGGCAGAGAGAGAGGAAGGGAAGCAGGCTCCCTGCTGAACAGAGAGCCTGATGCGGGGCTCTATCCCAGGACGTTGGGATCATGACCTGAGCCAAAGGCAGAGGTTTTAACCCACTGAGCCACCCAGGTGCCCCTCTAGCTGCATTTCTTTTTTTTTTTTTTTTTTTTTTTAAAGATTTTATTTATTTATTTGACAGAGAGAGATCACAAGTAGGCATAGAGGCAGGCAGAGAGAGGGGGGGGGGGAAGCAGGCTCCCTGCTGAGCAGAGAGCCCGATGCGGGACTCGATCCCAGGACCCTGAGATCATGACCTGAGCCGAAGGCAGCGGCTTAACCCACTGAGCCACCCAGGCGCCCCTCTAGCTGCATTTCTTATGTCTCTCAACTGGGCCCTCATCTTTCACTTACACAACAGCCTCCACCTCTCTGGGCAGCTGGGGAGCCGTGCAGCCCAGGATCTCCCCAGGGGACAGGGGCTTGCACTGTGGGACACTCACACGGTACTCAGCTCTCAGCTCCTGGGCAGCTGCCTGGAGGGATGAGGAGGGAAGGGAATCAAGTGGGTGAAGAGGGAGAGCCAGGGCCAGAGGACTAGCCAGAGCACCTAACATGGGCCTCACAAAGAGTCCGGAGGCTGGCTGCCTATCTGGTCACTTACCTGCAAGGTCGACACAAACTGAATGGTGCTGACCAGGGCAAGGTTAGTAGCTGGGGGAAAGGTGAGGCGAATAGAATCCAGGAGGTGGGTAGTATCTATCCGGATGTCCACAAAGACATACAGTACCCGGAAGTCTCGGTCCGAGGTGTCCATGGGAACTGGGGAGAGACAAGAATTCAGGAGACTGTTTTGGAAGGCCAGAGGTGCAGGGGGCCTGCCTGGGCCAAAGTCTCTGAGCAGCCAGGACCAGTGGCTTCAGCCTAGGGATACAAGGAGTGAGCAGGAGGCAGGGGGGAGGAGGGACACAGTGATAGGTTCCCTTAGAAGCTCCTTTTCCACCCCTTGACTGGGGGCCCAGACTGCTCTACCACCAACAGCCTTTCAAACACCCGCATCTGGGACAGCAACGTTGTTTCCAAGGCAACCAAACCCAAAGGAAAGATCCACCTGCAGAGCAGGAAGGCCAAAGCCATTCCAGAAACTGAGAGGGACCTCCTGCCTGCAAGCAGGACAAGAAGGCACCATGATGGGGGAATTAGCATGCAGTCCTGCCTCCCTGCCTCCCAGCCAGGATCCCCACCCACCATACCCAGGCAGCTGTGGCCATAGTGCACCAGGAAGTCAGCTCCCAGGGCCCTGGCGGTAAAGTCATCCACACAGCAAGCCCCATATGTCACATCGCCCATCACCATCACTTCGGCCTCTGTGAACCTGTGGAGGTGAGGGAATGGAGAGGGGGACAACGAGATGGTGACACCAGGGTGAGGTGGGAGAGAGACCTACCCCTGTGGGGATATCTCAGGGCCCAGCTCCTCTCCCTATGCCCCGCAATCACTGGGGCTGGCAGCTGCCACTTCTGCCAACAAAGAGTAGGAGGGGCCCAGCTGTCACATCCCCCGGTCCTGGCAGCAGCTCTTGGAACTGGAGCGGTATGAGCACGGTCTCTGTAGCACCCGGGTTCCTCCATCCAAGCCCAGACTTCAAGAAGGACCCCCACCTCTCAGCTGGGCAGACACAGGGTCAGATACGGGGGCTCTGACGCCCCGGCTTGTCCCACCCAGAGCAAGGAGCATACACACACATGCAGAGGCGCCCACTCCCATGCTTTGACACTGCAGCGTGTGTGGGTATGCATGTAGGGAAACACACAGCCTCCCTGTCACCCAGACCCCTTGCTACCTCCCCACCCTTAGTTAGGGCCCTCTGCACCTAGGGTGGGGGGGACCCACGAACGGCTCCCCCATAGCACATGGCACCACCCACACGCCTCATGCGTCAGAAAGAGTGGGCTCTGGCCAACACATTGCCATAGGATCTGCTGCCAGGCCTGAATCACTGGGGGACAGGGGTGGGTGGGGAAGACCCCGCACTCCCCAAATTCACCAGGGGCATGGTGCTAGGGGACCAGTTCTTCCTTGAGAGATGTACACCTGGGCCACAGGGCCTGGCTTGGCAACTAGGGTCTCCCATCTCTCTCCTGGAGGTGTGCTGGGGAAAGCTGAGCTGCCGTCAGTCAGCAGCCCCTCCTCCTCCCCCTTTCCCATATCAGTCTGTGCACAGAAGCAGATTATTCAACTCCTTAAAATGCAGCCCAGGCGTCTGAGTCAGCCAGAGCACTTAATTTTTTATAGATTAAAATGTATGCAAATTGGCCTGAGCCCCAGAGAGCATCCCCAAGGGGCAAGAGGGTGGGAGCTGGGAAGTGAGTCTGTGGCAGTGGATGAGAAGCGGAGTGGGGGAGGGCAGCAGCAGGGAAGTGGGAGGTTCCCATCACGAGATGACCTCCCCTTTCCCCATTCCCCCTCCCTGTTCCTGTGCTGGTTCCAGATGGCTGAGAACTCCCCACCCCCAGCCCCAAGATGGCTCATTGTAATGAAGAAACTTAGAGAGGGGAGAGGAACTGAATACCATCTCCTAGACACTTCTCCCCCACCAAGCCCCTCCTTGCCCTACTCCCCCAAATGTGTGGGAGAAAAAGGTTCCCCTTGGCTAGACCTGATGCTGACAACACAGCTCATTCCAGGTCAGCTCTGAGGATTCCTCCTCAGGCCCCACCACCTGCTCTAGGCCCAGCTTTGAAGATACTGGAAACAACTCATCTCCCCACTCCCTGCTGCACCCTCTCCCCCACTTTTTTTAGGGAAAAAGAGATTTATACAGACAAGACAAGCCAGACAGGCTGGGATCTCAGCAGGCTGGGAGTTTAGTTTTGACTTTTTCCCTTTGTGCATGTATGGTTGTGGGAGGGGGCAAGGTAAGACCAAGGTCCAGAAGGAAAAAATGTCAACAGGAAGAGATATAATGGGCATGGGGAAGGTCTTGGCTTAGCTTCTTCTCCAGTGCCCCAAGCCTCACCTTTCCAAGATATCCACAATGGTGCAGGCAAAGAGGAGAAGGCCCTCAGGCATTTGCAAGGCCACTGAAAGACAGAGCGAAGACATGAGAGCAGAGGTCTAGGAAAATCCTGGAATGGGGATACTGTCCCTGACAGAGCCAGGCAACCTCTCCACCCCTACCCCATCTCAAAACTTGGGGGCTCACCCTTTTTGGCCTGGGCCTGCTGAATCCTCCAGATGGTCTTGGGAATCTCAAAGTTATAGTTGGAAGGCAGGACCTGAATGGCTGCCTGGAGCTGGGGGTTGTTCAGGATCTCAGGGGGGATCTGATTGGCCAAGCGGCCCCTAGGGGCTCGACCTAGGACAAATGAAAGGACTGAGTTGGCACCTGGCCTAAAAGAGAACCAGACCCAGTTAAGTCCTTACCACCACCCAAGTTTCAGGCCCAGATCCCAGATGCCAAGGGGGTTGGCCCAGCTTTCTTCCTCACTGAGTTCATTCTGAAGCTGGAAAGACAACCCATTAAGCCTGAAAGAGATCTGCATAATTAACTTCCATATTGAGAGATTACTGAGAATCAAAGATTTGAGCCCATGAGTGAGGTATACCCCATCCCTTACCTTTGGAAGAACAGAGATAACACCAGGAGACTGAACTGAGTCCAAACAACGGCTCCTTGGTAAAGAACAACTCTGAGGAAAACCCAAGAGCCTAGAAGTCTGGGAAAATGTCCTCCCCTGCGCCCAAACCCTCACACAAGTCCCTGAGAACACTTTGAAGTTCTGAGGTCCTAGATATGCAGTCTATAAGCAAACTTACTAAGTACTGACTTAAAAGACTGCCCTCTTTACTCAAGTCCCACTGACTCTGTCTACAGTGGGACTCTTCCCTCTCCTCGTTTAAAAGGGAAATAAAAACCAAATATTTAACTGACTTAACAGCTTCCTTAGTCTCACTGTTCCACCCCAGGAAAAATAAAAGAACACACTCTAGTTAGGACTGCAGGCAAACAGGTAAGGACAGCGAAGCTACCCCACCCTTTAGGGGCTAGTAGTCTAGCAGGGGCAAATGCAGGTGTACAAATTACAACCTAATTAAAGGAGAAAACACTGTAGCCATTAGCAAAGCTGCAACCCTTAATTTGCTTCCTATTCCTCATAATTCAGCTTAACTCAACCCTATTATCTCTCCAGGAACCAGAGAGTTTGGGAGTGTGATAAGGAATCAAGAAATTAATTTATTGAACAAATATTTATTGAACCTGTACTTTGTGCCAGAACTTCTGCTAGGGCCCTTTACTACTATGGCAGGGATCCTCCCAGACATAACCCTTCATCCTCTGCCTGTGGGCAGATGATCGTAGTTGATGATGGTTGATGAGACCATATTTGAATGTTACTACGGCCGTAGTTTTTGTTCATTTGTTTCAAAGACCTTGGAACAAACAGCCCAGAATCCTGGGCCCCTCACAAAAGCTCCTCTGATAGGGCAAGTCCCCTGTGGTCGTTGGGATGTGGGAGCTGCTGGTTTTAGAAGCTCAATTGGTCCTCGGGACTAGTAGGCGCCTCCTCTTTTATCACGTGTCTGTGATCTTCAGTTTACATCAGTATTCCCGGGTAGACAAGATCCCTGAGGGCAAGGCTGTTGTGTAGTCCCTGAACCCAGCACAGGCCTGGCAGTCAGTGAGCTGGATGAATGAAACCCTGTGCCTCGGGCGCCTGGGTGGCTCAGTGGGTTAAGCCGCTGCCTTCGGCTCGGGTCATGATCTCAGGGTCCTGGGATCGAGTCCCGTATCGGGCTCTCTGCTCAGCGGGGAGCCTGCTTCCTCCTCTCTCTGCCTGCCTCTCTGCTTACTTGTGATTTCTCTCTGTCAAATAAATAAATAAAATCTTTAAAAAAAAAAAAAAAAAGAAACCCTGTGCCTCTTTCATGGAGGCATTCCCCGACGGCCCACTTGTGGAATGGCCGCTGCAGCGCGCCTGGCTCTTTCCTTCCCCATCGGGTCCGCTTTATCCGTGAGTCCTCCTGTGCCAGCCAAGGCAAGGGCGGGGGCAGCGTTTCCGGCTTGAGGATTACAAGCTCCTAGGAATTGCTGCTCCGGATCGCGCCCTAAGGCTGCAAAAGGAAGACTGGTCCCTCTGGGCTCCAGCGAAAGCCGCCGGAGCAAGTGACCGCGGGGCCCTCCGGGTCTGGCGGAGAAAGGCCGCTGCCGTTAGCGGGGGAAGGTGCTGTCCCTGACTTGGGAGCCCTGACTCGCGATGCGAGGTCCGGAGGCCGCAGCGTAGTAGCACCCACCTCTACTAGTGCCGTTTCGGCTGCCCGGCTCCGCCGCCACGGACTCCGCCAGCGCCGCCATCACTGGCCTGTCCACGTGGAGACCAAAAAGGCAGCACTAGAAGAACGCCGAGAACTCAGACCTTGCGATCGACCGCCGGTCGCTGGCGAGGGGCGGGAATTTGCTGGGCGGGGACTAGGAAGGAAACGGTAGGGGCGGGGCTACCGCGGTCCCCAGCCCGCAGGGACCCAGCTCTCCACCGCCCCTAGCTGTCCCGTACCAATCGCAGTTGCACTCTCTCCACGATCCAGTCTTCTCCTCTGCTCCCGGTTTTCCAGACCTGGCACTCCCGGACCAGTGCTCCCCTATTTGCCGACTCCCTGCCCGAATTCTGTGAGCCAAGTCTTGTGAATGGGAGACCACCCCCGCCACCGCCCCGTATCCCTTTCGCTCTTCTCTGTCTCTCCTGGTAAGCAGTGGAGGCCGTGTAGGTAGAGCCAAATTCCGTACCTCAGAGGACCCCACTGCCCAAACAAGACAGAACTCAGCTCCCATCAGCCCAGCTCCAAGCTGAGTCCTGGGGTTTTCTGAGCGCCAGAGTGCCCTTACCTTTAGGACCAACAGTGCAGAATGCTGGAAGGTCTCCCCTGTGAAAAACTGCTACCATGGGAAGGCCCCCGCCTGAGGTTGCTTTCCTGGGGCAGGGCGTGGGGATAGGGGGAGCAGTCCAAGGAATCCGGTTGCCTAAACCAATCTACCCTTTTCCCTGCCTTCGCTGCCTCTCAGGTCCAGATAGCCTTTCTCTTGATCAGGCCTGGGCTCCTGAGATCCCAAAGGGAAGGCATAAGCAGCCAGTGAGATGGCCTTGACCTTTGGAAGATCAGAGTACCTGCAGGACTGGCCCTTAGCAAGGTCTGCCCCATACAGCAATAGTCCCCCAGGGCTGTTTGCCCATCCAGCCCTCTGGCACCACCTTCCTCTCTCAGAGGTGGTGATGTGAGCACAGCTGGCCCTTTAAGGTAGCTCTGTGGCCTGGGGCTCCCCTGGAGGCCCTCCTTGCTTGGAAACTCCTAATTAAGGTACAGGGAGAAGTGACAAACAAGCAGCCAGGGACAGGCCTGCCTGGGTGGCTGCCCAGAGAGAAAGGATGTATGGGCTGGCTGAGAGTGAGCAGCCAAGGGGAGGACCAGAAGGGGTCAGTGCTCTGCCCCCCCAGGCCACTGACTGATACTCTTAGGACAGTCATAGCTTTGGAGAGGGCTGTGGCCAATATGGGTCCCAGGAATACCCCTCTTGCCTTGATAAGAGCTCGGCATGGACTTCCCATCTCCCCTGGGTTCTTTGGACTCCCAAGGTGCAAAATTTCAATTCCAGCGAACCCCTGAGTCCAGCCCCTCCCCCTTCAGGACACTAAGGCCCAGCCTGTGGACAGCTTTAACTCTGGCTGCAGCTGTGAGATCCATGGGGGTTGGGAGGGGGGAATTGATTCCACAAGAGCAGTGGCATCTCCCTAGCAGGTCTCGCATCCCTTGGAGGCTTTCTCTGGGCAGAATGGGGCCTGTGGATGATTGAAGGCCCTCCCCCTCTTACAACATTGCCCCACAGCCTCTTGTGCTGAATGAGCTGCCCTAGCACCCATTAGGAAACCAGGTGATGTCTAGGGGAACTAGGCATCAAGGACAGATGTGAGCATGTCCCCTAAGATAACTGCAGTGAAGGACATTGGGGGCTGTCCTTCAGCTTGGGCCGAGAACACCTCCATCTGTTGGTGGGGGGTCTCCCTGCCTGAGTTACTCAGCAGGCTGAGTAATTACTGCCTGACAAGAAGGCGGGCACAGTGCACCCCCACATTATACCACAACACCCGCCTCTAGTCACCCCCACCCCCTGGCTGGACTCCAAAGCAGCGCCCAGCCCTCCTGAGGCCCGAAATAACTGTGCTTCTCACACTCACGCCCAGCCCCAGCCAACTTCGTCTGAGATGCTAGAGTTTGTGGGGCAGGGGGGTCATGGGGAGGCAGCTCAGGGGGCTGGAAGGAGGATTAGCAGACCCCGATTAAGGCCTACACTTTGGCACTGATCTGCTTTATGACATGGAGCAAGTTGTTCAACCTCACTGGGCCTCAGTTCGCTCAAGGAGAGCCCAGGGCCTTGAGACCAGCTTTAATGCCTGGCAGGGTGTGGGACCAAGTCAAGGCTAAGAGAGAGATTACTCCACCTCCAGTTCCATCCCAAGATGGACCAATCTTCTTAATCATCAGAACAAGGTTACTTTTTCACCTTCAAGCATTTGCACCTTTTCTCCTGCCTTGAATGTCCTTTTTCTTCTCAGACTGATAACTCAACCCTCAAGCCCCAACCTAAATGGCATCCCTTTGATGAAGGCTTCTTTGATCATCCTTCACCTTCACCCCTCTCACAGAGCTAGTAGAGCCCCCAACACTTTGTTTCTCCTCCTGTCACATTCTAAGATGCCTTGTGGGTCTTTCTTCCCCAGCTATGCCCTAAGCTCTTGTAGTTACATGCCTATGTAGTTAGCGGAAACCCAGAGCCTTGGTGCCATTGAATGCAGAGACCTTGTCTTTTTCACTGGCTGAATCCCTAGGAATAGTAATGCCCCACGAATTGACCCTCAGTAAATGCACGTTGAATGAGTGACTTAGCGCCCTCTTCTTCCTTTCCTAGGACCCCTCTTATTCCAGGCCAGTAGGGGGTGCCGCCTCCACCCAGGATCTCGCCTGGCCTGAACCTTTTCTGTTCAGCCCAACTGGCCCCCTGCGGGACCTGCTTTCTAAGCGGTGCCTCCTCCATTTTCCTGGAAGCCCCGGGCGGGGTCGGTGTAGACTGAAGGAGATCGGGGATACCCCCCCCTAGGCGGGGATAGCCCATCTGATCCCCACACTGGTCCCTTCCTCACTCTAGAATTTGGAATTGGGCCTCACTGACTGCTTGCTGCGTGGGCTAGACCAGTCTGGGGGCGCGCCACACCTACCCCCCAAAGGAATAGTATCCTGGGACGCGGGATGCGAGGCGGCTGGGTTTTCCGGAGCTGTCCTGGGCGGGGAGGAGCCGTCGAGCCTCCAAGAAGGAAGCGAAGTCGCCTAGAGAGGATATGGGCAGGAGTGCAGACTTGTGATCGGGGTTTCTGGGTGGCAGTCCTCCTGTCCCAGCCAGTGGGCAGAGCGCACGCTTCCAGCCGCCTCTCTCAGTGACCTCCAGCCGCGAAGGGCGAGCAGACGGGGGTTGGGCTGCGGGCGCGAGCTCCGGGAAGCCCGCGGGGCCGAGAAGGGGCTTTCGAGTAGCCCGACGGCCGCCCAGGGCCTGGGGCAGGTACTCGGACCAACACCGGCCAAGGATCGTCCCTAGGGGCGGGCGCAGCGAAAACACCTTGGGAGGCGGCGCCGCGCTGCTGAGCGCCGCTGCCCTGGGAATAGGACGGCGCTCGGCACCGCGAGCTGAGAGCACTTTCATAAATTTTGTATGGGAGGCGCTCCGTGAGCGGGGGCGGGGAGCGGAGCGAGAGGGAGGGAGCTAGCGAGCGAGGGAGGGAGGAAGGGAGGAGAAAAGGTGGGGGAAGCCGGGGGGTGGGGGGAAGGAAGGGAGGCGCCCCGCTCCGCCGATCGCAGGGTCCTGCAAACGCGCGGGGCGCTTTCCCCGGAGCTCGGCGGTGCGTGCGAGCGCCCTTTTGCAGCAGCCGCGGCGGCGGCGGCCCGAGGGGGCGGAGAGGAGGGGGCCGTGGCCCGGCGGCCGGGCGGCCGGGGGGCGGCGTACCCCCTCAAAACCGCCTGCAAAGAGCTCGGGGCTGCAGAAGCAGGCCGCCGGCTCCGCGGAGCAAGCCGCTTGTCCCGGGGCTGAACGAGCGCGCCGGGCTGCCAGGCAGCGCCGCGGTTGCTAGTGGGCGCCGGTGCCCTCGGCGCTGGGTTTGGGCTCACCATGCCCCTGAGGGGCCGGGCTGCCGGGCACAAGCGGATCCCCGGCTTGCCCCCGCCTCGACGCGCTCGGATTAGCTGTAGCCGGCACCCAAGGATTTGAATCCGGACTCCGGCAGGGAGCGCGCCTAGGCCGACCTCCGAGTGGCGGCCCCGCGGCCAACATGCTTCGAAAAGGTGAGTTGGAGCCGAAGGGGCAAGTTGGAGTTGAGTGCACACGCGGCCGAGCCTCGAGCCCGGGAGCCACCCGAGCGCTCTCCGGCGCCCGAGCTCCTGGCCCGGGAAGCAGCGGCTGGCGGGCTGGCGGGCTGGCGGGCTGGCGGGCTTTGCGGGGACGCACCTGCGGAGGGTTTGCTGCTGGAGCTCAGCCCCTGTCTGTGGCCGGTTGCGAGACACGGGATTTGCGCCATGGATCAAGCGGCCAGGCCTAGGGATCTGGCTCGGCGAGGTCATTTCGAGACCACTGTGAGCTACCCATGATGGAAAGGAAGCCGGCCTTCTGGGACCTTTGCTTTGCCATTATAAAGTTTTGCAGTCGCAGACTCCTTCCGCTGCGTGGGCACATGCTGCCAGTTCTGCCGCTTTGGCGGGGCCGGGTGCGGCCCGCGCTCCAGGGCGGCCAGCGGTCAGTCACCGAGCCGCCCCGGCGCTCACTGCGCGCCCTCGCTTCTCAGGCGGGGCCGGGACGTGGGCATCTTCCCTACAGTCCTGCTTTAGTCCTCATGGACGGGCTCTGGGCACCCAGCAGCCCAGGGGAGGTGGCTAGCGCCTGCCGTCCTGTTCTTCAAACTTTCCTTATGCCTGGAGCAGCGAGATGGGAAGGCGGGGGCCGTACTAGCTCCGTGCGCGGCAGGTGCCAGGCTCAACTTGAGGAGAGCTGGCCCCGCGACCACCTAACCACAACCACCCTCCCCCTGCCCCCCTTTCCCCCGCAGCCCGGCTCATTGCAGAGCGCTGCAAAGTTGGCGCGGGTGCTGGGGAAGTCCCGCCGCGCCCCCACGTGGCTGCCGCGCCGGGAGCTGTCCCCGGGGCCCAGGGAGGGCAGGTGACCACGCCGGGAGCCCGCAAACGCGGTCTCCAGCTGCCCCGGCCTCTGCGTCTGCCTCCCTCTCCTTCCTGGTCTGGGCGAACTGCGCCGCTCCATCGGGACCCTATCGTTTCTGGGCCGGGCCGGGTGGCGGGTAAGCCGCGGCGGCTGCGTCCTGCTGCCCGGGTCCTGCGGGAGCGGGCTAAGGCGGGAGCTCAGGTAGCTAAGGGCCCTGATCCCTGCGCTCCGTGCTCCTGCCTTAATCCGCCCCTGTTTCCATGGCAACAGACCGAGGTGTCGTAAGCACAGGATTCTGACCTCACAGTAGGATGGGGAGGGAGAAAACGGGCAGGGGGAGGTGGCGGAAGAATGGGAAGCGAAGCCTCAAGATGGGTGGAGAGGAGCAGATGTGGGGGTCAGGGGAGATACCCCACAAGCAGGTGGGACAGGTGGGGGAAGAAACTACACCTTCTCTGGAAGCAGTAAAGGCTGTGTGGTGGTCCCGGCTGGCTCAGGCTGGCTCAGGCCTACCGGGGAGCCTCTGTTGCCCCGTCGTGTCAATAGCCACAAACTTGTGGTGACTTGTGTCATCCACGTGGGTCGGGGCAGGGCGGGGAGGCGGGGGCACGGGGACGCTGCCTACCTTTTCCTGTGGTGTGGGGAAAAGTTTCTCTGGCTGGTTGGAGAAACCTCTTCACTGATACATCCCGGTTCTTTTTCCCTGCAGAATGGGACTTTAAAAAAGGCCTTTCAGCAGCTAGCCATGGTGGTCAGTGCCTGCGCACAGAGGCTGATCTTTACAAAACTGAACTGAGGCCCGGATCTGAGAAGCTTGGGACTGGAGTGTGCACACTTGCCCTGGTGCCTAAGGATTCCTAGGCAGTTTTAAGAGGCTGCCATGGCTGGGTTGCTGGGTTTGGGATGGAGATAATAGAAGGGAAGTGACATCCCATTTCCCTTTTGGTCTCTTGTCTTTTGGCAGTTTATAGTTAAAAATGAGCCAGACAACAGCCCAGGTACTTTATTTACGTGACTTAAGTGCCCAGGGAAACTCCAGGAGCCTTTCTCTCCCATCCTCACTAGCCAGAGACCCAACCCCGGATGAGCCCAGTGCATTCTGGGGGCCTCTCCCAGTGGAGACTCACTTACCCTGTTTAAGAGGTGGCTACTGGAGGCTTGGCAGTCATGGGGGTTCACCACTTGGATTGGCCAAAGGAAAACAGAGCAGAAAAGCCCTTTGCTGGGCTAGGCTGAGCTCCGGTGGCCTACAGCCTGCTGCTGGGACATTGTGTGGACAAAGAACTTTATTTTTGCTCCTTTTCTGAACAGTCTTCTCTCTCAGCCCCTGGTCCTGATCTGTAGGACTTGTTTCTTTTATACACATATACAGGACACTCAAATACTGTGTGGATTCTAGGTGTGTGCTCAAAGCCAAAGGTATGTCCAAGGCTCATGCCAAGGGAGGTGGCCATTGAAGTTTGTTTCCCAAATTGTTCACAAAAGCTCCGAGCAAAAAAAATGTTATAGGGATGGGTTCAAATGGTCATTGCAGTTTCCCTGCCCATCAGCTGCAGAGCCCTGCGTGGACTCCTGCACCTGAGGGAGTTTCATAGTCTCGGTTTGGATTTGAAAAAAGAGCAGCCATCCTGAGATCCTGGGGGTAAGGTGGAAGAGAAAAACCCTCTAACTTTCCTGCAGAGGGCTGGGCTCATGGTCTTGACAATGGAGTGCTCTGTGAAGTGAGGAGGCTCAGTTGTCTGGGCAAGGTGAGTACAGGCTGTGATCATGAGGGTCATCACTCTGATTTCTGGTTGTCCTATTACAGCAAGCTGGGTGCTGTCCTCTGGCAGGATGTTTTAGGAATTGGAGGGGAGGGCTGCTGCCTTGTGTCTCTTAATGAAAGGACTCTATCGGCCACAGCCACACCTCTGTGAACCAGAACAGCCTGAGCCCTCAGTGGATCCTGCTGTTGACGGTGCTGGGAGCTGAAGGCTTCAGCAGCTGCCTGCCCTCTTTTCCGTCTCCTGGCCTACCCTGGCAGGACTAGGGATATAAAAAGCAAGCCTCTGGTTAGAGATGAGAGACAGGCAGGGCAAGCCAGGCCTGAAGCCCCCCAGCACCATCCAAGAAGAAAGGGCAGCCTGTTGGGGTTTTTGCTTTGCCAGAAGTGGGCTGCTTAAGGTCAGGATCTATGGTTTTCATTTTTAGAGCTATAAAAACAGAATGCAAATCAACAGCCTCTGGGCTAATACTGAACCTATCCTTAAAGTTTTTGTCTTGTTAAGCAAGGAAATAGAGTGCCAAATAGGCTTTGTTAAGTGGCAGTCTAATTAATAATTTAAAATCTTGTAGCTGTCTTTCATTAGAATTTATCTGTACATCAACCACAAAATCAGTCAAACACACTCATTTATAAGTTAATGCCATCCCTGAATAATTCAGCAAGAGCTAGATTAAGGCCGGCAATCCAGTAAGAAGCATTTTTGTTCTTTTGGTTTCCATAGCCAGATGGACTGGCCTGGTGGCTGGAGAGGGTCTCCTTTGTGTGAAGGGGAGGCAGCGGGAGGAAGGGACCGTGGTGGATTGGAATCCAGAGATTCCGTAGGTGACCTGAGAGTCTTCAGGTGGCCAGGTGACAACAGGCCCCTCCTCTTGGAGCTGTCCGTTTCATGGTCCTCTTTAGCTCCAGTGGAGAAGAGAAGGGAGGAATATTCCATGGACAGCCAAGACACTCTTCTTTCTGCTGCAGAGGATGTGTATAAAGGGGAAGTACAAGAGCCCTGCTCAGGAGGGTTGAGATGTGAGGCTTTTTTTATCCCAAATCCTAGCGCAGAAACAACATTTCAGTCTTCCCCGCCTAACTGTGTCCTACCCAGAGAATGCAGCCTGGTGGGACCAGTGTCACCAAACACAGCTTCTTTCATTGGGAGCCTCTGGACTGCTGCTTTCCTCAAAGCTCCTGGTTCTTATGACAGAAGAGAGAAGCTGAGAGGAGGAATTTTAGGGGAGCACCAGGACACACCAAGAGAAGAGAAGCAGAGTTGTCCAATAAAGCCCATACATACATTTTCTCACCAGGGGCCAGAATAAAAGCAAAGCAAGCAGTGCATTGTTACCCTTGTGAGCTCAGACCACATAGCAAATGTGTTTTGGTTCGATTCCCGTCATGCCGATATGCGGCCAAGTCCTTGCTGCACTGCTCAGGCCCATCTTCTACAGAGAAACCATTCAGGACCAAACTCCCAGCGTGGGCACACGGGCTCCTGCACTGTGGGAAGGTAGCCTGGAGTTTCTGGTCTCTGTCTCAGGCCACCAATCCCAAGCCCTCTGCAGGGTTCAAGGGCACTATTTGTAAACACCAGGTAAGTGGAGTAGACGGTGGACTTGACACCAGGAGAAGGTTCTTGGCCAAGTCTGAAAAGGGGAAGTCTCATTAGGAAGAAGAAAAGGCAGGGGAAAGGGTAGGTGTCTGTCCCCTGACCCGTGGCTGAGTTGAAAGCAGATGGGACTGAGGAGGAAGGCTTGTGGGGTGAATCCAGCCCTAAGCTTTGGAGTCACAGCCTGAAAAAGGACAGAGCAGAAGTTCACTTGCTGGAGAGGAGAAGGAGGGGGCAGGCATCATGAAGGATGTCAAGAACGGATCTGTTTGGTACCATCTGCAGCAAAGTAGTGGTTAAGGTGAAAGCAGAGAGGAGATGACAGGGAGGGAACAGATGGCCAAGGAAGCAAAATAGCTGGCGAAACGGGAACAGAGCCTCCAGGGACAGCAGAAGGCAGGACCTCCGTGCAGAATGCCGGAAGCGGCTTTTTCTCGGGGTGCGCTGGCCAGACCATCCTGACTAGAAGTGAGTCAGAAAGAGGAGTGGGGCAGGGACTTCAGGGTGAAGGGACTTCCCAGGCCTGGGACAAGACCTAGCAAGACATCAGTTCCAAGGTTGGGGGTCCAAGAGCAGGGACCTCCTTGGATGCCTTGGATGCCATCACTGGGGCAAAGCCAAGCCGTGTTGCATCTCTGAGCATGCCTGGTTGAGCCCACCAGGAGGTGGTATGGACCCTAGCTGGAGACAGGGGCAGCAAGGACCCACTCGTGCCAGTCACCGTCCATGGACTACCAATACCTGCTTATAATTACCGATGGGCCAAGCTAAGTGGACAACATACCTTATGTCATGTCATCTCTGCAGTTGCCCTTTGAGGTCAGTCTGTACTTGTCCCTGCTCTACAGATTATGGAAACTGAGGCACAGACAAATGAAGTCACTTGCCCTGGGTCACACGGCTGGCACACTGTTGAGTCAGAATGCAATCCCCGATCCGTCTGCCGCCACACTCTTTCGCTTGCTTGCTCTCTTAACCCCTAAGCTCCACTGTCTCACATGCCCATCTGCCTTGAATTTACATGACATTTGTTTTGCGGGGTGCTGAATCATTTGTATCTTGTTACAGAGCTCTCTGGTGGTTCCCATGCACTTCCCTTCTGCTGCACCTCCAGGAGCATCTCTCTCTGGGACCCTGGGGCTCTAGGACCCCAGGGTCTCACCTGTCCTCTTCTTCCCTACCCTCCCTCTGTGTCTGGGCAGACACACCCTCACCTCCTGCCTCCTCCCCTCCTGCTCTGGTTTCTTCACTACAGGGATGGAACAGTGGGCCAGCCCATCCTCCTGCTTTCATGCCCTTGAGAAAGGCTGGGACGTGGTTTATTTGGGGGCTGGTCCTTCCCCCTGTGTTGCTCTTCCTGGCTAGGGGAGCCCCCTGCTCCCACACATCCTGCTCTTCACAAAGCTGCATCCCAGACTGGCAGGTGCTTGTGTGGGGAGCAATAGCTCCAGGATATGGGGTGGCTGAAGCTGGATGAAGCAGGTCCCTCCACCCTTACCTGCTCCCCACCTCTGGAGTTCTCCCTTACCCTTGGGGTGGTGCTCCCATGGCCCAGCCCTAGTCTGTTAGCGGGACTGTAATGGCAGAGCTCAGACCTGTCCTCCAGAAGGGAATTCTGCCCCCTTCCAGCCATGGTTGAATTCCAGAGGCCAGTTTTCCCTAGGATTTGGAAAAGAAAGAAGAAAGAGTTAAGGCCGAAAGTCTAGGTAGTCTTGGGAGGTAGAAAGGCACACTCCCACCTCTGAGCAAGGAGCTCCCCCCACCACGGTGACTCGGGGTTCTGATCTCACAGACAAGCCGGGGCTTCTGAGCCTGTGATCATTGTCTCATCAGTCAGCAAAGCTGGGATCCAAAACAGCAAACAGCCTCCGTGCTGGCATGGCAAGAGGGTTGGCACAATAGAGTGTGTGTGTATGCGTGTGTGTGTGTGCGCGCGCATGTGGGCACGTGCGCGCATTTGTAGAAACACACCTGGCAAGCATGCAACAGGCACTGGAAGTGTGCATGCCTGAAGCTCCCTGTTGTAGAGTGGGGCATCCCACGTGCGTGTGCCCCACCTCCTGGTCCTTGGGGCCAGTAGCATAGAGCGTTGGTGCCATCAGTGGGCTGGTGAGCTCGTCAGTGGGGGGCCTCCAGGAGTGAGTGGGCCGGCGCTCTCTGCACCACAAGCTAGCAATCCCGGGAGCCAAGCTCGATGAATTGGTGTGACTCTGCCCGCAGGGGTGGGCCCTAGGGAAGGGACCAGAGAAGACCCTGCAGAGGGGTCTCTTGGCAGCTTCCTGGGCTGATACTAGAGGGCCGTGGCAGCGTCGTCAGGGTGGGGCTGCAGGAAATTGAGCAGAGTTTGGGGTGCCCGGGTGGCTCAGTTGGTTGGGTGTCTGCCTTTGGCTCAGGTGATGGTTCCAGGGTCCTGGGATCAAGTCCCACATTGGGCTGGCTCCCTGCTATGCGGGTAGCCTGCCTCTCCCTCTGCCACTCCTTCCGCCTCTGCCTCTCCCCTTGCTTGTGCTCTCTCTGTCAAATAAATAAATAAAATCTTTAAAATAAATAAAATCTTAAAAAAAAAAAAAAGGAAATTGAGCAGAAGTCTTCCCCAAGTAAGGAAAAAAACTGGGCTCCCAACTCACAGCCCACTGAGATGGTGTGAAAGTTTGCTTCTGCCTCTAAAATTGCCCTAGCAGAGTTTGCCATCCTTCTCTGGGCACCTGCGCCAACACAGTGAAGGAGGCCTTTACATATGGTTATATAGAGAGATTCATGAGGCCCTGGGGGGAAAATTGGCATTCTTCTTTCAATGATTTATTTATAGGGCGATTGGATGATGGGGCTATGGAAGCTTAGGTGCCTCCATTAGTGAGAAGCATATGAGGCAGAAAGCCTTGCTCTGTATTTGACATTTAGTGGGGCGACTCCTACCAGGGAGCTGCTTTTTCTTTTAGAAGGTTTTGCCTTTAATGTTCTATTCATGGGCTTGCCTGAGCAGGCCAGGAGAAGGAAGGAGCCTGCAGTGCGGTGGGCTAGCCAGCTAAGGCCAGGTGGCCTGGGGAGCAGGCAGGGCCTGGTGAGTGACTCTGTGGTCAGTGCGGGGGCAGCCGGGCAGGCCCGGGCTGTGGGGAAGCGGCTCCGTTCCCGCACTGCGGGCCGCCTCCTTGGCACGGGCTGCAGGCAGCACGCCCTTTCGTGTTTACTCTCCTGTCTCTGTTTTCACTGGCCGCCAAGCTCTGCCTCTAACAGCAGCTCTGTGTGACCCTGGCTTTGGCTTGGACATCGCCCTTTTCTTTCTAGGGACCGTGGGGTTGTAGAAAGAAAGCCAAAGTTGGAGTCCCATGGCTGTGTTAGATTCCAGCTCTGTGGCTGGGTCTCTAGGACGCTGGGTGCATCTTCTTCTCCTTGGGCCTCAGTTTCTCCATCAATAATAGGACCAGAGTGATGGCTTTTCACATGTTTCTGGGAAGGAGAACAGTGTTTTCCAATGATATCCACTGTCAAAGTCCAGAATAAAAAATGAAATGAGGGCACCTGGGTAGCTCAGTTGGTTAAGTGACTACCTTCAGCTCAAGGCATGATCCCAGAGTACTGGGATCGAGCCCCACATCAGGCTTCCTGCTCAGTTACAGACTCCTGATGTGAGTCTGCTTCTCCCTCCCCTTCTACCCCTCCCCTGCTCATGCTCTCTATCAATCTTGCACTCTCTCAAATAAATAAATAAAACCTTTAAAAACAAACAAAACAAAAAACCCAGAGAAGCGTAAGTGGGCCTGGTCAGAGCTGGGAAGAGGGGCATCCAGCCCTGGCCTCACGGACACCCTGACTGACAGCCCCACCAATTTGGAGACTGGGGAGTCTGCTGTGGCCCCTTTTGGCAGGACAGAGCCCACAGGAAGGCAATTGGATGTGCTGGGTGTGGTGTGTTAACAAAGGGACATAGTCCCATCCTCTGAGGGGAGCTGTCTATGCTTGGAGTCTCCTTGCCCTCCTGTCCCCTCTCACACCTCAACCCAGACGTCAGGCTGTGTCCTCTTGTCACTCGACTGTCACCGCTCTGGCCTGATGCTGACCGTACCAAACGTTTTCCTCCTGTCTCATCTGACCTTCTGGTGGCATCTAACTGTTGGCCGTGGTTTCCCCGTGGCTCTCCTGATGGCAGCTCCCCTGGTCTTTCTCCGACTTTGCTCGCCCACAGAGCCGGCTGCTCCTTCTCAGCCTTCTCTGCCAACTCCACCACTTGGGCAGCTCCCCAAGCATCGTCCTGGGCGCCGTCTCCCTTCTTGCTCTCCTCTGGGGGGCTTCAGCACGCCCCCGGCTCCCACACATCCTGCTCGGTGGAAGCATTGCCTCTGACGTCCGGGGCCATCCGTTCTGGGCCATCCGCCCGCCGCCCCCCTCCCCGCCCCCACTGCCTCTGCTGCCAGCCCCACAGGACCCCTGGACTCAGTGTGTCTCAAACTGTACTTCCTCTGCCCGAGCTGGCGGCAGACCGGCTCCTTGCCCATTTCCCCCCATCTTAGTGTCTGGCACCATCAACCTCCCAGGCTCCCTCAATTCCAGCCCTGGACCCACAGTGTGCTTCCTCACCCCACCCTCCCCCTTAGTCCATCTCCAAGTGCCATCCTTGCCCCCTCTGTGGCCTTCACACCTCCATCCCCCCCACCTGCACCCCAGCCCAGGCTGCCTTCTCCCCCACGACCTCACCGGAGCAGCTAGCTCCTAGCCACCCCTCTTGTGTTCACCCAATCCAGGTTTTACGCTGTGGTTACATTCTACAATGCCACCTGCTCTCATCCCCTCCCTTGCTTAAAACACCTGCACTGATTTCTTTTTCTTCCCGGGATGGTCCAGACTTCCCAGCTGGACAGCCCGTCATTGTCTGTGCTTTCTGGTCATTGTATCCAACCTATCTAATTGCAATTGCCTGTTTATTCTCTGCCCTCCTCACTGGAAGGTAGGTTTCATGAGACACGTTAGTCCCCCCCTCCCACCCCCGCCCCTCTAGGTCTGTTCTCCGTCCCAGGAGCTTGGCCTGTCCAACATCAACATTGAGCTCCCACACCCTCTTGCTTCCAGTTGGCTTCAACCATTGGTGAGTCAGCATGAGTTCTCCTGCCCCTCCATCATCCCCCAAAGATTCTTCTGGAAGTGCAGCCTGAGATAAGGATTCGAGTGTATGTTGTATATTTGGGAGGCGTCCTAGAAAACGCCAGTAGGTGAGCCGGGAAGAGAGAGAGGGGAAGAAGCCAATAAGGAGCCCATGGTTGAGAAAAGGAATACTGTGGGCAACCAGGACTTCAAATCCCAGGAGGGAGCTTGGGGTTACAGTTTAGAACATACACCTCAGAGTTATCTCACGAAAGGGAGGGAGTGGGGGTATTTATACACAGCTCCTTTCCATCATTGGCTGAGTGGTGTTCCTGGTGTAGAGATTAGCTCCCCCACCCCTCACTTTTGGCCTGCTCTGTGGGTGAGCAACTGCCAGCTCCACTGCTAGAAAAAGCCCGCAGGCAAAGAGATGCAGGTTCTGCCAGTTGGAAGGCAGGCTGGTGTGTGCTAAAATGGTGAAAGCAAGGGATCGGCAGGCCTCCACAGCATCTGCCCCACGGCTCCTGCCGGAGCTCCAGGTTCAAAAGAGCTCCCTCCCCTCAGCCCCAGGGTGGGGTGTGGGTGGGGGGCAAATGACATTCTCTCTTCCAGTTTCCTGACCCAGCTTCTCTGAGTTACTGTGTACCCATCCAGTTAACTGCCGGGCCCTGATTTAAACAGCATCCTGCACGAAAGAGACTGTAGCACATGGCGACATCGGGTAGCGTTGAATCCATGACTGATGTCATGTCTTCATGAATTGATTAGAAATGTTGATTCAGTACATGACCACAGTCACTGGTTTTGGAACCCAGAAGACATAGTACCAAAACCTTATTTTTAAAGTGTTCCGTGGGGCACCTGGGTGGCTCAGTGAGCTAAGCGTCAGGCTTTTGATTTCAACTGAGGTCATGATCTCAGGGTCTGGGGATTGAGCCCCACATCAGGCTCTGTGCTCAGCATGGTGTCTGCTTAGGATTTTCTCCCTCTCCTCTGCCCCTCCCCACACATTTAAAAAAAAATTGAATTGTTTTGTAATCATAAGATCAAACCATGATAACCCAGGGCTTAAAAAAAAAAAAAAAAAAGAAAGAAAGAAAAAAGAAAGAGGAAAAGAGGGTTCTCTGTAGCTATCCAGCTGCTTCTCCTTGGGAAGAGCTCTCCAGGCCCAGGGAACAGCAAGCACAAAGGCCCTGAGGCAGGAGTATTCTTGGCTGCCTTTGGGGCTGGGGCTTTAGTACTAGGAACTAAGAGAACACACTTCTTCTTCTTCTTCTTCTTTTTTAATCTTACAGCTTTCCTGTGCAGTGCTTCATTAAAAGCAGAAAAGACAGGTCTTACTGGCCCCAAGTTCCAGATGAGGACACTGAAGCTTAGAGAGGCTATAGGGCTCATCCAGGGCCTGGGGCTGCACATGCTGCCTCAGCCCAGCGCAGCTCTGCTCCTCTGTGGACCCAGGAAGCTAGGAGGCATAGAACGACAAGGCCAGCTGGACCACAGAGGACATCTGGTGGGACGGGAGCTGTGGTGGGAGAAGAAATAACACTCATACTCTGAAAAGTTTAAGGTGTACTTGGCAGATTTTTTTTTAAATAGATATCTTTTTTTTTTTTTAAGATTTTATTTATTTATTTGACAGAGAGAGATCATAAGTAGACAGAGAGAGAGGCAGGCAGAGAGAGAGAGGGAAGCAGGCTCCCTGCTGAGCAGAGAGCCCGATGCGGGACTCGATCCCAGGACCCTGAGATCATGACCTGAGCCAAAGGCAGCGGCTTAACCCACTAAGCCACCCAGGAGCCCTACTTGGCAGATTTTTATGGAACCAAATTTGCACTATTGATTCCGTGGCAAATAAAAACCTCTTGTGGATGCTCTGGGCTTCAGAGATCCAAAATGTTTTGACTGAGACTGGCCCGAACGTGAGATCAGCCAAGCTCGGGGGGTCCCTGGGGTGAGGAGACCACCTGTTTTGTCTACTCTGTGAAAATGACTTGTTACTTTGAATTGCTTCCTCTCCTCCCTGGAAGGGAGGGCTTCCAGGTTGCTGCCCAGTCTCCAAGATTGCGGCTGAAACAAAATCTCTGAGCAGAAGGAGAGAGGCCAGGGCCGTTCACAGGACCACACCCAGGAGAATGCACCAGCCTAGGGGGACATCGTGCCACCAAACAGTGGGCTGGGCGGTTGGTCCTGGGGCTGGCTGGAGGTAGGCATGGCTCTCATCTTCCTGTAATTGGCCCACCACCCCTGGCAGGCTGCTATTTCTGCTTTTAGTGGACAAATCTGATTGCAGGGATTCGAGGTAGCTCATTGGAAGTGGGGGATTACTGCGAGATGAGTGACCAGGGCTCCAGAAGCCTCCAGGAAAGAGAGTAGCAGCCTTTCTGTGATGCCTCTCCTGCCACCCAACCCAGCTGCCCCTGCTTCTGCCCCACCATCTGTACCCATGACTTGTCACCTTGTACCAGGCCCAGTGTGGTCACCCAGGGCCGCTTGCTCTTCAAGATGGCCTTCCACCTCCTCCACTGCTAATGGCCTCACATTCTTTGTATCCTGAACTTGGTTTCCAGAAGAAAGACCTCAGTTGAGCCCGCCATGTTTTTCTGTGTTACAGATCACAGTCACCTGTGAATTGTCTATCCATGGATGAGCTGGCTGCCTTTTATTCTGTCAGTCGAGAGAAGAGAACTTTTTTTTTTTAAGATTGTATTTATTTATTTGAGAGAGCAAGAAAGGATGAGAGACAGAGAACATGAGGAGGGAGGGTCAGAGGGAGAAGTGGGCTCCCTGCTGTGCAGGGAGTCTGATATGGGCCTGGATCCTGGGACTCCAGGATCATGACCTGAGCCGAAGGCAGTTGCTTAATCAACTGAGCCACCCAGGTGCCCTCCATGTGACAACCATTTAACAGCTGTTGAGTGCCTGCCTATGCTGGCTTGGCCCTAAAGATGAAACAAAGAGTAAAAACCAAGTCCCGTGTTCTAATGGAGCTTACCTTCTAGTGGGGGGATATAGACCATGAATGACTGACTGTATTCTGTCAGGTAGGGATAGGTGCTTAGAAGAAAAGACTGTTAGAGGGTGAGTTAAGGAACAGAGGGATGACCAGAGATGTGTTATTTTAGAAAGACTGGGAAGCCTTTCTGATCAGGTGACATTTGAATAGAGGCCGAAGGAAGGGAGGGCTCTCTGCAGCTATCTGAGCTGTTTCTGTTTGGGAAGAGCTCTCCAGGCAGAGGGAATAGCAAGTGCAAAGGTCCTGGGGCAGGAGTGTTCTTGATACAGTACCTGGCTGCTTCTGGAGCTGAAGCTGTAGGCAGGGTTGGCATTGAGGTACAGACCACGAAGTAGTGACAGGTTCCTTTGGAGAGGACTAGAGCTTGGTATCAGTCACAAGTTCATCAGCCTCTTGGCTAGGGGGAGGAGCCAAAGTACAAACCAAAGCAACATTATGGTGGGAGGAGAAGTGGTGGGTCTAGGGATGCCCCTTTCCATTGTGGTCAGAAGCTTCTCCTCAGTTAATGTGGTCCAGTCTGCAGCCTGAATCCAAGGTCACGGATCATTTCCCACAAGCCCTTCCCTTTAACTCCGAGCATGAAACACAGAACTTAATTCTGTGGATGGTCTTGTCTTTTTCATTTATACATCAGCCTTTTCTCCCCAATTAGACCATCATCTCTGACCAGGCCTGAGCCCCTGTGCTCCCTTGTAGTTGTTTCCTAAGCTCTCACTCTGGTCTGGGTACCGTGGGCCGTGAGTGATAGGCTGAAGATTCGTCCTCATTCCGGAAGCGTACCACCTGGTGGGAGTGAGCAGCCACACACCAGGAGCAGGGAAGCCCAGGGTAGGGTAGTAAGGAAGGCTTTTTCAAGCCAGCGGGGCAGGTGGCCAGAGGGAGGCCCCTGCTCAAAGGCTCTATGGGTGGAGGAGGGCCTGGAAAGACCGGGCAGGGTGGAAAAGTTGGAGAACAAGGGGATAACTGTACATGGACCATGATAGCTATATGGGCCGGTGGCGGACCCATTGTAGAACAGATTGAGGGGAACCCAGTTGTCTCAGAGCCCTAAGTACCAGGGAGCAGGAGGTGGGGCTGACTCAACAGCCACTGAGTAAAATTTTTGAACTTCCCAAATAATGCATACATGTGACAGAAAACATGGGATTGGCAAAAGGAAGAAAATCACTATAATTCCACAATCCGAAGAGGGAAGTGTGGGAAAGCTAAGCCCTCCCAGGGCATTTGGTGCATTTGATCCGTCCTTCTGGGCTGCTTCCTGCAATGCAAATGTACCCTGTCTTGTTGAATCTACAGTTTACCGCAGACACTAAATTGAATAATTTCTAGGTGGGTAATTCTCCTCCTCCTCCTCCTCCTCCTTCTTCTTCTTTTTATTTAAGTTTCATGTATTTAAGTAATCTCTACACCCCATGTGGGGCTCGAACTCCCAACCCCAAGATCAAGGGTCGCATGCTCTACCGACTGAACCAGCCCTTCTAGGTTGGTAATTCTCAACTTATTTTAATGACTGCAGAATGTTCCATCGCATGACTACCCGTCCCCTCAGGCTGTGCACAGAGGGCGTTTCCAGCTTTTCGCTCTTGGACATGTTAGCCAACACCTGTGCCCACGTGCCATGTGGGCTTCTGAGCAGGAGAAGGAAAGAAGTGTGAGATGTCAAGGACTTCACAGGAAGTCAGTTGTGTGGAGGCCATTATGGGATGTCAGTGACACCCCTTAGGTGTGTGCGCTAGATACTATCCCAAGTAGAAGCCAGCCAGACCTGAAGCCTCCTGGGGATTTGGAGAGGAGGCAGGTCCATGTGCGTGAGTGCATGTCTGTGTGCATGCGCACATGCGTTGTGGCCATGAACATGGCCCAAGTCTCCAGGGAAGCAGGCAGTGGGCAAACCAAAGGGAAAGGTGTACAGAAGAATTAGTTTTCCTTGGGGTTAGGTTGCAGCAGAAACTCCCCAGGATGGTATATGAGGAAGAGCCTGCCCCTTGCTTTTGGTTTGGACCAGGGAACTTGCATGATTTTGACAGTTTTGTAGGCTCTTTTTTAATTTTTTTTTTTTAATGTTTTATTTATTTATTTGTCAGAGAGAGAGCAAGTGAGAGCGAGCACAGGCAGACAGAGTGGCAGGCAGAGTCAGAGGGAGAAGCAGGCTCCCTGTGGGGCAAGGAGCCCGATGTGGGACTCGATCCCAGGACGCTGGGATCATGACCTGAGCCGAAAGCAGCTGCTCAACCAACTGAGCCACCCAGGCGTCCCTCTTTTTTAATTTTTTAAATATTTTATTTATTTGAGAGAGAGAGCACGCGAGAGAGAGCACAGAGGGAGATGGCAAAGCAGGGAGCCGGGTGTGGGGCTTGATCCCAGGACCCTGAGATCATGACATGAGCTGAAAGCAGACGCTTTTTTTTTTTTTTTCCCTTTTTTAAGATTATATTTTGTCAGAGGGAGAGGGAAGGCACAACCAGGGAAAGCAGCAGACAGAGGGAGAAGCAGGCTCTCTGCTGAGCAAGGACCCGGATGCGGGACTCGATCCCAGAACCAACTGAGCCACCTAGGTGCCCTGGAAACATCTTCAGACAAGACAAGCATAAAGGTGCCCCAGCTCTTACCTATTTGGAGCTAGAAGGGACCTTGTAGCTCAGCTGAGAAAACCAAAGCACAGAGAAGTGCCGTGGCTTGCCCAACATCACACAGCATTAGGAGTGGTTGGGTGGTATGTTCTCTAGAACATCCAACGCGTGCTGCGTGCTGGCTGGCAACATTGGTTAGCTGCGCCTTATCTGTCCACGACCCCATCCCCAGACCCTTCCTGCGTCTCTCACCCGTCGGAGCACGCAGTGCTTGTGGCTGTCCTCGCTCAGGGGAGGCTGGTAGGGAGGGCTTATTCCAGGGGTCTGTGGACAAGCCCTTCACCTCCAAGTGGGTTGCTTAAGCACACAGGATCTGGTCAGACCCAGGTTAGTCTCCTGTAAATTACCTCATTTCTCTGAACGTAAGTGTTTCCGTGTTTAAAATGGGGCCACTCATGAGACTACCTGACTTGTAAGGTGGTGTATATTAAACAAGACAAGACTGATACAGTTCTTGGTGCTTGACTGTGCCAGGGGCTCTGCGGGTGCTGCCCTCAATGTTAGCAGTCACAGTGAGAACTTCCTGCGTCATCCTCCCTGCAGGCCAGGCCTGACTACCCTGTGACGGCTCGCCTCCTTGTGACCAGGGCTGAGTCTGAGTGAGGGGCTAGGCTAACATGGGCCAGCCCTGGCCAGAAGCAGGAGTCTCAGGACTTGTAAGGGTGGGTCGGATCACCATGGGCAGCAGGGGCCACCCTGTCTGGGGAGGACTGACTCAGTCCTAAACTCCCTTCTCTCTCTGCCCAGTGTCCGGGAGATGTCCCCAGAGATAAGGCAAGAGCAGTGAGAAGCATTCTCAGGTGGTTTTCTTTGGCCTGCCTGATTCCTCTCAAACTTATTTCTGGTCTTTGCAGGTTTTCTGTCTGTGTCTGCAGCAGAGTGGATGAGAGCAAGGGCTGTGGAGTCCAGGCAGGAACCAGGGCCCTTCTCCATCACTTACCAGCTGCCTGACCTTGGGCAAATGCTTTTAATTCTCTGGACCTCAGTTTCATCATCTGAAAGAGGGGGCTAATACCACCTGCCTCTTGAGGTTCTGAGAATTTTTTTTTTTTTAAGGTTTCCGAGAAATCTTGATGTAAAGTGTCTTCCGGGCACATAGCAAGGCCTCAGTGAGTCACGGCTGCTGCGCTGTGTTCCTCACACAAGCCTATGACTTAAGAGCCATGTGCCAAGGCCTACTGTGTGCCAGGCTCTGCAGGGACTCTGAGAACCAAAATGAATGCCATAGTCCTCTCCTCAGTGGCCTTGCCTCCCCTGCCTTTTTCCACAGGGCAGATCCCTCTCTTCTTCATTCTAGGTCCCATCTTGCCCTCTTGACAGGTTGGGGGGGGTGGTTGTTAACTTCTTGGGTATCAGGCCTCAGAGGCCCTTGGTGTCTGCACTAGGCTGACCACTTGCCCCCTTTACCAACAGGCTGATACAATTATAGGAGGAGAAAGGTGTATCTGGGGAGCTGGCCCTTGGCGAAGCTGTCAGAAGCTCTGGGGCGAGCTGTGTCAGGCCCTTAGGGAGGAATCCAGAATGGATTTTTCCTCTCTGACCACTTCCTTGAAAAGAGTAGGAACCCTGAGAGAGCCATGGAGGGAAAGAGCTGAGGACCCGCCAGGGGCAGAGCCTGTGCAGCCCCAGATGGGGCCCAGACCCCTCCTGCCCACACCCTGCCCTCCATGGAGATAAGGTATGGGCTCTCCCCTGTACCTGTGGCAGGAGGGTTCTGCTCACCTGTCCAGTACCCCAGCCTTCCTCCACCCGCTGGAAACTGGCCAGGGCAGTTTTCCTACTGCGCTAGCCACATTACAATCTCCACAGAATTAACAAAAAAAAAAAAAAAAAAGAGAGAGAGAGAGGAAAGGGAAAGAAAAGAAAACAGTCCTTGTGCAAAAGCCGCTGCAGTGTCTGCCAGGACCTAAGATCTGGTACTATCTATTTTTTAATAATTGAGGGTAATAAATATGTATTTCTTTCTCCTCTCCACCCCCCTATCCTCCGCAGCTTGTCAGCTCCCTGCGTCTCTCCTCTGATCAGACCAAGTCTTCCCCAAGCAAAAAAAAATCCTTTAAGCAAAAAGGATTAAAGCCTTGAAAGTAGGTCTGCCTGAGCTCTCCCCCACCCTCCCTTCCCCTTCCCTGGGGTTGGTGGAGAAAGGCCCCTCTGGGGAGCTAAGGACAGCAGGGAGAGGAGGGAAGCGGTGGGCGGGCAGTGGCAGCAAGTATGAGTCCCTGGCAGGGGGTTGGGGGGGTGGGGAGGATGGGAGGTGAGGGGCGGGTGGGGGGGTTGTGTGTTTCTGGACCGCAGGACCACACCATCCTCTCCACAGCCCATCCAGTTCCAGGCCCAGGCTAGCCTGGGGGAAGCAGGCCAACCAGCCCTCCTCTGGCTCCCGAGGAGGGGCTTGTCTGAGGACCAGAGTCCCCCAGTCTCCCGGAGTACATAGGAAAGTGGGTTTTGGTCTCAGATAGCCCCTACTGAGCTTTGCAAGCTGGCTTTGAGCTTTAGCGTCCTGTGTGACCTTGGAGCAGGCCACTGAACCCAGTTGCTCAATCTATAGAATGGAAATATAAACTAGTGAGCAGGAGGTCAAATAAGTCAGCCCAGTGCCTAGCGAATGGTAAATGCAAAATAAACTAAATAAATTATTATTGTTCTCTTGATCCAGTTCTTTTCAGACACAGAGACCAGTCTGCAACCTCCCCGATGGCCTGCTGCTCCACAGTGCCCAAGGGCCTGCCAGGGCATACCTGTTTTTCACGCAGCCTTGGCAACACCACGTGGAGAGGGGGTTGAAGCCAAGGCTGGGTGGTGTGGTTAGGAGCCTTGCTCAAGGATCAGTAGTGACAGCACTGGAACTTCGAGTGAGACTTGTACCCCCTCCTCCACTTCCTGCTCTGATATGTTCTCCTCCACCCTCTGAGGCTTCCTGACCTGGCACCCAATATCCCCAGCTCTGGGCCCAAGGACCAAACTAGGAACCAACCCAGGGAAGCCTGGCTGGGAAGGCCTGGCCTGGCTGGAAAGACAGGGCCCGGAGCAGGCGTGGCTGAGGCTTGGCGGACTCACCTTCCTTTCCCTGAATCTGCCAGCCTTGCTGTTCTGCTGAAGCAGCAGGCGTGGCCCAAGGGGGCCTCCTTCCCTCTGAGCTGGGCACATGCTCCCAGGACTGGGTGCAGATGGGGACCCCAGAGTCCCTGCACCCATCCAAGCCCAGAGCCCCTGGCCTGTTCCAGTGGTCAGTGCTTGGCCACGTGGCCTCTGGGGCCCCAAAGCCACCACCTCTCTCCGAGGGCGGGGGGTGGGGGGGGAACAGCCCTGCCCTGGCTGCTGTGGGCCTGAGCTGGGAGAAGAGAGGCAAGGCCTTGAGGCCGGAGGGCAGGAAAAGCTGGGAGGGAGGTGGCTATTTATAGCCGGCTTTGCTTTTGTTCCTTTTCCAGCAATGCTTCTCTTTAAATAGGAGCAGGGCTGAAGGCTGCAGCTCTTCCCCAGCCGCCTGTCACGGGCGCGCATGCGTGTGGCGGGGGGGGGGGGCGGGGGCGCGTGTGTGTAGGGGTGTCACACGTGTATAGGGATGGAGTGGGGGGTGGACACTTTGGTGCGTTTGTGTGTGAGTGTGTGCAGGGATGGTATGAAGGGATAGCCGGTGCTCTATGCACATCAGTGTGCAAATACGTACAAAGGTAGAAATGGGTGTTCTTTGGATATAAAATGTACACACAGCATGTACACACACGCATGTACAGGAATGGGACAGTTCTTAGTATGTACGTACGTGTGCATGTGTCTATTAGTGGGTACACACGTGGTGGCGGGCAGCCCCTCCTTAGTTGATGTGTGTGTGTATGTGGGCAAATGTACACATACATGGATAGGGTGGTGTGGAGATACACGTGTATCTCCATGTGTAGACTGTGATGCAAGCCGCTCTTTAGGGGGAGTGTACACCCATGTACCAGGATTGTTGGAGGGTGGTCATGCATATCCCACACTGGAGCAGAGGGACTGGAAGGGGGATGGCAGCTCTCAGGGTGTCTACCTGGCTGCTCTATGGGGCAGGGACTCCGTTCTCCATCCCCAGTGGGGCCTCTCCCCTGTGTGGAATAGTAAATGGGGGACTAGGAGGTGTGTGTGTGCCCATGTAAAGGGACTCCGCAGTCCCACCTGGCTGCCCTCCCCCCCCCCCCCGCAGAGCACTCCCAGAGTCCCCCACCCCACCCCTCCCCCCGCATCGGGTCCCTGTGAGGCGACACCGCTGCCTTTCAGGCTCTCTGCTCCCAAGCGCGCCAGGGCCAGTGGGCCCAGCGCTCGGTGAGCCAGGCGAGGAAGCCACCAGGCTTTGTGGCTCCACGCCCACCCTTCTCTGCCTCGATTTCCCATCTGTAAGATGGGAGAGTGGGGCCCGCTCGGGGAGGCTGGTGCGCCAGAAGAGATGGCACTAGTGGTGCGGTTCAGCGTAGCCCGGGCGCTGGGTCGCGTGAGGCCGAGGCCGGCTTCCGGAGTCTGCGGCTAGGACTGCAGGGCGGGAAGCGGCGGGGTCCGCAGAGCGCGGGGTGTCGCTCGCAGCCCCCTGCCCGGCCTTGGGCCCGCGAGGTGGGAATGCTTTCCGGGGCTGGCGGCGGCTCCCCGCGCAGTAACCCAGATCTGTCAGCGCGGCCTGTCGACTCGGCAGAGAGAGATCCTCGCCTCGGGAAGAGGTCGGGGCTGAGGGGCGCGCTCTGCCCCGCCCGCCGCAGGGAGGCTGCGGGGTGGGGCGCCGGGCGCTCGGAGCCTGGGCGCCGCCCTCGCCTCCCGCGGGGCAGGCCTCGCCCGCAGCTCGGGATCGATGAGACCGCCCTCCCCGCCCCTCCCCCAAAGGCCAAACAAAACATAGTAAATATTTAATCCGGGCCAGGGAGCCAAGGAGGCCTCCCCACCCCCTCCGCAGCCGTCTGGCTCCTCCGCCAGTCCCGGCAGCACTCCTCGCTAAAGAGCCGGGAGTGGCAGGAATCGATTGCGTTCCGGGCGGGTGGGGGTGGGGGCCCTGTGCCCTCGGGTGGCATCGCTGTCCACTCCGGGCCCCAGACCCCGGAGCCCGAGCAGACCAGTGCCCGCGCTTTTCCAAGAAGGACTGAGGAGGGCGTAAGAATCCAGCCCGGGGAAGGGAGCAGTGAAAGTTGGGGGACATCCCACTTCTTAGGCCAGACCTGGCCTCCAAGGCCTGGAAGCCCCAAAGCCTGCAGGGGCCTGGGGTAAGGCGGCAGTGGGGCACCCTGGGAGGCCGACCAGAGAGGTTGGCAAGATACTTCTATGGGGGGTGTGCTCCAGGCCTCCGGAGTATTGCCTGGGAGGATACCCAGAGGGGTCACCACATCTTTGCTGTTCATTCATGCAGCAGCTAATTATCCGAGCACCTACTACATGCCAGTCAGAAGCTTCACCCAAGGAGACGTACAAGGCTGGGTCTGCAGAAAGTTTACATTCTGAAGCAGGAAACAGTTAATAAGTGAACACATAAGGTGATTTCAGATAGTGGCTGAACTAAGTGCAGACAGCGAACTGTAATGTGAGAATGCAGTTGGCTAGGGAGAGGAGCAACACTAGCTGGGGCGGTCAGGGAGCTAACAGTGACTGTAGGCTGAGACCAAGCATCCCAGGCCAATTTCAGGGGTGCAAAGGCCCAGGGGCAGAAAAGAGACTGATGTTCTAGGGCTGGGTAGAAGCCTGGGGAGGCTGGAGTGTGTGACTGGGGAACTAGGCAGTGCCATACCCTGGAGGGTTTTGTAGGCCAGGAGAGGAGTTTGGATTTTATTCTCTTAAGTGCAGACCCTGTGAAGGCATTAGAGGTTTTAAGCAAAGGAATGGCAAGATCTGATTTACATTTTTAAAAGCTTCCGCTGGCTGCGGTCTAAGGGTGGAGGCAGACAGGCCAGATTTGGGGTTGGTGGGGGGAGCGGTGGTGTATGAGAAGGAAGAGTGGTGCCCTGCCGGGCTTGGGCAATGACTGTTAAGTGGTCCATGTAAGCTTCTTCAGATGAGAGGGTCCCCAGCAGTGGGAACATCTGGCTTCTGAGCTCCCGGGATCCTGCCTTGGAAAGTCCCATGGGACCTGAGCAGAGACCAAGACCCAGGTTACCCCCTTCCTCTCTCCCCGACCCAGACTTCACAGTGGGCAGACCAGGAAGTTTTTTTAGGAGCATTAGAAAATGTTGACATGTTTTTTGAAACAATTTCAGATCTGATATCTCTGCCAGATTGAGTTTGTAACCAGCTTTATTGTTTAAGCCTGCTGGGATTTCATCAAAGGCGGCTGCTGTTTACCCAGAACCATTTCATTGGAGAAAACAGCAAACAGACCCGCATTTCTATCTGATTTCACTTTTTCCCTTTTCTCATGAATTTAAGTGCTTGTGAAAAGCAGGCCTGATAAGGCAAAGCGGTGCGGATCCAACCCCAAGGAGGGGAGGGTTCAGAAGAACTCAGCTGAGGTTTATTAATAGAGCAGAAAGTTATGGGGGCCCGGCTGCTCCTCGGAGGGGGCTGAGAGGCACTCCTGGCCTGCAGTTGGTCCTCCACAGGACAGCACTGGGGAGCGAGGGCAAGCAGGAGAGCCACTGTCCACCACGACCCTGGCCAAGGCTTCCAGGCCATCTCCTGGTGGCTTTTGTCTTCACCAGTTTCCAGACCATTTGAGACACCGGCCCCACAAAAGGCTGAGCATCAGCTCCCACCTGGCAAGCAGTGATGACCCAGCCTCAGAGATGGGTTCAGCGAGACAGAGCTGAGCTTTCCTGGGAAAAGGCTGAGTGAGGAAGCAGATCAAAAGGCAACGTAAGCCAGATCCTGAGTGTACTGGGACCTTTGCCTTCCTGTGCTTCCTGGTGCCAGCACTTGGGACACAGTCCCTTTCCCTGCCGGGTGGCCCCGAAGCAAAACAAGGCAGGGCCTAGGGACTCCTGTCACAGGCTGGGTGCTCCCTCCACCTCCCTGAGGAATCTACACTCCTATTATCACCACCTGCCTACTAGGATCTGATGCCTTTAAGCAGGCCTGTTGACCCAGCAAACGTTTTAGCGCAATGGGGGAGACGCCGTTGCTGCAGCCTATCAGGGGACGGTGTTCCAAGAAATTTGGGTTAATGTGCCTTGTTCAGTGGCTTGGGCGACAGCTGGGTGCAGGGTCTGCTCGGCATACAGGCCGCCTTTTACCAGTTGCACATTAGGCCCTCTTATAAGGTCGATCGATCCAAACCAATTAGCAAGAGGATAAGGACTTGTTTATCTTTAATGACTGTAGATTTGCAGCAACGCATCTAAGAGGGAAGATACAGAGGTGATTTCTCAGGGCTGAGCACTGGGTGAAACTGAAAAACCAGGGCAGATGGGCTTCTGTCCAGAGCCGGAGCAGGCCCCCCTCATCTCTGGGATGAGTCCACAAGAAGGCGAGCTGGGGAAGGCCAAAGGTCTCGTCCTCAGGGAGCCAGTTCTAGAGCTCCTGCCTGTGGAGGCTCCCCTCCCCCACCTCCTTTCACAGGGCTCAGCGGCCCGCTGGGGCCTCAGTAGCTCATTTTTGTCCCTGTCAGCTCAGTGCACGGTCACAGGCTTCCTGTGAGAGTGGAGGAGACACATGTTCCAGGTATGGGGCCTGTGCCTGGGGGCCTTGCCGGCATCGGCCACCATCTATGGTGATTACCCCATTTAATCTTCATAAGGCCCCCTTCTGGATCACTCCCCCCCAACCCACGTATGTATTATTCCTTTTCTGAGATGAGAAAACTGTGGCTTGGAGGTGGAGACGGCAGAGCCTACTGGTGCGGTCTGAAGGATTTGCACTAGGACCTGTCTGCTCTGGAGTCAAGTGGCTCTTCCCTTGGCTGGACAGCCAGCAGCCTTCTTATAGGTTCACCAGGGGCAGGGGCTTTTTCCACATTGTGGGTTTGGGAGGACGAGGCCACAACGAGCAGGCCATGAGCAGATACAGGGGGTGTTTGGGCATTTTCTGGCCTGAGACTCTCTGGGGACGAGGCTGAGGAAATTCACCCTTTTTTTTTTTTTTAAAGACTTTTTATTTATTTGTTTGAGAGAGAGGGAGGCAGGGAGAGAACACCAGTGGCAAGGGGTGGGGGGAGGGACCGAGGGAGAGTGAGAAGCAGGCCCCCCACCAAGCAGGGAGCCCAATGCAGGACTCAATCCCAGGACCCCAAGATCATGGCCTGAGCCGAAGGCAGCCGCTAAACCGACTGAGCCACCCAGGCACCGTGAGGCTGAGGAAATTTAGAACATAGGCAGTGTTTGCCCTGCTTTTGCCCTAGGAGGGGCCAGGAGGAGAGTTGGTGGGTCCATTATAACAAAGTGGGTGTGGGCACAAGGGAGAGGCTGTTCTCTGGTCCCTGAAGCACCCCATCTCCAACCCAGAATACCTGGCTCCTTCATCAGTATCCCCTCAAAGATGGAGGGGAGGCCACTCCATCCCCTCCAACTCTTGCCATCACTTTCCTCAGAGTGCCTTTATCCTCACACCCGGTGTCTCTGACTGCCACCCTAGCACACACTTCTAAGAGGTGGCAACATCTGCTTTTGCCCCAGAGACAGGGACACGTGAGTCACAGAGTGGGACCGGGGAGAGCAGCGAGCTGCATTTTCCTCCAGAGAGGTTTCCACTGTAAGGGTCCCAAGGAATGGGCCAGTTCAGAGTAGTTGGGGGGTTGGGGGGAGTGATGGCTTGGCTCTTATTCCCGTTCTGCTATGTTAGCTAAAAAACAGTGGACGAGTCCTTCCTGGGAAATTGCTTCAGATCTCACAGCATTTTCCTCTTAATAGCCTTGGTGGTGGCAGATCCTTGACCTTTGAGGGTCGGTTTGATTTTTTGGAAAAGGCCAAAAGTAATTTGAAGCTGTGTGTTGTGAATAAAGGGAATGAGCAATTTGCAGAATGTGGTTTATTTTGTTGTTGGGTCTTTTTTTTTTCTTTTTTAAGGTTAAAACCAAGATGAGACTCAAGAATTGAGCCAGTTTTCTCACGAGGAAGTTCCAGAAGTATTTCAAGGGATGGCAGGACCCTGAAATGGATGGGGGTTGGGGGGCTGGATCCAAAGGTAACCACTTTGCTAGAAGCTCAGGGGAAGGGAACCAATGCCTTATTGAGCTGCTAGTATGTGCCAGACACTTCACATACATTATCTCAACTGCCTGAAATCATTTTTGGAATAAGGCCAGTCTATTAAAAAAATTTCATAAATAATCCATGACCTTGCTTACTCTTCAGAGTAATCCTATTGGAACAAGCACTGGGTCCATTTCACAGGTGAGGAAATTAAGGCTCAGGGAGGTTAAACAACTTCCCGAGGCCACAGAGCTTGTAAATGGCAGGATTGGGCTTTGAACCCAGATCTGATTGGCCCCAAAGTCAAGGCTAATTCTTATTTATTTATTTAACAGAGAGAGA
The DNA here is from genome assembly GCF_030435805.1 of Mustela lutreola. Taxonomy (NCBI): domain Eukaryota; kingdom Metazoa; phylum Chordata; class Mammalia; order Carnivora; family Mustelidae; genus Mustela; species Mustela lutreola. Next base: position 45,488,379 of record NC_081304.1, on the reverse strand, counting down.
CACAGCCTGAGAGGGAACACAAGCAGGGGGAGAGGGAGAGAGAGAAGCAGGCTTCCCGCTGAGCTGGGAGGAGCTGGGAGACTGATGGCGCAATGCACGGCCCTATCCCAGGACTCTGGGATCATGACCTGAGCCTAAGGCAGACACTTGTCTGAGCCACCCAGGCGCCCCAAGCCTTATTCTTTTTCGGGTGTGTAAGCTCTGGGGTAAAGACCCCACTCATGCTTGCCCTCAATAACATACAAATTTAGTTTCATGATGTCACAGTGTCATCATTCAGGCTGCATCCACCCCTTAAAAAAGAAAGCAGGTCGTAAAGGAGCCATGGGCCAAGGCGAAATGCTGACTGTGTGCAGCCACAGACATCAGCGGCGTCAGGGGATGCGTGGGTGACAATGGCAAGGCTTGAAGTATAGTGTTTATTAGGTATTGGCAAAGGCCTGGGAAATGCAGATGCCACACAGTGAAGAGTGGGAACGGCCTGTCTCCACTCTCACCCAGCCCCTGAGCCTGAGCAGGTCCCAGTTTGCAGCCTTTGAATTAACTGGACTGTTGAAAGGATTGACTCTAGGAGCTTTCCTGGCCACTGACCAGAGAGAGATCCCTCTGGATAATAATAATAATAAAAGTAAAATAATGATAATGATAATAACACCAATAAGAGCTTATGCTGATGGAGCATTGTATTAAATGTCTTAGCATTTTTTTTAAAGATTTTTTATTTTTGGGGCGCCTGGGTGGCTCAGTGGGTTAAAGCCTCTGCCTTCAGCTCTGGTCATGATCTCAGGGTCCTGGGATGGAGCCCCGCATCGGGCTCTCTGCTCGGCAGGGAGCCTACTTCTTCCTTCTCTCTCTGCCTGCCTCTCTGCCTACTTGTGATCTCTGTCTGTCAAATAAATAAATAAAATATTAAAAAAAAAAAAGAAAAAGATTTTTTATTTTTTATTTCTGACGGAAAGAGATAGATAGCAAGAGAGGGAGCATAAGCACAAGGGAGCTGGAGAAGGAGAAGCAGGCTCCCCGCCGAGCAGGGAGCCGGATGGTGGGGTTCGATCCCAGGACCCTGGGATCATGACCTGAGCCGAAGGCAGACGCTTAATGACTGAGCCACCCAGGCACCCCTAAATGCTCTAGCATTAAGCTTTGATCCCTTTACACACTCTTAGTCCCTAACCAGAAGGGATCTGTACTCTCTTAGCTTCCACAGGGTCCCCGGCCACATAGGGGCTCCTTCCCTGTGCGCCGTGGCCACCCGTCAGTGAGGGAGAATTGGGGGGCTTGTGTGGGCTAGAAGGATGGTGGTTTAAGACACTATACACCATCTCCTCTCCTGGAGACAGAGCTCCAACGGGACCTCTCAGCCACAATCCCAGTCCCAGCTGTCTGCACTTCGCAATTCCACTTCCAGGAATTAATTTTATTGCTACCCTTGCACCTGTGGGCATGAAATGTACATACAGGAGTATGCGCGTTAACATTGCCTGTAATAGAAACTGGCAAGAACCTAAATGTCCATCAGTGGGGGTGTAGTTGGGTGGATTATAACACCCCCTAACAACGGGGTTCCATACTCCGAGGAATGGATGCCTTGTGTGCACTGATATGGGATGGATGCCAACTTGTATTGCTAAGTGAAAAAGCGACGGTAATATACTGCACTATCATTTGGTTTTAGAAAGAAAGATATACTCATACGTGATTGAAATTTTCTGGAAAGACACAAAAGAAACTGTTAACAGTGGGATGCCTCTGAAGAAAGATACTGGAGGATTGGAGGTCTGGGAGAGGAAAGGAGACTTCTTTTTCATTGTTATACCATTTTGTGTTCTTTGCAAAAAAAACTTTTTTTTTTCTATGTGCATGCATTATCTTTTTGATTAAAAAGGCGATGGGGCGAGGTTTAGAAAAAACAAATCCCCAGGCTTCATCTGCCTTCCCGGTCTGCAGCCGGGTCCTGCCACCAGGACTCACGGGCCATCTCTCAGCTCCTTTCTCCTGGCCCCAGCCCATGCCCCCCTCTCCCCAAGGCATCCATTACCGCCTCTTATAGGTACTTAAAATCTACCCTTTTGCCTTGAAATACAAATAACTCTAATCTGGAGAGAAGGCTGAGCTTCATTGCACTTATAGAACAGACAGCAATCAGCTGGTGCTGAGATGCTCTATAAATGTTTGCGGAGTTGAATCGAATCTGTGACTTGGTTGGTTACACTGAGCAAGGTACTAATTGGCCAAGGTCAGACATCCAAGTCCCGCATGACTTGGCTTTTTTTTAATCCAAACCGTTGCCCCCATGGGCACAGTCATGGAGCAGCGGGGGCCTCCGTATGCAAGGATGGGAGGTGAGTGTGGGACAGGGTGGGGACACCCTCTCATCTCCTGGAGACACAACTCACAGCCACTTTAGGAGGTAGCGGGACAAACACAGTGTGATAGGCAGGAAGGCCCAACTCTGGAAAGATTCTGACTCAGGAAACCATCTGTAGTGGGGTCCAAAAGCTCCATGATGTCTTTATTATTATTATTATTATTATTTTATTTTATTTTTTAAAGATTTTATTTATTCATTTGACAGACAGAGATCACAAGTAGGCAGAGAGGTAGGCAGAGAGAGAGAGAGAGCTGAAGGGAAGCAGGCTCCCTGCTGAGCAGAGAGCCTGACACAGCCTCGATCCCAGCACCCTGGGATCATGACCTGAGCCGAAGGCAGAGGCTTAACCCACTGAGCCACCCAGGTGCGCCTTTATTATTATTTTTTAATATAGCTGGTTTGATATTAGCCAATTTATTCGAAGAACTTTTTTTTTGAAGATTTTATTTGACAGAAAGAGACACAGCGAGAGAGGGAACACAAGGAGGGGGAGCAGGAGAGGGAGAAGCAGGCCCCCCACCAAGCAGGGAGCCCAATTCGGGGCTCGAACCCTGGACCCTGGGATCATGACCTAAGCTGAAGGCAGACGCTTAACCGACTGAGCCACCCAGGCACCCCTCGAAGAACTTTCTAATAGACATATAAAAGGTGGAAGTCTCTAAGCATGGTTATTTCAGTGGACTATAAGATATCTTTTTATTATTTGCTTTGTTATATATATATCACAGAATTTACCATTTAAGCCATTTTCAAGTGTTCATTTCTGTGGCATTAAGTACAGCCACACTGGTGTGCAACCCGTGATAATGGTTTATGACGGCACCACTAGCACAGTTGTTAAAAGATGGGGAAGGCCTGAGAGAAACACCTCTCCATGGCCTTTGATTTCTCCCTAAGGAGGGTACCCTTGCTCAGACTTGGCCTGAGTTCCACATACATCTTCCATATCCTAGCTTCACCTCGATGGATTCCTTCTCTGGTCTCTGAAATCATGCACAGCATTAGCAGTCCAGTGGAACATGGGTAGTGGTCATGGAAGCCTCTAGAAGCAGAGATCCAGGTAGCGCAGTGTGGTGACATTTCTCCTCCCATTGCTTTTTTTCTTGTCTCAAAAATGCACTCACTTGGAGGAAGGAGAGTGCCTCTCTTGCCCGGGACTACTTTTCATTCTCAAAATGAAATTCTCCCAGCAGTTCTCTGGTCTGAGCCAATGTGTGATGCCCTAGCCCCTGTCTCAAGGCTGTGATCCAGCAGCTCGCCTTGGGCCCCAGGACCCATCCAGCCCACTTGCTGTAGAGACTTCTTGTCCTTGTAAGGGTTATTATGATGAGAAAGCATTCATCCGCAGGCACAGTGAGTCAGAAAGTTTGATGTGCCTTCCAAAAACAACAACAAAAAAGCCCCAAAAAAGCATCTATAATCTTTGGCCACATTAATAGAAGTGTCCAAATCCAGGATGGCGATGGACCTGCTTTGCTTTCTGCTGAGCACCCACTGAGTCATCCTCTCGTCATCTTCCACCAATCCAGTCCATCACCAGCACCCTGCTCAGATTCATCCCCATCTCTCCATTGCACCTGCCTCTACCATCTTAAACCAGGCTCCCACGTCTCTTGCTTAGACCACTGCAGTAGCCTCCTGATGGTGCTCTGGCTGCTTGTCTTCAGGCTCCATGCTGCAGACAGGTGATGTTAGTTAGGGAACACAATCTGATCGTATCACTTTGATTGCTTAAAATCCTTCGGGCTTGGGCACCTGGGTGGCTCAATGGGTTAAGCCTCTGCCTTCAGCTCAGGTCATGATCTCAGGGTCCTGGGATCAAGCCCCGCATCGGGCTGTCTGCTGGGCAGGGAGCCTGCTTCCCCCACCCCCCGCCGCCTACTTGTGATCTCTGTCAAGTAAATAAATAAAATCTTAAAAAAAAAATCCTTCAGGCTTCTCATACCTCTGGGAATAGAGACTCCCACCTCTTTCTTTCTTTCTCTCTTTCTTTCGTTTTTTCTCTCTTTCTTTCATAATCTCTCTACCCAATGTGGGGCTTGAACTCATAACCCTGAGATCAAGAGTCGCTTGCTCTTCTGACTGAGCTGGCCAGCGCCTCTAGTGGCCTGATTTTTTTTTAAAGATTTTATTTATTTATTTGATAGAGATTACAAGCAGGCAGAGAGGCAGGCAGAGAGAGAGGAGGAAGCAGGCTCCCTGCTGAGCAAAGAGCCCGACGTGGGGCTCGATCCCAGGACCCTGGAATCATGACCTGAGCTGAAGGGAGAGGCTTTAACCCACTGAGCCACCCAGGCGCCCCTGGCCTGATTTTTAACAGAGCTTTCAAGGCCTTGTGGAAGCTGGCCTCTGCCTCCCCCTTTGCTGTCACCTCACATCACCTGTTTTCATGGAGCTCACAGTCCCACAACAGACAAGCGGTGGGGGCATGGGGGAGCTTGTGTATAAGAAGGCCATGGCAGGGCTGATGAGGACTGGGGAGGTGAGGGCCCAGAAAGTGAGGGTTGGGAGTCTGGGGTAAGGTGCTCCAGGAAGCTTCTTGAGATGGCATGGAGCAGGGACGTGGGGAGATGAAGGGAGGAGCCCATGGATGCCGGGCCAAGAGAGGAGCCAGGCTGAGGAATTAACCAGAACAAAGCCTCAAAGAGTGAGGGGCCGTGTGCTCAGGGCATTCCAGCAACAGCAAGGCAGCCCCTGGGCGGGGGCTCAGGGAGGTGACAGTGTGTGTAGTGTGGGCATACGTGTGCTCAGGGTGATAGAGAGCCATAGGAAGGGCTGGTGTACATGGTCAAGGGCTTCCCTTTGGAAGTCCACCGTGACTGCCAAGTGGGAAAGAGACTCGGGGGAAGAAGAAGGGAAGAGAACAGAGAAGTTAGGAGACACTACAGTGCCCCTAGGGAGAGTGGGCACTTGGACTAGTTGCCCCTTGGTGGTACATGAGGGCTGAATAGCTGTGTCGATCACTGAGTGCTGTACATAGTCACGCAGGCCTCTGGATTGGGAGCTGTATGAGGAAGGGCATTGTGCCGCTTGTTTACTCCATGTCCCTAGCTCTCACCTCTGCTTGGCACATATTAAGTGATCAGTAAATACCTTCTGAATGAAATAGTGAAGAGGCTAAAAACTGGGTCATGTGAGGAACTCCTGAAGGAGCTATGTGAGTGCTTGCCCTGAAGAAGAGATGTGGGGGACCTCCATCTTCAGACTCAGGGGCGCCTGGCTAGGTCAGTCAGTAGAGCCTGTGACTCTTGATCTCAGGGTTTTGAGTTCGAGGCCCATGTTAGGTGTAGAGCTTACTTAAAAAATAAAACAAAATGAAAAAACAAACCAAAAAAACCCAGCTTCAATAAACTTAAAAAAATAATTAAGTAAAAGGAGCTAGACTTAGAGGCTTCCAGGTTGCTACCTGGAAGACTCCAGAAAGGGATTGGTGAGGTGTGGTCTGGACCCCAGTGGACCAGTGGCCTCCAAAGGGAGGCACCTAGCAGTACAGCCTTCAGGATCTCTCGTCAGAGATGTTGGGAGGATCCTGTGTGGAAAAGACGCTTGTGCATGTGTGCCCGCGAGCCCACACACATGTGCATTGCCCACACGAACTGTGGATTTTCTTGCCCTGAAATCACACTGCTGCACAGCCAGAGGGACACTTGGAGGTGGGCGTGACTGGTAACCTGAGGTTCGGCAGTCATTTACAAATGACACAAATCCAAAATCTTGGGACAAAAAAGGGATCTTACAAGCTCGTGAAACTAAGATTTGTCTCAGGTGCAGCTTGATCACAGTCTCCCCAGGACTTGGGCTCTTCTCCTCAGCTTCTTGGCATGGCTTCCCTTAACTTGGCATCATACTCAGAAGGTTCCAGCAGCTTGAGCTTCCCATTTCCCCTCTCGTCAGAAAGACAGAGCTTCTCTTACCCCCACACTTTGGACAGGCTAGCAGGCCCAGTGTGTGACAGAACCAGGCCTGGATCATGCCTCACACACTGAGGCTTGGGAGCAGGTGCTGACTGGGTGGGTGCCTGCTCTGATGGTGGTGGCTGGGGGTCAGCTCCTGGTTGGGGAGAGTCGAAGAGGACCAGTTCCCCCAAAGTCAAATCGGGGTGCTGTGTCCCGAAGGAGGGGAACATATTCTGGGTGACCAGAAACCCACACAAATGGTAGGCTACAGGTGGCTGGCTAAGTTTTTCTTTTCCTTTTTTGTACCTGTCTTCCTCAGAACTCCATTTTTGCTGTTGCTGGGGCAGCCCCTAAGGTACCCCACTGTCTCAGGGTCACACAGCTCCATTGCAGTGGATCCGGGAGTGGCACCTGGGCCCTGGGGCCTGGCCGCATCATCTGGTGGGCAGAGCCTGAGTCTAGGGTCAGTCTGCCAGATCTGAATCCTGGCTTTGCCGTTTCTTAGCTATTGGGACTGCATTCCTTTCCTAGGGCTGCCATAACAAACTGCTACAAATTTAGGGGCTTACAACAGCAGAAATTTATATCCTCACACTTCCGGAGGCCAGAAATCCAAAATCCAGATGCTGGCAAGCTCCCTTCGAAGGCTCTGCTCCTTGCTGTTCCCAGCTTTTGGCGGCAGTTGGCACTTCCTGTGGTCACATCACTCAGACCTCTGCCTCTGTCTTCTTCTCTCTTAAAAGGACATTTGTCATTAAATTTAGGGCCTGTCTCCATAATCCAGGATGATCTCATCTCAAGGTCTTTAACTTAATTCCATCTGTAAAGATCCTTTTTCCAAATAAGCTAGCATTCATGGGTTTCAGTGGATTTTTATTTATTTATTTATTTATTTATTTTTGAGACCACCATTCAATACATTCCAGGGACCTTACACAAGTCACTTAGCCTATTCCAACCTCAGTTTGTCACCTGTAACGTAGGGATGATAACAGTGCCTATTTCATAAGCTTGTCATGTGAGCTAATCCTTATTGAGTTCTCTGTCGAGAGCCAGGCGCTATGGAAGTGCTCAGAAAATGTTAGCTGTTAGTATTCAGACCCCACGGCCAGCCTGCCCTTCCTTCTCTGAGGCGGCTTTCTTCACAGGTAGGCTGAGCTCCCCTCAGCTAGCAGTGGTGGAGATGAGACAGGAGTTGACATCTTGTGGAGACAGAGCTGTCAAGGTTAGGCCGGTGTCCTTCCAGCTGCTCCTCAGCTGGGGCCTATGGTCTGGGCCCCAGGCCTCAGGATCGGGGCAGCCTGAGGAGGCCTCCTACTCGTCCCCCTGTCACCCTGGCTCTGGGAGGCCAGCCCTGGGGGAGAAGGGGGGGAGCTCTAGGATTTAGAGTGATGAAATGTAAATGGCAGCGATCCCATGCTTCTGTGGCTTCTGGCCGTGGGGCCGAGATCCCATCAGCATCTCATTCCCCCTACCTGGGGTTCCTCCAGGCCTCATTCGGCAGAATGTGTCGGCAGATCGCCTCCTCGGCGACCACGACGGCTCGCTACCTACATCTATCACACCTGCACTGTGACAATGTAATTTTTTTCTCTGGTTGTTTATTTCTCAGATGGAACTACTTGTAAATTCCAAGAAGAAAATATATCCCAGTGTGTGACAGAACCAGCCCAGGGCGATTAATCTGGGCTTTTAAGCCGGGGCTCCAGACCTGGTTGATGCTGCTCTGTGCCCAACTGGGCGGGAATCAGCCACAGCCATTAATTGTCCCCCAACAAAGCAGTGGCCCAGGAGGGGTCAGGCTCAGTAGACTCTGATCCAGCTGGATGGGAATAGGGTCCTTGTTTCACATCTGCCAGGGAGCTAGCGGGCCCTGGGGACAGAGAGTGGGAGGCAGGTGGCTCGAGGCCAAGAAGTACAAGAGGTGCAGGGAAAGCCCCATATTTCAAGGCAGAGTTGACAGTGGCTCGAGAGGGAGGGGACCAAGGGTGTTGGCCGTGCCTGTGGGGAAAGGCACAGACTCAGGCCGGGCAACAGACCTAGTTGCACAAGTGAGCCTCACGGCCGCCCACCGCCCACGCACCTCACGGCCGCCCACCGCCCCCTCATCCTGACGGAGAGATTTCCTGATCTGCAAAATGGAGCAAAGAATATTTGTTCCACAGGGTAACTGAGAGAATTAAATGAGCAACGCGTGAAAAATGCTTGTTGCATGTATCACAGAAATCGGAATTCTAGAATTGGAAGGAATTTAGGGAACACTTAATGCAAAGCCCTGAGGAGGGTTGGGGAAGTGAAGAGACTTAGAAACCGGGATGGCACCCAGTTCCCCAGCTGTCACCCATGGTTCATGGTCTCATCACGCTGCCTTCGTAGCAGGGGCCTGGCCTGGGCTTCTCTGAGTCCTACGGGGCCAACCGAGTGGCCTTGGGCATCCTAACCCCCTAAAATGCTGAGTACTGCTCTTTGTGTGGGCACAGTTTAGAGCTTCCACGCCTTTCATTCTCAAGAGGGTTCCCCCACTCAAAATGATTAAGAACCTTTGGACTCTGTGATAATATGGGGTAAAAGGAGGGGTCCCACCCACCCCTCTCACCTGTATCCGGTATATACATGGCCTCAGTTGTGATCAAGATCTGATTGTCACTGGGGTTTCCTTGGCCTCAGGGTCCCCACCTACCCTTGTCATTGTGGCCTAGTTCTCCCCTTTCTTACCTGGGAAGACCGGGAGCCAGCACCGCGCAGGGTGCAACCTGTTACAGGCAGAGGGAGTTTCCTGGTTTGGGCATTCTGAGCCAGATCCAGATTTCAAGGGTCCTGAAGCTGATACAATTTGAGGAGCCCTTCCACGAAAAAGCATAACAAGTCATGAATACAGAATTAGGTAAAGGGCAGGGAGTGGGGGGCGGGCGGAGTGGACGTTTTGTTAGCATTGCTGTAAATCAGTCTCCATTGGCTCCATTTACTGGACAAGGGTCCTCAGGAGAGCGTGGGGTGTTAGCATAGCTCACCCACCCCATAGCCCCCTTGTAGCCCCCGAGAGGCAGATGCCCAGTTTTCTGGTTGTTGCCCCGCTGGGTACTTGGGATTGAATTGTGAACAGACCAGCTCCTGCCCTCTAGAAGTTCCCAGTAAAGCCAGACGCAGTTGACCAGTAAACAATGACTTGTCCGCCATTGCCCCTCCCCTGCTTCCACTTCGCTGCCCACTGAGCCTCCCTCTTCCTTATTCCCCCAGCTCAGCAAGTTGCCTGCCCCCCTCACGCCGCTCTCATCAGACTGGGGATATTGGGGAGCCCTGGCAATCTACTTCTGCTCAAGAAGAGGTGAGGGGCTCCTGCAGGGCATCCAAGGAAGGATCTCTGTGTTTATGATGAGCCCCTTTCCTCTGTTTCTGTTGGAATGAGCAGAGCATGACTCTTTGTGAGAGCCCAGGGTTTTGGGCAGATCCCCCAGAAGATGGAAGGCTGGGGTCTAGAAGCTGTGGGCTAACTCCATCCCTGCATTATTCAGTCTACTAGTATTTGCTGGGTCCCTGCTGTGTGCCAGGCACAGTGCCGAGGATTGATGGTGGGAAAGATGCTGTCATGAGGAAGAGGGTGACCACAGGGGACCTGGCTCTGGCTCTGCCACTTTCTACTTGTGGGTATTATGGCAGCCTCTGATTCTCCCTGAGCTTTGAGTCTGTCATCTAGAAAACAAAGAATTACTGGGGTGTTGAAGAAGATAAGGATTTCACACATGTAGGGCTGAGCACAGTGCCCATCCTATAGTCAGTATTCTGGAAGAGCCAACCCTGCCCCCTTGGAGCTGACACCCTTTCCTGTCTAGCATCCTGGGAAGTCTCCTTTCCTACTGGGTCCAGACCCTCCTGGGAGAAGCATGAGCCAGGCTGAAAGCTCCTGGGTCAGGGCTTTGGGCAGCATTAGCCACATCAGGCTGGAAGCAGGCTTACCTGGTCGGGAGCAGAGACATGTACAGGGCGGTGGCTTAGGACAGGGAGGTGAGGCAGCTTCAGGGAGGAGGGGGTTTACCCCAGCTGCAGCCCATCTCCCTAACGTCCCTGCAGAGACAGAGCCCGGCAGAGGGAAATGCCAGGGTGAAGTCCACTTCATTTCTAGGCCTCGTAAGAGGGCAGTTTCGGGCTGATGCCCTGGGCGGGTGACTTCAGGAAACTGCTGGCCTCTTGCTGCCCACTGTGACCGCAGCCATTCCCTATTGGAGTCAGACAGGCCTCATCTGGGGCACTTTGTCCCATTCAGGCCTCCTGGCCCTTCTCGCCCCGTATGTCTCTGGGAAGCATCGTAGAGCCAGGAACACAGACCTGTTCTGGCCCCCTGGGAAACCCTGCTCCATTGCCAATAAGGATTTGAACAGGTTGCTCAGCAGGCCCAGTAATGAATCTTTTGTTTTTGTTTATTTATTTTTACTAGAAAAGTAAAACATGCCATCTGGGGAAATTTTGAAAAGTACAGGAAACTATAAAGAGGCAGGGAGGAAAAGCCCATACACCAAAGCAGAGTCAAGTACAACTGTTAACATGTTAATATGTTGGCTTTCCACTGGAAAGCAGAAGCTTTTAAAAAAAAACCCATGTAAACGGCAATGTCAAAGGCTGCTTGGGATTCCATGGATTGATCTTTTTAAGAAAACACATCTGAGGGGCGAGTGGGTGGCTCAGTCGGTTAAGCATCTGCCTTCGGCTCAGGTCAAGATCCCAGGCTTCTGGGATTGAACCCTGAGTCTCCCCCACTCGGTGGGGGAGCTTGCTTCTCCCTCACCCCACTCATGCTCTCGCTCTCTCTCAAATAAATAAATAATCTTAGAAAGAGAGAAAGAGGAAGGAAGGAGAAAAGAAGGAAGGAAGGAAGGGAGGGAGGGAAAGAAGAAAGAAAGAAAGAGAACACATCTAAGCCAGGCAGATTTGGAGTGCAAGGATTGGATGCACCTCTAGGCAGGGCAGGATGGGAAAATGTCTGGGACTTCAGCTCCCAGAGTCCTGCAAGCTTCCCAGGAGCCTCCCAGAAGGTTGGACGAGGCTGGCCTCAGTCACTGATTTCCTTCTCCACACACTTCCAGGCTTTCACATGACCTGCCTGCCTGTTAGCAAGTGGAAGGCTGGAAAGAGTAGAAGTGGTGGAGGTGTCCTCTGAAGAGAAGTGCCCCACCTGGCAAAGAATGGGAGAGGGTTGGCTTGTGTCCCCTTTTCTTTCCTGAAGGGGTGTGTTTGTGTGTGTGTGCACGCATGTGTGTGTTGGGGGAAGTGGCCCCTGGTGCTGACTTGCATGTGAGCAGCCTTGGCGGTGGGAAGGCAAGTCGTTAGTGCAGGCTGATGAAGACCCCACAGAGAATGCCACTGGAGGGAGAGAGAAACGGCAAGGCCAGGAGATGGTGGAGTGAGTCAGGCAGAAATGTTGAGAGCGCAAGAGCTGCCCCCTCATTTAGCATTTCTTTAGGATGATTGTAAATGGGGAGCACAGTCACCCCACTGTCCTTCACAGGGCCCCACCTCTGAGAGGCCACCTGTATAGGTTACTGGAAGTGGGGGTTGAAATGACCCCTTTGGGTGGAAGTCTGCCCCTTCCATGACTTGTTCCTGGTGCCAGTGGCTTCTAGGCCCTAATGGAACGATTGGCCTTTCTTATTTATTTATTTATTTATTTATTTATTTATTTATTTATGAGACAGAGTGTGAGAGTGGAGAGTTCAGAGGGAGAGCAGACTCACTGCCAAGCAGAGAGCCCGATGTGGGACTCGATCCTGGGACTCCAGGATCATGACCTGAGCCAAAGGCAGTTGCTTAACCAACTGAGCCACCCAGGCGTCCCACGATTGGCCTTTCTGAAATTGAGGACTGAGAATGTTCTGTGTGTATTATTTAATCTGCACAGCAGCCCAGTACAGTGGGTCTGTTTTTCCCTCTCATTTCACAGGTGAGCAAACTGAGAGGTGACACGACTTGTTTAGGGTTACACAGCCAGCCAATGCCCAGCTGGACTCCCAAGTGCAGGCCTAGTTTCAAGTCTGCCTTCTTGGCCACTGTTCCTAGCTGTTGGTGCTGGGAGGCCGGCTGCAGAACCACCTGGACGCTTCTAGTAGGATGATGACTGTTGAGAGAGTCCACCAGATCCCCCCTGAAGGCTTCTGCTCCATTAGCACTTTCTCTGGGGATGGAGGGAAGTGTATCTATGTGCCAACGGAGAGCCCAGATCCCAGAGAGGGCGGTGTTGCCCGTCCCCATTACTGGGTTTCTCTGAAATGCGTGCTTTGGGCCGGAGCGTGTGCGGGGGGAGGGAATGGGGGAGGTGGGGGGGGTGGGAGTGCGGGGGATCCAGGGAGGGAATGGGATGGGAGAATGTGGGGTGGCAGGGGCACGATGTGCACTAGGTCAGGGCTCTCTTGGCTTTTAATACAGAAGCCAGTGACCCAACACCGGCTACAGGCAGCAGCTGAGGCAGGAGAACGGGTGCGTGGGCCTGGCAGCCGCCCAAAGCTGAACCCCCAGAGGCAATGGCAGTTTCTCCCTCTCGGAGGGCGCAGGAGGGGCTGGCAACTGCAGGGTGGCGGGAGGCCTAGTGAGGCTGCGGCTCCGGGCCCCGCCCCCCAGTAGCCCCCACCTGGGCGGGCCCGGCCAGCGCTGGTTGGCTCCCGGGGAGCGCCGCTCGCCCTATCACACACCTGCGCGGTTGCCAGGCAACTGGGACCGAGTTGTAACACCTCGGTGGCGAGAGCCGGGATGTTGTTTTAATTCCTAGCTGCTCTGAGTCTCTCCTTAGAAGTTGCAGAAGGATGGCATGGGTGTCCCTCCTCAGAGGGACCACACCCCACTCACTCCTCTTGTCCCCAGTCCCCAGCCCCCAGCCCAGCGGTCTCTGCTCCTGGATTCACTCCCGGGGCCTGGGCCCCCCTCAAGGCAGGCAGACAAGCAAGGGTTCTCTGGCGGCTCTTCGCGGTGCCCTCATTTTGGGAAAGTCATGCTCAGGGAAGCTGGGGACTTCCGCCTGGACAAGATGGATCCAAGGGAGGACCTTGAAGGTGAAGCTGGGCGGGCTCCAAGGTCCCTGGCCTCTGAACAACCTGGGGACGGCCATGGGATGGGGCATGGGGCCCCGCTTGGGCCTGGCTTCTGGCTTTACAGACAGGTTCTTGGTGTTTCCCAGACTTGAGTCTCTGCCTCACACCTTCCCACTGGCTCACCCATCTGTAAACCACCTGCACTGTTTGTTCCCTGTTTTCCTTCTGTATATTGACCCAGTTTAGCTTAAATAAATGCATTTGAAAAGGAAACGATAACACTTCTGGAAATGGAAACTCAGTATCACTTGCCATAAATAGAAAGTAACTACGGAAATAAATACAGAGAAACAGTGTTATTAAATTTTAGCACATGGAGTCTGATCTGGGAGGGCCATAATGATAACAAAATAACTGCTTATTAAGCATTTATGGTGAGCCAGGCACTAGCTAAGCACTTTCTATGGATTAGTTCATTTGATCGGGTATTATTAGGTGTTAACACTCCCATTTCACGGATGGGGAAACTGAGTGTCAGAGAAGCTAAGAGCTTTGGACAAGGGACACACAGACACTAAATGATGAGCTGAGATTCAAACCTGATTCCCGTCCAAAAGCTGGGCTTTCAGCCACGGCCTGTGCTATTATTTCTCTGCATATTGGCACCTTTGGCTCTCTGTCCCGGTAATTGGGTGGTAGCCCTTTCCAGGACTGGGGCAATGATTTGAGCCCCAGCTGCAGTGGCACTTGCCTGTCCTCAGGGAATATAACCCATTAAGTGCTCTTCCAGATAAACCACACTTTCAGCCAACAGCCGTGTCAGATGTCTCATTGTACAGCTTCGGGACCGAGGCTCAGAGAGGCCAAGCCACCTGCCCTCTGTTGCTGAGTGGCAAGTCTGGGATATATGTCCTGTCTCCCTCTGCAGCACTGACTCTGTTTTTGGACTTCTTTGTCACTCATTCAACCTTGTGGGGAAAGAGGAGTCTTTTATTCTGAGCAAATCTTATAGCAGAACGAGCCTCCTCCTCCTCACAAGGGATCGGATCTCTACCCGGGGAAGGAAGATAGACACCTGCTCAGACCCAGGTCTGCTCTCTGGCACTGTGGCCTTCTATGGCTAGCTGAAGACCCCTGGGGCCAGCCCCCTGGGCCCTGGGTCTCCCCACACCCAGCAAGACTCCTGCACCAGTGGGCAGAGATGCTTGTTTGGGTCTCTTATCTGCCTTCCTAGAAACACAGTCCATCACTCTCTATCAAAATGAGTAACTGCAGTTCTCACTCCAGAGCGGGCTCGTTCTTACCTGGAAGAGAAAGAACAAGGGAGGCTTTGGAGAGGGAGGAAAATCATATGTTATTTTTAAAAGACATTTTGAGTGAGGGCTGAATAGAGTTCAAGAAAATTGCCTTAAAGACCTGCTCTCCGCAGGGATGGTGTTTCTTTTGGCTTGCATGTATTTGGAAACTTAATTGCACATTTGTATGGGCTACTGTTTTTATTTCTTTCTGGTCTCAGAGGTGGGCTTTGAAGATTGTGCTCTCTCTGTAATGGTTTTCTTTATCTCAAATAAATGTTGCACACCTGCAAGGTAGAAGTGCTTGAAAGAAACTGTGTCAGAATTGGCTCTCGATTTAATAAATCTGCAAATGGAATGGGGTTGGGCGAGATGATGTGACATTAGCTCACCCTGAGCTTCCTGTCGCAGGGGTACAGCCTCACCCCGCCCCCAGAGGGGCTGGGCTGTGTGCTGAGTCTCTGAACTGCCGGACAGCAGCCCACACCTTTGCCGAAGCCCTTGCCCTTTTCTCTACCGCAAGCTGGAAGCCAGGCGGCGTGGGGGAGACCCATTTCTGTGTGGGTGTTTGGGCCCTTTTAGGCCAAGATGCTAATAAAAGGCTTTTAGGTTAATTGTAGAAGCACAGCTCCCCTCTGCTGGGGACTTCCTCAAACCTCCCACGCCATATCTTCTCAAAGAACTACAAAGTCCATTTTGGGGTCAGAACTGCAGAGTGAGCAAGATAGGGGTTAGATCATAATGCTTAGGGTGACAGCGCAGTGAGGATCCCGAGACTTGTGCGCACCCCCTTTGGGCTTCTCTGGCTTTCACGGAGGGAAGTTTCCCCAGGGAAATACGCTAGTGGAAGGGTAGGCAAGTCTGAGTGTCCCCCTCTGCCATTCTCCAGCTGGTGAAGGTGCTAGAGGATTCCACTGGCCCCTTTTCCCTGTCTATATATTAACACCTGTGGACTCCTGCCCTCTGACTTCGGATTCAGAAGATATCTGCAGGTGATCGAAGGGAGGAAGGAGAGGGATTGCTGGCTATTTATCCCCGTTCCTACAGACTGGGCTCTGTCTTGTCCAGGGGTGCTCTCCACACAGCTTCTCTGTTCTGGGTTTTGATTTCCAGTCCCTTCCCTCCCCACTCCAGGCCAAGAGGTGGTGACACTGGTGGTTTCTTGCCTGTTATGGGCTATTGCTGTGGATTCCTAGGCCCCGCCTACACCTTTGTCAGTGGTCTCTATTAAACTGTCCTCGACAGACCTAATGACACCTGATGAAAGCAGTAGTCCTGGGCAAGTCATCTACTTCTTGGAGATTTGTTTCCCTTCCCTATAAAGTGAATTTTACTGTTGTGTGGTTGCAAGTACAAAGTGACTGACCCAGGGCCTGGAGGACCGTAAACTTACCCCACAGGGGGTCATGAAGGGCAGGGGCCAGCCTGCAAGGACAGAAATGTTGTGTATAAAGTGCAGAAAAGTTATGTGGGGGAGTGTCAATCACCTCTGGCCTGGGGCCCATGGTAGTCTTCCATCCCGTTCTCTGCTTTCCATCCATGAGCTGGGCATTGCTGACCGGTGGCCCAGTTTGGGTGGAGGGCATTCTAAGAACAGAATCTCATTGGATTCAGGAAGTGGGTATTTCCTTTGTCTTGTGATCTCCCATAAAAGCTGTCTGTCGAACCAATATTCATACACATTCTTGTCTGTCTTCATTCATTGTTATCGGGAAACAAAGCAGCCACAGATTTCATGCAACACGGTGTCCCCTGAGAATGCCAAAGAAAGAAACAGATGCCACCAGATAGGCCTTCGGGAGTGGCTGAGTTGGGGTGGGGCCCTAGCTTGGCTCTGAAACTGCGTTTCAGCTGTGGCTTCCCTGCATAAAGGAGACAGGTCCAGTTCCAACCAGCCCCTCTCTGGCCTGGTCCGCTCTGGAGTCTTACTCGGTTTCTGGGTTGGAGGATCCAGGAACCAAAAAGAGCAGAGGGGAAGGCTTGGGAGGGGTCTGTGAACGGTGAGTGTCTACAGGGGTCTCTGTCTAGGAAGATGAGAAAGACTGGAGGATGGGTCTCTGATCTCATGGGGATTGCCACTAAGTTGGGAAGTTAGCACTTAACTCAGGACGTCATGAGAACCCCAAGCAGGTGGGGTTAGAGTAAGTCTGGGGCAGACTGTCAGGGGAAGCTCCAGAAGAAAGCCATGACTTTTAGGTGAAGACCAAGGGTAGAGAGAGAATTTCAAGGGAGTGACCAGGACGGGAGAGGAGTCATGGGGCCAGGCAAAGGCACCAGTGGGTATGGTCTCAGAGTACCCAGTCCTCCAGGTGGGAGCACAGGGTGGGTTTGGCTTCTTAGGGCCTTGAGGCCAGTGAAGGTACTTCAACCAGGAAGTGAGACTTTGGGAGCCCTTTGAGAGGAATTCTGAGTTCGTAGCCAGACTTCAGAGCCCGATCCTCCCTCAGCTGTTTCGAGCCGGGGCTGGGAGTGCACAGGCTCTGTGTGGTCAGAGCCACCTGTTCTGAGTGCCGGCGCCAGTTGCCAGTTATTCCTTAACCTTTTTTGAGCCTCAGCTTTCTCATCTATAGAATGGAACTAAACGGTGGTCTCTAGGTTTTAAGTGTGCTTGGGGCAGTAAGTGCCGCTGCCGGCCATGTGTCGCAGGGAATACACAGGAAAGAGCTCAGGGCTGGGCAGCTGTCATTAGTGTGCCACAGAACTGTGAGCGATGACACAGAGGCACTCTTCTGTAGGGAGAGGGTCTCCTGCAGCTTTCATGAGATTCCCTAAGGGGTCCTGATTCAAAAAATGTTAAGCACCACTCACTGCTTGAGAGGTTTAAAAATAGAGGAGTGTTAAGCAGCAGAAAGCGGTGTTTATGGGAATGGAACAGGGGAGTGTGAGCCCGGGGGCAGGGAAGCCAGTGTGGAGCCTTTCTGTCCATCTGGTGGACCCACCGTCCTTCTGTCCATTTCCTGGATCATGACCCCTCTCTGCTAGATGTTGAGGGCCCAGAGACCAAGAATGGTGTTAGAGGGAAGGGAGATGTGCTGCTGCCAGCCCCTCAGAAATGACCCCCAGGAAGCTTCAGTGGTCTTGGCCTTGGGAGGGTCCCTCCCCACTATGAGCTGGGCTGGCATGCTACTTGATTTAGCCAGTGGCAAGCGGTGGAGGGGAGGCTGTGCTACGTCCAGTCCCAAGCCTGCAGCAAGCCAGCAGCCTCAGTTTCCTGGTTTTGGGAGATCAAGCCACCACGTAGGAGGAAGGAGGGCCCTTTGGGTAGAGAGATCACGTAAGCAGGGACCACAGTGAGAGAAGCCTCGGGGCTGCACAGAGAGGGGGAGAGGCTCAAGTGTCCCATCATCTTACTTCTTGTGACCACATGAGAAGCCCCAACTAAGAACAATAGAAGGGCACCCGGGTGGCTCAGTTGGTTAAGCGACTGCCTTTGGCTCAGGTCCTGATCCCTGAGTCTCGGAATCGAGTCCCACATCGGGCCCCCAGCTCCATGGGGAGTCTGCTTCTCCCTTTGACCTTCTCCCCTCTCATGCTCTCTCTCTCTCAAATAAATAAATAAAATCTTAAAAAAAAAAAAAAAAGAATAATAGAAGAACCATCCCATGGAACCCATTTGGCCAGCAGAGGCATGAGGTTCTAAAGTGGTTTTGTTTGAACCCCCCAAATCTAGAATGGTTTGTTACACATACGGAAATAAGTGGACACCAACTAAATGAGAAGAGGTAAAGCCTGTTTATTCAGAGTCTGCTAGTCCAAGGGAGTCAGCCACTGTCACGTGCGTTTGGGCAGAGGCTCAAGTCAGACAGAGGAGTGTCTTCAGGTGTGCCCTGGTTGGAGACGGTCCTGATGGGGAAGGTGGCCCCATGCTTGTGAGGAGTGGGACCTTACATGCCTATCTTTGGGGACCAGATAGGGGAGCACGTTTGGTTTTCTCTGGTCCTGAGTTGGAAATGGGGACAAAAATTAGGGAAGCTCATCAAGTCCTGGCCATTTGGGGTTGATTGTCACCGGAGTGACTGTGGTCCAGTGAGAGATATGGTCTGGTGGCCTATGAGTCTGACTTCCCAGAAGAAGCAGGCTGGCTTCTTGGGCTGGTTACTGCAGAGAACGGGTTGGTTTTTGGGGCTAGTTACAGTAGACTGGGGGGCCAGTGTTCTGTTTACATATGGGGTCTGGCACTGCCTGTTTGAATATTCAGTCTCTCCCACAGCAATAGATACCTGCATGCACACTGACAATTATCTGGCCCTGGTGAATGGACACAGTGATCTAGGTAAGCACAAAGTTGGGAGAATCCCTCGTGGCCTGTGCCAAGCTTGAAGAAGAGGTGAGAATTAGCAGGCAGGTGAAGCATCCCAGGAGAGAGGCCCAAGCATGACCCAAGACCTGCAGATGGAAGAGGACACAGCATGTGCAAGAAGGGGCACTGGATTTTGGGTCAGGTCATGATCTCAGGGTTGTGAGATCGAGTCCCGCATTGGGCTCCGTACTGGGCATGGAGCCTACTTAAGATTCTCTTGCTCTGCCCTCTCCCCGTTTCTCCCTCTCTTAAAAACACAGAGAGAGAGAGATTGAGAGAGAGACTACAGCAGGCTGACAGGGCTGGGCTTATTATGATGGGAGGGGAATGTAGGCTGAGGACCCAGGGCACAAGGCAAAGAGTTCGACATCCTCCTGAAAGAAGGGTCACAAACATTTAGAGTGATAGAGTTAGAGCCAAGTGTAAGAAAAAGTCTTCAGGAGAAGACAGAGCAGAGCAAGGATGAAGGCAGGAAATTAGCCAGAAGCAGCTGTACCATCAGGAGAGAGTTCCTGAGGCAGACGGAAGCTCTAAGACCTGGTGAGCAGGGCCCGAGGGAGAAGGAGAATGCAGAGTCCAGGTGTTTTGCAAACAGGGAAGGTAGTGATCCCCAAGAAGGTGACCCAGGAGGAGGGGAGGAGGCTTAGAGGATGGTGTTTTTTTCATGAATGTTGAGTAGGAAGAGTCTGGAAGATCCAGGGAATGTGTCCAGGGAGGCATTGGAGACTCAGAGTTGGAGCCCAGAGAGATCCAAGCGCAGATAAAGTGGCCGGGGTCCTGGTGGCCCCCGGGACTGTGGGTCAAATGAGAAGAGGAAGAGGTGCCCATGATAGGGACTGAGAAGGAATGTTCACAGTAGAGCCAGGTTGGGGTGCACCCACGAGAGCGCCATGTTGAGGAAATCTGGCAGGAGGGGATTTGAAGGGTGGCTTTGTGTCCAGGGGCCGTGGAGGCCAGCCGGCGACAGAAACTGTTGGATTTGGGCCCAAGCTGGGAGTTTGTGTGTGAGAAGGGGTGAAATCCCAGGTGTGGGGGCTTGAAGAGACACAGGAGGGGAAGGAGGCCCACCTTTCAAGGCATTTGCCTGGGACGAAGGAGGAGGTCGCGCAGTGTTTTTGTGCAGTGAGGGAGAGTTGAGCAGGTGTGTACGCAGAGCAGGAGCAGAAGGGGTGGAGCCCAAGAGTCCGGGATTGGGGGGACACCACACTGTCAGAGGCAGCTGTCAGAAAGCCCCACTTAGATCAGGCTGACAGGAATTGTATTGGCCCACACCATGTTTGCTCTTTGTTTTGTTTTGTTTGCTGCCAATCAAAGCATGCAAAAAAAAATCCTGATTTCCAGCCTCTGGCAAAATCGAAAGACCTGATGGATAACCCAGGGCCTCCTTTCTCTCGGGTCAACAATGGCTAGAACCTGAGGCCCTCTGGAGGGGCCTGGCTTCCAGGTTGCCACCTGGCCATCTCTGCCCTTTTAGGTTTCCTGCTTGACCCCTGGGGGCATTTGAATTGAAACCCTGACACAGGGAAAGGTGAGAGGGCTGGGCCAGAGGGGCCAGAGCCAGCCAGCCTCGGGCAGAAGGCCTGAGGCCTTTAGCTCTGAGGCTGAATGTGTGAGGGTGAAGCATCAGGCCCAGGGGCCAAGGCTAGGGATTCAAGGAGAGAGGGGAAGATTTGGAATGGCTTCCGAAGTGATCAGACCAGAAGCTGTGAAGCTTCACAGAGCTGAGACCCACTAAGATTGTGAACTGGGGCCCTGCAGAGGCACCGACTCACATCCTGAGTGATGGAACAGGGCCTGGAGGAACAGGAGGATGCTAAAGAGCCTGCCCAGTCCCCCAGGAGCTTCCATACCCAGCTCAGTGTCCCAGGGCTCTGGTAGTGGGTGTGGGCAGTCCCTGAGCCTCAGGGCCACGAGGGCCCCAGAAGACAGCCTGTGCTCCCCCATCCTAGGGACTCTCCCAGGCTGGGAACACGCTGAGAGGCTCCCCTTGCCATGGTGAAGGAATCGTCCAAGGGGGCCCTGCATTCAGCTGGAATGCTCCTGAGACTCCTGATCAGAACCGTATCCCATCCCTAATCCCGGGCTCTCAGGAAACACAGGTCCCTCCCCCAAGCTCCCCCCACCCCCAGCTGTCCTCCCTTTGAAGTCTTTCCTGCCTGACCCTCTGTGGCCTCAGGGCTCCTTTTATCGGCCCCAGCGGGGGGGTGGGGGGTGGGGGGTGGGGGGTGGCGTGGTCGTTCTGGGGCCTTCCTGGGTAAGGGCTCTAGGTGTACCCTTCAAGATTAAAACATCCCGGTTGGTTCACACCCTCCTCGGGAACTCTCACTGCCGGGTCTTACTGGGAATTGTGTGTGTGCCTGGGACACATGTCACTGTATCACGTACAGCTGGAACATAATTAGGCGATGTTGGGGAAAATGCCGTCTGTCTCCTGGGAATACTGGAATAATGAGCCATCACAGAGGGCCAGGGAGGCTGGTGGGGGACTGCTGACCCGATCCTACGGCTCAGATCGTTCATTAGCTCTGGAGGTGCTCCTGACTTGTTCCTCCTCCTGGCTGTGAAGAAAAGCCGGCTCTGTTCTGGGGCAGGAAGAGGAGCTTTAGTGGAGAGCCTGAAAGGGTACTGTGGGCTTTGAAGCAGGAAAGCAAGCAAGTGGTCCCCTTCCAGGGTTGGGGGGAAGACAGAAGCCATAGTCCTCCATAGTGGCGCATGTTCATGAGGTACAGGGTAGCCAGGGGTCTTCGCCAGCCCTGCCCCGAGCCCCTGGGAGAGTTAGCTAGACCTCCTCCGGAGGGCTTTCATCCTGCCTCCCTCCTCCACGGTGAACAACACACTGGGTAGCCCTTCAGAGGGCTCCCGGGAGGCGTGCAGGAGAGACCACCAGGATACCAGTTTCCCCAACCTGGCCTGCCCAGCAGTCCTATCACAGCCCCTCCTTCTCCATCAAGCTCACAGCTTGTCCCTGTGTGGTGCCACCCACTGTTCCCAGTTTTAGAGAGAATGTGTTACCCCAGGAGGCTTCCTTCCCTCCCCCGCCCCCCCCCCCCCGCCCCATTCCCTTACAGAAACCTCCAGTCTGCTTCTTCAACCCGTTCTGGGCATCCTTTCTCCACTGGTCACACCTTCTCAGGCAGCCTCATCAGTTCTGGGCCCCAGAGCTGCACCCTCCACGGGTACCTGGCTGTCTGTCTTGACTCTCATTTCTTCTTTATTTTTTCTTTCTCTTCTCTCTCTCTCCCTCTCCTCTTTCACTTCTCAGGTCTGCAGCACTCCAGCTTGGAGTTCTGTTTGCTCCCTCTGCTCAGAGCCACCTCCTGGGGCTCTCGGATTCCGGGGTTCGCCCCTGCTGCCGCCCCTCCTCCTGGGGGCTACAAGGATCTGCTGTGGGCCTGCCATCCCGTGACAGCATGAGCCTCCCCAAGGTAGCCCCTGAGTCTGTCCTGCCCACAGCTGCGTAGCCACTGGCACCAGGTGCTAGAGCCACAATGAATGACAGGAAAGGCGACCCTGCTTTCTGTCCCAGGCCACGCCCCTCCCTGGAGCCTGCCTCTAGGACTGCTCAGGGCCCGCCCTTCCCTGGTCCTCCAGCTGTGCTCACTTAGGGGAGCCCTTTGAATGGGTGTCAGGACTGGTGTCCTCCAAACAGGACCAGCCTTTGGAGAGTCCTGCTCTGGCCCTCTTCCTGTTGCTCCCCTCCCCTGAGGGCAGGGAATCCAGGGAACCGAGGAGATGAGCCCATGCCCAACCACTCGAGAGCAGTTCTGTCCAATAGAAATGTTGAGTGTCAGGGACTTTAAATAGTAGCTATGTTTAAAAAAAAAAGTAAAAAGCAACAAGTGAAATTCATTTAAAATATTTTTATTTTTATTTAAGCCCATATAGTCAAAATATTATCATTTCAACATGTAATGAATATAGCGAGCATCCTTTTTTGTACTAGGCCTCAGAGGTAGCCACATTTCAAGCGTTCGGAAGCCACACGTGGGTAGCAGCTAGCGCACTGGACAGCCCAGCTCTAGGCCAAACACTAGGCATAGGTGTTCGAAAATTCAGTACTCTGCTCAGATGGCCCTAGGGGTAGGAAGGGCCAAGAGCCTGGCTTGCCTCCGAGGAGAGCGAATTCCGCATGGACTTTTTTTCCTTCTCAGCTCAAAATCCACTCGGACCCTAGAGGCAGGAGTGAAGAGAAAATGGGGCACTGAAGGACAGAAGAGGCTGAGAACAGCCCGGGGGCAGTATTGGCCCTTGGGATGGTGGGAGGCTGGAATCTGGGAGAGGTAGCCTGGACAGGCCGGCTGGCAGAGGGGGGCAGGGGTTAAGGCTACCGAAGTACACAGACAGGTTAATGGCTCCTGCCTTGCACACAATTGAATTTGCCCTCCTGGCTTTGGGGAAGGGCCTCTCCTTCTGGGAGCTGAGCTGTACTCCCAGAGCCACAGGGCCTGGGTCAGCCGGGCCTGATTCGATCAGGAGAAATAAAAGATACAGGGCTTACAGACAGCCTAGTACCCGGAGGAGCTGGTGGCTTAGTCCTGAAAGGTAAGGCCAGCAAAGAGGGTCCATGGCGGGGTGGGGCGGGGGGGTGGGGGCTGTAGGTCCATCTTAGCTCTGCCTCCCTCCTGAGAGGCCACCCAGCCTTGAAACACAGCGGACAGTCGTCTATACTCTACACCATCACCATCGTGCCCTTCCACCTTCTCATCTCTCTCTCTCTCTCTTTTTAAAAAATACTTATTTTTAGGGGCTCCTGGGTGGCTCAGTGGGTTAAGCCTCTGCTTTTGGCTCGGGTCCTGGTCTCGGGGTCTCGGGGTCCTGGGATCGAGCCCCGCGTCGGGCTCTCTGCTCAGTGGAGAGCCTGCTTCCTCCTCTCTCTGCCTGCTGCTCTGCCTACTTGTGATCTCTCTGTGTCTCTCTGTCAAATAAATAAAATCTTTTTAAAAATAAAAAATTAGGGGCGCCGGGTGGCTCAGTAGGTTAAAGCCTCTGCCTTCGGCTCAGGACATGATCCCAGGGTCCTGGGATCGACCGCATTGGGCTCTCTGTTCAGCAGGGAGCCTGCTTCCTCCTCTTTCTCTGCCTGCTTCTCTATGATCTCTGTCTGTCAAATAAATAAATAAAGTCTTCTTAAAAATAAATAAATATAATTAATGAATGAATTAATTAAAAATACTTATTTTTAAGTGAGCTCTACACTCAGCGTGGGCTCAGACTCACAACCCTGAGCATCACATACTTTCCTGACTGAGCCAGCCAGGGGTCCCCTTCCCTTCTCTCTTAAAGGTGGCCGCAGGCTGACCCCCAAATCAGAAAACTTGGAACAAGTCTGCTTTCCTTTGTGTCCGTGGGCATGTGCAACATATGCTGAAACCAGGGTGGGAGAAACAAAGGAAAAAGACTCTGTCCTTCCTCTCCTGCCAGCCCCTTACATCTTGTATGAAAACCAGTGGCCAGCCATACACTCTGTCCTCCCTGCGGGAGGCTGGGGAGCAATCAGGGGACACATCGCAAACTAGAGGAGACACCACACTGGACATGCTCTCTCATGCCTCCAGGCCTTTGACCGGGCAGTTCCTTCCACCAGAATGTCCTCCCCCTTCCCCCTTGAATGCCCTTGGAGGCTGCCTTCCCGCTGGGACTCCGGTCCAGGCAGCTGCTTGCTTGCTTGCTTCCTCCATGTTTCCATAGTATCTTAGACGCTCCATCCCAGCGCTGGTAGCAGGCTTGTTCCTTCAATCCACAAGTGATCTTGGAGCGAGCCAGTGCCCTTGGGTGCCGGTACTGTCCTGGAGGCTGCGGACATCCTAGAGAAGAAGCAGACAAGGGGGAAGACAATAAACATGTAAACAAACAATGAAACCTGATACTCTGAGTGAGTGTTAAGTGCTAAGAGGGACCTAGAGCAGGCTACTTATGTAATCAAGAGGGACTGGGGCTGTAGAGGCGGCTGCTTTAGACAGAGAGGAGATGCCTGAGCTGAGGCTAGAATGCTAAGAAGGAGGTGGGGTCCTGCAAGGGCCCTGGGCCAGAGTGTTCAGTCAGGAACAGTTGGTGGGAAAACTCGCAGACAGACACAGTGTATCGCTCCGTTTGTATGAGATATCCAGCATGGGTAAATCCTCAGAGACAGAAACCAGATTAATGGTTGGGGGGTGGGGGTAGGGAGGAGGAAGAATGGGGAATGACTGCTAATGGGTATGGGATTTCTCTTTGGGATGATGCAAATGTTCTAGAACTCCATAGTGGTGATGTTTGCCCAACATCGTGAATGTACTAAATGACACAGAACTGTACGTTTTAAAATGGTGAAGATGGTATATTTTCGGTTGCATGTGTTTTACCATAAAACAACAAAACGAAAGACTGAGCTAGTCCTGGGCTTAGGGACAGGAAGGCTCCTGCAGCCAGGGATGGGGGGTAATGGTGCAGGTGGGGCTGGGGAGGAGGTAGGGTGGGGGGAGTTTTGGGTCAGGAGGACACTGGGGGTTGGTAGGGAGTTTGCATTCTGTTTGGCCCAATGGAAAGCCACTGGGAGATTTCAAGCAGGGAAGTAACCCGATAGCTCTTTCTGTATTCCAAGATCCTTGAGGCTGTGGTGTGGACTGTGGGTGGTGATAAAGCTGAAGGAAAAGCAGGGAGACCCGTTAGGGACACCACTGCAGCTGTCCAGGGGAGGGAGGACGGCGACTTGGGACAGGGGTAGGAGGGGCCCGCAGTGGGGATAGAGGGATGTGGACGCATTTGGGATCTATGTAAAGGGTCACGCCCACGGGACTTGGTGGTTTGAGGGGAAAGGAAACAAGGTTATGAGGTCTACGTCTTCACCTTGAGCAACTGAAAGGATGGAGTTGTCAGTTACTAAGATGGGGAGAAAGACCTTTAGGGCACGTCAAGCAGGGCTGCTGGTCAGATATCCACATGGCAATGTCAGATGGGCTGGTCTGGAGTTTGGGAATGAGATGGGTATCTGGTCTTCCACCCTGTGGAGACTGTACTGAAAACCTGAGCTCCCTGGTTGGATGCTAGGGATAGGTGTGGGTGTGGAAGAGGGAAGGTCCAAGTGCTGAGCCCTGGGAAATCGGGGTATGCAGAGATCAGGCAGAGGGGAACGGCTAGGCTAGCAGAGCAGACCAAGAAGAGCAGCCGGCCAGGTGGGCTTTACTGTCTCTGAAGTAAAGAGAAGGAAGTGTTTCCTGAAGGGAGGGCCAGCTGTGTCCAGTGCTGCTAAGAGAGTGAGTGCACAAGGGAGTGACAACGAAGTCACTCCTGGATTCCGCAATATGAGTGCAGATCGGCTTCTCTGGTGCACCTGTGCTTCCGGCTCATAGCTGGTGCTTCTTCAAGGTTGCAGGACTGGAGATGCTGCTGTGCAGTGGGCCGCAGAGACTGCCCAGAGCCTAGGGGTTTGAGCCAGAAATCAGATTTCACAGGGAAGCGGCCAAGGGGCTGGGACCACCTAGCAGCCATCGCTGAGGGGAGGGCTGGGGTAGGCTGGGGGACCCCCAAGCCACACAGGATTGCAGTTCTCCCACCGGCACATTTTCAAAGGGTCTTCCCTCTGCTGCTTTTCCCTTTTTCCTCTCAGGAGAGGTGATTCATATTTCAATACATTCCAGCTGAAAAAGGATCAGATTTTGAGCAGGTGGTAAGTCGGTACACGGAAATCTGATATATTTTGACTAATGCAGTTTGAAATTTGAAAACTGCAGACAATTTTATTCAAGATCCATTTTTATACTAACTCATTATTGGGGGGAAAAAGCAAGATTTCAGGTTTCCGGGGGAGGACATGTGAACCCAAGCCTGTTACCACCGAGCCCCGTGAAGCAGGCTTGACCTGGCCGGCTGGCCAGCATGCCGCCCGCTGCTCACATTCCTGCCGGAAATGCTTTCTTTAGCAACCTCTTTCAAGTATCCCCCTGGGGTTACCAGTCCAATTTAATCTGACCTTCAGCCCCACCTCTGTCGCACCAACTCCAGTAAATCCCTGGGGCTGGCACTTAAGACAAGTTTTGTGATACAGACGATGGTATTACACAGAATTTCCACTTCCTTTCCAGCTGCCTTGTCCATTTCCCCGGCCTCATGAGTGTGAGGCACCAGGAGAGAAAATAAATAATGAAGACGGGGCAGGAATGAAGTTATTGGCAAGGGAACAGGGACACAATTAGTGCCTGTTGGGGGGCCCGAGGCGATGAGGCTCCGCGAGGGCCTGTGAGAGAGCTGTAGCCTCGAAAGAGAGGTCTGGGGCATCTGGGTGGCTCAGTGGGTTAAGCACCCAACTCTTGATTTTGGCTCAGGTCATGATCTCAGGGTGTTGGGAACGAGCCCCACATTGGGCTCCATGCTCAGTGGGGCGCCCGCTTCTCCCTCTGTCCCTCCCCCTGCTCGTGCTCTCTCTCCCTCTCTCTCCCCCTCTCAAATAAATAAATAAACCTTTTTTAAAAAAAGAGAGAGAGTCCATAGTCTCTCGTGATTCACCTCCCCTTCCAATTTACCCCAACTCCCTTCTCCTCTCTAACACCCCTTGTCCTCCATGATATTTGTTATGCTCCACAAATAAGTAAAACCATATGATAATTGACTCTCTCTGCTTGACTTATTTCACTCAGCATGATCTCTTCCAGTCCCGTCCATGTTGCTACAAAAGTTGGATATTCATCCTTTCTGATGGAGGCAGAATACTCCATAGTGTATATGGACCACATCTTCCTTATCCATTCGTCCTTTGAAGGGCATCTTGGTTCTTTCCATAGTTTGGCGACTGTGGCCATTGCTGCTATAAACATTGGGGTACATATGGACTCTGAAAAACAATCTGAGGGGTTTGAAGTGGCGGGGGGGTGGGAGGTTGGGGTACCAGGTCGTGGGTATTATAGAGGGCACGGATTGCATGGAGCACTGGGTGTGGTGAAAAAATAATAAATACTGTTTTTCTGAAAATAAATAAATTGAAAAAATTAAAAAAATAATAAAATAAAATTCAAAAATAAAAAAAAGAAAAAGAAAAAAGAAGTTACAGAAAAAAAAAAAGAGAGAGAGAGAGAGATTTTGGTTTGAATCTCGGCTTTACCACCTTGGATGAATCCCCACCTTTTACTGAGTCTTATTTTTCTCAACCGTAAAATGGGGCTATTGATAGTTTTATAATAATTTTTTTGGAGCATTCAATGAGTGTATGTGATACCCCTGGTTATGGGTAGGTCTGTCAAGGCACCTTCATCTCCTTGCTTCCCTGCCCCAGAGATCTCTCCATATGAGGTGCACAGCTCTTGTTTCTTTCGAGTGGCTCAGTCTAGTTGGGAAGGCAAACGGGGAAGAGCGGGGTCTCTGAAAGATCCTGTGATTGGTGATCTTCTGGGTGTAGAACTTAAGGCTCCATGAGCCGAACTCCCTGGAAGGCAATTTGTCATCTTGCATCAAGGGGACTTTGACTCAATGTATCTGATTTAGGGAAAGGCCAAGAAATTCGGTCAAAGCTTTATGCACAAAGATATTCATTCCAACATTGTTTAGTTTAGTTGACTTTTTTTTTTTTGAAGATTTTATTTAACTTTATTTGAGAGAGAGAGAGACAGAGAGCACGAGCCAGGAGGAGAGGGAGAAGCAGACTCCCCATTGAGCAGAGAGCCCAACATGGGGCTCGATCCCAGGACCCCGGGATCATGACCTGAGCCCAAGATAGACTCTTAACCAGCTGAGCCACCCAAGTACCCCACTGACTCTTTTTTTTTTTTTTTTTTTAAGATTTTATTTATTTATTTGACTGAGAGAGAGAACAAGTAGGCAGAGAGTTAGGCAGAGAGAGAAGGGGAAGCAGGCTCTCCGCTGAGCAGAGAGCCTGATGCGGGGCTCGATCCCAGGACACTGAAATCATGACCTGAGCCGAAGGCAGCGGCTTAATCCACTGAGCCACTCAGGCGCCCCCCCACTGACTCTTGAAAGAATCAATAAGAACATTCGCATGGCAATAAACCAAACATGATGTCAAGTATACAGTGACGTTCCCCTCTCCTTGGTCCCTGAGCTTTTAGTAGTCCTCCCAGGAGGCAACTAATATTACCATTTTTGTCATGATAATCTGTAACAGTGAAAAATGAGAAACAATGAAAATATTCCACAGATAAACAAAATTCCGGTCCGTCCATACAGAACTCTGCAATCTCTACACTGTTACCACACCATTCTTCTGGTACTCAGCTGTGTGTTTCCTCTGGCCCAGGCCCTCAGCACATGCTGTTCGCTCTCTCTGGAACCTCACCTCCCCCAACCCTCCCAGTGGAGTTCGTCTAATCTTCAAACTCTCCCAGCCTTCCCGCTTCCACTGCCAAGGGAAGCCCCCACATTCCTCATAGCTACTTGGATCTCTCTCTCTGGACTCCTCTTTTCAGGGTGTGATTATGTATGGGTGTGACCATTTGAGGAGTATCTGATTCTGACTGTGGGGGGTGGTGTCACTGCCTGCTGAGCCCCCTCACTGGAGAGCCTCACAGACAAAGGCACCTGGAGAGCTGCTGAATGAATGAATGGTCTAAGTTAAGCAGAAGATGCAAGATACAGAGCTCATATACAGCACGATCCCAATTTTATTTCTTTAAATAAAATTTTTATTTAAATTTTATATATCCCTACATAAATGAAGGAAGTACAGAGAGAAAGCACAGCAAGGCGCTGCCGATGGTTGTCAAGGGTAATGGGATTGTGATGATTTTTCTTCCTTTTCACTTCTCTACTTTCCATGGTTTCCACAATTGGCAAGTATTACTTTAGAGTTAAAATAAATGATGAAGACTGGCTTTAAATAGAAAAACCTTATGGGGGAACATAGGGTTTGGGAACCACATGGGGAAAGCCCGTGCTACTTCTCCCTGGGTCAAAGCTCCCAGGCCTGGGATCAGAGGCTGGAATGTGTTGCTGGCTGGTCCCTGGAGAAAGCACAGGGCTCAGGACCACAGGGAGGAGGAGGCGAGTCAGGGCCTGAGACCTGAGATTCTTAGCTAGATCCTGCAAGATGTCTTTTTTCCCCCTCCATAATGTATTTCCTTTATTAAATATTAAATGTATACATCAAAATATAATATGTTTAAGGGGCGCCCGGATGGCTCAGTCGTTAAGCGTCTGCCTTCAGCTTGGGTCATAATCGCAGTATCCTGGGATCAAGCCCCGAATTGGGCTCCCTGCTCTTCGGGAAGCTCACTTCTTCCTTTCCCACTCCCCCTGCTTATATTCCCTCTCTCCCTGTCTCTGTCCTTCAAATAAATAAATAAATAAAATCTAAAAAAAAAAATATATATATATATACACACACACACACACACACACACACACACACACACACATATATATATATGGTATGTTTAAGGAATAGAGAATAATAAAACAAACATCCCTGAGTCCACTGCTCAAATTAAGACACAGAACACCACAAATACATTTAGAGCATTCCCTGCAGGGGTCTTAAGCAGCCAGTCAGGACTCTGCAGAGGGCTCGGAAGAGAGAGACCTGTGAGGCAAGGCCTGAAATGCCTTGTAAACTCATTTATCCTCTCAGGCATGAGGTACCTGGTGGCCTTTGGCTGCTAAAACTTACTGTATAGCTACATCTGCCCACAATAAGGCTGCCTCAGCTAAGGAAAGCACCTGGCTTCCTTGCATTGGGCACAGATTACATCAGCGCAATCATCCATTCAGTCCTTCAGTTTCCAGACATGTGTAGGTGAGCTCCTTGCACCATCTGGGCACCCCTGCTGTGGGAGGCAGGTGACTTTAAGAGAGTCGCGAGTACGGGGACAGGAGGCAGCATGGAGGAGGATGGGGGGTTGAACCTAGAGGGAAGGGTTTGGGGAGGCTTCCTGGGACAGGTCCTGTCTGAGCCAAGTCCTCATGTACATAAATTAGACTTCTTTGGTTGTAAGCAAGGGAAATCTAATGTGACTGACTAAGTGAAAGAGGAACTCTTTGGGGCTGTAATTGAAAACCCAAATCAGGGACGCCTGGGTGGGTCAGGGGGTCAAGCCTCTGCCTTCCGCTCAGGTCATGATCCCAAGCTCCTGGGATCAAGTCTTATATCAGGCTCCTTGCTTCGTGGGGAGCCTACTTCTCCCTCTACCTGCCGCTCCTTTTCCGTGTGCAGGTGTTTTTTGTCTGACAAATAAAAAAAATCTTTTAAAAAACGAAACTTTAAAAAAATCGCAATGACTAGAACAAGAATTATTGTGTCCTATAAGAAAGTTGGAGATCCCAGGATTGATTGATTCCTTGGCTTAATAAGATGATGATGATCCAGGTTCTCTCCATCTTTTCGTTCTGCAGTCTTTGGTGAACTGTTTTTGGCCTTTAAGCCTTTATGTCCCCTCACGGCCTAAAGACAGTGTGTTGGCTCCAGGCATTTCATCCTGGCGGAGCCACACTCAGAGCGGGAAGTGAAAACAACCTTTTGGCCATTTTCAAAAGAAGGAAGAGTCCTACCCGGCCCCAGTCCCTTGGTTGACGTTCTTTGTGTCTCATTGGTCAGAGTGGAGTCATATGCTCCTATCTAGACCAATCACTGACAATGGAGTAGACTAATAGAGACTGCCTCTCTCCCACTCCTGGGGAGGAGTTTAGCTCCTCTAGAGCACGTGATTACCTGGTAATTGAATGAAATCTGGATCTTTTTTTAAATTAACATATTAACATATAATGTATGGTTAGCCCCAGGGGTACAGGTCTGTGAATCATCAGGCTTACACACTTCATAGCACTCGGCATAGCACATACTGTCCCCAATGTCCATAACCCAACCGCCCTCTCCCTAATGCCCCCCCACAATCCTGTTTGATTTTTTTTTTTTTTTAAGATTTTATTTATTTATTTGACAGACAGAGATCACAAGTAGGCAGAGAGGCAGGCAGAGAGAGAGGAAGGGAAGCAGGCTCCCCGCTGAGCAGAGAGCCCCATTTGGTGCTGGATCCCAGGACCCTGAGACCATGACCTGAGTTGGAGGCAGAGGCTTTAACCCACTGAGCCACCCAGGCGCCCCCGGTGGGGAAGGGGGGAGTGTCTTATTTGCAACCAAAAGACACACCAGCCTGACTAATTTAAATAAAAAGCAGATCTATTTACAGGTAACCTGCAGGCTCTTTCAAACGGTTGGGAGCTCTACAGACTGGAGCGATACCCCAAACAAAGACAAAGATACTTCCAACTTGTACCTCCAATGTTCTGTTACAGCCACTGCCACTGTCCTTGTAAGCATCAGTCCCAGCTTAATTGCGCCATTAGTCCTAGTTCAAAGTCTGGGTTACGGGCCTTGCCCAGTCTTCAGGGAAGGCTGGGAAAGTGCAGGCTTGACCTTTTCAGCTTCCACAAGGAGGGAAGGACTCATTTACATAAATTGGGAGATTTCCCAAATACAGGAAGAGGGTTTAGCAGCTGGGTAGGCAAGAGGAGTGACACATGTCCACAGTGTACTATCCTGAAGGCATCTGGGGAAGACTGAGCTCGCAGAAGTGAGGAACTGGGTCTTTTGTCCCCAGAGCCCTCCTGGCACGGTGCCCAGCCCCAAGGAAGGGGTGGAGGGAATGTTTGCTGAGCATGTTCTGTCAGCAGGGGAGTGATGTGAGCAGACTTCATCAGAGGGGCCCGAGAGCCCCAGCCTCCAGCAGGCGGTGAGGAGGACTTGGGCAGGGGCTGGGCAGCAGGCACGGGAAACCTGTGTTTGCAAACACCTACCTTCTTGTCCCCCACAAACCTCTCATGTGACTGAGGTAGTTTGACTTAAACTCCTGCCCTCCTCCATACCTTGGCTCTCAGCTAATGACCCCTTTTTACTTCAGGGAGACAAGAAGGCCAGGGAGGTCACTCCGTCATCCTGTCATTCGCACAGACCTGAGTCCCTCCCGTTGCTTCAGCGCTCAGGGGTCTCGGTTCCTTTGGCCCTACCACTTCTGCTTCAGTTTCTTCCCTCTCCCTCCTCCCAAACCATGCCCACAAGCCTGCAAACAAGCTCTAGTTTCTTCCATCTTTAAAAAGTAGACAACCTCCCAGGACTCCACCCCTCTCTGGGTGCTGCCCTGTTTCTCTGCCCCCTTCACAGCAAAGTTTCTGAATGAGTGGCCTCTGGGTGCTCACAGACACTGCTCCCTGACGCCAGGACGCCACCTCAGGTTTCTTCCGTGTCCCACGGAGAACAGGCTGGGCCGTGTGACTGACTCTGACCAATGAAACATGAGCAGGAAGGCTGTGTGCTGCTTGAAACAGAAGCCTGTAGTTGCCCACAGTATCTGTCCCTTCTGTCCCCTCTGCCGTGAGACAGGTAGGGTTCTGGGTAGAAGATGTGTTCTCCACCCAGATCCCTGAGCAAGAAACCAGCCTCTGTCATGAGCCACTGAGACCCTGGGGCCACTTGTCACATACCCATGGCCTGACTTGTCCTGACTGACCCAGTGCTGTCTCCCCATTCACTCTTCCTCCCCCTCTAGCGTGCATTCCGCGTCCACCTTTCTCCCAGAAATGAACTTTCTGGCGTCACCAGTTATCTCCATGTTGCCAAACAGCCGCACTTCATCTCTCAGCCCCCATCCTGGCGGAGTCCGCCTTCCTTCTTGGACCACTCTTGGCTTCGGTCCCACCACGTGCTGTGACTTTCCTTTGACATCACTGGCCACTCCTTCTCCTATACATTCCAGAATTGTGTTGCTGGAGGCCTCGATCCTATATCCCCCTCTTGACAGGTGGCTTCATCCATTCTCACAGATTTATTTTATTTTATTTTATTTTTTTTAAATCTTTTTTTTTTTTTTTAATTTATCAGAGAGAGAGAGAGAGGGAGAGAGAGCGAGCTCAGGCAGACAGAATGGCAGGCAGAGGCAGAGGGAGAAGCAGGCTCCCTGCCGAGCAAGGAGCCCGATGTGGGACTCGATCCCAGGACGCTGGGATCATGACCTGAGCCGAAGGCAGCTGCCCAACCAGCCGAGCCACCCAGGCGTCCCCATTCTCACAGATTTAAATACCATCTCTATGCCCATGACTCCTGAGTGCGCTTCTCATCTCCAGTTTGCCGCCAGTTAAACATCTCTGTCAGGCTCCGCAGACTTCGCATGTCCTAAATGGAGCTCCCCAAAGCAGGCCCCCATGCCTGCTTTCCCAGGGTTCCTCCCGTCTCACTGTACCCTTATCCTCTGGAGCCACCCCATCCCTTCCTCACCCTGGTCCACCTGTGTGTCCTGTGAATTCTATCCTAAACATTTCTCATTCTGTCTACTGCACTCTGATTCCATGGCCCCACCCCGCTTTTTGTCCCCCCATCTATGCTCCAGTAGCAGCCCCCCAAATCCCATCATGCTGCTCCCCCTTCACACTCTTCCGTGCCTGCTCACCATACCCAGAATTAGATCCAGACTCTTCAACCGAGGCTTTGAAGTTCCTACAAAGCCTGCCTCCTACTTTGCTGACTGCATCTCCTGCCCGTCCCTTCTTCCCTCATCTATACTAAGTTTGGTGCTTTCCCACGGCCTTTGCACCTGCTGTTCCCTCTGTTCTTTGGCTCCTTTCTTTCCTTTAGGTTTCAACTCAGGTGTTGCTGCTCAGGGAGGCCCTGCGTGAGCCCACAAACTAATGTCAGTACCCTCCCCCCGCCGTTTGTCTCAGTCTTTCTTTTTTTTTTTTTTTAGAGACTTTTTAAAATTTATTTGAGAGAGAGAGGGAGACAGAGATAGCGAGGGAGAGCACGAGCAGGGAGGAGAGGAAGGCAGAGGCTCAACCAACTGAGCCACCCAGGTGCCCCAATTTGTCTCCGTCTTAACCTTGTGTCCCCAGTGTCTACCACCCTTTGTCAGTTGGGTCTTGTCTGGTCCCTTTAATCATCTCCCTGCTGGAGTGTGTAGGCTCCGTGAGGGAAGGAGCTGGATCTCACTGTTGCAGCACGAAGCCCAGCGCAAACTCATGTGAATGAAGGAATCAGGGGATAGATTCAGAACAGGGTGGTCGGGTGATCGATACCCCAGGTGTGAATTCTGAACGCCTTTCGCTGACAACAAGGAAAGGGTGCTGTTCCAGGAACTAGGAACAAGGGCTCCTGGAAGAGAGTTCTGTACCTGCTTCTCACAGGCTGGGTCCTGTCTCCTGTTTCGTGTCAGCCAGTGCCAGGGCCTTCAGGATTAGGTAGATCCCCAGCCCTACTCACTGTCCCTCACATCCCCTCAGTGACCCCCAGTCAGGCAATAGACACTTGCCCCTGGGGACAGTCCCAGGCCCACAGAGAGTCACCTGCCCCACCAAACACAGCTGAGATACCACTCCAGTTTCAGTGAACCTGTCTGGGTGCAGGTTGGTTCACAGTTTGCTGTGGTGTTGAGGGAGGGACAGTGGGCTCCAGGGTTTGGAGGGAGGAGGTAGAACTCAGAGCGTTCTCAAAACCTCCTGGGAAGGACTGACTCTCAGAAGCACACGGCCCTCAGCCTTGGGCTGTCATAGCCCAGATTCTGGGGCCCCCAAACTGAGAAGCAAATTTGAATAACATGGCACACATTTTTATGAGCCCCAGAGGGGCTTCCTGAGCTGAAGGTAGAGCCTGAATACCTGGGGCATTCTGCAGAGTCGGCAGCTCCAGATGGAGATGGATGGACTGGGAGGAAGGGCAAAGTAGAGAGGTCAAGACCGCATCCCCACCTGCTGTGCCCTGGGGGCAGCCAAGCCCTGGCAGGGAAGGAACTTGAACCTAGGTCTGAGCCCGGACTCAGTGTCTGATCTGTCAGGTCCCTCTGCTACGCCTCTGGGCTCTGGGAGCGGCAGCGTGGGTGGGTGAAAGCCAGGGTATACTGGGGGTTGGGGAGAACCCCGAGGGGGTGAGCAGCAGCTCCCTTGATAACAGTACCAGTAATACAATCATCACCCTTGGCAATGCCTCTCCTTCAGCTCGCCCCGGGCTATGGTTCAGGGGCACAGCCTCACTGAGCGCTTCCAACACCCAGTAAGGCAGGTGCTCTGCCTCCCAGTTCCTGGACTAAAAAAATGAGGCCTTGGAAGTTTAGTGACCTGCCCAGGTTCCCCAGCTGAAGGGTGCTCCCAGTGGGGCTGGCCCCAAAGCCAGGCAATACTGGGGTATAGAGCTCCTCACGCCAGCCTCCAGCAACCCACCTGCCCCCCAAGAAGGCACCCCGCAGCAAGGAGGTGGCAGACGCAGCTAGGCCAACCTGGGGAGCCTGTAGGGAGGCCCCTTGAGAGCTCGGCGGCCCGGTTAGCATGGCCTCCCAGCCAGGCCTGTGCAGGGCGCTCGCCATGGCAGGAAAAAGCCAAGGACTCTTCTGGTAAGGGGCCACTGGCTTTCCACTGCTGAGAGTGACCCTGGAGTAGGTAGGGCATTGAGCCTGTAGGGAGGAGAGCAGGAGCTAAAGGCAAAGCCAGAGTGAGTGTCGAGATAATATGGGGAGATCTCAGACCCGGGACCCCTCTCTGGGCTGGAGTTCAGGGATGCTGCAGGACGAAAGTGCCGAGGCTGTCAGCCCCCTTGGTGGCCTCCAGAGATAAAGATGAGCTTGCACACACACGTGCCTGTACTCAGATACTGCATACATGTGTGTATGAGGCCATGTACACGCATGGCTAAACACACGCAGTAGTACACGTGTGCACAGAAATATATTCAGATCCATGTGCACACACACAGGTTCCATGTAGACTGGGCCTGCTTCCCAGGCTGCAGGCAGTAGACCTGAGGCGGGGGTTTCTAGAGAACACTCATGCTTCCTGCCTGTGTGTCCCCTCCCCTTCCTGGGCCCAGAGATTTTGGTTTTCAGAAGGAGGGCTTGGTCTTGGCCTCAGATAGGGTGACTGACTTGTCCTGGTTTGTTTGGGCCTTACCGGTTTTAGCCCTGAAAGTACCAAGTCCTGGGAGAGCCCTGAGTCCCAGGCCAAGCTGGGTTGGTCAACTGCCCCTTCGACAGGCCTGGTGTGTATCTTCCCTTGCCGAACTCTCCCCACCCTTTGTCCCTTCTCTGATGGTCCAGGGGCCATCGAGAGAGAGCCACAGCTGAGGCTGCTCTTCCTGGCGGCCTTGGCATTAGTAAGAACCACTCTGTTTATTGAGCACCTGCTATGTTCCAGGCACCATTCTAGGCCCCAGGGGCTCAGCAGGGAACGCCCCAGACAAAATCACTGTCCTCAGGGAGTTGACATTCAGTGGGAGGGGACAGAAAAGGAGCAAGATAAAAAATAAAAGAGATAATTTATTAGAGGAGGATGAGTGTTAAGCGGGGAAGTAAAATAGGGATGGATTCCTTCTCTATATTAAATAGGCTGCTCTGGAAGGCCTGACTGAGAATGTGACCCTGGGAGAGATGGGAAGGCTGGGGTCAGGGCAGGGGCCCTGCAGGTGTCCAAGGCAGCTCTCCAGGAGGAAGGAGCAGCCAAAGGTTGGAGGCAGGACATACCCAACACATGAAGAAGAGGAAGGAGGAAGAGGCTAGGAGAGGAAGGGCGGGAGTTGAGGGGCGGTGGTCAGGGCTCTGGTAAAGACTGAAGGGTCTTACTGAGCACAATGGGGCCAAGGAGGGTTTGAGTGGAGGGGTCACATGCTCTGACTCAGACTTGCGCTGCTGTGTTAGGAGACATGGAGGGGCAAGGCTGGGGCCTGGGGACTGCTCAGGAGCCTATGGCACTAGGCCAGGGGAGAGATGACAGGGCCCAGGCTGGGGTGGTCGCCGGGAGACACGGGTAGATTCTGGGTACATTTTGAAGTTGCGCCCGCAGGACTCCTGGCAGACTGGGCATGAAGTTAGAGAGAGGAGTTGGCATGAGTCCGAGGATCTTGCCTGATCAGCCAGAATGAAGGCGCTGCTTTCACCAGAGACGGAGAAGATGCGAAGATGCAGGTGAAGGCAGCTTGGGGGGTGGAGGAGCCACGGCTCACCTTCGGAGGGACTGCGTTGGACACGTGGAGTTCTGGAGGAGGCAGGTGGATCACAGGTGTCTTCAGCGGGGTGCTGAGGAGGGAAGCCCAGTCTCCCTGGACTGGCTTCCTTGTCTCCAGGGCTGGGCCAGACTGGGGTGAGGGGACGCTACAGGAAGTGGCCTGCACTGGGGTGTGGCATGGAGGGATGGTGCCAAATGGGCTGGGGCGCCAGTAGCTCTGTCCAGCGCAGCCAGCCTGGCCCGAGGCTGTTATCTGACCAGCAGAGCCATTTGGTTAGCATCGATTGGCTCAGGGAAAAGGCTGGGGCAGGAGGGTGGGGGAGAGGGGCCCTGTGGGGAGGGCGGGGGCTGTAGAGCCAGAGGGATTGGCCACAGGACTGATGTGTCTCTGAGGCCCCAGGAGCCCTGTGGACCTGCCTGGTGGCCTTCAGGGGATTCCAGTCCTTGGGGCTGTCCCTGCCCTGTAGGGAGAGGTGGTGGGGGTGGGGGATCTGAGACCTTGGGGCCAGGGAGGGCCTGCCCCAGGCAACTTGGAGCTTCTGGATTTGAAGGCAGGGGGTGAGACCTGTTCCACCACCCTCTTCACCAGCTTTGTGGCCTCCACCAGCCTCTCCGCCCCCACCTCCAACCCCCATGTGCCTCATTTCTTCTGCAGTAGGTGTGGTGGTGTGAGGAGACCATGTAAAGAACATGATCCATGTTTAGGACTGGGTCTTCCTCCTTGTTTAGCTCCCTCCTGCTTCCAGGGTGGGCAAGCTGCAGGACCCCTGCCACTCTGGTCATCTGGCCTAGGACTGGACCAGAGGTCCTGTCAGTGCTGGTTCCAATGGTGACCTCTCTGGCCTCCCCAGGCCTGGGTGTCCCCAGGTGTTACAGCTTCTGGGAAGTTCTGGTTACTCATAGAGGCAGAGAGAAAAGGGGGTCTGGGGTAAGGGAGGGGCACACTTCCTGTTTCCCCACCTCAGTGCCTTTGCATATGCTGTGCCTTTCGCCTGTTATGCCCTTCCCACCCATCCTGCCAGGTCCAGCTCCACAGGACCCTTCATAAACACATCTAGGGTTGCTGAGTAGCCTGGATGAGGTGCTGCCCATGTTCCAACCACTCATCCCCTCCCCCTACAAGGTCCCTCCCAGCAGGTGAAGGGTTTTGTGTTTTGTAGGAAGGAGGATGTGTAAACAATACAATCTCTACTGGGGGTATTCTCTATGCTACCAGGGGAGCAGAAGGCTTCATGGAGGAGGTGGCATAGGGGTGGCAGAGACCTTCCCTGAGCTTCCCCTTATATATACACCATTAGGTGCCTACTCTGGGCCCCAGCACCTGACCAGACTGCCTGGGATTCAGGGCCCCTCTATCTGCTAATGAACACACGAGGGCTTGCCCAGTTCATCCCGGGGCTCCTCCCTGGGCTCCTCCCTGCCTAGCACATTGGACACTGCAAGAGGGCAAGTACTGAAAGGAGGAAAGAATGAATGAGCCTGCGGAGCCTTGGGTGAGCTCAGATGTGAGGGAGGCCAGGAGGTTTGGGAGTAGCTGAGCAGTCAGTGGGGTGCGTGTCCCTGGAGGAGAGAAGGAGGAGAGCCTGAGGAAGGAGGGATGAGGCCCAGCCTGGCTTTCTTCAGTCCCTTGAGGCAGAGCAGCAACCGCTGCTCCACCAGGAGAGGGCTGAGGAGGTAGATGGGAGGGGGTGCAACTCCCCTTCACAGGCTGCTAATTTGTGATCTTAAAGTACTCAGCAAAGACACCCGCCCCATTGTTAGTACCTTAATCAGGCATTCAGTGGGGTTGGGGCTCCCACTGGCACACGGAGGGGACATAGGAGGAGCTGCCTGGCTGGGTGACGGTCCAGGACTGAAGCACCTATTGGCTTCAGGTGGGTGAGTTTGGCTGGGAGGGCTGGCCCAGGGCTGGCCCAGGACCTTGGAGATGGGACCAGCTTCCAGGGTGGAAAAGCAAATTCAGCAGGGACCCACCCCAGTGCCCAGTGGAAGGAGGCAGGGGTAGGGCAAGGGCAGGTTCCCTGGTCTGACTGCCAGGCATGTGGGCAGCACAGAAGGATGGAGAGCGGCTCCAAGCAGTTGGCTGGGGGCCCTGCCTCCTCCTGGGCCCCTCTCATAGGAAGGACATGGAGGGCTCCTGCCCTGGGTCCTGCCTTGACCCCACACACCTGCCAAGGTGTGTTCACATGCTGGCTGCTTAGCCCATGCCTACATTTGGGGGCATTTGTTTTTTTTCATCCAAACTGGGGTCTCTGCTTGGTTTCCCTGTGCCCCGACATTCCCTGGGGGCACCTAGGAATCTTCTAGACACCTTCTAAGGAAGGGTTATGGCTCTCCTTGGGGCCCCCAGCTTCTCAGGGGGCACTTCAGAGAAGCCCACCTCCGGGGCCTTATGGGGACACAGCTGCAACATCAGATGGAAGGATTGTCGGCCTCCATCCAGGTCAGTGGGGGCCAGGGAAAACCCCCACCACATAGTAATGCTGGGGATCAGAGGATCGCAAGCAGGAGCACTTTGTAAACTTCATAAGCTGCACAAATGTCGAGTGGTATTAGTACTAAGCCTGCCATAGCTTACCCCTGCCCCCAGGGTCTGGTGTGGCACTGTGTGTCCCACAAGCACCAGTTCATGGCCATGGCCTGGTCCCCTTTAGCACAATGAGCCCTGTGAAGGCCCCTGAGCTGGGAGGGGGCCCTCCGGCCCCCCAGGATGGCAAGGTGGGGACCCCTTCCCTGGGGTGAGGTTCCTGGGAGACAGCAGCCTGGGCAGGGGTGAGGGGTGCCTGCCGAGAGAGGGGAAAGGGGCTGTCAGATTCTGTGGAAGCTGCAGCTAGTGTGGGGTGGGCCCTCCTCCCATCCCTGGCTTTTGGAGGCTCAAAGCATCTTGCAGGTTCCCCAAGACTCAGTTGGGGCTTGGTGTCCAGGCTCCTAGTCCCTCACACTCTTGCTTCCCTCTGCACAGCTGGGACCCTCTGCCAGACTGTGGTGGGCAATGGGGGCCTCAAGGTCAGACCCGAGTCTCCATGTGGGGCACACTGGCAAAGCAATCACCTCCTACTCATGTTACAGAGAGGGAAACTGAGGCTGAGGCCTGCAGGCCATGTAGTGGTGGTGATGACTGAAGACACTGCAGGAACCACCTAGAGCATGGCCCGGCCCGGAAAGGGTCCTTACAGCTGCACTGCCACCACCGCCACCGCCACCGAGGTCATAATTGCTCTGAAATCGCAACCGAACCCAATTATGCAAAAACGAAATTATATGCGATGATTTTTATGTTGAAAACGTTCGGTGGAAGCCGGGTGATTACAGGGGGACGGGAAGCAGCTGCCACTCTCTGGGAGCCCATAACTCCCAACAGCTGGGAACTGTCACTAATTTACGATGCTGTTTCTGCCGGGAATGAGGGGGTGGCAGTGGCGGCTGGGCCTGCCTGAGACTGGCCAGGAGGCTGGGCCAGCAGCAGGCCTGGGAGCCTGGCCTAGTGGCCCGGGTGAGGCTGGGAGCAGGCCGGTCGGAGAGCGGCCAGGAGTGTGAGTTCTTTCTACATGCAGAGCTGACAGCAGGAATCAGCTGAGCTGCCCCAGGGCCTGGCCTTCTCCCTAGAGGCCCGGCTGGCCAAGCTGGAAGGGACGGGCAAGAGGCCAAACCTGGGCAGGGACGGACGAGATGGCCGCCTGGCCCTGCAGGGTGGGGGTTACCGGCCTGGAGCCTGTCCTTGCTCGCCGGCGCGCCTGCCGGGCAGCCTGGGGCAGCTGCGACCCTGGAAAAAGGCAGGTAATGATGATCGTCTATAATGAGGCCTCTCGGATAATGAGCACGGGGCTATTATCCGACCACAGGCTGGACACATCCGAAAATAAATTATTTTAAGGATCCATTAACGAATGCCTAATTAATGCCCAATTAGAGGGAAGCTACAGAGGAAATGCTCCGGACGGTGGAGAGGCAAAGCCTTGTTTGCAACCACCAGCCGGGAGGACACAGCCTGGGAGTGAGATGCGGAGAGGGGAGGGGCCAGAAGATGGACCAGATAGGGGGGGCCCCAAAACCAGGCAGCCCTGGTGTCTCCCCCCAGCCTTCACACGTGTTCCCTTAGCACATCCTCCCAGTGCCGCAAGGAACACCAGTACTATTTAGAAATGAGGAAACTGAGTCACAGAGCGCTGTCACGTATTTGAGGACACAGAAGGCACCCTAAATAAGACAGCTTTTGAGATGAACTTTGGTGTCTTGCATGCATGCCTTGTTATTAAGAAGACGCTAAAAGACTTAGGGCGCCTGGGTGGCTCAGTCGTTAGGCATCTGCCTTGTTCAGTCTTTGGGCATGTGCCTTCGGCTCAGGTCATGATCCCGGAGTCCTGGGATGGAGCCCCTGCCTCGGGCTCCCT
Source organism: Mustela lutreola (assembly GCF_030435805.1). Lineage (NCBI taxonomy): Eukaryota > Metazoa > Chordata > Mammalia > Carnivora > Mustelidae > Mustela > Mustela lutreola. The sequence goes on along the minus strand of NC_081304.1, from coordinate 45,446,222 downwards.
GCTTCTCCCTCTTCCACTCCCGTGCTCGTGTTCCCTCTCTCACTGTCTTTCTCTGTCAAATAAATAAAATATTGGGGAAAAAAAAAAAAGTTAAAGGACTCTTCAGTCCTCCATATATTTACTTTGTTAGACCAGGAGTCTGAATCAGTACCTGTTCATGTGCTGTTATACAGTAAATGGCAGAGCTGGGAGAGGATCCCCCACCCCAGCACGCCCGTGGGAGTCTGGGGGCGGGGCAGGGCTTGGGGCGGGACTATAAGGTACGTTCCGGTGCGCGTCCCTGAGCTCCCTAGCTGCGGGGCCTGCGGTTGGCCCCCTCCGCGGGGGTGGAGCGCCAGAGTGTCATCTGTCGCCGCGTGAGGGCCCCGCTTGGGCCTGACCCCCGCCTTCCTCCCAGCAGGAACCTCCCACAGAGGGCTGCCACCCCAGACCGCTGAGTTGGGCACAGCCCAGGACAGAGCCCTGCCAAGGGGTGGGGGAATGGTGCGCCCTTCCGTCCCCCGCCTCCCCGAGACACCCCTGACCTGGCTGTGCTCTCTCTCCCCTCTCCATTCCCCCCCCGCCAGGGTGCTGTGTGGAACTATTGCTGCTGCTGCTGGCTGGGGAGCTGCCCCTGGGCGGCGGCTGCCCGCGTGACTGCGTGTGCTACCCGGCACCCATGACGGTCAGCTGCCAGGCGCACAACTTCGCCGCCATCCCCGAGGGCATCCCGGAGGACAGCGAACGCATCTTCCTGCAGAACAACCGCATCACCGTCCTCCAGCAGGGCCACTTCAGCCCGGCTATGGTCACCCTGTGGATCTACTCCAACAACATCACCTTCATTGATCCCAACACCTTCGAGGGCTTCGTGCACCTGGAGGAGCTGGACCTTGGCGACAACCGGCAGCTGCGGACGCTGGCGCCGGAGACCTTCCAGGGCCTGGTGAAGCTGCACGCCCTCTACCTCTACAAGTGCGGGCTCAGCGCCCTACCCGCAGGCATCTTCAGCGGGCTGCACAGCCTGCAGTACCTCTACCTGCAGGACAATCACATCGAGTACCTCCAGGACGACATCTTCGTGGACCTGGTCAACCTCAGCCACCTGTTCCTCCATGGCAACAAGCTGTGGAGCCTGGGCCAGGACACATTCCGGGGACTGGTGAACTTGGACCGGCTGCTGCTGCACGAGAACCAGCTGCAGTGGGTCCACCACAAGGCTTTCCACGACCTCCACCGGCTGACCACCCTCTTTCTCTTCAACAACAGCCTGTCGGAGCTGCAGGGCGACTGCCTGGCGCCCTTGGGAGCCCTGGAGTTCCTCCGCCTCAACGGGAATGCCTGGGACTGCGGCTGCCGGGCGCACTCGCTGTGGGAATGGCTGCGGAGGTTCCGCGGCTCCAGCTCTGCGGTCCCCTGCGCCTCCCCCGAGGCGCGCCAAGGCCAGGACCTGAAGCTGCTGAGGGCCGAGGACTTCCGGAACTGCACGGGGCCAGCCTCGCCGCACCAGATCAAGTCGCACACGCTCACCACCACCGACAGGGCCGCTCGCAAGGAGCACTACCCGCCCCGCGGCCCGGCCAGGGACAGGGGCCACCCGCATGGCCACCTGCCGGGCTCCCGCCCAGGCTACAGGAAGCCCGGCAAGAACTGCACCAGCCACAGGAATCGCAACCAGGTATCCAAGGCGGGCGCTGGGAAGCAGGCCCACGAGCTGCAGGACTACGCCCCTGACTACCAGCACAAGTTCAGCTTTGACATCATGCCCACCGCCCGGCCCAAGAGGAAGGGCAAGTGTGCCCGCAGGACCCCCATCCGTGCCCCCAGCGGGGTGCAGCAGGCCTCTTCGGGCAGTTCCCTGGGAGCCTCCCTGCTGGCCTGGATACTGGGGCTGGTGGTCACTCTTCGCTGAGGACCTGGGCCGCCAGCACCCAGCACTGCCACAGGTCCACCAAGGAACAGAATCTCTTTTCTTTTTTTGAACAAGCGGAGGGTCTGCTGGGTTTCAGGCAAAGGCTGGTAAAGGCTTCAGCTGCTGTCTGGGCCCTGCCCCGTGGATTATAAAACCCAAAGTGTACAGCCCCAAAGTGGGAAGGGCATCACATCCAGCTGTCCCGGCCAGGCCCTGGCAAGCGCCCGCAGACAGCATCCATCCAGCAAGGCAGTTAAAGCACGCAAAATGAATCCTTCATTAGCAACAATGGGACAGTGCCCCCTGCCCCCCCCCCCCCCAGGAGCTAGGCTCTGTGGAATCCCAGTCACTGGAGAGGTCTGAAGGGCCCTGCCAATCCTGGAGGAAGCGAGACTCAGAGGAGAACAGACGAGGCTCACCCAAGAGGCTGGGTGGTCCAGCCATCTGGGAGCACAGGAGCAGGTGGCATTTTGGCCCTTGCCTGAGGCCACAGAGTCAACCTGTCCTCACTCCAGCCCTTAGTCTCTCACCCCGGGGGGAACGCCTCTCATTCCTGATGTCTCAGGCAACCCTGGCAGACCCAGGCCCAGCTGCTGGGCTCCAAGAACCAATTACCAAAGGAAAGATCATCAGAGGCTGAAATTCAGAACTGCATCAAATGCAGTGAGGCTCTCACAGGAGGTGCAGTTATAACTTGACTTGTAACTAAACTTGACTTATAACTTGACTTATAACTAAGTCAACTTATATATATATACATGTATATATATATATATATATACACACACACTGTCCACACACATGCACAGGGCCCCTCCCCACCCCCTACCAAATTGTATGTCTTCTCATGTTTATAAACTATACAGAAAACTATATCTGTTGAACTAAGGGTTGTATTGGTGATTTCTAGCAAGAGAAGAGTTGTAGGGTTTTTGTCTAGAATCCCAACCTGGCAATGACAGTCCCCGTCATAACCTGGTCTTGGCAGGATCTAGGGCAAAGTGTCAATGGGAAGGGCCAGGGAGAAGAAGGGGAGGCAGCAAGAATCACTTCAGGGGACCAATCTTCTTCGATGTTTAGAGCATCGCCTTGTTTTTATATGCAACACAAGTCCGGCTGCCACCCCAGAGCACCCCATCACCCCCACTGTACCAGGGGTCGTTGTCAGAGGCGAGAAGTGAGAAGCAGCTCATGGGACATCAGGGAGCCAGGCCCTAGGGGAGAGCTTGATGGAGAAGGGAACCAGGAGGGGCTCTGGGTCTTTTTTTTTTTTTTGCGACGGGCAGGCAGCAACCACAGTGTTAGCCCAAGAGGCTGGGCAGTGTCATCGTCCGTTGGCCTAGCATTTTTGCCAGTGATGGTCTGGACAGGCTGGGGAAACTCCGGGCATGAGCCCAGGACTCCAGCACAGCTCAGCTGCTGAATTTTTCCTTGAGGCTCTTTGATGGCCAGCCCAGCAAGAGTCCTGTGCTCGGTGGCAGGAGGGAAAGCATCAGGTGGCCTTAGCAGAAGGGGAACAAAGAGGGCATTTCAAGAACCATCTCAGGCATTTCTGCGTTACGGAGGCCCCCTCCCTCCTGACCCTTCTGAAGATGCCCAGGGACCTGCGGCGGTGGCGGAGGGGGCCAGACTCAGGGGTCAAGAGTGGGGATGTGTGCAGGGCATGGAACAGGCAAGCCCAGTCAGGGGACAGCGGCTCCAGTCAAGGTTGGCCATGCTGCCGGCCAGGGCCCCGCTGGGTACCATCTCCTCTGAGCTCTGCCCAAACCTGAATTCCCCACCAGAGAGGATGTGTGTGAGGAGCAAGAAACACCGAATCCAATGAAAAGAGAAAAACAATAATAAAAAAATTTCTCTTGGACAAGAACCCTGTTTCTCATTTCCTAACCCTACATTCCTGAAGTGGTGGCAGATCGCAGGCTTTTGTGGGGTGGGCGAGCCTGGCCGGGCACAGCGTGTTTGCTGGCGGGAGGAGCCATATGGGGCAGGGGCACGCTGACTCACTGGGATGCCTGTGTGCACACACATGCGAACACACGCACACACACACACACACGTTCTCCGTTCTAGGGTTCTTCCCTCACCCTCACGGAACATGACTCACTTCCCACACCCTGGCTGTGGATCGGCCCAGTCTCTGCGGCTCTTTCTGGACCAGGCTGGTCCAGGGTCCTTCCTGGCTGGTTCCCAAAAGCCGCACCCGCGGCAGCTGAGCTGTGGATTCTTCAGGGCCTCAGGAGTGGCCGGAAGGGAGCTGCCAGTTCCTGGGGCCCAGAGGGCTTCCCAGGAGGCCAGGGATCCACTGAGACAGCAGCAGAGAGGGTCTGGGGGCTGCACCTGCCCCTCTCGCTTCAGAGAAATGAGGCAGTTCTCTCCTCAGTAGAGAGGGGAGAGCTGGGTTTTCAGGTGGGACTGAACAATCTTCCTCTGTACAAGGCTTGAAACCTGCACTAACAGGAGCGCGGGGATGGCAGAGCAAAACACATGCTCTCCCGCTGCCCGCCTGCTCTTCCCCAGGCCGGTGCCGGGGCCTGGCTGTCCCTCGGAACCCGAGGATGTTGTCCTGTTGTTGATTTCATTTCCAGCGTCAGACAGCAAAGCCCTCAGTGGGAAAATCAAGAGTCCAAACACTTTATTAAATTTTTTTAAACAGACTTAGTAAGTCCTGCAATATGAAAGTGAAATGTCAGTACAAGAAATGCTAATGTTTTATAAATGACCGCCTCTGTCAAGTGCAGCTCGGTCTCTGGCTGCCGATTGTTATTAGAGGCAAGGCAGAGGGGCCCAGGACGGCGGGTGTATTTTTAGCAGCTTTCTCCTCTAAGAGGTAGCGGGAATGAAAGCGGCTCTATCGTGAATGACATCACTTGTCACTCAGCAGCTCACAGGCCACACAGGAACGATGGCACCATTGCCCAAAGCACCAGAGCAAGTTGACAAGCCAGGGGCTAGACCTCTCTGGTCACCAGACGCAGCATTCCTCCTGGGTGGGTTAGGGCCTGGAGATGTGGCTTCTTGCCCCTGGGAATCCTGTCCTCCTCCTCTGTTCCTAACAGGGTCACCCCTCTGCCATCTTCGCTCAGCTCTTTCCCTTCAACAAGTGCTGATCAAAGGCCTACATGTGCCCGCCGTTGGCGCAGGCTCTTGGGACATAAAAGTGGGAAGATGTGACTCTCCTATGAGGAGTGCAAGGCTAGATGTGGAAACAGGTATGTGATTGGTGCCTCTGGTAGTGGCCCTTCCCCCACCATGAGAAAGTCAACTGAGGTGAGGACAGTCCAGGAGGACTTCCAGGTGAGGGTGACACCTGATGGCTCTAACAGGATGAGGAGGTGGCCAAAGAAGAGTGCGGGGAGTATTCGAGGCAGAAGGCTGGAGGGTTAACAGCAGCATCGTGCTGGTTTGGGATATCGGCAGAGAGCTAGGAGTTGAGGACTGGGAACCCTGTGAGGGGTGGTGGGCGTGGGAGGCGAGCCTGGCAAGGAGAAGGTTGGGGGAACCCTACTCAGGGACTTGGCCTTGACTCTGCAGTGGCGGTACGGCTCCCCTCTGCGGTCTTCTTCCCTACCCCACACCCCCAGCGTCTTTCCGAGCACGCGTCCCCACTCGTGGCGTGCTTGCCAATGTTCCTCAACAGTGGGTTTCATCATCCTAACTTGCCTCTTCTGCTCAGCCAGATCCTTCCCTCGTGCCAGCATGCTGGAGCGCTCCCTGGAAATCTGCCTGGGCCACAGTCCCATTCCCAGACACCTGCTGCTTCCAGGCCCGGAAAGTATCCCAGAGCCGTTTTACCCCCCGTGCTTCCTCCTTTCCCCTCCACGCAGGGCTCAGACCTCAGCCCCTCCCTTGCCTCCAGGCTTGCCACCGCTACCTGTGCCCCCTTTGGCTGACCCCTGGCAACCCCCAGAACCCTCCAGACATCATCTCCCCCTTATTTTCTCCTGCTAGGGGCTGTTCATTACCAGGGAGCCAAGAATCCCATTTAGCAAATGTTTACTTGTCACCTAACTAATCACCCAGCACTCTGCCACTGTGATGAACGCGATTCTAGAAGGCCTATTGGCAAGTTTGAGAGAGCCAGGGAGTGGGGGGGTGGGCAGGAAAGCTTCTTGGAGGACAAGAGGCAGGGCCCAGGGGTCAGAGAGAGCAAGTTTGCTGGGAGGGCTCCCTGGGCCCGGCAGCAAATCTCTCCAAGGCTCACCAACTGCCCAGGCTGTCCCCACATGTCACTGGCCAGAACTCACCTCCAGGACCCGGCTCCTCAGGGCCCTACTCCAGCTCGACCTGGAGGATGCCAGCCTTTCCCTTTGCACATTGTTTGATTGACTGAAGTCCGTGTACATTTCGACTGGATCCGGGTCAAGCCATGCTGCTGAGCCCGCTGACCCAGCCGTGGTGACATTCTGGCTCGTCTCCTCCCAGTTTGGCTCTCCGGACTCACTTTCCTCCAGTGGGAGTTTCACACATCAGCCGTTGTTCCACCCTGTGTCACCGATCCCCCACTATCAGCTTGTAATGGGCCAATTTTCTTATACCTTCTGTCTACTTGGAAACTATCTTAAGAACCCTTTGATTGCACATTAAAATATCTTTTACAGCTCCAGGCTCCATATCTCTTTCTGCTCCCCTAATTGTCCCTTTCAACTCACTGTGCTTTCAGGACCAATATCGCGGTCTCCCCTTTGCAGGCTGTTAATAAATACAAGCTCTAAAAAAATACACATAAACATCTATTGTTGGCTAAGTAACTCACCACACAATCAAAAAGGGAGGCTCAGCGCCAGGCGTACCCACCTGTACCTTCCTCCTCGATGTCCTCGCCTGTCTCGTTCAAGGGGGCTGCTGGAATCAGGAAGGTTTATGGCCATAAATCAGGAAGGTTTATGGCCCCAAACCCCTGGGTGAGGGGACCAGGGAAGCCCCAGGGGAAAGCAAAGGGAGTAGCTAGGGGTGCTGTGTGGACAGGCCTCCCTCCCAGAGTAACGAGGGAGAGAGGAGGACAAAGGAGCCCCCTGTGTGGGTCACAGTGGCTAATTCAAGTGACATTTCGGCGGACTGGTCCACAGGGCCCTTTACCTCCAAAAGAAGTGGGTCGGCCTCCTCCGAGATCCGGCTCCAGCCTGCACTGATGTGGCCTAGCCCCCCACCTCTCTCCTTTCAGCTCTCGTTTCTCATTAGAGCCGGGAGTTTCTAAGCACCGGCGGGGTGGGGAAGGCTGGGCCTTTTGTGTCATGGATTTCTGTGTGTGCACACTGATGGCACGCCTGAACGGCAGAATTTGACACGACCGCTGCAACACCTGCTTGGGTCACCGTGCTTTCCAAATTGGCTGAGGCTCCATGCAGACCCAGGCGTCTCAGGGGGGCCCTGCCAGCCACGGCTTCTGCCGCTCCCTCTCGGGGCCTCGGGAAAGAGAGAGGAAGTGAGAGATGCATGAAACTCTTCCATCTCTATAAGTACAATTTCCCCAGGGGGCAGGCTCTAAGGAAGGAGGAGAGGCAAGTGCTCAGGGCCTAAACAGGTGGGAGACCTCCCAGGCAACCGGCCCCTTATCACGAGCCCTCCCCTGCCCAGGTTCGGAGACAGTCACAGGCAGGACCGTGATGCCCTCTGCACAGCAGCTGACTGGAATCAAGATGTGGATCCTCCAGGTGACCTCTTACCGCTCCAGCCAGAGAGAGAGAGATGCAAGGGATCCTCTCCAAGTAAGACTTCTTTGGCGAGGCGGGGCCAGCAGGACAAACCCAATGAGGGACTCCTGGCCAGCACTGGGGTCTCGGACGGACCCGGCAGGGGAAGGTCAAGTCCCAGTGAGACCCCAAAGGGAGTGCACGTACAGTGTCTCCAGGAGACAGGAAGCACAACCCTATGGGGCTGTCAGGCACCGAAGAGAGCAGGGAGAGATGCAGACAGACAGATAGACAGGAGGGCGCAATAGAGAAAGAAACATTTTGCACCTGCAGGCATATGCACACTGCTCAGCCAGCACCTCCTGTCACTGTCCCTCCTGTGACTGAGCGTGGGACATGTGTGCTGTCCACAGATCTGACCACCAAGCACGTGAGTGGCCCAGCCAGGCCCTGGAAAGCCATGGAACAAGGGGGCCCATCTGCAATGGGCTTATCTGCCGGCTGATAGCAACCCCTTTTGATTACAAGGGGGCTGGTTAGAAGAGGGGCAGAGGGCCCATTCTCCCCACACATGGTGACCATCCATCAGGGACACAGGCAAGGGCGTGACGAGCGACCCATTGTCGTCTGAGCACTGAGCCTCTGTGTTTCCCACTGAGCCTTGACCCTAAAGGGGCTCGTCCAGCTCCTGGCACCGTGGCGGTTCTGAAGAGGCCACTAGCCCTTAATCTACAGATTCTGGGCCTGTCCTGCGCACGCCTCAGCTCAGAGCTGCAGGCCAGCGGGGCTGCATTGACATTCTGCCCCCACGCTCAGGGTCACAGGGGTCTCCAAGGTGTTTTTATTCTTCCTCCTGGCGTCTGAGCCTCCGAGGCTCCGGGTCCCTGACCTCTCGTCTCGCCTGCCACCTGGAGAGTCTCTCACTTTTTATCTGTGGCATTTAAAGTGCCACTGAGCGTCTGGCACTTGGTGAGACTCAGATACAGGCATTTCTGAATTTCCACACCAGCCCTCTTTCCAGAAGCCACTGCAAGCTCGCCTCCTCACCTGTGTCTCTGCCAGCTGTGACCTGAGTTTGTGGGAAAGGGGCTTACAGCCCCACCCCGGGTGGGCCCCACTGTGCTCTCTGTGAACCGCATGCCTCCCAGTGGCCCTGATCCCAGATCAGTCCGGCTGTGCTTCCTGCCCCTGCCCCAGCACCCCACAGAACGGCCCTCTTGCCTCACAGGCGAGGCACGCCAGGCACCGGACTCCTAGATTAGCTCCTTTCTCCTCTCCTGCCAGCCCCACGCTGGGCCTAGCCCCAGCAGCGGCCTTCCCGGGGCCCCCACTGGCCCATTCCCCCAGACCTTCTTGCTCACACGCTTTATCCGTTGATCGCACACGCCTTTCACAGCGGACTCAGCCCTGACGGGTTACAGCCCTGACTTGCTGAGGCTGCCTTCTCGTCCACTCCCTGTCCTAAGTCCAGGGAATAGGGTGGTATTTCTGATTCTTTTTAAGTCCCCTGGGAGACACAGCCCATAACTAACTGGGAAATGTCACCTCTGAGGAGATTGAACTGGAATGCCCATGTTAACAGATGCAGGAATGGGCCTAATTCCTGCTAATTTAAACCTGTCTTCTAAGTCCCAGGCAGTGGCTCAGGAAGACCCCATCCCCCATGACCCCTGGCGAAGAGTGGGATCAACCCTGAGGGGCCCATCACTTCCTTCCCACCCCCAGGAACTTCAAGCTCAGAGTAACTGATTTACAAAAGCCCTGGAGAAGAAGTCAGAACTTTTTCCTAGCAGTTCTCAGCTCTCCTGACTCCTTAAACTTTCCCAAACTAGGTCCCTGGGGTCACCAATCTGGTGAGTGAAGGAGCTGGCAGAACCCCTGCTCTCTGCCTTCCTTTCCACCAAGAACAGGGGTGTAGTGGCAGGAAATTCCCAAGATGGCCGGCGTGGTTTCAACAGTTTCCTTCCTTCCCCCCTCTTTCTCCCTTTCTCCCTTCCGTCCTTCTTTCCTTCCTTCCTTCCTTCTTTTCTTTCTCTCTCTCTCTTTCTCTCACTTTCTTTCTTTCTCTCTCTCTTTCTTTCTTTTTATTTTTAAGTAATCTCTACACCCAACGTCAGGCTTGAACTCACAACCCCAAGATCAAGATTCACATGCTCCACAGAGTGAGCCAGTCAGGTGCCCTCAACGGTTGGTTGACAGCTGTGCCCGGGTCTCTGTTTCTGAGAGGACCCCACATAAAGTACAGTGGACTCCAATAGTGAAGGCAGAGAAGGAAGACCCTGACCCCCAGTCCTTCCTCCTGCAGGGGCTATGAAGAGATTTCTTCCCACCATGGGAAAGGAAAACAGCGGGTCTAGAGCTACTGGAACCTGACAGTCTTCCCACCTGGGGGTACCTATGTATAAACACAAAGCAGCTACTTCCTGGCTGTTCCCCTCAAGTGACTGCCTTTTTGACAACTCTTTGTGCTTTATGCATCTTTGATCATTGATTTTCAGCCTTGATTCATAGTTTTTTGTGAACCTTGAGTCTGTTCTGGGAATTTGTATATTCGTTTCATTGTTTTCATTCATTTAGAAAATTAACTTAAAATCATCAAAATAATTTTCAGTCAAATATGTCTGCTTTGCTTGTTTGGAATATTTTAATGAATTTTTAAATTTTGTATCCAATTTTAAATTGGCTAATAGCAAATTGGCTTAAAAAGTGAACCGGCAACCACTAGGTTCATATGTTAATTTATCATAGGTAATGTAGTAACTTTTTACAATTTATCTTAGTAAAACTCTTTCATTTTTTTTAAAGTGGGCTCCACACCCAGTGTGGGATTTGAACTCATGCCCCTGAGATCAGAGTGGCATGCTCTATCCACTGAGCCAGGCAAGCACTCCAACTCTGTTCCATTTATATTTATTTATTTATTAAGATTTTGTTTATTTATTTGACAGAAATCACAAGTAGGCAGAGAGGCAGACAGAGGGAGAGGGGGAAGCAGAGAGCCCGATGCAGGTCTTGATCCTAGGACCCTGAGACCATGACCCAAGCAGAAGACAGACGTTCAACCACCTGAGTCACCCAGGTGCCCCTCTTTTCCATTTTTAAAAAACTTACTTTTTATTTGGAAATAATTCTATGTTCATAAGAAACAAACAAACAAACAAACAAAAAGTACAGGGAGGGTCCGTATATCTTCACCCAGCTTTCCTCAATGGTATCTTCTTGTATAACATCATGTTGTTTTGCCTTTTCCAATTAAATTTACTTTTGGCTAATCTATTTAGGTAGAGTTTTCTTTCTTAAAGGCTTTATTTATTTATTTATTCGAGAGAGAACATGAGAGGAGAGAAGGTCAGAGGGAGAAGCAGACTCCCCATAGAGCTGGGAGCCGGATGCAGGACTTGATCCTAAGACTCCTGGATCATGACCTGAGAGGAAGGCAGTTGCTCAACCAACTGAGCCACCCAGGTGCCCTAGGTAGAGTTTTCTTTTATTTAAACAACATTGATGAGGATAAAATAAAGCTTCTGACAGAGACCAAGATAAGATATATCACATTTTTGCTTGGATATTTCTGAGTGAAATATTACAACTTTAACTGTAAATGTATCACTGGACTGAGAAATGATAGATGAGAATTGTTTGCCCAGATTTAGGGTCCTTAACCAGAGTCCATGCGGGGGTTGGGGGGATGAGGGAAGAGTGTGTCCAGAAACCTTTTGGGGGGCGCCTGGGTGGCTCAGTGGGTTAAGCCGCTGCCTTCGGCTCAGGTCATGATCTCGGGGTCCTGGGATCGAGTCCCGCATCGGGCTCTCTGCTCAGCGGGGAGCCTGCTTCCTCCTCTCTCTCTCTGCCTGCCTCTCTGCCTACTTGTGATCTCTGTCAAATAAATAAATAAAAAAAATAAAATCTTTAAAAAAAAAAAAAAAAGAAACCTTTTGGAATTTGATGCAAGTCCTTCTGGGTATGTGTGGGTTTCTAGAGAGAGCGTTCCGTCAGACCCTGGGAAGGATTCCAGCCTTGGGGTGCAGACATAGCCAGAGCAAACCTTCAGGTAACCCTCCGCGTCGCGGCAGCTCTCCACCCTCTCCCACAGGTGGCGCTCTGTCATTGGGATGACGTCACTGGCTGCTAGGGCAACCTGGGCGGAAAAAGCCACAAAGGCTGGGGTGGAAATAGACTTTCTTGACCAGTTTGTCCTTTTCAAATCCATTTGGCTTTGACCGAACTGTCTACTTCTCCACTCTCTCACACAAGGGGAAAGGGAGTGAAACAAGGGCTGAGAAGAAGACGGCAGCAGCGTTTTTAAAGCCGGGCTCTGCCTTCCTCGCTGTTCCAGAAAGGGGCGGCCCTGGTCCAAAGCAAAGCGCCTGCGAGTGGCAGTTTGCGAACGCCAGTTCGAAGACCATGGGAGGCAGTGATTGCAAGTCTACAGATTTGCAATGAAATATTAATGTAGCGAGCTTTTCATTAAGCCAAATTTATTCAATCTAAAGATAATCCTTTATTCTGGAGCTGCGTCCCTGTTTTTGGTTGGGAGAGGGTAGGGATGGCCTGAAAAGATCTTTTCCCAACTAATGGTATTGGGGTAGTCTGTCGCTTCTCAAAGTTTCCAGGTGGCCAAATAAACATTGGCCACGCCAAGTAGGCCCTCCAGATTCTTTCTGCACTTTCACTGCTACCCGAATGGCGGTCCTGGAGGATTGGGGCAGTGCCCCCTCCCAGCCCCAGCCTCACTCCACTCCAACCCCAGGGCCTGCTTACCTGTGCAAGAGCCCCTTTGAACAGCCCCCCTCTTCTCTTTATTACCTGCTTCTCCATTATTTGCAGACAATTATCTGCCATAATTAACCAATTACCCTTAAAGACAGTTATACTTTTCCATCAGCAAACACTGATGTTCTTTTCTTGGGTCTTTTAATGAAGGCAATATTAAGGAGACACTTATTTACATAAAGCAGAGTGGTCCCTTTTGAGGAGGGTTTGAGATCAACCTTAAAGTTTTAAAATCTTGGGGCGCCTGGGAGTTTCAGTTGGCTGAGTGTCTGACTTCTGCTCCGATCCTGATCTTGGATCTGGGATTGAGTCGCATGTGGGGTTCTCGCTGAGCTGGGAGTCTGCTTGTCTCCCTGCCCCTTCCCTTGCTCTTGCTCTCTCTCTCTCTCTTTCAAATAAAATAAATACAATCTTTAAAAAAAAATAAAAATAAAATTTTAAAATCTTAACTGGTGGCTGGGAGCTGGGGCTGATGGTCAGGAAAGGAGTTGGGAGGGCTTTTTCCCTCTTGAAACAAGAGGTCCTACTTTAAAAGGCAAGATGCCCAGGGGGCCTAGTACAGTGTGGCCAAGCTAATGAGATCGAGATGTATCAGTGTGATGAGCTCAGCCCTGCAAGTGAAATCATTCAGAAGTGCAGTCTTCGCCCCTGTGCCTGCCTCTTACTGACCACAGCTTAACCCCCCTCCCCTCCTCCAGGCACCTCTGGGGGCATCCAGAGCTAATCAGTTCAGGGAGCTTGACTGAAATGTGCGCCTTACCCTGGCTGCTCATAAAAGCTTTATCCTGGGCAAAGGCTGACCCAGAATGAATGGAGGCAACTCCCAAGTCAGGAGACCAGAGGTGTTCGCCGAGGCAGGATCTAGGCTTATGGAGATAACTCCTTTATGGCTGTTACATTAAAGGGTTTGGGGGTGCAATTTTATCTCTTCACATGTGCCCCTCTATGATTCAGACCATACCTGGTGGCTATTTGCACTTGACTCGTTGGTGGGCAAAACAATAGCAAGAAGCAGTTTCTTTCCAAGCTAGGGGGAAAAAAAAAAACAACAACAACCTTAAAGTCTGCTCCTGCTGGGTTTATAAAGAGCTGTTTTCTTCTTGAGCTCTATGGCATGGAGGCTTTAATCTGAAATTTCTTTTTAATCATAGCAGGAGTCCCAATTAGCGTGTTGGGTAATCTTTCAAGTAGAACTGGGAGTTCCACGAGCAGAGAGAGCAGAGGAAATCTTATGTGTGAAGCCCCCGAGGAACAGGGCAGAGAAGGCAGGGCTGTTGGGCCTGTGAACCTACGTGTGTGGGAATAAACGTGTGTATCTGCAGGTTGGCCCCCCAACTGACCGGACCAGGTGCGTGTACCCCAGGTCCCTTGAATGTCAACACTGAATGTGTGGAGTGTTGCCCTCAGTACCCACCCGTGAGCCAGGGTGCAAACACACAGTATGGGTGCCCATTCCTACCCTTCCACCTAAGAATGCAAGACAAACCAACTCCATTTGCAAGTTTGGGGGCATCCCTCTGTCCATGAGATGGGCCGAACCCCTGACTCAGCTGACACCAGGGCGCAGCTCCGACCTGGAACTGCCAGTGACCTACTTTCCTTTGTTGTTGTTTTTGGAAGTGCTGATGTCAATGCAGAATTCAGCAGAGAGGCTGTGTGAGAAAAAGAGGAGATGGGGAGGAGAAGGGAGAGAACGAAGGGGAGGCGTGGAAAGGGGGGAGCAGTTGCCCGTCATATAGCTCTCCTGGTGACAAGTATCTGCACCAGTGCGAAACACGTTTCCTTCTATCCCCACAGTCTGGGCCCTGCTACTTTGGGCTCAGTAAACAGGGACAGGGCTTGCTTTGGCTTCCTCTCCCCACTGTGGACACACAAGGGGTGGAAGTGATGCCCAGGCAGGCATGCCCAGATGTGTCTTCCTTCGGGTGCCCGGAAATGCTGGTGGGCTTCCATCTGCCCGGCCAAGGTTGAGATGCCGAGCCACAACCCCCTTGACACGTGGGACTTGGTGCGGGCTCTGCACTCTGGCTGGTGCTGGAGGAAATTGGCCTTTGGGGACAAGGCAGGCAGTTCCCTCCATTCGCTGCGCCCTGGTAACGCATGGGACGGAACTCCTCCAGCAAGCAACCTTGTCTACTCTCACCTCCCGTTGTCAGCCGTGGGGAGAGCTGGTGGGACCAGAGAGTCCTGGACAGTCCAGCGCACGGCACAAGCTCTGCAGAGACTTGTCCCAAGGCGCTGCCCCTCCTGTGTCTGAATCTCTTCCCTTCCTCACTTCCCGGTTTTCCCCATCCTACAGACAGGGCTGAGCACGCTGAGGGTGGGAGGGGGTGGGGGTTGCCGCCAAGACTCATGCACTCCCCCACCATGTGCAAACCCAGCTGCTGTTCCCCTGCCTCAGCATGGCTGAGGAGCAGAACCCACAGCCGAAGCATCTGGCTACTTCTCCCAGGCACAGCCCTTCCTTGGGACACTTGGTCAACACATTCCTAATGAGAAAATAATTTCGGGTCCACATTTTCATGAAACCTAGGGCCATAAGCCTTACGATTCCGCATAGACAACCCATTTTCCCCTTCCGAGTGTTCATCCATGTACTGAAGGGAATCCGTTCAGGTGGGGCTGGGGGCTGGGCACTGGGCTGAGTCCCCTCCTGCTGCTCTCTCACACCTGAACCCTCGTTCCCCAAACGCGCGTGGCACCTGGTTATCATCATCCTTTCCTGCTCCATAAAATCATACATTTTTCAGGCAAAGAAAGATACGGAGGAGACAAAGTCCTCATATGCTGAAATTAGCCCCCGAAAAATAGGTTACCTGACAATTACTTGCTTCTAAGTGGAGCATGATCTAGTGGCAGGGACACGCGCACGACCGTGCTGCTAGGACCGCCGTCTTCCACTCCCAGCTCGTCGCCTCTTAGCCTTTCTCGGCCCCTTGCTTTAGAGGAGGGATAATAACTCTCCCACCGCCACCCTCCGAGGGTGCTGGACAGCTACATGAATCAACGTCTCCGAAGAGGCCAGGCTCAGGACGCCGTGTAAGTACACAGCATCAGCAGCCTCCTTGTGAATCTACATGGAGCTGATTTATTTACTTCCCGTGAAAGAGACAACAATCATCATATTGACACTTCGTGCTGCAGCTTCCTGCCTCTCCCTCCAGCCCCCCTCCCTGTGCCACCACCGATGACTCCATTACAGGTGCCCTGCCTTCCAGTGGAGGAGACCTGCTCTCCGCCAGCATCCCTCCCAGCCTGGGGACTGCCACCCTCACCCCCAGACCACCATCTGTTGCCATACAACGTGTCACCCCACGTTCTATGTTCTGTGTGGTCTATGTGAGGCCATGGCATGGGCACGGGACAGGGGAGGAATGGGTTCTGTGGGCAAGAGAGGCTTTCTTGGAAGTTGAATGCTGCCGATGATTAAGAAGCGAAGCAGAGGGGTGTGCAAGGTGTGTGCAAGGAAGCAGTTTAAATGTTGCATCGACTGGGTAGTACCCTGGGCCCCGCGCCCCTCACCACCGCACGGGGCTGTAGACTGGCGGCCATCAGGCTGGCGCGTTCTCCATCCCACTGAGGAGTGGGGACGGGTCACGACGCGCCTTTCAGCTTTTGCCGCTGGGGGTGACTTTGATTTTTCCCTTCCATTCTGACTTTTGACAGCTCCCTTCATTTTTAGCAGCATTCAGTGCTTAGTGCTTTCACACAGACAGAAAGGAATATGAAAAGGAAGGGGACAAAAAAAATAAAAAATAAAAAAATTTAAAAAAAAGAAGAGCAAAAGGTTTAAAGGTTCATATTAGTCCCAAGAATTAGAAAGGCCGCTGCTCCTCAGACATTGGAGCCTGGCTGGGAGAATCTGCCAACGACCAGAATGTTTGACATTCTGTAGCGATAGGGTCCAATGCCGGAGCTCCTTGGGTACCACCTGCCAGGAGACAGGATAAATGTATCCTCTCTCCTCAGAGCACAGCCCAGGGACTGATTCCCCAATCCTGATGTGTGAAGGAGATGTCAACAGAGGTCCCCTAAAGAATGATGTCTCTATTTCCATGCTAATCCTGGGCTGCACATAGAAGAAACGCATCTTCTGGAAAAGTGGGGTGGGCCACCATAGCTCAGTGAAGCACACGCAGTGCTTCTGGGGTTCTCTCTGGGAGCAGGCAGGAGCGAGGGTGGGGGCTGCTGTGGGTGGGCTGGAAGGGCCCAGCATGCCCACCCCTCCTGCGGGGCCTGCCTCCAGACCCCTTTCAGGCAGATCTGCCACTCCTGGAAAATGGCGTCGGCCCATGCTTGTCTCCAAAGGGATGTCACCGCCGGGACCTTCCAGCCTGTCTCCCTAGTGCTTTTGAGATCAAAAACCCCAAACTCGTTAGCTAAAAACTTTGCTGAGGGAACAATGCCCACCAAGGTGCACGATGTGGTGCCAACTCTCTCATTAAAGTGTCTTTCAACATGAAAACTCACTGCCAATGACAATGGGCACTTGGCTGCTGCCAGTTCGGAATAAGATGCTGAAGAAAAGAGGGGGAAACAGCTGTGTCCAGGTCGGAACAGATTAAATTTATGGCTGGCAGGCTACGGCTGAGAGCTGTTTATGGAATGCTTGGTGCTTCGTTTTTTTTGTTTTGTTTTGTTTTTTTTAAGGTGATTTTCAGAAATGTTCTTCCGGTGGGTGATGTGCCTTTTTTTGCATGGGGCATAGGCCTTGTGCTAATGGCCCCGTGTTCCTTCATGCTGTGGCTCAGACCTCATTAAGCAATAAAACCCTAGCCATTAAGAATACAACAGCATTTTACCTGACATGGAAGAAAGCAGATGCCAGGAGGCATTTGGGGATAGAGACGAGGGAGTATACAGAGCTGAGGAGCCTAGCAGCAGAGCCCCCCGGAATGAAGGATCACGGTTGGTCCCAGAACACAATGGAAAAATGAGTGATCCCCTGGCTCCCCTCACTGACCCAGCTGAAAGAGCACGAGGGAATTCAAGATGGTAGAACAATTGCGGTTCGAGTTTCCTAGGGCTGCCGAACAACCACAAACTGGCTGACTAAAAACAACAGCAACTTATTCTGTCCAGAAGTCTGAAATCGAGGTGTCAGTAGGGGTTGTCCCCTTCTGGAGGCTCTGAGGGAACACTGGTTCCGTGCCTCAGCCATCCTGGTGTCTCAGGTGCCTCAGACATCCAAGGTGTCCTTGGCTTGTGGAGGCCTAGCTCCCATCTATGTCTTCTCTCTTCTGAGGACACTTGTCGCTGGAGTTCAAGACCACCCACATCCAGGATGATCTGACCAATAAGGCCCCATTCCCAATTTCCTTTAGACATACCTTTTGGACAGCTTGTGTTCGACCCACTCTGACAGCCAAAGCCATCTGGAGAACTCCCAGGACAGAGCCTTCTCTCTACGACTGGTCCTCCTCCCACTGGACCCCCTGCCTGCCCTTGGAACAACTGCAATTGTGGCTCCCTAACAAAGCCACAGGGAGACTGAGCCATTCCTCCAACCAGGCCATCACTCTTCTTTTCTTTTCTTCCCTCCCTTCCTTCTTTCCTTCCTTCCTTCCTGCTTTCTTTCTTCCTCTCTCCCTCGCTCACACCCCTCCCTCCCTCCCTTTCTTTCCTCCTTCCTTTCTTCCTTCCTTCCTTTCTTTCTCTTTTCCAGGCCACTCTTTTCAAAACCATTTCCTGGTCTCAGAGTGTCACTCAGCCCCTAAAGCCTTGTCTCTGAGGTATTTTCTAAGATGGCCGACCAGGACGGAGCATCTCGCCCACGGGGCATCCCAAGGAGCCAGAAGTCGAGTGTAGCCAGGGTATACCTGCTCACCAACTGTCCTCACCCGGGAGCCTTGAGTTGCAAAGGCCAAGCATAGGACATCTCCTCTACAGGGGCTTTGCAAGTGTTTACCAGCCTTTTCTTAATTGAAAAGGGATGGAAGTCATTATATTCTAAAGTGACCTATTATGTCATTGGTTGGTTCTAATAATTAGAAAACACTTCCTTCAGTTGAGTCAAAAGTGACCTACCTATAAGGCTATCCACACCCACTGTCCCAGATTTGCCTTCAGGAACTCTAGAGATGAAGGTCACCACCAGGCTCTTAGAACCTGTCTCATTCCAATCAGTTGAGGGGATGAAAATATCTCCCCAGGGGTCACAGGGCAGCTGTGGCCAGACCCGCTGGAGGAGTTTCCATGATTCCATGATTCCACAACCAGCACCGCAGGCTGGGAATTTAGACCACTATCTGCTAGGTGCTTTAAGTATATTATTTTTAATCCTCACGACCTACCTGAAAGGCCTGTATTGTAGTCACCTGTGGCTTGTATGCGAGGGGAGGAGTTCTGAGGTCAGCTAAGTAGTAGAAGGTAAGGGATCTGAGCCCAGATCTGTGCAGAGCCCTCCCCACCTGCCTGCAGCTTGCCCTGGAGCGTGAAGGAACAGTCTGTCTCCTCCGCCTGGGGGCTGGAAGGTGGGGAAAGGCTGAAAGTCCTCCGAGGAGGGTTAAGATGAAGCAGAATCTCCAGTTCCACATCTAAACCAAGCAATAATGTTTTATTTCAATTTCCCTGAACACAGAGTTCAGTTACCCTTGGTTTAAAAAAAAAAAAAAAAAAAAAGCACAACTGATGAATGTTTGAGAAATGTCAAGTATTACATTTCAGCGGACGTGTGCAGAACGACCCGAATGTCGAACATCCCCAAACAGATGCAAACCTTCCCCGAAGTATCTCACAGGGGCACATCACTGAGGTTTGAAAAGAGCAGCTCATGTTGCCAGCTCTGCTGGATTTTCCAGAGTATGAGCTCCACACCTCCAAAGGCTGGATCACCCACAGGAAAAATAGAATAATAATAATTATTATTATATTCTCTTTCCCACAAACTTTTGCATTTGATTGTCCCTTCTGCCCTATGAGGTGGGGGTGGGGGTGTCGATGTTCCCCTCACTGTGAAGGTGGGGACACCAGGAGTGTGTCCAGTGGGGAACCCCAGGGGAGGGCCGGCTAGCAACCGGGGTGCCTCTCTCTCTACTATCCACTTTGCAGGAGTCCCATGGTCCCCTTACAAGCTTCAGAGTCCCAGAAAATGTGACAATGTGAGATCCCACCCAAGACTTGGGGTGAAAGGAGATGGGAGAGAGAAAGGAAGGTCCAGGGCAAGACCCAGGAAGAGGATCAGTGGCCACTAAAGCCGGGTGACGTCAAGTCAGAAACCTGACCACAGCTTCCACCAGGGACATGGGAGATGAGCACCAAGCTCCTTCAAGGAGACGGACCATAAGTCTTCTTGAAATTAAGTGTTCTGCTCACTCGTAAGACCCTTTCCTTGGGCTCACAGGCTTGCCCTCAGCAATGACAATGCGGGCTCCAGAGAGATCTCAAGACTGGCAGCAATTAGTCCCCTCCAGTGTGTCTGTGACCAGAAGAGATCTTAGTCGCAGGTGCTTCTCTGAGGTCATATTATCTAAGGAATTAAGGTTAACAGCTGAACAGCGAAAGAAAGGGCACTGAACTTTATTCTGCTACCACTTTGCTTCCAAGTAAATACATTCGGGATTGCCTCACTTAGTCATCAAATGCCAATACTTAGACCCAACAAGTAGACGGCAGCCGCTGAGGGCTTCAGAATACAGGAGTGGACCCATTCCTTCTCCAGAGGGTCAGGCTGGTCTTTGCCTTGTGCGAAACCCCCAGGACACAGAAAAGGTGAATAGTCACACTTAAAAAATTCTGTTGACTCAATAATTTCCACCAAGAAGCGCACTGGCTCCCACAGCAACGAACCCCTAGCCCTTGACTCCTTTCTCTGGTGGCCAGGGAGAGCCTTCCCACAGACGAATTCCCCGTAGCCCACACTTCTGTTTTGGGGGGACCACTCTGCTCCGGTACATGGAAGAAGGAAGGGTTGAGGTTTACATGGTCATTTTTGTTCCAGTAATGAAAGCCTTGAAATGATCACAAAAGGAAAATGGGAAAATATGCCTCCTAAAAAGAGCTGAGGCAAATTATTATAGCAACTGAATCCTAAAAGGAATTTTCAAGTAAAAATATGGCTCATGTGAAGTTGTTATGGCAACTGACATTTAAAAGTTAACTGGATTTGGGCAAGTTTCTTCCTCCACCCTCTGCAAAGTCTTGCAGGAACTTCATGCTAAAATTATGCTTTAATTTTAATTAGCCAAATAGGTCATAAATATAGCTTATTCCCAAATCCTTACAATTTCCTCCCTGCAAGCAGCTGATCTACTAATGAGAAAATATTTCTACAAAACCCCACTTACCATTAAAACATCCTATCCAATATTTTTCTAATACAATTTATCAATTTAAACACATTGCATAATGTGATATTCTGTAGCATTCCATTAAAATGATAAATAGTAGTGTGGGGAGGGGTGGGGGGAACCAAAAGATTAAACATATTGCAAGCAGTGTAGTAACCGTATTTCAATAACCTGGACCAAACACACTACTCTCATCCTCAAACGCAGTCTGAACGCAGCCACAGATTCCTGACTGTAAGGGTATTAATAGGACAGAGGAAGGGGGGCAATAAGAAATGACAGGCAACTTCAGAAGAAATAAAATTTCTATTAGGCTTTGTTATAAGATTACATCAAAGCAATTCATATGTTTTTATCTGGGGAGAGAAAAAGCAACTACTTGGGGTTTGTGCCTGGGGGCTGCCTCTGTGTGTTGAACCAGACAGTTTGCATAATGAACAATTTTCATTCAATCAGGATCTCAGCAGAGATAGCTCCCACTCGAAGGTCCTAGGCACCGGCTCTTAGTTTCTATTCTCCCAGCCCCCCCTGCTGGAGAAACAACGCTTACCAGGGAGAAGAGGACGCAAGGCGTGTTTCCAAGCCACCGCTCTGCATCCAGGCCCACGAAGTTGGAGAGCTGACTTTAAACGTCTCCTCCCACAGCCCAAAGGGCCTCCAAGGGCCTTGTGTAGGATTCCGGAGGGCGCCCCCTCGAACAGGTTCTTGCGGGAGGAAGGAGGCTCCAGGGCTTGAAAACCTTTGCCTTTGCCACTCCCTACTGATACAGGGATTTTAGAAATTGCTGTTTACGTTCTGGGCCCAACATCGGGGAGACTGAAGTTGCTGGAGGGCAGTCTGCCGGTGTAAAATACCGCATGTGGTTCTTACCTGGCTAGTCATCTCTTAAGCCTCCCCGCTGCCCAGGTCTTCATAAAATAAAATAAAGAAGGGGAAAACAAAACAAACCCCTCCCCCCAAACCGACAAAACCCCGACCCAAACGGAATTGCCTTTTCATGCACAATGGAAAACTTAAAAGCTGAACAAATCGTTTTGAAAAACTGGCACAGACCACGCTGGCTTGGAGGAAGGAGAGTCCTGGGCAAGCGGGCTGAGCCAGGACCCGCGGCTGCAGCCTAATCCCCCTTTATCCAAGGGTTTAGCGCGCACCCCGCCGCCCCCAGCCTGCGCCGAAGCCGCAGAGCCGCTGTGCTCCGCCCGGCTGCACCGAGCGCGGCCCGCCCGGTGGCCTTCCCGGGGGGGGGGGGGGGGGGGAGGGGTGGCGGGGGGGGGTGGGGGGTGGCGGGGGGCGGCGGGGGGCGCGGGCAGGGAGCCGCTAGAATTCGAATTCGTGTGAAACTGTTTCCGAAAACCTGGGATGATCATTTACATGTTGAAAATATGCACATGGTAATTCAAAGCTAATTACCCCGAGCACACCGGAAACATTCATGCCATCCTCTCTGGATGCTGCGTACAGATAGGGGCCCGCAGCTCACTCCGGTGTTTCCATCTTTATGGAAACAGAATGCTCCAGCGATTTTCGCTTCCAGCCGCAGGCCCTCCTCCTGCCCCCGGCTGGGTGGAGAGATGATCCCCTTCCTGGACTTCCAGGACAGGAGGCTGAGCCCCGTTTCCCAGGAGAGCCCTTTGTCAGGGTCCTGTAATTCCGTCCGAGGCTGCATGACTGTCATTCCCATTATTTAATTTAGGTTACAGTGACCTCTTTCCCACCTGTGTCTTTTCTCCCAGTCCCTCTCCATTCTCCCCCGCCCCTCGGCCTCAGCCTGTGGCCTGGGCTTTTTCATTCACACCAAAAAGTTGCCTCGACATTGACCTGGCTACTTTCCCTATGAGACCATTTCAGGAAGGCAAATGGGCTGTGAGGTGGCCACACCCACCAGCTCTCTGGAGCGCCGGACTCAAGTGGGTGCACATGAACCAATAGCCGCCATGCGGAGCAGGTCTTACTGTAGCCAAGGGCACGCACGTTCACATGCCCCACGCACGTGCGCACACACACCATGCACGTGCACACACGCCTCAGACGCGGAGCAAGCCCTGCTCGCAGACTGGACTAATTAGACCTGGGCAGGTCCTGCAGCAAATTCATTTCCCCATTTTCCAGAATAAAATGAGTTCTCTTCCATTGGGGGCATTAAACCAGCGTGCCAGCAGCTAAGACACTGCCAAGGGGGATGCTGTAGCCGAAATAACTTTGACTTCCCAAGTTGATCCAAGGAGACTGACCTTGGGCTGGGGAGCTGGCAGGGGAAGAGGCACAATTCCAGAGTCAAGAAAGGAGCGCGTGGCTCCACGAAATCGCCGAATGACGGCCAGCTCCTTTTTAGCACTTTGAAGATGCCAGTGGCAGGTTTTAGACATTCAGGAATGCGAATCTGGGTTAGATACCCACAGCAGGCTGAAGGTTGATGGAGTGATATTACCAGGTTTAACTAGAGCCATTAAGAGACTCTTCCTTATCCCCACACCACGGCCACCAAAGTTATCACATGAGCCATAATGCAAGAGAGAATTTTCATTCCATCAACAAGAGAGGGAGCCAGTCTATCTTTGTCCAGAGAAAATGAGCAGCCCAGCAGGACGCTTGTGAGGAATTGAGTGCACAACACTCCAATATCATCCCTACAGGATTTCCTCAGCTCTTTAGCCGGCTAAGCAGAGTGGGCTGAGCTGGAACAATGTTCCCCCCAGCCTCTGTGAGCCAGAAGCCCAGTTCTAGGAACCACTGAAAGGTCACTTAAAGACAAAGGACACTCGCTGAGACCTGCATTCCACAGGGCTTAAGCCTTAAGCTCCCAGAAAATCACCATCCAGGCTGCACTCCTCATGTTCTCAATCTCGTTTATTATTTCTAACAAAAGGCGATACCACTCAAACCAAACTCATTTCCTTGGTATCCCCTGCACCTGGCCCACTTTGTCCTCCTCCTATGCCTGTGCACCGCTGGTTCTTCGCCTGGACAAGTACCTCTCTGTTCACCCTGCCAGTCCATGGTCCCTAGCTTTATCATGACCACTCGCCTCTACCCGACGGTTTCCTCCTCTCTGCCACCGTGTACTCGGTCTGCTCTGGGTTGCTTGGCTTGTTTATAAAAAGTGTGTGCTTCTGTTTTGTGGATCCCCATCATGGATTCCAAGTGAGAGAGAAGGGACCAAGTCTTCCATTCCCTTTGTGTTTCTTGTGGCATCCCCAATGTAGGGTTTTCACGCTGGAGACACCCGCGCAAGATATACTGACTGACCTAGGAGTTTTATGGCTGGAGTTAGACGGCCCGTGAGATGGCCCCAGTGCACCCCCACACACCCAGCAAAAATTGTGCCCCTCATTCATGTTCTGGGCATCCTCTAACTTGCCCAAAGCCAGATTTATTGCTCCCGCCATAAAGTGTATCTTCTCTAAGCCTCACTTTAAAGCTACCACTTGGCAGAAGATCAAGTTAGAAGTGCAGGATAGCAGGTGATGGCGAGGGGAGGAGGAGGTGTGTGGGGGGGGAATAATTGAAGCTCTGTGAACTACCAGCTCAATATTTAACCTAGCTGGTAATTTGCCGTGACAATGATGCCACGCACGGAACACAACTCCTATGCAAGAATGTCGCTCTCTAATTAAGAGGGCTCTGCTTTTCCTAGCCACCCGCGATTTAATCACACACGCAAAATGAGACTTGGATCCCGGAGCTAAAGGTGCTATTAGAAGGCACGGGCAGCACGCGGCCCGGGGACGTGTGCTCACACCTTCAATTGTACCTCAGACCGAAGGGGGACAGCCGCTCAGGCCTCTCACCACCCAAGACTGACAGGCATCTTCCCCAAAGACCTGTGCGTGCCCCTACTGCAAATCATGGCACTTCCCCCACAGCACTGCGCTCTGGCTGGGAAGGCTCAGCGTGAGCTTGATCCTGGAAGAGTAACTTTAATAGGGATTTTCATAGAAAGGGACATCCATGGAAAGGGATCTTCTCTTAAAGAGGAAAGCAAGACAGGAACAGGGACACACACACAACACCCCTCCCCTGCCAACCGCAGGCAGAAAGACAGAGAAATATTATTAAAATCATAGCTCTAAAGAAGGATGTTGCCATCGCCGAAATTGACTGCTGGATTCATGGAACGTGGCTAAGCAAGACAAACCGTTTTCTGCTTAATTAGTGGCTCCTTTATGGAAGGTTTGCTGCCTGGAGAGAACCCATTACAGGAGGAGAGCTCATTTATAGGGATGCACCTTCTACAGCTATTCAGATTTTAAATAAATAGCGGAGAAGGGAATGGTGATGGTGGTGGTGGGAGAAGGGGGTGCTATGGAGACGGGGAAGCTTCTACAAAAGACAGACTTTGCATTTCAAGCCTGAGTGCCAGGGAGAGCAGCTCTCCTAGGCAAACACATAAGCCTCTAAAATTTGAGGCCAACAGAAATGACCTCTGCACCGTGGCTGACTGAAGATATAAATAAACTTCAACGTGAACAGCGGTGTCAACTGGGGGAGGAGAGATGAGAGTCCAGTGGGGGCTTTTTTTTAAAAAAAAAGTTCTGGTTGTTCTGACTCCGTTTCAGGGCAAGGCATTCAGGAGCCCAATACCACTGCCTGCCTCAAGCTCCCCTGCTTTCCCAGGCGCCAGCCCCTGGGTTACCTAACGGCCAGGAGGAAGCTGTAACACACCCAAGTTATATATAGGCTGAGTTATCTGCATTTTACAAGCACCAAGCATGTTATGTGAGGAAGCTGTCATTTTTAATGACAGCACACACTTCCAATTACCAACTGGGTAATCCACTAGGGAGCAGGTACAGTTTCATAAGAAGGGCTCACCATTTATGAAAAGTTTACATGCTCACTTCTGAACTGGTTATAAATATTTCTCCCCAGGCAGGTGGTATTCAGTTTTTCGCATGGTCTTTCGGCGTCAAGGCTGGAGAAGGGAAGACTGTTTTCTTGAAAATTATACATTTTTGAGATTTAGCAATAGATCAGAAGCAGGGGGTGCAAGGGGACGGTCATGGAGAGCCTGGCAAAGATGAGAGGCTGGCAGAATGGTGAGGTTCAAGGTCTTCGAGCACACCCACCGGTTACTGGCAAATCGCAGACTCTTAGGACAGGATCTGGCAATAGAAGTTGTAAGCCCCTACCTCTATTGTAGTCAGACATGCAGAAGGAACTCAGGGCCCTTTGGTGCACCTTTCATGGCGTTTACACAGTTTCGTCTGCGGCGACACAGAACACACGGTCATTATCAGCTGTTGTTCGTGATCTTCCATATAGACCAGACGGCCCCTGATGGAAATGAAGGCTATAATTTGTGAGTCTCCTGTCACTCAATTCTTTGTGAAAGCTTTCCTGAACACTCCAGTCTCCAGGGATCTCTCCATTTACTGACATATATTTTTTCTTTTTTTTTTTAAGTTTTATTTATTTTTATTTTTTTTTAAAGATTTTATTTATTTATTTGACAGACAGAGATCACAAGTAGGCAGAGATGCAGGCAGAGAGAGAGAGAGGAGGAAGCAGGCTCCCTGCTGAGCAGAGAGCCCGATGCGGGACTCGATCCCAGGACCCTGAGATCATGACCTGAGCCGAAGGCAGCGGCTTAACCCACTGAGCCACCCAGGCGCCCAAGTTTTATTTATTTTTAAAAAAGATTTTATAGGGGCACCTGGGTGGCTCAGTGGGTTAAGCCGCTGCCTTCGGCTCAGGTCATGATCTCAGGGTCCTGGGATCGAGTCCCGCATCGGGCTCTCTGCTCAGCAGGGAGCCTGCTTCCTCCTCTCTCTCTCTGCCTGCCTCTCAATGTACTTGTAATTTCTCTCTGTCAAATAAATAAATAAAATCTTTAAAAAAAAAAAAGATTTTATATATTTACTTATTTGAGAGAGAGAGAGTGAGAGAGAGCATGAAGAGGGGAGAGGGTCAGAGGGAGGAGCAGACTCCCCGCAGAGCCGGGAGCTGGATGTGGGACTCAATCCTGGGACTCTGGGATCATGACCGGAGCCGAAGGCAGTCACTTAACCAATTGAGTCACCCAGGAGCCCCTATTTTTTTTATTTTCTTAAGGAATCTTTCTGCCCAGCGTGGGGCTTGAACCCACAGTCCCTAAGATGAAGAGTCACATGCTCCTCTGACTGACTGAGCCAGCTGGGTGCTGGCCCATTTACTGAGTTTTACTTTCTTTTTTTAAAAAAAGATTTTATTTATTTGACAGAGAGACACAGCAAGAGAGAGAACACAAGCAGAGGGAGTGGGAGAGGGAGAAATAGGTTCCCCGCTGAGCCAGGTGCCTGATGCAGGGCTCAAATCCCAGGACCCTGGGATCATGACCGGAGCCAAAGGCAGACGCTAACAACTGGGCCACCCAGATGCCCCAATTTATTGAATTTTAATTTGACTTGTGATATTACTGCTTAGTCCCCAGACTTGCTCCAGATAAACCACAGTTCTTGGGGACAAGGTACCTTTTTTTTTTTTTTTAAAGATTTTATTTATTTATTTGACAGAGAGAGATCACAAGTAGGCAGAGAGGCAGAGAGAGGAGGAAGCAGGCTCCCTGCTGAGCAGAGAGCCTGATGCGGGACTCGATCACAGGACCCTGAGATCATGACCTGAGCCAAAGGCAGCGGCTTAACCCACTGAGCCACCCAGGCGCCCCGGGACAAGGTATCTTAATTTCAAATCACTTGTAAACAAGGAGGACAGCACAGGCAAAGGAGACAGGTGCTCCCTTACTCTTCTTGACAAGAAAGCCGCCATCACAAATACAATTAAAAGCTTTAATAATCATTAACTAAGAGCTTTTGATGAAGAATCACTGGCATATATTGATTGATAAAGCAAGTTAAATGTGTTCTCAAGAGGCCGTTCCTGCCACACTAGCAGAAATCTAGAGGATCTTGGCCTTTTCAGAGCCACAGCTCTGTCCATGTGGTAGGTGGGGTAGAAACATCTATGGCTTGGGAGCCTTCCTTTTCTCTCTCCTCCCTACATTCATCTACCTGCTTTTGCTCCAGAGGATTCCGGAGGACCTGTTCAAATCACCTGCCAGCCTTTGATGGCACACAGAGTTAGAGCCGTCATCACTGGGCTAAGGCACGGAGAAAGCCATCAGAAAAGCTAACCCAACAAGTGGAGAAGGCAGACATTTTCACAGTGCCACAAAGGATAGATGTCCCTGCTCATTGAATACTGGGTTTATTTTTATTTTTATTGAAGATTTTATTTATTTATTTAAAAAGATTTTATTTATCTGACATACAGAGATCACAAGTAGGCAGAGAAGCAGGCAGAGAGAGGGGGAAGGAGGCTTTCTGCTGGGCAGAAAGTCCGATGTGGGGCTCGATCCCAGGACCCTGAGATCATGACCCGAGCTGAATGCAGAGCCTCAATTATTTCAGCCACCCAGGTGCCCCTTATTTTTTTTTTTTAATTTTATTTATCTATTTGACAGAGAGATCACAGGTAGGCAGAAAGGCAGGCAGAAGGAGAGGGAAAAGCAGGCTCCCCGCCAAGTAGCTCAATGCAGGCTCAATCCCAGGACCTCGAGATTATGACCTGAGCTGAAGGCAGAGGCTTAACCCACTGAGCCACTGAGGTACCCCTAATTTGTTTGAGAGAGAAAATGAGCACAAGTAGGCAGAGGGGCAGACAGAGGGAGAGGGAGAAGCAGAACTCCCCATGGAGCCCAATGTGGGGCTCGATCCCAGGACGCTGGGGTCATGACCTGAGCCAAAGGCAGATGCTTAACCAACTGAGCCACCCAGGCACTCCAAATACTGGTTTTATGATAGCAATTAGGAAGTATATGTAACTCTAAAATGAAACTCTATACGCCAATTCTATCTTAACAAAATAAAATTTAAAAATAATTGGGGAATATAAACATCCAGCAAGTGAATTGGCTCAATAAATATATATATCCACACAGCCAAATACCAATTAAAATTATGCAGATCTACTTTTATTGAAACAGAAAAGATGTCCATCCTAGAGTGCTAGGAGAAAAGTGTTACAGAATAGCGTACACAGTATAATCCTATTTCAATTAAAACTACATTTATATGCATGTATGCTTAGAAAAGTCAGCTCCACAAGTGGTTATTGGTGATTTGTAGGATTATGGGTAATTTCCTTTTTCTTATCTGTAGGTTGTTCTTCTATAACAAACATGGATTACTTATGTAAGAGATAATCAATGGGCCGAAGAGACCCTATTCCTTTCCTTTTCAATAGACATTAACCATACTTACCAGCTTAATAACAAATGTACTTAGTTGAGTTTTTTTTCAACAAATGAAAATCAAACATCTAAATTCTATCCCTTTTGAGGAAAGCGGATTATTTCCAAAAGTGTTTATAAAAGCCAGAACTCTACCAAGAGTGGATTATGAGACTAAGAGCTAACAAACCACGTTTTATGGGGTGGGGGTGTGGATGGGGATGGGGTAGAAATCCTCTAAGGAAACAATCAATTTACTAGGGGAGCAGTGGCCTTCTAATGAGTGAAAAGGAAAGGAGACTCAACAACCTGTTTCACTTCTTTTTTTTTTTTTTTTTTTTAAGATTTTATTTATTTGACACAGAGAGTGAGCAAGAGAGGCAACACAAGCAGGGGGAGTGGGAGAGGGAGAAGCAGGCCTCCCACCTAGCAGGGAGCACGATGCGGGGCTCCATCCCAGGACCCTGGGATCATGACCTAAGCCAAAGGCAGCAGGCTAATGACTGAGCCACCCAGGCACCCCCGTTTTGCTTTTTTTTTTTTTTTAAAGATTTTATTTATTTGACAAAGATTACAAGTAGGCAGAGAGGCAGGCAGAGAGAGGGGGAAGCAGGCTCCCTGCTGAGCAGAGAGCCCAATATGGGGCTTGATCCCAGGAATTCGGGATCATGACCTGAGCCGAAGGCAGAGGCTTTAACCAGTGAGCCACCCAGGTGCGCCCCCCCCCCGTTTTACTTTTTATAAATAAAATCTTAGAAGGCATATTGCCAAAGAAACACAAGTCAATATAAACCTTTATACACTGGGCTGCCAAACTTCACTTTTAGACAGTATATTAATTATGTAGTCAATAGGCACGGGTTTCATTAGAGTATTAAATACCACGATCAATATTATTTATACTTTTCCAAGACAGGCCACTCAGGGAAAAAAAAGTGGGGGAGGGAGGAAATTTTGACCCTGTAGTTCAAAAATGAACAGCACACTAGAGATTAGCAAGGCTTTAATGGAAAGCATAAAACACTGAAAATATGGACAGAAATCAGATTATTGCTTTTTTTTTTCTTGCCTCTTTCACAATAAGACTGGAGGAACTCCAAGAACCATTTAAATGAAGGCAAAATGATTAGATTTTTTCCTAATTGCTTAACGCTGATGTCATGGTGTACGCAAAGTAAACATTGATCTCAAAGTGAAAGATGAGAAATAGAACATGAACAGCCTTTTGGGGTAAACCATATCCAAGAGAATTCCAAGAACTGCGGGCCAGAATCTATTTAGGCCATCCTCAGGGACCTAGATCTCTTAAAAGCCTAAGTGGAGCCAATTCTGATGCTCCTCTCCTGGTGATCTGATTTTTAGTAGGGAAATCTGCTAAACGTCCTCTCTCCAGGGAGCCGCCCTCCCCCAGGACGGCCCATGGATTCACCAGTCACTGAGGACACCTGACGCCGGGTCCAGTGGTCCTGAGATGTGTCAGGGTAACTCACTCCCCACAAGGGAGAGCCGTCGTGAACGTGAACATAGGGAATGCTGGGAGGAGTGGAATGTGAGATTGGTAACTGGGCTGAAAGCTAGATTACCACTTCCAACCCACAATTTGTCAATCCAGAATTGTGCCGAAGACTGTAATTTTCTAGTCCGTGCTTGATAAGCAAGGTCAGGCGGAAAAGAGCTTCCATAGAAATGGTTGAAGCCTCAGCCCCACAGGCAAGTGCAGCCCAATGACCACCGACTGAGGCTGGGATGTGCCCAAACTATCAGCAGGCCTGAGAGAGACCCTGTCTGTTGTGAGGAACAGAAGTCATCCGGCTTAGGGCTGGCCACTTGCCTCCGGACAGAAGACAGGTGAGGACGAAATGGCCAGGCCGTCATCGCTCTCCAGCTCCACGATGGGCCACTGTATGTCGCACCTGCCCGGCCAGGCGGACTGCGACACAGCCTGGATGCTCAGGGAGAGAGATGTGCAGCCAATGCCTAGTGGTGGGTCGCGGCAACTGGATAGATAATTAATATGATTAGGAACACACAGAGCAAGCATGCTCTTGCTGACTGAAAGGCCCAGTAGCATAATTACTGTTTTCTTACTAGCTCACTGTCTGTACACATTTCAGAGCCTGGTTGGTGTTAGAATGCTGTGTAAACATCAATAAGATCCCAAAGTGCCCGATGATCAGCATTCTGGAGCACAATGGCTTTTTGTTTGCAGGGTTTTCATTCTTTTAAAAGATGCATTTTCGGGTCACAAACATTAGGATGAGTGATCTCTATGCCTCAGACTGATCTTTGAGTCTGTAATGAGTTAACATCTCCCCCAAGTGAACATTTATTATGAAGGCTAATTAATTGCTTTCCAGTTACAAGAACCCTTTGCATTCAAAGAAAGTAGGATTCACATGAAGAGAATATTCTGTTTATTAAAACAAAGCAGGGGAAACAAAGGGCTTCTTCCTTCAAAATCCCTTCTATTGAACATAGCTTTAGTCAAGAAATGAAACATACAAATGCAAGAAATATGTACAGGTAGAAAAAGTATGCATCCGCCAACCAAAATGCAACATTAATTGAAGTGAAAACTAAAGCAATGCTTTGTAGTTGCCTGGATGTCCCTGGGGGACAGCAAGTCAATGCTTATCAGCTTTCCTCAGAAGAGACAATTTTGATTAATATCAGACCCATCTGACTCAGTCTATTAAACCCTGAAGGAGGGATATTCTTCAGATATAAAAGATATGTCTTTGATTAATAATTCTACCCTATTGCCATTCCAAGCATTAACAACTATGTGGCACCTCCAGAATGAGAGAGGCTTTGAATTCCAGAAAGACACACTCACTGAAGTACGGGTTCCGCATGACCCCCTCTTGGCTCCCCATCCTGAGAGGGAACCCACGTTGTGAAGGTGTCACCGCAGGAGAGGCAGAAACCCTCGTTACATAATTTATTTCACTGTCTGCAGAGTTAGGGTCAATTACTTGTGACATAATTCCTGCTTGAAGATAATGAAATCTTAATAAAACTGACAAAACCCCGAAGACAGAGGGAGTGACTGGCCCCGCGCTACCCTCCGGCTGACCCACTGCCGTGTACACCACAGCTGTCGGAGCCCGTTTCCCTTTGCCTGTATCAGTGAGTACTGACGGGCTCCAAGATGCGCCCAAGGGAAGAAAGCGCTTTGTCCACCTGCGCCGTGCAGTTCATGTGGAAATGTCATGGGGGAAGGGACGAAGAGAAGGGGGAAGAATGAACTGGTTTCACTTCAGCTCTGCTTTTTCAAACTTCTGCCCAATCAGCCCTGCTCTTCTTCTCACATGAGCGCGTTTCTCCTGATGTTCATGATCAGCCTTCTGCCATATTCTTTGTAGTCCACGGGCTTCACGTCTATCACAGTGGCCTTAATTCGAGACTCATCCTTCAAGAAGAGAAAAGCAGTCTGTCAATGGAGGAAAGCCCTTGGCACGGAATGCTGGTGGTAACCCCCTTGGCTTCAGGGGTTTCAGTGATCCCAGCGGGAGCGAACACAAAGGCATGCGGGACTTAGTGTTCAGTCATCCTAGTACAGAAAGCCATCCCCCGCGAGAGCCCCGTTTGGAACTTCCGGAGCTGGGAGTGTGGACAGAAGCCCCTCTTCAACCTTCCTTTGTGATCCCAAGCTCTCAGAAACTTAGAATCTCAACGGGATGGGCCTTAGCGGGCTGATCTAGGTCACTTTGTTTTCTCTGCAGAGGGGGACACAGGAGCCCAGAGAAGAGAAGTCACTTGCTTGGAGCCACACAGCTAGTTTTGAGAGTGGTATGAAAGCAAAAGCACCCGCGGCAGAGGATGAAGGCCTGGTCTGCAGCCATCTCAGCTCTCCAGGATACAACCTCTCTGCACTTCACCTTCCTTGTCTGCACCATGAGAGCGCTGCATGAACCTTCAAGTTGTCCCCTGGTCCCGCCTCACTCTGTCATTCTATCACAGACATTTGACTCCCTCATTCAGTGCCTCCAGAAACAAACACCCCTACTAGCAGGTACTAGAGTTAGGGCATAATAACACAACAGAGTGAGGAACCCCTGAAACAAGTTTCAGAACTCCTCGTTCGCTCATCAGGACTCAACAGTGCCTTTGGAGGCAGGGTGGTGTGGTGCCCAGAAAGGGTGCACCGTCTGGTTCACTTCCTCATGGAAGTGAGTCCACTCAATACCTTACTGTTCTTTGTCAGTACACCAACAAAAACCCCCCAGGCTGTAACTGAAGAGAGCACACAGCATTTCCCACTAGATGCTCAACACCAGACAAAACAATCAACCTCAGCTCTGGGAAGAGTCAATGAGTAATAAACGCAGGATATTTAGCACTGGGTCTGGTCCATAGTATGCAATTAGGTGACAGTTGCCACCGTACTGTTGTTGTGGGTGACAGAGAGAAGGTCCCCACTGCTAACCCTTCTGCACCCCAGGAGACCCCACTTACATTGTAGGTCTCTAGTTTCACCCTGATTCTGAATATGAAAGATCGGAAGTTGGCATTCTGGAAAACTTCCTCAAATGCTTGTTCATTCTGCAAAAACAAATGTAAAACTTTAGGCATGGAAGCTATCAGACCATTTGAAAATATCCATTAAAATTTTTGAAGGCTGACTGGCTGGCTCAGTCAGAAAAACATGTGACTCTGGATCTTGGGGCTGTAGGTTTGAGCCCCCCATTGGGTTCAGGGATTACTTAAAAATAAAATATTTTTAAACTTTTTATTAAGATTTTATTTATTTATTTGATAGTGAGAGAGAGAGAGAGAGAGAGCACACACGTAGGCAGAGTGGCAGGCAGAGAAGAGGGAGAAGCAGACTCCCAGTTGAGCGGGAAGCTGTACATGGGGCTCAATCCCAGAGCCCTGGGATCATGATCTGAGCCAAAGGCAGAGGTTCAATCAACTGAGCCACCCAAGCACCCCAAGAGAAAAAAATATTTTTGAAAAGACTTCTGAGAAAAACCTCTCTCAAAATTTTTTGCCCTCAGTGGTTTAAATTACTTAGGAATGACTAATCTACAGGTGACATTTCATTACATAAAACTATTTAGATAGAATTTTATTAAAATACTAAAATACTCTACCTACAGTAGCCAAATTCACAGAGACGGAAAGTAGAATGATTGCCAGGGGCCAGAGGAAGGGGAAATGGAGAATTAGTATTTAATGAGTGTACTGAACTTAAAAATGGTTAAAAAAGTAAATTTTATGTTATGCATATTTCACCATAATAATAAAAATAATTAAACCACTCTTAGAAAACACATTTCTAGGGTGCTTGCGTGGCTCAGTGGGTTAAGCCTCTGCCTTCAGCTCAGGTCATGATCTCAGGGTCCTGGATCGAGTCCTGCATCGGGTGCTCTGCTCAGCGGGGAACCTGCTCTCCTCTCTCCCTGCCTGCCTCTCTGCCTACTTGTGATCTCTGTCAAATAAATAAATAAATAAATAAATAAATATTTAAAGAAAAAAACAAAACAAAACAATTTCTAAACTTCAAAAGTTTTGTGATGGAATCTAAGGGTTTTGAGTTCAAGCCCCACACTGGATGCAGAGATTTACTTAAAAACAAAATCTTAAAGGGGTGACTGGGTGGCTCAGTAGGTTAAATGTCTGCCTTGGGACGCCTGGGTGGCTCAGTTGGTTAAGCGGCTGCCTTCGGCTCGGGTTGTGATCCCAGCGTCCTGGATCAAGTCCCACATCGGGCTCCTTGCTCCGCGGAGAGCCTGCTTCTCCCTCTGACTCTGCCTCCCACTCCGTCTGCCTGTGCTCGCTCTCGCTCGCTCTCTCTCTGACAAATAAATAAATAAAATCTTAAAAAAAAAAAAAAAGTCTGCCTTCAGCTCAGGTCATGATCCCAGGTTCCTGGGACTGAGCCCAGCATCAGGGTCCCTGATCAGCAGGGAGCCCATTTCTCCCTCTGCCTGCTCCCCCTGCTTGTGCTCTCTCTCTCTCTGACAAATAAATAAAATAGTTAAAAAAAAAAAAACAAAAAAACCTTAAAAAATAAAAATGAAATCTTAAAAAAAAGAATTGAGAGAAAAAAACAAGCAAAAAAACCTTTAAGTTGCCATACTGTCTTAGTCTCTGCATTTATAGTGATTTGTGAGCAAGTAAAGAAGGCAGGTGAAGTGGGTAAAGACTAGGAAAAGTTTGAAACACACAGTTCTCTCCCTCTTTCTCTTGTCCCTCAAACACTACTTAAGCTTTATTTACCTTTCTTAAAAATAAAGTAATCTCTATACCCAATGTGGGGCTCGAATACATACCTCTACTATCAAGAGTCACATGTTCCACTGACTAAGCCAGCCAGGCACCCCACTAATTAAGCTTTTTTTTTATTTAAAAAAAAAAAAAAAAAAAGTCTGGTAAACGGGAAGAAATCAGAGCAAGGATTTTATATAAATACGCATAAAATTAATTTGCAGTAATTTTATATAAAATTAATCATTCATGTCAGTAAACAGTATCTTTTCAAGCCACATGAGACATGAAAATGGCTTTGTTACATCGAACTCTTGTAAAAGTTACTTCACATATACACACAAAGTCTTTCAGGCTTTCAGATATGTAAATAAAATGATGTGTTAACCTTAAGAAAATTATACCAGTTGCCATTATTCTTCAAGACTAGAGAAAGCATGGAGCATGTCCTCCAAGAATATCATGGTTCCTGAGGGACGTTTCTATATGTCCTCATTCACCAGAAGTAAAAACAGTCAAAGGTAATAAGCTCATAAAAAACCCTGAAAAGCTGCCTCGAGCCTTAAAATCTGATATGAAAATAAAGAACCAGGAAAAACAGAGGAAAGATACCATCATACTTTAAAGTCAGTTCTGGTTATTTCTATGAAAGGGCTTGCTGCATTATTTTCAGAGATCTCATAATTTTTAAAAGACGTGTGTCAGGGAAGGGTGGGGACCGAATGGACGAAATGAAGACAGGAAAGAATAAGAAAAACACACCAAATGACAAGTATTTTTTTTCCTAGTGGAGTGTGTGTGTGTTTTTCCTTAATGTTTTATTTATAAGTTTTATAACCAATTTGGAGGAAAAGGGGCGGGGGGAAGTACAGTTAGATGCTAATTTGTGTGGCCCAGAAGAGCTTTCATTGATCATCTTTACACATTTTTTAAAATGATTTATTTGAGAGAAAGAAGATGAAGGGAGAGGGAGAAGCAGATCTCTGCTGAGCAGGGAGCCCAATGCGGGACTCGAACTCAGAACCCCTGGGATCATGACCTGAGCCAAAGGCAGATGCTTAACTGAATGGGCCACCCAGGTGCCCCCATCTTTACACATTTCCTCTAGTATCTTTCCTACATTTTAGCATAATTGGTAATCTATTCCCTACATTAAATAAACCTAATATATAAAAATATAAATTTATAGAAATGAAATGGATAGTCATCTTAGGAAAGAAAGTTACTTCGTAAGAACTGCCTCTGAAGACCTGGAATAGCAAGTACCTTATATGTGAGTTTAACCCAGGATTTGACTCAGCTTTTCAGGAAGGTGTTTATTATGTTAAAGGGCACATGTGCACTTCAGATTACTTCAGAAGAATCCTTCCAGCTCTCAAGTAACTGTAGGCACATCAACTGTAGTGTGCTAACGGTAACAGGAGAAATAAGTGGCTTATACTTGTAAAGTGTTATTTTTAAAGCACTTTTTTTTTTTTAAAGTAGTCTCCACACCCAATGTGGAGCTTAAACTCACAACCCTGAGATCAAGTGTTGCATACTCTCCCGAAAGAGCCAGCCAGGTGCCCATACAGCACTTTTTTTATACATTACTTGATTACTCATCGTTAGCATACCCAAGGTAGACAAAATTCGACAGAATCAGATGAGCTCTTAAACAATCATCAGAACGAGAAACTATATACAACACTCAAAAGAAATTAAAAAAAAATTAAAGAGCAAAAAAAGGGTGTTATTGGCAACTGTTACAGTAATAAAAGATGAGGCCAACCTTCTCTTTTAACTCCCCAAGATGAGCAGTGCTTTGTCCAATGATGGCCTCTGCAGACTCCTGGAAACAAGTGACCCACTGATTCTCTTGAAAATCAGCAATATTTACCTAAAAGACACATTATATATTAATTTCACCAAGAAAATAAAAGGAAGACATACTCAGGAGACTGGAAGATTAACTTTTTCCATCCATTAAAATAATTCCCAGGGGAAAAACCAATACCACTATATATGCTATATATATTCTTTCAAAAGAATGTGGAAAATATTGCAGAAAGAAGTTTAAAAGGGGGCGCCTGGGTGGCTCAGTGGTTAAGCCGCTGCCTTCGGCTCAGGTCATGATCTCAGGGTCCTGGGATCGAGTCCCGCATCGGGCTCTCTGCTCAGCAGGGAGCCTGCTTCCTCCTCTCTCTCTCTCTGCCTGCCTCTCTGCCTACTTGTGATTTCTCTCTGTCAAATAAATAAATAAATAAATCTTTAAAAAAAAAAAAAAAAAAAAAAGAAGTTTAAAAGGTAAATCTGGATCACAGCAGGAACGTAATATGCTGTGGATATGTGATTTCAGATCTCAGTGGAAATAACAATCCAACTAAACTCTCTCTCTCAGACAGACAATCCAGGTACACCATACTAGGTTCTCCTCCAGCTGCAATGCCCTTTGGACTAAAGTTTTCTTTTTTTCTTTTTTTTAAGATTTATTTATTTGACAGAGAGAGAAATCACAAGTAGACAGAGAGGCAGGCAGAGAGAGACAGGAAAAGCAGGCTCCCTGATGAGCAGAAAGCCGGAGTGGGGTTCAATCCCAGGACCCTGAGATCATGACCTGTGCCAGAGGCAGAGGCTTAACCCATGAAGCCACCCAGGCACCCTGGACTAAAGATTTTGAATGAGCCTCCAAAGACTGATAGCAGGTTCTCTGCATTTTAACTGTACATCCTTCGGTCACTAGTTCCATAAGACTAGTTCTAGTCACTGATGAACATCCCAGACTATTTATTTATTTATTTATTTATTTTTAAAGATTTTATTTATTTACTTGAGAGAGAGACAGAGAGAGCATGAATGAGGAGAAGGTCAGAGAGAGAAGCAGACTCCCCATGGAGCTGGGAGTCCGATGCGGGACTCGATGCCGGGACTCCAGGATCATGACCTGAGCCAAAGGCAGTCGTCCAACCAACTGAGCCACCCAGGCGTCCCCATCCCAGACTATTTAAAAGCCTGAACTTAAGGGACTTCATCGAGCCGCCAAACTTACCTAGCAACAGAAATGGGCGATCAAGTGTCTTCACTTGACCATGGTAAAATTAAACAGGGGAGAGTCAGGGAAGAAAGTGGATCACACAGAATCCAGTTGCTAAAGCAAAAGTCTTAGTACAAATAAGAAAGCACAGGGGTTTGTTTTGAAGGTACCATTTGATGATTCTACATATTTGCTTGGCATACACATGGAGGTTTAATATCAAAAGTAATGATGAAAAAATAGGGGAGAAGAAAAGTCAAAAACACTCACATATATGAGAGGATATATCACACACTAGGATTCACACCCACAGTTTGTTTACATCGTGCTATTCCTAGAGGCAAAGAGCACTGCTCAACAGGGCTGAGGAGGGTGACAATGAAGACACCATCTCGTGAGACCAGTGTGCTGAGATTCCTATTTACGAGTGTCAAGAAAGTCTGATAAACCATCTAAAACCACTTTCTCCATCCTAGTTCAATAAAGTTAACTTTATTTTCTGTAAAAACAGGAAGCTTAAACATAGAACTTTCCTGCTGAACTAACATTTTAAGGGGCAATTAGAATATACAAAGGGTAAGTAAAATCCTTTATTTTTTCATCTAAAAAGTTTTTTTAAATTTCCTATTACAAGAAAAAAAAAAGGAAAATGCAGAAGAAACTAGAAATCAACCAAAAACAACCTCAATCAACACTCTGGTATTTAACCTCTCAGTCTGTTTTCTGTGCGTACATATTTCAAGACTATATCAAACATACCATTTAAAATTTGCCATTTCATTTAATAAATCTGAACATATATTTGCCATTTTCAAATTTTTTTAAAAAAATATTTTATTTATTTGACAGAGAGATCACAAGCAGGCAGAGGCAGGCAGAGAGGGAGGAAGAAGCAGGCTCCCTGCTGAACAGAGTGGGTGGGTGGGGGGTGGGTGGGGGGCTCCATCCCAGGACCTGAGCCAAAGGCAGAAGCTTAACCCATTGAGCCACCCAGGTGCCCCCATTTTCAAATATTTTAACTTGGGTTGGGTTGGCTCAGGTCATGATCTCAAGGTCCTGGGATCGAGCCCCACATGGGGCTCCCTGCTCAGAGGGAAGCCTGTTTCTCCCTCTCCCACTCTCCCCGCTGTGTTCCCTCTCTCTGTCAAATAAATAAATAAAATATTAAAAAAAAAAAAAAGAAAGAAAGAAAAAAGAAAAAAGAAATCATCAGAAATGTAACAGCTATGTAAAGTTATTTGTTGCTGTTACTTTGAAAACTTCGATGCAACTTAAACTTTCTTCATTTTATACTGGTTAATTCCTTTATTATATATCTGTAGTGTGGAATACCACGAAGACATCAGAATTTGCCAGTTATTTGACTGAGCCACCCAGGCACCCCAAATATAAACATTTTAAAGCCTCCTGATATATTACTGCCAAATCACCCTCTAGAAAAATGCAATAATACCTATTTTCTTACACCTTTATTATCACTTATGATTTTTTAAAAAAGATTTTATTTATTTATTTGACAGAGAACAGCAAGAGAGTGAACACAGCGGGGAGAGTGGGAGAGGGAGAAACAGGCTTCCCTCTGAGCAGGGAGCCCCATGTGGGGCTCGATCCCAGGACCTTGAGATCATGACCTGAGCCAACCCAACCCGAGTTAAAATATTTGAAAATGGGGGCACCTGGGTGGCTCAATGGGTTAAGCCTCTGCCTTCGGCTCAGTCATGATCTCAGGGTCCTAGGTTCGAGCCCCACATTGGGCTTTCTGCTCAGTGGGGAGCCTGCTTTCCCCCATCTCTCTGCTTGTCTCTCCAGCTACTTGTGATCTCTCTGTCAAGTAAATAAACAAAATCTTTATAAATAAATAAATAAATAAATCCCCCTTCACTTTAAAGGTTTTTAAAACAGAAACAATTCTTACAATGCAAAAAAGCCACACTCCCACATCAGTATGCAGTCACATTCCTGAGAAGTCAGCTCTATGAAGGCTAGGATGAACAGATTATCTACAAGAAAAATAACTAAATATAGGCATTGGCTGTATAAGTATAATTACTGCTCTCCAGAAATGCCATTTCAAATTAATTTATCTCCATAACAGTTAGCAGGAGAGTGTCACCAATGCTACAGCTATACTACACACACAGCAACCCAAATCAGCTGGGTATCTAAATGCAACTTTCTGGTAGGAAAAAAAGCTTTTAGTAGAACAGACTGCTATTCAGTGGAACGGAAGGCCCCTTACTTGCCGGACTTACAGAACAATAAGAAGCTCTTTAACACTTACTCATCTGCAGGCTTCCTACCCCAAATGATCTTATTTTTGCTGTCGTCTCTCCAGGGCCTGCCACTTGGTAGGGACTCCAGAAACAGCACAGGACTCCCCATCTACCCATTCTACTTACCGACAGGATCATGCGGTACTTGAAGCTGGGAAATTCACTGTCGCACTTCTCACAGCGGTATAGTCCATTCTGTTGATCAATCACTTTCTTATTGCAGTCCTGAGTTGGGCAGGCCTGATACATACAGTTTTCTTTGCGAAGATACACTATCGTTGCCACAGAGCTGAAATAGTCAGCCTTTGGAGAAAAGAGTGACATGAGACCTAGAACACAAGGCCTGTTACATTCGAGAGAGGACTTGGAGGCAGCCCAAAGCTTGCCCTGACATGTAAGTGCTAAGCATTTCCACGTTCGAATCCCTAAGATCACAATGGCCTTAGAGGGAATAATTTATGCTATAGTTTTTGAAATCACTTGTGCTGACTGCAAAACCTATGAAGATAACAAACGACATTCTAAAGCGTATTATCCCTTAACAATAAATGTAAATTCGAAATTAGACCAAATTAGTTAATTAAAAACAGAAAAAGACAATATGAAAGACAAAGACTTCAAGAGATGAAGATCTGTTCCTCCCATTCCTGACTCTCCAAAGGTAACAGATGGAGGAAATACAGGGGGAATGAAGCGAACCTGGGGAGCGATGGCTAGCCTTCCTCCCACGGGAAAAACTGCAGCAGTGATTTCTGGGATCTGCATTCTCCTTCATCTTTGTCTAGGCCCTGGTGACAAACTTGGTAACCAGGTATTCCTTGGCCAGCCAGGAAATACTTTGTGCTTTGCGAGCCATGCAGTCACCGTCTCTGTCTCAGCTCCCCACTTTGCAGCTGCAGTGCCCAGGCAGCCCCACACGACGTGCAAACGCAGGCACGCAGCCATGTGTCAACCCTGCTCTAAGCCGTCAACCCGGGGAGATCTCTGAGAAGTCAGCATAGCAAGGACTAAGTCATGTGCTCTGGCTTTATGTTGTCTCTATTTGTTTTGCCTTTTAACTCCCATGGAGAGGATACAGAGTAAATAATTCTGGGGGATGAACAGCTCCCTCTGGGGCTTCCCAATGTCTCAGACCAAAAAGGCCAAACAATAATGTGAATGTTTCAGGGTGGGGCTTCACTCTAGAAGGCTCTAAGAAAGGAAGTCTCTGGGTGCCTGGCTGGCTCAACCAGGAGAGTGTGAGACTCTTGATCTCGGGATCGTGTGTCTGTGCCCCACAGTGGGTGTAGAGATTACTCCCTAGGAGAAAGTCTCCAAGGAGAATGTCTATTGAGTTTTTCTGTATTTTCAGGTAAGATCCAGATTCAATGCATGACTTTAAAGTTTGGGGACCAAACAGGTGCTCTCCAGGCCTGCTTTCTTTTCTTTTTTAAAAACATTATTTATGGGCGCCTGGGTGGCTCAGTGGGTTAAGCCGCTGCCTTCGGCTCAGGTCATGATCTCAGGGTCCTGGGATCGAGTCCCACCCGCATCGGGCTCTCTGCTCAGCAGGGAGCCCGCTTCCTCCTCTCTCTCTGCCTGCCTCTCTGCCTACTTGTGATCTCTCTCTGTCAAATAAATAAATAAAATCTTTAAAAAAAAAAAAAAAAAAAAGCTTTTAAAAAAAATAAATAAAATAAAAACATTATTTATTTATTTTTAAGTAATCTCTATACCCAACGGGGGTCCGAACTCACAACCCTGAGATCCAAGTGTCACACACTCTTCCAACTGAGCCAGCCAGGTGCCCCCAAGCCTGATTTCTTTCTTTCTTTTTTTAAAAAAAGATTATTTATTTATTTATTTTACAGAGACAGAGAGAGAGAGAGAGAGATACAACAAGTAGTCAGAGAGCAGGCAGAGAGAGGGGGAAGGAGGCTCCCTGCTGAGCAGAGAGCCAGATACGGGGCTCGATCCCAGGAACTCAGGATCATGACCTGAGCTGAAGGCTGAGGCTTTAACCCACTGAGCTACCCAGGCGCCCCTCTTTCTTACTTTTTTAAAAAATATTTTATTTATTTATTTGAGAGAGAGAGAGTGAGAGAGAGCATGAGCGAGGAGAAGGTCAGAGGGAGAAGCAGACTCCCCAAGGAGCTGGGAGCCTGATGTGGGACTCGATCCCAGCATTCTGGCATCATGACCTGAGCCGAAGGCAGTCACCCAACCAACTGAGCCACCCAGCCACCATCCCCTCCCCAGGCCTTTCTTATTAGACACTGTAGATCTAAGAGGGTTTTAAGAGAACCTGAAGAGTTCCTTCAGGTTCCTCTGACAGGGCAACACAGATCTGTCTAATTTTTAATTCTCAAGATGCTGTATGACAGCATCATAATGGGTTGTTGATGACAATGACGGATAAGGGAGTGCGGCAAAATGAGACAGTAATGAATAAAAACTGTATTACGTAATATGAAAATAATAAAAGTAGGAATTGTGTTTTAGAGGGCATAAAGGAGAAATAAGTGACTTAAATATTGAACTGCTGGCAGAATACAGGTTTAGATCAAGATGGGAAGAGCATAATTACATACAAACAGCAAAAGGAAGCTACAACTAATGTCAAATATGAGAGGCACTTCGTATGAGAGAATAGTGGCAAATGCTCAGCCCATGAGAGGTTAGTGTTGTGCAGCCAGCGAAGGCCCATGGGAATGGCCTGATGTCTGACATGGAGCCTTGCTAATGCTCAGAGTTGGTTTTTTTTTTTTTTTTTTTTTAAAGATTTTATTTATTTGACAGACATCAAATGTAGGCAGAGAGAGAGAGAGAGGAGGAAGCGGGCTCCCCGCTGAGCAGAGAGCCCGATGTGGGGCTCCATCCCAGGATCATGACCTGGGATCATGACCTGAGCCAAAGGCAGAGGATTTAACCCACTGAGCCACCCAGGCGCCCCCTCAGGGTTGGTTTTAACCTTCAAACACATCTTCTTGGTATGTGGGCATTTCAATTTGCAGGAAAAATCAGGAAAAATAAACATGGATCTGAAGTCATTACCACTTCAATAAGATCCCTCTAAGAATTAAACAACTCTCCAAGTTCTTAACTTTTTTTTTTTTTTTTTTTTTGCCTCAAGACACGTGAGAGCTACAACATGTAGACATGGCTTCCTCACTTTGGCACTGGTTCTCAGCCATCACGCCATGCTCTGGTCAGAGCTCTGCATAAGAACCATAGCTCTGGAAGAACATCTGATAGCCAGTACCAGGAATCAAGTTTGAAAACTCATCTTTTTGCACCATTTATGTGCTTTTGTGAAGAAAGTCAGGAATGTGGGATACCTTGTCACCATGGCCCAGGTTCTCTGATTTAGCCTCATACAAAGTTTTCCAGTTGGTATTGATTCCTCCTGTTCCTCCACTCTTTACATCAGAGATAGAAATACCATCTAAGGCTTGTCCTTCTGAGTCGAACCTGAAAAATAAACAAAGAAATGACAGGCACTCTATATTTTTTGAACATGCCACTTGTTTCTGAATGCCAGATACAGGCTATCCATACTCCCAACCCCCTACTTGTCCAACTTTCATGGGTCCTGGTCACATGGGTTGAAATTAGTATCTTCCTGCTTGTATCTTAAGTGAACTGCAGGAAGGGAATGACCTTTTTTTATCTCAATTGCTTTGATGCCCCCCAGTGGTCAAGAAAGACAGTACCAAAATACAACAACCTTTTCTTAAATTAGCATCCGGTACATAGTTCTTTAGGCTACTGATGCTCATTCTCAGTCAATAGCTGCATTTTTATCATTACTGACATATATCAGCATAGAAAGTGACAGTCCCATATTATAACATGATGGCATGTTCCCACGGTAAAAGATCTTATAAGCCTGGGGCATGTGGGTGGCTCAGTTGGTTAAGTGTCTGACTTCTAAGCGCCTGACTTCAGTCATAACCTCAGGGTCCTGGGACTGAGCTCTGCCTTGGAATCCACACTCAGTGGGGAGTCTGCTTATCCCTCTCTCTCTGCCCCTTTCCCCAGCTTGTACTCTGTCTCAAATAAATTAAATCTTTTTTTTTTTTTTTTTTAAGATTTTATGTATTTATTTGACAGAAAGAGAGAGAGAGAGAGATCACAGGCAGGCAGAGAGAGAGGGGGAAGCAGGCTCCCTGCCGAGCAGAGAGCCCGATGAGGGGCTCAATTCCAGGACTCTGAGATCATGACCTGAGCCGAAGGCAGAGGCTTAACCCACTGAGCTACCCAGGCACCCCTCAAATAAATAAAATCTTTAAAAAAAAAAAAAAATCTTAAAAGCCTGATATAGAGTTTAAAGGTCTCTATAACCCAAAGTAATTTAAC
Organism: Mustela lutreola; assembly: GCF_030435805.1. Taxonomy (NCBI): domain Eukaryota; kingdom Metazoa; phylum Chordata; class Mammalia; order Carnivora; family Mustelidae; genus Mustela; species Mustela lutreola. The sequence goes on along the minus strand of NC_081304.1, from coordinate 45,401,597 downwards.
AGAAGACATCTATTTTCTTGTAGATTTATCTTCTTAGTGAGATTTACCTATGCCAATATCAAGATTGACATTAATTTATGCCACGTTATTAATAAAAATAATTCTACTTCTTGATCACGTAACAGGTGATATGAAGGAAAGTGGCTCAGAAATATACTTGTGACAGGGAAGAGTCAGTCTGAGATTAAAAACATGCCAATGTCATCTAAAAGGAGGCTGACTAAAAGCTAACCACATACAGAACAGGCTTTTTACAAAGAGACCATCTAACAGAGTGGTTGCTGCCCTAAGCCGCAGACAATTGCCTTCACATTCTGTCAGGTAAGCAGCTAAATCCGTCACAGAAGCACAGCAAGGTCCATAAATCTGTTTCACCACTACTAGCTACACCAGTTTAGTTTCAGCAACTCCAAGGAGGCATTTGCCACTGAAGATAGCTCATCAGGAATCAACAGAGCAAGGACAGAGGCAGCCCTTCTTAGAATAAAAAAAATCCCACATTTTTATAACCAAGATCTAACATCTCCAATCCTTGCCTAGGTGGGGTGTGTGCACTGAACTTCTCTTTGATCAGTGCCAGTTATTTTATTCTGGAGACAGGTGTGTCTTTTGATGTTGACCAGGATTACTGTTATTTTTTTTTTTTTTTTTAAAGATTTTATTTATTTATTTGACAGAGAGAGATCACAAGTAGGCCGAGAGAGAGAGAGGAGGAAGCAGGCTCCCTGCCGAGCAGAGAGCCCGATGTGGGACTCGATCCCAGGACCCTGAGATCATGACCTGAGCCGAAGGCAGCAGCTTAACCCACTGAGCCACCCAGGCGCCCAGGATTACTGTTATTGACAAGTAAAATACGAAGACCTTAATATGGGCATGCAATTAACCTGGGTTCGAGCTCTAGGGCCCGAAAGAAAATCAAGCAATGAGGACAAACCAAAGCTGTGGTTATTTCTGGTCAGACCTCAAACAGGCCCTGCCTTCTACCATCCTGCCAGCTACTGGGATAGTTACCTACGGATACGTGTGGATACTCAGGAGGCTGGCTTGAGTGACACGAACGCTCTAGTAGCTGTTTCACGAAATTATTCAAATTTTAGTGCTGCTAGTGGTCCACCCAGAATAAAAGTGAGAAGTCTGTCACAGGAGCTAATTCTTTAAGTACTAAAGCCCTAGGACAGAGGTGGAAACAGACACACACCCCTCCGGGACTACAGCTACACAAATTATTAAAGCTCAAGCTAGCTGCAGTGTTTTCCCTGACCACATCAATTCTTGCATGCTGTGTTTCAGTTTGAAGTGCTCCTTAAAGGCAGGGTTTTAACACCCTACAAAGCTAGATATAGTGAGGAGATTTTAATAGGCTCTCCTCATCCCCTGAGTGCTTGGGGAATAACAACATAATGCCAACAAAAGCCCATTGTTCCCCCCGCACTTTATCAGAGCCCAGTGAACACACACCAGGAGATGTGATCAGAACCAACAACTGGACAGAACAAGGAAGCACATTCCTCCCCCAGCCCACAGAAGCCTGCAGCTTTAAACCTAGGAAACAAAGTGGCCTCCCGCCCATGGTCCTTCAGCATACAGCCGTGAGAGCCTGGCCTCCCCTTACTTCGGCAGGATTTGAGGTCAGCAGCAGTACTTCCCTTCAGCTGGCCTCCTCCAGAATCTCTGGGTTTGTCATGGGATTACAGTTTTGTCAGTTTAAGGGCTTTAAGGCCATCCTCTCAGAAGGCATAATGCTTCCAAGAAATATAGGAACTGCTCCATTCAGTAACAAAGCCCTCTGCTCTATAGATGGCTCACATACTGATCATAAGGGCCCAAAGAGCCAGCTCTTCTGACTCAGAGGCCGGGCTCAAATAACCCCTTTGTGTAGCCCCATAAAACCTACCATCCACGAAGCTTATAGGCCTCCGGGATGTCAGGATTCACAATGACCGTGCTTGAAGACAGTACAGAAAGGCTCCGTCCACCAAAATCAGAGACTCTAGCTCCTTTGATAGCCATCACGGGTTGTCTAGAACCATCGAATCTATCAGCCTGAGTAATGACAAAAACACCAAACAAATACAGTGAAAAGGTGTCACTAGCAGGAAGAACACACGGAACATTTTTACAGAAAATAAGGAAAACAGTCAAAATCAGAGTAAATGCCGTGAGTGGTACATGGAATCTATCCAAGATAACCTCGCACACAAGAATCTGTTCAAAGATACAGCAAAACTAATCTAGAGTCAGAGGAAACATCATTTCACTGTGTAAAACTGAGATCACAGCCATAAAGGGTTTCAGATACTGCCTGGCCAGTTCGATCCTTTTTTAGGAAGGCCTACACGGTAAAAACCCCAAAGCTTTAAGGCAAGACAGCTGCCTGACTCTCTTGGTCTCTGCCTTCTGCATCTGCTCTGACTGCTCAAGGCTAATACTTACATCCTCTCCCCACAGAGTAGCAGTCACCACTTTCCCTGACATGTCCATCAAATAGATATTTCTCTTGGAAACTTCTCTGTTGTTAGACTTCACTGTGATTTTGGTGGCATCTTCGTAGCTCTTGCAGATCCCAATTATGTCTAAAATATAGGCACAATATGTCAGCAAAATAGGGTCAAGGCCCCCATTACAGCCTGATCAAAGGTTGAATGGCAAGCCCTTAAGTCTTACACTTCCTTTATAGGCTGCAAACAAAACTAGTCATCACAACTCTCTCTGCTCTCATACACAGACTTACCTATAAGTGAGTCTTTAGGCTTGTTCTCCAGGTCTCCAATCCCTGTGAAATCAAACTGAACTGTAGGTAAATGATGACCATCTTCACAGGGCGTGACGGAAGTCTCATTGTTGAAGGTCATCTCGTAGTCATTTTTAACCGCTGTGAACTGTTTGTTAGCAATCTTCAGGATGCCTTTAGAAATATAATAGACCTGTACAAGAGGCAAGCCATGGAACATGGGTAGATTAAACAACTTCTTACCACTAGTGGACAAGAGTCCCCCCACTCCTCACGGTACCACCCAACAGTTTCAGTTCTCAGGGTAACACCGCCCTACCTTGTTCATGTCGATAAGGGGAAAGAACTTGTCCACTTGCTCATTGAAAGCAGTAGCTCTGATTTCACCCTACAGAAGCATGCAAAAGCAGGTCAGAACTGTGTTTACTAAGTTTTATCCCTGAAAAAGAGGACACCTTGTGTCAAAATGACATCTTTAAGGCAGTCGACACAGGCACAAATGGGATGTGTGAGAGAGCTACAGACACTCCAGAAGCACACACATTTTTTTAAAAAAGAGATTTTATTTATTTACTTGACAGAGAGAGACAAAGCGAGAGGCAACACAAGCAGGGGGAATGGGAGAGGGAGAAGCAGGCTCCCCACTGAACAGGGAGCCCCATATGGGACTCGATCCAAGGACCCTGGGATCATGACCTGAGCTGAAGGCAGATGCTTAACGACTGAGCCACCCAGGCACCTCCCCAGAAACACACATTTTATAGTCACATATTCAAGTTATTCACCAGAGTGAACAACCTGGGTTTAACCTACTGTGGAGCTTTATTTACTTTTTTTTTAAAGATTTTATTTACTTATTTGACAAACAGAGATCACAAGTAGGCAAAGAGGCAGGCAGAGAGAGAGGAGGAAGCAGGCTCCCTGCTGAGCAGAGAGCCTGATGTGGGGCTCGATCCCAAGACTCTGGGATCATGACCTGAGCCAAAGGCAGAGGCTTTAGCCCACTGAGCCATCTAGGCGCCTCTACTGTGGAGTTTTATTAACCTCAAGTTAAACATTTTAAAAAAGGCAAAACAAACAAACAAAAAACCACAAGAAACCTAGTGATTTTAATATTCTGACAACAAAAATAAAAATAAATTCTGAACACTGTGTGACACGAATGAATCCCACAAGGAAGTGTGATGAGCCAAATGATTCACCAGCTGCCCTCACGTTCCTACCAAGCAAGGGATTACAACATATTTGGGAATCATTGCCAAAATGTTACAATACATCATGTTTTCAAGTTGCCTAAGATTTGATTTTCACTTTTACTTTTCCATCAGTCAAAATACCATAGATGGGGGTACCTGGCTGGCTCAGTTACAGGAGCACGAGACTCTTGATCTCAAGGTTGTGAGTTCAAGCCCCACGATGGGTGTAGAGATTACTTAAAACTAAGACAAACAGGGGCGCCTGGGTGACTCAGTGTTAAGCCTCTGCCTTTAGCTCAGGTCATGATCTCAGGGTCCTGGAATCGAGCCCCACATTGGGCTCTCTGCTCAGTGGGAGCCTGCTTCCCCCTCTCTCTCTGCCTGCCTCTCTGCCTACTTGTGATCTCTGTCAAAAAACAAAACAAAAAAACAAACTAAGACAAACTACAGATGGATAAGAAACTTAAACAAAGGGCTGAAATTTAAGCCAACTGACAGATTAGACTGATAATCTGGTAAAAAATTAGGTTCTGATCATTGATTTTGCCACAATCTAGGGGCGCCTGGGTGGCTCAGTCAGTGGAGCATCTAACTTTTTTTTTTTTTTTTTAAAGATTTATTTATTTATTTGACAGACAGAGATCGCAAGTAGGCAGAGAGGCAGGCAGGGAGAGAGAGAGGAGGAAACAGGCTCCCTGCTGAGCAGAGAGCCCAATGCGGGGCTCGATCCCAGGACCCTGGGATCATGACCTAAGCTGAAGGCAGAGGCTTAACCCACTGAACCACCCAGGTGCCCCAAGCATCTAAATCTTGGTTTTGACTCAGATTATGATCTCAGTGTCATGATCTCAGGGCTATGAGAGCGAGCCCTGGGTCACACACTGCACTCAGTGGGGAGTCTGCTTGAGATTCTCTCCATCTCCTCTGCCCCTCCCCTACCTCATGCGCTCCTTCTCTCAAAGAAACAAACAAATCTTAAAAACAAAAACAAAAGAGTCGAGTCGCATGTTCTACCTATTGGGCTAGCCAGGTGCTCAGTATAACTGTTGATCTCAGGGTCGTGAGTCCAAGCCCCATGCTGGGTACAGAGCCTACTTAAAAAGAATAAATAAATTAAAATAAAAAATTTAAAAATAAAAATAAAAAAAAAAATAGGATTTTATTTAAGACCTTTAATCCTTTGGGGCACCTGGCAAGATCAGTTGGTTAAATGTCTGACTCTTGATTTAGGCTCAGGTCATGATCTCAGGGATGAGAGACTGAGTCCTGTGTCTGGCTCTAAGCTGGGCATGGAGCCTGCTTAAGATTCTCTCTCCTCCCCACTGCACACAACGGGGGAAAAAAAAGATCTTTAACCCTTTGCCCCCAGAGAGCACCAGAAGACTATAAAAGAGGACAAACAATAGTAACAATCCTGCTTATTTTTGGTCTACTACTGTTTTTCATCACATAGCCTTGCACAGAGATGAGCCCCATTTCTCAAATTACTCCTATTTCCCCACTTGGCAAATACTCACACTTTCATCAACTAGTTCTATGGAGAAAAGCTTCCCTTCCCCTCGGGAATTGCTCCAGGTACGGATCTGACTTTTGTTGGTAACTCGAGCACAGATAGTCCACCTAAAAACCAAATAGATTATATCAGTGCTCCGAGTTTTACCTGGGAAAGATCTAAAAGGTTCCCTATCGTCTTCCTATAGCCTCTCTCATCTTATGCATATTCCATTTTTCAACGTAAGCTGTATTTTAACCCAGCTAATTAAAACCCCAAGATGACACACAGGTTTGACAGTTTGTAGAATAAGCAAGTAGTAAAACATACAAGATGATTTAACACTAACTCATTCCCCTGTCAAATTAGTAAATTTATAAACTCTCTCCCTTTTCCAAAAAGCATCACCAAGGCAACGGTATCCCCTTAATAAAAGGTTCTAAGCTAGAAGATGCAGTAATACCAGCAATTATATTCTGCCACTATTTTCAATTATGGGAACTGATAAAACTGGTGTCAAGCTTCTGTCTCCATTCTAACACAGCCTGAATATAAATACGAACTTATAGAACATGGTGTTGGTAAGCCACCAAAAGAAAACAACATGCTAAAGCAGTATGACCTCAGAGAGAGGTCACCAAAAAAAAGGAGGTACAAGATCCAATACATAGTCCAGGGGCTCATACTGAACGCAAGTGTTGGGACACATTGGTTACCTTAGCCATTTTCCCTGCACTGCAAAAAATTTGAAGGTTAGATAAAAACATATCTGAAAGAATTCTGAAAAGAGAACTCACAAATTTTCAATGGCTAAAATTAACTTTTAATGGAAAATATCTGTTCAGGGTATATTAATGTGGCTACACAAACAGTACAGATTCTCTTAGTCAACTAAATCATAGTAACAATTTTTAAGACTAAAAGTCACTTATTTATAGCATGAGGAGATGAAACGCCTTCTGAATTACAACAAATATTTATTTTTACTCATAAGACGATAAAGGGGTCCTTTAAGCATTAAATATTTTTCAATTCAAATTCTTTCAAAACAAATGAAACTCCATAGGCTATAGCAGATTGCTTCTCTTGCCATTCTTTCACAGTAAGAGTTAGAGGTTGCCACAATTTGTACCCTCCTCCCCCCATGGAAGAAAAAAAAGATGAAACTTACTTTATGTGTGGTAACCCTGAAGTGCACACATAAATAACTCAAGAGCCCGTAGCCCATAATAAGCTCTAACATCATATCGTAGGTACATTCTGAACTTACTCCGTGGACTAACTCACTTGGATTGGTAAGGGGTGAGGCTGGCAATGGGTACCACTTTGACCTGTGTTCCTCCAGAACTATTCCCGAGGCTGGTACCTCCAGCTTTTCCAAATGTCTTTGAGGCCCCATAAGTCTTAGATGCAGTGGAACCTTTAAAAACAAACACAAAGGAGGACCATCATTATTCTATGTAAATCTTATATACATTTTGTATTAACTCTCAATGACTGAGGTGTTGCTGGTGAAATCACACAAAATAAGAGGTAAAGTTTTACCTTTTAAGTAATCGAGAGATATGGAGATCAAAAAGAGACCAGAATAGGAAGCTAGAAAAGTGACTGAGAATTGAAGGCTCGGAACACAGAAGTTTACTACTATGTATTTGCTGACTGAAGTCAAGGTAATAATTGTACTGAGTCCAGACACTGCTCTTTTGGAGACCCATCCTTCTACCAACCCCCCACGCCCCACAAAGATTCTATTTATTTATTTGACACACACAGAGAGAGAGAGCGCACACACACAAGCAGGGGGAACTGCATCCCAGGACCCCAGGATTATGAACCAAGCGGAAGGCAGACATCCAACCAACTGAGCCACCCAGGTGCCCTGGAGGCTCATCCTTCTTAAACTGTCCTTTGTATCAATGGGCAAGATAATGGGTCAGAGAAAGAAAATCAACCAACCCTCTTGACTGGTAAAACTGAGAGCAGGTCACTAGTTGCCTAAGGAAAAAAACAAAAACAAAAACAAAAGGAAAGGCTAGGAGGTAAGCGACATAGTGAATAAATCATCTGAGGTGAAGGATACCTATCACAAATATTTTACCTCAAAACATCTTCAGAGAACTCTGTGTGTTCAACTGGTCTAAAGGGCTGGAAAGTCTAGAATGAAATCTGTGGGACTGGGTTTAATTGGGAGCAAAGGGCAAGAATCAGTTTTTGGTTCAAGACAGCTAGGCAGCTGGGCACCAGGATCCCTTCTGCTTCTTTATCCAAGCCTGAGCAGCTCCCATGTACTTGGAAAGAGCAGGTAACTAAAGCCTATAAACACACGCGTTCCTTTATACGCACAGTTCCTATAAAGTTTCAACCTCTAAATGCAGAAAATGCAATTTAGTCCAATTACTTCCTATCTTCCCTACCAAAGCATTTCTTTAGGATGGAATTTGGCTGGAAATGTAAATCTACCATTATTCAGCATTTCTTTATTGAGTTTCCGCAGCCTGTAAGACACTATTCTAGGTATTTGTAGCACTTAGTAAAAACTATACATAGACTGTCCTGGATCTTAACATTTTCTATTCTAACTGGGGAGTCAAGCGAGAACTATACGCACAACAGTAATAACTGCTTCAAGATTATGCAAGGCAGCCCATGAACTTTGAAGAATATATGCATGTGTATACATACCTAATACTCTAAAGATATAATTACATAACACACACACATACATGCTTCCCCTCAACACACAGCCGGTCTTTTCTTTTTTGCCATCCAGCTGATGTGTGTTTGGACAACATTAACTGATTTAAAAAAAAAAAAAAATGTTAACATAACCCAAAGATAGACAATTGGGAAAATAAATCTGTGGGAGAAGGGAGAATAACAACATACTATTTGTAGTTCAGCCTAAGGAAGTGACTATTAGATTATTTACCATCTTAGACACTAAATCTATTCTAAGACCTCCTTCAACAGTACAAATTTAGGAGTTGTGTATAAACAGATCCACTTATGGGGCACCGGGGTGGCTCAGTCAGTTAAACGTCTGCCTTTGGCTCAGGTCACGATCTCAGAGTCCTGGGATGGAGTCCCACATCAGGTTCCCTGCTCAGTGGGGAGCCTGCTTCTCCCTCTGCCTCTGCCTGCTGCTCCCCCTGCTTGTGCGCTCTCTGTCACATAAATAAAAAAAAGCTTAAAAAAAAAAAAAAGATCCACTTGTAAAGGGAGAGAGATAGGAGATAGATTGACAGATACTGCAAGGTAGATAAAAATATCAAAGACCAATGGGGAAAAAGTCCCATGTCCTGAAAGTTTCACAGCAACATTAGTTATGTCTTAACCTTAATTTCTTAAAATCTCAGCATTGAAAATTAGCAACTAATGGTTGAGGGGAGTTGAGGAGGTGGTGTATAAGAAGCTGTGACAGAAAAAAGAACTTCTAAGAATAAATCCAACCTCTAAAAATAAATTTAACCCAAATCATCATTTTCAATAGCAGCTCCTAAAGCAAAGGCCAGAAAGTAAACAAAATGATTCCATTATAGCCTCTCAGGACCTACTGCAGAGAGTTAAAGGGAAAAACTATTTCTCATCCAGGAGTCTGGGAAGCAGGACCTATGACCAATATAAATGATACCATCTTCACATTAAGATAAATATCCATGAGAACCTCACGTGGGAAACTTGGAGAGAGACAAGTGGATTCCAAATAGTTAAAAGGTGAGAATTTAAAAGGTATATAAATTCGCAAAGTCAAGAGAGTGTAAAAGGTAAGATGTGAGCAAGTACCAGATAAACTACTATTAACAGAGGACAGTGCATCATCCTGAAAAAAGAAGCATATTAAGTATCGTTAAAAGACTATTTTAAAAAAAATTTATTTATTTGACAGAGAGAGAGAGAGAGAGCGCACAAGTAGGCAGAGAGGCAGGCAGAGAGAGAGGGAAGCAGGCTCCCTGCTGAACAGAGAGCCCGATGCAGGTCTCGATCCCAGGATCCTGAGATCATGACCTGAGCCAAAGGCAGAGGATTTAACCCACTGAGCCACCCAGGTGCCCCTAAAAGACTATTTTTAATGATTTGTTCAATCACACACTTTACAGTAAGAACTGGGCTTCTCCTTTGCAAGAAGCAACGATCATGAATAGCATTTTGAAAATTCCCTTTAGTCTCAGGTTACATTTCAAAACATTCAGAATCCTGGTGCATATAATTAGCACATGTCCTCATGTGGCTATTTACCCATTGCTGAGCTCCCATTTTGCTGCGGGGGCTTGTTGGCTGGTGGATTGGCCGCTGAGACAGGGGGAGGAACTACCTGCTGCTGCCCGTGTCCTGAGGATCAGAAGAAAGACAATTTCAGTGCAAATAATGCAGGTTAAAAGATTTAAACTTAAGTAAAAGAAATACTCAGAGAACGTGTAAATTTTTTATTCTGTCAAAGACTCTCATGGGTCAGAATTCATGCTGGGGTATTCAACTGCGTGCTGTCAATCTGCTAGGGGTTCACTTCTGTTTTCATTATATAAAAGGTTGGCTCCATTTACCTTTCACCTGCTTATAATTGATGGCTTTCAGTTTTAATGAGGTTCTCTCCTAAAGCCTTGCCCATTTCTCCTGCATGAACCTGAAGTAAAGTCACTGGGCTGAATCTGTGACATTACCACTATTTCCATAGCAACAAATCGATGTCATCAACAGAACTGTGTTCACGGCAGGCTCTATCAGAAGAAAAAGCTGGGTGGTAAGAAAAACCTAAAAGCAGTTCAATTGTCTCTGAAGTGCTCCTGCTTCAAAGGAAAAGGAGACATTCAGAAAGGATTCTACCCTTTCCCTCCCAAACAAAGCAACCTTATTTTGCAACTGACAGTTGGTGGAAAATAAGAATTGTAAGAGCCTTAGGTACCGTGAAGTGCTAGGGAACTGTCACAGCAGGGAGAGATGAGATGGAGTTCAGAAGCAGGTGTGTCAAGGCAACGGGAAGATTAAAAGGAAAGGAGGGGAAAGGAACATGTCTCTCAAGCAGAAAATAAGAAATGCCATACCATGAGACTATTTATTTATTCCTCAACCCTTTCTACAAATGTTTAGGAGTTGAAGAATGTTAAAATTGCAAAATACACCTAATTAAAAAAAGAACAGGTTTATGGGATTTGATTTTTGCCTTTGTGAAGGCACTAAAAGTAGAAGTCAACCTAATCCAGGCGGCTCACCAAGAAAGATTTCCTAGAAAGTCCTACGAACAAAAATGGCGAGCCTTGCTGAAAAGGCTCCCTGCCTGCCACCTTGTCTCTCTGCCTTCTCCAACCACCAGGCTTATTCCTGCTGGTTTTCCCAAAGCCCTCACTCAAATGGGACTATTATACACTGACTTCATTTCCTTCTGCCAATAGTTCTCTTAACTAGTACCACAAAATGAGAGTTAACTATGCCATTAGAGTGAAATAAATTTAGCATAAAATTAAAAAGGTTAAAACAGAATTGCTTATTCTTCAGTTCTTCCTATGGGGAGAAAAATTAAGACCTTAATTTTATTTTCTTTAATCCCCAATTTCACCCAACCCCCCTCCCACCTCCCTTCTGATCATCGGCAATTTGTTCTGGAGTTGAGTCTGTTTCCTGGCTTCTCTCTCTTTTTCCTTTGTTCATTTGTTTTCTTTCTTAAATTTCACGTATGAATGAAATCACAAGGTATTTGTCTTTCTTGGACTCATTTATTTCACTTAGCATAATACTCTCTAGTTTCATCCATGTTGTTGCAAATGGCAAAATTTCAATCTTTTTTTATGCTTGAATAATACTACATTGTATATATGTACCACATCTTCTTTATCCATTCATCTATCAAAGGGCACTTGGACAGCTTCTGTAATTTGGCTACTGTAAATAATGCGGCAATAAACATGAGCTGCATATATTGTTTTGAATTCAAGTTTTTGTATTTGGGGGGCAAATACTAGTAATGTTATTACTGGATTCTAAGGTTGTCCTATTTTTAGCTTTTTGGAGGAACCTCCATACTGTTTTCCACAGTGGCTATACCAGTTTGCATTCCCACCAAAGGGCAACCTCACCAACACTTGTTGTTTCTTGTGTGGTTGGTTTTTAGCCATTCTGACAGGTGTTAGGTGTGAGGGAGCTCTCACTGTAGTTTTGAACAGCATCTCCCTGATGCTGAGCGATGCTGAGCATCTTTCACTGCATCTGTTGGCCATCTCAAGATCTTCTTTGGAGATATGTCTGTTCATATCTTCTGCCCACTTTTTAACAGGGTTATTTTTGGAATATTGAATTGTATGTAACAGTTCTTTATATATTTTGGAGGCTAAGCCTTTATCAGATCTGTCATTTGCAAATACCTTCTCTCATTCTGTAGGTTGCCTTTTAGTTTTGTTGACTGTTCCCTCTGTTGTGCAGAAGCTTTTTATTTTGATGTAGTCCCAGTAGCTTATTTTTGCTTTTATTTCCCTTGCCTCAGGAGATGTATCTAGAAAGATGCTGCTATGACTGATGTCAGAGAAATTACTGTCTCTGCTGTCTCCTAGGATTTTTATGGTTTCAGGTCTCACATTTAGGTCTTCAATCAATTTTGAGTTTATTTTTGTGTATGCTATAAGAAAGTTGTCCAGTTTCATTCTTTTGCATGGAGCTGCCCAGTTTCCCCAACACCATTTGTTGAAGAGACTGTCTTTTTCCCATTGTATATTCTTTCCTCCTTTGTTAAAGATTAATTGATCATATAATTGTGGGTTTATTCCTGGGTTTTCTGTTTTCTTCCATTGATCTGTGTGTTTATTTTTGTGCCACTACCATACTGCCTTGATTACTATGATCTGTACTACAAACTGAAGTCTGGAGTTACTGGTACTTCCAGTTTTTTCTTTTTCAAGATTGCTCTAGTTATACAGGGTCTTTTGTAAATATTCCATACAAATTTTAGGATTATCTGTTCTAGCTCTCTGGAAAATGCTGTTGATATTTTTAAAAATTAGTTAATTAATTTGAGAGAAAGCAAGCAAGGATGCACACAAGTAGGAGGGGCAGAGGGAGGAGAGAGAATCTCAAGCAGATTCCACAGTAAGTGTGGAGCCCAACATGGGGCTCAATCCCAGGACCCTGGGATCAAGACCTGAGCTAAAGGCAGACACTTAACTGACTGAGTCACCCAGGCACCCAACATCTTGAAATTTTAAAGTAAACCTTTTCTTAAACCAGTAGGGAAAAACTGAGTTGCTCAGTAAACAGTAATGGAGCTAAGTAACTGGAAAAGAAAAATAAAATTATTCTTTTTTTTTTTTTAATTTATTTATTTGACAGAGAGAGATCACAAGTAGGCAGAGAGGCAGGCAGAAAGAGGAGGAAGCAGGCTCCCTGCTGAGCAGAGAGCCCGATGCGGGGCTCGATCCCAGGATCCTGAGATCATGACTTGAGCCGAAAGCAGAGGCTTAACCCACTGAGCCACCCAGGCGCCCCGAAAAATAAAACTATTCTTAACGTGCTTCATGAAATATATTCAAAAGATCCAAAAGATTTCAACATTTAAAGATGAGGCCATAAAAATACACAAACCCCACTCCACCCTACTTCCATGGTCTTCAACGTATCTAAGGCCCCATCCTCATTACCATTCCTGCTTTATCAAGTGTCTCCCTGAAGAGGACATGGTCACAGGACAGTGCTGATCTCTTAACATTTAATTTCTTTAAAAACATAACTAACCTTTATGAGGTACCTAGAGTAATCAAATTACAGTGACAGAAAAAACAGTTGATTACTAGGAACCAGAAGGAGTAGGGAATGGAAAGTTATGGTTTAATGGATGGAGAGAGTTTGAGACAATGACTGAGAAAGTTCTGTACAAGTGCCTGGCTGGCCTTGCCAGTGGAGCACACTACTCTTGATCTCAGGGTTCTGAGTTCAGGTTGCACACTGGGTGTAGAGATTACTTATAAATAAAATCTTCAAACAAAGTTCAGGAGATGGATGGCATTGATAGTTATACAACAACGTGAATGTACTTAATGCCACCAAACTACACACTTAATTATTAAGATGTAAATTCAGTTGAGTATTTTATCACAATTTTCAGTAACATAACTTGACTATTTACCTGTTCTAGGTTGAATATTTTTTGACATTTTAACGTGAGTTAAAATGAATGTATTATAATTTCTTTTTTTTTTTTTTTTGGTGTTGGGGATTTTTAATTAAAAAGCAAACAACAGGGGCACCTGGGTGGCTCAGTGGGTTAAAGCCTCTGCCTTCAGCTCAGGTCATGATTCCAGGATCCTGGGATCGAGCCCCGCATTGAGCTCTCTGCTCAGCAGGGAGCCTGCGTCCCTCTCTCTCTTGCCGGCCTTTCTGTCTACTTGTGATCTCTGTCAAATAAATAAATTAAAAAAAAAAAACCTTAAAAAAAAAAAAAAAAAAGCAAACAACACTACACAAAATACTGTTCATTACTTTACAACTAAACTAGCATAATGGCCACTGGAGAAATATCTGTAGAGTACAAGGAAGGGCTCAGCTGGTCTTTGTTGAGAAACTCCAGGCTGAACACATATAAAAATCCTAATTACTCATGTTTAAATGTCTGCCAGTCTACACGTAGGTAACTAAAAATAATAAATTAATTTTATATATATATACATACATACATGTATATGTATGTATATATATTCCATTTGCAGTTGCTAAAAATCTGTCAATCTTTTCTCTCCCAACCCCATTTTTACCATATGCCTTATACACACTTCTTTCAAATACCAGCTTGGTATATAAGTTGTTCACCCTCATTCCCAATAAGGATAAGAAAAAATACAGAGAAATTCAAACTACATAGCCAGACAACTTACCTAAATATAAAATATTTCCAAACAGTTGAAATAAGGGGAAAAACACGTGTCTAAAGAACAAAGTATTCTATTTAAACATTTTGGAGGGGCGCCTGGGTGCTATGGTCCATTACGTCTCACTTCTTCGTTTTGGGTCAGGTCATTATATGAAGCCCTCCACCAGGCCCAGTCAGCACTGGGTGTGAAGCTGCTTAAGATTCTCTCTCCATGGGGCGCCTGGGTGGCTCAGTGGGTTGAGCCTCTGCCTTCTGCTCAGGTCATGATCCCAGGGTCCTGGGATCAAGCCCCACATTGGGCTCTCTGCTCAGCGGGGATCCTGCTTCCCCCTCCTCCTCTGCTTGCCTCTCTGCCTACTTATGATCTCTCTCTCTCTGTCAAATAAATAAATAAAATCTTTTGGGGCGCCTGGGTGGCTCAGTGGGTTAAGCCGCTGCCTTCGGCTCGGGTCATGATCTCAGGGTCCTGGGATCGAGTCCCGCATCGGGCTCTCTGCTCAGCGGGGAGCCTGCTTCCCTCTCTCTCTGCCTGCCTCTCCATCTACTTGTGATTTCTCTCTGTCAAATAAATAAATAAAATCTTTTAAAAAATAAATAAATAAATAAATAAATAAATAAATAAAATCTTTAAAAAAAAAAAAAGATTTATTTATTTGACCGACAGAGATCACAGGTAGGCAGAAAGGCAGGCAGAAAGAGGGGAAGGGAAGCAGGCTTGATGCAGGGCTCAATCCCAGGACCCTGGGATCATGACCTGAGCTGAAGGCAGAGGCTTTAACCCACTGAGCCACCCAGGTGCCCCAAATAAATAAAATTTTAAAAGAAAAGAAAAAAAAAAGATTCTCTTTCCGTCACCCCCAGCCTCTTCCTCCAAAATAATAATAATATCTTTAAAAACCTAGAGTATCAATCAGGCTTTTAGTTTGTGTTTAAAAAGCCATCGTTTAAAGGTAATCATCAGGAGGTGCCTGGGTGGGGAGCCTGCATCTCTCTCTTTCGCCCTACCCCACTCCTCTCCCTGTTTGTGCTCTCTAAAATAAAATAATAAAACCTTTGAAAATTTTGGAATATTTTGATTTGGGACAAGTGCAATTAACCGCTAGCTTTAATGCTAGTTAAAGCAAAATCTCATCTGTAGTGAGGCGAAGAACTGAAGCCCAAATCCCTGTTCCATTACAGCTCTCTGGTGAGGACAAGGGACTTCAGTTGAGAAGTTTATTCCTTAGGAACGAAGTGTTGTTTATTTACCAGGAAAAAAAAAAAAAATAGAAAAGAAAACAAAAAAAAGTTGGGGCAAGAGTGATGAAAAGCTTTACACAAAAGCAGTACAATGGTAACTCCCTTTGGTAAAAAGTGTAAGAAATGTCTTGTACGTCTGTTCACAGGTACTAACTCTGAGCCACACAGAACTGTGGTGCACAAGAAGCTGGAACAGTTCTGCTAGCACAACAAAGCGCATTTCTTTCTTTCTTTTTCTTTTTTTAAAGTAACCTCTAGACCCAACTTGGGGCTCAAACTCAGGACCCCAAGATCAAGAGCTGTATGTTCTATCAACTGAGCCAGCCAGGGATCCTTAAAGTGTATTTCTTTCTTTTTTAGAAGATTTTATTTATTTGAGAGAGAGAGAGAGAGAGACAGAGACAGAGAGAGCAGGAGCGGGAGGGAGAGGGAGAAGCAGGCTCTGCGCTGAGCGGGGAGCCTTATGTGGGGCTCGATCCCAGAATCCTGGGATCACGACCTTAGCCAAAGGCAGCCGCATAACTGATTGAGCACCCAGGTGCCCTAACGCTTATTTCTTTTAATAAAAAATTGACAGTATGTATATTTTTTATACTAAGGTAGATTAGTAAGGAAGCAGGTAGAAAACAATTTCAGGGTAGCTAAAAAGAATGGCTGATTTGAACTTGCTGATAGGTTGAGAAGCAGAGGAGAGTAAAGGGTGGCCAGCAAGGAATTCATCTGAAATCGCATCCACAGGTGATCAATCCCAAAGCCAACATGCATGTCCCCAAAAAATCCAACAGGTGATTTATGTGTTGTAATTTCTTAGCAGTACATAATACAGTCTAATACATAGCACAGTCTATTACAATCATTGTATTCTCAGACTCGATGAAGGATATAGCATATTTAATAAGAAATCAATTAGGCCTTATAACAGATATATTAATAACACCTACCAATCTTTGAGTACTTACTATGCACCAGGTATGAGGTTAAGTGGATTATCCCATTTAATCTTTAGGCCTATGACAAAGATGGTGTTATTATGTTCATTTCACAGATGAGAAAACTGGGTTAAAGAGGTCAAGTAACTTGCCCAAAGTCATACACAGCTGGAGGAGGCAGAACCTAGTCTTTTTTATTTTTTAAACTGGGTTTCTTTTTTGTGTGTGTTTAATATTTATTTATTTGACAGACAGAAATCACAAGTAGGCAGAGAGGCAGGCAAAGAGAGAGAGGGGGAAGCAGGCTCCCCGCCGAGCAGAGAGCTCGATCGGGGCTCAATCCCAGGACCCTGAGATCATGACCTGAGCCAAAGGCAGGGCTTAACCCACTGAGCCACCTAGGTGTCCTCCAAACCTAGTCTTTTTTTTTTTTTTAAATTTAAGATTTTATTTATTCATTTGACAGAGACACAGTGAGAGACGGAACACAAGCAGGGGGAGTGGGAGAGGGAGCAGGCTTCCTGCCAAGCAGGGAGCCTGATGCGGGGCTTGATCCCAGAACGCTGGGATCATGACCTGAGCTGAAGGCAGATGTTTAATGACTGAGCCACCCAGGCACCGCCCCCAGAACCTAGTCTTAACCAGGTTTGTCTAAAATAGATCCATCCAGTTCACCACCATCTAGTTAATTTTTAACTGTAAGCAACTAATTCTGGCAGACAAAACTCTAGTTACACAGAACATAACTAGTAACCATGATACACAGCAGTCAGGAAAAGTTACTAAGTCATTCATTTATTAGAGCAATCCTTAACTCCTGCTATTGGACCACACCTGCAAAGCTGACACAGGAGGTAAGAGATAGCACTGAAACCAAATGGACAACGGAAGTCCTAGTGCATTCTAAATAGCAACAATTGCCTTTCAATTTAATGCACTGCAACACAGCTGCTGATCACAAAACCTGAAATTACTCTACAGCGAAATGAAAATCTTTCTAAAAACTAAAATTATATCCCAAAGCAGCAATGCAGAGAATCAACTAATGCTAATCTGTTTTGTGCCACCTGCAAATGAAACCATTTCAAGTAAAATGAATCAAGGTGATAATTTTAAGACTCTTTTGCTCTATGTCTCCGAACCAGGGGGAAATAGGACATTTAAAAGCAGACTCTAAGGGCGCCTGGGTAGCTCAGTCGGTTGAGTGTATGACTATTTCAGCTAGGGTCATGATCTCAGGTTGGTGAGATGGAGCTCTGCATCAGGCTCCCCACTCAGTGCGGCGTCTGCTTCCCTTCTCCTTCTGCCCCTCATTGTGCTTTTTCAAACAAATAAATAAATATTCTTTGGGAGAAAAAAGCATACTCTGGCTTCTCAAGTTATTTGCAGTCGCACTTACCATTTCTACTATCAGTATAATGGTTAAGTGAGGCTGGCTCAGTCAGCGGAGCATGCCACTCTTGATCTCAGAGTTGTGAGCTCAATCCCCATATTGGGGTATAGAGATCACTTCAAAGAAATTTCAAAATATAGGGACATCTGGGTGGCTCAGTTGGTTAAGCATCCGCCTTCAGCTTGGGTCATGATCCCAGGGTCCTGGAGTTGAGTCCCAAGTCCCTGCTCACCTGCTCACTGGGGAGCCTGCTTTCTCCCTCTGCCTGCCACTCTCCCTGCTTGTGCTCACACTATCTCCATCTCGCTGACAAATAAATAAAATCTTCTAAAAAATTAAAAAATATATATTCTTAATTAAAAAAAAAAAAAAATATATATATATATATATGGGCTCCTGGGTGTCTTAGTTGGTTAAGCTGGGTGCCATTGGCTTGGGTTATGATCTCAGTGTCCTGAGATCAAGCCCCACATTAAGCTCCTTGCTCAGTGGGAAGTCTGCTTCTCCCTCTCCCTCTGCTGCTCTGTTTGTGCTCTCCTGCTCGTGTGCACTCTCTCTCAAATAAATAAAATCTTTAAAAAAATTATACACACACACGCACACATATACATAAAATACGGTAAGTGAGCCACCAGCTGAGAAAAATTAGCTAACAGATATGCGGTATACAGAGTAACAAAAACTTAATTTCTTACAAGCAAGTACTTTCTCAACAACAACTAAAATAAATAAATAAAATAAATAAATAAATAAATGCTCAATAATTAAAAATCCCCTTTGGGGGAAAAAAAACATTTGATAAAATTAAAAAAAATAATCCCCCTTGGCAGAAAGGGATCAAAATCAGGCTGAAAAAATTTCCAACTAACACCTTTCAATAATGAAAAATACTTTAAACTAAATATTGCTTGAGAATTAATGTCTAAGTAAAATATTGCTGGAAATAGTATAGACACAGAGCAATGCTATACATAATGACAAAAACATAGTGGTAGATACAGAAGTTTAAAATCATCCAGTCCAGTATCATATGAAACATGAAGTGTGTTTTGAAGTTTTATTTCTCACATTTGGAAAATTCTGTAAGTATCTGCATTTAACGTGGTACTCTGCCAAATAATTTCAGTGCACATTTTGGAATTCCTCTGCCTATTTCCAGGGCTGGATTTAGCCAATTTTACCACTCACCTGATATGTCACAGGTTCTGGGTTAAGTGCTGGGAGGATACAAATCTAACTTTACTTCTCTCCTCACTAATAACAGTTTCTTTGCCTTCACAATAGACAATTAGAAACCATTTCTGTGAAATACACCATAAGGTAATAGCCACTGTAACAAAGCTATTTCCATGATGACCCAAGTAACAAAGTGTTATTGATCTGGTTACAATGAAATTCAATAGCAAATAATCCTGAACAGTAAAATCTTCTCTCATCCCTCTGCACTTTAATAGACCCTGAAGAAAGGGCAGAGTGAGTGGAATGGAGTATGGGGACAAAGGAGTTTTTTTCCCTGGTTCTATGGTTCTGACCCCAAGCGATAATTACCTTCAACCCTTTCAATTCCAACTTTATCTCAAATACTTTTGCACCTGAAACACAAAATGTCCAAAGCAACCACTCAAATACAACATAAAAACATCAGAAATCTGGCCAAAGGTGATAAAGTTGAGCACAATCATCTCTCTCTCAACCCTACTGCATCCAAAGATTTCAGAGATGTTAACCATTGCTTTGTCCTGAAGGCTGAGAAGATAACCAATGTGCCCCCTGTACAAAAATTTATTACAGCAAAACAAATGTAATGTTCTAACTTAAGATTTTAGAATTTTACCTAAATAGGTCCAGCTTTCCCTCTCCAATTTAAGCATCAAATTACTATGTTTTGTGTACATAAACATTAAAATCCAAAAGGTTCCATTTCTGGAGGAAGAATGATGACCAAGTTTTCCCACTTCTAAAAATCATATAGAGCAATAAGAATGACTATCCACTTTAGACACAAATGTCCCACATAGAGCTGACATGTTCAGTGAATTGAGGGGGCAGAGAAAACCCACAAATTCCAAATGACGTGACAAGTGAAGTGCAAAACACCACAAACCGAGAAACCAATTATAAGACAGAAGTGACATGGGAAATTTAAATATAAAAGTGAAATCATGTAAGTACTAGAATAAAACATGGGTGAATGCCCTAACAACTTTAGAGTAAGGAAGACTTTCCTAATAATGGCTCAAAACTCCAAAATCATTAAAAAAAAAAAATTGGAAAATCCAACTTCAAAAAAACAGCAACAAAAAAACTGCTGCATAGCAAGAGGCCACCATAAGCAATGTAAAAAAGCCTTCACAACTCAGAGACAAAGGACTACTAATGTCCCTACTCTTTAGAGAACTCTCAAAGATGGAGACGAAAAAGACAACTCAAAATAAAAATGGAGAATACAACAGTTCACAGAGAATAAAAAACTCTCAACTTAAAACATTGCTCATAAGACAAATGAAACACTACACTGAGATCCCAGTTTTCACCTATGAGATTGGTAAAAATTCCAAAGATTAATAACATACTCTTGTTGGCACAGCTGTGAAGAAGCCAGTATTTTCAGGCACTCGGGTGGGAGTGCAGAATGTCACCATGCTACAGAGGGGAATCCAACCATATCCACCTACCACTGTTGCATCTATCCGTTGATCCAACAACCTTACTTCTGGCAGTCAAACCACCTCAGCCCACACACCTGCACATATATAAAGCTATTCCCTACAGTACTGTTTTGACTGTTACAGCAAATCACCCAAGGGTCATCAACCTGAGGCTAGTTAAATTATGGACCAGTCACACAACAGAACACCCTGTAATTGTTTGTTTTTGTTTTTAAAGATTTTATTTATTTGACAGAGAGAGAGAAATCACAAATAGGCAGAGAGGCAGGCAGAGAGAGAGAGAGAGGGGAGGAAGCAGGTGGAGCAAGAGCCCGACGTGGGGCTCAATCCCAGGACTCTGGGATCATGACCTGAGCCGAAGGCAGAGGCTTTAACCCACTGAGCCACCCGGGCGCCCTGTTTTTGTTCTTGTTTTTTTTTTTTTTTTTTTTTTTATTAAAGATTTTGTATATTTAATTTGATAGAGAAAGAGACCGTGAGAATACAAGCGAAGGGAGTTAAGAGGGAGAAGCAGGCTCCCCACTGAGCAGGGAGCCCAACACAGGGCTCAATCCCAGGACCCTGGGATCATAACCTGAGCCAAAGGCAGACACTTAATGACTGAGCCATCCAGCCACCCCTGTGTCAGAAATCCTTTTCCAAATATTCATTGATTACCATCATCTCTTCAGATTTAGTTAAAAAAATTAATAACAAAAAACAAATAATCCAATTTAAAATGGTCAGAAGACATGAACAGTCATTTTTTCAAAGAAGAGATACAGAGAGCAGAAACACACGAAAGGATATTCAACATCACTTGTCATTCAGGAAATGCAAATCGTAACTATAATGAGATACAACTTCACACCAGTCAGAATGGCTAAAATAAAAAACACAAGAAACAACAAGTGTCGCGAGAATGTAGAGAAAAAGGAATCCTTGTGCACTGTTGGTGGGAAGGCAACTGGTGCAGCCACTCTGGACAACAGCATGGAGGTTCCTCAAAAAACGAACCACCAGGACATACACAGGGAAAGGAGAGCTAGGAGGTGACCAAAGCCACATAATGTCAGTAGTTCATTGGTCTGCCCTTGCCAAATGGATCATGTGGAAGGTGACTGGAAGGGCAATGCAAAAAAACAGCTAAAGTGAGAGTGATCAGGCTTATTCTGGATCTCTATTTATTAATTATTTTAATTATTATTAATATAAATTATTGTTAATTATTATTTTATTACTTATTAAATTAATAATTATTTTAATAGGTGAAAAGCCTACTTTGTTCATGATGCTCTTCAGCTGTGCATAGTTGGGGATGCTGGGCTTCTCAAAGCTATACCTGTCTCATGAATAAAGCACATGAAACATGAATGGGCCAAAGTCATTTTCAAAGTTGGATAAATCATAGGTCCAGTGACTGGAAAACCCCGTGCAGGAAGCTATCTGGAAAACCCAGTCAGCTTGGAAACCACCTGCCTAACCAAAAATCTGGAAGAACAGCACAGTGAAGAAGGATTAGAAGGAGCCAAAGGGAAAGATGGATATTTACTTTATGGAAAAAGACATTTTTCTAAGTTTCAATACAAAAATGTTCAATTTATCTTCTAGTATTTATGGAACAGCTAAAAGTAAATGAACGAAAGGTTTTGTTAAAATTTTTTTTTTAAAGATTTTATTTATTTATTTGACAGACAGAGATCACAAGTAGGCTGAGAGGCAGGCAGAGAGAGAGAGAGAGGAAGAAGCAGGCTCCCCACCGAGCAGAGAGCCCGATGTGGGGCTCAATCCCAGGACTCTGAGATCATGACCTGAGCCGAAGGCAGAGGCTTTAACCCACTGAGCCACCCAGGCGCCCCTTGTTAAAATTTTTCATAAAAGTTTAAGGTCATGTTTTAAATTTCCTTTTCACTGGATATACTTTTCTCTTACAGTAAGTGTGCCTAGTGATCCCCTGCATTGTTTTGTAAACTCACTGTTTTAGAAGGTGTCATCTTTTCTCATTCAAAGGATTCTTGAATTTATCTTAGAATCTTTATTTGGGAAAGAGAAAACCTTTTGATATCATAAAACAGATAAGACCACATTAAGTGAGTTATTATTTTTGATGGTATATACTTGAAGTTAATTTAAAATTTTTTGAAGTTAATTTACATTTTTTTCTTTGATTTAACTAATTACAAGTAGAAATAATCAATAGTCTGATTGGGGGCAGACTTTATCAGATTAAAGTCTCCATTAATACAAATGTTCACACATAGAAAAGGAAAAAAGAAAGAATAGAGATACCATATGATCCAGTAATTCCACTACTGGATATTTACTCCAAGAAAATACTAATTTGAAAAGATATATGCATGCCGATGCTTAGTGTAGCATTATTTACAAAAGTCAAATTATGGAAGCAATCCAAGTCTCCACTGATAGAGGAATGGATAAAGAAAATGTGGCACTGGGCACCTGGGTGGCTTAGATGGCTAAACATCTGCCTTTGGCTTAGGTCATGATCTCCAGGTCCTGGGATCGAGCCCCACGTCAGGCTCCCAGCTCAGCGGGGAGTCTGCTTCTCCCTCTCCTTCTCCCTCTGCTTGCGCTCTTTGTTTCTTTCTCTCAAATAAAGAAATAAAAATCTTAAAAAAGAAAGAAAGAAAGAAAGAAAATGTGGCATTATTCAGCTACACACAAAAATCCTGCCATCTGCAACAACATGGATTGAGTTAGACAATCTAATGCTAAGTGAAATTAGTCAGAGAAAGGCAAGTATCATATCACAGGATGTCACTCATATGGGGAATTTAAGAAACAAAACACATGAATAAAGAAAAAAAGGGACAAACCAAAAAACAGACTCTTAACTATGGAGAACAAACTGACGGTTACCACAAGGGAGGGTGGGTGGGTGGGGGAAATAGGTAATGGGGACTAAGAGTACACTTATCATGATAAGCACTGAAAAATGTACAGAATTGCTGAATCACTATATTATACACCTGAAACTAATAAAACACTGCGGGTGAACTATACTGGAATTAAAAATTTTTTTTAATTAACTGAAAATTACAATGACTGAGGAAAAAGAACATACCAAACAGGATTAATAGCAGATGAAACAAGATTAGTAAAGGGATCAGTGAATCTGAATGCCCAGCAATAAAACTATGCAAAATGAAAAAGAAGAAAAAAACAAAACAAACAAACAAAAACCCAGCACCCATGAACTATAAGCCAACTTCAAGCAGCATATATATAAAAAATTGGAGACTCAAAGGATGGGGAAGACATTTAAGACATAATGGCCAAAAATCTTCCAAATTTGATGAAAATTATACATGTAGAGGTCCTAAAAGTTCCATGAACATCAAGACAAAAGACACAAAGAAAATGACACCAAGGTATATCACAATCAAACTGCTCAAAACTAATGACAGAAAATTGTAAAATGGTCAGCGAAAAAGTCATGTTAAGAACAGAGACAAAGGGGCACCTGGGTGGCTCAGTGGGTTAAGGCCTCTGCCTTCCGCTCAGGTCATGATCCCAGGGTCCTGGGATCGAGCCCCGCATTGGGCTGTCTGCTCCGCAGAGAGCCTGCTTCCTCCTCTCTCTCTCTGCCTGCCTCTCTGCCTACTTGTGATCTCTGTCTGTCAAATAAATAAATAAAATCTTTAAAAAAAAAAAAAAAAAAAAAGAACAGAGACAAAGATAGAGATGATCACAGACTTGTCGTGGTACCGGTAACATGAAAGCAAGAGGACATCTTCAAAATACACAGAAAGAAAAATCTAGGGGCACCTGGGTGACTCAGTTGGTTAAGCAGCCAGTTAAGTGCTGACTTTTGATTGACTCAGGTCATAATCTCAGGGTCCCGGGACTGAGCTCCTCATTGGGCTCTGCAGTCAGCAGGGAATCTGCTTCAGGACTCTCTCTCCCTCTGTCCCCATGCCTCTAAAATAAATCAATCAATCTAAGGAAGAAAGAAAGAAAGCAAGGGAGGGAGGGAAGGAGAGAGGGAGGATAAATCTACCTGGAATTCTATGCCTAGCAAAAATGTCTTTCAGAGTCAAAGGTGAAATATTTTTCAGACCTAAAAAAGCTGAAAGAATTCATCACTTGCAGATCTCCACTACAATAAAGTCTAAATAACAGTGGAAGATATCAATCCATACAACAGAAATGGCAACTACATAAGTAAATATATAAGATATTATTAAGTAAATCTCTTTAAAAGATAACTAATTAAACTAAAACAATAACAATGTACCAAGAGGCTTATAACATAGGTAAGATGTGTGACAAGCATAGCACAAGACCTGGGAGGGAAGAGAAAAAAGTAAGATTCTTACACTGTATGTGAAGTGGTATAGCATCACTCAAAGACAGACCCTGATAAGTTAAAGTGCATATTATAAGCCTTAAACAAACCACTAAAAAGAGCAAAGTACAGACAACAGTAAATAAGTCCACAAAGGAAATAAAAGCAATCACAAAAAATATTCAACCCAAAAGAAGGCAGAAAAGGGGGATAAATAAAAAACAAATAGCAAGATGTCAGACTTAAACTAACCATACCAATAACTATATTAAATATAAATGGTCTAAACACCCAGTTAAAATGTAGAAATTATCAAACTGGATAAAAGAGCAAAACCCACTTATACTCTGCTTATAAGAAATACAGTTAATATAGGTGAACAGTTAAAGGATGGAAAGAGATATACCAAGCTAAACTAATTAAAAGAAATTAATTAAAAAATTAATTAAACTAATTAAAATAAAAATTAAAAAAGTTATATGTATATACTTTTTCAAACCTGATTCTCTAGGATTTTTATTATCAAAAACAAAGTGCTTATATTAATAGCAGACAAAGATTTCAAAGCACAGAATTTTGTTAATGATAACGTCATTTCATAATGATAAAGAAGTCAGTTCATAAAAAAACATAATAATCCTAAATGTTTAATGCACTTACTAACAGAGTTTCAGAATATATGAAGCAAAACCTAATACAACCTCAAGGAAAAAAATAGAGAAATCCACAGTTATAGTCAGAGATTCCAAATCCCTTTCAATAACTGATAGAACAAGTCAATAGAAAATCAGTACTTGAACAACTACAATCAACCAACTTGACTTAACTGACATTTATTTATTTTATAGGACACTGTGACCAACAACAGAAACAAATCCCTTTCAATAACTGATAGAACAAGTCAATAGAAAATCAGTACTTGAACAACTACAATCAACCAACTTGACTTAACTGACATTTATTTATTTTATAGGACACTGTGTCCAACAACAGAAACAAATTCTTCTCAAGTACATACAAAATTTACCACAAGAGATCACAACTTGGAACAATAAAATAACAGAATTCAGGTCATATAACATATGGTACTTACCCATAGTTGAACTAAATTATCAATAATAGAAAGATCTCTGGAAAAATCTTTAAATACTTGAAACCAAATATACATAAAAGTAATATAATGTTAAAGAAGAAATTAAAAGGGAAATTAGAAAGTATTTGAACAGAATAAAACCTGTAACACCAGAACTTTGCTTGACGCTGTTCAAGCAGTGCTTAGGGGTAAATTTTTAACACTAAACAACTCTTAATTTTAGAAAAGAAGAAAGGTCTCAAATCAATGAGCCCAGCATTCACATATAGCAATGGAAAGAAAGAACACAGTAAAATGCAAGGTAAAGAGAGGTAAGTAAACATTACAGATCAAGGCATAAAAAAGTCAACAGTATAGATAATATAAAAAGAGGGGGAAAAAAAACCCCCAATGAAACCAAAAGCTGGTTCTGTGAAAAGATCCACAAGACTGATAAATCATTTAGCTAGACTGCTAAAGGGGGGGAAAAAAAAAAAAAGGAACACAAATTATCAACATCAGGTATGAGAGAAGTGACATCATCACAGATTCTACAGACACTAAAAGGCTAATAATGGACTACTTTAGGGGCGCCTGGGTGGCTCAGTGGGTTAAGCCACTGCCTTCGGATCAGGTCATGATCTCAGGGTCCTGGGATAGAGTCCCGCATCGGGCTCTCTGCTCAGCAGGGAGCCTGCTTCCCTTCCTCGCTCACTCTGTCTGCCTCTCTGCCTACTTGTGATCTCTCTCTCTCTCTCTCTGTCAAATAAATAAATAAATAAATCTTAAAAAAAAAAAAAAAGGAATAATGGACTACTTTATTCACATTATCCAATATGATAATTTCTGCCACTTAATTGGGGTTTTTCAGACGATTTACTTTTATTTATTTTTTTTAAATTTTATTTTTAAAGGGCGCCTGGTGGCTCAGGGGGTTAAGCCTCTGCCTTTGGCTCAGGTCATGATCTCAAGGTCCTGGGATCAAGCACCGTGTCGGACTCTCTGCTCAGCAGGGAGACTGCTTCCTCCCTCACCCCTGCCTGCCTCTCTGGCTACTTGTCATCCCTCTCTCTGTCAAATAAATTAATACAATCTTAAAAAAAATTTTATTTTTAAGTAATCTCTTTGCCCAATATAGGACTTGATTTTACAACCCTGAGATCAAGAGTCACGTATTCTACCAACTGAGCCAGCCAAGCACCCCTAGCCTGTTTACATTTATGCAAGCCAATAAATCCAAGAACTTATGTGACATGGTTGAATTCCTTAAAACACAATCTACTACAACTCACTCAAAAAGAAACAGATTATCTGGATAACCCTACATATATCTGCTAAAAAAAAAACCCTGCATTTGTAGTGGAAAACGTTTCTAAAAAAATGTATCAGCCCCAGATAGCTTCATTGGGAAACTCTACTAAACATTTTAAGTAAAAAGTAATAATTCTACATAAACTATTTTAGAAAATTTAAGAGGGAACACTTTTTTTAAAAGATTTTATTTATTTATTTGAGAGAGAGAGAGCTTAAGAGGGGGGGAGGGTCAGAGGGAGAAGCAGACTCCCCACTGAGCGGGATCCTGATGCAGGACTCGATCCTGGGACTCCAGGATCATGACCTGAGCCGAAGGCAGCCGCCCAACCAACTGAGCCACCCAGGTGTCCCGAGGGAATACTTTCTAACTCATTCTATGAGGCAGGATTACTATGACACCAAAATTAGACAAGGGTATTGTAAGAAAATTACAGCCTGATATCCTTCATAATACAGACAAAAATTTCCAATCAAATCAAATCAAATGGTTAAATCAAGAGAGTTCAGCAAATGAAATCCAACAATATATAAAAAGTATAAATAGATCATGATGATAAAACTTACCCCAGAAACTACAAATTGGTTTAGCATTCAAAAATCACTGAATATAACTCATATTAACCAATAAAAAAGGAAAAACTGTATGATCATCAATAGACACAGAAAAAAACATTTGACTAAATTTACCATCTATTCCTGATAAAAACCCTCAGCAAACTAGGAATTGAAAATAAACTTCTTCATACTTATAAAAAGAATATGCAAAAAACCCACAGCCAACAAAACACTTAATGGAAAAAAACAATGTTATCTCCCTAAAAACAGGTACAAGAAATAATGACTAATAAAGCTAAATATTTTTGGGGGGCACCTGGATGGCTCATTCGTTAAGCATCTCCCTTCAGCTCAGGTCTTGATCCCAGAGTCCTGGGATCGAGTCCTGCTCAGAACTCCCTGCTCAGTGGGAAGCCTGCTTCTTCTTCTCCCACTCCCTCTACTTGTGTTCCCTCTCTATCTGTCAAAAAAATAAATAAAATCTTAGAAAAAAAAAACTAAGTATTTTTTTTTGTTGTTATGTACTGGCCATTTGTTTTCTTCACAGAGAACACCCTCTTCTCATCAAATGACTGATGCCTGCTTGCTTTCCTACTGGAGTATTTTTCCTTGGAAAAAATAATTTCAACACCAATACCAAAGAGTATAAAAAATAATTTCCTCTTATAAAAAAATTCAGTAAATATTAAAGATATTAATCTTTTGTCAGTCCCATCTTTTCTTTTTTTTAAAAGATTTTATTTATTGGGATGCCTGGGTGGCTCAGTGGGTTGAAGCCTCTGCCTTCGGCTCGGGTCATGATCTCAGGGTCCTGGGATCAAGCCCCGTATCGGGCTCTCTGCTCAGCAGGGAGCCTGCTTCCTCCTCTCTCTCTGCCTGCCTCTCTGCCTACTTGTGATCTTTCTCTGTCAAATAAATAAATAAAAATCTTAAAAAAAAAAACAAAAAGATTTTATTTATTTGACAGATCACAAGAAGGCAGATAGGCAGGCAGATAGAGAGGGGGAAGCAGGCTCCCTGCTGATCAGAGAGCCTGATGTGGGCCTTGATCCCAGGACCCTGGGATCATGACCTGAGCTGAAAACAGAGGCTTTAACCCACTGAACCACCCAGGCGCCTCTTTTTTTTTTTTTTTTTTAAACTAAATTCTACCCCCAGTGTGGCCCAAACTCACCACCATGGATCCAGTCACATGCTCTACTGACTGAGCCAGCCAGGAGACCCTATCAATCCTATCTTTTTTAACATTTTAACCTATTTAAGTTCACATACCTTTTTATTTTTACCACACAAAACTTTTTTTTATTTCACTGTATTCAAACATTCATTGTGAATTATCCCAATCCATACGCAGCCCCATTGTCTTTATTATTTTAGATGGTTTCATTTTCTAACTTTTATTTATTTATTTGAGACAGAGACAGAGAAAGCACAAGAAGGTGAAGGGGGACAAGCAAACTCCCTGCTGAGTGGGGAGCCTGATGCAGGGCTCCACCCTAGCACCCCAAGATCATGACCGGAATTGAAATCAGATGCTTAACCCCAACTGAGCCACCCAGGTGCCCCTCTTTTTCTACCTTAAAAAAAAAAACTGGTGGGCACCTGGGTGTTCAGTCAGTTAAGCGTCTGCCTTCGGCTCAGGTCATGATCCCAGGGCCCTGAGATTGAACCCTACATCAGGCTCCCTGCTCAGCAGAGAGCCTGCTTCTTCCTCCTCCCTCTGCTGCTTGCCCTGCTTGTGTGTCCTTTCTCTCTCTCTGTCAAATAAATAAATAAATTTTTTTTTTTTAATCTGGAATTTATTTTGGTAACAGTGAGGATCTAGTTGTTTTTTTAAGTGGGCTCTACACCCAACATGGGGCTTAAACTCATGACCGTGAGATCAAGAATCATATGCTCTACTGACTGAGACAGCCAGGTGCCTCTTTTTATTTTTATTTATTTATTTTTTAATTTTATTTTTATTAGGCTTGGTGGGGGGCAGATAAGCCATCTCCCTTCACAAGATTCTTTGCCTTTCTCTTGAACGATCATTGTCTCTTATTTAAAGTAATTAAATTGTTCTCATTTTATTGGGCCTTTTTGTATATTTTCACAAGAAAATAAAACTCTGGGGCGCCTGGGTGGCTCAGTGGGTTAAAGTCTCTGCCTGCGGCTCAGGTCATGATCCCAGGGTCCTAGGATCGAGCCCCGCATCGGGCTTTCTGGCTCGGCAGGGAGCCTGCTTCCCTTCCTCTCTCTCTCTGCCTGCCTACTTGTGATCTCTCTCTCTCTGTCAAATAAATAAATAAAATCTTTAAAAAAATAAAATAAAATAAAACTCAGTCAACAGATAATCACTGCTGAGAGAGGATTCTGAGAAGATGGCGGGGTAAGAAGTACCAGGAATCTACCTCTCAATCTAGAGTATAACTGCACTGGCAGAACCTGTCTGATAGAACTACTTTAGAATCTGAAAGTCGGGCGCCTGGGTGGCTCAGTGGGTTAAGCCGCTGCCTTCGGCTCAGGTCATGATCTCAGGGTCCTGGGATCGAGTCCCGCATCGGGCTCTCTGCTCAGCAGGGAGCCTGCTTCCCTCTCTCTCTCTCTGCCTGCCTCTCCATCTACTTGTGATTTCTCTCTGTCAAATAAATAAATAAAATCTTTAAAAAAAAAAAAAAAGAATCTGAAAGTCTACGGAAGGCTTGCAACTCCCAGGAAAAGATCTGGATGGTAAACTGTGATCAATTCCAGCTCTTAGCGCAGTAACGACTATCCACCCCTGGAGCCGCAGCTAAGTGGCAGGCTGCAGTGCACCTGTTCCTAGAGCAGCTCGCTCGCACACTGGGGAAAAGGCCGGCAAAATGGACCCTGCCCTCCAAATATTGGGGATCTGTGCTCTTAAAGCTGCTTTTGATCACAGAGGTGCAAACAAAGAGGTGGATGGCCACTGTTGTTGCGCTTTATTTAATAAAAATATAAAATAAATAAAAATAAAAGTTAGGCACCAGGGACATAGCAAAGAATAAACAAATAATGGTCTCCACCTTCATGGAGTTTACTCATGGCCTGGCAATAAACACAGAAATTATTCTAACGACTACTGGTGTGCTGAGTGCTATCAAAAAAAGATAATATGCTTTACATTTTTTTATTAGTTTTTTAAAGATTTTATTTTTAAGTAATCTCTACACCCAATGTGGGGCTCAAACTCACAACCTCAAGATCAAGGGCTGCATATCCTACTGCCTGAGCCAGCCAGTAGCATTTGCTTTATATATCTTTTTCCCAAGATTTTTTTTTTCCTCAATTAAGTAAACTCTACCCCAAACATGGAACTCAAACTTATGACCCTGAGACCAAGAGTCACATGTTCTGCTGACTGAGCCAGCCAGGTGCCCCTTGCTTTACAATTTCAAAAAACATAAATAAATAAATAAATACATACATACATACAAAAACGTGCATTTAAGAAAGCACATTTCTCATTAACATTCCTCTATATATTTGCTTTTTTTCAAGTTTTATTTATTTAAGTAATCTCTACTAGACCCAAAGTGGGCCTCAAACTCATGACCCCGAGATCAAATTCACGCATTCCTCTGATTGAGCCAGCCAGGTGCCCCTATGTATTTATTTTTAATCTATTATAAATGGGATATTTTTCCATTACATTCTCTAACTTTTCCTCTTTTCCCAATGCGAGCTTGTGATATTGTGATATAACAAGTATTTTTTGGCCTTCATCCACGGTTCCTGGCAAAGAGCTCTTGAAGCCCTTATAATTTCCAAAGTGATAAGAGGAATACAGGCAGCTTATTTATAGGAAACCCATTTCAATCACATCTGAGTGTCAGTGAAGTGACTTCTGGAAAGCCCCTAAGGATGGGGATGGTTGCCAGGGGAACCAACCATGTGATTAGAGTTCGAACTTTCAGTACCCACCCTCTACCTCTGAGGAGAGAGGAGGGGATTAGAGGTTGAACCAATCACCAATGACCAATGATTATTAAAACCATGTCTAACTAAGGAGGCCTCTTTAATAGCCAAAAGAATGGGGCTTGGTAGCTTCTGTTGGTGAAGACATGGCAGTGCTGGGAGGACAGTGTACCCCGAGAGAGTACAGAAACTCTGCACCCCTTCCCACATGCCTTGCTCAGTACACCCCTTCTACCTGGCTGCTCTCTGAGTTCTCTGAGCCACTCTCGCTCATTAATCTAATTGAACCTGAGGAGGGGGTTGTGGGAAACTCCAATTTACAGCCAGTTGGCCAGAAGCACAAATAACTACCTAGGACTTTTGACTGGCATCTGAACTGGGGTTTGGGGGTAACAGAGGGGTGTGGAGGCAGCCCTGTGGGCCTCAGTCTTTACCTGTGGAACCTGATGCTAAATTCAGATAGAGAGTATCATAACTAAACTGAATGGTAGGACCACCGGCGGTGTCCGTGGAAAATGAGAGAAATGCTTAATGTGTGACAAACCCCACACTTGTGGTGACAGACAAGCCGAAAGGATGAAAGAAGCTGTGCACAGAGAAAAACAGAGGAGAGGGTTTTCCTCTGGAGTCCTACCTTAATTTCTTTAGCACTGAAAATCCTGAAAGATTAACCTGGTTCCAAATCACTAGTCTTAGTAAGACCAACAAATCAAACTGAACCCAAAAGGTAGAATTCTGGATCTATAAAGAGGTATTGAACTGAGAGCTACAACCTATAAAAAAGAATTTTACCTTCATTATAGGGCACAGGATTGCCAATCTTTAATCCAACGGCTTCAGCTGATTTCAAAATGTCTAACTCCATCAAAATAACTACTCTCCTATGAAGGCAAAGAAATAGAAACAAGTTAGAAAAAAATGAATTCAGAAGCCCTTCAAATGACAAGCTACTTAAAAAGCTTTCCCCCAATAATCATTTCGATAAAACGATTTCCGTTCGTCAACGGGTTTTCATTACTGAATAACTTGAGAAAGATATCAATTCCTATGTAAATATTTTCCTTAATCTTTCACTGCATCATTACTGAGGCTTTTTATGATTGCAGGGTTTTCATTTTCCATCTAGTTCTTTAATTAAAATGCAGTGTCCTTACCACAAACCATATCTTCAAGGAGCAAATGACATGATGAGAATTTAGATTAAACACAATAATATGTGGCACAACAAAAGATGATCTGTTTTCAGAAACATATACTTACCTAAACAATTACCTTTGCCCAGTGAAAAAATTATGCCTGTAACTATTTTTTAATATAATTATTATCTAAGAACCTAAGAGGTCTTTCACCTACTGTTGACTCTGATTAAAACCTTTCAATAGGGGCCCCTGGGTGGCTCAGGTTAAGCCTCTGCCTTCGGCTTAGGTCATGATCTTAGGGTCCTGGGATCAAAGCCCCACATCGGGCTTTCTGCTCAGCAGGGAGCCTGCTTCCCCTTCTCTCTCTGCCTGCTGCTCTGCCTACTTGTGATTTGTCTGTCAAATAAATAAATAAAATCTTTAAGAATAAATAAATAAATAAATAAAACAAACCTTTCCATAACTTTCCAAGAACCTTAGCCCCAAAATAAAACCTTTCGCACACAGCTTACAAGGCTCTGTGTGAGCTGGCCTTGCCAGTCTCTCTCCAGCTCATCTCATCACTGAGATAATCTGCTCTCCAGCCATTCTGCTTGCTTTCGGCTCCTGGTTTGCACCATGCTCTCTCTTGCCACAAAGCCTTTGTACGTGCCTCTCACTGACTGGCATGGCCTTCTCTCACTCTGCCCTCAGCTAGAGCTCGTTTTTTGCTCTTATCTCAAACCACTTCATAAAGAGACACTTCCTTCATCTTTAGCATAGATTAGATTTCTGTTATACTTTTCTCTACAGTCATGACTTCTTTCCTTCACATCACTTCTCTTGGGTTTAATTAATATATATTAATACAGAATTATGAACATACACTTTGTGTTGATTTAACTACATATATATATATACATATATATATATTTTATACACCCTTTATTTCATTATTATCAATCTCTCCTACCAGATGGCACTACAAACGTAAGTAGATGGCCTCCAGGTATCCACAGCTGTTGCTCACTACAGACTTGAATGAGAATGTCATGACCATGTGTATATTTGAAAAAGAACTGAAGCATGAAGAAGGAATTTGAAGGGAACACTCTGGAGGCAGGGAGACCAAAAGGTGGTGGCCTCTATTAGAGTCATGGCAATGGTGATGAAAAGAAGTGGATGGTTTAAAGCAATATATACATATTTTTTTAGGATTTTATTTATTTGAGAGAGAGAGAGAACACATGCACAAGCAGGGGGAGGGACCAGGAGAGGGAAAGAGAGAAACTCAAGCAGACTTGGCACCACACACAGAGCCTGATGCGGGGCCCAATCCCACAACCCCAAGACCATATCCAAGCAAAACCAAGAGGCAGACACTCAACCAACAGAGCCAACCAGGCACCGCTAGAGGAATATTTAAGCAATAACAAACCCAACTTCATCATGTATTCTTCAAATGGTCAAAATATAGTCTGATCGCTATATTTTGGATTTTTATATATAATTGGTGAGTTTCTGTTACCTTTATCAGGCTTTCATATCAAAGTTATATTACTGGTAGAGGGGCGCCTGGGTGGCTCAGTTGCTGAAACATCTACCTTCGGCTCAGGTCATGATCCCAGGGTCCTGGGATCGAGCCCCACATCGGGTTCCCTGCTTGGCAGGAGGCCTGCTTCTCCCTCTCCCACTCCCCCTACTTGTGTCTGCTGTCTCACTATGTCTCTGTCAAATGAATAACTAAAATCTTAAAAAAAAAAATCTGGTAGATATTTACCTTCTAAAATTATCCAAATTACTCCAGGCTTATCAATAATTTAGCACTGGCTAAATACCAAAACCTAAGAGAAAATAAGCTCAAAAAATTAATTTTATCTTTATATATATATATAAAGATAAATATATAAATATATATGTATATGTACATATATATATCCTACTTAGCAAGATGAATCCAGCAGCATATCAAAGGAACATACCAATATCTACTTATAGAAAACACAGATGACAGGGACATATTACAACTTGACAGAGATACAACCAGCAAAATCCAGACTGTGGGAAACTGCATGAGGCTAAAAGGTAAATGACCTGGTTTCTTTTCTTAATTTTAATCTCTCTCTCTCTCTCTCTTTTTTTTTTTAAGATTTCATTTATTTATTTGACAGGGAGAGAGAAGCAGACTCCTTGCTGAGCAGGGAGCCTGATGTGGGCCTCGATCCCTGGGATCATGACCTGAGCCAAAGGCAGACACTTAACTGAATGAACCACTTAGGTGCCCCAAAATGGCTTAACAAATGAACAGTAAGGTGCTAACTAACTGGAATTTAAGTAAAAACTTAAAGCTACAAAAACAAACAGTAAGGGAGAAAAAAGATAGTGGAGGAACCTACAGATGTATTAACCTACTACAGTGTGAACTTTACTTTGGATCCTGATTCAGATGAAATTATTCTCACACACACACACACACACACACACACACACACAAAGAGCTGGAAACAGAATGCTGACAGGATATTTAATATTCCTGGTGTAAAATGGTATTTTTTTAAAAAAGAGTTATCTTTTGGGTGCCTGGCTGGCTCAGTCGATAAAGCATATGACTCTTTTAATCTCAGGGCTGTGAGTCCAACCATGGAGGCTACTTTAGAAAAATGATTAAATTAAATAAATAACAAAAAAACACGTTATCTTTTAAAGATATATACTAAGATATTTATGGATGAAATAATATGATGTCTGAGATTTGTTTCAAAGTTATAGAAGAGGGTAGCTGTGGAAGAGATATAGTATAACAAGACCAGTATCAGGTGAGAATTTGAAGCTGGATGATGGGATACATGGGGTCACATATCATATTCCTTTTTTATTTTTAAAATTTTTTATTTAAATTCAACTTAGTTACCGTATACTGTATTACTAGTTTCAGGGGAAGAATTCAGTGATTCATCAGTTGCATCTAACACCCAAGGCTCACCACATCCAGTCCCTCCTTAATAGCCATCACTCATTTAGCCCACCGCTCCACCCAACTTCCCTCCAGCAACCCTCAGTTCCCATAATATATTTTTTTAAAAATTTTACTTATTCATTTAACAGAGAGCACAGGCAAGGGGAGCAACAGACGGAGGGAGAGGGAGAAGCAGGTTCCCTTCTGAGCTGGGAGCCCAATGTGAGACTTGATCTCAGAACCCCGGGATCATGACCTAAGCCAAAAGCAGACACTTAACCCACTGAGCCACCCAGGAGCCCCTCCATACCATATTGTTGAATGAAAAGACTTAGTATCAAATACTATATAAATTTAATGCAATTCCTTGCATTCCAGTGAGACTTTTGTTTTCTTCAGCTTGACTATATGACTCTGGAATTCATATGGAAGAATAAGGAGAAGAGAGGCCAAGAAAATTTTGGGGGGCAAAAAGTAAAAGAAGACCTCACCTGAAAATACTAAACTATTCTACAGATACTATTCTACTATACTAAACTATTCTACAGATGACACTTTAACTGAAAACACCATGGCAGATTTAATTACCTATGTTGGTGAGAACATGAAGAAACTGGAACCCTCATACACTGCTAGTGGGAATATAAATCAGTAGCCACTTCGGAAAAGAGTCTGGTACTTCCTCAAAGATTTAATCATAAAGTTACCATATGACGCACAATTCCATTTCCTATATATATAAAACAGAAAATGTCCACACCAAAACTTACACCCAAATGTCCATTGTGCTATTCTTTTTTTTTTTAATTTATTTTTTAAAATTTTACCTCTTTTAAAGATTTTATTTATTTATTTGACAGAGATCACAAGTAGGCAGAGAGGCAGGCAGAGAGAGAGAGGAGGAAGCAGGCTCCCCAGTGAGCAGAGAGCCTGATGCAGGGCTCAATCCCAGGATCATGACCTGAGCCGAAGGCAGAGGCTTTAACACTGAGCCACCCAGCCGCCCCCCCCCATTGTGTTATTCTTAACAGCAAAAAGGTAGAAACCCAAATGTCCAAACAAATATGTAAACAAAATATGACATACTCATAAAACAGAATATGATTTGCCCACACAAAGCAATGAATACTTGTACAAGGCACAACATGGATAAACCTTGAAAACATTATGCTACATTAAAGTGGCCAGTCACAAGGGACCACATATTTTAGGATTTCATTTATATGAAATATCTAGAATAAGCCAATGTGGAGAGAAAATAGATTAGTGGTTCTCTAGGGCTAGAAAGAATGGGGAGTTAGGGAGTGACAGCTGAAGGGTACAGGGTTTATTTTGTGGGTGATGAAATATTCTAAAATTAATTGTGATAATGACTGCACAACTCTATCAAC
Organism: Mustela lutreola; assembly: GCF_030435805.1. Classification (NCBI taxonomy): domain Eukaryota; kingdom Metazoa; phylum Chordata; class Mammalia; order Carnivora; family Mustelidae; genus Mustela; species Mustela lutreola. Next base: position 45,364,491 of record NC_081304.1, on the reverse strand, counting down.
ATATTAAAAACCATTCTAGGGGCACCTGGGTGGCTCAGCTGGTTAAGAGACAGCCTTCAGCTCAGCTGGTTAAGAGACAGATCTTGGAGTCCTGGGATTGAGTCCTACATCAGGCTCTCTGCTTCTCCTGCCGACCGCTTTCCTCTCATGCACGCTCTCTCTCTCAAATAAATGAATAAAATCTTCAAAATAAAAAAAAAAAAAAAATCATTCTACACTTTAAATGGATGAATTGTAGCTGTATGTAAATTATATCTCAATAAAGCTGTTACTAAAAAAAAGAAAAAGAACAAAGGGTGCCTGGGTGACTCAGTGGGTTAAAGCCTCTGCCTCTGGTCCAGGTCAAGATCTTGGGGTCCGGGGATTGAGCCCCACATCGGGCTCTCTGCTCGGCGGGAAGCCTGCTTTCTCCTTTCTCTCTGCCTGCTTCTCTGCCTACTAGTGATCACTGTCTGTCAAATAAATAAATAAATAAATAAATAAATCTATCTTAAAAAAAAAAAAAAAAAGAAAGAAAGAAAGAAAGAAAGAAAGACAAAGAACAATAACTATGGCACTGATCATTATCAACAATAGCCAAACTATGGAAAGAGCCCAAATGCCCATCAACTGATGAATGGATAAAGAAGATATGTGTGTATACCACACTGTGTGGTATACACACAAAGAACTATTACTCAGACATCAAAAAGAATGAAATCTTGGGATGCCTGGCTGGCTCAGTGGGTTAGGCCTCTGCCTTCATGATCTCAGGGTCCTGGGATTAAGCCCCACGTCGGGTTCCCCTCTCTCTCTGCCTGCCTCTCTGCCTACTTGTAATCTCTGTCAAATAAATAAATAAATAATCATAAAAAAAAAGAAAAGAAATCTTGCCATTTTCAAAGATATACGTGGAGCTAGAGTGTATCATACTGAACAAAAGAAGTCAGTCAGAGAAAGAAAATACCGTATGAACTCACTGATATGTGGAATTTAAGAAACAAAACAGATGAACATATGGAAAGGCAAAGAAGAAAAAGAGAGGGAAGCAAACCGTAAGAGACTCTAAAGTAGACAGAACAAACTGAGGATAGAAGAAGGGAGGTGTGGGGAAGGTGGGCATTAAGGAAGACACTCATTAGGATGAGCACTGGGTGTTATATGTAAGTGATGAATCACTAAATTCTATTCCTGAAATCAGTATTAAACTGTATGTTAACTAATCAGAATGAATTTATTTATTTATTTGAGAGAGAGAGAGAGAGAGAAAGAGCAATCAAGGAGGAGGGACCGATGGGCGCCTGGGTGGCTCAGTGGGTTAAGCCGCTGCCTTCGGCTCAGGTCGTGATCTCAGGGTCCTGGGATCGAGTCCCGCATCGGGCTCTCTGCTCAGCAGGGAGCCTGCTTCCCTTCCTCTCTCTCTGCCTGCCTCTCCGCCTACTTGTGATTTCTGTCAAATAAATAAATAAAATCTTAAAAAAAAAAATAAAAAAAAAAAAAAAAGGAGGAGGGACCGAGGGAGAGGGAGAAGCAGACTCCCCGTTGAACAGGGAGCCCCATACAGGGCTTGATCCCAGGACTCTGGGATCATGACCTGAGCTCAAGGCCAGCACTTATTCGACTGAGGCACCCAGAATTTAAGTAAAAATTGGAAACAAACAAAAAAAGAAATACCTAATGAATTTTGCAAGGTTGCTTCAACAACGTGAATATATATGGGGCGCCTGGGTGGCTCAGCTGATTAAGTGTCCACCTCTTGATTTCAGCTCAGGTCATGATCCCAGGGTCCTGGGATCTAGCCCCACGTTGGGCTCTGTGCTCAGCAGGGCGTCTGCTTCTCCCTCACTCTCCCTCTGTGCTCTCTCTCCTCTAAAAAAAAAAAATAGAAAAAAAAAACAAAAACAAAAAAACAGAACTACAGATTCCATGAACATATGAAAAGACACTTTATCTCACTAGGGAAATATAAATTAAAATGATGATTAACAATTATTCATAAAAATAAGAGTATCCAGTATGTTGACAAGGTTAAGGAGAAATAGGTTTTTTTGTTTTTTGTTTTTTAGGTATCAGCTTTTTGAGATATCACTCATACCATTCCACTTACCCAACCCTGGGGAAACACTAATCTGTTTTTTTTGGATTTGCTTACTCAGAAACAAGCACTCTTACACAAAGTTAATGGGTAGATCAACTGGTATATTTTCTGCAAGACATGTCCTTTGACCCCACACAATACTAATTCAAGCAATCTGCGCTTCAGAAATAGCATGAGCGCATAAAGATAAACTGAAGCCCTGTATGGCATAAGCCTAAATGACCATCAAAAAAGTAAAGGGTAGGGGTCCCTGGGTGGCTCAGTGGGTTAACGCCTCTGCCTTCGGCTCAGGTCATGATCCCAGGGTCCTGGGATCGAGCCCCGCATCGGGCTCTCTGTTCAGCAGGGAGCCTGCTTCCCTTCCTCTCTCTCTGCCTGCCTCTCTGCCTACTTGTGATCTCTGCCTGTCAAATAAATAAATAAATAAATAAATAAAAGTCTTAAAAAAAAAAAAAGTAAAGGGTAAATAAACTTGTACAAAGACACACAGGTTCTCAACAGAAGAAAGAACACAAGACATGCCACCATTCTGACATGGTAGAATAAAACAAAGCCCATAGGAGTGAAATTCTACCCCTGATTGGAAAATGAAGCCAAAGTTTTTGTACTCAACCCGAGCAAAACTCTCTACCTTCTCCCATAACCAAACCTCAGAAGACAGGAAAATGGATAGAAAGCACCCCTCAGGCACTCAATGGTGGGCTGGAGTGGCAGATAACAGGTCCCATGTGGGAAGATTGGCAAGGAGAGGCACCTAGCCTAAACTACGTCAAAGCAAATATGAAGTCTGACAGAACTATTCACATCAAACACGAACAAGATAAAAAGAAATGACAAAGCAACAATGCAACATTTGAAAGTGTATAAAAATAAAAGGAACAAAGGAGGCAGAGATAATTAAAGAATCCGATCTAAAAGAAAGCATAATCCAAGAAAGGGAATAATACTTTCCAACAGTGGTTTGAGAAATAGGACTAAGAATTTAATGAAATAAAACCCAAAAGATGAGATAAAACAAGAGATTGGGAAGAAAAAGGGAGCTCAAGAAGTTAAGACAAAAGTAGAGCAAACGTATTACCATTATACATCTAACACTTAAACATGATAAACGTCAAAAAACAGCAAGGAGAAAGGTAAGAACTGAACTACTATTATGTTGCAAAATCTTGACTTAATTCAATATATGCATTAGAAAAAAAGACTAAAGCAAACTGAAGACACAAAGGGAGGACAGTATATAAGTAAAATTTAAAGCTCAAATGAAATAGAAAATAGCATTAAAGACTCTGCAGACTGAAAGGCATACCATATAACAGAAAAAAAAAATAGTAATAACAACTGACATTAAGACATAGCCTGGTTAAGCCACTGAACTTGAAACATAACCAAAGAATTTTTCCATTTAATTCACAGAATCTATTCAAGTTTTATCAACTATTTAAATGACGTCATTAGCAAAAGGATCTAGTCCAGGATCACTTGTTATATTATCAAATCTCTCAAGACTCCTTCAATCTGGAACAGTCTCTCAGTGTATACAACATTTTTACTTTCATGCTTGAAATCTGAAAAGCAGAGGTCATTGGGACACCTGGGTGACTCAGTCAGATAAGCATCCGAATCCTGATTTCAGCTCAGGTTGTGATTTTGGGGTCCTAGGATCAAGCCCCATATTAGGCTCCATGCTCAGCAGGGAGTCTGCTCTCTCCCTGGCTCTTATTCCCTGGGAGTCTGTCCCTCCCTGGCTCATACTCTCTCCCTCAAATAAGCAAATGAAAGAAAGAAAGAAATCAGAGGTCACTTATTTTGTAGAATGTCCCTTCATTTACCTAAGGCTTCCTCATGATTAAATACAGATTATGCATCCTTGGTAAAATATTAGTGATGCTGTGTTCTCATTGCATCCTATTAGGTAATACACATTTTCTATTTGTCCCATTGCTGGTAATGTTAACCTTAATCATTGCAGTAAGGGGCTGTCTGCCAGGTTCTTCCACTATAAAGTTGCCTCTGCTCCTTTTCTTTTTTTTTTTTTTTAATTTTTCTAACCCTTCTCATTTCTTTTTTTTTTTTAAGATTTTATTTATTTATTTGACAGAGATCACAAGTGGGCAGAGAGGCAGTCAGAGAGAGAGGAGGAAGCAGGCTCCCTGCTGAGCAGAGAGCCAGATGTGGGGCTCAATCCCAGGACCCTGGGATCATGACCTGAGCCGAAGGCAGAGGCTTTAACCCACTAAGCCACCCAGGCGCTCTGCCTCTGCTCCTTTTAACAATTAGTAATTAAGTTGTGGGTAGGAACTTTAACCCCATAAATAACTTGTTACTCTGCAAAGTTTCACCCTTTTCTGCATCTGTGGTAGACTGAATGGCCCCCCAAAAGATATCCACCTCCTAATCCCTGAAACCTGTGAATGGGACAAGGGACTTTGTAAATGTGATTAAGGACTGAAATTTCTCAAGATTATCCTGGATCCTCTGCTGGGCCCTAAAAGCAACCACATGTATCCCTGTAAGAGGGAGGCAGAGCTAACATAGAGAGGAGGCAATGGGACCGTGGAGGCGGAGACTGGACTGAGGTAATGAAAAGCCAAGGAATGCTAACAACTACCAGAAGCTGGAAGAGGGAAAGAACAGATCCTTCTCTAGAGCTTACAGAGGGAGCATGCCACTGTCAACAAAATGATCTCAGCCCAGTGAAACTGATTTCAACTTCTACCTCCAGGCAAATAATTTCTGTTGATATAAACTACCAAGTTTGGGACGCCTGAGTGGCTCGGTGGGTTAAGCATCTGCCTTTGGCTCAGGTCATGATCCCAGGGTCCTGGGATGGAGTCTCACACTGGGGCTCCTTGTTTAGGGGGAGCCTGCTTCTCCCTCTCCTCCTCCCCGTGCTTGTGTTCCTGTCTAGTACATAAAACCTTTAACAACAACAAACCACCAAGTTTGTGTTAATTTGTGAGAGCAGCCACAGTAGCCGTTTCCTGTATAAACTAAGCCCATGTTGGTTACCAAAGGGCTATTTTTCTAATCCCATCATTCCTTCTACATTTGTTAGATGGCACTCTGTTTTAAGAAAAGCCTTTCTCGGGACGCCTGGGTGGCTCAGTTGGTTAAGCGGCTGCCTTTGACTCAGGTCATAATCCCCGCCTCCTGGGATCGAGCCCACATTGGGCTCCTTGCTTGGCAGGGAGCCTGCTTCTCCCTCTGCCTCTGCCTGCCATTCTGTCTGCCTGTGCTCACTCTCTCTCCCTCTCTCTCTCTGATAAATAAATAAAATCTTAAAAAAAAAAAAAAAAAAAAGCCTTTTTCTTCCCCCATTTTATTCCTCTATTCAGTATGGACTTATGAACTCCTATTGTATTTAACAGGCTATAATCTGTTCCCATTTTTTTTTTATTAACATAGAATGTATTATTTGTTTCAGGGGTACAGGTCTGTGATTCATCAGTCTTACACAATTCACAGCACTCACCATAGCACATACTCTCTAAAAATGTCCATTCCCCCTCTGTTCCCATTTTTATTGTAGTTTATAAGTTGCCTTAGATTTGGCAAGTGTAAGATTCTGTAAGCCAGTTTCTCTTTTTGACAGGGTCCCATCTCCCTTTGAGCACTTCCTTACCATCTGACACATTAAGATATTCCAGGCTCATCTTGTAATTTCCAAGCCTGTACCAAGCCACCCTCCAAGAAGTCCTAGTTCCTTTTAGTGTGAAATGGCATTCAGAAACCAAGATCTGGTGCTCAGTGGGCTCACAGCTTTTGGGGTATTGCTGTTCCAAAGCCCTCTCAGTAGACAGATCTAGGGAATACACCCATACATGCACAATATATGTATACTCATACATCCACCAAATCTGAACAGATGTCCTTCCAAAGACAATGGAACAGTTAGCTAACAGGTGCATGAAAAGATACTCTACATCATGAATCAGGGAAATGCAAATCAAAACCACAATGAGATAGCACCTCAAATTTGTTAGAATGTTTATTATTCAAAAGACTAGTAATAACACTTGTTGGGAAGGATATGGAGAAGGAACACTTGTGCACTGTTGGTATAAATGTAAATTGGTGTAGCCACTATGGAAAACAGTATGGAGATTCCTCAAAAAGTTAAAAAGCAAACTGCCGTAAGATCCAGCAATCCATTTCTGGGTATTCATATGAAGAAAACAAAAGTACTAACTCAAAAAGATATGCACCCCCATGTTCACTGCAGCACTATTTACAAAAGTCAACATATGGAAACAACGTAAGTGTCCACCAACAGATAAATGGACGAAGGAACTGTGACACAGGGCACCTGAGTGGTTCAGTTGGTTGACTGTCTGCCTTCAGCTCAGGTCATGATGGGGAGTCTTGGGATCGAGCCCCAAGTGGCTGGGAGTCAGCTTCTCCCTCTGCTTCTGCCCCTCCCCACTGCTCACGAAATTGTCTCTAATAAATAAATAAAATCTTTAAAAAAAGAAATTGTCTCTCTCACACACAGAAATATTATTCAGCCATAACAAAGAACAGAGTCTTGCCATCTGTGAAAACACGGATGGACTTCCAAGGCATTATGTGAAGTCAGAGAAGGGCAATTGCCGTACAATCTCTCTTAACACGTAGAAATAAATAACAAGCTCATAGATACAGAGAACAAACACATTGGTGGTTGTTACAGGCAAGGAGTAGGAGGTGGGAGAAATTTTGTATTTAGTTTAAATAAATTGAGTTGAAATGAGATACAATAAAAAAAGATTGAAAAAAAAAGAGAGAGAAAAAAAAAAAAAAAAAAAAAAGAAAAAAAGAGAGAGAACTATTTATTTATTTATTTAGTCAGCTCCATACCCAGCATGGAGTCCAATAAAAGGGCTGAAAGTCACAACCCTGAGATCAAGACCTGAGCTGAGATCGAGTCAGACACTCAACCGACTGAGCCACCCAGGCACTCCAAAAAAGTGTCATTTTAAAACCCCAAACTAAATGTTCATATCGACCAAAACCTTGAGTTCACTCTGAAACCTTCCATTCTAATCCAGAATCACAGATTTCTCCCTTGGCTATCTCTCATAGCCTTCACTGTATTTATTAGATCAATTCCCCTCACAGGTAACCAATCTCCTGTCACCACCTGCCACTGCTACACACATGGGCACTCTCCTCCGAATGCTCCTTCCTAGAGCTTCCAAACCTAGTTCTAAGACCACCAACACCCTATTTAAAAAAAAGAACCTCCTCTCCCCCAACAACCTGCTGCTGGGCCGTACCCCCACACCCCCAGATGCCTTCATCCCTTGCTCAGCGTCCAACAGCCACACAAACTCTTGCCTCACCCTACTTGGGTTCTGACAACCCATTCTGGACCACGGCCACCCTCTCCCCACATTGTGTTCTCCTTATCTCTCTCCAACCCGCTGTCTAGCCCACGAAGATACCTTCCTCACTTTGGGCTAATACCTGGCTCCATGCCATCACCATCGCCATCATCATCCCTCCCTTGTAAACATCTACCTTGCCTGCCCCCACCTAATGGCTTTGGACTGATATATTCAGGAAGGAAGAGAGCAGTATCAATATATATATTGTCATTCCACTATCAAAATTATTTCTATTTATCCACCAATAATTGATAAATGCACACCATGAGATATCTGGAATGATGCTCACTAAATCATGATACAGTTATTTCTGGGTTCTATGAGTTTTTGACAATTTTTTCCTTCTTTGTGCCTTTTATTACACTGCTTAAATCGATGATTCTCTGTGTCATTTTTATTAAAATAATTTTATTTCCTAAAAATACACAAAGAGCTATGAATATATTCTAAGAAGCACTGGTGAAAAATTTCAGATAGTGAAATACTATATAATATTAAATGTTAACTAAATTATGGTAAATTGGTAAATATGGTAAATAATTTGGTACAAATAAATTGGTAAATATGGTAAATTATTACAGACTAAGTAATATATGACATAAAGGAGGGATGCCTGGGTGGCTCAGTTGGTTAAACATTTGCTTTTGGCTCAGGTCATGATCCCAGGGTCCTGGGACTGAGTCCCACACTGGGCTCCCTGCTCAGTGGGGAGCCTGCTGCTTCCTCTGCCTACTCTGCCTGCCGCCCCCCAAATGAATTACATATATGTATATGACACAGAGGTTTATCTAGGGACATGTAAAAATGACCACTATTAAAAAAAGAATATAAAACCATATTATGAATTTTTTTTTTAAAAAGTAAAAACTTGTAAGTACTTACATTTATAGAAAAATTCTGGAAGGATAACAAAAAAATTTTTAAGACTAGTTATTCATAGACAGTGGAATTACAGCTATTTTTGTGTATGTAAGCTTTTTTTTTTAAGATTTTATTTATTTATTTGACAGACAGAGATCACAAGTAGGCAGAGAGGCAGGCAGAGAGAGAGGAAGGGGAGTAGGTTTCCTGCTTAGCAGAGAGCCCTAAGCAGGGCTCAATCCCAGGATGCTGGGATCATGACCTGAGCCGAAGGCAGAGGCTTTAACCCACTGAGCCACTCAGGCACCCCTGTGTATGTAAGCTTAATTGTTGTTTTTTGTTTGTTTGTTTTGTTTGTTTTGTTTTGTCTGAAGTAAGCTCCACACCCAGTGTGGGGCTAGAACTTACAGCCAGAAGTTGCATGCTCTACTAATGGAGCCAATCCCTATTCATCTGAGTTTTATAATTTACGTATATGTTACTTGTATAATAGAAGTTGTTTTACGGAACAGAATGACAAGAACACAAAATTCATGTAGTGGGTGAGGATCCCACTACATGCTACAGAGAACTAAGAAACTATCAACCTAGAATTCCACACCTAAACTCATTTAACTGAGAATGAAACAGACATTTTTAGATGACAGATTTTTATCATTCATGAACCTTCCCTATAAGAGCTGCTAAAAGATATTCTTCAGGAAAATGAGAACTGAACTAAAAAGGAAGGAGTGTGATGAAGGAGACAAAGGGAAACTAACTATGGGAAAGTTTAAGTAATGGCTGTCTATATAGAGAATATACTAATTCAAGGAAATAAAAAGAAAGTTGACCTAAAACACTGAATATAGACCATTTTGAGACATGTACTTTATTTAAGAGGATGGTAAAAATACAGACCTATTTTAGAATTTCTGTTAATTCATATGTGGATTTTTTTTTAATGTGAGAATATCTTCAAAACAAAAAAACAAACAAACAAAAAATGAAAGACAGCACAAATAAAATACATTTCAAACCAGTAGATGAAAAAAAAGGAAAAATTCAATCAATCCAAGGCAAGAAAGAAAATAAAGCAAAAACATGGTAAAAACACAAAAATTAAGAAAAAAATCAATAATAAATTAAGCAGAATAAACTCACCAACTAAATCTCAAATTGATCTCTAAAATCATCTGCTGTTTATAAAAGATATCCAAGGTTAAGAAGGAGAAGCTCAAAGTCAAAAGAAGGACAATGATACAGCAAACAAATACAAAGCAAAACGTACAGATACTACGGTAACATACACTGACATACTCTTATTAAGAAGGGAATGCTTGCTACATTTGTTTCCCATGTGTTCTGTGACTGGAAATAAAAAACTTAAAAGCCTCTCCCCAACAAAAAACGTCCTATTTTAGCAACAGTTACCCAGGAGTGACAGTGCTGCTAACCACGGCACCTGTAGCATGTAGCATCTATCAGTATTCAGCACACTCTACATTAGCTGAATAAAGTTCACCATGAAAGACTGAAGATTGCAAAAAAGGGGCAGCATTACATAATTAATCACATCAGTTTTGCTCTTATAAGTAACCCTTTTTCATTAACAGATACTTCAAAAGCAAATCATAAAAACAGAGCTTCTGAAGGGATTAGAAATAAAAGTTCTGCATTCTGCTTTAATCTCTTGCTTTGAAATTTCCAATTTGTTTCCATATTTCTCTTCCTTTGGTGCCATGTTTTAGTCACCCAAGTTCAAATCTCAATAGCTGTAAACTCTTAGCTGAAAGCTCATCATTGTCTTTGATTCCTAAATGAATTTTGGCATCCAATGGACTTCTCTGTTGAAAAATTAGTTCCCATTCCACAACACAATAAACCCAGAGAAAACCCCCCAAAAGAAAGAAAAACACTGCATACCTTCCATCTTTCAGGGTGTTAACAATGAATCGGTTAATCTGGCAAATACAGTTGCTAGACAATCGTTCTTCCTCAACAAGAGGGTTCAACTGTGTTGCCAACATGAAAGCTGAAAAGCATAGAGATAACTTTAGTCCCCACAGCATTTCAGGCAGGACAATCTGAAGGCTGATCACACCTGGACTCGCAAGGGAAAACAATGCCTTGACTATGTTTCTGAAAGTAAAACCACTCAGATTCTGCATAGTGAAAAACAATATAATCTACTGCATTAAACATCAGCTGGTACTTTGAAATGTATTTCCTAAAGTGCCCAAAATAATTTTTTCCATCATTCAAGTTTCATGACAAAGACTAAAAAGTCTCTTCCATGTTCTTCACCTTGTGACTAGAGATAGCAAGCAATAGTCTGCAAATTCTCTTTCTCCCTTGTAAAGTTTCCAACACAGAAATAAATCCCCAAAAAGGCAAGTATGGGACAGCTAATCCATTATATTCACTAAATGTCAATACCATCCTGAGGGAAATTAATCAAAGAAAACAGAGCACCAGTTAGAGAAAATTAATTAAGCCAAGTGGCAGCTTTCCACTAGATCCAGGCTATTGTGAGAATGCTCTCTGCCAGCCGTAATTCTGTCTGAATGAAGTGCATGGCCAAGCAAATGTACACTTCCGAAATGCCCCAAATTATTGCAGTCAAAATGCCGCGTGTTCTTTCGTTATTTAAATGCAAATTCCGGGGCGCCTGGGTGGCTCAGTGGGTTAAGCCGCTGCCTTCGGCTCGGGTCATGATCTCGGAGTCCTGGGATCGAGTCCCACATCGGGCTCTCTGCTCAGCGGAGAGTCTGCTTCCCTCTCTCTCTCTCTGCCTGCCTCTCCATCTACTTGTGATTTCTCTCTGTCAAATAAATAAATAAAATCTTAAAAAAAAAAATAAATAAAATAAATGCAAATTCCTAGGTTCATACGTCATACTTACAGGATAGAGTGTTCAAGCCATCACTCATAAGCAGTCGATAACGGGGTGGACTATTCCCTGTAATAATGGGACGGATGTTCTAGGAGAGAAAATTTGATTCATTAGTCAGGTTGTCTTCCCAGTCTCCAGGGATAAGTCAACTTAAGTGGCAGAAGAGTGGGTTTGCCATTAGTTCAACAAACACTAACTGCTTGCCCATTCTCTTGACACCTAAACCCAAGCAAAAGAAAACTGGATCTGATGATTTTCCCACCACCGTCTCTGTATTAACATTATTAAACACAACTTAGAAGAGAATAAAATGAGTTTCAATACTCTTCTGTTCGCTCTCAACTCAAATTTGATTGAAAATTAATTTTAAAAAGGACAGGACAAGGTGCTACATAGAAAACATGCTAAAAATACAAAATGAGAAAAAAAAAATCTTTGCCCCAAAGGGGCTTACAAATGAGGCAGAGACAGAGGCAAAGAGACATAAGATAGTTATGCACATGACATGGGGGCAAAGCCAAGACATTTATCACAAGTTGAAGGAAATCAGGAGCAGCTCTCCAAAGGAAGTGAAATACACAAACAGAGCTTTAAGACAAGTGGCAGCGAGTTTGGGAGTAACAGGGAGGTCATTAGGCCTATGACTCAGAATCTGCAGGTATGATTCATGATGCTGCTTCTGTGCATTTTTTAAACTCTCCCTAAAATTTAAGAACCCCTTAAATGAAAGATAGGGTTAATGAAGAATTTTAAGCAGTTACATTCATTGCAGGCAGATCTGAGCAAGACAAACCTCAGGGCAGGAAGAAAAGTAAGGAGGCAGGAGTAATTATGGGTAGCACTACAGTATCCATCAATTGTGGAAAGAACAGAAAGGCAAAGCCTCAAATCTGAACCCCCAAAGTTAGCTCTGGCTAGCATGATATTAAAAAAAAAAGGGGGGGGGGAAAGAAAAAAGAAAGGCCTGCTTCCTCTCTTAGGGTTACAACAAGACTAAGCTACTTTTTGGGATGATGGAGAGAATTTCCTAAAATGGACAAATCTGTGTGTGCTTCATCAAATGTAACTTATAATTACATCCAACTTTTTTAAATGTTTGACATAAAATATTCAAAGGTACTCACAATGACTTGGAGGATGGGTTTTATGGATGTATCTCCCTGTTGCATTATGGCCTGAAAGAGTAAAAACAGAATGAGATACACCTTTAAATCATGACCAAAATCTGACATATTTTTACAGTGTGGTATTTGGAATAAGCTACAGAGAACATTATCCAAGAGGCTTTTTGGAGCTTATCATTTGAAAATCATTTAAGTTTTATCACTGTGGACAAATCATAAAATCATAGAGATGAGATACATGCTTGCCAACAAGGATACACTTACTACATCCAAAATACAGGGGTTACATATGTACTTCTTATTCAGAACAGCACACTGATTTGGCCATAGTGCCCATTAATAGAGAATTAGCTAAGTATGGCAAATCCTTAAAAGAGTATCATGCAGCCTTAAAAAGATGTTTATATAATACTGGTTACCTCTGATGAGAAAACTGATGAGTGAGGGCCACATGTGAGAGGCAGATCTCACACAATCTTCTTTTCATACCTTTTGAATTTTAAATCTTTTAACTCCATTAGCAATTATGAAAATAATATCTTAAAAAGGGGCGCCTGAGTGGCTCAGTTGGTTAAGCATCTGACTCTTTAATTTCAGCTCACGTTATGAACTCAGGGTTGTGAGATGGAGCCCTACATCAGGCTCCACACTAAGATTCTCTCTTCCTTTCCCTCTTCCTCTGTGCCCCCCAAATAAAAATAATTTAAAGGTAATATCAGGGGGTGCCTGGCTAATGCAGTTGGTTAAGCATCTGGCTCTTGGTTTCAATTTGGGGCTTGGGTCATGATCTCAGGATCTTCAGATCAGACCCCGTCTTGGGCTCCTTACTCAGCACAGAGTCTGCTTAGGTTTCCCTCTCCCTCTGCCCCTCCTCCCCACTGTGATGCATGTACACTCCCTTTCAAATAAATGCATAAATCTTTAAAAAGTAAATAAATAAAGGTAACCATTGGAAAAACTAACAGCAATGAAGACTGGTTCTCTGGGCTCTACTTTTGTTTATGCTGAAATAAATGGTACCAAACTAGCTCTTCCAACCACCAACTAAAACCTGGACAAAAATATATAAACTGTTTTCAAGGGTGCCTGGGTGGCTCCGTCGTTAAGCATCTGCCTTCGCTCAAGTCATGATCCAGAGTCCTGGGACGGACCACTGCATCGAGCTCCCTACTCAGTGGGAAGTCTGCTTCTCCCTCTCACTCCCCCTGCTTGTGTTCCCTCTTTCCCTGTCTCTCTGTCAAATAAATAAATAAGTAAATAAATATAAACTGTTTTCAAATACAAGACAACAAGTAGACCAAGACTGTGATCACTGAAATGAGGGGAACCCTATGACCATTCTGGCCTTCAGCACAGAGGTACTTTTAGATCACAGAATGGACAAGGGACCCCAAGAAGGAATGCGTATCCCTACTGAGCACAGATCAGAGTTTAGGGAAGCAAGTTAGCTGGATTTCATGGATGCAGAGTACCAGAGATGAGCAAGCTACACCGAGAAAGAGCTTCAATAACCTATACAGGGGTTCCCTTGAGTCTCTGACTGAATTTTAAGTTGTGCATACAAAGAATGAGATTCTACAAGACCAGGCAAAGAGTTATTAGAGTTATAAACTGAAAAATTAGTGGAGCTCACACAGGCTAGAATTTAGATGAGTTCTAACCAGCCAGAGGACAGAAAACTCAATAAACATCTGCTGCATTCAGTAGAAACCCCAGAAAGGGCATGCTTTAGAAGCAGAACTAAACTAGACCAAAGCAAAAGCTATTCTAGACCCATTCCAATCTCTGAGGGATCAGCTGATTTGCAAGTAAATTAACTGTCTGCCAAAACAATTCAATATTTTTTAAGATTTATTTATTTGAGAGAGAGGGCGCGCATGCACACAGGCACACATGCACAAGTAGGAGAAACAAAGGGAAAGGTTCTTAAGCAGATTTCAAGCTGAGTGTGGAGCCTGACACAGGGCTTGATCCCATGACCGGAGCTGAAACCAAGAGTTAAACGCTTAACCAACAGCACCACCCAGGTGCCCCACAACTCAATATTTTAAAAAATTTTAAAATACTCTGTTAACAGTATGGGAAGTAGGCAAAAAGTACTTCTGTGGCACACTAGAGTACTAACTGCTACCCCAAGGAAAAGCATTCGTGCAGTTGAGTTGTGAGTTGAACCAACTGCTTTTTTACAGAACACCATTTTTATTTGCAAGGCCAAAGGACAAACTGGTTATTCAAACTTCAGAATTCAGCCAATATTTTCTCAAAAATAAGGTGAACCTGTTCTTAAGGAAAACGACAGTTATTGTCAATTATAAAAGGGGTTTTTAGTGAAATCAAAACTTTTGAAAACTTCTATTCACCAACAATGAGCTTTACAGCTTCTCCATGTTTACAAACTTTTCGGATTAAATTAGTAAGATTAATAAGCATAAATTCTGGTTATATAATAAAACATATCAATATTTGGAAGATCTGCATAATGCAGTGAGTCAGCATTTTCCAAATGACCAATGCATGGCATTATAAATAATGCAGAGGCAAAAGATCCATTCAAAATGCAAGACAGACCAATTCTTTTTTTTTTTTTTTTTTTAATTTGAGAGAGAGAGAGCAAGCGAGCATCAGCAGGGGGAGGGGCAGAAAGACAGGGAAAATACAATTTCCTATTTGTTTTGAAAAATATAGCTGTTTTTCAAAAACACGTTATTTACTTTTTTAATTTTTTAAAGATTTTATTTATTTGACAGACAGAGATCACAAGTAGGCAGAAAGGCAGGCAGAGAGAGAGGAGGAAGCAGGTTCCCTGCCGAGCAGAGAGCTGGACTCGGGGCTTGATCCCAGGACCCTGGGATCATGACCCGAGCTGAATGAAGGCAGAGGCTTTAACCCAGTGAGCCACCCAGGCACCGCTTTACCTTTTTTTTTTTTAAAAAAGGTTTTACTTATTCATCAGAGAGCATGAGCGAGCAAGCACAAGCAGGGGGAGCAGCATGCAGAGGGATAAGCAGGCTGAAGAAGGAGTCCCTGCTGATCAGAAGCCCAACACGGAGCTTGATTCTGGGATCATGACCTGCACTGAAGGCAGATGCTTACTTGACTGAGCCACCCAGGTGCCACAACATAGACCAATTTTACATTTCAAATAACCTTTAAGAAACTACCATTTGTTGAGTTTTGATATAGAATTAGAGAAAAACTTTGTCTATTCACAGCCATTTCTGACACCATATGTGTGGGTTTCCACGTGAAGCAATTCTCTGCAGACACCAAGTGGCTGTCCTAGAGTTAGTGTAGATCCCAAAGGTTAGAGGATATCCCACAAGACCATCCCTGACTTACTTCAGATACCAGCCTCAAGTAGTGGGTCCTTAGGATGCCCACACTTCTGCCTTACTTGCCTACAAATTGGGGGTTCCTATGACCCCCTCCTCAGGCTCAAAGAACTCAGGGAAACATGTAACTGGTTTATTATAAGAGATATTATAAAGGATACAAATGAACCACCAGATGCAGAGGTAAATAGGAGCAAGGTCTGGAAGGGTACGGAGCATAGGATTTTCTGCCCCTGTGTGAAGTCTGGGGTGTGTGACCCACCTAGCATGTAGATGCATTCACCAACCTATAAGCTCTCTGATCCCTGCCGTTCAGGGTTTCTGAAGGTCCCATTGCCTAGGCATGATTGATCAAATCACTGACTATTGGTGACTGGATCCATCTCCTGACTCCCTGGGGGACAGTGGCAGGACAGGGGGAATTTAGGGTTGAAAGTTCCAACGCTTTCTCCTTTTTTAAGATTTATTTACGTATTTGAGAGACAGAGTGAGCTCACGGACCACAAGTGGGAGGGGCAGAGGGAGAGGGAGAGAGAATCGACTGAGTACAGAGCCGAACTCGGGCCTCGATCCCAGCCTCTGAGACCATGATCTGAATTGAAACCAAGAACTGCATGTTTAACTGACTATGTCACCCCGATGCCCCAAGACCAAATACATGTTCCTTATTATATTATAATATCACAAGAATCAAAAAAGAAGCCTGAAATATTAAAATACTTCCTCTTTTTCCAACTACATACCTGAGGCCAGATTTCCTTCAGAGATCACCCCCTCAAAAAATATCAATATACTGAATGCAGAAGCTGATATGAAAATCTAGCTGTCATATCTTCTAAAGTCAGATGTTAAAGCAATGTGCCAAAATGTAAAACAATATCAATTTTCTATTTGTTTTGAAATATAATAGTGTTTTTTCACAAAACATGTTATTGCCTTTAAAAAAAAAAAAGGTTTTATTTATTTGTTTGTCAGAGAGAGAGAGCGCAACCACAAGCAAGGGGAGTAGCCCGCAGAGGGAGAAGCAGGCTCCTCACCGAGCGTGGAGCCCGGTGCAGGACTCAATCCCAAGACCCTGGGATCATGATCTGAGCCAAAGGTAGCTGCTTAACTGAGCCACCCAGGCATCCCAATATGTTATTTATGTTAGAAGTTTATTATTACCTTAAATGTATAAATATTTCAGTTATAATTTCAAATATGGTAAGGTAGATATCTTATTAAAAAAGTTCCATCTTAAAACAATGTTTTTTGAAAAATTTTTAAAATTTATTTGACAGAGATCGCAAGTTGGCAGAGAGGCAGGCAGAGGGGAGGGGGAAGCAGGCTCCCCGCTGAGCAGAGAGCCCGACATGTGGCTCGATCCCAGGACCCTGGGATCATGACCTGAGCCGAAGGCAGAGGCTTTAACCCACTGAGCCACCCAGGTGCCCCTTAAAACGATGTTTTAATAGTACTTTAAGATCGGGTTGCCTGGGTGGCTCAAACTGTCAAGCTCTTTATTTTGGCTCAGGCCATGACCTCAGGGTTGGGAGATCAGGCCATGTCAGGGTCAGGGGCATGGGCACTGGGCATGAAGTCTGCTTAAGACTTTCTCCTTTTGGGGGCGCCTGGGTGGCTCAGTGGGTTGGGCCGCTGCCTTAGGCTCAAGTCGTGATCTCAGGGTCCTGGGATCGAGCCTCGCATCGGGCTCTCTGCTCGGCAGGGAGCCTGCTTCCCTCTCTCTCCACCTGCCTCTCTACTTGTGATCTCTCTCTGTCAAATAAATAAATAAAATCTTTAAAAAAAAAAAAAAAGACTTTCTCTTTTTGTCCCTCAACCCGCTTGAGTGTGCGGTCACTCTCTGTCTCTCTCTAAAATAATTAATTAAATGAATAAAAATCTTTAAGTGAAAAAAGTATTTTTTTTTTTTGTTTTAAGATTTTATTTATTTATTTGACAGAGAGAGACACAGTGACAGAGGGAACACAGGCAGGGGAAGTGAAGGAGGGAGAAGCAGGCTTTCTGCTTAGCAGGGAGCCCAGTGCAATGTGGGGCTCCATTCCACCATGACCTAAGCTGAAGGCAGACGTGTAACAGACTGAGCCACGCAGGTGCCCCAAAAAAAGAGTATTCTGAGATCAAAATGCTCGATGTTGAGTGTAGCATAAGAAACAGAGTTGTCCAATCACTGTGTTGCACACCTGAAACTAAGATAATGTTGTGTATCCACCATACTCAACAAAAAAAAAAAAAAAGAGAGAGAGAACCACTAAACATTTAGACTAAATATTTGTGTCTCTTCTCCCCCAATTCGTATGTTGAAACCCAACCCCCAGTGTGATGGGGGCCTTTGGAGGTACTTAGTTTTTGTTTTGTTTTTAAGATTTTATTTGTCAGAGAGAGAGAGAGAGAGGACAAGCAGGCAAAGTGGCAGGTAGAGTCAGAGAAAGAAGCAGGCTCCCCCCTGAGCAAGGAGCCCGATGCAGCCTCGATCCCAGGACCCTGGGATCATAACCTGAGCTGAAGGCAGCGGCTTAACTAACGGAGCCACCCAGGTGTCCCTGGAGGTACTTAGTTTTAATGAGGTCATGAAGATGAAGACCCCATATCAGAATTATTGCCCCTAGAAGAGGAAGAGACAGCAGGGTTCTCTTTTCCCACAAAGATGAAGTCATGTGAGCACACAGCAAGATGGCAGCTGCAAGCCAGGAACACAGCCCTCACCCAGCACTGAATCTCCTGGAACCTCAATCTCATATTTCCCGAATCTATGAAAACTAAATCTGCTGTTGCACCACCCAGTCTATTTTGTGATAGTGATCCGAATGAGGGTGAAGTGCTCTAAAGCAATCCTTGAGAAAGTTAAGCAAAGAGTACAGCTAATAAATCAATAGTGGAAATAAATTCAAATCATAAAACATAAATAATCCAGAAGTCAGTAAGAGCAAAACAACAACAACAACAAACAGATGGGACAAGAAGCAAAATATAAAACTTAAAGCCAAACTATATTAAGTGTAAATGGTTCAAGGACTCCAATTAAAAGGCAGAAATTGTCAGAATGGGTAAGATCAAACTATTTGCTGTCTACAAGAATTACACTTCAGGGGCGCCTGAGTGGCTCAGTGGATTAAAGCCGCTGCCTTCGGCTCAGGTCATGATCTCAGGGTCCTGGGATCGAGCCCCACATCGGCCTCTCTGCTCAGCAGGGAGCCTGCTTCCCTTCCTCTCTCTGCCTACTTGTGATCTCTGTCAAATAAATAAATAAAATCTTAAAAAAATAATAACCACAATGCCGAAGAAATACACTTCAAATATAAAGAGACAGGTTAGGGGCACCTGGGTGACTCAGTGGATTAAGCTTCTGCCTTCAGCTAGGGTCATGATCTCAAGGCCCTGGGATGGAGCCCCACATCGGACTCTCTGCTCAGCATGGAGCCTGCCTCTCGGCCTACTTGTGAGCTCTCTCTGTCAAATAAATAAAATCTTTAAAAAAATAAAAATAAAGAGACAGGTTAAAAATGAAACATTGGAAAAAGATATACCATTACTGGCAGGCAAAGAAGGCTTCAGGACAAGGAATATTATCAGAGATAAAAAAGGACATTTCATAATAATGGGGTTGATTCCTGAAGAAGACACAATGATAAATGTATGCACCTAATAACAAAGTTTCAAAATCCATGAAGCAAAAACCTACAGAATTAAAAGGAGAAATAGACAAGTCCACCATTATAATTGTTGGTTTCAACACTGTTCTTTCAGTAATGATAGGTAAATAGATTTAAAAAAAAAAAAATGTAGGGGCACCTGGGTGGCTCAGTCATTAAACCTCTGCCTTCGGCTCAGGTCATGATCCATGATCGAGCCCCACAAGCCCCACAACGGGCTCTCTGCTCAGCAGGGAGCCTGTATCCGCTCGCCCCCCCCCCACCCCGCCTGCTTCTCTGCCTACTTGTGATCTCTTGCTCTCAAATAAATACATAAAATCTTTTTAATAGGTATGTAGAAGAATGTGAAAGATTAAACTATCAACCAACTTGACCTAATTAAATCTTCTAACAATTGCAGAATACACAGTCTCTTAAGCGTGCCTAGATTTTCATCAAGATTCCATACCCTGGGAAATAAAACAAGTCTCAATAATGTTAATGTTAAAAGACTGAATTCGGAGAGTATGTTATTTGACCACACTGGAATTAAACTAAAAATCCTAACAACAGGGGTGCTTAGGTGGCTCAGAGGGTTAAAGCCTCTGCCTTCGGCTCAGGTCATGATCCCAGGGTCCTGGGATCAAGGCCTGCATTGGTCTCTCTCCTTGGCGGGGAGCCTGCTTCCTCCTCTCTCTCCGCCTGCCTCTCTGCCTATTTGTGATATCTGTCTGTCAAATAAATAAATAAATTCTTTAAAAAAAAAAATCCCAACAACAGGCTGTCTAGAAAACTTCGAAATATTTGGAAATTTAACAGTAAACTTTTTTTTTAAAGTAATCTCTATACCCAACTTGGGGCTTGAACTCACAACCCAGAGATCAAGAGTCACAGGCTCTACCTACTGAGCCAGCAAGGCACCCTGTAAAAAGTAAACTTCTAAATAACCCACCTGTGGAAAAAGAGACTGCAAGAGAAGTTAGAAAGTATTGTTAACAGAATGAAAATGAAAATACAATCTATCTAAATGTATTGGATTCACCAAAGCAATGCTTAGAAAAATTAGAGCTTAAATGTTTAGAGAAGAAAAAAGGTCCAAAATCAATGATCTAAGCCTCCACCATAAGAAGCCAGAAAAAGAATAAACTAAACTCAAGCATGTAGAAGGAAGGAATGATTAAAAAGAGCAAGAAATCAATAAAATAGAAAATGGATAAACAACAGAAAAAAACAAACCAAAAGTTGCTTCTCTGAAAAGATCAATAAAACTGATAAACCTCTACCTCATCTGATTAAGAAAAAGAAAAACAAATATTCTCAATATCAGAAAGGAAAAATGAAAAAAAAAAAAGGATTGAAAAATGCATCACAATAAACCACGTATATATGAGGGATTTTAGAAATAACTTTATGAGGGGCGCCTGTGTGGCTCAGTCCTTAAGGGTCTGCCTTTGGCTCAGGTCATGATCCCAGGATCCTGGGATCGAGTCCCACATCGGGCTCCCTGCTTGGCAGGAAGCCTGCTTCTCCCTCCCCCACTTCCCTTGGTTGTGTTTCCTTTCTCTCTGTGTCTCTCTCTGTCAAATAAATAAAAACCTTAAAAAAAAATTAACTTTATGAAACAACTTAGATTAAGTGGGTAAGTCCCTTGAAAAACACAAATTATCAAACTGACATACAAAATGTAGAGAAGCTAGATACTATTATACTTATTAAAGAGATAACACTAGGTCCAGGTGGCTTTACCGGTAAATTTTACCTAACATGTAAAGACCAAAAAAAGGAAAAAAAAAAAAAAAAGAAAAAGAAAAAGAAATGAGGGGCACCTGAGTGGCTCAGTGGAAGCCTCTGCCTTCTGCTCAGGTCATGATTTCAGGGTCCTATGATCAAGCCCCGCATTGGGCTCTCTGCTCAGCAGGGAGCCTGCTTTCCACCCCCACCCCCCGCCCCGCCTGCCTCTCTGCCTACTTGTGATCTATCAAATAAATCAATAAAATCTTTAAAAAAAAATTAATCTTCCATAAACGATGTTAGGAAATAAAAGAGAACACTTTCCAACTCATTTTATGATGTTAGGTTTACCTCAAAGAAAAAATAAAGTCATTCTAAGAAAGAAAAACCACAGGGGCACCTGGATGGCTCAGTGGGTTAAGCCTCTGCCTTGGGCTCAGGGCATGACCTCAGGGCCCTGGGATCAAGCCCCCGCATCAGGCTCTCTGCTCAGCGGGGAGCCTGCTTCCCCCACCCCCCGCCTCTCTGCTTATTTGTGATCTCTCTGGTGATCTCTGTCAAATAAATAAATAAAATCTTAAAAAAAGAAAAAGAAAAAGAAAAAACTACAGACCTATATAACACTCATGAACACAGATGCAAACACTACACATTCACTAGGATAGCTGACTTAAAAAGATGACAAAACTGAGAGCTGGCATGGATATGGAAAAGTTTGGAAATTTCTTACAAACATTCACTTAACATACCACCCAGCAATTAATCAACACTCCTAGGCATTTATCCCAGAGGAATGAAAATATATTTTCACAAGAAGATTTTTACATAAATGTCCATAGCATCTTCATTTATAACAGCCAAAAAATGAAAATAACCCAAATGTTTAACAGTAACAGGTAAATTAAACAAATTATGTTTATTTGCACGATGGAGTACTACTCAGCAATAAAGGTGCAAACTACTGAAACAACATGGATAAATCTCAAAAAACATTTTGCTGAGACAAAGAAGCCAGACACAAGTTTACATGAAGTTTTAGATAATCAAACTAACCTTTGGAGACATAAACCAGACATCAAAACTCTAGTTTACCTACACTGGAAGCAAGGACTAGGCAAGGAGCAGGAGATCAGAGTGCTGTATACATTTGCCAAAGCTCATCAAACTGCACACATCTTGATGACTTATTATATACATTACAGTTTCTATTAAGTGTAAACCAGTGCTGAGTTTCAATAAAGGTGATTTTTTTTTTTTTTTAAGTTTCTAGGGAATAGAACTGGGGCAGGGTGGCACAAAAAGTCAGTAATTTCATAAAACACCTTTCTGTTCTATTTGATTTTAAAACCACATGCATGTATTAATTTATTATTCTTTTAAATTTGTGTCATCATAAAGTGAATATAAGATTAAATCTTCTGGGACATACAACATGATATGTACACTTAACATAAAATTGCCTTAAATTTTCCAAATTAACATTGCATATAAAACACAAAGTAAACCCAATTTAAACAATGGACAAGAGACTTTAGGAGACATTTTTTCCAAAGACCTACATATGGCCAACAGACACACAGGATCATCAACACCATTATTCATCATGGAAATGCAAATCAAAACCACAATCAGACTGGCTACTATCAAAAAGACAAAAAATACGAAGTGTTGGCAAAGATGCAGATGAACGGGAACCCTTGGGCACTGTTGGTGAGCAACATAAACTGGTGCAGCCACTATGGAAAACAGTACAGAGGCTCCTCAAAAAATCAAAAACCAAACTACGGGGGCGCCTGGGTGGCTCAGTGGGTTAAGCCGCTGCCTTCGGCTCGGGTCGTGATCTCAGGGTCCTGGGATCGAGTCCCGCATCGGGCTCTCTGCTCGGCAGGGAGCCTGCTTCCTCCTCTCTCTGCCTGCCTCTCTGCTTACTTGTAATTTCTCTCTGTCAAATAAATAAATAAAATCTTTAAAAAAAAAAAAAAAAAAAAAAAAAAAAAAAAAAACCCAAACTACGATGTGATCTAGCAATTCCACTTCTAGGGATGTACCTGAAGAAAACAAAACACCAATTCAAAGAGATACATGCATGCCAAGTTCACTGCAGCATTATTTATAATAGCCAAGGTAAAGAAGCAACCTAAGTGTCCATAAAGAAATGAATGGCTAAAGATACACACATGTGTGCACACACAGAGGAATATTAACCATAAAAAAGAATGAAATCTTGCCACTTGTGACAACACAGGTGGACCTACATGGTATTATGCTAAATGAAATAAGCCTGACAGAAGACAAATACATATGATTTCATGTTGAATCTTTAAAACAAAACACAAACAGACTCATAGAGGAGACAAACTCTTGGTTACAAGAGTAAGGAGTGACTGGGGGTACAGGTGAAATGGTGAAGGGGTTTAAGAGGGTTCAGGCTTACAGATCTAAAATAAATGGGTTATGGAGATATAATGCACAACAGGGAATTTAGTCAATAACAATGTAGTAACTTTGTGTGGTAACAGACAGTAAATGGATTTATCCTGGGGATCATTACTCCTAATGTATAAAAATACCAAATCACTATGATGAACACCTGAAACTAACAGAATACTGTATGTCAATTATACTTCAGTTAAAAAAAATACAAAGCAACAGAATGTAACAGTCAAGGGCACATGTATTCAAATCTGACTGACACCCCACTGACAAAGTATTTAACTTCTCTGCACTTTAATTTCTTCATCTGTGAGGTGCAGGTAATTATAAAAATCTATCTTACAGTTACTGTAAGTACTATTATAGATAAAGTATCTGGCACACTGGAAAAGGCAAAAATACTAGTTTCCTTCCCCTTTTTTATATTACCCAATAAATTAAGATACAAATGCTATTTATCCTATTTACCATAATACTTCCATGTACAATCTCTTCTTTTATGATGTTAGCTCTTGCCCCAAATGCCTCTATTATTTATGTTAGTTGCTTAGCCTTTGGGCCTGTGTCTTTTGAACGAAAATGATACTACTTGCTTTAGCTAATGATAATCACAGTTGGCAAAGGTTCCCCACACTATCACCACAAACACAAAAATTTTCTTTGTCATTTATGAATAAAACTTAAGTAATGCTTGACCTAACACTAGAAATAGGTTTCCAAAGTTTTGAATACAGCAAAAACCAAGTGATCAAATTATTAACACCATAATCATTCTTTCTAAAAGTGAAGAACAATTCCTAATTTGCCTTAAAGTCACAAGGTGGGGCTCCTGGGTGGCTCAGTCATGCGCTCTCGCTTGCTCTCTCATATAAATCTTTTTTTTTTTTTTTTTAAGATTTTATTTTATTTATTTGTCAGAGAGAGAGAGCGCGAGCACAAGCAGGGGAAGCAGCAGGCAGAGAGAACCAGGCTCCCTGCTGAGTAAGGAGGCCAATTCGGAACTTGATCCCTGGACTCTGGGATCATGACTGGAGCCGAAGGCAGATACTCAGACACCCTAACGTCCCAATAAATCTTTTTTTTTTTTTTTTTTTTTTTTTTAAAAGGTGCAAGGTAGCAGCTGTAAGTAAATGAGAACTACAAGTTCAATAAATTCTCAGGTTTAATTGTTCCTAATTTATTCAAGTAGTAACTCCACTCAGCTGTTTTTCCCCATTTAGCTCTGTCTTTTTTTTTTTTTTTCACTGCCTCATATGCAACTAGCAAACATTTACTGGGTATCTAAAACTTGCCATCACTGCTCCAGGTCTTTAGGATACTACTTTGAGCAAAAAATAGATGTAATTTCAGGCC
This sequence comes from Mustela lutreola, assembly GCF_030435805.1. Classification (NCBI taxonomy): domain Eukaryota; kingdom Metazoa; phylum Chordata; class Mammalia; order Carnivora; family Mustelidae; genus Mustela; species Mustela lutreola. The sequence goes on along the minus strand of NC_081304.1, from coordinate 45,339,707 downwards.
TCCAAGAATTTACAATCCAGTGGGGAAGACAAAAAACTAATATTAGTCAAATAAAAAGCAAATAAGTATAAAATTACATTTGCGATATTAAGAGGTAACATATACTGAACATTTACTGTGTACCAGGCATGAACTAAAGCACTTTAAATGTAATAGTTCACCTAATTCTCCCACTAACCTTAGGCAATAGGTACTAGGTATAATTACCCTCATTTTACAGAAGAGAAAAGGCAAAGTTTAGTATCTTGCCCAAAGTCACACAGGTAATACATGAACAAGCAGGAATCATGGTCTCAAAATAAAGGGAATTAGGCTAGTAAGTTAAGGAAGGTTTCTTTGAAAAACTAACTGAGCTGAGATTGATATTACCCAGGGAGGGGAGCGTGAAGAACCACACAGGCAGATGGAAAAGAACCTGCAAAAATACAGAATATACCAGGAATTTAAATTAAAAAAGAAAAAAGAAAGACACAAAGAAATGGAAAGACATTCCATACTTGTAGGTTAGAGGAATAAATATTGTTGAAAAGTCTATACTACCCAAAGAAATCTAAACATTTGATGCAATCCCGATCAAAATGCCAATAACATTTTTCGCAGAACTAGAATAATCCTAAAATATGTAAGGAACCACAAAAGACCTGATATAGCCAAAGCAATCTTGAAAAAGAAAAACAAAGCCAGAGGCATCACAATTCCAGATTTCAAGTTATATTACAAACCCACAGTCATCAAAACAGTATGGTACCGGCACAAAAAGAAACACACAGTCCAATGGAACAAAACAGAAAAGCCCAGGAAAAGAATACGCAATGGGAAAAAGACAGTCTCTTCAACAAATGGGATTGGGAAAACTGGACAGCAACATGCAAAAGAATGAAACTGGACTACTTTCTTACAGCATATGCAAACACAAACAAAATGGATTAAAGATCTAAATGTGACAGCTGAACCATAAGAATACTGGAAGACAGCAGAGGCAGTAAGTTCTCTGACATCAGCAGTAGCAACATCTTTCTAGATAGGTCTGCCTCCTGAGGCGAGGGAAATAAAAGCAAAAATAAACTACTGGGACTACATCAAAATAAAAAGCTTTTGCACAGCAAAGTAAACAGTCAACAAAACCAAAAGACAACCTACTGAAGGGGAAAAGATATTTGCAAATGACAGATCTGAGAAGGGCTTAGTATCCAAAATATATAAAAAACTGCTACTACTCAACACCCAAAACACAAATAATCCAATTAAAAAATGGGCAGAAAGACATGAACAGACATTTCTCCAAAGAAGACATCCAGATGGCCAACACACACGAAAAAGTAATGACTCATTACTTTTCAACATTACATTTTTTTAAAAAAATATTTTATTTATTTATTTGACAGAGATCACAAGTAGGCAGAGAGGCAGGCAGAGAGCGGAGGAAGCAGGCTTCCTGCTGTGCAAAGAGACCTCTGTGATGCGGGGCTTGATCCCAGGACTCTGAGTCCATGACCTGAGCCGAAGGCAGAGGCTTTATAACCCACTGAGCCACCCAGGCGCCCCTCAACATTACATTTCAACACACATGAAAAAGATACCTCATCATCGGGGAAATGCAAATCAAAACTATAATGAGCTATCACTTTACACCTGTCAGAATAGCTAAAACTAACACCACAAGAAACAAGTGTTGGCAAGGATGATGTGGAAAAGGAACCCTCATGCACTGATGGGAATGCAAACTGGGTAAAAACAGTACGGAGGTTCTCAAAAAGTTAAAAATAGAACTACCTTAGGATCCAGTAACTGCACTATTGGGTAGTTACCCCCCAAATACGAGAACACTATTTCGAAATGCACCCCCATGTTGTGGCAGTATACAAGCAGTCCAAGTGTCCACTGATAGATGAATGGATAGAGAAGATGTTTATGTTGGGTGGAAATCAGTAGTGCAGGCAAGAAACAGTGGTGCCAGAGTGGAAGAAAAATAGATGGATTTAAGAAATACGTTGTGGAGGTAAAACACCGATTTGGGTGATGAACTGAACATCTAAGGTGACGGAAGTTTGCGGGAAGAATGATTCCACAATTTTTGGCTAGCATATCTTGATGGATAATAGAGATATTGATCCAGACAAGGAACACCAAGAGGCCCAAACTTAGCAGAATAACGGATTTGCTTTGGGACACAATGAGTTTAAAATGCCTTTGAGGTATCAGGTAGGCAGACATATTACAGAGGTTTCTCCTTCAGAGTAAAGGTGGCTCCGGAAAAAGAAATGCGTGAGCAACCGACATAGTTGGTAATGGGATTGTCTTGGTAGCAAAGGGCCTAGGACAGGACATAACCCTGAGTAAACAAAAACTTACAACGAGGGACCGGCAAATAAGACGAGGAAAGACCAGCCAAGCCAAGCCAAGTCAGAGAAGCCAAAAAGGAATGTTACCAGAAAGAAGTAATGCTCAAAACTGGCCAAAAGGAGTAACTCTCAAACACTGCTGAGAACTCAGGTTAAGTTAAAAACTGAAAAGTGTCTGTTAGATTTAACGACTTGGAAGCACTGCTAACTTCTGCCAAGGTTCTTTCTATAGTGATGGAGGGAACAACGGATTGGAGTCTGTTAACGGGTGGTGAGATGAAAACTGACAACTCTAGAGAAGTTAGGCCGTGGATAGGGGACAGAAAGAGGGTGATGGGGGACGATCAAGTTAATTCTGCTTCGTTTTCTTAAGTAGAAAAAACATGGACATGTTTAAAAGACAAGAGTAAAAATTTTTCGAGGAGATGGTGAGAATTGTAGGGAGTCACCCGACGGTCCCCCCCCAACCCCGCCAATCTTCTCCCGCCTTTTCTCCCCATCGCCTCCAGCTCCTCTCTCCCTTCTCCAACCCCAAAAACCCAGGGCCCACAGCCACCCGAGCCCCGCTGCCCGCAGGTGTCTCCTCACCGCAATGGCCCCCTCGCTCAGGTGGCCCACCATGACTGCGCTGCGCCAACTCCCGCGCTCCCGCTCCTCGGCACCTCCCGCTCACTCCCGGGACCCCGCGCGCTCACAAGCTATTGGGCTAAGTAGCTGCAGGCACCACCCCCGCCTTCTGACATGCGCAAGGCACAAGGGCGGGCTTAGGAGCGGAGCAGCCACGGCATTGGCCGAGAACCTGCGAGCAGCCCACGTGACATGCAAAAGCCCGGGTTCAGGACCTCGTCACGCCACTGCTGCGCCTGGGGGCGGGGCCCGAGCCGTGGGGCGCGCCAAGGATGACGCGGGTTCTTTTTCTGGGCGTGAGGTCCAGTCCCGAGAGCTTTCCTAGACGGTTCTCGGAAAAAAACCTGGCTCGGGCCTTTGCTGCGCCGACCAATTGTTAGCCCCGAAGAGAGAGCTATTCCCTGACACCTCTGCTGCTAGCCGTAGGCAAAGCAGTAACTTGATTCCTTCGGCAATCCAAGTGCCGATCTCCCGCCATTGCTAGACCCTGAGCTTGGCACAAGGGGAATCTGCGAAGGTAAATAGGATCCGGTCCCTGCCCTCAGAGGAGAGCATAGTCTGTCGAGGGAGCTACCGCAGTGAGTAGCCCTAACTCCAGGTAGACATGATTTGGGCCTCAGGAGAAATACAAAGTGTACTGCGGTCGCAGATGGAAAATCAGGGAAGGCTTCCTGGAGGAGGTGCCACTTAAACTTGGTCTTGAAGGGTGTGTGCAAATTTGCGAGGCGGACTCTGAGGGAGGGATGCTCCCGGAAGAAAACATAACCTATGCAAAAACTAGGGAGGTGAATAGCCTGGCAAGCTAAGGATGGCTTTAAGTGGCTCAGGACAGTAGGGTACAAAGGAGGAGGTGAGACTTGGGCATTAGAAAATGAGCCCAGGGGTCAGATTTGTACTGGGCTTTCCTAAATGCTTGGAGGAGCATTCATTGATTAAGGCAGAGGACTGACATCTGTTTCAATATGGAGGATGAATTGAATTTAGGAGGTAGGGTAGGGAATTGAGTCCATGGAGACTAGTTATGACACTGGAAAGAATGCCAGACCAGAGATGGTGAGGACTTGAATAAAGAAATGATCTGGGAACTGAAAGAAAAATCTGAACTGTGTAAGAGATAGAAACGTTTGTTAATTTAATAGCTGGGGAAAGAGAAAAATCTGGAATGTCTCGGGTTTCTCACCTGAGGAGCTTGGGAAGATGGAGGTTTAATAGGCAAGCCTGGTGTGTGGAACAAAGTAGGCCTTCAGTAAATATTTCTAAATAAAAGGATGCTCAGTGAATACGTGTGAGAGAAAATAGATTCTCAGCATGGAAACTACAGGAAAAGACCACAAGAATGATTTTTGTTGCATCACATTTGTTTGAGTGAAATCTTGATTTTTTTTTTCCTAGACTGTGCATTTGTAGAAATCTGAATTCCTTATTTTCTTACTCATTTTAGAGACCTAAGGTAGAATGGATCTGCCTGTGGATGAGTGGAAATCATATATATTTCAGAAATGGTCTTTGCTCCCAAAGTCCATTCAGGACACAATTTCTACGGCAGACACTTTAAAGGATATCTTTCTTCACTCCTCGTCGCTTCTTCAGTAAGTGTGTGAAAGCTTTAACCTGGGAAATTTTGATCGAGAAAATGTTCTCTTTTGTCATTTGCTCTCACTTTCTATCTCTTTTTCATAGAAGGATTAAGTTCAGATTTTATATTTCTTGCTATTTCCAGTTTTTCTTAACCTACTATTACAGAACAGGTGGGGATGCTAATGACTTTTTTGGTGTCAGTGTTATGTTTCAATAATCAATGCCTTGCTACAGAAATTAGGCTGTGAACTTTGCTATCTCCCAAAAGATATAGTGGGCATTTACTAGCTACACATAGAAATTTATAGGTGCTCAAATTGAGAAAGGACTTTAGAAGTCATATAGTCTAACCCCAGTATTTTTCAAACTCTCTTGACTGACTAACGTCCTCAGTAAGAAATACTATTTTAGGGGCACCTGGGTGGCTTAGTGGGTTAAGCCTCTGCTTTCGGCTCGGGTCATGGTCTCAGGATCCTGGGATCGAGCCCTGAGTCGAGCTCTTTGCTCGGTGGGAACCTGCTTTTCTCTCTTTCTCTCTCTCTGCCTACTTGTGATCTCTGTCAAATAAATAAATAAAATCTTTAAAAAAATACTATTTTATATCACAGCCTAGTATGTACATACATAAATAGAAAATTGAAACGAGTTTCCCAAAACATTCAGTGAATTTTTATTGGACATCTGTTTGTGCCAGCCACTGTGCTAGATGCTTAGCAAAAATACATCAGTGAGGGGCGCCTGGCTGACTTAGTCAGTAGTGCATGTGACTCTTGATCTTAGGGGAGTGAGTTCATGCCCCACATTGGGCAGTAGAGCTTACTTAAAAAAAAAAAGAAAAGAAAGAAATATACATTAGTAAATAAAAAATAGGCACAGATACTTACTCTTGAGGAACTTAGTTCTGGCAAAGGTGGGACAGACAGTAAACATAAATAAGCAAAGTATATAGTATGTTAAAAGTGCGATGTATAATAGAAAAAAAATTAAAATAGAACAGGGTAAGGGAAATAGGCAGTGCCAGGAGTGAGATTGGAGGTTGTAGTATTAAATAGTGTGATCACTTATGGTTTTGCTGAAAAGATGGAAGTTGAGGGGTACCTGGGTGGCTCAGTGGGTTAAAGCCTCTGCCTTCAGCTCAAGTCATGATCCCAGGGTCCTAGGATCAAGCCCTGCATTGGGCTCTCTGCTCAGCTGAGAGCCTCCTCCCCACTCCATCCCCACCCACTGCCTGCCTCTCTGCCTACTTGTGATCTCTGTCAAATAAATAAATAAAATCTTTTAAAAATTAAAAAAAAATTTATTTATTTGACAGAGAGAGAGATCACAGGTAGGCAGAGAGGCAGGCAGGGGATGGGGGGAGCAGGCTCCCTGCTGAGCAGAGCGCTGAGAGCCGGATGCGAGGCTTGATCCCAGAACCCTGAGATCATGACCTGAGCGGAAGGCAGAGGCTTAACCCACTGAGCTACAAAGGCGCCCCTCAAATAAGTTTTTGTTTTTTGTTTTTTTTTAAAAGATTTTATTTACTTGACAGAGATCACAAGTAGGCAGAGAGGCAGGCAGAGAGAGAGAGAGGAAGAAGCAGGCTCCCTGCTGAGCAGAGAGCCCGATGTGGGGCTTGATCCCAGGATCCTGAGATCATGACCTGAACCGAAGGCAGAGGCTTTAACCCATTGGCCACCCAGGTGCCCCTCAAATAAGTATTTTTTTAAAAGTAGATCTGTATTACAAAAAATTAAACTCAATTATTGTAATTTTCTCAAAAATTTAATAGAAATTTATCTTCTCTTTTGTTGTAGATACACCTCTGTAATAGCCTTGATTTTCCTCTTGACCCAAAAAAACTAAATGTTTACTCTCAGACTTTCCATAGGAAGAATTTGCTGACTCCTGTTTCAAGGGATCACTCTGACTCCAGTGTTGAGAATAGTCTATAGAAGAGAGGGTGTGGAATTAGAGAAACCTGTTGGGAGGCGTGTGCGTTCATCCGGGTGAGAGATGAGGTGATGATAATTTGGACTGGAGTGGTAGTGGTTAAGGTAGGTGAGAAGTGGTTAGATTCTGAAGGTAGACATAATAGAATTCCCTAAAGAAGTTGAGGGAATGATGAGAAGAAGATGAGATGTACTGTGTTGGAGAATGAAAGAGGTAAAACGTGGCTTGGGGATATAGGCCTAAGAAGGATGAATTTACCATCACCTGGGAGGGCGGCAGATGGAGCTTTTGGGGAAAGAAGATCAGGGGTTCATTGTTCAGATTGAGATGTCTAATAGACATCCAAGTGGAGCTTTCAAAATGAACATGGCATTTAGGGGCAAGCATTGGGCTAGAGATAGAAATTTGGGGGTCATACAGGGCCACTCAAGTCACATACTGGATCAGTTCACCTTGGAACAGAATGTAGATGCTTACTATCTATGGTATACTTTGATATTTTCCTCTCTCTCATTTTAAAATGCTAATTAGGGGTGCCTGGGTACCTCAGTTGCTTAACCATCTGACTCTTGATTTTGGCTCAGGTGGTGATCTCAGGGTCCTGGGATCCAGCCCTGTGTGGGGCTCCGTGCTTGGTGGGGAGTCCACATAGCAGTTACTCCCTCTCCCTCCACCCCACCCCGTGCGTGCTCTCTCCCTTCTCTCTCTCTCTTTAAAATAAATAAATCTTTAAAAAGTACAAATAGGGGCACCTGGGAGGCTCAGTTGGTTAAGCAACTTCCTTCAGCTCAGGTCATGACCTCAGGGTCCTGACATCAAGGCCCACATTTGGCTCCCTGCTCAGCGGGGAGTCTCTTTTCTCCTCTTCCTCTGCCCTTGCTGCTGGTAGCACTCTCTCGCTCATGCTCTCTCTCAGGTAAATAAATAAAATATTTTAAAAGATAATAAAATTTTTTTAAAAAAATTAAAAATACAAATAAATAAAAATACTAATCAGGGAGGCTGGGTGGCACAGTCAGTTAAGCTACCAAGTCTTAGTTTTGGCTCAGGTCATGATCTCAGGGTCGTGGGATCAAGCCCCTTGTCAGGCTCTGCACTCAGCATAAAGTCTGCTTAAGATGTCTCTCCCTCTCCCCTCCCCCCAAATATATAAATAAAATCTTTAAAAAATAATAGTAATCAGGACCCACTAAATTGATTTCATAACCCACTCAGTCGTGACCTACAACTTAAAAAATAATGTCTAAAGCTCTGCAGGATGTGTGGATTCCCTTTATAGAATTTCTAAAGATGATAGACACCTGTTGATGAAATAGTAATAGGCAGAGTTATCCAAAGGTAATATGGTATGGTTTGCTAACAGCAAGATGTCATAATCCACAAGAATCATTTGAATTTTTGGTGTACTGAAAGGAATGTAAACCAAGAGAATTTGCCTGGTCATTTAATGTTGGAGTTCCTCCAGACTCCAGCCTAGACTCTCTCTTTTTTTTTCTTTAAAGATTTTATTTATTGGGGCACCTGGGTGGCTCAGTGGGTTAAGCCTCTGCCTTCAGCCCAGGTCATGATCTCAGGGTCCTGGGATCGAGCCCTGCATCAGGCTCTCTGCTCAGCTGGGAGTCTGCTTCGCCCTCTCTCTATCTCTCTCTCTCTGCCTGCCTCTCTGCCTACTTGTGATCTCTGTCAAATAAATAAAAATTTTAAAAAAGGATTTTATTTACTTGAGAGAGAGAGAGTGAGCGAGAAAGAGCATGAGAGGGGAGACAGTCAGAGGGAGAAGCAGACTCCCTGCCAAGCACAGAGCCTGATGAGGGACTTCATCCCGGGACTCCAGGATCATGACCTGAGCCAAAGGCATTCAGTAGCCCAACCAACTGCACCACCCAGGTGCCCTTAGGCTCTTTCCTTTCCGCTGTGTTTTCTCAACTGATAGTCTCATTCATATCCATGACGGGTCAGTTACATCCTATATGCTGATTACCTTGAAAATTCTATGTCCAGCTCTCACCTCTCTTCTGAGACTCAAATCTCTAAATCCAGCGGACTACTTAAAGTCTCAAAGATACTTAAAATTCAGGGGCTCCTGGGTGGCTCAGTCTGTTAAGTGTCTGCCTTTGGCTTAGGCTGTGATCCCAGGGTCCTGAGATTGAGTGCCTCCTCAGAGGGAAGCCTGCTTCTCCCTCTCTCTCTTGGCTTGCCGTTCCCCCTGCTTGCGCATGCACGTGCTCTCTCTCTGTATATATCAATCTCTCTGTCAAATAAAAAATATAATGTTATGAACCTTAAAATTCAACATACCCAAAATCAAACTCATAGTCCTTTCTAGTGGTACCTATCTTAGTAAATTGCACTGCCTTATTTCAGTTCCTAAAGCTAGAAACCTATGAACCATTCTGTAATTTTTTTTTTTAAGATTTTATTTGTTTATTTGACAGACAGAGATTACAAGTAGGCAGAGAGGCAGACGCGGTGGGGGTGGAGGGGAAGGAGACTCCCCTCTGAGCAGAGAACCCGAAGTGGGGCTCAATCCCAGGACTCTGGGATCATGACCCGAGCCAAAGGCAGGGGTATTAACCCACTGAGCCACCCAGGCGCCCCAACCATTCTGTATTTTAAAATAACTCATGGGGGGTGGTGTGGCTGGCTTAGTCAGTGGAGCATGCAACTCTTGATCATGGGATCATGAGTTTGAGCCCCACATTGGGTGTAGAGATTCCTAAAAAAATAAATGTTTTAAAAAATAGAGGAGGCCCAAATTCAAGGCCCAAACAGTAGGTTTATCTCCTGGGACATTTACTGAGTTCTTAGGAAGTGCAAGAGGCTGACCAAAAAGGCAGAATAAAATTTCTACTGTCTCAACAATGGTGAGTAAGATCCCACTAGTAGAAAGGGGCTTGGAACAAATGTTCTCCCCCTTAACACCTTTGCCAGATTTTGAACATCTGTAGTATGGTAGGTTAAAAATCTAAGCTCAAAATGTCCTGAGACCAAAGATTTTAGGCATGAGGAGACAGAGACCTTTCAGGCTTTCAGCCAAAAGCTTAGGAGGGGTTACCTGGGGGGCTCAGTTATTAAGCATCTGCCTTTGGCTCAGGTCATGATCCCAGGGTCCTTGGATTGAGTCCCAAATCTGGCTCCCTGCTCAGCAGGAGGCCTGCTTCTCCCTCTCCCACTCCCCCTGCTTGTATTCTCTCTCTCTGTCAGATAAATAAATAAAATCTTAAAACAAACAAACAAATTTAGGAGGACTAAACCAAGGAACAGGGAGAAAACAGGGGTTACTGGCTCAGCCAGTAGAGTGTGCAACTCGTGATTTTGGGGTTGTGAGTTTGAGCCCCATGTTGGATGTACAGATTACTTTTAAAAAAAAAATCTTAAGAAAAAAAAGAAACAAAATGGTAGCCCCACCCTGATCCAATTCAATTTTCAATTAGATGAAGGTTAGCCGGCCCCTAATCCTATCTGCCTAACATAGGAGAGGGGGTACTTTGACAGTGGAAAATGTCATCTAGCTTTATTGGGTCTTCTGTGCACAGTCAGGAACACAGTAAAAGATTACTAGACATGTGGGGCACCTGGCTGACTTAGTCGGGAGAGTTTGTGACTCTTAACCTCAGGGTCATAAGTTTAAGCCCTATGTTGGGAGTAGAGATTACATTAAAAAAATTTTTAAATAAAAAATTAAAAGTAAAAAGTAATAAAGTACCTTTCAAAAATGAATACAAAATATAGGTATTTCAAAACCCCCCCTCCCCCCGCCAAAAAAAAAAAAATTCTGAGAGACCATCTTCTGCAGATTAGAGCCTCAAGAAATACTGAAGAAGTTCCTAGTTAAAGAAAAATCATCCCAGGGTGCCTGGGTGTCTCAGTTGGTTGAGTGACTGCCTTCAGCTCAGGTCATGATCCTGGAGTCCCAGGATGGAGTCCAGTGTCAAGCTCCCTGCTCATCGGGGAGTCTGCTTCTCCCGCTGACCGTCTCCACTCTTGCACTCTCTCTCATTCTCTCTCAAATTAATAAAATCTTAAAAAAAAAAAAAATCATCCCAGATAGAAGCATGCAGTTGCAGAAAGGAATGAAAGGTATCAGAAAAGATAAATATGTGACTAAATATTTTTAAAATCATTATTTAAAACAGTGATAGTAATAATGTTTTTATGAGACTTAGAACATTTAGAAGTGAGACATGGTAATAGACAAATGGGCAAATGGAGGTAAATTGTTTTAAGGTTCATCTGTATAGTTTGGGAAATGGCAAAAGTACTAACTGAAGATGATAAATGAATCAGGGATTCATTTTCTAATCCCCAAGAGAGCCGCAAAACATATTTAAAATTTTGCGATAAAATCAAGGTGATTCTCCCCCTTTTCCTACGTGGTAGGTGTATAATCCAATGTTCTCTGCATCCAAATCCCTGGAATTTACAAATATGTTAAGTTATTAAGTTTGCAAATAGGATTAAGATTGCCAATGAGCCGGGTGCCTGGGTGGCGCAGTGGGTTAAGCTGCTGCCTTCGGCTCAGGTCATGATCTCAGGGTCCTGGGATCGAGTCCCGCATCGGGCTCTCTGCTCAGCAGGGAGCCTGCTTCCTCCTCTCTCTCTCTCTGCCTGCCTCTCTGCCTACTTGTGATCTCTCTCTGTCAAATAAATAAAATTTAAAAAAAAAAAAAAAAAGATTGCCAATGAGCCAAGTTTAAGATAGGCAGAGTAGCATGGATTATTCCGGTGAGCCCAGTGTAATCACAAGAATCCTACAAAGTGGAGAAGGGAAGCAGAAGGGTCAGAGGGAAATAGAACTAGTGAAAGAATCGTCAGAGAGATGCAGCACTGCAGGTTTTGAAGGTAGAGAAAGGGAGCTACAAGCCAGAGAATGTAGGCAGCCTCTAGAAACTGGAAAAGGTTAAGAAAGCAGATTCTCCCCTGGAGCCTCCAGAAAGCAACACATCTTTATCAACACTTGGATTTTAGCCCATTGAGCTCCATGACAGAACTTTAAGATAACACATTTTTGTTTGTTTTAAGCCACTAATTTGGTGGGAATTTGACCAAAAGAAACAATGTGCTCCCTTGACCTCCCTGATCCAAATTAGTACCAGTAGCCAGACCATGACTGTCTTGTTTCCCAGATGCATACTTACCTCCCTCCAGACTATTTCCTCTACTCCAACAGGAATCATTTTTCAAAACAAATCAGATTCTATTGCTCTCACTTGAAGTCCTTCAGGAATCTTCTTTGTTCTTAAAAGAAAGCCTAATTTCTCAACTTAATATAGCCAGCAAGACATTGCAGTTGGCCACTGCCTATCTACCTGGCTTCCTCTTTTTTTTTTCTTTTCTTTTTTTTTTAAAGATTTTATTTATTTATTTGACAGAGAGAGAGATTACAAGTGGGTAGAGCAGCAGGCAGAGAGAGGGGGTGGGAAGCAGGGCTCGATCCCAGGACTCTGAGACCACAACCTGAGCCGAAGGCAGAGCCTTAACCCACTGAGCCACCCAGGTGCCCCCTTTTTTTTTGTCTTTTAAAGATTTTATTTATTTATTTGAGAGAGAGAGAGCATGCGAGAGCAGAGGAGGGGAATGAGAGGGAGAAGCAGACTTCCTCCCTGCCAAGCAGGGAGCCCGATGTGGAGCTCCATCCCAGGACCCCAGGATTGTGATCTGAGTCGAAAGCTGATGCTTAACCAACTGAGCAACCCAAGTGTCCCTGCCTGGCCTCCTCTTCACCCCACTCCAATTCTCAGCATATGGGCCTTTAACTTCTTGACATGCACTCTGCTGCTTCTTGCCACACGGCCTTGACTCCCTTTATTTCTTCTGCCTGAAATGCTTTTCCTGGTTTCTCTCTTCTCCTCTACACCCAAATTAAGTTCTGCTTATCCTTCCGGGTCACCCAGATCTTTCCTCAGGAAAGCCTTCTCTTGTGTCCCAACTGGCTCACCTTCACTTTTTATACATTTACAACACTACCTAACTTTCCTTTATATATTTGTGTAGTCATTTGCTTATTGTCTATCTTCACTACTGAACTATAACCTCCATGAGGGTACATCTTGTCTGTGTCTCTCTCTCTCTCTGCAGACAAGAGCAGTGCTCTGTCAAAAAAACAAAACAAAAACCCAGGTATTTAATAAATACTGATCGGATGACAGTTTGGAAATATGTACAAAGCTCTTTATCAACTGGCACATATTGCTACTCAATATGACATATAAATGAGAGCTTTTAATGCATATCTTTGAAGTTCAGTGTTAACATCTTTATCTCTGTGCCGGCAACTATCAATAGTGTCTCGCAAATAGCAGGAACTCAGATTTTGGTTGGAAGAATTAACGAGCACAGCATTGAGCCTTGGTAGTTTGGGTATAAACTAGGTACAATTAGGGTAATAGTTGGGTTTGGGGTTTGTTTATTTTTTTGTCTGCTTGTTAGTCTTCTTTTTCACAAATGTTCACAAGTTAGAAATACATTCATCATATTTGAAATGATATTTACTGAAGTTTAACAGGAAAGTTTCTCTTTTACCCTTCTCATTCAGTTCCACAGAAATAACCACTGTTTATTGGAGTTTTTAGTTCTTTTTATATATTCTCCTATAATTGTAAATAAATATATGCATATCTGTTTCTTTATTCTGTTGGATAATATTATGTGCTTTATTCTAGGATGTTTTCTCCAATGTCACACCGTGATCTTTTGGGCAACCCCATGATATTACGTGTATAGTTATGCCATAATGTAGTTATTCTTTCCCTGTTGAGGGGCAATTATATGTATATTTTATAACATATATGTTATATATAATAAAATATATATTATATATTTTATTTATATTATATATTTTTTAAAAGATTTTATTTATTAAATAAATAAAGATATTTATTTATTTATTTGACAGAGATTACATGTAGGCAGAGAGGCAGACAGAGAGAGAGAGAGGGAAGCAGGCTTCCCACTGACCAGAGAACCCCATGGGGGGCTCGATCCCAGGACCCTGAGATCATGACTTGAGGCGAAGGCAGAGGCTTAACCCACTGAGCCACCCAGGCGCCCCAAGGGGCAATTATGTTATTTCCACTTGTATTTTTACTGTTACACACAATGTGACAGTGAACAGCTTTTTTTTTTTTTTTTATATTTTATTTATTCATATGTCAGAGAGAGTGTGTGCACACAACCAAGGAAAAAGACAGGCAGAGGGAGAAGCATGCTCCCTGGTGTTCTAGGAGCCTGATGCAGGACCTGACCCAAGGACCCTGGGATCATGACCTGAGCCAAAGGCAGATGCTTAACCAACTGAACCACAAAGGCATCCGGACAACTTTTTTTTATATGTTTTTGTATATGTATTTAAGAATTTAAGATAGATTCTTAGAAGAGGTATGGTTGCAATCACTTGTTATGAGTATTTTAAAATTTAATAAATACTGACAAATTGTTCTCCAAAAAGACTTCACCAGTTTACCATGAACAATGTATGAAAATCACTTCTGTATAATCCTTGAGGACACTAGAAAGCAAGTCTTTGATTTTAATTTTGCCAAACTTCAGGATAAAAATGTCTAGTACTTGTTTTGTTTCATTTTGTTTTGTTTTGCATTTTTCTGATTACTAGTGAAGGAATGCATCATTTCTAACATCACAGCCCATCTATATTCCTTCTATAAGCTGTTCGTTTGTGTCCTTTGCCCATTTTTCTACCGGGTTGTCTGTCTTTTATGAATTTATAGGAGATCTTTAAAACTCTGGCCATATAATTCTTTGCTATATATGTGACTAATTTTTCTCCTAGTCTCCTATTTCTCTTTGTTTTACTTGCAGTGTTTTTGCATTGTATATAAATTGTGTTTGCTTTCATTTTTATATAGGTTTATCTGTCATTTTTTATGGCTTTTGAGTTAGGTCTCTTGCTTAGGATGGTTTACTCCAAGATTATAAAAATACTTTTTTTTTTTTTTTAAGATTTTATTTATTTATTTGACAGACAGAGATCACAAGTAGGCAGAGAGGCAGGCAGAGAGAGAGAGGAGGAAGCAGGCTCCCTGCTGAGCAGAGAGCCTAATGTGGGGCTCGATCCCAGGACCCTGAGATCATGACCTGAGCCGGAAGGCAGAGGCTTTAACCCACTGAGCCACCCAGGCGCCCTAGACTCCATTTCTATGCCAAAACTAAAGGGTTTTTACTGTGACTTTATAGTATCATATTAGAATTCTGTCAGTTTCAAGAGACAGAAACCTAGCTCATTTAGGAAATGTGCACACTATGAAACTAGGATATCCAAAGGCAGATTTTAATCCGTGGCCTTGGATGGCATCAGACTTTATCTCTTCATCTCTCAGACAAACTCTACACCTGATGGGCATAATAAACATTGGTAGGCTTGAGCACAACCTGAACCACAAGAAAAGAGGCCATCTTCCCTGAGAGTTTGGGCAGAATAGGTCTGGATTGGACTCCAATCAACCTGATTTTGACTGCCAGTGAATCCTTTCAACCAAAGGTTTGGGGCCTTTCTGATTGTCCAGGCCTATTAGCACGTGCTCAACCCCTTTGCCACATTGGGGTAGTCCTTTTTCAGCCACAAGAAATGGTTTTCTCCCTGAGATTTTATTATCAGAAGTAGAAGGAAGGAGCACGCAAAAGCATGGAAGTCTGGTATAGACATGGCTTCTCTTAGGCCATGTTCCCACACACATGTATACTGATTCTTTTTCAAGAATATCTTGGGTATTTTCTGTACATTTCCCCCTTGTAACTTTTGTTGGCTTGTCAGGATCCGTAAAAAATACTGGGTTTGGGGGGCACTTGGGTGGCTCAGTCAGTTAAGCATCTGCCTTTGGTTCAGGTTATGATCCCAGGGTACCGGGATCAAGCCCTGCATCAGGCTCCCTGCTCGGTGGAGAACCTGCTTCTGCCTCTTCCACTGCCTACTGCTCTGCCTACTTGTGTTCTCTCTCTCTCTGTCAAGTAAATATGTTCTTCAAAAAAACAATACTGGGTTTTTATTGGGGATTATGTTGGATTTATAGATACAGTTAAGGAGACTTGACATCTTTACAATGTTAAATTTCCTCATCCAAGTAAAGGGTATGTCTTGCCATTTGTTTAAGGCGTCTTTTATAGCCTTAAGTTCCTTAAGTTTTATTGTTTTCTTTGTATGAGTCTTATACTTTCCCTCTTAGATTTATTCTTACTTATTGTAAGTTTTTATTATTGTGAATAAGACTTTTTCTCCCCCAATTACATTTTCTAACTGATAATTGGTGGTATAAATAAAAGCTAGGAATTTTTTCTCATCTTATAACTGGCCCACTAATTGTATTTTCACATATTTTATTGTTTTTATGCCAATTCACTTGGAATTTTTATGTAAATAGCTGTATCTACAAAGAATAATCCTCTTTTCTAATATTTTATCCCTTATTTTATCTTTTAATTATCATAGCATTAGTTAGACCTCCAGTGCAATATTGAATAGTAACAGCCAGTTAGGACATTTGCCATAGGTTTATAGTGCATACCCGTTTTCAGTTTAAGGGAAGTTGCCTATATTGTATCATAAATAGGTATTGAATTTTATCAAATACTATTTTTTAATATATTTTGGATGAAACAGTCATTTTCCTTTTCTCCTTTGATTTGTTACTATAGGACTTACATTTGTATATGTACTGAAGTTGAACTGTTCTGGAGATAAACTCTATTATCCATCTTTCTTTTAACATGGCTTGATTCAATTTTCTGATACTTTTAATTTTATATCTGTGTTCATTAATTATATTAGCTTTCATATTCTTGTGTGTGTGCATGTATGTGCATGTGCCCATGCTTTGTCAACTCTTGGTATCTGGGTTATGGTGGCTTTCTAGCACGAACTGAAGAGCTTCCCATTGTTTTCTATGCTCTGAAATAGTTCATATAATGCAGGGATCATTTGATTCTTAAAGACTAGTGGAAATATCCTGTAAAAATGTGTAGACTAGATTATTTTATTTTTTTCAGGATGCCTGAGTGGCTTGGTTACTTAAGCCACTGAGCCTTTGGCTCAGGTCATTATCCTAGGGTCCTGGGATCAAGTCCAACATCGCACTCCCTGCTCAGTGGGGAGCCCATTTCTCCCTCTGCCTGCCACGCCCCCTGCTTGTGCTCACTCTCCTTCTTGATCTAACAAATAAAATCTTTTTAAAATTAATTAATGGAAACATTTTCCTTTATTTTTTAAAAGATTTTATTTTTTTATTTGCTGTAGACACAGTGAGAGAAGGAACACAAGCAGGGGGAGAGGGAAAGCAGGCTTCCTGCCCAGCAGGGAGCCCAATGTGAGGCTCCATCCCAGGACCCTGGGATCACGACCTGAGCCAAAGGCAGATGCTTAATGACTGAGCCACCCAGGTGCCCCATATTTTCCATTTTTAGTTGAAATTTTTATCGGAATAATACACATATAGCCCAAGAAGTCAAATAGTAATTCACAACTTATAAAAATAATACACATATAGCCCAAGAAGTCAAATAGTAATTCACAACTTATAAAAACAGCAACCCTTTGTCTCATTCTTCCCCATTCCCATTTCCCAGAGGATGCTACTTTAATTGTTTTCTTGGGTATTTAATTTCATATTTCTAAACAGTATACTAATACTGCTGTTTTTTGAACTTTTAGCTATAGATGTCAAATTTTGCTCTCTTAACTCCAAATCACATGTATATACTTTGTTTTTGCCTCATCATCGTAACTATATTATAGCTTTTAATGTAATATAATCAATAGAATATAATGTTGGTTAAACAAATGTCTATGTCTACTCATATGAACCATAGACTTTGAATTACATTTCTCTTCTTGTACAATTCTTGTTTTCCCTGTAGTTAATAATTGCCTCCATTTTAATTTTTTCTATGTATCTGTCACTGCTTCATCCCCAAACTGCTTTACTTAGAACAAGGTAGCTCTGAAGACTTGTTTGTAAAACTATTCAATCATAATCTGAAATGACCAAAACATTTAAACTTACACTCTGTATGAATGTCCATTAAATAAAAGTATGAATTGGGCCTTTAAAGTTTAAACCCAGGCATATACTTTTCTTTCGTGCTGGTTTAGTCTTTGAGGAATGTTTTCCCAAGATAGGTAACTTTTATCAGTATGGTCCTTTTGAGGACAATGACCCTCCCCCACAATTAATAATATCTCACTGCCTGGGAAATCCTAAACAGACCTATTATTCACACTGTTTGTTTTGATTTTATACTGATTCAACTGGCATACCTTGTTGTACCAGAAAGCAAGGAAGCATTAAAAGACTAATGGATTTGTATATAAAGAGAACATAAGGGACAACCTGAAGAGGTTCCCACTGGCCAAATTTAGAACAAATGGAGCATCAAAATGTATTATAAAAAGTTTCTTTTATTTTTTTCTTTTAAGATTTTATTTATTTATTTGACAGAGAGAGAGAGAGATCACAAGTAGGCAGAGAAGCAGGCAGAGAGGGGGGGCAAGCAGGCTCCCTGCTGAGCAGAGAGCCCGATGTGGGGCTCGATCCCAGGACCCTGGGATCATAAGCTGAGCCAAAGGCAGAGGCTTAATCCTCTGAGCCACCCAGGCACCCCTAAAAATAGTTTCTAACATTGAATTATTTTAAGTCTATGGCTATACTCAAAGACATAAATAAGTAAAAGAAAGAAAGGAGGAAACATTTGTCTTACAGAAAGCCAATTAATAAATTTAGAAATAATGATAGAACTAGAAAATCACCATTTTATAACCCAGGATAATAACTGATTGCGGCAGTGGTCATCGATGGATGTTCAAACCATTAGAAGAAAGCCCATTGGAACAGGTTATTCACATGGTTTAAAAGTATGACCCTCAGATTACTTACTAAATTCAGAGGGAAAGGTATCTTTACATTGGAGAGATCCACAATCCCCACTTTAAGCAGGTAGCCAAACTTAGCATCATCAGTGGGGACTACTTGATATTATATGTCTCCTGACTTGAAGCAATAGGAAATATACAGATTCGTCTATGTACTAATATCCTTGACAAGAATTGTTTAATCTGAACCTGATCATGAGGAAGCAGTGACACAAAACCAGAGTGTGGAACATTTCTTGTCCTGAGTCTTCAAAAAAGTCAGTCATGAAAAACAAAAAAATTATCAGACGTACTATCCTCTGTACCCTGTGCTGAGGCTAGGACTTGATGCTTTGCTGGTTGACAAGAGAGGCTTTCCCTTTATAGGTGTCTAGAGAGAAAAGGCAAGACTGGAAGAAGAATCTTGATTCTTTCTGTCTGCTCCCTAATTAGAATCCACATGAAAAGAATGAAGTTGGACCTTTACCTTATACCAGATACAAAAGCTAACTCAAAATAGCCCAGGGACTTAAAATTTCAGCACTAAAACTAACTTTTAGAAGAAAACCTAAGGCAAAAGCTTATGACCGGCTGGCAGTATTTTCTTGGATACAACACCAGAACACTGACAACAAAAGAAAAAATAGACAACAAATGAAAATTAAAATACTTTGTGCATTAAAAGATAATAACAGAGTAAAAAGGCAACCCATGGGGGGGCACCTAACTGGTTCAATCAATAGAGCATGCGACTCTTAATGTCAGGGTCATAAGTTCAAGCCCCACATTAGGCAGAGAGATTACTAAAAATAAAAATAAAAAGACTTTTTAAAAAAGCATCCCACAGGGGTCATGATCCCGGGGTCCTGGGATCAAGCCCCGTATCGGGCTCTCTGCTCAGCAGGGAGCCTGCTTCTTCCTCTCTCTCCCTGCCTGCCTCTCTGCCTACTCTGTCTGTCAAATAAAAAAAAAAGTATTCCAGAGAATGGGAGAAAATACTGGCAAATTACATATCTGATAAGAATTAATATTTAGAATATATAGCAAACTCTTACACTCAACAGCAAGAGAACAAACAACCTATTAAAAAATGGACAAAAGGGGCACCTGGGTGGCTCAGTCAGTTAAGTGTCTGCCTCCAGCTCAGGTCATGATCCTGGGGTCCTGGGATCAAGCCTCACATCAGGCTCCCTTCTGAGCAGGGAGTCTGCTTCTCCCTCTCCCTCTGGCCCTCCCCACTGCTTATGCTCTCACTCACTCATTCTCTCTCAAATTAAAAAAATAAAAAACTTTAAAAGATGGACAAATTACTCAAGTAGTTCTCCCAAGAGGATATATAAATGGCCAATAAGCACATGAAAAGTCACTAGGGAAATGCAAATCAAAACTACAATGAAATAACACCTCACATTCATTAGGATGACTCCTAGGGAAAAAAACAAAACAAAACAAAAATAGCACGCGTCAGTGAGGATGTAGAGAAACTGGAGCCTTTGTGCATTGCTGGTGGGAATGTAAAGTGGTATAGCCACTCTGGAGAACAGTGTAATTCTTCAAAAAATTAGAACTTTTTTAGAAATTAAAATTAGGCGCCTGGGTGGCTCAGTGGGTTAATCGTCTGCCTTCAGTTCACATCATGATCCCAGGGTCCTGGACTAAAGTCCCTTGTTGGGCTCCCTGCTCAATAGGGAGTTTGTTTCTTCTTCTCCCTCTCCCCCAGCTGGTGCTTTCTGTCAAATAAGTAAATAAAATCTTTAAAAAAAATTAAAACTAGGATTACTTTATGATCCAGCAGTCCCGCTTTTACATTTGTACCCCCAAAGAATTGAAAACAGAACTTGCACAGATATATTTGTACACCAGTGTTTATGACAGTATTTTTCACAATAGTCCAAAATGGAAACAACCAAAGTGTCCATCCACAGATAAATGGATAAACAAAATTTGGTATGTACATAGAATAGAATATTCTGCATCCATAAAAGATGAAATTCTGATACATGCTACAATAGGGATGAATCCTGGGAATAGGATGCTAAGTGAAATAAGCCAGGCATAAAAGGGTAAATATTGTATGATTCCACTTCCTGAAGTACCTAGAATAAACAAATTCATAGAGACAGAACATAGAATAGAGGTTATCAGAGGCTAGGGAGAAGGAGGAGTGGGGAGTTATCTTTTGATGAGTACAGAGTATCAATTTGCAGTGGTGACGAAGTTCTGGAAATGGATGGTAGTGATGATTGTACAATATTATGAGTGAGCCCAATGCCACTGAACTGTATACTTAAAAATGGCTAAAATGTAAATTTTTTCATGTATATTTTATCACCATAAAAAGATTAATTAGAAAAATTGTTTTATCTCACTTCCTTGAATTCTTATTGTACTATTCCAGAAGAAAATTTGAAATATTAAAAAAAAAAAAAACAAAGGATAGAACATCCAGTTGCTTTTGAAAACTTTCAATCAATTACTGAGTTAACTTGGTACCTAAAGAAAAGAAAATGATTGCAGCTAAGTTGTTAATTGCCCTGAAGAACAATTAGACAATATTGAATTTATCATCATTTTGGATTAGGATAAAGAATATCCATTGTTAGGCAAGAAGAGTTTTGCAGTTCACCACAATCTTTTCGTTTGAACTAGGATTTTCGGGGTTAACCTAATTTAACACAAAAATAAAAAAGAACACGCCTTATGGTACACCAGATATGCATGGGGTATAGTCCTCATAGTGTTTTAGACTGGAATTTATTTAAAGCAGACAAGCACACTTTAAAGATTTTATTTATTTATTTTAAAGAGAGAGCCCCAGTGTGGGGAGGAGCGGAGGGAGAGGGACAAGCAGACTCTGCACCGAGCACAAAGCTGAACATGGGGCTCAATCCAGGACTCTGAGATCATGACCTGAGCTGAAATCAAGAGTTGGGATGCTTAACCAACTGAGCCATGCAGGTGCCCCAAGCACCTTTTAAATTAAATTTTTTAATTAAATTAAATCTTTTTTAATTTTTGTTTTTGTGTTGAGATTTTTTCTATATTGTGTTTAAATACTAATAAGGTATTTGATATTAACTCATGCATAGTAACGTTTTGTGAAATTTCAATATATACGTACTCAGATGCATCATACCGAATCATAATTTATTTATTTATTTTTAAGATTTTATTTATTTATTTGACAGAGAGAGATCACAAGTAGGCAGAGAGGCAGGCAGAGAGAGAGAGAGGAGGAAGCAGGCTCCCTGCCGAGCAGAGAGCCCGATGTGGGACTGGATCCCAGGACCCTGAGATCATGACCTGAGCCGAATGCAGCGGCTTAACCCACTGAGCCACCCAGGCACCCCTGAATCATAATTTAAAAGCTATTCCCTACTACAGGTCTTTGTAAGCAAAAATTTGAAATACACTTTTCTAAACATTCTTAAGTTTTGATTTTGATTTCTTTGACCCAAGAGTTGCTTAAGAGAATTTTTAGTTTTCACGTTATGCGTATTTTACTTTATTGCTTTACAGTCAAAGAGAGAACCTAGGGTCTTCTATAGTATTTCTCCTTGATGGAAGAAAGGTATAGTCTCCATTGCCAGTATATGTGTATATTTGTGTGTGTATTAGATCAAATTTCTTTTTTTTTTTTTTTTAAAGATTTTATTTATTTATTTGACAGAGAGAGAAATCACAAGTAGGTGGAGAGTCAGGCAGAGAGAGAGAGAGAAGCAGGCTCCCGCTGAGCAAAGAGCCCGATGCGGGGCTCGATCCCAGGACACTGAGATCATGACCCGAGCCGAAGGCAGCGGCTTAATCCACTGAGCCACCCAGGCGCCCCTTAGATCAAATTTCTTAATTTTACTATAATATAGAGCATTTGTATACTTTTTTTTTTTTAGCTTTTCAGGCTAAAATACTTTCAGAATTACTTGAAAACACAGTACCAAGGAATTATTGTGTTAGGGCCACCTGGCAACTTAGTTGGTTAAGCATCTGACTGTTGATTTTGGCTTCAGGTCATGATCCCAGGGTCATGGGATCGGGCTCCCTGCTGATTGGAGAGCCTGCTTCTCCCTCTCCCTTGGCTGCTCCCCCTGCTTGTGCGCGCGCTCTCTCTCTCGCTCTCGCTCTCTCTCTCAAATAAATAAATAAATAAATCTTAAAAAAAAAAAAAAAAAGAATTGGGGCGCCTGGGTGGCTCAGTGGGTTAAAGCCTCTGCCTTCAGCTCAGGTCATGGTCTCAGGGTCCTGGGATCCAGCCCCACATCGGCTCTCTGCTCAGCAGGGAACCTGCTTCCTCCTCTCTCTCTGCATGCTTCTCTGCCTACTTGTAATCTCTGTCTATCAAATAAATAAATAAAAATCTTAAAAAAAAAAAAAAAGAATTGCTGTGTGATTTCCTTTGTTAAATACAAGTCAACCAAGTAAATTTTAAAAATCAAATTGGCTTTATTAATTGATTCATAAATTGAGCACCATCTTGGGTTGCCTGGGTGGCTCAGTTAAGTATCTGCCTTCAGGTCGTGATTCCAAGGTCCTGGGATTAAGCCCTATATCGGGCTCCTTGATCAGAGGGGAACCTGCTTCTCCCTTTCCCTCTACGTCTTCCCTCTGCTTATGCGCTCTCTCTCAAATAAGTAAATCTTAAAAAAAAAAAAAGAAAAGAAAAAGTTGAGCGGCATCCCATCTGGCAGCTCCAAAGGGGAGCTCCAAAGGGCTACAGGAAAGGGAAGGTTTTTAAAGGTAGAAAGGGAGTAGAGAAGAAGGAAATTATTAGCAAAGAATCCATTGTTTTAGGCAAGGTCACTCTCCCCCATTCACATTACATGACACAATCCCAGGGTTTTATAGGTACTCCCATTTCAAGTTCAATGGTTAGGAGCTTCTCTTGAAATAACAAATGTGTGCTCTTTTTTGTTTATTTCTTCATGAAGGCCTGAGGATGAGACGTTTTTAAAAAGTCTCGCTAGCGGTTACCTTGTGGGAAAGGACCCCAATGCTCCTCCTTTCTACAGAGAAGAAGGAAATAAAAAATTTCAGAAGAAGGATTATGTGGGAGCCACAGTGCTGTACTCTAAGGTAAGTCACCCCCAGCTCAGCAGAAAGGGCTATGTTAACAATTTAGCAATGTGTATTTAAGCTTTTTGCTGAATTGTGTAGCCACTGGTTGCTTTGTTTATAATTTGTAAATTGAATTTGATAAAGAAAACCGGCAAGCGCACCTTGGTGGCTCAGTGGGTTAAAGCCTCTGCCTTCGCCTTAGGTCATGATCTCAGGGTCCTGAAAAGGAGCCCCACATCGGGCTCTCTGCTCAGCAGGGAGCCTGCTCCCCTGCCCCCGCCTGCTGCTCTGCCTACTTGTGATCTCTCCCTCTCTCTGTCAGATAAATAAATAAAATCTTTTAAAAAGAAAGAAAACCGGCAAAATTCTGCTGTTGGTTATATGCCAGGACAACAGGTAGTTTGTATTGTGTGTCCTGGGTTTCATCCAGAAACTTCTATTCTCAGATTCCCACAGATACCTTGTAGCACTATAGGCTTATTGGACCCCTGGCTCTGCCTTGTCCAGTGTCTGTTAGCTGTCTTTGAATTGCGTGCCATTTTTATTTGATGACCAACGAGGCTGTTGGTTTGATAGTTCCAGTTTAGAGAGCACCTCAATTTTTGGCTAGCCACAGTGATAGTTTACAACCAGTATGACTTAGAAGTCTGAAAGGAAAATAAGTTCAATTGCTGCAGCCTATTTGAACTCCATTTGGAAGGTTGTCAACAGATGGCAGAGATACCTAGGAGATAATGAGTTTGGTTCCAGACTATCTCAGTAAAGCTTGTCAAGTGAATTTTTTGGTTTCCTGGTGCACCTAAGGGTTGTTTACACCATATCCTTGTCCGTTAAGTATGCAATAGCATGAAGTCTACAAAATATGTATACATACCTGGGGCGCCTGGGTGGCTCAGTGGGTTAAATCCTCTGCCTTCGGCTCGGGTCATGATTCCAGAGTCCTGGGATTGAGCCACGCATCGGTCTCTCTGCTCGGCAGGGAGCCTGCTTCCCTTCCTCTTTCTCTTTGCCTGCCTGTCTGCCTACGTGGGATCTCTGTCTATCAGATAAATAAAATCTTTAAAAAAAAATGTATACATACCTTGCTCCACATCCCCTCCAACACATGTTGTTTCCTGTCTTGTTAATTTTGGCCATTCTAACTGGTGTGAGGTGGTATCTTAATGTGGTTTTGATTTGAATCTCCCTAATGGCTAGTGATGATGAACATTTTTTCATGTGTCTGATAGCCATTTGTATGTCTTCATTGGAGAAGTGTCTGTTCATATCTTCTGCCCTTTTTTTGATATGATTGTTTTGTGTGTGTTGAGTTTGAGGAGTTCATTATAGATCCTGGATATCAACCTTTTGTCTGTACTGTCATTTGCAAATATCTTCTCCCATTCCGTGGGTTGCCTCTTTGTTTATTTTGACTGTTATCTTTGCTCTTACACTGTTGGTGGGAATGCAAGTTGGTGCAGCCTCTTTGGAGAACAGTGTGGAGATTCCTCAAGAAATTAAAAATAGGGGCGCCTGGGTGGCTCAGTGGGTTAAGCTGCTGCCTTCGGCGCAGGTCATGATCTCAGGGTCCTGGGATCGAGTCCCGCATCGGGCTCTCTGCTCAGCAGGGAGCCTGCTTCCCTCTCTCTCTCTCTCTGCCTGCCTCTCCATCTACTTGTGATTTCTCTCTGTCAAATAAATAAATAAAATCTTTAAAAAAAAAAAAAAGAAATTAAAAATAGAACTTCCCTATGACCTTGCAATTGCACTCCTGGGTATTTATCCCAAAGATACAGATGTAGTGAAAAGAAGGGCCATCTGTACCCCAATGTTTATAGCAGCAATGGCCACGGTCGCCAAACTGTGGAAAGAACCAAGATGCCCTTCAACGGACAAATGGATAAGGAAAATGTGGTCCATATACACTATGGAGTATTATGCCTCCATCAGAAAGGATGAATACCCAACTTTTGTAGCAACATGGACGGAACTGGAAGAGATTATGCTGAGTGAAATAAGTCAAGCAGAGAGAGTCAATTATCATATGGTTTCACTTATTTGTGGAGCATAACAAATAGGATGGAGGACATGGGGAGTTAGAGAGGAGAAGGGAGTTGGGGGAAATTGGAAGGGGAGGTGAACCATGAGAGACTATGGACTCTGAAAAACAACCTGAGGGGTTTGAAGTGGCGGGAGGGCCGGTGGGAGGTTGGGGTATCAGGTGGTGGGTATTATAGAGGGCACGGATTGCATGGAGCACTGGGTGTGGTGAAAAAATAATACTGTTATGCTGAAAATAAATAAAAAATTTTTTTAAATGTATACATACCTTAATTTAAAAATACTTTATTGCTAAAAACAATACCACCATCTGAGCTTTCAGCAAGTGATTGTCACTCATCCCAGCTCACCATAACAAATACAATAATGATGAACGGCTTGAAGTATTGCAGGAATTAACAAAATGTAACACGTAACGTAAGCAAATGCCATTACACAGTGCCGACAGACTTGCTCGATGCAGGAGTGCCACAAACCTTTCATTTGTGGGGGGAAATAATACCATGTCTGAAAAGCACATTAAAATGAGGTATGCCAGTATTTAAAATTAAGCATCACTGAGTTAGATTTTGATGAGAAAGAGTGGCTTTTATCAATCTGCTGCCTTTACTGTCTGGCTTCCATGGTAGAAACTGAAACAGGACCCCTGAGAGACTTTCTTCTATAAACTATCTTCTATAAACTTTCTTATATAAACTATCTTCTATATTTAAGAGATAAATATGGGCCTAAAGCAAGAGTGAACCGATCCCCTACCCCCCCATCTGTGATCTTGCATATTGAAAGAATGAGTATGAACTTGAATGGTGTACCCCTACTCTGAATCTTTACCAGGGCCAAGTGTTAATATTTGGAATTAGTTTTCCAGCAACTATCAGACTTAGAACAAGAAGCTCTGGGACTGATGAAGGCTCTGCTTTGTAATGTTGTCACATAAAGTATTTACTGGACTCCTGTAAGCATTAGTGAATGCTGAAGAATTAAGGTTCACTAGATTTAATGATACACTAATAAATGGCTTAATAGTTCTTTTTCAGAGCTAATTTCTTCTACTTAATGCTTGCCCATCAGAAATGTGATCCCATGGGAAGTTTTTCAAGGAAAACAAGTAAAAAAGTGAAATCAGACAAAAAAAATTAAGGCTTGCTCTGGATATGGAGGGAGATGAGCCTTCCTATTGCATGAAGCTAAAATTTTGGTGGTTATGGCACTTTGCAGTTTTCTACAAAGCTGCTCTTTTCTTTCTTTTTAAAAATAATATTTGTTGTTTTTATCTCATTATCAAAGTACTATATTTTGTAATTTACTTGGAAAATAGAGAGAAGCATAAGGAGTAAAAAAATCCCATAACCAATGATAGGCACTGTTAACATTTTTGCTTATATCCATCCAGACACTTTTTCCTCCGAAAATATGTTTTTCTTTTACAAAATTGGGATAATGCTGCACTTACTGTTTTGTAATCTGGTTTTTTCCCTCAACAATTTATTGTGACCATTTTCTCGTGTTATTAAATTTTCCACTAGCCCATGATTTTTTACAGCTAGCTCAGTGTTCCATTACAGGGAACTGTACTTGATTTAATGTCTCCTAATGCTGGCAGATTGCTTGGTATTGCAGAGCTATAAAGGAACGTCTTTCTATGTAAATATTTTTACATATCTGATGGTTTTTTTAGGATAAATTCTGAGAAGAGCAATTGCTGGGTCAGTTGAATGTATTTCTTTAAGGCCTTTGGTACTTGATGCTGAATTGTTCTCTAGGAAAGAACTAGTTAATAACCCTTCTAGTGAAGTATGGGAACGTTCATTTCTCTATGTCCTTAGCAATACTAGTTATTTTTTTTTAAGATTTTATTTATTTATTCGACAGAGAGAGAGATCACACGTAGGCAGAGAGGCAGGTAGAAAGAGAGGAGGGAAGCAGGCTCCCTGCTGAGCAGAGAGCCTGCTGCAGGGCTCAATCCTAGGACCCTGAGATCATGACCTGAGCTAATGGCAAAGGTCTAAACCACTGAGCCACCCAGGTGCCCCCCCCCTTTTTTTTTAGTATTTTATTTATTCGTCAGATCACAAGTAGGCAGAGAGGCAGGTAGAAAGAGAGGAGGCAGTACTAGTTATTAAGATTTTGGGGTATCTGGGTGGCTCAAATAGTTAAGCACCTGCCTTCGGCTCAGGTCATGATCCTGAGGTCCTGAGATAGAGCCTCATATTGGGCTCCCTGCTTGGCAGGAAGCCTGCTTCTCCCTCTCCTTCTACAGCTCTCCCTGCTTGCGCTCTTGCTCTCCCTATCAAATAAATAAATAAAATCTAAAAAACAAAAAGATTTTATTGTTTATCTATTTATTTATTTTTAAAGATTTTATTTATTTATTTGAGAGAGAGCTAGAGAGAAAGAGCACAAGGAAGGGGGAGAGACAGAAGGAGAGGGAGAAGCAAACTTTCAGCTGAGCAAGGAGCTCACAGGGGGGGCTTGATCCCAGGACCCTAGGATCATGAACCTGAGCCCAAGGCAGACACTTAACTATCTGAGCCACCCAGGTGCCCTTCTATTTATTTTTGAATAGGAAATGTATCTACATAGTTCAAATTCAAAAAGTAGAGAGTATATTTATAATATAGTCTATTTCTTCTGTTCCCGTTGCCACCTGTTTACACAACACCAGAAGCGAACCTGGTTAAATGTATCTTTCCAGGGGCACCTGGGTGGCTCATTGGTTAAGCTGCTCTGACTCTTGATCTCAGCTCAGGTCGTGATCTCAGGGTCTTAGGATGAAGACCTCAGGCTCCTCACTCAATGCTTAGCAAGGAGTCTGCTGCATTCTCTCTCTTTGTACCTCCCCCTGCTCACATGCGAGCACTCTCTCTCTCTCAAGGAAATAAATAAATCTTTTCTTTTTTTAATGTATCTTTCCAGAGATACTTTGGCATATAAAAATGAATACAAATACTCTTATTCCTGCACACACACTTTTTATATAAATAACATTCTGTATACCCTATTCAGCCCCGTGCTTTTTTCAATTAATAGTATCTTGAAAATCATTCTACATCAGTACATGAAGAGCGTCCTTATTCTTTTCTTGATAGCTACATGATTTTCCATAATATGGATATATAGTTTATTTAACCAGTGTCTTGTAGATCTATACATAATTGATCTAAGTTGTTTCCTATCTTTTGCTATTCCAAACAACCTAGTGTTGAGAAACTTTGCATATGTTATTTTGTCCATATCTTTAGGGTAAAGGCTTCTATCTGTAGGATAAATTCAAGAAGAATTGCTGGTGTAATGGAGATATAAATGATACAGATGGATGTGAAAGATACATACATATTGCTAACTTGCCCTTCCTAATCGTGAAACCAACTTATACTCCCGCTGGCAACATAACAGAACGCCCATTTTCCCACTCCTTTGACAACTCAGTGCACTATCAATTTTATTTATCTTTGCCAGTCTGATAGGTAAAAAATAGGGATTTTTCTCAATTTATCAGATGAAAACTTTTTATTGTGGTAGAATACACACTACAATGTTCCATTTTAACCATTTTTAAGTATATATAATGGAGTAGCATTAATAAGCACATTCACAGTGTTGTGCAGCCATCATCATACATTTCCAGAACATTCTCACCAACCCAAACAAGCAATAACTCTCCATACCTCCCTTCCCCCTCACCTCAGGCAACCTCTGTTCTACTTTCTGTCTCTATGATACTGCCAATTCCAGGCACCTCATACAAGTGAAATCATACAATACTGGTTTTTGTGTTTCTGGCTTATTTTCCTTAGCATAATCATTTCAAAATCCAGTAGAGTTTTAATTTGTATTTTGCTGATTAGGAATGAAGTTGAGCATTTTTTCATATGTTTACGAGCCATTTATATTTCCCATTAGAACTCTCTGTTCCTATTATTTGCATATTTTCCTATTGAATTATTGGTCATCATCTTATGGATCTGTAGGAACTAATTATAAAGTAAAGAAATGAGCCCTTTGCCTGTGATAGGAGTTACAGATATTTTTTCCAATTCCATGTTTGCCTTTTGAGATTGCTTTTATTGGTAAAGAAATGTTTTATGTAGTCAAATTTATTAAGCTCTTATAAAACTTCTGGGTTTTGTATCATAGTTAGAAAGGGATTCCTCACTCCAACATCGCTTTAGGTTATTCCCATAGTTTCTTCTAGTGCTCCACAAGTTTCATTTTTTACATTAAGATTTTTTTTTTAAAGATTTTATTTATTTGACAGAGAGAGATCACAAGTAGGCAGAGAGGCAGGCAGAGAGAGAGAGAGGAGGAAGCAGGCTCCCTGCTGAGCAGAGAGCCGGATGCGGGACTCGATCCCAGGACCCTGAGATCACGACCTGAGCCGAAGGCAGCGGCTTAACCCACTGAGCCACCCAGGCGCCCTACATTAAGATTTTGATCCAATTAGAATTTATCCTAATGAAAGGTTTATCATAGAGAGCCAGCTTTGTCTTCAGTGACTACCTTCTGGTCACAATAATTTTACTGAGTAATCTCTATCTTTTCTTCAGTGGTTTAAGATGCTGCCTTTATGATAATTATTAATCGTTGCCAGTTTGGTGGTAGAAAAAAATGAAACATTGTGTGCTTTCGTTTTCATATATTTTGTGATCCACAAATGAACTATTTGTTTTCTAAGAAATAAGTATCATTAGTGTTTCTTCTTCTGTGAATTTCTATTTGTGCCACTCACCCTTTGTTATGTGCAGGATTGTGCTTGCAATATTTTCCTCCATTTTCATTTACCTTCAGTATTGTTTGTGGCTGAAGCTCCATCTGATGCTGCTGTCTTCAAAGTGCTTTGAATATTTATTTCCTCACTTGATCTTCACGGCTTGGCTCTAAGGTAGTTAAAAATGAAGCCGAAGCACAAAGAGATCCACTAACTTTACCAATTTCCTATTATCTTTCATAGTATAGCCCTTATTATATGAAAAAAAAAGTTGGGCTTTTTTGAAGATTTTATTTATTTGTTTGTCAGAGAGAGAGTGCGTGTGCAAACACAAACAGGGAAGCAGCAGAGGGAGAGGGAGAAGCAGACTACCCACTGAGCCTGACCTGGGGCTTGATCCCAGGACCCTGGAATCATGACCTGACTTGAAGGCAGACACATAACTGACGAAACCACCCAGGTATACCCCCAGAAACACTTTAAAGATGCTAGTTTTTGGTGTGCCTGGCTGGCTCAGTAGGTGGAGCATATGACTCTTGATCTTGGGGTTATGAGTTCTGGCTCCAAGTTGGGTATAGAAATTATGTTTTAAAATTCTAGCTTCCTTTGATGTCTTTAACTGGTTCATTGTTTTGCAGGGAATATCCCATGCGAGGCCTCACACTGCGGACATTTCACTGTGTTATGCCAATCGCTCTGCGGCCCTCTTCTACATGGATGAGTATGAAGTGAGTATCGGGGTGCCTGGTGTGTTTGAAAATGATTGGTAGGGGGTTCACTAGAAGACTAGACCTTCAGCTCTGCTCCTACCTTAGAGCACTAAAATTGGCCCCTGCTATGAACTGGTCAAGTTGGAAGAAAATTGGTATCCTCCCAAATTTGTTCTGATGCATTTTTTCTTTCTCCTGATTAGTTTTACCTGTCACACAGGTGATTATGTGGGGTGGTATTGGTTGACAGGAGTCCTGGCATATGGCACAGGGCCAGGAACTATATATATCCAGTGGGTCAGCAGTTCTCAGTGTCAAGATGAGCTGTGAGATGTGTTGCTAATAATACTTCAGGTTCTAAGCTATTTACTTGTTTGTTTGTTTCTTAATAAGGAGCATGTTCAGGGTTATCCCTGCGGTAATATGGTCCACCCTCCATACATATTTTGAATGGGCAACTAGAAGTTGCGCCAAAATGCCTGTATATGCCTCTGAGGGAGTGGCTTTTTTCTCATTCCCCAGTTGGTGGCTAAAGCCAAGCTCTCAAATGTCATTTTGGTAACATCCATTTTGGAATGCTCCAGGAATTTTTAAAATATGTCCTAGAGTTAAGAGCTAGTTGAATAATCACAAGTTCACACTTATTGCCCTTTGAACTGAAAGAGACAAGCAAGTGGGGCGTCTGGGTGGCTCAGTCAGTTGAGTGTCTTGACTCCTGATTTTGGCTCAGGTCATGATCTCAGGATCCTGAGATCGAGCTCCATGTCAGGCTTTGTGCTGGTTGGAGCCTGCTTAAGATTCTCTCTCTCCCTCTCCCTTTGCCCCTCTCTGCCACTCTTGCCATCTCTCTCTCTGTCTCTCTCTCCAAAAATGAAATAAAATAAAAGAGGTTAGCAAGAATTTAACCCTAGGCCCTAAGCAGGAAAGTCCTAGGCAATTGAGGACAACAGTTGGAAGAACTTGTGAACTATGTAACCCTTTATAACCTCTCTACATTGGTTATTTTTATTTCCCTTCTTGTAGCAGCAGTTACCATTTATTGAACGCATGTGCTCTTTTCAGCACTTTAGGTATATTACCTTATTTCATCCTTAAAACAACCCTGTGAGGTATCTATGTTTTTCAGATGAGAACACTAAGATACTGAGAAATTAAGTTGCTTGCACAAGGTCATACAGCTAGTAAGATGCAGTCAGGAGTGGATTGCAGATCTGTCTGACTTCTAAGCCTACTCCTTTAATCACTACAATTCTTCTGTCTGTAAGACTTTTTTTTGCCCTCAAAACAGGAATATTTAATAAGACAATTAAATTCAATATCTTTGGCAAGTATGACTTAATTTCTTAAAAGATCACACAGCAGAATATGATTTAAAGAAATAAGCGAGCATGTAATTAGAGTCGCTCCATTTTTAATCATCTTTAACTTTCCTGTAGATTTTTGTTAAGATTTTCAGTAGACATTGAAGAGTCAGGTCCAAGGGGTTCATGGGGGATTTCCTTTCTATTTTCAGATGTGTCTTAAAGATATCACAAGGGCACAGATGCATGGGTATCCAGAAAGTTTGCAACCCAAGGTGACATTGCGAAAGGTCGAGTGTCTGGTGACCCTGGGGAGACTACAGGAGGCAGGCCAGACCATCAGGGATCTTGAAAGTAACTTTGCTGCCAAACCAACCGTAGCAGCTGCCCAGTTTCAAATTCTGCAGCGAAACCTGTGTCGTCTGAAAATGAAAGTACAAGAAAGGGAGAGGCTCACAGCAACCTTCCCAACAACTCTAACGAAAATCTTTGAGGATATGGACCTAAGGGAGGTGAATGAACAGATTCCTTGTGCCTCGTCCTCTGTCAGCCTGTGCATGGACCCTTTACGAGGCCGCTATCTGATTGCCACAGAAGATATTCTCCCTGGAGAGCTCTTGTTGAAGGAGGATGCTTTCGTGAGTGTCCTTAACCCGGGAGAAAGGCCCCCACTACATCAAGGCCTAGCAAACAAGTGGGATACCAGAGTCACAAATGGGGACCTCTACTGTCACCGATGTTTGACGCACACTCTGGCCATGGTTCCCTGTGACGGTTGCAGCTATGCCAAGTACTGCAGCCACGAGTGTATGCAGCAGGCCTGGGGTCTCTACCATAACAGAGAGTGTCCTCTCGGGGGGCTGCTGCTCACACTGGGTATCTTCTGCCACGTCGCGCTGAGGGCGACCCTTTTAGCTAGATTCGAGGGTGCCAGCAAAGTCATAAGGAAGCTTAGCAGTGAGATTAGTAACAAGGACATGTGCTCACCTGAAAGCGAGACTCCGGTACACACACTCCGTTCTGACCTGGGAGGGGAGAGTGAGGAGAATGGCAACATAGTTCAGACCCCAGTTCCAGGCTGTGATGTCAACGGCAAATACGAAAATAACTACAATGCTGTCTTCCACCTCTTGCCCCATACTGAGCACCATAGCCCAGAATACAAATTCCTCTGTGCCCTCAGTGTGTCGGCGCTCTGCAGGCAGCTGGAAGCAGCCGACTCCTCGAAGCCAGACGCCGCAGCACCTCCTATCTTGTGTTCCGAGTTGAGTACCTGGGGAGTGGCCATGTTGAAGCACATGTTACAGCTACAGTGCAATGCTCAGGCCATAACTACCATTCAGCAGACAGGTAAGAGGAGAGCTTTGTTTGCCTTACTCTGTTGTTCTTGATGTTGCTCACATCTGGGAGGAAAGAACTGTGAACAAAAACAGTAGTGGTGGTCTAACTGTCCTGTGTTACCATGATTGCAACATTGAGAAGCTGTGTGACCCAAACTCTTTGAGCCCACTCTGCCTCAGTTGTCTTGTCTCAGCAACAGGTAGTTTAATCCCACCTAACTTTACTGAGTTGTGAAGATGAGGTGTTGTTTACAAATACACTTGAAAATTAAAAACCCTGTTACGGAGGGATTTTTATAGTGAAGGAGAACTAAAATAATAAGACTGCAGAAAGAAGAGAGGTCCACGGGGCGCTTGGGTGGCTCAGTATGTTAACCATCTGTGTTCAGCTCAGGTCATGATCCCAGGATCCTGGGACTGAGCCCTATATAGGGCTCTCTGCTCAGCGGACAGTCTGCTTCTCTCACTTTCTCTCTCAAATAAATGAATAAATAAAATATTTTTTTTAATTTAAAAAAAAGAAGAGTCTGCCGTTGAGTTAAGGTATCAAAATCTTATTCATGTGACTCAGCTACTCTCTCTTCTCTTTCCAACTGACGGATTTCTTCTGTCCTTCTGTTTTAAATTTCCAAGAGAGTAATCTGGCCAAGCACAGCTTTTCACACAGTATGGAACGGTTGGCCAGCCTGTTTGGGCTGTCCTTTGGCCAGGGACCAACAATCTAGGGGCCGCCTCTAGACACAGACCAGCCTAGACCTGCTTGCCTGAACCAGGTCCTACAGACAAGTCTATTTAAGGTAGATGGAGAGGTTGACTGTGGCCAGCATCATGAGTGACACTGTACTAACAACAGATACTATAGAAAAGAAACAGTGTTTCTGGTACTTATATTGTGTGATCTCCATTTTAGCAGATAATGTCTTTCAATTCAATTAGGTCATTATACCTTTCTCAAATTTCTAATTAACTCTCTTGAGGGGAAAAATTGGATATTACCTAAACCTAAGATTTATAGACAGCCTGATGTAAATGTGGCTTTAGGAAGCTATGCATGCTTAGCTCTTTTGAACTTCTCACATTAGGTAATCTAGAATTTCATCAACCTTTTATATGTATGTTTTTATCTTTAATTTTAATGCAGCTGCCAAGTTATATGGTGTGTAGGCGTTTCACGAGAAGTGTTTTGGAGAAAGACTGTCTTCCCCATCCTGAAGCACATGGGACACCCCCAGAATAGCCCTGGCTTCATCCTATAATGCTAGGAAATCCCATTGCAAGCCAGTCTCCATTCTCTCCTCTGCTTCCATTGGCTTCTTTGAGCCATTGCTACCTTCTAAAATACATCTGTTGGGTGTTTTTCTGGAATTATATTTTCCCTTGGGTACATTCACTGGCATTTTAAAAAATATTTTTTCATGTATTTTTGTTTTTGTGAATATAAAAAAAACAGTATATGGGGCTTCCAGATTATAGTGGCAGAAAATTACCGACTCCTGATTTTATTGTGTCTTGCCTCTGAAGTACTTAATAGAATATACAAAAAAGATACAAATGCCAGGAGCTCTGAAAACTATAGAAACTACTGTCCAGGTAAACAATAACAGGCTAAACAATAGCAGGCTGAATCCCTGTGGCAGAATGGCCAAGCCATGGGCACCAAAGGAGACTTCCATCTGCTTTCCTCCAGTGGCCTGTCCGTAACTGTCAAAGAATCTTAGCCTAAATGTTTTTGCTCTGTGTGCATTACATATCATTATAGTCAGGTTTTTATTTGCCTCGCAAGTTTCAGGTAAAATTTTTCACAAATTGTTGAGAATAAACTTTTGGATAGTAAATGTATGTATAGGCAGGAATACCTGTATGATCTGTGGCTAATAAGGATGGGGGAAATAGATTCATAGCATGATACCGGCTACCTGGAGTGATGGAAAGAGAATCGGAGACGTTGGCTTTACCTGTCAGGCTCTATATTTTATGTACAATTTTTTCCTTATTTTTGTTTGTTTGTTTGTTTGTTTAATATTTATTTATGTATTTGACAGATAGAAATCACAAGGAGGCAGAAAGGCAGGCAGAGACAGAGGAGGAAGCAGGCTCCCCGCCGAGCAGAGGGCCTGATGTGGGGCTCAATCCCAGGACCCTGGGATCATGACCTGAGCCGAAGGCAGAGGCTTTAACCCACTGAGCCACCCAGGTGCCCCTTTCCTCATGTTTTAAAAATATATATAAAGAGGGACACCTGGGTGACTCAGTCGGTTAAGCGTCTAACTCGATATCAGCTCAGGTAATGATCTCAGGGTCGTGAGATCGACCCCCAGGTTGAACTCCCTGCTCAGCACAAGTCTGATTGAAAGTCTCTCTCTCCCCCTATCTCTGCCCCTCCCTGCCCCACTAGTGTGCATGCTCTCTCTCTAGCTTGCTCTCAAAATAAATAAATAAGTGAAATCTTTAAAATAAATAACTAGGGGTACCTGGGTGGCTGTCATTGAGCATCTGCCGAGCCGCACCAGGAGCCTGCTTCTCCCTCTGCCTGCTGCTCCCCCTACTTGTGCTCACTCTCTCTCTCTGCCAAATAAATAAAATCTTTTTTTAAAAAATAGATAAGTGTACTCTTTAAAAAAATTAAATAACTAAATAAAAACATATACATAGGAGGAAGCTAAAAGCAAAAATACAAAAATCTTAACCGTAATCAATTCTGAAGGTAGAAGTATGGGTTACTGCTACCTTCTTCTTTGAACTTTTACTACAGTTTTAAAATTAAAAACATTGACTCAGGGGCGCCTCGGTGGCTCAGTGGGTTAAGCCTCTGCCTTTGGCTCAAGTCATGATCTCAGGGTCTTGGGATTGAACCCACATCGGACTCTCTGCTCGGCAGGAAGCCTGCTTTCTCCTCTCTCTCTGCCTGCCTCTCTGCCTCCTTGTGATCTCTCTCTGTCAAATAAATAAAATCTTTTAATAAAATAAATCGAATTTAAAAAAAAAAAACATAAAAACCAGTTCACTGAGGGGCACCTGGATCTCTCCATCAGTTAAGTGTCTGCCTTCCACCCAGGTCATGATCCCAGGGTCCTGGGATCGAGCTCCATGTCGAGCCTGCTTCTCCCCCTCTCTCTGCCTGCCGCTCCCCCTGCCTGTGCTATCTCTCTGTCAAATAAATAAATAAAATCTTTAAAATAAAAATTTTTTAAGTAAAAACCAGTTCACTGAGCAACAAGATGATAAAGTGAAATGAATCTTTCAGAATTGGTTAAAAAAATTATCCAGGTATACTCTGTTTACAAAAGTAACACAGAATGTTTGGGTAAGACATGTTGGGAATCACAAGCAAATCAGGATATTGGAATTAATATGAAATATTAAGATTAGGTACCCAAGGTACCTAATAAAAAGAAGGAATTTTATTTTTTTATAGGACACTTACCACACTGAAATACATCAATCTTCGCTCTCAGAAACATAGAGATTGTGACTACAAAGCAAAAATTATTAAGTATACCAGGAAAAACTAGCAAAAACACCATAGTTGTGAGAAACTTTAATATACCACTCTGATTTTGATCAAATATATCAAAAATATGGATCTTGAAGCCAAAATAACTAATATACTATGGCATTCAGTACATACATCTATCAAAACTTGTGTGCGTTAGACCATAGTGATGTGTTGTGGGTCAGGAGCAAATGGCCAAAAAGAACTCCTGAGATATTTTCAGTGCAAGAGGTGCTTTTATTAAAGCGTGGAATAGGACCCATGGTCAGAAAGAGCTGCACTGGGGTTGTGAGTAGTGATTGATTATATACTTTTTAAGTTGGGGGGTAGAGGTAAGGAAGTTTCCAAAAGGATTTTCATGTGTTAAGGAAAACTAGAATAATGGAAAGGCATACAATCCATTTTAAAGATTTCTTTATTTATTTTTGGAGAGAGAGAGAGCATGTGTCGTGAGCAGGAGAGAGAACAGCAGGAGGGGCAGAAGGAGAGGGAGAGGAGAACCTCAAGCAGACCTCTGAGCCCAACGAGGGGCTTGATCTCACAACCCCGAGATCACGACCTGAGCTGAATCCAAGAGTTGGACACTCAACTGACCGAGCCACCCAGGTGCCCCCAGTCCATTTTAAAAATTTACAAGAATAAGGTTACTGTGTGAATCAGTGTTTTTAATTTTAAAACTGTAGTGAAAGTTCAAAGAAGGTAGCGGTCCCCCATACTTCTACCTTCAGAATTGATTACTGTTAAGATTTTGATATTTTTGCTTTTAGTCGTCCTTTTCTCCCATGTATATATTTTTATTCAGTTATTTATTTATTTTAAAGATTTCATTTAGGGGTATCTGGGTAGCTCAGCCAGTTAAGCGTATGTCGTTGCCTCAGGTTGTGATCTCTGAGTCCTGGGAACGAGTTCCACATCAGGGGGAACCTGCTTCTCACTCTTCCTCTCCCTCTGCCCCTGCTCATGTGCTCTTTCTCACTCTCTCTCTCAAATAAATAAATAAAATTTTTTTTTAAAAATTAACATTTCACAGACGCCTGGGTGGCTCAGTTGGTTAAGCGTCTGCCTTTGGCTCAGGTCATGATCCCAGAGTCCTGGTATCAAGCCCCTTATCAGTCTCCCTGCTCAGCAGGAAGCCTGCTTCTCCCTCTGCCTGCAGCTCCCCCTGCTGTGTTCCTTCTGTGGCTGTGTCTATCAAATAAATAAATAAAATCTTCAAATAAGCTTTCATTTATTGAGAGTGTGAGCTCATGCGCACATGCATGGGATGGGGGGTGGTGCAGGCAGAGGCAGAGGGTGAGAGAGAATCCTGGAAGACTGGCTGTTGTCAAGCTAAGGTTGCTTTTTGCCTCTAGGAAAGCTTTAACATTAAGTCAGTTGTGAGCTCCTTGAGGATTGTGGTACTCTGCCTGTCTCAAGTATTTGTCAGTGGGCTACAAGTTGTAAGGAAATTTAATTTTACTTACTTTTCTTTTGTCTTTGTTCTCCTCATCACAGGGTTCAGTAAACTTTTTCTGTAAAGGGCCAGACAGTAAATATTTTAGGCTTTGCAGGCCATGGCGTCTCTGACTCAGCTCTGCCATTGCAGCACCAAAGTCGCCATTGACAATGCAGAAAATGACTGTATGGCCAGGTTCCAGGAACACTTCATGATGGACACTGAAATTTGATTTCTTAGAATTCACATAGTGAGCATTGTTCTTTTCATTTTTTTTTTCAACCACTTAAAAATGTAAAAGCAGTTCTTAGACTACACTCTACAAAAACAGGCAGTCTGCATGATTTGGCCAACAGGTTACAGTATGTAGACTCCTGATAGAGACAGAGATTTGGCAAATCTAATTAAGATATCTATTTAGTAAGGAAAAAAGCCCACAAAATTAGGAGCAATGAAGGAGTATAGCCAATAATATAAATTAATTTTTAAATTTTAAGCAAGTATTTAATATCATTTTAGACTCTTAAATTTGAAAACATTAAGTAGAAAACTTGTAGAAAACACATTTCCTACATTTTCTCAGGAAGAGAACACTTCAAATATCCAGTGACTGTAGGAAAATTTAAAGATTATCAAAATATTTCCAGGAACGCCTGGGTGGCTCAGTCAGTTAAGTGTCTACCTTCTGCTCAGGTCATGATCTCAGGGTCCTGGGATCAAGCCCCTCATTAGGCTCCCTGCTCAGCAGGGAGTCTGCTTCTCCCTCTCCTTCTGTGGCTCCCCCTGCTTGTGCTCTCTCTGTCTCTCTCTGACAAATAAATAAAATCTTAGAGATATATGGGGCGCCTGGGTGGCTCAGTTGGTTGGACGACTGCCATCGGCTCAGGTCATGATCCTGGGGTCCCGGGATCGAGTCCCACATCGGGCTCCCAGCTTCATGGGGAGTCTGCTTCTCCCTCTGACCTTCTCCTCACTCATTTTCTCTCTCACTGTCTCTCTCTCAAATAAATAAATAAAATCTTTAAAAAAAAAATCTTAGATATATATATACATATATCCATAAAAAGAAACCAGACCCACTCTTTTCCATGTAAGTTCTTTAAAACTTCTAAGGACCATATTTAGCCACATTTTTTTAAAAAGATTTTAAGTATTAATTTAGGAGAGAGAGAGAGAGCATAAGCAGGAGAGACAGAAGGAGAGGGAGAAGCAGACTCCGTGCTGAGCTGGGAGTCTAGCACGGGGCTTGATCCGAGGACCCTGAGATCATAACCATAGCTGAAGGCAAATGCTTAACCTTCTGAGCCATCCAGGCATCTGTCGTCATATTTTTTAATAATACAAAAAATATCTTTTAAAGAACAGATCATTTTTATACAATATAAAGTTTTCCGGGGCATGGGGGAACCTGGAGTCCTTTCCCATTCATTTTGCAAAGCCAAGGATAAGAACTATAGATTAGTCTCACTTGTGAATATCACTGTAGGAATCCTGAGAAAATCACTTACGTATCACATCCAGCAGTTTATTGAAGGAATGCCAAGAGATGACCAAGAAGGGTTTCATCCAGAAATGCAAACATATGTTAACTTAGAGGGATACACAGGTTCGGGTAAGAGACAGACCATACTCTGAGATAGAAACACTGAAAACTAAAAATGGCAGTTCCCCTGCATTCCCCCAGCCAGTGCAGTGCAGTTCCACATGAAATCACAATTGGATTTTTCATGGAATTGGACACTGATGCTAAAGTTCATCTTGAATAAGTGGTGAGAATAGCCATTTTTAAAAAATATTTTATTTATTTATTTGACAGACACAGATCACAAGTAGGCAGAGAGGCAGGCAGAGAGAGAGGGGAAGGGAAACAGACTCCCTGCTGAGCAGAGAGCCCGATGCGGGGCTTGATCCCAGGATCCTGAGATCATGACCTGAGCCAAAGGCAGAGGCTTTAACCCACTGAGCCAGCCAGGTGCCCGAAAATAGCCATTTTGTAAGAGTACTGAATCCTTGGACTCGGAAGCCCACACCCTCCCTCCCCGAGCTCATCCCACAGGACCTGGTGGTGCTCACCAAGGCTACCATCAGTGTCCTCCTAGAGAGTCCCTGGTGTAAATGTCCAACCCTTCCCACCCTACTTGTTTGCAAAGGCCTTGGCCAGCGTCAAGACCAAGAGTCCCATTAGCAATGAAGGCACTGGTGGAGCCGTCCCAGCATCAGGGGGATCCTGGCACCACTGCTGCCCCCAGTGAGAAGGCGATGGAGGCAAAGAAAGAAGAATCAGAGGAGCCTGATGATGATGTTTGCTCTGGTCTTTTTAACTACATCTCTTCTATAACCTGTTCAATAAAAATAATATATATTTTTTAAAGATTTTATTTAGTGAGAGAGAATGAGCGTTGGGGGATGGGCAGAGAGAAAGGGAGAGAGAACATCTCAAGCAGACTTGTGCCTAGAGCTGAAGCTGGAGGCAGGGCCCTATCTCAGGACCCGAGCCAAAAATCAAGAGTCAGTGGCTTAATCAACTGAGACTCCCAGGCGCTCCAATAATAATAATAATAATAAATAGAAGAGTATTGAAGGGGCTTGGTACCATCAGATTTCATATCAGCATGAAGCTACAGTAATGAAAGACAGGATGGTACTGATACAATAGTCCCCTAAAAGTGTTAAATCATTAAAAAGTTAAACAGGGAAACACTAAACCATCAGATATCTAGGAAAAGATAAGTGAACACTTACATGGTCTTAGGGTGAGGGAAGCTTTTTAAAACATAGAATATCCCATTTAAGTAATTAAAGATAGCTAGATTTAACCTAAAGACCAAATTATCAAGAACACTATAATCACCAAAGAAGACAGAGAATGTGGGTGGAAGAGATCCTTGAAGGAATGAAAATATGGGACTGGGAGGCAATAGGCCTGGGTTTCCTCTCCACTGATTCTAACCGTTAACTCTCCATATGAACTCAGAGTGCTTAACCTTTCTGTGTGCCTCACTTAGTATACTTTTCTTTAATACCAGTGTAGTTGACAATGTTATTTTAAAGATTTTTTTTATTTATTTGATAAATATTTGAGATATTTGAGAGAGAGTGTGTGTGCACAGCAGGGAGTAGGGTCAGAGGGAGAAGCGGACTCCCCACTGAGCAGGGAACCCGATGTGGGACTTGACCCCGGGACTCCAGGATCATGACCTGAGCCAAAGGCAGTCACTTAACCAACTGAGCTATCCAGGTGCCCAACAATTCTATATTAGTTTCAGGTGTACAATATAGTAATTCAACAATTATATACATTATTCGTGCTCATCATCACACATGTACTCTTACTCCCTATCACCTATTACTCCCATCCCCACACCCACCTCCCCTCTCGCCACCATCAATTTATTCTCCATCTTTTGAAGAGTCTGTTTCCTGGCTTGTCTCTCTCTTTCTCTTTTTTTCATTGCTCATTTGTTTCTTTTCTTTTCTTTTTTTTATTTTTTTATTTTTTATTTGAGAGAGCACAAGTGGG
The DNA here is from genome assembly GCF_030435805.1 of Mustela lutreola. Classification (NCBI taxonomy): domain Eukaryota; kingdom Metazoa; phylum Chordata; class Mammalia; order Carnivora; family Mustelidae; genus Mustela; species Mustela lutreola. The sequence goes on along the minus strand of NC_081304.1, from coordinate 45,297,772 downwards.
GAGAGGGGCAGAGGGAGAAGCAGGCTCCTCTCTGAGCAAGGAGCCCAGAGCAGGATTCAATCCCAGGACACTGGGATCATGTCCTGAGCCAAAGGCAGACACTTAACCAACTGAAACACCCAGGCACCCCTTGTTCTGTTTCTCAGTTTCCACATATGAGTGAAATCACATGGTATTTATCTATGACTGGCTTATTTTGCTTACCATTATACTCTCTAGCTCCATCTATGTTGTTAGAACAGCAAGATTTCGTTCCTTTTTTATGGCTGAGTAATACTATATTGTATATAGACCACATCTTCTTTATCTATTCATCTGTCAGTGAACACTTAGGCTGTTCCCATAGTTTAACTATTGTAAATAATGCTACGAGGAACATAAAGGTGCATATATCCCTTCCAATTTTCATATTCCTTAGGTAATTACCCAGCAGTGCAATTACTGGGTCATAGGATAGTTCTATTTGTAACTTTTTGGGGAGACTCCCAGCTGTCCTCCAAAGTGGCTGCAACAGTTTGCATTCCCACCAACAGTGCACAAGGATTTCTTTTTGTCCTCATTCTCACCATCGTTATTGTTCCTTGAGTTTTTTATTGTAGCCACTCTGACAGGTGTGAGGTTTTGATTTGCATCTCCCTGATGATGAGTGATGTTGAGCATCTTTTCATGTGTCTGTTGGCCATCTAGATGTCTTCTTTGGAGGAATGGCTGTTCTTGTCTTCTGCCCGTTTTTAAATGGATTATTTGTTTTTTGGATGTTGAGTTGTATCAGTTCTCTATATAGTTTGGATACTAGTCTTTATCAGATCTGTCATTTGCAGATACCTCCTCCTGTTTAGAAGGTTGCCTTGTAGTTTTGTTGGTTATTTACTTTGCTGTGCAAAAGCTATATTTTGATGTAGTCCCAGTAGTTTATTTTTGCTTTTGTTTCCCTTGCCTCAGGAGATGTATCTAGAAAGCTGTTGCTACTGCTAATGTCAGAAAAATTTCCCTCAGTATCCTCCTATGGATAAAGAGAGGACTGGATGAACCTCCGGGCCTCTGGGGAAGATTGTTTGCAAAGATAACCCCAACAATTTCACCCACCCCTGTATGTTTGCCCTTTTGCAACTTCATACTGCTTTCTCTCCAGTCAAGAGGTAGAGTCTGTTTTCTCTGCCCTTGAATCTGGGCCAGCCCCGTAACTTACTTTGACCCTTGGAATGCAGTAGAAGTGACCTTGTGTGACTTTGGAGTCTAGGCTTTAAGAGGCCTTGTAGCTTCCCTGTCATTTTCTTGGAATGATGGTGTGTAGCCATATGAACAAGCCTAGGTTAGCCTTCTTTGTTTTTTTTAAGTCTAGCCTTCTTGAGGGTAAAAGACCATATGCTAGGGCGCCTGGGTGATTCAGTTGTTAAGCGTCTGCCTTCCGCTCAGGTCATGATCCCAGGGTCCTGGGATCAAGCCTCTCATTGGGCTCCCTGCTTACAGGGAGTCTGGGGAATCTGCTTTACCTTCTCCCCCTAACCACCACCCCCACCTCCGCTTCTCCCACTCCAGCTCCCCCTGCTTGTGTTCCCTCTCTTGCTGTGTGTCTCTCTGTCAAATAAATAAATAAAATATTTTTTTAAAAAAAGACCGTATGCGGGATGCCTGGGTGGCTCAGTTGGTTAAGCGGCTGCCTTTGGCTCAGGTCATGATCCTGGTGTCTTGGGATTGAGTCCCGCATTGGGCTCCTTGCTCCACGCGGAGCCTGCTTCTCCCTCTGCCTCTACCTGCCACTCTGCCTGCTTGCACTCTCTCTTTCTCACTCTAACAAATATATAAATAAAATCTTAAAAAAAAAAAAAGACCATATGCTAGATGAATGCAATAATGTGAATAATCCCGGGAAAGACCAGCAGAAAACATGTGTAGCTAAACTCTGGGCAAAGTTGCTGGCACAGAGCACTGTAAATACATGAAATAGTTGTTTTTGTTTGTTTTTAAAGATTTATTTATTCACCGTAGAGAGCAGGGGTACACATGCAAGTGGGGGGGAAGGGCAGAAGGAAAGAATCTCAAGCCAACTCCCCAATACTGAGGGCTCAATCTCACACCAGGAGATCATGACCTGAGTCAAAATCAAGAGTCGGATGCTTAACCAGCTAAGCCATGCAGGCACCCGAAAGAGTTTTTATTTTAAAAGCAAACCAACCCCAGGGAAGAAAAAGCCCATAAACTAAAATGAAAATAGCAAAATGAAAGAACATTTCTAGGAACTATGCAGCTCTTAAAGTCAGTCTTTAAACATATACAATAGTGGTGAAAATCTAAAACTAGATTGTGATAATGGTTGCACACCTTATATGAATTTCCTAAAGAAAATCATGAATTAGTACACTTAAAATAAGTGAATTTTATGGTAGATAAATTATATCTTTAAAAGGCTGTTAAAAAGGCACATAAGCAAGCCTTTTATCAAAGCAGTAGTAAATATGGTCCTGTTTAGCCTCTCCTGTACTTAAAACAAGATACCATTTTTCCCTATCACATTGGCAGGGTTACTGTGTTGCCTTCTTTTTTTTTTTTAGCTATAATATGCATTTTAGGTTAGAATATAAAGAAATGGCCATAATGTGTTAAGTGAAGAGAAGTAAATTACAAATTGCTGTGTATCACATGGGAATTTCATATATAAGACTGGACAGAGGCCTAGAAAAAAATGCCCCAAACTATTGTACCTGGCTGATAGGCTCACAGATGACTTATTTTCTTTATAATTTTTACTTTGTAATTTTTTTCTGACTACCATGTATTCCTTTTGTGATATTAACTAGTTTTCTAAATACTAAAAGTAATTAAAACAATAGGAACTTTTTTTAATGTGAACATTTTTTATTTTTTTAAAGATTTATTTATTTGAGAGAGAAAGAGAGCATGTTTTCAGGAGTGCATGAGCTGGGAGAGGGGCAGAGGGAGAGAGAAACTCAAGCAGATTCAAGTGTTGCTGAGGTGGGGCTTGATCCCATGACACCAGGATCGTGACCTGAGCTGAAATTTAGACTTGGAAGCCCAACTGACTGAGCCACCCAGGCCCCCTTACAAGAACTTTTTTTTTTTTTGAGATTTTATTTATTTATTTGACAGAGAGACAGTGAGAGAGAGGGAACACAAGTAGGGGGTGTGGGAGAGGGAGAAGCAGGCTTCCTGCTGAGCAGGGAGCCTGATGTGGTGCTCGATCCCAGGACTCCGAGCTCATGACCTAAGCCGAAGGCAGATGCTTAACAACTGAGCTACCCAGGCGCCCCCATAAGAACATTTTTTTTTTTTTAAGATTTTATTTATTTATTTGACAGAGATCACAAGTAGGCAGAGAGGCAGGCAGAGAGAGAGAGAGGAGGAAGCAGGCTCCCTGCCGAACAGAGAGCTTGATGCGCGGCTCGATCCCAGGACTCTGGGATCATGACCGGAGCCAAAGGCAGAGGCTTTAACCCACTGAGCCACCCAGGCGCCCCCATAAGAACATTTTTAAGGCACTTGATAAATACTGCAAAATTGCCCTCCAGGAAAGTTACACCAGTTACACTCCTACCAGCAATGTTCACTTTCAGTTTTGAATCCTATCTAATTTTTTTTTTTAAGATTTTATTTATTTATTTGACAGAGAGAGATCACAAGCAGGCAGAGAGGCAGGCAGAGAGAAAGAGAGAGAGGAGGAAGCAAGCTCCCTGCTGAGCAGAGAGCCTGATGCGGGACTCGATCCCAGGACCCTGAGATCATGACCTGAGCCGAAGGCAGCGGCTTAACCCACCAAGCCACCCAGGCGCCCTCTAATTTTGTTTTAGTCAGCTCATATTTCTAATCTTGATATATCCCTTCTTATTATTTCTTTGGGGTTCCAACACTTCCCCGTTAGTGTTCTTATGGAATCTCATTAGCAGGTCTTTCATTAGCAGCACAGAAGGATTCAGGCATTAACTAGGATAGGCTTTGAATGAAACCTATGAAAGTGTATGTTATTATCTTTGCATAAATACTACTTAATCAGCATTCCTCAGAAACCTTTCTTTGGTATGAATCTTAAGGCACAGAACTAGCCATTGATGATATTGTAGACTTTGGTCCGTATGGTTCTGTCTCAGAGGGAATGGCAGATTTGTGATGTATCTGGCTTCATTACAAGGCTTAATGAGGTTCCATGTAGGTTCAGATTAGTTCACTGGCCTTTGCTTTCACTCTTCAGCAGCCAAGGAATCTACTTCCAGTTTGTGTGGTTGATTATTTGTGTGACATACACACAAATTTCTTGTGGTACAAAATATCTACCAGGATAGGTATATTCTGGAAGTATTGTGAATGGATCTTTTTTCTGTACTTGAATCCCATTTTTAAGAGTTAATAAGCTATTTTTTTAAAGATTTTATTTATTTATTTGACAGAGAGAGAGAGTGAGTAAGAAAGAGCATGAGAGGGGAGAGGGCAGAGGGAGAGCAAGGCACCTGATGCGGGACTCGATCCTGGGACTCCAGGATCATGACCTGAGTTGAAGACAGTTGCTTAACCAACTGAGCCACCCAGATGCCCATCCATTTTTTTTTTTTTTAAAGATTTATGTATATATTGGAGAGAGAGGGAGAGAGGGAGCACATGAGGGGAGAGGCAGAGGGAGAGGGAGAGCAGACTCCACTGAGAGTGGAGCCCAACACAAGGCCTGATCTCACAACCCTGAGATCATGACCTGAGCCAAAATCTAGAGTCAGACACTTAATTGACTGGGACCCCCAGGTGCCCCTTGAATCCATTTTTTTTTTTATTTTTTTTTTAAGATTTTATTTATTTACTTGACAGAGATCACAAGCAGGCAGAGAGGCAGGCAGAGAGAGAGGGAGAAGCAGGCTCCCCGCTGAGCAGAGAACCTGATGCGGGGCTCGATCCCAGGACCCCGAGATCACGACCCGAGCTGAAGGCAGAGGCTTAAACCACTGAGCCACCCAGGCGCCCCCTTGAATCCATTTTAAATCCACTAAGGGATATTATCAGTGTACCCTTTTAGTAAAATAAAGAATCACTCCCTCTCTGTTTTGGTTTTTGTTTTATACACGAAATGTCACATATTAAATTTAGTTGATAAGGTACATATATATTCTCACTTTCCATTATCTCTGCTAACAGATGACTAATGCAAAATATTGGATAATTTTTTTAAGTTAATACTTAATTTTTAGAAATAATTAGAGACTCAACTCTGACATAAATATTCACCCCACTCAGTTCTTAGGCCTACTTATGTTAGAGAATCATCTATAAATAATTCACGAAGCTGACATTACTCACTGTATTGTGATAATTTTTTTCTGGGAAAATTTTAGCAACTGTTAATACAGCTTGCCAGTTATCAGTAGTTGGGAATGCAAGTCAACTTTTAATTATGCAGAGGCTGATTATTCAGACTACAAACTGTTCGTGCCCTGTACTGCTCCTTCCTGCTGCCTACCTTTTAGCATTTTCACTGCTCATTAGCACATCCACCAGAAGGTAGGCATTGGAGGGGGGAAGGGAGGGTAAACTAAAATCTGCCGAATACTTAAGAGCAGCTCTGATGAGAGATTTCAATACAATTTGTGGGACTGTTGACTCCAATTGAGTCATTTGGATTCCCTGTGAATTTTATTGACTTGTTCTGTTCTCGTCCTCCATAGCAACAGATAATAGAATGGTCTGCAGAGAGACAACATGATTCCTGTATTTAGTGTTTTCCTTTCTAGAACATTTCCACATGGTGGTTCATGATATTTTCTTTATTCATTGCATTTGTCCTTCGACTACTTCAGTTCTTCGGAGATTGGTGTGTTGAAATTCCTGGCATACACAGGGACGGGACAATTAGCTGATGGCTTTTCAGTTATGCGGAAAACTGAAAGCTTCCCTCTGAAGTATGAGAATCATTCAGATTTCAACCAGTTCTGTTGAAAATACAGTTTCCTTGGGGCGCCAGGGTGGCTCAGGGTTAAAGCCTCTGCCTTCGGCTCAGGTCATGATCCCAGGGTCCTGGGATCGAGCCCTGGATGGAGCCCTGCCTGCATCGGGCTCTCGATGCTCAGCAGGGAGCCTGCTTCCTCCTCTCTCTCTCTGCCTGCCTCTCTGCCTACTTGTGCTCTCTGTCTGTCAAATAAATAAATAAGTCTTTAAAAAGAAAGAAAATACAGTTTCCTCGTGCTTCCAACCAAGGCTACCAAACACAACTTCAAGCCTTTCTGGATGCCCAAGGTTATCTATCTTGTGCATCCGTCTCCCTGAGATGGGTAGGTATGGCTATTACAAAACCCACTCAGATAGGCCATCAGTCTAGGAACCTCTGGTTAAGAAAGTGTCACAGCGTAAAGCTTGAGTGGTACTAGTGTTTTTGTTTGCCCTGAGGCTGTTATTCTTATGTAAGTTTTCTGCCTCCCTCTCCTGTCTGTCTTCCTGTCTCCTGCCATTGTCAGAAAACCTGCCTCTTATTAGTTCTGTTTCTCGACTGCTCTGGGCTGAGGAACTGAATAACCAAGCCATTTAAAACCGTGGCTAAAATAAGAGCAAATAGGACTGCATGAGAGGATACAGACCTCCTCATCTGTAAATCTAAATGTGGGAGCTTTGGTGCAGAAATAGCCTCACTGCTTGAAGGCCTTTTCCTTCCTTCCCAATTTTCAATCATGTCGTTAAATTGCTGTTTAATTGTGTTTCTAAGAAGAGATTGTTTGGGACATGAGACTCTCTTGAGTTGGGCCCTTCCACAGAGGTTTTAGGGTTTTTTTGTTTTTTTCCCCAAAGATTTTATTTATTTATTTTTGAGAGAGAGAGAGAGACAAAGTATGAACACTTGGGGAGGGGCAGAGGGTGAGGGAGAAGCAGGCTCCTCACTGAGCAGGGAGACCGATGTGGGGCTTGATCCCAGGACCCTGGGATCATGACCTGAGCCCAAGACAGACACTTAACCAACTGAGTCCCCCAGGTGCCCCCAGAGAGGTTTTTTTCAATGACAACTGCTGCTGTCTGATTTCCCACAAAGTTGGGACAGACGGCTCAAGGAACCAGGTAAGCTTAAGAAATACGGTTTTTAAAAATATATTATAAACCTACTTAGTTTGAGAGAACAATTAGGTTACTTATTCTATTAACTAACCAAAGACCAGTTAAACAAAAGCAGCTTCAACTATAGAAGCCTTTGGGAAATAACCTCAGCAGGTACTCTCATTTCTGTGTCCTGGGGAACATTATGAAGCTGTCTATCTAGAAGGCTCCCGACTGACAGTTCCTTTATTATTATTATTATTATTATTATTATTTAATGCATTCTAATCTTTGAATTTTTTCTGGAATTGAGACACAGTGGTTAGGTTCCAGGATTCCAGTGGACTTTTCATGTGTTCATTTGCTTTGCTTCCTGGGGACAAGGGTTTGCTGTGAGTCATGTTCCATCTGATGTCTGTTGGATCCGGCTCCAGAGCTCTGACTCAGATGGGCTTCAGGCCCAGTGGCCCAGCTCATCTTCTGAGGGATGGACAGCGAGGCCAAGACTAATGTCCTGACACATTTTTCCTTTTTCCTGTACGCTTTCAGGATCTGAAGAGAACAACGTCACCAACAGCAGGCAGGTCCGCCTTGCAACAGGCATCTTCCCTGTTGTCAGCCTCCTGAACCACTCCTGCAGCCCCAACACCAGCATGTCCTTCGTTAGCACCGTCGCCACCGTCCGAGCATCAGAGAAGATTGCAAAAGGGCAAGAGATACTGCACTGCTATGGTGAGCCCTCCCTCCTCATCACGGGCCACCCTTCTCTGGCAGGAAAGGACAGGGCGAATGAGAATGAGCAAACCCCCAGACAGGTGAAGGCAGTACACACTGAGGCCAAAAAAAGGGGGGGGGCTCCTGGCCTCCTTCCTTGGCCCTGTTGTGTCTAAGCTATCATGTATCTCCCTGCTTAATCCCATAAACTTCCTCTTCCAAAAAACGGGCAAAGACTAGCTTTAGGGGTTTTTTTCCCTTGCAACTTAGAAGCTTATTTCTCTATCTAGTGCCACAAATGTTTAAGTAAGGGTACTCATCGCATGATGGAGGATCGCTCCTGCTGAGCTGAAGTTTTTGTAAGTAGCGCTCGACTCTCCCTTGCCTTCAACATCGGCCAAGTGTGGTCTCTCCACAGGGCCTCACCACAGTAGGATGGCCGTCGCCGAGAGGCAGCAGAAGCTGAGGGCTCAGTACTTCTTTGACTGCAGCTGCCCGGTGTGTCAGAAGGAGAAGCACAGAGCCACCGTCGGGCCCCGGTGGGAGGCATTCTGTTGTGGCCGCTGCGGAGCGCTCCTGCAGGTGAAGCTCTCTCCTCCCTTCCTCTCTCCACATTTGCTGGAACTGGTCTGTCATCCAGCCCGGAGGCCGTACATCTTTAGGAGAGGCTGAGAGCCGCAGTGTCTTCCCCTTCAGCCCATCTTGCCCGCACCTTTTCCCAGAACTACATGAGAGGCTGGCCCCCTGTGTCTTGCACATAACAGAAAATCCCCCCTGAACCAGTCTGGGGTTGGGAAGACCCTGAGAAGTTATTTGCCCAAGTAAATCACTGAAAGGTCCCAGGATGAGGATATTTCAGCTAACGACTTTTTTTTTTCCCCACTTTCTTCTCTTTTTGGGGAACACACACACGGGATAATCAGAGATCCAAGGGCTCAGATAATGCCACCAAGACCCAATTTCTCTCTGCCTCCCTCAATTCTGCTTTCTCGATTAGCCCAAACAGACTTCCTCTGGTGGTAGCAAGATATCCAGCCTCACAGCCTCTGGCTTGGGAGGCTAAATGTGTGCTCCTCTAACAGCAGTCTGGGCAAAAATTTTATGGCATTTCATTTACCTGATACCCATGGCTGGTGGCTAATCAGACTCCCATCGTTTTCCTCCAGCCGTTTGGCCCAGAGGAATGGGTCAGATGCAAGCCACATGGCCACCCCCCTGGCCACCAGGCACTGGCTGTGGGAGGATGGGAGAGGATCCCCATGAGAAATCACGTTGCCATTGCCAAATGAGGGTCGAGACACTGGCATTTAAAAAACAGCAAATGGGGCACCTCGGTGGTGTGGCTGGTTGAGCGTCCAACTCTTTATTTCAGCCCAGGTCACGATCTCAGGGTCCTGGGATCGAGCCCCAGTGTGGGGCTCCATGCTGGGCATGGAACCTGCTTCAGATTCTCTTTCTCCCTCTCTCTTTGCCCCTCTGCCCCAAAATAAATAAGTGAATAAATAAAAAATAGCCAAAGTCCACCTCAAAAATTTTCTCTGTTGAGGAGATGGTATTCTTTGGGGAGCCGTAAGTATATTGTAGAGCTGGTCGTGTTGTAAAGCTGAAGTTACAAACCTAAGGTCAGATGTGGGAAGGCCTCTCCTGGCATCTCTTTCTATTGGTTTTCTTTTCTTTTCTTTTTTTAAGATTTTATTTATTTATTTGTCAGAGAGATCACAAGTAGGCGGAGAGACAGGCAAAGGCAGAGGAAGAAGCAGGCTCCCCGCAGAACAAGGAGCCCGATATAGGACTCAATCATGACCGGAGCTGAAGGCAGCCGCTTAACCAACTGAGCCACCCAGGCATCCCTAATATATATTTTTTTAAGATTTTATTTATTTGTCAGAGAGCGAGTGCACACACACAAGCAGGGTGAGTGGCAGGCAGAAGGAGAGGCAGGCAGAGGGAGAAACAGACACCCTGCTGAGCAAGAAGCTTGATGCAGGAATTGATCCCAGGACCCTGGGGTCATGACCTGATCCAAAAGCAGGCGCTTAACCGCCTGAGCCACCCAGGCGCCCCTATTTATTTATTTTAGAGAGAGAGAAAACTAGTGGGAGGGGCAGAGGGAAAGGGAGAGAGAATGCCCAGCAGACTGCACTGAGCATGGAGCCCAATGCAGGGCACCAAAGAGTTGGATGCTTAACTGAATAAGCCACCCAGGCACCCCTGGCTTTTTCTTTTTCTTTCTTTTTTTTTTTTTTTTTTTAATTTTATTTATTTGACAGAGAGAGATCACAAGTAGGCAGAGAGGCAGGCAGAGAGAGAGGAGGAAGCAGGCTCCCCGCTGAGCAGAAAGCCCGATGTGGGGCTCTATCCCAGGACCCTGGGATCATGACCTGAGCTGAAGGCAGAGGCTTTAACCCACTGAGCCACCCAGGCACCCCTTTTTTTTTTTTTTTTTAAATGGAAGTATCATTGGCACACAATGTCGCATTAATTTCAGGTGCATAACAGAGTGATTTCAATGACTTTACTCTGATGGCTTCTTCATAATCACTGGAAATCTGTCCGTCATCCAAAGTTCTGGACCCATACAGACCCAAGAGAGGGGTATAGAGATGGAAGGAAACTCTAATCTGTGCCAGTTTAATTTTGGTTGCAAAAATTAAATCTCAGGGATGGATCGCCTAGGGCTTTCACTAGAGTTGCTGCGTCAAACCCAACTGAGTCAGGCTTTGGTCGTGGTGTATTATTAGGGCATCTCTTTGCCCCATAGGGTTGGAAGCTGCAGAGTGACCCTATAATGTAAAACACATGCGGTGTTGCTAACCGATGGGGGTACAGGAATAAAGACAAAACTGGCTTTCACAGGGAGGTGACGTTCTGAGCTGTGGCGGCACGTCCTGTATGGAATCGGTCAGCAGGGATCACCTCATCTCTCGGGTACAGGACCTTCAGCGGCAGGTTGGGGGGGCCCAGAAGCTTCTCGGAAACGGTCAATTAGGTGAGACTTGCTCCCTGCTTTGGTCCTTCAGCCCCTCCCTTTGTATTTATTCTGGGATCACCTTGGACTTGAGGATTCGCAGTGATGACTGAACAATTACATGTAATTATCCCCGTGCCAGCCACAAGATGGCTGCGCAGGCCAGTGAGACAGAGCCCGAACCGCCTGAGTTTGTGCTGTGTCCTTGTAAAGGGCCAGATGATTTAAGCTGTTGTTCTCTTGGGTAGCAGAGACCTTAAGTTCAAGTACCCCATGATGACTAAAGGGTTATCTCTGACATCCGTGATCTTTGTGCAGTTCCAGAAGTTCGGTGTCATTTATTTTAATTCCAGGGCCTAATGGCCTAATTTCCTAGAGAGATTGCTCTGCTCTCCTCAGAGCCTCCTCTCGTCTAGGGAGCAGTGGAGCCTGTGCCTAGAGGACAGAAGCATCCTGCTGTTTTCAGTGAGGCTTGTGGAACTCCACAAGCCTGCAAACTCTGTCTTAGAACTTGACGTCATAGAAATTTATTTACCCGACTTTGTGAAAGTTGACCTTAAACTTAGATATCTAAGTCAAGAGATATGATGATCGTAAGTGGAATCTTGCCACTTGAAGTTGGAAACCCAGGATCCATGTGGGGAGGCCTCACCTCACACCTCTTCTGCTGAAAGAGAAGCTGTGAGAGAACAACAGCTTTATGGGAACAAACACTGTGGGTCTGTCACAACAAGGGGACAAAGTGGGGTTTCCCCATTCGGCCCAGCCAGTATGGAACTTAAGAGCTGGGTTCTCGTTTCTAGAACTGGGTCTATGTAGTAACGAGGCCTCCTTCCTTTGCTTTGATAGAGCAAGCCATTCAGCTGTTGTTGGGGTGCCGACACGATGCCGAGAACTTCCTGTCACCAGAACACAGCGTGGTAGGCGAAATGGAGGATGCCCTGGCGCAGGCATACGCTGCCTTAGGTATGGCACGTGTCTGTCTTCATTTTCTGCTGCAAAGACCATGTGTGCCTCATGTGTTTGGTCCTGAGCCCAGCCTCATCTGGTTGGTCACCTCTCGGTCTTTGAGCTGAAGCGGTCCTCCCCTTCCACTGAGCTTTCCTCACCCTGAAAATGTTCATTGACAGTTGACTATGGTTCTCTTCTAGAACCAGATTTCTCTTTTCTCTGCAGGGGACTGGCAGAAGTCAGCTGCCCATCTGCAGAAGAGTCTCCAAGTGGTTGAGGCTCAGCATGGGCCATCCAGTGTTGAAATGGGCCACGAGCTCTTCAAACTGGCCCAGCTCTTTTTCAATGGGTAAGTCTTTCTCTGGTTTCCTAATGCCCTCTGGGCCACACACTTTTTTATTAGGCTCTTCAGCGTTCCTTTTCTCCTGTGGTGCTTTTAAGCACGTGGAAACTTCTCAATCTCCCCTTTAGGAAAACTCCTTTCCTTCTGTTTTGCTGATAAACTGGAAGCTCTAGAATTTCCTCCTGAGAGATACAGGGAAAGCTCTTAGCACTGAAGGACATTCCTAGGGAGCAGTTCCCATATGGCCCCACCACCCACATCTCAGCGGCTCTCCTCAGCTTTCTGCTTCCTCACGCCTCCCTCACGCCCTTGTTCTCAGCACCTTTAACTCCAGGGGACCTTCCTTCCCCCATCCTGTTCCTTTAAAGCAGTTGTTTTCAACCAGGAGTAATTTTGCCCCCAGGGGACATTTGGCAATGTCTGGAGACATTTTTGGTTGTCATATCAAGGGCAGAGGCCAGAGATGCTGTTAAACATCCTGCAATGCACAGGACAGCCCCCCACAGCTAACAGTTATCCGGCCCAAAATATCAGTAGTGTCAAGGCAGAGAAACCCTGCTTTGAAGGTTTAAAGGAAAGAACAGTCTATGCGGATGTCATCCATTTTTGCCACTGAGATCATGGGGAGGCCCTATTTCTAGATGCAGCATTTCCTTCCAGCCTTGATAAAGCTGCCATTGGTGCACTTGAGGGCGAGGCAATGTTTGAAGCTCGATTCTAAGATTATGAATGATCTGTGGGCCTGACACCTGAGACGCAGAGGCCTCCCACTGGGTCAAGAGAACAGGGCTGCAGTCAGGTCTGGGGTGGGCTTGGTTACCTGAAGGTGAAGACTCCTGAGTAAACCCTGGGATAAATCCCCGATGGAACCCTTTGAGATTTGCCTGTTTCTCAGGACCTTAGAATCTTCATGCTTTCTCTCTTCACTTTGTTTTCAAACTCTGCCTTGCAGTGTGCTTGTGAAAGTCTCTCCCCTACCCTTCCTGAGTGTGAGATCCTTGAAGACAAACTGATCTTCGACAACTTTGTATGCTTCACAGGGTGGGAGTAGGCCCTTGATTAATGTTTGCTTGACTGAATGAGTGGATTCACTCCTTTTACCTCCTTCGGTTCAGGTTTGCGATCCCAGAAGCACTGAACACAATTGAGAGGGCCGAAAAGGTTCTGCTGGTGCACTATGGCCCTTGCAGTGACGAGATCCAGGAGCTACAGAAGATGAAATCTTGCTTATTGGACTCGCCACCCATCTAACTGGGGCCTTCAGTGTAGGATCCCAAGGTTTTCAGATAGTTAACCATCCTCCCGTAAAAACTCCCAGTTTCCAGAAAAGATGTAAAACTAGTGTCTGGAGAGCCTAAGCCCTTTAAAGGGATTTTAGCTGATCTGCAGGCATCTGGATGTTAGCCTGGGCTTTTGGCGAGACTCCACCTCACTAAATGATGATCATCTGTTTCCCTGGAACATTCCTGTGGTTTCTAGTAGTAATGAAATGTTACATACCACTCCAGTGGGCACTTATGCTCTTAGTAGTTGTGTTGTAATTGAAAAATAATTATTAAGCAAGAAATCACTGAGGCTCCTTACTTCCAGAGACACCATTTCGTGTGTGGTAGCTAGCTTTCTCGAATCCTTTGTTAAAACTAGTATGGTGTAAATTGTGAGTAGAGAAAGAAGTATGGGGCCACTTTATTGTTAGGCAGTCTCTTCCTGGGATGGCAACTCTAAATTTGTCTCCTACCAGTTTTCCAGTCTTTATTATCTGCCTCTCCTTCTGTACCCTTGGCAGACCTCCTGACCAAACACTAATACAATCAAGCTTATGATAATGACATGGGGGCCTCCTTTCTCCTGAAAAGAGACTCCCTTCTGCTGGACCTCCCCAGGCCAGGAAGGGAAATCCAACTGCAGGAGTCCTAAGCCACTTGGGGGTGTCTTCAGAAGGTGCCCCAGAGCACTGGCATTGCTGCTTATGGTTTCAGACTTGAGCAACAGAAGGGAGAGGTGATAGCTCTTTTCAGACTAGATGTGTAGAGCAGTAGTCTAGACTTCCATCCCGGCCAGAAGGCTGGGAGACACACTGTTTTGAACCCAGGTTGCCGTGTCACGGTCTGGGACCAGGTGGGTCCAGTGAGTTAGTGGAAAGGGAACATCAGGTTGACACCCTCCCCGCCCCAGTCTGCCCAGGAAGTCCCCACTGCTAGCCTCAGCCTTACAGTCAGGAAATGAATAGCCTCAAGATGTCTGGCAGGGGCTTTTCAGGAAACTTGAGTGTTTAGAACACAGCTTACATTCAAACATGTGAATGAAGGTCAGGCAGAAGCTCATTTAATTCTTCTTTCTACTCATTCCCTGTGGTAGGGTGCAGTGGCCAGTGAGGGTTTTTTGTTTTTTTTTTCGTGGAGATAGATTTTTCTTGTTGAATATTTAGTCCTGAGGACAGTTCTATATTCTGTCCCAAACACTTGTCGTGTTTTGTGTTCCTAAAAAAAGGTCGTGTTATAGTCTGTAAAATAGGCATGCTCCCCTAAAATGAATGTGTTTAGAATTTTCACATGTCACATTCCCATTTTAGGTGTACTTGGGAGCTTTCCTTAAATGCTTTATGAAACATTTCCTTAAGTTATGACTTACCTCTCCTATCTGCCCATGTGTTAGCTTGTGTTGTCAGGTGATATTAGCTTGACTAGGGGGATAGCTGTGCTTGCATGAAAAGCTAAAGTTTTGGGGCGCCTGGGTGACTAGCCGGTTGGGCGTCTGCCTTCGGCTCAGGTCGCGATCCTGGGGTTAGGATCCAGCCCAGTGTCTGGCTTCCTGCTTGCCGGGGAGCCTGCTTCACTCTCTCCCTCTGCCTGCCGCTCCCTTTGCTTGTGCTCTTTCTGTCAAATGAATAAGTGAAAGCTTAAAATAAATAAGTAAAAATAAAAGCTAAAGTTCTGGGGGCATCTGGGGTGGTGCAGTCGGTTGAACAGCCGACTCTTGGTTTCGGCTCAGGACGTGGTCTCTGGGTCGTGAGATCAGGCCCCGAGTCAGGCCTCACGCTCAGCCTGACGTCTGCTTGAGATTCTGTCTCTCCCTGTGCCCCTCCTGCTCGTGCTCTGTCTCTCTTTCTCTAAAATAAAATAAATCTTAAAAAAAAAAAAAAATACCCTAAGGTTTGATTTATTTAAGAGCATACCCCACTGATTGTGGGGATAGGAGATGCCCCCTTGGAGATTAGTGGCCCTAGTGCATAAACACTCCCACAGCAGAGACTCCGGCCCTGCATTATACCGTGACGATAACTATGAACTCTTTGAAGTGGTGACTTTCTGCAGAGTTTAGAGAGAGACCCAGGTTATAAGTATAGGACCAGCAGATCTCAAAAGGGCTATTTATCTTCATATTAAACTTAACAGAGCTCAAAACAGGAGGAGGAACAGGGCAACAAAGGTTAAGGATAAAGCACTTTATTGCAAAGTATACACTGAAACAACATGGGGGCAGGCTTCCTGTCATATGTTATCTGCCATCCCTCGAGGGTTTTGTTCTTCCAGGGTATTTGAACGTGAAACTGCACCGTTAAATGCCCCTGGGGTCCAGAATTTTGCCTATGAAGAGAAGGGCCCCTGTGTCTGTGTCTCTCAGTACAAAGATGAAAGGTTGGTGAAGGTGATAGTCCAGGGGAAAGGTGAGGCGGGCAGGCTGGAGCCCTGGGCTGGGTGCGGCGCCTGCCCCATCCTCGTTCCACTCGAAGCCAGAGCGATGTTCCACTTGGGTAAGTTTAATAGGTTTGCCTGTGATCTTGCTCAAGTCGGGCGAATCAAACAAGGATTGCAGTTCTGCAGAAATTGAGAGAGATTTCCGTT
The DNA here is from genome assembly GCF_030435805.1 of Mustela lutreola. Taxonomy (NCBI): domain Eukaryota; kingdom Metazoa; phylum Chordata; class Mammalia; order Carnivora; family Mustelidae; genus Mustela; species Mustela lutreola. The sequence goes on along the minus strand of NC_081304.1, from coordinate 45,281,937 downwards.
AAAACGCGGCCTTTACCCCAGCACCCTGCGCAAGAGTAGAGTCCTGGTTCTTAAATCCTGATTCTCAAGGAGGCAGGCAAGCTGGGAGTAGAACCCCACTTTGGACCTTCAGTGAGGTCTGTAGACCTCTGGGCTGGATAGTGTTCAAGTGACTTGCCCAAGAGCACTCAAAAACCAGCGAGTGAGGTTAAGACCAGAAACCAGCTCAACAGACCTGTGTTTTGAGAGGCAGTGTTCTGTTTCGAGATGTAGGGACTAAGGAATGCATCTGATAAGGGCAGTTCATGCCTCCCCTCCAGTGTTAGTAGAATTAAGGAATCATCCATGGCCTCCCCACAAAGCCACAGAGCCCTTGAGTGCTGCTTAGCAAGGCAGAAAGCTCAAAAAGCTCAACCCCACCCACCCCAATAGCAGAGTGGTCTGGCAGACATACTCATCTCCTGCAGGGACTTAGTGACTTCGCCTTCGTAACTCAGCTTCAGCTTGGGAATGGTCAGGACTGCCTGAATAGTCTTCAGTTCTCGGTCTATGTCATGAATGAACTCAGAGGTGAGGCTCTCTTCTATCATGGTCAAGTTCTGGGTTACTTTCAGAGGCAGGAAGAAGATGATACTCATGCTGCCAGTCAGGGGCAGCTGGGCAATCTGAAACCACAGGGAGGGAGCACGTGGGTTAGTTCCTTGGACCCGGAGAGCCCAGGGCTAGACACACACACTCCAAGCTGCCTTCTCCTCTCCTGCTGTGGGGTTCCTTGGCCGTGATTTCCCCAGCCCCTAATCTCTTTAACAACTGTCCTTCTTGGCCATTGCCTTCTGGCTACAAGATGTTTACTGAAGTTCCTTCAAAAAAACGTAGACTGTTGTCTTTTCTTACCTTAGCCTAATACCAACTGAAATTATGAGCTGAAAGAATTTTCTCCCAAAGATTGTCTGCCAGTAGTTACTGATCAGCTGTTATTTACAGAGCCCTGGACTAGAACAGGGGGTATTGAGCATAGGAACACAGAAGCAGTAATAAAATGGGTCTTTGGGGGCACCTGGGTGGCTCAGTTGTTTAAATGTCTGCCTTTGGCTCAGGTCACAATCCCAGGGTCCTGGGATTGAGTCCTGTGTCGGGCTCCCTGCTCAGCGGAGCGCCTGCTTCTCCCTCTCCCACTCCCCCTGCTCATGGTCTCTCTCTCTTTCTCAACAATAAAATCTTCTAAAAAATAAAATAAAATAAAATGGGTCTTTGGAGCAGAGGTTCTTAACCTTAGGTCTGTGGGACAGACAACATCAGGAGTCTTAACAGCCCCTGAACCCATATACAGAATACGTGTGTGCACAGACGGCATTTCTCTCAAGTGTTTTAGGCGTTTTGTCAGATTTCCAAAGAAAAAGGTTTAAGAACTACTGACTTAGAATTAAAGGATGTCAGGCTTGTGAAAGACTTAGAATGCCAGCCATTTAGGGTGTGTGACCATTTTTTTTTTTAATTTGGCTTTGAATTCTAGAAATAAAAGATCCCCCCAAAGAAAGAAAAAAAGGAGAGGCAGAGAAAGAAGGGGGAAAAGACAAGAAAACACCAGCATGTGATTTGCCCAGTCTTGGCCCATTTCACATTATCTGTTAATCCTTACAGCAAACCCTAGGAGGATGAGTTTCGAGACCCATCCTTCATTTTAAGAAGAAAGGCTCAGAAAAGCTATTGACTTGCTGAAAGCTACACAGCAGGCAGAATTTAGACAGCTGTCCCATCTCAAAGGTCAGCCTATTTCACTATATGCCATCCTGCCTGTCTCTGTCCTCCCCTCTGCCCACCGCTCATCCAGCCCCTACACACCTTGCAGTTGAGATCAGAGTCCAAGCCATAGCGTAAGATGGCCTTAGGGTCTGACATCATGGGGACTCTCACGGTCCTCTCCTCATCCAAGTGGAAATCCTGAAGGGAAGTCTTTCTGGAGTCAAACTTTGTTACCCACTGCCCTGAAATGAAACAAATGGGAGTACCCTGAGCCCCAGGAGACCAGACAGGCATTGGGACTGGGGCTGGGAGACCAAAGCCTATGGTTTAAAGGTGTCTGCCTAAAGGAATCTTAGAGGCCCTGACACATCAGGGAACAGCTCTGTCTGAGAACGTGCAGGCCCGACTACAATAGGTCAAGGATCTGAATACCTTCCATATAGAGACTCGGGAGGAATTACTGGTTTGACCATCTGGATCATACAAGTTCTGTGATGGCCTGGGAGAAAAGTCAGCTGGTGTCTCCTTTCACAGTGAGGTGTCTGGGGGACAGGATCAGAGGAGATCAGGCTGCAAGGGACCCCGACATCACCCCTCTGGAAAATCACTGAAGCCCAGAGGGGCAGAGGCACTGGCAGGTGCTCAAACAATGAGGTGGTAACCAAGCTCCCTACGTTGAAGTTGACTTTTTATATGCTGGCCTGTAATGGCTTCTCTCACTTTCCGGAGATCAGTGCTTCAAGTAGGGCCTCTCTCAAGGTCAGGGTCCCACTAGCTACTGCCTGATAGACAGAAGTTACAGAAAAGCATTTCAAGAAGAGGTTGCCCCAAATCCCACCCAAGTCTTCTCTGAATGGGGCCAGCTTCACACGGCCTGTGGAGGAGTCTCAGGCATGTCACCACAGCAGCATGCTATGAGAGAACTAACGGTTTGCTGAATACTTGTGCCCTGGGCACAGGGCTCCGGCTGGTGTGAAGACACGAGGCAATGTAGACAGCCTCTGAAGTAAGTGTGTCATCCCGTGTCAGAGGTGAGGCCTGTGCAGGGCTTGATGCCAGGGAAGGCCCAGCTGGGCTTTGACCCTCATCTGACTCCAGCACGAATCTCACAGTGCCCACCCCCAAACAGGCCCCCGAGTGCTAGCACTTTCTTCTCCCTGCTAGGCTTTGTGCATGGTCTCTTAACACTTTGTAGACACACACCGCAGGTTTGCCTGGGCCCAGAAGACAAGCACAGAGCCTTCAGGCAGGTGCCTTCCCCAGGTCATCCTCTGGCTTCGCCTCTCAGTTCCTGCTGAACTCTGTCTCTGACGTCCCCCCTTCCCCAGCCCCTCTGACACCCACCCTCCACCCTTGGCCAAAAGAGAAGTGGAGCCCTCACCCTTGAAGTGAGCCACACCGAGGAGGAGAATGCTGACTCCACTGGGTATTTCCTGGGTGGACCTAGCGATTTTCCCTTTCATCTGGGCCTGCACCCAGTTGTTAACCTCCTGAAGGTCCAAGCGAGGGTTGCCAGTCAGGATTCTGGGCCTGGTGCCATAGGACTTCTCCAGTGGTGTGACAAAGCTGGATTTTATCCGCAGCTCTGGGAAGAGATGGAGTAGGGGTAAGTGTGCTCTGAGCTCCCAACCAGCATCTGCTCTGGGAGAGCGCGCCAGGCTGAGGTTCTGGTTTACCACTCAGCAGGCCCTGACTTCCTGCCTAATGACTTCCCATGACTTGCCCAGACTCCCCGCCAGCTTCCCCAGGCGCTGGGCAGGGAACAACAAATTTCACTCATTGCTGTTTCTCTTCAGGTTACCGCACTCCCCGGGCCCTCCCACCATCTTCTGCTTCCTCTTTCTGATCCCTTTTGAGCTCATGGGGCCTCTTCCTGCCCACCAGCACCAGGCCCAGCCTGGACAGACGTGATCTAGTGTTTAGAAAGAAACACCCCGGGTGCCTGGGTGGCTCCGTCGGTTAAGCAACTGCCTTTGGCTCAGGTCATGATCCTGGAGTCCCGGGATCGGGTCCTGCATCAGGCTCTCCGCTCAGGGGGAAGTCTGCTTCTTCCTCTGAGCCTTCCCTCTCTCATACTCTCTCTCTCAAATAAATAAAATCTTTAAAAAAAAAAAAAAAAAAAAAAGGAGAAGAAAAGAAAAGAAACCGCCCACCCACCACCATAGAGCATAGATCCCCAAATTCCTCCAGCATCCCAGGCTAGCAAGGTGACCCACTCCTTTCAAAGATGATCCGGGAAGCACTCTTGAAGTTCTTCTCGGGGGCAGTGACGGCGGCAAGGAGCTCCTTATAGGTGCCATGGATGTCCGGGTTGCTGATCAGGTCATAGTACAGGGCCCGGTGGATGGTGGATTCTGTCCGCTGTTCCGCTCCTGCCAGAGAGCGGGGTGGGAGACTTAATACCTGGCCACCAGGGCCCAGGTCAGGCCAGCTCCCGGGGTGGGACACCACGTTCTTGGTCTTCCACTGTTCATACTGGTGGCATTCTTGCTGGGCGAGAAATTCGAAGGCAGTGGAAGAAAAACAAGATTTTCCTCCAGCAGGTGAAGGCCATCAGGCCTAGAGAGAGTGACAAGGGCCGGAGGGAGGGTTCAAGCCCCCGTGCTTCTCTGGCCACAGCCCTTACCAGAAAGTTTGGTGGTCACCCGCTCATGAGTCTCCCCATGCCCCACCACGCCACCGGGAACTCAGCTGTGACCAAGTAAGAGCAAGGACCACCCCCGCTTGTAGGGGGTGGCACGCAGAAGCTTGTGTTAAGAACGGAGTGTCAAAGTCATCCCATCATCAGTAAGTGGTCGTGAGGCCATGTCCCCAAGTCAGCAGTGCTCTGCACCCTCCGCAGAGCTGGGGTCGGGGGTTGTAGGTACACGCAAAGGGACCCCAGTGGGCCGCTCTCTCACCACCTCTCTGCAGGGGCCACAGGCCACTCCAGGCACCCCAGGCTGTCCCCATCTGAGAACTCACCCAGCGAGAGCGCAGAGAGAGCGGTAGCCACACTGAGGGGGGATAGCAGCACGTTGGCAGCTGGGCTGAGGCCGGACCTCACGCGGTACAGGTCATACCCAAAGTTGGAGATGGCCGCTGCTAGCTTATTCACAGGGACCTTGAAGAAGGGGTCCTCCTCTTCCACGGGCACCCCTGTGGTGTCGGGAGCTGGGGCGTCCTGGATTTGAGTACAAGGACCATCAGAGATGAGCTGTGTGTGATGGGAACCCTTGTTGCTTTGAGTGGGATTGTCCTTCTGGCCCCTTAGAAATGTCCTGGCTGAGTACCCTACATGTAGCCTAATGTTAGAAGGAGAGTGTGATCCTGGATCCTGCCGGAGTTCTTGGCTGGGGACAGGCAGTCCCACATAGAAATTAGCTGACCAGGTTTAAACACTAGTGACCTGTGAGCCTCAGGCCTGTGACATACTTAAAAAGAGGGAGGAGGGATGCTTGGGTGGCTCATTTGGTTAACTGTCTGTCTTCGGCTCAGGTCATGATCTCGGGTCCTGGGATCGAGTCCTGCAGCAGGCTCTCTGCTCATCTGGGAGCCTGCTTCTCCCTCTGCCTGCTGGTCCCCCTGCTTGTGCACTCTCTCCCTCTCTCTCTGACAAATAAATAAGATCCTTTTAAAAAGAGAGAGAGAAAGAGAAGAGTGCCCTCCCTTCCAAGGAACCTTGCTCTCAGGCCAGAGCAAGCTGCCTGTCTTCCCCTTTGCTAACTGCTTCCAACTCTCTACCTGGACCCTCCTGTGATTCCCCCAACCCCAGTCCCATCTTTTATGGCCTCTGATGGCATAGCATCTCCTCCACAACTTTTCCCTAATCACCCCAAGCTGAAGGCCCGTTTTGGTTTCCTGAACTTTTTAGGGGATCAGCTCCCACTTACATATTAACCACCTACCATGTGCCAGACTGTGCTGGTTCTCTTCACTGGAGTCACTTCATTTCCTGCTTGTTGATCTATTTGATACCTCAAAAGACTGAGTTCCTTGAAGGCAAGATCTGAGTCCTTTATATTTCTGCCCCGCCCCAGCCCCTATAGAGCAGGTATTCAGTAGGTAAAAAGTAGGTGACTGGCCACGAGAGCCCTGCAAGGGTAGTTTTGGTTTCTCTTTAAAGATTATTTATTTGTGGGATGCCTGGGTGGCTCAGTGGTCAAATCCTCTGCTTTTGGCCCAGGACATGATCCCAGGGTCCTGGGATCGAGCCCCACATCAGGCTCTGTGCTCAGCAGGGAGCCTGCTTCCTCTTCTCTCTGCCTGCCTCTCTGCCTACTTGGGATCTCTGTCTATCAAATAAATAAATAAAATCTTTTTTTTTTCTTTAAGAGTATTTATTTGAGAGAGAGAAGGCGAGCGCATGTGCGCACTCAAACAGGGGAAGAGCCAGAGGGAGAACAGGGAGTCCATGCGGGGACTTGATCCCAGGACCCCAAGACCTAAGCCAAAGGTAGAGACTTAACCTACTGAGCCACCCAAGTCCCCCTGGATAGGTATTTTTAATCCCATTTTACAGATAAGAAAGAGACTCGGGGGGCGCCTGGGTGGCTCAGTTGTTGAGCATCTGCGCTCAGCTCTCGTCATGGTCTCAAGAGTCCTGGCATCAAGCCCCACATTGGGCTCGCTGCTCAGCAGGAAGCCTGCTTCTCCCTCTCCCTCTCCCACTCCCCCTGCTTGTGTTCCCTCTTTTACTGTTTCTCTTCTGAAATATAAACAAATAAAATCTTTAAAAAAGAAATTTAAAAAGAAGAAAGGAGGAAAGGAAGGAAGGAAAGAAGGGGGGGAGGGAGGAAGAAACGGACTCATTTCAAAGTGACTTGTCTACAGTAACAAAGCTAAGAAGTGAGAGGCAGAGCCAGAACTCTCGACCACGTCCAGGACTCCAGCCAGTAGCCCGGGCTGCCCTGGGCCCTCACTGCCCCTTAGCCTGAGATTCTCAGCATCGGTCTCCACAGTCTGACCGTGCTTCCTCCGGACAGCAAAGGGACCTTTCTGCATGCTTACATCTCCGCTGCACTCTGGTTGCTATCGGAACAAATATCCAGGACCACCATCCTGTCAGTGAGACCCACGAGTGCCCCAAGATAGTGAGAAAAGGTCTTCACTGAAAGGGATACCCCCGGGCTTGCTAGACTGCCTTCACTTTTCACCTTCTGGGATCTTATTTCTGTCTCCGCTGTGTTACCCTGAAAGGCAAGGTGAGATGTTTTCTGTCTGTTTTGCTGAAGGAGAAATCCAGGCCTTATCTACACAGGAAGGCCAGAGTCTGGCCTGGAACCGGGATGTCTGCCCCATCCCCCTTACTGCCTGCTAAGGAGGGGTGGGGATTGCCCACACCTCGCCTCGCACCAACCCCGCTGACCTCCTGGGGGCTGCCCGCGCTGTCCTGGCAGCTGCTGTGCGCGAGGAGGGCTCCAGTCCAGAGGAGAAGCACGAGGGCCTGCATCCTGAGCCTGCAAGAAAAGAGGGAGTGGGCTGTCCCCCTCACCCACCGCCTGCTCCGCCAGCCACCCTGAGTGGGGCGCAGGAGCTTGCCAGGATGAGGCACCTTAACTCCGACCTCCCCAGGCTGGAAGCAGACCTTCAACTTGACGATCCCTCCCTCTGAGTGCCTTGCCACTCCTCCACCTGCCTCATGGCCTACAGCCCCAGGATGAGTCTGTGCTTTTGTCCCCCTGTGTGTGTCAGGAGATCTGGGGGCCTCGAGCCCCAGGGTCATGGACTCTGGGGACATGGAGAACCAGCAGTGGGCTCCTCTGTGTGGCTGTGGCCTAGCAGAAATGCAAAGCATGGCTCTTCTCTGGAGACACAGGACCAGCTCATGATACAGAATTTGGGGTAATGTCAGAATGGGACAGAATCTAGTTCCCATAGGTAGAATTACAGAACACAGAGAAGGGAGGCATCTGTTCCAGCTCCTCGCCATCCCCAGGAAGTTCTCAGACCCTGTCCTCGAATTACTCTGGTCTAGAACCTGTGGCCTCATAAGGGACTCATTCCCTTCAGAGATAGTTCTCTATGGAAAGTTCTTACTCTCCTGCTAAGGAGCACTGGGTCTAGGGGCCGAGAGCCTGGGTTCAAATCTCAATTCTGTGTCTTAATAGCTCTCTTGAGAACTCACAGCATCTTCTCTTGCAAAATGGAAACCAGATAGTTCTTGATATGAGCAATAAATCAGGTCACGTCTCCAAAGAAATGAACAGCACAAAGGCAGGTGAGCTCTGCAGTGATCCTAGAGCTAAAAATGTGTCTCCCTACACCTGGAACCCCAGGGCCCCCCTTCTCTCCTAGGGAGCCAGATCCTCTGCCCCCTACTAGCTCAAAAATAGCTCTTAAACCCTCGGAGCTTTCTTTCCTTCAGGTTAAACAACCCCAGGACCCTTCACATCCCCAGCAGCGGCCTCTTCCAACCAGTTCCCTCTAGCCCCTGAACCACAAGGGAAAAGGGAAATCTGGGGGTAGAGTTCAGGGCTCCATGTCTGCCACCATCCCTCAGCCTCCTGCATGTCCATGAACTCACCCCTTGGAGTTAGGATGTGGGGTGCGAGGGGATGAAGGCAGCTGGGAGGTCCCACAGATAGGATCTTCCAAGGGACCTTCTGTTTAAAAAGTGGGACAAGATCTCAGTAATTAGGACCTTCGGTTGGTCCCTGTCTCGCCCCCGCCACCACCCATATTGCCAGGTCACCAATTTATAACATCTGTGTTCCCTGACCCTCACCTGCCCTATGCACACGCACGGACACACTGGCCAAGGCTCTCCGGCATGTTCACGGTCATCATTTCTATGCCCATCAATACCTTCCCACACGCGCAACACACATACTTTTCTGACTTCTCAGAGCAAATAGGAAAGTTGGGAGTGGGATGTGTGATTTTTGGTGGAAGTCCTTAGAATCAAGCCAGATAATCCACTGGACAACACTGGAGAGATGAAAGGCAACGAAAGAAGGGACCACCTTTCAGAGTTTGCTCAGTCTGTGGCTGGACTGCAAGTGGGAAGTAGCCCAGCTTTCTTCTCAAACCCTGATCTGGAGCTTGTGTCCCAGAGCAAGTCCCACAGACCCCAAGTCCTCACCCAGCTACTCTCCTGCCCAGCTGCCCCTGGAGCTCAGAGAGAACCTCCCCTTGAGCCACGAGGACAAGATTTCTTTGATACCAGCTAGAGACCCGGAACACCAGACAGTCTCACAACTGCTCTCTCCGCCCTCCCAGCCGCACCCCAGAGCTAGGAGGAGTCTTCTTGCCTGAGCCCCAGCAGACTGGTGTATCAGAGACCACAAAATTCCCTGAGATTTCTAGGCGGCAAGGGTATAGGAAATGCTATTACCCCTAGCACCTCTGGCCCCGGTAGGGAGCTGAGACAGGAGGGACACGGGGCTCAGCCTGGCATAGTGTTTAAGAAAACCAAGTTCATGGGGCGCCTGGGTGGCTCAGTGGGTTAAAGCCTCTGCCTTCAGCTCAGGTCATGATCCCAGGGTCCTGAGATCAAGCCCTGCATTGGGCTCTCTGCTTAGCAGGGAGCCTGCTTCCCTTCCTCTCTCTCTCTGCCTGCCTCTCTGCCAACTTGTGATCTCTGTCTGTCAAATAAATAAAATCTTTAAAAAAAAAAAAATGAAAACCAAGTTCACAGTTCAAATGCGCTTGGAGGTCAAACCTTCTCTGTAGGAGTCCTCACAGAGTCAGTGCAAGCCCCAGGTTGTGGGATCATGGTCCCCATGTTGGGGGACTGAGGACTAAAGATAAGATGAGGGACCCTGGCCATGAAAAGCACATGCGTCCCCAGCTGGCCCACAGCCAGTCGCTGTGACAGGTAGTATTTTCATGGCCTCTGAATCCTCCACCTCCCCACCCTAAGGATGGAGGAAGAGGAGTGATTATGGAGAGCCCCCCAAAAGGGCCCTGGGAGGGCAGAGAGTCAGAATCTACTTGGGGTTGGGGGTCCCTCTGAGCCCACTCGATGCCCTGTCCAAGGTGATTGTTCTGTGGCCTGAGGGCAGGCAGCCACCGCCTGGCCAGGGACACAGGGACACTCATGCCATCCGTCCAAAGGGCAGTATCTAAGCCAGACTCGGGTCCCCCTAGGAGTGGGAGGGCATGGGGAGGAGGTAGATATTCTCTCTGCTGGGCCAAGGTCAGGCTTTCCTTTCTGCTGCATTTACCAAAATCAGGAGACACTGGGATTTTGTGATCTTGCATTCCAGCTGGGCGGATAAACTTGAGCCAATACATGTGTTTCAGATTAAATCCAGTTGTGAGACAAACACCATCCCTCCTCCTCCTCCTTCCAGCACCACACAGCCTAAAGCCACATGGCAGTGGACCTCCTGGGCAGTGCAGGGAAGGACACCGCCCTCCCTCCTGGCTTTGGAAGGGCGGACCCGGGCGTGCCCTCCAGGCCCACTACCTTGGCGACCCTGCCGGTCCCCAGGCAGCGTTCCTTCTCGAGTCTTGGAACCTGAGTGAGTGAGGCCAGGGGAACCCATGAGTTTCGCTCTGCACACCCCAGGAGGACCGGCCCTAGAAGCAGAGCTCCCTGGCCCCCAGGGGCTGTACTCCTGGTGGACAGGCCTGGGCCAGACGATGATGGGGTTTCTGCGAAGCCTGTGGCTTTTATGGGGCCCAGACCCTCCCCTTGCTGTGGCTTACCCCCAGGAGCAGAAAGAGTGCGGGCAGCCATCCTCTCCAGCACGGGCCACAGGCCCCCAAACCCCCCCACAGGCTGCACTAAATAGCAGTCATTGTTTGCCAACGGCCAAAGCCCATAGATCTCCGAGTGTTCACTGGCAACTAATTTGGCCAAAGAGAAGAGGTGGGTGCTGGATCACAGGGCCCAGGTGTCCTCCCTTCCAGTCTTCTGCAGGACTCAACAGGCTAGTAGTGGCTTGGCTTGGAAATCAGCACCAGCTGAACTTGAAAAAGAAGCAGGGAGCTGAGCCCAAGCCAAGGCTGCACTGGGCGAGGGGAGCAGGCTGCCTCCTAACTGCCCCAGGGAAGCCCCGCTCAGGGGCAACCTCCTTCCTTGGGGGAGGAGGCACGGGGGCCACAGAGCCCCTCTGAGGTGCTGCTCAGAACTAGCCTGCAGCTATGTCCTCTGCCCCTTCCCACCACAGCCCTCCCCATGGCTACCCACCCACTTCATTCAAAAGTCTTCCCAGACTCTCCTCCCAGTGGGGCTTGGGGAAAAGTGGGCCCTGGGCCTTTGAGCCCCAACTCCCTCTGCCCTCTCTCATCCTCTCTCCCCGGGGCCCAAGCAGCAGGGGCCACTGTCCCCCCACCTCCTCTCCCTTGCATCCCTCTTTGCTGATCCCTGGAGTCTCCTGCCTCCCCCAGCCCAGGGGACCCTCTCCAGTCTTGCCCTGATGCTCTCACACCGGAGGGGGAGCTGCTTTACCTGTGGGTGTGCCGCAGTTGCCACCGGCCTAGGTCTGTCTGCACACTGAGGGGCTCCAGCAAATACCCAGAGCTTTTGCAGCGCCTCCCAGTCCAGAGCCCAGCAAGCTTCAGATTACAGCTACTCCTTTCTTAAAGCGACCTGCACTCAATTCAGATTCTGTGATTGCATCATTGCCTGATGTTAACTTTTACCCACTGCTGCCCTTCCACCCCACACCCCCAACACACACACACACACACACACACAGAGCAGACCTTCCTCCAGGGCCCTGGCCTGCCTCCTGCCTGAGGTCCCACCCCCAGAGGGCACCCTGGCCCACTTGGGTGGGAGACAGGGCTGAGGAACAGTCCTCTGGAGGAAGCCTGGAAAGCAGGCCAGACCAGAGCAAACCCCGCTGCTGTGCTGGGACTCTAGATTTTCCTGGTCCTTGGCTCTGACTCTAACTGGGAGTTGGAGAAGACAATTCTCGTGGCTTTCCTTGGCTGAAAAAGGAAGGGAAGAGATGGAATTGGGATGTCTCTTTGCTTTTTCAGCCCTGGAATTCTGTGATTTCTGAAGATCAGAAAGGGCGGTGGGAAAAATATCTGACCAGAGGAAGAACTGAGCTGTGCTTTAACCATTGGTCCTGAGTGGAGGCTGAGTGTGTGCCTGGCACGGCCTGGGCACTGTACAGGTCACCTTTAGGACAACACCTTGGCCCCACTCACCTGGGATGCTTAGGACCTTGCATCATGGTTGGGAATCTAAAATACTGATGTGTTGGGGCGCCTGGGTGGCTCAGTGGGTTAAAGCCTCTGCCTTCCGCTCAGGTTGTGACCCCAGGGTCCTAGGATGGAGCCCCACATCGGGCTCTCTGCTCGGTGGGGAGCCTGCTTCCCCCTCTCTCTGCCTGCCTCTCTGCCTCCTTGTGATCTCTGTCTGTCAAATAAATAAATAAAATCTTTAAAACAATAAAAAATAGGGGCACCTGGGTGGCTCAATGGATTAAGCCGCTGCCTTCGGCTCAGGTCATGATCTCGGGGTCCTGGGATCGAGTTCCGCGTCGGACTCTCTGCATGGTAGGGAGCCTGCTTCCTCCTCTCTCTATCTCTCTGCCTGCCTCTCTGCCTACTTGTGATCTCTGTCTGTCAAATAAATAAACAAAATCTTAAAAAAAATAAAAAATAAAATAAAATAGTAATGTGGGCGGGGGGCACCAAGGGAGCTGAGTCGGTGAAGTGACTCTCTTCAGCTCAGGTAACGATCCCCAGGTCGGGAGTCTGCTTCTCTTTCTACCTCTCCTCTCTCCCTGCTCATGGGCGCACGCTCTCCCTCTCTCTCAAATAAATAAATAAGTAAATATATATATATATATATATATATATATATATATATATATATATATATATTTTAGATTTTATTTATTTATCTGACAGAGAGAGATCACAAGTAGGCAGAGAGGCAGGCAGAGAGTGAGGGAGACAGGCTCCCTGCTGAGCAGAGAGCCCGATGCAGGACTCGATCCCAGGACGCTGAGATCATGACCTGAGCCGAAGGCAGTGGCTTAACCCACTGAGCCACCCAGGCACCCCAATAAATAAATCTTTAAAAAAAAAAAATGCTGACATGGGAAATAATTAGTGTAACAAAATGCCTTCTAGGCAGATATGAGTGCAGCCCAAAATCCTGTGGTGGCTTGGAGGAGAGCTCAGAGTAGGGCTGGAGAGCGCTCTGGAATATTTAGCTGAAGGAAGAGAAAATTTAGGGAAACATCACCCTGTGTGAGGCTTCAGGGAACAGAACTGGGTAGAAATTCCCAGTGCACAAGATTCAGCTTTATGTAATAAAAAAATGTATCAACACTCAGGGTTCAAGCCTTTTGGGCGCCTGGGTGGCTCAGTGGGTTAAGGCCTCTGCCTTTGGCTCGAGTTGTGATTCCAGGGTCCTGGGATCGAGCCCCACACCAGGCTCTTTGCTTGCCAGGGAGCCTGCTTCCTTCTCTCTGCCTTCCTCTCTGCCTACTTGTGATCTGCATCTGTCAAATAAATAAATAAAATCTTTTTACTTGGGGTGCCTGGGAGGCTTAGTGGGTTAAGCGTCTGCCTTCGGCTCAGGTCATGATCCCAGGGTCCTGGGATCAAGTCCTGTATCCGGCTCCATGCTCAGCAAGGAGTCTGCTTCCCCCTCTCCCTCTGCCTGCCGTTCTGCCTAATGTGCTCTCTCTCTCTCTCTCTGTCAAATAAATAAATAAAATCTTTTAAAAAAATAGAGTACCTTTATGCAAGGCACTAAATAGATATGTGGAGGAGGAGGAAGAGATAGATGAATAAGATTCAGTGTCACACTCCAGAAATTTACTGACCAGTAACAAAGGCTGGTATGAAAACAGATCATTCCACTATAATGTGACATGTTCTATGCCAGCAGTCTCTACAGCCAATACAGTACAATAGCCATTAGTCATGTGGCCACAGAGCCCCCAAAATGTGGCCTGTCTGAGCTGCTCTAAGTGTAAAATACACACCAGACTTTGGATATTTAATATGACAAAAATATTGTAAAGTATCTCAATAATTTTAATGCTGATTATATATACTGGGTTAAATAAAATATATTATTAAAATTAATTTCACCTATTTCTTTTTTAATGTGACTACTAGAAAATCTTCAATCACATATGTAGTTTGCACTATATTTCTATTGGACAACATTGTTCTGTAGGGAATTGTGGTAATGTAGTTGGAATATATGAACCTAAGCTGAATCTTGAAGGATGAATAAGAATGGGTTAAGCTGGGGCGCCTGGGTGGCTCAGTGGGTTAAGCCTCTGCCTTCGGCTAAGGTCATGGTCTCAGGGTCATGGGATTGAGCCTCGCATCAGGCTCTCTGCTCCTCGGGGATCCTGCTTTCTCCTCTCTCTCTCTACCTGCCTCTTTGCCTACTTGGGATCTCTCTGTCAAATAAGTAAATAAAATCTTAAAAAAGAGAGAGAGAGGGACGCCTGGGTGGCTCAGTTGGTTAAGCAGCTGCCTTCTGCTCAGGTCATGATCCCAGCGTCCTGGGATCGAGTCCCACATCGGGCTCCTTGCTCCGCAGGGAGCCTGCTTCTCCCTCTGACTCTGCCTTCCACTCTGTCTGCCTGTGCTCTCTCTCATTATCTCTCTCTCTGACAAATAAATAAATAAAATCTTAAAAAACAAAAAGAGAGAGAGAATGAACTAAGCACAGAGAGGCAGGAAGGGCATAACTATCCATGTGGACAAATTAAAATTGGATCCCTCTCTCACACCATACACAAAAAGTAGCTCTAGCTACATTAGGGATTAAATATGAACAGCAATTTCTGCTTTGGCAGAAACTTTCTTTCTCTTTTAAAAAAATGTTATATATTGATTTGAGAGAGCAGGGAGAGGGACATGCAGACGCTCCACTGAGTAGGGATCCCAACCCAAGGCTAGATTCAAGAATTCTGAGATCATGACCTGAGCCAAAGGCAGACCCCTCAACCAACTGAGCCACCCAAAAGATTGATAAATTTGATACTAAAGTTAAAACCTCATTTTCAGGAAGAGATACTGTTAAAAAAAAAATGTAAACAAAAGCCTTACACTAGGAGAAAATATCTGTTACACAGGTAACTGACAAAAAAGATTTTGAATGCTAATATAGTAAAAAACTATAAATTAATACAAAAAATAAAAACTCAGCAGAAACATAGTCCCAGGTAATTCACAGAAGAATCCTAAGAGGCCAATAGACTTCTGAAAAAAGATGTTTCATCCTTACCGTAATCAGGGGAATGCAAATCAAAACCATAATTTCACGAGCGCATCTCACACTCAGCAGATGGGCAAAATTTAAACATCTGACAAGACCAAGTGTTGGTGAGGGTGTGGACAACCAGGATCCCTCCTGCCCTGCTGGTGAGGAAGTAGGAATGTAAACTGACACAACCACTTCAAAGAAGAATCTGGCACCAAAGGGGAAAGCTGTGCATAACCCTGTGTGCTGGCCTTTGCATTAAAGATGGGTAAACCCAAACCCACAACTCGGCACTTTTACTCCTAAGCGTGTGCGCTGGAAGAACTCCACACGGGTGCACAAAGTATGCGTGTACAAGAATGTTATCGTGGAGGTGGAGAAGTCTTACAGCCCTGAGAAATTGTGCTGGGAAGCCACTTATATCAACACAGATCTGTCTGCTGAGCAATGGCGTTGTGCAGTTGACTACACCTTTCTGTGTGCTCCAGTTATCTCATGGTAGCTTACAGAGAAAGTCATCCCTCCTCCTCCAATTGCCATCAAGGGTGTCCCACTCCTACTGAAGGAGGGGGTTTCCACTGTGTTCTCCATGGGCTCTGCTCCTGCAAGTGGCCACTCTCTTGCCTAATCCCCATATCCCTCTCAAATATCCTCTGTCACTGCCCTCTTTGGGGACACCTTCTCATGCCACATCCCCTAAGGCTACTGCCTGTTTCTCCTGTCTCCTTTCTCACTCTTTCCCAGGAGGGAAAGAGCTAATTATTCTTGTGTTTGTACTGTCTTAGCGCCATTCCCTCCTCAACTGCAATCTTGCCCATCTCTCCACTGAAACCACTGTCTCCAAGTTCGTGGGTGACCTTCATGTTGACTACCGAAAGGACATCTCTTCCCTGGAGAGCAGGCAGTAGAGAGCAGACCATTCCTCCTTTTTGAAACTCTGCCTCTTCATACACTTCCATTTCCTACACTCCTGCCTCACATGCTGCATTTTTTTGTTTTTTGTTGTTTTTTTTGGTCTCCTTTGTCTCCTTTGCTCACTTGATCCTGGGATCTTGTAGATCCTCCATCTACATCCCCTCTTAGATTATTCTACTAGGGATGCCTTGGTGGCTCAGTGGGTTAAGCATCTGCCTTCAGCTCAGGTCATGATCCCAGGTCCGGGGATTGAGTCCCACATTAGGCTCCCTGCTCAGTGGGCAGCCTGATTCTCCCTCTGCCTGCCACTCCCCCTGCTTGTGCTCTCTCACTCTATCTCGGACTCAAAAAAAAAAAAGTTACTTCCACCAGTTCCATCACTTTAAATGCATCTGTATGTTCCCAAATATACACTTCCAGCCCTGACCAAGATATCCAACAGCCTATCTGACAAGTCCATATGGATGTCCAGTAGGTAGGACGAACATACAATTTATCATCCAAACACTCCTCAGAGCAAAACACTACAGCAAACACTACAGACATGACTTGAACTATCCCATGTTGGTCTACATTAGTATGGCATTTCAATCATGACATGTTCAAAATAGAAATCTCCAGTCAGTCGTCAGATCTGTCGCTCAGCCTGGTTCCCATCTCAGTGAAACCCATTTTCTCAAAAAAAAAAAAAAAAAAAAAAATCCAGAAATCTGAACCATAAACCCCATGAGCCTTGAGCCTTTCCTTTCCCTCATGTCCTGTACAATCTACCCACAAACTCTATAGCACCACCTGCAAAATATTTCTGCATGCTGACCCCTTTCTTCCATTTTCACAGTCAACACCCTGGGCCACACTGCCTGTCTCTTGCCTGCTAACCCACGGTTGTCCCTCTACATTTTGTTCTCCACCCAGCAGCCAAGCAAGTCTTCTAGGGCTTAGATCAGACCGTGGTACCCCTCAGTTAAAAGTTTTCCACAGTGAGGGGCGCCTGGGTGGCTCAGTTGGTTATAGCCTCTGCCTTCCACTCAGGTCATGATCCTGGGGTCCTGGGATGAAGCCCCGCATCTGGCTCTCTGCTCAGTGGGGAGCCTGCCTCCCCCCTCCCTCTCTCTGCCTGCCTCTGTCTACTTGTGATCTCTCTCTCTCTGTCAAATAAATAAATAAAATCTTTTTTTTTTTTAAAGTTTTCCACAGTGAATAGATTATTGCCATCCACAACCCAGATGAAGGTCACAAACATGAGGTTGAAAGAAAGAAGCCAGACCCAAGAGAGCAGACTGTATGATTCCGTTACATGGAGTTCAGAAACAGGAAAGAGCAATCTGTTGTTAGAAGTCAGGAGAGTGGGGCGCCTGGGTGGCTCAGTGGGTTAGGGCCTCTGCCTTCAGCTCAGGTCATGGTCCCAGGGTCCTGGGATCGAGCCCCACATCGGGCTCTCTGCTCAGTGGGGAGCCTGCTTCCTCCTCTCTCTGCCTGCTTCTCTGCCTGCTTGTGATCTCTCTCTGTCAAATACATAAATAAAATCTTAAAAAAAAAAAAAAAAGAAGAAGAAGAAGAAGAATTCAGGAGAGTGAGGGCGCCTGGACAGCTCAGTCAGTTAAGCATCTGCCTTCAGCTCAGGTCATGATCCCAGGGTCTTGGAATCGAGCCCTGTGTTGGGCTCCCTGCTCAGCAGGGAACCTGCTGCTTCTCCTGTTTGTGCTCTCTCTCGCTCACTCTCTCTCAAATAAATAAATAAAATATTAAAAAAAAAAAAAGTCAGGAGAAAGTACGATTTCCTGATGAGGGTGCTGGTTGCACAGGGATATATGATTCATGAGAAAATTCATTAATTCCTGTATGGTTCTGACTTATGTGCTTTGCATACTATATTTCAACAGAAGATGTCAATTTGTGTCCTGTCTAGCCCCTTCTACCACTAGATTTAGGCTGTGGGGGGCAGGGAGAGGGGGAGGAGGGATCGTGTCTGCTTGCTCACAGCCACATCCCCAGAGCCTAACACACTGCTGGGCACAGGGGCTCTGATAAGGACTTGCAGGGAGATGCAGATGAGAGCCAGCCAGACCAGCAGCAGGAAGAACCTAGGAGGCAAGGGCAGTGACCCTTGGGCGTGACGACTAGATCCAGGGCCTACAGCCAGGATGGAGAAGAGAGAGCTGAGAAAGATTTTGCAGGTAAAATTAAGTTGGTGCCTTGCTAAATTTAACTTTCCAATTACTTCTTACTCCATTTTTTAAAAAAGATTTTATTTATTTATTTATTTATTTGGCAGAGAGAGATATAGTGAGGGAGGGAATGCAAGCGGGGGGGAGTGAGAGAGGGAGAAGCAGGCTCCCTGCTGAGCAGGAAGCCTGATGTGAGGCTAGATCCCAGAGTGGGCTCTAGGCTGAGGTCAGATGCTTAACTGATTGAGCCATCCAGGTGCCTCTACTTCCTACTCCTGATTCAAGTCTCTGCTCCCACACCACCTCCTCAGGGAAGACTTCCCTGCTTTACTTCCCACAGTGCTTCCCACCCTCTGCCTCACCATCGATTTCACTTGTTCTGTGTATTACCTCTCCCCACATGGCTGGGCTGTAGGAAGCAGGAGTCCACCCCAGGCCCTTGCTCTTGACCATTGCCCTTCAGGGTCTTGGGTAGCTGCAGCCACAGGGACACCCCGCACTCACAGACAAGGGCCCACACACGTGGACACCCATGCTGCCCCCACCCCAGGGGGCCCAGGGCAAGTCCAGCCACCTCCCCCAAATCCTTAGGCGCTGACAGCCTCCTGCTGGAGCCACTGCTCCCGGCAGCCTGCCCCCCGGCTGGCGGGCGCCTGCGCCTGGCAAAAGGACTGGCATGTAATTAGAAACTCCACGGGCTCCCTAATTGCCAGTTTTCTCCCAAAGCGGGAGGCCAGCGCTATTCTGAGCCACCCCTGTTGCTGGCGGCTTGAGGCCTCTAGAGAGGAGCCGGCCGAGAGCAGAGCCAGGCTGGCGTGGAGGTGGCTGTGGAGAGGGCTGGCGAGGCCAGAGGGGACTGTGCTGAGACAGGCTGGCAAGTGGCCGAGAACAGAGAACAGACGTGGCAGAGAGGGCTGCCTGCTGTCCCAGCCCAGGCCCAGCGTGGTGCTCTGTGCAGCCAGTGACCTCCTCCTGCCTTCCTCAGGGACCCCCCTGCCCCCGTGTGTGCCCAGAATAGTGACCTCAAAGCAGCCAGGGCCATTCATTCTTTATTCAGATGTCATAAAAATCACTACAAAAACTTTACAAAAGAGCCCGAGGGAACTATTGGCCTCCCGTCCCGCCTCAGCCCCTGAGACACCTGGGCAGTGGAAGAAGAGGAGAGAGGAGGAAGGGAGAGTCCTGGCAATGTCGGTATCTCCTAGGAGCAGCGGGGCGTCTGTGGTGACAGGAGCATCAGGGCAGGTGGAGGCTGCAGGGCCAGGGGCGGTTATGGCAGAAGTGCCTATATGGAAGGCTAGGCCCCCACCCACAGAGCCAGACAGGGCTCCACGGCTGGGGGCCTAACTCTCCTCTCCCCAGCCAAGGTATCCAATCCCTCCTGTGCCCCCTTCTCTGGTAAAAAAACGTGGAAGTGCCCCAGCCAGCTTTGGGAAAGACCTTCCTACCTTCCTGACAAGAGTGGACCTACAGCTGTCCCTTTGCCCAAGCTCCAAACAAGGACAACATTTGAGCCACTTTGGAAGAAAGGATGTGGGGTCCAGACCCGTTATTCCTGGAGTCCTGCCCTCGACCTGGCCCCACCCACCCCAAACTCCCCGGGAGAGGAGAGGAGACCGGAGAAGATGACTCCCTCTCCGCTCCCAGACTGCCCACCCAGGCCCCTGCTGTAATCCCACCAAGCCGTCTGGAAAGAGTCCCAGGAGTGGAGAGGCTGTTTCAGGCAGGGACTCAGGATGCTGGCAGCTGGCCTCTCACTTGGGGCAATTAAGTTGGGGGTAGTCCTCCTCTGAGGGGGGAGCAAGTTTCAAGTCAGGACCGAAGGGCTTGTCTCCGCGGGGGAAGGCTTTCTGATTCTGGAAGTAGTCCCTGTCATCCGGCGAATCCTGCTGCTCCTTGCGCTCCCACTCCGCGCTGGGGTTGGGGTTCCTCACACTGCCCACGAAGAGGGGCAGGCTGGTTGTGTCCTCAAGGATGAAGAAGAGAAAGGGGCGGTTCACGCTGAAGGAGGAGAGAGACATGCGGGACATGGCCGTACCGGTAGCGGCGGCCGCCTCCACGCCAGCCTCGCTGAGCTCCAGCGTGGACCGATGCTGCACGCTGGTTACCACCAGCCTCTGGTCAGAGATCCCACGCAGGTCTGGGGCCTGGAACAGTTCCTGCAGGCCTGCCCAGGATAGGAGGTGACAGGTCAAAGCTGCCTTCTGCCCCACAAGCTGCCCAGACCTGCCTGGGACGATATTTGGCATTCTGGCCAAGGGACTAGTCCAACCCACAGATCCCTGCTTAACTCTTACCTAACCTCCAAGTATCAGCTTCAAGGTCACTTCCTCCAGGAAGCCCTTCCCAATCCCCTACCCCAAAGTCGGGAGGGGAGCCTTTTCTCCAGTGAAGGGGAGAGAAGCCCTCTGTCTTATCCCTTATGCTGAACTGTAAATACCTGATTCCTTATCTGCCCACTTGCACGTGACTCAGTCTTGTCAGCTGGGGACACCCAGTGTCTAGCGCAGCGCCCCTGCAGGACAGCCGACAAGACCCACATGCTACCCAGGCTCTGGAGTCTGCAAAGTTCACTCTTGGATGGAACAGGCTGTCATTCCCTGGGGCACCCCAGCTCAGCCCAGGAAAGAGAGTCCTGTGGGTTGGGGGGGGGGGAGGTCCTAGGAAGCCCTCTGACCTCCCAAAGCTCCAGAAAAGGCCAGGACACCAGTCTTCTCTGACTCGGATCCACAGCCAGCAAGGGGGCTCCCTGCTCACTCGCTCTGCCTAGCCTGACCCAGAGGGCGGTCCCCTGCCCAGCCTCCTTACCCAGCCGGCTGAGGGTGGCCACCAGGTCCAGCTGATAGTTGAGATGCAGCCTGGGAAGCCGGACCTTGGTGGGTTTTTCTCGAAGTAAGGGCTGGTGCAGGATGTCCCAGCTCAGGTTGGCCAGCACTTGGGACACGTTCCACTCAAATTGGGTGGGCATAATGACCACAAAGCTCATGTTGTTCTTAAACGGAAAATGAGCCACCTACCAAGGCGGAAAGGAGACCATGTGAGAACAGGAAAGTGCCCAGACCAGCTGGGGTCTGGGTCAGTGTTCGCTTCAGAGACAGATGGACCAGGGCCATCTTCTCAGGTGTGTGTCTGGGCTCCCCAAGCCTCTACTTCCTCACCCATGAAGTCGAGTCATACTACTTGCTCACATGGCAGGCAGACCTGTGACACTCCAGTGGAGTATCAACACATCGGCTCAAAAAACGGGGACTTCCTCTTCCTTCATCTGTTACCAGCTGGCCCTGTGATTTGGGTCAAGAAATCCCCTCGGTGTCTCAGATTCAGACCACTCCAGGTTCTGCTGGGGAGCCACTGCAAAGGGTGGTTCTCTCCACACCACACCCCTCAGTAGTGACTCTGCCCCACTGTATGTAAGACTGCGCTATGAGGTAATTTCACATGAATGGGGCTCCTGCAGCTACGTAAGTATGAGAAGCACTGGGCTCCATGATTCCTGACAGCTGCAGATTCTTTGGTCTCTAGACAGAGCAGCCAGGCAGCAGAACCCCTGGGTTGGCGGAGGGGGAAGGGGGAGCCCCACATCTCACTGCCTGGGTCTGCCTGCAGAGGGTGTGAAGAAGAGGGCTGAGGCCAGGACCCAAGAGACAGTGGGCAGGACACAGTCTGGCAGGAGCTGCCTATCAGGGTGGAAGGGAGAGAAAAGGGATGCTACTCCAAGGGCCTGCGCTGCCCACAGCCCCTCTCAGGAGAGCTACAGAAGGCTGAGGCCTGTGGCATGCTGCCTTGGGAAATTAACCAACATGGCCGCCTCTGCCACAGCTGACTGGCCCAGGGATCCCCACTCAAGCTGAGAGGACCACACTGTGGCCAGAAGCAAGGGAGGCCTTCCCTTAGACAAGTCTCACATAGCGCTCTATCCAATCAGAATGTTCCAGAAGGATATGGACACATCCATCTCAACCAGATCCTCCCTTCTAAGAAGAACTGTGACAGGTCACAGAGCCCAGGCTCAGGCATGCCTTGGCCTGAGTGGCTCTGTAGCCATTGGGTGGCTTCCTCTGCAGCCCCACCAACCCATGGACCCTGGTAACAAACCCCTATAACCAAAGATCACCTGGTTCTCCATTGGGGCCCCTCTTCAAAGAACACTCCCTCACCGCTGGATCTAAAATACCTTCCCCAGTCACTAAATGATCACTTTCTTTTTTCCCCCATAGCACATACCCTATCTGAAATGATCCTGTGATTTAGGTTCATTTGTATACTTTCCTTTCCTGTTGAGAGCAGGGACCTGGTCTCCCACGTGCTAGTGAGTTCCCATGTCTAGGACAGTATCTGGCACACAGCAAATGCCCAGTATCGTTTTATGAGCTTCATGAACTTCCAAGAGCCTGGAAGCTCAGTCCCCCAGGTTGGGGGGGGGGGGCTTCCAGAGCCACCTGTATCAGGGACATGACTGCAGGGAAGGCAGGGCACACCCCCCTTCACCCCTGTGCCTGCCCACAGCCCACCCCTCCCTACACCACCTCCCAGCCTGGACAATCAGGGCTGACCTGTATCTCGGGCTGCTCCAGCAGGAACCAACGCAGGGGGTACGTGTGGGCATGCATCATGTCCACAGGCACTGTGAACTGCTCGTTCAGGTGGAAACTGTCTCTCTGGGTGAGACTTGGATCAAACTTGCTCCTCCAGAAACCTAGATCCAGCAGAAGGCAGGGGCCATGTAGACCCAGGCAGGGGGAGGTTCTCTACCACCCATCTCTTCTCTGTCCCACCCAGAACCCATTCAAAGGACAAAAGGTAGAGGTCAAAACCCCAAGGGGCACTGTGCCAGGTGACACTCAGTTGATCTGAGGTTTCTTCCCTGCAGCATTTTTGAAATCTGGGCTTGCTTTTTTCTTGTGCCCCGCCATGCTCCCAGGAGCACCCCCCATCTCCCCACCAACTCAGTTTCCTCCTAGGGTTCTCTCTTTACAACAGCCTCATCCAATTCCTGGGGCCCCTCCTTGGCACACTGTTACCTGTTTCCTACCCTCCCCCAAGCCACAACCCGAAGAGCTCCCTGCCTCGTGGCCCAGCCCTGAGGAGAAAGAGAGACTCTCAGAACAAAGGTTTCTTCACAGCCCGGTTCAGCCTATGGGGCAGGAATAGGGGCAGCCTATGGGGCAGGTGGGGGACCTGGGGAGAGGAGGAACGCACTCTGAAAGTGGATGGCATTGAGCAGAAGCAACACTGTGTCATCTGGCAGCTCAGAGAGGAAATCCTCAATCTTCCCTTCTGTAGCCTCCTTCACCCATTGGTTGATGTTCAGCAGATCATCCCCCTTCCTACCCGTCAGGCTCACGGGCTTTGCACCAAACAGCTGTTCTGATTGTTCCAGAAAATCCTCTTTGATGGGAAATCCTATGCAGAAGGGGCCACAAGTTGTTCCCAGGGGCTTGAGTTCCAGAGCCACCAATCCTCAGACTGGCGACCTGAGGCCAACCCCATCCCCATCACCCCTGTCCACCCAAGAGCATTATAGGGAGATCCAAGCACCAACACCTACCTTTCTGCAGGTACATTCTGGCAGCCAATCGGAATGCCCCAGGGCCCAGGTCCTGGCAAAGGTGGCTCAGTAGGTGAGGGAGGCAGGGCCCTGAGTCCACATGCAGCACCTGCTCTAACCTCCGCAGTGTCTGGTTCTGAGCACCTGGAGGGGACCACATTGGCTGTGGCCCAGGCTGCCGGCTCTTTCCCGGCCCTGCTGTGCACTCCAGTCCCTGTTGAATGCCCGTGGTGCACAGGCATTCACCTCTCGCATCCACTGAACACCCCCAAGTTCCACCTTCATCTCTGCTGCTGGCTATCTTGGGTGACCTCACCCCGTCCAAGTTGTTTTCCCTCCCTGGACCTCGGTTTCCCACAGTGAGAGCCTCCGGTCCGGCGAAGACAGTGGAGCTACATAAAAATCACCAGAAGCTTATACTTAGGTCCCATACCCAGGGATCTGACTCAAGGAATCTGGAGGTGTGCCCAGGAATCTGCCTTTTTACCAAACAGCCAAGTGCCCCCAATGAAGGAAGCACCCACTAGTAAACTGTGGAGTAGTGAGTTCCTACTGGCCTCTCAGCTCTGCTGGTCTAGACAGACGATGCTACGGTACCTAGTGCCAGGTGAGACAGGGCCAGGGCCACACTCAGAGGCGACAGGATGAGGTTGGGGCTGGTGGACCTTTGGGCGACCAGGGAGAACAGGTCTGTGGTGAAGGCCATCATGGCCTGGGCCAACCTGCGGGTCTGCTCCGGAGTTGGGGCCCCCTTGCAGTCCCTTTGGGACTTCTTCAGGGCAGTATGGCCATGGGCCTCCTACAAGGACAGATCAGGGGTCAAGAGGGTTAAGGAGTCAGCTCTGTGTGAAGGATCCCTTTCGGAGTCCCTGTGCCTGAGAACAGCAGGGCCTTGTCTCAGTCCTGACGAGAGAGGGACGAGGAAGGGTCACACAAAGGCCTGATAGAGACCGGGTCCTTCCCTCTGGTGCCTCCCACCCTCGGTCTTCTGGGCTCCGCCTCATGGCCCCGCCCCCCGGTTCCCTCGCCCCTTGATGATTGGCCCTCCTCCCTCGGACCCCGCCCACCCTTCCCCCAGCCCCACCTGGTTGTACCTGGTTGCCCAACTTGAGGAGGGTAAGCGGGGGCAGCTTTTCCTGGGTCTGCCCGCTCATTAGCTGAAGAAGGGAGGAAGCAAATGGAGCGTGACCCTTCCCACAGGTTCCCCCACCCTTGCGGGAGCCACAGGTGAGGCCCCTCGGGGCCTTCCTCCCCTTCATGCCTCTCCCTCCCCAGTACCTGCTGGTCCAAGGGCTCCATGGCACTGGCAGGAGAGAACTGTTGAGAAAAGGATGAAGAGAGGAGAGGGAACCCCCTTAGAGCCAAACCTTCCCCTGATTCAGCCCCCTCCTTTTCCTGCCCAGACCCCTGGCGCTTCCCCCACCTGACTCCCGGCCCCACCCAGACCCAGGCCCAGGCTCACCACCACACTGGAACCGGGGAGGCAGGACAAGCTGAGCACCAGGAGCCCCCAGAGCAGCGCCATGTTCCTGTGCGGGACAGGAAGCCACTGTTCCCACCTGGCGGCACTTCCGCGTGGGATCGCACTCCCCACGCTGCCTGGCTTGGCAGATCCTGAGCCTCCACTGCTGAGGGGACACCCAGCTACTGCCAGCACACCCCCAAACACCAGTGGTGGTTCCCATCTCTGTGGCATGGGATGTCCCCCTGAATTGCTTTTAACCCCTCTGTATTTTCCAGTTTTTCACATTTGGGGCACTGAAAATGGTTTGGCTCATAGGGGAAATAGCAAAACAAAAGAAATCCTCATTCTTCAAGGCCTGGCCTTTTGAGTCCCACCTGGATTGGAATCCAGACTCTGTCTCTTCCCAGAGGACCTTAGATAATTTCCCTTAACTCCTCTGGACTCTGCCTTTTCTTGTAAAATGGTAGCAAAAGTCCCTACCTCCTCCCATGGTATATTGTGAGGACCAGAATAAGACAGTCTTTGTGAGCCTTGATTACAATGCCTGGCACTCAGTAATAGGGCTGTTGTCCGCCTAGCCCAAGGCCCCTCCTCTGGGAAGCCTCCCCCAAAGCCTCCTGTATACTGGGGCTCCTATCCAACCTGCTGTCCACAGGGCCCACCTTTTCTCGCTGGTCTGGTCTTGACCACAAGGGTGGACAGGCCTGAGTCCCTGAAGTCTCAGCGGGGTTGGTGGGGTAGGCTGGAGAGCAGCATTGTTGACCCAGCCAGAGAGCCCAATGAATGGCTCTGGACAAAGCCACCTTTGGACTTATGGGAAACACAGGCCTTGGCCCCCAACTCTGTCCAGGTCGGCTCCGGGAAGCCAGGCTGGCAGGTGGAGATGGGCAGGTCTTGGTCTGGCCTCAGAGCAGGTCCCACACACTCCAACCCCGCCTCCATCTCAGGGCCAGTCCTTCCAAGGGATTCTTCTATCATCCCTGGCCCCACCCCCATCACAGGGCCCCTGACCTCCAACCTGGGCTTTTGAATTGTTTTGTCAAGAAAAGTCCTCCGGTTTTTCAAGTCCCAGGGGGAGTCCTGCCAGAAACCCCACCTTGGCTCCTCATCCCCCCCAGGAGGCTGGGAAATGAGAAGCCTTCTGAATCAATTCACTCCAGGCCCCCTCAGCCAGGACAGCAGCTCTTACCTCCTCTCCTGCCCAAACAGCAGGCCAAGCCACCCCTCCCCTTGTACCTCCGCAGGCTCCTCGCTGCTGCACACGATGTACTCCTCTCTGGCCCCACTTGGGTACTCCCCACACTTTGCTCAGGCTCCAGTCAGCCTAGCTGAGCCCTCCCCTCCCACCGGGACCTTTGCTCTCAGCCAACCCCTGTTCAGATTGCTTTCTCTTCTGGTAAATATTGACCTGCACATCCGGTTAAACATTGATATTGGGGCCGGAAGCCCCATTCCCACCAAGGCATCTAATCCTGAGACAGCTACCTGGAGGCCCTGTGGATTTGGGTCCCCCTTCCTTCCCCCCAAGCCTGGAGAAAGGAGGTTCAGGAAAGTTGAGGAGAATGTTCTCATCTGTAGAGCAGATCCAGGAAGGACAGGGGCCTCCCAGCAACCCCACTCTAGTCAGTTAGAGAGGCTATGTGACATGCCCAAGGACAGAGCTGGGCTCAGGGTCACATCCAGCTTCCCACTTCCAACCTCCTTTCCTCTCCCCCATCCTGAGGGGAAGGAAAGGGAGGCCACAGGAGCCTACGTGGAGAACCCAAGATAGGATGCCCATCCCCAGGCCTTACAAGCCCAGGATCCTGATTGGCTGCCTTTAGATTAGATCTGGAAGGGGTGGGGAGAGGAGAGAGAGCCTCAGCCCCAGCCAGGATCCTCCCAGCAGGAGCGCTGCCTCCTTACCCTCCCCCAAGGCTGAGGGTTCAAGAAACTGGCCTGGGGCTGCATGCACCAGAAGGCCTGTCCCCTGGAGCACCCACGGGCAATGATCAGGCTGTCTCCCACCTTCCTGCCCAGCTTCTCGCCCTCTCCTCAAGGCCCTGGAAGCTGCCCATTTGTAATTCTTCCCCACCCTGATACCACCATCAAGAAAAGTATCCCTCAGTTCCATGGCTCTTCCAAAGGATTTATTGGTCATATTTACATCTATTGCAAATAATGAGGAGGCAGCAGGGACACAGGCTCAGACCTCATCTCTGCTCCCGAATATGTGGGTCCCAGGATGCCTGGGCCTTCCCGTCCCCTGGGAGAGACCTGAGATGCAGAGATCATTCTTGCCCCTTCTCTCAGGGTGTCGGACCATGAGGGTTCTGGGCCCAGGGGCTGCCTCCTCAGTTTCAAGGCACAAACACTGTGGTGAGGGTTGGGCAGGCAAGGCAGGGGGTCACTCCTGGCCAGGCACCAGCTGGCCCAGTCCCTCTTCCCTTCCCTGGTCCTGCCCTCTTTCTTCCCCTACTGGTCCCACACTGGGCAGGGCCCGGCTGAGTGGACACTTAAACCCCAGCCCAAGGCCCTAACTCCTGGACCACGGCCAGCCCTCATTAGAGACTGGAGTCCAAGCACCATCAGTGTCCTGGACTGCAGCAGCTGTCCTGTCCTTGTGAGACTGGGGTACCGAGCTCAGCAAGGTGTGGGGGCATCTTCGGCTGGAGACTGGCTGAGCCGGGGCCCATCTCCGTTCCTCTTCTCAGAGCTTCCCTGTCCTTATGTAGACCCAGAGGGCAGAGCCAGGGAGAAGGGAGGGCAATGCTTTCCCATGCTCTCTCTCTTGCTTCCTGCTGACTAGGGGCAGCAGCTCCCCCAGGCCGTGAAGGAGATCCTTTCTGGCAGCATTGGTGGTTCTGGCAGTTTGGGACCCTGGACTCCTGCCTCCCCAAAGCTTGCAGGCCACATGGCCACTTGGAGTGTGGCGCCTGATGCTTGTGCAGAGGGAGCTGCTGGGAAAACACGGATGAGGAAGGGACTCCTGGGGGGGATGTCTGCCCACCCTCATGGGCCAGCCCTGCCTCAGCCTACGCCAGGAGGCGGATGACCCCATTGTCCGAGCCTAGCAAAAGGTGGCGTTTGGTGGGCAGCAAGGCCAGGCTGGTGAGCGTGCCTCGGAAGTTCTCAGAGCTGAGCTTGGTGGTGGCCTGGGAGGGGGGCTCGAGTAGGGAGCAGACGCCGATCTTGTTGGCCACTGTGCCAGTGACGACCTCGCTGCCATACAGGTCGAAGGTGTGGATGGGGTCAGAGGCAGACTTGTAGTGGTGCGTGGGCTTCTGTTCCAGCTCCTTCCACACGGTCAAGGAGTGGTCGGAGGAGGAGCTGACCAGGACACTGCCCTCCACCGCCTGCTCGGGGAGAAGAGAGCCTGAGCCAGCCAGACCAGAGCCCTCCCATGTGCCCAACGAGTTCCAGGGTCTTCTGTTTACTCGCACAGGATCTCCCAGGAAGACAGAGGGGTCCTGGGCAGGAGACCAGCTGCCTCCTCCACCACATCATTTAAGGGCTGGTTGACGTCACTGTGTTCAGGTGTCTTTAACCTAGTCATCACTGTAACTTGGGCACTCACTCTAGGCATTGTGTGCGGCATGCCATATTACCAAATTTAAGTTTCAGGACAACTCAATGACGTAAATGCTCTTGTTATTCCCATTTTACAGAGAAAGAACCCGAGGCTCAGAGAAGTTAAGTAATCCTCCCAAGGTCAGAGAGCCAGTAAGTAGCACTGCCAGGATTAACACCCAGGCTGACCCCAAAGCTCTCCAAATTCGTCCCTGGAAGGTCTGAACTGAAAGCTACCTGGACCCCTGGGTCCCCTGGGGTCCTGGACACAGCTGGAGCCAGTGTGTCCTTAGCAGTGGCAATGCAGGTCCCCTGGCTGCAGTCAGAACAGGGAGGAAGTGCCAGCTTCCTGGAAATATCCTCCCACAAAGAGCCCTGTTCCTCCCCTGCTCTCCCTCCCCAGGCAGTTCCCTGAAGTCTGTGCCTAAGAATGGGAGGGGGTAGGGGTAGGATCCCCAGGCGGGGATGTCCCTGCCCCCATGAGGGCAGCCCAGCATGGGACATGGACTCTGTTCCGTGGTCTAGGGGCAGTAAACAGCCTCCCAGCTGAGCTTTATTTAACCTGAACTGGGTCACGGACAGGGCCTGACCCCTGATCCTCCAAGCAAGGCAAATATGGACAAGGGTTACTCATTAGAACATCCCCAGGGAGCAGCAGGGTCAGCTCACCCCCTGCTTCCCGCCCCCATAGCCTGCCTCTGGCTCCTAACCCTCTGTGTCCATCAGCCCTGGGGCAGGTAAAAGGGAGATTAACTTAGCTGGAGCCTGTCCTGGGTAGGCCCTAAGAGGACCTAGAACAGGGGCGGGGCTGAGCAGTGAGGAGGGGAAAGGGACCTGTCAGTCACCTTGATCTGCAGGATGTCCCCTTCATGGGCCGGCCAGCCACGCAGAACCAGGCCAGTACGGGTGTCCAGGAGCACCATGAAGCCCGAGGAGAAGCCAGCCACCACGCTACGGCCACTGGGACTGACGGCCAAGGAGCGGACGAGGCCGGGGTTCAGCCCACCGCCGAGGCGGAACTCATGCTGCAGACAGAGGGAGATAAGCTAAAGTGCCACCCCAACCCATTTCTCCGTGAGGTCCTGCTCCCTCCCAAGCCCACACAGTTGAAAGGCCTGATCCTTTATCCCCACCCCCTCTATCAAGCAGAGGGCCCCCCCTCCATCTCAGGTCAGGCCCAACCCCCCCACTCAGGATTTGCTGCTGTGGGTCATTGGTCTAAACGACACTCTGGCCTTCTCTCTTTGGGGTCTCTCCTCCCTGCCGGGCATCCAGGCCCGGGCTCAGGGAACCGGACGGCCCTGACCTGCAGGCCAGGCTTCCTGCAGTCCACGAAGCGCAGGGTGGAGTCAGAGCTGGCCATGGTGATGCTGGTATGGGGGGCAGGCATGACGGCCACAGCGGTCAGGGGCACACGGCTGTCCCATGGCTCCATCATGCGGAGGGTCTTCCCTGGGAAGGAAAGGCACCGTGGATCTGGGGTACCAGGAGCTGACAGAAGCACCCCAACTCTTCCTATCTCCCTGACCTACCCTGGATCTGCTTCTCATATTCCAGAGGACCTCAGAAAATGCTGAAGATGCTTTTTGACTCTCCCACCTTCCTACTTCTGTGGCCAGGCCAGGCTCCGGTTCCCCAGAGCAACCTCTTCTTTTCCCACGGCACCCCCTGATCAAACACTACTTCTCCTCAGTCTACCTCAACACTACCCAATCCCCTCTGCCTTTAAAAACCTTATTAACCTTACTTCTCCTCCCCCATGATGCCAAAATACAATCAAGCAACCATTTGCCAAACTTGTATGACACGCTAGATGTTAAGCCAAACGCCTATGCACATCATCTTCTAACCCTGTTCTGATTCCCATTTTACAGATCAGGAAAATTAATGCTTCCATCAGTAAGGTGACTTACACAAGGTCACCCAGCAAATATGTTGGCAGAACCAATTCAAACTCAGGTCCAACTGCTCCTCTGGGCGGCCTCACTGGGTCACCCCACCCCCTATACCATTACACCCCAACCACCCAACACTGGCTCCTCGAACCCAGAGGCCTGGCAGCGTCCAGGATGGCAGCAAGAGAACAGGTCTCACTTGGACCCACTCACCTGTGAAGGGGTCCCAGATGTGCACGGCCCCGTCGCAGCTCACCACGTACTGCGGGGCCTCGAGCTGGCCCACAAAGAAGACGCTCTTGCGGTGCTGGGTGTAGACGAGGCGCGGAGCCGTCTCACTGGTGCCATCCCCTGAGTTGTAGAGCGGCCAGAGGCGCACCGTGCGGTCCTTACTGCCACTCAGGAAGAAGTCCTCACTGCTCAGGGGTGCCACACACTTGACGGCCCCAGAGTGGCCCGGGAAGCTCTGCAGGCGGATCTGGTGGAAGTGAAAGTGGGCGTCCTGCTGGCTCACGCCAATCTCGTATTGCCAGTAGGCGAGCCAGTTCCCACTCAGCCCGTGGGCGCTCCGGGGCAGCTCCCGCTTCAGCGCGTTGTCCTCCTCGCTGCTGACGCCCCCACTTCCCACCCCTGGGACAGGGCCCAGCAAGCCGGGGCTCTCGGGCTGTGGGTCGTCAGGAATCTGGATGCGATTCCCAACCAGAACGCTCCCAAAGGTCCCTGAGTGGCTGTCATCCCGTGGGCCACCCCCATTCTGGGGGTCCCACTCGGGGCCCGTGTTGGGCACAGCAGGTTCCACGCTGGCCGGGCTGCAACTGCTTGGGCTGATGCTCTCCAGGTACAGCCCTGCCAGTTCCCCAACCAGCTCGTGGTTGGGGACGATCTTCCGGATGATGTCACCTAGATGGGAGGGTAGGAGTAATCCTAAGATCAGGGAAGATGGCAGGCAGCTGCCACCACCCCGCCAAAGCTTGGGAACAGAAGTCAGGGCAGGTGCTGGCTGTGAACTCTCGGCAAGTAACTCTTCATCTCTGAGCCTGTTTCTTCCCTAGGAAGACATGGATTCACTCACATGCACATCCTCTGTATGTGCTGGGGACCATGTGGCACATGGGAAACAGAACAGTGAGAAAGACAGCCAGTGCTCCCCCTCTCAGGACCCAGATTTCAGTGGAGGAACAATAACGTATCTGAACACAAGGCTGTTCTTCCCATTCAAAGAGACAACACACATAACCACGCAGCAGTGCCAGGCCTGCAAGGTATAGTGTGAGGCTACACAGACGGTGGGCTACTTATTCCTCTCAGAAATTCCTAGAGATGTCCGTACATCGGCCCAAGGCCCCTGCCTTCCCCAGGGATACTCTAGACCAGCTCCCATGCCTCCCTGCCGGCTGATGCTCACTCTGTTTATGTGTCACCTTGGGACAGTGAGGTCTGACGCACAACACTGTGCTGAAGACCAGCTACAGGGTCTGGGGGGGCAAGGGGAGCACAGAGCCCTCCCAGGAGAAGAGACAGAGCCACAAAGGCTTTGCAAGGGAATGTGACGGGGCAGTACCCAACAGGCAGGAGAAGGGCACGTAGATTGTGTACGCCATCTCCAAGGTGAACACCTTCTGCAGCTCGTCCAGCAGGCTGGGGTCCACTAGCCGCTGCTGCCCGTCGGAGAAGGCCACCTCCGGCAGCTGGCCCTCGCTGCGGCCCACGGCATCCAGCTTCAGATCCTGGGGGCAGGACAGCCCAGGGCATGTCAGCTAAGTTCACGGCACCTGCCCCGCCCAGTTCAGCCAGGTAAGGGAAGCAAGTCTGCCTACCTGGTGCTGAAGCTCGTGCAGCTGAGAGAAGACTTGAAAAAAGGTGGCCACAGGCTCACTCAGGTGCTGCTGGACCATCTCCTGCCCAATGCGCAGGCATATGAGGGCGATGAGGCTGATGGTTTTCACACACAGGACAGTCCGGGCCTGGGCCCCACTCGGGAACCTGGAAAGAAAGCACACAAGCTCCAGCGCCCCCCTTACACTGACCCCCACTCTGCAGGACTTGCCCAGAATCTACCAAAAAGCCTTCAATGAACAGAGCTCTAAGACTGATTGGCCCAAATGAGATAAGGAAACTGAGGCACAGAGAGGAGTTGCGGCTTGCTCAGGGTCGCACCACTGGATCCAGAACCAGGACTCCTGACACCCAGTCTCACTCCCAAGCTTCCCAGCCCCTCCCAGGCAGCATCCCCAGCTGGGCTACTCCCTGCACAGGGGTGGTGCAGCAGCCTACCCAGTGACGAGAGAAGTGAGGAAGCTGAGCACAGGTAGTAAGACCTCGTGGCTGATTCGGGGCAGGATGTCCATGAGGGTGGTGTCCGAGAGGTACACGATGATCTTCTGGGTCAGGGTCACCGCCGCCAGCAGCCCTGCCTCCTTACGGCTGTTCAGTCGACTGGGGCCTGAGGTGCTACCTGGGGCCACCTAGGGCCACAGAGTAGATGAGGGCCAGGCTGCCCATGGACCCCTGGGACCCCCAGATTGCTCAGGTCTGCCCTCAAGTTCCTCGGCCTCCCCTGAGGCTGCCCCAGCAGTGACTGACCAGATAGCTGATGTAAGGCAGGTACTGGTAGGTGAGGACAGGCTCCCCGTACAGATGAGCGATGTGCAGGAGGCAGCTGAGCACAGGCCCAGACACTATATCGCCCAAGACTGGCCTCTTCTGGTAGATGTTGCCCGCACTCAGTGGGGGGCTCTCCCCGCTGTTCATCGTGAACTGCTGCCGAGTGGGCCCTGCCAAGGAAGAACCAGTAGCCTCGAGCAGCTCATGGCAGGCAGTGGGGAGGTCAGTCTTCCAGGAACTAGGGTAGCCGCTCCCATTCCCTCTAGCCTGGGGCCCACACCATGCCCTACCCGAGGAAGGAAGTAGCTTACAGACAGGGACCTGGCAGGGACGTGGAAGTGGGAAGGATGCCCTACAGGGGGCTGAGGACAGACAGAGGGTCTGAGATGGAGCCCCCTCTCCGGCACCGACTGCAGGTCTTACCAACGTAGCAAGATGTCAGCAAGCGGAGCAGGTTCCGGGCCACATAGCGAGAGGCCACAGTGGGGCCAAGCCTGGCAGACAGCCAGCGGACCATCTTGCAGGCCGTATCTGCAAGGCAGGAGCAGGCCCTGAGCTCATAGATAATGGTGGCTTGCCACTCCTCTCACCCTACCCCCCAGCACCCCTCCTAGACATTCCTGGTGCAAACCTGCCAAGCAGCCTGTGCCCCACACTAGCACCATCTGTTTCACAGTGCCAGAGGGGACCTGTGGCTTTAGGACTGCCCCAGGTGACCCTGGCTCCCAGGCTGCTCCAGAATCCTCCCCTTGGGTACAACTTGCAGGAAGGTCATCCTTTCAGTGAATCTTCTTAAGCTGCTAAATGAGGCCTGGCCAGGCCCTAGCTCCCTCCTACTATGGCCTGTGCTCCCTCTTCTTCCCTCTAGTCTCCTTGTCTAACCAGGCCAGCCTTTCACTGCTTCTCTTTTTTTTTTTTTTTTTAAGATTTTATTTATTTATTTGCCAGAGAGAGAGAGAGAGAGAGAGCTAGCTCACAAGCAGGGAGAGTGGCAGGCAGAGGCAGAGAGAGAAGCAGGCTCCCTGCTGAGCAAGGATCCTGATGAGGGACTCGATCCCAGGACCCTGGGATCATGACCTGAGCCAAAGGCAGTGGCTTAATGGACTGAGCCACCCAGGCATCCCTTTCCACTGCTTCTTTAATGGAGTCACAGAACCTCACACATGCTGATCCCTCTGCCTGGTATGCTCTTCCCACTACAGACCCTACCACTTTTGCCTTGCTCCCTCCTATTCACTGGGCCTCAACTGTCTCTACCTCTTTTTTTCCTCCTAAAGATTTTATTTATTTATTGGAGAGAGAGCACAAGTGGAGGCGGAGGGCAGAGAGAAAGGAAGAAGCAGGCTGCCTGCTGAGCAGGGAACCCAACGTGGGGCTCAATCCCAGGACCCTGGGATCATGACCTAAGCCAAAGGCAGACGCTTAACTGACTGAGCCACCCAGGCATCCTTGACTCTACTTTCATGGAAGCCTCTCTGACCCCTGAAAACTAGATCTAAGCCCTACTTATAGTTCCTTGTAGTACCTAGCCCTGTTCTTTACAGCACTGCTTTACCTAAGGTACCCTCCTCTGCTAGGAGTGAGCTCCAGGAAGGAAGGCCCACACCTATGCCACACGTGAATCTGTTCAATCCACTCCTTGGCGCAGACAAGGTACTCAGAAATGCTGAATGAAAACCAGAGTAAGGGGCGCCTGGGTGGCTCAGTCGTTAAGTGTCTGCTTTCGGCTCAGGTCATGATTCCAGGGTCCTAGGATCAAGCCCCGCATCAGGCACCCTGCTCAGCAGAAGGCCTGCTTCTCCCTCTGCCTGCTGCTCCCCCTACTTGTGTGTGTGCGCTCTCTCTCTCTCTCTCTCTCACTATCAAACAAATAAATAAAATATTTTAAAAAAGGAAAAAAAAACATATGATCATTTTAACAGATGCAGAAAAAGCATTTAACAAAGTACAACACCCATTCATGATAAAAACCCTCAACAGGATTGAGCATCGGGCTCTCTGCTCAGCGGGAGCCTGCTTCCTCTTCTCTCTCTGCCTGCCTCTCTGCCTACTTGTGATCTCTCTCTGTCAAATAAATAAATAAAATCTTTAAAAAAAAAACCCACCCTCAACAAAATAGGTTTAGGGGGAACATACCTCAACACAATAAAAGCCTTATGTGAAAAACCCACAGCAAATATCATCCTCAATGGGGAAAAACTAGGAGTTTTTTCTCTAAAGCCAGGAATAAGACAATGATGTCCAGTCTCACCACTGGAAATTCAAACCACAGCAGTTAGACAACAAAAAGAAATAAAAGGCATCCAAATTGGTAAGGAAGAAATAAAAGAAGAAGTAAAACTTTCACTATTTGTAGGTGAACTGACACCATATACAGAAAACCATAAAGACTCAAAACCAAAAAACTACTGGAACAGATAAATGAATCCAGCAAAGTTACAGGATCCAAAATCAAAGTATAGAAATCGGTTGCACTTCTAATATGCTAATTATAAAGCAACAGAAAATAAAATTAAGAATCACATTTAAAACTGCACCAAAAAAAAAAAAAAAAGTACAATGCTTAGGAATAAATTTAACCGAAGAGATAAAAGACCTATACTTTGAAAAATATAAAACATTGATGAAAGAAATTGAAGACAACACAAAGAAATGGAAAAGCATTCTATGTTCATGGATTAGAAAAATGGATATTGTTAAATGTCTAAACAACCTAAAGCAGTCTACAAATTTAATGCAACCTCTATCAAAATACCAACAGCATTTTTCGCAGAACAAGTACAAACAACCCTAAAATTATTATGGAACCATAAAGGACCCTGAATAGCCAAAGCAATCTTTTTTTTTTAATTTTTTAAAAGATTTTTATTTATTTATTTGACAGAGAGAGGTCACAAGTAGGCAGAGAGGCAGGCAGAGAGAGAGGAAGGGAAGCAGGCTCCCTGCTGAGCAGAGAGCCCGATGCGGGGCTCGGTCCCAGGACCCCGGGATCATGACCTGAGCCGAATAGCCAAAGCAATCTTGAAAAAGAAAAGCAAAGCTGGAGGCATCACAATTCCAGACTTCAAGTTATATTACAAAGCTGTAGCAATCATAACAGTATGATACTGGCACAAAACAGACACACAGATCAATGGAACAAAATAGAAAAACCACAAATAAACCCACAATTATATGGTCAACTGATCTTCAACAAAGGAGGAAAAGACTATACAATGGGAAAAAGACAATCTCTTCAATATATGGCAAAAAATTGGACAGCTACATGCAAAAGACTCATACTGGGGATGCCTGGATGGCTCAGTCAGCTAACTATCCTACTCTTGATTTCAGCTCAGGTCTTGACCTCAGGGTCTTGAGTTCAAGCCCCACACTGGACTCCACCTGGCATGGAGCCTACAAAAATAAAAATAAAAAAAGGAATCAAACTGGCCCACTTCCTTACACCATACACAAAAATAAACTCAATATGGTGAGAAAAAATTAAAAAAAAAAAAAAAAACCACCTCAAAATGGATTAAAGACCTAAATATGAGACCTGAAACCATAAAAATCCCAGAAGAGAGCACAGGCAATAATTTCTCTAACATCAGCAGTAGCAACATCTTTCTAGAAATGTCTCCTGAGGCAAGGGAAATAAAAGCAAAAACAAGGGGCGCCTGGGTGGCTCAGTGGGTTAAAGCCTCTGCCTTTGGCTCAGGTCATGATCTCAGGGTCCTGGGATGGAGACCCACATCGGGCTCTCTGCTCGGCAGGGAGCCTGCTTCCTCCTCTCTCTCTTTGCCTGCCTCTCTGCCTACTTGTAATCTCTCTCTGTCAAATAAATAAATAAAATCTTAAAAAAAAAAAAAAAAGCAAAAATAAACTACTGGGACGACATCAAAATAAAAAGCTTCAGCGCTGCTAAGGAACCAGTCAAAACTAAAGGGCACCCTAAAAAATAGGAGAACGTATCTGCAAATGACATATCTGATAAAGGCTTAGTATTCAAAATATATAAAGAACTGCTACAAGTCAACACCCAAAGCACAAATAATCCAACTAAAAAATGGAGAGAAGACACGAACAGACATTTCCCCAAAATGGCCAACAGACACATGAAAAGATGCTCAGTATCACTCACCATCAGGGAGATGCAAATTAAAACTATAATATCAGGGCGCCTGGGTGGCTCAGTTGGCTCAGCATCTGCCTTCAGCTCAGGTCATGATCCCAGGGTCCTGGGATTGAGCCCTGCATTGGGATCCCTGCAGAGAGGGATTCCCCTTCTCCTCCTTCCCTCCCCCCACTCATTCTCTCTCTCTCTCTCTAGTAAATAAATAAAATCTTTTTTAAAAAGTTAAAAATAGTACTATAGGGTAGTGATCCAATAACTGCACTACTGGTGTTCACCCCCAAAATAGAAAAACACTAAATCAAGGGGATACATGCACCCCTGTTTTTGCAGCATTTACAACAGACAAACTATGGAAGCAGCCCAAGTGTCCACTGATAGATGAATGGATAAAGAAAATGTAGTTTAGTTGTGCCTGGGTGACTCCGTCAGTTAAGTGTCTGCTTTCAGTTCAGGTCATGATCCCGGGGTCCTGAGATTGACTCCTGCATCGGGCTTCTCACTCAGCAGGGAGCCTTCTTCTCCCTCTGTCTGCTGCTCCTCTTGTCTGTGCTCTCTCCCTCTCTGATCCTCACCAAAAAAGTTCTTAAGAAATAAGATGTAGTTTATATATATAAGTGGAATATTATTCAGGCTTAAAAAAGAATCATACCCTGCCACGCCCAACAACATGAATGGACCAAGAGTATAATGCTAAGCAAAAAAAGTCAGAGAGAGGGACCAATCCCATATGATTTCATTCACAGGTGGAATTTAAGAAACAAACAAGAGCATGGGGTGCCTCGGTGGGGCAGTCGGTGAGGGTCCGACTCTTGGTTTCGGCTCAGATCATGATCTCAGGGTCGTGAGACTGAGCCCTGCATTGGGCTCAGTGGTTGGTGCAGTCTGCTTAGTGTGCTCTCTCTCAAATAACTAAATCTTTAAAAAAAAAAAAAAAAAAAAAAAGGCAAAGGAAAAAAAGAGAGAGAAACCAAAAAAAAGACTCTTAACTCTAGAGAACAAACTCCAGAGGGGAAGAGGGGATGGGGTGGAGAAAACAGGTGATGGGGATTAAGGATTACTTGAGTCGTGATGAGCCCAGAGTCTTGCATAGAATTGGTGAAACACTATATTGTACACCTGAAAACTAAGAAAACACTCCAGGTTAAATATACCGGAATTTAAATTTAAAAAAATAAATAAATAAAACAAAACACCCACAGGGCGCCCGGCTGGCTCAGTCAGAAGAACATGGGAGGGCACCTGGGTGGCTCAGTGGGTTAAGCCGCTGCCTTCGGCTCAGGTCATGATCTCAGGGTCCTGGGATCGAGTCCCGCATCGGGCTCTCTGCTCAGCAGGGAGCCTGCTTCCCTCTCTCTCTCTCTCTCTGCCTGCCTCTCCGTCTACTTGTGATTTCTCTCTGTCAAATAAATAAATAAAATCTTTAAAAAAAAAAAAAAAAAGAAGAAGAACATGGGACTCTTGATCTCAGGGTATTGTGTTCGAGTCCCATGCTAGGTGTAAAACTTACTTCGTTCAATAAATAAGTAAGTGACCAGAGGACTGTTTGGCCAATACCTTAAGGCCTGAGAACTCACCGAGGAGGATCTTCTGTTCTTTGCCCTCCGACTGCTCAGTCAGCGGCTCCTCTTCTTCCTCCCCATCTGTCTCGCCACCGCGGGCCACCACCGTATCCAAGGACAGCACAGTGTCAGAGAGAGTGAGTTCAGAGGTCCTGGTGATCTCGTCTTGCTCCCCGTCCCCCTCCTCTTCCTCCAACACCACCACACAGCCTTCATCCTCCTCCTCTTCCTCCTCTGAGCCCTCGCTCTGCTTCAAGTCCTGGCTGCTGTCGCCTGACCTGAGGCTGCTCTTGTCCATGGGAGCACCCCCTTCCTCGGCAGCCCGCTCCTCGCCCAGGGAGGTCTCGCTGGTGCTGCTCTTGTCACTCAGCCGACCCAGGCTCACAGCCTCGGCTTCCTGGGGCTGTGGGGACTCTGTCACATAGAGCCCAGCCTGGAAGTCCTCGGTCTCAGGGAGATAGGCCTGGTCGTGGAAGCTGACACCAGACGTGTAGTCTGGGAGCCCCAGGCCTGAGGAGGCTGCAGGCTCACCATCCATCGGCATCTCCTCCCTGAAAGCACAGGAGCTGGGCCTGGCCCCCGGGAGCTCACTCTCCTCGTCCTCGGGGGCACCCACCAGGCCCTTGCTTTCCTCCTGAGAGGCCTCCACACCAGCCAGCACCTGTAAGACGTGGGGCAGCAGGTGGATGAGAAAGGCCTGCAGGCCCAGCCGCACCATCAGCTGGGCCACAAAGCAGTCCGTGTACAAGTAGAAGCGGCCGTGTAACCTGCAGGGGCTCTCGTAGGCACCGATGAGAGGTTTCAGGAGGTACTTATTAGCATTTCTGGGGCCCAGGGCCTTAGCGACCGGTTCAAAGAGGTACCAGGCTGCGTACACGGCCGTGTGCTCCTCAGACATGAGTGACAGCACGAAGGGCAGCAGGATCTCCAGCCCCTCCGGGGTGATGTCACTCAGCACCGCCCCCAGTTGCTGCCACAGCGCAAACACCAGCTCCCGCCCCTGGGCCTCGTCCTCCACGCGTCTTGCCTGATACAGGAGGATGAACTTGTGTAGCGCTGGGAAGTACGGGGGGAAGGGAACCACAGAGCTGAAGGGGCTGAGGAGCTGGGCCGGGCAGGGAGGGGGCAATCCCTGGGAGACCGGCCTGTACTCAAAGAGTGGGGCTAGTTTGCCCCTCCCTGCCACCGCAGGGCCTTCGGGTCCACTCAGCTGCAGGAGTTTGTCCAGCACGGGCTGCAAAGACACGGGGACCTCCTTGGGGTGACGTAGGCAGAGCCCCCGGACGGCCTCAAAGCGTACCCACAAAGAGGCATCAGGCGGCAGCATTCGGACCCTGGTGGCAAACACCATCTCAGCCAACAGGACCCCCAGCGCCTGCATGTCCCGATGGAGAAGTTCCTGCAGTTGCACGGGTGGTTGGATCTGGGGCTGCTCAGGCACTTCCAGCTGGCTCCCAAGGCCTTTGGTCAGAAAGTTGCCAAGTTTCTCCAGCCCTTCCAGGGCCTGCACAGGATTGAAGCCCTCAGGAAGAAGAATCTTCCCCTCATCCCCTTCCCCAGGGTCTGCACTGGCAGGTTTGTTCCTGCGGCCTGGCCGAGAGGCTGAGGCCACTGAGAAAGACAGGAGGCCTGGTGGGGCTTGACTGGAGACAAAGGAAGAGGAGCCTAGCTGGTCACCGGCTTTCCCCGCTAGGGAGATGGAATCCAGAGCTTCCGTGGCCTGTTCCAACTCATCTTCCCCTGCCCCGGGCCTGTCTCTGGCCCAGCCAGCCTCGCAGGGAGTGCCCTCCAAAACCAGCCTGCCCGCCCCATTCGTAAGCTGTCCTGGTAAGTCCTCCCGGCCGGTGCTCTCCTGGATGGTCTGGAACAACACTCTGGGAATGAGTGGGGGCTCAGAGGCCAGGGCAGGAGCCCCGGCCAGGCGCTGGGGGTGCGGCTGATCGAAGAGCTGTACGACGCCATAGCTGGTCAGGTGGGTGTGGGCATCCACCAGGTGCAGACACACGTTCTTTTCCTTCACAGCTTCCTTGCCCTGCAGTTTGTAGCCAAAGGTGAGGTCGATCCAATGGTGCAGGTCCTGGGACACCTCTCGGCTCTCCAACAGGGCCCGGTGGGCAGACACGAACTCGCGGCTGGAGCCGCACCAGGCTGGCACATCCAGGTCAGGCATGTCCGGGTGGATGGAGGAGAAGATCGAGGGGTCGGCGTAGAACTCAGGGATGCACTCATCAGGTGTCCAGCTCTGCATGCGCTCCATGCTGGCAGGATACTCGTGGGGCTCCCACTGTGCCCGCACGTGTCCACAGAGCACGGAGCGGGGCGTCCGCCGAGCCTTGTACACATAATATGTGATGTCGGAGAGCACGTCTGAGATGTGATGAGGAACGTGAGGTGGCTCCCCGCCCCCCGCGCCACCAGCTACAAATGCCTGCCTCGTCATCTCGTATGTGAAGTCTAGCTGCTTGTCCCCCTTGTTGAGACGGAACTTGGACTTGCGCAGGTCTCGAAAGCGCCCGTGGGGGGTGGTGAAGTCCACCACCCAGGGCAGCACTGGGTGGTAGTTGGGATCGCCCTGCCGTCGACCCGCCAACCTGTTTAGCTGCATGAGGTAGTGGAAGTTGCTGATGCGGCCATGGACCCAATCTAGCACAAGACCCCGAAGTTCCTCCCGGCAGGTGGGACACCTGGGTCCCTCTCCTCCCTCGTCTCCAGGTCTGACACTTGGCCCGTTCTTTGCCACAGGGCTCTTTTCATTCTCATCCTCCTGAGGCCTCTCGTAAGCACTCAGGTCCAGCCGGAGCTCGCTGCAAAGCTTTTCATCTACGGCGATGTGGTGCAAAGTTAGGGCCCCGCAGGCCAGTCCCTGGCGGTGACAGGCATCCATGGCCCTCAGCACACGGAAGAGAATGAAAAGCACCTTGGCTTGGCTGTTGGTCAGCTTGGCAGGGCTGAAGGTGACAACATCGTGCAGGGAGAACTGCACATATGGGTGTACCACGTACAGCATCTCTGGAGACTCGAGCAGAGCCTCAGCTCGCAGAAGACTGGGACAGGCCAGGTTACCCCGAGGGGGACAGGCACCCTCTCTTGTAGATGACGGGCCCTGGGGAAACTCACCCACGGACAGGAAGGAACAACCATAGACCCTCTGCAGAGCCTGTCGGACTAAGTCCAACGCGCGGACAGCTGAAGGGGCAGGGCTGTGACTGTAGGGCTGCCCATAAGTGCGGTAAGCATGGCGCCACAGGTTGCGATAATTCTGCGCAGCCACATCCTGCATGAAGCGAGTGAGGGTCTCGGGACTGCTGGAGCCGTCCTCTGAGGGCAAGCCGCTGCCCAGGGGGTAGGACAGCCGCCGTTTCCGCAGCCCGTGCACCTCCACGCGCGTCCAGCCGTGGGGCAGCTTCTGCACAGAGCGTTGCAGAAGAGTCCTCACTTCCGCCTCGCTCAGGCCCTCTGCCCGGGGACAGGGTCCGGGGGGCAGCCGGCGCTCGCGGAGGCTGGCCAGCCAACGCGCAGGCACTAGGGCCACCACGTGGGTGCCCCCCGGGGCCGGAGCCAGCTGCCGGGCATCGATGTTCAGGTCCCTCTCCACGCTCTGGAGCAGCTCCTCCATATCCGGGCTTGGGGGCGGGGACCAGCCGTGCGTCCCGTGGGTAAGAGGGACTTCCCGCCCCTTGGTCCCCAAAGCCATCCCCTCCCGGCCGCCTGGGGGCAGCGCGGGGCTGAGCCCGGCCACGGCCCTGCCCGCGACGGCTTCCGGGGTGCCAGACCGGGCGGGGAGGGATGGGCGAGGGACCGGGGCTGAGACCAAGGCGGCGGGGGTGGGCCGGGAACAGAGGAGGGGAGTCCGGGGACGCTCTTACCCCTCTGCAAAGTCCTGCGCTCCGGGCGCAGCCGGGCAGGGGCTGCGGGGCGCCGGATTCGGGCTCTGCCGTGACCGGTCAGCTGACGGGGATCACGTGATCACCCCCGCACGGAAACAACCGCACGTGGCTCGGAGGGGCCGGCCGGACCGCGCCTCCCGCCGGCGCCACCGCCTGGCAGACTGCGGTGCCCTCCCTCTCCGCGCTCTTATCTGGTCAGGTGGCGGCTTCGTTTCCTGGGAGTGCAGGGAAGGGGGATGCTGAACGGCCCACGAGATTTCCCCTCCCTTCCCTGTTTCCTCCTGCATGCACCAGAACGCGGATTTGAGGACGATTTTCCCGGGGATTCCAGCCTTTAGCGGGCTGATCCCACGCGCTCCTCTGGTTTTACAGATAAGGAACCGCAGGCTGAGCTGGGGCTTTTGGCATTAGGTACCTTCAGCGCCTCCATGCTACCTACCAAGTGAACCAGCTTTTAGTTTTCCAACACATTTCTTCAATAACATTACATCTGGTCTTTACAA
This sequence comes from Mustela lutreola, assembly GCF_030435805.1. Taxonomy (NCBI): domain Eukaryota; kingdom Metazoa; phylum Chordata; class Mammalia; order Carnivora; family Mustelidae; genus Mustela; species Mustela lutreola. Next base: position 45,238,882 of record NC_081304.1, on the reverse strand, counting down.
CAACCCCTGAAGTAGAAAAAATAGTAATATTGTTTATACTTTACAAGTGGTAACCAAGCTCCACCAGAGAGACTTGCCCAAGTGGCAAAATGGAAACTTGGAACCTGTTTCACTAATTTTCTGCCCTAGAGTCCTCCCTCTGCATCCTTCCCCCGCGCCCCAGCCCTCTTGGGGCTTTCTCTCTCTTTCTTTCAAATTCTGGGGGATCTGAGAGGGAGAGAAGTGTCCCAGGCCCAGATGCTTGTGGTTCTTGGGAGGAACTGTTCCCCCAAGACTTCCCGTTGAAGATCCGCCTCTGAGGTGCCAGAGCCTGCTGCTATGGTCAGAGCCTTGCAGTTGCTACCTTGGCTGGGGGGTGGGGGATGGATGGGGGAATGCAGCATAGGACAAGGAGCAGAAACCAGAGAACTGGCACCAAAACTAGATGACTTCTAGGGGTCTCAGTTGTGACTCATTTGCAGGACAGATAGGCCATTGCAGTAAAACCACTGGCTGGTTTTTTTTGTTGGTGGTTTTTTTTTTTTTTTTTTTTGTCTCTTCTAGAAGGAGATTTTGCCTCATGGAGGAGTTTGGTGTAGAGGTTTGGGGGATCCATAAAGACGCTTAAGAAAAACTAAAGTCCCAATTACAGAGGAAACAAACGGATCAGCAGTGATCTGATTCCATCTGTATCCTCTTTTTTGAAGCAGCAGAAGCCCTGACGTGCTTGGTCACATGACCTGGGGCAGTAAAAACTTAACAACCTTCATTCCTGGAGCACTGACTAGGAGCCAGGCACCCTGCTAAGCCCTTTGCATATCTTGTTTTGTTTAATCCTCACCACAACCCTCTTAAAAAGATATTTTTAGGGACACCTGGGTGGCTCAGTTGGTTGAGCAGCTGCCTTCACCTCGGGTCATGATCCCAGCGTCCTGGGATCGAGTCCCACATCGGGCTCCTTGCATGGCAGGGAGTCTGCTTCTCCCTCTGCCTCTGCCTGTGTTCCCTCTCTCTCTCTCTGACAAAAAAAAAAAAAAAAAAAAAAAAAAAAAAAAAAAAAAGATATTTTTATAACCATTTAGGATGAGGAGGTAACTTGCCCTTAGGTAACTAACTGCCTTAGGTAACTTGCCCAAGGTCACCTAGAAAAGAAGTGGTAGGGCCAAGATTCAAACCCAGACTATCTCATTCTAAAACCAATGCTCACTACACTCCATACAGTATTATTTTTTCACCACGATGTACACCCCCAAATTTGGTTTGAGTACCTGAAAGCAGAGAACGGGTTGTTTTTTTTTTTATTCTTTTTTATTTTTAAGATTTTATTTATTTATTTGACAGATAGAGATCACAAGTAGGCAGAGAGTCAGGCAGAAAGAGAGGAGGAAGCAGTCTCCCGGCTGAGCAGGGAGCCGGATGCGGGACTCGATCCCAGCACCTGGGATCATGACCCGAGCCGAAGGCAAAGGCCCAACCCACTGAGCCACCCAGTCGCCCCCAGAGAACGGGTTTTGATAAAAGGTAGTGCCTGCTGCTAAGGACCTATGAAATTGGGTCCACCTGGTCTGCTCTGGTCCGTTTACCTAGACTGAGCAGGCGCTTTTTCCTCCCGTAAATCGGTGTGTGCTCTGCCCTCTAGTGGTTTCGCTTGCAATCAACAATGACCTTGAGTGTAACTAACTTAAGGATTCTTTTCTTGAATAGGATGGCCTTACAATGCTGGGCACTGGCGCACTAAGATTTCTGGTGGCACTGACACCTTCCCCAATCGGAGGTCTAAAACAGTGGTTTTCAAACTTGATGATGTACTTCAGATTCAGTAGTCTGGGGTGAGACCCAGGAATCTGAATTTTTAAGAAGCACCCCAGTTCATTCTAATGCAGGTCATCTGCAGGCCACATCTTGATGTAATGATCTGTAACAGCTCAATTGTAAATCTGTAACAGCTCCCTGGAATCCCAACCCAAGCACCCTTGGGCTTTGGGGAATCTGGGACCAAATTAGATACTCCCTTTTGCCAACTTCAATATTGAGTTTCCTGGAGGTCATGACTTGGATAGTCGGGGAGGGAAGCTGCAGCTGCCCAGGCAGTTAGCCCATGCTGAGTGAGGTTAGTTCTTGCTGATCTGGCAGGGAGAAAAGTGAAGGAAGCTAACATTTAGTGCAGCAACTGTGGGCCAGATACAGTGCTAGGTGTTTTCAAATAAAATCCTTTTTTAATCCCTACAATAAACCGTGAATTTATTATTCACTCTCTTGCCGATGAGGAAATTGAGGTGCAGAGATGTTGAATATCTTCAAGTTCAGAGCTGGTAAGGGCTGGAATTAGACTGAATTGTCTAATTCAGTAATTCTCAACTGGGGGAGATTGAGGCTACCAGGGATATCTGGTAATGTCCAGAGACACTTGTGGTTGTCCAAACTGCAGGGTAGGGGTGTTGCTAATTTCATCTAGTGGGTCAGGGATGCTGCTAAGTATGCTACAAATGACAGTCCCCACAACAAGAAATTATCTAGCCCAAAATGTCAATAGTGCTGAGGTTGAGAAACCCTGGACTGAAAGCATTTTCTTTCGCCCTATGGGGTGGGAGAGTGAGGGGAGGGAGAGTTAGTAGAACAAAGTGGAGATGGGCCTACCCCAAAGGCCTTGGGAAGGAAGAGGACGGGACTTCCAAGATAAGGATAGTGGATAATGGGGGCAGCTGGTGAGGTTTCTCTTTCTTCCAAGCTTGGCCAAGGCCCTGCTCAGTTTCTCCCAGCCTTGCCAAGTCAGTCCTGGGACTTCACACTAAGTTTGTCCTGGAATAACCCTGACTCCTAGCTCAGGGCTGAGGTAAAATATTTACCTGGGCCTTCTTGGAGGACTTCCCAAAGCCCCTGGTTCCTAGAATCAATGCCTTCCTCCTGCAGCCCACATTAGCACCCTTGCTGTGGAGGGTGAGAGTTTAAATAAAACAAGGGTCAGGTGGCACCTCGGTTAGAAGTGGACTGAATAGGCAAAGTCAAGAGAGTCCCCTTAGGGGGTCCCTGTCTGGGAAGGAACAGGGCAACTAGAGTAGGGAGTAGGGGGCACATGGCCTGGGGAGCAGGTTCTGACCCCAGGAGGCTTGCTTTCCACAGCCATTCCTCTCCTCTAGGTTTGGTTTGCTCCTTCACTTGGACCTTCCCCAACACCCATTCCTGGAGCACCCACACATCCAGCCAGCCACCATTCTAGGCTTCCCTTATACTGGCCTCCTTCTAGACCTGGGAAGGCGGGTCTGAGCTGACCGTGCAGACAGGAAATACTTCTCGTTCCAAGCTCAGAACCTCTGAAGAACTAACCAGCAGACTGTGGGGGCGGGGTGGGGGGGGTGGGAGGTGAGGAGGGAGGGAGGGAGGGAGACAGACAGTCTTGGAGTGAAAGAGTAAAGAACATACAAGCAGATTCCCCATATTTGGGGTTCCATTTCCTTTCTTCCCTCAGGACCGGAGAGGGTTGGGGCGGAGGCGCGGGGGGTGGGTGTGGGGGGATAAGAGGATGGAGGAGGATGTGGTAACAGCTGATTCGTCCCCTGAGGTCACACTTTCCAACAATCAGCTGTTACTGGGGTGGAAGGCAGGAAGTTTCCTTAAAGGCACACTGTTCTGAACGCAGTCAATTCTGGAGCTCCTAGGAACCACAGCAATTACTTGGTGGAGCCGGTGTTTAGTACAGAGAAACTATCTCACACCCGAGATTCATCCTTCCGGCTTAGTTACCCTCACACTCAATTTGGAGGCTATGGAAAAGTCATGAGTCCCTATCGACACGTTTGTCTTTGGAGGCGGGGGCGGGGTGGGGGGTGGGGAAGCGGGTGGGTGATAAATTGCCGCGAGTCCCCGACTTGTCCCTTTAAATAAGCGGTTCTGCAGCTTTTGCCAAGTCATTGGGTTCCTTTTGGTTTTGCCCATTCCCCGCCCCCCTCGGCTCTGATTGGCCCCTGGGGAAGGGCCAGACTCCTCATTGGTCTCTGCCTTTGAAATCCCTTCTAAGTAGGTCTGAGTCAGTGAAAGGCTTCTCGAGGGCGGGACAGAATGGGGTATTAGGCGGAGGATGGGCTTGCTTACCAGTTGATACTTTGGCATGACCCATCCCCTAGTTTCTGACCACAAGTCTTGCTTCTACCCTCAGGTGAAGACTGTACTATGAATCTTTTGTTAGGAGTCTGCTGCTTGAGAGGCTCTGACTACGATTGGGATGAGACATACTCTGCAAGAAAAATCTCCTGGTTAGTAAGAGCCCGCCACAAGGGGAGGACTAGCTCTCTCCAGTGAAAGCTAGCACTAGACGAGGTGGGCAGTTTTCCTTCCCCAAAAGCCCTCAGGAGTCCTCATGCAATGGAAGAGCCTGCTAAGCGGAGGCTGATTTCCATCTTCAGTTCTACCCACTCCTGCTGCTTTGCCTGCTCCATCTTTCCCTAGGGAGCTATCGCCTCATGCGCAGAAGTCAGCGAATCCGTTTTGGGATAGTCTAAAAGAAACACTCACGGCTCCCCAGAGTGGGGGCTGTAGCCCTTTAAGGACTTCGCCGGGATGGATTCAGAAATGAGTTTAAAAATGCCAACTCACAGAGCGCGCTGGATTGTGGGAACGAGGTGTCAGACCGAGAACTACATTGACCAGTGTGCACCGCAAACACACACACGCCTTTACTTCCTTCTGCTCTTTAGGACTCTGGTTTGATGTAGCGCTCCTCAAAGCGAGCGGCCTTAGGCGGAGGCCTCAGCCACACCCTTTCATGTATTGGCGAACTTGTGAGTTTGTGGGCGTGGTCTATCGCAGCTCCACCAGGCGAAGGGGTGGCCTCCTTGCCAATCAGAGCTAAGACGCCGGGAGAGGCGGGACCTGGACGAAGTGCTGGCGCCCCCGAGTGGGTGTGGTCACGCTGCCCAGCAGTGGGCGGTGATTGGCCCTGGGCGGTGCAATCGCAGCTTGTGCGTCACGACGCCGCCAGCTGATCGGAGACTGGAGCCGGTGTGTGCTGGGCGCTGGGAAGACACAGCGCCGCGGGCCGTGGGGAACGGACGCACTGATTTGCTCCCTTACCCTCAGCAACCCCCCCACCCAGCACCAGGTGGGTGTGAGCTGGGGCCCCGGCCGCACTGGAGGGAACCATGCTAACGGGGTAATAGGGGAAAGTAGGGTCCTAGTGGCCACACCCTGCCCTTCCGGGGGAGGGGTGAGGGGGCGGCGGGGGCTGGGAAGCTCTGGGGTGAGGGGGCCTGGACTGGCTGGAGTAGTTTGGCAGGAGGCTTAAAGAAAGAGTCCGGGACGACAGTCGTGGCGGAGGGTTTTGCAGAGTGGCTAGAAGGAAGACGAGGGGCTAGGGGGCTGGGGGCAGCTAACCTCGGCGCTCCCTGGTCAGAGGATACGAGAACTGGCTTCCCAGCTTGGGGAGGGTTTGGACCTGGCGGGTAGCGGAGAGGTAGTTTTCCTCTGCAGGCAGTCAGCTGGTCAGGGCCAATTGAGCGCCCTGGCAGGGAAGGGGTCTCTGGGCGGGCCGGCCCCTCCTCTCGTTCCCTCCAGGGGATGTTATGTAAGGGGGGAGGGGAGAGGAGTAGGGGGCGGCGGTGCGGGGGCCTTATGCAACCCAAAGGTTAGGGTTTCACCGCGGTTGGTGGGGGAAGCGGGCTGGAGGAGGACCTGGAAACTCTAACCCCCCCCTCCCCAGCCTAACTGGCCGTCTTGGGCCCAGAGAAGGTCACCTCTGCACCTCCCCCCAGCATGTCCGGTTGTGGGGCCCCTAGCCCAGGCCTGGCCCTGACCGCCTGGGAAGCCGGCTGGCTGGGTGGGGCGCCTGGGTTAGTCATCACTGGGCTCCCTCTCTCCCCACCTCTCGGCCAACTCTTGGCCCCTCCCTATGGCCTCTCGCTAGGCTATCGCCCCCACCTCCCTCCGGCCCTAGTTCTCCAACTCATTTGGCCTGTCATCTTGGCTGTCAGACTGGGCTAGGGATTGTCAGGGTGCCAAAGGGTTGATGGAGCAGCTGGTCAGAGGGTCAGTGACCTGGGCCCACCCCACCCTGCAGCCAAGGGCACCTGCTTGGCACAGACTCTAAGCAGCCCTTGAGTCCTATGGGCTGAACAGAGCTGGCTCAGACAGAGGAGAGTGGGAAGGAGTTGGACTGGTCACCTGGGGGAAGGAAGATACCACAAAGTTCATGCCTCCCCAAGAGGGTTTTTGTAATTTGAAAACCTCCCACCCTCACTTTAATCTTTCTTACCCTCTGAGTATAGAAGTCTCAAGGCAAGATTGCCTTGGCTCCTGACACTGGCATGGGCCATGCCCTTGGACTGAGTGTCAGCACAGACCTGGCCTCCCCAGCTTTAGGCCCTCAAGCCTGCCACGCCCCCAGCCCCCTCCCTGGGCCATGCTGCAGGGCCCGGCTTTTCCTGCTGATTCATGCGTTGGAACTGTGGGGGCGGGGCTTGGAACTTGGAACAAAGTTCAGACATGGAGGGGCCGGCAGACAGCCTGGAATTCATACCAGATGTACCCGGAATGCGCAAGCGGAATGCCTGGCATTTAAGAGTCTTGGGGAAGCTGCCCATCCACCCTACCCATACCTCCCTCCCCTCCAGCCTTTGGTCCCCTGTCCTCTCCTCGCAGTCCCTGGAGCCTCTGCTGACCTTCCAAACTCTGGACCTCCCTTCCTCACTCTTTCCCAGATGTGGGCCCCCAGAACTCTTCCAGCTGAACTCCCTGGGAACAAGTCAGTTGGGCTGATCACTGAACTGACATTTCTGGACCTAAGGTACAACTTCTCACCTAGTACCTGAGCAACTGGTGCAGTGTGTCCAGGTTCTAAGACCAGCCCTCTCTGAATGCTGAAGAGGCTGGACCCTCCATGAATATATGGGGCAAGGAGAGGTGAGAGCAGACCTGAGTCTCTACAGCCTTTGGTTCTGGAAAGAGGCACAAGGAAGTATGTTTAGAACTGCCTCTTGCTTCTTACTGAAGTTAACCGCTCCTGCAGGCCCAGGTCAAAGCCAAGAACACTTTGTTACAAGGTTGAGCATCTGTTGGAGCTGGACTTTTGTTGGCCAGTGGGACAGTGTCCCTGTGACATGGCCCTGTTCAGATCCTTCCCATTTTGTCTTCCTTTTCCTTTTAGGAGCCTGTCCCTCCCACATCCTCACCTGGCTGAGCCGCAGTAGTTCTTCAGTGGCAAGCTTTATGTCCTGACCCAGCTAAAGCTGCCAGTTGAAGAACTGTTGCCCTCTGCCGCTGGCTTCAAGGAGGAGGAGGAAGAGGAGAAGGAGCTGCTTTCCCCTTCATCTGGAAGGTGACAGAGCTGGGGCTGGGAAGGTCCGAACAGTGGGAGTGATGATACCTTTTGGGAGAGGGAACCTGTTCAGTTGGAGAGCCTTCAGCCAGACTGGCCCAGCAAGAGAGAACAATTTTAGATTAGAGACCCTGGTTGGTTTGGGGAATAGATGGCTGTGACCAAGTAAGGTTAGTTGGTCTACACTGCTGTGACAAGAGGAAGATAACAGGAGCAAAGAAAATTGTCTGCCTCTTTACCCAGATGTCTTTCTTGGCCCTCCTTCTTTGTTTCCCTTTCTTTCCTACTGCCTTTCCAGGTGAGGTCCAAAGTAAATTTCTTCAGGGAAAAGGTCATACTGAAACTCCTATGTGAGTAGTCATCCCCATGGTCTTACCTTTCCCTCTATTTCCTTAGATGGCCCAGACTCTAGATTTGGGAATAATCACCTATATGTGGGACCATTAGACATCTTGTCTCGGCTTCTTCACCTGTGAGATGGGGAATCACACAGTTGAGTGTGCAGGAGGGAATCAGAAGCCTACTTCTGTGAACTGCTCAGAGCCTGGGCTCTCCTCTCCCTATGGGTGGGAACAAAACAGCTTTCCATATAAGCTATTGCCCCTCCCCCCATCCCTGAACACCATGACCCAAGGAGGATGGGGGAGAGTTTAGAATGGGGGTGTAAGTTTATACCAGTGCAGGGGACCAGGAGGAGCTCATTCTTTCCATTGACATCCCACCATGCAAAGGTGGCCCCAGGCTTCCTCTGCCACCCAAAACAGGACTGCAGCCCCTGATAGGGTTCCAACTGCTGTTCTCTGTTTCTTCCCTCACTTTACCTTCCAGGATAGTTTGTGAGACTGCTCAGGCTTGTGCAGGCAGGAAATTCCCTCCAGGAACCAGGAGAGGTGAACTGTGGGATGTGATGCCCTTTGGAACATCAAGCAGTATAAGCCTACCACCCCCACCCCAGCTCCTGATGCAGTCTAACTCTTGGGGCTCAGTTCTGGTGTGGTTCAACCATGGCCCAGATGCCCTACCTGAATGTGGCCAAATTCAGCGGCTACAGGGAGCTGTCCTGTCATGGGGCAGGAGGTGTGGAGATAGCAGGATCCTAGTCTCCATTTATGAGAAACAGAGATTTAGGGGAGAGTAGATCATCGAATCCATCCTCCTGCAGTCTAAGCTGCAGGAGGTATAGGACTGCAGTGGAGGGTGTGGGTAGACTGAGTCCGTTCAGAGTCTGCAACAAAGATTGCTCTGTCCCTGGACATTGCTTCCATCCTTTCTTCCCCTCCCCGCCTCACTGGCCACAGTGTCTCCATCCAGCCCTGGTTCTAGGGCTCTGCCATCCTTACCCATCCTGATCCATCATGAAGTAAAAGTGAGGAAGAACAGCCTGTGAACACAGAGGCAGGCAGAAGACCAGTGAAGGACCAGGCCTAGAGAGCACAGGGCTCTGTCTGGGCACCCCTCAGAGGGGACCCATAAAGGACAGAAACACCCTAGGAGAAGGAAGGACAGCCAGCCTCCTTCAAGGACAAGCTCCCAGCCATCTGCCTCATTCACTATTTCTCTCCAGTGTACTTACTGCCTCCCTCAGAGATAGGAGACTATATCACAGTGTCCTGTGGCTTCATTCTCCTACTTCTACCTCTTTACCTTGTAATTTTTTTTTTTTAAGATTTTATTTATTTGACAGAGAGATCACAAGTAGACAGAGAGGCAGGCAGAGAGAGAGAGAGGGAAGCAGTCTCCCTGTTAAGCAGAGAGCCTGATGTGGGACTCGATCCCAGGACCCTGAGATCATGACCTGAGCCAAAGGCAGCGGCTTAACCCACTGAGCCACCCAGGCGCCCCTACCTTGTAATTTTTATATAAAGTGGACTCAAGGAGCAAGAACTATCTGTGAAAGGACGTAAGTAGGAAATTCAGAGAAGAAATTCAAATGGATAAAACCATGAAAAACAATGTGTTTCATTAGTAATTAAAGAAAGACAAATATAGTCGAAAGCATTTTTCCCTCAGCAAACTATATTTAAAAAAAAAAAAAAACAAGAACCAGCATTGGCAAAGAAATAAGAAAATAACACTCCTATACATTGCATGTAGCAGGGGCCAATTGGTACAGCCTTCCTGAATGTCAGGTTGGTGATAGGTCTCAAATACTCTAAAAGTTTCCATCGCCTTAGACCTAGTAATTCTATATTTGGGAATTTATCCTAAGAAAATAATTAAAGATTTAGTCACAAGATGCTCATCCGAGTATTGCAGTAGAGAAAATGAGAAGCAACTGTCTGATTGGGAATTCATTTCTTTTCTGCTGTAATAAAAATTTGCAATGGGGGATTCCTTAAGTAAATCATTGTATATCCATCCAGATGGTGGAGTACTGCGCAGCCATTAAAAGTCATGTAGAAGAACATTTGGAAAGAAAAATGCTCTTTGAATATTAAAAATTTATAAAAATAGTATTATGTGATCTCAATTTTGTTTTTTAAAAGATGGGTATATTCTTGTATACATAAAACATGAAAAACAAAATGTTAATAATAGTGGTTATCTTTGAACAGTGGAACAAAGTCATTGTAATTTTCCTCTTTGGCTTTTCTGTAACTTTAAAATATTCTATATTGAGTATGATTTTCATACAATAAAATTTAAAAGAATCAGTGTAATTTTTTTTTAAAAGCTTGGAGAGGTGGGTGGGGAGGAATTAAGGGGTGCCCCTGGCCCTTTGGACATAATGGGGTTTTGGTGGAGAAAGAGGGTTGTGAGAATGTGGAGAACTTCATTCTCCAGGAGTAGCTGCAATCTACCCTCTCCAGGTACAGGGAAACAGCTCTCTGAATTGCTGGCTCTTAGCCAGCTAAAGAGGTGTGGAGTGGAGTAAGGAAAACAGTGAAAACCTGTCACTCTCCAGGAGATGGAAGATGGGGAAGGGGGGGAGGGTAGATTTTCCTCTCCAGGCAGAAAGGTTCTGGAATCCTATCAGTCTTTGTTATTCTCTGATGCTGCCCCAACCTTGAGGTGACCCTGCGTGACCTCTCCTTGGCGCCTCAAATTGGAAGAGAGAATTCCATTCACCTACCAAGCCCTGGGTGGGTGGGGGGGGGGGTGCTTTTCAAGACTTCGGTGGTTTCCTGAGTGGTTTCCTTTCGCCTCCCCTTCCTAATAGCAGGTTTCCTCTGTAGAGCCCCCAAAAGTGGTTGGGGGGAGGAGTTCCAGTGGGTCGCTTCTCCAAAATGGGAGTTCTTGTTCCGTTCGAACGTACTGTGTAAGGGAACGGGACTGTTGGAATCATCGGGTTGTTAAGATGTGCTAAAGGTCTGGAAACCTCGGGAGGTGGAAAGGGTGGCTCCGAGGAAGTGAGGTGCCCCCACATTTGAGAAGGGGGTTGGTGCGGAGCAGGGCGGTGGCGATGTTTAAGCATTGGGAGTGGGTGTGCGCAGGCCTCTACCTTAAGGTCGGTGAGGATCCCGTGGGAAGAAGGACCAGCAGGTGAGAGGTTAGCGTGGGGAGAGGAGGTGAAAGATAACGGGGCGGGGCCTGTGGGAGTGTCAGGTGAGATTAGCGACCTATTTCTGGAGCTCGGAGGGGTTTGGGACACAGGGCATTGGGAAAGGAAGATCTCTATCGACATGATGGGAGTCCTACGGAGCTCTCGGGCCAGGCTTGGCAGCCGGGAGCCCCCAACCCTCCATCCCCCGCTAGGGCTGGACGCAATCGGTGACTGTGGCTCCGGGGCGTGGCCCCACGGCTGCTCCAATCGCCACCTAGCCGAATGATGGGGGCGTGGTCAAGCCCTGGAAAAGTTACAGCGGATTCCAAAGCCGCGGTGGGCTGGGGAGGCTAAAGACCCATTCTTGTCCGGAAACCAGCTCACAGTCTCCGCAGCCGGCTTTGGAGGAGTCCCGCCTGAGAGTGCGGGGGTCCAAGGGACTGAACCGGACCTAGCCCGCCCGCCAGGCCATGGCGTCCTGGGGGCTCCTTGTGACCGGCGCCTCCTTCGCCGTCTTCCGGGGGCTGCATTGGATGCTGCAGCTGCTGCCCACGCCAGGATCTGCTGCCCAGGACAGTTGGAAATGGCGGAACATCTGTGTCTCCCTGGTGCACAGCCTGCTCACAGGGGTCTGGGCGCTGCTTGGGTGCGGGGTATAGAGATTCGGGAGGCACCGGGATGAGGGTGAGGGGTGGAAAGCTGAGATTGAAAGACCCGGCGGGCACCTTCGAAATCCAACCGGAACCTCGAGAGTCTGACATGGCATGGGGGTGTGAATGGGTGAGTGAGGGTGCACAGAGGGAGAATGGGGTCTGAGTCTGCACGATGCTGACCACGGTCCCCCACCTCCTACAGGTTGTCGCTGTACCCTCAGATGGCTGCTGACCCCATTAACGGCCACCCATCCTGGGCCCTGGTGCTGGTGGCTGTCTCCGTGGGTGAGTCTGCAGGGAAGACTGGGCCGTTTTGTCGGGGAGCAATCTACCAATGATAATTCCAGGTCACTTTCCCCCTTTCCATAGAAGTCAAATATTTCTCGCAACTTTGTTGAAGGAAACGAAAGACCTGGCAAAAGGAGGGGGTGAAGATTTCTCTCCAGTAGATACAACTACTTAGGGAACCCTAACGCCCCTCCCCCCTCATGCCACGCCCATAGGTTATTTCTTGGCTGATGGAGTTGACATGCTGTTGAATCAGACCTTGGGCCAGGCCTGGGAACTTCTCTGTCATCATTCAGTGGTGAGACTTAGGGAAAGGAGACACAGGAAGGGTGGTATGCTCAGTCTGGGGTCCCCGGTTTCTCTTCAGGTTTCTGTCCAATGACTTCCCAAAGTCTCTGACCCTTGTTGGTGCTTGATCTCCCCAACTTTGGCCTCATCTGCAGGGGAGAGGTTTGAGTGCTAGCCACAGCTGGAGTCTGAGCACTGCCTAAGTAGCTTCTATTCCCTCTGGTGTCCCATCTGATTGCAGAAATGTTGCGTCTGGAGCTTTTTTGACAAAGGGGAGTCCCAGTATAGGAAGAAGCCAGGGGGAATGAAAGCGCCGGATTGGAAGTTGTGGGGAGGGAGTTACTGCTGCTGCCCCAGGCGAGATAGCCTCTAGGCCAAGGCTACTTCCATTCTGTGGAAGGGTTATTTTAAGGCCCAACATAAGGGCAGCTATAAAGGGCAGGTTCTTGATAGGGTGCCACAAAACCCTTGTGAGCCCTTGTCTTAATAAGGCCTGATTTGTTGGTACATGGTGGGCAGGAGATCATGGAAGGTCCTCTGACCTCTGACCCCTGTTCCCCAGGTTGTGAGCTGCCTCAGCACTGCCATTCTGTCCAACCAGTACGTGGGCCTCTGTGTGGTGTCTCTGCTCCTGGAGCTGAACTCTGTCTGCCTGCACCTACGGAAACTGCTGTTGCTTTCTCACCAGGCCCCATCCCTGGCCTTCAGCGTGGCCAGCTGGGCCACCCTGGCCACCCTGGCCCTCTTCCGCCTAGTGCCTCTGGGCTGGATGAGTCTGTGGCTAATCCGGCAGCAACACCAGGTTCCTCCCCCTCTGGTCATCCTTAGTGGAACTGGGTTGGTCACTGTGGGTGCCATAAGCATCACACTAGGCATACGTATTTTGGTCAATGATGTCCTGCGAGCTCGGCCCTGCCCACGCATCCTGGGGTACAAGGAAACTGGGGGCACAAGGAGATATCGTGATGGTGAGCTTGTTGCCAGGGACGATGCCACTCTCCTCCTGAAAGACTAGAGAGAGGCCTCAGGCTCCTCTTCTGCCAGGCCTGGGGCAGGTAGGGCCAGGACAGGGAGATCGTGGTCTACAGTGTCCAGTCCACTGTGGGGTAAGGACTGGGCTGAATTTTCAGTATCTCAGTCCCTCTTCCAAGTAACTCACACCCCTCCCCCATTCCTAGGATCTGAGAAGAAATGCTGATGTTCATGGATGGTGGGAAACTGGGCTATTGTTCAGTGAATTCCATCATCAAATGACTGCTTCTTCCAGCAAACTTCCTGGAGGTACAGCCAGTACTGCCAATAAGGGGAAGAAGGAGGCATGAAGCTAAGTGAAACTGCCAATGACATCCTCCGCTTTTAGCACAGGAACAGGTGAAGGAAGGCAAGGTCTTTTTTTTTTTTTTTTTAAGAATTTTATTTATTTACTTGGCACAAAGAGAGAGAGCACAAGCAGGGGGAGTGGTAGGCAGAGGGAGAGCAGCTCAACAGGGGGCCCAATCCCAGGACCCCAGGATCACAACCCCAGCTGAAGGCAGACGCTGAACCAACTGAGCCACCCAGGCGCCCCCAAAGGTGAGGTCTTATTAGGACCAGAGAGATCTGATGTGGAGGGGGTGGGTTCAGAGGGAAGAGAGACCTCACCTGTGACCAAATTCCAGGCAGCGGAGGAGGCCACAACAGGTGCTATCTGTAGCCAGTAGGGATGGACATACTAGTGGCCAAGAAACAGAAGAACTGGTCCACTACAGTCGCTGCTGATACTTCTGGTTCTTGAAGCCACACTACCGTGTTTGTACTTAACGTGAGTCCTACTGCCTTTTAAATTTTTAAAAAGCCCAGCATCTGCCTTTTAAGTTTTCTTACTATCTTCTGACCTCTTCAAAGAAAATGCAGCTTCTTAAAGGAAGAGCATGGGACTAGGTCTGTCTTCTTAGGAAAGTACTGAAGTCCAGAGCCATTGCAGGGACTCAGACACCCATTCTGGGTGCCAAGTGTAGCGTTTTCCAAGGCCTAGGCTTTCATGGAAGAATGAAGACAGGCAGAAGTAGACGAAGGGAGGCTTTCACTTGACTGCAGAGGGATTAAGGAATATCTAACTCTCTTCTAGGATTCATTTGCAAGCTCTCCCTCTCTTTTTTCCCCTGCCATTTGTTTTTTTTATTTTTTTTTAAGAGGGGGATGAGAGAATCTTAAGCAGGCTCCATTTCACAAACCTAATAAGATCATGACCTGAGCTGAAACCAAGAGTCCTCTTCTTAACTGACTGAGCCACCCTGATGCCCCTAGGGTAGGTTCTTACCACCCAGTTCTCATTCTCTTATCGCATTTAAGAGACAGGAAAAAAAATTTTTAATTAAATTTAATTTTTTTTAAGATTTTATTTTTGTCTCTCTCTCTACCTGCCTCTCCATCTACTTGTGATTTCTCTCTGTCAAATAAATAAATAAAATCTTTAAAAAAAAAAAGATTTTATTTTTGTTTATTTGACAGAGACATAGTGAGAGAGGGAACACAAGCCGAGGGAGTGGAAGAGTGAGAAGCAGGCTTCCCACTGAGCAGAGAGCCCTGGTACAGGGGCCCGAATCCAGGACCTTGGGATCATGACCTGAGCTGAAGGCAGACGCTTAATGAGTGAGCCACCCAGGCACCCCTTTAATTTTATTTTTAAGTAAACTCCACACCCAATGCCAGGCTGGATCTCACAACCCAGAGATCATGACGTGAGCCAAAATCAAGAGTCTGACACTTAACTGACTGAGTCACCCAGGCGCCCCTCTCCACTACCACTTCTGCTGTCTGTCTTTCTTTTTTTCTTTCCCTCTTTTTTTTTTCTTTTAAAGATTTTATTTATTCACTTGACAGAGATCACAAGCAGGCAGAGAGAGAGGAAGGGAAGCAGCCTCCCCACTGAGCAGAGAGCCCGGTACAGGACCCAATCCCAGGACCCTGGGACCACGACCGGTGCCAAAGGCAGAGGCCTCAACCCACTGACCACCCAGGCGCCCCTCTTTCTTTCTTTTTAACTGTGGTGCAGAATCTCTCCTTTCTTCAGGCAGAACAGCCAGGTTATAGGAAGTGTAAAGAAGATTAAGATTGCTATTCTACTAAACAACAGATAGAAAGAGATAACCCCTAATTGTCCACAGAAAAGATACATGAGCAAAAACAAGAGACAGGAAGATGAAAACAAAAAAATCCTGGCCAAAAGCTGAGCTAGAGAAAGACAAAAGGGATGATAGAAATAGACACACAAGGAGTGGCCGGGTGGCTCAGTGGGTTAAAGCCTGGGCCTTCTGTTCAGATCATGATCCCAGGGTCCTGGGATCCAGCCCCGCATCAGGCTCTCTGCTCAGCAGCGAACCTGCTTCCCTTCCTCTCTCTGCCTGCCTCTCTGCCTACTTGTGATCTCTGTCTGTCAAATAAATAAATTTTTAAAAAATCTTTAGGGGCACCTGGGTGGCTCAGTGGGTTAAAGCCTCTGCCTTTGGCTCAGGTCATGGTCCCAGGGTCATTGGATCGAGTCCTGTGTCAGGCTCTCTGCTCAGCGGGGAGCCTGCTTCCCTTCCTCTCTCTCTCTGCCTGCCTCTCTGCCTACTTGTGATCTCTGTCTATCAAATAAATAAATAAAAATCTTATTAAAAATAAATAAAAAATCTTTAGAAATAGACACACATAAATTGAGGGACAGATTGAAAGAAAGAGAAGGATCACCTGTATCGAAGAGACAGATGTGAAGAGAGACAGAGAGCAAGACAGGGAATCCTTGGCAGAAATGTGAAGAAAGTGTCATGGATGCCAACAGGAACCAAAGTTATGGAACTGATAAAATGGTCATAAACATTAGTATATAGTCTTCAGTATAGAAAAATATAGTATAGAATATATTACATTTATTCTATATTGATTATTCAATATAGAATAACCAGTACAGAAAAATAGAAAAAAAAAAGCTGAACGTAAGGGACCCCAAGGATACAAGGCACAGATGGTCTAGACAACGAAACAGAGTGACAAGGAGGAACAACTAGACTCAGGAGAGATGGAGGTAAGAGAGGCATTTAGAAAGATTGGCAGAGCAAGAGAGAGGGGGGAAATAGAGATGAGGGGAGTTAGTCAGGGGAGCTGAGAAGCAGAACAGAAAGTGGAGGAGGCACTCAAAAGGAAGATTCACTGGCAGAAAAAGAAAGTAGGAAATATGTTGAGTTGGAGACAGGCAGAAAGACAAAGGACAAACAGCTACAGTGCAAAACACAAAGACAGCCTGACAGGAACTGATAGGCAGAGACTGGTAGGAAGATGAAGAGAAGTCAGAATCAGGGATATAAATTGAGATGGAAGAATGGGCAAAGGGACTGAGAACCACAGAGAGGGAAAGAAGAGGTGGGGGGGGGGGGTTGGTGACAACTGATTAAATAAACATCCAAAGGAAGAAGACACCGGACTGGCTCAGTTGATAGAGCATGTGTGATCTCAGCGTTGTGAGTTTGAGCCCCATGTTGGGTATAGAGATTACATTAAAAAGATAAAATCTTGGGGCATCTGGGTGGCTCAGTGGGTTAAAGCCTGTGTCTTCGGCTCGGGTCATGATCTCAGGGTCCTGGGATCAAGCCCCACATCGGCCTCTCTGCTAAGCGGGAGCCTGCTTCCTCCTCTCACTTGCGTACTTGTGATCTCTCTCTCTCTGTCAAATAAATAAAATCTTTTAAAAAATTTAAAAAGATAAAATCTAAAAAAAAAGAAGAAGAAGAAGAAACGCAACACCAAACAGACAGACAAAACAAAAACATCCAAAGGAAGGAACAAGGAAGAGGAGGAAATAGATGAAGAGAAGAAGAAAGAAAGCCTAGACAAAAAATAAGGAGGGATTGTGATAGATGCCCATCAGAGTCATTAAAGCACAAAGAGAAGAATAACAAATAGAGACAGGAGAAATTGCCACAGCCAGAAGCAGATACAGACAGAAAATAAGAGCAGAGATACTTCATGTAATCACATAAGAGCCAGAGAGGCAAATGTATAAAAGGTGACGTAGAGAAATAGTAGAATTCTATCAAACTGTATGTGTCCTTCATAGAAGTAGCATCTTCAAAACTCAATCTGCCATCTTCACTGAATGTCTGGATTAACAAAAACAATGTCCTGAGTTTTCAAAGACAAAGAAATGTGTCAAACCCATGGCAGGAATCTGTTCCCTAAGTATGTGTTGAGGTCAGTATTGATTCATTCTAAGCCCTCCATGTTTTCTTTTACCACTATCATAAATTCATGGTTCCAGTGAGTACCCCTCCAGGTAATAGTTGATAGTATCTATGAGATCTATCAAGACCTTGACCGCTATGGAAATATGGCTGTTTCTGTGGGTTAACTAGTCAACCTTGTACAGGAAGGGTGAGATTAGCTACTCATGGGGGTAGGACATGAAGGAATATCTGAACAATTGGGGGTCACACAAATTTTCGTCATGGTAACCCAGCGAAACTTCAGGAAGGCAGGATGGCATTATGATTATAACTGATTAAGTAGATTTCTCATCAAGTAGACCAGTTATAGATGGTGTGGACCAGATACAAATGATGGGTCCTTCAGAAGCATGGTCAATTGGGTCCCTAGAAAAGAGAAGCTCAAACATGCAGAGGTTGGCAAATGTTATATTCGGTACAATGAGTTGGGCCACTCTGGCAGTGATCTGTCAGACCTCATCATGGCCTAGTGAAGTGGTCCTCAAGACTGACTCCATGCCACCAAGCTACTGGCTGATGAATTATTTGTCTTCTGGCACAAGGGAGTGGCTCTCTTGGATGGGGGACATTGGTATTATATGGTCTCAAACCACTATCCTGATCATAAATTAATAAATTGCTATGTAAATAATTGCATCAGGCTTTTGTGATATGTGGTCTCTTTGAGTCACTTCTTCTTGGCTCTAATGGTCTGATTTATAATGAAATACTGGATTATGGAAGCTTTTCTTGGGAAGGTCTCCTCTAAGCACCAACTTTTTGATCTACAAAGCCCTCAAGTGTTTGAAGATCCTCCACTATGAAAAAGCAAACCCAGTTTATTCAGTAGAATGGGCTTAGAGCAAGCCAATGCATTCAGACAATTTAGAGTGATTTTCAATGCCAAGGTTTGAAACCCAAATTTTCTTTTAGCCAAATTAATCATGAGTTAATAAGAAAATTAATTAAACAGAAATCTCCATAACTGAATTGTCAAGGCTTTATCTTACATAAAATCTGGATTTGTCAGGCTGAAAATGAGCCATCACTTAGCAGGAAAGTACATAAGGGAAACTATTCTTTAAAGAACTGCTCTTGTATTGAAATGAAATGTCTGCTTGGGATCACTAACTTAAAGTCACAGCACCCCAAGCTGAACATTTATTGTGCTTCTCCACATGTCAGTTATCTTTTATGCTTCATCCTGCTTAACCCCACTCGATAGAGACTAATCCCATTATTTAGATGAGAAAACTGAGGCTCAGAGAGGTTAATTTGCTCAGGTTTACCCAGATAGTTAGTGACAGAATCTACACTCTAACCCATTTTTTCCCCATTATATCACCTGCTATTTTTGCCTGCCTAGCACAGTAAGAGATTTTCCTTTGAAAACCACACCTCTCTTGCTCCCCTGTCCATGGGCATATGCCAATCATGCCATCAAAACACCCAATCATGCCAATCAAAACACCATATCCTCTTTTCCTAAAATGAGTTCATGACAGAGAAGCAGAGTTCTGAGCCTCAGCACCTTGAGCTGCTCGAAATTTTGGCTAAGATACACTAGGTGTGCTAACATTGCTAAGCCAGTAGGATGCAAGAGAGCTTCCCTGAGCATGAAGCCATGACAGAAAGAGGAGGAAGAGATGAAAATTTCTATCATCAGTTGAGTATCTAGATCAAACTCTGCCTGAAGCCAGAACTTCCCTGGAATTTCAGTTACACAAGTCAAAAAACTTTTGATTTGCTTACGTGAGTATGGGTTCAGTTTGTTTCCCCCTGTAACCATTAGTCTTTGTTAATAACATCACCTTCAAAACTATCCATTCTTTTTTTTTTTTTAAGATTTTATTTAATGACAGAGAGAAAGTACAAGCAAGGGGAGTGGGAGAGGAAGAAGCAGGCTTCCCACTGAACAGGGAGCCCAATGTAAGGCTCGATCCCAAGATCCTGGGATCATGACCTGAGCAGAAGGCAGCTGCTTAACGACTGAGCCACCTAGGTTCCCTGAGACTATCCAGTCTTATTATTTCCTTTGGCAAAAAATTGAAACCTAGAAAAGTTAAGTGACTTATCCAAGCACACCCATCTAGTTTGTGGCATGGTCAGAATTAGAATCCAGGTCTTTGCTTTGGCTCAGGACTCCTTCTTCTATACTATATTGGCTCTTTCTTTATAAAAAGGCTGAGAAGTGGAGAAACTTCAAAGTGGAAAGATAGGAGCCACCTGACAACTGCAGATCAATCAAGTCAGATAAATTGCCTCTGAAGTGGTATTTCTAAGTCAGGATGCTTCATTTTGAAAGCCAGACACAGTCACCAAGTATTGATTTCGATGCTTTTCAGGAATATAGTAACTGCAGGACAGAGGTCCATTTCAGCTTTCCCCTGCAAACGAGAGTACCACTGAACTCCATGTTGTGAGCAAATTCTTTTCCTGCCTCTAACCTGGTGGGAAACAAACCTTCACTTGCCACATCTCCTGTAGGAACTAAACACAGTAGCGATTCTCAGACCTAGAGAGCTCTCGCAACTGAAGGAAGGATGTAAACCCAGTGGCCTTTAGGAGTAGAAGAATGGGAGTTCCTTTTGTGTTGTGCAATGTGGGGGTCCCTGCAAAGGGCTCCCTGCCGACCGCCCAACTCCAAAACCACTCTGGGGTCGTGTCTGACATTCCAGGGATAGGAAATAATTTCTTGGGCTTAAGCTTTGTCCTCCTCACTCTGGCCTGCCTGCCTGTGTCCTTGAAAGGACTCCTTTGCCTCTTTGAACTTCACTGGTTGGCTTAGTTAATCCTGGGCTGAGAGATTAGCACAATGTTTGCCCCAGAACGCAGGTCAGGGCATGGCTAGGGGAGGATGGAGAAGCCTGAAGAACTGTAACGCCACAACGTCCTGCTGTCACACTGGCCTAGAACAGCGCTGCTAGGAGCACCTGGGTGGCCCAGTTGGTAAAGCATCTGCCTTCAGTTCAGATTTTGATCCTGAGGTCCTGGGATCCAGCCCTGCATCGGGTTTCCTGCTCAGTGGAGATCCTGCTTCTTCCTCTCCCACTGCTGCTCCCCCTGCTTGTGTTCGCTCTCTCTCTGTCAAATAAATAAATAAAATCTTAAAACAAACAAACAAGTATTTGTAAAGTATTTATACTATTGAGTAAACAGGCCAGATGCCTGGCTACAAGAAACCTGGAACCAGGATTTTGTTAAAGTGGGAAATTGGAAAAGGAAGAGTCATTCGGAGGAGGGAAACCAAAGGTAAGAAGTGTACAAATGGGTCATCCACAGACTGAGAATGAAAAACCTCTTTTTTTTTTTTTTAAGATTTTATTTATTTATTTGACAGGCAGAGATCACAAGTAGGCAGAGAGGCAGGCAGAGAGAGAGAGGGAAGCAGGCTCCCTGCCAAGCAGAGAGTCCCATGCGGGGCTCAATCCCAGGACCCTGAGATCATGACCTGAGCCCAAGATAGAGGCTTTAACCCACTGAGCCACCCAGGCGCCCTGAACAACCTCATTGATGGGATTGTTGCATTCTGACATCCAATGACTTGTTCAGAAGCTAACTCAGGTACTTTCTTCCCAGACCTGTAGCCTTTCAGCATTTTCCTGGTCTGTGCATGGCACTGCCATCAGCTCACTGTGTGAGTCAGGGATTTAAGAATCCTTATCAAGCGTGTCATCCCACCTCCTATCCCATATTCACATATCTGATTAACTAATCCCCCAGTCTGTTATAGATTCTACATCCATTCGTTCCTTTCTATCTCTGCTTTCCCACCCTGGTCAAAGTCACTGTTATCTATAGCCTGAGTGACATCATGATGAGTCCGTAACTATTCTCCATGTAGCAGCCACTCGGTGATTGTTAAAAGGCATATCTGATCATGTCATTCCCCTGCTTGATACCAACCAGACGCTTCTTTCTACAATAAAAGCATGACTCAGGTTATGACCTGTAGTGTTCTGCATGATCTCCCCTTATCTACTCTCCAGACTCGTGGCACTGTGTGCTTCACTGTTTCACTCTCTCTTTCTCAGGACCTTGCACAGGCAATGGCCAATGCCTGGTAGTCTTCCCATTACCCACTGCTCCCATCTTTTTGGCTCCCCTCCCCCAGCCCACACCCTGCCTCTTATATACTTTCACTTTTCTTTTCTTTTTTCTTTGCTTTTTTTTTTGTATTCTCACTTTTCAGTGATCATTTCTTTTTTTTTTTTTTAAGATATTATATATTTATTTGACAGAGACACAGCGAGAGAGGGAACACAAATAGGGGGAGTGAGAGAGGGAGAAGCAGGCTTCCTGCAGAGCAAGGAGCCCGATGAGGTGCTCGATCCCAGGACCCTGGAATCATGACCTGAGCTGAAGGCAGACGCTTAACGACTGAGCCACCCAGGCACCCCTCCTTTATTTTTTTTTTTTAAGAATTTTTATTTATTTGAGAGAGGGAGAGAACAAGAGTAGGGTGGGAGGAGGGGCAGAGGGAGTGGGACAAGCAGACTCCACACTAAGCACAGAGCCCAACATGGGGCTCTATCTTACTACCCTGAGATTATTAATGACTAGAGAGGAAACCAAGAGTCAGATGCTTAACCAACTGAGCCACCCCGGTACCTCTCAGTGTTCATTCCCAACATGTCTTTTCCCAAAGAAATGCCTATGACTCTCCCTCTATAATTAGGCCAAATCTCTCTGTACTTTTCACTGGAAGTATTTATTGCAAGTTTAATTAAAGAACCAATTATGCGCATTTGAGGAAAGCCTCTAATATGGTATATGTAGTAAAAGAAAAACGGGAAAACACTCAGAAAACAGAGACTATGCATGGAGAATAAAACTTCAGAAAAGCTCTTATTGTTTTCCTGAGAGAGACGAGAAAATATATTGTAACCATGAAATAAGAACTAGAAAAAAAAAAAAAGGCACTCAGAGAAAACCAAAAAGAGTACTTTGAAAGTTGAACAAATCTCCCAGAATTAGGAGAGAAAAGATGAGACAATCATGGGACCAGTCTGGGAGACCCAACATCAGAATAGTGGGAAGAGGTGCCTGGCAGGTTGAATCAATAGAGCATGCTGCTTTTGATCTCAGGGTTGTGAGTTCAAGCCCCATGTTGGGGGATAGAGTCTATTTTAAAAAATAATAATGGTAGGGGCCCCTGGGTGGCTCAGTCTGTTAAGCGTCTGCCTTCTGCTCAGGTCATGATCCCAGGGTCCTGGGATCAAGCCCCTCATTGGGCTCCCTGCTTGCAGGGAGTCTGGGGAATCTGCTTTTCTCAAATAAATAAATAAAATCTTTTTTATTTTTTTTATTTTTTTTAAAGATTATTTATTTATTTATTTGAGAAAGAGAGTGAGAGAGAGAGAGGATGAGAGGGGAGAAGGTCAGAGGGAGAAGCAGACTCCCCATGGAGCTGGGAGCCCGATGTGGGACTCGATCCCGGGACTCCGGGATCATGACCTGAGCCGAAGGCAGTCGCTTAACCAACTGAGCCACCCAGGCGCCCCCCTAAAATCTTTTTTAAAAAATAAAAAATAATAATGGGAGTCCCAGAAAGAGAGAACAGAGAGGGGAAAAGGAGAAAGAAAATCATTAGTGAAGTAATGAAAGACAACTCCTCAAAACCAAAGAACATGAGTTGCAGTTACTACATATTGAGGGCTCTGTGGAATGCCCAGACCAGTTAAAGAAAATAGATTTACATCAAGCAACATCATAGGTAAATTTCAGGACATTTAGATTAATGTTCTAGAGGAGACGGAAAGTTACATACAAACACAAGGAATAAATACAACTTTGAACTTTTAACAGCATCCTGGAAGCTGAAAGGTAATGGAGTAATGTCACCAAAAATTTGAAGGGAAATTATTTCAAACTAGAATTTCATACCCAGCCAAATTACCAATCAAGTGTGAGCATTGTTCCCCCAAATTTATTTTCCATGCACTCTTCTCAGAAAGCTACTAGAAGATACACTCCACCAAAAAAGGCTGGGGGAGTTAAAGAAGAAAGAGGAGTACACAGATGGAGAAAACTGGGGAATCAAGATAAAAGGGAAGAAAGGACTTTCCAGGATGATGTTGAATGGGTATCCTAGGAAGAGAGCTGCGCAATAAACAAGCAGAGAGGGGAGCTGGTATCTATAGAGGTCATAAAGCTCTGAAAGTTTCCTTTTTGGGAAAGGTGAAACTGACCGGCTGCCTTATATGTCTGTATATTTGAGAAAAGATATAAAAACTAATGAGGAGCCAGGGGAGTAATTGCCAAAGGATTTATAGAAAACTGAGCAGATGCATCTGTTAACTATAGATAAAATGAACAGTTGCTTAGGAAAGGAAACCTAATCGTAGTTTACTACATGAATGAGCCACAAATCTGTGCCTACTGTTTGTATAGATAGGCATAATATAGATTTTTAAAATATGGTTTTGTTTTTTGGTTTGTTTGGTTTTTTTTACATTAAAACCTCATATAGGGGTGCCTGGGTGGCTCAGTGAGTTAAAGCCTCTGCCTTCAAATCAGGTCATGATCCCAGAGTCCTGGGATGGAGCCCCGCATCAGGATCTCTGCTCTGTGGGGAGCCTGCTTCTTCCTCTCTCTCTCTCTGCCTGCCTCTCTGCCTACTTGTGATCTCTGTCTGTCAAATAAATAAATAAAATCTTTAAAAAAACCCTCACGTAAATTACTGATGATAGACACACAAATGGCAGGTGGAAGTGAGTTCGCTAAACAGGGGGACAGGAGAGGCAGTGACTTAGGGGGAAGGTTCAGGCAAATTGCAGATTCACCTTTATAGCCTGGATCCTTAGCAAGAAGGAAATGTCTGCCCAGGAGGTGGGGCTTGGCACAGCCCTCTGTACCCAAGAAGTCAGGAAATAATGAGTATGTCAGAGGCTGGACACCCAACATTGCTGTGTCCTCCCACATGGAGTGGGGAGAGGACCTGGGGTTGTGGCTTCTAGAGCCAGACTGCTTGGATTACAATCCCAGACCTGCCACTTATTAGCTATGTGGACTTGGGCAAATTACTAGATTTTTCTGCCCCCTAGTATCCTCCTCTGTGCAATGGAATGACAGTAATAGGATTATCATAAGAATTAAATTAACATGTGCAAAGTGCTTAGAAAAGTGCCTAATACAGAGTATAAGGGCTAGCTATTGTTATTGCATGCACAATTACATAAACATTGCTTATAAATGTTGCCAAAATTATAAACTAACCAGATGGGGAGAATGGGGTAGTGGGAAGGATATACATATATTTGGGAGGCTAGGGGGAGAATTGGATCTCCACTTTCTATGGTGGGAAGTAAGTAAATCTCTGAAAGCAAAAAGTCAACCATAGCAATACAGAGGGCCCTGGCTGGCTAAATTGATAGAGCACGTGACTTTTAATCTCAGGGTCCTGAGTTCAAGCTCTGTGTTGGGTGTTGAGCCTACTTAAAAAAAAAAGTAGCATTACACTCTTAGTTGGAGATATGAAAATAAACGCTACAATGATCAGCTAAAATTGGTGAAAGTAGTTTTCTTTGGAGAGGGAGAAATCGGAGGAGGAACATTAGGCAGCTGTTCTTTGTAACAAATTCTATGAGACTATATAACTTTGTAACAATTGAAACTAAAAACATTAACTGTATAACTAGCTATTTAATAACCCCATCTAGAATGCAAACTCCCAGTAGGGATAGCCTTGATCTGACTGGCTGTCTTCTGTATCCCAGCACCCTGGCACAGCCAGCACCTGGCGGTGTGTGTTAAACTTTTGTAGAAATAAACTTTCAGGGGTGCCTGGTGGCTCATCCTTGGATCAAGCCCCACATCCGGTTCCCAACCCTGCAGAGGGTCTGTTTCTCCCTCTTCCACTCTCTTTGCTTGTGTTCCCTCTCTAACTGTCGCTGTCTCTGTCAAATAAATAAATAAATAAATAAATAATAAAATCTTAAAGAAAGACATCTTTAAGGTCATGTATGCTTTGAAAAGACTTACTGTGTTGTATAGGACTTTGGAAACATAATTGCTGATGCCTCTGCCAGTTCTATGATTCTTTTTTAAGATTTTTTAAAAAGATTTTTTTAATTTGTTTTGAGAGAGAGAAAGCATGAGCATGTAAGAAGGGGCAGAGAGAGAAGGAGAGAGAACCTCCAGCAGACTCTCTGCTGAGCCTGGAGTCTGCGGCTCCTTGATCTCATGACCTGAGATCATGACCTGAGCTGAAACCAAGAGTCTACGAAGCTCAACTGTCTGAGCCACCCAAGTGCCCCTCCGCCACTTCAATGATTCTAATCTACCTTCCTCCTTATCTCAGTTTCTCTTAACCCTCTTGCTACAGTCCAAATTCTTGTTTCTTTTTTAATGCCTAAATTTTCAAATGAATGGTTGATTCCCATTGTTTTCATTGTTTTATGAACCTCCTTGGCAACCAGGAAACTTACTGTCCCATTATTTCTCTGAAACTGCTCTCCTCGGCCAGATAATTCTTTTTTGGCAAGATCTTGTCCTTTCCCAGTCTTCCTCTACTTCTTGCATCATCTAACATGGTAGAGGACTTCCTTCTCATGAAGCTCTTCCTTCCTATGGGCCTCTCCCAACCTTTCCAGCTATTACTTCCCTGGCTTTTTCCGGCATCCTTCTGTTCCAGGCTGTGTCTCCAGGCTTCCTCATCTGTCTTTCTGTCACTCTTTTTATAGCTTTAGCATCAGCTTTGGTCTGTTGATTGAATATCTAGCCTGAGCTCCCAGACTCAAAACTTGTGTATTTCTAGCCAGAAGAGTCCTTCATTTATATAACCCACAAACACCTCCAATTCCAGGTTGTTGTTGTTTTTTTCTAAGATTTTATTTATTTATTTGACAGACAGAGATCACAAGTAGGCAGAGAGGCAGGCAGAGAGAGAGGAGGAAGCAGGCTCCCCGCTGAGCAGAGAACCCGATGCGGGGCTCCATCCCAGGACCCTGGGATCATGACCTGAGCTGAAGGCAGAGGCTTTAACCCACTGAGCCACCCAGGCGCCCCCAGGTTTTTTTTTTTTTAAGATTTAATTTACATATTTGAAAGAGAGAGAGCGAGCACAAAGAGAACATGAGTGGAGGGGAGGGGCCAAGGGAGAGGGAAAAGCAGACTCCCTGCTCAGCAGGGAGCCCTACCCAGGGCTCAATCCCAGGACCCTGAGATTACAGCCTGAGCCGAACACAGATGCCCAACTGACTGAGCCATCCTGGCATCCATCAAGTCCAGTTTTAAACTCCATAAACAATAAGGAGACTGTCTTGGTTGTAATGAATGGTCCATAATATGGCAGGTAATATTTTCTGTTCAAATCTGTTCTCAGCTTTGTCTTCATCAGATTAACTCACACTATCTTTGACCAGTTAAGGGATTTTAAGAGAAGTTCTTAACTCTTTAAGTCTTAAAGTTTCTTCATTTATAAGTTATTCCACTTACAAAAACGTTTTCCAGCTTTAAAAGAAAAAGCTTGGGGGACACCTGGGTGGCTCAGTTGGTTGGGCAGCTGCCTTCGGCTCAGGTCACGATCCCAGCGTCCTGGGATCGAGTCCCATATCGGGCTCCTTGCTCCGCGGGGAGCCTGCTTCTCCCTCTGACTCTGCCTGCCTCTCTGTCTGCCTGTGCTCGCTCTCACTCTCTCTGACAAATAAATAAATAAAATCTTAAAAAGAAAAGAAAAGAAAAAGCTTGGAAAACATTGACAAATAGATCAAATTATTGACAAAAAGTCAAAATGCTACCCAAGCTCTGGAATTCAAGACCAGCTACAGTTTAGGACAGATTTTCCCACCCAACATTATGCTTCTTAGCATGACCATAGGAGATGATATAGCAGTATGGTTAAGAACATAAGCCCCAGGAGCGCCTGGCTGGTTCAGTTGGTAGAACATGCAACTCTTAATCTCGAGGTCATGAGTTCAACCCCCATGCTGGGGGCAGAATTTATTAAACAAACAAACAAACAAACAAAAAACCCCATGTGTTCTGGATCCAGTTGCTTACAGTAAGACCAAGGCTCCATTATTTACTCTCTTTGGGAGCTTGAGCAAGTGGCTCAGCTTCTCTGATCTTCAGTTTCTTCATCTATAAGTGGGGTACCCTGGGGGGGCTCAGTTGGTTAAGCATCGGCTTTTGGCTCAGATCATGATCCCAGAGGCCTGGGATCAATCCCCATGGGTGGCTTCCTGCTCACCGGGGAGTCTGCTTTTTCTTCTCCCTTGCCCCTACTCATGCTCTCTTTCTCACTCACTCTGTCTTAAACAAATAGATAAATAAATAAAATCCTAAAAAAAAAAAAAAAAAGGCAACTACCTTGTTGGATTATTGTGACAATTAAATGAACTAATGCATATAAAGTTGTTAGACAAAAACCTGACAAATACTTTGTGTAATCAGCCATGTGACCTAGGCAGATGACTCAATCATTCTGAACTTGGGCCTCTCATCAGTAAAATAGGTATAATAATAGTATCTTCTAAGGTTGTTCTGAGGATTAAATTACCTTATTTTTTATTTTTATTTATTTCTGTTTATTTATTTGTCAGAGAGAGAGAGCGAGCGCGCGCACATGCACAAGCAGGCAGAGTGGCAGGCAGAGACAGAGGGAGAGAAGCAGGCTTCCCGCTGAGCAAGGAGCCAGATGTGGGATTCCATCCCAGGACCTTGGGATCATGACCTGAGATGAAGGCAGTTGCTTAACCCACTGAGCCACCCAGGCATCCCCGAATTACCTTATTTGTTAACTTTTTATTTTGAAATAATTTTTTAAAAAGATTTTATTTATTTATTTGACAGAGATCACAAGTAGGCAGAGAGGCAGGCAGAGAGGGGTGTGGGGGTGTGGGAAGCAGGCTCCCTGCTGAGCAGAGAGCCCTATGCGGGGCTCAGTGTGGGGCTCAATGTGGGGCTCGATCCCAGGATCCCGGAATCATGACCCGAGCTGAAAGCAGAGGCTTTAACCCACTGAGCCACCCAGGATCCCCTATCGGGCTCTCTGCTCAGCAGGGAGTCTGCTTCCCCCTCTCTCTCTGTCTGCCTCTCTGCCTACTTGTGATCTCTGCCTGTCAAATAAATATATAAAATCTTAAAAAAAAAAAGATTGCAAAAGTGGCGCAGAGAACATAAATATATAGATAAATGGAATAAAACAGTATTAAGAAAGAAACAAATGGTCGATTGATTTTTGACAGAGGGGTCAAGACAAGTCAAAACTGAAAAAAATAGTTTTTTTTTTAGCAAATGGTGATGGGACAATGGAAAATCCACACGCAAAAGAAGTCATTTGGACCCCTATCTCACACCAAACACAAAAAATAACTGGATGTGAATCATAGATCTACACGTAGGAGCTAAAACTATAAAACTCTTACAAGAAAACATAGGATACATCTTTGTAAGTTGGATTAGACAATGATTTTTAAGATTTGACACTAAAATCATAAGCAATAGAAGATTTGATAGGTTGAACTTTATTTATTTATTTTATTTTATTATTTTTTTTTAAAGATTTTATTTATTTATTTGACAGAGAGAGATCACAAGTAGGCAGAGAGGCAGGCAGAGAGAGAGAGAGAGAGAAGGAAGCAGACTCCCTGCTGAGCAGAGAGCCCGATGCGGGACTCGATCCCAGGACCCTGAGATCATGACCCGAGCCGAAGGCAGCGGCTTAACCCACTGAGCCACCCAGGCGCCCCGGTTGAACTTTATTTAAATTAAAAACTTTTGACCTTCGAAGAAGCCATCAAGAAAATGAAAAGATAATCCTAAGAATGAAAGAAAATGTTTGCATATCAGATAAAAGACAGGGGACTTGTATCTAGGATAAAGAGCTTTTAGAACTCAATAATAAAAAGACAACACAATTTTAATATAGGCAAAAGATCTGAGTAGATATTTCTCCAAAGAAGATTTTATATATATGTAGGCATATATGTATAGATAGATGTGTGTATACCTATGTGTGTATACGTGTGTATATTTTGAGGACAAACCTCAAAAACATGCTAAGTAAAAGAAGCCAGTCACAAAAGATCACTATTGTGATACTAATCATAAGAAATGTCTAGATAAGGTAAAACTATACATTTAGAAAATAATTAGTGGTTGTCTAGAACTGAGGAGTAGGAGGTAGGAGGAAATGGGCAGTGAGTGCTAATGGGTACAAGGTTTCTTTCTTTCTTTCTTTTTAAGATTTTATTTATTTATTTGACAGAGAGAGATGACAAGCAGGCAGAGAGGCAGGCACAGAGAGAGGAGGAAGCCAGCTCCCTGCCGAGCAGAGAGCCCGATGCAGGGCTCGATCCCAGGACTCTGAGATCATGACCTGAGCTGAAGGTAGTGGCTTAACCCACTGAACCACCCAGGCGTCCTGGGTACAAGGTTTCTTTTTGGGATGATGAGAATGTTCTGGAACTAGATAGTAATGGTAATTGCACAACTCTGAAAATATGCTAAAATCACTGGATTATTTAAATCATTTAAAAATCATTAAATGATTAAATCATTAAATGATTAATTTTAAATCACTAATTATTTAAATCATTAATCATTTAAATCATTAAATGATTAAAATCATTTAAACAGGTGAACTTTATGGAATGCAAATTATATCTCAATAATACTGTTTAGAAATAGAACAGGGGCACCTGGCTGGCTCAGTCAGTGGAGAACATGATTTTGGGGTTGTGAGTTAGAGCCCCACATTGAGTGTAGAGATTACCAAAAATAAAATCTTTTAAAAAGGGGGGGGCTGCCTGGATGGCTCAATTGGTTAAGTGTTCAACTCTAGGTCTCAGCTCAAGACTTGATCTCAGGGACAGAAAATGAATGAGTACAGAGAGTTTCCATGTACCTTTCACCCACTTGAGAACTTCTTACATGATGATAGCAGAAAAATTCAAAACCAGAAATTGACATTAGTACTTTTAGCAAAACCATAGACAATACTAGGAGATTACCAGGATTTAGAACAATACCGGGCACACATATGAACCTTATACAGGTGAACCTTCATGACAATGACAATTATGAACATAAAAATGATGATAGTGGAATTTCTACTGATTGACTGGCTGTTTTCAGAGCTCGTCATATTGGTTCCTCTTTCTTTCTTTCTTTCTTTCTTTTTTAATCACTAGCTTTTCTTTTTTATTTTTTTTCAAAGATTTTATTTATGTATTTGACAGACAGGATCACAAGTAGGCAGAGAGGCAGGCAGAGAGAGGAGGAAGCAGGCTCCCTGCTGACCAGAGAGCCAGATGTGGGACTCGATCCTAGGACCCTGGGATCATGACCTGAGCCCAAGGCAGAGGCTTTAACCTACTGAGCCACCCAGGCACCCCTTGGTTCCTCTTTCTAAACTCCAACTCTAGCATTTTCTATCATTTGGGATTCTTTTTTCCTTCCTCTTTCTTTGTTCCATCAAATCCTTCACATCCACCCATTCCCATCAAATCTTTACTAATGCTCCTCTCCCTTCTGTGACCTGTGTGAATCTCTGCACCAGCCAGCTCTTGCCTGAACTCTCCTTTGCATTCTTCTCTAATTATTTTACCTTTGAGTCCTAAATTATAAACCAGATTAGGACATTGTATCCGTTGCAATTCCTTGGCATCCTCCACAGTAAATTGTGTGAATTCAAACAAATTTACCTGTTGACCAAGGCAGATTTAAAGTTTTAGGAAGGAGTAAGAGAGATAGGAAGTGAAACAAGGGTGGCACGAGATGGGACACAATTCAGGCAGCAAAACATGGGCAGAGCCTGAGGAAAACAAGAAGCATTTATAAGGTGTCCCCTATATACTCCATAATGCAATCATTGCCAGAGAGAGAAGAGAAGAAATGGAAGGAGAGGGGTAAAGACACCAAGCAATGTTGTTCCGCAAGGCTTGTTTATTATTCTGGGTTCATTGTCTAACTCTTTGACTTCATGGGCAGGGTTAAATGCCCTGCCTCCAAGTCCCATCACATTGCATTATAAGATTCTGGGTTGCGGGGCACCTGGGTGGGTCGGTGGGTTAAAAACTCTGCCTTCGGCTTGGGTCGTGTTCCCAGGGTCCTGGGATCGAGCCCGCATCAGGCTCTCTGCTCGGCAGGAAGCCCGCTTCCTCTTTTCTGCCTGCCTCTTTGCCTACTTGTGATCTCTATCTGTCAAATAAATAAATAAAATCTTAAAAAAAAAAAAAATTCTGGGTTGCTTGACCTCCCCGCTCCCTATGAACTCCATAAGGTTTGGCTTCTTCCCCTGCTGCATTTCCAACCTCTGATACATACTGGGCACTCAATAAACAAAGGCTTAATAAATGAATGTATGAACAAAGGACTGAAAGACTCGGAGCTAGCCGACCTCAAGGGCACATTTACGAAACTAGACACAATGTAAAATGCAGATGTTAACAAATTTATTTTTCCAAAAATAAGGTCTGTGATAGTCTGATGGCCCCCAATCGCTGACGGTACGGCAGGGGAACACCTACTACCGGTCCCCAAGGAAACCTGAAAAAGGCGGCAGGCGGGGCTTGCGCTCCCGGACCCCACCTTCTTGCGTTCCTGGTTTTCCGCCTATGGGCCCGCCCTCTCTGGCCCTATCTGCAAGTCTGACTGGTGAGTTCTCTAATCCGTCTGAGCACCCGGGCTCCTACTGGATGAGCTGCTGAACGAGAGTTGCGTACTTCCCGGCGTTGGGAACGCGCAGCGGACGTAGGTCTGCCGCCATTGCTTTGCGAAGAAAGCGGCGGTCTCTGAGAGGGCCTGTGGGGGTGCGTTGCGGGCTTTAAGAGCTGGGCTGCAGGAAGCGTGATGGGGTCGGGCTGGATAACCGGAAGGTTGGGATGGGCCGGGTTGGGAGAACTCTGAGCAAAGCAGGACTGCAGGCCCGGGGTGTCGATGTGTTCCTCCTGGGCTCGGGCCCGATTGCTCGTTACATTTTTTTCTTTCTCTGTCTCCTAGATTCTCCGGGAATGGCCGGAGTATTTCCTTACCGAGGGCCGGGTAACCCGGTGCCCGGCCCTCTAGCGCCATTGCCAGATTACATGTCGGAGGAGAAGCTGCAAGAGAAAGGTGAAGAACGCGTGCGGGAGCGGCTCCTGCGGGCCCCGAGGCTTAGGGCGCGTGTGCGCCTGCGCGCAGCGGGTTTGCCTTTCCCCGTTTTGGCAGGGTTCAGAGCATTAGCTGCCCGCTCACTTATAGCCCCGGTTATTTTCTCATCTAATTAAGTGTTTAAAGATGTCTGTTATTTGCAGCCACTGATCCAAGCCACGGGGACACAATTGCAATGGAAAAAAAGAAAACCCAAACCCTGCCCTGGTGGGTGGAGTTGCAATGAGGGAGGTAGACAATAAAAAACTTAAGGATCTATAACAAAATTGCTTGAATGTGATAAAAGAAAAAGTAAAGCAGAGTGAGATAAGAGAATTGTCAAGGAGTGCTCCAGTTATGCCCACCCCTAACTCCTACATCCTGACAGGGGCTTACCCTGGGGTGAGAGGTGGGGATGATTAGGGTAAGGGTGTGCGGTTGTTTAAACTGAGGTGTCTTTGTAGCCCGAAAATGGCAGCAATTACAGGCCAAGCGCTATGCGGAAAAACGGAAGTTTGGATTTGTGGATGCTCAGAAGGAAGACATGCCCCCAGAACATGTTAGAAAGATCATTCGAGACCATGGAGACATGACCAACAGGAAGTTTCGCCATGACAAAAGAGTCTACTTGGGGTAAGCAGTCTCTTGGAATTTGGAGTATGGCCCTTTCCCCTTTTCCCTGTCCCGTAGGTTGCTATCCTGGATAGTTGCTCTATCATTTTGCGACAAGAATCCTCTATGACAGCCCATCTTGGTGGTTAGAGGAGAAGAGAAGAAACTAGGATTCTGTGATATTTCCAGATACTCAGTTATTCTCTTGATTGCCTTAATTTTTTTTCTTGACCTGGTACTAATTTATCTTGTTGAAGCTATGATAAGATGTCCCTATCTTTGGATTGAAATCCATAAGAGGACACTACATTCTTGTTACCTGTAACTCCTCAGTGAGCAGAATTCTGAGGTTCAGGATATTTTAACTCCTGAGGCCTCTGTACTCTTGTTTTTCTGTGGCCCCAAGCTGAGTGAATACAGGTATAAGTGCCTTAGCAAATCTTTTTTCCATTTGGATGTAAAAATGTTAGCCACTTAATAAACTGGTCTGAGATAGCTATTTTAAAAAGATAGCCAAAGATGTTTTGTTTATTTATTTAAAAAAAAAAATGGTTTTTGAGAACTGTGCTAAGGGCTAGGGATAGAGCAGTGAATAGAAAATAATGGCCTTTCTGGATCTTATGGTTTAGAGGCATGAGACATGAGAAAGATGGCTACGATAAAATATGAGAAGTATTTTATTATTCATGGGAAGGTACAGAGAGTAAATAGTACAAAAGCTGTTTTTAGAGGGACACCTATTGATATAAAGGGACAGAAACCCAATATTGTGGACTGTGAAGTTTAAGAGCAAGAGTGGCACAATTGGAGGCGGGGGAACAGGGTTCTTGGTCAGGGAGGGCCTGTGTGCTACATTTGAGAGTTTGGACTGTAAGGCAAGCTTTCCTGTGGAATGCTGTACTGTGATAACCATGTGGCTTCTCTGCGGTACAGGTAGCAGAACACCTTGTCTTTTATATCCTCTCTCTCCCTGATGTTGCAGTGCCCTCAAGTACATGCCCCATGCAGTCCTCAAACTCCTGGAGAACATGCCTATGCCTTGGGAGCAGATTCGGGATGTGCCTGTGCTGTACCACATCACTGGAGCCATTTCTTTTGTCAATGAGATTCCCTGGGTCATTGAACCTGTCTACATCTCTCAGTGGGGGTACGAGGGGCTGGAATATGGTTGTTGCTGTTGTTGGCGCTGGTGATGGTAGTCGTGGTGGTGGCGGTGGCGGTGGCGGCGGTGGCGGTGGCTCTGATGATTGGGGGCAGTGGTGGAAACCATAGTGTGACATTACTGACTTTTAGGTCAATGTGGATTATGATGCGTCGAGAAAAAAGAGACAGGAGGCATTTCAAGAGGATGCGTTTCCCCCCTTTTGATGATGAGGAGCCACCTTTGGACTATGCTGACAACATCCTAGATGTTGAACCACTGGAGGCCATTCAGTTAGAGCTGGACCCTGAGGAGGATGCCCCTGTGTTGGACTGGTTCTATGACCACCAGCCATTGAGGGACAGCCGGAAGTGAGTGGTGGTTGGAGTTTCTGTTCCTGTGAGACTTTTGAAAATCCAGGAGTCCTGGGTGAGCAATGGGTAGAATGGCTTGGCTAGGTATTCTTCTTGACATAGGTCTATGTTTTTTTCCTAGGTATGTGAATGGCTCTACTTACCAGCGCTGGCAGTTCACACTGCCCATGATGTCTACGCTCTACCGCCTGGCCAATCAGCTCCTGACAGACTTGGTAGATGATAACTACTTCTATCTCTTTGATCTGAAGGCCTTCTTTACCTCCAAAGCACTCAATATGGCTATTCCTGGAGGCCCCAAATTTGAACCTCTTGTTCGAGACATCAATCTCCAGTAAGTTGGAGATACTAGGGATTATAGGCACCTTGGGTTGAATAAAATCTAATTTTGATCCTGTTGTAGTTTCCAAATTCCCCAGTTAGTCTGCTCATGTTTTATTTGGTGCCTTAGGGATGAAGATTGGAATGAATTCAACGATATTAACAAGATCATCATCCGGCAGCCTATCCGCACTGAATACAAGATTGCTTTTCCTTACCTATACAACAACCTTCCACACCATGTCCACCTCACCTGGTGAGAGCTGAAGCAGTGGTGGGGGGAAGGAGAGGGTTGGGCCAGGGCTGGAGAACCTGAGCTTGCTTACTCTTCTTTCATTTTAGGTACCACACTCCTAATGTTGTGTTCATCAAAACTGAGGATCCTGATCTCCCAGCTTTCTACTTTGATCCTTTGATCAACCCAATTTCTCACAGGCACTCCGTCAAGGTGAGAAGAGGGAATGTTTGACCTTAGTTGCTGTTGTTCTTTTTTTTTTTTTTTTAAAGATTTTTAAAAAAAGATTTTATTTATTTATTTGTCAGAGACAGAGCAGAAGCAGGGGAAGCAGGTTCTTGATGGGCAAGAAACCTGATGTGGGACTCGATCCCAGGATCCCTGGGATCATGATCTGAGCAAAAGGCAGATGCTTAACCAACTGAGCCATACAGGCATCCCTGACCTTAGCACTTTGAAGAGAAATTTCCTGACTGTGGCTGAAGTGTTACTAGATAAAAATTCAACTAAGGGAGACATGTTTGTCATCCTGTTTAGTGTTCCCCTTGAGCTTTTCTTTTTTTAAGATTTTATTTATTTATTTGACAGAGACACAGCAAGAGAGGGAACACAAGCAGAGGGAGTGGAAGAAGGAGAAGCAGGCTTCCCGCCAAGCAGGGAGCCTGATGGCAGGGCTTGATCCCAGAACCCTGGGATCATGACCTGAGGCGAAAGCAGATGCTTAATGACTGAGCCATGCAGGCGTCCCAGTCCCCTTGAGCTTTAAGCTAATTTGACAGTTCAGCACTTGGCTCAAACTAAGTTATTGGTATAATCTGGGTTTCTATGATTGGGACATTATATGTAGTATATTCTGGTCTGTTTGCATTTTGGGTTTCTTCCACTCCTTTTATTGAAATACAGTTCATATACACATAAAACATACTCATTTTAAGTGTACAATTCAGTGGTTTTTAGTTTGTTCATGAAGTAGTTCAGCCATTTCCAGAGGCAATTTTCAAACATATTCTTTGTCCCAGAAATCCCCATACCATTAGCAGTCACTCTGTTTCCCTCAAACCTCTCTTCCTTGGGAGGCAAATCTGTAGATTTGCCTATTCTGGAGATTTTATATAAATGGGATCTTGCAGTATGTAGTCTTTTGTGATTGGCCTTTTACACTTGGAGTAATGTTTTTGATGTTTACCCATGCTCCATAGTGTTCTTAACAGACCTCCTTAAATCTTGCATAGTTTTTGTGTTTATTTAAGGTATTGGGGCTCCTTTGGGAGACCTTTGGTGGTGAGCCAATGGGGTGTGAGGAGTGATGCTTGCGTTCCTGGTTGATCCTGACTTGTTCTCTGTTCCCTTGGCCCCTTTTGTCCTGGCCCTTCAGGGCTTCTCTTGTCTGGTAGCACAGTTTCCATGGTAGATGGAGCCATTGTGCTTGGCCCCAGAGAGTTTCCCTGTCATCCCAACTCTGCCCAGTTCAATGGGAGCTGAACCCTTGGGGGTTCTTCTTTCAGAGCCAGGAACCGTTGCCTGATGATGATGAGGAGTTTGAGCTCCCAGAGTTTGTGGAGCCCTTCCTGAAAGACACACCCCTCTACACAGACAATACAGCCAATGGTATTGCTCTGCTCTGGGCCCCTCGGCCTTTCAACTTACGCTCTGGTCGCACCCGCCGCGCCCTGGACATCCCTCTTGTCAAGAACTGGTAAGACTGCCTGGGGGATGGTAGTAGATGTATAGGAGAAAAGATCCCAACTGAGTGGGCATACAGCCTTCCCCACAGGCTAGCTCTGGTTGGATTGTTTTTCCCAGGTATCGTGAGCATTGTCCTGCCGGACAGCCTGTGAAAGTGAGAGTCTCCTACCAGAAACTGCTGAAGTACTATGTGCTGAACGCTCTGAAGCACCGGCCTCCTAAAGCCCAAAAGAAGAGGTAGGGCGCCTGAGGGTCATTGTCCAGACTTCTTTCGCTCCAGAGTTAACCAGGAAGCTAACTCTTCCTCTCCTGTTTATTTCCACTCCAGGTACCTGTTTCGCTCCTTCAAAGCCACCAAATTCTTCCAGTCCACGAAGCTGGACTGGGTGGAGGTGGGGCTGCAGGTGTGCCGCCAGGGCTACAACATGCTCAACCTTCTCATTCACCGGAAAAACCTCAACTATCTGCACCTGGATTATAACTTCAACCTTAAACCTGTCAAAACCCTCACCACCAAGGTGTGTGCATTGTGTCTCAGGGATCTTCTTGAGGGGTGGACCGGTTTTGCTCTTTTGAAGGCGTCCCTCCAGTGGGGACCATTGCTGATTAATGTTTTTTTCTATTCCTGGCACCTTCTCCAGGAAAGAAAGAAATCTCGTTTCGGAAATGCGTTCCATCTGTGCCGAGAAGTTCTGCGTTTAACCAAGCTGGTGGTGGATAGTCACGTGCAGTATCGATTGGGCAATGTGGATGCCTTCCAGGTGAGGCCAGGTAGCCCTGATCCCTGCCCCTGGTAGGGAAGCTGAAAGAAGTCTGAGCTAATCGTGGAGCTGGCTCTAGCTTAAAGCCCAATGGGGTCGTTGTGTTGCAGCTGGCAGATGGCTTGCAGTATATCTTTGCTCACGTGGGGCAGCTGACGGGCATGTACCGGTACAAATACAAGCTGATGCGGCAGATTCGCATGTGCAAGGACCTGAAGCATCTCATCTATTACCGCTTCAACACGGTGGGACCCTGCCCTCATACTCCCACTTTCTCTATCCAGTTCCTTTATTCATTCATTCACTCATGGCAGGCAGTGAGGGGGTGGGGTAGTGGGGTAGTGGGACAGGAAGAGAATCTTAAGCAGGCTTCACACTAGGGTGGAGCCTGATGCAGGACTCCATCTCAGGACCCTGAGTTTCAGATCTAGTTTAATTTTTAGGTCTAGTCAGGGCTTTTAACTGGGACTGAGTTAGAGGCTCTTAGTCTGTTGCTATTTGCCCTCACCTTATGAATTATAACACTTCCCTCAAAGCTGTCTCCCCCCCTCCTTTTTAAAGATTTTATTTATTTGCCAGAGAGCAAGTGCGTACGTGCAAGCAGGGAGAGTGGCAGGCAGAGGGAGAAGCAGACTCCCTGTGAGCTGTGAGCCCGATTCAGGACCCGATCCCAGGATCCTGGAATTATGACCTTAGCCGCAGGCAGATGCTTAACTGACTGAGCCACCCAGGCATCCCAAAAGCTGCCTTTAAAGAGAGAATCTGAATTATTGGTTTTTGCCTTAGAATTTTTCTTTTACTATATTTCAGATGTTGAGGTCCCAGAGTTTGCCTCTTTTTCACTCTGCTGTCTAAGATGTGTTCCTCTTGATCCCACCTATGTGTGGTTTTCGATGGTTCCCTAAATGAATTGCTAGCTTACGTTCTTGATTTCTGCTTGGGACCATAGGGCCCTGTAGGGAAGGGCCCTGGCTGTGGCTTCTGGGCTGCTGGCTGGAGGGTCTGGCTGTTTTTCATGCGTGGCATCACCCCTTTGCTGGAGCGGTGGCTGGGCAACCTCCTGGCCCGACAGTTCGAAGGTGAGTGGTTTTCTCTGTGTCCCGCTTGTGTTTTATTGTCACTTCACAGGTAGATCATACGTTCCCTTTGTATCCCCTTGTTTGAGAATCCCTTCCTGCTTGAGTGCCTCTAAGAGGTCCCATTCTCCAGTGATTCTGACCTAGTATTTGGTTTCTTGGGCTTCTTTCTGGGGCCTTGAGGACATTTACATTTGTAGGATGGAAATTTCTTGGAAGCATAGTTGTGAATGTCTTGAAATAACTTGTCTTTCTTGCATGTGTCAGGTGTGTGGACACTGTTTATATCTTTTGATTTCAGTGTAACTGTGGTTGATGAGGGCGCGTGATGGTAGAGACCGATTAAAAGCAATGAATCTTGCTTTTAATCAACTTTACTCCTAGGTCGACACTCTAAGGGGGTGGCAAAGACTGTTACAAAGCAGCGAGTGGAGTCGCATTTTGACCTTGAGCTTCGGGCAGCTGTGATGCATGACATTCTGGACATGATGCCTGAGGGAATCAAACAGAATAAGGCCCGGACGATCCTGCAGCATCTCAGTGAAGCCTGGCGCTGCTGGAAAGCTAACATTCCCTGGAAGGTGGGTGTCACCTCAACTCAGGGAAGGCATGGACATCATCTTCCTGGGGGTGGGATTAGTACTCCTGGGCTCCCTTTGGGAGCTGTGTGGTTGCTATCACTTTTTCATTGTGCCTTTTGTACTTTCAGGTACCTGGGCTGCCAACACCTATAGAGAATATGATCCTTCGATATGTGAAGGCCAAGGCTGATTGGTGGACCAACACTGCCCACTACAACCGAGAACGGATCCGCCGTGGAGCTACTGTGGACAAGACTGTTTGCAAAAAGAACCTGGGCCGCCTCACTCGGCTCTATCTGAAGGCAGAACAGGAGCGACAGCACAACTATCTGAAGGTTAGGCAGCTTAGGTTAGACTGTGGGGAGTGGGCAGAGGGATAGATTGCAGAGTTGGGACCGTGCCTTGTCCATAGGGATTAGGCTATGGTGGGAGGCTGATTATCATGTCTGTTTCACAGGATGGGCCATACATCACAGCAGAGGAAGCGGTGGCAGTGTATACCACCACTGTGCATTGGCTGGAGAGCCGGAGGTTCTCCCCCATCCCATTCCCCCCACTCTCCTACAAGCATGACACCAAGTTGCTCATCTTGGCGTTGGAGCGGCTCAAGGAAGCTTACAGGTGAGGGGGGGAGTAGGTGGATTCCTTCGGGAAGGTGAGAGCAGGGAGATCAGCGTCATTGTCATAGCCCAAAGGAAGGCTGTTTAGCCTCAGTCCTTTCTGGGTTTGGCTTCCTCTTGTTTTCCCATTCATCTTACCTGTTTCCTTGTCAGTGTGAAGTCTCGGTTAAACCAGTCTCAGAGAGAGGAGCTAGGTCTGATCGAGCAAGCCTATGACAACCCCCACGAGGCATTGTCCCGCATCAAGCGTCACCTCCTCACACAGAGAGCCTTTAAAGAAGTGAGTAAGCTAGTCCCCAAGTGTGCTGTTGGCTGTGCTATTCATTCATGGCATCCAGGGTAGTGGGTTGCCTCAGGTAATTGGTGGATCAGAGTAAGCCAGCTTCCCTGTCCCGCAGGTGGGCATTGAGTTCATGGATCTCTACAGCCACCTGGTGCCCGTATATGACGTGGAGCCGCTGGAGAAGATCACTGATGCCTACCTAGACCAGTACCTTTGGTATGAAGCCGACAAGCGCCGCCTTTTCCCGCCCTGGATCAAGCCTGCTGACACAGAACCACCTCCTCTGCTTGTTTACAAGTGGTGCCAAGGTAAAGCTTTTCTGGCTTTGTCCTTGGGGATTGAGGTGAATTGGGTTAATTTGAAGTGAATTGAGTTCTGCATCAAAATTCTCATCCAGGCTGTATAATTAGTTTATTCTCTTGCTGCATAGTGCCAGGGAAATAGCGTTGATGTTAAATCAAGCAAAGCTGACACTCTTAGCAGTCCAGGTGAATGAGTGGAGTGCGACAAGGTT
Source organism: Mustela lutreola (assembly GCF_030435805.1). Taxonomy (NCBI): domain Eukaryota; kingdom Metazoa; phylum Chordata; class Mammalia; order Carnivora; family Mustelidae; genus Mustela; species Mustela lutreola. The sequence goes on along the minus strand of NC_081304.1, from coordinate 45,198,386 downwards.
ATGGATTGTGATAGGGACTGCAGGCACTAGCCTTGGAAGGGAATTTCTAACCTGCTGGAGACCTGTCTTGCCTACTCCTCAGGCATCAATAATCTGCAGGATGTGTGGGAGACAAGTGAGGGTGAGTGCAATGTCATGCTGGAATCACGCTTTGAGAAGATGTATGAAAAGATCGACTTGACCCTGCTTAACAGACTGCTGCGACTCATTGTAGACCACAACATAGCTGATTACATGACAGCCAAGAACAACGTTGTCATCAACTATAAGGTGTGTCTTAGGGGCAGGGTATCAAGGAATTGGGGAGGGGTGTGTCTGGCTCTCTAAGGTAGGATTTGATGAGGGAAGGACCAAGGAGGATGGGCCCCAGAGAGACTTGAGGCATGGCCATGAGTTTAGAATTGTTAAGAGTTGGGGGCACCTGGGTGTCTCAGTGGGTTGAGCCTTTGCCTTCAGCTCAGGTCGTGATCCCAGGGTTCTGGGATTGAGTCCCACATCATGCTCTCTGCTCAGCGGGGAGCTTGCTTCCGTTCCCACCCCCCTCTTCTGCCTGCCTCTCTGCCTACTTGGGATCTCTGTTTGTCAAATTAATTAATTAAAAAAAAGAATTGTTCAGAGTTGTAAATCTTTCTTTCTAGGACATGAACCATACAAATTCCTACGGGATCATTAGAGGCCTGCAGTTTGCCTCATTCATCGTGCAATACTATGGCTTGGTGATGGATTTGCTGGTGCTAGGACTGCACCGGGCCAGTGAGATGGCTGGGCCCCCTCAGATGCCAAATGACTTCCTCAGTTTCCAGGACATCGCCACAGAGGCTGCCCACCCCATCCGTCTCTTCTGTAGATACATCGATCGTATCCACATTTTCTTTAGGTGAGGGCTTGCCTGGATTTGTATTCTTGCAGGGCACTGAGGCATATGCCCAGCCTCTGGACGTAGCTCTTGTAACTTAGTTGAATTATGGTGGGTTGAAGCTTTAAAATGGAATGAAGTCCTATGCGTTAGGTGGGGGTTGGAGGTGGGCTTCATCTGCAGAGCTATAGGGCTCATGGGTCCCAAGTTGTATCAGTCTCAGCACTGCGTCTTGCCTGGTACAGGTTCACAGCAGATGAGGCTCGGGACTTGATCCAGCGTTACCTGACAGAGCATCCTGACCCCAACAACGAGAATATCGTTGGCTATAATAACAAGAAGTGCTGGCCCCGAGATGCCCGCATGCGCCTCATGAAGCATGATGTCAACTTGTGAGTCTAAGTTGGGGCTGCGGGAGCTGGAAGGACATCAGCCTGAGGGGCCCAGAGAACAGTTAGAGGGAATTTATGAGGTTGTGTCCTGGGTGGGAGGAGTGTACTCTCTAGAATATTTGTGAGTCTGGCCTTCTGAGAGAGGTTCCTTCAGGTTCCAGGAGGCTAACGTGACTGTATGTTCCCTGTGAGCAGGGGTCGAGCAGTGTTCTGGGACATCAAGAACCGTCTGCCACGGTCAGTGACTACAGTTCAGTGGGAGAACAGCTTTGTGTCTGTGTACAGTAAGGACAACCCCAACCTACTGTTCAACATGTGTGGCTTTGAGTGCCGCATCCTACCTAAATGCCGCACCAGCTATGAGGAGTTCACCCACAAGGATGGGGTCTGGAACCTACAGAATGAGGTACGGTCTGGAAAGGTACTTGGAGCAGCATTACCACCCCTGTACCTCTGGGCTGCATGGGGGTGAGGAACACTACACCTTTTCTTTATCGATTGAGCCTTGGGTGGATAGAGTTGAGTGGGGGGCGGGGGTCAGAGTTGGGCCTTGCTTCTGTGGCAGTATCAGAGACAAATTAACCTTGGCTGTATGGTTTAGGTTACTAAAGAGCGGACAGCTCAGTGTTTCTTGCGTGTGGATGATGAGTCAATGCAGCGCTTCCACAACCGTGTGCGTCAAATTCTGATGGCCTCTGGCTCCACGACCTTCACCAAGGTATATAAAGCCTAGCTTGCCTCATGTTCCCTGTCCATCTCCAGTCCCTTTCATCTCTTCACCTGGTTAGTTCTTGTTCCCAGTTTTTCTCAGTGTACCGGTTTCCGTGTTTATGGTATAGCAGCTTAGGATGTCAAATAGCTCAGGTACTTTCTGAGAATACCTTGTAGGGAATGTCCAGCCTAGTTCTCTGTAGTTGTGATGACTCTAAATTAACAACAGAAGGTTGGTTCTTTAATTTGAACAAAATTTTCATTTTTCTCATCTTACCAGAGGCTTATCGTTTATTCACATAGTTTGTCTTTTAACCAATAACTGTGTGTATGTTAAAAAGCAAGCATAACTTGCTATCTCGGTGCTTGTTCTCCCTTTCAGTTGCTTCCAAAGGCCCAGCTGAAGGCTGGAATTGAGAGAGTAATTTGGGGATTTGTTAACTGTGTATACTTAAGTTTATGTAAGGTTTAAAAAGCCACCTTGCGGGCACCTGGGTGGCTCAGTCATTAAGCGACTGCCTTCAGCTTAGGTCATGATCCCAGAGCCCTGTGATCGAGTCCCACATCAGGCTTCATGCTCAGTGGGGGTCTCTTTCTCCCTCTGACCCTCTCCCCTCTCATGCACTCTCACTCTCTCGTGCGAGATCTCTCTCTCTCCCTCGCCCCAATAAATAAAAACTTTTAAAAAAATAACCATATATTCTTTAAAAAAATAAAATAAAAAAGAGGCACCTTGCTCTTGCTGTCTTTCCATGCTGCCATAATGGTGCCCATAATGCCAAAAAGAGAGAGAAGTGATAGGTGGGTTTTTTTTTTTCTTTCTGTTTTTAAAAATTTATTTATTTATTTATTTATTTATTTGTCAGAGGTGGGGGGAGAGAGCGAGTGAGCAGAGTGGCAGGCAGAGGCAAGGGAGAAGCAGGCTCCCTGCCGAGCAAGGAGCCTGATGCGGGACTCAATCCAAGGACACCGGATCATGACCTGAGCCAAAGGCAGCCGCTTTACTAACTGAGCCACCCAGGCATCCCGGGAAGTGCTAGGTTCTAATTAGGCTGTGCTCCAAACACTTAAACTTACGGCCTCAACATCAAGAGTTGCATGCTCTTCAAACTGAGTCATTCTGGAGCCCATTATCTTAGTATTTCTTTTTTTTTTTTTTCTTTTCCAAGATTTTATTTATTTATATGACAGAGACACAGTAAGAGAGGGAACACAAGCAGGGGAAGTGGGAGGGGGAGAAGCAGACTCCCTGCCGAGCAGGGAGCCCAATTTGGAGCTCGACCCTGGGATCACGACCTGAGCTGAAGGCAGACGCTTAAAGACTGAGCCACCCAGGTGCCCCTGTCTTAGTATTTCTAACTTAAAATTTCTCGGGTTTTTTGGTGGGGGGTTAGTAGAAGAGGAGAGAAAAGAAAGAGAGAAAGGAAGAGAAAACTTTTATCTTTTTAGGTTGGTTTATTTCCTCCAAGGGCCGGATATTAGGAATTATGTAACTCATTCATTCCATTGGTGATTGTTGATAACTACTATGTTGAAGGCTCTGCACACTACATGTAAGATAGAGTCTCTGCTTTTGTTGAGTTGGCCTGCCTAGTTGGAGAGACACATCCATGGATAGGAGAACTATAACAGGATGTAGTGTTTATAGAGCTATTGTATTATTTGGGAATCTTTGAGAAGACTTAGTTTAATGTTTCTAGCCCAGTCTGGGAGAGGGAGAGGAAAGGCTTCCTGGAAGAAGTAACATGATGAGGCAGGTGAGGGAGGGCATTCCTTCAGCCTTACGCCTTGGAGAGGTAACTATCATATGTGTGGGGCTATACAAGGCTTAGTTTTATTGGGGTATGGTTGTTGAGTTGGGAATGTTGGGATACAGGGGTGGGATAGATATGCAAGAGCTAGATCCTGGAGGGTATTGCATGCCTTGTTAAGAATCCTCTGAGGGGGGGTGCCTGGGTGGCTCAGTGGGTTAAGCCGCTGCCTTCGGCTCGGGTCATGATCTCAGGGTCCTGGGATCGAGTCCCGCATCGGGCTCTCTGCTCAGCAGGGAGCCTGCTTCCTCCTCTCTCTCTCTCTCTGCCTGCCTCTCTGCCTACTTGTGATCTCTCTCTGTCAAATGAATAAATAAAATCTTAAAAAAAAAAAAAAAAGAAATGAAAATCACTTTAAAAAAAAAAAAAAGAATCCTCTGAGGGGGTTGCCTGGGTGGCTCAGTGGGTTAAGCCTCTGCCTTTGGCTCAGGTCCTGGTCCCAGGTCCTAGGATCGAGCCCTGCATCTGGCTCTCTGCTCAGCAGGGAGTCTGTTTCCTCCTCTTTCTCTTTGCCTGCCTCTGCCTGTTTGTGATCTGTGTTTGTCAAATAAATAAAATCTTTAAAAATCCTGTGAGGGTCTTAGGTCTAAGAGCAACTTTTCCAGATTTCTGTGTTAGGTATGATTCTTCTTGCAGTTGTGAGGAGGATGGGTTTGGGATGGGGTAGAAAATCAGGTTTGGGGTTTGGAGGTTCTGAATTACCAATGACAGTCATGACAACAGTGAGGGGACAGGAGCAGATCTGATAAGTAGTTAGCAGGTAAAGTCAGCAGAGCCTCATTTTGGTGGAATGCCAGAGGGAAAGGAAAGTAACAGTTTTGGGCGTGGCTGACTAGGTAGATATTGGCACTACCAACTGGAAGAGTACAGGAAGAAGAGCAGGTTTAGGAGGGAAGATAAATAGATTTAGTTGAGGATGTAACAAGTTTGAGGTTCCTGGGAACATCCAGATGGAGGTGTTTGGCAGGCATTTATTATATCCTTTTTCTTCTGTTCCAAGGTATATATGTATGTGTGTGTGTGTTTCCCACCTTAAATTGATAGTCTCTTAGATTTGCTGAAAAATAATTTGGACTTCCAAGTTTTTGAGGGAGAAATGAGGTGAGAACGAGCAGTGAGGGGTAATTTCAAGGCTCCTAGAGGATGTCCAAATGGAGATATTTTGCAATCTGAAGCTTGGAAGAGATGTCTAGGTGGAAGATGTAGATTTGGGAATCTGTCGAAGGTGGTGGTTTAAAGTTCAAGAGTAAGCAAGATTGTCTAGGTCAGGTGTAAGGAAAGAAGAGCAGAGGAATGAATTTGGAACCATAGGAAACACTGAGCAGCAGTGTGGCCAGACTGAGAGAGTGCCAGCTCATTAGAGCCAAGGATGTCAGGAATTGAGGCAGGCATTTAAGGGTGTCAGTTGCCTAAGAGTGTTTTAGTTAGATAAGGCCTGAAAAGAATCCATTGGATTTGGCGGTCAGGACGTCATTGGTGACCTTAGCAAGAGCTGTTTCAGAAATAGTGGGGAGAGAAGCCAGATTGAGGCTTTATGGGAAATAAGGGAGTGGAGACTTCAAGGACTGGCAACTTGCCAGAGCTGGAGTAAAAGGAAGAAGGACATAATACGCCACCTAGAGGGAGATCTAAGCCAAGGCACTATTTTTGAATGGGATTGGCTTGAGGATGTTCCCATTAGGGAGCCAGGGGACAGTTCAGGGTACAGCAGACCCGTGTGGTAAGTAATAGAGCAGTGTTCCCAAGAGTTGAATGTGGGGGTACAGTAAAGGACAGGCAGAGGGAAATATCCTCTGAACCTAAAAGAAAAGAGGTCTGGACAGATGTGAATATAAAGTTGAGTGGGAAATTACAATCTTGAATTTCTCAGTTTTGCCTGGGTTGGACTTGAGCATGGTGGTGAGGGAATAATAGGATTGTTGAAGAAACTGTGCCCCAGGTGGGTGTCAGGAAAATGAGGACAACTCTTGAGTGTGAGTTCTTCCCAGAAACACTTAGCTACTCCGTGACAGGATGGACAAAGTCCATCATATCATGGCAGTGAGGTGATTCAGGATTGGGGTTTGCCAGAGGATTGTTGTGGAGTGGTAAGGGATTGGATGCAGGGAAATCCAGAGTGCTGGCTTCTTTTGGGATCCTGGATTTGTTTGGATGGGCATGGTGGGTAGGAAGAGACTAGACGAGGCCAGAGGTCTTGGGAGAAAGTGTAGGGATCAAAGGAGTAGATAGATATGTTAGAGGTGAGAACCTGAGAGCTCAGAGCCTGTGAGGTCATAGGTTAGGGAAATGGTTTAGAAGCAGTTAGAAGGATAGGTTCTGGAGTCCAGTCAGGTTCAGATCATAGCTCTGTCATAACTAGTTGGGATTTTGGGCATGTCACCCGCTTTGGGCCTTAGTTCTTTTCATAATGTGGGGATACTGATGATGACGTGCCTGGCTGGCTCAGTTGGAAGAACATGCAACTCTTGGTCTCAGGATTGTGAATTTGAGCCCCAACTTGGGTTACAGATTACTTAAATTTTTTTTTTTTAAATGGGGAGGGGTGCCTGGGTGGCTCAGGTGGTTGAGTATCTGCCTTTAGCTCAGGTCATGATCTCCAGGTTTTGGGATAGAGCCCCGCGTCAGGCTCCCAGCTCAGTGGGGAGTCTGCTTTTCCTTCTCCCTCTGCTTGTGGTCTGTCTGTCTGTCTCTGTCGTGAATAAGGTCTTTTTAAAAAAAACGGGGGGGGGGCGGGATGCTGAGGGGCAGCTAGGTGGCTCACTTAAGCTTCTGACTCTTGATTTCGGCTCAGGTCATGATCTCAGGGTTGTGAGATCGAGCCAGGGCTCCCCTCTCAGTGGGGAGTCGACTGCTTCTCTCTCTCCCCCCACCTCTCAGATATCTTTAAAAAATGGGGATACGGGGTGTCTGGGTGCCTCATTGGCACCTTGCCTTCGGCTCAGGTCGTGATCTCAGGGTCCTGGGATTGAGCCCCGCAAGCAGGGGAGCCTGCTTCCCCTCCGCCTCTCTGCCTACTTGTGACTTCTCTCCCTGTCAAATAAATAAATAAATAATTTTTAAAAAATGGGAATTCTGAACGTATTACCTAGTTCAGGGGGCTTTTATGAGAATTAATATAGTATATTATATTTAATAAATTGCTTAATAAAGGTTTGCCATCATTAATTGGAGGAATCAGGGATTATGATCAGATAATAGAATATAGGGATTTATTTCTTGAGGCAAAGTACTTGGAATAAAATTTCTTGGTCTTCCAGTCTTTTTTTTTTTTTTTTTTTTTTTTTTTAAAGATTTTATTTATTTATTTGACAGAGAGAAACCACAAGTAGATGGAGAGGCAGGCAGAGAGAGAGAGGGAAGCAGGCTCCCTGCTGAGCAGAGAGCCCGATGTGGGGCTCGATCCCAGGACCCTGGGATCACGACCCGAGCCGAAGGCAGCGGCTTAACCCACTGAGCCACCCAGGCGCCCCCTTCCAGTCTTGATAGAGGGAAATATCCAGTAGGGTAAGAGGTGGCTGAATCTTAAGCTCCTCTAAAATGTCCTTCCTCCTTGGATGCTTGTAATCATCGCTGCCCGCTACCACTTTAGATCCTTTCGTCATTCTTGCTTTAGGTATATGTAGCACACTAGCTAGAGCTTGGAGACAGGACTGTTCCCTTCGGTCCTAGCTATAAAATAAGGCTGGGACATTTAAGCAGGTTTTGGTGAGGGCCAGGAATAATAGAAGAAAAGCAGAAATGGACTTGGATACTCTGACTTACAAGGTGCAGTCTGCTTAGCTTCCGTTTGGGAAGGGCCTTGTGGCTACCTTCCTGCTTGGTTTCCTGCCTCCCTACTCTGCTTCCCTCACCAGGGAATCCCTTTCTGCATGTCCAGATGACTTGGAAGTCTAAAGCCAGAGGGACAAGAGTGCCTGGGTGGGGCACCTGGGCAGCTCAGTCTCTTAGGCATCTGCCTTTGGCTCAGGTCATGATCTGTCCTGGGGTCAAACCCCACATCAGGCTCTGTGTGCTGGGTGGGGAGCCTGCTTCTCCCTCCCAGCCCCCCACTCATCCTCTTTCTTACTATCTTTCTCTTAAAAAAAAGTATATATATATATATGTATTATGTATGTTTTAATTTTACTTATTTACTCAACAGAGAGATCACAAGCAGTCAAAGAGGCAGGCAGAGAGAGAGGGGGACACAGCCTCCCTGCTGAGCAGAGTGATGCGGGGCTTGATCCCACGACCCTGAGATCATGAGGCTTAACCCACTGAGCCACCCATGTGCCCCTAAATATATTGTTTTTATACAATTTTATTTTATTTGAGAGTGCGGGGAGGGAGGCAAGCAGAGGGAGAGGGAGAAGCAGGCTCCCTGCAGAGCCGGGAACCCAGTGAGGGGCTTGATCCCATGACCCTGGGATCATGACCTGCACCGAAGGCAGATGCTTAACTGACTGAGCCATCCAGGCGTCCTCTCACTAAATAATGCTTTAAAAAAAAAAATCTTTAAAAAATGAAAAATAGGGGCGCCTCGGTGGTTCAGTGGGTTAAGCCTCTGCCTTCGTCTCGGGTCATGATGTCCGGGTCCAGAGATCGAGCCCCGCATCGGGCTCTCTGCTTGGCGGGGAGCCTGCTTTCCCCCTCTTTCTGCCTGCTTGTGATCTCTGTCTGTCAAATAAATAAGATCTTTAAAAAAAAAATGAAAAAATAAGTTAGACCTACTTCAAGAGAACATCTGTGCCTGGCAGTAGATGTATTTGTGTTCCTTTGGGGGTTTTGTTTTGACTTCTATTTCATGTTAGTTATTTTTAGACTTAAATTTTTAGAACAATTTTAGGTTTAAAATAACATTGAGAGGAAGAGACAGAGATTTCTTGTTATACTCCCTGCCCCCACATATGGACAGCCTTTCTCATTATCAACACCACTCACCAGAATGGAACCTTCTTTACTAAGGATAAGCCTACACCAACACATCATAATCATCCAGAGGCTGTAGTTTACCTTCTGGTTCACTCTTGGTGGTGTTCTGTGGGTTTGGACAAATGTATTATGACATATATCTATTATCTGGCTATTCATTTCCCTGTCCAGCCATACATATACTTTTATTTTTACTTACATTTACTTTTATTTTTACTTACCTGCTTCCTTGCTTGCTTATTTATTTATTTATTTGTTTGTTTATTTATTTATTTGACAGACAGTGATCACAAGTAGGCAGAGAGGCAGGCAGAGAGAGAGAGGAAGAAGCAGGCTCCCTGCTGCACAGAGAACCCTATGCGGAGCTCAATCCCAGGACTCTGGGATCATCACCTGAGCCAAAGGCAGAGGCTTTAACTCACTGAGCCACCCAGGCACCCCATACGTTTACTTTTAAGTGGGAAAAAAAAAACTTGCCACCTGATGTATCAGAGTTCCAGGTTTTTTTGATTACTGTTAGATACTAAGAAAAGCAAGGAAACACCTAGAATCCTATCATCCTAATATCAGTTTTTATTTTTCTACATCCCCTTCCAAGTGGGTCGTGTGCTATGTTGGGCAAGTTATGGAAGTTGAATTTGCCCCCCCCCCTTTTTAAATAATTATTTATTTGAGAGAGCAGGAGCAGGGGGAAAGGCAGAGGGAGAGGCAGGAGCAGACTCCCCGCTGAACAGGGAACCCAATACTGGGCTCTGTCCCAGGACCTGGGATCATGACTGGAGCCAAAGGGAGATGCTTAAGCGACTAAGCCACCCAGGCACCCCAAATTTGTTCCTTTTCTGAAGACTTAACAGCATAACGTTTAAAGTTACTACCGTGTTACCTAGCCTGTGGGGTCGCTCATTCAGTGGCATTTTCTTTCCTGCTTCCCTGAATCCCCAGCAGCTCTGGCTTTTCTTAAAGGAATGTGGTACTTGGGAATTCATACTTATTAGCCACCAGGAATAAAGCCCGGGTAATTGCAGTAGAACTGGTGTGTTGGGTGGTAAAAACCATGCAGCCGGCAGGCAGTTCAAGGACCAGCTATAGTCAGAGAACTCACTAAGCCTCACAGTTGTTCTACTGAAGTCTATTTGCCTTTACCCCCAGATCCTTTCTGCAGATCTCTTGCCTCGGTTGGTTCATCTTAAGCATGAACTAGATGCTCAGTATAGATAGATTTTGTGATTTGATTAAGGCTGTTGAGCTCTGTAGTTCCTTATCGTGCTTACCTGAAGACTGCTATTTGCTCAAGGCTAATTTCTATGATAACTCCAGCCATTGTGATCTTGCACTTTAGTCATACTCCTTACCTTAAAGTCTTGATTATTATCATTTGGGATTTTGTAGTTTGCCTTTTTTCCCCCTTATTCATAACCAGCTTTGGTTTCGTTGATTTTTATTTTTCTCTTTTCTATTTCACTGTTTTCTGCTCTTACAGTATCTTTTCTTTGCTTACTTTGTGTTTGAATTGCTTAGTTTTCTAGTAAGGTGAAGGTTAGAAGATCAATTTTGAATCTTTCTTTATAAATATTTTTAAATATAAGCATCCAGTGCTGTAAATTTTCCTCTAAGCACTGCTTCAGCTGTATCTTTCAAATTTTGATAAGTTGTGTCTTTATTTTCATTCAGTTAAAAATACTTTATAATTCCCCTTGAGAGTTTTTATTTCATCCATATGCTATTTAATTTAAACATATTTGAGGGTTTTCCAGGTATTTTGTTATTAGTTGCTAGTGTAATTCCATTATGGTTAGAAAACACACCTTGTATGATCTTCATTTTTCCAGATGTCTTAAGACTTGCTCTGTGGTCTAGCATATAAGGTCTGTCTTGTCGACTATCTCATATGTACTCTGTAATCTTACTGTTGGACCGTGTCTTATGAATGTCAGCTCAGATTGAATGTGTTGAACGAGTCTTTCTATATCCTTAATATTGTTTTGTCTGCTTCTATCAGTTACTGAGAGAAGAGTCTTGGAAATCTCCAACTACAGTTGTGGATTTATTTATTTCCACTTTCATGTCCATCTTTTTTATTTTTGGGTTTTGTTTTGTTTTTGGAATGGGTTTGGAGACACAGTTCACTTTATTAAAGACATTCAAGCTTTGGGGTGCCGGGGTAGCTCAGTCCGTTACGGGTCTACTTCAGCTCAGGTCATGAACCCAGGGTCCTGGGATCAAGGCCGGCCTCAGGCTCCACACTCAGTAGGAAGTTTGCTTGTCTCTCTTCTCTCTGTGCTGCTGCCCTGCCCCTTGCCTCACCAGCCCCACCGCTGCCCCCGCATTTGTGCTCCTACACACATGTGTGGGCTCTCTCAAATAAATAAGACATCAAGCTTTTAGTGTAAAGCCACATGACATTTAGCTTTTGAGCATGGAAGAAGTCCTGAAGTTTGAAATCTGGAATCTTTAAAATACTTAGACAAACAAAATTACTCCTGTAATAGTTAGGTTGTAATTGTATAAAAAGGCAGGACATTTTGTTGAACAAAACTGAAAGTTGGGCAAAATGTAGTTGGCTTGCAGATGGAAAACCAGCAAGGATTCATCCAAGATATTAGCAGGCTTAGGGGAATGGGGGGCCATTTCATTGATAGCAAAACGCAAACTGATAAGCATTTTGTCCAGGGAGCAGTGAACCTGCATGCAGGTGATGACCAAGGGAATACGCCACGTGGAGTGCTATGTCATGTACCTAAAGAGACCGTGAGAGTTAGAACTGCACTTTGTAACTGATACACACATAGATACCACTGCTGTTTGTTTTTTATAAAGATTTTACCTATTTGAGAGAGAGAGAGAGGTTGAGAGGGGAGAAGCAATCTCCCTGCTGAGCAAGGAGCCCAACACAGGACCTTGGGATCATGACCTGAGCTGAAGGCAGCCACATAACAGACTGAGCCACCTAAGTGCCCCTACAAAGCCTTTTTTTTTTTTTTTTTAGATTTTATTTATTTAGTTGACAGAGAGATCACAAGTAGAGAGGCAGGCAGAGAGAGGGGGGGAAGCAGGCTCCCTGCTGAGCAGAGAGCCCGATGCAGGACTCAATCCCAGGACCCTGAGATCATGACCCGAGCTGAAGGCAGCAGCCCAACCCCCTGAGCCACCCAGGCGCCCTTTTTTAGGTTTTATTTATCTGATAGAGATTCAAGACCGGGAATACAAGCAGGGGGAATGGGAAAGGGAGAAGCAAGCTTCCCACTGAGCTTCTGAGCCTGACATGGTACTCGATCACAGGGACCCTGGAATCATGACCTGAGCTGAAGGTGGACACTTTTTTTTTTTTTAATATTTTATTTATTTATTTGACAGAGATCACAAGTAGGCAGAGAAGCAGGCAGAGAGAGAGGGACGGGGAAGCAGGCTCCCTGCTGAGCAGAGAGCCAGATGTGGGGCTCGATCCCAGGACCCTGGGACCATGACCTGAGCTGAAGGCAGAGGCTTTAACCCACTGAGCCACCCAGGTGCCCCTGAAGGTGGACACTTAATGATTGAGCCACCCAGGTGCCCCTCCTTTAACATTTCTTTCGTAACAGTCTACTGGCAGTAAATACAGTCTATATTCTGTATCTTTTTGTGTGTCTATAAAAGTGTTTATTTTGTCTTTTTTTTTTTTTTTTTAAGATTTTATTTATTTGACACAGAGAGAGATCACAAGCAGACAGAGAGGCAGGTGGGGGTGGGGGAACAGGCTCCCTGCTGAGCAGAGAGCCTGATGTGGGGCTCAATCCCAGGACCCTGAGATCATGACCAGAGCTGAAGGCAGAGGATTAACCCATTGAGCTACCCAGGCGCTCCTTTGTCTTCATTTCTATTAATGTAAGTTGTTATATACTTCTGCAATTTTAGTGTTACTGATTCCATCAGAGTATTTTTTTTTTTTACTTCAGGTACTGTAATTTTTATCTCTAGACATTCTGTCTTTGTGTTTATTATCTTTTCTCTCCATATTATATTCATTTTTAAAAAATATATTTAAGCATAATTATAAGGCTTGTTAAGTAGCTGTTTTAAGGTCCTTGCTTACTAATTTCATTATTTGTGTTATTGTTAGGTCTGTTTCTATTGATTGAGTTTTTTCTGATGATAATTTTTTTTTTTTTTTTTTTGCATGAATGGTTATTTTCTATTACATGCTAGAAATTTTGAGTTTTACATTATAGGTTTTGTAACTTTTTTTTTTTTTAAAGATTTTATTTATTTATCAGAGAGGGGGTGGAGAGAGCGAGCACAGGCAGACAGAGTGGTAGGCAGAGGCAGAGGGAGAAGCAGGCTCCCCGCCGAGCAAGGAGCCTGATGTGGGACTCGATCCCAGGACGCTGGGATCATGACCTGAGCCCAAGGCAGCTGCTTAACCAACTGAGCCACCCAGGTGTCTCGTAACGTTTTTTTTTTTTTTTTTTTTTAAAGAGTATTGAGCTGTGTTATGTCAGTAACTTGTGGATTAGTTTGGTCCATTTAAGGCTTTTAAACTTGGTTGTGGAAAATACATAGCACCCTTTGTTCTGGGCTAACGTACCTCTGTTGCTAGGTTGATGACTTTCTTGGGGCTCTACCCAATTCCCATGTATTACAAGGTCTCTCTGCTCTGGTTGGTGGGAACACAAATTGTTGGCAACCTCATGATCTGTGGGACTTCTTCGGCTTTCTGATGTGTGGCATTCTTTTTTATTATTCTCATTTAAATTAAGTTAGCCAGCATATAATACATCATTAGTTTCAAGTGTAGAGTTCACTTAACCATGTTGCCTGTAACACCCCATGCTCATCGCATCGGTGCCATCCTTAGTGCCCATCACCCAGTTACCTCATCCCCCCGCCCACCTCCACTCCAGCAACCCTCAATTTCCTAGAGTTAAGAGTTCTGGTGTTCTGGGGCACCTGGGTGGCTCAGTGGGTTAAGCCGCTGCCTTCGGCTCAGGTCATGGTCTCAGGGTCCTGGGATCGAGTCCCGCATCGGGCTCTCTGCTCAGCGGGAGGCCTGCTTCCCTTCCTCTCGATCTGCCTGCCTCTGTCTACTTGTAGTCTCTGTCTGTCAAATAAATAAATAAAATCTTAAAAAAAAAAAAAAAATTCTGGTGTTCTTCTAGATGTTGGGGTTTTACTGCATATAGGTTGGTACTCAGCCAAAAGCTTGAGGGGGAATCCCTTCATGTAAAGGGATTCCCTTCATGGAAAGATCCAAAGATCTTTCTGAGAACTTGCTTCTCTCTAGTACTTCTGCCTGACAGATTCTAGCTGCCTTGGCCTCCTGAATTCTAATCTCTGTCTCTTCAGTTCAGTGAGACTGTTGGGCTTTGTTTCCATTCCCCCTCCATGTGTGTGGTGCAGCTGGGAAACTGCCAGTAGGCAGGATGCTGGGGAACTTGGGCTCACTTCATTTGTTTACTTTTTCTCAAGGGTCATGGTCTATGTTGCCTATTTGTCAGTTGTCTGAAGATACTGTTTTATGTATTTTGCTTAGTTTTGTAGTTCTTTATAATGGGAAGGCAATTTCTGTGGTCCCATTAGTTTTCATTCCCTCTATTAATTTTTAGTAGTTTTTCTCATCCCTTTTTCTCCCCCGTCCACCCTGGATTACTTACCGTACTTGGTTTTAAGTGTTTATATTGCCTCAATTGATTTTTTCCAGATTAAATTCACACTTTAAAAATACACAATTCGAGGTTTTCAGTATATTCATAAAATTGTGCAACCATTACCACTTTTGCATTCTAGAACATTTTCACCACCCTAAGAAGAAACTATTTTCATGAGCAGTTCTTTACTCCCTGTTGTTCCCCCCCATGTCTAGCTCCTGGCAACCATGAATCTACTTTCTGTGTGTATGATTTGGCCTGTTCTGGACATTTCATATAAGTGGAATTGTGCAATATGTGACTCTCTTGGCTAGTGTCCCCCCCCCTTTTTTTTAAAGATTTATTTTAGAGCAAGAGAGAGCATTTGTGTGTGATTGGGGTTGAGGGGCAGACCAGGAGAGAGAATCTTCAGGCTCCCCACTGAGCATGGAGCCCGACACAGGGCTCTGTCTCAGGCCTCTTGAGATTATTACTTGAACTGAAACCAAGAGTCAGATGCTTAACGGACTGAGCCACCAAGGTACTCCTGTCTAATTTCTTTCGCCTAACATGTCTTTTTTTTTTTTTTTTTTTAAAGATTATTTATTTATTTATTTGACAGAGAGATCACAAGTAGGCAGAGAGCGAGGAAGAGAAGCAGGCTCCCTGCTGAGCAGAGAGCCCGATGTAGGGCTCGATCCCAGGACCCTGGGATCATGACCTGAGCTGAAGGCAGAGGCTTTAACCCACTGAGCCACCCAGGCGCCCCTCACCTAACATGTTTTAAAGATTTATCTGTGTTGTAGCATGTATCAGTACTTGAATCCTTTTCATTTGCAAATAATGTTCTTTTATATGGATATACCACATTTTGTTTATCCATTTGTCAATTGATGGACATTTGTGGTTTTCTTCCACTTTTTGGCTGTTAGGAATAATGCTCTTGTGAAGATTTGTGTATGCTTTTTTGTGTGGACACAAGTTTTCATTTCTCTTGGGTATATACTTTGTAGTAGAATTGCTAGATTATATGGTAACTAACTTTTTGAGGAACTGCCAGGTGGTTCAGCCATTGTATCATTTCACATTCCCACCAGCAGTATTAAAGTGTTCCATTTTCTTTACAGTCTTAACACTTGCCACTTGTCAGTAGCCATTATTATAGGTGTTAAATAGTATCCTGTAGTTTTGATTTATATATACTTTCCTAATGATGAGCTCAAATCTTCCTTGAGAACTAGGCAGAATATTATTAGCTGGATAAAGTGGTCCCTACCACCACCACCCCCATAGCTCACTTTACTTTCTCCCTACTTTTTTCAGATTGTGAATAAGTGGAACACAGCTCTTATAGGCCTTATGACATACTTTCGGGAGGCTGTGGTGAACACCCAAGAGCTCCTGGACTTGCTAGTGAAGTGTGAGAACAAGATCCAAACACGTATCAAGATTGGCCTCAACTCCAAGATGCCTAGTCGGTTCCCTCCTGTTGTGTTCTATACCCCTAAGGAGTTGGGTGGACTCGGCATGCTCTCAATGGGCCATGTGCTCATCCCCCAGTCTGACCTCAGGTAGGACTTGGTTGAAAATCCTGCTACGAGTGCCTGGCTGCCTCAGTTGGAAGAGCATGCAACTCTTCTTCTCCAGGGTCATGAGCCCATGTTGGGTGTGGAGAGGACTTAAATAAATAAGCAAAAACTTCTTTAAAAAGGGGGGGAAAGGAAATCTTGCTAGACCTATGAGGAAAGGGGATGATTCTTTTAAGTTTTATTTTTATTTTTTCTAAAACTTGGTTGTGCCCCAAACAGGTGGTCCAAGCAGACAGATGTAGGTATCACACACTTTCGTTCAGGAATGAGCCATGAAGAAGACCAGCTAATTCCCAACTTGTATCGCTACATACAGCCGTGGGAGAGTGAGTTCATTGATTCCCAGCGGGTCTGGGCGGAGTATGCACTGAAGAGACAAGAGGCCATTGCTCAGAACAGGTAAACATCCAGGAAGGTATGGGAGTCTGGTCAGAAGTGTGGAGGGGGTGATCTTTGAGCCTTGCATGGAGGTCAGGAGCAGAGCGTGCCCATATTTTTATGGAGACAAATACCTTCTACATCTGACCTGTTTGTCCTTGGCTAGGGAGGAATGGTAAACTCTTTTGAACAAATGTTTTATTTAGATCTTTTTTCTTTGACAGACGACTGACCTTAGAAGATCTAGAAGATTCATGGGATCGTGGCATTCCCCGAATCAACACCCTCTTCCAGAAGGACAGGCACACGTTGGCATATGATAAGGGCTGGCGGGTTCGAACTGACTTTAAGCAGTACCAGGTACATGGAGGGGATGATAGAAATTTTCCCTGAATTAAAAGAATCCATGACCGTGCAGGGAATCTGGGGTAGTAGGCACTCAGAAACTTGATGGTAGTTGCCTTGCCATCTAGGTCTTGAAGCAGAACCCTTTCTGGTGGACACACCAGCGGCATGATGGGAAGCTCTGGAACCTGAACAACTACCGTACAGACATGATTCAGGCCTTGGGTGGTGTGGAAGGCATTCTGGAACACACACTCTTCAAGGGCACTTACTTCCCTACGTGGGAAGGGCTTTTCTGGTGAGGATTCTCTTCTTCCCTTACAGTAACCTATCACGGCCCTCTGAGCTCAACTCTCATGTTCTATTGAGTTCTCTGGTGTTTACTGGAGAGCAGTGTTCTGGGAGATGGCATCGCTTTAACTGGCCCCTTCTTCGCAGGGAAAAGGCCAGTGGTTTTGAGGAGTCTATGAAGTGGAAGAAGCTAACTAATGCTCAGCGATCAGGATTGAACCAAATTCCCAATCGTAGATTCACCCTCTGGTGGTCCCCAACCATCAACCGAGCCAACGTGAGTGTGATTGCTAGACCTGGGAGAGAGGAAGCTAAAAGCAGGTGTTTCTGCTTCCTTAATTACTCCTAAGAACCAGTCTCTTGACCTCTGCTGTCTCTCTTTTTCTTGTTAGGTATATGTAGGCTTTCAGGTGCAGCTGGACCTGACGGGTATCTTCATGCATGGCAAGATCCCCACACTGAAGATCTCTCTTATCCAGATTTTCCGGGCTCACTTATGGCAGAAGATCCATGAGAGCATTGTGATGGACTTGTGTCAGGTGAGCCAGAATTGAGCGGGGAGGGGACCACCAGAAGTCAGGTCAGCTCATTCTTGGGTAGGGGAAGTCCACCCTGGCAGCACTGAGGATGAGACTTGCATCATCTGAAATTCTGCAAGCCCTCATTCCTGGTGGGCTTCCGTAAGCAGTCATAACGTTTGCGCCTTTGCCTCCAGGTGTTTGATCAGGAACTGGATGCACTAGAAATTGAGACAGTGCAAAAGGAAACAATTCACCCACGGAAGTCTTATAAGATGAATTCTTCCTGTGCAGATATCCTGCTCTTTGCCTCCTATAAGTGGAATGTCTCTCGGCCCTCATTGCTAGCAGACTCTAAGTAAGTGCTTTATAATCAAGCCCTAGGCATTCAGGAAGCTTGGTTTGACTGTTCTACCTGTGCTACTTCAGGAATTGTCCCTGCCTGCTTTTCTTTCTAACTTGGGTACAGTGCCATCCCTGGATCCTATCAGCACCCTTAAAGTACTGCTGATTCTCTGGGTGAGGGGCTTGCTGATTGGAACAGGCAAAGGGATTGGGAATTTTGATATTTAGGTTAGTGATTGAGAGTTCATGTGGTTCATTGATGATATTGGTGGCTTCTTGGAAGCGTGGATTCCTGACCTCTTTCTGCCCACAGGGATGTGATGGATAGTACCACCACTCAGAAGTATTGGATTGATATCCAGTTGCGCTGGGGGGACTATGATTCCCATGACATTGAACGCTATGCCCGGGCCAAGTTCCTGGACTACACCACAGACAACATGAGTATTTACCCTTCGCCCACTGGTGTGCTCATTGCCATTGACCTGGCATACAATCTGCACAGGTAAGTTGGTGCTCAGAAGCATGTCTATTTTCTTTCAGCTGCATACTATATTTATTAATTTAATTAATTAAAATTTTTTTAAGTAAATTATGACCACATGGGGCTTGAACTCAAGATTTTGAGATCACTGAAAGTTGTACGACAGAGGCCCAGAAAATGTCAGTGGCCCAGAAAACTTGACCAGAAAAAGAAAGTGCCACCTTGGCAAACTAAAAAACACATGCACATTAAAGTATGGGGCCTCTTGGGGTGCCTGCTGGCACACTTGAGCATATATGTGTGTGTTTTAGTGTCCATGAGCAGACCCTTATCCGCCTGGCCAGCAGTCTTTTCTTTCTCTGGAGTTTCATTTTGCCTTGTCCCTGAGGCTGCCAGTCTGGTCTTCACTCTGCTTTTCTCAATAGTGCCTACGGAAACTGGTTCCCAGGCAGCAAGCCTCTCATACAGCAGGCCATGGCCAAGATCATGAAGGCAAACCCTGCCTTGTATGTGTTACGTGAACGGATCCGCAAGGGGCTGCAGCTCTATTCATCTGAGCCCACTGAGCCCTATCTGTCCTCTCAGAATTATGGTGAGCTCTTCTCCAACCAGATCATCTGGTTTGTGGATGACACTAATGTCTACAGAGTGACTATCCACAAGGTGAGAATTAGAAGCCAGGTAGGGATGTGGGGCTCTATATATGCCTGTGGGAGGGTGCTAAGGCAAATGTGTACATTTGGGGTGAAGGCAATATGATTGTGTCTAGATAGTGCTAATTGATGTAATCATTCTTTAGACCTTTGAAGGGAACTTGACCACCAAACCCATCAATGGGGCCATCTTCATCTTCAATCCACGCACAGGGCAGCTCTTCCTCAAGATAATCCACACGTCTGTGTGGGCTGGACAGAAGCGTTTGGGGCAGGTGAGCCAGTTAAAGGACAGAGAAGTTGTAAACGTTTTCTACCCCTTTTTCTACCTTCTACTACCCCTTTTTCTTTTGGGGGGGGATGTGAAAGACGGTAGAGGTAGGGTGGCATCTTCCTGCTTCTGTTTGAGAGATTTAAGGTATCTCATTTGAACCTTTTCTCTGAATTACTTGGGAAGTATTCTTTAGGAGGCCTAGCAGTGTGTGAGGTCCTTCACTACCTACAGTTGGTCTATGTTTCTTGACTCTCTTATCTTTAACCTGTCTTAAGGCAACCAAAAGTCATCTTTCTAAAGGGAACAAATATTCTTAAAACATCACTTTTTACCAAATTTCTACCTCTAAGCCTTTGGTAGCCCCTTCTTGGTGAATTAACTCTTCTTTTTAAAGATTTTATTTATTTATTTGACAGACAGAGATCACAAGTAAGCAGAGAGGCAGGCAAAGAGAGAAGAAGGGAAGCAGGCTCCCTGTTGAGTAGAGAGCCCGATGCGGGGCTCAATCCCAGGACCCTGGGATCATGACCTGAGCTGAAGGCAGAGGCTTTATTAACCCACTGAGCTGCCAGGCGCCGTGGTGAATTAACTCTTCTTTGGTTTCCTAGACACTTGAGACCTGGCTGGGTTATAAACTGTCCAACTATGGTTTCTCTTCCTTTAAAACCTATTTCCTGGGCACTTGGGTGGCTAAGTTGGTTGAACATCTCCCTTCAGCTCAGGTCATGATCCCACCATCCTGGATGGTGCCCGGGTGAGTCAGGGTCCCTGCCACCTTCTGTCTCCCCCCACCCCCAATGCGTCCGTGATCTCTAATTAATTAAAAAAAACACCTGTTTGCTCTTGCAAACAATCCAATGTCCTACTGTCCCCAAACTCTGTTGTTCATTTCCACTTCTGTGGCTTTGCTTCTATATCTTCCTTATAGAAGGAACTCAATTCTGTGTACTCTGTTAATCACAGTCTTATCATTCCTTTTTTTTTTTTTTTTTTTTTTTTTTTTTTTAAGATTTTATTTATTTGACAGCGAGAGAGACTGAGCATGGGCAGGGGGTGAGGGAGAAACAGATTTCCTGCTGAGCAAGGAGCCCAATGTGGGACTCGATCCCAGGACCAAGGATCACGACTGAGCTACCCAGGCCCCCAGTCTTACTCATTCCTTAAGACTTTTTTCTTTATGGAGTGGGGCGCCTGGGTGGCTCAGTCAGTTAAGGGTCCAACTCTAGATTTCGGTTTGGGTTGTGATCTCAGTATTGTGAGATTCTCATCCAGCTCTGCACTCAGTGCGAAGTCGGCTTGAGATTCTCTTTCTCTCTGCCATTCCCCTCATTTGTGTGCATACATGCTGTCTCTAAATAAAGTCTTTCTGTTTCTTTATGTAGCTTTTTTTGATCTTTAGCCTTAATCTCTTTTGTGATATATTATGTAATTAAATACTGCATCGTGGTATATCTTGTATGAGGTTTTTTGGCCAGCTAGGTTGAAAAGCCTTTTGGGCAAGGCTATTTGACACTTTTTTTGCATTTCCAAATACCCAGCATTCATTGGCAGTGCGCAACAGAAACATAGATTGATTTTTTTTTTTTTAAGATTTTATTTATTTGATACAGATCACAAGTAGAGAAGCAGGTGGGGGGGGGTGGGGGGCGGGCCAGGAACCAGGCTTCCTGCAGAGAGCCTGAGATCATGACCTGAGCCGAAGACAGAGGTTTAACTAACTGAGCCACCCAGGCACTCCATAGAGTGATTATTTCAAGACTAGGAGCTTTTGTTCTAGTTGACTTTGGGATGGTAGAAACTCATTTTCCATTTCCTCCCCTCTTTCTTTTTAGTTGGCTAAATGGAAGACAGCTGAGGAAGTGGCTGCCCTCATCCGATCTCTGCCTGTGGAGGAGCAGCCCAAGCAGATCATTGTCACCAGGAAGGGCATGCTGGACCCATTGGAGGTGAGAGGTGGTTGAGGTAGAAGAGAGAAGGTCTGAGACCTGCAGGCTCTGTTTCTAATCTTGGATTTGATCTTGTTTCAGGTGCACTTGCTGGACTTTCCCAATATTGTGATCAAGGGATCAGAGCTCCAGCTACCTTTCCAGGCCTGTCTCAAGGTGGAAAAGTTTGGGGACCTCATCCTTAAAGCCACTGAACCCCAGATGGTTCTCTTCAATCTCTACGATGACTGGCTCAAGACTATCTCATCCTACACGGTAGGAAACCACCCAACAAAGAGGGTCATTCTAAGAGGATGGGTCTGGGGCCATGAGACAATCCTCTGCCTGCCTTAGCTTTTTCCCAGGACCCCTATGAGGCCATTTTCACATCTTCAGCTTGTGGATGAGGTAGCAGCTCTGTGCACCACATATAAAGTTGACTGAGAGCAGGAGAGGAAGGCTGCATCTTAGAGGTTGAAATCAATTTCTGGGTTCCCTGAAAGGATAGAATCAAGGAAAGGGGGAAGACATCTAGTGGCTGACCTCCCCTCTCCTCCCCATTGCTGCCATATCTCTTCTCAGGCTTTCTCCCGTCTCATCCTGATTCTGCGTGCCCTGCATGTGAACAATGACCGGGCGAAGGTGATCCTGAAGCCAGACAAGACTACTATTACAGAACCACACCACATCTGGCCCACTCTGACTGACGAGGAGTGGATCAAAGTGGAGGTGCAGCTAAAAGATCTCATCTTGGCTGATTATGGCAAGAAAAACAAGTAAGCAATGGTGCTGGGGAGACAGATGGAAGATCCTAAAAGAGTGAAATGAATGGTTCAGTATGTAGTTTCTGGGTATTTTGGGAACACTAAGGTTCAGAAATTTCTCAAGTAATTGTCCTGGGGAATGCTGTAGAAAAGAGGAAGGCAGTGTCTTCAAATAATGTAAAAAATGTCTGTGTTTCGGGGCTTTAGTCTGATTCTAGGGTATTTCTCATGTTGCCATTTTGAGCAGGGCATTTCTTTACTGTCCATACATTACAGGAATTTTTAACATCCTGGATCCCCAGGTACCATTGCTAATAGCGTGTGCATGTGTGCACGTGCGCACGCATACACATACACACACACACACACACACCTTCCTTCCCCCTCCCTTTCACTGTGCAGCCAAAAATAAAAATGTCCATAGATTTCCAGGTTTACCTAAGGTGACTGGCAACACTAGCTGTGGTTGAGAACATGTTCTAAGGGTTTCTGATTTTAAGAATTGTGCTGTTAAACTGGGGCACTTTTTGTCAAAGAAAAGAGGAATGTCTAGATACTGATGAGGTTTGAGCATGGCTGAAAGGTGTACATGCACAGAGCCATCCTGGGCTGTGATAAATCTTATCAGTATTAGTACATCTCGATGTCACACTTCCTTTACGAATGCCACTTGAGGATTATCTGGGGTAAGGGTCTGGGGTCCCTTGTCTTACCAAGTTACACTCTTGCCATTGGACATAATTGACTGAAGGCAAGGGATCTTGTGATGGTTATAATTCTGTCCCCACAGTGTGAATGTGGCATCGCTGACACAATCAGAAATTCGAGACATCATCCTGGGTATGGAGATCTCGGCACCATCACAGCAGCGGCAGCAGATAGCGGAGATTGAGAAGCAGACCAAGGAACAGTCACAGCTGACAGCAACACAGACTCGTACTGTCAACAAGCATGGCGATGAGATCATTACTTCTACCACCAGCAACTATGAGACCCAGACTTTCTCCTCCAAGACTGAATGGAGGGTTAGGTACTACTATAAGGGATGGGAGGGGTTAGGGATGGCAGTGCCCACTGATAATACCTGTGGTGCTAGCCAGAGAAATGCTAACATTCCCCACCATTTTTAGAGCCATCTCTGCTGCCAACCTTCACCTGAGGACCAATCATATTTATGTTTCATCTGATGACATCAAAGAGACCGGTTATACCTATATCCTTCCCAAAAATGTGCTTAAGAAGTTTATCTGCATATCTGACCTTCGGGCCCAGGTAAATGTCCTCAACTAGGAGATAGTCCGTGCCCAAAACTCACCTGAGATTGCCTAGAACTTAAGGTGCAGGTTTCAGGATTCGTGGATGAATAAATATATATATAAGAATGGCTGAGGGCACCTGGGTGGCTCAGTTGGGCATCTGCCTTCAGCTTGGGTCATGATCCTGGAGTTCCTGGGATTAAGCTTCATGTTGAACTCCCTGCTCAGAGGAGAATCTGCTTCTCCCTCTGCCCCTCATCCTACTCGTGTTCTCTCTCTCTCACTCTCCCTGTTTCTCTCTCAAACAAATAAATACAACCTTTTTTTTTTCTTCAAGATTTTATTTATTTGACAGAGATAAAGTGAGATCGGAGACACAAGCAGAGGAAGTGGAAGAGGGAAAGGCAGGCTCCCCACCAGGCAGGGAGCCCAGTGTGTGGCTTGATTCCAGGACCCCAGAATCGTGACCGAGCAGAAGGCAGACACTTAACTGAACCACCCAGGCGCCCCTAAATAAAGAAAATCTTTAAAGCAAAACAAAACGAAATAGCAGGAAATGTTTTGGCTCCCATCAAATCTTAAAGCATCATAAAGCTATGGCAATTATGAAAATGATGTACTGGCCCAAAAGTTATTGGAAGAGGATAGCAAATAATCAGAAACAGATTCATGTGGGTATAATAAATATGTATCAGGGGGCGCCTGGGTGGCTCAGTGGATTAAAGCCTCTGCCTTCGGCTCGGGTCATGATCCCAGCGTCCTGGGATCGAGCCCCACATCGGGCTCTCTGCTCAGCAGGCAGCCTGCTTCCTCCTCTCTGCCTGCTTGTGATCTCTGTCTGTCAAATAAATAAAATTTTTTTAAAAATAAAATAAAAAAATAAATATGTATCAGATCTATAGAATTAAGGATGCTACATTGATACTGAAACAATCAGACCCCTGGTTCACAACATGAAAAAAAAATGCATGTAAAGATCTGCATGTAAAATACTAAGCGGTAGAGTATTGGAAGAAAGTACTGATTACCTTAGTGTTGGGATAGCGTTCTTTTTTCTTTTTTTTTTTCTTTTAAAGATTTTGTTTATTTATTTGTCAGCACACAAGCAGGCAGAGGCAGAGAGAGAAGCAGGCTCCCTGCCAAGCAAGGAGCACGATGTGGGACTTGATCCTAGTACCCCAGGATCATGACCTGAGCCAAAGGCAGCGTCTTAACCAATTAAGCCACCCAGGCATCCCGGGGATAGCGTTCTTAAGATGTAAAACCCAGAACCATAATTAAAAGTAATAACTTGTGTTTGACAAAGACATACAAAAAACAGGAAGAAAATATTTGCATAATTCTAAAATAAGATGGATTAGAAACTAGAATAGGGAATTACAGAAGATGGCTCACTCGGGTGAGCATCTGACTTCAGGTGATGATCACAGAGTCTTAAGATGGAGCCCTGTGTGGGGTTCCCTGCTCAGTGGGGAGTCTGCTTCTCCCTCACCCCCTGGCTTGTGTGCTGCCTGTCTGTCTCAAATAAAATCTTGAAAATAAATAAAAACATAACTGTAGACTAGGCAAGGAATTTGAAGGTAGGGATGCTTGGGTGGCTCAGTCGGTTAAGCATTTGCCGTCAGCTCAGGTCACGATCCCAGGGTTCTGGGATCAAGTTCTGCATGGGGCTCCTTGTTAGGGGGCAGTCTGTTTCTCCCTCTGCCTGCTGCTCCCCTTGCTTGTGTGTGCACTCTCTGACAATAAATAAAATTTTAAGAAAAAAAAATCTGAAGGTAGTTCAGAAACGGAGCAACAGATGGCAAATGAAAAGGTGCCCAGCTTTTTTTTTTTTTTTTTTTTTTTTAACTAAAAGAAAAACATTTTTAATTTGGGGGATAAATTATTTATAACACAATTCTCAAAATACAGTTAAAAACTGGAGAACCAAGCATGTGTGAAGCCATGGGGATGGGCAGGGAGAGAGGCTGCCCATATAGCTGAGGTCCTAGAAAGCAGTCGCCACATCCTCGCCACGCCCTCACCACTGGGAGGTTTGCTCACTGGGACCACTTTCCCAGAAGGAAATATACTCCACATCACCTCTTCTCCTTCCTTTCTCCTTAAAACTGTGAAAAGACTTCAGGAATCAGCTTTGTCAGTCAAATGAGTTGCTTGCATTTTCTTAGATTCTTATTCAAGTCTCTGGTAATCCAAAGCCTGGCAGTCACTTCAGGATGTATAGTAAAAATGACAATCCCGGGGCACCTGGGTGGCTCAGTCGGTTAAAGGGTGCCCAGCTTTACAAATAATCAGGTAATTCATATTGAATAAAACCAATTTGTGGCCTCAGGTTGGTGAATTTGAAAAGATTGTTCGTATTCTGTATGTGTGATTTTATAGGAACACAGGTTCTTTTACTTTGTTGATGGCAGTGTAAAATTTAAAATACCACTTAGTGGAGGGGTGCCTGGGTGGCTCAGAGGGTTAAGCCTCTGCCTTTGGCTCAGGTCATGGTCTCAGGGTCCTGGGACTGAGCCCTGCATTGGGCTCTGCTCGGTGGGAAGCCTGTTTACCCCTCTCTGCCTGCCAATCTGCCTACTTGTGATCTCGCTCTCTGTGTAAATAAATAAAATCTTTAAAAAAAGATTTAAAAGTTAAAAAAACAAAATACCACTTAGTGGTAGATTGAAAGATGAATTTAGCTTGTGAAAATTCATGAGCTGTGTGTTGGGTCATTTATTTACGGATACTATATAGATTATACTATGCAGATTCCTGGACCCCACTTGAGATTCTGATGTGGTATGTCTGAGATGAGGTCCATGTTTACATTTGAACAAGCACCCCAGGTAATTCTGACCACATTTTGACCTATTCTTTGTTCTTGGGGAAGGGAACGAAACACAGGTCTAACAGCCCAGAGTCTTAGAATGGTACTAAGAATCATTTTGGTTCTTGATCCCCTTGTTTCTAGATTGCAGGATACCTGTATGGAGTGAGTCCACCAGATAACCCCCAGGTGAAGGAGATCCGCTGCATCGTAATGGTACCACAGTGGGGCACTCACCAGACCGTGCACCTGCCTGGCCAGCTGCCCCAGCATGAGTACCTCAAGGTCAGTATAGGTGTAGAAGAATGGAGGCTTTCTTCTGTCAGAGTGGTGGAGGGAAGGCAGCTATGTTACTTTTACGTAAGTGATTGCTTACTGCCGATAGGATAGGGCTCCAAATAGCTTTTTACCTCTCTTTGCCTATAGGAGATGGAACCCTTAGGATGGATCCACACTCAGCCCAATGAATCCCCCCAGCTGTCACCCCAGGATGTCACTACCCATGCTAAGATCATGGCTGACAACCCATCTTGGGATGGTGAAAAGACCATTATCATCACCTGCAGGTAGGCTTTGGGCCCTGTTGAAGTATGGCAGGGCGGGCATTGCAGCACAGGGCCTGAAATGGTAGCCTGAGCTCTGACTCTGTCCTCATCCCTCTTTCAGCTTCACACCAGGCTCCTGCACACTGACCGCCTATAAGCTGACGCCCAGTGGCTATGAATGGGGTCGCCAGAACACAGACAAGGGCAACAATCCCAAGGGCTATCTACCCTCACATTATGAAAGGGTCCAGATGCTGCTGTCAGACCGTTTCCTTGGCTTTTTTATGGTTCCTGCCCAGTCCTCATGGAACTACAACTTTATGGGTAAGTTGGAGAGCACTGGGTACTCAGGCTAGGTGAGGCAATGCACCTGGTTAACAGTGGCCCTTTCCTTCTTCCACAAGGTGTCCGGCATGATCCCAACATGAAGTATGAGCTGCAGCTGGCAAATCCTAAAGAGTTCTACCACGAGGTGCACAGGCCTTCCCACTTCCTCAACTTCGCGCTCCTGCAAGAAGGCGAGGTCTACTCTGCAGACCGAGAGGACCTCTATGCCTAGTTGTCTTCACCTCTCCCTGCTTCAGACGTCCCAAAGACTGGAGCCTTTTACCCCCAATGAGAAGCTGGTGACATTCAGCAGCTTGATCCCTTTTCCCCCTATTTGTGCTTCTTGTATTATTGATTTCTGGTGGCTTGTAGTCCTGAGCAAAATATAGTAATAAATTTTGTATAAATAGGACTTTTGGAGTTTTTTGGGTTTTTTTTGTCCCTGAGCCCAAATTCTGACTGTAAAGATGGAAGAAGCTGGACTTGTTCACAGCTGGCCTCAGCCTTAAAGGGGTAGAAGGCGCCTAATCAGGGGCTGTGGACCACATATCCCTTAGATTCAGAGAACTGGGGTGGGGTTGGGTTTTCATACCCTTACTGCATTGACCACATTTACCAACTTCCCTTCAAAATATTTGCAAACTATCACTCCTTTCAACATCCTTTGGAGTGGCTGCTCCCATTTTCTGAGTCTGGAAGCTTGTAGTTTTTTCCCCCGGCTGCTGTGGTGCCCAGCCTAGCTTCTTAAGCTTTGTGTCACTGGTGCTTGGGAAAACAGGCGCGTGGCTGGGCAGATGGATGTCTCTGGCTGAGGCCAATGACATCCCTCCTACCTCACCTTTTGCCTGTAGTACTTGGCAGCCAAGTTGGGCCTCATGACTCCAGACACAGGGGTGGGGCCTGGACTGGGCCTGTGGGGAGGGATTGACAAAAGTGACCACTTAGAGCCCTGTGCCTCAGCTCTTGGACGCCTGGCTGGAAGTAGGCAGTCCCGCTTCCTGTGACCTTGGGGGCTTGAACAGGACAGGGCCCAGGGGGCCCAGTGCACTACTTCTTTCCCCAAGCCTTTTCTCTTCATCGCTCCTCCTCTGTCGCTTCTTCCCCGCCCTCTACTGCCCTAAACTGCTTCCTGGGCCGGAAACTGTTTGGCTTTTTCCTGCCCCAGTGAGGGTTGGAGGGGGCGGGGGTTGTCGCAGCCCTTAACTTTCAGGGAACATGGAGCCCAGGAAGGCGGTGCCTGGGGTGCACAGCTGCGGGCCTCGGGTGGCCGCGGGGTCAGGGACGGCCGCGGAGCTCGTGTACCATCTAGCGGGGGCCCTAGGCACGGAGCTGAAGGAGCTGGCGCGCCGCTTCGGGCCGGAGGCGGCGGCCAGGCTAGTGCCGCTCGTGGTGCGGGCGCTGGAGCTCCTGGAAAAGGCTGCGGTGGGTCCGGACCCAGACTCAGTGAGTCACCGACTTTCCCCTGGCCCCCCGCAGGGCTGGTGGGAGTCCAGCCCTCACCGCCTGGCCTCCCCAGCTGCAGGTGTCCGCGCAGCAGGCCGAAGCAGAGCTGCGGCGGCTGCGGGAGGAGAACGAGCGCCTCCGCAGAGAGCTGCGCTCCGGGCCACAGGGTGAGTGCAGGCACGGCCAACGGGCGGGGCGGGCCGGCTCAGGGCCTCCTCCCCAGGCCTCGACTAAGAACGCCCCTTCCTCAGAGGAGCGCGCTCTCCTGAGGCAGCTCAAGGAAGTGACCGACCGCCAGCGGGACGAGCTCCGCGCGCACAACCGAGACCTGCAGCAGCGCAGCCAGGAGACCGAGGCGGTGAGGGCGGGGCGGGGCGAAGGGCGTGGGGCGTGGCGAAGGGCGTGAAGCGGGGCGCTCCCTAGCCCATCAGTCGGCGCCCCGCCCACTTCCTCTTTTGCTCCGCCTCCAGCTGCAGGAGCAGCTGCAGCGCCTCCTACTGGTGAACGCGGAGCTGCGGCACAAGCTGGCCGCCGTACAGACTCAGCTGCGCGCGGCGAGGGACCGTGAGAGGGAGTGGGAACTGCAGAGCCAG
Organism: Mustela lutreola; assembly: GCF_030435805.1. Lineage (NCBI taxonomy): Eukaryota > Metazoa > Chordata > Mammalia > Carnivora > Mustelidae > Mustela > Mustela lutreola. Next base: position 45,169,563 of record NC_081304.1, on the reverse strand, counting down.
GGGGCGGTGGAGCTGACGCGGGATCGGACCAGGGGCTCCGGGTACGAGCAGAGGCAGGAGCCCGAGCGGGCCACCGCCGACGCAGGAGCCCCGGGGAACCCTGAGGACCCGGTGAGTGCCCATCACCGTACTCACAGGTCCGGTACTTGGTGGGCACTTTTCTGTGCTGCGTAGCAGGTCCACCCGGAAGGCGGAAGGCGGCACATGAGTGGCCAGCACCTGCTCCCACGCTCAGCTGTCATCTGTTGCAGCGCCTTCGCCTCCAAGTCTCCGTGCCCGTCACTTGCTCTGTGATGGTGGGGTGGAGGGGAGCGCCGGTAGAGGCCCCCACTGACCAAGCCTGCCCTTCCTGCAGCAGCCAGGCCACCCCTCCAAGGCAGGACAGTGCAGCTTCAGTCGAGAGGAGCTCGAGCAGATCCTTCAGGAGCGGAATGAGCTTAAAGCCAATGTGTTCCTACTGAAGGAGGAGTTGGCCTACTTCCAGCGGTGAGGGCGGTGGGCAGGGGCTGGGAAGTTCAGGGGTCGCACTCACACCCATTGCTGGGCCTCAGGTCCCCAGCTTCATTCTTTGGTTCAATGATCTATCCACAATGACATGTGCCAGGCACTGTGCTGCACACTGAGAGAACATGAATCACACAGCTCCTGTCTTCCTAGAACTTCTTCCAAATGCGGGAGGAGGTAGTACAAAAAGTTACAGCAGTGGTCAAAGAAAGATTCCTAGGAGGGGGCAACATCTAAGCTACCTATGAGGTGTGTTAGCAAGGCAGAGTGTTTCAAAAAGGGGAACAACACACACAGGCACTTGGGATGAGAGCAATGGTTGGCATTCCCAGGGCTTACCCTGCCCTTTTCCCTCCTCTATAGGGAGCTGCTTGCAGACCACCGGGTCCCTGGGCTTCTGGTTGAGGCCATGAAGGTGGCTGTCAAGAAGCAGCGGAAGAAGATCAAGGCCAAGATGTTAGGGATCCCAGAGGAGGCAGAGAGCAGGTAAGTCCCTGCCTCCATTCCCACTGAGCCAGTCCTCCCTTGCTCTTTGTGCCAAGCCTGATGACCCAGCTGGGTCCTGCTCTAACCCAGCCTGGTCATCCCTTGAGCCTACCACCTTAGCCTCATCCCTCCCTGAGCCTGTCACCTAGCCTAGTCACTTCTTAAACCTATTAACCTGGCCTGATCACCCCTGAGCCTGCTGTCCAGCCTGCCACATCTTCTATCTGGATCGCACTTGCCATGCTCACTATGTATCTTCTGCTGAAGAAATCTGGTAATGCTGCTTCTCCACCTTAGTTTTTCAGTTTCCTCTCTTGGCTGGATCTGCTTGTTCTCAGGGGGTTAAGAATGTAATTACAGGGGCGCCTGGGTGGCTCAGTGGGTTAAAGCCTCTGCCTTCAGCTCAGGTCATGATCCCAGGGTCCTGGGATTGAGCCCCACATCAGGCTCTCTACTCAGCGGGGAGCCTGCTTCCTCCTCTCTCTCTGCCAGCTTCTCTGCCTACTTGTGATCTCTGTCTGTCAAATAAATAAAATCTTTTTTAAAAAAGAGGGGGCACCCTGATCTCAGGGTCCTGGGATCGAGCCCCACATCCGGCTCTCTGCTCAGCGGGAAGCCTGCTTCCCCTCCTCTCCCTCTGTCTGCCTGCTGGTGATCTCTGTCAAATAAATTAAAAAAAAAAAAAAAAAAAAGAATGTAATTACAGGCACATCAGGACCTGCTATGAGGCTATCAAATTAAAGCCTCAAGATGTCCTTCCTTCATCTCCCTAGCACCTGCTTCTCTCCAGGCTTGAGGGTCCCATAGTCACTCTGTTCTCCCTTGGCTGTTTCTGGGTATTGTGCAGAAGACAGGACATAGCTGGATTCCCATGGTCCCCCAGGGCCTTGATGAATGACCCCCATATCTCCTCTCTCCTCTTCTCTGCCTCAGTGACGATGAAGACAGCTCATGGCTCCTGCTCTCCAGTGATAAGGGAGCCCACTCTGCACCCACTGAGTCCAGAATACAAAGTTTGTATGTTGTGGGAAGAGGAAGGGCAAAGGTTGTGGGGGTGAAGGAGGGGCCCCACCTTTGTTCTTCTCCCCTTTCCTGCTCCACTGACATTCATCCTGCTGTCCTGAGCTCTAAGTATGCCCCTCCCTCCATTGACCCTGGCCCCTTCCCCTCCTCAGTACTTCGGGTTGCCCTTTCTTCCTATTGTATCCTCTTTCCTCACCACTCCCCAAGCCCATAGCCTTGACCTCTCTGTTATCCAAGCTCAAAATACCTCTTGGTTCTCCCCCCAGCTTTGGCCTGTCCTATCAGAGTGAAACAGAGGCCCGTGAAGCCCAGACCAGCAGCATGGCTCCCAGTGAGCTAGGGGGAGAAGAGGAGGCCCCACAACAACCCCACTTGGAGCCTGGGGGCAGCCCCACAGTCCTCAATTCCTGACTGGCTCTGCTCTGCACCCGATGAACATCTTTGTCTGGGGCAGTCTCAGCTGCCCCAGAGAACTGACTTTAGAATCCGGCTATGAGGGCGCCTGGGTGGCTCAGTGGGTTAAGCCGCTGCCTTCGGCTCGGGTCATGATCTCAGGGTCCTGGGATCGAGTCCCGCATCGGGCTCTCTGCTCAGCAGGGAGCCTGTTTCCCTCTCTCTCTCTCTGCCTGCCTCTCCATCTACTTGTGATTTCTCTCTGTCAAATAAATAAATAAAATCTTTAAAAAAAAAAAAAAAAAAAAAAAAAAAGAATCCGGCTATGGGTGGGTGTGTGGCCTCAAATGAGGACAGGGCTCTGTTCTTCTCAGCCCTCCCCAGGCTCTTTCCCAGTCCTGGCCTGAGCTAGGTCATGATGAAGAGCTCAGCCTACTTTCCTTTCCTGTATCTCTGTGCCAAGCCTCAAGGGTCAGATAAAATTGCTTCCTTCTGGAGTCTCAGTTTTCCTATCCATATAATGGAGAGCTGACTACCTACCTCCCAAGGGTTTGTGAGAGTAGCCTAAGGCAATATAATAAAGCAGCTGCCCATGATACCCAGAAATGGCTCCAAGTTTGTGTATTAGCAGTCTTCCCCCGCCTGGGGGGCAGGCTGGACCTGCCAAGTCCGACAGGACCAGGGGCAGGCTGTGGTTTCCTCACAGGGTCTTGTTGGTTGTTAAGTGGGTGGGGAGCTTCTCCTGGTGAGGGCCTCACTTGTGTAGTATGACCTAATGGAAAGACATGGCTCCCAGTCTCACCACACACCCTTGCCTGTGCCCCAGTATCCAGGCTTTTCATCTTCCTGACCCCTCCAGACTGAGGCCAGCCCTTATAGTACCCACTCAGCCTTCACTACAGCTTTCCTTTCCTTTTTATTTGTCTGGTGTCTGATCTTCCCAGCAACTCCCCCCCTCCACCCCTCTCAGGGAGGTGCCTCATGGCAGCCCGCCCCTTCACACTGGTTTCCTCAGGAAAGGCCTTGGAAGGAAGCAGGGAGGGGGTTGGGAGCTGTGGGGGCCAGACTAACCCAAACCCTCCGGCTGAACGGGCCGCCATGGGACTAAGGCTGCTGCTACTGTTGCTGCTCTGGACACAGGGGACCCAGGAGTCCAAGCTGGACCCCAATGGGCAGCATGTCTGCCTGGCCAGCAGGTGGGTCTTTGTGGGAATCTGAGGTCGGGGTGGTGGTGGCTGAACTGGGGTAGAGGCATTGCCGAGAAGGAGGAAGACATGAAGGAAGAGGCCATGGAGCTGAAGGGAAGGGGGCCTGGGGACAGCCTGGAGGGTGGTAGATAGGCAAGGCTGGAGGTGAGAGGGCCAGGGAAGGAAAGGGAAGGGATTAGGAACACTGGAGCTGTGACTCTTGGCTAGGCCTGCCTGATGGGGCTCAGGCGGCCTCCCACATCTCAGCCAGAGATAGAGATCTACCTGCGGAGACAGTCTGTCCCCCGGCTGACCCCTCTCTGCCCCACAGCCCCTCTGCTGATATCCAGTGCTGCCCAGGCTGGAGGCAGAAAGATCAAGAATGCACTATCCGTGAGTAGCCAGAACAGATCCCTACCCAAGAAGAAATGAGGACATAGCCCAGTGACTCTTCCTTCCCCTCCTCCTGGGACCTATTTCCCCTCCTGAGCCCTAGAGCTGGAGCCCATCCTGACATCCCCCCGGGCCCAGCCCTGATGGAATGACTCTTGAGGGGGCAGGGTGCTGGGAACCAGTGAGAGGGGCAGAGTGGTCCCCTGGTTTGGCCATGCCACCATCCTTCCCACCTGGGTGGGATGTTTTTCAGCCATCTGTGAAGGGCTAGATGCCTGCCGGGAAGATGAAGTCTGTGTGAAACCAGGCCTCTGTCGATGCAAACCTGGATTCTTCGGGGCCCAGTGCAACTCCCGTGAGTCCTAGTTTCAACTGGAGGATGAAGTTGCTAGGCAGAACTGGGCCGCAGGGAGGCAAAGCAGGTAGAAATGTGATCTTAGAACAGCAGGGCCAGAATCCCTCCAAGCTTCACCGAGGAGATGGAGGCCCAGAGTTGGGAAGTGACGCATTCCTGGAAGGTGACCTGAGTCATCTGGTTTTTACCCATATCCACAAAGCCCTACCCACAGTTCTTAGCTGTGTGCCCTTCACCATCTTGCCCAACTTCTCGGAAAAGACGCTGGTTATCCCTGTTAATTGCAAAATGGGCATGTGTGGAGGGTGGAAGGAGAACCCTGGCCCGGCTCTTCCTTCTCTGGTGAAAAGAGGGCATGGGAAAGGGTTTGGTGCGCAGGATGGCCAGAGAGCAGGACTCAGGGCTGAGAAGAGACACTAGGGGCAAATGTGGCTTTTTTGTGACCTTCACAGTCACCATCTGGGCTGGGGTCGACACTCAGGACGCTCAGTTCACCTCCAGTGGGGTGGGTGGAGGATGGGGGTAGGGCGTGAGAGGAAGGCAGGGGCATGGATGAAATCCTACTTCTGTGGGACTCTGACCAAAGCTTCTCCCACTCAGGACCTCTAAGTGTGTTCTGGGGTATGAAGTAGGAAGCTGGGCCCACTGCAAAGGGTTTTTGTAGTTCAGAGTCAGAGGCAGGAAGTGAGCTGTGCCCCAGGAGGTTAGGCTGCCTGTTCAAGGGTCTGTCTCTGGCTTTTGGGCGTGGGCCTGGCACCCCTCTTCCTTGTGGAAGGGGGTTGCGACGCTGTGGAGAGCCATGTCTGGCCCAGAGCCTGCTGACCCCCTTCCGTTCCCCACTCCGTCCCCACCCCATCCCTGCAGGCTGCCCCGGCCAGTACTGGGGTCCCGACTGCCGTGAGATCTGTGCCTGCCACCCACACGGCCAGTGCGAGCCGGCCACGGGTGTGTGCCACTGCCAAGCGGACCGCTGGGGCGGCCGTTGTGAGTTCGCTTGCGCCTGCGGCCCGCACGGGCGTTGCGACCCCGCGACGGGCGCGTGCAGCTGCGAGCCCGGCTGGTGGTCCTCCACTTGCCGCCGCCCGTGCCAGTGCAACCCTGCGGCGGCGCGCTGCGATCAAGCCGACGGCTCCTGCCGCTGTGAGCCGGGATGGTGGGGCCGCCGCTGCAGCTTCCGCTGCGCCTGCCATGGCTCCCCGTGCACACAGGAGACCGGCCGCTGCGTCTGCCGCCCGGGCTGGTGGGGCCCCGAGTGCCGGCAGCAGTGCGAGTGCGTGCGCGGTCGCTGCAGCGCCGCCTCCGGCCAGTGCGCCTGCCCGCCGGGCTTCCGCGGTGCCCACTGCGAGCTGCCCTGCCGCGCCGGCAGCTACGGGCCTCACTGCCGCGACAGGTGAGCGGGAGGCGGGGGCGCGACCGTGAGCACCCCCTGCCCCGCGCAGGAGCGGTGCGGGGGTGCAGGGGCGAGAGCGCGGGGGAGGGGGGAAGCCGGGCAGAGGCGGGGGCGCGGGGATAGCAGGGCCCGGTGCTTTCCGCCAAGACCGACGGGGACCGGACAGAAGGAGGAGAAAGACCCTCGAAGCCCGAGGTCCAGCTTCGCCCAGCTTGTCGTCTGGTTGTTCTCAAACCGTAGGAGTACCAGCAAACTATAGTTAGAAGCAGATAGAAGATGAATGAGAGGAAGGAAGGGGCATGACAAAAGCGTGACAAAACGATTGCAGGGTGCCTTTCAAACTTAGTGGCTTTCAAACTTGGGCCGCTCCACGCACAGTAAGAAATGCGTTTTGGGGCGCCTGGGTGGCTCAGTGGGTTAAGCCTCTGCCTTCGGCTCAGGTCATGATCCCAGAGTCCTGGGATCGAGCCCCCGCATCGGGCTCTCTGCTCAGCAGGGAGCCTGCTTCCTCCTCTGTCTTTCTCTACCTGCCTCTCTGCCTACTTGTGATCTCTCTCTGTCAAATAAATAAAATCTTTAAAAAAAAAAAAAAAAAGAAAAGAAAAGAAATGCGTTTTGGGGCGCCTGTCTGGCTTAGTAGGTAGAGCATGCGACTCTTGAACGGGGGTTGGGGTGGGGGTGCTTGAGTTGCAGCCCTGCACTGGGCGTTGCGCCTTGGGCATGGCACTTACTTAAAAGCAAATAAAAACAAAACAAAAGGAAATGCGTTTTACATCCCACCTAATTCTGTCTGTCTCAACACACACAGCTCTGGGGTAAAAGCTCAACCAGACAACATACACTTATCTTTGCTTCACGTATTACATGTAATATAAATGTGTATATATCTATAGATTACATACGTGAGATACATACACACACTGTAATGCTTGCTTGCTTGCTTGATTGCTTTTTCTTTCTGTTGCGGATCTGCTAAATTGATTTTATGAACAAACGAATCTGATCCAAACATATGATTCCAGATAACTATCCAAAGAAAGACTTTTCAAGAAACTGTTAAAGAATCAATGAGAGAGGTGCCTGGGCGGCTCAGTGGGTTAAGCCTCTGCCTTCGGCTTAGGTCATGGTCTCAAGGTCCTGGGATCGAACCCCACATCGGGCTCTCTGCTCCTCAGGGAGCCTGCATCTCCCTCTCTCTCTGCCTGCCTCTCTGCCTACTTGTGATCTCTGTCTGTCAATCAAATAAATAAAATCTTTAAAAAAAAAAAAAGAATCAATGAGAAATTAAGATTAAGGAAAACCTTAGTGGGAGACTTCTTAGGAGAGTAGATCCTAAGAGTTCACAAAGGAAAAAAAATTTTTTTGTTGTTGTTTTTGTTTTGTTTTGTTTTTTGTTTTTGCACCTACATGAGATGAGGGACATTAGCTAAACTTACTGTGGTAATCATTTCACGATATAGGTAAGTCAAGTCGAGGCTGTGTACCTTAAAGTTACTCAGTGCAGTATGACAATTACATCTAAAAAAAAAAAAAACTGGGGAAAAATTTTTTTTTAAGATTTTACTTATTTATTTGAAAGGATGAGTGAAAGATAGCACAAGGTGGTAGGGAGGAGAGGGAGAAGCAGACTCCCTGCAGAACAGAGAGCCCCATGTGGGTCTTGATCCCAGGACCCTGAGATCATGACCTGAGCTGAAGGCAGATGCTTAACCCACTGAGCCAGGAAAGCACCCCGAAGACTTTTTTTTTTTTTTAAACATAAGATAAACTTGAAATTATAGTGATGAAAACAGACATGTTTTAATTTTTATGCATTTTCATCTTGTGGGACAGGAGATACTCTGAGTCCCAATCATGCCAGACCTCAGAGATGGCGGGGAAAGGAGGGTTGAGGGGAGAAAAGGGATAGGAAGGAACACTGGGGAGAAGGTTGGCCAAAGTAACTTGGCTGTTCTGGCTGGGCTGGGAGTTCTTGGTAACCCTGGGACCCTAGGAAGGCCAGGTTCTAGAATGGGAAGTTAGAAGGAGAGGGCTGGCATCCTACGGAGATCCTCTGTCCAGCCTTTTTGCTGTACAACATGGGGAAACTGAGGTTTATTTTTTATTTTTATTTTTTTTTAAGATTTTATTTATTTATTTGACAGAGAGAAATCACAAGTAGGTAGAGAGGCAGGCAGAGAGAGAGAGGAGGAAGCAGGCTCCCTGCCGAGCAGAGAGCCCGATGCGGGACTCGATCCCAGGACCCTGAGATCATGACCTGAGCCGAAGGCAGCGGCTTAACCACTGAGCCACCCAGGCGCCCCGGGAAACTGAGGTTTAAACCTGCCTGAGTGCTCTGGGTGCTCTCCAGTGTCCCTGGAGGCCTCAGTGGGGACTCCCTCTATCCGCTCCTCAGTGCTGCCATGCACTCCTTCCCTTCCCAGCTGCGGTCACTGCAAGCACAAGGAGCCATGCTCTGTAGACACAGGCAGCTGTGAGTCCTGCGAGCCGGGCTGGAACGGAACCCAGTGCCACCAGCCCTGCCCACCTGGCACTTTTGGCGAGAGCTGTGGACAGCTGTGCCCCCACTGCCGGCTTGGGGAGGCCTGTCAGCCAGACACTGGGCACTGTCAACACTGTGACCCTGGGTGGCTGGGGCCCAGGTGAGGGGGCCGGCCTGTTCCTGGGTGGGGTGCACCTTCCTTCAGGATCCTGGTTCCAGCTACTCCCTCTGGGGAGTTGCTGGTCCCTCCCCCAGTACACTAATTCACAAAGCCTTTGGGGCCTGCCTCCTGGGGAAGTGTGAGGGAAGAGAGATGAGGGCTGATGAGGCCCTGGGCAGAGTTCTCTTCCTCCTTCACCACTCAGGTATCCTGAGCTCGCTCGCTCTCTCTCTCTCTCTTTTTTTTTCCTGAGCTCTCTTCTTCCTCTCTAGGCTCTGTAGTCTGTCACCTCTTGGGTTTGGCCCCAGGTTCAAGGCCCTGTTTACACCTGAGCTTCATTGCCGAGGAGTAGACAGTTGGGGTCCTGGGTCCAGAAGAATGGGGGAAGATGGGTAAGACCCTTCTGTGGGGGCTCTGCCTTGCCAGGCCTGCTCTGCCCACCTATTCCAAGTCTCTCATCACCTCAGGTGTGAAGACCCCTGCCCGACTGGCACCTATGGGGAGGGCTGTAGCTCTGTCTGCCACACCTGTGTTCAGGGGACCTGTGATGCTGTGACTGGAGAGTGTATCTGCCATGCTGGCTACTGGGGACCCAGGTGAGAGAACTGGGGCCCTGGCAGGGAGGCAGGGGGTTAGGTCAGACCTCTGTGCTGTCTGTTTCCTGAACTTCCCTTCCTGGGCTTCTCCCCCTCTACACACCCACCCAGCATGCTCAGCTCATCGCTGCGAAGTTATTCCTCCTGCTATGAGGTCCGCATCTTCCAGAAGTAGTGATGCTTAATCTAAAAGGCCTGGCTCCCTAATGAGGTGGAGAAGTTCTTTAGGGGTAGGATTGCCGACTCCATTGTTGTTTCCCTGAGGTCTTGAGATGGTAAAACATAAACAAGGTCAATGTCTTTGATGTCAGGTTTTCCACCTCTAGGACTGAATGTAGAATCACGTGGAACAGACCTAATTTTCTAGAGGAGAGGACCAAGGCCCAGAGAGCAGGGCAGGGCGGCTCAGACCTCCAGACCCTGAAGACTTTTCTCTGGATGCCGTTGGCCTCTGGCTTATTTCACATTAGTGCTGGATGGGCTAGGGGTGAGGATCAGGAGAGGTGGAGCTTGTCTGAAGATTATACCCTGGGGGGCTGAGTACCGAGGGGCTGCCTCTGGATGGCCTCTCTGGAAGACAGGCTTAGAGGCTAAGGGGATTCTCCCAAGTACTGCCAGCGGTACTTAGAATGTGGGCTCAGAGGTCAGAGGAGTCTGCTTGGGCATCGTCCAGGGATGTCTGTGTGGCAGGGGGTGGGGAGCGGTGCCCAGAAATCTACCTTCCCCTGTGCCCCGCCTACCCCTAACTCTTCTCACCCAGCCTTCAGCCTTTGTCTCTTATCATCCCATAGCTGCAACACTTCATGCCCACCTGGTTTCCATGGCAACAACTGCTCTGTTCCCTGTGAATGTCCAGAGGGACCCTGCAACCCTGTCTCTGGGGCCTGCCAGCTGGGTAAGGTGCAGGGGCACCTGGGTGGCTCAGTTGGTTAAGCGTCTGCCTTCAGCCCAGATCATGATCCCATGGTTCTGGGATGGAGCACCACCCTCCCACCACCCCCACCCTAGCCCCCACCCCCGCCCGCCAATTGCCCAGCAGGGAGCCTGCTTTTCCCTCTCCCTCTGCCTGCCTCTCCCCCTACTTGCGCTCTCTCTATCAAATAAATAAATAAAATCTTAAAAAGAAAGAAGAGAGAAAGGAAGGAAGGAAGAAAGGTGCAGGGGGCAGTAACCAGGGAGAGACTGGCCCTTTATATGGCTCCAGGGATGTATCCCTTGACAGGGAGTCTGGGCTCACTTCAGAGGCATGAAATCTGTATGGTTAACTTTGGGGGTCCCTGAAAATAGGACAGCCCCTGCCTCCTGAGAAACCAGGCTAGCAGCCAGGAAATGAGCAGGCAACTCTCAGACCTGCTACAAAGGGAATATGTACCAGGTATGTGATAAGTGGGAGCAGGGGCTTGTGGAACAGACCAGGGCCCAGGCTGGGGACAGGCTAGCAGGATTGCTGCTTTGGGGAGCTGAATACAGTCTACATCTCTCAGAAAAAGGGGAGGGACCCGTAGGTGGAAGATTCTGGGGGGCCGGGGGACAACTCAGAGCTGGAGAGGAAGCATGATGTATGGAAAACACAATGGCCCAGAATATTTGGCCATCTCCTGCTCTCTCTTCCTCTCCCCAGGGCACCACAGTCGGGATGCAGCCCTCATAGCTGGCATCCTTGTGCCTCTGCTGCTGCTTCTCCTGGGCCTCATTTTCTGTGCCTGCTGCTGCTGGGCCGCCCGGTTGGACCCCAAGGACAGGTGAACTCTGGCCTGTCCCTTCCCCCACCCCCAGCTTGGGACAGGGGTTTGGGAGCAGGCTGGCATCTGGTTTCCCTTTGTGGGTGGGGAAGGACTGGCCGGGTCACACACTTAAGTCCGAGGTAATGGGGTAGCTGGCAGTGGTCATGGCCTGGACACTGCCATGTCCAGGCCATACCTTCCTTGAAAGCCTTCCAGAAGCAAGTTTCCGAGTTGCTGGAGGGTGAGCAGCGTCACTGTGCACTGGGCATCAGGCTGGGGCAACTCAAAGCCCCCAGCTGCTGAGGGTTTATTCACAGGGATCCAAGGAGGAAAGCAGGGAAGGCAGAAGCCCCAGGGCAATGCTGGGCAGGGACAGGAAGAGACTAGGCCTCAACAACTCCCTGTTTCTCCAAAGGAGAGTGACATCAAAGTCCAAGTGGTGGTTTATCAGAGATGGCGGCTTTCTGAGAAGAGGAGATAATAGGAAGGATTAGGGGGACTTTCGGGGGTGGAGGTGGGGGTGCCCACTGCTGGGGAATGTTATTTGACCGAGCTTTGTTCCTTTACCAAATCTCATCACATTTCTGGTTCCTTGGAGACTCAGAGCAGCAAGGAGGTTCAGAGCAGGGAACATGCAGGCGGAAGAATTAGTGTTCTCAAACCACAGAGGAGGACACGGAGGCCTAAGGTGACCCAGCCTGTCACTGGCGCCCACAAAGCCCATGCTCTGTTTTTCTGGATTCTCTGGTGCTCTTGTATTAGTTCATGCACTAATCCCCAAGCATCCTACTCTGTGTTGTGTGGTACTCACAGATGACAGACCCTGGGCGTGGGGAAGAAGACCTCCACTTGAGAACAGAAAGGGACAAAGGCTGTCAGAGGAATGGTAACAGTGAAGCCGTGGCTTCCAGTTGGAGGGTGGGCGGTCAGGGACAGGCTTCCTGGAGGTGGTGGCACTTTCAGAAATGTAGCTGAACTGGGACTCAGCAAGGGTGATAGTAACACAAAGCTGCATTTGGGGGAACCCCCACCAGGTGCCTGGCACTAGCGTGATAGAAAGGCACTAGCTTGACAGATGAGGAAACTGAGGCTCAGAGAGGTGAAGCCTGTTGTTTGGATTTTATTCTGTGGCCCAAGGGAACCACTGAAGTAGACAGTCACTCTGTGACCCTGCCTCTCTCACACTAACCCCAGGACTAAGATGATCCTGACCCTTTTCTGCGGCCCCCACCCTACTCCCACCAGTAGTCTTATGCACTGACCACCCTCCCGTACCCTCAGGCCAGCAAGCGATGGAGCTGCTGTGACCAGGATGAAGCTGCAGGTCTGGGGGGCGCTGAGCAGCCTGGGCTCGGCACTACCCTGTGGTAGCTTCAGCAGCCACAAGCTTCCCTGGGTGACAGGTCAGTATGGGTGCTGAAGGTCAGGGGCTGGGATGGGACAAGGTCTTCCGTGGACCTCTGTGCCTGACCCCGAGCCCTCTGCAGTCTCTCACCATGACCCGGAGATCCCCTTCAACCACAGCTTCATTGAGCCACCCTCGGCCGGCTGGGCCTCAGATGACTCCTTCTCTTCTGATCCCGAGTCCGGAGAAGACGAGAGCCCGGCCTACTGTGTACCACCCCAAGAAGGTAGTTCCCGACAGCCCGCTCCGCCCTGAGCATCCCTGCCCACTGCCACTTCTTTATTCCTTCAGCAAACATGTATCCAGTGGCCTTTCGAGTGCAGGTCCATTTCCTGGCCGTGGGACATGGTAAAGAACAAGACCGAACATTCCGGTCTCCCCAAGCTTCCTGTCTGGCGGGTGGTGATCGGGAACATGTAGGACAGAGGCTGTGTCAACATGCTTTGATGGGGGACATAAAAGTTGGGGCTCATGATCCAGCCCTGTCAGGGGTGATTAGGGCCAGGGAAGATGGCTCAGGAGTTGAGTCTAGCAGAATCAGGAGGAGTCAACCAAGTGACAGCTAAGGAAGGGTGTGAGAATGGTGTTTCAGGAAGAGGGAACAACACACGCAAAGGCCCGAAGGTGAGAGGGACTGGAGTGTGACACACTGACAGAGCTTTAGCTTGGCTAGCATGTGGCATTAGTTCACAGGGGAAGGAGTGGTGAGAAGAGTGTGTGGAAGGAGTCATGTCTACCTGAATAGGCCGTCCCCTGCCTCTGTACCCTCACCCATTTCCTCACCCCATTGTTGATGCTTCCCAGCAGATGTCAAACTGAGTAAACAGGACCGATTGGGGTGGCAAGCCCAGCTTTAGGCAGCCTCTTCTGTCTCCTCTTCCAGGGATGGTCACTGTGGCCCACGGAGAGTTTCCAGAAGCCAGCCTGGCTGGAGGCCCCGTCCCTCCCCCCGAGGACGCCTCCACCCCATTTCCCATCCCGCGCACTTCCAGCCTCGCCCGGGCCAAACGGCCGTCAGTCTCCTTTGCCGAAGGCACCAAGTTTGCCCCACAGAGTCGCCGAAGCTCAGGGGAAATCTCCAGTCCTCTCCGAAAGCCCAAGAGGCTCTCCCGGGGGGCCCAGTTGGGCCCTGAAAGCCAGGAGGCTGAGGAGTCCATGGACTCAGAGAAAGCAGAAATGGATGAAACCCTTCCTAGTGCTGCCAGCCCCAGGGATTCAACCACTGGCCGCCGCCGGCTACCTCTTGGTGGCCGGACAGTGGCTGAGCGTGTAGAAGCCATTGAGGGCAGTGTCCTGGAGGGCTCAGGCTCTGTGACTACGATCTACATGCTGGCAGGGACACCCCAGTTATCTGAGGGCCCTGTCCGGTCTGTTCTCCGCCGTTTTGGTAGCTTCCAGAAAGGCCAGGCAGGGCCCAAGGTCAAGAGTGCCATCCCCAAGCCTCCACGCCGGGCCCTTAGTCGAAATAAGGGCAGCCCTGGACTAGCCTCTGGCTCTGCCAAGCAGAGCCCCAGCCTAGCCCCCAATGAAGAGCTTACTAGGTCCTTAGAGTCTGTAGGAACTGGGCCAGAGGAAGTGGCCAGGGGGCTGGGGGATGGTACCAAGAATTCAGGAAGGGCCCAGGAGCTGACCCCTGACAGTGGCCCCCAAGAACAGGATCCCCAAAAGCTGGCTGATGAGAAAGAGCAGGAGGAGCCCCAGTATGAGAACGTTACACCCATCTCTGGGCTACCAGCACCCTGAGAACCATGAATTTGGAGAGTGGGAAGACTGTGGATAGGGGTAGGCTTCTGAACTGCCCCTGGATCAGACTGTGTTTTGCTGGAAAAAGATCTCAGGGCCAGGAAAGACAGACCAGAGCCTCTGCCCTTTCATGGGGAAACGTCAGAGCTGGAGGCCAATTGGCTCTGGGCCCTGGCAGTGCTCTGGGAGTGGTCTGGAAGGCCTGGGCAGAGACCCCATGGGGTGGAGTCAGGAAGGGGAAAGAGATGACTGCAGGGACTTTTTTTTCTGTTTTCCTAGACTCTGCCCCAAAAGGCTATTCTTTCCTCCATTTGCAAAACATTTTTCTGAAATGGGAAACAACCTAAATGATGACAAAAGATTGGTTAAAGAAAGATTGCTTAGGATAGGTCTCTAAACAACCACAAAAATCACATTGTGTAAGAATATTTAATATGGGAAATAGGGGAGACTGTTTATGCTCAACTGTTAAGTGTAAAAAATAAGGTGTCTTTTTATAAATTTCATTTCTTTTTGCTTCAGGCTACATGTTTAGAATTCTCCCACTTTGTGTATATTTTGTGATTGTTTTACAAACTTATTTTTTCTGAAGGATGTATGTGCATAAAAAATTTTGAGGGAGAGGCATCAAATGGCATTTTTTTGGGGGGGGATGAGATTGTAGCTAATATTTATTTTCTTAAACTTTTGTATTATTTGTAAATTGTCATTAGTGAACATTCTTTTTACTTTTCTCATTAGATTTTTAAAAAAATATTAAAACAATGTTTTTTGTGAAAAATTTTAAAAAGTACTAACATTATAGACATGTATAAAGTAAAAAAGAGATTTCCCTTTTCCTCAGAGGAACCTGAGGGACAGGGGAGGGACCAGACTTAACTTGTCTCTGAATGTCTTTTGGTCTTGTTTGAAATTTTTTTCTCACATACATGAATTACCTAGTCAGTACAGAAACAGCAGCTTCCCCTTCTATCCCAGTGCTCAGAGAATCTGGTGAACAGTTCAGATCTTTCCTTTCAGATGTTTTTCTGGACACATGAAAACAAAAGATCATATTGTTGTACACTTTGTGTTTTTACTTAACAATACAGTTTGGTTATATTTTGATGTCCGTAAATGTAAAGCTACCTCTTTTTATTAAAAAAATGGCTACATGGAATTCCATCATGTGGAAAAAACACAGATTATTTAAACCATTCCCCTACCCGTGGAGATTTGGGTTGTTTCTAATCATTTTGATGCAATAAATGACACAGTGTACTATTCTGTCCATATTTCTTTTTGCACTGTGCATGTTTTTCTGCAGAAGAGATTCCTAGAAGTGGAATTGCTGGGTGATAGGATAAGACATTAAATATTTGGGCACGCACTTTACATTGCCCTCCAAAAAAGTTACATGGTTTTGTATTCTCACAAATGATAGCAAGATCTATTTCCGCACACCCGGTCTAATAGGCTGAAATGGTATCTCATTATCTTAGCATGATAGAAATAATAAAGTGATAACATGCTAAAACTTTTTAAGAAGTTAAAAGTTTTGTACAGATAAAAGGGTTTTTTACATTTGTTTTTTAACTATCAAAAAATCGTATCATTAAAATGTGAATTTCTATGCTTATTCTAAGGTTGAGCTTCTTTTCGTGTCTTTAATAATTATTTTTTTTCCTATGAGTTATCTGATTATGTTCTTTCCCCGATTTTCAACTGAGGTGTTCATCTTTTCCTCATTGATTTATAAGTGTCTATGTATATCAAGGATATTAATTCTTTGCCCCATTTGTGATTGGTCATTTAATGCTGTTAATAGTTTCTTTCTTCTTTCTATAGAAATTTAAAATTTTAATTTAGACAGTCTTTTTTTTTTTTTTTTTTTGGTGGGCAGCAAAGCAAGGTTTATTGAGCAATGACAAAGTGATAGTACAAAGCTCCTAAGGAGGTAGGGGACAGGAGAGGGTTGCCATGGGAGTTTCTAAGTCTAGGGGTTTTTATGGGCTTGTTGGCCCTCTGTTTTGAGCTGATTGACCCTCCGGCGCCTGTCATCCAATCAGGTTTTTGTCACAAGGGAAAGGGTGGAGGGTTCCTTGCAGAGTGGTCCAAAATCCTTTTTTAAGGGTGGCTTCCTCTTAGGGTGGGGCCCCTTTAGACAGTCTTTTTCTTCTTGACTGCTGAGGGTTTTTTTGTTTTGTTTTGTTTTTAAGATTACGTATTTGAAAGAGAGAGCGCATGCTTGCGCGCCCACCAGCAGGGGGAGCAGCAGAGGGAGTGGGAGAAGCGGACTCCCCGTTGAGCTAAGCAGGGAGCCCAAAGCAGGGCTCTTTCTCAGGACCCTGGGAACATGACTTGAGCCAAAGGTAGGCTTAACCCATTGAGCCACCTAGGCACCCCTTGACTTGTGAGTTTCAAATGCTTAGTGGAAAGGCCTTCTCTACCCTGAAACTAGTGAAATAATCATCTGCCTTTTCTTCTGGTACTCTAGTGGTTTTATTTCTTTATGATTTGTCAGCAGTTCTGGTGTTGGGGCTTTAACACCCTTGACAAAAACACCGAAAAAAGAAACCCAGAATTTCATTCAAATAGCCCTGGATTCAAATATCAGTTCTGATAATAATTGTTTTGTGACTTTGAAATGGTATTTAAAACCCCAGTTTTTTCAACTGGGGACTTTGAAATGGGGACCTGGCCATCTCCCAGAGCTGTTGTGGGGATTAAATGACAGAAACTACATAAAGCACCTAGGAAATTTTTAGTTCTCAAAAAAGGGTAATTACTATTTGCATCACCATATTCTCCCAGATTTGAATCCTCTGTCCCAAGAAGCTGATAACTTCCATCCCTTTTCATTTGTTCATGTTTTCACTCAACAAGCCCAATTTTGTGCACCTGCTTTGTTTGGGCTTCTGTGTTAAGCGCTGGTAAACAAAGTTGAGTAAGACATAGTTTTTGCCCCCAAATATTTGTTCATAGTCAGTGGGAAAAGGGAGGGACAAACAGATGAAACAGTGCACTATAAAAAAAAAAATACAAAACCGTGCAATCAGTGGACAAAGATAGTAAAGGATATTTTGGGGAGTGGTTAGGGAAGGCTTCTTGAAGGAGGTGCTATCCAAGAAGAGTCTATCTTTGAAGGCCAGAGGCAAGAGTGCAGCACCTGCAGGAACCACAAGCAATTCCATGTGATTGAAGCACCTATGATCTGGCCAGTCAACCAGCCTCTAAGTGGAGGAAGAGACCAATAGGGAGGAGCCTGTGTGGGTTAGGCTAGAGAACTTGAACTTTATCCTACAGGACAAATGGTAGAGAGTTTCTGAAGGATTGAGCAGAGGTCAAATTTACTAAGGTCAGATTTACCTTTCCCACAGCTCACTGGGATGGGGTTGGGTGAAGAAATGTATTTGAGAAGCTGAGAACAGAGGCTGAATGAAGAGCAGTTGCAGTCCTAGGGATACAGATGGGCAAATTAGATAAATGTTTAGGAGATATGGCTGTGTTGGTGGGGTGGGGTGGGGTGGGTGAAGGAGAGGGAGAATAATGGAGAATTTAAGACAAATTTCAAATATTTATTGAAAAGATGGTTCACGGTATCTAATTTCGGTAGGTAGTGGTGCTATTATTTGAGAAAGAATGAGACGGACAGTTTTGGGCGGTAGAAAGTGAGTAATTTTTTTTTTTTTAAAGATTTTATTTATTTATTTATTTGACAGAGAGAGAGAGATCACAAGTAGGCGGAGAGTCAGGCAGAGAGAGAGAGAGAGAAGCAGGCTCCCGCTGAGCAAAGAGCCCGATGCGGGGCTCGATCCCAGGACCCTGAGATCATGACCTGAGCCGAAGGCAGCGGCTTAATCCACTGAGCCACCCAGGCGCCCCGAAAGTGAGTAATTTTTTTAAAAAAAGATTTATTTATTTGAGAGAGAGGGAGAGCAGGAGAGCATGTGCAGGGGCAGAGGGAGAGAATCTCAGGCTGACTCCCCACTGAGCTGGGAGCCCCAGGCGCGGTTCCATCCCACCACACATGAGATCACAACCAGAGCAGAAAACAAGAGTTGGAGGCTTCACCTCACCATCCAGGTGCTCCTAAAGTGAAATATTATAGAGATGTATTTGAAACAGTTCAGAGATGTGTATGGAACAGCTGCCTGGAAACGCTCCTCTGGCAGGTGGCTCTAAGGAGGTGAGGGGGGGGACTGAAGTTTATCCAGTGGCAGTCCCAAATGAGTGGGTGAGATTCTGAGGGGTGGGTAACAGAAGTAACCAGCCAGGATCCCCCAAGCCCACAGCGCGGGGCGAGGTGTAAGCAAGGTTGCCAGTAGCGGGTTCACGGCGGCAGAGGGCGCACTTGGATGCGGGGACGTGAGATAAGAGGCTGCTGAGGCTCCCAGAGCGTGCCAGGGAGACCTAGCTGAATCTGGGGTAGACCGAGGGTCTAGTAAGATCGGGCTAGCCACTCTGATCAGGGATACGCATCTGGGCTGCCGAACCTACCCAGTGCCCGGGCTCTATCCCGCTGCCCAAGCCATCCTGGGGGCAGGTCCAGCTCTCTGATCACATTGGGTACCGAGCCCTCCCGACTCCACACGCTCTCCCGGTGGCACTGCCCGCTGCGTCACCAAGCAGAGAGGGCCCCTGAAGTTGACGTCCAGGAATGGGACGTAAGCTGGTGGAGGTGGTGCAAGACAATGGAGATTGGATGGTCAACTTTGAGTAAGGATCCCCAAGGGGACCAAGGACAGCAGGAGGCGGTGGGGGTGTGTGTGGATGGGAGCAGACCGTCCTAGGGTACAGACAAGCCCCAAACTCCCACCTACGGATCCCCCAAGGCCATCTTCCAGAGACCGGGCAAATGGCACCCAAGAGGGAGAATCCGTGAAATCAGCAGAGCAGGGAAGAGGCACACCACGCCTGGGCAGGAGTCCGGGGATCCGGGATGAGCAGACACCGCCTGGATGGAGTGCACTGGGGACAGGCGAACGAGGAATCAGAACACAAAGCCCGAGGCAGCCGGGGATGGCAGCGTTGTGTGGGAGAAGCAGCGGAGGCGGCAGAAGCGGAACGACCCCCACGGAGCCAGAGCATCGGGACATGATGCCCAGGTCAGAGGGGAAGCTGAGGACTCCACAAGCGGGCCGGAGAAGAATGGGAGTGCAGAAGCCCAGCTGGGTGTGAGAGGGAGACAGGCACGCAGTCCGGGGGTTACTGGATCATCGACCCGGGGAGCCTGACCCAGGTAGGGCTTCAGAGTGAGGTTCTGAGAGTCGTTGGGGCAATGCCCCCGGGGGATTCCCAGCCCGGCAGTGACTCCAGTTAAAAGCAGCAGAGAAGAGGCACGACCCGCCGCTGCCCCCGGCCCCCCCACCAGCTCTCTTGTTTGTCTCGGAGTCCGGCCGGAACCGGCTTCTGCTCGCCGCGGGGCGGGCGGGTGGCTGCTGATTGGTCAATGCTTGTTTCCAGCCCCGACTCAGCCAATCAGCGTGCGGCAGTGTTTTCATCTTGGGTTGGAATAAAAGCGCTGGAATAAAAGGAGACAGAAAAGGCGCCGGCCGGGCCCGATACACGCTGCTTGGAACCTGGTGAGCTGGATCTTGGGGATCTAGGTCCTGGGCATAGGTGCTAGGAGGACAGAAGGCGCTCGAATAGGGGTGTAGGGAGACAACATGTGACCGATGAGGAGCCGCTAGGGAAGAGATGACGAAAAGAGGAGGCAGCTAGGAGATGGAGAGATGGGGGTCCGCTTCCTTGGGAACAGCCTTAATGCCGAGGAAACAGCCCTGGTTGGGGGTCGCGCAGGTCGCTCGCGCCGCCGGTTTGAACCGGCTTCGCCTTTCCCATGCGGGGTTCGCGTGGCCGCAGCGCCTAGCGACCTAGACAGCGGCCAATGGCGCCGCAGTTTCTAGCCGTCAGGCCAATGAGCGGGTCGGGGGCGGGCCGTTCCGGACGCCGTTCGCTGATATTGTGGTTGAAGGAACGAGCTCTGAGGAAGGGTCTCCAGCGCGGGCGGGAGGGCTCCTGTCAGGGTCCCAGGGAGTGGCAGCCCTGCAGGTATGACCCTGCCCAGGTATCCGGACGTAAGGTCCCTCTCCTACCGGTCCCCAAGCTGTGTCAGACCTGCAGAGAGCCCGATTAATTCCACGCCCCTGAGCATGTCTTAGTCCCTCCTTGTTTCCCTGCCTCAGGTTACCTCGGAACCCGCCAAGGGAGAGGTCTCCCCGCCGGGCCGGGACCGCTGTCCCGGAGCTGAGGGCGGACGCACGAGCCAGCCGCGGACAGGCTGGCCCAGGACCCAGGCCGGGCTGGGGCTTCCTTCGCTGCGCGCCCCTACCGCCTGGGCCGCGGAGCGGTGACAAGCCCCCGCGCTGCGGCAGCGGCCCGGGTTGGCCGCACAGGCTGGGCAGCGCCGGCCGCTGACGCCGAGGTCTGTGTGCAGGTGGCCGCCGAACCGGAGCCGAAGCCGGAGCCGGGCCTCCGCGCCGCGCCATGGCGCCCACCCTGGCCACAGCCCATCGGCGCCGCTGGTGGATGGCCTGCACAGCAGTGCTGGAAAACCTCCTCTTCTCGGCAGTCCTCCTGGGCTGGGGCTCGCTGCTCATCATGCTCAAGTCGGAGGGCTTTTACTCGTACCTGTGTACTGAGCCAGGTGAGACGGGCGGCTCGGGCTGGGGGTGGTTCCCCGAGTGGGAGCTTTGGGAGAGGGCGAGACGGTAGTGAAAGATCTGCCAGCAGTACCACCTCGGTGAGCAACACCTCCCGGTTTAGCAGAAGCCCCGTTTGATCCTGGCTCAGCCCTCTCTGCTGGATACGTGTCATTGGCTGTTTTGTGGATGAAGAAATCGAGGCCCAGGCCCA
The DNA here is from genome assembly GCF_030435805.1 of Mustela lutreola. Taxonomy (NCBI): domain Eukaryota; kingdom Metazoa; phylum Chordata; class Mammalia; order Carnivora; family Mustelidae; genus Mustela; species Mustela lutreola. The sequence continues at coordinate 45,148,885 of NC_081304.1, read as the reverse complement.
TCTTCTGACTTGCCCAAAGACTGCGGTAGAGCCAGAACCCCCCTAAGTCCAGGGTGTTTTTCCTCCTGCCTTAAGGAACATTTGCTGGACTCCTCTCCTTCTAGTGCATAGCACATCACTTGCCTTGCACTAAATATGTTGCTGCCTGACTGTGAGAAAGAGGAACTCCTGACTCAGTGGCTGGGGTGCAGAAAGAGAGAGGAAGTGGCTTGGCCTCCACCCCACTGAAGCTTCATCTGGAATCTAGATGTTTTAGTCAGGCCGTTATGGAGTCTCTTAAGGGCCTGTCAGCTACAATTTCTTGTCTATTTTTTTGCTGCTTTATGATTTTCCAAAGGACATTTCCTCCCACAGGCTGTGAGAACATCCCAGTGGCCTTCTATCTGCCTGCCATTGTGGAGGGAGGCAAAGGGGTATTTAGGGAAATAACACTTGTTCTGTTGTCTCTCTTTGCCACACCATTGGTTTTGCTGAATGCAGGTTGAGGATGCTTGTCTATAAGAAATCTAACCCCCACTCCTACCTTCACACCCCCCTGACCCCATCCAAGGCTCCTAATTGTTGTAGATTAGTAGATTCAGCTGAACAGTGAGACCCAAGTGTCTCCCCACCTCTACCCTCCTACCCCTATCCTAGGTAACTTTATAAGAAATGTTTCCCTCTGCCCTCTGCTATCCCCAGCAGTGGCTACCTAATAGCTGAACTCCATAATGTCTCTTCCATTGCCTTCGTCAGCCAGCTCCTGCACAAGTCCCCTTAGAGGGAGACAGTTAGAGTTTGACCCTCTGAATCACAGCACTGGCATGCCTTTTCTTGTTAGCGTTCTAAATTGGGGGGAAGAGAAAGCTTTGGACCAGCTCATGCTACCTATAACCCCATGTAGAGTCCTTGTTTCCCTTTCTTGGTAGTCCCAGGAGATTTCTGAGTGTCTCAGTTTCTAGGGAAGCTCTGCTGGGCAGGTTAGGGGCAGGAGAAACGAAGGGGATGCAGAGGTCACCTGGGGGAGGGTAGAGAGTATAAAATTTATAACCTTTAGCCTTTAGCTACTCAGAAATATTTCCTAATAGCCTAAGGGTTCTTGGCAGACCTTTCCACACATCAGCAAGAAATCTAGGGAGATGGGAGGGTCACTCAGACCTTGTTCCTTGAACAAGCTTTCTGCTTTGCCCAAGAGATGTTAGCAGATTAATGACTCTGGAAGGAGCAGGTTGAAGTGCTTGGCTCCTCCTCTCCCTCCCTCTCTCCTCCGTTTTAGATCATGACCCTTCCTGCCTCCCTCTTTGATGGATTCTTTCAGGCTGTATCGAGGGTCTTAAAAACAGAGAGAAACCTCATTTCCAGGTGAAGCTTTTAGCGTCTCATCCAGACTGAGGGACTGTTGTGGTTGATTTTTTGGGGGGGAATGTGGGAGGGAAAGGATCCTACTGTAGAAGGCCAGATTCTAGGTTTCCTTTCTGAGCTTGTCCACTGACTTAATGTATTTTATGGTACTGGCAACACTGGGGCTGGTCACTTCATTCCTGCCTCGACCTTGGCTTCTTCCTCCATTTAAAGTGGGAGGAGTTGCAGAGACTGCCAACACAATGCTGAGCTGGTGTTGAAGCCGGTGAGAGGCTCGACCCCGTCCCTCCTATAAACCAAAGTGAAGGTGAAGGGTCAGGGTGGCAGTTGAACATCAACTTCTTATCCTGTGCCTTTGCCCCTGCCTTTGATTTTGTTTTTTTCTGACTACCTGGAAAGCCTGCTGATCCAGCATCCTGGACCAGCAGCCCCGCTGATTCTACACAGCTTATCTCTCTGGCCTCCCTGCTCCTGGATTCTTGGAGTCCCAAGTAGCCTGTCGCCTTTTGGAGCCAGGAGTCTCCTCCAGGCCTTGCCTCCCTGGGAGTGCCTGGAGCATATAGGGTCAAGGTTTCTGCTTAGGCCTAATATGTTTAAACTTGGTGGATGGCTGACTTACCGAGAAGCAGTAGGGCCATTTATGGAGTTTATTGTGTTAGACTTGTGAAAAGCTGACTGGTCTGCCGCTGCTTGAGATGCCAATTTGTCAGCTTTTTGTCGCTTATAGAACCTTGGCTTTTGGGTTTTTCTCTCAAGAAAATTTGCCTAAACCTGTTGAAACGTTCTCAGAACTCATTCTTGGGACGCCAGCCAGAATCTGGCCCCGGACACATGGTGTTGGGTTGCAGTGTGGTGAGTTTGGAGAAGGAGTGAGCCTGTTTCTCTGCTGCCTCTCAGATCTTTTTGCCTCTCTCACCATATGAGATTGTTAAGGACCTGTGCCCAGCATTTGGGCTTTGCCTCCCCAGGCCCCCTGGTGTGGCTGGGCTGCTGTCTGGCTTCCTAGCCCAGGAAGTCCAGGGCTTTCCCAGACGCGTGTCCTTTTGGCCTCAGGATGACTGCCATACCTCCCCGCTCTTGACCTCTTTCTTCATTTTCTCTGTCATCTGATGGCCCGCTTGGACAGGGTCAGGTCAGGGGGCTGTTAATCTCCTCTTCATCTAACCCACATGTCCAGTAAGCATTGAGGTGTTGTGCTGGGGGGTGTAGAGCAGTCCTGGCCCTCAGGGAGTCTGTAGTTCACCAGCATCAAACCCACAGACCATATGCTTCCAAGAGGAGGTCCAGACTGCAGTGAGAGCAGGGGGCCAGGAAGGAGAACAGCAGTGGGGATCCAGTTCGACTTGGGTGGGAGGGCCTCTCTGAGGTTTAGGGGGAAGCAGGGAGGGCAATGAGGGGTGAGTCGGGAGGGGAGGGGGGCAAGAAGAAGTGGGAGGTGGCTAGGGCCCACATGGCCTAGGAGGCCACGTGGGGAAGTTGGATTATTTTATTCTCAAGGCAGGAAGAAGTGACAGGGGCAGAGGAGGGTGACAATCAGATTCACCTGTTAGACTCTTAGGAATTGTTGCAGTATTGCCACAAACTGGGCATGGGGCGTGGGTGGGAGTTGCGGTCTCTGCCCAAGGAAGTCACGGTCTAGCTCATTCGTGGACACCAAGGCAGACCCGAGTTCTGTTCCCTTCACCACTGCAGTCTCGCTGCCCGTGGTGGCAGCGGAGCTGTAGCCCTCATGAAACAAAGCAGGAAGCTGGTCCCCTGGGCCCTGAGAGGGCAGAGGGGCCGCCGTCCACTAGGGAAGCAGAGATGGGCCTGGGGCCCCGCAGGTGGGCTGAGGTGGCAGAGGTTGACAGGAGACCTTCCCTGCTGCTTGGAGGCTCTCTTTTAATGGTCTCCTCCTTGCGCAAAGGCTGCTGGCTTTTTTTTTTTTTTTTAAGATTTTATTTATTTATTTGACAGACAGGGATCACAGGTAGGCAGAGAGGCAGGCAGAGAGAGGAGGAAGCAGGCTCTCCCTGCTGAACAGAGAGCTTGATGCGGGGCTCGATCCCAGAACCCTGGGATCATGACCAGAGTCAAAGGCTGAGGCAACCCACTGAGCTACCCAGGTGCCTCTAGACTGCTGGCTTTTAATAGCTTTTGAAAGCCCACCCTTTGACTTGTATTGCTATGAATGTGACTATTTCCACTCCCCCCGCTCCCCCTACTCCCCTTTCCACCCCACTTTATTTGGGATTTAAAAAAACAAACATTCTGTAGCAATGGATGAGAAGGTCTGAATGCTGGCATCCGTGGCCTCACAATGTGTCAGAGAAAGGAGCTGGAGCCCTCAGCCTTTCCTCTCAACCCTGCCTTTCTTCGTCCCATTTCATGACCCACTTTCCCTCTCCCACATCCCTGGGCCCCACCTGTCTTCGTGGTGTTGCATTAAGATTCTGTCCAGCTTGGGCTGACTCTCAGGGAGAAACTTGGGGTCAGTCCCCTTCACACTGGGTGTCCTTAAGGGCCACCTGGGGCTGTCTGTGCTGTCTCTGTCCCTTCAGCATATTCTCTTGGAAAGCCTTGGACCCAGGTAGTACAGCATCAGCAGAACCTAAAGGCTAAAACCAGGAACTCTGAGGGCCAGCAGCCTGGACTCAGGTCCAGCTTCTCCATAAGTTGCTGTCTATGAGACATCAGACAAGCACCATGGCTGCTCCAAAGCCTCCGGTGTCCTGTTGTGGAAGGTGGGCGGGGAGAGAGAGCACTAAGCGACATGGAACGAAGGCCACAGAATAAGTGGGCAGCACACACAGCCACAAGTAGAGGCTAGGCTCTGGCCTACCCAGGATGGCCCTCTGACTGTCTGTGTCCTGCCTTGTGTTTGCTCTGCATCTGAGGCTGACCTCTCATCTACATCCCCCTGTTGGACTGAGATACTGCTTCCTGTTGCCGGATAGACTAAGGATTTAGGAAAGAGACAGGAGATCCTGGGGCAGGGACCATCATCAGGGAGGTCCAGGGGCCTGCATCCCGGGTGTGGGGGCAGGCAGTAAGCAGTCAGAAAAGGGGCCTGCTCAGGAATTCGAGGAGCCTCCAGCCCAGTGCCTCCTTGTTCCTTTAAGCATCATGTAGCCGTTCCCTTTGTTTCTCTGGGGTGGGGGGAACCCCCTCCTTGACCCAGGGATGCCAGGGGAGCCCAAGTGGGGTCATAGCACCCCCTTTTGTCCCCTGCTTTCAGTGTACGGATTGTGTGTTAGTCTGCTGCAAGGAGGGCTGAACAGTGCAGGCATTGTTCTCTCTTCCCAGCCCCTCAGCAGCCTCACAGTGATTCGGCACACTCTGGCCACACCAATTCCTTGCCTGTCCTCTTAGTTCACCTTCCCCGGCTGGACTGGGCCAGGTCACTCTGGCCGCCCAACTGAGAGGCATCTGTTTGATAAACAGGTGCAGGTTAGGTGTGGGAACAGGCTAGGCTGGGAGCGGAGGGGCACCCTGGGGCTTGACACTTCTTTAGTGCTTATCTGTTTGTGTCTCTTCTGGCCCACAGTGGCCCAGGTGGGAACAGAGGGAGCGGAACAGCCTGGGCGTGGCTGTGTTTGGGCATCTGTCGGATCTCTGATTATTCATGTGGGCTGTTTACTGCCCACAAAGCTGGGCTCACCAAAGACTTAGTCTCCTCTGGGAGCAAGGGACTCTCTTGCATTGCTTCACGGGCAGACAAGAGAGGCCACTGAGACTCCCTATCCTGGGCTTATCTGTTGCTGGACATCACTGCCTAGAGGCAGGAGTGCAAGGGTCAGGCAGCCCAGTTGGCAGGGATTTTTTTTTAAAGAGAGAGAGCTGGAGATGCCTGGGTGGCTCAGTCCGCTGAACGTCCGCCTTCATTTGGCTCAGGGTCCTGGGACCGAGTCCTGCTTAGGGCTTCTTGCTCATTGAGGGGTTGCTGGGAGTGGGGAACCTGTTTCTCCCTCTGTCTGCTGCTCCCCCGGCTTGTGCTCGCCCTATCTGACAAATAAAATTAAAAAAAAAAAAAAAAAAAAAAAGAGTTAAAGCTGGTGGCCCAAAATGTGTAAGTCTCTTTTCCTGTGTGTAGTGGCTCCAGGATGAAAGATGGGGGACAGGGGTGCCTGGGTGGCTCAGTAGGTTGAGCATTTGCCTTTGGCTCAGGTCATGATCCCAGGGCTTTGGGGTGGAGCCCTGCATTGGGCTCCCTGCTCAGTGGGGAGCCTGCTTCTGCCTCTGCTGCTCCCCCTGCTTTTGCGTTCTCTCTTTTTGTCTGTCAAATAAATAAATAAAGTCTTTAGGGGGAAAAAAAAGATGGAGACAGATACCCTTCCCTCCACTCCTGCCTCTCTCCTTAGGAGCTCCCCTGTCTAGTTCTTTCTAAATTCAAGATGTTTCCACCACCATCCCCACTTACAGCAAAGCAGGGAGACTGCCTTGAGTACATTGCCTTGGGATTTATCTTCTCTCTTGTGGCAAGTACAGTCTTGGGTTTATGGGTCCAGCTCTGGGAAAACCGGGGGCAGGCACCCTGGGGCCTCTACTCAGAGACAGTGCTTCCTGGCTCCATTGGCTACCTGTCTAGCTCTGGCTGTCTCTGCTTGCAGCCGCAGACCCAGAGTCCTCCAAGCCCTGAGTTCTCCTGTGTTCTTTAGTGTGGTCCCAGACCCCGAGCGGCCAGTCAGGGTTCGCAAGCCAGTGATCCCAGACCCCGCGGCGCCTTCTCCACCCGTTGTTCCCTCTGACGGCTGTGTGCTGCTTTGCTCGTATCTGCACACCAACCGGGAAATGGCTGTTGCGGTGTGGAGGCCCTGTCCTCCCACGTCACGTGCAGTTCCTGTTGCTGCTGGCCACGAGCCGTCCACTGAAACCAGTGCCGGCCTCGGAGGCAGCACCGCCTTTGCAGAAGCTATGCCTCTGTGGACGAGCAGCTCCGGGTCCCGGCTAGGGCAATGCATGTGGGGCTTCTGACCTGGATGCTCATAGACTCCGATGATCCTGCTGGTCTGTGTTTGTGCTGTCAGCGTAGTGGGGCCTCTCTGAGGAGACAGAGGGGCAGGGTTTGGCGGTGGGGAGAGAATCTGGCTTGTTAGGTTTCATTTCTGTGGTTTCAGAAGGTTGACCTTGTGCTTTTCATCTCCTTAAATCCCCTCTGTCTTCTCCTTGGTTTCATACTTCCTGTTTCCTTTCTTTTGTCTGTATCCTCTTGGCCGCGGTGATCCGGTGATCCGACTGCAGTACTCCCATCATTTTCATTCATTTGGTAAACACCTGCTGCACCCCAGGACCTGGGTGAGGTGCTGGAGACGTGGGCCGCCAGCCCAATGGGAGATGAGACACAAAGTCATGGTACACACACACCGTTGTGGGAGCCCGCGCCCAGTGCCTTTGTCCAGCTCCACTGCTGGCCAGTTACACCATCCCAGGCCTCCCATAATAGTGATAATAATAGCAGCTCATAGCTGTTGTTTATCAAGCACTTTCTAGGTCCATGTAAGCTCTAGAGTGTTGTTCGGAGTTCCTCATGTATCTTCCCCCTGACTCTAAAAGGTAGATACAACTACCGTATTGTGCCATTTTGCAAATAAAGAAACAGGTAGAATGATATTAAGTCATTTTGCCAAGGTTATCCAAGTAGGAAGTAGAGGTACCAAAATTGAAACCCAGAGGCCAGATTCTGGCCCCTCCCCCTCAATCGATGTGCCCCCCGCAGGGGCTGTAGGTGAGAGGCTGGCATACATAGCATGATTCATCCTAAGTGCATCCTTCTCCATGACCTTGGGGCAGCCCTGGGAGGCCTGGGCAGGCCTTTGCCGACCTCAGCTTTACGGCCCTGGCGCCAGAGGGCCACAATCGGGAAGGGGGCAGTTATCAGTAGAGAGGTGTTTCCTCGCCTCTCCCAGTGTGACCTCGCATCTAATCAGAGGCTGCTCCTCTCTGGAAGGATTAGTCAGCATCTTTAACTAGCTGGGCCCCTGAGAGGAGAGGCTTCCCCTGCCGCCTTCCGGCCTGTGCTCCACCCTCCCGCCTGCAGCTGCCACAGCACTTCTTCCTCCCTATGTCTCACCCTCTTGGGGATGGGTGGACTTTGGAGGGGCGATTAGGGCCGAGACTGCAGGTAGCACAGGTGTGGCCTCAGGGGACAGCAAAACATGATCCCAGCAGGGAAAGTAAGAAAGGTGGACCTTAACAAGTGAAAGTTAATGACTTAGGACTATTAATTTAAAAAAAAAAAAAAAAAAAAAAAGCTTCTCCAAGGGGTTCTGCTCTTCGCCTTGGTTGACCGAGGAGAACCAGGGCATTGCAGTGATCCCAGCAGCTTGTCCCTCTCAGGTGGTCTAGGGTGGAGCCCTGATAGACTGGCTGAAGCCTATTTCCACGGACAGAGCTGCTGAGATTTCCAGCCGGCCCGTGGCCCCACAGCCTAGGCTGGGTCCTAAGTCTTAGTCTTCTCTGATATAGGTTACTCTCAAATGGGAATCTCAAGCTGGGGCTCATGTGTGCCTCAAGGGACACGGGAAACCCCTGAAACTGTGGGCAAGCCTTTGTGTGCATTTTCGGAGGAGGAAGAGCATAGACTCCTTTATTGGAGTCTCCAGAAGATTTGCGACCTTTACAAAAGATAAGAGCCTCTGCGTTACTGCTCCAAGGGGCTGGGGCCAGATGCACAGTCAGTCAAGCCTGCCTGGGGTAGCCAGAGCCAGCCCAGGATAGCCAGAGCCAGACCTAACATTTCCAGTGGGGTCTGAAAGTGCAGCTGCCCCTCTGATCTTTGGGAATCCCTGCCTCAACCCTGTGATCAAGTTTCCCTCTCTCTACACCTCTACACATACAGATATTGCCACCAACGGCACAGTGGGGGGCACAGCAGAGCCGGAGCAGGAATCCGAGGATATCAGCTGGATGAATGGCTGGCTTAGCTGCCAGGCCCAGGATGAGATGCTCAACTTGGCGTTCACCGTAGGCTCCTTCCTGCTCAGTGCCATCACCCTGCCTCTAGGCATCGTCATGGACAAATATGGCCCAAGGAAGCTCAGGCTGCTGGGCAGGTCAGTGCAGGGGCTGGGGTTGGGCAGGTGGGACTCCTGGGCTGAGATCCCCACTGTGGAGAATCCTGGTCCCTGCTGTCAGCCGCACTGTCAGCTCCCTAAATGCCTACCCAGAGTGGGTTTTCTCTCCATTCTGCCACCAAATCAGTAGGTCCTGTGGTCCTTGCTGTGTGCTAGTATTGCATAAGAAAGGCTCGGGGCCCTGGGGCCTGCTTGGGAAGGCTCTTGGTTGCTTGTCCTTAAGAACACTGGTTTGCACTTCCTGAGGTGCATGCCCCTGGCCTATAAAGCTCGTCGGCCAGACTCAGGGTTAGTCCGCCAAGCAGTGGGTCCTCTCAGCCCGCAGCCCTCCCATAACCAGTGCCGCTGGAAATGATCATCTGCAGGGCTGTAGTTTGCAATGGGTGAGCTCTGTGACCTCAAAGGGAACGGGTGGAGGATCAGTCTCATTCATTCTTTGGAGCATAAGAGGCCTTGGTCCCCAGGTTGGAGCTAAGCAGACAGGATTCAGAAGCTGCCGCTCAGCTCCCTCATGCTTGGTGGGGTACTGCCACTCCTCTGCAGAGTGGGCGTAGGAACCTGGGGAACGGGTCGTGCCCACTCACTTCCAAACCCTGGCCTCTCCAGTCTGAGGATGGGAGGGGATAGTGTAGTGTGGTGTTCATCAGATCTGCCTTTGGGCCCTGAATTCTAGCTTAGACAGCTGCTGGCTATGAGACTTTGTGAGAATGTGTGGTTTGTTCTTTCTTTCTTTCTTTTTTTTTTTTTTTTTAAGATTTTATTTATTTATTTATTTGTCAGAGAGAGAGAGAGAGAGAACACAAGCAGGCAGAGCGGCAGGCAGAGGCAGAGAGAGAATCAGGCTCCCCACTGAGCAAGGAGCCCGATGCAGGAGTTGATCCTAGGACCCTGGGATCATGACCTGAGCCGAAGGCAGCAGCTCAACCAACTGAGCCACCCAGGCATCCCTGGTTTTTTCTTTCTTGGTTTTATTTTCTTCATCAGTAAAATGGAGCCGATTGTACTCCTCAGAACTGTTAAATTAAACGAGAGAATGTATGTGAATTATCTGGAAGCATCTGACCCATAATAAGTACTTCCTAAGAATACCATTAATAACAACAGTAATAATAAATAATGTACTGTTTCTCCTTGTTTTTAGTGCCTGCTTTGCTGTCTCCTGCTTGCTGATTGCCTATGGAGCAAGTAACCCGAACTGTGAGTATGCTTTTCCTCTACCCTTTGGGCAGGAACTGGGGAGAGAGTGCCCAGAGGTGCTCTCAGACCTGCTTGCTGTAGCCATGCCAGGCCTGGGGCTCACTGCTCAAGTCAGAGGGGGATGCCTGTTAGCCTTCACCCTGTCACTTGTCTTAAATGGGGGACTGAGTAAGACAGTGGTCACTCCAGACAGACGTCTGAGAGAAGCTCCTGAGGTGTGCAATACTCCCATCCCATCACCAAGCTAGGTCAGGCCCCGATGCCCTCTCTGATGCCAACCTGAGTTCTAGAACCAGGCCAGCTGAGGGATGTGTGCATAACTTGGGAGCTGAGTCCCCTGAGGCAGCCCAGGCCAGCACTATAAAGATGGATTAGAAGTTGGGGCACCTGGCTGGCTCAGTTGAAAGAGCATGCAACCCTTGATCTCGGGTCATGAGTTCGAGCCCCACGTTAGGCGTAGCGCTTACTTAAAAAGAAAAAAAATGATGGCTTCGAATCCAGCTGGTCCCCAGCCCTGTTCAGGTAGAGTCATTGCTTCAAGGACTTTCAGAACAAACACCAAAATAGCACTTGAGGTTTGCCAAAATCTTGGCCAGGCTCATCCACTAATTTTTGAGCACCTGTATTTTTGTTTTTGGAGAAAGCAGCTTCTTTAGGCCTGTGGCTTGCTACTAAGGTTAGTGGAGAAGGGGGATGGGGCTACACCTTCCACAGGAACCCAGGCTCTGTAAAATAGGCAAGAGGAGGGTGGTGAAGAAGAGGCTGTTCCAGCTCCCCAGGTGTCCATCACTAACCCCAGATGGCTTGTCATCCATTCCGTTTGCTCCCTGCAAGGCACTGGGCCAGGCCCTCGCCTTCCGGAAGCTCAGCTGTGGTTCCCCGATGATGAGCTTTCCATTTCCTTACAGCCCTCTCTGTGCTCATCTTCGTTTCCCTGGCTCTGAATGGCTTTGGTGGGATGTGCATGACTTTCACTTCATTAACAGTAAGTATTGATTTTTTAAAGATCTCTCGTTCGGTCCTTGCTCTGTGAGTTTGAGGCAGCTTTTGTTGGCTTCAGTTTCCTTACGTTCCATCTGCCTATTGTGCCTGGACATCCCAAGCAGGAGAGGACTGCTGGGGATGAAGGGGCCTGGCAGCAAAGCCAGTCATGACCTCCTACGCTGCGGAGGTTCTCTAGGTAGGCCTGAAGGCAGCAGAACTTGGCTCTTGGAGCAGGCCCATCCCTTGCCTGCTGACCTTGGCTTACATACTGAGGAAGCCAGCTCACTAGCCACATGCCCAGAGAAGACAGGAGTAGAGAGAAAAGAGCTGCCATCCACTTTCTTTTCTCTCATTTCCCATGGCGGCTCTGGTTAACAGTGCCACCTAAAAACAACCCTCCCTTGAAATCTCCCCACCCTGAACCATTGCCTTTGTCCAGAATGGAATGAAAAATTCAAGGGTGTACATGGCTGCCACTTGTCATGGTTTACTGAATGCCAGGGTATAGAGAGCTGCCACCCTAGGGAGAGAGATGTTTTCTTGGGATGCTTGAGTGCCCCCTGTCTTTTTCTTTTTCTATTTCTTTTTTTTAAAGATTTTACTTATTTAACAGAGAGAGAGATAGCAAGAGAGGGAACACAAGGGGCGCCTGGGTGGCTCAGTGAGTTAATGCCTCTGCCTTCAGCTCAGTTCATGGTCTCAGGGTCCTGGGATCGAGCCCCACGTCAGGCTTTCTGCTCTGCGGGGAGCCTGCTTCCTCCTCTCTCCCTCCCTGCCTTTCTGCCTACTTGTGGTCTCTGTATGTCAAATAAATAAATAAAATCTTAAAAAAAGAGAGAGAGGGAACACAAGGAAGTGGAGTGGGAGAGGGAGAAGCAGGCTTCCCGTAGAGCAAGGAGCCAGACGTGGGATTCGATCCCAGACCTGACATGAAGGCAGCCACTTAACAACTGAGCCACCCAGGCACCCCAGTGTGCCACCTTATCTGTAGCAGCAGAATACCACAGAACGTGCTTCTTTGTGAGGTGGGAGAGGTTGTTAGAAGAAAGTCAGTCAAAGAAGGCCAAACATGTCTTCCCTAGGAGGAAGAAGGGAGCTCTCTACAGGCTGGCCCTTCAGAGCTGGCCAGTGAGAAAGAAGTGAGAATACTATACTCTTCAGAGAGATTTCTGTCTGACAGGAAAGTCTGGCTTGCCTCAGGTTCTCTGTGACAAACATTTTTATGACATGGTACCTGCCATTCCGATTTGCAGGGGCCTCTGGTTTCTTTTTCTTTTTCTTTTTTTAAAGATTTTATTTATTTATTTGACAGACAGAGATCACAGGTAGGCAGAGAGGCAGACAGAGAGAGAGGAGGAAGCAGGCTCCCCGCAGAGCAGAGAGCCCAATGCGGGGCTCGATCCCAGGACCCTTGGACGACGACCGGAGATGAGCTTGAAGGCAGAGGCTTTAACCCACTGAGCCACCCAGGCGCCCCGGGCCTCTGGTTTCTGATGACCCTTTCCATTAAGAGTCAGGAGTCCTGCTGTTGAGGGGCGTTTATTTGGCTTTGAGGGAGCCCTGGGGATGCGGTCTTCTTGGAAGGAGCTCAGAGAGGTGCTGGCATCTGTGTGACCCCTTGCCTGCAGGCTGTAAGCCTGGGCCTGGCCCAGCGCCTCTTCTTTTGCCCCTTTGTGTGCTTTGCCTGGTTAACTTTGTCCCGGTGGGAAGGGATGACTGTCTGGTGGGAGCCCACGGAAATGGAAAGTTCAGAAAACTCTGTGTTAGGTGTGAAAGGCACAGGGGGGCTGTGTATGTGGTATACTTTGGATGTAGGTGACACGCAGGTGTGCATGACACAGGGCTGTGAGTGACACTTGCATCTCTAGGAACTCTGGCGGCCTTGTCCTCTATGATATGAGGGAGATTGACTTTGTACTTTTTGGTGTGTTACTTCTATTTTCTTAACCAGGTAGATTTCTTTTTTAAATGGATGTATCCCCCTCCTTCTCAAATTCCTGGGGGAAAACAGATGTCGAAACAGTTAGAAATATTTCAGAACTATCCAAAGTACACAAATCCCACTAAGTTGTGTAAATTGTGAAACAAAAGTCATGGTTCTGTTTGTTCTTCAACAGCATGAAAATGACCAGCTCTTTCATCAAGATGAAAATTAAAAACCTGGCATCATTCCCATTATTTTGGTTATGCTGTGCCTATATTATGGCAGAATTTAGGGATAAAATTGGGGATAAAAGAGACGGGCCTTGAATGTCAGGAGTTTATGCTCTGAGATGAAGAAAGATGTTTTACTGTAATAAAGTAGAAGACAAGTGGGTTAAAACCACCACACCATGAATCACCTTTAAGAAAGCCTTTGGCAGGGGCGCCTGGGTGGCTCAGTGGGTTAAACCGCTGCCTTCGGCTCAGGTCATGATCTCAGGGTCCTGGGATTGAGTCCCACATCGGGCTCTCTGCTCAGCAGGGAGCCTGCTTCCTCCTCTCTCTCTGCCTGCCTCTCTGCCTACTTGTGATCTCTGTCTGTCAAATAAATAAATAAAATCTTTAAAAAAAAAAAAAAAAGAAGAAGAAAATAAAATCTTAAAAAAAAAAAAAAAAAAGAAAGAAAGCCTTTGGCAGGGGGTACCTGGGTGGCTCAGTCTGTTGAGTGTCTGGCTCTTGATTTTGGCTCAGGTCATGATCTCAGGGTCCTGGGATCGAACTCTATGTCAGTCTCCACACTCAGCCTGGAGTCCGTTTGTCTCCCCTCCCCCTGCCCTTCCCCCGCTTGCTTATGACTCTTGATCTCCTGTTTGTGCGTTCAAGCCCCACGTTGGGTATGGAGACTACTTATAAAAGAAAAAAAGAAAAAAAGAATGAGCTTATAATTTTCAAGGAACATTTAGAGGAGGCTAGTAGGCCTATAACAATTCGATTTCTGGATTCCTTTTTTATGATCATAGACAAAAATGTTTTTATTTTCAGAAGTCAATATTTTAGAAATAGAGGGGCGCCTGGGTGGCTCAGTGGGTTGGGCCTCTGCCTTCGGCTCGGGTCATGGTCTCAGGGTCCTGGGATCGAGTCCCGCATCGGGCTCTCTGCTCGGCAGGGAGCCTGTTTCCTCCTCTCTCTCTGCCTGCCTCTCTGCTTACTTGTGATCTCTCTCTGTCAAATAAATAAATAAAATCTTTTAAAAAAAAATTAAAAAAAAATAAAAAATAAATAAAAAAAAATATTTTAGAAATAGAAAGTATAGGTTGTAAAATTCTATAAGCACACCTTCAGCAATTTAGAATGTAAATCTGCATATACCAATGTTGTCCTTTTTTTTAAAAACAGGCTGTTATCAGTTTGCCTTTTTCATTTAGTTCTTTTCACAGGTTTTTCTGCCGGTACCTAGAAATCTACCTTATTATTTTTTTTTTTTTTTAAGATTTTATTTATTTATTTGACAGAGAGATCACAAGCAGTCGGAGAGGCAGGCAGAGAGAGAGAGAGGGAAGCAGGCTCCCCACTGAGCAGAGAGTCCAATGCGAGACTCGATCCCAGGACCCTGAGATCATGACCTGAGCCGAAGGCAGCGGCTTAATCCACTGAGCCACCCAGGCGCCCCTCTACCGCCTCATTATGAAACAGTTCTATGTTATTCTATAATATAGATATACCATAATTTACTCAACCAGTTTCCTGCTCATGAACATTTGAGTTGGTTTCTAGTCTTCCCAGTTTATGGTGTTACTGGAGGGAACACTCCTGTACATACCTTCCCGTAAAATAAATTCCTGGAAGTGGGATTGCTGGCCTTCCCCACAGGTTCCATCCTAATACTATTGTATCAGCATGGGTAAGAGTGGCCCTTTCTCCACACCCTTTCCCCAGACCTTGTTTTTAGCCTTTTAAATATTAGCCAGTCTGATATGGTGAAAATGGTATAACCATGATTTTTTAAAATTGTTCTATGTTTGTGAGACAGAGCATCTTTCCACCTCTTTTTTTGTGGTCATTTATATTCTGTGAATTGTTTCTTTGTGTGTTTTGTCTGTGTTTTTGTTTTTTTTTTTAAGTGTTTTGTAAGAACTCTTTGATCTATACAAACAAATTTGCTATCTTTCTGGGTGAGCAAGGGATCTTACCCTAGGGTTTTTTGTTTTTTTTTTTTTAAAGATTTTATTTATTTATTTGACAGAGAGAGATCACAAATAGGCAGAGGGGCAGGCAGAGAGAGAGTGGAGGAAGCAGGCTCCCTGCTGAGCAGAGAGCCCATAGGGTTTTTAGGCCTCTGGGTGATCATGAATAAGCTTAAGGTAGGCTGTACTTCCCTTGAGATTGTATGCAAGCAAACTGTGTACGTGCTGGTGCATTTTTTTTGTGGCTCTGTTGCTTTCATCAGCCTCTCATAGGTCTGTGTGAAGGTCAAAAGCACTGCATAGGAACACTTGCATTAGCTCCTCACTGTCCCACCGGGAGTCAAAGGTACACAAGATACACAGTGAGATCATCTGATTGTTAACCTGAAGGGTTTGGTTAGCAGAGATCTGCTTAAGGGAGCCTGGTGGCTTGTCTCCTAAGGCTTGTCTCCATTCTTGGGTTTAGAGCAGGGGTGAGCAAACTGCTGCCCCCAGGCCAAATCCAGACCACTGGTAGGTGTGGGGCAACCCAGCTGGGTGGAAGGACTGGTGGTGGAAGAATTCACCCAAGGCAGGGGCGCCTGGGTGGCTCAGTGGGTTAAAGAATTCACCCAAGGCAGAAGAACAAAGGAGATAGAAGTTTATTGAACACACCGCAGGGGAGCAGCAGGCAGGACAGCAGGACAGAGAGGCAGAGACTGTCTGCCAGGAGGCAGTGCTGGGGGCTGTGGTTGAGGTGGGGAGTGAGGAGGTATGGGAATGTGTGGAATTTTCCTTTTTTGGTACCTGTGCCCAGTTGTAAGTCGCCCTTTGGTCAGATAGGGCTTGCGGCTGTTTCTGAGGTGGGTCTGCAGATGGGTCTGTTTGCGCTTGGCCCAGGGGTCCCTGTGGGCCCTTCTACCCCACTCGGCTTCCAGTGCTCACGCCTGCTGCTTAAAGGCTGCCAATTGTGGTTGGTGGGGGGAGGATTATAAACAAAGTTTTGTTTTTTTGTGTGTTTTTCAAAGATTTTATCCATTTATTTGAAAGAGAAAGAGCGCATGCACACGCGGGAGCAGGAACAGGGTTGGGGGGCAGAGGGAGAGGGAGAAGCAGGCTCCCTGCTGAGCTGGGAGCCCTACTAGGGCTCGATCCCAGGACCCTGAGATCCTGATCTGAGCCGAAGGCAGATGCTTAACCCACTGAGCCACCCAGGCGCCCCCGTGAACAAAGTTTCATTGGAACACAACTATGCCTACTATTTACTATTGTCTGTGGCTGCCTTTGTGCTGCAGGACAGAGTGAGGTAGTTCTGTAGAGATTATCTGGCCTGCAAAACCTAAAATATATGTTATCTGATGCTTTACACCCTTTGGTCCAGAGGCGCCAAGAAGCTGCTCAATTCCTGTCTCCTGTCGGGAAAGCAGGGGCTGACACCCACTCCCTCACCCCACCTCCTGCTGACCTCCACTCCTTCTGTGTACATGGGCCAGCTCCCTCAGCACTTTTTAAGTCATGTTCCCCCTCCACTGCTGCCCCAGCCTGGGGGATCTCAGTGGGTGTTCTCCTGTCCAACAGGGTCTCAGAGGAGGGCTCTCAGGGCTCTCCTTTCCAAAATAGACCCCAAAAGGGGAATGAGAAGCAGGTCAGCGAGGACAGAGCTGGAGCTCTTGGGCAATGTTTTAGGGCTGGCCGAGACTTCTGCTGAGCAGAGCCCAATCTCGTTCTGATTCAGCCCAGGCCTTTAAAAAGCAGAACTGTCAGGATTGGCTCCCAAAGACGCCAGGCTAGCCGCACAATGGCACTTTGTGTTTGTGTCTCCCACCCATGTTCTAATTTGGGGGACAAAGGAGTCTTCAGGGTCACCTTTAGGAGCTCCCTAAATCATATCTCCTACAACTTCTTTGGGGCGTTGGATAATCACTATGTGATAACCTGGGAATCTGGGGGAATGTGTTGCCATGGAAACCTTAATTTGGGGACTTTCTGAGTTCTAAGGAGGTTTGTGTTGCATGAGCTGTGGTATAAATAAAGTGACCAGGGGCTGTGAGCTATCACCCCATTGGTGGAGGGGGGCCCCTGGGTTGGCAGAATGCCTTTTCCCCCCACAGAGTGGGGCGAGATAGCCAGTGGAGCCTGAGAGGTCTGTACTCGTGAGTGATCCTTGCCCCTAGAGGGGAGGCTCAGAGGGGCAAGACTGGCTTCCACGCCAGATGGGCTGCATGCCAGTCAGGGGCCTTCCCAGGTGCCCACAGCAGAGGGTCTGAGCTGGGCCTTGAGACAGCCTTGGAGGAAGAGGGTGATACTCCATGGGAACAGAGCACTCCCTGGGGCAGAGAGCCTCAGCTTCCCCGCTAGATATCTGGACAGCACACTTTGGTCTGTTTGCCCAATGTCTAACGTTTGTACAACCCTTTAACTCGCTTCATTGGCTGGAGTGCAAACACCGGCCAGCGGCTGAGGCGGTGTCTTTGGGCCGCCACCCCGCAATCCACGGCCTAGGGTTGCTTGGAGATGGGAGCAGATGCAGCCAACATTGTGGACGCATCTTTTCCACTTCATTACTCGCCACCCCCCCATCTCAGCCCCCGTCCATGTGGATGGGACAGGGAGTTCTGAGCTGGAAACCTCCTGGAGAAGCGGTTACAAAATGTTGTCAGGGTCCTCAATGAAAAATTTCTCTGTGGACTTTTCCTATTTGACTCACTCAAGTCTGACTTTCAATCTGAGGGAGAAATGATCCCATGGGATTTGGGACCAGAGTTTGATGAAAACAAAATAAACAGCCTTCTTCAAATACTGAGAAGAGATGAAGAAAAGGCTTCAGGGTACAGCAAGGAAGCACATGCGCCCTGGCGGGGGGTGGGGTGGGGTGGTGGGACTTTGGTATTTCTGCTTGGCTGACCCATTTCCACAATCAGGAGATAATCCCCACAGCACCCCAGCCAGCCCTCTGGGAGCCTGGGTGAGAGGTGAACACAATTCCCCATGCCTGGAACCAGTTCTGCCTTTTGGTTTCTATCCTGTGCCTTAAGAACCCAAAATAGCCAGCTGATCACCATTGACCTGGGAAAAATTCACCCATCAGAAGGTGTTTTCCCTTGTGAGTTTGCTTTACCATGTGACACATCCAGCGTCTGGGGGTGAACAGAAAGTGTAGTGGAGGCATCAGCAGGGCTGGACCCTGCTGGGAAGGCGAACGAGGTAGTTTCGGGAGTGGAGTCCCTCCTCCCCACCTCTTGCAGCATTGGAGCGGAAAGGTGACCACAAGGACCTTTTCCTGGCAATGTGCACTTGGAGCTGCCCGGTTGTTTGGGGTTGGGAAATAGCCCAGCTTTGCTGAGTCTGCTTGTCCAGACTGGTACATGGATCCCAGCCTATACAGGTTGTACAGATCTCCGGGTGTGTCCACTAGCCACCTCTGGACAAGGCTCACCTCTGGAAGGGGCCTTGTGGCTGTTCCCTGAGACCCCGGGCATGTCCCCAGCTGATGGGCTTGGGAGACCGTGGATTTGCAAAGTCAGTGTGAGGGGAAACACGGTGGCCCTTCTGCCCCTGCCTGCCAGCCAAGGCCTGTCGTGGGGGCCCCTGAGTAGAGAGGCATCTTAGAGAGGGTCCTCCAAGGAGGCCAACCTGTTGTCACCTTCCTGGAGCCCAGGCCTCTGGGTCTTCTTGTCCAGGAGCCCTGTTCCGTGGCCAGGATTCAGGGCTGGGGTGAGGGGGGGGCAGGCGGGTGCTGCCTGCAGCTGCTGTTTTCCCCTCTGGGAAGGTCACACAGCCAGAGCCTGTTTACAGGGCGGCTGAGGGGCTGAGAATGAGTCACCACTGTATCCCGGAGCAAGCAAGGCGGGCTTGGAGAGGCCGGGTTCTGCCCTGCAAGCCTGTTCCAGCCCCAGACCATGCAGAAGCAGCTGAAGTGGCTGCGGGAAGCACCCAGAGCCTGGGGAGGGGGGCTGTGTTCCCCACCTGTGAGTGCAGTCGTGAAGCCAGAATCAGGAAGCTGCCTGTCCTGAGCGTTTTCCCCTGTCATCTGTCACTGTAGCAATGGGTCTGGCTTCCTACTTGGCAGCACAGCTGGTTCTTCCCCTCCACCCAGCCCTCTAGGTCCACAGTAGGGCACTCTGCTCCGTGCTCAGCCATCACTCCCATCACCAGGGCTTCAGAGTAGCTGCTCTGTGTGGAGCAGGTTTTTTGGAGGCAGGAGGATGGGGAGGGTGGGAGGGAGGAGGAGACAGATGTGAGGATGAAAGAGGAGAAAGTCCACAGCAAATGCAAGTCCATTTGAAGGTGCAGCCCGGGACCATTGGCAGGTCCCAAAGGAGCATCAGAAGGGATGTGAAAAACCTCTAGTGGAAGAGCAGACTGAAAGCTTAATCAGGAACAAATAGAAGGTGAGAGTTGAGGGTAATTGCCTTGGAGACCAAACTGAGGTTTCCAAGAGGAGAGTAGCCCAATGCTGCCCCGTGCAGAAACTTGACCCGCTTTGAATCCCAGATTTGATCCTGACTGGTCTGGGGGAGTCCCTTGACGCTTTTAATCCTTGAGTTTTATACCCAATAAGGGTAAGAAATTACACCTACCTTATACGGTTGTTTTGAGTGTTTTTAAGATAATACCTGTAGAAGGCATTAAAAATTTATTATGACAGTGCTATTATTATTATTATATGTTATACTAATATAATTATGCTGTTATTATATATTATTATTTAATAATAAGGAAAATTCTCTAATCAAGCTGCTCCTAGGCACAGCAAATAAGGGAAATCTCCTGGCAGGCATGGCAGCTTTTGGAGGAAGGGAAGGAAGCAGCTTAAAGGATAAAACACAATTAGTATTAACATTTAAAAAATAATTAATGTCCTTAGGGAGATCCTCTTCTGCGATTGCTACCACACAATGACTATAGCTGGGATGTTTGTACTTTGGATTTCACTGGCCAAAGTCACCCTTGATGTTCTTTTCAGAGATTTCATCTGAAATGCTAGGTAGACCCTAAAAGCTGATACACACTTTGACTTCCTATTTAAATATTTGTATTGGTCAAAAACAAAAAACAAACCCACCATGAACTAAGAGGAAGTTAAAGGACAAACTAGGAAAACATACCTACAGTTCATGGACGAACTATGACTCTTTAATATATGAAAAGCCTGTATAAAATCCTTATGGAAAGACTTAATATCCTCACAGGAAAAAAGGGCAAATGAGGAATATAAATGACTGGTATTTTTAAAAGATATTTATTTATTTATCAGAGAGAGAGAGAGAGGAGAAGCAGGGGGAGCAGCAGGCAGAGGGAGAAGCAGGCTCCCTGCTGAGCAAAGAGTCCCATGCAGGACTTGATCCCCGGACCCTGATGAGATCATGACCTGAGCTGATGGCAGCCACTTAACCGACTGAGCCACCCAGGCTTCCCTAAGTGACTGATTTTAAAAATTGTAGAAAGTGTTCAAAGTTATTAGTAGTCAATAAATATAAATTTTTTAAATTTCTTCTTTTAAATCATGGAATAACGGGTGCCTGGGTGGCTCAGTGGGTTGGAGCCTCTGCCTTCGGCTCAGGTCATGATCTCAGGGTCTTGGGATCAGGCCCCACATCGGGCTCTCTGCGCAGTGGGGAGCCTGCTTCTGTTCCTCTCTCTGCCTGCCTCTCTACTTCTGATCTTTGTCTGTCAAATAAATAAATAAAATCCTTAAAAAAAATCATGGAATAAGTTCTATATATGTGGTATTAGAGAGAATAGTATAATGATCTCTGTGTACCCATCTTACAACTTGAACAGTTATCAGCTCATAACCAGCCTTGCTTTGTTACTGTTTCCACCCACCACCCAGACTGTTTTGAAGCAAATATCAATCATTGATTCACTTCATTTATATACACAAAGAAGTGAATTTTAAAAGAAGGGTGTTGGGTGCTTGGGTGGCTCAGTCAGTTAAGCATCTCCCTTAGGCTTGGGTCATTATCCTAGAGTCCTGGGATCAAATCCTGGTTGGGCTCCCAGCTCAGTGGGGAGTCTGCTTCTCCCTCTCCCTCTGTCCTATGCTCATGATTTATCTGTGTCTCATATACTCTCTCCCTCTCAAATAAATAAAATGTTAAATAAATAAATAAATATAAATAAAACAAGGATGTTGGTAAAGTGGCAAATATTAAAAATAACAATAACACACAGTGCTGGAGTGGATACCATGAAATAGACACTCTACTATGTTGCTGGTGGGAATTACCATTTGGTATAAGTTTTCTGGAAGGCAGTTTGGCATGGAATATCACAGAAACTTAAAAGTGTGTATTCCCTTTTGCCTGATGATTCTACTTTTGGGAATTTACCTTAAGGGAATAATAGCTATGTACACATATGTTTATCTTTAAGAATGTTAATTAAAAAGGACCTCAGTTCCAACATCAGAGAAATGGTTGCATAAATTACAGACCATCCAGATAAGGAAATACCAGACAGTCATTACAAGTTATGTTTAAGGTGAATACTAAGAAAACATTTACAGGGGTACCTGGCTGGCTCAGTTAGTGGAGTATGAGACTCTTGACCTTGGGGTCATGAGTTTGAGCCCCATGCTGGGTGTAGAGATTACTTAAAAATAAAAGATAATAAAAACGGGCACCTGGCTCAGTCAGTTGAACAGCCGACTCTTGATTTTGGCTCAGGTCATGATCTCAGGGTTGTGGATTGAGCCCTATGTGGGGCTCTACAGTCAGCACAGTCTGCTTGTCCCTCTCCCTCTGCTCCTTCCCCTGCTAGCATGTACACGCTGT
Source organism: Mustela lutreola (assembly GCF_030435805.1). NCBI lineage: Eukaryota > Metazoa > Chordata > Mammalia > Carnivora > Mustelidae > Mustela > Mustela lutreola. The sequence goes on along the minus strand of NC_081304.1, from coordinate 45,127,447 downwards.
CTCTCAAATAAATAAAGTCTTTTAAAAATTTATTTTTATTTAATTTTTTAAAAAAGATTTTATTTATTTGACAGAGAGAGAGATAGTGGGAGAGAGCATAAGCAGGGGGAGCAGCAAGCAGAGGGAGAGGGAGAAGCAGGCTCCTTGCTGAGCAGGGAGCCTAATGTGGGACTTGAGCCCAGGACTGAGCCACTCAGGCACCCCTAAATAAAGAAAATCTTTAAAAAATAAAAATAAGGGGCACCTGCGTGGCTCAGTGGGTTAAAGCCTCTGCCTTCGGCTTTGGTCATGATGCTGGGGTCCTGGGATGGAGCCCCGCATCGGGCTGTCTTCTCAGCGGGGAGCCTGCCTCCTCCTCTCTCTCTGTCTGTCTTCCTATCTGCCTATATGTGGTCTCTGTCTGTCAAATAAATAAATAAAATCTTTAAAAAAAAAATAAAAATAAGGGTGGCTGGGTGGCTCAGTTGGTTAAGTGACTACCTTCAGCTCAGGTAATGATTCTGCAGTCTGCTTCTCCCTCTGACCCTTCCCCTTCTTGTGCTCTCTCTCATTCTCTCTCTCAAATACATAAATAAAATATTTTAAAAAAATTAAAAATAAGAAAAATAAAAAATAAAAATCTTAAAATGATTTAAAAAAATATTTTATTTATGTATTTGAGAGAGAGAGAGTGAGTAAAAGAGAGCATGAGAGGGTAGAAGGTCATAGGGAGAAGCAGACCTCCCTGCAGAGCTGGGAGCCCCATGTGGGACTAGATCCCAGAACTCCAGGATCATGTCCTGAGCTGAAGGCAGTCACTTGACCAACTGAGCCACCCAGGTGCCCTTAAATAATTTTTTAAAGAAAGAAAAAAGAAAACATATCAAGTAAAAGAAAAAAAATTTTGTAAAACAATATGTAGCATATGATCCCAGTTTTATTTAAAAGTTACAGGTATTTGTAGGAAACTGATTAAAGGTAAATATATCAAAATAGTAACATTGACTATATCAGGGTGATTTTTATGTTATTCTTTCTTTATGTATACTTTGTTTCAGATGTTTTACAATGAACATAACTCACTTAAAAAAAAAAAAAAAGATCGGGATGCCTGGGTGGCTCAGTTGGTTAAGCGGCTGCCTTCGGCTCAGGTCATGATCCCAGTGTCCTGGGATGGAGTCCCACATCGGGAGCCTGCTTCTCCCTCTGCCTCTAGCCTGCCACTCTGTCTGCCTGTGCTTGCGCTCTGTATCTCTCTCTCTCTCTCTCTCTCTAACAAATAAATAAAAATCTTTAAAAAAAAAAAAAAGATTGTATTTATTTGTGAGAGAGAGTACGCACACAAGCACGGGGAGTGGGAAGCAGAGAAGCAGACTCCCCAGTGAGCAGGGAGCCCAATGCAGGATTTGATCCCAGAACCCTGAGATCGTGAACTGAGCCAAAGGCAGCTGCTTAACTGATTGAGCCACCCAGGCATCCCCATAAATTGCTTTTCTAATCAGGAAAAACAGTCCTAATTTAAATACAAGATGTAGGTGTTGGCTCGAAGGCTGTGTAGTAGTATGGTTTGACCTGAGGCTCTACGACCCCTAGGAATCCCCCTGTTGACCAAAATAACATATTGGGGAGAATTTTCTTGGTGTTGCTAAGAGTGTTATAGGGAGGGAGAGGCCAAGCAGCAAGGAGGGCAGCTGAAAGGTTCCGGTCCTTGTCTAGGTATGAAGGCGAGGGCCTCATCAGTGGGCCAATGGGAAATCAGTGTCCTTTCCCAGCTTCCTGTTCTTCCCTGTCCTGGATCTGAGGCACCCCTAAATAAAGAAACAACCCATGGTGTTTGCTAGCCCCAAGTCCATTGTTCTCTTGGCCTCTGTCCTAGGTTAGGGTTAAGGCAATTGTGAGCTTAAGAAGGTAGAAGGAAAAGGGCTAGCTAGCTAGCAAGCTGTCTGCCTTTTTAGAGTATTCCCAGACCTGTGAAAAGTTGGAGACATTCTTTGTGCCCAAAGGTGCCTGCAGCACCAAGAGCGTTTTTCTGGCTTGACTTTGTACCATGTAGCCTTTCCTATACCAGGCACTTGGCCTCTATCTGCTCTTCTGGTTGGGTTCCAAGCCCATTTGACCCCTTTCTGCCTTCATTTCCTGTGACTGGAGTGGCATCCCCAATTGGAATGGTTCCCTCTTTCCATATAAGCAAAACAAATCTTTGGATTCTCTCTGAGGCAGAATACCTCCCAGAAGTGACTCCCCTACAAGACTGCCTTACTGGGTCAACCAGCACAGGGCAGCCCAAATATATGAACTCAGGAACCAAAGCAGTCCTCTGAACCACAGAGTACCTGGGAAGTGGATGTGCAGAGTGAGACTGGCACCTTTCTGTCTTACCTCAGGGTTCCCCGGGCACAGAGGAACATGTCACATTTCTTCCGTTTCCTGCTGGGGGGAATTTCTCTATGCTCTTTCTCCGCCTTAGACCCTGTTTGAGAAGCCTGAGTGGACAGAGGGTCCACTCTACGTGAGGGCTGGAAGAAGAGCTCTTTGTGTGCTAGGAATTTGGGGGAAGCCTGGATGGCCACCCTGGCCCCATGCCATAAAATGGTTTATTGGCCATATACTATAAATTTATTCATGTTCCTATTTAATCCCAGGATGCCAAAACATCTTAACATATCTTACTCATGTATTTTTTAACAGCAAATTGAGACAAATTGACGTACCATACAATTCACCTGAAGTATACAGTTCTGTGGTTTTTAGTATATTCAGAGTTGTGCAGTCATCACCATAATCAGTTACATCACCCAAATAGAATCTCTGTACCCATTAGCATCTCCTCCCTATTTACTCCCAGCTTCCTCTACCCCAGCCCTGGGCAACCACTCATCTATTCTCTATCTTTATGGAGTTGCCCATTTCAGACGTTTCATATAAATGGCATCACACAATATGTGGTCTTTTGCGACTTCTTTCACCTATCCTAATGTTTTCAAGGTTCATCCGTGTTGCAGCATGTGTCACTGCTTTGTTTCTGTTTGTGCCTGAATACCATTCCATTGTGGAGATAGACCACATTTTGTTTCTCCATTCACTCACAGATGGGCATTTGGGGTTGTTTGCCCTTTTTTGATATTGTGAAGAATGCTGCCATAAACATTCATGGACAAGTTTTTGTGAATCCATACGTTTTTCATTTCTCTTGGGTACAAACCTAGGAGTGAAATATCTAAGTCATATGATTAACTCTGTGTTTAACTGTTTGAGGAACAGCCAGACTCTCATCCAAAGTGGCCAGGTACCATCTTAAAATCCCACCAGCAGCAGATGGGGTTTCTGATTGCTGTGCAATCTCATTAGTGTATGTTAGTATCTGATTTTTTTATTATAGCCACCCTAGCAGGAATGAAGCGGTATCTTATTGTGGTTCCGATTTGCATTTCCCTATTGATTAATGATACCGAGTATATTTTGGCCATTTGTATATCTTCTTTGGAAAAATGTCTGTTCACATATTTTGCCCATTTAAAAAAAATAGCTTACCTTATTATTGAGTTGCAGGAGTTCTTTATCTATAGACATAGCATCTAGACACACATCCCATATCAGATGTATGATTTGCAGAAATTTCCTCTTTTTTGTGTATTTTCTTTTCATTTGGTTGGTGGTACCCCTTGAAGCACAAAAGCGTTTCATTTTGGTGATGTCCCTTACTCATTTCTTTTTTTTTTCCCCCTTTATTTATTTTTTTAATATTTTATTTGTTTATTTGACAGAGAGAGATCACAAGTAGGCAGAGAGGCAGGCAGAGAGAGAGAGAGGAGGAGGAAGCAGGCTCCCTGCTGAGCAGAGAGCCTGATGCGGGGCTCCATCCCAGGATCCTGGGATCATGACCTGAGTCGAAGGCAGCGGCTTAACCCACTGAGCCACCCAGGCGCCCCCTTTTTCCCCCTTTAGATTTTATTTATTTGTTTGCAGAGAGAGAGAGACACAGCCAGAGAGGGAACACAAGCAGGGGGAGTGGGAGAGGGAGAAGCAGGCTTCCTGCCAAGCAGGGATCCCGATGCGGGGCTCAATCCCAGCACCTTGGGATCACGAACCTGAGCCAAAGGCAGAGACCTGACGACTGAGCCAACCAGGCGCCCTGTGTCCCTTCCTTATTTTTACTGTTGGCCAAACAGTAAAAGGGGCAGGAATAGTCAAGTTCAGACTGCCTCCATTCAGCAATAGTGGATGCCCTTGCGCAGGCAGCAGTGCTCCATGAGTAAGAAAACCAGTATGATTCTGGGGAATTGGGAGAGCCTAGATGAAGTCCATATGAACAGCAGGTTGGCACTGCTACACAGAGAGGGATTCCCAATGGTCAGGACACCGAGGGCCTGAGATGGGAGAGACGCCCAACATGGTGGTGCTGTCTCTCTGGAGGCCAGAGAGACAGCTATGAACTGGGTGTTGGGGAGGATATACTTTGCCCAATGTCTGAATCCGTGATACATTGTCGTGTGTACCATGCCTCGGTTGGTGTGGAGTCACGGGGTGGGAGGGGCAGGGTGGGCGTTAGCTTTGAAGTTGTATCAGGCCGTTCGTGAGCTGATGTGAGGGGTGATGGGGACCTCGCTGGGAAGACAGACTGAGTCTTTCCTTGCCATCGGTCTTCTCAGGTGCCCATCACCTGGAGAGGGAGAGCCCTCCTTGCACTTAGAAATTCAGAAGCAGCAATCCCAGGCTAGCCCCATTGTCAGCCCTGAGGGAACTGTAGATTTCTGATGGGCACCTTCCAGAAGCCTGCTGTCTCAGAACAGAAAGCAGCTTTTGCTGACATCTGGTTCTTCTGGGACGCTGATACTTTTATTTATACAGTGACACTCTCATCCCCAAATAGATTCTTATTTTTAACAGGCTTGCTCCCTTTGAGGGATGCCTGAGGCTCCCAGCTTTGCTCACTGCTAGCTCAATGTAAACCCTGCAAAGATAGGAAGGTCTCTGGCTTGTGCCTGAAGAGAGGAGGGACAGTCACCAGCCAGGAAGTCTAACAGCTCTGTCTTTACATCCGGAGTCGGAGCTTAGCATTCATCTGGCCTCCCTTATCAAGCTCAGTTCCAAAGGAAAAGCTTCCAATGAGGCGTAATTACTGCTCCTCAGTGACCCAGGGAGGAGAGCAGATAAGACATGGAGGCTGAAGAGACCCTGATTCCCTCCCCTACTGCCCCCTACCAGTCTACTGCCCATTCTTTAAGCGGGACCCCTTGCTTCTTGTCTTTCAGCTACCCAACATGTTTGGCGACCTTCGGTCCACGTTTATTGCCTTGATGATTGGATCCTATGCCTCATCCGCAGTCACCTTCCCTGGAATCAAGGTGAGGATGTGGCCAGCCTCCCCCTCTGGCCCTGGTGTCTGAGCTGAGGTCCGTCCTGAGGCTCCTTCAGCCTTCTCTGAAGAGGGCAGTAACTGTGGGAGCTGGGGTTGCCCCTCCCGCACCACGCACACCTGGGAGGATGCACCTGGGCACCACGGGGGTGAGGAAGGAAACCACCAGGCTGTGGGGAGGGAAGATTCAAGCATATGGTGCAGGGCGTGACCGCAGGCCGCCTTTGCCTTTCTGCCGTCTCTGGGCTGCGGTAGAGAAAAGGCTGAGTTGTCTCCAGTCAACCACACCCCCCCACCCCCACCCAGCCCCTCTGTTGTTACTGGGCTGTTACTCCCCATTGGCTGGAGCAGGGCTCTTGGCTAAATTGGTTCAGCTGTTTCCCTCGCAGGCAGGATTCTGAGCCCATGGAAGTCACGGCAGGGTCAGGAGGAAGCAAACACCTCACAGTCCATCAGTTCCCGGTTTCCACCCCAAATACTGTTGCTCTTGTCGGGCTTCAGGAGCGGTTTCTCCCACCTCTGGCTTCAACACAAGTCAAATCCCCTTTCCTGCAGTGCAGGAAAAGGAGATGAGGAGAAGGAGTCACGATGTGGGCTGGTCACCAGGGAATCCAGGCACTTGGAGGGGGTGGGGCCGGCCATCCTGTAGCCTTCTAGGGATTCTCACACTTCTGGAGTGTGGAGAAGCCTCCAAGTTCCGCCTCCACCTTGCTGTCTTACTGCCTCTGCCCTGCCCTGCTCCCCCACTCCTCTCGCCAGGAGTGGGGGCTGGGCAGCAGTCTGCCAGGACACTGCGGACTGTCATTTGGAAATAAATGGTGGCAGTGGCCACAACAGCTAACAGCTACCACACTCAACCTCAGTAGGCTTCCTACCTGCCAGGCCCTGTCCCTCTGAGCGTCCCACCTGCCAGCCCCCACCACAGCACCAGGAGGGCACATGCCAGTGTTCCGCTCACTTCACAGAGGAGCAAAGGGAGACATCATCTGTTCATTCCTGAAATACTTTTTGGCATCTGCCATGGACACTCTTCAAGGCCCGTCAGTGGACGAGGCTAGCAGGTTCCTGTTCTCAGGGAGCAGACTAATAAGAGACAAGGAAAGGAATCAAGAAGTCCATAATCTCAAAAAAAAAAAAGAAGTCCATAATCTCAGCCAGGGCTGTTCCCTGGCAACTAGTGATGTGACAGTGACGGGAGCAGTCAGGGAAGGCCTTCCCTAGGATGTGGCATTTGTCCCGAGTTGGAGAGACAGAGGGTTAATAAAGTGCCAGGGCAAGCTGGGATTATTGGAATGCAGGGTATCTGATGACTGGCCCCCTGGGCTGGCAGGGCTGTGCCTTCTCACGCAGCTCAGTGTGGAGAGAGGAGGGCTGCAAAATGCCCCCCGCCCACCCGCCTGCCTTACCTTCCCTCTGCTAACTCTGCCTCATGGCCCTGTGCCCACCCCATTGTGCCTGTCAGGTCATCTATGACTTCGGTGTCTCCTTCATCATCATCCTTGTGGTCTGGGCAAGCTGCTCTGGATTGGTTTTCCTCAACTGCTTCTTTAACTGGCCCCTGGAGCCCTTCCCAGGGCCGGAGGACATGGACTATTCGTAAGTGGACACAGTGTCTTCCCCTTACCTCCTTCCTGGCCAGGGTCCTGGGGGGCACCTGTGGACACTGTTTTGTGGCCTACAGGGTGAAGATCAAGTTCAGCTGGCTGGGCTTTGACCACAAGATCACAGGGAAGCAGTTCTATAAGCAGGTGACCACGGTGGGGCGCCGTCTCAGCGTGGGCAGCTCCATGAGGAACAGCAAGGAGCAGGCAGCACTGCAGGAGGGCCATAAGCTGTGCCTGTCCACCATCGACCTGGAGGTTAAGTGCAAGCCGGATGCTGCAGGTACCCACCTTACCATCCTCACCTTCAAGTCCTGCCTAAGATGTCACCGGGGGGTAGGGTCCGCACCCATACCCGCACCTCAGTGCTGGGGAGGAGGCAGCCAGCCGGACCAGGAAGCCCCAGTCCCCTTCACTGGGGCCCAGCAGCCACCGAGGGCTCTGTGGGTGCCGTCCCAGGCAATTGCCAATGCGTCCCCAGAGGGCAGGCGGCTCCCTGCACCTGGGTTTACAGATGAGCACACTGAGGCCCCGAATGGGTGAGGAGCTCATCCAGCTCAGCTCCCACACCCGGGTGGCCCAAGTCCAGGGCCCACGCATTGCACCTCACGCAGGCCCATCCCTGCATCCAGCACGAGGTGATCTGAGAGGCCAACCAGGCCTCCCCATAAGCCTGGATGGTATGGGTGGGCTGTGGCCCCAGGGCTGTGGGCCGAGGCCCCCCTGAGCACCGCCACTCTCCCCCACAGCGGCGCCCTCCTTCATGCACAGCGTGTTCAGCCCCATCCTGCTACTCAGCCTCCTCACCATGTGCATCACGCAGCTGCGGCTCATCTTCTACATGGGCGCCATGAACAACATCCTCAAGTTCCTGGTCAGCGGCGACCAGGACGTAGGTAGGCGGCCCCCGGTCCCCCGTGCACGGTCCCCCAAGAGGGCACCTGGCGAGCGGTGGGGACCCTCTCTCGCCAGAGGGGAGGCCCACCGCCTGTGAGGTGCTAGGCCGGGCTGGACCAGAAACAGCGGGCTGAGAAGGCTTCTCCACGGCCAGCCCCACTGCTTCTCTCCTGTTGCCATTAGAATGTCCTGGTTTGGGCAGGGAGTAGGGAGGGAGACGGAAATAACACACGTGTTCAGGGTGTGGGGCGCATGTTTTCCATTTCCTCAGGGGCACCAGTGACTTGCGTGTTCACCAACGAAAACAGTGTGCGGGATGGGGAGTGCTTCAGCTGATGGGCAGGCCGACCCAAAGCCCAGCACCTCCCCGCCTGGGGAACCTGGAGGCCAGGCTTTCGGAGAGGCCTGTGCCCAGGGGCAGCCCCCCCAACCCCGCCCCCGGACCTGCCCCCTGAACTGGGCGGGCAGGGCGGGCTGGAGGCTTCCAGGTGTGGGTGATCCGTCCAGGCTTGTTAAATTTGGTAAACAGAGATGATACTGCATGGCCACTTTTCTAAAACAGTACACAAGGTCTCCAGCTGATTAGAGGTTTGGATTCCACAAAGAGAATCAGTACTTCCTCAGGGCCTGAGCTGAGTCAGCTTTAGTCATCCCCAAGCGGGACAAACAGTCAGTAAATCCTTTTTATTGGCAGCCCTGTTGGTGTGCAACTGTTTGTTGGTTTAATTGTTTTTCCCTAGGGGAAGTTACACTAGGCATCGCAAGGAGTCAAATACAGTTTGTAAAGGGGGCAAAGAAATCAAGCTTTAATAAAAAGGAAGGATGATGAAGGGACCCAGACAGCATTGGTTCCACTTGGAAAGGAGCATCCCGCGACCAAGCAAAGTGGAGAAGCACGGGCTGTCACGTGCCTTTGAAAAATTTTGTAATGAGCTCTGACACAGTAAAGGCCCTAAGACAGCCCCAGAGGAAAGAGTGAGCTCTTTAGCTCTGTCTGATGATGTGTCCCCAAATTTCTACCATAGAATATTTTTACTGTGTAACACTCAAACTCTGTGGGCCGCGCTTTGGGGAAAGTTGATGGATCATGTCTAAACAGCCTCTGTTACAAAGTCAGGCCCAGAGACACAAAGACCCTGGAGTGTGCAGGGAAGGGCCTGCACTGGCTTGGGGAAGGCAGATCTCCCTGCCACTGAGTCTCAAACTTTTACTCCAGTTCTCTAAGAAACCTTTGCTGCCGAAGAGGGATTTTTTTCCAACTGTTTCCCATATTCAGAAAGTCAATTAAAAAAAAAAAGTCAATTTCAAGAAGTAGAGAAGTTGGGCCAGGAAATTCAATCTGTAGCTGATAGGGCGTTGGTTTTCCCCGTTCTGCTTCTGTGAGCTTCTGCCCCAGACTCCCCCCCCCCCCCCCCAGCCGGCTGTTCCCTGGAGGGACTGCCTTAGGACCAGGTTGCTGGTGGAATGCAGGGTCTCTGAGGGAGGCCTGTGGTGTCAGACATTGGTGGGGTCAGGGCGGATGCATTGCCCCTCCCTAACCCTCCCCTCCCTCTCTCAGAGAGCCCAGCCGGTGGGAGGGAACTGACTGAGCAGGGTTCCTGAGGGGCCGGGTTTGCTGAGCCTTTGGCTCGTACACCACTTCCCCATCCTGCTGCTCCATGGGTACCAGGGGCCTGATTCACCAGCCTGCCTGTGACGAGGCCCCGGCTGCACGTGACTGAGGCCTCAGCAGACAGGAAGCCCCCAGCTGATGCCTGTGCTGGGGCTTACCCACCTCCATTCCCAGAAGCCTGGCTAAAGCTTGACTTCCCTCCCCACACCGCTCCCCACCCCCCCACCCCCTCCCCCACCCTGCTCCCCCACCTACCGCCCTGCCCCAGGCTCTCTGAGAGTCAGATCTTGGTGGGACGTGGACTGTGTGCTGGGCCCAGAGCTAGCCTGCTTCCACCCCCACCCCTAACATTTCCCTATAACAACCTTTGAGATTTCTGCTCCTAACCTCTCTCCTTTCTGCTTTTTTACTTTTGCTTTCTTGATGCAGTGATGGCCACTGGTAAGCAGCGGGATTGTCAGAGAACACTGTAACATCTCCTCCAGACAGTCTTTGTTTTACCAAAAAACATCCCTCTTGGCCAGGACTGTGGGTGGGGGAAGGGGCAGTCAACTCAGCTTCTGTTTGCCTGAAAAAAAAATCCCCGTCATAATTTGAAGGCTCTTTGAAGATTGGAGCCCTTACATCAGAGCTCCAATGAGTGAGCCTTCCCGGTATATTTCTAGAGGCAGAAAACTAACAGCTAGTCACACATGAAGCCTCAGTCCCAAGCATTGGTAATTTTGTGGTTCCCAAGTCATAGACGCTTCTTGGAGCTCTCGGGGAAGTCATTGTGACACACTGGATTTCATTAGCCATTTCTTGGAAATAAGCAGATGTGGAGAAGGGAATGGGGTGCCGTCCTCTTGCTCCAGCTTTGATTTCAGAGTTTCAAGTGTCTAGGCTCTCCTCAAGGCCCACAGTGACCCAGGGGGTGGTCTGTGGAAGACCCCAGGAGGGTCTGTGAAGTCTCAGACTCGGCCTGGTCCCTGCTCTGGGCTTCGTGGGGTCCACCCATTGACACAGCCCATTTTCCTCCCCAGTTGGCCTCTACACGTCCATCTTCGGTGTCCTCCAGCTGCTCTGCTTGCTGACGGCTCCTGTCATTGGCTACATCATGGACTGGAGGCTGAAGGAGTGTGAAGATGCCTCAGAGGAGCCTGAGGAGAAAGACACCAACCAGTGCGTAAACAGGGTCTGGGTGCCAACTCCTGGCCCCCCGAGTCTGCTGTAAGGCAGAGACAGGGTTGGGCAGCTTAGCTTTTGAAGTAAGCAGGAGAGGCGAGAGTGGGCCATGCTCAGAGCTTCTCATCAGGGCTTTAAGGCAGTCTCGCTCTTGGGGCTCAGCCTGCATTTAAGCGTATCACTTCGTTATGAAGATTCTTTGGTCCTCGAAAGTAAGGAGCGGGGGCTGGATGAAAAAAGGAGAGGAAGTGGAGGAAGGTCTGTGTGCAGACATTGGGTGTCCGGCCATTCTGCTGTGAGGCCTGCACTCCGATGAGCGGCACGGCACGAAGGCCAAGCGATGCCAACGCGGTCGAAGTCGGCTCCCTCCATGGGAGGGGTACGTTGCTCTACCCGCAGTGCGTGTTCCTGGATCTGTGCATCACTGTCAGGGTTCAGCAAGGTACTGGAGCCCCGGTTTTGTAAGGGTTGGGCTCCAAGATCAGAGAATGAGTTAAGTGCCATCTTCCATGACTCCACCTTAACATAATAAGCAGCTGTTGATTGCTGTAGGCCCTGGGCCAAACGCTTAACACAGCATCTCAGTTAAGCCTCACAACACCTCTATGAGGTGTGTGTTAAGGTTATACCCATTTTACAAATGCGGGAACTGAAGTGAGGAGTTTGCTGGGGGTCACACAGTGAGGAAGCGGTGGGCCTGGGACGCTCCGTAGGTCTCCAGCACTAGGCATTCATCCTTGGATGTTGAACAGTTGTCCGTGGGGTATCTGTGTGGGCGGTGGGCCTGGAAACGGTAATGGTGAATTCACAAGGAAATAATTACAGAGAATGCTCTGTTATCTAGGTCAGGTCCTAGAGCCAAGAGACTGTTTGTGCCCATTCCGGTTCCATCTGCTGCATATTTGTTTCTCCTTCACCCCCTCCTGCCCCCAAAGGGGAAATCCACTCCCTCCCTTATTTGACTTATTATCTGGCTTATCATGAGCTTCCTGCAGGATTTGGGTGAAGTTGGAGCCAGTTCATGTTGATGAAATGAGGCTTTGCCACATCCTGACTTGGGCACACTCCGCTCTTTGCCTCACCATCGATTTGTGCTCGACCTTCCCTGAGGCAGTGTGGTGTGTTGGTAGCTACGTTCTCATAGTCGACCTCTCCACGGAGGTTCACACTCAGTCAAGAGTGTGCAATGGGAGTGTTCCGAGTGCCAGTCTAACCCTGGCAGTCCCTCAGACATGCTTGAATTAGTCTCGGAGTCTTGTGTTGTGCACAGACCGTGGCTCCTGAAGCCTGACTTCCTAGGAGAGCCCACCCTCCCCCAAGGATCCCTCAGCTCCAGCATGTGCTCTTGTCTCCACAGAGGCGAGACCAAGAAGAAACGAGACCGGCAGATCCAAAAAGTCACCAATGCCATGCGGGCCTTCGCCTTCACAAACCTGCTGCTTGTGGGCTTTGGGGTGACCTGTCTCATTCCCAACCTGCCTCTACAGGTGGGTATGGGCAAAGGAGAGGCCAGGTGGGGTATTGGATGGTGAGACTTAAAGGTACATGATGAGTCATGGAAGCCATCCACAAAGACAGTGGTGACTTTCATTCATTTAATTCAACCAAGCAATCAACCAGCCCACTGTTATTTACCAAGGGTTTCTTACCTGCCGGGCTCTGTGCTTGATGCTGGGGGTGAGCTCTAAATGAAACTGGGATTGCCTTTCACCGAAACTCTTTTCTATGAGGGCATATCATGCTTCATGGCCTTTTGGGATCTTGCATACCATGAACACCACCATCATACCATTCCCTGGAACTACATGGGGCATTCGTATGGCTGCTTGGTTTTGCATGTGTCCAAAGAGGTCTGGCCAATCTATGGCCTTGGTGGGGCCATCTGCTTCTCTGGTATAAGAGTGTCTGCAGGGTGTTGGTGTTGTAGAGAGTGAGAAAGACAGTGATGATCACTTGGAATCCGGGTTCAAAAGCTTAATTCCTTTCTGTAAGATTTCTGGTGCTTTTGAAACCGGGCTTTTGGCAAAGATTGGGAGCAAAGTAGATATTTGTCACCTGCCCAGCTCTACCCTTGGATCCGTGAAAGTGTTCTAAAGCCAATCCCCAAGTTTATGAACTTCGAAGGGTCATAAGTGATGGTGTTGTTGCCACATGGGTTAACCCAGTTCAGATAGTATCTTGGGCCAGGTCCAGAAGGAAAGTGAGAGTCTCTTCTTTTTGACAAGGGGCCATGTGCCCTTGTCAAAGGTGCATTGAACACCCAGGTGTGCACCACCCGTGGGTGTTCTGTGATATGAGTCCGTATCCATGCCAACACTGTCTGTGCAGACCACAGTAAACCATTGGAGGGTTGGGAGAGTGTCCTTGCGTCCCTGGTGCCCTCCCAGCTTCCTGGTAGAGAGCTGCCCTCTCTGCTGGCCGGTCAGGGGGCCATGCTCAGTAGAGTTAGTCACCTGCTTTTTGTTTTACTTAGTTCTCGTTGAAAGAGAAGTTCTGAAGAGGCAATTAGACATTTGAAGTGGGAAGGGGGAGCCTTCGCAAGTGCGCGCATGCACAGTCGGGCACAGCCCTCTTTCGACACTGTAGAGAGCAGTGTCCCCTCCACCTCCCACATTTGGTGAATAGGTCCTGGCTGCTAAGCAGGATGGCACGACTATATGCAAAGGACAAACAAAGGGTCCTGGTGGCAAAATGGCCAGCTCTCATGATTCTTGGGAATCCTCTACAAGTGCTTCTCAGACCTTTGCTCAACCTGCCAGTGGTGGCCTTTTGGAGAAGCTGAGCTTTCCTCAGGAGGGGAGCAGGAAAACTAGCTTTCTATGGGCCCTGGGTAACCAGGCACAGAGATCTCTGGGCACAAGCCTCAGGTCAGCAAAGCAGGAGATCAAGTCACGATTAATGACCTCCTATGTAGTGCTGTGTCTATAACACATAGAACAACTGATTCTCGGTGGAGGTGGGAGGGGCCTTTACTCAGTGTTTGCCAATTTCCATGGTGTAAATGCTTCCATCATGGCTGATTTCAGTCAGCATGAAGTCACTGATCATGGAGGAATGGGACAGAGATTATAGGGACATGCCATCATGCAGTACTCCCGCCAATACTGTAGGAGAAGTAAAAAGCTCCCGAGCACAGATAATAGTAAAATGTAGTGAAGTAATCAAGGAACGATGAGTTTTGAATATCTGTTAGCTTTCTTGAATATAACTTAATTGTAATTGTAAGTTTACAAATTTAATTTTTAGTCATGACTGTCTTTAATAGCTGGCTCACAAAATTCCTGAAAATTCAGGAATGGGCCCTAGAGATCTGGTGCGAGCCCACACTGGGTTGCCAGTGCTCCTGCTGCTCAGGACCCAGGAACTCTGAGGACCCTCACACTCTGCTCTCCCTCCCGCAGATCCTCTCCTTTATCCTACACACGATTGTGCGAGGATTCATCCACTCTGCTGTTGGGGGCCTGTATGCTGCTGTGTAAGTGCTGGGTGGTGTGGGTGGCCTGGCGCCGAGGGTAGGGGAATGGCCTAGGGGGAGGTTTGTGGTGGGACTGAAGTCCTGAAGGGGCCAGCCTGCCATCTTGTATCAGGGATGGGCACCAGATTTTTGTTGGCTGTGTCAAGGGACCGTCACACCTGGCGGGAGGGGGGTCAGCGGGCAGAGACAGCTGGGTGCCCACAAGCCTTGGCATCTAGCACGAAGTCAGTTCCTCAAGCCAGGGTCAGTGCTCATTATTGCCTCCGGGCTGCCACTCGGCCGCGTCCTGGGACTGCCCCTGGCTGCTCACAGGAAGGGCAGGGGTGGGCTCTGGCTGCCCAGAGCTGAGCATTGATGTTCCAATGGCCCCCAGCAGGGGCAGTGACGCGGGTAACTGAGCCCACAGTGTGTTAGACTGCTCTCACCCTGAGTCCGAAAGGGCCTGGTTCTGCCCACAGCCTTCTCAGTCCTGGGCTAAAATGAAACCTGCCTCCTTTTCCAAGAGGCCACATGTGCAGAGGGAACCACCACAGCTATCCTTCCCCCTTTGGCTGGGGTTTGGCTCAAAAGTGGAACTCGGGGTAGCACCTGGCTGGCTCAGTCAGTGGAGCATGCAACTCTTGACCTCAGGGTTGAGTTCGAGCCCTACATTGGGTGCGGAGATTATTTAAAAGTAAAATCTTAAAAGAAAAAAAAAATGGAACCCAAGCACCATGTGCTGTGTGTCCCTGCTTGAAGACCCGTTGGTTCCCCGCTGGGAATCCCTTTCCTCCTCTGGGGCTGCAAAGCCTGACATCTGCTGAGATTTTTGTCAGAATTCGGCATCCCACGGGGGTCATTCCAGGTCTGCACCCAGTGCCAGGAGGAAGTTGCCACTGCCCAGGCAGAATGTGCAAGTCCACCAAGAGTGTGATGCCGAGTTTCCGTGATTACACAACACTCCTCTAGATGAGGGCATAGCTGAGCCAGGGCCGGCCTCCGACCTGCTCCCTCGGCCCGGTTTCCAAGCTGCAGACTCCTTCTGGCACCACTCGTCCCCCTCAGCTTGTCCAGCCCCACCGTGGACCTGGGGCATACATGGGTTGGTGGGATCCTCCAGAATCTGGGCCCTCACTGGTCTGAAAGAGAAACTGACAGTCGCAGATCTGCTTAGCAGAAACAAATCTCAAGCAGGCACCCCAGCGTTCTCTCAGGTGGCTCCCGCCTCTGCTCTGGCACCTGACGTGCTGCCTGGAGGCTCCAGGACACCTGGGGCCAGGTTGGGACTGGGGGGCATTTGGAAAGCCTGAGAGTGGCACCTGTGGTGACAGGTCGTCTGTTGTCCCGGCAGGTACCCCTCCACCCAGTTCGGCAGCCTCACGGGACTGCAGTCGCTGGTCAGTGCACTCTTCGCCCTACTGCAGCAGCCCCTGTTTCTGGCCATGATGGGTCCCCTCCAAGGAGACCCTCTCTGGGTAAGAAGGGTCTGGGGCAGTGGGGTGTGGCATCAGCCCCACTCTGCAGACTCAGAGCTAGGAGGCATCCCTTAGCAGCTTCTGGAACCCCAGCAGTAGACAGGTTGGAGCTTTGGTTAGGATTGATTCAGGGTCCTCTGGAGACTGGGGGTTGGGCAGGAGGAGAAAAGTATCCTTTCTAGACCTGAGGTTGGGGTAGCCCTCCCGCCAAAGGTTATAATTTCTAAACAGGTACTGTGAGCCTGCCCCAGTCCTGGTCCCACCCCTGGATGTTCACATCAGTAGGTCAGAGGTGGGGGCCTGGGCCCTGAGGGCTTCCTAGCAGCTGTGGACACTGGGAAACTCGGACGCTGGAATGTGGAACGACGGGCCCTTGGACCGCTTGAACCTTCCAGTTTCAGCTTTTCCTTTCTTCTCCTGTGACCTCGCCTTTTCCAAACAGGAGTGTGGGGAAGGGTCTTGAGCCAGGCTCCGCAAAAGACCGCAGCTCCTGCCCGGTCCCCCACCTCGTGTGATGGCAGCTCTCATTTCTGCTTCTCTAGGTGAACGTGGGTTTGCTTGTCCTGAGCATGCTGGGGTTCTGCCTCCCCCTCTACCTCATCTGCTACCGGCGCCAGCTGGAGAGGCAGCTACAGCAGAAGAGGGAGGATGACAAGCTTTTCCTCAAGCTGAACGGCTCCTCCAACCGGGAGGCTTTCGTGTAGCTCCCACGACCTCAGAACTATGGTCTCCTGCCCTTGCTTCAGTGACTCACCAGTGTCCTCCTCCCCATCCCAGAGGACCTCCATGCACCCTCAGGATCCTTGCCTTCACATTTTGGAGTCCACGCTCCCTCCCAGGGCCCCAGTCCTGCCTTGGAGCTCTGCAGCGGAAGGACTGGAGAGGGCCCGGATGTGCGATTTTCCTAGTGCCGGAAGCAAGGGCTGCTGTGGGCTTTGCTCTGCCATCCTAGAGGGGCCCTTGGGCTTTGAGGCTCAGTGGGGCCTGCAGGGGGAGCAAGAAGGAGCCCAGCAGACAGGCTCTCTCCTTCATATGTCTGGATTCTGCCTCTTGCCAAAGCAGTGGGGTCTGCCATCTACTGCCTGCCACCTGCCTCTCGGCCGCATGCCCACTGGCCACACCTGCCCAAGGACAAAGGCTCTCATCGTCTGCACCCCCTCGCCTGCCCCTCGACCTCCTCCCTTGGCCAGTCGGAGGCTGCCTGAGGAAGGAAGGACCCGCTTCCTGTTGTTGGTGCTAACTCCTTTGTAATTCCAGCCCCCTGTGGCCTGTCCATGACCTGTCCTCCTGTTCCAGGCCTGTGGAGAAGCCCCCCCGCCGGCTGAAAGCCTGGGGAGGGAATGGAGGGCTGGATAGTCAGGCATCGCTCAGGAGCCAAGGACAAGGCTAATGAGCAGTCCCTCACCTCCTCCCTCAGGGCCAGGAGTGTTTCCGCTGCCACCCTCCATCCAGCCTGTTACCTGAAGGGAATTAAAACGGCACCAACAGGGCACCCCTGACACACACAGCTGTTTTTATGAGGGTGGAAGTCAGGCTGTTGCTGACAGACATGGAGGGCCAGGCCTGACTGGGGAGATGGGGTTGTGAAGGGCTTAGGGGTGTGTGTACTTGTGGGATGTGTGAGAGGTGTATATGTGGGGTGATTCTGAGGTGGGGGTTCTGGGTGTCTGCCCTTAACCTCCCAGAGCCGTGGGACAGGCAGCCCAGGCCTGCCACAGGCTCTGGGTCCCGAGGCTGCCTTGCTCTGGGCCTGGAGCTTGTTTGAGGCTGTGGGGTTATACTGCCCCCTGCCGGCAGGCTCCTCCGGGGCCCCGTAGCTGTTTACTTGAGAGAGGTGGCTCTCTTCCAGGCTGGCCTGGCTCTCCAGCCACCCGCCTGACTGCCCCCAGAAATGGGTCTGAGACTTCCTGGGAGTGCTCAGCAGGGTGGGTTGATTTTTAGGTTTATACGTTTGGGTCTTTTAAGTTTTACCAGACTCCTTTTTATAAAGCAATAAATCCCATTTTTCCTCCTGGGAAGGGATGACCCTGCTAGCATTTTCAGTTAATGGCTACACGTGCCTGTTTTGAGCTTGAGAAGAAAAGGCAAGACAAAATTTTCTGCCGCTGACCAGCCCCAGTCCTACCCAGTCACTGCCCATCTGTGATGGGTGACTGCCATCTTAAGAGCTGCACTAGTCAAGAAAAGACCTCACTGCCCCACCTCACCCCCAAACTGGCCTTGTGCAGAGATCTTAAAAGTGGGGACCACCCCTCCTCTGCTGTCCAGCCCAGCCACACCACGAATCCTGACCCCTTGTATCCCCTACTCAGGTTTCCCACCCCTGGCTCAACCACCCTGAGGGTTCCTCCTGAGCTCAGGTCACAGGGTGACACCAAGAAAATCTCAGGTTCAAAGAGACAGAGGCAGAACGCAGTGAGGGGAACTTGTGGAGAACAGGAAGGGGCAGACCCAGGGCCAAGTCTGAGCTCTGCCTGAACCGTGGAGCACCTCCTGCACACTTCCATTTTCCTGGGCTTCCGTCCAGTCCACTCAAACACTAAAAAGCAAAAGAACATATGTTTAAAATAAATATTTTTTAAAAAGAGGGAACTAGATCAACATTTCCCAAACCATTCCTCAGAACACTAGCTCTGTAAGATGCTAATTATTCTAATTTAAGAAATCACGGTCAGGGGCACCTGGCTGGGTCAGTCAGTAGAACATGTGACTCTGGATCTTGGAGTTGTGAGTTCAAGCCCACATTGGGCACAGGACTTGAGAGAAAAAGAAAATGGTCAAATTCGGGAAAGGCAGAGTTAAAGTCAAGCACGTTTTCTTAGCAACAGGCACTTGTTGCCCTTCTGTCATGTTCATGGACATGTTGCTCCCCGGGACCAGGTGCGGCGTGCTGCAGAGGGAGCACTGGTTTTAGCAGTCAGAGCCGTCCTCCACGTGCAGCCCAGTGACCACTTGTTAGAGATGTGAACTCTAGGTGTTGCCTCTGCCCTAGATGGAACGGGCAGTCCACGTTTGGCTGAGCCCCACCTGGTGATTCTGGTGCCCCCCAAACGTTTGAGACCTCATTCTGCCCTGACCGTAGGGATTTGGTGGGTTACATATTTCCCTACCATCATCCTTGAATCATGATAACAACCCAGGAACCAGATACTATCCCTATTTTATAACTGGAAAATTTGAGGCCCAGGGGCTGTTTGCGGAGATGCTAACTAGCAAGAATTAGCAAAGGCCCTTTCCACTGAGAAAACGAAGGAAGGTTGTACAGTCAGGGCTTGTGCTGTCCCCAGGTGCGCCCAGGCCCAGCCAAAGGGAGCTGCTGCCTGTCTCTCCCACCCACCCGCTTGCAGCACATGAGCACTCTGTGGGAAGAAACAGGCCTTGAGAAACTAAAGTCCAGTGGGGGAGATATTCTAGGGCCAACAGCATGTGGAGCCATGCTGATGGGCCAGGTACCTGTTCCCTCACTTCGTTGTCAGGGGCCAGTCATTCTGCTCTGCCCGTAGGGAGTTAGTGGGTTACATATTTTTCTATCATCATCCTTGAATCATGATAACAACCCAACGAGTTAGATACTATCCCTTTTTTGTAGCTGGAAAACTCGAGGCCCAGAGGGTATAGTCACTTGCTCAGGGTTAGACCTGGTACTTTTATGCTCCTAAAGTCATCAGAGAATCCAAGGCCCTCCAGACCAGGACATTCCATTCGGAGCTTCAGCTCCAGGGCCCACTGGGCCTCCGGAGCAGGGCAGCAACCGCCTGGGGAAGGGAAGTAAAAAGCCAGGCATGGTCTCCATTTTCCAGAGCCAAGAGCTTCCTCAGAGAGGGAGTTGAGCTCTACTTAATAAGAGTCATGTTGGCTGATGGGTACTTGACCAAGGGAGCAAATCTCCGGTCACCCCGACCCTGAGAGGAGTGCCGTGGGAGGGGAAGGGACCATGAGCTATTCAGAGGCAATGGGCATCAAGGAGCCACAGACCTCTGTCTCCACCTCCCCTCTCCCCATTCTTCAGGCTCCTGGCGGGAAGGAACAGGAAGTGATACCTGGCCATGCGCTTTTGGTCAGAGTGAGGATGGGGACTGATTCTCCCTCAGGAACATTGCCGGGGGTCCCTTTGTTTCTAGTCTTCCTGGACTCTTGCCTAGGAATCTAGTCATTCCTTGGTGGTTGCCTCCCTCCAAACCCTTCTGGGGAAAGGCTCCTACCCTCCTAAAGGCCATGGGTATGGTTGCAGGCCCCTGTGGTTTCCCCTCCATTTTGTTCTTTCTCCTTTCCCACTTGTACCTGGAATCGGCCTGGTGAAAAGAATGTCTGCTCCAGCCTTCCTTGTCCTGGCCGTGGGCTCTGTAGTCTGGGCGGGAGTCATACTGCCCCGGGGCCCAAGGATGCTGAGATGGGGACCCACCTGGTATTGGGGGTACATAGGCAGCAGCACGAATACGTCCAGCCCAGTGGAGTTTCTGATGAGCTTGCATGTCAGCCTACATGAGTTTGAATACGTAACGGGGCGGAGGGGATGCTGGTGCAGACAAACAGTGGGCACTCTAGGGTGAGGTGCTCCTGTCACAGAACTCTGAGAGGTCCTCTCCACAGGATTGGGCTTCGGGGGCCATTTAAGCACTGGCTCCCCTCCCTCTGAAGGAGTATATAATGGCTTCTCACGGGCTCTTGCGGTGGTGAGATGCTTTATCTGTACCAATTACCAGGGCCCAACCCAAGGGACATAGCCCGTTTTCCCCAATACGGATGGTGACATTGTGAGGATTTGGAACCCAGGACCCCCAAAGTGAAGGAGTTGGCTTTCCCCAGGGTTGGGGGTTGGTCAGGGTGAATAGGTGAGCTCTGTGAGCCTGTTTCCACCCGTGCCCTAACTCCCTGGGATGAGGGTCCTGGGGTAGGGGTACAGCCTCGTCCACGGCCGGCCTGCCACGGGGAGGAGCTCTGTCAACAGGGAGCCACTACCTATGCCCCTGAGTCTCCGCAGATAGCACGCCCACCTTCGAAGTTAGTCATCCTCTGCCTCTTGGAGCGGATCTGAGACCGACCAGGGTCCCTGGCAGCTCCCAGCCTCATCCCAGCATGAGGCTCCATCTCCCCGTGTGCCAAGGAGGCAGTGAGAGAAGCAGAGCTTAGAGGCCCCACCACGAATACCATCTCAGTGCTGTTAGGCACATCTTGAGCCTCAGTTT
Source organism: Mustela lutreola (assembly GCF_030435805.1). Classification (NCBI taxonomy): domain Eukaryota; kingdom Metazoa; phylum Chordata; class Mammalia; order Carnivora; family Mustelidae; genus Mustela; species Mustela lutreola. The sequence goes on along the minus strand of NC_081304.1, from coordinate 45,106,723 downwards.
CCTTATCCGTAAAATGGAGGTCATACCTTCACTGTGAGGTAGGGGAACACGGACACAAAGCCCCCACACAGTGGTCTACTTGGCACTTAGAAGGTACTTACCAAGCGACAGCATTATGTTTATGATTCAGGAGGCGTCCAGAGAGCCCAGGGAACAAAGACTACCCCACCCCCCAAAACCCCATCCTATAATCGACATCTATTCTGGGCACCTCGGACCAGAACAGGCCTGTGTTCACCTCTCTCTCTCTCTCTCCGAAACCCTCTCTATGCAAAAACCTTAAGAAGTTGTCCCCTTGTCCGTTTTTCTTTTATGGCCCACATTTTAGTAAAGGATTTGGCCCCAAAGCCCCTCAAGGTAAGTGTTGAGATGCCCTGACAGCTTATGCAAAGCAGGGTGACAGGTCACGGTGTGTAGGCAGCACCGCTGTACTTCCTCCTATACAAGCACTTGGCTGTGCACAATGTGTTCACATGTTTGGGGCCCATCAGGTGTGAACACGTTTTGAGGAGTGTGTAGGAGCTCGTCCGTGTGCTGCTTCCCCAGCTGGAGAAGAGGGAGGGGATCTTGCCTCTCTGAATCCCCACCCATTGCTGGAAAGTCCTGGGTCCCGGGTGGTACCTGAAGGGTTCATCAGTTTCCTGTGTTAACCAGGGTCAGTGGTGTCACCAGAGCTCAGTAACAGACCCTGCCTTCCTGCTTCATTGCTGTCTCTGGCCCCCAACGTACTTCCTGGCCCACAAGTAAGCACTCAATAAATGTACGCAGAGAATGACTAAGAACCTCTTCTTCCTCCTCTGCTTCCGGTGTCTCTTCTTAAGTCACACATATTTCTGCCCCTTGCCTTTTGCTCAGATTCTCTGTCACTTGTCTGACCCATGCTCCCTGACCCCTGCCACTCCCTCCTGCAGCACTCGCTATCCCCCAGCTTTACTGGCTTAGCCTTCACCTCTGCCATTTGAAGAAGTGGGCAAGGGACAGAGTGAGGGGCATCTTGTGTGGAAAGACCAAGGCTCCTGGTGAATTCTGGTTCTAAAGGGAGCTCACTCTTGTCCCTTTTCTTTTTCCTAACATGGTGGTCATGGACATGACCTGTAGATTGCCCAGCAAGCCAGCCATCCTCCTCCCGAGCCCTGGGCAGTGGCAGCGACAGTGAGAGAGAGAGAGAGAGCGAGCAAGAGCGCCACTGGGTGTCTCCAGAGAATCCCCAAGGGGATCCCTACCCCAGGGAAGGCAGGGGCAGCCTGGCTCCTGACCCTGCCAGGGTGGAGAGGGCTTGAGGCCCAGGGGAGAGATGTGGATGGCCTTGGGGGCCAGGGGCGGGTTGAGCAGGAAGGAGAGAGAATACTACATGGAATGTGACAGAGCTCCTGCTTGTCAGGATTGCAAACTCAAAACTGCCACATTCCTGCCACATTTCCTTTTCCATGGCCATGTGGGATTGAGCCTAGTGTTGTCAGATCTTCTGAGATTTTCCAAGAGAAGCTGAAAATCCAGGGTGCCTGGGTGCCTAGGCAGATGCCTAATGGACTGGCTCAGTCTGTTAGGCATCTGTTTTCAGCTCAGGTCATGGTCTTGGGGTCCTGGGATTGAGTCCCACATCGGGCTCCCTTTTCAGCAGGGAGTCTGCTTCTCCCTCTGCTGCTCACACGCCACTCGTGCCTGCGTGCACGTGTGCACGCTCTCTCCCAAATAAATAAATAAAATCTTTGTTTAAAAAGTTAAAAATGGGGCACCTGGGTGGCTCAGGTGGGTTAAGCCTCTGCCTTCGGCTCAGGTCATGGTCTCAGAATCCTCGGATCGAGCCTCACATCGGGCTCTCTGCTCAGCGGGGAGCCTGTTCACCCCACCTCTCTGCCTGCCTCTCTGCCTACTTGTGATCTCTGTCGAATAAATAAATTAAATCTTTAAAAAAAAATAAAAAGTTAAAAAAGAGAGAGAAGCTGAAAATCCTAAATTTTATTATTTTTTAAAAATCCCCATTTTCAGGGGCACCTGGGTGGCTCAGTTGATTAAGTTTCTCCCTTCGGCTCAGCTCATGATCCCCAGATCCTGGGATCCAGCCCTGCATCAGGCTCCTTGCTCAGCGGGGAGCCTGCTTCTCTCTCTCTCTCTTCTTCTCAGTCTTGCTCTCTCTCCCTCTCTGTCACTGTCTCCCTCTCTCTCTCTCTCTCTCTCACAAATAAATAAATAAAATCTTTTAAACAACAACAACAACAACAACAACAAACCTTCCATGCCTGCTCAAATAGCTTTCAACTGTGTGCAGGGCAAACACCGTCAGAGGCAGGGTGAGGGAAGAGGACTAAATTGAAGGCCTCACTGCTTCTTTTGAGTGCCCAAAGCAACTCCTTGTCTGTTTCTTTGACTCCAGCAGGTGACACATTCATCTTCCATCAGACTGTGGCCCTACCGACACGGCGACCTTTTTTTCTTTACCGTTGTTACCCCCCGAGCCTGGGACCTAATGAATGCTGTTGAGTAAGCAAGTGGGCTAAACACTCCAGTTTGGTTTCTAGACTGGCCTGGAGTCTCTATTTAGGGTCAGGTAATTGTCAGGCAAGGTGCCCGGTGGAAGCAGCAATGCACAGGGGCACTTACTGGCAGAGAGCCTGCCCTTGGCCTTGACCTGCAGACAAGCTCCTGGGCCCCACGGCCCCTCCCAGCAGCCAGGGTCACAGGTTTGTCTGTTTGTTTGTTTGTTTGTTTGTTTTTGGGTCTGGTGTCTGTCTCTCCACCAGAATGAATGTTCCCTGAAAGCTGGCACATTCTTTGCTTTGGTCACTATGATGCTTCCAGTGCCTGGCAAGGAACAGCTGCTCAATCAATATTTGGAACATGAAACTTGAAAAGGGAGAGAGAGAGAGACAAAAATAAACAGAAAAGAGGCTGAACCTCGCTGAGAAGCTGGGGGAAGAGCATGCTCTTGCCCGCCAGAAGGGACAGAGCAGAAGATGGAAACAGTGAAACACAGTCTCCCCGAGATACCCAGAGATGGGTTACAGGTGCGGCTGTGGCTGAGGCAGCAACAGGGCCTGCCAGCCAGGAGAACTTCGAGATGCATAGACATGAAGATGAAGGCAAGAGGAAGACCGAGACAGAGCTAAGAGTGCACAGAGTGGGGAAGGAGACCGGTTTGAAGAGAAGAAGAAGAAACACTGGGCTGGAAGTCATCGCCCAGACAGAGCAGTGGGACAGAGACAGAGACTACAGGGACGGGCAGAGAGGCAGGGAGGGGTCCGGAGAGAATAGGAGGGAGGAGAGATGAACAGAGACTGAGAGAGGAAAGACAGAGACAGAGAGAACAGAAATACAGCTAGAGAGGGAGACAAAGGCACAGAGAGGTATGGAGGAGAGATGGAGAAAGAGTTGGAGAGGGAACTAGGCATGGAGAGAAGACAGAAAGGTGCAGCTAGAGATGGAGAGAGGGCAAGAAACAAAGAAAGAGACAGGAGAGGCAGAAGGTCACTGGGACACTCGAGATTTTAAGCCTGGAGCATGGAGAAGTGGTTTTGAGGGGGCAGCGGTGTCCGTCCCTCCTTCGTCACAGCACCCCTTCCCCAGGAACAGGGATGTGAAGACATCTGCCCCTCCCTCTGCTCATCCCCCAACCCCAGCTTGTGTGCTCTCTCTCAAATAAATAAAATAGATATTTTTTAAAAATTTTATTTATTTATTTGACAGACAGAGATCCCAAGTAGGCAGAGAGAGAAGCGGAGATAGAGAGGGGGAAGCAGGCTTGCCACGGAGCAGAGAGCCTGGGCAGGCGGGGCTCGATCCCAGGATCCTGGGATCACAACCTGAGCTGAAGGCAGAGGCTTTAACCCACTGAGCCACCCAGGCACCCCAAATAAAATATTGAAAAAAAAAAGAAAGAAATTGTTAATCCTGTGAAGTACAATAACGGCATTGTGGGTTTTTGAGAAAATATTCCTATTTCTAGAACGCACGCTGAAACACAGAGTGTGGTGATACGATGTCTGGGATCTTCTTTAAAATGCTTCAGAATGGGATGCCTGGGTGGCTCAGTTGGTTAAGCAGCAGCCTTCGGCTCAGGTCATGATCCCAGCGTCCTGGGATCGAGTCCCACATCAGGCTCCTTGCTCGGCGGGGAGCCTGCTTCTCCCTCTGCCTCTGCCTGCCATTCTGCCTGTGCTCGCTCTCTCCCCTCTCTCTCTCTGATAAATAAATAAAATCTAAAATAAATAAATAAAATAAAATGCTTCAGAAAAGACATGTCACAAGAGTGGCACCATCTTGCCAACAGCTGAATCTGGGTGACGAGGACTAGGCCCTCAGGGGCTGCCCCCTGCCCCTGGAACAGAGGTACAGTTCCCTAGCTTGGCACCAGTCCCACCTGCGTGGCCACACGTGAAGCGCTCGCGTGCTAACCAGAGGCCCTTGTTGAATCCTGCCTCCAGGCCTTTGAGAGTAAGAAAGAGTCCCCCTCTGGAGATGCCAGCTCCTCTTCCAACCTGGCTCAGGTACCATTGTCCTGGCATGCTCCCCACACCGATGCAGCCCAGGAGGTCTCTGCTGGGACCTGCCTCAGCACTGTTTCAGTCCTGTAAAAGTGCAAGGGCTCCTCTCTCTGAGGGACTCGAGAGCAGAGTCTGTTTCCCATCTTTTTACTTTCCCCATTGCCCAGCACAGCCTCCAAGCTCCCTTGTCTCAGCTCTCATTAACTAAGAGTCACTTCAGCAATAATTCCTCTCATCAGGCAGGGCTCAGACAAAACATCACCTCTTTGAAGAGCCTTCCCTGACCACCCAGCTAACGTTGCCCTGTCCTGCCTCTCCATAACGTTTACCACTACTCGAGACCATTTCTGTATTTGTTTATATTCTGCTCCCTGCCCCACCCTGCCACTGAACAAGGGAAAGACCTGGTTTTTCTAGGTCACCCCTGTATCCTGAGTGCCGAGAAAAAGGCCCAGGACGAGGCCAGGAGCTTAATCAATATTTATTGAGTGAATGAGTAAATGTAGTTGTCCCAACTAGACTGCAGGCTCCCAGGGGGCAGGGTTTGGTTACCTTCTGGAGAGAGCCAGCACATGGCAATTGTTAAATAACCGTTCATTGATACTATGTAGGGGTAACAGTTCCAGGGGTAATCATGGACTTTGGATCATAATACCTCTTCTCGGGGCGCTTGGGTGGCTCAGTAGGTTAAGTGTCTGCCGTCAGCTCAGGTCATGATCCCCAGGGTCCTGGGATCGAGCCCCGCGTGGGGTGGGGCTCCCTACTTAAGCCAGGAGCCTGCTTCTCCCTCTTCTCCATGCTCATGTTCTTTTTCTCTTTCAAATAAATAAATAAATAAATAAAATCTTAAGAAAAATACCTCTTCTCTTGGCCTTCCTTCAAGGGACTTGGACTTGGATTTCTGAGGCAATCCATGCACCTACTTTAGGATTTGATAAATGAGAGGCCAACATGTGCAATACTCAGGGTTCCACTGAGGTACCCATCATGTATGGCTTGCCAGCAATATGTCACCTGCTCCATCCTCCCTTCCCAAATCCCCATCTTGGGCAGTCCACTCGCCCTCACCTAGCTGTCCCTCAGATCCAACACTGGAGTCATTATTTTTCTCTGTGTACATCTATCTTTCCAGTATTCTCCTGAAGGCAGGACAGCCCATTTAGGCTCCCAGGTCAGAAATCTGGGTGGTGTTCTCCCTTTCTCCCTCTCAGCCAATTAGTCAACAAACCTTATGGATATTAACCTCTTGAGTTGCTTCCCTCCCCTGCCCTTTCCTATCACTGTCCTAGTCCCTCTTCTCCACACTTCTGCAGAAGCCTCCTAACTGGCTCCCTGCTTCTGGTCTGGCCCCTCCATGCCCTCTCCACCTACCCCTTAGAGTGAGCCTTCATACACCAAACTTGCTTAACCTTCTTTTTAAAAAGATTTATTTATTTGAGAGAGTGCATGCCCATGGGTGGGGGGTGGAGTGGGGGGAAGGGAGAGAATCTTAAGCAAACTCCCTGCTGAGTATGGAGCCCATGCTAGGGGCTTGATGTCAAGACCCATGAGATCAAGACCTGGGCCGAAATGGACTAGGTTTTAAGCACCTGAAGTGCTTAAAAACTTTAAAGGGCCCCAGCCCTCTTAGGATGGACTCCAAACACCTTATCATTGCCAGGAACTATATTATCTGCGTCCAACCCTCTCCCCACTCTATCTAGTTAACTCTGCCCTCCTAGCCCCCTGCAGATCTCAATTTAGAACCTCGTCTTGGGTGGGGTGGAGGATGGCACCTGGCTGGTTCAGTGGGTAGAGTATCATGCACTCGCCATCTCTGATGATGAGTTCAAGCTCCACGTTTGATCTCTGAGACAGGAATCTAAGCCCCATGTTGAGTGTGTAGATTACTTTAAAAAAACAAAAACAAAAACAAAACTTAAGAACAGAAAAGCCCCCCCAAAACCCACAAAAACAAAATAAAAACCTCCCACCCCAAAACCTACCCCTCTTCTTCCAGGAAGCTTTTGCTGACCAGTATAATTCCACCAAGTATAATTCCTCCAGTATAATTCCACCAAGCCTGTGTTCCACCACTCACGGGCCTTTTCTCTAACCTGTCTTGTGTACTCTGTCAACGAAAGCACAGGTTTTGGGGACACGGCGCGTACTTTGCAAATACATATTGGATGAATGACATCACACTAAGACTGCTGGGTGAAAATCTCCAGCACATGCTCATTAAGGACTTGAGCAAGTCTTTTAACTTCTGCCTCCTCCTCACCCGTAAAGGTGCACAGCAATGGTAATTTTTTCTGGTAGAGATGTCTTGAGGAGTCAAGCACTTAAAAGAGCATTTGCACGTAAATTTGGTTATCGTTAATATTTTCTTGGCACAGCCCTTTCCTGGATCTCAACCCACCACACCGAAGGGACCGTGCGTACAGGTACAGAACACTCACACCTAGGTCCCTACCCGACACTTTGCTGTCTGCCCGGCTAACTGGCCGAGTCTCGAGCGTGCCGGAGTCCACCTCGGACCCGCAGGCCGAAGCCACGGCCCATTTAAGGACGAGGAAGGGGCGGGCCCGAGAAGGCTCCTCCTTCGCGCTGAGGTCAGCGCGCAGCGCAGCGTGTGACGCTCTGGTTGCCGCAGAGACGCCCCGCCCCCGCGCGGCGCTGCGGAACCGGAGCTCCGGGCGGCGTCGGCAGCGGCGCGGGAGGCGGCAAGGCCAGGACAGCAGGAGCCGGCGCGGCGACCGCAGCGAGAGCGGCGGGGACGGAGCAGACCACGACGAAGGCGCACAGGCAGCCGGGCCGGGCCGGGCCACGGGGAGAGCGGCCGCCGGGAAGCGGGCAGGAGGCCGGGCGGGCAGCGGGCAGCTGCCGAGCTGCGGAGCGACATGGTGCTGCTCAAGGAGTAGTGAGTGTCCGGCGGGCCGTGCGGAAGCGAGGAGGAAGGGAGAGTCGGGGATGACGACCAGGGAGCTTGATGGCCTGGCGGAGGGGATGCAGTGTCCGTACGGGACGCGAGGGGATGGAGAGCAATGGATGGGCTGTTGGGCGGCCCAGCAGGGGCTGAGGGCACTGCGAGGGCCGGACAGGGCCTGAGGGGATAGAGAGATACGGACAGCTCCTGCGGTGGGGCCTGAGGAACCGTGAAGGCCGAATAGGCCTGAGAGGAGAGGCCAAGGGGACAATGAGGGCTGCACAAGGCCTGAGATGGGGTCAAGGGGACAGTGAGAGCCAATAGGGCATGAAGAGGGGCTGAGGGGATGGAGATGTGGGGCGGCCCTACGGTGGGGCTGAGGGACTGGGGGCCCGCCAGAACTGCTGGAGTGGCTGAGGGGACTGGCGGGAGAAGGAGGAGTAGGCTTCAGGGACCAAGGAGCAGTTAGACAGCTTCAGGAATGGGGCTGAGATGATGGGGAGGAGTGTGAGGGGAACCTGGAGTATGAGGAGTGGCTGCCTTAGGCATCGGGGGAAGGATTGGATTTAGTGCACCTAGGAAAAGGAGCAGGGAGTTAGGGCCAGGATTGGGTGACAGAGGAAGGGTCTAAAAAGATAGCAGAGGGGACTGGTGGCATGACGTGGTGCCCAGGTGGTAGGTGCAGAGGAGGAGGTACTTGGAAAGAAGCTTAGGATGTTTGCTTGGGACTTGGGGACACTTGGGTGAGGAATCCAGAAAATATCGGGGAGGAGCTGATTTGTGGGAGTTAGAGTGATGGAGAGGGCTGGGTTGTTAATAGGGTAGAGAGAATATGTTTGTGAATATATATAATAAATATATATATAGGAATAGGGTGTGGGGGACAAGGGCAGCCTGCCTCTAGAGCATTGTTAGTCTTGGTGCAAAGAGATAGAGAAATTGCTTTGAGAATTGAGAAGGTTCCCATAAAACCATTAATTGACGAAAGACAGTGAAGGGTGAGGGAGTTTTTGAGTAGTGACTGGGCTGGGAAACTAGTGACTTCTGGTAGGTGTTGCAGGGAGATAGGCTTGCTCCTGAAATCTAGGGGATTAGATGACAGGGTGGGATGTTTAAATTGCTAAATCTTTCAAACACTAGCTGACGGATCACTGAAGCTCATGATTCCAATTAAACATTTCAAGACTTTTTTCCCCCCCAAAGAGGAGAGATTGAGTGTGTATGTGCAGAATTTACAGTGAAGCTGCTTTGCTAAAGGGGAGGGCATGTGGGCAGTATTGGGTCAGAAGCCCAGAAGTCCAGAAGTAGGAGATGTCCCGGTAGAGAGCAGCTGGTTGAACTCATTTGGTACCCAGGCAGGTGTGCAGAGGGCACATTGGTGTCCATTTCGTTGCTGAAGGCACTTTGCCCCATTCCATCTGGCTTGCTCCTTGGAGGTGTTTAGGACATTTAGGACACAGTGTGGAACTTTGGATAACAAAGGGAGCAGAGATCCAGGTGTCATCCGAGCTTGAGACGTCATCTGAACAGCATTATTTTGAAGCCCCTCCACTTCTAGTTCTTGACATCCAGGAGGATGTTGATGCAGAGCTTGGAGCTTTATATGGTGAGGAGGAAGAACCTTGGTATCCCAACAGGAGGAGGGAGTGGTACACTTTGGATTTTATTATTTATTTTTAAAGTATTTTTTATAAAAACATATTTATTTATTTGAGAGAGAGAGAGAGAGAAATAGTGGCAGGGGTTGGGGGAGAGAGAGAGAGAGAGAGAGAAAATCTCAAGCAGACTCTGTGCTGAGCACAGAGCCTGATGTGGGGCTCAATCTCAGGACTCCAAGATTATGACCTGAGCCGATATCAAGAGTTGGATGCTCAACTGACTGAGCTACCCAGCTGCCTCAGCACTTTGGGTTTTAGTTTTGACCATCCAGACGACAGGCTTTTCCCATTCTCCTGATCTTTTGTTTCCTGTTCCCAAATGGATCCTAGAGTCTATAGAAACCTGTAGTTCTATGAAGAAAGTCAGTCAGGAAAGGGACCATCAGAAGAGATCTGAGTGAGTCTTGAAGAAAGGTCCTTCCTTCCCATTCTTTGTTCTTCTACCCTTGAAGCCTGCCAGGGAACGGTCCAAGGTGCTGGGGATGCAGAGCCTGCTCGGCATCTGCGTTTCCTTCCTGCCTGACTTGTGCTCTGTGTGTGCATCCTGGGGCAGGGGATGGGGAGGGGGGCATCCAAGCCACTTAGCCATGGCTGCAGCGCTGCAGCTCTGAGAAGGGTGGAAGTGAAGGTCACAGTGCAGTGAGCACAGCTCCAGTCTCAGCCCAGCACTGCCCCTGTGGCCCTATCCTTTGGAATTGCACTCTATTGCTGCTGAAGTGGTTTTGCTCCTAAGGAGCCAGGGACAAATGTCTGGGTGTGCGGCTGTCTTGTAAGCAACCTCAGAGCATCCTCTCAGGAATTGGCTGATGCTTGTCTCTTTGCAGGGGCCTGGGGGGGGGGGGGGGACTTGGTGCCCACCAAGGGCCTAAAGTTTTCCCTGTTGGTTTTTCTGACACTTCCTCTAACAGGATTCTCCTTGATTTGATTTCTGCAAATTCTTGGATGTGATCCTTACTGCTATTCTTGAAGATAAAAGGCGTATTGTTTTCTAGGAAGTTTCTTCTGAGGGTGCAGAAATGGTGGCCTCCCAGTTGAAAGTGTTTTTCTGCACTGTTGGCTTTTTCTAATGGGAGGAGGGCCTTCGTGGCAGCATCCAATAACCTGCAGGATTGTGTTATTGGAATCATTCTGGTGGGGGGCGGTTAGCAGGCAGTAAGGACTCAAAGCCCATTTTGTTTTCCCTGTTACTTTTCTGCTCTGTGCCTTGCCTTTAGTGCGGTATTTTTCTCAGACCCCTGTGTGCTTCTTGCTACCTGGGGGAGCTTCGTGGATTTAGAAAATACTGAGCGGAGTGTTTACCAGCCTGGAACATGGATCCGAGTTGTCGGAACCACTGCATGGGAAGGACAACATAGCAGCTCATGCTTCACCAAGCGTGCAAGGTGCAGAAGGCTCCAGTGGGGCTAAGGTTTGGAAACTGAGAAGCTAAGCTCGGGAGCTGGCATGATGTGTATGAATATGACCAAGTGGTTTTGACTCAACTTGGACTTCATGGCTTTGAACTGGGGCTTGACTTGCTCTGCCACCAGCCCTCATATGTCTGTGGAATTCCAGCTGGTGTGGGACCTTGCTGGCCATGGCTTTTCTGTTGGGTTCCTGGTGGTACCTCCACCAATGGGTGTTCATTGAAGTGGAGAAGAAAAAGAAAGCAGTCAATTGGGGAGCCTTTGGACAGCCTCTGGAGGTCAGGACACAAGTTGAGTGTCCGCTCTTTGTGGCTTTGTCACAATAGCTTGTATTGCAATGCACTGGCCCAGAGCAGAGACAGTTGGTGCATGCTCTTAGTGTGATTAAGCTTCGAAGGAGCATGACCCTGTCCTAGCCTTCCACCTCGAGGGCTATTGTTAGGAGATGGGGCCCATAGAGATGAAATCCCCAGGGCCTGATTCTTCAGGTCTCTCTGACTCCTCATTGTGGCTTCAGAGTTTGCAGGGACAGGCCCTTGTTTTGCTGGGAAGGATTTTAGTGGGGGAGAGGGAGAAAAGGACAGCTCCAAATGTGAGTCAGAGGCCCAGGAAGTAGCTGGTAGAGGGACAGGTTTGCACTGAATCATAGGGACCTGAAGGGCATAGATGATCCTGCCTCAGAGCACTCAGGGGGCCATTCTCTGCTGGGTTTTTGACAGTGAGTGTATGTCACGTGTAACAAAACATTTAATAGTGTTCTAAGATGATGCTGTAAGAACCTTGGGCTACATACAGAGCCTAAAGTTGATACTGTTTTCCCTCTCTTGTAGTCGAGTCATCCTGCCTGTGTCTGTAGATGAGGTAAGTTCTTTTTCTTCCTTTTTATTCATAGTTGTATGTAATTGTTTGTGACCGTTGGCTAAGTTGGGTTCCAAGTGGCGCACACTCTTCGATTGGTTTTCGTGGTTGTTCTAACTTAAAGATAATCAGTACTTGATGAGAATTTTCCTGGTGCCACTTTCTGTCGAAGGAAGGCACTTATTTATTTATTTTTTTATATCTGCAGCCTACCTTAAGCTGTTGGCCCTTGGGGACTTTGACCAGAGACCAAAGGAGCCCCTTTTACCTGCTAGGACTGTGCCCATTTGGGGACATTTTATTGAGGGCATTGGGTGTGTGAGGGGATTTCTGGGACCTCCATGACACAGCTGGGAAGTGTGCATGGCTCTCTCTGTTGTGCAACAAACTAGTAGGGCAGGAAATCTCCGAGGCCCTCCCTAGCCACATTCTAGGTGACTGCTGGGAAGACCAAGGCCCAGAATCCTTTTACAAAGGGCAGGGAATAGCAAATGGGCTTGGCTTGCCCTCTGTCCTTTTATAGTGTTAGGCCCCATGTTCCTGTGTATGGGGACCTGGCAGCATTTGCCACCAGAAGGTTCATAGGCCACACTGACTCAGAATAGTCTCTTGGACAGCAGAAAACTGTCATAGAGCCTCCCTCATCCCACCCTTTCTTTGAACTTCCTCCACTCTCTTCTCCTGGTGCAGCCTGTTCTTTGCACACACACACACACACACACACACACACCCCAGCTTCCAGCCAGGCTCCAGTTTGGGTGAAGTTTTTCAGCCAGTGTGGTGACCTCAGTCATCCTCTTTCCTGTGGTGTCAGCATGAAGCTCCTGTGATAACTTACACTCTGTTCCAAATATGAATTGGACCTTTGAAAAATGAAATTAGGCCAACAGATCCTGTAGCACACCTTAGATGAGACAAATATTTGAGCTTTCTAACCCCAAAAGGGGTGGGCAGGCACTGGATACCTGGAGGATTGCCTCTTGTGATGGGCTACACATCTGGTAAGAGCTGTGAAGATCTGGGGGAAGGAGCCTGAGGAAGGCCTTGAACACGCTCTGAGAGTTTTGGGTGAGGGTCATAAGGCAAATGAAACTGGGAATCTTGGGAAAGGGCCTGGAAAGGAGAGGTGTTGCTGTCCCTGGAGACATCTGACATGGACCTGGGCCCTGGGAACCGTGTGCTTAGGCTGACGGGTGTTGGTGGTGGGGGTGGGGTTTCCTGTTAACCCACTTCCTTTGGAGGGGGCCTTGCTCTCTTTGGGAAAAATAAGAAGTGGTGATTTTCCAAACCATAGGAAGTGGTTTGGAAGCAGGAAGGCCCAGCATGGCCCTTGCCCTAAAACTCCCCTCTTGGGGGTCCAATAACTCTCTGTCTGCTGTACGGGGTAATCCCACCCCCCAGGTCAGGTAGATGTCTCCCAAAACTCAGGAGTACCTCAGTGTGCATTTTGGGGTGAAATGGACATTTCACAGGGAGTATCTTGAGAGAACAAGGATGGAAGTGCTTCTGCGATGTGGGGCCAATCCAGGAGAGCCAGCAGTGTTCGGGAGCAGTATTGGCTGCTCTGCAGGAAGCCTGGAGATTACTTATGATGGGGCCAGGCATGGAGGAAAAGAAGAACTCACCTTGAGAGCATCTGCAGTTGGCAGTTTGTTTGCAGTATTGAGGAAGTGATGGGGAGGGGTGAACAGAGCCTACAGGGTAAGCAGAAGCTTGGGAAGTAAGTGCTGGTTAGGATTCATTTTTCTGCCTGGGAATGGTCTACCTGTTCTCAACCAGAAGTCACTGATGAGAAAGCAAGTGCATGTCCTGGGTAGGGGGAAGTAGGGGCTGCTTTTCCAAGACTTTTTTTTTTTTTTAAAGACTTTATTTATTTATTTGACAGAGAGAGATCACAAGTAGGCAGAGAGGCAGGCAGAGAGAGAGAGAGGAGGAAGCAGGCTCCCTGCCGAGCAGAGAGCCCGATGCGGGACTCGATCCCAGGACCCTGAGACCATGACCTGAGCCGAAGGCAGCGGCTTAACCCACTGAGCCACCCAGGTGCCCCAGGACTTTTTATTTTTAAGTAATCTCTACACCCACCTTGGGGCTTGAACTTAAAACCCTGAGATCAAGAATTGCACGCTCCACTGATTGAGCCAGTTGGCACCCCGGAGCTGCTTTTCTGGTGGCTTGAACCTTAGTTCCAGAAGATCAGAAAACCTTGAGTGGGAAATCCAAAGAAGAAACAAGTAATGTTTCTTTTTTTTTCAGTCTTTATCAATAGCCCCTTCCTGACTCGTGGTTCCCATGGGAACAGCCCAGCATCAGTGTCTGTGGGATTCACTTCCTAATCGAAGGCCTTGATTTGAGGCCCTCAGGGCTGGCTTTCTTGCTTGCTTTCCTTCCTTCCTTCCTTCCTTTTAACATCTATCTATTTATTTATTTATTTAACCTCACACCTAATTGTGGGTTTCAAAATCGTGACCTTGAGATCAAGAGTTGCATGCTTTTCCCACTGAGCCAGCCCAGTTCCCCTCTCAGGGCTTTCTGAGGTAGGCTGGGAAGGAGAAGAAAGAGAAAAGAGAAGGCCATGGCTTTATAACCATCCTGATGGTCTGAGTCAATATTTTGGGGTGGAATTAGTTTCTGTTTGGCAGAAGCCTTTGGCCTAATAGGGCATAGGGCTTCTAGGCATTTGGCTGCAGAGCGAGAAAGTCGGGCTGTTTGTCAAGGGTGTGTCCACCAGTGGTTCCTGGCTTACATAGGCCCACCCTCTTCCATGTGCTCAGAGCTGATTTACTTCCCATTTCCAGAGACGTGTGGTACCATCCCCCTGTGTACCCTGTCCCGACAGGGTCACTTGGGTGGGACCAAGAGCTATGCTGTTTTTCGTGAGGATGGTTTTTTTTTTTTTTTTTTCTCGTGATGATGTTTTTTGCCAGGGTCTCAGGCCCACCTGCTGCATCTTCTGGGCTCCCAATCCTAGTGATAGGGTCTCTTTTTTTCTTAGCTGAGTGTCTTAGTTCTTTGGGCAAGGGCAGGCATCATTGTCCTAGGCCTGAGGAGGGTTCAATCCCCATCTTGTCTCCTTAGGGCTCTTTATCTGATGTAATGATCTGACCCCCAGCCCCATCTCAGTGTGGCTGCTTTCTGCTTTCCCAGGGTATGGAGCCCCAGTGCCAAAAGTGTCCCTCACTTGGAGCTTAGGGAGGCCAGCCTTACTTAACCCCTTTGGATTAACAAAACTGCCTTCACTTGTCTCATTGGGATTAAAGGATCAGAATATCAAGAGAGATTAAAGGGGGAAGATGCCAGCCCAGCAGACTGATCCTCTTAGAGTTTGCCCTCTGATTCCTGCATCTGATGAGGAACCAAATGAAAGGGATTAGTCTCTGCCTGGGCACACACACACACACCCCACCCCACCCCAACTAAACAGCAGCACCAGCCGACAACCCAGTCCCCTCCATTGAGCCCTTTCTTCAGCCTGCCCTCTAGGATTGCTGAGTGAGTGGTTAGATGTTCTTATGACTCTTCTTTAAAACACAACTAACATTCCTTCTTAGGATGCCCTTGCTTATCCAGACCCTGACCCACTTGTTAGGGGTTTTCGTCTCGCCTCAGCGCCAAGGGCTGGACTTGGAAAGGCATTGAAACAGTTTGGTGTTCCCTGGGGATATCAAGGCAGCACTGATGTTGCTTAGAATTAGCAAGGTCAAGGTGACAGGCTCCCGCCCAGATGTTCCTCTCTATGGGATTAAGTGAGCCAGGATCCTTTGCCTGGGCCTTTCCTTGGCATTTTTTTTTTTTTAAAGCTAAGGTCAAGCAAAGCTTTATTCCACGCCAAGCATCAAGAATCAGACCAAACGTTCAGGGGGCCGCACCTCTTACAAGAGAGGGAGACCTTTCCTTGACATTTTGTGCCGGGTGTTTACTTTGGAAGTTAGGGCTCCTTCAGTTTTATGGTGAAGAGTGAATTGTCCTGGCGAGTGCTGCGTCCCATTTTGGACTTTGCCCAGAAACTTCCCTGCAGTGCTTGTGAAGCTGCCCAGGAAAGCAGGCGTCCGAGTTTGAGGTGCAGCAGCCCCGGAAGCCGCCATGCCCTTTGCTCTTGCAGACAGTGGTGTCAGCGGTGCTGCCAGAGATGCAGCCTCTCCGGTTCCATCGCAAAAGGAGAAAAACCCTTGTCTGTCCCTCCCAGGAGTCCCAGGAATTTGGGGAGGGGAATGTGGAGGGTGAGGAAAAACCTTTACACTCCCAATGTCATCCCGTCCCTTTTTTTCTCATACTCTCTAAACTTGTTCCTGGTGGCACTGGCGGTGACAGGGAAAATGCATCTTTTGGTGTAGTTGTAGCTTCCTGCATTAACTGTCGCTGTTCATTCTTTTTGTTTTGTTTTCTCCACCGAACAGCTTCCCTCCAAGAGCAGGGACTAGAAGGACCTGCGCAGAGCTCAGGTCATGGGTCCTAAGGCTGAGTTGTCCTGAGGGGCTTAGAGGAGGCCAGTAATCTTTTTTTTTTTTAAAGATTTTATTTATTTATTTGTCAGAGAGAGAGTGAATGAGAGCGAGCACAGGCAGACAGAGTGGAAGGAAGAGTCAGAGGGAGAAGCAGGCTCCCTGCGGAGCAAGGAGCCCGATGCGGGACTTGATCCCAGGATGCTGGGATCATGACCTGAGCCGAAGGCAGCCGCTTAACCAACTGAGCCACCCAGGCGTCCCGAGGCCAGTAATCTTGACCGGTGACTTGCCAGAGTGGCCTATGACCCAAATAAAAGAAAACTAGATTCTTGCCATCTAGTAAGTGCCAACGCAGAGGGTGTGCTTGTCAAATTGGGATTAAAGGTACATACTGTGGGGTAGGAATCTGTGTTATCCATAATGGGAAATAGGGCACTTGCTTCAGCCCTGCCAGGATTCTGGAAAGCATCTGGAGGTTTGGTTGCCTGCAAGAATGTTTTTGGAGCTGCTGGCAGGGGGATGATCTGCACACACTGGAGAAAGAATAAGTCGATGAGCCAGTTTACAGCAGAGATTGTGGATTTCACAGAGCAACTTTCTTTAACAAGAAGTCATGTGTTAGGATCTGTTTAAATGAATGGGATAAAGAGAATTCTAGCAGGCAACCCAGATCTGGTTTTAGGGTCTTAATACCAGAGGCAGATTCAGGGGAAAAGCTACTTTGGACCCTATAATGTGTTCTCTGGATAGTGGTGTGAGGTTCAATATACTCACCTGCCTCCTTAAGCCTTGATGGAGGATGTAAACATGGGAGGGAGGAAATTAAATGCATCTGATAGCTAAGGAGAGGCCAGGGAGCCGTGTTCATAGTTGCTTTGGGTAGATCTGGGCAAGGTCCCACGTTGGAACTGCAGAACAAGGGGGGCGCGTGGTGGTGGGAGGGTGGATCCCAGAGTGGTCCCATTGAACAGTTACTGGCAACTGGATTGGTGCGCCTGGTGAGAATTCTGCCCTGACAGTAACTCCTGTGTCTCTGTGTCTTTTAGTATCAAGTAGGGCAGCTGTATTCTGTGGCTGAGGCCAGCAAAAATGAAACAGGGGGTGGAGAAGGCGTGGAGGTCCTGGTGAACGAGCCCTATGAGAAGGACGGTGAGAAAGGCCAGTACACACACAAGATCTACCACTTACAGAGGTATGTAGCTGAGCAGCCAAGCCAGAAGGCAGCCAGGTATTGAAGTGGAGATCATGGATAATGGGCGGTGTTTCCGGGTTATTAGCTGATTGCTCAGGTTGCTGTGAGGGTGGGTGTGCATGACACTTCTTTGCTCACTTAAAGGGTTTTTATTTTTTACTTTGTTATTATTATTTTTTAAGATTTTTTTATTTATTTGACAGATAAAGATCACAAGTAGGCAGAGAGGCAGGCAGAGGGAGAGAGAGGGGGAAGCGCCCCCCCCCCACTTTTTTTTTTAACACCATTTTTAAGTTCAGCGACTGTAAGTACATTCACAATGCTGTGAAACGTAAACCAGGATCTTAATTTCTAGTCACTGAACTGACTAGAAATGAAACCAATTTCGTCTTCATTTGGGAAAATCCCTGATTTAGTGTCGTCTAGTGCCCCGGAGCTGTAGAAGTGCTCTGTGTAGAGGTCGCGGATTTTGTGAGAGCTGGAACCAGGGAGAGGGCAGCACCATGAAGTGGGGCATGTCTCACCATGATCCCATTTCCTTGCCATCGTGCTCTTTGCCCTCCGCGTCTCCTCTGCGTCCTCCTCCATTCCTCCTCTGCATTGACTGCCAGCCAGCCAGTCCTTACTGAGCCATTAGCCGCTGATTCGAATAAGGCTCAGGACATGCCTATCCCATAGTGCATTTGGGGTTGTTGTTTTTTTTTTAAAGATTTTATTTATTTATTTGACAGAGAGAAATCACAAGTAGACGGAGAGGCAGGCAGAGAGAGAGAGAGGGAAGTAGGCTCCCCGCTGAGCAGAGAGCCCGATGCGGGACTCGATCCCAGGACCCTGAGATCATGACCTGAGCCGAAGGCAGCGGCTTAACCCACTGAGCCACCCAGGCGCCCCAACATTTGGGGTTTTTTTAAAGAGCACTTTGCAAACAGATAGTGAGGTTGGTAGAAGGGGCCAGTTGGTTCCTTACAAGTCAGGTGGTCCAACCAAAGTGTCCAAGAGGAGGTCTGTACATGTAGAGGGTGGGACTTGTCTTACCCTCTTCCTTTATTTTATTTAATTTCTTAGAAATATTTTATTTATTTGACGGAGAGCACAAGCAGGCAGAGAGGCAGGCAGAGAGAGAGAGGAGAAGCAGACTCTTTGCTGAGCAGGGAGCCTGATGCAGGGCTCGATTCCAGGACCCAAGATCATGACCCGAGCCGAAGGCAGAGGCCCAACCCACTGAGCCACCCAGGCACCCCTACCCTCTTCCTTTAAAGAGCTGCCACCACCTCTCTTTACTTAAACCCAAAACCCTCAACTGCAAAAACCAAATCAAAACCAGCAGTGCCGAATGCCTTGAGCACCTCTCCTCAAGGCATTCGGATCAAGGCCTTCCTGTCAGTCATCTAGCTGCTGCAGTCAGAAACATGGGTTCCCTAGCCCCCCTTCCTCATCCCTCATATCAAGCCCTTTTGACTCCAACTCTTTTGGTACCTCCAGCGCTTCCATTTCCTTCCATCATCTCTTGCATGGATTACTACAGCAGCCTCCTGACTGCTCTCCCTGCTTTTCATTTCTCTGCACAACTTCGAGTGTTCTGTCCAAAGATAGATGTGGATGGTTTTCCTTGGGATCCTTGGGATCAAGTACAGACTCCTTCACTTAACTTACAAGATCGTTTATGACCTAGCCTATTTGTATTCTCTTATATTCCCTGCCTCATAGCTTACACCAACTACTCCAGATTTATCTCCATTTCTCCCAGCTTTTCCCACCCCACTGCCATCCTTTTATTTAGCTCAGTCCTACTCATTCTCTACTCTGTGTGTTCATTTAATTCTTACTCTCCCTAAGGAGCCTCCCCATGTATCATACCGCCCACACCACGTTCTCCCCGTGCTTTGGCCCCCAGAGCCCAGTGCTCACACACTTAAAATGGTGCTGGCCTCTGCCTGGCTGGTTAGACTCCCCACTAGAACGTAAGCTTCAGGAAGTCAGGAGCTATGTCTGTGTGATTTCTGTAGATCTCCTCATGCCTGGCACACAGGAAGACTTATTTTGAATGAGTGCGGCAATGAGTGAATGAATCTCAGAGGGTTGCCCTGAGTCTCTGGATTGGCTCTCTGCGGGGGCTTAGCTCTTTCATCTTAGGCCTCAGGTGCTTAAGCTGATGAGCTTGTTGGAGCCTACTAAAGACTGTATAGATTATCAGTTAAGAACTAAGGAAGAGGAATAAATGCATCTTAAAAAAAAAAAAAAAAAGGCTCATACTGTACGTGCTGTTCTGTAACCCCAGACAAAAAGAACTGAATGGAAGAAATATTTTGTCCTGGGAGGCAGACAGCCCTGAGACCCTCCTGCAGATCAGATCATCTTGGTTCCATATTCTCTGTCCAATAGCCAATCACTGTGGCCCATAAATCTAGCCAGGTCCACTCAAAGATATCCCATCCTTAGTAGCATGTAGTAGAAGGCCCTGGGCCCGGTGAGCTTGGGAAAAATGGGTCATGATAATGTAAGGACTGATAAACCACTGCAGGTAACCAAGGGTCCCAGCTGCTGTCCTGTTCCCAGTGGGGTGGTGAGATGCTGGGGTGAGTTGTGGGTGGATGTTAGTAGGCAGCTGAGCTGGGGTATCAGGCTCCAACAGGTAGCTTCTCACACAGGGGGGTAACCTGCTTATCTCATGGAGACTTGCTTGCCAACCCCGCTGAAGAAGTGGGAGCTATGGCCTGAAGACTGTGATGTACCAGCTCATCGTCTTTGTTTTCCATTTCTCTTTGTAACCGCCTTTTCTTACCACAGCAAAGTGCCCACGTTCGTTCGAATGCTAGCCCCAGAGGGAGCCCTGAATATACATGAAAAGGCGTGGAATGCCTACCCTTACTGCAGAACTGGTAAGTGCAGACCGGGTCGGAAGCTGGAGTAGGGGCTCCAAGCTAGATGGAGGGTGTGGTCAAGTAGGTCAAGTAGGGGTGGACGTGAATTAGGGTTTTGTGTTCCACCTCCATTTTCCAGAGTAAGTCAATGAAAGGATGAGCCTGGGGACACCCTCCCCCACTTCAGGCTGGTGGTGAGTGTCACTGTCGTCCAGTCAAGTGTGGCAGCCATCTGGGGGGGAACCGCCAAGTAGTCACAGCCTGAGATGGCACAGAACTAGCCCCTCTTGGTTGGGTCAGTATAATAATGATGACTGTTTTCACTGTTTACAGAAGCAGTGTTCTCTGTTTAAATTGTGGAAAATACATACAAACAGAAGAAAATAATCACCCAGTGTGCTCCCAGTCAGTGTTGACATTTTGGTGTCTTTTTATCTAATCCTTTTTTTAATGCTTATGCGTTTATCTCCAGGCACATTTTGAAGGCAAATTTTAGATCAAATCATACTAATTCTTCAATTGCTCATTTTTTATTTAGAATCTTTTCCCTGTCACCATAGAGTCTGCTATTTTTTTAAGTTTGTAATGTCTGCATAGTGTTCCACCCTGTGAGAGCACTGTGATCTTTCTAAACCACTTACTTATTGTTAAATATTGAAATTTCCAGTTTAATGTACTATATCCGGGTTTGGCTTAGAAACCAGCTTTGAGACCAAGGAACTCTTTTTTTTTTTTTTTTTTAAAGATTTTATTTATTTATTTGACAGACAGAGATCACAAGTAGGCAGAGAGGCAGGCAGAGAGATAGAGAAGAGGAATCCCTGCGGAGCAGACAGCCCGATGTGGGGCTCGATCCCAGGACCCTGGGATCATGACCTGAGCCGAAGGCAGAGGCTTTAAAACCCACTGAGCCACCCAGGCGCCCCGAGACCAAGGAACTCTTGAAAGAGGCAGTCATAGGAAAGGACCTATAGGGTGATTTTCTTGCCCTGGGAGAGGGCCAGGCCTGACACCAAGAAAACATAGCAACGAAATCCTGATTTTTTTTTTTTTAAGATGTTACTTATTTATTTGACAGACAGAGATCACAAGGAGGCACAGATGCAGCCGGGGGCAGCAGGGGTGCAGGGTGCGTGGGAAGCAGGCTCCCTGCTGAGCAGAGAGCCTGATGCGGGGCTCCATTCCAGGACTTGATCATGACCTGAGCAGAAGGCAGAGGCTTTAACCCACTGAGCCACGCAGGCATCCCCAAAATCTGATTTTGTTGGGAAAAAGTTGGAATAAGCCCAATTTTTTTATTACAAAGGATTTAGAAACAGCTATCCCCTAAATATATAACACACAGAATATACATGCCAGATTTGTGGGGTAGGAGACAAAGAGGAGGAAGTTCACTGCTAAGAGCCCTGAAATGATGGCTTATAAAAACCAGCATATTCTATAATTTAAGGTGGGAGTAGAGGTGGAATTATTGTCTTAATCTTGGCTAGTCTTCTAACTAGAATTTCTGGAAAGGGAAGACTTGAAGGCAGAGAACTTTCTATTCTAGACCTTCTGGGATTCCCTTTGAGTAGTTCAGACTCTTAGCTTTTTAGGATTCCTAGGTCTTGAGGGCTAATACCGATCTATAACCTCAGAGGTCCCCTAGAACTTGACTGTGAGTTGAGTGACCTTTCCCCTAGACAGCCCACATTTGTCGGCATAGACAGTCTGGCACTGAGGCCCTCCTGGCAGCCTCTACCTCCGTGTACTGTTACACTTGCCTTACTTGTCGGACTCCCCAGACTGTACCCGACGAGGGTGCTCCACCCACGTAGTCCTTATCCCGTGGACTTTGGGAACGACTAACGTCTAGAGCAGTAATCTCTCTCTCTAGTCCTCAGTGGCCTGGTGAAGCACCTGGTGTCAGGAGATGTACAATCATGGATGGAACCTGGGATGTGTAACACTTAGAGTTTCACTGACGTAGCTGAAAACGCAAATGTCACTACTTCCTGGACATTGAGCAGGAAGTTGTTAAATTCTTGGAAAAGAGGCACATGCTTTCTTAAGACAGTGTGCACTGTGGCTGGGTGTGTCTTGTCTAGGGCCAAAGGTGAATTTTCTTTATGTCCAGGAGAGTTGCCATGGAACATGCGTCATAAGAACCTTTAGCAACTTGGCATAAGGGAGGCAAACCGACAGCTGGACTCCTCCATGCCTGGATCAGTGTTCTGCATAAAGAGCTTTTGCCGACGGAGAGATGCTGGCACGCCTCTGTCCTCTGTGTAATTCTGGGGAGAGCGTGCTACAGCCAACATGGGCATTTTTCTAGATGCCCAGTATTCCTTCACATATCGTCTTGATCCTTGGCCGAAAGAAAAAAAAGAAAAAGAAAAATATAATTTCTAAATATTCAGTGGAGAGGAGAGGAGGGAGTAGGGGAGGGAAGGTTGGTTTCCTCAAGTGGGTGCTGACCTCGCAGTGAGAACCCTCCATCATACAGAACGAGTATGTTAACTCTTAGATCTGCTTAGTTAGACATCGATCGCTCTTTCAAAGTCAGAGATAGGAATAAGAAGGCTACTTTCCAGTTCCCTCTGGGGATTGGTGGGAGAAAGATCAGTAGTTCCGACCCCTTTGCATGGCAGAAGTAGATTAAAGTTTGAGGTGGGAATGGGTTAAAGAGCATAGGGTAAAAGTCCATGTGCCTTTTAGAAGGCTCTGCCCTCACTCTGAGTAGGACAAAAACAGATTTGTGATACTTTGTGCGCTATCTGCTTTTTCTGTCCTCTTATTTCTTTCTGTTTCTTTCCTCCTGATGCTGATAGGTTAGAACAGGACAGAGGTGGTTAAGAGGAGGCAGGGCCTGTGAATGAAAGTAAGAAGAGGGAAATAAATGTTTCTCCTCCTGCCTCTCCCTCTAACCTTAACCCTGACCTGAGTACAGTCTCACTAAACATGTTTTTTTTTTTTAAATAAAGATTTTTATTTATTTGACAGAGAGAGATCACAAGTAGGCAGAGAGGCAGGCAGAGAGAGAGAAAGGGAAGCAGGCTCCCTACTGAGCAGAGAGCCCGATGCGGGACTCGATCCCAGGACTCTGGGATCATGACCCGAGCCGAAGGCAGAGGCTTAAACCACTGAGCCACCCAGGAGCCCCAACATGGTTTTAAAGTACCTTATTAGTCTTATTTGGAGAGCCCTATTTCCCAACTACAAAGGATTTCCTGAGACACCCCCCACCCCACCCCAGTGTACCTAGGCTTGCAGTTTAAAGAAAAGAAAATGGTCTGAATGGTGAGGTGTTGGGAGGGACAGCAGGCAGGACTAAAGAAGACTGAGGGAGATTGGTCACCCAGGTTGGCATTAAAGGCCAGGGAGGGTCAGCACCCTCATAGGTTCAGAAACCTAGTTCATCAGAACTGAGTGGATCTTTTTCTCAAGGTCCAGGAAAGACTGATGTACAAAAACCCCAAATGCCAATAAGTTAATTTATATTGAAATACAGAATTACCAATGACACTGGGTAATCCTGTTTGACGATTAAGGATTAAGGTGTTCTTCCCTTGTGAGCTCCGGGAAACCGGAGTAGAGTCAGAATGCCAACATGCAGTGGACATGCCTGTTGGCTTAAATGATCAGGCTCTCGTGTCCGTTGATGAGCATATTGCATCCCTACAGAGGCCAGACTAGAAGATTGCTTGGAAACATAGGTTCAGAGTCTGGTGGTTAGTTGGGGGACCCTTAATGGCTCGTGTCATCAAGCCGCATCCAGCTGACCTCACAGTCTTCGTTCTAGAGATGGAGCTATTGCTAGATGAGCCACATAGGCAGCCTGAGGCTCCAGCCATCAGTGCAGCACAGGAGAGTTGCTGCCAACCTGGCCTCTGTGCCCTTCTACTCAATGAATATCATGCCCACCGTTTACTTTTTTTGTTAACTGATTTTCTCCAAGCTGATAATGGGGTGATTACTTGAGTAGGCCATATGGTTATAATCCTAACCCGATGCTTTCTTGCAAGTACCTTCCACTGGATACAGGGAAATGACTAGTAGTTTCTTGGATTGTTTCTCCACAAGGTGGACCTTATCCCTTATATTTCACTCTTCCCTCCTCTTCGTCTCAGAGGTAACCATAGTTTCAGCTTTGGAGTTACAGAGTTTGACCGTTAGCCCCATAAACTGTCCCATATGGCCGTGTGACATCTGTCAGAGACTGAGATAACTCCTAAATTCAGAGGGTACAGAGTGATCTAGGCTGTTGTTAGAGGAGAGCTGAGTTGTTCCCCAGTAACATTAGAGCTGTAGTCATTTTCTCTGATAAATAATTGAACCGTGGTTTCCGAGGGGTCTCATTACAATGAGCTGGAGCACAGAGGGCGCGAGGTTTGGTTACAGTGAGAGGAAGCGTGCAGCAGGCAGACGGATAGTGCCTGGCCGAAAGTGCCCTCTCTGGGCCCCGGGAGGTGGCGGGACCGCAGGTGATCCTCTGATGGCAGAGTTGGGGATCCCAATGCTTCAGCGTGCCAGAGCTGGTCCCCTTTCCTCACCCAGCTGTAGAGAATCTCGGGGACTGATACTGGCATCACTTTAGTGATATTCCAGATTGGGTCTCTTGGCTTCTGTAGGAGGGAAACTTGAGGGTTGGTGCATTTGAGGGACCAAATACCCCCACGGGGCTTGAGGGTGGTTGTGGACAAGCCCTAGGGTGTGGAGAACTCCTTACTGCCATGGTGCCTGGGCTCAAGGGGCAGATACTCATTCAGCCTCATTAATCTTTTTCTTTCTTTTTTCCATATCCTTTCCTTGGAGCAGTTATTACGGTAAGAATTTGGGGGAGCTGGCAGGTGGGTGTCTGTGTGTTGGGGCGGGCATTGTAAATGATCTATA
Organism: Mustela lutreola; assembly: GCF_030435805.1. Lineage (NCBI taxonomy): Eukaryota > Metazoa > Chordata > Mammalia > Carnivora > Mustelidae > Mustela > Mustela lutreola. The sequence goes on along the minus strand of NC_081304.1, from coordinate 45,082,045 downwards.
AGAAGAGAAGAAATAAAAATGTCACCACACTGGAGGTTCCTGGGTATTTGTGTCTGTCAGCAGACTGGTGCTGTTGAAGCTTCATCCTCTTGTTCCTACTGAGGAATCTGTTAATTTGCAAAATGGCCTCTTGCCTTAAGCTCCATTAGCATGTGGCTTTGTAGGTCTAGCACTCAGGACTGTGGGGCTCACATGTGCAGGATGATCCGAGACCTTCCTCTGCCCTTCCTGTGCCATACCTTCTCGGGGTTTCTGAAACCAGTTCAGCTGATCCAGTTGTGGCTTCCCCACAGGTACAGTGGTGGACCCCAGGGAGCACTGTCCACTGGCAAAATAGAGAAGTCAGCAAGGTGTCTTTTCTACGTCCACCCCCATGTCATTGCCCCTTCTCTCCACCCTTCTTGGCACCCTCATCCAGGTGCCTGTCCCTGCTGCTAAACAGAGGTGGCTTCTGCCAGCCTGATTCCGGCTGAGGAGTTCGGAGGTTCATGTGTGCCCCTTCGAGGAGCACCACATTTTAAAAAGAACTAAGGGAGGAAGCACTGGGGATTCAGTAACAAGAAGAGAACTTCAGGCCTCGGCCAAATGCTGGCTTGTGGATGGGGTGCTGGTGAACCATTCCTCCTCAGGTTAATCACTAGCTCTCTGGGAGAAAGGCAGGATGGTCGAGTGGTTAAACCCATGGATTTCAAAGTCAGACAAATCTGGTTTTGAGGCCCAGCTCTGTCATTGTCTCTGCGGCCTTGAACAAGTCACCTCCCACTTTTTTTTTTTTTTTTTGAAAGATTTTATTCATTTATTTGACAGAGAGAGATCACAAGCAGGCAGAGAGAGAGAGGAGGAAGCAGGCTCCCCGCTGAGCAGAGAGCCCGATGCGGGGCTCGATCCCAGGACCCTGAGATCATGACCTGAGCCGAAGGCAGCGGCTTAACCCGCTGAGCCACCCAGGCGCCCCCACCTCCTACTTTTGAACTTCCCTTTCCTCATCTGTAAAATGAGGATAATATTACTAGACCTGTCACAGGCTGGGATGAGAATTGAACAAGAGAATGTGCCCCTAGTGTATTGTGGGCTCCTAGTCAAGTTAGATGTTCCTGCAAGGGAGAGCCTGAAGTCTCTCAACCACCTGCCCTCAGTGATGGGAGATGGTTACTCTCCAACTTTGAGGCTGGTGACTGTGTTTTCCCCCCTTGCAGAATGAATACATGAAAGAAGATTTTCTGATTAAAATTGAAACCTGGCACAAACCAGATCTTGGCACCCAGGAGAATGTAAGTAGCGCTTCCAAGAGCCCAGGGACTTCCAGGCTGCGGAGTGGGGTCTTGAGGCTCTGCCCACGGGCTTCTTCTTCCCTATCCCGGGGCCATCTCTGTGGTCCCGTTTTAACAGCCTGTGCTTAGACCCTTCCTACCATCATGGGATTGCTCTGTCTCCAGTTTGCAAAACATGATCCCCAAAGATTGATTCTGGGGCCTTCTCGTAGAGCTAAGATTGGTCTAAAATACAACTCTTGGCACAGAGGAACCGCATTTTTTAAAACGTGAAGATTACAGCCTCTATAGAGCACAGTGAGAACTCCTCAATTCTAACATGCACCTGTCCTTTTGACCTCAGCAATTCCACACCTAGGAATTTGTCATGTAGCTGTCCTTCCACAGGTGTGAAATAACTTAGCCACTAAGAGATTCATTGCAGCATTTTCCATGTAGCCAAAGATGAAAAACCATGTAAGAACCCATCAGTAGAACACAGTTAAACTGTGGCACAGCCATACGGTGGTATAGTATGTAGCCGTTAAAAAGAACCAGTAAAGAACCACTTTATCTTGAGCCTTCAAGATAAAGTGATGCAGAACCATGTGTGTGCTACCATTTGTTCGAAGAGAAAAATCTGTATATGCATGTCTGTGCATAGAATCCAGTAGCAGTGACGTTCCTTGGGAGGGGCCGAAAAGGTTTTTTTTTTTTTTCTTTTAAAGATTTTATTTATTTATTTGACAGAGAGAGGCACAGCAAGAGAAGGAACACAAGCAGGGGGAGTGGGAGACGGAGAAGCAGGCTTCCTGCAGAGCAGGGGTCCTGATGCGGGGCTCGATTCCAGGACCATGACCTGAGCCAAAGGCAGACACTTAACGACTAAACCACCCAGGTGCCCCAAGAAAAAGTTTTTAAAAGCATCAAAGTAGGGGGTGCCTGGGTGGCTCAGTTAGTTTAAGAGTCCAACTCTTTTTTTTTTTTTTTTAAAGATTTTATTTATTTATTTGACAGAGAGAGATTACAAGTAGGCAGAGAGGCAGGCAGAAAGATTGGAAGAAGCAGGCTCCCCACCGAGCAGAGAGCCCGATGCGGGACTCGATCCCAGGACCCTGAGATCATGACCCGAGCCGAAGGCAGCGGCTCAACCCACTGAGCCACCCAGGCGCCCCAAGAGTCCAACTCTTGATTTCAGCTCAGGTCATGATCTCAGGGCCATGGGATCAAGCACTGCATTGGGCTCCAGGCTGAGCACAGAGTCTGCTTGAGATTCTCTTTCCCTCTCCCTCTCCCCCACCCCAGGCTCACATGTATGCATGTGCGCACACCCTCTTTCTGTCTTTCTAAATAAATAATAAATAAAATCTTTTTAAAAAAATCAAAGTAAGCAGTATGTCCATGAGTGCTTGTAGTCAGTCTTTACAAAGGGGGAACACAGAAATAACATAAGTGCTGTAGGCAGCCCTGCATGTTTGGGCCTGCTGAAACCAGAGCAGTAGTTCTCACACATGTATCTACTTAAAACCCTCCTTCCATTCCTTTGGATAACTTTGCATGTAATTCTTTACTGGTGGGAATCTCACGTCTATGGCTACTGGAATAGCTGTTCCTGGGTCTTCATTCTGGATAAAGGGTGCTTTGTAGCTGACAAAAACTACACCATGGTCCTGCTTGTTCCTGCAGGTGCATAAACTGGAGCCTGAGGCGTGGAAACACGTGGAAGTCATATACATAGACATTGCAGATCGAAGCCAAGTACTTAGCAAGGTAGGAACTATTTAATGAGGTTAGCGGCCTTTGAGATGCAAAATGACTTCTAAGTATCAGGGAAACCAGGGAACCATACCCAACTTGACTTAAAGGGAAGTTCTCTCTTGGCTGTTGTTGTTGTTTTTTTTATCTTTTAAATTAGAATTAAGAATTCTCTTACCTTGATTTGGGGATTCCACCAAGAAGATGCTGGCCTGTTTGGCCTCTGGAAATATCACCAGACAGTGTAGGTGCTAAGGATAATTTGCTCAGCCGAAATGACATTTAACCTGAAACTAGTTCTCAAATTCATTTTTTCCAACCCAGTCATTAAAAAAAATTCATTGCCTGCCTGTTATGTTTGGAAGACTGTGTTCTGTGGGTTCCGTTCCAGCAGAATATATGAAAAGTCAGATGCCCTCCCCTCAAAAAGTTGGTGGTGGCTTCTTGAGTAACACACATGGCAGCACACGCTTAGAAAAGGACAGTCTTTGCTAGACCATGAACTTGGAGAGAGCAGGGACCAGGTCTGTCCTGCTCGGGGCTGAATTCCTAGGAAGTATTTCTTTAGGAAAGGAAAAGTTGGGTTCCTGCTCATTTAGTACTTTTCCTATTTGACAGAGGCCTGTTGGGATCAGGGCAGAGGAATTTGGCTCTCTGCCCATTGGTGGGGAGTAAGTGTTTGCTCTCCATGTCCCAGGGGTATGATACCTCTTTCCTGGAGTCACTCTCTCTGTGCTTAAAATATCTTGATTTGTGCATTTCCAAGAAGATATGAAAACTATCTTGTGTTTTCCTTGCCTATATCCTCACTTCCACCCTCAAAAGTGAGTGGGTTTTTCAAAAAACTTTTTATTTGAAGTATAGCAAAGTGAATATATCCCAATTGTGAGGCTGGATGAATTTTCTCAAATAGAACATATCCACATAGTTCTCAAGCAGAAATGCAAATGGAGATTATGACTCTCTGTGTATTTTGTCAACTCTGGTTGTTTTGTGTGAGTAGAGAAAAGCAGAGGTGGGGAAGATCTAATTAATTTATGTTTAATTTGTTTAAGAATAGTCAACACAAAAGTTTTTTTTTTTTAAGTACACATAAATCATCTTTTTATCTTTGGGAAATACTTGATGACTTGTGTTTGTATGTATGTGATTTGTTTTCTTCACTATTTTTTTAAGTAGTTATCATATTAAGTTTACCTTCCCTGAGCCTGTATTAGCCAGTGAAGAAGAAAAACCAACGATTAAACTTTCCTTGAGGCTGATTCACATACAGCATTGGCTACATTGTACTAGGTGAAGTGAGGCTGACAGTAGTACACAAGAGGATAGGTTCTATACGTGGGACATTCCCAGTAATGATTTTATTAAACAAGTCAGTTAACTCTGACTTGTTTTATAGTCAGAGTTACATAAAACACTCTGGCCGTGTTTTATAGTCACCCGCAGAGGTTTAAAAAACAGACTATGCTTACCTGCAGATACTCATTTTTTTTTTAAATGAACATTGAAATTTTTTTTTTTAATGATTTATTTATTTATTTGACAGAGATCACAAGTAGGCAGAGAGGCAGGCAGAGAGAGAGGAAGGGAAGCAGTCTCCCCACTGAGCAGAGAGCCCGATGCGGGGCTCGATCCCAGGACCCTGGGATCATGACCTGAGCTGACGGCAGAGGCTTTACCTCACTGAGCCACCCAGGCGCCCCTGAACACTGAAATTTAATCAAATAATATCTAACACTTTTGACTACTTAAACAATTATGAGATGATTCAGTGCTTTTCAAAAGGATCTGTTGTTTCTGGTTCTCTTAACAGCAGTCTTTGTATTGCTTTTATTTATTTATTTTTTTAAAATTTTTAATAAACATATAATGTATTTTTAGCCCCAGGGGTACAGGTTTGTGAATTGCCAGGTTTACACACTTCACAGCACTCACCATAGCACATACCCTCCTCAATGTCCGTAACCCCACCACCCTCTCTCAACAACCTCCCCTCGCCCCAGCAACTGTCAGTTTGTTTTGTGAGATTAAGAGTTTCTTATGGTTTGTCTCCCTCCTGATCCCATCTTGTTTCATTTATTCTTTAACTACCCCCACAAACTCCCCATGTTGCATCTCCACTTCCTCATATCAGGGAGGTCATATGAGAATTGTCTTTCTCCGATTGACTTATTTCGCTCAGCATAATACCCTCTAGTTCCATCCACGTCATCACAAGTGGCAAGATTTCATTTGTTTTGATGGCTGCATGGTATTCCATTGTATATATGTACCACATCTTCTTTATCCATTCATCTGTTGATGGACATCTAGGTTCTTTCCATAGTTTGGCTATTGTAGACATTGCTACCTGCAGATATTCTTACTTGCTGGATTTTAGGTGGAGTGGCCCAGAAATCTGAATTTTGAAAAACTTTTCCTTAGCAATTTGGGTGCTTATCCCGGTTGGAAATCTCTGTCTTAAACAGTGGAAATATGTGCCTACTCAGGCAGTCCTGTGACATGTTAATATGGGTAACATTGAAAACAAACCTTGGCAGAGAAGATCACAGCGCTTCTCTGAGGCAAATGTAAACCATTATGTATCGTGTTTATAATATTTTCTCTACACCAGCAGCTTCGAGACTGGTATGAAGTATACTTTCATGGAAAAATCTAATCTCTGTCTCCCTCCCTTTCCCTCCCTCCCCCTCCTTTTCCTTCCCTCTCCTTCCTACCCCCTCCTTCTCCTTTCCTCTTTCCCTTCCTCCCCAACTCCAATTTTACAACTTCTCTCAGGATTACAAGGCAGAGGAAGACCCAGCAAAATTTAAATCTGTCAAAACAGGCCGAGGACCCTTGGGCCCAAATTGGAAGGTGCAGTTCACATCCTTACCACCAGGGGGCAGGGCGTTGCATGGGCAGACCTCTCCCCAGGGAGGGTGGACTGGGGGAGAATCGGAGGTCGGCCCTCTTAGTTACCTGACTGCCTGTTTGTGTGTCTCTAATACAGCAAGAACTTGTAAATCAGAAAGACTGCCCGTACATGTGTGCATACAAACTGGTTACTGTCAAGTTCAAGTGGTGGGGCCTGCAGAACAAAGTGGAAAACTTTATACATAAGGTAAATGACCAGGATGAGGCCTCCCCTGTGTGTGTATGTGTGTGTGTGTGTGTGTGTGTATGTTGGTGGGGGTGTATTTTGCCCAACAAGAGAAGATCATACAACCCACATGACTTGTGTCCAATGGTGGCTGACATCAGAATATTTCAGTTTGATTTCCGTGACCTCCACTTCCCCTTTCACGCATCTGTCCTACAGTTTAATGCCATCTATCCAGGGGCACCACATGTGACAGGGAAGGAAGCTGAAGTTAAAAAAAAAAAAAAAAAAAGGAAACAGGAAGGGGCTTGCTATGACTGAACTGCAGATAAAACTCAAGTCTTTCTCTTTTTATGAAGCCAAAAGGCAAGAGGCTCTAGGAGCCAAATTCTCCAGTGCCCTGAATTCTTGAACCAGACAGACCTAAGGCATTTTTATAGATTTTTCTCTGATGTGTTAGAGCCTCATTCTTGGGCCCCCTTTCATAGCTGCTGGCCAGTTTTAACCTGGCCTTGGGCTCTAGAGACAAGAGGGACCATTGGCACAGTTGTTTCTGCGCCTTGGTTGACCCATGAGCTCGTAGGCTGTCTATCTTGGTAGCATTTTGGGCACAGGGCCTAGCTCTGAGGTAGGTACCTGTATCTCCAGGGGGCTTCCTCCTCCTTGAAGCAATACCTGTTGTCACATGAGGACAAAAGTCACTGACCTTTGGGACCTGTGGGCTCATTTGTGTAAGCCAGCCTGGCACCTCTTCTCCTGACCTCTTCAAGAAAGTGGGCTTAGTAACACGGAGATCGTGGGATGGGAGCTGCAGCAGTGGCCTCTACCTTCTGAGTTCTAACTAGGTCCCCTCCTTTTTGTAGCAAGAAAGGCGTCTGTTTACAAACTTCCACAGGCAGCTGTTCTGTTGGCTCGATAAGTGGGTTGACCTGACTATGGACGACATCCGAAGGATGGAAGAAGAGACGAAGAGACAGCTCGATGAGGTAAGTGGGCTCCTGGAGGAGACTGGGCTCCCGGCTCCGTAAATCCATGAAGGAGGCTGCCCTGTGGGGCTGTTCCTGAGGGCACCGCCTGTGGCTCGAGGAACATATTCGTGTCCGCAGGAGTAAGGTCTGGTGCCAGGTAGTTGAGAACCGCGAGGATGAGAACAGCTAGTGCTCTTGAACTGGCAGTCTAGCCGAGGTCTTGGCATATCGAGAGAGACAAATACGGCAGTGTGTGCCGCATGCCAAGTGAGTAACTCTGCAGTGGTTCTTCAGAACTGGGGGGTTGGGGAAGTCCCGCTGGGCTGCAGTATTGGAGGTGACTGTGGGAGGAGGCAGGCTGGCCCGAGGTGTGAGGACCATCCGTGCCCCCCACGGAGGACAGCAACAGCTCAGCCACAAATAACTACTCTGTAAGGTTGTTTTGAGCTCTTTTTAGAGTTTGGACCCTTGGCTCTTTGTGGTGGGGGGGAAGGGAGGGCTTGGCATGGAGCCAAGGAGGAGGGCTGTCTGCTCCATGGGAGCTGAAGGCCTAATGCTCCTGCCTCATTTGGGGATGCGTCTCTGCGAGGCTCACTCTGAGATCGTCAGTAAGGAAGGTTCATGTCCTTCCTGTGTGTGAGGGCACCGTTCTAGGGCTTTTACCCACACCATCTCCTATGATCCTCGCCATGCCTGTGAGGAGACACCACTGTTCTTGCCATCCTCCGATGAGGTTGTTAGAGGCTCTGAGAGTACAGCTCCGTGCCCAAGGTCATACAGCCTGCAGGTGACACAGTCAGGGTAAGAGCCATAGCTCTCAATCACTTGGCTTTTCTTCCTCCCTTAAATGCCATCTGGGGCCCTCCTGCTCTCTTGGGGCTAAAAATAAGGCAGGAAGCTCTGTTTCATAATTGTCATCCATTTCTCCCTTCTTGCCCTGGGTGGGTTGGCCTGTAGCCAGAGGTCAGCAGGCATCGCTCTGCCCAGCCTTGCCCAGCTCCCCAGCATTGCCTTGGACAAGACCCAGGCCTGACTGCCCGCGGCGCCCCCGTTTCATGGGGCTGGACTTGGGTGCAGACTTGGCCCAGCAGTTCTTTCTTTCTTAGCTCCTGTTGAAGGCAGATGTTCTGGTTATTCATCCAGCTACATTTGGCAGGGAAGTGGCAGGATTTGGGACACGAGTCCTGATTCTTCGGCTAAGGATCTTCAGGAAGTGGTAGGTGTTAATATCCAGGATGCTGAGGAGTCTGGCTATGTAAAAGAGGCCTGAGTGCTTTTGGTTACCTGAGTCCTGACCAAAAAAAGGAAAAAAGTTACCAAACAGAGCTGTGTGGAGACTTTGGGGTTTAGCCTGGAGCCTTAGGCAACCACACCTGACAAAGGCCAGCCGAAAGTATGCAGGGGTTCGGGGAAGCATTTACGGATAGCTTTTCATTCTTTGGGTAGAATTTGAATTCCTGGAGCTGGAAGAATTCTCCAGAGGAGCTACTGGATCTGCCTCCCTCAGATCCAAAGTTTGAAAGCCCTCACCATTAGGGAAGTCTTTTTGTGTGTTCCTCCCTTCCCTCTGTGTGTTCCTCCATTCTGTGGAGAATTGTGCAAAAAACCTAGAAGACCACTATCCTCCAGGATAACTGCAAATGCAGGAAACCCATTTTAGAATTGGAATTTTATTTTAATTAATTTATTTAAAGATTTTATTATTTTGAGAGAGAGAGCAAAAACTGGGGAGAGGGACGCCTGGGTGGCTCAGTTGGTTAAGCAGCTGCCTTCGGCTCAGGTCATGATCCCAGCGTCCTGGGATCGAGTCCCACATCGGGCTTCTTGCTCCGCAGGGAGCCTGCTTCTCCCTCTGCCTCTGCCTTCCACTCTGTCTGCCTGTGCTCGCTTTCACTCTCTCTCTCTCTGACAAATAAATAAATAAAAATCTTTAAAAAAAAAAAAAAAAAAAAACTGGGGAGAGTGGCAGAGGGAGAAGCAGACTCCCTGCTGAGCAGGGAGCCCAATACAGGACCTGATCCCAGGACTCTGGGGTCATGACCCGATCCAAAGGCAGACACTTAACCTATGGAGCCTCCCCGGCGCCCCTAGAATTGGAATTTTAAATAGTTTGCAGTGGAAGAGAAAGCAAAACCAAGTCTGTGTCACTGGGGGACATCTTTTGACCCCATTAGCAACTGTACTGGACCTTTGTGTGCTAACATACTTCAGACTTTTTTTTTAATTTTAACAGAGATCACAAGTAGGCAGAGAGGTAGGCTTGGGGGTGGGGAGAGCAGGCTCCCCACCAAGCACAGAGCCTGATGCGGGGCTCGATCCCAGAACCCTGGGATCATGACCTGAGCTGAAGGCAGAGGCTTAACCCACTGAGCCACCCAGGGTCCCCTTAGACTTGGGGTTTTTTTGCTCTTTTTCCCCCCCTTCCTTCTAAAAATATTCTTATCAGCTTTATTTTTAGTTTCATTTCTTAATTTTTAAAAAAATCCCACTTTATTGGGATATGACTGATATACAGAAAACTGCACAGGGGGGCCTGGGTGGCTCAGTCAGTTAAGCGTCTGACTCTTGGTTTCAGCTCAGGTCATGATCTCTCTCTTGGGAGATGGAGCTCTGCGGGGAGTTCAGCAGACAGTTGGCTTCCCCTCTGCCTTCGCCACCCCCTTCTCCACCCTGCTCGTGCTCTCTCTTGCTCTCATAAGTAAATAAAATCTTTTAAAAAAAAAAAGTTACACTTATTTAAAGATTTTATTTATTTATTTGACAGACAGAGATCACAAGTAGGCAGAGAGGCAGTCAGAGAGAGAGGAAGGGAAGCAGGCTCCCCACTGAGCAGAGAGCCTGATTCGAGGCTCGATCCCAGGACCCTGGGATCATGACCTGAGCCGAAGGCAGAGGCTTAACCCACTGAGCCACCCAGGTGCCCCAGTTATACTTATTTAAGAGAAAGTATTTGCATGAGCAGTTCAGGGGGTAGGCAGGAGCCGGAGAGGAAGGATCTTAAGCAGGCTCACGCTCAGTGAGGAACCCGATGCAGGGTTGGATCTAACTACCCTGAGATCATGATCTGAGCCGAAACCAAGAGTTGGATGCTTAACTGATGGAACCACCCAGACGCTCTGTGCACATATTTAATCTATCCATCTTGTTGAGTTTCAGATAAGTATACACCTGGGAAACCACCACGACAACCATTGCCATAAACAAAAACATCACCTCCAGAAGTATTTTCATGATTTTCAAACTCAGACAGTATCCCAGGTATAGAAGGGAGAAGCTGTCCTCCTCTGCCCTGCACCTCAAATCCTGCTGCCGCCCCCACCCACCCCTGCTCAAGAAGCAGGCTCTTGCTGTTCTTTTGGTTGTTTCTCTTGTTAATTACCCATGTATTTCCAAAGAATATACTTAGGCGCTTAATTCTTCATTTCTCAACTTTAGATATTAGTGGTTGCCTTTTCCTATGGAAGATTTAATTCCTATACCCCACCCACCATTCACACCCTCTTTTCCTTCCTCTAGTGTCACAATTTGGAGTGAATTCATTATTCAGGGTTTATATTGTGATAACTTTGTCATTCTTCTCCCCAACTGAACACTTTAGTCTGCTCCTGATATTTGTTCCTTTCTTGGAAAGCTCTTGTTTTTTTGTTTTTAAGAAGTTAGCCTGAAACTAATATTACAATGTATGTTAACTGGAATTAAAATAAAAACCTGAAAAAAGTAAGATAAGAAGTTAGTAATTGCTTCCCTCCCTTTTGCTAGCTTAGTTTTGAGTCCTTACAGGGTTGGTCTGGTCTGATTGGTATGTGATGCACACTGCGTAATAATTTGGATGATGTCAGTCCATCCTTACTGATTTTCCTCCCCCTCAGTTTTCAGTTTTTTTTTTTTTTAAAGATTTTATTTATGAGAGAGAGAATGCATACGTGAGCGCGGAGGGGAGGAACAGAGAGGGAGGGACAAGCAGACTGTGTGCATTGAGCACAGAGCCTAATTCAGAATCCCTGAGATCATGACCTGAGCCAAATCCAGAGCCAGCCACTCAACTGACCGAGCAACCCAGTTGCTCCAAGGTCTCTCCTCAGTTCTAGATGTTTTTATATTGTAATTTCTCTCTCTTTGTATCACAGTTTTCTCCCCTCTGTTTTCTTCCTGGAATGTTTATTGCAAGGTAGAAGTCATGGGGCGCCTGGGTGGCTCAGTGGGTTTAAGCCTCTGCCTTCCGCTCAGGTCATGATCCCAGGGTCCTGGGATGGAGCCCCGCATTGGGCTCTCTGCTCAGCAGGGAGCCTGCTTCTTCCAATCTCTCTCTCTGCCTGCCTCTCTGCCTACTTGTGATCTCTGTCTGTCAAATAAATAAATAAAAATCTTAAAAAAAAAAAAAAAGAAAGAAAAAAGTTAGAAGTCAGACCTCATGAATTGACCTAATTTTCTTACATTTTTCTCTCCCTTTTTGTTTGCTTTCTGGAAGATATTTTCCAATGTTAACGTCTCACCTGTTGAATTTAAAAACATTATATTTTTAAAATAATTTTGTTTTTTGAGTGTGTTTTTTTTTTAAAGATTTCATTTATTTATTTGAGAGAAGGACCATGAGTGGGGGGAAGGGCAGAGGGAGAGGGAGAAGCAGGCTCCCTGCTAAGTGTGGAACCCGACCTAGGGCTCCATCTAGGGACTCCAGGATCATGACCTGAGCCAAAGGCAGATGCTATAACCAATTGAGCCACCCAGGCACCACTTAAAACATTATAAAGCACTTCTTGTGCTGTGTTCTTTTTCTTTCTTTCTTTTTTTTTTTTTCACAATTTTTTTTTTAAGATTTTATTTATTTATTTGACAGAGAGAGAGATCACAGGTAGGCAGAGAGGCAGGCAGAGACAGAAAAGGGGGGAAGCAGGCTCCCTGCTGAGCCAAGAGCCCCATGTGGGTCTCCATCCCAAGACCCTGAGATCATGACCTGAGCCAAAGGCGGAGGCTTTAACCCACTGAGCCACCCAGGTGCCCCATGTGTTTTTTTTCTTAAGTACTTTTTCCGTTTTTCTTTGTGCATTATCTTCCTTTTCTAAAGCAAGTTTTTGTGTTTGGTTTTCAAGGTTTCTCTGTATGTTCCTCCCTGTATGTTCTTTGTTTCCTCTGAGAATTCAGGGAGGGAACACCAGGGCACACCAGAGCCAAATTGTTTGGTTTTTTTTTTTTCCCTCACTTAGAAATAAGTCACCCGTTTTCAGCCCTACTTGCACTCCCACCCTGGAAGGTACTTGTGCTTCCAGTTCCTGAGCCTTTGGAGAACCTGCAGCACAAATAGGTCTGTCCTTCTTAGGCACTTGGGTGTTAGTCGTGCTGCTCTGCGAATTAGTGCTATTCATCCATCCATATTTCATCTTCCAGAATGTTGCTGCCATCTCTTATCTGCTGTTCTTGTTGCCTTCATGGTTTTAAATCTTTCGTTTACTCCTTTACTCTCATTGTAGTAGGGCTTGGGGAAGGAATAGCAATAAATGCATGTTTACAATCTGCCATGATTAAATATAAATTTGCAATAGGATTTATGACCCTTATTCTTTGATTAATACCCAGCAGCCTAGGATGGGTGGATTTTTTTTGTGAATTATGAGAGGTCACTATAAGGCCACAGTCACCATTACTGTGACTCTAGTCCCTGTGGGAGGGTGGACTCACCATTCTTGGATGAAACTCAAGGATTTGAGAAGCAAGGGATGAAGAGATTAGTCCTTTGCCCTAAAAAGAAAAATGTCAGGAAACATGTGCCTATAGGAGAGCAGTGTCTGTCCATCTGTCTGTCTCCCTCCTTTCCTCTTTACCTCCCTTCTTCCCTCTCTTTTTCTCCCTCTCCCTTGCTTTTGCTCTCTTAAGAGACTCATAATCTCAAAATTGGAAGAAGTCACCTTAAAGGTCACTTAGTCCAATTACCTGTCCAGTGCTTGAGTCCTCTCTGCAGCTTCCCCACTGGCCTGAACTTGAGTCCTCTCTGCAGCTTCCCCACTAGCCTTCTATATTGGGGAACTCACTATCTCTTGAACATGGTGGTAATAAAAATATTTTTATTACTAATAGAAGCTAATGTTTTGTTGGGGTCGTACTATATGCCTGTCGTGTGTGATTAGCATTCTCCATGAACGATGTCATCAAGTCATCATGTCAGCCTGTGCCAGAGTATTATTTTCCTTTTAGAGATAAGAGAAACTGAGGCTCAGAGAAGTTGAGGATACCTTCTCATTCAGTGAACAAGTGCCCCCTGGGGCTTTGGCCACTAATTCTGTAGATAATGAACCTGGGAGGAGAGAACTTTGAAAAATTTTAAGAAAACTTATTTCCTGATTGACCTCTATAACATTTGCTTAAAGCTGGCAGAGATACAGTGTGCCAGTTAGAGTGCCTGATTAAGAGTCTGCAGCATTTTCTTTCCCAGCCTTCCGGGTGGGGCTTCCTTCCAAGTCCCTGTAGGCTCCATGATTCCTCTGGTCCCTCCAAAGCACATCTGTTTATGAATCTCGGAGCCTCCTTGTAGTCAGTCTCCCTGTCCACACACTTGCGTGTCAGTGTGCCTGTCCTTTCTAATCTCTTGCATCTTGATATAGAGATCCCTTGTTCTACCCTGTGGCTTTCTGACATGGATGATGGATCACCATCATTTTTAGATTTTAAGTCTTAATCTCTGAACTGGTTACCCAGGGACCGTGTAAGTGTCCCTGTGCAGTGAAATGCGTGGCAGGACACTATACCCCCCGAGTTTCCAGTTTGTGATTGGGGTAGATAGAAGCTTGGAGAGTGAAGCTGATGGAGAGAAACCACTCAGTGCTGGGCCTCGGCTGAGTGGGGAGTGAGATTCCAGTAGCATGTGCACAGGGCAGAGCTAGCTCAGTGTCTTGAGGGTGAACGATCCCTGTATGTGGAGGATGTTACTGTTCTGTGGCTGCTTAATTCTCTCTCACCTGCCCAACAATGATTGACCCCAGAGCAGGCCACCTGGAACACCGGCCAGCATCTTAAAATATGGAAATAGTCTTTTCTTTTTAGGTACAGTCTCATTTTTCAATATTAAACTTTCATTAAACTTTTTTTTGGAAATAGTGAAAAGCAGAAAGAAATCACGTGTACTCTATTTAAAGACAACCTCTAGGGGCACCTGGGTGGCTCAGTCGGTTGAGCATCTACTCTTGGTTTTGGCTCAGGTCATGATGTCAAGGTCATGGGAATGAGGGTCATGGGATTGAGTCCAGCTCCTTGCTCAACACAGAGTCTGCTTGAGATTCTCTCTCCTTCCTTCTGCTGCCCCCTCCCCACTTGCTGGCACGCATGTGCTCTCTTTCTCTCAAAATAAATAAAATCTTTAAAGACAGCCTCTAAAACATTGACAGAGAGAAATTACAAGTACACTGAGAGGCAGGCAGAGAGAGAGAGAAGGAAGCAGGCTCCCTGCTGAGCAGAGAGCCCGATGCGGGACTCGATCCCAGGACCCTGAGATCATGACCTGAGCCGAAGGCAGCGGCTTAACCCACTGAGCCACCCAGGCACCCCAAACATTTTAAGTCTTTCTACACACTTATTTAGGTATGATTCATATTGCATGGGCCAAATGAGTATCCTCTTTTTTTCTGGGAACACTGTAACAAGTATATATCATTATAACGAATACAAAGTTTCCCACTAAAAGAGTCTCTTCACATACATGTTTCTGACTGACCTCTGTTGGATTTTCATTTGTTTCCAGGTTCTCACTGCTACAAATAATGCCGTGATGAAAATTTTTGTGCACTCGGTTATTTGGATTACTGTTTGGATCTGGATTATTTCCTTAGAATAAATCCTACAAATAGAATTAGAGAATTTAAGGCTTTTATTATTTATTACCAAATTTCTTTTCCAAAGGGCTTTCTCAAGAGTTTCTAAAAACAATTCTACATGTGCCTCGCATGCAGAAGGAATGCCTGAAGCATTCCTTCAGGAATGCTTGGTCTGTGGTTGTTTTTCAGTGTCTTAAATGGATTTTTTTTGTTGTTTGCTAGTTTTATTTTTTTATTAAACTTTTTATTTTGAAATGATTATAAGATTCATATGCAGTTATAAGAACTAATACACAGAGATCTCTTTCTCCCAATGGCAACATGTTGCAAAACTATACCACAGGCATCACAACCAGGATATTGACATTGATACTTCTACTAGTTTTTTGTGGGATGGTTTTTGTTTTTTGTTTTTTGTTTTTTGTGGGTTTTTTTGTAATCAAAGGAATATTTCATACTTCATAGTAAAAACAATTTTCAAAAGCTGTAGAAAAATAGAAGCATCTGGCTGGCTTATTCAGAAGAGCATGCAACTCTTTGAGCTCTGGATTCTGAGTTTGAGTTCCATGTTGGGTACAGAGATTTATCTATGTATCTCTCTATTTATTTATTTACTTGATTTTAGTGATTTCCTTTAAAAAAGTAGTAAGATCTTCAAAAAGTAAAATCTTCCCCTAAAATCTAGAAAAATAAAAAATGAAGTCCCTGTAAATGAATAAAATAAATAGGTGAATAAAAGTTCCTTTGTTCCAACCCCTGGCCTTATTCCCTAGAGAAGATCAGTTAAAAACAAGCAAATCAAGATTGGAGTTTCTATTTTCATATTCCCTGACTGTATGTGTATACATAGCCTGCAACAGCTTAGTCTGAGGAACAAACACCAGATAAAATCTCACGGTGTCTTATAGGCCCCAGGAAACAGGAAAGAAGCGTTCTTAGAGCATTTTATTGTAAGAATGAAATAATGTGTTTTTATTTCAGTGGCACCCCGTGAGGTGACCTTATCTCTGAGAGTTAGGGAAGCTATCATGTTCCCTGATAGGAAGTTACATCTTAAGCAGTAGGAAAATCGGACATGGCTTTGCATTAGTAAATTAAAGCAAGGCAGTAAACTTTTAGGGTATACATGGATCTGGTTGAGGCCCAAGGAGCTTTGCTCCTCTATATTAAATCTCAGCTTCTCTGAAATTGAAAATTTCTGTGGTCATTAGTAAGCATTTAATGAGCACATTTTTGTGTTTTTTTTTTTTTTTTAAAGATTTATTTATTTATTTGACAGAGATTACAAGTAGGCAGAGAGGCAGGCAGAGAGAGAGAGAGGAGGAAGCAGGCTCCCTGCTGAGCAGAGAGCCCGATGCGGGACTCGATCCCAGGACCCTGAGATCATGACCTGAGCCGAAGGCAGCGGCTTAACCCACTGAGCCACCCAGGCGCCCATTTTTGTGTTTTTTTTTAAAAATTATTTTGACCTGAGTTATGAAAATAATCTAAGTGTGCATGGATAGATGAATGGATAAAGAAGATGTGGGGGAGGTGTTTATAAATAGAATGGATGGAATATCAGCCCTAAAAAGGAATGAAATCTTGCATTGTGACAGTATAGATAATGTCATACTAAAGAGTATGACATTAGTGAAAAGAGTCAGACAGAAAAAGACAAATACCATATAATCTCACTTAGATGTGGAATCTAAAAAACAAAGCAAATGAACAAACAAGAAACAGAAGACTCATAAATACGAAGAAGAAACTGGTGGCTCCCAGAGGGGAGGGGGGAAACTAGGTGAAGGGGATTACAATGTACAGACTTCCAGTTATAAAACGAGTGAGTCATGGGATGAAAAGTACAGCACAGGGGCGTCTGGGTGGCTCAATGGGTTAAAGCCTCTGCCTTTGGCTCAGGTCATGATCCCAGGTCCTGGGATCAAGTCCCCATAGACTCACAGATGATAATAGAAGCAGGGAGTGTGAACAATGAACAGGAGTCTGAAATGTGGTGGGAAGACTATTTTGAAAACATGTCCTAGTGGAGAACTACTGCTTCTGAGACAGAGTTTCTCCAAAATGCAGCCGTATTAAAGTTCTAGCGAATAAAACAGACCTCTGAGGGGGAAGGTAGTGTAGAAGTCCAAGTTCTTCAGAGCATGTGGATGCACATTCGCTTTACTGCAGCATCCTTGCAGAAATAACATGGCTAACGTGGCCCGAATGCATACCCCTGCTAGGTATTCTCCAAGGATATCTTCATTTAATTCTCAACAACCACCTGATATGGGTGCTTTTATCATCTCTATTTTATTAGAGAGACTGAGTCTTAGAACGCAGTGAAGTTACTCGCTCAGGGTCACTCAGTAGGTCCTGGCGCAGAATACAATCCAGGGAGTTTGATTCCAGAAGTCATTCTCTGAGGTGCTCAAAATTTGTTGAACGAAGAAAGAATGAAAGTCGAGCAGAAAACTCAAGGACAGTGAAGAAATATCTAATGGGAAGTTAAAATATGCATGTGCTATAGGTATTCTGCAAATAGAATGGAACTTTCAAGTTGGAAAGGATTTGAGAGAGATCACCTCCACATTGTCCCCAGGAGAAGTTGTGTCCACTTCTGGGCTGTTCCTTCTGCCTGGACCACTCCCCCAACATGTCCCCTCCAGGGAGCCATAGGACTTTCCCCTAAGTGGACATAGGACTTTCCCCCTCACTTCCTCCAGGTCTCTACTCAATGTCACTTACCAGAGAGGTCTTCCATGGCCCATTTCCCTATAGGCCTTCTCCATCCCAGCAGCTCCCCCAGCCCCAACATATATTAGTTTGTTCATTCTCCCCTACTTTGCCTCAGAATGTAAGCACTGGGAGGAGAGACTTGGTCTGTTTTGGTTCCCTGCCAAATCTTTAGGCCTGGGGCAGTTTTGTGCAGTTCCTAGCACAAAAGAGTTGCTTCATAGATATTGTTGAATGAATGAAGAAAGAGAGGAGCTTAAGAGTTCCAGCACTAGGATGCAGGGAGACGAACAGGAATCATGGATGATGGGACCAGTGACATGGAGCTATAAATGGTGTGGCTTCAGCCGTAGGTATGCAGAATTCTACTCTGTTGATCTGCTTTGTGCACAAAAAAATGCTCCACCCTCTTCACTGGCAGGACTAAAGAGAAGGCGGAACATATTTGTATTGGAGTTTCATCAGCTGCAAGAGCCTTCAGTTTTTCCTGTTGTTGTTGTTGTTTTTGTTTTTGTTTTTTTCTGTTCCAGATGAGACAAAAGGACCCAGTGAAAGGAATGACCGCGGATGACTAAAGGCACCCCTCTCCCTTCTGCACTGTATGTACTGAATCTCTCCCTTTGCATCTCATCCACAGGAAAGTCAGTTTGGGTCCTCAGGGCCTCCTCAGCAGCTCACTAAGGAGGCAGGAGATTTGCTCATTCCTCGTCCTGTCCTCCATTAATAATGATGACTGCCATGCTCAGCAGCTCTCAGCCTTCCATTGACAGATGTTGTAGCTATTAGACCCTTTCAGGGACATGTGATCTTACAACGAACTGCCCACACAGACACATGAACCCACCCGGTAGTGAGAAGTGGGGCTGGGTTGGGGCGGTAGACACAGAACAAAGCTTATCTGCAGCTAATTCCTCTTCCTCTCATAGCAAGAGCCATTTCAAGTTGAAGCCAGCATGCAGGGTGTCCCCGGTACCCCTATGTCAGAGCCGTTCCTGGCTCCCCACTGCCGGCCTTCCCTGCCCCGCCCTTGGAAAATCTGCTGGCCAGACAGCTTTTCCTGGGGCTCATCATTTGTCTGGTACTTCATTTCCTTCCTCTTTAAAGCCTCTGATTGCATACTCAGTAGCTGTTCTCATCAGAGGCAGCCTCTTTCAGACGCTTGGAGAGTCCTAGGAGCAGGGTGAGATGTCCCTGTTTCATGCTGCCCCTCTTTCCCAAGCCCCATCCTTCTCTTAGCTCCCAGTACTTTGCACACCTCCAGATGTGTTGATGTTCCAGCAGCTCTCAGTGGGCTTGATCATGAAATTAAAAACCTGACCCTGCTTCCCATTGGTCTCTGAGAGAAAGGTATTTTATCAAGTAAAATCTGGTTGTCCTCTAAGGCTAAGGAGCTGAGGAGGCCTAGGGGCTCACCAGCAGTAATGCGAACCTTGGCTCCCTCTCCCTGCCCATCGTGCTGGAGAACTTCTGGCAGATAAAACAGTGGGACTAAGTGGATCGTTGCCAGGCCAGCTGCTTGGACCCCCCAACTGGCATATTTGCTCCTTTTGAAATTCTGCCATCCATGATTTACAGTGTATTTCTGTTTTCCTCTGTTGCTTCCTTAACAATTGTATTTCTCTTCTAGTTTTGCAAGACAGTGGTCAACAGGAAGGCCCAGCAGCTCCACCCTCCCGAGGGACAGGCCATCTTCGGACGCAGCCTTTCTGTGCCCATTCTTCAGGCAACTTACGATCCCTTACTGTAGCTAATTCTAGATGCCCTTTAATATTGTGAACAAATAGACCGTCTGGTATTATGAAGCCCATGTGTGCGGGAGCCTGCTCCTCTGAGATACATGGCGTGTAGGTTGCTGAATTTACAGCTCCTCCCTGTCCAGCCATTTTGTTCTCAACCCACTTCTGTGTGTTCCCTGCCCGCCCTGCCCCCCGCCCTTAATTTCCAAGTGACATTTTTAGTCTTTCAAAATAGCTGCCTTTTGTGATGTGGTGATTTAAATGATTTAAGTTTGTTTGTTTCCAATCTTGGGATAAACTGAGGTGTTTTGCTTCCTGGGCAGATCTTGGCAATTTTGAGTGCTCACCTGGGGAGAGATGAGTTAGAAATACAGTTTTTTCCCTCCAGTTCCACAGAACAGCAGTGTGGCTTCATAACTCTGATCTCTGCTCTCAGTAACCCATTGTTAATGTGCTGTAGGCACCAGGGAAGTACCCAGGGCCCAGCCAGTCTCTGTTTTAAAAACGTAACAAATACAGATAGCCCCGACCCCAGAATTGCATCTCTGGTCACTAGTCTTAGAGACACCTGCGGCTTCTTGGCCCTCCTGTCGCTTACTCTGTCTGAACCTTGCAGTGCCCACAACATGCCCGAGTCGGTTCTCCACCTGGAGGGACCTGTCCAGTGTGGCCCTTAGAATTGATTCCGCCCCATATGTACTAATTAGTCTGTCCCCTGCCCCCCCATCCTCACCCCTGAGGAGCTCTGTACGTCCATGCTCCTCTTCCCTTTTGGGCTGGTGCTGCCACTCAGCAATAATCCTCTTTTCTCTGTGCTTTCTTAGATTCCTGTCCTCTGCCTCTGAGGCTGGTCAGGGCACAAGGGTCCTGACCTTTTCATGCTGCACAAAACGAGCATGCAAAAAGCTTTTCCCCAGCAGAACATGTTCCCTCTTGTCTCCAGTTACTGGAAAGGAATTTGGGGATCAGGAACTCAGCTCATCCCGCCCCAATGCTGAGTTCTGTCCTGGACAATCAAACGCAAAAAGCAAGTAGTGATCGTAGTATAGAACTCTACCAAAGGAGGCCGGTGAACAAGTCCAGACTCCAGGGGAGGTAGAAGCCGCCAAGTGCTCCATGATTGTGTACAGCTTGGCGGAACCCAAGTAGGCCTTCCCAGTGGGAGAGTCTGAGATAGCCGTGGTGTCACCCGACATTTCCCAAGCCTCGTGATGTATGTTGGCCAGGTGGGCTGTGATCTAAGCCCATGGTAGTCTGGGTGCAGTGGCTGATTAAGAGACCAAATCTGTGTTGGGGGAGCGAGAAGTAGGATGGGATCATTCAACCTTCTGTTGTTGTCAGTTTGTTTTGCCTTACTGATTTCTAAGTGCAATAAGGGAGTGTTTCACAGGACTGCACCTGGGATATCCTGGTGGCTGCTTCCCTGTGACCCTCTTAGGGCAACAGTGGACAGACTCAGACCCCTCAGTGTGGTTATCTCCCACCTTCATTGAGGCCTCTTTGGGACCAGGAAATGTCCTGTTACACCTTCCTTTCAGGCTCCTCACCTTGCGGGGTCTGTAGTAATGGATCTGGGGGAGTTGAGTTGGTTATGAGGATTCCCAACTGCTGGTAGCATCTATTTGGGAAAGTGAAGCATTCCTACTGGAGAAAAATGTAAATGTTTTCCTATAAGCTCTGTATTAGCTATAATGATATTTGCGCTTAAAGTTTTCTCTTCATTCATCAGCTAAATCCAGATGTGAGTTATCCTAGGAGAAACGAACCATGATATTCTAAGTAGACAGTACCATGGTTTGAGGGTCATCAGTTGTTAGTCTCCTTGCCTCAGCTCTCCTCTGAGATCCACACTACTCCAACTCTGGTGGGCCTTGCTCTGTATCTGGCTTTTCTCTGGCTCTTCCCATCTCCACCTGTTGCCCCAGTTTGAAAGCATCCACATGAACTGAGCTAGAATTTCCTGAGGTCAGCTGGATCTGGGGCTCTAGCCCACAGAAATATAAGGAGGGGTGTCCCTGGTCTATTCTATCCCCACGGATAGTGCTGCTGCTGGGCAACAGTGTTGGCTTTTAAGTGTCCCCCTTACTTTCTCACCCACCTCCTGACTAGCACTGACTAGCACTCAGAGGGGTTTATGACGAAAGGCTCAGCTTCAGGGGTAGTACCTGAGGGTGTGCCGTGCCCCTTCAGACCAGCTGCTTCCATCAGATCTACAGGCTTGGAGTCCAGGTTTAAAGCAGCAGGGCCTCCATAAGGGGGTGGTGCTGGACTCTGGCCTTCTCACAGAGAGAGGTCAGGGACAGGGTCAGTATTGTGGGCATGTGTATATCTCCTCAAGTTCTCTTACAGTCCCTGCTGGGACTCCCTGACTTATTTTGTTTGGTTCCTAGTGCTACTTCTTTTACAAAATACACTTTGTAGAACTGATTAGATTACCTTGTTTATTTAATGTGAGTTTGTGCCTTTTTGTCTCAATCTTCCAAAACAGGTATATTGGGGTGGGGGGAAGCAGTCTAATAAAATCCTAGACAGAGCTTTCTGGAGTCCAGCTTATTGGTGATGTCCTTATGTCCATTTTACAATGTAGATGTCCTCAAACTCTTGCTGTTGTCCTCCATGTTACCAGGACTAGGAAAATGTACAATATAGCTCCAGATTCTTGTTGCAGGTCGATTTCTGTAAATTAGAACATGTCCTTGTCATTTTACCTACATCACTTTACAGACGACACATATCTGAAAGTAATTCAGCCATTTTCTGGCGGGATTTCCTTTTTACGTTTATGTCCCCTCCTCTTCATATCTCCCTCTTTTTTACTATCTTAGGAAGCATGACATTTACTTAAAGTAGGAGTTCTTAACCTGGCTTCCCAGGTCTGTGGACCTCATAAAACTCGTTTGTCAAAGTGTGTCCATTTTTCTGGGGAGAGTCATGGCTCTCATCAGATCCCCAAAGGAATCCCACGCACTGCCCCTCCCACCCACCCCCCAAAAGATGAAGAACCAGTTATTTGAAGAACATCTTAATCTTGGGCAGATTTTTTCATTTTTATCACATAGAGGTAGTGATTTATTTTTCATTTTTAGGCGGCTAATTTTCTAAGAGTCCAGGCACCCCCAACGTCTAATGTGTAACAGGTAACCTAATGAGTGTGAAAAGCGAGAAAACACTTGAAGTGGCAGTGGAGGAGAACTACGGATGGAGGAGCTCCACGACCAATACGAGAGCGATCACCTGTAGATGAGGGGCAAAGACACTGGTTCACAGGCAGGACAGTGGCTGGGCTGCCACCCCACCCTCACCCTTGCCCTTTGGACTTGTGGACGTTGGGGAGGTGGAAGGGCACAGCGCACAGTTGGAGACGTCCTCTCCAAGCCTTGGCGAAGCCCTGCGGGCCGCGGACGCCGCTGCGGCCGGGCGGCGGCTTCAGCCGGAACACCGCCCCTCCCGGCCGGCCTCGCGCGGGGCACTTTGGGAGCCGCGGGTTTGACAGTCGCGCGCGGTGGGGCGGGGCAGTGTTGCGTCGGCTTCTGCTGGCGCCGAGACGCGCCTCTCTTGACGTCCCGGATACCCTGAGCCTCTTTCCTCCCAGCCTTTCACCGTTTCGCGCTCTTTGGCGAGTCCCGCCTGTTCCCCAGGCCGCACCATCCAGAGCCCTCCGTGCCCTCAAGCCCCGCCCCGTACGGAAGCCGAGGCGGAGGGTCAGAATCCGGAAGGAAAACAATCCGGGGAGAGTAAGGTAGCCGGGACCTGCTGCCAGAGGGAGGTGGTTCGGGCCAGGAGCGGCCGGGGCGCGGCGTGGGGACGATGGCCGCCGAGAGCCCACGGAAGACGACTGAACCGAGAAGCAAGACGCTCAGGTGAGGAAGGCGGCTGCGGGCAAGCCGACCTTTTCCGGGCGGAATCACCCTCTCCTACCCTTTCGGGGCTGCTGATCTGAGGTACAGCCAGACTGGGAGAGAAGGGACCGGGCCTGCAGTGCTGATTCTAGTTCAGAGACCCTCCCTGATTCTCCCAAGGCAATATTGAGGGGGTTGCTTTGGGCGGAAGCCCCGCGCTCCTTCCAAACTCCGGCTGCCGAGCTCGTTCCTATTTAGGCTCCCCTCGCAGGTGTCTCGGTTGGCACCTGGCGGAGGCAGCAGTATGGGGCTGTTTGGGGTAAAGACATAACAAGGCATTCTCCTCTCAGCTCTAGAATAGAAATCTTGTTCTTTTGATCAACATATACATCACGGGGTCTGCTGATCCCTTTGTGACCTCCCGAAATCCGAAATCAGGTTTAGGTAAGATCCGTTAGCGCTGTGATAGAGCCCGGTCCCATGTTTGCTCTTTAACGAAGAACAAAGCTAATCACCAACTTAGTGCAAGTCACGATGCAAGGATTTGCGGCTAATCGTCGAATCTGAGATTGAGGGCGAGAAATCCCTACTTCTGCGCTCCATCCACTTAGAGCAGGTCCCTCGGAAAACAAAGAGCCTGGGACTGAAAGGGATGCTTTCCTTAATCCTCTGTTGGACGGCAGGGGGAGATCGTAAACAAACGAAGTGCAGAATCTCTGGCCTAATGCCTGGGAAGGTGGTTTGTGTATTGTTTTGTTGATGTTCGTAGGGAGGGGCAGGAAGTTGTTTTAAGTCGGCCAAGAATTTCAAGTTGTGGTTTTAGAACCTGAACCTCTAAGAACAGGATCTGGTGGAGAAGAGATGTTTTGGGACATCCAGCCCTTTTCTCCCTCCTCTCTCAACCTGGTTTCTGCGCTCATTCTAGTTTTCCTCTGCTGCAGGTCCTCCTCCTCATGGTGTACCTAGGGCTCACCTAAGGCCTGGTGGCTGGACCTTGGTCTCTGCAGGTGTTGTAGCCCCTGACTGCTCTGTACTCAGCTGAGTCTGGGGCTTTCTTGGGAGTGTTGCTGTAACTATTCAGTTGAAGTGTCTCCTTCCCCTGAGCCTCTGATGGGATCCATTGTTATTGAGAGCTGCTGATCTAGTTCTCTTGCTTCCCTAAGGTGAATATGAAGCCAAGGTTGAGGATGTTATCCAGCTGATGAGTTTTCCCAAAAGAGGGTAGACTCTTTAAGATTTTATTTATTTGACAGACAGCAAGAGAGTAAGCACAAGGAGGAGGGGGAGAGGGAGGAGCATACTTCCAACTGAGCAGGGAGCCTGATGCGGGACTCAATCCCAGGACCCCAGGATCCTGACCCGAGCTGAGCTGAAAATTGTCGCCTAATGACTGAGCCACCCAGGCTCCCAAGAGGTTAGACTCTTGAGAGAGATGTTGAGAACTCTGTTATCTTCTGCTTTAGGCTCCCTGAAATGCTTGGCAGAATTGGTTATGCTCCAGGGACCTGCTAGGAAGAAGGAAGGAAGGGAATGTGGTGGTGTTATCTTTGTTATTTTAGAAATGCTCCTATCGTATAGTGCTGAGTCCTCTTACAAGGTAAAAACTGAATCTCCAGACTCTTTCTGGTGGTCTTAGGAGCCCTGAGGTGTGAATGGCTGGTGAAATGATTAAATTCCTAACTACACACCCCATCCCCATCCCTCCCCTCGCCTGACCCTGAAACCTTTGCGCCCACTTTGGCAGCCTTTCTTAATGTCAGCAGCACGAGTGCTGCCAGCTGTGGGCAGCTGTGGGCCTGCATGGAGGAGCCAAAACAGGGTGGAAATTTCCTGCTTCAGGAACAAAGTGAAGATGAAAGGCTTTTGTAGTTCAATGCCCCTGTTACCAGGTACAGAAACTCCGGTTTCCCATTCTGGTTGCAGCAGATTGTGGTGTAGCCATTAGCAGGCCCAGACCCCTGTCCGTCACCTGGAAACAGGTCTTATCCTCCTCCCTCCACGACTTCCCTTTGCATCCCTTCCACAGCATACATGTTGTGACATGGAATGTGGCCTCTGCAGCACCTCCTCTGGACCTCAGTGATCTCTTGCAGCTGAACAAAGACAACCTGAATCTGGACATGTATGTCATTGGGTAGGTGTCTGCAGTGCCCCTTCCCCCATTCCATTGCGGAGACAGATAAGCCCAACCAGCCCAAAGTGGTCCCCACGGGGTACTACTATAATCTGTCCTCCCTCGCTGTGGAGTCTGAAGGCTAGGAGCTTTCAGCCTGCATCAGGACCAGTCAGTGTTTCTTGTCCTGCGTCAGTAATGGCAAGGGGTTGGTAGTCAATGGCCACGGGAGGGCGAGATCATGGTCATGAGTACCCAAGATTTGAAAGTGCCAAGGGCAGTACTGAATGTCTGTGTCAGAAGTACTACCCTCCAGGCCAGGGGGACAGCCTCTGACCTGGGATGGGCAGTTTGCAGGAAATGAACTGTGGGATCATGAGCCTCCTTTCTGACACTGCCTTTGAAGACCCATGGAGCAGTTTCTTCATGGATGTGCTTTCCCCTCTGAGCTTCGTCAAGGTAACTTACAAGTTCATGGGCAGTTGGGAAGTGTGTCTCACCTCCCCTCACTAACCCCCAGTCCTGTGGTCTCCCACATAGGCTTTCATGCTGTTTCCATTTATTTAAAGGCCTAAGCCTCAGCTGCACCTGGCTTTCTGGGATTCCTGCCTGCTTCGTGTCTTTCCAGTATAGGTGGAGCTGAGCTGGGACCCCAGGGGCTGGTTTAAAACCTGGACATTTTTCAGGTCGGGAGAATCCTGGGGGGAAGCTCAGCAGGGCTTATTAACACCTCACTGCCTTTCCACCTGTCAGCCTTCAGTCCCAGCTCACATGCCAGGCCTGAAGTCCCTGAGTATAATAGTAACTGCTAACACTTACCGAATGCTTACTTGGTAGTAAGCATTATAAGTAAACTTTATATATGTTATTGAGAGCTCTTAACTCCCTTGAAATGCGGGTATTTTACAGGTAAAACCAAGACTCAAAGGTCACAGGCTGTCTGGGATTTAAATCTAGATCTTTCAGGGACACCTGGGTGGCTCAGTTGGTTAAGCAGCTGCCTTCGGCTCGGGTCATGATCCCGGCGTCCTGGGATCGAGTCCCACATCTGGCTCCTTGCTCTGCAGGGAGCCTGCTTCTCCCTCTGACTCTGCCTGCCACTCTGCCTGTGCTTGCTCTTGCTCTCTCTCTCTCTCTGACAAATAAATAAAATCTTTAAAAAAAAAAAATAAAAAAAAAAATAAATCTAGATCTTTCAAATTTCATAATCCATGTTCTATTTTTTTTTCTTTATTGTACTTAGCATGGAATTTATTTTTATTTTTTTATATATTTATATATTTATTTATTTATAGAGATTTTCCATTTATTCATTTGAGAGTGATAGAGCAGGGGGAAGGGACAGAAGGAGAGAGAGAAGCAGACTCCTTCCTGAACAGGGCACCTGTGTGGAGCTCAATTCCAGGACCCCGGGACCATGACCTGAGCGGAAGGCAGATGCTTAACTGACTGAGCCACCCAGGAGCCCCATAACCCATGTTCTTTGCTTGATCTTAGTCAAAAGGCCAAGAAGCAATAATAACCCATGTTCTTAACTAGTACATTTTATTGCTGTGCTGGTGATCTGAGGCTGACAGGTATGCCATAGCTAACTGGTATCAGAGGGTGTCCTCTGATCGTGGGAGACATGTACCTCATATTCTCAGGGGCCCAGAGGTTTGGAGAGGGGAGAAAAATGGAGGGAAAATAGTTCTCAGTCTGAAGGGCCAGTATTCTTTGGGGAAAGCAGACCGTAGGAGAATCCACAGGAAGGCTCTAGACTGCTGGGTCTTCACCTTTATGTCCTGCACAGCTGAGGCATGAAGCATAGTCCCATTCAAAGCACCCTATGCAGTGCTTCTTGGAAATATCAGAATTCCTCTAGCCCCTTCCTCGGTGACTAATTTATTCAGAATTCATTCTTTTACCCCAGTTTGCTTAATGGTGCTGAGGCAAGAGCTGTGAGTCCTCTTAAGGGCTGAGCCAGGAGGAGGGAATACAAGCTTTGTCCTGCTGCTGAGGCTGGAAAAGGCCAGTTCCCAAGCCCTTGGCTTTCTCCAGTTGAAGCTCAGACCTCTTACTTTAGATGTACAGTTAGAGCCTCCGAGAAGACAGAAACACCTCTCTCCCCACACACTCTCTTCCCAAGACTGGAGTCTTTCCTGCACCCTGGCTAACTGGCAAGGGATTGGTAGAATGGAATCAAGCCAAAGAAATTAGCTCAGCTTGTAGCAGGGACACAAGCCCCTCTACCCATTTGGCCTCCTGCATTTGGGAGGCCTGCCTGAAGGCCTGGCACCCAAAGCAGATGGGTGACTCTCCTTCCCCTAGCCAAGAACTAGGTGAAGGGGTAAAGGAGTGAGCCCTGCTTTTGCAGCCTCTTCCTCTGATGGGAGTTTGGCATTTAGAGGTTGAGAAGCCTGGACATGACTCCTTCTGTTGGCTCTAGGGCCCCAGCTCCCTCCCTTTAGCCCCTTCCTTAGCTCCTCCTACTTCACTTCCTCCAACAGAACTTCCCCTACAAGCCTCCCGCCTTTCCCCACAGCCCCACCCTTTCTCCCAGTCCCAGCCTTTCCTGCCTCCCACGCTCCTCCCCGTCCTTGCTCCTTCACAAAGCGAATTGGTGCTTTCTTTTGGGGTCCCATTGGTCCAGACCTGCTGTGTGGGTCAGGATTAAGCCTGAAAGCTCTTCCTGGATCTTTATCAGTTCCTTAGGAGTCAGTTGCATGGCGTGAATGGGAAGCCAAGACCGGGGCTAGAGGGTGCTGTTAGGGACACATTTGTAGTAACCTCTCTCCAACACTAGGTTTTCACACCTCCTTCACTCAGTCTTGGGTTTGGGGTTCCCCCTGCTTTGACTCCTCTGCTGTGGCAGATCTCCTGGCCTGCGGGATCAAGTTTCATAATTCCTGGAAGGCCCCAGTACATGTTCCCCACCCGGGGATTTCCTCCTTGGCCTCTGCAACCTCAAACTCCGGAAACAGCTACTCGGGTGGTAGGTGTAGACAGGCTGAGGCTGAGAGAGAGGGTCACTGGTTACGGCCCTGTCCCACCCTGTCTCACAGAGAGCAGGAATTATATGGATCCCGGACCTCTAACATTGTTATCCTAGTAGTCGTCCTGGTTCCTTAATCTCCTTGAGCCTCAGCCTTCCATCTGCAGAACAGGGACAGCTGTTCCTTCCAAGGTTGGGGTGAAGATTAAATGCAGTATGAAGGATCTCTGGAGATGGTGGCTGTTCTTCCCAGCCTGTAAACGCACGTCCACCATGCTTGCTCTCATTGCCCCTGCATCGCCTTCATGGAGATCTAGCTACCCACAGCGTATAATTATTTGGGGGAGCATTTTCTTAATTTTTTTCCCACTGAGCATTATAATGTATACAGAAATTAGGTGTATTTTTGGTAGATTTTTATGTGTCTATGCTTCATTGTTACCGCCAGTCAAGACAAGGTACAGAATCTTTCTTTCTTTTTTTTTTTTTAAAGATTTTATTTATTTATCTGACAGACAGAGATCACAAGTAGGCAGAGAGAGTGGGGGAAGCAGGCTCCCCACTGAGCAGAGAGCATGATGCAGGGCTCGATCCCAGGATCCCAGGATTACAACTTGAGCTGAAGGCAGGGGCTTTAATTCACTGAGCCACCCAGGAGACCCCAGAATATTTCTAGCACCCTAGAAGCCTCTCATATTCTCTTCCTGAATTTACTTTTTTATTTTTTTAAGTAGTCTCCACATCCAACATGGGGCTTGAACTCTTGACCCTGAGATCAAGAATTGCAAGCCAGCCAGGTGCCCCTCCCTGCATTTACTTTTTAAAAATCTTTAAACCAGGGGTGTCTAGCTGGCTCAGAAGAGCATTAGACTCTTGATCTTGGAGTCATGAGTTTGAACCCCACATTGGTAATAGAGATTACTTAAAAAAAAATTTTTTTTAATCCTTAAACCAGCAAAGAATAGCTGCCAGTTAATCCTTCTGGCATCTATGAGATAGATGAGGTAGAGTCCTGGTTTTTTTTTTTTTTTTTTTTTTTTTTTTTTTTTTTTTTAAAGATTTTTTATTTATTATTTATTTGACAGAGAGAGAAATCACAAGTAGGCGGAGAGTCAGGCAGAGAGAGAGAGAAGCAGGCTTCCGCTGAGCAAAGAGCCCGATGCGGGGCTCGATCCCAGGAAACTGAGATCATGACCTGAGCCGAAGGCAGTGGCTTAATCCACTGAGCCACCCAGGCGCCCTGAGTCCTGGTTTTTCAATGAGCAAATAGACTGAGACTGGGCCCAACAGCAAATGCTAGGAGCCCAAGTGGGATCTGAACCCAGATCTGGCTAACTTCCAACAAAGCCAGTGCCCTTAGCCACTATCCTACATCGTGCCATCCCTCTCTGAGCCCCTGGTGCATAGGGATGGCAGCCTGGAGTGCCCTACGAACCCATAGAGCATGGTGAGAGGAGTCCCTAGGCTGCATGGTGCTAGGACTGGAAGGTCGATGCCTTCCTGATAGCAGAGTGCCCTGGCAGCCTTGTCTTCTCGGCCTCCCTTCCGCACCCCAAGCCCAGGAAGAGGCAGTGCGCTCGGTAGAACGCATCACTCGGCAGCTCGGGAGTAAATGCTGAGCCTGGAGCTGAGACACCGTCGACCTCAGGGCTAGGCAGGGACTTCCTTGGCCTGTGCAGGGGAATGAATGACCATTGTCCCCCCTCTGCTGTAGGTTTCCAGTGTCCGCATGCAGGGGCTCCTCTTACTGTTCTTTGCCAAGCATCAGCATTTGCCCTTTGTCCAGATCCTCTCTACTAAATCCACCCCCACTGGCCTCTTCGGGTACTGGGTAAGGATGGAGTTGTTGTCTGAGTCGCGAACTGGGAGGCTTTCACCACTGGGCTGGGGAGGGCTGGATGCTTTAGGGGCGAGCAGACGGAAAAGGGGGTGATGCATATCTGCTCTCCTACTTCTGGGAGCTCAGCACCCTTGAGACCTCAGGCTGGGTGAGCTGGGCTCTTGGATGGGGAGGTCACTCTGGGGAGCTGAGCGTCTGGCCCTTGGGAGATCTGGCAGCAGGCCAGATGATCTCCCCTCAGGCTGGAGATGGGAAAGGGGAGGTGGGTCTTACCCAGAGCCACTTCCCACCCTTGTGCCCACTTATACTGTCAGGGGAACAAAGGGGGCGTCAACATCTGCCTGAAGCTCTATGGCTACTACATCAGCATCGTCAACTGCCACCTGCCCCCTCACATGGCCAACAATGACCAGCGGCTGGAGCACTTTGATCGGATCCTGGAGATGCAAAATTTTGAGGGACAGGATATCCCCAACATCCTGGACCATGAGTGAGTGTGCATTCATGGACTGCTGCCCCCTGTCCTCGCCCCCACACCAGCCCAGGCTAGCATTACCCTCAGGCAGCCTCTGTTCCACTCCAGCCCTTTCCCAGCCTCCTCCCTGATGCCCTGGCTCTCTTGTCCAATTTTACCTGCCTGGGGCCTAGAACCCCTTCCCTTCCCCTGCTACCCTCCCCTCTGTGTCCTGCTTTAGAACTCTGGACACTTCTGAAGATCCCAGATCGATTACCCCAGGGTTCCTGAGTTCACCCATGGGGAATTGGTTCTCAGCCTTGCCTGGTGGCCCATTGAGGGAGGGGGAGGGAGGGCAAGAGCCTGCTCTATTTGCTGCTTGCCCCTGGGTGCTGGTGTCTTTGGCTAAAACAGCTGGGAAGCAGCCACGAGAACAATTAATCGGCTCATGCCAAATCATCCCTGGCATTGGCTCCTCCCAGCTTCCAGTGTCTCACCTGCCCCTCAGGCTTGCCGCTGGAGGAGTGAGCAGACCTGAGGCCTGTTGCTCCTCCCTTCTCTTACCTTGTCACAACCCTAAGCTGCCTTCTTTTCTCTCTGCAGCCTCATTCTGTGGTTTGGAGACATGAACTTCCGGATTGATGACTTTGGGCTACATTTTGTCCGGGAATCCATAAAAAATCGGCGTTACAGTGACCTGTGGGAGAAGGATCAGGTATCAAGTGAGGGAAAGCTCCCGAGGGGTGATCTGAGCCTATTGTGGAAGTCCAGCATCAAAGGTGGGGGGCACCACTCAGGTCCCTCAGCCGCCTGTTCTCCATTTCCAGGCCTCTGAAGTCTTTGTTCCCAGGTGGGGATGAGTTTAACAGGGCTTTGCACCCGGGGCCTGGTCTTCCCCTGGAGGAGCTGCTGGGTGTCCATTAAGATAGGGAGCAAGGCCTTCGACTTACCATGGTCCTGCACTGGGCACCAGCTCTCTTCGATCCCTGTTGTCTTTTCCATCCCCAGGCTTGCTTGCCTCCTGGAGGATGAGATACCAGTCCTTTGGGGGGCTCTGATACAAGTTTATTAGTGACTCCCAGAGAGATGGAATTCAAAGCCAGTTTCTCATAGTCCCAGGACTGGAAAATGGCAGGCAGCGGCCTCCCCTCGGACTGTGGAATAATGTTTACTAAAGGATTCCGCTTTCCTGGGGGTGGAGGTGGAGTGGGGACGGGCCGTTGAGGCTGTCACTAAGGCAGTGAGGAAGGGAAGTGGTGTTGCTTGACTGCTGTCCTACCTCAGCGGTGGCATGTGTGATCCGTCAAATGGAGTGTATGCCAGGCTGCTGGGTCAGGACTACTAGGAGGTGGGACTCTGCCTTTCTCTCCAGCTCAGCATCGCCAAGAGACACGATCCACTGCTCCGGGAGTTCCAGGAGGGCCCCCTGCTCTTCCCACCCACCTACAAGTTTGATAAGAACTCCAACAACTATGACACCAGGTGAGGAGACTCCCCCAGGAGAGGATCAGCCTGCCACTGATTTGGAATTAGCCTGGGAGCAGAAAATGAGGGGCCAGGAGGCCTCGGAAGTCAGGTTGTGTTGGGCTCTGGTGGCAGAGGGAGCTGCCTCAGAATAGAAGTGTTAGGAAAGCAGGAATAGATCTAGCCATCACCTCAGGAGTGGCACCTCCCAGCCGCCTCACGAGGCGCTGACTGTGGTGTCCTCAGAGAGCAGGAAGGTGCTGGCAAGGATGGGGGTGGGAGGAGATGGGGGGAAGTGGCTGATTCCTCACTTGGGAGAGACTGCATTTCAACATTGCTTCCACTCCCCCAGGTTTTCTGGTCCTTCCCAGACAGGGGAACAGAAATCTTGGCTCAGCCAGTTACTGGCTCAGGTACCCCTGTCCCAGCTGGGAGTGGATCAGGTACTACATAGGAAGGTGAAGTCATTGTTGTCAGTGGAGGAGTTTATGGGGAACAATGTAGGAACAGTGCATCTAGTAGTTAAAAATACAGTTCTGCCACCGATCAGCTGCGTGTCCTCGGATAAGATATTTAAACGTCAATTTGATCATCTATAAAATGGGGATGATATTAGTATCCAGCTCATGGGGTTGAGGATTAAATGAGACCTCACATGTGCTCAGCCCCAGTGCCTGGCACCTGGTAAGCACCGTGACAACTGCTGTGGTCAGATTCATGTCTTTGGGTAGTAGATGTACTAAATACCTTTTTAAGAAGCTGAGAAGGGGCCAGGTAACCATCCAGACTTGCAGCTTAGGCAGAGGGTCAAGAGCAGCTCTGGCCTGAAGTTCCCGGCCCAATTTGGCAAGGATTCCCATCTCTTTGAAGACAGAGAAGAGCCCCGTCTGTGTCACAGCATTTTTGTCTCACCTTCCTCTACTCCTCTTAGCAAGACTGTCCTATGAGGGAGGCGGGAAGTGCCTCCAGGGCAGAGCCTCTAGAATGTGGGGAATGAACACGTGTCTCCCCAGCTGGGCCAGGCTGAGAAGTAGGACGGCCCTGTGCTGGCAATGGTACGGCCAAGCCACGGCGTCCCCTCCAAGGAAGGGGTGGGGTGGGGGGGGAGGCGTTTTGGGAGCATGGAGCAAGATGTGCTGGGGTCATGGCCTGGGCAGCACACACAAGAAGAGGCCATGAACCCTGGAAACAGAGCCTAGCCTAGCCTAGCCAGAAACGAGGGAAGAGGGCAGGTTCCGGCTGGCCAGCTGGCCTGGGGCCACAGCTGCAGGGAGACTGCCAGTCTCCCCAGCCTTCCATTGGAGATGAGAACTATCATGGACGTTGTGAGGCCTCGGTGGGATGGCCTGGACCTTGGCAGCTGGGACCTTCTACTGACGGACTTTCAATCTCCTCTTGCTAGCAGGGAGAGAGCTGCTGGCAGGCCATGTGGCCAGGGGTCCCTTTGCTCCCACCCCCAGGTATGGTAGGGAAACCACCAGGAGACTGGAAGTCTTCACAAACAGCTGAGTGTTGGCTAGGCTGGGATCAGCAGGTACTGAAATTGGGTACAGAGGCTCCGAGATATTAAAGGACTTCCCCAGGAGACTCAACTAGTAATGGCGGAGCTGGAGCTGAGATCCGACTCTACTCTGTGGCCTCCAGTGCTTCAGTCTAGCCCACCTCCAGATTCACAGCCAGTCTTGCCAACAGCAGCAAAAGGGCGGGCAGGATGGGGACAGCGAAGTCTTGCAAAGAAGGAGGCAGGTACTTATTTCCACACAGTGGATACAGCCCACATTGTTATTGACATTGCTGGAGCACTAACCATGTGCCTGTGTAACCAGACTGTTCTTCATCCTTGAAAACTCAGCTTCGACATCATCGCTGTTAGAAAGCCTTCCCTCACCCTTCCCCATCTCACTGAGAGTTTTCTCCTGCCCATACGCTGCCCAAAAGCATTACATACACCATGCTTCCACTGCTGCTTTCAAGATACAATGGGCTTTTCTTGTTGTACTACAAATGCCCGGAGAGACTGGATCTAATTTATGACCAACTCTGGTATGTAGCATAGCACCTGGCATTTGTTTGAATCAGGAGCCCAGGAGGACAGAAGGAGAAGATAAGGTCTTGAAGGGGCAACCCCTCTATTAGAGGGATCCACCCATAGCAAGAAATCCAAGTAAGCACTATCAAGTCCAGGAGTTGGTCAGTAGAAGGTTCTAGAACTCTGGAAGTGTCGAAGGAGGCTGAGCAAATGGTAAAGAGGCAGGCAGCTGAAGCCAGGAGTCAATCAGAGCTGCTGTCAAGGAAACAGTGGAGTCCGGCAGAGAGAAGGGCAGGCATTCCAGTCAGTCAGCAGCACTGATGAGCGGCACCTCGAGAAGAGCCTGACCGGTTATACAAAGTGACCAAGAGTGACTTGTGTCACTTCAGCTTTGCTCAGCAACATCCCTGAGCCAAGATATCATCAGAAACGAGGTCAGCTCCATTACAGGGGAGGCTGAACAGGCTAAGAGCGGGAAATCCTGTTAAAGTCAGGGATTGCCGTAGGGTTTTGTTACGGTTGACATGAGCCTGGTCAGCCTCTCCACCAGGCAATGAGCAGAGGATCTTATGATCAATCTAGTCAAGACTCCTGTCCAGAGTTTAGTAAGACTTTTCCAAAGGGAAAAGTTCATTTCAGACTATTTCAGACCCAGAAATGGAACACATTTCTAGGGGCTCAATAAATCGGCTCAATGTTCTAGGCTCTTAAAAGAAATATTTGCAGAGCTAGTTGGTTTTGCCTAAAGTAAGGACATACTAACCTCCAGAAACAATTGTTGTACTCAGTCACAACCATTCAGCCAAAAATCCTAAGTGAAGTCTGGTTCTGGTAAGGCATTTGAAGAGACAGTTCACTGCTGGGAATTGGCCACGTTGGAGTGCAGTGGAAGGAGCATGGACTTCATAGACCTAGGAAAGCATCTGACTTCTGCCTGGACAGAGTGACCTCTGAACTTCAGTGTCTTGTAGTGGAGGGAGAATGTGACCTGTAACAGTCTTGCAGGGCCGAGAGGATCAGGACAGTCCATGTGACACTATCACAGGGTCGAATGAACAGAAGGATCCCATGTTTCACAATTATTATTAGAAATGGAGAACTGGATGGGGGAGGGCCCATGGGGAGGATGTAGTTGGATAAGCATCCAACTCTTGGTTTTGGTTCAGGCCATGATCTCAGGGTTCTGGGATCAAGCCCCAAATCGGGGCTTGAGTATGCTTGAATTTCTTTCTCCCTCTGACCCCTCCCCGCTGCACTCTCTCCCTCTCTCTAAAATAAATAAATAAAATTTTTAAAAGATTTTTATTTATTTATTTGACAGAGAGATACAGAGAGAGCACAAATAGAGCAGCAGGCCCTCCACTGAGCAGGGAGCCCAATGTGGGGCTGGAGCCCAATTCGGGGCTCAATCCCAGGACCCTGAGATCATGACCCAAGCCGAAAGCAGACCCATAACTGACTAAACCACCCCTTTTAAGAAAGAAGTGAAGAACTGGGGGAATATATGTAGTATTTAATTCGTACATACACATTTATTTATTTATTTTTAAGTAGGTTCCACGCCCAGCATGAGGCCTGAACTCATGTCCCTGAGATTGAGAGGCACAGGCTCTACCAACTGAGCCAGCCAGGCAGCTCAATTTGTACACATTGTACTTGTTTCTTGTCTTTTTTTTTTTTTTTTTTTTTTTTAATTTTTGCCAGACAAGCTCCTCAAGGACCTTGTCAGTCCCGTTTTTCAGATCCCCAGTTGCCCAGCATATAATAAGGGCACGGTAAATCTTCATTGAAAGACTGAAGTGTACAGGTATTGTATAGTGTACAGGCAGGCCCTGGAAAAGGAGGAAAGGAGGACAGGCTGAGAGGTACTGAGGAAGAAGGAGAGACAGGCTGTGGTCAGGACTTGTGGAGGATCCTGAAGTGACAGCTAGTCACCGTAATAGGGAAGTTAGGGAGGGAGAATGCTTTGAAAGGGAAAGTGGTCCATTTGTGTGAATCATTCCCAAGTTTAAGCATGGGTAGGTACTGAATGTCCAAGGTGGGTTCGGAGATTCCATGTCTGTCATCTCTGGAGTGGAAATAGCATATTCTGATGTGCTCTGAGCACTCCTCAGAAGAGTAGAAGGTTGAGACAACCCCGGGAGCCCTATACAGATGTGGCCGAGCCGGTTAGCACCTCTTAACCCCTCCCTTAACACACCTTAACTTGTTTAATCCTCACTACGACTCTTTGAAGCAAAGTACTACCGTCACCCCCATCTGAGAGCTGAAGCTGAGGCTGGGAGAAGTGAAGTCACTTGCCCAGGGGCACATAGCTTTCTCTCTCTCTCTCTCTATCAAACTAGATTACCAGTTAATTATAAAATGATATAATTCAGGAACAGGCAGAGGGAAGAGAGGCCTAGGGCCAGGTGTGGAGAGAGGGCAAGGAGCCTCTCTCCAAGTCACATGTTCACCAGCCAGAACCACAGAGCTCTTCGTTAACAGGGCAGGACCTCCCCCCAAATCCTGGTGTCTGATCGTGGAATCAGACTTCACCATCGAGACAGCATTCTGCCTCTCTGTTGCTAGAAGAATATATTGCTGTTGAATTGACAACAGTATGTCAGAAATGTTAATTTAAAATAGTAAGTGGGGGTGCCTGGGTGGCTCAGTGGGTTAAGCCGCTGCCTTCGGCTCAGGTCATGATCTCGGGGTCCTGGGATCGAGCCCCACATCGGGTTCTCTGCTCAGCAGGGAGCCTGCTTCCCTCTCTCTCTCTCTCTCTCTCTGCCTGCCTCTCTGCCTCTCTGTCTACTTGTGATCTACTTGTGATCTCTCTCTGTGAAATAAATAAATAAAATCTTTAAAATAGTAAGTGGAGGGCGCCTGGGTGGCTCAGTGGGTTGGGCCGCTGCCTTCGGCTCAGGTCATGATCTCAGGGTCCTGGGATCGAGCCTCGCATCGGGCTCTCTGCTCAGCAGGGAGCCTGCTTCCTCCTCTCTCTCTCTGCCTGCCTCTCTGCCTACTTGTGATCTCTCTCTGTCAAATAAATAAATAAAATCTTTAAAAAAAAAATAGTAAGTGGAGGGACATCTGGGTGGCTCAGTGAGTTAAAGCCTCTGCCTTCAGCTCAGATCATGATCTCAGGGTCCTGGGATTGAGCCCCACATTGGGCTCTCTGCTCAGCAGGAAGCCTGCTTCCCCCTGTCCCTCTGCCTGCTGCTCTGCCCACTTGTGATCTCTCTCCTTCTGTCAAATAAATAAAATATTTTTAAAAAATAAAATAGTAGGCGCACCTGGGTAGCACAGTGGGTTAAAGCCTCTGCCTCCAGTTCAGGTCACGATCCCGGGAGCCTAAGATCAAGCCCCGAGTTAGGCTCTCTGCTCGGCAGGGAGCCTGCTTACCTCTCTCTCTGCCTATCTATCTGCCTACTTGTGATCTCTGTCAAATAAATAAAATCTTTAAGAAAATAAAAAATTAAAATAAAATAAAATAGTAAGTGGAGGCACCTGCATGGCTCAGGTCATGATCCCAGGGTCCTCAGATTCAGCCCTGCATCAGACTCCCTGTTCAGCGGGGAGACTGCTTCTCCCTCTCCCTCCGCTGCTCCCCCTGCTTGCACGCGCCGTCTGTCAAATAAATAAGATCTTTAAATAAAATAAAATAGTAAGTGAATCAAACAGAAGACAAAAGTAGACTTGCAACCTGGTTATCAGCATCTTAAAGTGTGTATGTTAGGATTAGATGGGCATTTCTGAGGAGAGAGGTTGAGTTTGGGGTTTTCCTGAGTTTAGGTTCCATGAGCAGTCAGGCTGGCTAAGCGCCGGCTCTGTACTAAGGCTGAGGCTGCGCAGGACATCTCGAGAGCCAGTGCTTGCCTTCCAGGCTCACACACAGACCAGTATGCCAACTGAAAACGACAGCACTGCATAACATAGGGAAAACACTGGTGCAAAATGCTTTGGAAGCAGAAAGTAGAGCTCAAAGACGGCTTTCTGACAAAGGCAGCATTGCCACTGGGCCTCTCTCTGTGAAGATGGGTGTTCCAGGCAGCACAGACTGCAAGAGTAAAGGTCCGGAGGCCAGAGAGTCCCTGGTAGGCGGGTGTAGGACAGTGGTGTCAGGCTCCTGGAAAACCGTGCTTGGGGACTAGAACTTTATTCTGGAGGCAGTGAAGACTCCTGAAGGGTTTTAGAGCAGGAACCATATGCCTAGGCTTTACTGTTCTGGGTTCTTTTAAAATCAAGGGGGAAGAACCCGGAACAGCAACTGCCCACACCCCCATTCCAGGACTTGGGCCCCGCCCCATCCTTGGAGGGCAAGGCCTGGTCTTAGAGAACTGCCGATCTTTGAGAACAGCCCTGTAGCTCCCTGGGCGCGGCTCGCCTGTCTTGAGACAACCGTAGTTACCTAGGGAAGGAAATCACTCCTATCTCCCAGGGCTGTACAGCCTCAGGGCTCCGCAGAGAAGCCAGTAAGCAAAGAACTGGCCAGAGGGGTCTCAGTTAACTCTAGAGAACAAAGAGTCACAATAGCCAGTGATTACAGAGAGCTTATTTTGTACCAGGCACGGTGCTAAAGATTTTGTGTGTGCTTTATCTTACTTAATCGTGTCAGCAGACCTGTGAGGTAACTATTATTACCTTCATTTTACGGATAAGGAGAGGGGGTGGCCTGGTCATGAAGAGTTTGTGCCATCTGGTCACGCTGCCTGGCCTTGAATCCTGACTTCACCACTCAGTCATTCTGTGACTTCGGGAAAGTTCCTTCCCTACTGAGTCTCGACTTCTCCACCTGAGAGAGGGAACAGGCAATATTGACGGTGGACACACAGGGAGCATCCCCAAGTACTTCCCTTTCCTTTTCTGAGGTTCCACCAGTAGTGAGAGGGAAGCCAAATTCCAGCTTACCTCTAACTCCACAAAATCCAAACCTTAGCTTCTCTCTGGTCTGCTGTTTCTGTTCTAGAAGTCAGAAAAGCTTTGGAGTGGAATGTTTCTGAATCACAGTTGGATTCATAAAAATATAAACTAGACTGAAGGTCCTTGGCAGAGTCTGACAAAGACCAGTCGGCTTCTGGTTCTCTCAGGCCCCTCCTGCCGGCTGCCATGCCACACTCCCGCTGTGGCCCAGAGGTCTCATGGCCACTGAGAGGCCCTGGTGTTGGGGGCTCCAGCAGGCCTGCTGGGGTACCTTCTTGCTCTCCTGCCAACCCTTCTTTCCGCATTCTTTTTCCCCTCCACCCTCAGTGAGAAAAAACGCAAGCCTGCTTGGACCGACCGTATCCTGTGGAGGTTGAAGCGGCAGCCCCAGGCCAACCCCCAAACCCAGAGGCCGCCAGCCCCCAACTTCTTCCTGTCTCTGAGGAGCTATGTCAGCCACATGATATACTGTGTCAGTGACCATAAGCCTGTGACCAGCACCTTTGACTTGGAGGTGAATTTCTAAGCTGCCCGGCCCTTGACAGAGCACACGCTGGGCCGCCTCTCAAACCCCCCAGCCTTGGATTCTAATG
The DNA here is from genome assembly GCF_030435805.1 of Mustela lutreola. NCBI lineage: Eukaryota > Metazoa > Chordata > Mammalia > Carnivora > Mustelidae > Mustela > Mustela lutreola. The sequence goes on along the minus strand of NC_081304.1, from coordinate 45,042,523 downwards.
TCAGCATGTCTCCCAGGGGAGGCCTCTAGGTAGGAGGACACCACTGCCACTCCTCCCAGGTCAGGTATCCCAGCTCTTAGAAGCTGTTGAGGGCTCTGTCAAAAACAGGCTCAGACCCTTTGTGAATGGGTTTCCATTTCCTCTTGGTACTGTCCCTTGGGGTTAGTGGGTTCCATTATGCTTATTACCTCCCGTGTGAAGTAGGACTTCCTTCTATTTGTCCTAAATCTACCTGGATCAGGTTGCAAAGGGAGCTACCTCCATCCTTGGATCTTGCCATCACATGACCACGGCACTGTTGACCTCCTCTGAGACCTGCAGGGTGTTGGGTGTTGTCCTCCCAACACCACAGCCCTCACTTTCTCATATGGCTGGTTTGTCTGTATACCATTGTGGCCCTCCACATGCCTACATGCTCTCCCCAGAACTACCGCCCTACTTTGGGTCAGGAACCCTGGAGGCCTCACTTCCTTTTTAAACCTGTCAGCAACTCCCCCCCTTCTCCCCTACCCTTTCCCCTCAGTACTTGGCTCTCTGCTTGGTTACCCACTGGGCCCCTAGCCCCATCCTCCCTGGCAGGGCCAGCCTCCCCCGGCAAGCCTTTGGCCCTTTCTCCTCCCAGTGGGCCAAAGTCTAATACTTTCTTTGGGCTGCCTAGTGGAGTTCTGTGCCCATCCCCATGTGTGCCCCTCTTCCCCCTCACTGCAAGTTCACAGTTCACAGCCAGAACATTAGCCTCAGAGGAAAGAGTGATGCTGTGGGATTTCAACCCCTTTCCCTCCTCTATGTAGCTGAAGCCTTTGGTGTCTACCCCACCGATCACCCTGATGCCTGAGGGGCTGTGGACCATGGAGAACGTCATGTTGATCAGCTACTCCTTGACCCCAGACTTTCCCAGCAGCCCCTGGGACTGGATTGGACTATACAAGGTGACGTAGTGGGCAAGATATGCTATCAGCCATTCCCCCCTGGTTTATCCCTCCTGGGGGCTCACGGGAGCTGAAGAGCTCAGTCTCACGGAGACTGAAGAGTTCATGCCCATCTCCTGCTGGGGTCCTTGCCCACCTAGAGGCTGGTGGTGAAGGGGGGTGGTGGGGCATGTACAGTACAATTGCCAGGCTGAAGCATCTTCTCCTTGACACTTGTCACAGATGCTGTGTCCTCCCAGACCACTGACTGCCCAATCCCCTCTCCCACAGGTGGGGCTGCGCCACATTAATGACTATGTGTCCTATGTCTGGGTCAGGGACAACCAGGTCTCCTTCAGCAACGGGCTGAGCCAGGTACCTGCCTGCTTCCCTGAGATAGGTATACCACGTCTCCCAACATGAGGGCTTGCCTGGGCACTTCTCTGTCTTTTGGAAGGAACGGAGGGTGGGATAACTTGTAAGTGAGAGCTGGGTGGGGGCCCGGGCCAGGGAGCTGACCCCATTCCTCTCCGTCCTCCCCACCAGGTTTACTTCAATATCAGCGACATCCCTGAGACCGAGGGCCAGTTTCTCCTCTGTTACTATAGCAACAATCTGCATTCTGTGGTGGGAATAAGCAAACCCTTCAAGGTATGTTGTTGATGTTGTTGAGCCCCTGCTCGGTTCTTCATTGCCATGGGCCTGGGAATCCACTTGGGCCGTGGAGCTGCCTGTACTGGAGAAGGGGAGTGATGGAAAGACACAGAGCAAAATCTGCTCTTCTCCCCCGCCTCTCCCCATTCTGCTCACTGCTGTTTTCTCTCTGCAGATCCAGCCTGGCTCCTCCTTGGCAGAGGACCCACTGGGTGAATCCCAACCACACATCTGAGCCTGGATAAGAGTGGTTCCAGGGCGGAGGCCAGAGCTGGCAGCCAGCTCTGCCCATCACTGCCAGGAGCACCAGGGGCCAGGCCCAGCCCCCAGAGGAGGTAGCAGGTATCCTCCACCTCCCAGGGGGAGCTCTAGCCACACTCCTTGGCTCTCTCTGGTCCAGATCTCTAGAACTGGCCCCTTAAATACAGGTTTTTGTTGCTGAGATATGAGTGAAACCAACTAGTTTATCAACACGGAAGACCTGGGACAGACCCCTGGATGTGGGAAGGACCCTCCAGCCTATATCTCGTTTCTCGATTTTCCCCACACACACTTCCAGTCCTGCCCAAGCAGGCCTGCCAGGCACATGCCCCATCTGGCACAGGCCTGCATTCTTGTCACGGCATCCTGGGCCTCAGGCTGCCTAGGAGGAGGAGATGCTCACATTTGCACAGGCCCCATAGACTGCTTGGCACAAGCAGCCTGGGTTCCGGGAGTCTTGGCATCTCATTGCCCATCCCCCTGGGGGATGGGCAGAGGGTGTGGGATCCCTGCTTTTGGCAAAAGCAATTAGACTAAGTGGGCAGGATGAAGGGCCCCTCCACCCAAGCTCTTAGTGTTGTGGGTAGGAGCCTGACCCATGGAGTCTGATGTAGAAGTTCACTTGGCCCCAGATTGGCTTGTGCTGGTGGGTCAGGTTCCATGCCCTAACCTGCCCTCCTGTGAAAGGGTTGGCAGGTGATAGAGGAGCTGTGGCCACACTTTTCCAGGGGCTTTCTTGCCCAGTCGAGCTCATCTGCTCCTTCCCACCCTCACCTGCAATGACTGGCCAGGAACCCGCCCTCTCTCTAGACTGCCCTAGCACCTGAAGCGGAGGCAGGCAGAGAAGGGAGCCAGGATCCAGTCATTTTGAAGAATCCGGCCTTGAGGGTCTTCTGAGAGCATTCTCTGGGTGCTGTGTGGGCACACAGTCCTACTCCCGCCACTTGCCTCCAGCCACTGGTGATTCAATGGCCCTTCTCCCAGGAGAAGACACCTCAGGGAACCTGCTCTGTGACGGTCACATCCATCCTCTGACCTGAGACTGAGGGACACTCCAGTCACTCTGTGATCCATACTCCACCCTGGGATCCGTGTGTACCATCAAGAACTGTCCCCCTGGCTTCTAGTGGCCCATGGCTGTGTTCTGTGTTGTATTGGGGGATCATTAGAAACATGACTTTTACACTTGTGTGTGGCTCCGTGATTGCGGGGGAGTGGTGATGGTTTGACTCCATACCCTTGCTAAGCTCTAGGACGAGGGCCCTGTAGATCTAGACTAGAGTTCTGTGTCTGAGAGTGACAGATGTTGCCTGGATGGGAATGGGTTGGGGTCCCAGGATGACGGCCCTCTGGGTCCCTGGCACAGTTGGAGCAAGCCTCCTATGCTATCAGGCACTTCATTTACCTTGCTGTGAACTAGAATGGGTTTCTGGGAACTTCTGACTTTCAGAAAAGGCACTCAGTGTTCACTGGTTCATCCCTCCTCATTGACGTTCCTTCACCTTAGCCTTGAGCCTTGGTCCCAGCTAGAGCTATTTAAAAATGTCACCATCTTTTTTTTCCCCTTGAGCCTCCTACCTCAAGGTCTCCACCAATAATCTCTGTCCCCACCCCAACACACACACACACACACACACACCAGAAAGACCCGTGACCGCTCACACTTGCCCGCCTCTCACCTCACATGCAGAAGCCTCGTGGCCGCTGCCACGCGGCACCTGTCATTTGGCAGACGGCAGCCACAGCTCAGAGTGGTGGTGTGGTCCATCCCAAGTTACACAGGCAGCTGTGGTGTCATGCAGGACCAGAAACACAGGGATGAGATCAAGACCTGGACTTGAATCCAAGCTACACTTCTCCCCACGTAGGAATCCTGGTTGTCTGTAAAATACAAATAGTGTATACATTTCCAAGATCGTTGTGAGAGAATGGTTGGAAGAACAACAGAAGCAAGAACATACCTATCTCCTTATTCTGATCCATGTAGCCCCGGCGCTCCATCTCAGGGACCACTGCCTCCACCTGCTGCTCGTGGAACATCCTTGTCTGTGTGCCCATCTCTGCCCTTCCTCCTTAAGTCTTCACACACCCCTATCCCTGCCTCCTGTCGGGGGGCCCCTCTGGGCCTGGGAGGAGTGAGTCCAGCAGTGATTGAGAGGCTGGGAAGGGGAAGGGGGAGTGTTTTGCCTCCTCTTGGCCCCAGTCAGGATATGGCCCCTCTGGGCCCAGCCCTGACCCGCTGGGTGGAAACAGGAAATGTGTGAGACTTGGTGTGCACTGGGTCTCTGCGCCTGACTCCACAGCTGATAAGGGCCATTGTGTGGCCACCGGGGATGAGCCTGCCCTAGATAGAAGTGCTTCTTAGAGGAAGGAAGGAAGCTTTGCTGGCCTTTCCTGGGCGGGGGGACGCTGTGGGGAGGGAAGGAAGGGGTGCCCCAGGGGAAGGTGCTTGACCGGGGGCTGTCAGGACTGGCACTGGCCCACTGCACCCCACCTCCACCCCCCGCAGGCCAGTGTCTCCCTCTGGAGAGGTCACTTTTCCTTATCCTCTTCCCCTTTTTACTTCCTGTAAGGAATGGCTGAAGATCTGAGGCCTCAGTCCCAGGCCAGGAAAATGTCAGCCGTGATTTAGCAACAGTAAGGATAGGAAACAGGAACGTTCAGGATGAGGGACCCCTGAGGGTACTGGAAAAAGTAAGAAGCCAACAGGGCTTAAGGCCGCCTAGAGCCGGGGAGTCCAGTCCTCCTGAGTGTTAAAGGCTCCCGGTGGGGGGGGGACCTGGGACAGGGACCTCCCCACAGTGCCTTCCTGCCTCTCCAGCTAAACTCTGTCCAACATAGCCAACCCCAGCAGCTCTGTGGGGCTTACCTGCTGCTGTGGGAGGAAGGAGGCCAACTGGGGAGACAGGCCTGAAGGACAGTGGCTACTGACGGATCTTGTTGGCTTTCGGGTAGGATGTGCCTTTTGGTTGGTGGATCACTGGGCTCCACCTGACACCAGTGAGTGAGCAGCAGGAGAGGCCTGGCCACAGAGCTGTTGGGCAGAAAGACCTCCCACCCTTTGACCTGGAGGCCAGGGTCCCTCAGGAGTGGCTGTATCAGCCTCTCTGGTTACCTGGGACAACAGGCATTTCCTCAGTCCCTCAGCCCCTCCTCTTCCTGCTCCAATCCGCTGGGCCAAGAGGCCTCCCAATCAGACCTGGGCTGCTCCAGCTGTGTCCTGAGGAGCTGGACCAGACACCTCCCCTGGGGCTGGAGTTGAAGCTGAACCAAGTGGCCATCCCAGTGTGAGACCAGATTCCTGGCTCAGGGAGCAGCCCGAGCCAGTGGGCGGGCAGGTCGTTGCTCCGTGGCCCCATCGCTCAGCGCACACCGTGGCTTTCCACCGGCAGGATGGCACTGCAAGTGGAGCTGATCCCCACTGGGGAGATCATCCGCGTGGTTCACCCCCACAGGCCCTGCAAGCTTGTAAGCTGGGATGCTCTGGGCGGGGAGAAAGGGTGGCAATATCTTCCCAGGGCCCAGCAGCTCCCTCAAGCAGACCCCTCAGGAAAGCGGTGAGCAGTGGGGAGGGGTTCTGATCCTAGGGACAGGAACAGACTGGACAAGAAGGGATAAATGGAAGAAGGAAGGGGTAAGAGTTTAAGTGCCTCGAAGAGCAGGATTTTTCAAAGGAGGGATCTGGGTTTGAATCCTTCCTCCTCCATCTCCCCGGTCCTCCCAACGCTGGGCTGTGAACTGTGCATAACACCTAGGTGACAGGACTGCTCTGAGGCCAAAGGACTGGTGGTGTATGTAATGCTCCAGCCGCATAGTACACGCTCGGTGCCTGCCTCCAGTCTCTTCTGGCCCGAAGAGCTAGGACTGGCCAGCTCAGAGCGGTAGCTTGAGCAGGGAAGGAGAGGCGAGGGAGACAGTCACAAATGGGGAAGAACTGACCTAGCCTGGCAAAAGTGGGGCGAGTTAGCGGGGGCGGGGAGAGCGTTCGGTTTGCTCTGAGGCTTCAAAGGGGCCCTAAGATGAGGAGACGCACCCTTCCACCCAGCGCTGCAGCTACGGGGGCCGGGTGTGGAGGAGGGAGGAAGGGAGGAAGGAAGGGAGTGTGTGTGTGTGTGTGTGTGTGTGTGTGTGTGTGTGTGTGTGTTTCTGTGCGTGTAGGAAGGAGGGAGTGTGTGTGTGCGTGTCTGCGAATGTCTGCGTGTGTGTGACCGTGACGCTCCCCGTCCGGGGAGCTGGTTGCACAGTGAGCGGCACCAAGTCTCGGCGGACTCGGGCGGAGGGCCGCGGCCAGGGTTGGCCGGGGCGGGGCCGGGGTGTTCGCGCGCGCGCGCGCGCCCGGGTCTGGGCCCTCCTGGGGATGACGAAAGGCAGCGGCCCGGCCCCGGGCGGGCCCTGGGCGGGGAGAGCGTGCCGGGGCCGCGGACTCAGGCGCCGGCCACGCCGCCCAACCTGGCCCCCGCCTGCGCACCCGAAGAGCCGAGCCGGTGGGTACGCGGGGCGCCGGCGCTGGGCGGGCAGAAGCCGCGTGGTCCCGGGAGGGCTCCGCTGGCGGGTGGGAAGGGGAAAAGGGCAGGCGGCCGGGCGCCAAGCCAGGCCGGAGCTGCCGTGCGGGAGGCGGGGGTCGCCGGTCCGGAGATCGCTGGGGCCGAGGCTCGACCCCGGCTTAGCTTATGCGGGGTCCCAGAATTCGGCCTCGTGAAGGCTTAGATTACTTGTGGATAACCTGAGTGGGGGAGGGGCGGCTGGGGTCGCAGGACCCAGGCACTCTGGGAGCCCTTCGGGCCCCTCCAAGAGCCAGGCTCTGCCTCTGGGTTCCGGAGAGGCCGCCTGCGCCCCGCCCCTTCCCGTACTCCGCCCTCCCACCCCCCATCCCGGGCCCGGCAGCGCCAGTTTCCCCGCGCGTCTGGGAGCCTGTGAGTGCGGCGGCCAGGGTCTCCGAGATGAATGAGAGAATGAATGGTTGGCCCACGGCCTTGTTCAACTCCTGGCACGCTCTGGGCTCTGTGATTCATTCATTCGTACGGGCATCCACGAGGGATTCCCGAGCCCCTACTGTGTGCCGGGCTGGGTGTACGCCCTGGCGGGAGCTGTCTCCTGGGAGAAACTGATGAGAAAACCGGCAATTAGAGCGTGATGCGATAAGGAGGGGGCTATGCATTGGGGGAGGCAGGAAGGGGTTCTGGAGGAGGTGAAACCTGAGCTGCGTGTTCAAGTATGACTAAGAGTCAGTCAAGTGAGGAGAGAAGGTTGCGCAGGACCAAGAAAGGTGCAGGTGCAAAGAAGCTTAGGGAGAGAGCCACGTGTGACAGGGGCGGGAGCAGACCCTTCTTGCTGTGCGTGGTGCTGAGAGACTCTTGGGGAGAGAAGGGACTGGAGAGGGCCACACCTGGGGTCACACAAGAACACAGGCACACTGGGGTAAACTGAGGACACGGGATTGCTGGAGTCTATATGCAGGCACCTGGCAAGAAGCATTGGGTGTGAAGAACGGGCTTGGCACACGGAAGGGTGCCCTATAAACTTACACTCTATTAACATAAGATGTTAATTGATCGGATATGCATTTGTAAATACTATACGCTGTCGTGGGAAAACGGATTGGAGGAAAGAAAGCAGGGAGGGCAGTTTGGAGGTTGCTGCCTGATCCAGGAGCAGAAGTTGAAGGAGGGGAGCAGAGGGAAGGTTCTAGCAGGTGGTGACTCCTTGGTGTGAGTAATGGTGAGAGGGGAAGAGGCTTTTTGATGTCAGATGGTGATGACTATCTGGAGGTGCCCCCCTCCTTTCTACGTATAGGATATTGAATGAAGAGGAGAGGTCAGGTGCCCTGTTTACTTCTGCTGGACCCCCAGGCCGAAGTGTCTGGCAGCCCAAAGGCTCATGGTTCTAGAGCTAGAGTGGATAGCCCTTGACTAGGGCCCTGTGAACAATCAGGTAGAGAGCAGGGAAGGTCTCCACCTTTAGTCCCCACCTTTCACCTCCACTGCCCCTCGCAACAGTTCCCTAGAGTCTGAAACAGCCCCTATTGGGGCAGCCTGGGCCCAGACCTAAGAAAAGATATTTTTGGTAAATATAAATTGAGCACCTGTTCTGTGCCCAGTACTATGCTGCGGGGGAGATAGGCTCTGGTTCTTTCTGCTTCTCCAATAGGCTATGAAGCTGCCTCAGTAGAGATCAGCTTTTAGAAAAATCTGATGATCCTCAGAATGCTTCAGACCCGCATGGTGCTTTGAGGACCTTTGGACATTTGAGGCTGCCCACTGCCTTCCCGACTCCTCCAGATGTCAGGCCAGAGGGCACCTGGCTCACACTAGGTAAAGGGCACTGGACGACCAGGTCAGCTGGTCCTGCCTTTACAGGAAACAAGGGTGGGAGGAGACCCAGAGGTACTCTTGGGAAATAAGTCCTGGTTCACTCACGTGGCCATGGCTTCTCCCCAGCCTGCCGCCAGCCCGTAGGTGCAGAGCCATGCTGGGAGCCCAAAAACAGTGCCCACTTCCTAGCTGCTACTCCCAAGGCCTACATGTCAACAGTCACACAACACCGACAGGGTTTAATACTGGGCACTGCAGTCACGGGGTTACTGAGGAAGGTCCCAGCCTGGCAGGGTAGCGACTTAACCTTTACCGAGAAGCAGAAGCCTAGAAATCCACCAGCCTCTTTCTCCGGTGGGGCAGCTCTACGGAAGCCGTGAGTGCTGGCGTTCGCGGTTCCAATCCCACCCCTCCTTCTACTAGTCCTGGGATCATGAGCAAGTCATGCCCTCGCCCAGCCTCAGTCTCCCCATCTGTAGGAGGAGGGTAATAGCACAGAGCTCGTGGTTTGGCTTCAGGGCATTGAAGGGAATACCGTAAAACAGCGCAGAGAATGCAGGAAGCGCCTGGCGCTGCCGCCTGGGTCGCAGCGTCTCTCACACCCGCGACTCCCCGCCCCCGGCCCCCCTCCCCGGGGCTGGCGCTCCGGACCAGAGAGGCGGAGCGGGCGGCGGCCGGAGCCGGGGCTAGGGCCGCCCCTCCGGCCCGCCCTGCTGCAGAGACGCCCCCTCCTTCCGCCGCTGGGCGGCGGCTGTGGAGGAGCCAGCGGGCATCCCGGGAATGCGGCGGCGCGGCTCGGGGTGTGTGGGGGGGTGGCCGGCAGGACCCCTCCGCACGCGGATTCCCTTCATTCCAGCCGCTTGACGAGGCAGCGGGCGGGGCGGCCTCTGCGGTCGCGAAGCCCCGCCCACTCTCAGCTCCTCCTCTCCCGCCCGCTAGCGGCCGCAGTGCCATCCCGGTGCCCCCTCCTCACTGCTGTGGTGGGGGCTCGCTCGACCTCGTTTCCCCCAGCCCCCTAAGGCACTCCCCGCCCTGGGTGGGCTGCAGGCAGAGTCCCCCTCTCCGCTCCCTTCTATATTTTAAAACCGGGGGCACAGCGGAGGGCGTCCCCTTCCTCCCTGAGCCCGCCTCCGTGGGTGGCGTTCAATACCACTGCCTTCCGCTCCCACCCATCTCCCAGCTGCGCACCCAGTCCCCTCGCCCCTGCAGAAGGCCCCATCTCCCAGCTGGTGCCTTTCCCACCCCCCACCCCACCCCCCGCGGAGTCCCCCGAGCCCTGGCTCCGGCAGGGCTGTTGCTCTCGAGGTAATGAGCCTCCCCACGAGGCTGCAGCCCGCACCTGCCGCAGCCTCACTCCCCTCTCGGGGGAGGCCTGGGTAGGAGGGAGGGGCGCGCTGGAGCTTTGGGTCCGGACTCTGCCTCCCCGCACCCTCCACCCCGCGCTAGGACAAGTCAGTGTCCGCCGTACTGCGCCTCAGGTTCCTTTTCTGTCGGGTGGGGCAACAGGTGAAGTTCTCTAGAGCTCCTCGTAACTGGCAGACACGCCTGAGGGGCTTTCCCCACTACATAAGAAGTGTGTCCGGTCTGGCCCGGGGCCTGGCTCTTAGTAGGTCTGTCCCAAACGCGTGTGGGATGAGTATCAGGCCAAGAGAGGGAAGTGCTTACTGAGAGACGGGGAAGTGCCTTAGCGCTTTTATCTCAGCCTTCTCAACCATCCTTTTAGGTAGATATTAGCCACATTTTAAGGATGAAGAGGAGGTTCTAAGAAGTCAAAGGACTTGCTCCCAGTCATACTGCTTGTAAGAAATAGCCCAGTCTTTTGCAAGCATCAAAGGCTTTTAGCCATCACCACCTCCACTAGAGGTGGGATCTAAGCTGGAGTTCGCTCCTTAAGCGCCTCCAAGATCCCAGTGAGGGTGCGGCTGCTCGGGGCTGGTATGGGAGAAGGAGGGTGTCCTGGGGGATCCAGAAGGACCAGAGAGGGAGGCTCCCTCCAGAGGAGAAAGAGAGTTGAGGAGCCCCTGAGGCACAGAGGCCTTAGTTGGGGTGTCTGGGATAGGGGAGAAGGGTATAGGCCCCAAATGCTGGAATTCGGACGTACATTTTCCAGATGGAAATGAGACTTCCATAGGGGCAGGACACAGACCGCGTTCGGCGGACTCCCTGTGGCCGTCCCTGTCTCTTGGGTGTTCGCTCCGTACTGATTGGGAAACCTAGAGAGATTTTCTTGGGGATTAAAGACACAGGGCCACCCCCCAGAGAGTATATAGGGGTGGACAGTGTCCCGCACCGAGGCTCCGCCCGCCTGGGCGCGCCTGCCGTATTTGGACATTTCGATCTATTTTTAACTTTCCCGGGACTCGAGATTGGGGTGAGGGGGGAGGGAAATCCTGCTTCCTCCAGGATCCACTGGACTCAACCCTCGTCGCGCGCCTGGCCTGATGCGTAGTGTAGACACGGCCCGGAAGTGAGTTCCGGGTCCGTATAGACGCGGCCGCCGTGCGGGTTCCGGGCCCCACCCTGGAACCAACGACGTCCCTCCTGGAAAACCTGACTCAGGCGGAGCCCCTGCCTGGAGGGGAGCCCCGCCCCCCTCCGCCCCCGCTCCGAGATCCCCCCCCTAGTTCCTGTCCCACCCCCACCAGCTGGACTGGGACCCTCAAGTCCGAGTCCGAACTCCGAGGGAGGCGGGGTCCGCTGGGGAGTCCCGCGCTCCTGAGGCTCGCCGAGGGGGCGGCGCGGGGGGCGGGCCGGCCCCTCCCTCGCTGACGCCGCCGCCGCCGCCGCCGCGGAGCCCGGGACGAAGAGCACGGGCAGCCTAGCAGGGCGCCAGGCCGGCGTGGCAGGATGCGCTACCGGGCGTCGGTGAGCGGAGGTGGCGGGCAGGGCGGGGGGTCCCGGGCGTCCCTCTGTGCCTCGCCGCGCCGCCTGGGCCCCGCCAGGAAGCGGGCGCGGCCCAGGAATTTCGGGTGGAAAAACGTCCCGGAAAGTTGCAGGGGAAAGAGGCAGGAGCAGGGAGGGCCGCGGGGCGCTCGGACCCAGGGCCGGGCCAGGAGCCCTCGGGGAGGGCTGAGAGCACGGAGACCCGTCACTCAGAGGGCAAGGGGGCGGGAGCTTCGGCCAGATTTGGCAGCAGCTTCGGAACAGGATGGGGGGGGGGGAGGCGGGGAGGGATAAGCCTGGGAGAGGCAGGCCAGACCCAGAGGGGTGCCCCAAACCGGAGATCTGGGTGCTCTGTGGTTGGAGGAGAATTGGTGGCCTCTGTGGGATCTTCACCCCTTCCCACCACCGCCACCTTGTTTTTCTCCAAGGTGACACTTTTCTCTCAAGGGACACTCTTCATGTCGATTTCCTAGAGTCCCCCCTTCCCCCACCACCCCCGTTTGAAGAGTGTGGCGTGGTTCGAGGGCCTCCTTGAGCCTGTATGCTCTGGAGGCAGATGGGCTTTCCGTGGTAAAACCCCACCCCCTTGAGGCTTCTGGGGCTCTCAGGAGGAAAGTGTCTGGGGAGTCTGGCAGCTGGAGGAGAGGGTGTGGCCCAGCTATGAGAAGGAGCCCCCGCCACCCAGCTTCTGGGGTGAGTGCCCATCCCAACTGGGATGGGAGGCCCCCTGGGGGGGAATCCCCCTCATGTGGTCTGGGGGTGGCCTCTTGCTTGGTTCCTAAACTCTCTGCCCCTGGAGATTTTGCTGGGCGCGGGTGGCAGAGGCGGCCCCACCCTGCCTGCAGAATTTACTCTGAGCCATTTGTCCACCAGAGCACCTGTCACACGTGGTCCAGAGCTAAGGGACCTGAGGTCACCTGGTCTAACTCAACTCCTCCTTCTTGAGGAGGAAGCAAGCCAGAGGGAGAAGGGGATTTGTCCAAGGTCAACAGAGCATTCTTCTGATTATTCCAGGGATTTCTCCTCATGACCCCTTTTTCTCTGCACAAAAGCAGAGCCTGCCTGGATTCGGTGGCCTTACTTCACATGTCCTCTGAATCTTCTGTGCCCCAGGGTCCTTTGTCCGGGTCCCATGTGTCCCACCTGGTCTCTGTTCTGTGTGACCCATGTCTTCAGCATTCCATGTGCCTTCCACAGAGTTCCACAGCTTGCTGTGACCCAGCCCCACTGTACCCAGCACGGTCTGTCTCTTGGGTGTTCTCTGCGTCCCACAGGCTGAGGTGGAGGAGAAGCAGCCGTGCCTTACCCTGCTGGCTCTGACCCTCTCCCGTGGTGTGTTCCCTATAGGCCCTGGGCAGTGACGGGGTGCGGGTAACCATGGAGAGTGCCCTGACGGCCCGCGACCGGGTGGGTGTACAGGATTTCGTGCTTCTGGAGAACTTCACCAGTGAGGCTGCCTTCATCGAGAACCTGCGGCGACGGTTCCGGGAGAATCTCATTTATGTGAGGCCCGCATGGGAAGAGGCGGGGCCGGGGGTAGTGGTACTGGGGGGTGGGCACAGACACAGGGTGGAGGGGGAAAGAGGTCTCAGGAGCCTCTTGGAGAGACTTCTGACCCTCCTTCTCCAACCCCCAGACCTATATTGGCCCCGTCCTGGTCTCTGTCAACCCCTACCGGGACCTACAGATCTATAGCCGACAGCACATGGAGCGTTACCGAGGTGTCAGCTTCTACGAGGTGCCGCCCCACCTGTGAGTGACCCCCAACCTCTCCAGGAGTGACCGCTCATCTCCACTTAAGATGACCCCACACAACCCTCGCTCTAGAATACCCCTGACCTCCCACATGTCCCTCGCTCTAGAATATCTCTAACCTCCCATGTGGGATGAACCATTATTTACATGTGTGACGGGTCCCATAATCCCTCACCCTAGAGTGACCCTGATCCCCACTTAAGATCAGTTTCTCAACACCATTGGGGTGGGACCTCCCCAGCCCCCACCCCAGTTCCCACCCCTAACTCCTTCCTCACCCAGCTCTACCTGGGCATGGCCCCCCAACCTTAATGACTCTCTGACCCCCACCTCTGAGGAACCTCCCAACCCCAACCTCTACCTAAATGACCTTTAGGACCCCCACCCCTAAGTGATCTCCGTCCTCCATCTGAGAGTGCTAGTGATCCCCATCTTCAACTGGGAAGGACCTCCCTTGACCCATGCCCTTGAGGGTCCCCCCCAAACCCCACCTATAGGTGACTCCAATCAGATACGGGAATCCACCTCCCCTTCCTATCTTGTCTCCCCACCGGAGCTCCTGTAACAAGCCTCTGCCCCAGGTTCGCGGTGGCTGACACTGTGTACCGGGCACTGCGCACAGAGCGCCGGGACCAGGCGGTGATGATCTCCGGGGAGAGCGGGGCAGGCAAGACAGAGGCCACCAAGCGGCTGCTACAGTTCTACGCCGAGACCTGCCCAGCCCCGGAGAGGGGTGGTGCTGTGCGTGACCGGCTGCTGCAGAGCAACCCTGTGCTGGAGGTGAGGGGACAGCAAGGGTCTGCGGGGCGGGAGGGGCAATGCCAAACATCCCTCATACCTGCTCCTCCGCTCCTAGGCCTTTGGAAATGCCAAGACCCTCCGGAACGATAACTCCAGCAGGTTTGGGAAGTACATGGATGTGCAGTTTGACTTCAAGGTACCCGTGGATGTGTCAGGGCAGGGGGCATGGGGAGTGGGAGTCCCATTTGGTAGGCGCCCACTTGCCAGGCTTTTGGTACCAGCAAATCTTTATTGAGTGCCTACTGTGTGCTAGGTGCTATTCCAAGTGCTGGTGGTACAGCAGTGAAACAAAACAGACAAAAATCCTGCCTCCAGAGACGTAGGCATTAAACAGAAAAATGTAATTTAGGACAAGTGCCATGGCAAAAAATAAAATGAGATAAGGGGTGGGGGCAGTTGCTATTTTTAAATAAGGCAGGTAGGGGAGACCTCATTGAGACTCACTGAGAAGGTGGTAGTTTGGGAAAAGCCTGATTGGGGGGAGGGGCGGGAAGCCTGATGGAGGCAGGGGAGCGAGCTGGCAGATAACCTGGGAGAGAGAGTTCAGTCAGAGGGACTTGTCAGCACAAGTTGGGGTTGGGGGTGTTTGGTGTGTTAAAGGACAGCAGGGAGGCCAGTGAGCAAGGCACCAAGGAACAGGAGAGAAGGCCGGATGGTACAGGCACTTCTGGATCTTTATGAGAACTTGTTTTAGAAGCTCTGAGTAGAGGCCACTTGGCTGGCTTATTTAAGCGCTGACTCTTGATTTCAGCTCAGGTCATGATCTCAGGGTAATGAGAGTGAGCCCCGCAACGGGCTCCAAGTTCAGTGGGGCGCCTGCTTGAGATTTTCTCTTTCCCTTTCCCTCTCTCTCAAAAAAGCCAACCGGCCAAACAACAACCACCACCACCCCACAAAAACAAAACTCTGAGTAGATGTTAATGAACTTGAATTTAAATAAAAACTTGAAATTAGGGGCGCCTGGGTGGCTCAGTGGGTTAAGCCGCTGCCTTCAGCTCAGGTCATGATCTCAGGGTCCTGGGATCGAGTCCCGTATCGGGCTCTCTGCTCAGCAGGGAGCCTGCTTCCCTCTCTCTCTCTCTGCCTGCCTCTCCGTCTACTTGTGATTTCTCTCTGTCAAATAAATAAATAAAATCTTAAAAAAAAAAAAAAACTTGAAATTAAGAAATAAACAAAAAACTCTGAGTAGGAGGGAAACCACTGGAGGGTTTGGAACAGAAGCGTGTTATGATGTGGCTTTTCTCTCAGAGAGATCCCTATGGTGCTTTGTTGAGAGTAGATGGTATAGGAGAAGCAGGCCAAGCAGGGAAACCAGCTAGGAAGCTGACGATTATTACGTCAAGGTGACAGGACTGAGACTGAGTGTGGCAGCATTGTAGGCTCTGGGTGTTTTGAGGGTGACGGCAACAGGATGAGCTGTGTGACTAGACATGAGGTTAGTGAGAACTGAGAACTTCCTAGAGGACAGCAAACTTCTTGGCCCACAGACCTAGAAGGGCAGAGTGGCCAGCAGGCAAGAGGGGAAGCGAGGAGCTAGTCTGAGGAGGGGGACACCAGGAGTTCAGTTGCAGGCCCGTCGGTGTGAGCTGCCCATCGGACAGCCAAGGGGAGAGGTCTGGTCAGTGGGGCTACCTGCCCCCACTTCTTAGATGAGAACACTGTGAGGCCAGAGGGGGGTGACTCACCTGAGTCCATGCAGCCAGGGGCTGCGCTGGAATCAGAGGCCAGTAGTGCCGAGGCAGGAGGGGAAGCTGAGGGGAAGTTCAGGTGCCCTGAACAGTCGCCACATCCTGCCTGCCCACAGGGTGCGCCTGTGGGCGGCCATATCCTTAGTTACCTCCTGGAGAAGTCCCGGGTGGTGCACCAGAACCACGGCGAGAGGAACTTCCACGTCTTCTACCAGCTGCTGGAAGGCGGCGAGGAGGACATGCTGCGCAGGCTGGGCTTGGACCGGAACCCCCAGAGCTACCTGTACCTAGTGAAGGTGCGGAGCAGGCAGGCAGGGCGGACGGCCCCCTAGGTGCACGGCTCCACAGCCGCTAACTCGGCTCCGCCCTCCCTGCCCCCACAGGGCCAGTGTGCCAAAGTCTCCTCCATCAATGACAAGAGTGACTGGAAGGTGGTCAGGAAGGCTCTGACAGTCATTGACTTCACTGAGGAGGAGGTTGAGGTGAGACCAGTGCTGGGGACCTTCCCTTTCCTTCCTCTACGCCCTGAAAATCTTCTGTAGCCCACTGCTTCTCTCAGGCACTGGACCCCCCTGCCCACAGTCCATCAGTGGCCTTCATGGGCTCTCTGCCCCTCCTGTGACTCCCCCGGCACGTGCCCCCCACCCTCTTCACCCAGGACCTGCTCAGTATTGTGGCCAGTGTCCTACATTTGGGCAACATCCACTTTGCCGCGGATGAGGAGAGCAATGCCCAGGTCACCACCGAGAACCAGCTCAAGTACCTGACCCGGGTGAGCGAGCGGGCTGAGGAAAGGGGGGGGCAGGGCAGTGGGGGCCAGGAGGCGTGTACGCTCACTGTGTCCACCCCCTCCCCGCAGCTGCTCGGCGTGGACGGCCCCACATTGCGGGAATCCCTGACGCACAGAAAGATTATTGCCAAGGGAGAGGAGGTGAGGCCGGGCCTCTGTTTCAGGGCTGCAGGGTGGTGGGTGCTCCCAGGTCTCTCTAAGACTCCTGCCTCCGGGAATGAGGCCTCTGGTCCCTAAAACCTCTTCCCTCTGATGGGGCCACCATGGCCTCCCCTGGTGTCCCCCACCCGTAAGGCTCACCAGGGGCGGGGAGGACAGAGTGGTTGCGGGTTTCTGGTGTTGAGGCTGAGTGCGTAGAAGAGAGGGATGGAAAGGGGTCCACAGCATTCCTCTCCCGTCTCCCCTTGGCCGGCAGCTCCTGAGCCCACTGAACCTGGAACAGGCTGCATATGCGCGAGACGCCCTTGCCAAGGCTGTGTACAGTCGCACTTTCACCTGGCTGGTCAGGAAGATCAACAGGTCGCTGGCCTCCAAGGTGAGGGCTTGGCCTGGGGTGGCTTCCGAAACAGCAGGGAGGCCTGGGGCTGGGAGCCGTCAAATACGGGGACCCACGCTCTTGGCCCTAGGATGCTGAGAGCCCCAGCTGGCGGAGCACCACAGTCCTTGGGCTCCTGGACATTTATGGCTTTGAAGTGTTTCAGCACAACAGGTCAGTACCCCCTTTCCCCTGCCTCTCTCTCCTCCCCTCTTCCCCACCTCATGTTCCCTAGCCACCTCGGGTCCTCCCTTAGCTGCTCAGAGACCTCGTCCAGTCTGCCTGCTGCTCCTGGTCCTGTGTCCCCGTCAACCTACCATGAGCTCTTCTGTTTCCCTCGCAGCTTTGAGCAGTTCTGCATCAATTACTGCAACGAGAAGCTGCAGCAGCTGTTCATTGAGCTCACCCTCAAGTCGGAGCAGGAGGAATATGAGGCAGAGGGCATCGCGGTGGGTGCGAGCCTGCAGCTGTCCCTGGGGACACCCCGTAGGAAGCCAGGCACTGGGGTCTCCTGGAAGAGGTCCTAGGACCCCAGGATGATGCCTTCCTTCCCTTTTGCCCCTCAGTGGGAGCCTGTCCAATATTTCAACAATAAGATCATCTGTGACCTGGTGGAGGAGAAGTTCAAGGGCATCATCTCCATTTTGGTGAGTCCTCTGCTCCTCCAAGGCCTCATGTCGAAGGCTAGGTGGGAGGGTGCTGCTCCTTGCCCCATTCTCTTAGGCATGTCCACAGCGGGCCCAAGCTCAGTGTTGAGCCGGGACAGGGCAGGGCTGTGCGTGGAGGGTGAAGTGAGGGGCCAGCCTGGTCTATAAGCCTCTGCACGAGCTGCCCAGGGCCCCTGCATCCATGCTTCCTGGCTCGTTGCTCCTGAGCCTCCTGTGCTCTCCAGCTCCTTCCCTGATATATCCCTCGCCCTCTGCCACACCCCCAGGATGAGGAATGTCTGCGCCCAGGGGAGGCCACAGATCTGACCTTCCTGGAGAAGCTGGAGGACACAATCAAGCACCATCCACACTTCCTGACGTAAGCATAAGCAGGGTGGTAAAGCAGCTTAGGGACAAGGGCCCCCTGGGGGCAGAGCCTGTGAAGTGTGAGACCCCCACACAGGGTCCTAAACCACTGGCCACAAGGAGATGACTAGGGGAGGTGTAAGTTGAGGACGGACATGCAAAGCCACAGCCAGGGCATCCACAATGTGAGAAGCTAAGAGGAGCGTGGCTCCCTCTTGATTCCTGTTTAAGAAGGAAACTTGCTACAGATTTTTTAGTTTCCTTATTTGGAAGTTGGTTTTTTCTTTAAGGAATCCCCTCAAGTCGAAAGGGGAAGAAGAGAAGCAAGCACACCTGTGTCCCAGCTCTGTCCCGCCGCTTGTCTTCCGCTCACCTCCTCTAACCCCACGCAACCCTGGAAGGGCTGACTTGGGGTGCTCTCTCCACTTTCCTGAGGCTCCAAGAGGTGAAGCCGTTTGCCCAAGGTTATCCCGTGCTCAGTAAGCCACAAAGCTCGGACTCAGGCCTGGAGCGGTGGACTGCCAAAGCCCAGAGCATTTTTTGCTTAATTGTATCTGAAAAACCTTTTCAGATTGCAAACATAATGTTGCTCATTAGAGAAAAGTTGGAATGTGTGTGAAAGCCGCTAGTTATCCTGTCACCCAGAGGTCATCACTCTTAACAATTTGAGGCATTTCCTTCCTGCCTTTTTCTATATGGCATTTTTTTTCTTTATAGCTGAGAACTTATTGTGTCTTAGGTTCAGGATCATGTTATATCCTGACTATCTTCCCGTATAATCAAACCGAAAAATTTCCTCAAAACACTTCCTCCAGTGGCCCTAACTCACGGATCCCCCAGCCTCCAGGTTTCTGCTGGGTAGCAAAGCTGCCACAGACATCTTTGTGCCTTAAATCTCTGCCTATATCTCTCTGGTTAGTTGCTTGGAATAGTCCTTAAAAGTAGACAATGGGGGGGGGGGCGCCTGGTTGGCTCAGTGGGTTAAAGTCTCTGCCTTCGGTGGCTCAGGTCGTGATCCCAGGGTCCTGGGATTGAGCCCTGCTCAGCGGGGAGCCTGCTTCCTCCTCTTTCTCTCTCTGCCTGCCTCTCTGCCTACTTGTGATCTCTGTCAAATAAATAAATAAAATCTTTTGGGGCGCCTGGGTGGCTCAGTGGGTTAAAGCCTCTGCCTTCGGCTCGGGTCATGATCTCAGGATCCTGGGATCGAGCCCCGCATCGGGCTCTCTGCTCAGCAGGGAGCCTGCTTCCTCCTCACTCTCTCTGCCTGCCTCTCAGCCTACTTGTGATCTCTATCTGTCAGGTGGATAAATAAAATCTTAAAAAAATAAATAAATAAAATAAAATCTTAAAAAAAAAAAGTAGACAGTGGGGGGCGCCTGGTGGCTCAGTGGGTTAAAGCCTCTGCCTTCGGCTCAGGTCATGATCCCAGGGTCCTGGGATTGAGCCCTGCATCTGGCTCTCTGCTCAGCAGGGAGCCTGCTTCCTCCTCTTTCTCTGCCTGCCCCTCTACCTACTTGCGATCTCTGTCTAATTAAAAAAAAAAAAAAAAAGTAGACAATGGGTTAAAGGATAGAAACATGCTTAAGGTTTAAGTGATCTTTGGGGGTGGATTTCATTCTTAAAATGTAATGGGCAGCGCTCAACCCTCTGAGCAGAGTCATGCAACAGCCCTAGGCAATGAACGCAGCCCTCTGGCCAGCGAGCACCAGGAGTGTGGAGGCTTAGGGCCTGGTCCTGGCACTGTGGGACCCTGGGTAAGGGTATAGGCCTCCCCAAGCCTCCGGGACAGTCAGTCTCTGTGCCGGGAGGCTAATGGCTCACCCTGTCTCCCGCCTGGTGGTGAGGGCTATGGCTTGGCCCCAGGCATACCTGCTCCTTCCCGGATGCCTCATTCCTCTCAAGCCTCTTCAGCAGATGGGGGCATGGCTCAGGCCAGCAGTCTGTAGCTTCCTCTCCTTCCCCAGGCACAAGCTGGCTGATCAGCGGACCCGGAAATCTCTGGAACGTGGGGAGTTCCGCCTTCTGCACTATGCTGGAGAGGTGACCTACAGCGTGACTGGTGAGGATTCTTGAGCTGGGTCCCTCCAGTGGGCAGGGAGAGAAGCTCTCCCTCATTTTGCGTCTGCTCCCCTGTCCCAGGGTTTCTGGATAAAAACAATGACCTTCTCTTCCGGAACCTGAAGGAGGTGAGGAAGACTGGGGAGAGGGATTAGGGTCCGGGCACGACTGACCCCACTCCAGGAATCTGTCCTGCCTGCCCCACGCCCTGACGACCGCCCCCCCACCCCCATGCTCTGCCCTCACAGACCATGTGCAGCTCTGAAAATCCCATCATGAGCCAATGCTTCGACCGGAGTGAGCTCAGCGACAAGAAGCGGCCAGAGACGGTGTGGAGGCTGTGGGACCTGAGGGGCATGTGTGTGTGTATGCACGTGTGTTTGGGGATGTGTGGATGTGTGCCTGCGTGAGCCAGGAGCTGGCGGTGTGCACGGGCACTGTGTGTTCACTGGTACACCTCTGTCTGCGTCTTGGCAGCTGCCCGGGGGCACGTCTATGTGTGCTGCTTTGAGCGTGCCTGGCCCTAACCGTAGACCCACGTGGGCACACCTGAGTCCTTGCGGGAACTTGTCTGTGCGTGGGCACTGGTGTCCATCCACCCACTCAGCAGACGTTTGGATCAGATGTTATGAGGCACTTAGGATGCCAAGATGAATAGGTGCTTTCATAGCAATACACACAGGGTGCTTTGGAAACAGAATAGGGAACAGCAAATTGCCTGGTGGTGGGGGGTTGTGGATTGGTGGTCAGGGAAGGCTTCCTAGAAAAGGACGCATCTGAGATAACTTGGGACAGAGTAGGTGCTTGACAGAGGGACCTGTGGGAGGGCACTGTAGGCATCGAGGGGCCCAGCACGGACCAACAGAGCCCCGAAAAGACTAGGAGACAGGGGAGTGACATCATCGAGGAAAGCAGCTGGGAAGGGCAGGTGTGGCCCATGGTGCGTGATGCTGGGAGAGCTGCAGTGAGCCTGGGGCAGAGGTGTGGCTGTGGGGTATGGCAGGAGGAGGGCCCAGATGCTGTGTCAGAGGTGGAAGCCGTGGAAGCTTGCAGGCCCAGACAAGCCAGCAGGGAAGGTGTGGAGACCGTGGGTGGCCAGCGTCTGACCCCCAGGCTTCTGCTCTTTGCTGTGTACCCCACATCCTCCCGCGGTGGGAGGACACAGGCAGCACTGTCCGGGCCTCTCCAGCGGCTGCGGGTTCGTGTTATGTCCTGATCGCCAGCAGCTCCCTGGCAAGCTGGACTCCACTGGTCTAAAATGGGCCCTTGATGGCACAGTGCCATGGGCCTGTTCTTTCTGTGTCCCTAACTCAAGACAAGGATCACCCTCCACCCAGTGCCACATGCCAGATACCTGGGCAACCTCTGTGACTTCTTCAGTCACCTCCATCTCCCTCATCTAGATCGCTGCTGGCTCTTGGCAGTTTCTGCTGCCTGAGTACTCCTCAACTCCTTCTCGGCCCCTCCCCTTAACCCCTGAGCCAGCTACCATCCTCCCTGCCCTCCTGGCTTCCTAGCTGCCCTTGCCACCCACACTTCACAGATGCCCTTAGAGATAGTCCAGAATGCAGATCTGTGCCTGCTCTTCCCTCACTACAGATTCCTCACTGGCTCCCTTTTTTCCCTCAGGATAAGTCAGTCTCCCTAATGTGACTTTCCAGCCCTGTCATGATACTGGCCTCTGCCTGCCTCTCTAATCCTATCTGGTTGACTCCCCACCTGGGTCCTTGCACTGCTTTTAGCTCCCTGGGTTCATAGAACATTTGCAGAGGTTGTCCCTCTGCCCGAATACCTTTTTGTCCTCTCTTCCTTCTGGCTATTTCTTACTTATCCTTTAAATCTCAGGGCGCCTGGGTGGCTCAGTGGGTTAAGCCGCTGCCTTCGGCTCAGGTCATGATCTCAGGGTCCTGGGATCGAGTCCCGCGTCGGGCTCTCTGCTCAGCGGGGAGCCTGCTTCCCTCTCTCTCTCTCTCTCTGCCTGCCTCTCCATCTACTTGTGATTTCTCTCTGTCAAATAAATAAATAAAATCTTTAAAAAAAAAAATAAATAAATAAATCTCAGCCCAAGGGTCATGTCTAGACAGGCCTTTCTGATGTCCCCTGCACCACAGACTAGATTAGTTGCCCCTTCTCGATGCTTCTGGTACCCCGAGACATACACCTCTGTCATTAGTGGGATTGCAGATCTCTTGACAGGTCTGCTGCTCTCACAGTTCTGAGACCCTTGGAGGTCCTGGCGAGCAGTGTGCAGAGATAAAGGTTGGCTGCCTAGGAGCAAGGTGCTTTGTTAAGGAATGTGGCCTTGAAATTCTAGAAAGAGCAAGAGCAGGCATCAAAGGGAAATGTAGAATTAGGGTTGTGGGGAGATCTGAGCAGGGTTTTTAATGATTTTTTTTTTAAGATTTTTTTTTTTTTAAGTAATCTCTACACCCAACGTGGGGCTCGAACCCGCAACCCTGAGATCAAGAGTCCTGTGCTCCACCAAGTGAGCCAGCCAGGTGCCCCCGAGTAAGGTTTTATTTTTATTTTTTTTAAAGATTCTATTTATTTATTTGACAGACAGAGATCACAAGTAGGCAGAGAGGTAGGCAGGAAGAGGAGGAAGCAGGCTCCCCGCAGAGCGGAGAGCCCAGTGCGGGGCTCGATTCCAGGACCCTGGGATCACGACCTGAGCCAGAGGCAGAGGCTTTAACCCATTGAGCCACCCAGGCGCCCCATGAGCAGGGCTTTTAGATGGGAGTGAGGTTCCCAAGTTGAAGTGCTTAGTCCAGTCTGGCCCCTTTCTCTACTGGGATGGAGGGCCGGCAGAAGGAAGAAAGAAGCAGGGCGCAGGGAGGCTGTGGGAATTGGCACTGCTATGCTCCAGGAAGGGTCCTCTGCACGGTTCAGCAGTTCGCCCAGTGAGGGGCAGCTGCAGGGATCCAAGGCCTTAGCCAACCTCTCCTTCACCTTGGCGGGCCAGGTTGCCACCCAGTTCAAGATGAGCCTCCTGCAGCTGGTGGAGATCCTCAAGTCCAAGGAGCCCGCCTATGTCCGCTGCATCAAGCCCAACGACGCCAAACAGCCCGGTAGGCCCCGCCCACCCCGGAGACCAAGAGCCGGGTCTCCCCTGCAGAGGCGATGGGCCGTCCATCTGTGAGGGTCCGCTGACCACCCTGTCACCCCTCCCCCAGGCCGCTTTGACGAAGTGCTGATCCGGCACCAGGTGAAGTACTTAGGGTTGATGGAGAACCTGCGCGTGCGCAGAGCCGGCTTTGCCTATCGCCGCAAATATGAAGCTTTCCTGCAGAGGTAGGGGTACGGCCTGGCTCAGCGTGTGGGAAAGGGAGTAGGAGGCTAGGAGCTTTCTAGATCCTGAGAGTGGGACAGGGATTGTCAGCCCCATTTCGGAGACTAGGACACTCAGCTTCTGAACCGCTGTGGGACGCATGCCAGGGGCCTCTCCCTTCTGTAAGCCTGCTATCAAACTAGGTGGACAGAACATCAGGTCCCTTCCCCCAGCCCCGACTCCTTCCAGCCCTGCTCTCACAGAGCACCTGGTTGGGGATCCACAGGCAGGCATCCACATGCTTGTCACCAGAGGAGATGGGGAAGCCTATGAAGAGGACAGGGTTTCTTTTTTTTTTTTTCTTTTTTGTTTATTTGACAGAGAGGCAGGCAGAGAGAGAGAGAGAGGAAAGCAGGCTCCCTGCTGAGCAGAGAGCCTGATGCGGGACTCGATCCCAGAACCCTGAGATCATGACCTGAGCCAAAGGCAGCGACTTAACCCACTGAGCCACCCAGGCGCCCGAGGACAGGGTTTCATATTAGCTCAGAAAGGATACAGGAGCATTGTGGTTCGTCTGAGCTAGGGACTGGGGAGTCAGTCAGGTGTGAATTCCATCGCTGACACTTTCTAGCCCTGTGGCCTCAGTTTCGTCCTCTTTTAAATGGGTGTGGTGACAGAGCGAACTCCCTGGCTTTCCATGGCTGCGGTGGGAGTACCCAGCAGGTGCGCATTGATTGGAAGGGGGGTGTATCTCTCTGCCCCTCCTGTCCCCAGATACAAGTCTCTGTGCCCGGAGACATGGCCCACATGGGCAGGACGGCCCCAGGACGGGGTGGCTGTGCTGGTCAGGCACCTGGGCTACAAGCCAGAGGAGTACAAGATGGGCAGGTGAGTGGTGCCTGCCTGTCCCCAGTGTTTGGGGGACCCGGGGGTGGCAGGCAGGGGCTGATCTCTACTGCCTTTCAGGACCAAGATCTTCATCCGCTTCCCCAAGACCCTGTTTGCCACAGAGGATGCCCTGGAAGTCCGGCGGCAGAGCCTGGGTAAGAGAGAGGCCCCACCATTCCTGTCCCAGTGGGGTCTGTTCTGGGGAACAGGAGAGTATTCTCTGCATTGAGGCCCTGCCTCATCCACATTCAGCTTCCCTCCACCTCACCAGCTCCAGCCCCGCCCCAGCGGTACTCATTTCTTTGCCCCCTCCTTCTCTCCTTCACATGCTCTCTTTGCTTAATATCCTTTTGATCAGTCGCTCTTTGGGCCACTCCCTCATTCATGCCCCTCGGTGAGCTGGGGCAACCCAAGACCCCCAGCTGATGCCCTAGGGCTCTGGCCAATGGACTTTCTTTCCCAACCACAGCCACGAAGATCCAGGCCACCTGGAGGGGCTTTCACTGGCGACAGAAATTCCTGAGGGTGAAGCGATCAGGTTCGGGGGGACCCAAGGGTCTGCAGGAGGGGCAGGGTCTGGGGCTAGGGTGGGCCACTGAGGTGAGGAGGTCAGGGTCAGCCATCCTGTGGTCTCCACAGCCATCTGCATCCAGTCCTGGTGGCGGGGAACGCTGGGCCGGAGGAAGGCAGCCAAGAGAAAGTGGGCTGCACAGACGATCAGGCGGTGAGCTTGGGGGCAGGCCCAGGGGGTGGTGCAGAGCAGGGAGAGGGGCGGAGGTCTCCAGGCTTCTCACCACTGCCCCTTTGGGGCCCCCACCCCCAGGCTCATCCGCGGGTTCATCCTGCGCCATGCACCCCGTTGCCCAGAGAATGCCTTCTTCTTGGACCACGTGCGCACCTCTTTTTTGCTCAACCTGCGGCGGCAACTGCCCCGGAATGTCTTGGACACTTCCTGGCCTACGCCACCGGCTGCCCTGCGTGAGGTTGGTGGCCTTCCCTGCTGACCTTGGGACCACAAAGGCGCTCACCGTGGGGCGGAGGCACCCCAATAGTCTTGTGGCCAGAGAAGGATCTGGAGGACTCCCCAGGGGAGGGGAACTGGAGCTGGGCCATGGAGAACGAGCTCTTTCGAGAGAAAGAACTCAGGAATGAGAGGGTTGTCCAGGTGGCGGGGGTGTCGCTTCAGCAGTGGCCCCCATTGCAGGCATCTGCCAGGTATCTTCAGAGGGAAGGAAGCCAGGGCGTCCAGTTGCCCTGACCTCATTTGTGCCCCTCAGGCCTCGGAGCTCCTACGGGAGCTGTGCATGAAGAACATGGTGTGGAAGTACTGCCGGAGTATCAGCCCCGAGTGGAAACATCAGGTGCGCAGAGCAGGGAGCGGGGCGTGGACCGGCCAGGGGGTCAGGGAGGCTGTGGGCACCCCTCGGAGAGTGCTGGCCAGGAAGGAGCACTTTAGTCCCGGGGGGCAGCATGGCCTCAGATGGGTCCTGGGCCCTGTTTGTCCTCATGTATGAAACCAAGGTTGGAATGGATTTTGGGTGGCAGATAAGACTGGTTTCTCCGCCAGTGCCACTGGACTGGTAGGGGCTCCCCAGAGCCCTGGGTTGAAAAGACCGCAGGTTCAGTCTGATCAGGGTAATGCCTGCTATGATACCAGAGGTGGGCATCGGTGACCGCTGTGCCTGTATTTGGCAATTCAGTGTGGGGTCTTATTAAAGGACCCGTCAGCCTAGATGATCTGTGCTAGTTTTGCAATCGGCCAGCTTCAAGATGCTAAGCTAGGGCTGAATACTGGGGGCCTAGGAGCCTGGTATGATGGACACTTAGCCCCAAAGTTGAGCCTGGCCCCTGACAGTGCTGTCATGCCCTTCTGGGAAGCCCTCTGCCTTGTCATTGGGGATGGGGGCAAAGCACACGAGGGGTCAACAGGAGAGTGGGCGGCAGGGCTTGGCCTCTGGTGCTGGGGCCCGAGAGAGAGCAAGAGGCTTGCTCAGTTCCTGAGGCTGGCCTGCCCCTTCTGGCCCCCATGAGGGTTCCCATCCCTTCTCATACCTCCCCCTGCCTCTCACCTTCTCAGCTGCAGCAGAAAGCCGTGGCTAGTGAGATCTTCAGGGGCAAGAAGGACAATTACCCCCAGAGTGTCCCCAGGCTCTTCATCAGCACACGGCTTGGTGAGCCCCTGACTTCCAGTGCTCTGACCCTCCAGCACCATCCGGCTTGGTCCCCTCTCCCCTCCTCTTACTTCCTGCCCCCCTGTCCGGGTTGCAGGTGCGGACGAGATCAGCCCCAAAGTGCTACAGGCCCTCGGCTCTGAGCCCATCCAGGTGAGACTCCGGTTCTGCAGCCTGAGGCCTGTGGTGAGGAGGTGGGGATGCTTAGGCCCTGGAAAGAGAACAGCGGGTGGCCCTGGAGCCCCCCTCAGCCCCTCCCCTGACCCCCCTTTCCCACTGCCCACAGTATGCCGTCCCAGTGGTGAAGTACGACCGCAAGGGCTACAAAGCCCGCTCCCGGCAGCTACTGCTGACACCCAGTGCCGTGGTCATTGTTGAGGATGCCAAAGTCAAGCAGAGGATCGACTATGCCAACCTGACCGGTGAGTTGGAGCCCGGGGTGGCTCAGGGAGGGCCTGAGCTCCGACCCTTGACCCTTAACCCCTAACCTCTGCCCTCCCCCTCAGGGATCTCCGTCAGTAGCCTGAGTGACAGTCTCTTTGTGCTGCACGTGCAGCGGGAGGACAACAAGCAGAAGGTACATCTTTGGGGCCTGGGAGGCAGGGCAGCGGTGTGCGCCTTAACTCTGGGCGGCCCAATTCCTCTTCTGACCCCCCCTGACCTCCCAGGGGGATGTGGTGCTGCAGAGTGACCACGTGATTGAGACACTGACCAAGACCGCGATCAGCGCTGACCGCGTGAACAACATTAACATCAACCAGGGCAGGTGAGGCAGTTGGGGGTGGGGAGGGGCCCACGCATGCACCTGCAGGTGGCCCTCACACATTCCCTTTCTTCCAGCATCACCTTCGCTGGGGGCCCCGGCAGGGATGGCACCATCGACTTCACGCCTGGCTCAGAACTACTCATCACCAAGGCCAAGAACGGACACCTGGCTGTGGTGAGTGGCACCAGCAGGTGACAGCCTGCCTCCCAACTAGTAGTCTCAGGGCTAGGGTGAGCTTCGAGTGTCCACGCTTCCTTGTCAGCTTGGCAGAGCCTGGGCACCCCATCCATGGGTCTTTGTCCCTGGGGCGGGGGGCACCAAACTACCTCTTTCAACCTATTACACATTGAGACTCAGAGAACAGGGCCCTTTGAGCCCCTACAGTGCTGATGGTTACAAAGATGGCAGCATGGGGATGTGGGGAAGACCTAAGGGTGTTCAGGGGTTGCTGGAGTCAAGGCCCACTTGGGCAAGACGGGGAGTCCTATGTGAGTATAGGATCAGTCTCCAAGACTGAGGTCACCAGGCACCCACCCCTCACACCACCACTGTACGTTATGTACCCAGAGCTCCTCTGTCCGCTTCCTGCTCACTACTTGAGTATCTCTTCCTGCGCTCACAGGTGGCCCCACGGCTGAACTCTCGGTGATGAAGGCGCCATTGGACCCCTTTCCACTTCCCAACGCTTTGCTTCTCCCCCCTCCCCTTCCCACTTACCAAAGACTCGAGCTTCTAGACAGGGACCCAGAGACACCTTGAAGCCCACCTACAAACTCCTGCCTTTTGCTCAGCCCTCTCTTGAGGGAGCAGCGGGGGCCAGGGAGCTGCCCCAGATGTGGGCCAGGCCGGGCCACAGCAATAGGAAAGCCGGGGCCAGAGGCAGCCATGCCAGCCCCAAGGCTGATGCCAAATATTTGAGAGAAGGGAACTTTTGCTGAGGTTTTCTCTGAGATTTTTTGATGCTTTATAAGAAACTATTTTTTAGAAAAGCCATTTGCCCATCCCCAAGGCACACTGGATGTGTTTTCCCTGACTCTAGCAGGGCAGGGAATGTAGCCAAGAGGTTGGGCGGTCTGGGCCCTGGTGCCCTCTTTCCTGCCCAGGCCACCCTCTTCTCATTCCCTTGGCACCTTTCTGTCTGTCCACCTGTCTGCCCACCTATACCCTTCGCCACCCACTCCGACATCCCGCTGGGGGCTGAGACCACCTTTGCCTGCGCCCCCCTTCTTCCTGCCTTAAAATACCCTTCCAGAATCCTCACCCCAGCCTGAGGATGTCCTGGAGTGGAGGAAAGAGTTTAGACCACAGAATTTGCCAAACACAGAAATCATGCAATCTAGCTTCCTGGTGGGACAGAGCAGGAGACAGAGGCCCACAAAAAGAAGTGACTTGCCCCTCATCTAGCAGGTTGGGGCAAAACGGGACTGCAACCCGGTCTTCAGCACACCTCACTGCCTCTCCCAGGGATAGGCTCGTATTTTAAGGGTGCATGGGGCTCCCTAACCAGCAATCACCCTTGGGGGCCAACAGGTGGGAGAAGCACTCCTGCCCCAGTCTATGCCTTAGAATGACAAACACCTTGTCTATATACTTTGGCCCTAGTTCAAGGATATCGGGCCTTTCCTGGCCCAGACCCCCTCCCCATCCTGGGAGCCCGGGGAGGAGGCTGGCTTCGGGAGGAGCTGCGGAGGCATCACCTCTTTCTGCTGCTTCCCCCCACCTCCCCAGAGGGCCTGGGAGCTGCCCAACTGCCTCTGCCCTCCTGGGGCAGGTCTCAGCCCACTGCTGACACTTCTGCAATCCAGAGAAACACTAAATAAAGCAATATGTGTTTGCCAGTGCTGATCTGCTCATGAATGTTAGGAGACGGAGAGGACCCCTGAAAGGTAGCCAGTGGTCCTATATTAGAATTAGGATGGATTAGAATGTTTGCCTTGTCCACAGAAGGAAGAAGGCAGGGCTTCTTCTCTGAGGGAAAGCAGAAGTATCCAGTAGCTACAACATGGACTTTCTTAATTACTTTTTTAAAAAAAGATTTTATTTATTTATTGGAGGAGAACAAGCATGTGTGGGGTGAGGGGCAGGGGGGGGGGAGAGAGCATAAAATGGGGGAGGGGGAGAGGGAGAGGGAGAAGCAGACTCCCCACTGAGCAGGAAGCCCCATGTGGGACTCAATCCCAGGATCCTGAGATCATGACTTGAGCTGAAGGCAGATGCTTAACGACTGAGCCTCCCCTGGTCTTGCTCTCCCATTGATGATCTCCAGCAGGCTGCTCAGCCTGGCCAGGGCTGTGGGCCAGGGGAAGACATCCAGTTGCTGCCTGGCCTGCCATGGGGCACGCCAACTAGTGACTGGCTCAAGTCAGGGAGAAGGGTCACAAACCCTTCACATAGAAGATGACTTGGGGCACGGGTCCCAAAGGACAGGCTCCAAATGCTGTTGCAAGTGGCAACTATCTCCTAAATTGGCTTGGGCAGAAAAGACTTCATTAATATCAGTGACCTAACAACAGTCCCAGGGTAGGGCTGCTTCTAGGCACATGAATGACACTGTCAGGAAACGTGTCCAGAGCCATCTCTTGGCTCAGCCTTGCTCGGAGGGCTCCACTGTCAGGCAATCTCTCTGCTCGTGGCAAGGCAGCCACGGCCACCAGCGGTTGTGACCATTCATTCTGCTGCATTGGTGTAGGAGGCAGAGAAAAAGCATCTTTTCTAGTCAGCCAAAAGTCTCAGCACCAACTCACAGTGGACCAGCTTGAAGGAAGTGCTCTCCTCTGACCCAATCATTGTAGTTAGAAGAACATCTGACATGTGCCTGCCAGGCCCAGGTCCTGTGCCTGAGCCCTGACCCCACCCCCAGGGCAGAAACAGCACGAACCACACCTGCCTCGTGGCCTAAGAGTGGGGAGCCGAGGGTTCCCTGAAAGATCAGCAGTGTTGCCTCCGGAAGAAAGGGAATGAATGTTGCAGGCTGCCTCCAAGGAACCCCTCAGCAGATGGCTAAGAGATTTCCCAAGTGGGAGAGGCGTTGTGAGCAGAAGGAATGGCAAGTGAAGGCTTTATTTTTATTTCATTTTAGTGGTTTTTTTTTAAAAGATTATTTATTTATTTATGTGTGAGAGAGAGAGCATGAGAGGGGAGAAGGTCAGAGGGAGAAGCAGACTCCCCATGGAGCTGGGAGCCTGATGTGGGACTCGATCCCGGGACTCCGGGATCATGACCTGAGCCAAAGGCAGTCGCTTAACCAACGGAGCCACCCAGGCGCCCCTATTTCATTTTAGTTTTTAAAGATTATTTATTTATTTATTTGACAGAGAGAGCACAAGCAGGCAAAGGGTCCGGCAGGAAGAAGCAGGCTCCCTTCTAAGCAGGGAACCTGATGCGGGGACTCGATCCCAGGACCCTGAAATCATAACCTGAGCTGAAGGCAGCCGCTCAACCAACGGAGCCACCCAGGTGCCCCTCTGTGAAGGCGTTAAAGTCCAGAAGAAATTTAATTTGAGGTCAGGATACCTGCAGAGGCATTTAGATTCAGCATCTGGGGCAGAAGTTTCTGATGAATGTGTGATTCTCTTGGTCTTGACGCAGTCCTGTGCACACAACTAGACTTGACACTCCCCCAACCCCCCCCCCCCCCGCCCCAGGCAACCAATTACAGAAAAATAAAAGCATCACGATAATTTGTACTCTCTATCGGTAGCAACAGTGGCTACAAGAAGCCGACAGATAAGATAAGCATTGTGCTGAGTGCAATTACTAGCTCTACGACTGCCCCACACTCCTTTCTCTGGCCAATTAGAATGTGTTGCCAGTAACATCACAGACATAACCCACATGGACTTGCGGACCCTTGTCCTTCGAGAGGTAATGGAGAATGGTTTGCACCCCCAGCTCACATCTTACAGGAAGTCCAGGGCCCCCTGGGGAGATAGATACCTGCCAATCATAGGAGGCTAATTCAGGCTCTGGAGGAGAGCATCCTGGCCCCACCCCTCCCCATACTCTCCATTCTTTCGTTCCACTGGGATTTCCTTACTGTCTATCATGTGCCAGGCTCTCTGCCAGGCACTTGGGATACTGCAAGAAAAAAACCCATCAAATCCCTGCTTTTATGGAGCTTATGTTCTAGAGGTGATGGGAGGAAAATAAAGCAGAGAAGGGGGTGGCAGGGGTGGGGGTGTGCAGTTTACAGTTCCAAAGGCACAGGCAAGGGAAGGTTTCCCTGAGGGGCCACAGGGGCAGAGATATAAAGTAGGTGGGGGAGTGACCATGGGGAGCCCGCAGGGGGAAGGGCAAGTGCAAAGTGTGGAGGCTTGTCAGAGGATGAGGAAGAATAAACAGCGGAGCCAGAGAGGGGTGAGCTGGGGGAGGTGGGGGCACACATGCATCTTAACCTTCCTCAGATGCTCTTGACTTTCTCAGTTCTGAGAGGACAGAGGTGAGGAAGCTGACACCTTCTCTTGGGTGCCTTCCCGCAAGGGTGTCTGTGTGAGCAGTGTTCCTAAAGGATGAGGTAGTGAGCGGCATATACCTCACAGCAAAGCAGACAACCCATTCTTAGCAGTCCTATAGCATGTCATCCCTGGGAACATCTTGCTGACTTTTCTGGGAAGGTCCAGCCTCCTGCCTTGGTTCCTAGCATACTCTCCTCCCCAAGACCCTTCTTGGAGTCAGAGTCATTTCACATTTCTCCAGAGCTTTCCCCTAGTGTCTGCCTCTGCACAGTTTTTGTTTTGTTTTAAAGTAGGCTCTATGTCGGGTGCCTGGGTGGCTCAGTTGTTAAGCATCTGCCTTCAGCTCAGGTCTTGATCCCAGGGTCCTATAATTGAGCCCTGCATGGGGCTCTCCTGCTCCCACTGCTTGTGTTCCCCATCTCGCTGTCAAATACATAAGTAAAATCTTAAAAAAGAAAGAAAGAAAAAGAAAAAAGAAAGTAGGGGGAGCCTGAATGACTCAGTGGGTTAAGTCTCTGCCTTTGGCTCAGGTCATGATCTCAGGGTCCTGGGATCAAGCCCCACATGGGGCTCTCTGCTCAGCAGGGAGCCTGCTTCCCCTTCTCTCTCTGCCTGTCTCTCTGCCTACTTATGATCTCTGTCTGTGACAAATAAAGAAATAAAATGTTTAAAAAAGAAAAAAAGGAAAAAAAAGGTAGGCTCCACTCCCAGTGTGGAGCCCAATTCAGGACTTGAATTCACGACCCTGAGATCATCAAGACCTGAGCTGAGATCAAGAGTCAGAGGCTTGGGGCACCCAGGTGGCTCAGTCAGTTAAGCATCTGCCTTCAGGTAGGGTCATGATCTCAGGGCCCTACAATCAAGTCCCACGTTTGGCCCCCCACTCAGCAGGGAGCCTGCTTCCTCCTGTCTCTCTGTCAGTCCCCCGCTTGTGCTCTCTGGCTCTCTCTCTCTCTCTCTGTCAAATAAATAAATAAATAAATAAATAAAATTTAAAAAAAGAAAAAGACTATGAACTAGCTGAGCCATCCAGGCACCCCAGGAAGGTCACATTCTTTGTAGGGTTGATCACAAGTTTATCAGGGGGCAAAAGCCACCATTATAGCTGCAAATCCTGAATGTATGAAGGGGAGAAGAGAAGACAAAGGAGGGAGGGGCAGGGCAGGTTTGTCTTCTCTTCGCCCCTAGGCCACTCCTGTTCCTACCATGTTGTTCTCTCTATGCTCCAAGAAACAACACCTGTGAATATCCCTTGGGTCTAGATCTCCCCTCCTTGCCAATCTCCTTCTTATTATCCAGCTTATTTATGATGTTTCCTCCCTCCCTTCTTCTCCTTCTTTCCCTTTTCTTCTTTTAAAGTACGTTTTCTATCAGAACCCACAAGCAGTCTCTGAGTGAGGCCCTACCTCAAAGCTCCTCCAACCTGGAGAAGGGAGGAACAGGAACTTCTCTTACCCAAAAGGCCAGAATTCACACTGGGGTGGCTTCTGCTGCTGGCTTGTGGTAACACACTGTGACTAAGCCAGGGTCACAATGAGTCACAGCGGGGAAGGTGCCTTTGCTCCCCTTCCCTTCACAGAGCAGGCCCAGGGGTGTGTGAAGTAGATCCAAAAGAGGCATATTATTGATGTAAGATCAAAACCCAGGGCTGACTGATACATATTTTTTCTTGATGTCTATTTCTACCATCTTTCCCCATCCTCCTGTCCCCCTCCATGCCTATTCCAGAAGTCTGAGGATATAATGCAGTGACCACAGCATTCTGTTCCTTCCAGGATTTGAATGCCAGCCCCCCACTCAGCAGCTGTCTGTCTCTGGATCAATAACTTAACCTCTCTGAGCTTCACCTGTAAAACGGGGATAGCTATAAAATACAACCTATAAGGTTGTTAAGAGGATTCAATGAGATAATCCATATAAAGGCAGCTAGTGCTATGCCTAGCAGGTAGTATTCCCTGAATAAATGTTAGCCATCCTCATAAAAGATTTATGTAGTGCCTCCTACACTGGATCCTTGGCCTTTGAGAAGCTCTATCGTGGAACACAGACCTGTAAAATGAAAGATTATAGGACAATGGGTAGGAACTGTGATGGAAATAATATGGACACAGTCCTGTGGATGCAGAGAGGAAGATGGTTGGTTCAAAAGGGGAGACATTTGAATCTGAGATCCGGAAAAGTTTTCCATAAAGAAGAGACACACAGTTTATGTAGGAGCAGCTAAGAGGAGACTGTGGCCCCATTTTATGCTGTGAGCTAAACTGGGAATTTTAACATCTGGAGACTGTTAAAAGTTGTGCACAGGGTAGCAACAGACTTAGAGTTGTAATTTAGAAAGCCCACACTGGCAGATGTGTGCAATGCACTACCTAGAACCGGTGTGCAAGCTGTTCACAGGAATACAGCTGTAGATATAGAATAGAGATGGAGATCATGATAGCAGGAAGAGCAGAGGATACGTTGTAGCCACAGCTAAGGTTTAGAAGAATCTGGACAAATGACCTGAGAGACTCAATGGAGAGAACTCTATACTTCTACCTGGGTTGGCACATTCGGCTCCTTTTGTCTTGAATGCTCTTTCCCCACTTGCCATTTCAACATTGAGTTAAAGCCACCTCCCTTTACTGACTGGATTGGGGGCCCTGCTCTGTGTTCCTAGAGCCCCTTTGTCGGGTCCCTACATAGCAGTCAGCATTCCTTTGTCATTGCTTCCTGGTTCCTCCCACTGGTCTGTAAATTCTGTGATGTCAGAGCCCAGCCTTGATCACCTTTGCACCCACGCGGCAAATGTGGTGTCAACTGTTTGCTGAATGAATCAGTGCAAACAGAAAACTTTTTAGCCAGTCTACAGAGAAGCTGGAGGAATCACCAGAAAGACCGATGTCTCCAGAAGCCCAGGCCCTGGGGCCACATCCATCTTCTGTACTCGGA
This sequence comes from Mustela lutreola, assembly GCF_030435805.1. Classification (NCBI taxonomy): domain Eukaryota; kingdom Metazoa; phylum Chordata; class Mammalia; order Carnivora; family Mustelidae; genus Mustela; species Mustela lutreola. The sequence continues at coordinate 45,008,388 of NC_081304.1, read as the reverse complement.
GTCGCTGCCTAGAAATCTTGGGCCTTCCGGGAACTTGAAGCCTGGTGCAGCGACGGGCCGCGTGGCTAAAAGCGCAAATACAAACCTCCAACCGACTGCTGGCTAAGCCCCTATCCCCTTACCCCAGGCTTCGCCTCTCCATCCCATGCAGTTCCGATCCCCACCAGGCGGCGACGCACGTGAGAACGCGTGCGCAGTGAGCGCTCGAGGCGTCCTTTGCCCTTCTCCCAATGGCGGGTTGCGGTCCCCTTCCCGGCATCCTTGCGGGGGCACGGTGAGCGTCATTTCCGGTGGGGAAGGCCCGCGGCCGCCGCCGCCATTTCGGACACCGCTGTGAGGCTGAGACCGGAGCCGGTCCGCTGGGCGGCGGGCGCCGGGGCAGGAGGGGCGCGCGCGGCGGCGGCGGCCCAGCGTGTAGGCGCGGAGTCGGCCATGGCGGGCAACTTTGACTCGGAGGAGAGGAGTAGCTGGTACTGGGGGCGGTTGAGCCGGCAGGAGGCGGTGGCGCTGTTGCAGGGCCAGCGGCACGGGGTATTTCTGGTGCGGGACTCGAGCACCAGCCCCGGGGACTATGTGCTCAGCGTCTCCGAGAACTCGCGCGTCTCCCACTACATCATCAACAGCAGCGGCCCGCGCCCGTCTGTGCCACCGTCGCCCGCCCAGCCTCCGCCCGGTGAGGACGGACGGGACGGGAGGCCCCGGGCGGGGTGAGGGCCGCGGAACTCCCCAGCCTAGCCGGCTCCTCTCCGAGAGCTGACCTCCACGAGGAACGTGGGCAGAGGGCCGGAGTGACCATGGCAGGGGGTATCCTGGTGCTTTGGGGTCGTTCACACCACGAGCGGGTGTGTGTGAGGGAAAGAGTCGCCACTGACCCAGGCCTCTGGGTGTGACTTGGGAGGACAGCCCAGGGGAAGGGGAACTGCTTCGGCCCCAGGGTGGGGCTAGCGCCCGGGCCAGGCACAAGGGCAGGGCCGGGCAACGTGGGGACAAAGAGCTGAGGGGGATGTTGGCACTGCGGGGGCATCACTTGGCAGCGGTTCCCAGAATGAATTCGATAATCCTACAAGTGGCTTTTTAGACTTGAAACATTTCCTGTAGTGTTAGAGAGCCGGGCTTGGTTTGGAGAGCTATTCTCCCCTGCTGGCCTTTGGTAGGAAGTCACCACATACTAGCCCGGAGGGATGGAGACACCCTCAGGAAACCGGTCAGCTTTTTCCTTTCTTGGGCATTTTTCCAAAATACTTTTACTGTCCTCTTCCCCCGCAGAGGACGAAGGTGGTGAGCTAAGTGTCTTGGGTATAGAAGTAAGCCCTCTGTGATCAGCCCAGAACAAGTTGATGTCCAGCTGCTGGTGTCCAAGAGATCTTAAAGTCCAGAGACAGTTTCTACAATTAGGGGGTTCTAGTTTTCAGGGTATTTTGTGGAGGGCAGATTTTTTTTTTTCCCCAGGAAATAAGCTAGTGGAAACAGTCCCTTCCTTGAAAGTGAAGGGAACTTCCAGTTTTATTCGACTTGAATGTTGTCAGTGTTATATGTCAGGGCCTCTTGTTGCTCAATAAGTTGGGGCTGTGACCTAGGTCTTTCTTACAAGGATCACTGAGATGTGACTGTCTTACTTATTCCTTGAGAGTTGTTTGGAGAATTTTAAGGAGATTTATGCACTTAGTGCCTGAGGTTTGTGAAGGATAGAGGAATTCTGAGGTTGTCATCTTACCATCACTTGTGTAGCAGCATCCAGAGTCTTAGTCTTTCTCATTGTTCCCAAGTTGAAGCAGTTTTCTTCTGACCAGCTGAGCCTAGCCCCAGGCCAGTCTCTTTCCCTTTTGGGATAGTCCTAATTTAGATTTATTCACTCTGGCCAGAAATGGGGAGGTGGGATAGTCAGTCTCTTTGTTGCTAACAGATACCAATTATAAAAAAAAAGAGTATGGAATCTTTAAGTCCACAAATTATCCTAGGTCTTCTCAGTCTGGTTAGTTAATAGCATAACGTGAGACAAGAATATTGATGTAACATAACTTTGCCCCAAACTAGGTAAATTCTACCTTTTTTTTTTTTTTTTTAAGATTTTATTTATTTATTTGACAGACAGAGATCACAAGTAGGCAGAGAGGCAGATAGAGAGAGAGGGGGAAGCAGGCTCCCCGCTGAGCAGAGAGCCCGATATGGGGCTCGATCCCAGAACCCTGGGATCATGACCTGAGCTGAAGGCAGAGGCTTTAACCCACTGAGCCACCCAGGCGCCCCAGTTCTTTTAATGTATTTTTTTTCTTAAGAATTATTTGTTTATTTGATGGGAGAGAGCACAAGTAGGCAGAGCAGCAGATAGAAGGAGAAGGAGGAGCCGACTTCCCGCAGAGCAGGGAGCCTAATGTCCAGCAGGATCCCAGGACCTGGGATCATGACCTGAGCCAAAGGTAAATGCTTAAGGACTGAGCTACCCAAGCACCCCTAAATTTGACTTTTTACCACTTTCTTGGTATCTAGGGTTTTACATTACAGTGCAGTAATATGATGGCAAATGGTCACTGAAACTCAATTTTTGACCTTCTTTCCCCCAATTTTCAACCTTTTGTGTATACATTTTGTAAAATTTGGAGATGGCAGCAAGCAGGTTTGCTAGTTTGAGCTTTCTCCACACCTTGGTGTTAGGACTTTATATCTCTGCACTTACCTTGATACCGAGCTCCACCTTTTCATAACAGATACGAGTTCAGATCCTTGGCCCAAAAGAGAAGGTGAAGATTGCCAGAGTTTGTGTAGAAAGTTCATGGGCATTGTGGTAATTCTTGATTCTGGTAATGTGCCCAATTTTCCACACACAGCAATCGATTGAGTTGCTGTCTTTATAATAAAGATTACTTAATCTTTGTTTCCCCTCCTTTCCCGTCAAGCTCTTTTTCTTTTGAAACTACACAGAGAAATTTCTTAAATTTTAGAAAAGCATGTAGAATATTTTTTTTTTTTTTAAAGATTTTATTTATTTATTTGACAGAGAGAGATTACAAGTAGTCAGAGAGGCAGGCAGAGAGAGAGAGGAGGAAGCAGGCTCCCTGCCGAGCAGAGAGCCCGATGCGGGACTCGATCCCAGGACCCTGAGATCATGACCTGAGCCGAAGGCAGCGGCTTAACCCACTGAGCCACCCAGGCGCCCCAAGCATGTAGAATATTAATAGCTAACATTTATGGACTGGTTATTCTATGCCAAGTACTTTGCCGAGTACTTTCTGTACTTTATCTCATTTTCTGCCCATAACAATCTGGTGAGAAATATTGTGATCTCTATTAATTGAAATATTTTCATTTTATAGGTGAGGAAACTGAGAGTCAGAGATTCAGTAACTTGCTCAAGGTCACACAGCTGGTAAATGATTGAGCCAGATTTTGAACCTCAGAATTCTAACTAGAGAGCTGACACTTGTGCTGTACTTCTTTTTCTTTCTTTTGAGATCTGAACAATGCACATAGTAGATTCAACACTTTTGTTTTTGTCATGAAGTCCTAGGTTCTGTTTAAAGATGAAAGAATGACAAGAAGAAACTAATTTAATATTTGGACAATACTTGTCTGTTATCGAAAAGTCTAATGATGATGAGGCTTTTACAGTTCTCATTTGGCAAATTGAGCATGAAAAGAGCTTTTTACTTAGGACTATATAGCGTATTTTGTGGACATAATATTTTTGTATGGAATGGCTTATTCCTTTAGAGGAATATGGTAGGATGGATTAGGTATTTTTAAGCTTTTCTGGTGAGTATATTTTTAACTTAGTTGTTCAGCTTCCACAGGCTGCCATAGTCTGGGAGCACCCTGGTTGTGCCTCAGGGCCATAAGGCAGGGTTTGGTATCAAGTCTACTGGGCATACCTTGTCAGGTTGGACTTCAAGGTGTACCTCTTGGGAAGGCTTTGCAATCATTGATTCACATGTTTCTTTGAACAATGAGGTATTACTAGACCTTAGCCAGTAGACAGTTGAATAAGTGTGAGCTGGGAGAGTAGTTTTAAGTCTGAGCTCTGGAGCTTGGGTTTGAGACATTCTTCCTGGCCACTTACTACTTATGTAACTTTGGGTACATTCTTTAACTTGCCTCTGCCTCAATTTCCCCATCTGTAAAAGAAAGGAAATGGTGATATTGACCACATAGGGTTCTTATGAGGATTAAATGAGTTTTAGTGTATTAAGTGCTTAAGAATGGGGCTAACATATAGTAAGTACTTGATAAGCATTAGCTGTATTAGTCCTTTGAACATAAGTATGAGGTTGGGAGAGCAGGAGTTGAAGCAAAGTGGAAGACTTCTCAGCATTGAGGGGCTCACAGGCAGGCATGATGTGGATTGGTGAGCATGGTAATAGGATAGCTTGTGTAAGGGAGTAAGTGCTGGGGTGGAGCATGATGGAGTGCATCGAGAAGTTTGAAAGGACCTTGGATCCATGACATGGAAATATGATGGCACCTGGTGTTACCTGCTTAACCCAGAGCCTTCTACCTATTGTTCTTGTGGGTGAGGGAAGCATAAAAGCTTGCCTCATTTTGGGGCAGGGAGGAGCAAAAGTTGGGGTGGTTATTGTTTACGCTGCCTTTTCAAGGTGGTGCTGGACCAAGCCATTCTCTAGAAATCTTGTGGGACTGTCCATTACCTACTGCTTTTCTACCTCCACCATCTGTGTTTCATTTGTTTACCTCATCTTTGTAGTTCTCAAACCTGGTCTGCATGTTTTATTCATCAGTTACAGAGTATCCCTCCATCCAGTGGTTCTGGAGAAGTTCTTCAGTGAGTTACTTCTAGGTTTACATCCAAAAAAGGATGTCTCGGTAAAAGGAAGTAGGTTTATTTATTGCAGGACTTCTCAGCCATTTGCTGTGCTCATGTGAAATTATGACCCTCCCAAGAGAGGCAGGTTTTTGACCACAAGACATTTTGAGAAGTGTCCTGAGATTCTGTAGAATCTTCTCTGGGAAACAATGCAGTGGACTTGGATTTGGGGATTATTCGAAAATTTCTAAAGGAATAAAGAGGTTTGGGCAGGGTACAGTGTACCAACTGCTTTTAGGAGCTTTTATTACATAGGTGTTTGACACCAGGAGAAGTTAAATAAGAGTTCTTATAGCTAGTAAATGGCAGAACCAGAATTCATTAAACCTAGTCATTCTGAATCTGTGAAATACCATGCTGATACCCACCATTTTTAGAAAGTTCTGTTTGCTTAGGAGGACAGATATTTGATACCTCTTTAGGAGACCTCAGATGAAAGTCAGCAGCCTTTTTAGCCCTTTGTCTTGGACAGGTGGTAGGGTGTGTTTAAGCATTTTCTATTAATACCATAGGCAGAAGAGGAGGAAAGGAGTGGAATTAAGGAAAGAGGAAGGGAAAATGGAAGTTCTTCGAATTCAGGGAGAGGCCGATGATGGAGCTGCTGTGGTGGTACCCATGCCAGAAGTGACCTGGCCTATTGAAGCCCATGGAGCTCTTGGTTGTTCTTCATAAAACCTTCAGGGAATGGTGTTGTAAAAATTGATGTAACCTGAGGGCTAAAATGCTTAAGAATTAATGAGTTGAGCATGTACAGAAACCAAAAGAATATGAAGTGCTTGCATTGATTTTGATTTCTTAATGTGTTTGTTCATAACTCATACTCAGAATACCAGCACAGGTTTATGTAAAACAAGTCAGTGACGTTTTCCAAGTCCCAGCAATGGGAACCTGGTCTTTGGTTCATTTCTCTAGACTGACTGACTATATCTCCTTCCTTTCCTGTCCTCCTCTTTCCTGCCCTTGGATGTTTGTGGTTGGAAGGCGATGACGTAGGGAAGAGGAGCTGGAACATATAGCTGTGATGAGGTTCGGGCTTATCTGAGACTTACGTTCTTTTCTCCCCCTTTTCCTTCTGGAGTTTGGCTGATGGTCCATGTTTTTGACTGCCTCAGCAGTACACAGAAACAGGCACTCCTCTGGTGGAATTATAGTGTCCATAAAATAGAAAAAAATTTGTAGGTAAAGAAAATCAAAGGGGTGCCTGGCTAACTCAGTGGATAGAGCATACAACTCTTGATCTTGGGGTTGTGAGTTCAAGTTCTGCATTGGGTGTAGAGATTACTTAAAAATAAATATATTTTTTTAAGAGTATCAAAGATTTTCCTTGGTGTTTTGCTTGTATTTCTCTGCTGGGATTGCCAAGCCAAAGAAGAGAAGTCATTGTGGGTCCAGTTCACACCATGCAGCATTTGAGCAAGAAATGAATTGAACCAACTTCCTACCTTTATATTTATGGCAGAGGAGCTGCCATTTTTTCTTTTCATAATTTTCATAGTGATCTTTTTTTTTTTTTTTTTTTTAAGATTTTATTTATTTATTTGACAGAGAGAGAGAGATCACAAATAGGCAGAGAGACAGACAGGAGAGAGAGATGAGGAGAAGCAGGCTCCCTGCTGAGCAGAGAGCCCTATGCCGGACTCGATCCCAGGCCCCTGGGATCATGACCCGAGCCGAAAGTAGAGGCTCAACCCACTGAGCCACCCAGGCGCCCCCATAGTGATCTTTACAAGGGTCTTAGCCTTGTCTTATTTGTTCTTTTAAACTATCACCCCCCCCCCCCAATCAAACACAAAACGCATTTTACTTCAGCTAGTACAGTAATGGAGGAACCATAACAATGGATGACAGGAGTGGTTACCTTCCTTTTTAGAGTGAAAAGAATGCCTTGGAAATGTTCAGGTATGGTCAGGGCTGTTCTTTCATGGTGATTTCGTTGTATCTAAGAACAGTTTTTTGTTGCTACTGTTTTTTTGTAAGAATAAATCTCCAGTTGAAAGTGAAAGTCAGGGGGGAGATAATGTCTTCCTGAGACCTCCTGCCTCATTCTTTGCTTACCAGCCACACTGTGTGTACCTTTATATCCGCAACTGTCCTATGAGCTTCTTAAAACTGGGAACAGACTTTAACTTCCTTCCCTTACTTCAGAATTTTGTTCATTAAGAATAATATTAACATTTACTGAGTACTGTCTTCCAACCACTGTTCCAAAAAGGCAGCTAGTGAAAACCATTTTGGCTTTTGCACCTTGGCATGTAGTTGGGTAAACTCTAGCAAGGGAGCTTTCCTCCCTTTGTGTCATTAGGACCATTTTCTAAGCCATGGGTACTCTGCTGGTGTGAGGGTCCTCCTTAACACTCTACCTGGGAGGCTTTCTGGACCAGACAGTGCTGAGTAGGTCTCCTTGGAGCTCACATTGACCCAATCCTTCACATAGTTCAGCAGGTCTAAAGGATCACTGAATTAACTTAGTGGCAATAAGCAGAATGACCATATATCTCATTGCCTACCAGACTTGAATGGGAACAATGCCCCTTCAGTGGTCCCTTTGAGTGAAGGCAAACTCCAGAGTATTGCACCACCATGCTCTGGTATATTCCTGACCAAAGTTCTCCAGTTCAGCTCTTGAAACTACTGGGGTTGTGTCCTGCAGGTACCTGATGGTGTTTGCTGTAGATATGTAGTCCTGGGTCTGGGCATCTATTTAAGCATTTTTTTTTTTTAAGATTTTATTTGTTTATTTGACAGACAGAGATCACAAATAGAGAGGCAGGCAGAGAGAGAGAGAGGGAAGCAGGCTCCCTGCTGAGCAGAGAGTCCGATGCAGGACTCGATCCCAGGACCCTGAGATCATGACCTGAGCCGAAGGCAGTGGCTTAACCCACTGAGCCACTCAGGCGCCCTATTTAAGCATTTTTAAGAGATTTTATTTATTTATTTGACAGTGAGAGAGGGAACACAAGCAGAGGGAGTGGGAGAGGGAGAAGCAGGCTTCCCGCTGAGCAGAGAAGGCAGAGGCCTAATGACTGAGCCACCCAGGCACCCCTCTATTTCTTGAGTTGGGGAGCCAGCCAGCATTACTGAGTGTGGGCTATTAACTTGTTTTAGCTTATAGCCATGAATTTCACAGATGGACTTGTGTGATACAAGAAATGTGCAACTGTCCTTTAAATTGTGTCTTGGTGTCTCGTTGTGCGTTCATTTGTGAAGGCACTTATCAGTATTCATTCAGTACTGAGGACTTCTGGTTAACTTCTGTAGTTTATCTTTTCGCTTCTTTCCACCACTGAATTTCAAAGGTACTTTTTCTGGTCATTCTGGAAGAAGTGATTTTTAATACTGAACAAAATAATTGGGTCTCATTTCTTTTTTTTTATCTTTTGGGTCTCATTTCTTTTAGAGTGCAAATTGATTTAGACATCCATCTTGGGCTATCACAATATTCCTATTTCACCACATTAATCACAGGCTTGCTTTTTTTTTTTTTTAAGATTTTATTTATTTATTTGACAGATCACAAGTAGACAGAGAGGCAGGTGGGGATGGGGGGTGATGTGAAGCAGGCTCCCTGCTGAGCAGAGAGAGCCCTATGCGGGGCTCGATCCTAGGACCCTGAGATCATGACCTGAGCTGAAGGCAGAGGCTTAACCCACTGAGCCACCCAGGCGCCCCTCACTGTGGCTTTTAAAGATTTATTTGTTTATTTGAGAGAGCGAGAGACCGCAAGCAGGGGTGGGGAGAAAAAAAGGGAGAGAATCTCAAGCTGACTCTCCATTGAGCGTGGTCCCCGACTTGGGGCTCAATCCCATGACCCTGAGATCATGACCTGAGCCGTATCACTATGGCTTTTAGATAGTGGACCAGTGTTCTTGGAGTGAAGAACATAAATTGGGCATTTTCCCTTAATAGAGGACTTGAACAACTCTCCCAAAAGAAGTACAAATAGTAATCTTGAAATACACCAAACAATCAAAGATGATATTTAAAAAGAAATAGCATTTCTCATTAAATTGTCATTGAGAGGCGCCTGGGTGGCTCAGTTGGTTAAGTGTCTGCCTTTGGCTCAGGTCATGATCTCAGGGTTCTGGGATCAAATCCTGCATCAGGCTCCCTGCTCAGCAGGGAGCTTCTCTCTCTTCTTCCTGCTTATGCTCTCTCAAATACATAAAATTTTAAAAATAAATAAATAGTCAATGAGAGAGAGCCTATGAGCCGGGAGAGGGGTGGTTGGAGAGGGAGAAACAAACTCCCTGATGAGCAGGGAGCCCGATGTTGGATCAGATCCTAGGACACTGAGATCATGACCTGGGCTGAAGGCATACACATAATGGAGTGAGCCACACAGGCATCCCAAATTGTCAGTGATCTATTTATCTTTCTTTCTTTCTTTCTTTCTTTTTTTTTTCTTTAAAGAATTTATTTGTCAGGGCGCCTGGGTGGCTCAGTGGATTAGGCTGCTGCCTTCGGCTCAGGTTGGGATGGAGACCCGAATCGGGTTCTCTGCTCAGCGGGCAGCCTGCTTCCCTTTCTCTCTCTGCCTGCTTGTGATCTCTCTCTGTCAAATGAATAAATAAAATCTTAAAAAAAAAAATTTTTTTTTTGACAGAGAACAAGCAGTGGGGATGGCTGGCAGAGGGAGAAGCAGGCTCCCCACCAAAGAAGGAGCCCAATATGGGACTCAATCCCAGGACCCTGGATTTATGACCTGAGCCAAAGGCAGATGCTTAACCAACTAGTTGCCCAGGTATCCTTTGCAATGCTTTTTTAAATGCTGTTTTGGCAAGGATATGGAGAAAGTGGGAACTCATAGATCAGTGGTAGCAGTGGAAAATCTTACCTTTTGGAGGGCAATTTGGCAACATAAACCATAAACCTTAATGTTCTTACCCTTTGATCCAACAGGTGCATTTCAAGGAATTTATTCTAATGAAATAAAAAAAACCCTCTTTAATAGATAAGAAAAAAAATGCTCATAATAGCATTTTCACTAGTGAAAAGTTAGGAATACTTTATAGCTATTAAAAGTCATGTTCATGGGGCACCTGGGTGGCTCAGTGGGTTACGCCTCTGCCTTTGGCATGTCATGATCTCAGAGTCCTTGGATCAAGCCCCGCATCAGGCTCTCTGCTCAGCAGAGACCCTGCTTCCCCCTCTCTCTGCCTACTTGTAATCTCTTTCAAATAAATAAAATCTTTAAAAAAAGTCATGTTCATGAAGAGATGAGAAATTTTTTATTATATAAAAATAAAATTTTTTATAAGAAAAAAAGGCAAGATGGGACGCCTGGGTGGCTCAGTTGGTTAAGCAGCTGCCTTCGGCTCAGGTCATGATCCCAGCATCCTGGGATCGAGTCCCGCATCGGGCTCCTTGCTCGGCAGGGAGCCTGCTTCTCCCTCTGCCTCTGCCTGCCATTCTGTCTGCCTGTGCTTGCTCTCTCACCCTCTCTCTCTCTGATAAATAAATAAAATCTTTAAAAAAAAAAAAAAAAAGAAAAAAAAAAAGAAAAAGAAAAAGAAAAAAAGGCAAGATAAAAAATTTATATTACCTAACTATAAAACACTTGTATATATTTATGACATACTTGTACACACACACACACACACATATATTCAAATTTGGGAGGTTGTAACTTAATGCTGAATTGTGGGTTAAGGGTGGTTAAAAAAACAAAAAAACAAAAAACAAGCTCTGCAAAAAACAGTTTTCTGTTTTATTTCATTACTTTACCAGGAAACCAAAATGATTTGATATTTTGGTGCTTAGCAGAGTGTAAGTTAAAGGGTATATTCCTGGGGATCCTGGGTGGCTCAGTGGGTTAAGCCTCTGCCTTCAGCTCAGGTCATGATCTCAGGGTCCTGGGATCGAGCCCCACATTGGGCTCTCTGCTCAGCAGGGAGTCTACTCCCCCCACCCCGCCCTGCCTTTCTGCCTACTTTTGATCTCTCCGTCAAATAAATAAATAAAAATCTTAAAAAAAAAAAAAGGTGGGGACCCCTAGGTGGCTCAGTTGGTTGGGCGGCTGCCTTCAGCTCGGGTCATGATCCCAGCGTCCTGGGATCGAGTCCCACATCGGGCTCCTTGCTTGGCGGGGAGCCTGCTTCTCCCTCTGCCTCTGCCTGCCACTCTGTCTGCCTGTGCTCACTCTTGCTCCTCTCTTGCTGACAAATAAATAAAATCTTAAAAAAAAAAAAAAAAAAAGTTGTATTCTTCACTAGAAACTTTTTCATTTGAACTGATGCATGTTAATTTATTATCTTTCAGTTCTAAACTCTTGGGATAGAGAGGGAATATATTCTGCAGTCAGATGCTCAATGCCTGAGCTATACCCTCTGAGGGAACACATTCGGAAGCATGCCCTGTGTATCTAGGGCCATACACACCTTTACATTATGTGAGTGACCCTAGCGTGTCATAAGAGGTTGAGAATTTTAATTTTAATTTTTTTTTTTTTAAGATTTTAAGTAATCTCTTCACCCAGTGTAGGGCTGGAACTTACAATGCCAAGATCAAGAGTTGCATGCTCTGCTGACTGAGCCAGCCAGGTGCCCCCAGAGGTTGAGAATTCTAACACTTTATTTTTTCAGGCATCCTTATTTACTGTTTTTTGTGACCTGAAGGAGCAATATGGTTTACATGTTTTATTTCAGTGCAGACCTTAGGAATTGATTGTTAAGCAGTTAGCTTCCTGGTTTCTCTTTTTAGACTCCTTGGTTCTTTTGCCTAATTAAGGTTTTTTGTTTGTTTGTTTGTTTTGGTAGCTGTCGGAAATGAAATTGAGGGTGCCTGGCTGGCCTAGTTACTAGAGCATGGAACCCTTGATCTCAGGGTTGTGAGTTTAAGCCCCACATTGGGCATAGAACTCACTTCAAAAAAAAAAAACAACAACAAAAACATCTTTTTTGTTGTTAGAAATTGTACATTCTAGATGTGAAGATAAGGAATGTATGAGCCTGGTGTAGATAGATGGCAAGTTCTCCCCACCTCTTCTTGGAAAAGCTGCTGGGACCTATGAAAAAGGAGAGTTGCTACATTTCCTGAGGTTGAAAAGAAGATTACAACAAAACCTTGAACCTTATGCTACTCTGTAAATGGGATAGCACAGAACATTTTGGGAGAATGAACAAAAAAGTCTCCATGTTGCTTTGTCTTTTTTTTTTTTTTTTTTTTTAAGATTTATTTATTTATTTATTTGAAGAGCGAGATCACAAGTAGGCAGAGAGGCAGGCAGAGAGAGAGAGAGAGAGAAGCAGGCTCCCTGCTGAGCAGAGAGCCCGATGCGGGACTCGATCCCAGGACCCTGAGATCATGACCCGAGCCAAAGGCAGCGGCCCAACCCACTGAGCCACCCAGGCGCCCTGTTGCTTTGTCTTTGATCCGGTATGAAAGCATTCCCTTACCGGCCTGGTCTGTGAAGGCCTTCTGTTCCATCTCTGCTGTAGGTGGTGATGGGCATCTTTTTAGGGTATGTTTTAACTACAGAGTATGATTTTCAGTTTGCCATAAGGAGAGGGGTTATCTTTTCTAGATTTTTTTTTTCTGATTAAGTATTGAGTAAATGTGTTTAGGAAATGGTTAAAATCTGCATTTTATCTCCTTTGTAATACATCTTTAAATAATAGCCTGCTCTGTTTTTTTCCAGGGGTGAGCCCCTCCAGACTCCGAATAGGAGATCAAGAGTTTGATTCATTGCCTGCTTTACTGGAATTCTACAAAATACATTATTTGGACACTACAACATTGATAGAACCAGTTTCCAGATCCAGGCAGGGTAGTGGAGTGATTCTCAGGCAGGAGGAGGCAGAGTATGTGCGAGCCCTCTTTGACTTTAATGGGAATGATGAAGAAGATCTTCCCTTTAAGAAAGGAGACATCCTGAGAATCCGGGATAAGCCTGAAGAGCAGTGGTGGAATGCAGAGGACAGCGAAGGCAAGAGGGGGATGATTCCAGTCCCTTACGTCGAGAAGTATAGACCTGCCTCCGCCTCAGTATCGGCTCTGATTGGAGGTAACCAGGAGGGTTCCCACCCACAGCCACTGGGTGGGCCGGAGCCTGGGCCCTATGCCCAACCCAGCGTCAACACTCCGCTCCCTAACCTCCAGAATGGGCCCATTTATGCCAGGGTAATCCAGAAGCGAGTCCCTAATGCCTACGACAAGACAGCCTTGGCTTTGGAGGTACATAATGTGCAAAATGTAGAAAGAAGAGATCTGCTACAGGGTCTCCCTTTCACACCTCTTAGAGCTTTGTAGGAATGCTGAATACAAACACCAGCATTGTGATATTGTAGCTGTTGAACCATTAAGTACTGATTTTGGGCATTAATGTTAGGTTTTCTCTTTTTTTGTAGAAAACCTATTTTGGAATAAGTAAGCTTAAAATTGTGTAACTGAATGTTTTGATTGATCTACTAAACATACTTTGATTTCTTTGATAACACCACCTGAATTCACAGGAATTAACTTAAAATATTTTTTTCTCATCTATCTTCTACTCTGATTCTTTCTTTCTGTTTATCAATGTCTAAAATAAGGTGGGCTTTCCCACAAAAAAACATGTTTCTTCTTTAGGGGGCATAGAGTTCTTACCATTGACTGCTTTTGTTTATCAAGTAAGAATTCAGGAGGAACAGTAAAGCATAGAACAGGTGAGAAAAGATCCATACCCAAAACTGTGTGTTCCAAGGAACAGCAGGTTTACTTGGTTTTTGTTGTTTGGTGCATTTTACAGCGAGGAAGCCGGTTCCTCCTGAGGAGTAAATTTCTGCCTTTTACGGCGAATAGTTATGCTTGGTAGTCTGTCTCCTCTGGTCAACTATTGCATTTGGTCTATTCCTTTATTCCTCTCTTTAACATTCACAGCTTTGTCTCTTCTCTCCTCCCTCCGTCCCTCCCTCCCTGAGATAAACAGAGCTAGTGGTTCAGAGTAAAAGCTTGTACAAAAGTGGCATGCCATCTTTCAGAACCTACTGATAGAACTTGAATGTAAGTAAGTAGCTAACTTTCATAAGTACAGGCTGAAGTTACGGAAGCTCAGACTAGCAGAGAAGGAGCAAAAGTGTATTTTTATAAACTGAGATCTCTAAGTGCTGTTTCCTTTGGGTCGTGTTCACACAGTGGGAGTAAAACTGCCTTCTGCCTAAGTAGAAGTGTTAGCCTACAGAATAAACTGGGATTTATTTGAGCCAGTCTCTGATATTATTGGATTTGAAAATTTGCTTTTACATTCTGGATAGTGGCTGCAAAGAAGGCTAGTTGAGTCTTAGAGGTTTGACTGAAAAATGTATTTTTATGGTGCTTGTTTTTTGAGATTGCGTTGTGACTTAAAAGTATCATGTCTCCGCTTTGATAAGAAATGAAATTATAGGTCGCACCATTATTTCCACCACTCTGAGTTTGCAGGATAATGAAAACAAGTTTCTTGCCTTGTGTTTTCATTTAAGTTCAGATGATGTCAACATCCAACATGGTGCTGTGCATATGGCAGATGGGATTCCTGACATTTTTTGCAGACCTTGTTAGCACTGGGCTGGAGTATGAAAACTAGCAGTCATGAAACAAGCCAGCTAACAGCCAGGAAACAATAGTCATGACGTTAATTTTATTTCCATTTGCATTCCCTTCCCCCGCTTTCTTCTTTCCTTCTTCCTTTATTAAAAGATTCATCTATTTTTTTAAAAAGATTTTATTTATTACTGTAGAGAGAGAGAGAGCACATGAGCAAGGGAAAGAAGAAGCAGACTTCCCACTGAGCAGGGAGCCTGATGCAGGATTTGATCCCAGGATGCTGGGATCATGACCTGAGCTGATGACAGACCCTTAACCGGCTGAACCACCCAGGCACTCCAGAGATACATCTGTTTATTAGAGAGCTCATGTGCATGAATATGAGGGGAGTGAGAGAGAAGCAGACTCTGCCAAGCCCCATGCCTGATGTAGGGCTCATTCCCAGGACCCTGAGATCATGACCTGAGCCTAAATCAAAAGTTGGATGCTAACTGATGGAGCCACCTAGGAGCCCTCCCTTTTTACTTTTTTATTTTTATTTTTCCTAAGTAAGATCAATGTGGGGCTCAAACTCACAACCCTAGATCAAAACCTGAGCTTAGATCAAGAGTTGGACACAAGCAGTTGAGCCACCCGGGTGCCCCTTCTTTTTTTTTTTTTTTTAAAGGATTTTATTTGAGAGGGGTGGGGAGCATGAGCAGGGGGAGGGGCAGAGGGAGAGGGACAAGCAAGCAAACTCCCTGCAGAGTGAGGGTTGCAACTCGGCTCCATCCTAGGACCCCAAGACCATGACCTGAGCCAGAGTCCAATGCATAACCAACTGAGCCACCCAGGAGTCCCTAAGATTTAATTTAATTTAATTAATTAATTAATTAATTTATTTAAAGATTTTATTTATTTATTTGACAGAGAAATCACAAGTAGTTGGAGAGGCAGGCAGAGAGAGAGAGAGGAGGAAGCAGGCTCCCTGCTGAGCAGAGAGCGCGATGCGGGACTGGATCCCAGGACCCTGAGATCATGACCTGAGCCAAAGGCAGCGGCTTAACCCACTGAGCCACCCAGGAGCCCCCTAAGATTTTATTTTTAAGTAATCGCTACATCCAGTGCAGGGTTAAATTAACCCAACCCCAAGACCAAGAGTTACATGGTCTACCAACTGAGACAGCCGGGTGCCCCTGCATTTTCTTTCTTTCTTTTTTTAAGATTTTACTTAGGCGGGGGCGCCTGGGTGGCTCAGTGGGTTAAGCCGCTGCCTTCGGCTCGGGACGTGATCTCAGGGTGCTGGGATCAAGTCCCGTGTCAGGCTCTCTGGTCAGCGGGGAGCCTGCTTCCCTCTGTCTCTCTCTGCCTGCCTCTCCATCTACTTGTGATTTCTCTCTGTCAAATAAATAAATAAATAAATAAAATCTTTTTAAAAAAAAAAGATTTTACTTAGGGGCTCCTGGGTGGCTCAGTCGTTAATCATTTGCCTTCGGCTTGGGTCATGATCCCAGGGTCCTGGGATTGAGCCCCCCATCGGGCTCCCTGCTTGGCGGGAAGCCTGCTTCTTCCTCTCTCACTCCCCCTGCTTGTGTTCCCTCTCTCGCTGTTTCTCTGTCAAATAAATAAATAAAATCTTTAAAAAAAGAAAAAAAGATTTTACTTATTTATTCATGAGAGGCAGAGACAGGGAGAAACAGGCTCCCTGTGGACCAGGGAGCCCAATGCAGGACTTGAGCCCACGACTTGGGATCACAGTCTGAGTCTAAGGCCACACTTAACCAACTGAGCCACCCAGCTGCCCTGCATTTCTTTCTTAAAGAGAGCTGGGTTTTTTTGTTTGTTTTGTTTTTAAGATTTTATTTATTTTTTTTATAGAGAAATCACAAGTAGGCAGAGAGGCAGGCAGAGAGAGAGGGGGAAGCAGGCTCCCCACCAAGCAGAGTCCCAGGACCCTGAGATCATGACCTGAGCGAGCCAAAGTCAGAGGCTTAACCCACTGAACCACCCAGGCGCCCCTGTTTTTTTTTTTTTTTTTTTAATATATATATTTTTTATTTATTTGAGAGAGAGAGCACGAACAGAGGGAGAAGCAGGCTCCCCGCTGAGCAAGGAGCCCCATATGGGACTTGATCCCAGAACCCTGGGATCACAGCCCCAGCTGAAGGCAGCCACTTAACCAACCGAGCTATCTGGGCGCCCAGAAGGACCTGTTTTTTTTAATGATGCCTGCCTTGATTAGAGGCTGCAGTGCTTAGGAATGGTTGAGCTGCTCTCCCTGCTGTGAAACATAAATCTTTTGAAATAGATAGTTGATTTCAATAAGTTTTTTGATTAGATACTGTTTTTTTGTTTTTGTTTTTTAAAGATTTTTATTTATTTATTTATTTGACAGAGATCACAAGTAGGCAGAGGCAGAGAGAGAGAGAGAGAGGAGGAAGCAGGCTCCCCGCTGAGCAGAGAGCCTGATTCGGGGATCGATCCCAGGGTCCTGGGATCATGACCTGAGCTGAAGGCAGAGGCTTTAACCCACTGAGCCACCCAGGCGCCCCTAGATACTGGTTTTGAGCCGCATATGTTGATTGCTAAAGATGGCTTCCTTCAGGTTAAAACATATACCCCAAAGTAATAGCTTTATAATCCCTTACGTACTTAAAAATGTGTCAGTTTAGCATCATAGAATTTTAGAGCAGGAAAGGACCTTCGGTATCTTTATTTATTATGTATAAAGAATTGATGTTTAGACAGATTGGATTGTTTAGTCTATTTGGAGGTAGAGACAGGATGAACCCAAATCCACTGTGGTGCCTTCTCTACCATGCTCGGTTCTGTCTTTGACTCTTACTGCCTTATAACCGTGCTGCTGCCCTTCTCAGTAGCACTGGCTTCACTGGGAGCATATCCGCAGTTGGACTGTGTGTGAGGACAGTTGTACAGTCAGTACAATACAGCTGTACAGGACACAGTTATCTACAGCTCTTCCCTATCTCTGGGTTTTTATAAGAGCTGATGTCTTGTCCCTATTGAGGTGACACTGGGAGATAAGAGTAGGAGGCTGTGGTGTTCTGGTCTGACCATTCTGGTTAAACAAAACATTCATGGTTATGAATGACCTAGTTTACCTTTTACACTACATTTTAGTGGAATTTTACACTTAACTTGAAGTTGATAAATTAGAATCATTGCATTTTAGAATTGGGTAGGGCTCTGGAGATACTGTGTTAGACCAGCAGTCTTCAGACTGCTTCTCAGTATCCCTCAGGAGGGGGGGGGACACCAAGGGTGCAAGGCTCTGTGTTCCCTCTCTTGCTTCAACCAAAGCAGTTCTATTTTTAACTGTTTTACATATTTGGATCTCTCTAAGATTTTGTTTGAAGAAAGGATTTCTGTACTTAAAAAAATAAATCTTAAAAAACGGGGTTCAAGAATCACCTGCCCTCACCTTAAAGATGAAATTTTTCTGCATTGGTACATTTGCTATTATCACAGTCCCCCAGTAGAAAATAAGTTATTAGATATTTCCTTTTGTCTACCCATCAGATTCCTGTAGTAGAGATGAAGGCTGTAGAAAGTAGGGATTGATTCCAGCTAACCAAAGGAGGGGTATTCCTCTGCCCACTATAGTTCTATGGGTCAGTCAGTCATTTCTGGGGGAGTATAACTAAATCAGATACCATCTGTTCCATTCTGGAGTTTCCAAGATTTTAAACATGCAGATATGCTGTATGTTTTGAATAAGAGATACTGGAAATAACACTAGAATAGTGCAGAGGCAGCTTTCATTTTTTGTTTAATGGCTCCTTAGGAGCTGGAATAGTACAAATCTTGTGAACTGCAGGTGTTAAACTTTTTTAATGCCTCTGTAGACTCTCCAGAACAATCACATTACTTTTAAATGCACTGAATCAGATAACTTACATTCTTTGATTAAAGCTGGCATTTTGCCTTTGATAGACAATAAGACTTTAGAGTCATCATGGAGCTACTCAGATGTTCTTAGGCTTGGGCCTATTCCTCAACACAGATGGGAAAGGTTGTAAAGTGCTTTAGGTCCCTGATTATATACGTTAGTGGCTACATCAACTCTCTATCTTCTCATGTGGTGCTCTATAAAACCCAAGTTGGTTAGGCCTTTTGACCTATGCATAGGAATTTGGAGTAAAGACCCCACTTTTCCCTTTGTTAGGAAAAAAAAAAATGAGAATGGAAAGTGTAAGAACACAAGTGGCAAGTTCTTCCTGTGTCAGTTTGTCTTTTTCTGGAATTGTAGCTAAAGATTTCTGTATCGTTCATTGAGAGAGATGTCTGCTTTTCCATCCTTGGACATTACCTTTATTTCAGCTCATAGAATCTCAGTTGGAAAGTAGCTTGGAAGTAAACTGACCTAGACTCTAGTTAAAGGCAGGCCTTCTGGTATCTTCACAGATAATTTTTTTTTTTAAGATTTTTATTTACTTATTTGACAGAGAGATAGAGAGCCCAAGTAAGCAGAGCAGCAGGCAGAGGGAGAGAGAGAAGCAGGCTCTCTGCTGAACAGGAAACCCAAAGCAGGGCTCAATCCCAGAATCCTGGAATCATGACCTGAGCCAAAGGCAGCCACTTAACCAACTGAGCCACCCAGGCACCCCTTCACAGATGATTTTTAAGCATTTATTTGGATATCTCTGCTTTTGGAGAACTTGCTGTCAACACAGGAGTATAGTCCAGAGGTTCCAAACTTTCTTGATTCATAACCTTTAGTATCTCAGTAATATTTCAGTGTCCTAGGCCAAAAGAAATAGTTAGCATTTGCGTTGATTAGGTAGATAGGTATACAGATAAACAAATTAAGTATTTATATCCTAATAACTTGGGACTCCATGTAGAAATCTCATGTAGAAATTGTCAACTGCCTGGAGATAGTGGTTCACAGAGCATGATATATGTCAAGTATTACTGTTTCCCTCAAAATTTTAAAGATTTCATGGCATCATCTGAATTTGCTGCAATGCCTCTGACACTGCAGTTTGGGCACCTTGGGTCAGGTTCATTGTGTTAGTTTAGCTGGAAATGTACCTAGTATATGTAGTTATCTCTCAACTTTCACCAAGGGGATAGGGAACTTAGTTTTAAGCATTATCAGCTGTTGAGCTAGAGAAGATCTTTTCTTACCTGGACTAGAACTAGAGTGAGACCTATTTTCCAAGATTTATTGGGATGCTTTTTCTCTTCACCTGGAAGCCTACCAGGTAAATCTCAAAGACCTGCCACTTTCTACCAATACAGCCCATGCTTGTTTCAGTCTATTTCTGAGGCAAGTGAGTCATTAAAGCTGAATTGTTCTCTTTTGTTTCCATTCATTTGAAAGGCTATGGATGCACCCTAAATATTACCTATTCCTTAGATCATGGATCTGCAGACTTTTTCAGTAAAGGACTTTATAGGCCATATAGTTTTTGTCACAACCACTCAACTGTCCTTGTAACAAAACAGCCATAGACAAACAACAAATGAGCTTGTTGTGTTCTAATAGATCTGTTTACAAAAACAGACAGCCAGCTGGATTTGGCTCATGGGCCATAGTTTGTTGACCCTCTGTTTTAGATTGCTGTCATCTTCTTAACTTTTATTCTCCTTCAGCCAAATCTTGAAATATTAACTAAATGTGTCCTTGGTGTGTTTGAAAATGTTTCAGGGTAAGGTCTCTGTATCTATCTCTCTGTGTGTGTTTTTCCTTGCTCTATTTTTACGAATTTGTTTATGTTTCCTGTCCTGAGCTCTTTGGAATCCTGCAGCAAGTCAGGATCAGAGGAACACTGGCAACTCTTAGATGGTAGGGACAGAAACTAGAGGGTAGTCACCTGGGGTTACACCAGCAAAGGAGGTCACACAGATCTCTAATGTCTCCTGTTTAATGACTAACAAAAATGAATGCTGTTTGGGTTCCAATTTCATTCTCGCTATCATGGGACCTTACTGGTGAATATCAATTGAGTAATCTTTGGCTCCTGAACCAGCTGTAGATTTGATTACCTGTGTTACCAAGATTGTGATTTATTCTGGGAACTACTCAGAGCTAGGGAAGAAACCAGTTTTCGTCAAGTTCCCTAGGAGTGAAAAAACAGAAGTACCAACATTCAGTCCTCTTTAGAGATGATGCCATGATTGACTTGCAGACTTGCTCCTAAGGATGTCATACAGGATCAGGAAGTGAGAAACTGACAGGATAATATCATAGTACCTCAGTGAAAGGGTCCTCACTGTCTCTTCTCTACAAGGTGGTAGTAGGGTCTGCCTCATAAAAAGAAAGTTTAACTGCCTTGTGCTTCAAATCCTTAATAAGGTCTTTCTTGTTCATTGATAGACAAATTAGGGGTTTTTTCCATCTATAACTTGAATTTTGAAATCTGTAGTGTTAGAATTAAAGTTACTACTATACTCACTGCAGTACATTTGTTTGTATCTTGAGATTATAGCATTTCTGGGGCAGATACTCCATTTTTCTTTCTTCATCTTTGAAATAGTTTGCCGAGCTTCAAACCCATATATGTCCCCCTTCATCCACCCTGGTCTGGCCTTGGGAATTCTGTGTTACTGGGTTGTTGTCTATTTGGAGGAGGAGTGTGAATTCTCGCTTTGTTTCTGACTTGGAGAAAGAATTGCCCTGAATGTAGTACTGTGTTTTCAGACTGCCCTGTCCCCTCCTGCACTTCCCCACTAGTACCTGCCAGGCTTGACAGCCATTTATTCTTCCAAACTGTGGAAGCACTTGGGCCTCATGTGATCCAAGGATAGTCATGTTGCCTTTGGGATTTGTCTTTTCCTTTTTTTTTTTTTTTTTAATAAATTTCATTTATTCATTTGACAGACAGCGATCACAAGTAGGCAGAGAGGCAGGCAGAGAGAGAGGAGGAAGCAGGCTTCCCACTGAGCAGAGAGCACAACATGGGGCTTGATCCCAGGACCCTGGGATCATGACCTGAGCCAAATGCAGAGGCTTTAACCCACTGAGCCACCCAGGTGCCCCTGGGATTTTTCTTTACTTGACTCCATGAGTCCCCATGTGCTTTTGAGTCTTTCAAGAGAAAGACTCCAAAGGATACAAAGGGTTCTTTAATTTTAATAAGGTCTTCCTCAAAGTATTTGTACTTTAAGGCCACTTTGGATAGATTAATTAGCCCAGTTGACAACTTACAACTTTTCTCTTCCATCCATTTAAAAATCAGAATTTAAAAAAAGTTAGAATCATTTCAGAGTTATGGCATAGCTTTTGTTCTCACCCCCTGATGTTTGGGCCTCTCTGCCAAGAACCTAATCAACTGTAAAAAAAAGATTTTGGGGGTGGCTGGGTGGCTCAGTGGGTTAAAGCCTCTGCCTTCGACTCAGGTCATGATCCTAGGGTCCTGGGATCGAGCCCCGCATTGGGCTCTCTGCTCTGCAGGGAGCCTGCTTCCTCCCCTCTCTCTCTGCCTGCCTCTCTGCCTACTTGTGATCTCTGTCAGTCAAATAAATAAATAAAATCTTTAAAAAAAAAAAAAAAAGATTTGGGATTTCAGAATATGGTGTTGTGTTCCTGAGCCTCTGTAGAGTAGCACCAAGAGACCATGTACAGTAGAGATGGCTCTGATGTTATCCAAAGGTCTAATCTGTACAGAATCACCCCCCTCCCCACCAGTGACCTCTTGCAGTGTAGGAACCCCTATTGTTTCTCCCTTTGAACCTGGAAAGAAGAAAAGTCTGAAGGCAAATCAGCAGGTTCCATCATGCTTGTGGAGAAGACTGGTGTGGTTCATCTTTGGCAATAGCAAGAGGCTAATCTAGTCCACATTTCAGCCTACCCTTCACTTCTTAGAGCTCTCTAGGATGCAATTTGAGATAGCATTTTAAATGCTTAAGAATAAAGACAATACAGCATTGAGAAAAAAGAAGTGTTTAAACCTTTACCTGATTTTGGTATCAAGTAGAATGGTGGGCTTAAGGATATATCCTAAAGAACCTTTTTTTTTTAGATTTATTTATTTATTTTAGGGAGAGCCCATGTGCATACATGTGAGCAGGGGAAGGGGTAGAGGGAGAAGGAAAGAATCTCCGGTAGACTCCCTGCTGAGCTTGGAGCCACACATGGGGTCAGTCCCACGGCTCTGATATCATGACCTGATCTGAAATCAAGAGTTGGACGCTTGGGGTCCCTGAGTGGCTCAGTGGGTTAAAGCCTCTGCTTTCGGCTCAGGTCATGATCTCAGGGTACTAGGATCGAGTCCCGCATCGGGATCTCTGCTTGGCAGGAAGCCTGCTTCCTCCTCTCTCTGCCTACTTGTGATCTCTATCTGTCAAATAAATAAATAAAATCTTAAAAAAAAAAAAAAAAAGAGTTGGATGCTTAACTGACTAAGCCACCTAGGTGCCCCCTGAATAATCAGCTTCTAAAAAACACCTAGAAAATCTAGCTAAAATACAACCAATTTTTTTCATCTTTTCAGTTTTTTAATTTTTATAATTTTTTATTTTTTAAAGATTTTATTTATTTACTTACAGACAGAGATCACAAATAGGCAGAGAGAGAAGGGGAAGCAGGCTCCCCGCTGAGCAGAGAGCCCGACATGGGGCTCAATTCCAGGACCCTGAGATCATGATCCAAGCCGAAGGCAGAGGCTTTAACCCACTGAGCCACCCAGGCACCCCTTTTCAGTTTTTTAAAAAAAGATTATTTATTTACTTATTCTGGAGAGAGCAAGAGGGAGAAACAGACTCCCCACTGGGCAGGGAACCTGATACAGACTTGATCCCAAGACCCTGGGATCATGACCTGATTCCAGTGCAGACACTTACCCACTGAACCACCCGGGTGCCCCATCTTTTCACTTCTTTCTTTTTTTTTTTTTTTTTTTTTTAGATTTTATTTATTTGACATAGAGAGGGAGCCCGATGTGGGGCTTGATCCCAGGACCCTGAGATCATGACCCAAGCCGAAGGCAGAGGCTTAACCCACTGAGCCACCCAAGCATCCCCCATTTTTTCATTTAGATATGAAATCTTTTGGTAAAAAATACTGATCCTGAGTACATATAGCTTGGAGTTTACGTGTGTATGTACCTATGGTATAACTATCCAGATGAAAGTATAGGACATTTCCAGCACTCCAGAATGTTCCCTCATGTACCTTTTGTGTGTCTTTTTTTTTTTTTTTTTTAAAGATATTTATTTATTTATTTGATAGAGATCACAAGTAGGCAGAGAGGCAGGCAGAGAGAGAGGAAGGTAAGCAGGCTCCCTGCCGAACAGAGAACCCGATGCGGGGCTCGATCTCAGGACCCTGGGATCATGACCTGAGCTGAAGGCAGAGGCTTTAACCCACTGAGCCACCCAGGCGCCCCTGTGTGTCTTTAATATCAATAAAATGATGGGTTTAGATATGGCAGCTATTAGGGATGTTAGCTGGGATCTTGTCAAACTAGCATTACCCCCTCATCTCCAGACCGAAATAAGCTCTACACCCAGTGTAGGGCTTAAACTCACTATCCCAAGATCAAGAGTCACAAGCTCTACTGACTGAACCAGTCAGGTGCCCTGTCAAACCAACTTCTTTTTATTTTTTAATTTTTATTTATCTATTTATTTTAAAGATTTTATTTATTTGACAGAAACACAGCGAGAGGGGCGCCTGGGTGGCTCAGTGGTTTAAAGCCTCTGCCTTCAGCTCAGATCATGATCCCAGGGTCCTGGGATCGAGCCCCACATCCGGCTCTCTGCTCAGCGGGGAGCCTGCTTCCTCCGCTCTCTCTCTCTGCCTGCCTCTCTGCATACTTATAATCTGTCTCTCTGTCAAATAAATAAATAAAATCTTTAAAAAAAAAAAAAAAAAAAAAGAAACACAGCGAGAGAGAGCACACAGCAGAGGGAGTGGGAGAGGAAGAAGCAGGGAGTGGGGCTCAAACCCAGGACCCTGGGATCATGACCTGAGCCAAAGGCAGACGCTTAACGACTGAGCCACCCAGGCGCCCCTATTTTTTTTTTTAAGATTTTATTTATTTGACAGAGATCACAAGTAGAGGCAGAGAGGCAGGCAGAGAGAGGAGGAAGCAGGCTCCCTGCTGAGCAGAGAGCCCAATGTGGGACTCCATTCCAGGACACTGAGACCATGATCCGTGGCAAAAGCAGAGCCCCACATTGGGCTTTCTGCTCAGCTGGGAGCGTGCTTCCCCATCTCTCTCTGCCTACTTGAGATCACTCTCTTAGTCAAATAAACAAAATCTTTAAAAAAAAAAAAAAAAAAAAAAAAAAAAAGGAGCTGGTAAAATAAAGTCAAGAACTCATGGGGTGCCTGACTGGCCCGGTACGTTGGTAGAGCATAACACTTGCGCTTGGGGTTGTGAGTTTGAGCCCCACATTGGGCATAGAGTTTACTTAAAAAAAAAAAAAAGAAGAAGAAGAAGAAGAAGTTTGAGAATGAGAATTGGAGGTATAAGACGAACTTTCAGATTGTTTTTACTAGCTAGGATATTCTTGCTTTGAGGTCCTGGTCTTCCTCTCTCCAAAAGGCTAGGAAGATCTTGACTTGTCGTGGTTGACTTGCTTAGGTTTCAGGAACTTTGAATTAGAGGATTGCTGATAATAAAGAACCCTGGAGCTAGCAGCCTGTAGGGACTGGATGGGAATGCAGTATCATCCTTTCTTCTCCCCTTACCATGTCAGCCTTAATCTTCACATCAGCAGACTGAGCTGCTGCCTTTTCTCACTCTTCTTATCCCTTTTATGTAAGATATTCTCTAGTTTCTGTCTTCCTTTTCTCAGCATCCTGTGACACCCACAACCACCTTAGGCTTCTGTGGTTTTCAGATGGTCCCTTAGGAAATTATAGACAGGTGTGTAGGCAAGCTGTTTGTCTTCTGAATGATATCAAGCTAGTTTTTACAGAAGGCCCTGGTCCTAGACTGGAGTTGACTTTGGCCAGTAGTTGAAAGTGATTGCTATGATAGAACATAAATTATAAATTGGCTTTGGAGCGGATACTTCTGAGCTCAAATTCCAGCCCTGCTAGTGGCTGTGTGACCTCAGGTGTGTCTAATTTCTCTGAACCTCGGTCTTTTCATCTATAAAATGAAAAAATTCATGTCTTACAAGGATATTATAATGACTACAAAATAATTTATATAAAATATTTCTGTACAGTAGGGTTACCTTACTGGCTTAATCAGTAGAGCATGCAATACTTGGTCTCTTGAGTTCCAGCCACACGTTGGACATGGAGCCTACTTTTAAAAAAAAAAATCCTTTATAGTCCTTAGTGCAAGTTCAGTAAGTAGTAGTTACTAACTTAATGAAACCAAATGGGTAATTATGCTTAGAAAGTTCTTGTAGGGGCGCCTGGGTGGCTTAGTCGTTAGAGGTCTGTCTTCGGCTCAGGTCATGATCCCAGGGTCCTAGGATTGAGCCCCACATCGGGCTCCCTGTTTCTCCCTCTCCCACTCCCCCTGCTTGTGTTACCTCTCTCACAGTCTCTCTCCCTATCAAATAAATAAATAAAATCTTAAAAAAAAAAAAAAAAGCTCTTGTAGCCTCAGAACTCAGATGTTGATGATCAAAGGATAAAGTTCTTTAGTCCAGTATCTCACCACTTATCTCACCATTGTTCAGTATTTTGCCACAAGATGAATACATTCATCAGACTGATTTTGTCTTAAGTTTATAAAATAGAGGTATATCCTAGATTGTCAAAACTTTATAGTTGATGTTGCAAAGAACAGCTTTTCATATATAAGCAAAAACATGATGTTTCCTTATTGTTAATGAATATGTACCAAGTGGCATTGAGGAAGCAACAAGGTCTTGTTAGTACATGGTAGGGTGGGGGTGGGGAGCTGGCAGACAGTGGCCTGAAAAGTAGAGTTTGATGAAGAAAGTGGGGACTTTTGGAGTTTTAGCCTGTACTTGCCCAGGTGGGAAAAGCTTTGCTTTGGTAGGAAGGTGAAAGGAGCACTTCATTTTCTGAGACCAAGTGAAGTTGCATTCCATGATTATCTTCTGTCTGCAAGCAGTAGCAGGCAGTGATACATGTACACAGGTGGTTGGGGGATTGTGCTGTTGTCCTATGTCAGTGAGGGTAAGGGGACCTCTTCTCCTGGGCCACAGGCTGTGGGACAAACAGGAACCTAAGGGTAGTGGGTACCAAGAAAAGGAATATTGGGTCATTCTAGTTGGGGTTTCTCATCCAAAGATGATTAACATTTCCAAAAAAGTGTCATTTTCTAGGATCATTTCTATTTCCTGTACTCTCTGTTCTTCTGCACTGCTGAAATCCCTTCTTCCTTATGCCTGCACTAACCACAAGTAATCAGTCTGGTGGCTGGGGCTTGGGAGGCAACAAATAGCCATTTCTGTAATGTCAGCCCTAGAGCAATCACGTGGACAGGGTATGCCTAACCAGAGAATGGAGTTTTTCAGCTTGCATTCATAACTGGAAATAAAGTGCTTTCCTTATTCTCCTCCTGCAGGTCGGTGAGCTGGTAAAGGTTACGAAGATTAATGTGAGTGGTCAGTGGGAAGGGGAGTGTAATGGCAAACGAGGTCACTTCCCATTCACACATGTCCGTCTGCTGGATCAACAGAATCCTGATGAGGACTTCAGCTGAGTATAGCTCAACTAACAGTTTTGCTGACAGATGGGAACAATCTTTTTTTTTTTTTTTTTTTTCCGATTGTCATCTATATAATTTTCTTACAGATGTCAAAGCAGTCTAGTTTATATAAGCATTCTGTTACCTGTGATCTTTTTTAGACTGAACTACATCTCTAGTCTCATTTACCATTTCAGGGTACGAAACTGGAGGGCTCGTGTGTTAACTTCTGAATTGGCAATTTTAGGTGGTAGCAGCCATGCCTGAGTGTATCAGAAGGGAGGGATATTTTGCCTCCTTTCCCTCAGGTAGTGCAGATCAGCCTGTGGAATGCTGATGAACAGGAGAGGAATATTGCACGCTGCTTACCCTGACTTACTCAGTGGTTTTGTTTTCATTTTGAAATGATGCTATCAAATGGCAATAGACTGTTCCCTTCCACCCCCATGAAGTAATCTTGCACCAGGTGAATAGTAAGTACCCAGTGGGATTGCTTTTTCATTTATAGAACATGACCACTGTATGACTCATTCTGACAGTTCAAATCCTGAGATTTCTGAGGACACTACTAGAGGCATTTGTCTTCCTTTCTAGTCAATGCTTCATACATTTTCTTGGGATTCTTTAAATCCTTGTCATTCTTTTCCCCCAAACCTACCAGTAGGTTCATTCTCAAGAAAAGTGTTTCTTTCCCATCCGATGACAAGCAGATGTGCAGAGCACTTTATTCAGTGCATAGCTTTAAGCCAGTATTGGATTCACTGAGTGGACACCCAAACTCCCAGCTTTCCGCCTTCCCTCAAGGGGTTATAGTAGGTTCACACTGCTACCACAACTAAACAGACTCCTGGCTAATGGGATCCAGCAGGGCCATTTCTCCTGAGTGCCAGTATCCTGTTAGAGGACTCTGAAATTCTTAGCTTCTACTTGCTTAGAGTGGAAGGACCAATCACTTAGACTATTCCATAGATGGTTGTAGGGCCAAATTCTGCCCTTTGCTTTATATACAATTTGTATAAAATAAAAGTCAATTTAAAATTACATGAGTTTGAAGTAGGGTTAGTGCTTTGAAAAACATTTGAACCAATCATGAATTACTTACGTATTATTCATTTTACATGGCCAGAATAGTGCTTGAAGTGCATTTCATTATCAACTGCCTTCATTTTTGGCTCTTTTTCATTGTGTTCCAGTTCAGTTTACAAATCCTTTTAAGTATGGAATGGTGTATGTGGGGTCAGGTGCTCCCAAGAATAGACTTCTGAGACCAGAAATGATCTAGGCTATTTAGACTACAGTGTGAAACCTTCAGAGTTAGTTCTCAGTCTAGGAAGGCACTCACTGGTCTCTGGTGTGATATGACCCATGGAAACACCTTATATTTTGCTTTGGGCCTCATGTTAGAAAAGTAATGTATCTTTCTAATTGTTTTTACATAGGTTAATGATTAATATGCATTCTTTGAACATATACCAAATCATGGTATCCCAGTGACCAGCACAATGCTTGGCATAGTCGGTGAGCAGGTGTTTGTATGAGTGAATGAGGGGTATGCAGAAGCTCTTTATATGGCACAGGGAAGCTAGCTGACACAGGATTACATACCACAAGCAAACTAATGAGTTGACGCTAATTTAATGTATTTTTACCTCACACTAAGGTAATGCTTGATAAAGACATTAATATTCAACTTTTAAAAGTTAGCACAGTGCAGTGCACATAGTGGGTGCTCAATAATATTAAATGAAAAGATTTGTAATACTAGACTTAATTCTCTCTGACTACTCTTAAATTTTCAGATAGGGCATAGATACTGTAAAATCCAAATCCAAATACACATTAAAAATCTCCTTTTCCTGAAAGTATGACATCTAAAGTACTTGTAGAAAAATATCATCATAAACTGATTTGAATGTTTGTATTTTCTTTTGCCTTTGACTTTGATATTGGCTTGTAATGTCTCTTTTTATCATATGTAATATTAGTGGAACTTCAACTCTACCCAAATCATAAGAATTTTTCAATGATCCGTTGTCCGAAGCCATTATATGAACTGTTGGGTTGGATTTGGCTAGGTGTAGCTGTTGTTGAACCTTAAGATCAAAGGACTTCTAATAAGTATCTTCCAAAAGCAAATGCTGGAATCCTATTCAAGTGCATATGTACATTGTCACAGAGCAAAGTAAACTGTAATTGGCTGCTATATTTTATATAATCATTTCTGCAAAACCCCAGTTTTTGGATACTAATATTTGACATCGTTAATTCTTATTAATTTGTTGGAATTGTTTATTGTTAATAATGCAAATAGATAATTTTTAATTATCCTTAAGTAACATTTCACTATTAATGGAATGAAATGGATGGTAAGCAGACCAATTTGAAATAAAATATGAACATGTGCCATTGTATTATAACACTATACACTTTCTTGACAGTTAAATTTAAAAAAAAAAAAAAGTTTTTTTGTAGCATGTATTGTATATGTTTATAGTATATGTAGTAAATAAAAATATGGCCAAATGTTTGGCTTGGTGATCTTTTGAAAAAAGTGATCTTTGAATATTTTTCACAAAAGAGCTAAATCTTTTATGCTTAGGGAATAAGAGGTGTGTGCATTCAACAGCCTGCACACAGTCATATAATCGGATAAAGAAGCAATTATACATAATCTGTAGGTACTCCTTAAAGATGAGGTTAATCTTTGGTGATATTTTGAAGGGTCTCCAGAAGTCATGAAGTAAAATTGATTTGAGATGAATATAAGAATGATTATGTAATGATCAAAAAGCTGGAATAATGTGCACACAGAACATCAAATTTGTCCAGAAATGGTTATATGTGGTTGTAAAGAAAATAAGGTTATGGTAGGGGGCTTTATAAAGCAAGTGAGAAATTTAGATGTTATATAATAGGTTTTCAGAATGTCATTGTAGATAATACAGTGTAATTTCTCCTTTTTTATATAAGTAGCACATTTTCAGAATAGATAATTTAGTAAATAAAACTTCAACATTATGTTCTTCCCATCGTTTCTCAAAGCATGTAGATACACACACATTGTGACACTATATGTACCTAAAAGGTTGACATTATATTCTAGTTTTGTGTCCTACAGGTGGTGAAGTTTTAAAATGAAAAGGATAGGGGAGCCTGGCTGGCTCAGTCAAACCATGCAGTTCTTGACCGTGGGGTCTTGAGTTCAAACCCTACCTTGGGCATAGATAATTACTTTTAAAAAATGAAATGAAAAGAACAAGCTTTGCCAGTTACTTATACATTATTCTGCTTTGGCCCCAAAATAAAACATCTCATTACTGCTGTAGACATAGAAGATTGTCAACCCAGAGTGAAAGGAATCTCCTCCAAATAGAGCCAACTTTGGCATACACAAGCTTAACAACAAGGTGATTTAAGTATGTTTCAACTTTTTATCGATAAAAATAAAGTGTTAAAATCTTGTTTTAATATGTTGAGTGTTGGGGTTCCTTCACATAACTTTGAATAATCATACTGACTCTTTTATTTATGACCCTGATTTTCAGATTAAATTCTATTCCTCTTACAGATATGAAGAGAGAAGCCCCCTCCATAGAAGAAAACGTGAAAATAGGCCTCTTAAGTTTGGCAGGAGGAGGCTAAGTATTTGGACCTCTATTGCCTTGCATACCCTGAAGATAAAAAGAAATGGGTGAAGGGCAAACGAGAACTAACCATCAAGAAGTGAGGTTCAAGGGCACTTGAGTGGCTCAGTGGGTTAAACCTCTGCCTTCGGCTCAGGTCATAATCTCAGGGTCCTGGGATTGAGCCCCGCATCAGGCTCTCTGTTCAAGGAGCCTGCTCCCCCGCCCCCCGCCTTACTTGTGATCTCTCTGTCAAATAAATAAATAAAATCTTAAAAAAAAAAAAAAAAAAGGTTCAGGAGCACCTGGGTGGCTCAATCAGCTGAGCGTCTGACTCATAGTTTTGGCTTGGGTCATGATGTTGGAGTCGTGGGATTGAGCCCCACATCAGGCTCAGCACTCAGTGAGGAGTCTGCTTGAGATTCTTACCATCTCCCTCTATCCCCCCCTCAAATAAATAAGTCTTGAAAAAAAAAAAAGTGGGGCACCTGGGAGGGTCAGTCCGTTGTGCCTGCCTTTGGCTTAGGTCATGGTCTCAGGGTCCTGGGATAGAGCCCTACATCGAGCTTCCTGCTCAGCAGGGGATCTGCTGCTTTCTGTTTCTCTCCCTCTTTATCCCCCTCTGCTCCTTCCCACCGCTTGTTCTCTCTCTCTCTCAAATAAATAAAATCTTTAAATAAAAAATGAAATTCATAAAAAGAGCCATGCTTGAGGGTCCTCTAGGGATAGAGGATGAAAGCAAACAAAAATGAGCACTTAGGCTGGCTTTTAGTCAAGGGGACACTCCCAGTATTTCTGTGGTTGTCCTAATTTTCTTAGATTTGAGATCTGCATTAATCCTAGAAAAGTGAGCTCTAGAATATTGACTAAATGGTCAAAAGTAAACTGACTTGGACAGTTTTCCTGTCTTCCCACTTCAAATGGGGAAGATTTTGGACATTTAGCTTTCTGGGAATGGGAGGAAGAATAGTTGTGTATCAGACATGTGGAGGTTGACTTGTTCAAAGCCTCTGTTTACTTGGGAAAATTTTACGGAGTTTCTAGCTTCATTTCAAGCTTGTGACCCAGGTGGGCTTCTCCAAGGTTCTTGGAGTACCTGCAAAGAAACTAGGAAAGTAGAACCCTGAGTTGAGATGTAAGATGGGCTTCTCCTCTCTTAAGCCAGGAAAGTCTGAGTGAAAATGGATTTGGTACTATATAAGGGTATAATACTGTTGGATACCTTTGGGTTGCCCTAGTGTTCTCCATGGTGCAGGATTGAACTTCCTGGAGTTGCGGTGCTACTTGTGCAGGTTTACATGCTCAGTGCTACCTCCCTCTTGCCCTGCCTGCAGGGTTCCCATGAGTCCTTAACAGTTGGAAGCCCTAACACAAAGTCTTGGCTGCCTTGGCTGGTGTTGCTACAGGGTCTAAAGATCACCTACCATAGGGTGACAGCCATCTTGCCCTTACTCATCTTTTTGAAATCCTTTGTTTTGAGAGAGTATCACATGAACCCAAGGACACCTCTACTGCCAGAGAAAGGGGCTATTCTAAATATGAAGTATTTTAGTAAGTATTCATCTGTTCTCACCAAAGGGAGAAATTGACCCCATATATTGCGGCTATTTATGGCTGACTGGGTGCTTCTGTGACTAGTTTGATCAGGTTATGCAGTTCAAAGAGTGGTAGCTCCTACAGAATAGATCCTTGCCCTTGTGAATCTTATATTCTAGGAGTAGCAGGACAAAAGCCACATCTTGTAACCCCCACGGGGGCCCCTGGTGACTCTGAAAGTAAGTGTTCTGTCCAGGTCTCCAGACACACAGCTTGGTGGACAGCAGCTTTTGTGAGTAACCATTTGGAAAAGGCACCCCTTCTATCTGGATGGGCTCATGGCTTGGCAAGTGCCAGTGAGAGTGTGATTCGGGTTACAACCCCTCTTGCCTACTACATGACAGCAAATAGTTTTGATTATTCTGTTCAAGGTTCCAGTTGCTTGCTCACTTACAGATGTGTCTCTCCCCTGCATCCCCACCATTACCAAATTCTGTCAGCTCTGCCTTCAAAATACTCCCTTTGTGCCTCTTTTACAGTGACATAAGCAGCCATCTTTCGTGTGGACCACTGTGACACTCCTTCCTGGCCATTCACTTTCCCTTATCTGTACATTAGAGAGCAACCAGGATGGTCTTCCTTGGCAGACTTGATCATGGCATTCCCTTGCTTTAAAAATCCTTTAGTGGTTCCTCTTAATCATAAAATACAATCTGCATTCCATAGAAGGGCCTACATGGAAGTGCTCACCTTTTCCTCAGCCTTTCTTTTTCTCTGCTCCTGGCAGGCTTTCCTTTTAGCTTTTCAGACGGGGGGCACCTGGCTGGTTCTGCATGCAACTCTTGATATTAGGGTCGTGAGTTCGATCCCCATATTGGGCAAGTGGTTACTAGAGGGGAGCAAATAAGTTCAGGTGAAAAAGCCCCTGCCCATTCTAGGACCTCCCTCTCCCCAACTTTGATCTACTGTCTTGGTTCCAGCTTAACTGTCACTTCCTCAGAGATGTCTTCTGAACCCCTCAAACCCATAATCAGCCACATCATTTATCTTCATGGTGCTCATCTCATATTGTGATTATATATTTCATTCCATCTCTGTTAGACTGTAAGTCTGCTCCAGCAGGGCAGGAGCTACATGTGATTTGTTCTTTCTCTCTTGAGCCCAGCACAGAGCCTGGCTCACAGCAGACAGTACACATTTATTGAATGAAGAATGTTCCCTCAGATTTTGTAGTCCTGGGGAACAGGGACCCAGATGATACCTCTCAGCTGCTGTCTTTGGTTTTCCTGGTCTTGTGTATGCTCCAAGACTGTAGATTCATTTTAATATGAGAGTAAAATCCATTTAGGAATGTCCTTCTGTTGCAGAAACATGAAATGCTTGTCAAAGCCTAGTCTCAAGGGTTTGGGTCCTTCTCTATGGCAATGTTCCTTTCCTTTTGCATAGGAGAGGTGAC
This sequence comes from Mustela lutreola, assembly GCF_030435805.1. Taxonomy (NCBI): domain Eukaryota; kingdom Metazoa; phylum Chordata; class Mammalia; order Carnivora; family Mustelidae; genus Mustela; species Mustela lutreola. The sequence continues at coordinate 44,974,884 of NC_081304.1, read as the reverse complement.
TGGATCACTTAGAGGGGACCTATGTTCATAAATGAAGATTTTTCACTGGTTGTATCTTTTTAATTTTAATTCCAGTGTAAACAGTGCTGTATGAGTTTCAGGTGTATGATATGGTGTCCAGCAGTTCTGTACATTATTCAGTGCTCATCAAGACAAGTGCACTCTTGGGGTGCCTGGCTGTCTCAGTCTGGAGAGCATGTGACTCTTGATCTCAGGATTGTAAGTTCAAGCCTCACAATGAGTATAGAAATTACTTAAAAAAAAAAAAAAAAAAGCGCACTCTTAACCCCACCCCCTTACCCATTTTACCCATCTCTCCACTCTGTTTGTTCGTATAGTTAAGAGTCTGTTTTTTGGTTTGCCTCTTTTTTCCCCCTGTTCATTTATTCTGTTTCTGAAATTCCACATAGGACCAAAATCATACAGTATTTGTCTTTATCTGACTGGCTTATTTTACCTGGCATTATACTCTCCAGTTCCATCCATGTTGTTGGGAATGGCAAGATTTCTTTTAAGCATGCAGACTTTTTTTTTTTTTTTTTTTTTTTTTGAGAGAGTGAGCGAGCATGGGATTGGAGAGGCAGAGAGTGAGAGGGAGAAAGAATCTGAAGCAGACTCCACACTGAGTGCATAACCCGATGCCGGGTTCAGTCTCACAACTGTGAGATCATGACCTGATTCAAAACCAAGAGTTGAACGGAAAACAAAGAAAGAAAGAGGTGTGCCTGGGTGGCTCAGTGGGTTAAGCCTCTGCCTTTGGCTCAGGTCATGATCTCGGTCCTGGGATCGAGTTCTGCATCGGGCTCTCTGCTCAGCGGGGAGCCTGCTTCCTCCTCTCTCTCTGCCTGCCTCTCTGCCTACTTGTGATCTCTGTCTGTCGAATAAATAAAGAAAAATCTTAAAAAAAAAAAAAAAAGTCGAACGGTTAACCCAGTGAGCCAACCAGGCATCCCCTCTTTTTTCAAGTGAAGATTTCATTTATTTTTTTAATTTTATTTAAGATTTATTTATTTGGCAGACAGAGATCACAAGTAGGCAGAGAGGCAGGCAGAGAGAGGAGGAAGCAGGCTCCATGCTGAGCAGAAAGCCCAATGCAGGAGCCCAATCCCAGGACCCTAGGATCATGACCTGAGCCAAAGGCAGAGGCTTTAACCCACTGAAACACCCAGGTGCCCCGATTTCATTTTTTTTAAATGACTGAATAATATTCCAATGTGTGGATATGTGCACACACACTATATCTCACATCTTTATTCATTCATCAATCAATAGATACTTGCTTGGGCTACTTCTGTAGTTTGGCTACTGTAAGTAATGCTGCAGTAAACCTAGGGGTGCATATATCTCTTCAAATTAGTGTTTTTTTATTCTTTGAGTAAATACCCAGTAGTGTAATTACTGGATCATAGGGTAATGCCACTTTAACTCTCTGAGGATCTTCCATAAGGTTTTCCACAGTGGCTGCACCAGTTTACATTCCCACCTACAGTACACGAGGATTCTTCACTAGTTGTATCTTATTTTTAATTTCTAGTTTTAGGAATCTTTTTTCTTTTTTCAAAGATTTTATTTATTTATTAGAGAGAGAGAGAGAGGGAAGCAGGCAAAGTGGCAGGCAGAGGGGAGGGAGAAATAGGCTCCCTGCCAAGCAGGGACGCCGATGTGGGGCTAGATCCCAGGGTCCTGGGATCATGACCTGACCCGAAGGCAGACGCTTAACCTACTGAGGCACACAGGCTTCTTTGGCAATTCTTTGGTAATTCCATTACCAGCAATGCCAGGATTACGTCCAAATTATTTTGTCCTAAAATGCCAATTGTAATGTAAGTAGCTTAATATATCCTGAACACTAATCAAAGTAATTACTTCTTATCTTGCCATTTGGGTCTCAATAACTCAGAGGCAGCAAGTCAAGAATGCAGCTAACAGGGGCAAGGTCTTTGTGAATTCTTTCTGTAAATTATAGTAAAGAGTTGGAAGTAGAGAGAAAATTGAACTGAGTTTGGGGCCTAAATCCTTTTAGGAGCCTTGTGATATAACAAGAAAGAAGGAGAAAGCCAGATCCCATCCCCAAAAAAGAGTGTAACAAGAGGAAGTGGTTTATTTAAATTCTTTGGCCACATCTTTTCTCCCAGTAGAATCAAGTTCTTCCTCTACTTTCACTTTTTCTTTTGAATAAAAAATTGCCCCAGTTTCTTATTTCCCATGTTAGGCATGCCTGTGGGATTAGGTTTATGTTTGAACCAGTGAGTTGCTTCTTGTTTCTTAGCAAGCTCTGCCATATGATCAAGGGCAGTCTTCTTGTTGTCATGACAACCGACATTTATATAAGCAAGAACTGGGGGAGAACATTGTTGTTTGGGGTGATTTGTGGTAAATTTCATCATAATGGAAAGATAAAGCACCGACTTGGCAGGCTAGCAGCTAGAACTGAAACAACAGAGCAGACTTCTGTTCCTTTTGGTGAGATCTGTTTGGTAGGTACCACTTTTGGCTATCATGAGTACTGTCATACCTGGAAAAAAAGGAAAGAATATGATCATCTTTAGTCACATTTTCAGTAGCAATCAGGATGTTGTGTGCTTGTGGGAGGGGGGAGAGTGGCCTGTTCTTCTAAAGCAAAAGTTATTGATCCAGAATCTTGACCCCTAGGGGGCCCAGTGATAGACCCCATAAGGGGTATGGCAGAGATTACTCATTCAAATCGATGTTCTCTTCTGTGCACATTGCCTGACTACATTAACTAGGCTCCCCTGCTGTTATATACAACCATGTGATTGAGTTCAGCCAATGGATTGTGTGTAGAAGTGCCTGCGTCCCTTTCTGGCCTGGCTTATAGAAACTTCCCGCAGGGTCTCCTCCATGTTCTCTGTTTCCATCAGGCTGGAATGGAGCTGACACCGGGGCAGAGACTTCACCCACCTGACCTATCTCCAGCTTAGTTACCAGCTAGGTAGCAAGACATAAACTGTTCAACTGTTATTTGGGGGTACCTGGTTGGTTCAGTGGGTGGAGCACATGACTCTTAATCTCGGGGTTGTAAGTCTGAGCCCTATGTTGCCTGTGTTGGGAGTAGTGATTACTTAAAATCTTTAAAAATGTTTTTAATAAATGTTAAAAATCTTTTTTTTAAAAACCCATTATATGTTTTTTTTTTTTTTAAAGATTTTATTTATTTACTTGAGAGAGAGACAGTGAGAGAGAGCATGAATGAGGAGAAGGTCAGAGAGAGAAGCAGACTCCCCATGGAGCCGGGAGTCCGATGCGGGACTCGATCCCGGGACTCCAGGATCATGACCCGAGCCGAAGGCAGTCGTCCAACCAACTGAGCCACCCAGGGGTCCCAACCCATTATATGTTTTAAGGACAAATAGTTGCAGCAGTTAACCTACTCTAATACAAAGGAGTTGAATTAGATAGGCAAGAGGATACCTAAAGTCTTTGCAAAGAGATAGAGAGCCCTTGTCTGTTCCACTTCCTGCTTCTCTCTCCAGCCTTAGCTCCCTTTGCTTTCCCTGCTGTACTCTGGGCTCTAGCCACACTGAATTTCTTGACCTTTCTTTACCTGACCCACCTATTTGTGCCTCTATCTGACTCACCTTCTCTCTCACCTTCAATTACCAGTCTTACCTGACACTCTAATTGGGTGAGGTGTCTGTCTCATGTTCTCTGTTGGCTGTATGGGCTTACTGTTGTAACATCACACTGAACCGAAATTACCTGTGCATGCCTGTCACCAACATTGCTCACTGCTATATTTCCAATACCCAGCTCTGCTTGAACATACAGGGGATACCCAGGGTATATATTTTTGACAAAAGAAAAAAAAAAAAAAAACCAGAAGATAGGCTAGAGGTTATCAAAAGCCAAGTGGGAGATGTGGGTAGTAATAACCCTAGAGACATAAGAAAGTTACTGTGTCGGGGCACCTGGCTGGCTCAGTTGGAAGAGTATGTGACTTGATGGCTGGGTCATGAGTTTGAGCCCCATGTTGGGTATAGAGATTTTTTTAAAAAGATATTTATTTATTTATTTATTTATTAGAGATCACAAGCAGGCAGAGAGGCAGGCGAGGGTGGGGGAGCAGGCTCCCCACTGAGAAGAGAGCCTATTCAGGGCTCTATCCCAGGACCCTGAGACCATGACCCAAGCCAAAGGCAGAAGCTTAAACCCCCGAGCCACCCAGGTGCCCTCAAAGCTGCTTTTTTAAAGATTTTATTCATTTATTAGAGAGAGCACGAGAGAGGAGAAGGTCAGAGGGAGAAGCAGACTCCCTGTGGAGCTGGGACCCTGATGTGGGACTCAGTCCTGGTACTCTAGGATCATGACCTAAACCAAAGGCAGTTGCTTAACCAACTGAGCCACCCAGGCATCCTGGTCTACCTAGCTTCTAATCGTGGGCTGGCTGGTCTTGGATGGCCCAGCTGACACAGTTTATCTCTGCTTCATGTGATCTCCCATCCTCCAGCAGAGTAGCCTGGACTGGTTTTCATGGCTATTGACAGAGTTCCAAAACAGGGAGAATCACACAGAGCCTCTTAAGGCCTGGCATTAGAGTTGACACAATGTTGGGGCACCTGCGTGGCTCAGTGGGTTAAGCCTCTGCCTACGGCTCTGGTCATGATCTCAGTGTCCTGGGATCCAGCCCCGCATCAGACTCTGCTCCGCAGGGAGCCTGCTTCCCACCCCCCCCTTTCTCTGCCTGCCTCTGCCTACTTGTGATCTCTCTTTCTGTCAAATAAGTAAATAAAATCTTTAAAAAAAAAAGAGAGAACTGACACAATGTCAATTCCAGTGCATTCTATTGATCAAAGTGAGTCTCATGGCCAGCCAGGATTCAAGGACTAAGGAAACAGCCTCCACCTCTTGATCGAATGAGCTATAAAGTCGTATTGCAAAGGGGAGCGGATACAGGAGGAGTGAGGATTTTGGCAATTTTTGCAATCTACAGAAGATAGCCCATAAAATAAACTATTTTCTAAAATGTTGAAGCACACATTAGTAGGAAGCATCATCACTAAACAAGTCAATACCCCAATATTTGTAGTTTTTCTTAAAAATTTTTAAAAAGATTTTATTTATTTATTTGACAGACAGAGACCACAAGTAGGCAGAGAGGCAGGCAGAGAGAGGAGGAAGCAGGCTCCCTGCTGAGCAGAGAGCCCGATGTGGGGCTCGATCCCAGGACCTTGGGATCATGACCCGAGCTGAAGGGAGAGGCTTTAACCCACTGAGCCACCCAGGCGCCCCGTTTTTCTTTTTCTTTTTTATTCTTTTTAAGTAGGCTCCAAGTGCAAGACGGGGTTTGAACTAATGACCCTGAGATCAAGAGTCACATGTTCTACAAGACTGAGCCAGCCAGACACCCTATAGTTTTTTCTTTATTTTATAACTTGAATATTTTGCATGTGCAAGCATGATTTTTAATTTATTTTATTTTTTAAAGTAATTTCTGCACCCAACATGGGGCTTGAACTCATGACCCAGAGATGTAGAGTCGCATGCTCTACCCACCAAGCCAGCCTGGCACCCCAAGCATGATTTTCAGCACCTGCCAAAGTAGGTGTTTGGAGTGGGGACTTGCAGACGGTTTGAGAAGAAAGGCACATGGGAAGACTGAGAATGAAAAGACTGACAGCAAGCTTCTTTAGCTCAGAGTTGTGTCCCGTTTATTCACTTTTATCTGCAGCACCTTCCATGATGACCACATGGAAAACACTCAGCAAATATTTGTTAATGACTAATAGTAAACCTCTATTTACTACCATAAAGGAGAATCGAATGTCTAGTCTTACTGCTCTGCTGCTGCGTGTGGATATGCAGGTTATTATGCCCTCCCCAAGGACGCCTAGGGCACAGAGGGGTGGAGTTGAAACCAGCCTGTGTTCTGCTAGCCAGGACTCAGGCCTGGTTTCTGGCTTTACCTGCCTGCAGGGGGCATAGTTTTAAATCCAAACAGAGCCCTGTTTTGCTTACTAAGCCGCCAGTCTCTAAGACTGTGTGTTGGAGGGGCACCTATTTTATAAAGCTCAGGGCAGTTCCCTTTGGGCTGGCAGGGCCCTGATAATCTATGGGAGCGGAGAACTGCTTGCTGGGGAATGCAGGATGGCCCAAGATACACAAAGCAAGAAAATTTAGCATAAAACTAGAGACACTGGGGCGCCTGGGTGGCTCAGTGGGTTAAAGCCTCTGCCTTCGGCTTAGGTCATGATCCTAGGGGGCTTAGGTCATGATCCTAGGGTCCTGGGATGGAGCCCCACATCGGGCTCTCTGCTCAGCGGGGAGCCTGCTTCCTCCTCTCTCTCTCTGCCTGCCTCTCTGCTACTTGTGATCTCTGCCTGTCAAATAAATAAATAAACTCTTAAAAAAAAAAAAAAAACTAGAGACACTGTTCTTAAAAATTGATCAACATAAATGAGTGAGGGATTGCGAGAAATAGGAGCAAGGAAAATGAAAAAAGATAGTGCAGTTATATGCCTGAATCCAGAGGAGAAACCAGCTGAGAGTTAGCAGAGAGACCAAAACAGTGGAGCACACAAAACATGATTTGTTTCTGTAAAAAGCAAATCTATGAGACAAAATAGATTAATGGCTGCCTGGGCTGGGAGTAGGAATGGGGACTGACTGTAAATGGGCTCAAAATTTCATTTTAGTGTGAGGGGAATGTTCTAAAATTAGATGGTGCCAATGGGTATATAACTGAAATATACTAAAATTCATTGAATTTTAGACTTAAAACAGGTGGATTTATGGTGTGTAAATTATATCTCTCTCAATAAAGTTATTTTAAAATATTTGTCTTCAAAAAAATAAATAATAAACGTATTTGTCTCAGCAAGAAATAACAAACGTCGGGGTGCCTGACTGGCTCAGTTGGTAGAGCACGAGATTCTTTTTTTTTTTTTTTTTTTTAAAGTTTAAGGGACATTGGAAACATCCAGTCTTTATTTATTTATTTATTTTTTAAGATAGTCATTTATTTATTTATTTATTTGACACAGAGAGAGATCAGAAGTAGGCAGAGAGGCAGGCAGAGAGAGAGGAGGAAGCAGGCTCCCTACTGAGCAGAGAGCCCGATGCGGGGCTTGATCCCAGGACCCTGGGATCATGACCTGAGGTGAAGGCAGAGGCTTTAACCCACTGAGCCACCCAGGCGCCCCAGAGCACGAGATTCTTGATCTTGGGATTGTGAGTTAAGGTCACGAGCCCCATGTTGGGTGTAGAGATTACTTAAAAAAAAAAAAAGAAATTAAGAAAAAAAGAAGTAACAAGTGTTGGTGAAGATGTGAAAGAAAGGAACCCTCGTGCACTCTTGGTGGGAATGAGGAATACAGTATTCTGTATATACTGTGTATATACGGTATACACTGTGGAATACAGTATGGAGTTTCCTCAAAAAAATTAAAAATGGAACTACCATATGATCCAGAAATTCCATTAGTAATTACCCCCAAAATGAAAACACTAATTTGAAAAGATATATACCCCTATGTTTATTGCAGCATTGTTTACAATAGCCAAGATACAGAAACAATCCAAGTGTTCATCAATAGAAGAATGGGTAGGGGCGCCTGGGTGGCTCAGTCGATTAAGTGTCAGCCTTTGGCTCGGGTCATGGTTCTGGGATTGAGTCCCACATTGGGCTCCCTGCTCAGGGGGGACCCTACTTCTCCCTCGGTTGCTCCCCCTGCTTGTGCTCTCTTTCGCTCTCTGTCAAAGAAATAAAATCTTCTTTAAAAATAGATGAATGAGGGACGCCTGGGTGGCTCAGTTGGTTGGACGACTGCCTTCGGCTCAGGTCATGATCCTGGAGTCCCGGGATCGAGTCCCACATCGGACTCCCAGCTCCACGGGGAGTCTGCTTCTCTCTCTGACCTTCTCCTCGTTCATGCTCTCTCTCACTGTCTCTCTCTCAAGTAAATAAATAAAATCTTTAAAAAAAAATAGATGAATGAATAGATGAATAAAAATCTTCTAATAAAATAGATGAATAGGCGCCTGGGTGGCTCAGTGGGATAAGCCTCTACCTTCGGCTCAGGTCATGGTCTTGGGGTCCTGGGATCAAGCCCCACATCAGGCTCTGTGCTCTGCGGGGAGCCTGCTTCCCCCCATCTCTTTGCCTGCCTCTCTGCCTACTTGTGCTTTCTCTCATTCTATCAAATAAGTAAATAGTCTTTCAAAAAAATAAATGAATGGATAAAGATGTATATGTAAATATATATATAGTGGAATTTACCCAGCCATAAAAGAATGAGATCTTCCCATTTGTGACATGGATGGACCTAAAGAGTATTATGCTAAGGGAAATAAGTCAGACAGAGAAGAACAAATAGCATATGACTTTACTCATCTATGAAATCTAAGAAACAAATTTAAAAAACCAGACTTTTAAAAAAAAGAATTGGTTGTTGTCTTTTTAAGATTTTAATTATTTATTTGACAGAGACACAGCGAGAGAGGGAATACAACCAGGGGAGTAAGAAAGGGAGAAGCAGGCTTCCTGCTAAGCAGGGAGCCCGATGCAGTGCTCAATCCCAAGACCCTGAGATCATGACCTGAGCTGAAGGCAGACGCTTAATGACTGAGCCACCCAGGTGCCCCCAAAACCAGACTCTTAAATACAGAAAACTGGTAGTTGCCAACAGAGATAGGCGGGGACAAAATAGGTGAAGGGGACTAAGAGATACAAATTTCCAGTAATAAAAGAAGTAAGTCATGATAATGAAAAGCACAGCATAGGGTATGTAGTAAATAGTAAATAATGTGATAACACTGTGTGGTGACAGATGGTGACCACACTACCGTGGTGAGCAATGAATGATGTCTTGCCAAATCACTATGTTGTATACCTGAAACGAATATAACATCATATATTGCATAATAATTATATTTCAATGTACAGAACATTTTTTAAAAAAATTGTTCTGAGTATAATAAAATTATTATTTGTCTTTTGTCAGTGTTAGCCACACTAAAAGTGAACAAGACATTGTGTGTCTCTGATGGATACAATAGGAAGCTCACAGCAAGCACCACCTCTGAGGCATTCAAATAAAAAAGAAATTGATCCTGACTCTGATTCAGCTATCGGTTTACAGGAAATGTGAAGAATACAGGAACAAGTCAAATAACATCATAAGGAAGTGAAGAAACAAATCCAGGATGTGAGATATTCTACAAGACAAATGGCCCAGTTTCTTCTCAAATAAATGGTAAGAAAAAGAAAAGGGACAGGAAGGGTGAATTGCTATGGATAAAAAGAGACTTAAGAGCTCTATCAAGTGATACATTTTGTGAATTTAGTTTGTATCCTGATTCAGGTAAACCAACTGGGAAGGAAAAACCCATTTGAAACAACCATGGGAAATTGAACATGGGCTGAATATTAGATGATGTTAGAAAATAGGGGCACTTAGGTGGCTCAGTCAGTTGAGTGTCCAACTCTTGCTTTCAGCTCAGGTCATGATCTCGGGGTCGTGGGACTGAGTCCCATGTTGGGCTCTGCACTCGGCAGGGAGTCTGCTTGAGATTCTCTCTCCCTCTGCCCGTTCCCCTGCTCATGCTCTCTCTTTCTCTCTCAAATAAGTCTTTCTTTTTTTTTTTAAGATTTTTATTTATTTATTTATTTGACAGACAGAGATCACAAGTAGGCAGAGAAGCAGGCAGAGAGAGAGGAGGAAGCAGGCTCCCTGCTGAGCAGAGAGCCCAATCCGGGACTCGATCCCAGAACCCTGGGATCGTGACCTGAGCCAAAGGCAGAGGCTTTAACCCACTGAGCCACCCAGGCGCCCCTCAAATAAGTCTTTATAAACGAATGAATGAGTGAATGTGGGGCACCTGGCTGGCTTTGTCAGTAGGGCATTTGACTCTTGATCTCAGGGTGGTAAGTTCAACCCCCACATTGGGTGTACAGATCATTTAAAAAAAATATTGAAAAAGGAATGAATGAGGGGCACCTGGGTGGCTCAGTTGGTTAAGCTTCTAGTTTGGCTCAGGTCAAGATCCCAGGATTCTGGGACTGAGCTTTGCTTCGGGCTCCCTGCTCAGCAGGAAGCCTGCTTTCCTCCTCCTTCAGGCCCTTGCCCCTGTTTGTGTTCGCTCTTTCTCTCTCTCTCAAATAAGTAAATAAAATCTTTTTAAAAATGAGTGAATGAATAAATGTTAATCTTGGGTGTAATAACGATATTGTGGTTATATTAACAAAGTCTGTTAGTGATACTGTGCAAAACAAGGTAATGGTCCCCCAACGACGTCCACATCTTAATCCCTAGAACCTGTGAATATGTTACTTTAGATGGCACAAGGGATTTTTGCAGTTGTGAAAAAGGATCTTGACATGGGAAGACTATTCTGGATTACCTGGTAGTTCCAATGCAGTCACAAGTGTCTTTGTAAGAGGGATGAAGGACAAGTCAGAGTCAGAAAAGGAAATATGACAATGGAACCAGAGGTTCCAATGAGGTGCCTTAAAGATGGAAGAAGGGGCAATAAGTCCAATAAGGCAAGATGACTCTAGAAGTTGAAAATGTCAAGGACATAGATTTACTGATAGAGGTACCAGAAGAAACACAGCCGTGATGACACCTGGATTTAGGACTTCTTTATCACCCAGAACTGTAAGATAATATATTTGTGTTGCTTTAAGTCACAAAACCTGTTGTAATTTCTTACAGTAGTAATAGGAAAACATTACAAGTATCTTCATGAATACAGCCTTTGGTTCAACTGAATTATTTTTAGCAATGATTTCTAGGAGTAGGATTCCTGGGTCATGGCTATCACATTTGAATATTTTGGCTTCCAAAGGGTGTTTATCCATTGTCCGCACTGCCAACAGAGTAAACTGGAAAGCATGAAACACCATTATATTTTTTCTTTTCATCATTACACTAAAAAAAAAATAATATAGTAAATTTAAAAGTACATCTTAGGACACCTAGCTATCTCAGTCCATAGAACATGTGACTCTTGGTCTTGGGGTTGTGAGTTCAAGCCCCACATTAGGTATAGAGATTCCTTTAAAAAAAATCTTAGGGGGCACTTGGGTGGCTCAGTTGGTTAAGCAACCGCCTTTGGCTCAGGTCACGGTCCCGGAGTCCCGGGATCGAGTCCCGCATCAGGCTCCCAGCTCCATGGGGAGTCTGCTTCTCCCTCTGACCTTCTTGCCGCTCATGCTCTCTCTCACTGTCTCTCAAATAAATAAATAAATAAATAAATAAATAAATAAATAAAAATCTTAGGGTTCCTGAGTGGCTCAGTTGGTTAGAGGTCTGACTCTTGACTTCATCTCAGGTCATGATCTCGGGGTCATGAAGACGAACCCTGCATTGGGCTTCACACTCAGTGTAGAATCTGCTTGTCCCTCTCCCTCCCCCTCTGCCCTTCTACCTACTCTCACAAACGCTCTTTCTCTCTCAAATAAATAAATTAAAATTTTAAAAACAAATACAATCAAATCTTAAAAAATGGTTAAGATGGCTCAACTACAATAAAAATTTTTTAATAAAAAATTAAACGAAATTCTAAAAACAAAAAAGGTTAAGATGATAAATTTGTTGTGTATTTTACCATAGTTAAAATTTTTTTTAAAGATTTTATTTATCTATTTGACAGAGCAAGAGAGGACAAGCAGAGAGAGTAGTAGAGGGAGAAGGAGAGGCAGGATTCCTACTGAGCAGGGAGCCCGATGCGGGGCTCTCTATCCCAGGACCCTGGGACCATGACCTGAGCTGAAGGCAGATGCCCAACCATCTGAGCCAACCAGGCACCCTTACCATAGTTAATTTTTTTTTTAATTTTAACTTAAAAATTAATTTTTCAAAAAGTATATCTCAGGTACTTTATTTGTATATTTTTATTACCAGTGAGAACAAATAGATTGCCATTTACTTACCCTTTGAATTTTCTCATGTATGAATTAGCAGGTTATACCCTTTTTTTTTTTGGTTATACCCTTTTCTTATTTTACTTATTGGATTTACTACCTTTTTTACAAATTTTTTAAAATATTTTATTTATTTATTTGACAGGCAGAGAGGCAGACAGAGAGAGGAGGAAGCAGGCTCCCTGCTGAGCAGAGAGCCTGATGTGGGGCTCGATCCCAAGACCCTGGGATCATGACCTGAGCCGAAGGCAGAGGCTTTAAACCACTGAGCCACCCAGGCACCCCCTTTTTTTAAATTTTTAAATTATTTATTTATTTATACTTTGGGTTTACTATTTAAAGATTTATTTATTTAAGAGGGAGAGAGAGAGTTTAAGCTTTGGGGGGGGGCAGAGGGAGAGGGAAAGATGGTCTCCTAAGCCAGCTCCATGTTGAGCACTGAGCCCCATGCAGGGCTTGATCCCATAATCCTGAAATCACAACCTGAGCTAAAACCTAGAGTCGGACACGGAACTACCTGTGCCAGGATTTACTATTTATTCAAATAGTCAAGTCTTACTTTCAATGCTAAAAAACCTTCTTCCAGAGTTTGGAAGATCTTTGATCTTATTTTATCCTGGTATTTCTGTAAGTTGATTCTTTTTTTTTTTATATTTTATCTAATTATTTGACAGAGAGCACAAGCGGAGGAAGAAGTACATAGAGGAAGAGGGAGAAGTCCCAATGTGGGGCTCCATGTGGGGCTCAATCCCAGGACCCTGGGATCATGATGTGAGCTGAATGCAGATGCTTAAGGACTGAGCCACCCAGGTGCCCACTTTACTTCATTAAATTTGAAAACTAACTGGCAAGTAGCATAAAGCGTAGACCTAACGTCTCTCTAATTTATTATTGTCCTCAAGCCACTTATTAATCTTCCCTTCTTCCTAAGTCATCGAAACTTGAGAGGTTTGTAACTGATGGTTTGATGGTTTGTTGGTTTTTGTTTTTTGTTTTAAGATTTTATTTATTTGAAAGGGAAAGTTAGAGAGAAAGAGAAGGAGCAAGGAGAGGAGCAGAGGGAGAAGCAGACTCCCTGCTGAGCAGGGAGCCTGATACAGGGCTCTATCCCAGGACCCTGGGATCATGACCTGAGTCGAAGGCAGACAGTCAACAGACTGAGCCACCCAGGTGCCCCTGGAAGTGATGGGTTTTACTAGTGATTTGGAAAACAGCAGAATCTTATTTGGAATCAGCCACAGAAGTAGAAGGAAGTGGATGTGGTGGATTTCTCATGTGCCCAAGCCTCTCCTTGGCGCTTGACAGAAGGACTGAAGAGAGATGGTGGGACGGAGAAGAGGGGCCAGGGGAGCCATCTGTACTCCCATCTTTTGGCACAATATAAATATGGGTATTTTTCTGTAGGTCAGATGGACGAGACAGTAACTTGCTGGGCTGAACCCACTTGCCTATAACCTACCAAGGGGGGAAGCGCTTCAGAACCCTCCCAACAAATTTACACAGGGGTCCCCAAGCAAGCTAGTCACTGGCAGGCTGCCATATATATATAACTAAGGAGATGTTATCCCCCCAAATATAAATATGAGTCCGTATTAGAAGTTCTATTAATATAATTAACCATATTTACTCATTAAAGAAAAATAATTCATAAAAATAGAGCCCAAAAAGCATCCAGTAAAAAGTCAACACCCTTAAAAAAAAATTCCTTAATCTCTACATCCAACGTGAGGCTCGAACTCATAACCCCAAGCTCAAGAGCCGCAGGCTCTACTGACTGAGCCAGCCCGGTGCCCCAACACTCAATTTTTTAAACTCATTTTTTTCCCACATACACAGCTCATTTATTAGCACTGGTGCTGCCAGATAATAATTTCCGGTGAAGATGCTGAGCTGTGTGGAGGTGGCAGAACGAGGTGAGGCTCAGATGCGAGAGTGGCAGGCTCCTGTTTCTTCCACTCGTTGTTGTCATCCCACTCGGCTGAGAAGCCCTGCATCGGGCTAACCTTCAGGACGAGCTTCCTCTTGGTGTGCTTGGCCACCCACTCCTCTTCAAAGGTGTGCGGGCACACCTAGTGCTTCCCCAAAATCAGAATGAGAGCGGTGAAGTCCATGACAAACATGGCAGTGCCCACAACCATCTTGCCTTTGTTCATGCTCCTGTTCCTTTCAGCAAAGCTCTTGTGGAATTGGATGTGGTACAACTTAACTTTCTCACTGGTGAAGAGGCTGCTCCAGGGAGCCTTCTCCTTCTCTTTCAAGGTCTTCTGGCTAGCTCAGTCGGTTAAGCGACATACTCTTGATCTCAACTCAGGTCTTGAACTCAGGGTCGTGAGTTCAAGAAAAAAACAAAACAAAAACAACTATTTCTCAGAAAATAATAGAAAATATTTCTCTTAATGGGGAAATGTTAGACATTTCCATTAAAATGTGGAATTTAATAATAAAAGCCTATTTTGATCTCTTATTCAGTATTTCTCTGAAGCTCCATAGACACGGAGAAATGAGAAGTAAATAGAAGATATATATATACAAATATATTATAAAGGTAGAGACAAAATTTTCAGCAGTGCTCTGGAAAGCCAAGCCAGTTAACTGAAAAACTATTAGAATTGGAGCCCCTGGGTTGCTCAGTTGGTTAAGTAACTGACTCGATTTTCACTCAGGTCATGATCTCAGGGTTTTGAGATAGAGTCCCTCATTGGGACTGTGCTCAGAGGGGAGTCTGCTGGAGATTCTCTCTTCCTCTCCCTCTGCCCACCCCACCCCACCCCGTGCTCTCTTTCTCACTCTCAAATAAATAAATAAATAGAAAACTGTAAGAATAAAGTCCAACGAGGCAGATGGATGTAAGGTAACTATTCAAAAATCCTTAATTCTCATATATATTAGCAGTGAGGATCAGAAACAAAAAGCAGAAGGAAACCCCATTTATAATGTCAATAGCCTCCTAAGTACTTGGAAACAAAATTAACTGGAAATACATAACATCTCTAGAAATCTGGGGCACCTGGGTGGCTCAGTGGGTTAAAGCCTCTGCCTTCGGCTTGGGTCATGATCCCGGGATCCTGGGATTGAGCCCCACATCGGGCTCTCTGCTCAGTAGGGAGCCTGCTTCCTCCTCTCTCTCTGCCTGCCTCTCTGCCTACTTGTGATCTCTGTGTGTAAAATAAATAAAAATCTAAAAAAAAAGATCTCTAGAAATCTAACTATACAAAATAATTAAGATCATATGAAAGAGACTTGAAGAAAATTAGAGAATGTGTTGCTAAATGGGAAGATTTATTTTTTAAGAGACTCCCAATTTCCCCCTAATCAATCAATAATCAATCTATAAATTCAGGGCAACTCGATCAAAATCAAAATGGATCTTGAGGGGCACCTGGGTGGCTCAGGCAGTTGGGCAGCTGCCTTCAGCTCAGGTCATGATCACAGGGTCCTGGGATCTAGTCCGGCCTTGGGCTCCCTGCTCAGTGGGCAGCCTGCTTCTCCCTCTGCCTGCTGCTTCCCCTCCTTGTGCTCTCTCTGTCTCTGACAGATAAATAAATCTTTAAAACCATGATTTTAACTTTTTTTAATGCACTTTTTATTGTTTTCTAAGTATAATTGTATTTTTAACAATGCAATAATACTGAACATGTGATTTTATTTCTTGGCTTTTATACTTAATCACACATTGTGAGAATTTTTCATGTGTATCTTCATACATACATCTATATTGTAAAGGTAATACATATATTTTAAAAATTTAAACAAATTCATAAGATTTAAAATAAAATAATTAGCTTATTTTTACAAATAAAAACACAATGACAACAACACACTAAAACACTAAACTGCAGCTCCTGGAGGCAATGACTCATCGTATTTTTTTATGCCCTATTTCCTTCTTGTAGTGCTTAGTGCACTACCATGTATGGATACTGTACTCAAGACAGGTCAAGTGAGGTCTTGTTTCCATTAAAGGAAGTTTTTCAGTAAAGTTGGGAGAGTCCTAAGTAAGGGTGTGATTTAATGACCTGGTGATTGCTTTAAGGAATTTTCAATGGAACAGGAAGTACTCACAGAAGCTGTGAGAAAAGCAGTACCAGACTATGAGAGGCACCTCAATACCCGTCACCACGATTTTCTTTTTTTTTTTAAGTAATCTCTCCACCCAACATGGGGATCAAACTCATGACCCTGAGATCAAAGGTCACAAGTCCTACGGACTGAGCCAGCCAGCGCCCTGTGCACCATGATTTTTTACATCTGTTTATAGTTCCAGATGCTATACCAAAAATGCTTCTGGTTTTTTATTCAACATAGTACTGGAAGTCCTAGCCATAGAAATCAAACAAGAAAAAGAAAAAGAAATGAAAGGGCTCCCAATTGGTGGAGAAAAAATAAAACTTTCACTATATTTTTAACAGATGTAAACTACTTATTGACTGTTTGCCAGCAAATATTTTTAAATACCTTATCTTGCAGAATATCACTTTCAAAGATTATTTATTTATTTATTTTTAAGATTTCATTTATTTATTTGTCAGAGAGAGAGTGTGCACAAGTGGGGGAGCAGCAGGCGGAGGGAAGAGCAGGCTCCCTGCTGGGCAAGGAGCCCAATGTGAGACTTGATCCCAGGACCCTGAGATCATGACCTGAGCCGAAGGTAGATGCTTAACCAGTTGAGCCACTCAAGCAACCCAGCATATGACTTTCAAGTTAAAATGTCAAATGAACACCAGTGTTTACAGTTCTTTTAAGGAATGTTATGTAATGACACATTAAGGCATAAATTCTTTTGGCTTCTAATTCTTTTATTTTATTTTATTTATTTAATTTTTAAGATTTTATTTATTTACTTGAGAGAGAGACAGTGAGAGAGAGCATGAACGAGGAGAAGGTCAGAGAGAGAAGCAGACTCCCCATGCAGCTGGGTGCCCGATGCGGGACTCGATCCTGGGAATCCAGGATCATGACCTGAGCTGAAGGCAGTCGTCCAACCAACTGAGCCACCCAGGCGTCCTATTGGCTTCTAATTCTTAAAAGAATAAAAACACTAAAAGTGATGCAAAATCTTCAGTGTGAGATTATGACTAAGCTACATTTTACAAAAATATCGTATAAAATGGCGATAATCCAGGGCATCTGGGTGGCTCAGTTGGTTAAGTGTCTGCCTTCAGCTTGGGTCATGATCCCGGGGTCCTGGGACCAAGCCTGCTTCTCCCTCTCCCTCTGCCTGCCCCTCCCCCTTCTTGTGCACGCTTTCTCTCTCTCTCTCTCTGTCAAATAAATAAATAAACAAAATGAAATAAAATGGCAATAATCCCATTCAACATCCTGAATTAGATGCTTTTTAGGAGGGACTGATAATTTATACAATCAAACTTTAAAATTTACAGATAAAGACAGTTCAGTATTGCCACTGAGAAGTACATCTCTTAGCCTACAGAACTTTCAGGCCACAGCTTTAAGATCGGAATTATCAAGTTGGTTTGATGAATTAAACAGTTGGCAATCATGAACACATTTATTGCCTCGCCTCTTTCTTTCCTTTTTTCTTTTTTAAAAGATTTTATTTATTTATTTCAAGAGAGAGAACGAGTAAGAGAGAGCATGAGATAGGAGAAGGTCAGAGGGAGAAGCAGACTCCCTGTGGAGCAGGGAGCCCAATGTGGGACTCGATTCCAGGACCCCAGGATCATGACCTGAACCAACTGAGCCACCCAGGCACCCTGTGCTCTATTCTTTTATCACAAAAAGGAAAAGAAATACTGCAGTAGAGGAAGATTATTCTGAATTTTAGCACTGCATTTTCTACTTTAGTTTCCTTTTCAACGAGGATGGCAATGGAAGAGATGAAGAATGAAGCTTAGACCAATTCCATGGTTTCTATGCCTCTCTGTGCAGTCATGTGTCCTATATTTAATGAGCTAGAATGATGAAACCAATTCTTGGTTTCAGCTCGGGTCATGGTTTCCGGATCGTGGGTTCAAGCTCCACTTCGGACTTTGTGTTCAGTGTGAAGAAGTCTGCTTGAAGACTCTTTCCCTCTCCCTCTGCCCCTCCTCCCACCAAATAACTAACTTAATAAATAACCTTTTAAAAAACCTTTATTTACAGAAGACATGATACTATTTATAGAAAATCCTAAAGACTCTAAGACACTAAGGACTACAAGAATTGATAGGTGAATTCAGTAAAGTCACAGGATACAAAATCAATGTACAGAAATCCATTGCAGGGCCACTTGGTTGGCTCAGTCATTAAGCATCTGCCTTCCACTCAGGTCATGATCCCAGGGTCCAAGCCTGCTTCACCCCTTACCACTCCCCCTGCCTGATCTCTTCTCTCGATGTCTCTTTCTCTGTCAAATAAATAAATAAGATCTTTAAAAAAACCCATTGCATTTCTACATGCTAATAATAAAGTAGTAGAAAGAGAAATTAAGAAAAAAATTCCATGTATAATTGCACCAAAAATAATAAAATATCTAGGAATAAACTCAACCAAGGAGATGAAAAACCTATACTTTGGAAACTATAAAACACTGATGAAAGAAACGAAGACAACACAAAGAATTGGAAAGACATTCCACGCTCATAGATTGGAAGAACAAATATTGTTAAAATGTCCGTACTACCCAAAGCAATCTAGGGATTTAGTGAAATCCCTATCAAAATACCAACAATATTTTTCATAGAACTAGAATAATCCTAGAATGAAATTTTTAAATTTTTAAAAAGATTTTATTTATTTATTTTACAGACAGAGATCAAAAGTAGGCAGAGAGGCAGGCAGAGAGAAAGAGAGAGGGAAACAGGCTCCATGCTGAGCAGGGAGCCCGATGCGGGGCTCGATCCCAGGACCCTGGGATCATGATCTGAGCCAAAGGCAGAGGCTTTAACCCACTGAACTACCCAGGTGCCTCTGAAATTTTAAAAAATATTTTATTTATTAGTCAGAGAGAGAGAACACAAGCAGGGGGAGTGGCAGGTGGAGGCAGAAGCAGGCTCCTCCCTGAGCAGGGAGCCCCATGTGGGACTTGATCCTAGGACCCTGGGATCATGACCCGAGCTGAAGGCAGATGCTTAACTCACTGAGCCACCCAGGCATCCCAGAATTAGAATAATCCTAAAGTTTGTATGGAACCACACAAGACTCTAAATAGCCAAAGCAGTCTTGAAAAAGAGAAACAAAGCTGTAAGTTTCACAATCCCAGATTTCAAGACACATTACAAAGCTGTAGCAATCAAAACAGTATGGTGGGGGCATAAAAATAGACACATAGATCAATGGAACAGAATAGAGAGCCCAGTAATAAACCCACAATTATATGGTCAATTAATCTTTGACAAAGGAGGCAAGAATATACAATGGGAAAAAGACAGTCTTCTCAACAAATGGTGTGGGGGAAACTGGAGCAACATGCAAAAGAATGAAACTGGATCACTTTTTTATACCACGCACAAAAATAAATCCAAAAATGGGGGCACCCAACCAGC
This sequence comes from Mustela lutreola, assembly GCF_030435805.1. Lineage (NCBI taxonomy): Eukaryota > Metazoa > Chordata > Mammalia > Carnivora > Mustelidae > Mustela > Mustela lutreola. The sequence goes on along the minus strand of NC_081304.1, from coordinate 44,955,516 downwards.
TCAGTCACAGCAGTGTGTGACTCTTGATGTTGGGGTTGTGAGTTTTAAGCCTGACATTGGGTGTAGTGATTACTTAAATAAATAAAACTTGAAAAAAAAATCCAAAAATGAGGTACCTGGGTGTCTCAGTCGTTAACCATCTGCCTTTGGCTCAGGTCATGATCCCAGGGTTCTGGGATCAAGTCCCGCATCGGGCTCCCTGCTCGGCGGGAAGCCTGCTTCTCCCTCTCACACCCTCCTACCTCTGTTTCCTTTCTTGCCCTCTCTTTGTCAAATAAATAAATAAAATCTTTAAAAAAAAATCCAGGGGTGCCTGGGTGGCTCAGTGGGTTAAGCCTCTGCCTTCTGCTCAGGTCATGATCTCAGGGTCCTGGGATCGAGCCCCGCATCAGTCTCTCTGCTCAGCGGGGAGCCTGCTTCCTCCCTCTCTCTCTGCCTGCCTCTCTGTCTACTTGTGATCTCTGTCAAATAAATAAATAAATCTGTAAAAAAAATCCAAAGTGGATAAAGGAACTAAATGTGAGACCTAAAATCAGAAAAGTCCTAGTAAGAGAGCATATGTGGTGGGCGCCTGGGTGGCTCAGTGGGTTAAGCCGCTGCCTTCAGCTCGGGTCATGATCTCAGGGTCCTGGGATCGAGTCCCGCATCGGGCTCTCTGCTCAGCGGGGAGCCTGCTTCCCTCTCTCTCTCTGCCTGCCTCTCCATCTACTTGTGATTTCTCTCTCTGTCAAATAAATAAATAAATAAAATCTTTAAAAAAAAAAAAAAAAAAAAAAAAAGAGAGCATATGTGGTAATTTATCTGACATCGGCCATAGCATCAATGTTCTAGATATGTCTACTGAGGCAAGGGAAATAAAAGCAAAAATAAACTATTGAGACTATGTCAAAATGAAAAGCTCATGCACAACTACCAACCATCAAAATGAAAAAACAATCTACTGAATGGGAGAAGATATTTGCAAATGACATATCCAATAAAAGCTTAGTATCCAAAATATATAAATAACTTATGCAACCTAACACCAAAAAACCCCCCAAATAATCCAATTAAAAAATGGGCACAAGACATGAATAGACATTTCTCCAAAGAAGACAGATGGCCAACAGATACATGACAAGATGTTCAACATCACTCATCATAGAAATTCAGATCAAAACCACAATGAAATATCACCTCACAACTGTGAGAATGCCCAAAATCAAAAACACAAGAAACAACGAGTGTTGGCAAGGATGTGGAGAAAAAGGAACTCTCTTACACTTTTGGGACTGCAAACTGGTGCAGCCACTGTGAAAAATGGTATGGATCTTCCTCAAAAAACCTAAAATTACAACTACCATGTGATCTAGTAATTCCAATACTAGGTATTTACCCAAAGAATATCAAAACACTAATTAAAAAAAATATATGCAGGGCACTTGTGTGCTTCAGTCGGTTACGTGTCTGCCTTTGGTTCAGGTCATGATCCTAGGGTCCTGGGATTGAATTCTGAATCAGGATCTCTGCTCAGTGGGGAGTCTGCTTTTCCCTCTGCCCCTCCCCCACTCCCTCATTCTCCTTTGCTTGCTCACACTCTCTTGCAAGAAATAAATATAAAATAAAATATTTTTAAAGATTTTATTTATTTAACAGAGATCACAAGTAGGCAGAGAGGCAGATGGGGGAGGGGAGAAGCAGTCTCTCTGCTGAGCAGAGAGCACGATGTGGGGCTTGATCCCAGGACCCTGAGATCATGACCTGAGCTGAAGGCAGAGGGTTAACCCACTGAGCCACCCAGGCACCCCAAATATTTTTATTTATTAATTAATTAATTTATTTTTTTAAAGATTTTGTTTCTTTATTTGACAGAGAGAGAGAGATCACAAGTAAGCAGAGAGGCAGGCACAGAGAGAGGGGGAAGCAGGCTCCCCACTGAGCAGAGAACCCGATGTGGGGCTCGATCCCAGGACTCTGAGATCATGACCTGAGCCAAAGGCAGAGGCTTAACCCACTGAGCCACCCAGGCGCCCCCCAAAATATTTTTAAAGAAGATATATGCACACTTATTTTTATTGCAACATTATTTGCAATACCCAAACTATGGAAGCAATCCAAGTGTCCACCAATAGATGAATGTACTAAGAAGATGTGGTACATATATACACAATAGAATATTATTCAGCCATAAAAAAGAATGAAATCTTGCCATTTGCAACAACATGGATGGATCTAGAGAATATAATGCAAAGTATAATAACCAATTAGAGAAAGACAAATACCTTATGATCTCACTCATATGTGTAATTTAAGAAATGAAATAAGTGGGGCACCAGGTCATGCTCAGGTCATGATCTCAATGTCCTGGGATCAAGCCCTGCATTGGCCTCTCTGCTTGGCAGGGAGCCTGCTTCCTCCTCTCTCTCTGCCAGCTGCTCTGCCTACTTGTGCTCTCTCTCTGTCAAATAAATAAATAAAATATTAAAAAAAAAAAAGAAAGAAAGAAACGAAACAAGTAAGGGTGCCTGGGTGGCTTAGTCAATTAAAGATCCGATTCTTGATTTTGGCTCGGGTCATGATCTCAGGGTCATGAGATGGAGTCCTGTATTAAGCTCCACATTGAACTGGGAGCCGTCTTAAGATTCTCTCTCTCCCGCTGCTTCTGACACACCCAGCCCCCCAACCTGATCACGTATGCAATCTCTCTCTCTCTTAAAAATAAAAACGAGGGTGCCTGGGTGGCTCAGTTCATTGGGCAACTGCCTTCGGCTCAGGTCATGATCCTCGAGTCCCGGGATTGAGTCCCGCCTAGGGCTCCCTGCTTGGCAGGGAGTCTGCTTCTCCCTCTGACCATCTCCCTTCTCATGTTCTCTCTCTCTCTCAAGTGAATAAATGAAATCTTTAAAAACAACAACAACAACAACAAAAACTGAAAGCTCCTTTTTTTTTTCTTTTTTACATAGGCTCTTTAAAAACAACAACAACAACAACTCTGTGAGTTTTTTGAAACTCGCAGCCCTGAGACCAAGCCCTGAGCTGAGATCAAGAGCTGGATGGGTGGCTCCAAAACACTCTTCACTGTAGAGAACAAACTGAGGGTTAGCAGAGGGGAGGTGGAGGGAGTAGACTAGGTGATGGGGATTAAGGGTTAATTTACACAATGAGCACTGAGTAATGCATAGAGTTGTTAAATCACCATATTGCACACCGGAAAATAAGGTAATACCGTGTGTTAACTATATGGAGATTAAAGACATTTTAAAAAAGATTTTATTTATTTATTTGACAGAAAGAGACACAGTGAGAATGGGAACAGAAGCAGGGGTATTAGGGGAGGGAGAGGCAGGTCGCCTGCTGAGCAGGGAGCCTGATGCAGTCCTTGATCCCAGGACCCCAGGATCATGACCTGAGCTGAAGGCAAACGCTTAGCCTCCCAGGCGCCCTGGGGCGGGGTATTAAAATTTTTAAAAATGTTTCTGTTTATATTTTTGTTGCCCTATCAGTTATTTCTGCCCCTCGTGTTCTGTTTGTTGAGAGGACAGGCAGTACAGTCAGAGAATCAATCTCGGTTTAAGATTTCTGCCTTCTCAGCAGTTTCTTGGGAAGAGAGGCACCTTCAGACAGATCTCCGCCGGTCTCAGGAGACACTGTTCAGGAGAGAATACCAAGTGGTTGAAAGGAGGTCACCTCAAATCTCTGCATGTCCGTGGCAGCCCTTTCATCATCATGGCAGCAAAGCTGGCTTTGGAGGCTGAGGTACGTTTTATGAAAACATGGGCCAGTTTGGCCACCCGTGTTGGCCACTCATTTCTCTGAAATGACCACTCTCTCCCTCGTCACTGCTATTCTTCTCAAGAGAACTCCATACTTACCGTTCCCACTTCCTTGTCTCCTTTGCACTTCAGTCAAAGACAGTCTGGCCTCCAGCATCCCTTCAAAACTGCTCTTGAAGGTTGCTCGTGACCTAAATGCTATTTCCAATGGCTTTTCATCGTGGCTTATCTTGATGTCTCTGCAGAATTTAATATGGCTGACAACCTCCTAGTTTTTGAACTCTTCTCATTGGTTTTTAATTTTCATTTATTTTTATTTAGGTTTTGTTGTTGTTGTTGACAGAGAGAGGGAGAGAGAGAGAGAGCGCACAAGGAGGGGGAGCAGCAGGCAGAGGGAGAGGGAGAAGCAGGCTCCCTGCTGCACGGGGAGCCCGATGTGGGGCTCGATCCCAGGACCCTGAGATCATGACCTGAGCCAAAGGCAGATGCTTAACCTACAGAGCCACCTAGGCACCCCTCATTCATTTTTTTTATGACACTAACTTCTGATCCTCGCTCAAGCTTGAACCATAGAGACATTAATAAATGTAGCTAACCTTCATTGAGTATCAGGTTCTTTTCGTAGAATCTCCCTTTCAAGTCTCATTTGTATGAGGAAAATATTATTCCCATTTTATAGATAAGAAAACAGAGGCTTAAAGAAGTTGAGTAATTTGCTTTCCTTGCATGGGTTATAGGAGCCATGGAACCCAAGGAGTCTGAGAACAGAACCTGTGACCTTAAATGTTGTATTGTTTTTGATTGAGTTCTAGCAGTTTTTGTTTTGTTTTGTTTTGTTTTGTTGAAACCTTCAGGGTTTTCTACTTATAAGACCAAGTCTGCAAACAGAAATTATTTTACTTCTTCCTTTAATCTAAGTGCCTTTTAAATCTTTGTATTTCCTAAATTCTCTGGCTAGATCTTCCAGTACTATACTGAGTCTCTGGGGAAAGGGAGGACTTTATCTCGTTCATGGTCTTTCACCACTGAGTATGCTGTTAGCTGTGGGTTTTTCATATATGGCCTTTTTTATGTTGAGGAAGTTCCCTCCTATTCCTAGTTTATTACCATGAAAGGTCATTGTTTTTAAAGATTTTATTTTTGGGGGTGCCTGGGTGGCTCAGTGGGTTAAAGCCTCTGCCTTTGGTTTGGGTCATGATCCCAGGGTCCTGGGATCAAGCCCCACATTGGGCTCTCTGCTCAGCGGGGAGCCTCTTCCTCCTCTCTCTCTGCTTGCCTCTCTGCCTACTTGTGATCTCTGTCTGTCAAATAAACAAGTAAAATAGTTTTTTTTTTTTTAAGATTTTATTTATTTATTTGACAGACAGAGATCACAAGTAGGCAGAGAGGCAGGCAGAGAGAGAGGAGGAAGCAGGCTCCCTGCTGAGCAGAGAGCCCGATGTGGGACTCGATCCCAGGACCCTGAGATCATGACCTGAGCCGAAGGCAGCGGCTTAACCCACTGAGCCACCCAGGCGCCCAGTAAAATAGTTTTTAAAAAGATTTTATTTTATTTATTTTTTAAAAGATTATTTATTTATTTATTTATTTGACAGAGAGAGATCACAAATAGGCAGAGAGGCAAGCAGAGAGAGAGAGAGAGGAGGAAGCAGGCTCCCCGCTAAGCAGAGAGCCTGATGCGGGACTCGATCCCAGGACCCTGAGATCATGACTGGAGCCAAAGGCAGTGGCCCAACCCACTGAGCCACCCAGGCGCCCCTTTATTTTATTTTTTAAAGTAATCTCTATACCAAGCTTGGGGCTCAAACTTATGAATCTGAGATGAAGAGTCACATGTTCTACCAACTGAGTCAGCCAGGCACCCTGTTAAGTACTTTTTTGGGTATCAGTAGAGCTGATCATGTTATTTTTACCCCTTCATTCTATTAATGTAAGATATTAATTACATTGATTTTTTTCCCAAAGATTTTATTTATTTATTTGACAGACGGAGATCACAAGTAGGCAGAGAGAGGAGGAAGCAGACTCCTGCTGAGCAGAAAGCCCGATGCGGGGCTCGAGCCCAGGACCCTGAGATCATGACCTGAGCCGAAAGCAGAGGCTTTAACCCACTGAGCCACCCAGGTGCCCCTACATTGATTTTCTTAAAACATCTTTGCATTCCTGGTTAACTTCCACTTGGTCATGTTGTATAATATTTTTACTATGTTACTGAATTTATTGATTTATTTGAAGATTTTACTTTTTAAATAGATTTTATTTATTTATTCAGAGAACCAACAGGGGGAGGGGCTGAGGGAGAGGGAGAGAGAGAATCCCAAATAGACTCCTTACTGGGCACGGAGGCCAGAGGCAGGGCTTTATCTCAACACCCTGAGATCATGACCAGAGCCAAAATCAAGATTCAGATGCTCACCCCATTGAGCCACCCAGGTGCTCCTCTATGTTGCTGTATTTAGTTTGCTATTATATTGATGAAGATTTTTTTAAAAGATTTTATTTATTGAGAGAGAATGAGTGACAGAGAGCATGAGAAAGGAGAAGGTCAGAGGGAGAAGCAGACTCCCCAAGGAGCTGGGAGCCCGATGCAGGACTCCATCCCGGAAATCCGGGATCATGACCCGAGCTGAAGGCAGTCACTCAACCAACTGAGCCACCCAGGCGCCCGATTTTGATGAAGATTTTTGCATCTATTCATAAAAGATATTGGCCTGCAGTTTTCTTGTCATGTCTTTGTCCAGCTTTGGTATTAGAGGGCCAGGTAAAGCTGATGTAACAAAATGAGGTAGGATGTGTTCTCTCGGCTGTTTTTTGGAAGAGTTTAAGAAGGTTTCTTCTACTACTTTTTTTTTTTTTTAAAGATTTTCATTTATTTATTTGACAGAGAGAGGTTACAAGTAGGCAGAGAGGCAGGCAGAGAGAGAGAGGAGGAAGCAGGCTCCCCGCTGAGCAGAGAGCCCGATGCGAGACTCGATCCCAGGACCCTGGGATCATGACCTGAGCCGAAGACAGTGGCTTAACCCACTGAGCCACCCAGGCGTCCCTCTTCTACTACTTTAAAAAAAAAATTATTTTTTAGTAATCTCTACACCCAGTGTGTGCCTCAAAATCACAACCCTGAGATCAAGAGCCTCATGCTCCTCTGACTGAGCCAGCCAGGAAGGCGGGTATTAATTCTTCTTTTTTTAAAAATTTCTTTTATTTTAATTTTTAAAAAGATTTTATTTATTTATTTGACAGAGAAAAACAGCCAAAGAGGGAACACAAGCAGGGGAAGTGGGAGAGGGGAAAAAAAGCAGGCTCCCCACTGAGCAGGGAGCCTGATGTAGGACTCTATCCCAGGACCATGGACCTGAGCTGAAGGTAGACCCTTAATGACTGACACACCCAGGTGCTCTATTTTAATTTTTTTGAAAATTTTTACTTATTTATTTGAGAGAGACGAAGATAGCAATAGAGAGCATGAGTTAGCACAAGCAGGGGAGAGGGAGAAGCTGACTCCCTGGTAAGCAGGGAGCCTAACACTGGGCTCTATCCCAGACTCTGGGATCATGACCTGAGCCAAAGACAGATGCCTTTTTTTTTTTTTTTTAAGGACTTTATTTATTTATTTGAGAGAGAGACAGTGAGAGAGAGCATGAGAGAGGAGAAGGTCAGAGGGAGAAGCAGACTCCCCACAGAGCTAGGAGCCCAATGCGGGAATTGATCCTTGGGATTCTAGGATCATGACCAGAGCCGAAGGCAGTTGCCCAACCAACTGAGCCACCCAGGCACCCCAAAGGCAGATGCTTAATTTATTGAGCCACCCAGGTGTCCCCGGATTTTCTATTTCTTGAGTGAGTTTTGATTGTTTGCTTGAGTTATGATCTATTTTTACACACAGCACCTCCTTAAGATTTTATTTATTTGACAGACAGAGGTCACAAGTAGGCAGAGAGTCAGGCAGAGAGAAAGAGGGGGAAGTAGGCTCCTGGCTGAGCAGAGAGCCTTATGTGAGGTTTGATCCTAGGACCCTGAGATCATGTCCTGAGCTGAACGCAGAGGCTTTAACCCACAGAGCCAGTGCTGTGCTACACACAGCACTTCTGATACCAAATGCATGGGGTTCCCACACCAATTTTCCAGTTATCTATGGATGCCAACTGGATATCCTGCAGTGTAATTCAATTCTGGTACTACCCAGAGTTAGTACAGACCCATGAGACTGAAGTTAAGGTCTTAGTTCCCCAAGACTTTTCCACACTTCAGAAGCCAATTGCAAATAGTGGGTCTCCAGGTTATCTACACTTCTTTCCAACTTGGCTACAAATTGTGAATTATCATGATTTTTCAGGTTTAATAGTTTGCTCTGGTAGTTTGCAGAATTCAGGGAAATGCTTTACTTTTTTTACTGGTTTATTATAAAGAATACAAACAACCAGATGAAGAAGCACATAAAGTAAATTTTGGAAGGGTCCCAAGCACAGGAGTGTCTGAGCCTCTGTGGTTTAGGGTATGCCACCTACCTCCTGGCATGTGGATATAGTCACCAACGTGGAATCTCTCTAAGCCCCATTGTTTGGGGATGCGCCTCAGTCAGTTGAGAATCCAACTCTTGACTTTGGTTCAGGTCATGAACTCATGATTTGGCTCAGGTCACAATGGGCATGGAGCCTCCTTAAGATTCTCATCCTTTCCTCTGACCCTCCCCTTGCTCTCTCCTCAAAAGAAAAAAAAAAAAGAAGTGGGGAGGTGCTCCTGGCTGGTGCCAGGTGGGTTAAATGTCTGCCTTTGGCTGAGGTCATGATTCTGAGATTTTGGGATCGAGCCCCATGTCAGGCTCCTCCTTTAAATCTTGAAAAAGAAAAAAAAAAAAGACTTTTTTATGGCATTTCCATTATTTAGGCATGATTAAATCATTGGCCACTGGTGATTAACTCCCTTTCCAGCCTCTCCCCTCCCTAGAGATCAGGAGTAGTGTGGGTAGGGTTAAAAATTACATCTTCCAAATGCTTGGGTGGCTTAGTTGGTTAAGTGTCCCACTCTTGATTTCAGCTCAGGTTATGATCCCAGCATCCTGGGATCTCAAAAGTAGGTATTCTTTTTTTTTTTTTGTAAAGATTTTATTTATTTATTTGACAGAGATCACAAGTAGGCAGAGAGGCAGGCAGAGAGAGAGGAGGAAGCAGGCTCCCCGCTGAGCAGAGAGCCTGATGTGGGGCTTAATCCCCGGACCCTGAGATCATGACCTGAGCTGAAGGCAGAGGCTTTAACCCACTGAGCCACCTAGGCGCCCAAAAGTAGGTATTCTTCAAGGTCTGTTTGGTCTTCTACCTGCACACATTCTCCAGCTGCTTCCATGGCAGCCTCCTTTCAGTTTGGAATGCCAGTCGCCTAATTCCAAGTTTCTATGATCTGTGGGTGATCTGTGAGAACCTTAGAACTAAAACATGCTAAAAGGAACTCATATCTTTCTGTGGCATCCATCAGTAACTTTCCCCACCAATCTTGTTTTTTTGTTAATGGTACTACCACTCATTATCCCAGGAACTCAAGGTGGGAAGATGGAAAGTCAATTTTAATTTTTGTTCCGCCTCACAAAATCTACATATCTCATCAGCTATAAGCTCTTTTCCTCCAAATCTTATTTACTATGTTTCATGATTTTTTTAAGATTTATTGACACAGAGCAAGCAAGAGAGAGAGAGAAAGAGAGCGAGCAAGCACAAGCAGGGGGAACCACAGCCAGAGGGAGAAGCAGGCTCCCTGCTGAGCAAGGAGCCCAATGCGGGGCTCAATCCAAGGACCCTGGGATCATGACCTGAGTTGAAGGCAGATGCTTAACCAACTGAGCCACCGAGGCGTCCCAAGTATTTTTTTTTTTAAGATGTTAATTTTTAAGTAATCTCTACACCCAGAATGGGACTCAAACTCACAACCCTGAGATCAAGAGCTGCTTGCTCTACCAACTGAGCCAGCCAGGTGCCCCCAGCTACAAACTATTGCAGCTTTTCTCTGCAATACTATTCCTATTTGTCCTTTCCTTCCCATTTTCACCACAACCATGTATTACCTTTTACCTGCATTATAGCCTGATAATTTAATCTCTTCTTTAATCATGACTGTGTGATCTTTTTCGTATAGTTTTTATTTTATAATCATAAACGTAGCTCTGCAATCCAGCTAGACTTGGAGGGGAGTAAAAAAAATATGTAATCTATAGAACTGCAATGAGAGTACAAAGATAGGATATTTCAACCAGATGGGTGTGGAAGAGGTGCTCTCCTGAGCTACAGAAGGAATGTTGTGGTAGTCAAAACACAAGTCAAATTTGTTAGATTTGTCCACAGTCAGCAATGGTGATCATCTTGCTGATCTTGCCTTTTCAGTACCCAAGGCTCTCCATGGCTTCCACAATAACCTTGCCAAAGAGCACATGCTTGCCATCCATCCAATCTCTCAATCTTGGCAGTGCAGATGAAAAAATTTGTGTTGGGTCCTGCATTTGCCACACACAGATGCTAGAATCCATATGCTTCAGGATCAAATTTTCACCATCAAATTTTTACCCATAGATGGCCTTGCCACCATTGCCATTGATGGTGTGTGAAATCATCACATTGACGCATACAATCCCGTGAAAGCAGAAATCTTCATAACCAAATCCTTTCTCCCCAGTGCTCAGAGCACGAAAGTTTTCTGCTGTCTTTGGAACTTTGCAAACAATTTGAAGGAGGAGGGCCCAAGGGCTCCCCATCTAGAGCCTTGACAGAGGGCACGGTGTCATTATCCTTTGCTGGGCGGCACAGATGGCTCTGGGGCAGCAGCTCTGCAAGGCCTGCTGTGCAATCTTTATTGATCTTTTCAGTCTATCTATGATGGCAACCTCCATGCAAAATCATAGAAACATAACTCCCTTGTGCCCACGGAATATGGTGCATCTAAGGCTCTTCATAATTTGGTTCCAACCTGTTTTTTTTTTTTCCCCCTGGTGGTGGTGGTGTTTTTTAAAAAATAGATTCCACGCCCAATGTGGGACTTGAACTCAGGACTCGGGATTGAGAGTTGCGTGCTCTAAAGACTAAGCCAACCAGAAGCCCCCAACCTCGTTTTTATTCCACATCCATTGCACATGGTTTGTATTTTAACCTCAGCTCCAGCCTTGCAACCAATACTTTATTGAGTACAAGGTGCTGGGGATCCACTGGGAAGCAAAACAGGCCGGGTTCTTTCCCACTTCTGCCTCTCCAATCTCGATTGAACTTGCAACTCTTTAACAACTTGCAGTCCAGACTACACTTCTCTAACTTCCTTGTTCCTATCCATGGCGGACCTAGGGTGAAAAGGAAGGCTAAAAGGGAGAAGACAGACTGCAAAATCTTAATGTGAGTTGAGGTGCGAAAACTGCGAGGCCCTTTCCCTTACCATTTATAGCAGACCCCCACTCTTTACCCCGTGTCAAAAGGGTGTGAAAAAGGCCCAGGACTGGGCTTGGCTGAGAAAACGGGTAAGGTAGAGAAGTTGGTTTCAGTGAGGAAGGCCTGCCATTACAAAAACCGTTAGAGCTTTCTCTGCCCTCAGGTCTAGGCGTGGGCCCTCCGCACAGCTCAGGATCCCTCGCTCACTCTTTTCAGAATTGGTCCAGGCAGCTCCCCCCACCCCCACTCTGTCTCGGGGCTGCTCTCCCTCCCAGCCGTCGCCGTTCCCGCCTCAGCCCTCCAACGCCCTCAGAGTCCACGGAGGAGGGACGGCTAGCGGGTCCCAACCTCTTCGGGCTCTGAGCTCCCGGACCCGCCCCCCGCGCCAGTTGCCAGGGAGCGGTTGCCATAGAGCTGAGCAGTTGTCCGCGTGCGCAGGCGGAAGTCCCGGATTGAGGCGCCGCCATTTTTGCTGCCCGGACACGGAGCGAGAGGCTGAGAGAGTCGGAGACGCTATCCGCTTCCATCCGTCGCGCAGACCCTGCCGGAGCCGCTGCCGCTATGGATGATCGGGAGGATCTGGTGTACCAGGCGAAGCTGGCCGAGCAGGCTGAGCGATACGACGGTGAGTTGGGGGGGCAATAGGGGGCTGGAATTCTCGGACCCTCTGCCGCCGCCCACAGAGGCCGGGAGCAGGAGACAAAATGGCGGCATCGTCTCCGAGCTTGGTCGGGGACGTGGATTCGGAAAGTGGGAAATGACTTGTGGGCTCCTGGAGCGGCGGGAGGCCCCAGACCCGGGAATTTGACCCCTTTGGCGTCTTCTGCTACACACGCTCGCGGGCCAGGAGGCCGAGGGGAAAGGGTGGAGGAGTTGGTTGTAAAATGGCGGCTGGGGGGAGGGCGAGTCCTGGGGCGGAGGAGGGGGAGGAGATGGCGAGTGCTATCTCCGGGCTAGCGAGCCCCAAGGGAGTATCTGGGCCATCTTCGAATGTGGAGAACAATTGGGTGGGGTGATGGGGGGAAGAAACACCCGCCACATTAGGGAGAGTAGCACCAGGAGCTGCAGCACGGGCGCCTTTCACAGAAATATGGCGGGTGGGGGCGGTGGCTTGTCCCCGGAGGCCCAGTGTGGGGCGGCGGCTGTGGAGTCTCACAAAGGAGAATCCTTGCGAGCGGAGGGCTGCTTTGGGTTTGTGGTGGAGGGCAGTCTTGGGTGAGGGTTGGGGAAAGACAGAGTGGGAATCACTGCAGTTCATCCTTGAGCAGAGGCCCGCTGAGATGCTGCGATCGGATTTCCTTTCTGTAGGCCGACACACCTTGTGTTGAGGGTTTTTTAGGCTTTCCGTTCTAACTCGCCGCCTTCTGGGGAGGTCTAGAAAAACCTCACGGTCCCTTTCCTGGCCTTATCCTGGAGAGCTTGAAGTTCTTGTAATCATTTTCTGGCACCGTTAGCTGGAGGTTCTGGCGGATAGAGCTTTGAACAGGGAACAAGGAGACCATGACTCTGAATCCCACAAATGCCCGTGTCTCAGTTTAACAGTGTGTAAAAATGTTGATTTTCCTATTTACACGAACCATCATGATAAATGGAAAGACCTGTGGGAAAATAAAGTTATTTCAAATAAGGTTTAGTAATTGTATCTTGGTCACTCCCCGGGATTGGAATGCGTGTTTGTTGTACTTCGTTGGGGATCTTAACCTATCCCAGGCTCTCACCCGACGCTTGGGTTTTTGGATTTTGAACATAGGGCATCCCGGCAGATCTTATTTTCTTTTTTTCTCTTTTAAATAAATGGCTCTGTGTACAGTTTTGAACAGTTCTTTGTTCATTGCTTCTTTGCTCCTCTAGGTTCTTTAGTCATTTTTTCAGAACTTGATCCAAATGTCCATTGTGTCCGTTTTAGTGATTCTCAGGCTGCTTTTTAAAATTAACCCCCCCTCACCACTACCTTTAGTTTGGATCTAGGTACTTGAATTACCCCCATATCTGTTAAACTGTAGTATTGTAAAAACAAAAATTCTTAAATGTGGCTTCTGTGCTTCAGAGGCTCTCCAGGGTGAGACAAGGTTGGAATCCAGTGCCATCGATGTTCAGATTTTTTCGTAATTACTGAAGCCACTTACTTTTCAAAATGTTTTGTAGGGCCTTTGCTTTCCTTGAATGCCTGGTTGGTCATGTGTACAGCCACAGGGGTAGTCCCAGGGTATCAAGACATTAGGATTCAGGAATTTGAAAATTAGGCCAGGAACTCAAATTGAAGAAAGGTGTAGTGCACTAAAATTTGTTTTTTAAATCCTTAAATGTCTTTGTATTATTGAACAAGATTCTTGGGAGGGGGAGGAAAATAAGATGGGGAAGTACAGCTCAAGGTCGGATTTGTCTTTATTTCAGTGTTTAAAAGTGAAACAATGTAGGTGTGCTGGTTGTGAAAGTTCTTTCTTTTTCCCCCTTATGCCCCCAGTGGGTTCCTCTCTTAATCTGTTAGTCTCCTTGGGAGGAAACCTGAAATTATATTTGAATGCTTTCTGGTCTGTGAGAATTTAGGTTTTGAGTCAACTTGCTATGATAACCAAAAAGGATGTGGAGGAAGGGTTTTTGTTGTTGTTGTTTGTTTCTTCTTCTTTTTTAAATTTGTTTTAAAAACTGAATTGGAAGCTCATGGTTGTAGCTTCCAAGTGAATGACGGTTTAGTAGTAATATTTTGGGTTTGGGTGTTGAGGAATTTTAATGAAACCCTTACTAGTTATTCAGCGTAGCACTATCTAGAGAGAGCCACATCGTTAATTGTATCTTCTTCAGGATAGAAAGTGGGAGGGAAATAGGATCTATCCGGTGAGGAGGCACTCCACTGTCTGTTGGGCACAAGATAGGAATTTTTTGGAAGGGAAGAAAAGAAAGGCAGTCATCAGGAATCAGCCTCTACCTGTGTCCATTCTTTCATTGGGTACAACAGTTCAGTTTTGTTTGTGGTGACTAAAATTTCCCATAGTTTTAGTCACCGGACAGTATGTGGTGTGGGAGTGGAAGATAGGAAAAGTGAGTTTGAATGATTTGGTTTTGGGTACTTGGATGTAAATATCAGCTTTTCTTGTTTTCTGCAGTATCTTTTATTTTGCATACTCTGTTGAACTTAATACTTACTTGTAACATTAGTTATGTCCTGGGGAATTGGAATCAATTTATATGGATCATTTAATGGTACTAGAGGAAGAGCTAAGCTTTGTTCAGGAAAAGGATGCTGGTGGGTTCCAGATAGGCTAGGACTCTTCACCTTGAAGATTAAATCTAGCTTCTCATCACTTAATAAGTCTGAAGTCTAAGGGATAGTTTTTACAACATTTGTAGCTGTATGAGTCAAATCTATTACCTTTTAGCATTCCTTAACCAAGTCTTACCCTTTATATATATATATAAACCCAATTGGTAAAGAAAAGAGAAGATTTCACGTTTTTCAAATTAGAGGGGGTCAGCATAAAGTACTTCTGGGTTTGTGAGGTAGTTGCTGGCTTTGTCCTTTCCTTACCTTTTCCCTGTGATGATTGCTCCATGTGGGGCAAGAGTAAAGTTTTGATGGTTGCTGTTGATCATTCATTTTCTCTCTGAATGCATCAATACTAGGAAGGCATTTATTTTGAGTCTACTTACTTGAGAGCTGTCCTTTTTAAAACACCAGAACCTTATCTCTAGCTTATTTTGGTAGTCAGTGAAAGGTGGGGAAATGTTTTAAAATAACTCCTGAACACATGTTATGGGAAAAATGGGTAAATAGTAAATTAACTTTATAGATTTATTTGTTTTAGAGAGGGAGGGAGCGAGAGCAAGATGTGATCAGGGGGAGGGGTACAGAGAGGGGGGAAGAGAGACTCCTAAGCAGGCTCCACAGCCATCTAGAAGCCTGGTGCAGGGCTTGATCTCACAACCCTGAGCCGAAACCAAGATCCCTACGCTTAACCGCAATTGAACCACCCAAGGCACTCCAGCAAATTAACTTTAGTAATGAGTTTGAAACAGGTTGCTGTCAATTCTTTACTTAGGTCAGTAATTTTTATTACTGCTTTTTCAGTTAATGGAGTTAACTTTATTGAATATATTTTTTCTCCTGCCTAAACATAAGCTAAATTGGATACTCTGCTCATTAAAGCAAATGCTCTGTTGTGTTTAGAGGTTTTTTTTTAAGCACGTCAACAAATTTTTAAGTAAACTACATCACATGTGGAGCTTGAACTCACCCCAAGATCGAGAGTCACATGGTCCACCACCTGAGCCAGCTGGGCACCCCTACTTTAGACTTTCATATAATATTGTGTGTAATGAGCAAATTTCAGTTCATCTTGTTGGCTTCCCAAACTATGGAATATAATGAAATTGTAATCTGAGATGATGGGAGTAAATTCTTTTTTATTTTTTTTTTTTAAGATTTTATTTATTTACTTGAGGGAGAATGAGTGAGAGAGAGCATGAGAAAGGAGAAGGTCAGAGGGAGAAGCAGACTCCCCAAGGAACTGGGACCCTGATGTGGGACTCGGTCCTGGAAGTCCAGGACCATAACCTGAGCTGAAGGCAGCTGCTCAACCAACTGAGCCACACAGGCGCCCCGGGAGTAAATTCTAAACTACTGTGCACATACCTAGGCATCCTTTTCACCTTTATATGAAAAGGTCTCAACTTGAATTATATGAGGTAGAACACAGAGTCTGAGCAAAGTTTGGATTCAATAAGTATAAGAAAACACACTGAAAGTTTATACAAACAAGCAGGCTTATCATAATTGTCTAATAGCTCGGTCAAGGGAATATGAAATATTGGAAAAATTTCCTGACTTTCACCTGGTATAGCAAGTGAATTTTCAGTCTGGTAACTTAATGTACTGAATTTCACAAATGAGTTACCAAGACTTTAAGAAGTT
Organism: Mustela lutreola; assembly: GCF_030435805.1. Taxonomy (NCBI): domain Eukaryota; kingdom Metazoa; phylum Chordata; class Mammalia; order Carnivora; family Mustelidae; genus Mustela; species Mustela lutreola. The sequence continues at coordinate 44,939,458 of NC_081304.1, read as the reverse complement.
GAAAGCATGATTTTAAAAAAGGCCTGTATGGGGCGCCTGGGTGGCTCAGTGGGTTAAGCCGCTGCCTTCAGCTCAGGTCATGATCTCAGGGTCCTAGGATCGAGCCCCGCCCCGCATCGGGCTCTCTGCTCAGCAGGGAGCCTGCTTCCTCCTCTCTCTCTGCCTGCTTGTCATCTCTCTCTCTGTCAAAAAAATAAATAAAATCTTAAAAAAAAAAAGGCCTGTAGGCTGATTTTGCAGTAGGTTTTCTTTTTACTTTACCTTTGTGTATTTAAGCAGTAATGACAGGAGTAGGGTAAAGTTTAAATTTTTAAACTGTTTAATGCCGCATTTATATAGAACTTCACTCATGAACCACTTTCACAGACATTTTTACCTATTTAAGGTATCAATGAACTAGATAATGTTACTTCCATTTAATGGTTCAGAAACGTGAATTTGAGATGTGATTTTTTTTTTTTCCCTCTGCCACATGACTGGTAGGCTAGTGGCTAGTAAATGGCAAAGCTAGAACTTGTCTGCTGACCTTTAGCCGAGTACTCTTATTTTCCTAAGCCACTGACAAAAGACCTATGTGTAACTAAATAAGGTAGTACCTTCGGAGTGTGCCTATTTCTTTAGCAGTTACTTCAAATAATGTGTCTTGGTGTTTATGACTGGTAGCCATCATAAATAGTAGATAAAATATTTTCATGCTTTTCTGAAGAAACCTTGTACTTCCAGAACAATCCCACCTTGGGGCACCTGGCTAGCTGAGAAGAGCATGTGACTCTTGATCTTTGGGTCCTGAGTTCCAGCCCCAGGATGAGTGTAGCCATTACTAAAAAAATAATAAGCTTTAAAAAAAAAATCCCATCTTAAGGCACAGTGAATGAAGTTAGAATGAGGGATTTTAGGTAATCTAAAAATGTGTGTTTGCATACTGTTTTCTTGGTTTGTCATGGTATCTGTGCTGGGGTATGGCTAATGCGTGCATTCCTGCAAATTGCTTTTTTAAAAGCAATCCCTTCCCCCCACCGTTGTCTTGATGGATGCAGCCTTTTAGTTAATGGTACAGTCATAACACTTTCAGGAGGGGGAAATGTTGGCAAATAATTTGCAGAGATTCCAAATATTAGCCTAGATAGCTGTCAAACAGAATCTGTTAAGGGGTAGTGAGGAACAGCAACAAAAAGTTTTGTCTGTTTCTGAAATGGTCAAGTAACAATTTGGTACAGTTAAATACTGATATACTCTAGTTGACAAATTGGTTTGCCAACATAATTGTATGGTTTGAGCTCATTAACTAAATAAAAACTAAAACATGTTAATGAGGTTACATCATAATAACTGGGTCGTAATAACTGCCATAATAATTAAAGGGTCATCAAGATTTATCATTCGAATCAGGATGCCTTGAAACGAAGGGGTACCAGTTCATAATAGTGCTGGGATAGCAAGTGTAAACTAGAATTGTCCTTAGCTGCAAACTTGCCTTATGGTTATCATACTTAGAACCATTTGTTCTACTCATCTCATTTGGGTTCATACAAAAGTTTTTTTTTTTTTTTTAATTAAAAGATAATTATTTATTTGAGAGAGAGAGAGGAGAGGAAATACAAGCAGGGGGAGTGGGAGAGGGAGAGGCAGGCCTCTTGCCGAGCAGGGAGCCTCATACGGGGGGCTCAGTCTCAGGAAAGACCCTAGGATAGTGATCTGAACCGAAGGCAGATGCTTAATGACTGAGCCACCCAGGCGCCCCTAGATTGATAACAAAAGTTCTTAAGCTTTGTCCATCCCCTCTACCGCAGAAGTATCTTAGATTCAAGTTCCCTTTCTGAAATGAAGTTCGCGTTTGGCAGAACATAAGAGAAATCAAAGGCAAAGTAAAAGATTTCCTCCTCCCCTCTCCCCCATTGGGGAACTTGAAAAGTCAAGGATAGTTGCTGAAAATAGAGCTTGCTGGCATACCAACTAGTCAGCTTGACTGATAGTGTCCAGGCCAAGTATGTTGGTTTTATGTATGTCTACCTTGAGCTAGATCAGTGTTTAAAAATACTTAGAAGCAGTGTTTGTCCCTAAGCTCAGAACTTTATCCCAGATACGTGTTTATAGTCTCACCCATACCGTGTTAGAACTGTTTTGTTTAGAACACCGAATTCTGTTTTAGAAATATGGCCATGATCCTGGTTTATCTTGTTTGAAATTCAATCTTGAATTTATTGCCCCTCTTCTAGTGATCTAGCTTAGTAGTTGGGCAGATCTGTCATTGGTAGGTTTGTGATCAGGTTAGGATTTTATCCAGCTAAAGTGATAAGAAATATTTTTTTATATATAAAATTTGAAGGAGACACTTTATACTTAGGGTTATGGCTATTTCATACTTTGGCAGATGCAGTAGTGCAGAGGCCTTGGACTTGTCTGGATTCTCTATCTTATAAAGCGGCGATAAAACTTGTGTTGCCTGCTGATTTACAGGGTTGTAATGAAATTAAAGGGTTTAGTAAAGGGCAGAGTATAATACTTGCCTGGTAATATTACTTATTGTGAAAAACTCCTTCTTTCCAGTGTGAAAGACGGAAGTGTATGTTTTTGCTACTGATACACTATGGTTGTATTAGAAGATGACCTACCCCCCCTTTTTGTAAGATTCTATTTATTTATTTGACAGAGTGAGAGAAAGAGAGATCACAAGTAGGCAGAGAGACAGGCGGGGTGGGGGGGAAGAGGCTCCCTGCTGAGCAGAGAGCCCTGTGTGGGGCTCCCCTCCCAGGATCCTGAGGCCATGACCCAAGCCAAAGGTAGAGGCTTAACCCACTGAGCCACCCAGGTGCCTGATGACCTACGTTTTTTTTTTTTTTTTTTTTTTTTTTTTTTTTTTTTTTTTTAAAGATTTTTTTTTATTTATTTATTTTGAGAGAGAGACAGTGAGAGAGAGCATGAACGAGGAGAAGGTCAGAGAGAGAAGCAGACTCCCCATGGAGCTGGGAGTCCGATGCGGGACTCGATCCTGGGACTCCAGGATCATGACCTGAGCCGAAGGCAGTCGTCCAACCAACTGAGCCACCCAGGCGTCCCTGACCTACGTTTTTTGAGTTATTCCTAGCAAGCATTCTCTGGTCATTTTAGTACCCAAGTTATATTTGCATAAAGAAAAGTTAGTTCTCAAAATAAAATCTTTAATTGTAATTCATATGTGAAAATTTGCATATCCTGAAAGTGAATGTGGCTAAATTTAAATCGAAGCAAGATAATCTATAATTTGGCCTTGTTGAGCTGCTATGTAGTATTTTTGATACTAATTTCAGGTTAATACTCAGGAGAATATTCCTGTGTCCCTGGCAGATACAACACTTGTTATATGTGGATTTGGAATGAAAGGTTCCATAGAATAAAAATATAAAGTAATTCAGGGTTAAAATATTTTTGTTAGCGGTCTCAGATTACGGACTAGGAACCTAGAACCAATTTTGTGAATTGTGATTCTAAAGATGTATGGTAAGCCTTGGGTAGTGAGTGGGTTCTGATTAATAAAATGTTACCAGTTAATACTACTTAATCCTTGGTGGTTAGTCATTTGAGGTCTTTGGAAAAGTTATTGTGAACACCTTTGTTTTGTAGAAATGTGTTCTGCTTAAGTTTGTGTGATTAATTGATTCTTTCATTAGTTGATTTAAAAAAAAATTATTCAAGAGGGAGGGGAAGGGCAGAGGGCCTGGGAGACTCCCCACTGAGCAAGTAGCTGGATCCTGAGATCATGATCTGAGCTGAAGTCAGATGCTTAACTTACAGCCCCCCAGGCACCCCTTAATTGATTTGGTTGTTGTTAATAGGTTAAATTTTATGTTACATAGTAAAACTTTATGAAAGTACTACCATGAAAATTTCAAAACATCTTGTGCTCTTTGACAAGAAAATATCCCTGACAGTTATGATACTATTTTTAGATTTTCCAAAAGGAATTCATTAATGAAATTTCTTTCTGTGCAGTATAGACGACTTCCTCACAATTTTAAAACTGTTGAAATTTTGACGAGGTTCTTTTTGTCTGTTCAGAGACTTAGGAAAAGGCAAATTGGTTATAAATCTGAATAAATAGTATAACTTCCCTCTTAAAGTGTATCAGTACAAGGGTTATTTCTGTTCATTCCCCTCTCCCCATATATTCCAAAACAAAATGTTAATGTTTCTTTTTTGTGTCTTCTAATTCTATAGAAATTATGAGAAGAAATTTAGACTTTGAGCTCCTTTTCCTTTTCCCCCAATATATCAGTGTCTTAGGGGGCCAATAACTTACCTGCCAATCTTTTACTTTCTACCTCTATTCTCTTTGCACCTCATCTTTAATTTTTTTTTTTTTTTTTTTTTTTTACTTTTAAGATTTTATTTATTTGACAGGCAGAGATCACAAGTAGGCAGAGAGGCAGGCTGAGAGATGGAGGAAGCAGGCTCCCTGCTGAGCAGAGAGCCTGCTGATGCATGCGGGGCTTGATCCCGAGATCATGACCCTGTGACCCTGACCCGAGCCCAAGGCAGAGGCTCAACCCACTGAGCCACCCAGGTGCCCCACACCTCATCTTTTTTGTTCTATCACAGCTAAACATGTCGACTGCATGAGGGAATATAGTCTTAAACTCTAAAAGGAGAAATCTCCTGTTTTGATGGAGTAAGAGGGAATTCCGCACCTCCCCCAATATTGAGACTGATGGGAGAGGTACATTTTTGCAGTCAGAATTATAGAATCTGGGTAGAAGGTTGTCTTGTTTTTTACCTAACAGGATAATTGGAAGTTCTTTAGAAGGCTTAAACAAATTTTTTTCCTGTTTCTAGGGAAGATAGGAGTTAATTTTACAGTGAGAGGTAGTTCTGTTTAGGGTGGTACCAGAAGAAAAAAATAGTTTGTGCTTGAATGTCGAGATTATTGTGTTTTGAAAAGTTTTAGTATTCAGAGTATTAAAAGTAAGTTCCAAAGGCATTTGACAAGTACATATTGAGATCCAACTATGTACCAGGCACTGTTCCAGACACTTGGGATTCATCATTTAAATTAAATTAAACAAAGGGTCTCTTAAAGGAGCTTACATTGTAGTGAATGTTTAAATACTTTTAGAATTATTCTTCTGTTAGTATGTGTAATAGAGTGAATTATTAACAACAGTGGTATTGAACATAATGCACTATATATACCTAATGCAGCTCACTGTCCCATATCAAAGACTGTAGAAAACTTACAAGTGTGCTTGTTTTTTCTTTCTCTTTCTCTCTTTTTCTTTCCTTCTCTTCTCTCTTCTCTTCCTTTCATAGGCTCCACGCCTAGCATGGGGCTTGAACTCAAGACCTGAGCAGAGATCAAGAGTTGGATGTTTAGGGGTGTCTGGGTGGCTCAGTTGTTATGTGTCTGCCTTAGGCTCAGGTCATGGGATTGAGCCCCACATGAGGCTCCCCACTTGGTGGGAAGCCTGCCTCTCCTCTCCCACTCCCTCTATTTGTATTCCCTCTCCAGCTGTATCTGTCTCTCTTTCTCTATGTCCAATAAAATCTTTAAAAAAAGAAGAGTTAGGAGCACCTGGGTGGCTAAGTGGGTTAAGCCTCTGCCTCTAGTTCAGAATCTCAAGGTCCTGGGATTGAGCCCCGCATCAGCTCTCTGCTCTGCCTGCTCTGCCTACTTGTGATCTCTTTGTGTCAAATAAATCTTTGGGGAAAAAAAGGAGTTGGATGCGTTTGAGGCACGCAGGTGTCCCTTAAATGTGCCCTTTTTTTTTTTTTTTTTTTCTTTAAATAAATAGAGTACTCTTGTCAAGTGGTACTAACAAATTGAAAAGGTTTTAAAAATTTTTCATGGCCTGGGGTGCCTGGGTGGCTCAGTGGGTTAAAGCCTCTGCCTTTGGCTCAGGTCATGATCTCAGGGTCCTGGGATCGAGCCCCATATCAGGCTCTCTGCTCAGCAGGGAGCCTGCTTCCTCCCTCTTTCTGTCTGCCTTTCTGCCTACTTGTGATCTCTGTCAAATAAATAAATAAAATCTTAAAAAAAAGTTAAAAAATGTTTTTTCATGGACTTTATGATTATAAAACTTTATAATTACTGCTAACAACTATATGCCAGGTGCTTATTATTTCTCTGAATCCTCAAGAAAAACAAAAAACAAAACCCTGCATAGTAAATAACACCCATTTTACAGGTAAGGATTAAGAATTTTAGGAAAGGTGACATGTAACAGGTAACATCACTGGGATGCATCTCTTTTACTCCCAGGCTGATAAGACTTCCATACTTGTGTAAACATTAGTCTAAACTGCTTTTGAAGCTCTATTTCTGTTACTTAGATTTTAATTTGATTTAATTATTTAACTTAATTTTTAAAAAGATTTTATTTATTTATTTGTTAGAGATAGACTGAGAGACAGAATACAAGCGGGGGAGTGGGAGAGGGGGACGCAGGGTTCCTGCAGTGTGGGGAGCCCAATTCCGAGCTTGATCCAGGACCCTGGAATGACCTGAGCCAAAGGCATCTGCTTAATGATTGAGCCACCCAGGTGCCTCTAGATTTTAATTTTATAACTTAAAAGTTGCCCCAAATGGTCTTTCGATTTCATGTCTCTTTGTAAATTTTCTTTCATATGAAGGATACAGAAGGGTATGTAGGTTGAGTATATTTTCCAGTGAACAGCCAAAAAGAGATGGTAGAACAAACACTGGACCAGAAGTAATTAAATTTTAGGGAAGGTCTGTCCCGTCCAGATTTTTTTTTTTTTTAAAGATTTTATTTACTAATTTGACAGAGATCACAAGTAGGCAGAGAGGTGGTATTGGGGAGGGAAGCAGTTTTCCTGGAGGGAGCCTGATGTGGGGCTTGATCCCAGGACCTTGAGATTATGACCTGGGCCAAAGACAGAGGCTTAACCCATTGAGCTACCCAGGTGCCTCTCATGTCCAGATTTTATCTCAATTATTCTCCCTTTAGATATGTTACTTTCAGGGCTTGTTTTTCCCATCTGTATATTAAGAAATTTCTGAAAGTTATTTTATGAATTTGCAGGCGTTTTTTTTTTAATATTTTATTTATTTTAATTGACAGAGATTACAAGTAGGCAGAGAGGCAGGCAGAGAGAGAGAGAGAGAGGAAGGATGCTGACCAGAGAGCCCGATGTGGGGCTCGATCCCAGGACCCTGGGATCATGACCCGAGCTGAAGGCAGAGGCTTTAACCCACTGAGCCACCCAGGTGCCCCTGCAGGCGGGTTAAAAAAAAAATTTTTTTTTTGCCTTGTGAGTAGTGGATGGAGAGCTGTGAAATCGAAATTCAGCTCTGGGATTACATCTACGCAGCTTTGATTCTACTCCAGCTAATTTAGCTACTGGTTTGTTGAATAGAAAACTTGCGTTCTCCAAATTTGCATTTATATTTCTACTTGTGTTGAATGAATTATAAAGTTAAACAATATGAAATTGCCAGTTTCCATCATTTTTTTAGTTGAAATGTAGTTAACATATGATGTACAGGTGTACAATGTAGTGATTCAATAATTCTGTACATTGTGCAGTGCCCAGCATGTGTAATTAACTGTCTCTAACCATACTAAGTCATTACAGTATATTTGACTATATTCCCTATATTGTATGGTGACTTTTTTTTTTTTTTTAAAGATTTTATTTATTTATTTGACAGAGAGAAATCACAAGTAGATGGAGAGGCAGGCAGAGAGAGAGAGAGGGAAGCAGGCTCCCTGCTGAGCAGAGAGCCCGATACGGGACTCGATCCCAGGACCCTGAGATCATGACCTGAGCTGAAGGCAGCGGCTTAACCCACTGAGCCACCCAGGCGCCCTGTATGGTGACTTTTTTATAACTGGAAGTTACCTCAGTTTCAGTCATTTTTGACCTACAAAAATGATCATTTTCTAGTAGTGGTTGGAAGGTCTGGAAGGTGAGGCCTCAGTATACCCCAAAAGGCATTAAGGTTTTAAGGAATACCAGGGTTATTGAGGTACTGTACATGAATATTTTCTGAGGTTGGTTTTGCTTTTTTGTAATTGTGTAATTTTTCTTTGTTATTTTGTAATTTATTTCTGTGTTGGCTGATTTATTTATTTTTGGTAATTGATTTTAACCTATTTTTGTTTTCTAGGTCTTTTTTTTCTTTCTCAGGATAATAGATTAAATTTGTCCTATTTGCAGGGTTTTTGTTTCTTTTGCTTTTGTTTTTTGAGATTTTATTTATTTGACAGAATTAAGAGAACAGGAGAAGGGGAGAGTCAGAGGGAGAAGCAGACTCCCCACTGAGCAGGGAGCCTGATGCTAGGCTCCATCCTGGGACTCCCGGTTCATGACCTGAGTTGAAGGCAGTTTTTTGGTTTTTGGGGTTTTTTTTTTTTTTTTTTTTTTAAGATTTTATTTATTTATTTGACAGACGGAGATCACAAGTAGACAGAGAGGCAGTCAGAGAGGAGGAAGCAGGCTTCCCGCAGAGCAGAGAGCCTGATGCGGGGCTCGATCCCAGGACTCTGGGATCATGACCTGAGCTGAAGGCAGAGGCTTTAACCCACTGAGCCACTCAGGCACCCTGAAGGCAGTTTTTTAACTGAGCGTCCCAGCTACCTGGGTTTTTTCCCCCTAAATATTTATTTATTTGAGAAAGAGAAGGAGTGTATGTGAGTGGGGATGGGGCAGAGGGAGGGAGGGGGGGCCAAGGGGGAGGGAGAGAGAGAGAATCCCAAGCCGACTCACCACTGAGCATGGAGTCCCATCTCATGACCAGTGAGACCACAGCCTGAGCTGAAATCATGAGTTGGACACTTAACCATCTGAACCACCCAGGCGCTCCTGTTTGCAGTTCTTTTTTTTTTTTTTAAGATTTTATTAATTTTTATTTATTTATATTTATTTGACAGACAGAGATCACAAGTAGGCAGAGAGAGAGAGGAGAAAGCAGGCTCCCTGCTGAGCAGAGAGCCCAATGCAGGGCTCGATCCCAGGGTCCTGGGATCATGACCTGAGCCGAAGGCAGAGGCTTTAACCCACTGAGCCACCCAGGCGCCCCAAGATTTTATTAATTTTTTGAGAGAGAGAGAAAGGGCACAAAGGGAGAGTGAGAGGGAGCAGCAGACTCCCTGCTGAGCAGAGATCCTGATCCAGAACTGGATCCTAGGACCCTGAGATGGTGACCTGAGCTGAAGGTAGATGCTTAATTGATCAAGCCATCCAGGTGCCCCTACAGTTAATTAATATTAATATATAATTTGTTCTTTTAGGGGTACAGGCTTGAGATCCTTCAATTTTATACAACAGACAGTGCTCACCACAGCGCATATCCTCCCCAGTGCCTATCACCCAGCCACCCTATTTCCCTACTCCCCTCCCATTCAGAAACCCTCAGTTTGTTTCCTGAGATGAAGTGTCTTATGCTTTGACTCCCTTTCTGGTTATATCTTGCTTCCTTTTTTCTTCTCTTCTCCTTGATCCTCTCTTTTCTCAGATTACTCATATATCAGTGAGATCATGTGATAATTGTCTATCTTTGATTGACATATTTTGCTTAGCATAATACCCTCTAGTTCCATCCACACTGTTGTAATTGGCAAGATTTCCATTTTTTTGATCGCTGCATGATACTCCATAGGATATGTATATGTGTATATATATACATACACACCACATCTTCCTCATCCATTCATCTGTTGATGGACATCTAGGCTCTTTCCATAGTTTGGCTATTGTGGACATTGCTGCTATAAACATTGGGGTGCACATGACCCTTTGGATCACTACATTGGTATCTTTGTGATAAATATCCAGTAGTGCGATTGCTGTGTTGCCTCTACAGTTCTTTTGATGAATCACTTTTAGGGTCACTGTGTAGTACAACTTCTGGAGCTATGTAACAGGTACTGCAGATACATTTTGAAAATTTTGGAGAAAAGGTGGCACATAAAATTATTCCCCTCAAAATGAATTTTTTTAAGAAAAAAATTTTTTTTAAAGATTTTATTTATTTGACAGAGAGAGACACAAGTAGGCAGAGGCGGGTGGGGGGGGCGAGAAGCAGGCCCCCCGCTGAGCAGAGAGCCCGATGTGGGGCTTGATCCCAGGACTCTGAGATCATGACCTGAGCCGTAGACAGTGGCCACTGAACCACCCAGGCGCCCCAAGAAAAAGATATTTTTAAAAGATTTTATTTATTTATTTGACAGAGACACAGCGAGAGAGGGAACACAAGCATGGGGAGTGAGAGAGGGAGCCGATGCAGGGCTCAATCCCAGGACCATGGGAACATGACCTGAGCTGAAGGCAGACGCTTAATGCTTGAGCCACCCGGTTGCCCCAAAATATTTTGTTTTTATTTATTTAGATTATTTGAGAAAAAGTGAATACACAAGTTGGGGTAGGGGCAGAGGGAGACAGGGAGGGTAGCAGATTCCCTTCTAAGCAGGGAGCCTGACTTGGGCCTGGATCTCATAACCCTGAGACGATCTAAGCCGAAATCAAGAGTTGGATGCTGAACCAGCTGACCCAACCAGGTGCCTGTAAAGGTTTTAGGTTTTAGGTTTTTTTTGGCTAGTTGTCAGAATAAAGAGAATGGAAAAGACCATGGTGCTCACTTACTTTCTTTTTTTTTTTTAAGATTTTATTTATTTGACAGCGATCACAAGCAGGCAGAGAGGCAGGCAGAGAGAGAGGAAGGGAAGCAGGAGCCCCTCCGCCCCCCAGCAGAGATTCCCGATGTGGGGCTCGATCCCAGAACCCTGGGATCTTGACCTGAGCCCGAGGCAGAGGCTTTAACCCACTAAGCTACCCAGGCTCCCCTGGTGCTTACTTTCAGAAGAAAATTGGTCTTAGCGATATATTTCGTAGTTGGTAAACTGCAATTGTAAAAAGATGTTTGGATTTATTAGATTATGCAGTAGTAATATGCTTCCTTGACTGTAACCAGTAGAATCTCATTTATAAGTTTGGACGTTCTCTTACTATTTTATTTATTTATTTTTAAAAGAGTTTGTTTATTGGAGGGGGGGAGAGTATACAAGCAGGGGGAGGGGCAAAGGGAGAGGGAGAAGTAGGCTCCCCCTCTTGAGCAGAGAGCCTGATGTGGGCCTCCATCCCAGGAGCCTGAGACCATGATCTGAGCCAAAGGTAGCCGCTCAACCAACTGAGCCACCCAGGAGGGCCCCCCCCTTTAAATAACTGGTGTTCTCCCTCTTTCCCCTCCTCCATTGTGAGATTCTTTGTTTCTAGCTTTGAAATCTTAGAAATCCTTGACATGTTTCTTAGCCTTCTAGCTTTCAACATGGTCATTTAATATGTTCAAATGTTATTGAATCAAGGCATAGAGAAATTAAAATGATGAGTATAAGAAAAATACCACTGCTTGTAACTTTTTAATATCCAAGACAAAAGCTTTATAAAGGGCTGGCTAGGAAAGTAGTTCTGGGAAGTTAATGATACAGCAGTATGGCCCTCTGCTTTTTTTTTTTTTCTTTTTACTTTTTCTTTTTTTAAGTTTTATTTATTTACGTAATCTCTACCCAAAGCAGGGCTTGGAACCCCAAGATCAAGAACCAGGTGTTCTGACTGAACCAGCTGGGCGCTTCTGGCCATCTACCTTCTCTTTATGTACCTTTTCAGTGTGTGACCGTTTTTTTTTGTTGTTGTTGTTTTTAAGATTTTATTTACTTGAGAGAGAGAGAGCTCGAGCGCAGGCCCGCACAAGCAGAGGGAGTGGCATGGAGAGGGAGGAGCAGGTTTTCCACTGAACAGGGATCCCAGTGCAGGGGTCTGTCCCAGGACCCTGGAATTATGACCTGAGCTGAAGGCAGACATTTAACTGACTTAGCCATCTAGGCGCCCCCCGTATGTGACTTTTAAAGCATGTAATTTGGGGGTGCTGGGGAATGGTCAATGAGGACCTTGGTTTTTTCTAGACTAGATGCTGTTAGGTCTGTTTTTCCTCTTCCCAGCAATTGACAGATAATACACCATTAACATCGTTATACCTTCCATCTTTTAGACATCTTTGCTGCAGCTTGCTTAGAAATTTGTTGATTTTAGCCTTCCTCATTTCAGAGTGCTGTTTGCCAGGATTTTTTTTCTTTTTAAGATTTTTATTTACTTGACAAACACAGTGAGAGAGGGAACATAAGCAGGGGAAGTGGGAGAGGGAGAAGCAGGCTTCCTGCTGAGCAGGGAGCCTGATGTGGGGCTTGATCACAGGACCCCTGGACCACGACCTGAGCCGAAGGCAGATGCTTAACTACTGAGCTACACAGGTGCCCCTCGCCAATATTTCTTTAGTCATTTCAAATTTACCTTTCCTTTTTTTTTTTTTTTTAAAGGTTTTATCTATTTAACAGAGAGAGAGAGCATAAGTAGGCAGAGAGGCAGGTGGAGAGAGGTGGGGGAAATAGGCTCAATGCTGAGCAGAGCTCCTGATGTGGGGCTCTATCCCAGGACCCTGAGATCTTGATCTGAGCTGAAGGCAGAGCCTCAACCACTGAGCCAGCCAGGCGCCCCTTTACCTTTTATTCTTATCCATCAGACTGCATTAACATTGTTAACCAATTTTCTTTCCTCTGCTTCTAAAAGCTGAAGGAGTTTTGGAACGCTAGTATATGTAGAGCAGTCTATTTTATTTTAGTTTTGTTTGGCTTTGAAGATAATTAGATTAAAAGAATTCTTTATGCCTATTTTAGGGACCTTCAGATCAAGTCTAGATCAAATCACTAATCAAGATGGGATTTAAAGATCAAAATTACTTTTTTCTCTTACTTTTATTTGACATTCAAGTTTTTAAGCTTAAAAATCTGAAACTGATTTTTTCTAAAGTTTACTGACACTTGCGAAGTAGAGGAATTTAGGAGGACAGTCATTACTAAAAATAGTAGTTGATTAAGTTGCATTAAAATTAACTTGAGCCACTTGGATATTTTCCAGCTTACTTATCTTTTCAGAATATTTTCTTTTTTTTTTTCAGTTTAGATGTATTTATATATTTGTGGAAAATTCGTGAAAAATCAAAGGTGGGAAGAAAACTTGTATTAACTGGTGTTTTCTGTGCAGTAGTTTTTTCTGTTTCGTTGTGGGGGGGTTGTTTGTTTTATTTTTTACACGTCTTTATGTCTGGTTTTACTTAATTTTGCACTTATTATTTTTTACATTTGAAAATACTTATTTAAAGTGAGCTGTATGCCCAACGTGGAGCTTGACTTTAGAACCCTGAGATGGAGAGTTGCATGCTTATGCTCCAACTGAGCCAGTCAGGTACCACTGGTTTTACCTAGTTTAAGGAGTTATTGTTTATATATTAGCAATAAGTATTTTATTTTTTATTTATTTACTAGAGAGAGCAAGCACAACAAGCAGGGGAAGCAGCTGGCAGGGGAGAAGCAGGCTCCCCACTGAGCCAGGAGCCTGACATGAGGCTCAGTCCCAGGACCCTGGGATCATGACCAGAGCGGAAGGCAGCCACTTAACTTGGCCACCCAGGTGCCCTTGGTTTTACTTAATTTTGTATCATGGACATTTTTCTTACAACATGAACTATTTGTAAACTTTTTTTTTTTTAAAGAATTTGTTATTTTATTTTATTTATTTATTTTTTAAGATTTTATTTATTTATTTGAACAGAGATCACAAGTAGGCAGAGAGGCAGGCAGAGAGAATGGAGGGAAGCAGGCTCCTTGCTGAGCAGAGAGCCCGATGCAGGGCTCGATCTAGGACCCTGGGATCATGACCTGAGCTGAAGGCAGAGGCTTTAACCCACTGAGCCACCCAGGTGCACCAAAAAGAATTTGTTATTTTAGAGAGAGGGAGCAAGCTGAGTGCTCATGAAAGAGGGGAGGGGTGGAGAGGGAGGGAGAGAATCTCAGGTAGACTCCTAGCTGAGTGCTGAGCCCAGTGTGGGACTCAGTCTTAGAGTGACCTTAGCTGAAAACAAGAGCTGGACACTTAACCGACTGAACCACCCAGGAGTCCCTATTTATAAATGTTTTTTACTGGCTATGGATCTATCCACTAAAAAACTACTGTAAGTTTTTGGTTAGTATATTGCTAGTGACAACTGCAATGAAATACTTCTATCCAAAATAGATTTTTCTGTAATTTGGGCTATTTGCTTAGGAGAGATTCTGAGGAGTGGAATTTATTCATCAAAGTAAATAAACCTGTAGCTTTTGGCTTCTTTGCTTTCACTGTTCTCTGAAAGGATTTTTTTCATTTTACAGTACCACCAATTTATGAAGGTGCAGTGCATAATTTTCTCACTACAAAACTTCATGTATTGAAGTATTTTAAATGTTACTTTGAATGTGAAATGTATACTTTAAATTTTTGAATTACAAAATCTAAAATAAAATGTAAGAAAGTTAGGGTGCTTGGATGGCTCACTTGGTTGGGCGACTGCCTTCGGCTGAGGTGATGATCCTAGGATCCTGGGGTCCAGCCCTGTGTCCAGCTCCCTGCTCAGCAGGGAGCCTGCTTCTCTCTGTTGCTCTGCCTGCTTATGCTCCCTCGCTCTCTCAAGTGAATAAATGAGATCTTTAAAAAAAATAAAAGTGAGAAAGTTAAATTGTACAGCCCCATGAAATAAATACTGATAGCTACTCTGCCCTGCCAGTAGTTAATATTGTTACTGTTAATGGTTTGAACATACTTTGAGAATTTTCTTTTTGCTCAAGTGCTGGTGCATGTATAAGTGCAGAAACACACATCATTTTATAGATACCAACATGCTATTGGTTTAACATGCATTATTATTTTAAATAACACCAATAAAGAAAAACGCTGCCAATCACACCATTGACATAAAATTACTAAGAAAAATCTAGATTTCATTGATGTGAAAAAATGTTTCCTAAAACGGCTGATGCATACATTTGTATTAATTTTTTTGTGGAAACATACATATTATTTAGCAAAATGGGATTTTATTTTTTCCCTCAAACATTGTGAATGTAAAGAAATATTTTGGGGGTGCGTGGGTGGCTCAGTGGGTTAAAGCCTCTGCCTTTGGCTCAGGTCATGATCCCTGGGATCCAGCCCCACATCATGCTCTCTGCTCAGCAGGGAGCCTGCTTCACCTTCTCTCTCTGCCTGTCTCTCTGCCTGCTTGTGCTCTCTGTCAAATAAATAAAATCTTAAAAAAAAAAACAAAAAAACTTCTTTGGGGGCAACTGGGTGGCTCAGTTGGTTAAGCATCTGATTTTTGATTTTGGCTCAAGCCATGATCCCAGGGTTGTGAGATCCACTCTCGGCATAGAGTCTGCTTAAGATTTTTACCCTTCCCCTCTCTTAAAAAAAAAAATCTTTAAAAACAAATTGGATGGTTTTAGCCAGACAACATGAAGGTTAAGGTCAATCTAATCTCTAAAAAAGAAAAACTTCTTAAGGAATTTTTGTGTGCAGCCGGGGTTGAGAACAACTGGAATCAATTGTTTCTCATATGCCTCATTGAGTGTGCTTATTAAAAGTTTAAGCATTTGGTCTGTACTCTAAATTTAATGTGTGTCCTGGTTATACAGCTGGGTTTGACTAGATGACCTTGTAATGTTCCCTGCTGCAGACTATCCTGTCTCAGCTGTTTTTTCAGCAGTTAAGTAATTGCCAGGGATTGAGTTTTAGGATATTGGAAGCTGTGTAGCAGTACTGCATAGCTTCTTGTCTAATTTTTGTCTGTTAAAGTTTTAACAGACAGTGGTTAATGGTTATGGATATAGTTGCCCAAGTGCAGTATTAAGAGTTAGTTACTGCCTTGCAAATGATAGAATGGATATTTAACATAACTCTAGCTTTACTTTTTTTTATTTTTAAAAATAAATTTATTTTAAATATTTATTTATTTGAAGATTTTACTTATTATTTGACAGGGATCATAAGTAGGCAGAGAGGCAGGCAGAGAGAAAGGAGGAAGCAGGCTCCCCGCTAAGCAGAGTCTCCGACGCAGGGCTCGATCCCAGTACCTGGGATTATGACCTGAACCAAAGGCAGAGGCTTTAATCTACTGAGCCACCCAGGCACCTCTCAAAATAACTTTATTTTTAAAATAGGCTCCATGCTTAGTGTGGGATTTGAACTCACAACCTTGGGATTGAGAGTTGGGTGCTCTACTGAATGAGCCAGCCAAGCAGCTCCATATATGTTAAGGTTGAAGTTCAGCTATAAATGCTAATCAGATTTAACCTGACTTTAAAAATAGTATTTATCTTGTTTTGTGGTTGCACTGCATGCCTTATGGTCTAATTAATGTTTTTTCCCTTCATTTTACTCTAGCTTTTTGATTTTTGTCATTTTTTACCCCCTGTGTTGGCTTCTGTATTTTTTTTCTTTAAGATTTTAATTTTATTTATTTAATTGACAGAGACTGCAGGAGAGGGAACATAAGCAGGGGGAGTGGGAGAGGGCGAAGCAGGCTTCCCATTGAGCAAGGAGCCTGATGCGGGACTTGATCCCAGAATCCTGGGATCAGGACCCAAGCCAAAGGCAGACACTTTAATGACTGAGCCACCCACGCACCCTGGCTTCTGTATTTTTTTTTTTTTTTAAAGATTTTATTTATTTTATTTGACAGAGAGAGAGATCACAAGTAGGCAGAGAGGCAGGCAGAGACAGAGGGGGAAGCAGGCTCCCTGCTGAGCAGAGAGTCCAATGCGGGGCTCGATCCCAGGACTCTGAGATCATGACCTGAGCCGAAGGCAGCGGCTTAATCCACTGAGCCACCCAGGCGCCCCCTTTTTTTTTTTTTTTTTAAGATTTTACTTATTTTAGCAAGTGGGAGAGAGAGTTGGTGCCTGTGCGAACAAGTTGGGGGAGGAGCTGAGGGAGAAGAACAGACAGACTCCTTGCTGAGTGTAGAGTGAGTGGGATGTGGGACCTGAGCGGCAATCAAAAGTTGGGTGCTCACCTGACTGAGCCAGTAAGGTGCCCCCAGTCTTGGGCTTTGTAATCAATAGGTATTTTGATGAGTTTTGGGAGTTTCCCCTTATGAATGATAAAAGAATTTATTATACCTCATGCAGAAGAGCTTACGGTCTTGTTTAAGGAAAACTGTGTATAAAAACAATGAGGGACACTTAAGTGGCTCAGTTGGTTAAGCTTCTGCCTTTGGCTCAGGTCATGATCGCAGAGTCCTGGGGTCAAGTGCCTTTTGGGGCTACCTGCCGGGTGGGGAATCTGCTGCTGCTTCTCTGTCTCTCCCCCTGGCTCCTGTCCTCTGTGTCTCTCTCAGATAAAGAAAATCTTTTTTTTTTAAGATTTTATTTATTCATTTGACGGACAGAGATCACAAGTAGGCAGAGAGGCAGGCAGAGAGAGAGGAGGGGAAGCAGGCTCCCTGCTGAGCAGAGAGCCCAACGAGGGGCTCCATCCCAGAACCCTGAGATCATGACCTGAGCTGAAGGCAGAGGCTTTAACCCACTGAGTCACCCAGGCGTCCCCCAGATAAAGAAAATCTTAAAAAAAAAAAGAATGATTATTGCTAAGTTTTTGATACAGGAATTTCAGAAAAGGGAAACTGAAGACATTACAGGCTCTGGTTAATAGGAAAAGCTTTGAGTAATAGAATTGAATAGATAGAATGAATTCATTGGGGTGGGTCAGATTTGGGTAGTGGGAGGAGGAGGTTCTTTCAGATAGAGCATCAAAAGTACAGTATTGAAATTAAGCATATGAGGCTTAAGAATGGAGTTTACAGGGGTGCCTGGGTGGCTCAGTCAGTTAAGCGGCTGCTTTCAGCTCAAGTCATGATCCCAGGGTCCTGGGATCGAGCCTGGCATTGGGCTCCAGCTCAGCAGAGAGCCTGCTTCTCCCCTCTTCCTCTGCTTGCTCCTATGTCTCCCTGTGTTCTTTCTGCGTCTCTCTGTTAAATAAATAAATAAAATCTTACAAAAGGAAAGAATGGAGTATCTGGCCTAGAAAGAGGAAATGGAGTCAGATTATGCAAAAGGTTGTCTTGGGTTTTAGATTCTAAACTCTATTCTTTATGTAGCTCGTTACTGCATTAAGCACATTGTTAACATTCCTCTAAAGGGCTTACATCCTCCTGGATTCCTCCTCCTCCTTTTTTTTAAATCTTGGAAGATAGACAAGCAAAGAAAAGCATTTTAACATATTGTCAAGTTCTCTTATGTGCCAGAAGATTTGCCTATGCACTCTTCATTTTAAATCTAAGAACCTGGTGAGAGATATGTATCTCTTAAGTTGTAGATGAGGAAACAGGAAACAGTCTAATAGAGGTTATATGACATAGGTCAGATAGCATGTATGTAATACCTAAGCCAGAATCTAAATCTTTCTGGTTGTAAAGGTGGTGTTTTCATAGCATGTTGTGTTTCTCACAGTGTGTGTGTCTTTTGGTTCACCTAATAAGAAAGAGTTGAAGTGGTACATATATTTGACAAGAACAGTGAAGCATACTAGAGTAGGACCTCTTTAGAGAGGCTTCCCAGTCCTCCTATTTTCTGTTTCAGAAATCTTGTTTCATGGTACTCAACACAAAGTGTGCTTCTTTTTTATATTTAATGTCTTTATTTTATTTTTTAAAAGATTTTATTTATTCATTTTACAGACAGAGATCACAAGTAGGCAGAGAGGCAGGCAGAGAGAGAGGAAGGGAAGCAGGCTTCCCGCTGAGCAGAGAGCCAGACGTGGGGCTTGATCCCAGGACCCCAAGATCGCGACTGGAGCCGAAGGCAGAGGCCTTAACCCACTGAACCACCCAGGTGCCCTAAAGTCTTTATTTTAGAGAGAGCACTTTGGCTGTGGAGGGGGAGTGGCATAGGGAGAGGAAGAGAGAAACCCAAGCTGACTATGAGCTGAGTGCAGAGCCGAACGTGGGGCTTGATTCCATGACCCTGAGCTGAAAGGGTGAGTTGCCTAACTGACTGGGCCACCCTGGTGCCCCCCACAAAGTGTACTTCTGAATCAATTTGTAGTCCTGTCCACCTTAAGCCATGTAAACATTTGCTTAGCAGGGCACCTGGGTGGCTCAGTCAGTTGGGTGTCTGGGTTCAGGTCATGATCCTGGGGCTTGGGCCAGAGCCCAGTGTGGGATTCCCTGCTCAGCGGGAAGCACTACTTCTCCCTCTGCCTGCAGCTCTCCCTGCTTGTGCTTGCTTGCTTGCTTGTTCACTCACTCTCTCAGACAAATAAATACATTTTTAAAAAATTTGCTTAAAGAAAAATCCCAGGAGCGGTTTCCAAGCCTTGCCGAATTGTTGTTCACTTCATTATAACTCTTCTTTTTCTTCTTTCTTAAGGTAATTTATACATCCAGTGTGGGGCTCGAACTTGCGACCCTAAGATCCGGAATCCTTTGCTTTAGTAAGCCAGCCAGGCTTTATAATTCTTTGTTTTGTTTATAAAGATTTTAATTACTTATTTGACACAGAGAGATTACAAGTAGACAGAGAGGCAGGCGGGGCAGGGGGGGAAGCAAGTTCCCTGAGCAGAGAGCCCAGTGCGGGGCTCTGTCCCTGGACCCCGAGATCACCACCACAGCGGAAGGCAGAGGCTTAACCCACTGAGTTACTCAGGCGCCCCAGGCTTTATAATTCTTAACCGACTCTTAGATATATATGCTGGGGTGCCTGGCTTGCTCAGTTGGTAGAGCATGTGACTCATACAGGGGCGCCTGGGTGGCTCAGTGGGTTAAGCCTCTGCCCTCAGCTCAGGTCATGATCCCAGGGTCCTGGGATTGAGTCCTATATCGGGTTCTCTGCTAAGCAGGGAGCCTGCTTCCCCTCTCTCTCTGCCTGCCTCTCTGCTTTCTTGTGATCTCTGTCTGTCAAATAAATAAATAAAATTTTTTAAAAAATGCAGGGGTGCCTGGTGGCTTAGTGGGTTAAAGCCTCTGCCTTCGGCCCAGGTCATGATCCCAGGGTCCTGGGATCGAGCCCCACATCAGGCTCTGCTCAGCAGGGAGCCTGCTTCCTCCTCTCTCTGCCTTCCTCTCTGCCTACTTGTGATCTCTGTCAAATAAATAAAATCTTAAAAAAAAAAAAAAAAAGCTGGTATTTCTGGGAAAAAAAAAAACCATACATACATAGATGGATTTTAACTAAACGTGTAGTGATTATTACAATAGCATTTTATCTTCCCAGAAAAATATAAGTGATACAAGACCCCAAAAAGCTTACCTCATGTTTTTATTGTAATCTTAGATCCTTTCTACATTATTTGCTATTTTCTGGGGTGGGGGGGGTGTTGCCTGGGTGGCCTTGTTGGTTAGTCGACCAGCCCTTGATTTCAGATTAGGTCACGATCTTGGGGTCCTGGGATCAAGCCCTACATTGGACTCTGTGCTCAGTGGGGAGTCTACTTGAGAATTCTCTCTCCCCCTCTCCCTCTGCACCCTGCATCCCCAAGCTTGCTCTCTCAATCTTTTTTTTTTTTTTTTTAATTTTAAGATTTTATTTTTTCATTTGACAGAGGTCACAAGTAGGCAGAGGTGCAGACAGAGAGAGGGGAAGGGAAGCAGGCTCCCCACTGAACAGAGAGCCCAACGCGGGGCTCCATCCCAGGACCCTGAGATCATGACCTGAGCCAGAGGTAGAGGCTTTAACCCACTGAGCCACCCAGGCGCCCCAACAAATTTTATTTTATTTTTTTAAGATTTTGTTTATTTATTTGACAGAGAGAGATCACAAGTAGGCAGAGAGGCAGGCAGAGAGGGAGGGGGAAGCAAGCTCTTCACTGAGCACATAGCCCGATGTGGGGCTCGATCCCAGGATCCCAGGATCCCAGGACCCCAGGATCATGACCTGAGCTGAAGGCAGAGTCTTAACCCACAGAGTCACCCAGGTGCCGCCAAATTTTTTTTTAAGTTTTTTTTTTTTTTTTTAATACATTACAGTTTTGAGTAATGTAAAATTTCAGTCTGTGTTTTAGCATCCCATAGAGCTCTTAAGTGATCTGGAACCACACTCATACCAGTGCAAATAGCCTTTAAAATGATGGTACCACCACCTTTGAATGTACCTGAGCAGACAAATTATTTATTAAAAATGTATTTGAGAGAGGGAGATTGAGATTGTGAGCAGGGGAGGGGTGGGGGAGAGAATCCTAAGCAGACTCTGCTGAGTATGGAGCCTAAGTTGGGGCTCAGTCTCATGACCCTGAGATCACCACCTGAGCCAATACCAAGAGTCAGATGCTTAACTGGGATGCTGAGGTGGCTTAGTCAGTCTAAGCATCTGACTTTTTTTTTTAATTTTTTAAAGATTTTATTTATTTATTTGACAGAGAGAGATCACAAGTATGCAGAGAGGCAGGCAGAGAGAGAGGGGGAGGCAGGCTCCCTGTTGAGCAGAGAGTCCGATGTGGGGCTCGATTCCAGGACCCTGAGACCATGACCTGAGCTGAAGGCAGAGGCTTAACCCACTGAGCCACCCAGGTTCCCCCCTACTATTCTCTTTTTTTTTTTTTTTAAAGATTTTATTTATTTATTTGACAGAGAGATCACAAGTAGGCAGAGAGGCAGGCAGAGAGAGGAGGAAGCAGGCTCCCCACTGAGCAGAGAGCCCGATGTGGGGCTCGATCCCAGGACCCTGAGATCATGACCTGAGCCGAAGGCAGTGGCCCAACCCACTGAACCACCCAGGCGCCCCTACTATTCTCTTTTTAAGTAAAGATTCAGATGGTAAGTTCCTTTTACATCCCCCCCAGAAAATTTGCATACTTTTTGATAAAAATCAGTTTAATGTCAGAATTTTTTTTTTAACAAATTTCATTTATTTTAGAAAAAGAGAGCACAGGCAGGGGAAGGGGCAGAGGGATAAGCAGTCTCCTCGCTGAGCAGAGCAGAGAACAGGGTATGGGGCTGGAACCCAGGACCCTGAGATCATGACCTGAACCAAAGTTAGACACTTAATTGACTAAGCCACCTAGGCGCCCCATAACTTCTGAAATTAAAGTTTCTTTAGTTGCTGTTAACCATAGACAAAATTTGTGGACTTAATTGCTTATAATTCCTGTGTTTCTCTCTTAACTAATGTTTGATTTGACAGCCCCATTTTTTTTAAAAAGATTTTTTTAAATAAAGATTTTTTTTCATCTATGATGGAGAGATAGCAAGAGAAGGAACACAAGCAGAGGGAGCTGGAGAGGGAGTAGCAGGCTCCCCGCTGATCAGGGAGCCCAATATGGGGACGCTGGGATCATGACCTGAGCCTAAGGTAGATGCTTAACTACTGAGCCACTCAGGCTATTCGAGAGCAAGAAGGAGCACTAGCAGGAGGGGCTGAGGGAGAGGGGGAGAGTCTCACGCTGATTCCATATCTGGTACAGTGCCCAACTCAGGGCTCAGTCTCAAAACCCAGAAGTCAACTAGCCAAGCTGAAACCAAGAGTTGCCGCTCAACTGGCTGTGCCACCCAGGCACCCTGACTTGACAGCCTTTTTTTTTTTTAAAGTGTTGTTTCATTGGCTTTTCTTTTGACACACTGCAATGCTCCCTCCCCTCTTTTCCCAACTTCTGTACTTAGGTGGAAGGGCCTTGTGAACCATTCTCATCAGTGAAACTTTTTTTTTTTTTAAAGATTATTTATTTATTTATTTGACAGAGAGAAATCACAAGTAGATGGAGAGGCAGGCAGAGAGAGAGAGAGAGGGAGGGAAGCAGGCTCGATCCCAGGACTCCGAGATCATGACCTGAGCCGAAGGCAGCGGCTTAACCCACTGAGCCACCCAGGCGCCCTCATCAGTGAAACTTAAGCAGAACTTTCGTAACTATAGAGGCCTTGAAAACCCTTCCTCATTATTTTGTTTTTCCTTCTGCTCAAACACCAAAAGGCATAGATCCTTACTTAAGAAACCTTTGTTGTGTGAAGTCTCTGAATTTGGGGAGTAATTTGGTTTTCAGGCATTCATATCCTATCCTGTCAGAATACAGAATTAGCAGTCACAATTAAGGTTATATTCCCCTTCCCCCAGTTTTATCAGTTCTTTTGAAAAGGTGTAAAAAAATGTTTACAGCCTGTTTTGTGTTTTCAGTTTTGAGATGCTAAATAGATTACATTCAGGCTATTTTGCTTTCCAGAATCTTAGAGGATTGTTTAAAATTATGTGTTAGCTTCTTGGAAGATGAAAATCATCCTTTGACTTAGGTCAAATATGTGCATGCTATATGAAAGATACTTTACTTCCATGGCAACCTCAGAACATGAATGAATCATAAAGGAAGGGGCATGACACTTAACCTCTCTGTATAGAGTAAGTCTCTAGTGGAGTTCCTTCTTTTTATTCCTTAATTTCCAAACTGCATCTCTTTAGAACTATGTACTGAGATTTAAAAAGAGACAACACATTGAAGTTCTCTGGCCAACCAGAGCTCTTTTAAAAGACTCTTAGGTCTTTTAGTTCTCCCACTGGCCCTCAGTCTTGCAGTTCTCCGAATTTATTTGCTGGCACAGATCTGGGTTAATGTTTTTTATTCATTTGGGACTCCCCCACGCAGACATCAGGTTTTCCCTTGCTACTGTACTTACTCCCTTTTTAGCGCAGAAGACACAAGTATTTTTTCTACGTAAGGTGCAAGAGACATTCATCTTCATGCAGGTATCTCTCCTCTCATTGTTAATAGTATCTTTGATAATCATAAGATGGAACATTGCTGAATTTAGGTATTGACACTCTTCCAAGTTCAACTGTTTTTTATCTTCAGAGGCTAAAGTATCTTTTTGCAGCAGCTGGGAAAATGCTGGAAAGATGTTTTTTCTCTTCTTGCTGTTTTCTTCTAGTGCAAATGACTCTGTGAGGTTTAGTCCTCTCTATTATATTTGTTCTTGTTTTTAGGTTTTTAGTTACTTGTGAAGGGTCTGTGTGGTGATTAATAATCCTCACATGATAAACTCAAGATGGTGGCATTTTATTGGAATGTACAGGTCTTAAACTGCCACTTAAAATTGTATAGTAGATTTTCCTTTTTTCGTAGAACTGCTTTTCATAGAAATATTTAATTATACCAAGGTGAATTTTACAGTTATATAATTTACAGAGGTAGCTTGTTTTTTTTCTCCCTCCCTCCATGGTAGTTCTGCCTCATCCCTGAGATAGCTTTGCATTCTTTCCATTTGACATAGTGATTTGGGAAACTTGCCCTCATGCAAGCCAGTCTTTGGAGAAGTTTCTTTTCAACAAGTTTCTAGTCAACTGAAGATTGCACTGTCGTCATCATCATGTCTGTCATCCAAGTTACTTTTCATTGAGAAGGGAACTAGAGTTGGGGACATAGATGTGTAATTCATCTTAGTTTATTATTATTTTTTTTTAAAGATTCTTTTTTTAAAAATTTTTGTTTATTTGACAGAGAGACATCACAAGTAGGCAGAGAGGCAGGCAGAGAGAGAGAGAGGAGGAAGCAGGCTCCCTGCTGAGCAGAGAGCCCGATGCGGGACTCGATCCCAGGACCCTGAGATCATGACCTGAGCCGAAGGCAGCAGCTTAACCCACTGAGCCACCCAGGCGCCCTTAGTTTATCTTTTTAATTTGTGTTAAAATACACAACTTTTTTTTTTTTTAAGATTTTATTTATTTCATACAGAGAGAGACAGTGAGAGAGGGAACACAAGTAGGAGAAGTGGGAGAGGGAGAAGCGCAGGGTTCTAGCTGAGCAGGGAGCCCAGTGTGGTGCTGATGTGGTGCTCCGATCCCACGACCCTTGGATCATGACCAAAGCCAAAGGTAGCCGCTTAACCAACTGAGCCACCCAGGCACCCCAATTTTTACTTTTTTTTTTAAAGGTCTTATTTTTTTACTTTTTTTTTTTAAAGGTCTTATTTATTTCTTTTAAAGATAGATAGATAGATTGATTGATTGATTTAGGAGGGTGAGTGAGCAGGGGGGGAGGGGCAGAGGGAGAGAGGAAGAGGGAGAGAGAGAATCCCAAGCAGGGCTCCTCTTCCCCCGCAGAGGATATAGCCTGACCCCAGGACCCTGGGACAGTGACGTGAGCTGAAACCAGGAGTCAGATGGCCTAACTGACTGAACAACAAAGACCCCCCCCCCCAACATCCCGCTGCCCCAATATTTTATTTATTTGAGAGAAAGCGAACATTTGTGTGCTGGGGGAGGAGGGGCAGATGGAGAGAGAGAGAGAGAGAAAAAATTCCAAACAGACTTCAAGCCAAGCGCAGAGCTGATGTGGAGCTTGATACCAGGACCCCAAGATCGTGATCTGAGCCAAAAATCAGAGAGTCTGATGATGAATTGACTGAGCCACCCAGGCATCTCTGTCTTAAAACAGTTTTTTTTTTTTTTTTTCCTTTAAGATTTTATTTATTTGATAGAGACACAGCAAGAGAGGGAACACAAGCAGGGGAATGAGAGAGGGAGAAGCAGGCTTCCTGCCAAGCAGGGAGCCTGATGGGTGCCTGGATCCCAGGACCCTGGTATCAGGACCTGAGCTGAAGGCAGATACTTAACAACTGAGCCACCTGTCTTAACCATTTTTAAAAATACAGTTCAGTGATATTAAATCCATCATATTTCTCTGTAGTCATTACCACCATCCATCCTCCAATCTCTTTTCATCTTTTCAAACCGAAACTATATACCCATAAAATAATAACTCCCCGTTGTCCCTCCCCTCCAACTTCTGTTAATATCTGACTTTATGATTCCGACTAAGTACCTCATATAAGAAGAGTCATACAGTATTTGTCTTTTTGTGATTGGCTGCTTTCACTTGGCATAATGTCAAGGTTCATCCACGTTGTAGCATATTTCAGAGTTCCCTTTTTTTAAGGGTGAATAATATTTTATTGTGTGTATTTATTACATTTTGATTATCCATTTATCCAGAGATAGATACTTGGGTTGTTTCCATGTTTTAGCTATTATAGATAATGCTGTAATAAACAGGGTGCAGGTATCCCTTTGAATTGGTATTTTCATATTCTTTGGGTAGATATCTACTAGTGTGATTGCTGGATTGGAGGATATTTATATTTTTAAAACTATTTTTAGACTTTTATTTTTTTAAAGATTTATTTATTCGAGAGAGAATGAGCGAGGAGAAGGCCAGAGGGAGAAGCAGACTCCCCATGGAGCTGGGAGCCCGATGCAGGACTCAGTCCCGGGACTCCGGGATCATGACCTGAGCCAAAGGCAGTCATCCAACCAACTGAGCCACCCAGGTGTCCCCAGACCGTTTTTTTTAAAGATTTTATTTATTTGACACAGAGAGATCACAAGTAGGCAGAGAGGCAGGCAGAGAGAGGGGGGGAAGCAGGCTTCCTGCTGAGTAGAGAGTCTGATGTGGCATTTGATCCCAGGACCCTGGGATCATGACCTGAGCTTTGAAGGCAGAGGCTTTAACCCACTGAGCCACCCAGGCGCCCCTACTGCACAATTCTTAAAAGGCATCATTCACATGGTGGTTAAATATGTGGATTCTGAAACCGAACTGCCAGAGTTCAAATGCAGGAAGTCTCAAAGGTCGGAAGACCTTGGGCATGTTGCTTTATCTTCAGTGTATCTTAGTTTCCTCATTTATGAAATGGCAATAGTAATAGTAATGTACCTCCTAATAAAGATGTTGGGCCACCCAAGTGCCCCTTAAGTGTCTGACTCTTGATCTCAGCTCAGGTTTTGATCTTAGGGTTGTTAGAGCTATGTGTGGTGGAGGCTACAGTTAAAAAACCAAACCAACAACAACAACAACAACAAAAAAAAAGCAAAAAAAAAAAAAAAAAAAACCAGTGCCCTCACTGGTTTCATGAGACCAGAAATATCAAAGTGAAAACTGCTTCTTACATAAATCTAATCAAACATTTCCTACTCTTCCTTTTTTTTTTTTTTTTTTTTTTTTAAAAAAGGTTTGGTTTTTTTTTTTTTTAAGATTTTTAAAAAAATTTATTTGACAGAGATCACAAGTAGGCAGAGAGAGAGGGGGAGGCAGGCTCCTTGCTGAGCAGAGAGCCCGATGCGGGGCTCGATCCCAGGACCCTGAGACCATGACCTGAGCTGAAGGCAGAGGCTTAACCCACTGAGCCACCCAGGCACGCCCCATTTTTGTACCTTTTTAAAAAATATTTTATTTATTTGAGAGAGCGTGAGTGAGAGTACAAGCAGGGGGAATAGCAGAGGGAGGGGGAGAAGCAGACTCCCCGCCAAGCAGGGAGCCCAAGTGGGTCTCTGTTCCAGGACCCTGAGATCACGACCTTAACTGAGGCAGCTGCTCAACTGGCTGAGCCACCCAGGCACCCCTGTTTTTAACCTTTTTTGAGGAACCTCCATACTGTCTTCCACAGTGGGTGCCCCAGTATGCATTCTTAGTCATTTATTTGTTTTAAAGATTTTATTTTAGGGGCACCTGGGTGGCTCAGTGGGTTAAGGCCTCTGCCTTCAGATCGGGTCATGATCCCAGGGTCGTGGGATCGGGCCCCGCGTCGGGCTCTCTGCTCCGCAGCGAAGCCTGCTTCCCTTCCTCTCTCTCTGTCTGCGTCTCTGCCTGCTTGTGACCTCTGTCTGTCAAATAAATAATAAAATCTTAAAAAAAAAAAGATTTTATTTTATTTGACAGAGAGAGACACAATGAGAGAGGGAACACAAGCAGGGGGAGTGGGAGAGGGAGAAGCAGGCCTCCCGCAGAGCAGGGAGCCCAATGTAGGACTTTTCCTGAGGACCCCAGGATCACTACCTGAGCAGAAGGCAGATACTTTTTTTTTTTTTTTTAAAGATTTTTATTTATTTATTTGACAGAGAGAAATCACAAGTACACTGAGAGGCAGGCAGAGAGAGAGAGAGGGAAGCAGGCTCCCTGCTGAGCAGAGAGCCCGATGTGGGACTCGATCCCAGGACCCTGAGATCATGACCTGAGCCGAAGGCAGCGGCCTAACCCACTGAGCCACCCAGGCGCCCCTACTTTTTTTTTTTTTTAAAGATTTTATTTATTTATTTGACAGAGAGAGATCACAAGCAGGCAGAGAAGCAGACAGAGAGAGAGGAAGGGAAGCAGGCTTCGCTGCGGAGCAGAGAGCCCGATGCGGGGCTCGATCCCAGGACCCTGAGATCATGACCTGAGCCAAAGGCGGCAGCTTAATCCACTGAGCCACCCAGGCGCCCTCCCCCCTTTTTAAAAGATTTTATTTATTTATTTGACAGGGAACACAAGTAGGCAGAGAGGCAGCAGAGAGAGAGAGAGAGAGAGGGTCAGGCTCTGCACTGAGCAGAGAGCCCGATTTGGGGCTCGATCCCAGGACCCTGGGATTATGACCCGGGCCGAAGGCAGAGGCTTTAACCCACTGAGCCACCCAGGCGCCCCAGAAGGCAGATACTTAAGGACTGAGCTACCCAGGCTCCCCCTTTGTCTATTAAAGAAAGAGCTAGGATTTTTTCTCTTTTGGTCTAAATGAGGCTCTTGATGGGGGAAAAGTGGCATTTTTTCAACCCTCTGTTATAGATAGCTTTGATGGGCTTATTTTCCCACCCACCCTCCTTTTTTACACCCGCCAGTCACTTTCCTGTATAAAAGACAAGTTGCAGTCCTATTCCTTCTGCCTTCTATTTTCTTATTCCTTCCATAGCAGAGGAATTGGTAAGGCTTCTGGACCAGGTTCCTGGAATATCCTTAAATGCTTGGACTCCTGGGGGCACCCGGGTGGCTCAGTGGGTTGGCCTCTGCCTTCGGCTCAGGTCATGATCCCAGGGTCGTGGGATCGAGCCTTGCATTGGGCTCTCTGCTCAGCAGGGAGCCTGCTTCCTCCTCTCTCTGCGCCTGCCTCTCTGCTTACTTGTGATCTGTCAAATAAATAAAAATAAAATCTTTAAAAAAAAATGCTTGGACTCCTGTAAATTACGAAGTGGTTTTGGTTCTCCTTTAGTCATTTGGTGTATGGGATTCAAGGTCAAATCTCTGTATATAGTTTAGTCTTGTTAATTTTTTATTTTTTATTTTTTTTAAACAGTGAGGGATGGGGGAGGCAGAGGGAGAGGAGAGAGAATCTCAGGGTCAGTGCCTATGGCGCTGTTCCACGATCCTGAGACCATGACCTGATCTGAAATCAAGTCAGATGGTTAACTGACTGAGCCACCCCGGTACCCTGTTAATTGGGGATATTATTTGACTGTATAGGCACGTTACCAAAGTGTGTTAACATAGGACCCAATTAAATTTTCCTTTATATATTTAATGGACAGGCCTCAGGTCTTATTGGGTTTCAGGGGACTTCTTTAGGGACAAATACAACTAAATTTTCTGCTAAATTATGCTGGGTGCAGTAAAAACGGGTCTGTTGGAACTGCTGAGAAAGGACTTTAGACTCTGGTCTTACCTAGAGAGGAATCCTTAAAGATTCATTTACCTCTGACCTGTTCACTCAACGCCACCAGAATATATTTGTCAGTCTTTTATTTAACATAATTTGTCTTAACCATCTTTATTCTTTCACCAAATGTTTATGTGCCTTTTGTGGCATTTGATACTGTGCTCTTTTAGGAATATACAGATGAGGACACCATTTATGCCCTTATAGATAATTTTTTTTAGGAAGGTAATATTTGATGGGGAGAAAAGCATTGATCCTCAATACAGAGAAATGTGAACATGGATTGGAAGGCACAGGAAGGCTTTACAGAAAAGAGGTTTGAGTTTGATTCAGAGAGATGCAGAGGAAGGGTCATTGGCCAACTGATTGACCTTTACATAAAGCAAACCAAAGATCCCTCCAGAACTTTGAGTGATAGAACCTTTTAAAATCAGTGTCTGGTGCTCTGACCCTTTTCTTTTTTTCTCTCGGGGCGATTACTCTCCGTGTCCTTGGACTTAAGGATTTGTTTCTGTGAGCACTTGGAAAGTTAGTTGAATGTGTAGTGGTTAAGAGTTCAGCCCCTTAAGTTAGATTGTCTGGGTTTGAACGGTTTTACCACTTACTAGCTATGTGGCTTGAGGCAAGTTTTTCAGCCTTAATTTTTTTCTTTTTGTCTTTAAAGTCAGGCTTACAATTTGTAACAGCAATATTTTTTCTGTGTTGGATGTAATTACGGTTACAACCCTGTATGCTTCTTGAGTACAAGGTACATTAATTCTGTCAGCCAGTACTGTGCCTGCTCATTTTCTCAAGACTGATTCTGAACAGTTTGCTTCCATCCTGACTCTGGGTCTCATTAGGAACTGTAGAAGTAGGCTTTGTGGTAACTTAAAGTCAGTCTAATAGGTGGAAACACACCCTGTGTAGATTTGTACTTTGTCTTTATAATATTGTAAGAGTATTGAATCTCAGCAGAGATTTGCTTTACCAGCTGTCAGAGACGGTTTTGGGAGAAGGCTGTTTACTGGGATGTTGATGTGGAAATACTATTGGCATGGGAGTATCTGCTCTAGTAGGCTTTGGCGTTAAGCTTTTTGGAGATAATTGTTGAGGGTTAACTTGGTGGAAAAGATGTGTTTTAAATGGGACTAAACCATGTTTTAATGTGCTAAGCTTGTGTCTCTTGTCATTGCAAGCATTTATTGCATCTGTTCTTAGAAAAGCAAAGGGTCCTGGGGCGCCTGGGTGGGTGTCCCAGTTGGCTGAGTGTCCGACTCTTGGTTGACTCTTGGTTTCGCCTCAGGTCCTATCTCAGGGTCCTGAGATGGAGCCCCGTGGCCAGGCACCTCACTCAGTGGGCAGTCTGCATGAGGTCCTCTTCCTCTGCTCCTCCCCCTGCTTGCATCTGTGCCCCCTCTCACTCTCTAAAAATAAATAAATAAATATTTAAAAAGTAAAAGCAAAGGATCCTGTCAGTTACACTTCCAATTTAAAAAAAAAAAAAAGATCCCCCATTTAGAGGAATTCACATACTCTGATTTGAGGTAATGTGATTAAATCAGAGTACAGCTCTGGAGTCAGATTGTCTGGGTTTGTAATCTACTGAATTTGTGATTTTTGAACAAGTTTAATTTTCATATTCCTCAGTTTCCTCATAAAATGGGGATAATACTGCTACCTACTTCAAAGGTTCATTGAGAAGAGTAAATGGGTTAATACATGCCAAATGTTTGGAACAGTTCCCTAACTCATTCAATGAGTTTATTGAATGAATGTATTTACGCAAATGCTTCAAAGAGCAAAACCAAGAACCAAAGCTAAATTAAGGTCAGGATGAAAAACAATGGGACTCTCCTTCTGGCAGGATAGTGCAGTAATGAATAGAGGCAAGCTGGTTTAATGTAATGGATGTCTAACTAGGGCTGTTACACAGTGAAGGGGAAATGACCTGGAACTAAACAGGCTTACTAGTACGTTTGATTAAGATGTCTTTTCAGTTGTGGATATTATAAATTTCACAATTCTTGTAACTGGTGATTTTCAACCAGCCACCGATTGTCTCCAAACTGATTGGAAGTCCCCTGTGAAATTTTATTGCACAGACTTTTGTAACAAACGGCCTGTGCATCCACATGTAGCCATTGACTCTTCGTTCTCTGGATCATCTAAGTTGTGATCATACCTGTTGGCAAACAGATATGACGGCCATCCTCCATCCCAGAAATGCTTAGGTTACATTGATAAAATAGTTGTTGCAGAGATTTTATGAGGGGTGCCTGGATGACTCAGTCAGTTAAGCGTCTGAGTTTGGCTCATGTCATGATCCCCTGGGGTCCTGGGATCGAGCCCTGCATTGGGCTTATTAGTGGGGAGCCTGTTTCTCCCTCTGCCTGCTGCTCCCCCTGATTGTCTCTCTTGTCAAATAAATAAACAAAATCTTTTAAAAAAGATTTTATGAAATACTAGTTACCTTGAGAATTTTATGTGAATATAATTGTATTAATCCTCTACTGATGGTGGTTTTGAGGGTGTGGCCAGTTTTGGGTAAATCTGAGCTTTCATATAAAGTTTTGGGATAAGTTATAGTTAGAATCATGTTTCTGTTGCTGGTGTTAAAAGGGTAATAAGGATGACACCAGAGCTTTCATAAGAGTTTCATTATAGTTGTAATTTGTGCAAATTGGTATAGAATTCCTAGGGGATCGTAAGAAATGCTTTCCTTTTCTGACTTACACTACTCCTCTCCTTTAATCTACCACCTTTAGGAATGGAGAGATTCCTGAAGATGAGGGACTAAGAGGAGGATTAGTTCGGGTTTTAAAAGGTTTTAAAAGTAAGTAACTCCCGAAGCCCTTGGATGGCTCAGTTGGATAAGCACTGGACTCTTGATTTTGATCACAGGTCATGATCAGGGTCATGACCTCAGGCTCCATGCTGGGAGTAGAGTCTGCTTAAGATTCTCTCCCCTCATCTTTCTATACCTTCCTTCATAAATAAATAAGTAAATAGATAAATGTAAATAATTTCTACAACTCAGTAATAAAAAGGCTAATAAGCCAATTAAAAGGTTGGCAAAGCAGGGTGCCTGGTGACTCTTGGTTTTGGCTCAGGTCATGAACTCAGGATCCTGGGATGATCCCACATCCAGGTCCTTGGATGGTCCCACATCCAGGTCCCTGAGGAGTTTGCTTGTAATTCTCTCTCCTCTGTCCCTCCCCCATGTGTATGCACACACTCACTCACTCTCAAATAAATATTGTTTAAAAAGGTAGAATGTCTGAATATTTTCCAAAGAACACACACAAATGGCCAGTACACTGCACATGAAAAGATAATCGGTTATTAGCCATCAAAGAAATCAAAATCATGACATATACAACTTTACATGCAATAAGGTGATTTTTTAAATTTTTTTTTAATAAGGTGATTTTTTAAAAAAGATTTCATTCATTCATTGATTTAGTTATTTAGTTATTTAGAGCTAATTAGAGTTAATTAGAGCACGAGAGAACACAGGCAGGGGGAGCCAGGAGAGGGAGAGGGAAAAGCAGGCTCCCTGCTGAGCAGGAACCTGATGCGGGGCTTCATCCCAGGACCCTGAGGTACGACCTGAGCCCAAGGCAGACACTTAACCCACTGAGCCACCCAGGCCACCAGGTGCGCCCCCCCCCCCTTTTTAAAGAAACTAACAAGTGTTGGTGAGAGTATAGAGAAATTAGAATCTTCCTGTATTGCTGGTAGGAATGTAAAAATAGCGCATGCCTTGTGAAAAAGATTTTGGCAGTTCCTTCTTCAAAAAGTTACTGTGATGACCCTGCAGTTCCACTCCTACGTATATACCAAGAGACCTCAACGCGTACTTGCATAAATTTACATTCATAGCAGTATTATTCATAATAGCCAAAAAGTGCAAATTCAATTCAAATATCCAATAGCTGGAAAATGTATAAATAAAATGTGGTATATCCATGTACAATGTGAAGTATATTGTTAGGTGCTACACTCTGGGTGAACATGGAGACATGCTAAGGGGAAAGAAGCCAGTTATAAAGGGCAACATATTACAGGCATACTTGGAAATATTGAGGGTTTGGTTTCAGACTATTGCAATAAAGTGAACATAGCAATAAAGCGAGTCATGAATTTTTTGGTTTGCCAGTGCCTATAAAAGTCACCTTTACAATATACTGTAGTCTGTTAAGTATGCAATAGCATCATGTCTAAAAAAATATACATACCTTCATTAAAAATACTTTATTGCTTAAAAAATGCTAACCATATCTGAGTTTTCAGTGAGTTTTCATCAGAGTTTTGCTGATGGAAGGTCTTCCTTCCCTCTGTGTTCATTGTGTTCATGTGTGCTGACTGATCAGGGTGGTGGTTACTGCAGGTTAGGGCAGGTGTGCCAGCAATGAAGTTTTTTCTGCATCGATTGACTTCCTTTCAGGAGCTGTTTCTGTGTAGTACGGGATGCTGTTTGTTGGCATTTTACACAGGGTAGAAATCCTCTCAAAGTTGGGAGCCGGGCTTCTTAAATCCTGCCGCTGCTTTATTAACCAAGTCTAAGTAAATTCATCTCCAGAAAACATTTTCTTTGCTCTATTCATAAGAAGCAACCTAACTTCTTGTTGTTAGTTTTATCATGAGGTCAACCTTCAGGCCCACTTAATTTTGTTATTTGGCTTGGTTGGTAGGGCATCTGCCTTCGGCTCAGGTCATGATTTCAGGGTCCTGGGATCAAGTCCCACATTGGGCTCCTTGCTCAGTGGAGAGCCGGCTTCTTTGTCTACTATTCTTCCTGCCTAATAGATAAATATTACCAAAAAAAAAAAAGATTTTATTTGAGAGCAAGAGAGCATGCATGTGAGCTTGAGAGTGTTCACACAGTTGGGGAGGGGCAGAGGGGGAGAGAGAAGCAGACCAGCTGAGCAGGGAGCCTGATGTGGGGCTTGATCCCACCTGAGCCAAAGCAGATGCTTAACCAGCTGAGCCACCCAGGTGCCCCACCATACAACACTATCACAGCACCACTGACTATATATTCCCTGTGCTGTAGCGTTCATCCTTGTGACTTAACCCATTCCAAAATTGGAAGCGCATACCTCCCACTCCCCTTCACTCTTTTTGCCCATCCATCAACGTCCCTTTCCTCTGACAACCACCAGTTTGTTCTCCGTATTTATGGGTCTATTTCTGCTTTTTTGTTCATTTGTTTTTTGGATTGCATGTATCGGTGAAACCATATAGTATTTGTCTTTGTCTTACTTCACTTAGGACAATACCCTCTGTGTTCATTCATATTGTTGCAGATGACAAGATCTCATTCTTTTTTATGGCTGTAATTTTCCATTGTAAGGGTTTAGGGGTGTATGTGTGTACATTTGTACACATATATCTTCTTTATCCATCTGTAGATGGACATTTCGTTGCTTCTCTGTCTTGGCTGTTGTAATAATGCAATAAACAGGGGTGCATGTGTCTTTTCAAATTAGTGTTTTCATTTTCTTTAAGTAAATGCTCAGTAGTGGAATAACTGAATGATGGTATCTCAGTTTTTAATGTTTTGAGGAATCTCCCTACTGTTTTCCACAGTAGCTGCACCAGTTTATCTTCCCACCAAAGGTGCATTAGGGTTCCTTTCTTGCCACATGCTTACCAGCACTTACTTCTTGTTCTTTTTTTGTTTGTTTGTTTTTTGATACTGGCCATTCTGACAGGTGATATATCTTATTTTGGTTTTGATTAGGTCCACTTTTTAAAGTATATTTATTTATGGGGTGCTTGGGTGGCTCAGTGGGTTAAAGCCTCTGCCTTCAGCTCAGGTCATGATCCCAGGGTCTGGGGATCGAGCCCCACATCAGGCTCTCTGCTCAGCGGGGAGCCCGCTTCCTACTTCCTCTCTGCCAGCCTCTCTGCCTACTTGTGATCTCTGTCTGTCAAATAAATACAATCTTAAAAAAAAGTATATTTATTTAAGTAATGTCTATATCCCACATGGGTCTTGAACTTATGACCCCGAGATCAAGAGCGTCATGCTGTACTGACTGAGCTAGTCAGGTGCCGCAGGTTAGGTCCACTTTTAATTCTAGTTCTTCTGCTGTTTCTGTCACATCTGCAGTGAACTTCCTCCACTGGTCTTGAAGCCCTCAAAGTCATCCAGGAGGTTTGGAATCATCATCTTCCAAACTCCTGTTAATGCTGATATATTGGGGCGCCTGGGTGGCTCAGTGGATTAAGCCGCTGCCTTCGGCTCAGGTCATGATCTCAGGGTCTTGGGATCGAGTCCCGCATCGGGCTCTCTGCTCAGCGGGGAGCCTGCTTCCCTCTCTCTCTCTCTCTCTGTCTACTTGTGATTTCTCTCTGTCAAATAAATAAATCTTTAAAAAAAAAAATACTGATATATTGACCTCCTTCCATCAGTCATGTTCTTAATGGCATCTCGAATTATGATTCCTTTCCAGAAGTTTTTCAGTTTATTTTACCTGGATCTGTCAGAGGAATGACTGACTATGGCAGCTGTAGCCTTACAAAATTAATTCCTCCCTTACTCTCTTCCTTCCTCAGTAATTTCTACACCCAGCGTGGGGCTTGAACTCATGACCCCAAGATCAAGAGTGGTATGTTCTGCTGACTGAGCCAGCCATGCACCTCTCAAGTGTATTTTTTAAATAACATTTTAAAGTCAGAATTACTCCGTGATCTTCGGGATGCAGAATGGATGTTGTGTTAGCAGGCATGTGAAAACATTACTCTTGTCCATTTCCATCAGAGCTCTTGGGTGACCAGGTGCATTGTCATTGAGAAGCAATATTTTGAAAGGAATTTTTTTTTCCCCCCTGAGCATTAGGTCTCAACAGTGGGCTTAAAAAAAATACTCGGTAAACTGGTGTGCCTGGGTTGGATTCGTTGGTTGGATTCTTGGTTTTGTCTCTGGTTGTGATCTCATGGTTATGGGATTGAGCCCCATGTTGGGCTCCTCACTTGGGAGGGAGTCTGCTTGGGATTCCCTCTCTTCCTTTTCCCCTTACCCCCCAAAATAAATAGATTTTAAAAAAATACTTAGTAAACCATGTTGTAAACAGATGCATTGTCATCCAGGCTTTGTTCCCTTAAACAGCATAGGTGGAGTAGATTTTGTCTTATTCCTTTTTTTCTTTTTTAAAGATTGTGTTTATAAATAATTGCTACATCCAGTGTGGGGCTTGAACTCGGAACCCTGAGATCAAGGGTTGCAAACTCTAC
This sequence comes from Mustela lutreola, assembly GCF_030435805.1. NCBI lineage: Eukaryota > Metazoa > Chordata > Mammalia > Carnivora > Mustelidae > Mustela > Mustela lutreola. Next base: position 44,903,007 of record NC_081304.1, on the reverse strand, counting down.
AGACTGAGCCAGCCAGACACCTGGATTTAGCATAATTCTTAAGGGCCTAGGGTTTTCAGAATGGTCAGTAAGCATTGGCTTCAACTTAAATTCACCAACTGCATTAGCTCCTACCTAACAAGAGAGTCAGCCTGTCCTTTGAAAAAAATTTTTTAAAAGATTTTATTTATTTATTTGACAGAAGGCAGGGGGGGATGGCAGGGGGAAGCAGGCTCCCTGCCGAGCAGAGAACCTGATGTGGGGCCTAATCCCAGAACCCTGGGTCAGAGGCTTTAACCCACTGAGCCATCAGGCGCCCTGTCCTTTGAAATTTTGAAGCCAGTCGTTGGCTTTTCTTCTGTTCTGAAAGTCTTAGTTAGATAAGGCTGTTTCTATTACACTGAGAATCTGTTAATGTAACCACCTTCATTAATGATGTTAACTAGATTTTCTGAATAACTTGTTGCAGCTTCTACATCAGCACTTGCTGCTTCCACTTGTTAGGGAGATGACTTCTTCCCGTGAACCTCAGGAATCAACCTCTGCTGTCCTGACCTTTTCTCCTGCAGCTTCCTCACTTTTCTTAGCCTTCATATAATAAAGTTAGGGCCTTGCTCTGGATTAGGTTTTGTCTTAAAGGAATGTTGTGGCTGGTGTGATCTTCTATCCAGACCACTAAAACTTTCTCCCTATTAATGATAGGGCTGTTTGCTTCTATTCCTGTGTTAACTGGTGAAGTACTTTTCATTTCCTTTAAGAACTTTTACTTTGTATTCATAACTTGGAGGATTGTTGGCATAAGAGGCCTAGCTTTTGGCTTGTCTCAGCTTTCAGCACACCTTCCTTACCTTAAGCTTAGTCATTGCTAGCTTTTGATTTATAGTGAGAGATCTGTGAAACTTCCTTTCACTTGACTTAGGGGCCATTTCAGTGTTATTAATTGAGCTAATTTCACTGTTGTAGTGTCTCAGAATAGGGAGGCCGGAGGGAAGAGAGGGAGAGGACAGTGGAGGGTGGGGAGACATGACATGGCACTGAATGGCAGGCAGGTCAGAGGAACAGTCAGAACACAACATTTATATTACTGAAATTTGACACAGAAACATGAAATGAACAAATGGTATTGGAAATTAGATGCCAGTAGACTTCCTTCACATAGGGTTGCCACAGATGTTCAGTTTGTAAAAAACACGATTCTGTGAAGCGTAATAAAACAAGGAATGCCTGCATATGGTTCTATTTATATGGAATGTCCAGAATGGACATAAATCCATAGAATGAAAGTAGGTGGGTACCTAGGGTTGATGAAGATGGGGATAGATGGGGAGTGACTGCTAATGGATATGGAGTATTTCTTTTTCAAGTGATAAAAATATTCTAAAATTGGTTGTGTAATAGTTGCACAACTTTGTGAATATACTGAAACTATCACTACATTTTAAATGGATGAATTATATATGTGAATTGCAGATCAGTAAAGCTGTTATTTACTAAAACTGGACAACTGCTGCTTCTGTAGTTGTACCATAGTCTTTTATGCCTTGGTTTTGGCTTCCCCCCCCCCTTTTTTTTTTTTTTAAGATTTATTTATTTATTTGACAGAGATCAAAAGTAGGCAGAGAGGCAGGCAGAGAGAAAGAGAGAGGGAAGCAGGCTCTCCGCTGAGCAGAGAGCCCAATGTGTGGGGCTTGATCCCAGGACCCTGAGATCATGACCTGAGCCGAAGGCAGAGACTTGAACACACTGAGTCACCCAGGCGCCTCTGTTTTTGGCTTTCTAAATGAAGAGAATACTGAATTTAATCTGGGATAGAGTAGTATTGAGTGCTTTAAATATATTTCTCTTCTTCCCCCATATTGTAAAAATACGGTTGGAATGTTGAAAAATTTGGGTGTGCCTGGGTAGTTCTGTTGGTAAGTGTCTGCCTTTGGCTCAGGTCATGATCCCATTGTCCTGGGATCAAGCCCCACCTTGGGCTCCCTCCTCTGCGTGGGGTGGGGTGGGGGTGGCCTGCTTCTTCCTCTCCCTCTGCCCGCCATTTCCCCTGCTTGTGCTTGCTGTCAAACAAACAAACAAAAATCTCTTTAAAAAAAAATGTTGAAAAAAAATTTTTTAAAGATTTTATTTATTTATTTGTCAGAGAGAGAGAGAGCGCGAGTGAGCACAGGTAGGCAGAGTGGCAGGCAGAGGCAGAGGGAGAAGCAGGCTCCCTGCAGAGCAAGGAGCCCGATGTGGGACTCCATCCCAGGACGCTGGGATCATGACCTGAGCCGAAGGCAGCTGCCCAACCAACTGAGCCACCCAGGCATCCCCAGAAATGTTGAAAAAATTTTAAAGCACAGAGAAGTGAAGGAAATATAAATTATCTGGAATAGTACCCAGAGTCATACTGTTAAATTTTTGGTGGTATTAGATACTTGTGTATAGTTTTTTTTGCAGAGTCTTAAAGTTTAAAAGGATTAATGGTGTAGCTAGGTTACTCTCTAAATTGCTTTGTTAGGGCCAGTTTAGAAAAGTTTACTGGTTCACTTTTGAGGAATGTTTAATTTGCTAGTTTTTGAAAATACAAACTAGTATGGAAGTGAGCTTGAAATTACCTTCCAACTTCACTGCCCCTGAATTTAGACTTTCTTTTCATGACTATTAAAAAAAAAAAAAAAAAAAAGGAACGCTTTCAGGCTTCCACAAATGAATTAATGGTCTTACTACTGTACTTCCCAATATTTCTTTTCTTTTTTTTTTTTTAAAGATTTTATTTATTTATTTGACAGGCAGTGAGAGAGGAAACACAAGCCAGGGGGAGGGAGAGAAGCAGGCTTCCGGGTGGGGAGGGAGCGTAGTCTGGGTCTCCGTTCCCTCCGTTCCAGGACCTTGGGAATCATGGCCTGAACTGTAGCAGATGCTTAATGACTGAGCCATCCAGGTGCCCCCAATATGTCTTTTCTTAATGTTCCAGAACTACATTAAAAAAATCTGTCTGCTTTATTGGGGCGCCTGGTGGCTCAGTCAAATAAGCGTCTACCTTTGGCTCAGGTCATGGTCCCAGGGTCCTGGGATCCAGTCCTATGTCAGGGTCCCTGCTCAACAGAGAGCCTGCTTCTCCCTCTCACTCTGCTGCTCTGCCTGCCTGTGCACGTGCTCGCTCTCTCTCTCAAATAAATAAATAAAATCTTAAAAGAAAAATCCACCTTATTAAAGTATTTGTATATGATTTCTTTTACATGTATAGTTGACTCTTGATGAACAACATGGGTTTGAACTGTGTTTGTCCACTTAAATACAGATTTTTTTTTTTTTTTTCAGTGAATACCATGAACATTTTTTCTCTTAGGATTTTCTAACAACTTCTTTCTCCTAGTTTGCTTTATTGTGGAATACAGTATATAATACAAATACAAATGACATAAAAAAAATAGGTGTTAATTATCAGCAAGGCTTCTGGTCAACAGTAGATCATTAGTAAAGTTTTGACGGGGGTGAGTCAAAAGGTATGCTTGGATTTCTGACTGCTTGGTGGGTCTGCTCCCTCTGTTTTCTTGTGTTATTCAAGGTTTAGGTTATTCAAGGTTTTTTGGTTTTTAAACCAAAATTCAGTGTTTGATAAATCTGTTCAGTTGTAGAACCACTGCAGTAGAGCAGTTCTGTTATTTGCACATTTTCTTTGCACTCAAGCTCCCCTCACTTCACCTCCATACCTTGGTAATCACTTATTTGCTGTGTTTATAGTTTTCCATTTTCTATAACTTAAAGTGAATCAGTCTTTTTTGGCCTGACTTTTTTCAGTTAGCATGATTTTACAACTCATCCATGTTACTTGAATCCTTGGTTTATTTTTTGTTCTTGAGTAGTATTCCATTGTATACATGGACTTTTGGGTTGTCATCTTAGCTGTCTTGAATAAAGTTTCTGTGAACATTTGTATAAAAAGTCTTTGTGAAGATGTATTTTCTTTTCTTTTGGGTAATGCCTAGTAGTGGAATTGCTGAATCTTAGGGTGTTCTAACAGTACAGGAACTACCAAACTATTTGCCAAAGACCTTACCATTTTAACGTTTCTCTTAGTTTCCTGATATTCCCAAAAGGATGATGTTTTTTAAACATATTTCCTTGGGATTACACATAATTTAACTAGTAAGCAGTGTGTCATAAAGTTACCATCTGCATCATACCTTAAGGTATTGCTTATGTTTAGAGTGTTAATGTATGCTAAGGGTGCTTATTAAAATGCAGATCATTGGGTCTTAGTACTAAAGATTCTGAATCAGTAAAGTTGGAGAACCATATGGTAATATAGCACTTAGTTTTTTCTGAAAGCATAGTTTTCATTAATATATTAGGTTAGTGTTCATTGAGCTGTTTTTGGTTCTTCCTCTGCATTCACATGCATTGTTTTTATTTTATTTTTTTTAAGTTTTTAAAGAAAATTTATTTATTTATTAGAGAAAGATCATGCACACATGCATAGTGGACGGTGCAGAGGGAGAGACCTCCATTTCACGATTCTGAGATTATGACTTGAGCTGAAATCAGGAGTCAGATGCTTAACTGACTGAGCCACCTGTTTTAAGTGGGCCCCATGCCCAGTGTGGGGCTTGAACTCATGGCCCTGAAATCAAGACCTGAGCTGAGATCAAGAGTCAGATGCCTTTTTGTTTTGGTTTGGTTTAAGATTCTGTTTATTTATTTGACAGCTAGAGAGGGAACACAAGCAGGGGGAGTGGGAGAGAGGGAGAAGCAGGCTTCCCGCAAGCTGAGAGCGAGATGCGGGGCTTGATCCCAGGACCCTGGGATCATGACCTGAGCCTAAGGCAGACGCCTAATGACTGAGCCACTCACTTTAATTGTGTTACCTGTTTTTTCCTTTACTTGAGGATCGGCTAAGATTTATCTGCTCCCCTTTCTTTGGTTGCCACCTAGTGGTAACAGATAGGAACCATAAGAAGTTTTGCTGATGAATTGAATTCGTAGGAGGTAGACAGTGCCTTTCTAAAGAAGGAAGGATGGAAACCAAAGATAAGTTTGGTTTGTGTTTGTGACTAACCAGACGCCCAAATGTGTATGCTTCCTATATGAATGCTCTTTACTCCCATGACTTCGAACTACAGTTTATTTGTATTGACTTGGGAAATTATTTGTAAGAAAATATTTTTTTAAAAAATTATCGTAACTTTGTAACAGGGCTTGTAACTTTTTTTTTTTTTTTTTAAGATTTATTTATTTTAGAGAGAGTGATTTTGGCGCGGGGGTGAGGGGCAGAAGGAGAGGAATGAGAAACACAAGCAGACTCCCTTCTGAGCACGGGGCTTTAGTCTTACCACCCTGAGGTCACAACCTGAACTGAAAGCAAGAGTCAGACACTCAGATGACTGCGCCACCCAGGTGCCCCTAGAGCCTGTAACTTTTTAATTTTTGTCTAAACTGCCAACTCAATTATTTGTACTAGGAAACGGGCAGGTGTCTTCCTAGTTCTCTTATTTTTTAAAAGATTTTTTTTTAAGATTTTTTTTTTGTTTATTGTCAGAGGGAGAAAGAGCAAGCACAAGCAGGCAGAGTGGCAGGCAGAGGCAGAGAGAGAAGCAGGCTCCCTGCCGAGCAAGGAACCTGATGTGGGACTCGATCCCAGGATCCTGGGACCATGACATGAGCCAAAGACAGCGGCTTAACTATCTGAGCCACCCAAATGTCCCTAAAGATTTTTGTTTATGTGTTCGACAGAGCAAGAGAGCACAAGCAGGGGGAGCAATAGAAGGAGAGGGAGAAGCAAGCTCCCCGCCAAGCAGGGAGTAGTCCTATGCAAGGCTTAATCCCAGGACCTTGGAATCATGACCTGAACTGAAGGTAGATGCTTAACCATGTGAACCCACCAGGCGCCCCCCCCCCCAATTCCCTTATTTATTTATTTATTTAAAAAAGATTTTTATTTATTTATTTGACAGAGATCACAAGTAGGCAGAGAGGCAGGCAGAGAGAGAGGAAGGGAAGCAGGCTCCCCGCGGAGCAGAAAGCCCCATGCGGGGCTCAATCCCAGGACCACGGGATCATGACCCAAGCTGAAGGCAGAGGCTTAACCCACTGAGCCACCCAGGCGCCCCCCTAATTCCCTTATTTAATGAGATAAATCTTTCCAAGCCATACTGTGAATTATAGTTTTGAAGTATATGAAGTTTTGATTCCATACATCTTTTATTACCGATTCTCTTGTTCTAGGCTTTTAGTTTGTTTTCTTTGACATGTTTTTTAGTTTTTTTTTTAACTCGTGTTTTAAAGATTTCATTTATTTGTTTGAGAGAAGGGGCGGGGGAGAAGAGGAGAGCCCCCAGACACTCTCATGGGATCATAACCTGAGTGAAAGGCAGGTGCCCAGCTGAGTCACCTAGGCACCCCTACTCATACTAGTTTCAATGATTGTATTTTTGTTAAGATTCTTGACATTTTACGCTAGCTTGACAGGAAAAAAAAGATGTATTGTGAAGGGATATTGTATAACAAAACTTATTTGTGTAAGATCTGATTTTACTTTTCTCACAGAAATGGTGGAATCAATGAAGAAAGTAGCAGGGATGGATGTGGAGTTGACAGTTGAAGAAAGAAACCTCCTATCTGTTGCATATAAAAATGTGATTGGAGCTAGAAGAGCTTCCTGGAGAATAATCAGCAGCATTGAACAGAAAGAAGAAAACAAGGGAGGAGAAGACAAACTAAAAATGATTCGGGAATATCGGCAAATGGTAAGATCATCATATCCTGGGCATCTTTAAAGAAAGATGCTTTCTTGGCATCTGTTTTGGATATTTTATTTTAAAGTTTTATTTATTTAATCTCTGCACCCAGTGTGGAGCTTGAACTCATGACTCCTAGATAGGAGTCACATGTTCTTTCTGACTAAGCCAGCCAAGTGCTCCAGGTTTTGGACATCTTTTTAAAGATTTATTTATTTATTTATTTATTTGAGAGTCAGAGTGCATGAGTCGGGTGAGGGGCAGAGAGGAAGGGAGAGGCTGGCTCGCCACTGAGCAGAGACTGTGACATGGGACTCCATCCCAGGATCCTGGGATCATGACCTGAGCTGAAGGCAGACGCTTAACTGACTGAAGCACCCAGCCACCCCGGTTTTGGACATTTTGGATCACAGCCCAGGGCACATGTGTTGCATACATGTGTAATAACATTTTTCTATTTTAATGAATTTTCATTTTAGCTTATCTGGATTATGGTAGGCCATACAATATTTCAGGAAAGAGGTGTGAAGAATTTTTCTCTGGAAGCTGTAGAGGGTGTTTAGTTTTCAACACCACAGAAGTAGAGAACTATTTTTTTTTTTTTAATATTTTATTTATTTATTTGACAAAGATCATAAGTAGGCAGACAGGCAGGCGCGGGGGGAGCAGGTTCCCTGCTGAGCAGAAACTCCATTTATTAATTATCTCTACCTCTGTTGGACACTGTTTTGAGTGGAGAGATATTTATTAGTATATGTAATTGTGCAAGGTAGGGTATTTATTTAAATGACCCTGTAAAGACTAGGTTATTGTTCTACTTTATAGATGGGAAAACTACAGTTCTGAGTGATTGATTAACATAACTGGGGTCGCATAGAAGGATATCAGTGTGTCCATTAAAGCTCAGATATGTTGGAACAAGAATATGGATTGTAAATAGAAAAGTTTGGTGTCTCAGCAGGAATGGGATTTGGACTAAGTAGGAAAGGAAGCAGGAAATAAAGAGAGGGACTGATAAATTGGGGGGAAGATGAAAGATTCAAGTGGCTGGGTGTCTTGATGTGTCCCTAAGTAGGAATAACAGGAATAAAAGAAATAAAAAGGAAGTTAGAGTCCAGTGGTGAAATAATTTAAGACTTCCTGGATAAAGCAACACAGTTAGGGATATTGACAAAAAAGGTCATGTAGTTGAGGTCAGGAACTCTTTTGAAAGGAACATGGGTGTGATACCTTGGTGTGATACTAGGAATTGGTGAGGTAGGCTGTGAATATGGATGAAAGGCATATAGAGATCCACTGATGACAGAGGCTTAGAAATTGGAATGTAGAGGATGAGCTTCCAAGGGGCAGCCATTTGGAGTAATAGCAGCCAGTCATAGTGGGGAGCTAGGAGAATTCAGAAGGTGTCTTAGTCCTACAGTAATTGCCACTTGAAAAGACACAGGGAGGTAGTTTATTCAGGAAAGAGCTAGTTTAACCCAGCACCAGAATGAGATTAGAAGAGAGATTGGGGAATTCTTTACAATGGAATGAAAGTTCCAGAGGGCGTAAGAAGAACTTGAAAAGGTTCAGCTGTGTTACTGTGTATTAATGGAAAATAGAGAACAAGATGTGTATGTGTGTTGGGTGATGGTATGTGTTTTAAGTGTGATAAATTTTAGGTAAGTAGCAATATTTACTTTAGTATACAGATTTTTGGTGCCATAACTGTTGTGGATCTCAGCCACTAAAGTGATTGCCTATTGAGCATAGTAGTGGTTAGGAATGTGAACATTAGCGGCAGACTGCCTGGGTTTGAATTTTTATTCCATCCCTTAAAAAATGTGACCCTAGGCTCTATAGTATGTCTGGGTTCAAATCCTAGCTCTCCCTCTTGAAGGTCTTTAAATTGGTGATTTTTGGCCAAATATCATAATCTTAGTTTCCCCGTGTACATGATAGTTTCTACCTTATATGCTAATTAATAGAAGTGTGCAGCTCTCAGTAAGAAGTAATTAGTGTTACTTTCAGATCTGTAACTGAATCATGAGGTTGTTGGTATGGGTTTTGTTTTTAGGGTTTTAATTTTAAGTAATCTCTACACTCAACGTGAGGTCAAGAGTCAACATGCTTCACCAGCTGAGCCAGCCACACGCCCCGTATCGTGGTGGTGTGGGTTGGTTGGTTGTTTTAAAGCACTAAACTAAAAGCATGCAGAAGGAGGATAATTTCTGTAGCCTGGAGACAACTTTACTCTGCTTTTTAAAATCAAGAGTGGGGAAGAAGGTATCATAAAGAAATGTATTATGTTTACTATGACTCTCTCCCTAAAAACTAGAGGGAGAATATGTCATAGTTCATGCAGTTTCTTAGACTTAAACAATTTTTGACTTTTTTTTCAGGTTGAGACTGAGCTAAAGTTAATCTGTTGTGACATTCTGGATGTACTGGACAAACACCTCATTCCAGCAGCTAACACTGGCGAGTCCAAGGTTTTCTATTATAAAATGTAGGTTCTATACTAGAAGGGAAAATGTCAGATTAAATGTTGGCCCCCTTAGAATTACTACTACTTCTGTGTTAGGTGTTCAACTTTTATTTAAGAATAGTTGTTTAATGTTAGGATAGTTACATGGGAGGGATGATTTTAAACTTAATTTTGAGTGCTCAATTGCGTATTCACTGCTAATGAACAATTATTGTTGCATTTAAGATGGTCAGACTGTTTAGTGTAAGAGTACTAGATTTTATCTATTTGCACTTTTAAAAATTTGTCAGAGAGAGCAGCAGGCAGAGCAGGCTCCTTGTGGAGCAAGTTCCGAAGAGAGACTCGATCCCAGAACCCTGGGATCATGTCCCAAGCTGAAGGCAGCCACTTAACCAGCTGAGCCACCTAGCTGTCCCTGTTTGCATTTGTTTTTTGTGTGGAGTTACCCGCCAGCTGTAGCAATGTATTACAGAGTTTAGTTTTACCATTTATGTCGAAGTTTTATTTCAAAATTAAGAAACTGCCATGCCATTTTTTTTTGGAACCACTTTTTTGTGTTTAATTTTAGCCAGTGAAAAATATACTGATTTTTGAGGCTTTGCAGTTAATTTCGCTAGGTTTTTGCTTATATTTGGTATTCTGAACTCTGAGGTGGAAAACTGAATAGACTAGTCAGTCTTTGCTGAAAGAGACTTTGTGAAATTATTGAAGTATCCGTGTTAATTATGAAATATATTTCTGTCACGTTTCACTTTACAGACTACAAAATTTTAAGTTTACTTTCATTTAAAAAGTATTTTTCCTAATTGTGTTTGTTTTATTTTAGGAAAGGGGACTACCACAGGTATCTGGCTGAATTTGCCACGGGAAATGACAGGAAGGAGGCTGCAGAGAACAGCCTAGTGGCTTATAAAGCTGCTAGTGATATTGCAATGACAGAACTTCCACCAACGCATCCAATTCGCTTAGGTCTTGCTCTCAACTTTTCCGTATTCTACTATGAAATTCTTAATTCCCCCGACCGTGCCTGCAGGTAAGTCATGGAAGAAAACAAAAGCTCTCACTGTGAAAGTGAAAAAAGTTACAAAAGAGAATTGTCTTGTTTCCTGGGATTGCCTTTGCAGCGTTGGCCATGTAACAGAGAATTCTTTTAGCTCTTAGTGAAACTGCTTTGGATGATTTTAAGACCAACCCTGTCTCAGTTCACTAGGATAGCAGTTTTGGATTATGTTGATGGGGAAAAGTTTTGTTGGTAGTTTGAATTTTAAACTTGTTAGTGGGAGAGTGGAATTACAATAGACTTTTTTTAAATATTCGCTTTTAGTCTTTGTAGGCATGTTCATATAGTTAGGCTCTTAGTGTACGTATTTTATGTTTTCTATTTTAATATGAGCAGTTCTTCATCTTTGTATGTTGATTCCCCCATTTATATTTTAGGTTATTCCCAGTTTTTTTGATACAGTTAGAAATTTTATGAGACTGACGCGCTACCTACTGCGCTAATGAGGCACCTCAGTTAGATATTTTAAAGGATAGCTTTATGTACATAGCTTTTTACTTGAAAAAAAATTACTGTAAACTATCACATGAGGTTTATCATTCTAACCATTTCTAAAAAGGATTTATTATAGAATGAGTAAATGGAGGGGACAGAGGGAGAGAATCTAGCAGACTCCCTGCTGAGCGTAGACTCCCTCCCCTGTCCCCTAGACATGGGACTTGATCCCAAGACCCTGATCATGACCTGAGCTGAAATAAAAAATCGACTCAGTTGACAGAACTTGGGCTTAACTGAGCCACCCAGGCACCCCTCATTCTAACCATTTTTAAGTTGTACAGTTGAATGGCATTGAATATACCCACAATATTGTGTAATTGCCACCATGAAGGTATTTCTAAAACTTTTTCATCACCTGAAACTAACCACTACCCAGTAATTCTCTAGATATCTCCACCCCTGCCCCCACTAATCTCGACTTTCTGTCTTTGTGAATTTGCCTATTTTAGTTTCCTCATATAATTGGAATAATGTATATAGTCTTCTTGAGTATATAGGAGCCAGATACTTCATGAAAGAGATTCTCCTGATACGAGGTGGATTCATTTAAATGCAAACCATTATTTATTCATCTAAAAACATTGTAAATTCCTAGTTGAGTTTGTCAAAGAGGTACAGGTCTTAACCGAAGAAGTTATAGCTATCTGTTTGGCTAATAGTATTGATTGGATCTTTCATTGTCATTCTCCAGTGTAGCTCTCCATCACTTTGATTTAAGTCTTCTCCATGCCTTTGCTCTTAAGCATTTGCTTAACTTACTTATTTTTTTTTAAAGATTTTTATTTATTTATTTGACAGAACATAAAGCAGGGTGAGCAATAGAGGGAGAGGGAGAAGCAGGGTCCTCACTGAGCAGGGAGCCTAATGGGGGGATCGATCCCAAGACCCTGCCAAAGGCAGACGCTTTAACCAACTGAGCCATCCAGGTGCCCCTGTGCATTTACTTCAATTTTTAGCATTCCATTCATGCTCTTCTCCTTCCCTTTTGGATGAGTTCGTATTTGACTTCCTGGTTTGCTCATTCTCTAGGGTTTCTTAAGTACTTTCTCCAGAGTAGCACTTCATACTTGTTTTATAATAGTTTTGTGTATCAGTCAGTCCTCTATTCCTAGATGTTCATTGTGGACTGAGAGTGTTTCTTTCCTTTCTTCTGTTTCTCCCCTAGTGTCCTGCATCACTTGGTGTACATCATGTACCATACCCAGTAAATGTTGATTTTGTTTCTTTTAAATTTAGTAAAATGGCTTATATACCACATTTCTGTGGGTTCTATACCCTCCCCCCTTTTTCTGCTTCTTTAGCATTAAAGTCTTTGGAATTAAACTGAGCTGTTCAACATTTCGTCTTTTTTTTTTTTTTTTTTTTTTTTTTTTTAAGATTTTTTTATTTATATATTTGACAGAGAGAGATCACAAGTAGGCAGAGAGGCAGGGAGAGAGAGAGAGGAGGAAGCAGGCTCTCTGCTGAGCAGAGAGCCCGATGCGGGACTCGATCCCAGGACCCTGAGATCATGACCTGAGCCGAAGGCAGCGGCTTAACCCACTGAGCCACCCAGGCGCCCAACATTTCGTCTTTTTACCTTAAAATTTTATTAAATAAGTGAGCTGTTGACTAGAACTTGGTAATACTTTTATTATGTATATATTTTAGTGGTGCTTCAGGATAGAATTTGGTCTGTGTATTCTGTTTACTGATAGGCTTGTCAAAAGCCTGGTAAGAAATGGTGCTCTAGGGTGCTTGGTTGGGTCAGTTGGTAGAGTACGCAACTCTTGATCTTGAGGTCGTGAGGTTGAGCTCCACACTGGGACTGGGGTTTTTTGTTTGTTTGTTTGTTTGTTTTTTCTTTAAAAAGTAGTAGTGGTAGTGGTGCTCTAAAAATTTTATTCCCTCCAAATTTGCTAGATTACAAAATTAAATAGTTTTCATAAGTTGTATCTGTTATTCCTTTATTTCAGTATTTAAACCCAAGATGTTCAGTGTCACTATTAACATACTACAGGATAACTTAAGAAAAAGATTGGTTTCTGACATGTCATTTTTGTTTTTAAAGGGCTTATTTTTGTAATATATTTATGTAAATACTTTTAGGTTGGCAAAAGCAGCTTTTGATGATGCAATTGCAGAACTGGATACGCTGAGTGAAGAAAGCTATAAGGACTCTACACTTATCATGCAGTTGTTACGTGATAATCTGACACTATGGACTTCAGACATGCAGGGTGATGGTAAGGAAACTCGGACGTTAAATGCATTTCTTTCAGTTGTTGGGTCTTTTTACTTTTAGGATCTCCTTGGTATTTCTTCACATTAAGCTATAGTTTAGACTCAGCCTACCCTACAGACTATCAAATTTTAATACTGCCTTTACAGCAGATGATCTCAAAGTACAGTTTTCTGTTTGGGGCTGTACGATGATAATGTAAAAGACTTGTTTGGTAAGGGGACTCTCTTTCTTTTTAAAGATTTTTATTTATTTGTTAGAGAGAGAGAGAGAGAGATTGATACAGAGCGCAAGCACAGGCAGACAGAGTGGCAGGCTAGAGGCAGAGGGAGAAGCAGGCTCCCCGCCGAGCAAGGAGCCCGATGTGGGACTCGATCCCAGGACGCTGGGATCATAACCTGAGCCGAAGGCAGCCGCTCAACCAACTGAGCCACCCAGGCGTCCCGGGGACTCTCTTTTTAATATTTGAAGATTTAAAAACTTTTTGTCTCTAATATTTGCTAAACTTAGTTTGCTTCTCTCACTGTTTTGGAATTTGGAGGCAGGAACCATCTCATTTTATCTTTCTCAGATTAAATTTTAGGGATCTGTGTAATTGCATGTCATGATCACTGCTTTGGGTGACTTATCCTCAGGTTAAAACTAGATGGTGTCAGTAAATATTTATGAATCAGCTTCTCTGTGGGATTTTTTTTTTTTTTAAAGATTTTATTTATTTGACAGAGATCACAAGTAGGCAGAGAGAGAGGAGGAAGCAGGCTCCCTGCTGAGCAGAGAGCCCGATGCAGGGCTCGATCCCAGGACCCTGAGATCATGACCTGAGCCGAAGGCAGTGGCTTAACCACTGAGCCACCCAGGCGCCCAATAATTGTTGATTTTTTAAAGGAGATTTTATTCTGCTTATTCCAGAGAATCCTTTTTATCCATGATAGATTATTGAAGAGTGAGTAACATGACCATTTTATGAGCTGGCTTTACAGTTGGTGGTGGTGGTATGGGAAGTAGAAACAAAAAGTTTGTCAATTTTAGTTGCAGATCCTTTGAGTGTTTTTTTTGTTTTTTTTTTTAAGATTTTATTTATTTATTTGACAGAGATCACAAGTAGTCAGAGAGAGAGAGTGGGAAGCAGACTCTCTGCCAAGCAGAGAGCCCAATGCGGGGCTTGATCCCAGGATTCTGGGATCATGACCTGAGCTGAAGGCAGAGGCTTTTAAACCCACTGAGCCACCCAGGCGCCCCGCTTTATGAAATATTTAGATACTTGACTAGGGTTGGATTAAGATATGTGGCATATGATATCTACTTGCACGCTTACTGAACAAAGCCAGATGGAGCCACAGATTACTTTCCAACACAGCACTTCAGGCAACCACTGCCAGTCTGTGGGACTGAAAACCAATTTACTATCTCTGAACTAATGACTTGAGGTTCCTTCCAGCTTTAACATTCTGTTGTACTCTAAACAATAACTACTCAGAAGAATGGCCAGCTATGGACTCTTCATAGTCACCCTCAGCTCAGAGAAGAATAATATCTCTGTGCCTGTTTGAGGGAATAAAAGGAAAACATGTGGAGAGTTTGGTAAGCGGTATTGACCTAAAGTAAGGTGTATACCCCTCTGACCTCTGGGGGCATTTTTCTGAGGGTGAAATAACAAAGATGATGACCTGGGTTGCAGCCCTGCTTTTGGGGGGTGGCAGTTCATTCCAACTTTTATAACTAAGCTTGCTAGATAGTAAAATTAAATGGAATTTTTTTTTATATTTTCTAATGCTATTCTTATCACTGGTAACCAGTAAAGTAAACTATATGTAATTTTGTTTTTACATAGAGCCAAAGATTTTTTTTTTTTTGTTATCAAACATTTTATGAAATAGATTGCCTTCTGCAATAGGATATTTTCTTGAAACTATTTTACATAGTTGCAAAGGTTCTTTGTACCAGAGATGTTTTATTACATAGATTTTTTTTTAAAATCCTAAAACAGTTTTATTTAAATCTAGTAAAATCCACTTGCTTCAGTTCTTTTTTTTTTTTTTATTTTTATTATAGTTTTTTTTTTTTTTTTTTTTTTAAAGATTTTATTTATTTATTTGTCAGAGAGAGAGAGGGAGAGAGAGCGAGTACAGGCGGACAGAATGGTAGGCAGAGGGAGAAGCAGGCTCCCTGCTGAGCAAGGAGCCCGATGCGGGACTCGATCCCAGGACGCTGGGATCATGACCTGAGCCGAAGGCAGCTGCCCAACCAACTGAGCCACCCAGGCGTCCCACTTGCTTCAGTTCTTACCACTGTAATGGACCGTTGATTAAATTTGGTTGAAACAGACTAATTTTCATTTAAGAGCTTTGGCGATAAAATATTTGAAATAATGAAACAAGTTTAACAGTGAAAAATTAAAGTAGTCTTTGAACATTTTAGTAAAATTAACAAATCTGAATTTACAAATTGTTGTGGGTACTAGTCATTTATTCGCCATTTTCCCTAAGAAGTGTAGTATTACATGTTTTATTAACTTTGGTTTTGTGACTTAGAATCTGTGCAAAATTGCAGACATGGAATTGGCAGTTTCCCAGGATATTGGATAGAGTTGAGCATTATTTAGATAGTTTTCTTGTTTTTAAATTTTATTATGGAAAATGGTGTTTAAAAAAACACTTGAATTAAGGGTTTCTAAAGGAAGAAATGTGTATGCGATTCCCGAGCTTTTACTGAGATGTTTTCATTTTTTTTTTTTTTTTAACTGCAGAATATGTTCACTTCAGTCTGTGTTGGAACATCTTTATAAACATTACCACTTTTTCTCATCAAGTGATTTCAGTCCTTTTCTCTTAACCTGTTTTCAGAGGACTATTTCATAAACAAGTCCATAGGAAATGTGTGTTCTCTTCCTGTCCCCTTCTTCCCCCCAAATCAGGAAACAGTGGGCAAAGAAATACCTGTCCAAAGAAACGCCCCCCTTCTGTTTACCTTTTAAGAGGATATTATTTTATCCTTTTAAAATGGAAAGAAACAGATACTTTGTAGAGTGAAGTGTATACAAAGTAAAAAGACCCAAATCTGACTCTCCTAAATCATTGATGTTTTCTTTCGTCCTGCTCTCTTGGTTTGTTTTTCTTGTAATGTTGCTTTCATATGATTGTTCTCCCTCCCTTTTTCCTTGCAATATAGATTCCTAAAGGATAATCCAACTCTTCCTTTCCTAAAAACTCTACTTTGTAAGTCATTATCATGGCACAGTGAATTCTGCTTTTTCGTTTTGGTTCTTCACTAATCATGCCTGCATATATACCATCATCCCTTTTGCTTACAAAACTGCCTGTTCTACATTCTAGGATGTGAAACCTTCCAAGACATTTATGATCTGCTACCTCTGTCTACCTCTGGTTGGGTGTGACTCATCTGACAGTATTCTATGCCAAAGTTACTTGGAACTTTTGGCAAATCTAATGGTTGCTTATAAGTGAATTAGAGTGTGCTCTGTTGTTGTTTGTTAACCATATTTTGGCAGTGTATTGCTGTTAAAAATGAGCGTGAATGTTCCTATCATTTCCTGAGTTTGAATACATTATTTTGGGAATCATTGGGTGGTGCATCATTTCTTTCCTCTGTAAATGGTTTTTTTGGTCTGTCTTTGCATGTCTTTTTCTATATATATGAGTCAAAACTCTTTATGTGCCTTAAGAACTTTTTTTTTTTAAAGATTTTATTTATTTGACACAGGCAGATCACAAGTAGGCCGACAGGCGGCGGAGGGTGGGGGAAGCAGGCTCCCTGCTGAGCAGAGAGCCCGTTGGGGGGCTCGATCCCAAGACCCTGAGGTCATGACCTGAGCCAAAGGCAGAGGCCTAACCCACTGAGCCATCCAGGCACCCCACCTTAAGAACTTTTTAAAAAGAGTCACATTTCAATATCAAATATTTTGGTCAGAGAAGAAAATTTCAAGTGTCTAAAAATATGCTTACCTAATCCTTGTTGCCGTAACAGCATTGTTTTATCATATCAAGGTCTTTCAGACTGCTTAAAAAGCACTCCTCAGGTTAAATGCTTTATGTTGGTAGGCACCCAGTCTTAGTGTCATTTGTCCATCCTAATTAACAAGCAATATCAATGGATGGATTGTCTGAACTGAAATGATTGTTGTATTAGGTAACTGTTCATTTATTTTAATTCAAACTGTTAACTACATAGGAATTGTAGTGATTTGTTAAAGCACAAAAGAATGTAACTTTAACCTCTTTCGTTATTTTTTAGCAAAAGCCTGCATGCTTTTTTTTTTATTATGGCTGACTTACTTAATGCTTTTTAATAGGTAGATGATTCTCCAGTGAATAGGCTGGCTTTCTGTTGCATGTCATAGTGCAGTTCAAATTCCTCAGCCCAATCATCATGTTTTAAGGGAAAAGAAAAACCGGCATGAGAGAACTGGTCCAAATGCCCTTCTTTAATAACCTCAGCGGTCTGGTTTACTTTGAGCATGCTGTTTCACTCTGGAGTAAGAAACTTGGTTTATGGTTTGGTGTGACTGGCTAAGATACAAAATGTAAACTCACTTAAAAAAGCAGAACCCTCCCTTTAAAATTGAAGAACTTCTTTGGAGCATCTTACTGCTCATTTCTCTACTGAAGCATTTCACATGGAGCTTGTGAGTAGATTTTACCAAAAAAACCCCTAATAAGTACCCTTGATTCTTAAAGAGGTGAGGTTATTGAGAAAGAGTATTTTGACCCAAGATATACATGAAAGCTTGAAAATCATTTAACAATATGGTTACCTTGGCTGTCTACTTTTAAGAGCTTATTTAGCATAAAAATAGTTTTACTGTGCATTGGGTTTTTTTTTTTTTTTTTTTTCCCCCTTTCATCCTGACTATTGACCATTCAGGACTTTGATCCAGCAGCACTTCTTGGCTTAGGCATTTCAGGTGTCAAGGATGGTATAAGTCCTTTGGCTGTCTGTGTTTAATATCAGTTGTAGCAAATGTAAGACGTCTGTGCTTGGAATGATACCTTTCTTTGTTACTACAATAGTCTAATTTAGTCAGTGTAAAATAATTAACTCGTTCTTCTTTGCAGGTGAAGAGCAGAATAAAGAAGCGCTGCAGGATGTGGAAGATGAAAATCAGTGAGACATAAAAGCCAACAAGAGAAACCATCTCTGACTACCCCATTCCTTCCCATCCCACTCCCATTGGAAATTCCCCCATTGTCACTGAGAACCACCAAATCTGACTTTTACATTTGGTCTCAGAATTTAGGTTCCTGCCCTGTTGGTTTTTTTTTTTTTTTTTTTTTTTTTTTTAATTTTAAAAAAGTTTTCAAAAGTTCTTAAAGGCAAGAGTGAATTTCTGTGGATTTTACTGGTCCCAGCTTTTTTAGGTTCTTTAAGACACTAACAGGACTGCATAGAGGCTTTTTCAGCATTACTGTATTGTCTCCTGCCAGATGTGGCAAGATCACCATTAGAAATGGAAATTACATTCAAAATCCATTAGACTTCTAGGTGATGCAAGCATCTAAGAGAGAGGTTAATCACACTATAGAGGCATTGTGGTATCATTTTTCCTTTTTCTAATTGTTTAAACTGAATTTTATACCAATGTTTAAAATTAATTGGGTGTTAGCTTGAAGTGGTTAAAGATTGGAGAGTTGTAATGGATTTGCTGTAAAGTGTTTTCAAACTCTGCTGAAATGTTGCTGAAAAGCATGGTGCTGGTAACAGTTCAACAATCCGTGGCTGCTCATTCTTGCCTACGTATACTCTCCCTCTAAAGCAGGTTAGCATTGAAGGTGGTATGGAAAAGCCTGCATGCGTGTTCAATTCTTTGTTTCTTCTCCTTCCCTTTCCCTTTGGCCCCCGGCCCCCCTTCGCTCGCTCAACCTCTTTTGTTCAGTATGTGTAACTTGAAGCTAATTTGTACTACTGGATATCTGACTGGAGCCACAGATACAGAATCTGTATTGTTCTTACTGAAACACAGCATGGAATTAACATTAAACTTAAATAAAACAAACCTAAATTAAAAATGCCAAATATTATTGCGCCTCCATCCTTTATCTTTCTAAAATAAACTCTAGTCCAAACACATTGACAGTATTGTTTGCCTAAATGTGGAAAATTACCCCCTCTTCTTCCACAAATCACTTATATTTCCCAAAGATGATACATATTTTTAGAAAAAGACTTCTTCTTTGCTGGTAACCTGGTTGTTGAAGAACACTGAGTAAGAACACTCAAGTCAATTCATTCCCAGTCCTATCTTCTTAACCAGGTAACAACACGATATTTATTTTAATCATTAAAGTACAAACTTATACTCACACCAGGTGTAATTATGTATCATTTTTTAGCATGGAATTTGGGTTGTACAATCAAGGCTGAATGTGTCAGAATAATCTTCCTTAGGCTCAAGTAAAATTAACCCCCACTACCACTTCTAAAGGTCAGTGGCAGGAACAGAAAATAATTACATCCATTCTCAGTAGTACATGTACACATGGTAGAACTATGTAGCCACCCCCCTTACTAGAGACACTCATTGTTAAATAGTTTCTTCGAGAAATAGTCTACATCAGTATGTATAGGTATTTAGTCACCATAGACCATCCTGTATCAGGCATTTAGATCTAATTTGAGTGACTAATATGGATGGACTCCTGGTTTTTCTTCTTTTTTTTTTAACCAGTTGACTCCTTTTGGACAGATTATTTCTAGACTTGCTATTATAAATTATGGTGTTGAATTAAACACCTTTGTAACTGTCTCCACTTAATTATTTGCATTTCTAGATGTCCTGTGGGAGAGAACATACTTTTCAACGGATAAATACTGCCCATTTCCTTCCAAAGGGGTGGTTCCACTTTTAGAGTGCCCCCCAGTCCCGTCAGCAGTGTCTGAGAGTATCTGCTCTATCACCACACTTGACTCTTGCTAAATGAGATGTTGACATCAAAAATATACCCTGGCTTAATTCTCAGTAGTGAAGACTTAGGAAATTAGCAGAAGAGTGATGTGTCCTAGTAGTTTTTTTTTCCCTAGTAGTTTTTATTTTATTAAAGTATATATATGTCCATAATTAGGATAAACAAGATTTTTTTTTTTTTTTTTTTTGTATTGCTATTCCATTAAATAGTTGTGGAGATGTGGAGCTATGTCCAAGAGGTTTTCAGGTTGATTGGTTCTTTTTCCAGCAGTCAGGTGGCCAAAAGTGTTGCTGCATCAAGGTCCAAAACTGAAGGAATTCTTAAAATTCGATCAAATTTTTAAAGATAAGGGGACTTAGTGTTTTGCAGTCTGTTCCCATACTAAACACAAATGCACAGGTGCCTGGACTTAAAGAGTCAAACACGTGGGTAATGTTTTTACAGAACAGTCTGGCTTGTGGAGATGATTTCTGTCAAGTTATGTTGTTACAGGCATGTGTTTAGTGAAAGGGGTCTCTAGTTGGCTCTGTGGATCAGCAAACTCAGGATCCCATGAGCATGCTCAAGAATGTGGCAGTCTTAGAGAGAGAAGAACTTGCCATCCAGAGAAGCCATTAAAGGCACTTGGGGAATATTGTGGTGACTGGTACAGGTCTTCAGATCCCTGTAAAGTATGGAAGACGGGCAACCAGGAAAACTGCAGAAAGGTGACAGCCCTGTAAGAAATACTCTCTATCTGTGGTCTGAAAAGGTGAAGTTGTTTCAGCTCCGTTTAGTTTTTGAGGATCAGTTAGTTTCAGTAGAAACTCTAGTTAACATTACAATTTGAATGCAATGTATGTTTCAGTTATAATAGTGCTTGCTTTGGAAAAAAAAAAAATGTTTTAAACCCAAAGGTTTTTTAAAATGCTGGAAGCACCAATAAATGTATCTGTGACTCGCCTGGGTTCTAGAACTGGTGACTGGAAAAACATATCCAAAGTTAGGTTTTGCTTCTTCAAGGAAGATGAGAATGAACTTTAGGTTAGGTTATTTTTAAGGGGAATTTGATGGAATAAATGTGAACTTATAACTTTGCTTCCGCCTCGGACAAATGCCACTTGAGAGTTTAGTAAGATCCCAAATCAGCTGCTTTGCTGTTAATCCTAGGACAATAGGAGAGTGAGCATGCTGAGATGGCATTTTGAAGAGGAATCTTGCTTTGTTTTGAATATTATAACAAGTAATAGGGGTCACTGGTGAACTTCTAGGAATTGTGAGCTTTTAGAGGAAGTGATTCTGGATCCAATTGGCTAAGCAAAATTAAACCTTGTTTTATCAGTTGAGTTACTAATCCAGTAGTTGATAGAAGAACTAATATTTAGCAAACATTCAGTATTGGCTGTGTACCAGGCACTGTGCTTATTTTTTTAAAGATTGTTAACTAGAGAGTACAAGCATGTGGGGGGGAGGGGCAGAGGGGCAGGGGACAAGCAGACTCCCCACTGAGCATGGAGCCAGAAATGGGGCTCCATTCCAGGATCCTGAGACCATGACCTGAGCCATAGTCAGGGGCTTAACTAGCTGCGCCACCCAGGTGCCCCGCACTGTGCTCGTTATTAAGCAGTGTCCGTAAACTAGCACATAAATATTCAATAGTTTGATGAGTAGTCACCTGCATTTTGCAGATAGGGAAACTGAAAAGTTAACTTGGCCAAAGCCACACAGCTAGTTCAAACAGTTCAAAGTAGTTCAAACAGGATTCAGAGTTGGGTTTGTAGGACTACATAGCCCATGTTCTTAACCATTAAGCCATTCTTTTTGCTCTTTATCAAAACTAATGTTTCATTGAAATGTTTCCTCTAAGTGACTGTTTAAAAAATACATTTCTGAGATCATCATACAATTGATAGAACTGTACATTGATAAATTCTTTTCAAAAGCTGTAATATGCATGTTAAGAAATGGGCCCTTTGCTATCTCAGTTATACCACTTTGGGGAAACACTAGGTTGGCATTCTGTTATGTGTAAGGGAGGGCTGAAATGGTTTTTCTTAAAGAGTGCATTGCTTTTTGGACATTTACTTCTTTCATAATTTCATACTGGGTAGTATGAATCCTATCCAGGGGCTACTTCTAAAGCTACAACTAACCAATCTTCCTGTTAACGCTGAAGCTCCTGGTACTCGTGCTTCCATTGTATATTGCTTGTTTCTAGGTCTTCCCCCAGACACTTCCTTTCTGTTTTGATTCCAGTGGTTCTAGGTTTGGGATAGGGCTTATTACAGCACCTAAGCCTTCTTTCTTATTAATAGCAAATTTGTAGCCATGATATCAGGCCACCATAACTGCAGAGTTCCCTCAGAATTTGCTTTTAATGGAATTCTAGGAACTAAAGAGCATTTTTTCCCCACTAAGCCTCGTTCCTCATTAAGATGTAAGCCAGAACATTTAGGAGATATTAATTTTGCCTAGGTAAATATTACAATTGTTAGTTGGCAGAGATAAGATTTATAGAATAATCTGTTGTAAGGATGTAGAGAAACATTGTCATTTTTGGTATTCCTTTAAGTTTTATATTCAACTATAAAGAAAATACTTGAGAAGCATACAGCTTAGTAAATTTCCACAAAGGGAATACACTGTTTAAGCATCACACACATCAAGATCTAGAACAAGACCAGCATCCTAGAAGACTCCTCTCATGCCCCCTTCTCAGTCTGTAATTACTCCCTTATTCTTGCAACTGATCATTGCCATCAATTTTGCCTGTATTTGAACTGGATATAAAAGGAATCATACAGCATTTTCCCCCCTCAGTATTACGTGCTGTTCCTCCATGTTTTTGCCTATAATAGTGTTTTCATGGCTATATAGCCTTCTGTTCTATTAGTATACCACTGTGTATTCTCTGGATGGACACTGGATTATTTTCCATTTTGGGAGGTTACCAATAATGATATTATGGACATTTTGGTACATAACTTTTGGCATATACATAAATGCATCAGTGTTGTGTATATACCTGAGAATGGAATTACTGGGTTGTGGGGAATATATATGTTTAGCTTTCGTAGATAATTGCAAGACAGTTTTCTGAAGTAGTTGTGCTGTTTTGCAGTCCTGCTAGCAATGTATGAGAACCTTGGTTGCTAGACATCCTCACTGGCATTTAGTTGTAGACTTCTGGTGGGTATGTTGTGGAATCTCATCCTGTATTTAATTGGCAATTTCCTGATCACTAAAGAAACTGAACACCAAAATCTGTCTTCTGGACGTTTGGATATCCTCTTTTGTTAAATACCCACTTTTGCCTGTTTTTCTGTTGAGTTTTCATTTTCTTACTAATTTGTAGGAAATCTTTATATATTAGGAATAGAGAATGTTTTTGGAGTTGTTACTGCAATTCTATATTTCTGTGCCCTACTTTTTCATTATCTTGGTGTCTTGACAAACATCTTAATTTTAATGTAGCCTAATTTATCCATATTTTCTTTTAAGGTAAGTGTTTATAATTTTATTTAAGAAATATTTGCAGACCCCGAGATCATTAATCTTTTATTTTTCTGGAAACATTGTTTGACGTAGCACATCTAGATATAGAATCATCTAGGATTTGTTTTGTATGTGGTAGTAGGAAGATGTTTAAAAAAAATACTTTCCTGTGTCGATATTCAGAAGAGCCAGCACCACATATTGTTTCATTAGTCTATTTGTCTTGGTGCCAAGGCAACTCTGTGTTCGGTATCTGGTGACATGAGTCTTCCAGCTTTTTGTTCTTCAAGATTGCATTGGTTATTCTTGGCTCTTAGCATTTCCATATATTTTTTAGAATTGGCTTATCCATTTCAGTAGTAAAACAGCAACAAAACCTGCTGGGATTTTGATAAGCATTTTATTCCATAAGTAAATTTGGGAGGAATTAGTATCTTCACACAATTACGTCTTTTTGATCTATGAACATAGTATATTCCTAATTTCTTTAGATCATTAATGCTTTTTTCAGTAATGTTTTGTAATTTTCTTTGTAGCAGTCTGATGCCTTTTGGTGGCCTTAGTCCTAGTTTTTAAATTTTTTTTATGTTTTAAATAGTATTTAAATTGTTTCATTTTCATATTGTAGATACTTAATTTTGATTATTGTATATTATCTTGTATCCCATGGCCGTCTTAATTTATTGATTTCAACAGTTTGATGTAGATTCCATGGCTTTTTCTTCTTCTTTTTTTTTTTTTTAAATTTTATTTTTAAGTAATCTCTACACTCAGCATGGAGCTCGAACTTAAAACCCTGAGATCAAGAGTCACATGCTCTGTCAACTGAGCCAGCCAGGTGCCCTGAGACAGGTTTTTTAGAGGATTATCTGACAACATAAATGAAAGTTTTCAACACATGCATCCTTTGCTTGTGTGTATATATGCTCACAAATATATGCAGAATATGTCCACTTCAGCATTATGATAGCAGATTAGAAAAAACCTACATGGCTATCAGTCATGGTACATCCTTACTATGTACGAAAATGAGATAAACCATTTCTGCTAATACATAAAGATGTCTGCATATGTTAACTGAGAAAAGGAAAATACATACTAAGATATATAATCTTGCATGTAAAACAGGAAAAATACTCTTGTGTACTTGCCTATAAATTTCTGAAAGGTACAACTCTTTAAAAAACCCTCCAGCTTTATTGAGGTACAGTTGACATATAAGGTGCATGTACGAAACTATACATTTGATAAGTTTTAGCATGTGTATATACCTGTGAAACCATCATCATAACGAAGATAGTGTAGCCTTCACCCTCACAAGTGTCTTTTGTCCTTTGTTATTTGCCCTCCTCCATTCCTGATCAAGCATTAATCTGCTTTCTATTATATTAGTTTGCATTTTTTAGAGTTTGATATAAATGGAATCATATAGTGTGTATAATGTGTTTTTAGAGGGCGTGTCTGGCTTCTTTCAGCATAATTGTTCTGAGATTCATTCATGTCGCATGTATCAGTTCATTCCTTTTATTGCCGAGAAGTATGCCATTGTTACGATATACCACAATTTGTTTATTCACCTACTATTGGACAATTTGGTTGTTTCCAGTTTTTGTCTGTTACAAATAAAGCTGCTGTGAATGTTTGTGTACAAGTCTTTATGTGGGCATGTATTTCCCTTTTTTTGTGGATAGGTAGAAGTGGAATGGTTGTATAGTATGATAGGTGTTTACTTAGCTTTTTAAAAGAAACTGTCAAACTGTTCTTCAAAGTGATTGTGCTATTTTATATTTCCACCAGCAGTGTCTGAAAGCTGTTTTTCTTTGTCCACATTCTCTCCAGCACATGGTATGGTCAGTCTTTAATTTTCCCATTCTTAAAGGTATATAGTGACATCTCATTGTGGTGTGGTTTGTTTTGTTTTGTTTTGTTTTCTTCTAAGCAGGCTCCATGCCCATCAAGGAGCCCAACTCCAGGCTTGAACTCACAATCTTGAGATCAAGACCTGAGCTGAGATTAACCAGCTGAGCCACATCTGCACCCCTCATTGGGTTTTTTATTTGTATTTTCCTAATGACTAATGAAGTTAAGCATCTTTTTATGTATTTATTTGCCATCTGTATATCTTTAGTGAAATGTCTTTTTTTTTTTTTTTAGATTTTTATTTATTTATTTGACAGTGAGATGCAGAGAGCACAAGCAGAGCAGCAGGCAGAGGGAGAGGGAGAAGCAGGCTCTCCAGTGAGCAGGAAGCCCAATATGGGGCTCAATCCCAGGACTCTAGGATCATGACCTGAGCCAAAGGCAGACACTTAACCGACTGAGCCAGGTACCCCAGTGAAGTGTCTTTTAATATTGAGTCTTTTGATCTGTGAACAAGGTATATCTAGTAATTAAGTCATTCTTTAATTTCAGTAAGTGTCCAGGTCTTTTCACTTGAGTCAGATTTATCTCTATTTCATAATTTTGGATGTTTTTGTAAGTTTCTTTTTATTTTTACTCTCTTTTTTAATTTTATTTTTTAATTTTTACTGTCTTAAAGATTTTATTTGTTTGATAGCACATGCAGGGGGAGCAGAAGAGGGAGAGGGAGAAGCAGGCTTGCCGCTGAGCAGGGAGCCTGATGTGGGGCTCCATCCCAGGACCCCTGGATCATGACCTAAGCCAAAGGCAGGTGCTTCACCAACTGAGCCACCTAGGTGCCCCAGTTCCTGCTTTTTAAAATTCAATTTTTGATTGTTCATTGCTAGTATATAGAACAAAATTTTATATTTGTGTATTGATACTATACCCTGTAATCTTGCTAAAACTCACTTCTTTTAGTAGGTTTTCTTTTTTTTTTTTGTAGATCTCATCAGATTTTCTTCATAGACAATCATATTTTCTGTGACTATAAAGTTTTTACTTAGTTTGTGCTCCTGTCTGGAGACTTTTTGTTTATTTTGCCTGGTTGCACTCTGGCTATACCCCCCACTCAGTGCTGAATGGAAGCTGTATAGACATCCTTGTATTGTTCCTGGCAAGCATTTGGTGTTTCACCATTAAGTATGATAGTCTTAAGTTTTTAATAAATGCCCTTGGTTAGGTTGAGGAATTTAGTTTGCTGAGAGTTTTTATCAGGAATGGAAGTTGGATTTGTCAAATGCCTTTTCTGGAGGAAAAAAATACCTTTTCTGTATTATTGAGGTGATCGATAAGAGTTTTCTAGTTTGTTAATATAATTAATTAAATTGGGGTACCTGGGTGGCTCAGTGGGTTATGATCCCAGGGTCCTGGGATTGAGCCCCACATTGGGCTCTCTGGTAGCTGGGGAGCCTGCTTCCTCCTCTCTATCTGCCTGCCTCTCTGCCTACTTGTGATCTCTCTCTGTCAAATAAATTAAAAAAATAATTAAGTTGATTGCTTTTTAATAATAAGCCAACCATTCCTGGGATAAACTCCAGTTGTTATGTATTATCCTTTAAAAATATTTTTGGATTTGATTTGCTAGAATTCTTTTTATTGTTTTGTTTTTTTGTTTATTGTTTGCATTATATGTTCATGAGCCCATACCTGAAAGTTCTGAGGTGATGAAATGTTATTAGCACCAAAAGTTTTTATTCTGTGGCACTGTGGACAAAATGGAACAGTAGGCATTTACAGCGGCTCTGCATGAAGGAATGGAAGAACACTTTAAATGGTAAATACGAAGGTAATATAAAATACTTAAGATATTTTTAAAGAAATTAAGTGTTTAAGAAAAAAATTTTAACTATAATGTGGAGTTTATAAGATATGTAGTTACATCATACATATGGTTATGATAGCATAAAAAGACAGCCAGAGGGTGGTAAGTGGATCCATTTTGAATGCAAGTTTCTCACATTTTACTTGAAATGATGCAATATTAACTACGAAGACCTTGAGATGTTAAGGATATATGGTATCTGGCAAGCACTACATAAAAAAAAGAGGCATAGCTAAAAATATGTAGATATACTAAAATGTAATCCTAAAAAGTATTCATTAATCCAAAAGAAGGCAGGGGAGGACAATAGCATTTGTGCTGCCAAATCTCTCAAGGACCTAATTTTGACAGCTGGGAACATTTGTTCTTTGTTATTTTGATGGCTGGAGACTTCTCAACAGTGTTGACATTTGGAAATGAATCCTCTAAGCAAATTACAGAATAGCTCTGCAGATTATCCCCAGTGTTGTGCTTTTTGAAACAAAGTCAACATTAAAAAATAAGCCCAAATAATTTCCTTATCTAAAAATCTCTTTGTTGACTGAACTGACATTTCAGCTGCCACCCACTGTTGGTGATACAGAATTTATAGTTTTGATTTCAGCCACGTAATTGCCCGGTAAAAATTAAGTCTTTAGAGGAACATAACAGAATCTAGAGTCTCATGATTTATAATAAACTTGGACACAGTCCAAACCTCAGCATATGAAGAAACAAAAACGTGACCCATACTGGAGACAACCACTTGGGATTATTCCTGAGATGACCTAGATACGTAAGCAGAGTTTTTTTGTTGTTATTCTCCCACTATAGCAGACAAGGATTTTAAAGCTGTTTAATCTATTATTATAATTATATTCAGGAAGGAAAGGAAAATGTGTTTGTAACCAAGGAAAAGAAATTGTTGCAGAGATACTGAAACCATGATAAAGAACCAGGGGCACTGGGGTGGCTCAGTTGGTTAAGCATTTGACTTCAGTTCAGGTCATGATCTCAGGCTTCTTAGATTATTGAACCCCACATCAGGCTCCCTGCTCTGTGGGAAGCTTGCTTCTCCCTCTCCCCCTGCTTGTGTTCCCTCTCTCGCTGTCTCTCTGTCAAATAAAAAGTCTTTTAAAAATAGTGATATCTTAACCATGTGGACATTTTGGAACAGAAAAATAGGGGATTATCTGAAATAAAAATACACTGGATGACCTTAAATGATGGAAAGATCACTGAACTTGACGTTAGCTTGGTAAAATTATCCAGTCTGAATGAGAAAGAAAAATGATTTTTAAAAAATGAGGGGTTCCTGGGTGGCTCAGGTCATGATGCCAGGGTTCTGTGGGCTTCCTGCTCAGCTAGGAGTCTACTTCTCCCTCTGCCCCTTTCCCCAACTTGTGTGTGCTCTCTTGAATAAATAAAATCTAAAAGCAAAAACAAAAACGCAGCATTAGGGCACTGGTGAGATAATATGAAAAGGTCTAGCATACATGTAAATGTAGTTTGAGAAGGAAAAGAGAGCAAAAGGGGATGGAAAAAACGTGAAGTATGACTAAAATTTACTCACATTTTTAGAAGACAGATTTACAGTTGAAGTCCAATGAAAATGAAAGAAAATGAGTAATTAGACACAAACTGTTAAAAATTTAAAAACTATTGTAAATAGGATACATATTGACAAATAGACAATGGAACAGCAAAATTAAAGTGTTCAAACAAAAACAGCCAGTTCAGAATTCTATAGTGGAAACATCCTTAAGAATGAAGGTGAAATATATTTTCAGATAAAAGAAGGAAGAATTCACAATAAAGAAGGCTGAAGGAAGTTTTTCAGGCTGAGACAAAATGATACCAGATAGAAATGTAGATGTTTAGGAAGGAGTGAAGAGTATTTAAGATAGTAACATGGAAGTAAATATTCTCTTTTGATATGTTTTTTTTTAATTTAAGTAGAACCCCCCCAAAGATTTTATTTATTTATTTGACAGACAGAGATCACAAGTAGGCAGAGAAGCAGGCGGTGGCGGGGGGGGGGTGGGGTGGGGTGGGAAGCAGGCTCCCCGATGAGCAGAGAGCCTGATGCGGGCTCGATTCCAGGACCCTGGGATCCTGACCTGAGCTGAAGGCAGAGGCTTTAACCACTGAGCCACCCAGGTGCCCCCTATTTAAGTAGGCTTTATGCGCAGCATGGAGCCTAATGCATAGCCCAACACCTGGCTTGAACTCAGTACCCTGAGAACTAGACCTGAGCTGAAATCAAGAGTTGAATGCTAGGGTGCCTGGGTGGCTCAGATGGTTGAGTCTGCCTTTGGCTCGGGTCATGACCCCACTGTCCTGGCATCGAGTCCCACATCAGGCTTCTTGCGCAGTGGGGAGCCTGTTTCGCCCTCTGCTTGCTCTTCCCCTGCTTGCACACACGCACTCTCTCTCTCTAACAAATAAATAAAATCTTTAAAGAAAAAGAGTTGAATGCTTAACTGACAGAGCCACTCAGATACCCCCCTTTTGGTATCTTTTTATTTTATTTTATTTTATTTTATTTTATTTATTTGTGAGAGAGATTGCAAGTACGTAGAGAGGCAGAGAGAAAGGAGGAAGCAGGCTCCCAGCTGAGCAGAGAGCCCGATGTGGGGCTCGATCCCAGGACCCTGAGATCATGACCCGAGCCGAAGGCAGAGGCTTAACCCACTGAGCCACCCAGGCGCCCCCCCCCCCCCTTTTGGTATCTTTAAAAGAGCATATCAGTGTTTAAAGTAAATTTATAACATGGTATCATGGGGTTAATAGCTACATATGGCAATGATAACAAGTACGAATAACAAACACTGGAGGGGTTCAACAGAAGATGTGAGCAGAAGGAAGGAAGGATCAATGAACTTGAAGAAAAGATAGGAAAACTGGATATCCACAAGCAAAGAATGAAGTTAGACATTTACCATACAGAAAAACTGAGGGGAAAACAAACTTAAGAGCTAAAACCATAGAACTCTTAGAAGAGGGTCATGTGGGTGGCTTAGTCAGTTAAGCATCTGCTATAAGCTCAGGTCATGATCCCAGGGTCCTGGGATGGAGCCCTGTGTTGGGCTCCCTGATCAGCGGGAGCCTGCTTCTCCCTCTCCCTCTGCCCACCCTGCTTGTGCCCTCGCATGCTCTCTCAAATAAATACTAAAAAAGAAAACAAAAACAAAAGAACTCTTAGGAGAACATGGGCAAACTTCATGATGTTGGATTTGGTGATGATATCTTAGCAAAAACCTCAGGCAACAAAAGAAAATAAATTAGAATTTAAAAAGATTTTATTTATTTGACAGAACCTGCAGGGGGACTGGCATGGAGAGAGGAAGAAGCAGGGTCCCCACTGAGCAGGGAGCCTGATGTGGGGCTCAGTCCCTGGGCCCTGGGATCATGACCTGAGCCAAAGGCAGACACTTAATTGACTGAGCCATCTAGGTGCCCCTAAATTAGTCTTAAAATGAAGAACATATTGTGGATCAAAGGAGACTATCAAGAGTGAAAAGAACCCATGGAATAGGATAAAACATTTATAAGTTATATATCTGATATGGGATTAATATCCAGAACAAAGAATAGCCCACAATTCAACAATGAAAAGAAAATTCAAAAATGGGCAAAGACTTTAAGTGGACATTTCTGCAAAGAAGGTATAAAAATGGCCAATAAGCACATGAAAATACTCTCAACCTCACCAGTCATGAGGTAAATGAAAAAGCCACAGTAAGATACCACTCTACATCCATTAGGACAGCTATTATAAAGGCAAACACAATAGTAAGTTTTGGTGAGGATGTGGAGAAGATAGAGCCTTTGTGCATTGCTAGTAGGATGTATTATGTAGCCACTGTGGGGAACAGTTTGGTGGATCCTCAAAAAGTTAAATGTTGATTCACCATATGTCCCAATGATTCTACACCTAGGCATAGACCCAAAGAACCAAAAGCAGGGACTTAGATACCTGTACAATGTTCCTAGCAGCATTATTCATAAGAGCCAAAAGATGGAAACAACCCAAGTATTCAGCAACAGATGAATGATGGGTTGACTGGCTCGCTCAGTCAGTAGAGCATATGACTCTTGTTCTCAGGATCATGAGTTCAAGCACCACTTGGGGCACAGAGCTTACTTAAAAAACCATACAGGTGAATACGGATAAACACAATGGGGTATACTCATCTTTTTCAGTCCTAAAAGGAACAAAGTTCTGATAAGTACTACAACATGGAGGAGACTAGAAAATATTATGCTAAATGAGATAAGCCAGTCATAACAAAACAAGTATGTGATTCCAATTATATAAGGTACTTAGAATAGGCAGTTCATAAAGACAGTAAAATAGAGGATACCAAGGGCTGAGTTGGGGGGGTGGGTAATAGGGAGTTCTTTTGTTTAATGAGTACAGTGTATCCGTTTGGGATGATGAAAAACTTCTGGAACTAGTTGTGATGGTTGTACCAGATTATGAATGTACTTAATACAAGTGAATTGTCAACTTAAAAATGGTTAAAATGCTTTTTTTTTCCCGAAAGAAAGGCAGACTGCCACATGTGGTGCCTCATTTGGATGTGTCTGGAGTCTTGGAAGCCTGACTACCTTATGTTTTCCTATGAATGGATCTTGAAAGCTGGTTTGGAGGTTCCAGCAGGTGAGCACAGCTACTTATATACCCTTGACTGAAGAACGGGCCTCCTCCGTCAGGGAAAGTTGTCCTCTTTGGGCTCAAAAGCTTTGGAGGGACACACAGGGAGCGGTGGAGGAGGAAGGAGACACCTGCCTAGCCAGCCAGATCAGCTGAGTCAACTTTGGTGATCAGTAGGGTGATAGATGTCACAACCAAACTGCCCTCACAACCTAAAATGAAAAATTTTATTTATATTTTACCACAATGAAATAATTTTTTCACAGTGAAATAATTGAGAAGGATTATCCTCTACACTCAATTTTATTTACTTATATTTATTTATTTTGCATTTTGAATCTTTTTTATTAACATATAATGTATTGTTTCAGGGCTACAGGTCTGTGATTCATCAGTCTTATACAATTCACAGCACTCACCACAACACATACCCTCCCCAGTGTCCATCACCCAGCCACCCCATCCCTTCCACCCCCACTCCACTCCAGCAACCCTCAGTTTGTTTCCTGAGATTAAGAGTCTCTTATGGTTTGTCTCCCTCTCTGGTTTCTTCTTGTTTCATTTTTTCCTCTCTTCCCCTGTGATCCTCTGCCTTGTTTCTCAAATTCCACGTATTAGTGAGATCAGGTTATAATTGTCTTTCTCTGACTTATTTCACTTAGCATAATACCCTCTAGTTCCATCCACTGCGTTGCAAATGGTAAAATTTCATTTTTGATGGCTGCGTAATATTCGTGTGTGTGTGTGTGTGTGTGTGTGTGTGCATGCGCGCACACGCGCACACACGCGCCCCACATCTTCATCCATTCATCTGTTGATGGACAATTGAGGCTTTTTCTGTATTTTTGCTGTTGTCTACACTCAATTTTAATTTTTCTTTGTTCCCTTCACTTTCTATTATGAATTTCCAAGACATTTCACCATGTTTATAATTAAAAATGGAAATGGCTACATGACTTTCTAGCCTTCAGATGGGCCATAATGGAAGTTAGGTCAATTCCTTGTTTCTTTAGTGTTTTGGTTGTTTACCAATCTTTGCTTTTTGAATGGTTACTGCCCTAGAATACTATGCTGATGCTTTTTCACTTTTGTCCCCCTTTCTTCCCGTGGCTGGCACCTCTTCCTCTTTTCCTACTGACTTAGGGACTTCTTTTGAAATACTTGCTTGACCCTGTGTGCCTCGCCCATAGCCATGGTTTTATCATGTAACCTCACTCCCTGGCCCTTTGACCCCAAGGAGGTAAGTTATAATCTGAACTGAGTCATTTCTCTCCTGAGAAGCTAAATAGGAGTCAGAAAACTTTTCCTAGGTAGCAGTGGCTGAAAAGCTACCCTGACTTGGGGCTGAGGCCACCATTTTGGATCATTTATGTACTGATGAATCAGAAAGCCTGTGCTGACGGAGGCAGGATGGAGGAAGGTACAGAGCAAGTGAAAAAAACCCAGGAGGCTCTGAGAGATCTTGATTTCTCAGTTTTCTGATTCTCACAAAGTAGTAATTTCATTGGCTCACAGATAGCTCCTGGAAGGCCACACAAGTGCTGTGCTCCCAGTTCAGCATATTCTCCAGAAAAGAGATCTTGACTACCTGTGTCCAGGTCACACACAGAAGGGAATTGGGTCCTATGACAGATAGGGACCCACTGAGCAGAGGTGAGCATCACATTTGGTCAAGATGACAGCAAGGACCCTGAGAGAGAGCCCTGGAAAATCTTTCCTGGCCAAGCAGGACCCTGCTAGTTCTGGGAGCTTGGGGAATGAAGAAGGCTGAACCTACAAGAAACCTAGGGGGACCCAGCCATCTTCCACTAGACCTGGCAACACCATTTTCTTCTTATAGCAGCACAGGGTAGAGATTGATAGTATGAGTTCTTGGGCCACAAGGCTTGGGCCCAAACCCCAGCTCTACCTTTTAATTATTCCTTGATCATGGTCCTCTGTTCCTCAGTTTTCCTACAAAATGGGGATTGAAACCATATCATAATCACGAGGATTAAATGGGTGTAACAAAGTAGTCTGCATGTCTGAGAGTTCTATATGGGTGTTATGGCTGCTGATATTTCAGTTCTGACACCTTCTTTCTGGTTCCTATTATTTTCTTAGAGTCCTTAAGTCCCTTTCTGCTGAAATAGAATAAGAACTAATTGCCCTTCCTCAAATGATTCTTTTTTTTTTTTTTTTAAAGATTTTATTTGTTTATTTGACAGAGAGAGATCACAAGTAGGCAGAGAGGCAGGCAGAGAGAGAGAGGAGGAAGCAGGCTCCCTGCTGAGCAGAGAGCCCGATGCGGGACTTGATCCCAGGATCCTGAGATCATGACCTGAGCCGAAGGCAGCGGCTTAACCCACTGAGCCACCCAGGCGCCCCTCCTCAAATGATTCTTAAAGATTTTATTTATTTGAGAGGGGGAATGACAGAGAGAGAAAGGGAGAGGAGAGAATATGAGCAGGAGAGGAGCAGAGGGAGAAGCAGACTCCCCTTTGAGCAGGGAGCCAAATGTGGGGCTTGATCCCAGTACTCCAGAATCATGACCTGAGTTGAAGGCAGATACTGACTGAGCTGCCCAGGCATCCCTGAGTGTTCTCTTCTCTTCTCTGGACTTATGTGAGGTTTGCTGCCTTCACTGTGGTGAAATAGCCCAGAGACTATCAGTTTGTCTTCTGCCAGAACTGAAATAAGCTCTCATCTCACACAAAGTGAAAACCAATCTTTATAAAGTCATCTGGTCCCCTGTTCTGTGCTCTCATTTAGGGCTCTTCCCTTGCCCCACCCTGCTCTGGCCCCACTAGCCTCTGCTATTCTCAGTCATGCCACACCTGCCCTTATCACTAGGGACACTGGCCATCCCCCCCACCCCCGCCTAAAACATTCCACTCCAGGTATCTCCACAGCTCCGTCCCCCAACCCTCTATGTCTTAGCTCAAAAGTAACCTTTGGAGAACTGCCTCACCTACCTGTTTAACCCAAACCCCGTTCCCAACCTTTTTTTTTTAAGTAATTTCTACGTGCCATGTGGGACTCAAACTCATGAGCCAGAGATCAAGTTACAAGCTCCATTGATGGGGCCGGTTAGGTACCCCTATTGCCATCTTTTAACATGCTAGATTTATTGTTTGTTGGCTGTCTTGCTGAGGTATCTGGCCCAGGTGCCTGGAGCAGGGCCTGGTGGTCGTTAATACTCCACAGCTGTTCGTTGAATGAGTGGCTGACACCATGGCATGCTGATCCGGGTATAAAAAGTCTTGGCATTAGTTGAATCCTGGTTGTGTCACTTACCAGTTGTGTGATTCAGCATGGATATTTAACCTCTCTGAGCCTTAGTTTTCCTGTTTGTAACTTGAGACCCACTTCTAATGAGTGCTTGGTGAAGAGTTAAGGGAGACAATGTGCTGAGTGAGCCTCAGTTGCCATTCTCTCGTTCTTTCCGGTCCTTTCATTGAAATCTTTTTTTTTTTTTTTTTTTTAAGATTTTATTTATTTACTTGATAGATCACAAGTAGGCAGAGAGGCAGGCAGAGAGGGGGAAGCAGGCTTCCGGCCGAGCAGAGAGCCCAATGTGGGGCTCCATCCCAGGACTCTGGGATCATGACCTGAGCCGAAGGCAGAGGCTTTAACCCACTGAGTCACCCAGGCGCCCCTCATCGAAATCTTTTTAAAGGAGTCTCTCAAGCCAATGAGATTGCAGTGAACGTTTTCATTTACTTTTGAATTATAGGTCATTATAAATATTAACAAATAAAACTTAAAAAGGACACCTCGAGGTCAGATGAAAAGTACAAAAATTGTGTGTGGGGCTTCAGTTTAAGGACGTTTTCTGCAGCCGCCACATGGTAGCAAAACGGTGTTAAGCAGTGCACGAGTCTGCGTCGACGACAGCCAGAGTCCATGCATCGGGAGGTTGTCTCGGTTTGGGAAGAAAACGGTGGGACATGCACGGGCCGGGAGGGGCAGTTCCTCGCTCTCGCCGCTAGGGGTCAGGAGGTTACCGCTTCAGGGTGGAAGATGGGCCCGTCAGGGATTGGCTAGTGTGGCGGTGGGAGGCGGGGTTGGAGGAGGATGCAGCGTGCCGTCGGGCGACTTCCTGGTGAGGGACACCAGACTTTGGGATCACTTTTTCCTGGGGGGTGGGGAGAGGCATCAACGATCCCGTCTTTGTGTGGGGCTGACAGACCAAAGAAAAGATGCCAGTTTGAGGTCAAAGGCAGAGCTGATGACTGGAGCTTCCAAAAGAGCTTTAAAAGAAATACAATCTGCAAGGGGTCAGGAGCAGTGCCAGAGTCCTGGTGAAGATTCCCTCACTCCCTGGGGGGTGCGGGGGTGGGGGGGGGTGCTCCTCTCTAAATGCCCCACCCTCCACTTAGGCTGGTTGTTCAGAAGACCCATCTTCCATCCTGTCCCTGTGGTCTCCTGGGACCATCTTGCAGGAACAAGTCTACCCTGGCACAGCCTGGGGTGGGCAGTAGGGAGCCCTAAATGGGCTTCTTACACTCTCTGGGCCCCAGTTTCCCTGGTAGACTCATGGTCCCTTCTAGCCTTGTCATTCAACATTTCAGTATCTTCCCAAAGCAGCACTGCAGCTCCTTTCCTAATGAGGCCCTCCAAGAGGCAAAGCTAGCAGGTATCCAGGGGCTCACAGCCAGGAGGTCCCTCAAAAATAAGCTGTCTCTTTTCTTAGTCCCCCAGAGGTTCCCCCCATTCTGGCATTGTGGAGAAAAGAGGAGCCCTTGCCTCAACCCCCAGGAAGAGGAAGGCCTGACCCACAGACGCAGAGGTTAGGGAGGGATAGCTGAGTTCTGGGCCTGGACAGTGGGGACCTCTGAGAAAGCTCCAAGTGGATCAGTGATTTCACAGCCATCTAGGGGATGAGGCAGCTCTCATCAGGCATCCCCTTCATCAGAGCTTCCCAAGTCTTCTGTTTGCTGAGCCCTCCACAGCCCAGGAGAGAGAGGACTGGGGAGTATGATCTCCCAGACAACCAGAGGGTGTGGCAGTCACAGGACCTGGGCTGAGGCCTGGTTTGCCCTTTCCCCACTGTGTGACATTGACAAACTACTCAGCCTCTCTGAATCTGTTTCTTCATCTGCCAAATGAGGACAAACCCACCTCCTAGAATTGTGAAAAATTCATTAAGACAGTGCATGTAAAACCCTTAACATACACAAAGCCGCCTCAAGGACAGGAAAACCAAGGCTCTGTGGCCAGCCAAGTTGCCAAGTGCGGTGTGGGGGCTGGAGTGCTGTTGTCCCAGCAGACTGGGAAAGGGCTGATGGGCACTTGGTGGGATTTGAATCATCACCCTAGGCCTCAGATGGTGATGTGCTTTGTGTCTGCAGCAGGCAGGGCTGAGCCCCAGGCAGGCAGCTAACAGGACAGACCTCTGGTGCAGGAGCCCAGCACCCTCCTTTGCTTGAAGCATGGTGTCCAGAGCTCTGGGCTGGGGGTGAGGCAGGGACCTGGAAGCCTGGCCTACCCCAGCTGTGGCAGGGTTGGAGGCCTCACTCAGGAAGGTCACTTTCCCTCTCTGGGGCTCTGTTTTCTGTTAGTGCAGTGCTGGGGCAAACAAAGAAATTCCCTGGTTCTGCATTTGTTCATACAGCAGTCTTGAAGGCCCCTTGGTAGGCAGGAAAAACTTGGGACTTCACATCTTGGCCCCCAAATTCTGATGCCCTCAATCTGACTCAGGGTGCCAGGCCCACCAAGCAGGGTGTTTCTCTCAGCTCTTGGAGCGAGGAGCCAGCCTCATAGGCCTCTCAGAAAGGAGGCCCTGGACTGCCACCCAGCACTCCTGAAAGGGACATCAGGGGCCACAATAAGGCCAGGATATGTGGGCATTCACCCGGATTTCTCACTCCCCAGGCCTGAACTCAGATGTGGGGGGTGGGTGAAAGGAAGAAGAGGGTCAAGATGAGGACTTTTTGCTTCTTTTCATGAAAAAAAAAGGGGGGGCTGGGGACCCTTTTCTTGATTACAGCTGACCTCATGCTTAAGCTGAGAGGCAGAATCCATCCTCCAGGTTCCTTGGGAGGAGCAAGATTAAAGGTGGGAGAATTGGGTCTGAAGACTGAACTTAACCATGCCCCAAGATCAGTTTCACCACAGTGCTTCCCTCAGTTCCTCCAAAGCTATGAGCTGGGGCTGGCCTGGCAGGCAGGGGTGGGTGATGTTACCTCTAAGCCCCACTCCTGTCCTAACACACTGTCTCCAGCGTGAGTCCCCAGGTCTTGCACAATGACCCTAGCCCATTCACCAGCCTCTCCTGTCTAGGCTTTTACAGATCATTCCCACGGCACACATTGCCATTATACTTCGGCTGCCCAGAAGCTCCACTCACCCTTCAAGACCTTGCTGAAGCATCACCTCCTCGGGGAAGCCCTCCCTGCCTCTCAGAAGGGTCAGAGTCCATGGCACTCACAGGTATGTCAGCCTGGCCTTGGTATTCCTCATTCCCCATTGTAGTGGTTTGTTTTTAGCTCCTTGATTAGACAAGGAACTCAGAGGCAGGCCCTGGGTCTCATTCATCTCCAATGGGTTGTTGCATCATTGAGTGAAGTGCTTGCCAGTTGCCCATGTTCAGTAAAGTTGGAACTTTACCATACTCCCTGCTCTTGGGTCAGCTTTTTCCCACCTGCCCAGTAATGCCAGAGATGAACAGATGTAGTAAGAACCTCCTTTTGGGAATGATTTCCCAAATCTCCTTCCCCCGCATGCCCCTCTCCCTAATGTCTCTCTCGGGAGTTCTCATTGGCCCTGCCAAAGCGCCCCTGCACTCCTGTTCTCTCAGCCTGGGGTCCCCGTGACTTACTGCTGACCTCCAGTAAGGCCCTCACCACCTGGATGACCCCATTCCCTTCCCTGGGGTGGGGGCCAAAAGCAGGCCCAGCTCTCTGGCCTTGCTGTCCCTAGGAGTGGCTGAGCCCTCCACAGCCTCCAAGCAGGGGCCGCAGTGGCTCAGTGTCCGAGCAGGCACCCCGGCTCTCCCCCGAGATGAGGGCCGAGGCCCTTGGTGGCAGCTGAGGAGGCCCAGGGCCAGGCTGGTGCTGGGCCAGGAGACAGGCAGGGGTGGGTGCGGCAGCAGGTGGGGGCTGGTCAGTCGCTGAGCACAGCCCCTGGGAGCTCGTTGGTGAGCGTGTGCCAGCGCTCTATCCGCTTGTCCTTGTTTTTCAGGCAGTCAAACCAGTGCTTCAGGCGCTCACCCTTAGCGTTGATGCCCAGGACCACGCCGCCTGCAAAAACAGAGCCAAGTGGGTAGCCGGGGACACGGTGACTCCCAGGGGCCTGCAGACAAGTGCTCCCATAAGACTGTCCCTCTGGACCCAGAGCCCCTACCCCAAAACCACCCTCTCCAGATTCTTTATGCCAAGGCTCTACTCTCTACCCTGCCCACCAGACTCTGAGGGTGGGCAGTGGTCTGACCACATGCCATACTCTTAGCCTGCCCTCTCTTCCCCTGCCCAGTCAGGGCCCTGGGATCCTGTCCTTCCCCTCTCCGGGACCGGAGCGATGCATGGGCAGGGGGAGAGGGGGTGAAGGACAATGTCCTATGTTAAGGGCCAAGGGCTGGGCACAGTTCTTCTATGTACAGCCATGAAACTGACCAGGAGTTCAGGGCCACGGGGGCTGAGTACAGGCCAAAGCACTGACCATCATCACCTCTCACCCCTCTCCCACCACAGACTTCTGTGTGACCCTCCCAGGCCTCTCTATTCCTCTGTCACATGGAGTCAGGCTGGATAAGGTCTGAGGCCCCCTGTGTCTGAGGGCAGATAGTCTGGGGAAAACTGGGGCCGTAGAGGCCAGGAAAGGAGGGGCTATGTCCTGGATTCAAGGCCATTGCCCTCTATGAACCCAGAATAGACCATGAAGCCAAACAGCATTCTCACTGTGTGCTCTTACCAATGAAATCGTTGGATTTTCCAATGTCATAATCCCAAACCGTGACTTCCAGGGTCTTCTTGGCCAGGTCCCCATGCTTAATCTCATAACAGAATTCCTGGTGGCCAGAAGAATAGAGTCAGGGTCAGCACCACAGGGCCTGGAACTTGGACAGGAAGGCTCCGAGGTGTGGCAAGGGGATACATGAGTGGAAGGAGAGAGGAATGGAGGGGAGGGTGGTCAGACAAGGGTAGATTCTCACCCACTCCACCCGCTTCTGCCTGAGAGTCTGGTTGGGGTCCTCAGAGTCCCCTACCCTCCTACCTGCTTCTCTGTCACTGAAGCTGCTCTCTCCAGATCATCCCCCAAGAGCCTGGCAGATCAATACACACATGCTGGCCTTGGTGTGCTTGGCCTGTCTTGGGGGTCTGACTCTGCTCACCACTCCCTTCTTTGTGCAACTCTGTCTTCCACAGGCTCCTGGGATGATCTGACATCTGGTATCCCCTTCACTCAATCACTCGGCTCTGCCCTAGGCCCCTCTGCTCCTCTCCAGATGTATCTGCTCCCCAGGCTGAGGACCTACGGATCCATCTGGACCAGACCTCAAGGCTCTGGGGCATCTCACATTCTCCCATCCCACACAGAGCTTTCTCCATCTCATTTGCACTGCCCTTCTTGCTGTTGGGTGCCCTGATCCCCCCTCCACATCCTACCTTGCCACGTCTCATGAATATAGTCCTCAGAAGAGCTTTGCAGTCTTCCCTGCCCCTCCATCTCTACCACCCTGGCCTGTCTCTCTCCTGCCCCGGGTGGCAGGTTCTCTCCTGGTGACCCCTCCCACCTCTGGGTTCCCACAGTAGCCCTTGGAAAACCCAGTCCCCTTAGTCTCCCTACCCCTAGGGGAGTGCAAGCAACTTCCCAGCAGCTTCACCAGCCCCTTGTACCTCATTGAATTCAGGGTTCAGGGTCTTCTTCTTTACTGCTGTCTTATGTTTAGATTTCTTATCCACATCTGGCTTCAGGTATCTGGAATTATAACCAACCAATGAGAGTGTGGTGAGAAGCTATGGGTACAGCTGGAGCCAGCAGGGCTTGGAAGAGCTTTTTGTTCCCTGGGCCTCCTGTTCCTACCCGTCATAAGCTACCCCAGCACCACTCTGTGGCAAAGGTTAGTGGGAGAAGCAAGTGGTTCCTTTGTCACCTAGACTTCTGTCCACGCCCATTTCTGAAGTTAACCACGGAGTCCCCTTCTCCCCTGGAGGTTTTTCCTTGTTTCTGGAAGTCTAATTTCATAAAGCTTTCGTTTCCCACCAGAAAAACATTTTTAGCAGAGTTGGTCCCTTGTTAGAGAAGCTCAGAGAGGTAGAGGCACTTGCCTCAGGTCACACAGCTGCTCAGCACCGGGCTGGTACTCAGAAGCTGGGGCAGGAGTTTTTTGCAGAACTTCTTACCCTGTCCCTGAAGAAACACTTGAGAGTGCTTTGGGGGTGGGGCCTACACCTGGCACCCTGCTGGGAGCTCAGTACACTGGGTAGGTCAGCAAACATCTGTTGAATGGCTGAGTCCCTAGAAGTGAAATTACCCACTCAAAGGCACACATGTATCAAACTTCTTCCTTCATTACGCAAAACTGTCCTCTGAAAAGGCCATATAGATGAGGCTCAGTGTGGTCAACAAAGCTGAGTATCATTGCCTTAAAAATCCTTGCTGGTTTGCAGTAATCTCTTGAACCTCAGCCTTAGTAACATATTTATGGGTGGTCTCCGCAGGCAAGGGAAACAAAAGCAAAAAATAAACTAGTGGGGATACACTAAAATGAAAAGCTTCTGCACAGCAAAGAAAACCAATAAATTGAAAAGACAACTTACCGGATAAGAGAAGATATTTGCAAATGGTTTATCAGACAAGGGGCTAATACCCAAAATATATAAAGAACTTATACAACTCAATATCAAAAAACCCCCCAAATAATTTGATTTAAAAATGGGCAGGGAACCTGAAAAGACTTTTTTTCTTTTTTTAAAGATTTTATTTATTTATTTGTCTGAGAGAGTGAGCACAGGCAGACAGAGAGGCAGAGGGAGAAGCAGGCTCTCTGCTGAGCAAGGAGCCCAACGTGGGCTCGATCCCAGGACGCTGGGATCATGACCTGAGGCGAAGGCAGCTGCTTAACCAACCGAGCCACCCAGGCGTCCCTGAAAAGACATTTTTCTAAAGAAGACATACAGATGGCAACAGATACATGAAACCAATAATCGACAGGGAAATGGAAATCAAAACCATGATGAGGTACCACCTCACACCAGTTAGAATG
This sequence comes from Mustela lutreola, assembly GCF_030435805.1. Classification (NCBI taxonomy): domain Eukaryota; kingdom Metazoa; phylum Chordata; class Mammalia; order Carnivora; family Mustelidae; genus Mustela; species Mustela lutreola. The sequence goes on along the minus strand of NC_081304.1, from coordinate 44,861,117 downwards.
GCCAGTATCAAAAAGACAAGACGCCATTGTTGGCGAAGATGTGGAGACAAGGAGGGGCGCCTGGGTGGCTCAGATGGTTAAGCGTCTGCCTTCAGCTCAGGTTATGATCCCAGGGTCCTCAGATCAGGCCCCGCATTGGGCTCCCTGCTAGGCAAGAGCCTGCTTCTCCCTGTCCCTCTGCCTGCTGCTTTCCCTGCTTGTGCTCATTTACTCTGTCAAATGAATAAATGAAATCTTAAAAAAAAAAAAAAAGGTGTGAAGAAGAGGGAACCCTCATTCACTGTTGGTGGGAAATGTAAATTGGTGGAAAACCACCGTGGAAAACAGTATGGAGACTCCTCAAGAGATTAAAACTAGAAGCACCAAATTCCATTACTGGGTATTTACTCAAAGAAAATGAAAACACTAATTCAAAAAGCTATATCTACTCCTGTGTTTACTGAAGCATTATATGTAACAGCCAAATGATGGAAGCAACCCAAGTGTCCACTGATGGCTGAATGGAGAAAGAAGATGTGGCGCATGTGTGCATGTGTGTATACATATATGTGTCTGTACACACAGAGCATATGTAGGTGTGTTTGTATAAGCACATGTATACACACATGCACAGCCACTGCAGCAGTAACCGTAGGACCGGGTGAGATACTACGATCTGTGGCAAAATGGATGGACCTAGAGGGTGTTATGCTAAGTGAAATAAGTCAAACACTATAATTTCACTTCCATATGAAATCTGAAAAACAAAGCAAATGCACAAAAAAGCAGAATCATCCTCATAAACGGAGAACAAACTGGTGGTTGCCAGAGGGGAGGGAAAAGTGACATAGGTTAAGGGAATTAGAGGTACAGATGTCTAGGTATTTAAAAAAAAAAATCCTTGCTGGTTTGAAAGGCAAAAAGTGGTATCTCGTTACTGATTCTTGTTACATAAATAATACTAGTTCAATATAAACACACTACAGAATAGGTATTGAAGGAAGCTGGGGTGGGAGAGAGAAATGAAGACAGATCCACACAAACACCTGTTCTTTAGCAGCTGTAGGCAGTCATCAATAGCTGGAAATTCACAAAAACCAATAGGAAACGCTTAACAAAATGGCAGTAAGTGCACACCTATCAGTAATGACTTTAAGTCTAAATGGTCTAAATACTCCAATCAAAAGACAGGGTGACAGAATCGATAAAAAGGACTTGACTCATCCATATGCTGTCTACATGATACTCAGTTCAGATTTAAAGACAGAGACCGAAAATGAAAAGATGGGAAAAGATATGCCATGGCAATGGAAGCAGGGGTGAAGGTGAGCACGAGTAGGGGGGCAGCTGGGGTAGCAATACTTACTGACAGACAAGATAGATTTTAACTCAAAGACTAAGAAGAGACAAGGACATTCTAAAATGATGAGGGGGTCAATCCAACAAGAAAATACAATAGTTATAAATATCTATGTACCCAACATTGTAGCATCTAAATGCATAAAGCAAATATGAACAGACATAAAGAAGAAAGTAATATAATAATAGTAGGTGACTAACACCCCAATTACATCAATAGGTAGATCGCCAGGCAGAAAATCAATAAGGAAACAGTGTCTTTCAATGGCACATTAGACCAGACGGACTTAACAGACATGTACAGAGCTTTCCATCTAAAAACAAGACAACACACATTCTTTTCAGAATTCTTTTCAACACACATGGAACATTCTCCAGGACTGATCATCTGTCAGGCCACAAAACATTTAAGGGGCGCCTGGGTGGCTCAGTCATTTAAGTGTCTGACTCTTGATTTTAGCTCAGGTCATGCTTTCAGGGTTGTGAGATGGACCTCCATGTCAGGCTCCACGCTCAGCATGGGAATCTCTCTCTCTCTCTCCTCTCTCTCCCTCTGCCCATCCCCCTGCTCTCTCAAGTTAAAAAAAAAATACTTAAAAAACTCTACATTTAAGAAGACAGAAATCAGGGGCACTTGGGTGGCTCAGTTGTTAAGTGTCTGCCTTCGGCTCAGGTCATGATCCCAGGGTCCTGGGATCGAGCCCCACATGGGGCTCTCTGCTCAGCAGGGAGCCTGCTTCCTCCTCTCTCTGCCTGCCTCTCTGCCTACTTGTGATCTCTCTCTGTCAAATAAATAAAATCTTTTAAAAAGAAATCATGGAGCACTACGTCAAAACTAATGATGGGGACGCCTGGGTGGCTCAGTTGGTTAAGCAGCTGCCTTCGGCTCAGGTCATGATCCCAGCGTCCTGGGATCGAGTCCCACATCGGGCTCCTTGCTCGGCAGGGAGTCTGCTTCTCCCTCTCCCTCTGCCTCTGCCTGCCATTCTGTCTGCCTGTGTTCACGCTCTCTCTCTCTCTGACAAATAAAAAACAACAACAACAACAACAAAAAACTAATGATGTATTGTATGGTGACTAACATAATTTTTGAAAAAAGGAAAATAAAGAAATGAAGGAACTGACCGCAATACAAATGATTACAAGAGATTACTATGAAAAATTACATGCCAACAAATTAGACAACCTTGCAGAAATCAGTAAGTTTCTGAAAAGCATACAATCTTCCAAAACTAATGAAAAAGATAAAAATCTGAACAGACCGATGGCTAGTAATGAAGTTGAATCAGCAATCAAAAAATCACTCCCAACAAACAAAAGTCCAGGACCAGATGGATTCAGAGGTGATTTCTACCAAACATTTAAGGAGGAGTTAACACCTATTCTCTTTAAACTATCCCAAAAAATGGAAGAAGAAAAGTCTCCCAATACATTCTGTGAACACTGTATTAGCCTGATACCCTAACCAGACAAAGACACTCCAAGACAAACCCACAGCTAACATCATATTTGGTGAAAACCTGAGAGTGTTTATTCTTAGATCAGGAACAAAACAAGGGCACTTGTCATTTTTATTCAACACAGTACTAGAAGTCCTAGGCACAGCAATCATATAAGAAATGAAAAGGTATCCATACTGTTATGGAAGAAGTAAACTGTCACTATTAGCAGGTGACATGATTCTATACAGAGGAAACTCTAAAGAGTCCAGCAAAGAACTGCCAGAATAAGTGAATTCAGTGAAGTTGCAGGATACATAATTAATACACAGAAATCTGTCGCATTTCTATGCACTAATAGTGCATTAGCAGAAAGAGAAATTAAGAAAAGAATCCCAGATGGGGCACCTGGGTGGCTCAATGGGTTAAAGCCTCTGCCTTCGGCTCAGGTCATGATCCCAGAGTCCTGGGATCGAGTTCTGCATCGGGCTCTCTGCTTAGCAGGGAGCCTGCTTCCTCCTCTCTCTGCTTCTCTGCCTACTTGTGATCTCCGTCTGTCAAATACATAAAATCTTAAAAAAGAAAGAAAGAAAGAAAGAAAAGAATCCCAGGGCGTTGAGCCACCTGGGTGGCTCAGTCAGTTAGGTGTTTGGATTGATTTCAGGTCGGGTCGTGAACCCAGGGTCATAAGATTGAGCCCCATGTTGGGCTCTGCACTGGGTGTGCAGCCTGCTTGGGATTCTCTCTCTCCCTCTGCCTCCCCAACCCCTACTCACGCTCGCTAAAACAAACAAACCAAAACAAACAATATGGTACTGGTACAAACACAGGCACATACATCAATGGAACAGAATAGAGAGCCCATAATTAAACCCATGCTTAGATGATCAATTAATATAAAACAAAGGAAGCAAGACTATACAATGGGGGAAAGACAGTCTCTTCAATAAATGGTGCCGAGAAAACTGAACCACTTTTTTTTTTAACACCACATACAAAAACTCAAAATGGGTTAAAGACTTATAAATATAAGACTTGAAACCATAAAACTTCTAGAAGAAAATGTAAGCAGCAATCTCTCCGACCTTAGCCTTAGCAACATTTTTCTGGACGTGTCTCCTTAGGCAAGGGAAACAAAAGCAAAAATAAGCTACTGGGACTACATTGAACAAAAGAAAACTATCAACAAAATGAAACTTACTGAATGAGAGGATATTTGCAAATGATATATCTGTTAGGCTGAATACCAAAACGTATAAAGAATTTATGCAACTCAGCACCAAAAGTAGCCGAAGAAAAAGGGAGCAGAATAGTCTGTTTTTTTCAAAGACAACACCCAGCTGGACAACAGACAGGGAAAGATACTTGACATCACACAGCACCAGGGAGATGCAGATCAAAACCACGAGGAGCTATTGCCTCACGCCTGTCGGGATGACCAGTATGAGAAAGATAAGGAGTAACAAGTATGGACAAAGACGTGGAGAAAAAGGAAACTCCATGCACTGTTGGTGGAGATGGAAATCGGGGCAACCACTGTGGAAAAGCATCTAGAGGTGCCTCAAGAAATACCAAGGGGAGGGGGTGGCTGGATGGCTCAGGCGGTTAAGCATCCAACTATTGATTGTGGCTCAGGTCGTGACTTCCGGGCGGTGAGATCGAGCCCCGAGTCACACTGTGCTCAGTGTGGACTCTGATGGGGATTCTCCCTCTCTAAATAAAATCTCTTTTTGACACAGAGAGATCACAAGGAGGCACAGAGGCAGAGAGAGAGGGAGAAGCAGGCTCCCTGCTGAGCAGAGAGCCCCACGTGGGGCTCAATCCCAGGACCCCGGGATCATGACCTGAGCTGAAGGCAGAAGCTTTAACCCACTGAGCACCCAGGCACCCCTAAATAAATAAAATCTTAAAAAAAAATAAAGCATAAACAGACCCCGATAAACACAGAACAAACTGGTGATTGCTAGAGGGGAGGGAGGTGGTCACAGGGATGGGAAAAATGGGTGAAGGGAGGTGGGAGGCACGGGCTTTCAGTTCTGGAATGAAATAGGCCCAGGGATGAAAGGCGCAGCACTGGGAATGCAGTCAGTGCGGCGGTGACGGTGTTGTATAGTGACAGGTCAGTTATACTTGTGAGCAGAGTGCAGTGTGTAGGGTGGTCCAGTTACTATGTTGTGCACCTGAAATGAATGGAACGTTGTGTGTCAACACTACCCGCCCCCCCACCCACCAGAAAAAAAGGAAAGAAAAAGAAAGTCAAATGTGCTTCCACATAAAGCGAACTGAGCAACAACTTGTGGTGTCTCTACGGACGGGTATTTGGAGAGAACCACGTGGATGCAAGCAGCTGGATTCAAAAGGCCACATACGCAGTTTGCTTTTATAAGAAAGTCTGGAAAAGGCAAAGCCATCGGGACAGAAAACATCTCAGTGGTTGCCTGGGGCTGGGGGAGCTTTTTGGGTGAAAAAAAGGTTCTGCATCTTGACTGTGGTGGTGGGAACGAGATGGCACACGTCCTCATCCTCGGACCTCCACAAAGGGAGAAACCTCCAGTGTGCAAATTCTACCTCAAGGAACCCAACTTTTAATCCAGCCCAGGACCAGGCAAGTCCTGTCAGCCTGGGCAGGTGAACACGGAGCAGATTTTAAAACTTCACCGCCATTTTGGCTTTGGATTAGCTTTCCTTCCGAATGGGAACTCCAGCATCACAAGTACAAATGCGGGCACTTTGCTGCCCGCCCTCCGTCCTGCCCCAGAGACACGGCAACTGTGGCATTCTCTGCAGAGTCTGTGATACACAGATGTACAGACGCCGCCTCATACTGTGCGTACTGTTCCGGAGCCTGCTCTTGGGATCAGCACGCTTGGAGAGCCGTCCGTGTTCATTCACCCAGTCTGAAGGGATCCATCCCAACGGCATGCGACTGCATTATATGCATGTACGACTATTCCCCTGCCGACGACTGCTTGGCTGTTTCTGGTGTCCTGCCACGATGGCAATGCCACCGTGAACAGCACTTCACCCCTACATGAGTTTCTAGGACACGGACCTGGAGGGGAGATCATGCAGTCCGAGGGAGTGTACACTGGCCTTGCTGACTGGGTGTTACCGACCTTCCCTCCAATGGTTGTAAAGTGTCTCCTGCTGATCTCTGGAATGGTCATGGCATTTCCTCACAGTGGTCTCTAATCCACTGGAATCACGGTTCTGCAAACGGTTGATATGGGGACCCAATCCCCCCGCCCTTTTTTTAATGTGGAAAGCTGGTAGTCCTCCTGGGGCCATGTGTGGGGAACAGCCTTCCCCCAGTGACCCCAGTCAGCTTCCTGTTGTACCTGGCACTGCTCCTGGGCTTGGTGGCCTTGGAGTTTTGTTTTGTTTTTTTTAAGATTTTTATTTACTTGACAGATCACAAGTAGACAGAGAGGCAGGCAGAGAGAGAGGGAGAAGCAGGCTCCCTGCTGAACAGAAAGCTTAGGGCTTGATCCCAGGACCCTGAGACCATGACCTGAGCCGAAGGCAGGGGCTTAACCCACTGAGCCACCCAGGCACCCCTTGACCTTGGAGTTTTAAGAAGTAACAGCTCTAGGAAAATCCGATTCAGAGGTTGTAGAATGTGCCCTTTTAAAGCATACAACTGAATGGCTTAGTCCATTTAGAGTTGTGCAGTTGTCACAGTCAATTCTAGAACATTTATTCTCCTCAGGAAGAAATCCAGGTGCTCCCTCTCCACACCCCCACCCTCCCCCAGCCCCTGGCAACTACTAATCTAATCTGCTTTCTGCATCAATGGATTTGCCTATTTCAGACTTTCACATAAGTGAAATCATGTAAGGTGTGGTCCTTTGTGTTTGGTTTCTTTCAGTTAGCCTAATCTTTTGCAATAATCTTTTCAAGATTCAGAGATGTTATACCATGAATAAGGACTTCACTTCTTTAAAAAAATTTTCTTAAGAGAGAGTGAGTGACCACAATGTGGGGATGGGGTGCGGGAGAAAGAGCATCTCAAGCCTGACAAGGGTCTCGACCCCACAACCCTCAGATCAGGACCTGAGCCAAAAATCAAGTCAGCCACTTAACCGAGCAAGCCACCCAGGCACCCCTTCACTCCTTTTTATAGCTGAATAACATTCCATCCTGTGGCTGTTTCTCCAATCGTCAGTTGATGGACATCTAGGTGGTTGCCTTCTGTCTACTGCGCATAATGCTGCTACAAGGCGCATGCGCGAGCGTTTGTGTGGGCAGGTGTGTCTGTGTCTCTTGGGTAGGTACCTGGGAGTGGGATTGGTAGGTCACACAGTAACTACATGTTTAACTTCTAGAGGAACTGCCAGCCCGTTTTCCAAAGTGGCAGCACCATTTTTGTGACAGGATTTTATTTCTTTACTTAAAAATAAAATCTTTGGGGCACCTGGGTGGCTCAGTCATTGTGTCTGCCTTAGGCTCAGGTCATGATCTCAGGGTCCTGAGATCGAACCCTGCATCGGGCTCCCTGCTCGGCAGGAAGTCTGCTTCTCCCTCTCCCACTTCCTCTGCTTATATTCCCTCTCTCGCTGTGTCTGTCGGATAAATAAATCCTTAAGAAAAAAATAAAATAAAATCTTTCAAAATAGTTTGTACACCCAGCATGGGGCTCGAACCCACAACCTCGAGCTCAAGAATCACTCACTCACTCACTGAGCCAGCTAGGTGCCCCTGTAGTAGGATTTTAAAACTGACAGAGAACAGCGGCCAGCGGGAATGGTAGCCCCAGAGTCATGCAGTCGGGAGCCCTGGCCTCCCATGGCCTCCGGCACCTGGAGCTCCTCACTGTCCCCTCAGGCCAAGGTCATCCCTGTTGCTGTGTCTTAGCTCCTTTCTTCCTCTACCTAAACAGGAATACCTCCTTTCCGTGGAGCCAACTTCCTCCCTGTGTCCCCTCCTCCAAGAAAGTCTCACTGTGAACCCAGAATAATATCCATCTTTTACTTGCGGAAGGCCCAGAGCACTGATGGTGCTCGCCATGCTGCCTGCTTCCTCCTTCTCTGAAGGGCTACAGCACACGCCTTCCTCTCAGAGCAAGGACCACAGCCTCACCTGGGGCCCCTGTTGCCTCGCACAGGTCCCTGACTTCGAGTTTCTCGCCAGCACCAGCGGGAGCCCCGCCAGGAGGGTGGGCGACAGCAGCATGGGGCTGGGTGCCCAGGGGCAGCACTGTGTCCCGGTGGAGCGTGTTCATGGATCTCCTGGCCCAGGCCCACCCTCTCCTCCAGCCTGCTACGGCCCCTCCTGAGGTCATAGTCAAGGTGAGGTCTGAATGCAGAGTCGGGAGCAAACTACTCTCTCTGTATGACCTGGGATGCCACTCAAGTTCCATAGGCCTCAGTTTCCTCATCTGTGAACTGGGACTGACCAGCCTGAACCCACAGTGCTGCCAAAGGAGCACAGCAGAGGACATGGCCCCATGGGTGCAGTTGCCTGCTGTGCTGCCGGCGCCGTCAGTGTTCGCTACGCTGAGGGGATGGGGGAAGGAGATGGCTGGCTTGGGCCACACACTCACGTCTTCACATAGGGGTCCGAGTAGCCGTTGGCATCCATGGCAGCCAGGTGGGCGCAGCGCACAATGCCAACCAGCAGGCCCTGCTTCTGTGAGCTGTACTTGAGGGAGATCAGGATCCGACCCCGTTCCTCCAGGGACTTGTCTTCAGTCTTGTCCACCTGTTGGGCAGGAAGACACCGGGCGGTCCTCACCTGCTCCCATGCCCTCCCTCAGCCATGGGCGACTGAGGTGGTCCTGGGGCTGGGAAGGCCAGTCACCCTGGCCTCAGCCCCCTGCAGGTGCCTCCTGCGGCCCCCTCGGGGAGCACCCAGAAGACAGAGCTTTGACATACTGCCAACCCCAAGGCGGGCAGGGAGGCAAGTAGGGGCTGTCTAGGCCTCAGGGATCAGACCTCAGCTGGAGGTGCCCCAGCTACCCTGAGAGTTTCCATTCCTTACCCTCCTGAGGCCACTTTCCACCGCCTGGCTCCTGCTGTTCTGGAACTCCTTCTCCTTACTCCGTCCACCCTTGGACACCCCCAGCTAGAGCCCCAAGGGCCCCTCCTTATAAGGGCCTCTCTGAAGTCCCAGCCATGTCCCTTTGCCCAGATGGTCCTCTGTCACTAACGTGATGCCCCATGGGGCTCCTCAGAGGCAGGAGCCATGCCTACACCTCTCTGAAGGTGGAGCTCCTGGGAGGCCAAGGGAGGGCCACCTTCCCCAACTCCCACACCCGGAGCAGATACGACTAATTGACGCTGCATTTACTCTGAGTTCAAATGAAGCCTCAGCCCCTCTCAGGGCCGGCCGCTGTTATAAACGGACCTGACTGGGCATGCGAGATTGGACGACCCGCCCCTCTGGCCTAGGGCTTTGTGTGGATAGTCTCCCTAAACAGTGATCTCGTGCTAGTTTGGGGGCAGCGTGAAAATTAATCATCATAAACAAGCAGGAGTGTTTTCAACCGTCTTTCTAGGGATAGAACGTTATACACTGGGTCATTTCCTAGGAAGCCCGTGGAACTGGGCGCTGTTCAGTCCTCACTGAGGACTAATGTTCACAGACCACACAGTCTAAAATGTATCACCGAAGTGTCTTTACGGTCACGGCAATCCCTAAACTGCACTCCTGCGGTCACCATATGTTGCCGGGTCCAGAGCGATGAGCCACGAGCAAATTCAAACAAGGCAAGCCCACATTCCCACCCAGCCACGTGCGGGAACATACCTGTGCGCACACGCATTCTGCATCCCCGAAAAAACACACATGTGCGCACACACACACACACACACACACACCCCTGCGCGCTCCTGTCCCCACACAGCTGTGTGTCATGCTGGGGTTCAAAACTCCAACACCACTACAGTAGGAGTTGATGGTGTCTTCAAGTGACACAGATCATTTGGAAAAACTGGGTTTTGGTTAGTGACAGATAATAAACTAAAAAAGGTTATACCCATCATACAAATGTCTGTGAATAGGAAAGAATGTGACAAGGGAATAAAATTTGATCAAGTTATGCAAAAAGGCAGAGCTGGGATTCTGGCTTCAGGCCGACTTGTTCCCAGGGCTTGACTTGGCCAGCCTGCCCCAGCCACATGTCCCAGTGCCCAGGCCCCACCGGGGAAGGACAGGTTGGCCACTGGGCTCTATCCTCTTGAGCTTTCCCCTTGCCCAGGCCTCTAGGAGGGAAAAATGTCCTAAAAAGAGGATTGTGCCCTGAACACCGGGCTGCTGGAGGGTGTCAGGACCCTGGGGCCTCTTGGTCAATGCCTCCCAGTCCTTCTGAACAGGGCCAGGCCTCCCAAGAGATGGGAACAGGGAGGGGGAAGGAGGAGGAGCGAGGGGGAGGGAGGGGAGACACAGATGGACCGTGTTTGGGTGGGCTCAGCTGCTGCAGACAACAGGAAACATGATTGCTTTTGACATTATTTTTTTAAAAATTGCAATTTCTAGGCAAGAATTATTTTCTGTCTCCTCGAGGTAGCTCACAGGCACCTCATGCCCATCCTGTTCTAGTCGAGCTCCGGACCTCCCCAGCTGCTCCTCCGCAATGAGTGACCCCGCATCTGTCCAGGGAATGCCTCATCTGCCAGCACACTCTGCCAGGATCCCACACTTCTCTCCCTCCGCTGGGGCTCCAGCCCAGGTTGGGTCAGGTTCATCCCCTCACAGCCCTCCGCACCCTCAGGCTCCTCTCCTTCTCAGCCTGCACCCGGAGAGAGCCGGTGAAAATAGTGAGAAACCCTTGTCCCTGCCCGGCCTCACCCAGAGGCATGGCTTGCTCCCAGCTCCCCTGCCCACCCTCTGGTCGCCCCCTCCTAGGACCCAGTCCCATCCACCCCCGGCCCTCCGCAGCAGGCATCTTGCTTGTGCCTCCCACAGGCTTACCACCTGCTGCTCCCTCTGCCAGGAGCAGCCCCCGAACCGCCATTGAAACCACTGAGCTCTCAGGCTTTCCTTCGTGACCCCGCTCACTGTCTCACATGGGCTCTGTCTGGGTCATTCACCTCGTCTGGAGTTGGTCTGCTGCCCAGGCTGCGTGAGGGCGGGCATTCTGGTCTGCTCCCCCCACACCTGAAGCCAGGCCAGGCGTCGAGTGGGCGCTCCTGGCAGGGAGGGCCCCGCATGGCCCGTGGGGCCCCGTCACCCACTCACCGGCAGCTGCTTCTCCAGGCAGATGCTGAACGTCTTGGTGTGGTTGGCTTTCAGCTTCTTCAGGGGCACACGCGTCTCCCCGATGAACTCGTTGTGACGGAATTTGTCCTCATCGCACACAGAGATCCTGGGGGACAGGAGGCACGGTCAGCTCTTCAGACACACGGCGGGGGGTGCTCCCACTTTGCTTCCAATGTCAGTAGGGATTTTGGGGGGGCTGGAGGGGGAGTGGGAGGCAGGGCAAGGCCCTGCAGGTGAGGGGTGTGGGGAGCAAGGAGTCTGGGGCCCTCACCCACCGCAGGGTCTTTCGAATCATGTCTTCGTCCGTGATCCCGTAGTAAGTGAGGGTCTCATTCCACGTGGGGTTCAAAGTATTTCGGAGAGTTTTCGTTCTGAGTTTATTTGCCTGGTGAGAGTGGAAAAGGTGCTCTTGGCATAGGGGAGCTCAAGAATGACGGCCCTGGATGGCTTTGCCTGGTCCCCGGAAACTGAATGTGCCGAGGGGAGTGAAGGTTGTTACTCGTTTTTTTTAAAGATCTTATTTATGTGACAGTGAGCAAGCACAAGCAGGGGGAGCCTCAGGCTCATCGCTGAGCAGGGAGCCTGATGTGGGGCTCAATGTCAGGACCCTGGGATCCTGACCGGAGCCAAAGGCAGACACTTAACCAAACTGAGCCCCCCAGGCGCTCTCAACTGACTTTAAAATACAGAGATTATCCAGGTGACCTGGGCAGGGGCAGGCCTCATGCAGTGTGATTACAGGGCCCTGGAAAGCAGAAGAGGCAGGCAGGAGAGGAGCGTCAGAGGGACACAGAAGGACAGAAGTCCCAGGCAGGCGCTGGTGTGGAAGATGGAGGAAGGGGCTGAAAGCCAAGGAATGCGGGTGGCCTCCATGCTGGAAAAGGATGGGAATCACTTCTCCTCTAGAGCCCCGCGACGGGACAGCAGCCCCGCCACAGCGTATTTGACCCATGCCGGAGCTGGGCCGGCCTCCAACCCGCAGCCGTGGAAGACAGGACACGTGTGTGGCAAGCCACTAAAAGTTGGAGATAATGGCAGCTCCCGGAACATTAATACCAGAGGCTCCCCACTGCTAGCCCCCAACTGTGTGCTGGGGGGGCGGGGGGTCTGCAGGAGGGGCTGGGGCTGCTCTCTCACACATCTCCTTGCTTCTGCGCAGGCAGAAAATGCTTGTGGGATGGCATGTCCCAGCTGCCCCACTGCCTCCCCTCCTTCCCCTGTGCTTCTCTGACTCTTGGTCTTTGGGCTCCGCACGGTCCTGCCTGTTCAGACTCTGCGCACCTATGTCACCTGCCGGAGCTCCACACAGCCTAGCAGTTTACTCCCCCTCTGTGAGCTCCAGGCTCCTGCTGTAGGAAAGGACATAATCATCCCTCTTTCTCAGCGTGGTTTTTTGGGGACCTGCTTTATTAGAAGCCTGCTTTGTAGAAACCACTGCCCTATGGGGGGAATCCTGTCTGTGTGTGAGGGTCCCTAGGACTCAGTCTTTTGGTATTGCCTGTTCTAGGGGCCTGGAGTCTAGGGACTCACAGCCATTGAGCTCCTGAATTGGGGACGCTGCCCTGGTCACATTACTCTCACAGCCTGGGGACTCCTACCTGCAACAGGGGGCCAGCGAGGCCTGGAGCGGTGAGCAGCTTCCCTGGGCTACCGCTCTGCCTTCCCGGAGATGTCACCTGTCGAGGGCCCTCCTGGACTGGTGGGGAGCCTCAGCCCTTACACACGGGCCCAGAGGGTTTGGGCCTCGGACTCAACTCGGGTCCCAGCTACTCATCTGGCCTAGAAGAGTCCGTGGCAAGGGGGCCCTCTGCCTAGGACGGCATTCCCATTACAGACTCTTATCATCAGCCCACTTGAAGGGATCCCCCAGCTCTCGGTCTTAGAAAGAGGCTGGGATGAGACCATCAGCCATTGGGCTCTGCTCCTCACGCTCCGATGTCCTTCATCCCATGTCCCCCTGCCTCCCTCTGATCTCTCAGAAGCAAAGCTGCTAGTCTCCCGTTGACCCCCATCCCCTCCCCAGCAATGGGGTCCACATAACCTGCCCCTTGAAAAGTGCGGGTCCCAGACCCAACTCTGAAAAGATGATCTAACCCTCCCTCCCAAGAAATTAAGATTTAAACACCACTGACCTGTAAGACACATGTAAGAATGTCTAAACAGTTTTGACCTTTCAGTGCTGAAGGTCACCTTGATGCTTTTGTTTAATAGCAAATCTTTTCTTTAAAAAAGATTTTTTTCCTAGGCACCCCATGTGCTTGGTCAGGCTGCTGGGTCACCTAGTATAGGAACAAGGGTTCTGTGGCCCAAGAACTGGGCAGAATCTATCCACTCCATCCCCCTTTGTGGGGTATCACGGGGCAGCCCATCAACATGTTAAAGGCTCTGATAAGTCCTAGAGTAAAGGAACCTGTTTACCAAGGCTTCCTGGTGTTATCTGGCCACAGAGCCCTTTATTCCCCCACACATAGTGACCTCCAACCCAGTCTGTTTCTTATAAAATGCTGGCCTAGAATTCTCTAGAGGGTTTCCCCACTTCATCAGGCAAGTCGTGCCAACTGGAGGGTACCAGGAAGCCTGGGGGCTGTGGGGCTGGCCAGGTGCTCTGAGTGGTGGTAAGTCACTGAGGTCCCATCAGCTGGGTTGGTCTGGGAGCGGGCACGGAAAGTGTGTGCCTCCCTGTGCGTGCCGAGCTCAGCGGGGGCCCCAGGCACCACAGTCTGTGCTGTTTGGCAGGCCCTGGGGCGGACCCCTCACCTTACTGGCTCCTGGCAGCAGGTGCAGCTTGACGTAGGGGTCTGCCAGCCCGTTGTGGTCCATCGGCTTCAGGCCCTGAGTGGAGGGGAACGGCAGAAGCTGTGAAATGGGAGCTGGAGATATAGAGAGCAGCCAGGGCCTCCGGGCGCCTCGCAGGGCACGCATTCCTTGTCCCCAGGCCTCCTGGCTGGGTCCATTCAGAGGTCCCCTGCAGCCCATGCTCTCAGAACAGGGAAGATGCCTCAGTGCTGGTGTGCTTCCCCTTCCCCCCAAATGTCCTGGCCCTGGGACAGGGGTCTCAGGGTGTCTTTGTCAGACCAGCCTTTCTCTTTCTAGTCTCCTTTTCGTGAAGGCCAAGTGACTCCTCCTTTTCTGAAGGAGGTTCTCATTATCCTGCTTCGGGGAGGCCCTTCTTTCTTCCAGATTCCCCTTCCCCCCACTCCCCAAATATGGGGACTTCCCTCACTGACCCTACGTCCACATGACCCTCCGTCCACTCATCGCCAAGGTTCCCCTCTTTACCACAGGAAAAGGTTCTGGGTCCTGGAGACCAGCCTCAGTTTCTCTCTGGATCTGCCACAGCTCCCTGCTGGCCTGAATCCGAGGAGGCCACACAGCGTGGCTGGCCACGGAGGGTCTCTCCACAAGATGGCACCCCTCACTAACGCGGAACGACCAGTCAAGCGCACACAGCCAGGGAACCAAGGGAACGGAGAACAGACGGGGGCTTAGCTGACCTCATGACTGCTCTGAGCTCTGAAAATTGTGCTTTTTCTTCTGCGGTGGTTCGCAGGCGTGCGGGGCAGCAGCATCACAGAACTGCCCAGCCAGCCTCCCAGGAGAACGGAGGCGCTCACCCCCCACCTTGGTTTGGTTTGAAGAGCGGCAGGGGGGCGAGGGGGAATAGAAGGGGCTGAGACAGGAGGTTGGGGCCTCCAATCCCCCCTGCTGCTCTGCTTCTGGGAAGGAGCATGTAGGCTTCAGAGCCAGGCTGACTGGGGCCCAGATCCCTGCTCCTGCTCGCTTAGCCGGGGAAGGGGTGGAGGTGCTCTGTCCCCAGAGCCTCAGCTTTATGGTCTATAAAAGGGGTTACTGGTTCCTACTTCCCAGAGGTGGTCCAGGAGTAGAGGTGGCGATGGTGACAAAGGACTTAGCCCTAGGCCATTTGTGCCCCTTCCCCACGTGTCAGGCCCCTTGGAAGATGCCAGAAAGGTGGTGGAGGATCAGTGTAGGGCTCTCTGAGCTGTGTGGGAGCTGCTGGGGCTCCATGGCCACGTGTGCCCCCATGGCAAGGAGGTGGCCCTCCCAGACTCAAATCCCTCCTCTCTCCCTCACCACCTGTCCCTGACGTGCCCAAGACTGGCCGGGTGGTCAGCACTGTCCCATCCCTCTGGGCCTGAGCTCCAGGGTGTCTGTGTTTGTGTGGGCAGGGCTGGGCCCCTGCCACCAGGCAGTCCTCCAGGACGGCGGCTGGGACTGAGCACTTACAGGGCTTGCAGCCACCACCCAGGCAGGGTGATGAACCTGGTTCTGCTTCCCTGCAGGGTAGTGGCCAAGAAGGGCCTGGCCGCCGTTCCTCCCATGCCTGCACCAGCCCCACCCCTGCAAAACGGGAACTCAGCAGAGAATGACCTGGAGAACAGGGCCCTTCTATGGCTTGGGGTTCTCTCCTCCCCCACCTCCAAGGCCATGAGTGACACACCCCAAAAGACACTCATGTGCACACAGAGACCCACGTGTGCCCCACCCCTTCCAACCCCACAGTCCTTCTAGAGCCTGGGTAGGGAAGGGAGAGCACACAGCACAGAAGGGGCCTGGTGTCTGGGATGGTGCCTGGCAGCAGATGCCCATTCCCAGTTCCCAAGCCTGGACAACCTCTACAAAACTAGGGGGAAGGGGAGGGAAAGAGCTCTGCCCGGGCCCTGCAGGCTGCCCTCCACCTTGGCCCCCTGCCATGGAGTCACAGTTCTCAGCTCCTTCCCAAGAGGCAGGTCTGGAGCCCTGGCCTCACAACCCAGGCAGCTCCTGAGGGGAGGGCAGGGCCAGGACAGCCGGTGGGGGCCTCTGGGGTGCCTGAAGCAGACACCGCTGTCTACCACAGTGGCGGTCCGGGTGTGCTGGCCGAGGCCGGGTGGGGACATGGGACACAGAACCAGGCAGCCGGCCCCTCAGGGTGGGCAGAGCCCTGGCTAGGGTGCTGAGGGGCACAGAAGCACACAGCTGGGATGGACCGTGGGGTCTGGGCCCAGGCGGCTCTGCTGGAGGCTCCTTGCTCTGAGCCTGAGCCAGACCCCTCCATGGCTCTACTGGGAGTCCCACTAGGCCGCGCTACGGCCCTTACCTTGCGCGAGAACATCAACTTTGGCACCTTCCTCCCAGAGGGATGGATGCAGGGGGCGAAGCGAACAGCATGGCTAAAGAGAGAGCTGAGGCCCACCAGCCCAAAGGGGGAGATGCTCCCGCTCAGGCCCAGAGACCCAGGAGCCAGACTGGGGCCCTGAGCCCACAGGAGAGGACTCTCCTGCCTGGAGGAGTCTGGGGTGCTGGGAATGGCAGGAGGCCAGAGGCAACCAGTCCAACCCCCCACTTGGCCACCAGGACAGACCAGTCACCGCTCCCCTTCCCGCCCCCTTCCCACAGCCCCTCCCCAGCTCTGCCCCCTGCTACTCCGCCTTCCTTCTCTTTCTCTTCCTGCTTTTTTGCTCTACTCCTTCCCTGAAGGTCTATCCAGCAGGGTTTTTTTTAGAGCAGTGAATTGGAAAAGAATTCCCTCCCTGCCCTGCACCCACAAGCAGATGCCACAGAGCCTGGACAGGAACCGGTGGTGAGAACAGGCCTTCGGACCTCAGCCCCTCACCTCCACCCAGGGCCCTGGACCCCGGGGACCGTGGGGGCTGGCGGGGGCCTACCTTGGCCTTGCTGATAGTGCAGTGGAGGGCGTTGTTCTCCTGGTCATAGAGGAGGCTGAAATCCAGCGTGCCCAGGGCAGCTGCGGACAGAGGGCTCAGGTAACTCATCGGCCACCCAGTGGGCGGGGGAGGGTCACCCACCCACAGCCGCACAGCGCCTGCCATTAGCAGAGCACCTAGTACATGCAAGCCCTCCACCCAGTGCCCCAGTCCCACCAGCCCTGGGAAGTGAGCACTAGCCCCCTCAGGTTCCAGAGGAAGGAGAAGTGGAGGCTCAGTGAGGGGGGCTCAGCCCCTGCATGGTGCTGGGGTGCCTGGCCTGTGGCTGGTCCAATGTTGTACTTCCCTGTACACTCAGCTAAAGGTTTCTGTCCTCCTGCCCTCCTTGTGTAACCGTCAGTCTTGGTCCATGCCTTGGTTTCCCTGACCTGTTAAATGTCACAAGTTGGGGCACCTGGGTGGCTCAGTGGGTTAAGCCTCTGCCTTCGGCTCAGGTCATGATCTCAGGGTCCTGGGATCAAGCCTGGCATTGGGCTCTCTGCTCAGAAAGGGAGCCTGCTTCCTCCTCCCCCTCTGCCTGCCTCTCTGCCTACTTGCGGACTCTCTCTCTCTGTCAAAGAAATAAAATATTTTGGGGAAAAAAAAAAAGTCACAAGGGTTGTGTGAGAGGGCCTTGAGAGAAGCCCTGGGGCCCTAGCTGGGCTGACTGGCTGATCCACCCCCAGCAACCCTCAGGACTGCAGCTCCCCAGTCTCTCTAGTCCCTTGGGGGATCCAGGGCAGGCAGCAAGGAGGCAGCTAGGTCCTGGCACTGCTCCCAGCCAGCCTCTTAGAGGCAGTCTATTCCCTAGGGCTGGGTGGAGCGTTCAGTGGTAATTGGGTGCACCTGTAGCCCTCGGGGGCAATCACACAGGGTAGCTGTGGCCAGTCCTGTTCCTGTGGCTCCTGGCGTAAGGGCGGGGGTTGCAGGTGTGGGGGCAGGCCTCAGGGGCAAGTCTTGGACAGCAAGTTGCGCACTGACAGGAAGTCTTTAGAAACCCAGATCCTGCCAGACTGCTGGGCTGCTCAACTGGCATCCACTCATTCATTCATCCATTCTTCTTTACCAAGCCTTAGCATAATCAGGTGGACTCCAGGGATGAAAATATCCCTAAGGCGGGGTTCCTGCCCCAAGGAATCCTATGCTATTCTGCCCCATGACGTAATGGGAGAAACAGATGAAAAGAATCAGCCCTAGCAGAGTCTGGTGAACCAGGAGTGAAAGGGGTTCAAGGGATACGCCTTGCCTGGCTGTGAATGGGGGCCACCAGGGGAAGGCTCCCCAGAGGAGGTGATGCTTCATCTGGGCCATGAAAGATGAGTATGAGTCGGCCAGCGCATAGGGGTGCCCAGGGGGAGGGGCATCAGACCTTAGGCTGGTTGGAGGAGGGGGGCTGGGCACTGGGCGGAGGCTGGGGGGAGGGCGGGGCTCTGTTCTTCAGGCCAGGGGCACCCAACATGGTTCTAGATTCACACAGAGCTCAGCCACACTCATCTCTTTACATCTGGTCCATGGCTGCTTTTGCGTGCCAAGGCCAGAGCTGAGTTGTCGGCCCACAGATCCCTGGGATCCTGTGGGGGTGGTGGGGTGGGAGGGGGCAGTGCTAGCATGGCAGCATTTGGCTTTGCGGAGAAATGGGCAAGTGAAGGCCCATGTGCGTGGAGCTGCCCTTTATTCCGAGGTGCGGGCACTGAGCTGCATGTCTTGCTCCCTAGCTCCTGAGACAGGGTTAGGAAGGCACCTGGCTCATCTCTGTCCCTGCACATGTAGGGTACCGAGACCGGCCCTCGGACACCTCACCCCGGCGGGGGTCAAGTCCTGGCCGCATGCCTCCTTGCTGTGTGACTTTAGACAGCATTTGTGCTCAGTTTCCTCATCTGCAAAATGGAGACACGATAGTATCCGCCTCATGGCATCGTGCTGTAACAGCCCCTGGGCTACAGAACATGCTCAGTACGTAATTACGGAAGGAGCAGACCCATCCAGGGGATTTTCCTAGATAACCGTACTTGCCCCCTGAGACGCCTTCTGGAATGAACTCATTACAAAGTGGATCACTCCCTCCCCGCCTTTGTGAAGAGACTATACAAACGGTCCCTTACACCCTCCTGCATGACCTGAGTCATCGCTACGACCACGACGACTGTTCTGGGTATCACGGTGGCGGCCCAGATCCAGGGATCCCCAGCACGAGGTTTTCCGAGGTTTTCTCCATTTTTCTGCCTCCTCCTTTGCCATCAGCTTGAAACTTCCTCTTAGAATACTTGCCTCTGATTGCACGAGTAGCCCGCCTGCCTTTATCAATAGTCACTTGTTTCTTCTACACAACCAGGTGCCAATACTTGCCAGAATTGTGCCCAAACTCTGAGTCAATAGGCCTTGAGGAGAGCCCAAGTTGCTTTTCCTGAGTCGAGTCCATGTGCTTTGGTGCCAACCGTACCTGGCCCTCTGCGGCCTATATCAGGGCTCCCACCTGTGCAGGCGGGCAGGTGGGGGGTGCCGGAAGGGACCCCCCATGCCTGTCACAGCGAACACAGCCATGGGCCCAAGATTCTCCAGGTCCATGCTTAGACAATATTTTCCAAAGCTGTCGGCTTGGCGTGACGGTCTGTCGGTCTGCGGTTCCGTTCAGGCCTACTCATGGCTTGTTCTCTCAAGACGTCCACCTCCAGAGCGGAGGGCCCTTCGTGACATCAGCGAAGAGGGCATGTTCAGTCCACACGGCAGGTCCTGTCAAACCAATCTGCCTTCCAGCTGTTCACAGGCTCGGGATTTGGTGATGCCCATGTGTTAAGATACACACCCTCCAACCCCTGCCCATTTCCCGCTCTCAGAGAAGGCTAGCCAGCCAGATGGTGGGGGTCACCTTCTCCCCACTGGGAAACTCAGACCCTGGAGAAGAGAGGAGCCCCTTTTGCTGGCGCCGCAGGCATCCCTGTTTAAGGAGGGCTGACGCGGCTCGGTGAAACGGACACCCGTCATCCATTCCCAGGAAGGAACAGCGCACCCAGCGCCCCTTCACACAATGTGTGATTTTTTTTTTTTTAAACTCAATGGAGGTTTTGTAAGAAATAATAGTTTATTAATAGAAGCACGGTCACCATTTTTAGAGATCTGCTGGTGGTGGAGCTCTCTTAGGGATCTTACAGTCCAATGTCTTCATTTCCCATTCAGCGAAATGAGGCTCAGAGAGGGAAGGTGACCTGGTCAGGGTGGCCCAGCAGAACTAGACACAGAATCCAGGCCTCTTCACTTCCATCCTGACAGTTCCTTTCTTAAGCCTAGTGGCTTCCAACATTTTTTTTTTTTTTTTGTCTGCTACTTTGTAAAGCTGAAATCTTAGGGGGATGCCACAGAGAAACAGAGAAAAGCAAAGCTGCTCTCAGGGACGCGGGGGAGGGGCAGTGGCTGGGCTGCGATCTTAGAGGGGTCTCTGAGTTGGATACGCAGTTGTGGGCTTGTGGTGCAGGTGAGGAGGCCCCAAAGGGCAGGCAAAGGGGCTTGTCTGCGTGAGACACAGGGTCCTGCCCTCCGCCCACAGAAATCACGTGTCCTGGCCAAAGTTTACATCCTTGGAAAAATAATGAGGGTAAGTCACTAATGGGCCTTGGAGAGTTGTCACCCGCCTGTCGATAATTATAGAGCTTTAATGGGGCTAATTCAGAGAAAATCAGGCTCAAGCCCCGGTCAGTTCCTCTAAGGCCAAATACCCCTTTACTCTGCTGATGGAGACTGACAGCATCATTCTGACCTTGGTTTGCACCTGAACCTTCTTCACCCGTATACCCTTGGGAATAGGAAATCGGTGCTGGTTGTTTTCTTCCTTCCTTTCTCTCTCTCCGTAAGAAAAATGTCAGCCTCACAAATAGTTTTTAAAAACTGTGGCACAGAACCACAGAAAATTGGTCAAGCCTGAGTTGAAACCATTTCATAGTTGGGGAAACTGAGGCGCCAAACCAAGCACTGCAGGGGGTACAAAAAAGAATGAGTCATCTGTCCCTGCTTCCCTGGAGCTCAGAGGCAGAGAATTAGAACTTTAGGGCCCTCAGAAGTCTATTCATTCTCTTGCTTTCAATTATTCAAAGGTTCACCACTGCCTCCTGGACTGAGTTTAACCTCCTCGGTGTAGCATTCAAGGGCCTCTATGATATGACCACTCTGGTCTCAACATGGATCTTCCCCCTTTCTTCAGCCTCTTGACCATGGCACCTCTGCTGGGCTGTCTCCTCTACCTCTACCCTTGCACACAGCAGTCCCCCCACCAGGAGCACCTCTCTTTCCTCCTTCTACTCAGCCAGCCTGCTTCCTCCTTTCTCCCAGGCTCAGAGCAGAGCCTTCTCTATGGGTAAACTCTGCAAAATAGCACTTCCCATTTGGCTTCCTGCCTCCCTGTTGTCACCGCTGGGCTTCTTGCTCATCTCGGTTTCCCTGAACTCCCTCTTGTCAGAGACCAAGTCTCAGGCATCCGTGAATCTCGAATAGTACCTGACATACAACTGGTCTTATAATGTTGAGTACCTAAAATTATGGTCTGAGAGCAACATGTCTGGGCTCCACGGAAGGGGATGCAAAGCCAGCAGGGACTGAGAACCACTCCCAGCTGAGGGCCTTGGGGACAACACTTCCTCCACTCCATCCCTGCCTCCAACGGCACCACTCCTGACCCCACCCAGCATGAATCACACAGAGGCAGGTGTCCGCATGGGCATGTGATGCCATTCTGGCCAATGGGACGGAAGGACAGGTCTCCTGCGGACCCTGGGAGAGCTTTCCTTGCTTTTCAACTGAGATATGGGCAAGGAAACTTGTCCTTGTCAAATTGAAGATCTTATGGTTTCATGTGACACCTGGACCTGAAACGGGAATCCAGGACCAGGAGGGAGGACACCCTAAGGAGAGCAGAGCATGGCCGAGGGGAGAGGCAGACAGAGCCATCGCCTTTGAGGATGCCAACGAGCCACTGCCTACGCTTATCTGGGTGTCACATGATCCCAAATGTCCCCATGGTTTATCACACTTGGAACTTTCTGTTACTTGCAATCCAAACATTCTAGTCCTTACAGCTTGGAAGAAGGACCTGGGTTTCCACAGGGGGAGGCTGGGCGGGAGACGGTGGGCAGGGGAGGGACACGTGCAGATGGTGGGGCCCAGGGCCCGGCTGGGGGACAGCAGGCAGCGGAGTCCAGCTTGGCCAGCCCATACTGTAGACCAGTGGGAGGGAGGACACGTCTAACCCTGACATTGACTGCCTTTGGCCCCTATTAGATCAGTTTGGAACATGTGAATTTGATGCTTGGGTCTTGAGGTGACTTAACTAAGGACAAGATTTAAAGAGAAGGTGGGGGAAAGGGTCGAGTAGAAAAAGTCTTTCATTCTCAGCCTTGGACAACAGAGCAACCGCCCTAATTTCTTTTTGTTAGAACAGAGATAATCCAATAATTAGGGCAGCAAATAGCATAACCCTGGCTAAAGCCGTAAGGAACCATCTGGCTTGAATCACTTAGGCTAATTCTTGGGATCTGGTTGTCAGAGCCTAGAGGGGGCCCCGGCCTGGGTATGGGCTAGGGAGCGGTTCTGTGGTAGAACCTGGTCCCACCACAGGAAGGAGCCTAGATTTCTGTGTTCCAGTGCCTGCAAAGTCTGCTCAGCTGCTGATGGGATCCAAGACTCGGGCGGGCTGCTCCTTGAAGGGGTTGAGGGGGCCCAGGCTGGCCCTGGCTCAGCCACACACCCTCCTCCTTAGCTCTTTTCAGCAGACTGCCTGGTGATATGAGTGTGGCCAGCCTTCCGTCTGGGCGGGCAAGGCTGTGTCCCCCATGGCCCTGCGCTGCCAAGCTCAAGTGAGTCTGTTCCCTGTGAGGATGGGTGAGCTCCCTGGGTCCCGAGCCCCGGTCCTGTTCCCCTTTGCCCCACTCTCTGCTGCAGGGACAGTGCTCAGAGAAGGAAGGACTGGAGTTGATGGGCTGGAGATGAGGCAGTGGCCTGAGTTTGGGACTTTCGGGCCTCCTTCTTACGGGAAGGGGGGGGGGTGTTTAGGGAGAGTCCAAAGAAACGACAGGATTTCTCACCATGTAACAGTGTGTCATCAGAGGGCCCTTGGTGGCACCAGGAGGGGCGCCTGGAGTTCCTGTGGAAGCTCTGTCCTGCCCCATTCACTCTCTTGGTCCAGCAGGAAAGATGCTGGAAGGGTAGCAAGTTCCTTACCCTTTCTTGTGGAGGTGGTATTGGGTTCAGGGCATCCAAAGGGGTGACTTGGGTCCCAGTTAGGGCCTGCCCAGATTCACAGCAGATGAGAGGGTGCTATGTGCCCAGGGTGCTAGGAGCAGGGTGAGGGGGTGTGGTGGGAGAGATCCGGGCACAGCCCTGAGGGCATAAACTCTCCCGATCCAATTTCCCAAATCTGGCAGGAAAGTGAAGGGAAAGGACTGTTCACCTCTAGGCCCGGGAGGGCAAGGCCTCAGCACACCCGGTGCCGGCCAGAGTGAGGAGATCCAGGCCCAAAGAAAGCGCACAAGGGACAGTCCCCTCGGCGGAGGGCGGACAGGCCTCCCTAGGTAGGACGATGAGAGGTAGGTACCTCCCCCAGTGGTGCTGGTAATCTCCACCTTCAGCTTCCAGAGACACATGATCTGCTCCAGGCCCCTGGCCCTAGGCCCACATGAGTCCTCAAACCAGGAGCGGCCACCCTCGCTGCACTGCACGCGGGAGGACCCCTCCGAGCGTCCCTCGGCTAAACCCGCGAGAGACCCCTGCCCAGAAAGGTCCACCTCCCGGGCCGGGCTGGTGTGGCCGATTTGAGAGTGACGCGGCTGGGGCTCCAGCGGGGCAGGAGCCCTAGCGAACAGCGCTACCTCCCAGCCCCACCCCCATCTCGCGCCAACCCCTTCCGAACCAGGCGGCAACCTCTTTGGCCTCGGTTTCCCCTCCACTCCCGGTTCCCGCGCGACAGGCACCTTAGAGACCGGAAAGGCGAGGAACGCCCGCTGGCCCTGCCCGGCCTTAGCCCGGGGGGGACCCCTGGCGCCTGCCCCCTCCCCGGGGCTCAGGGCTCAGCCCGGGAAGGAGGAGGTGCGGGCTGGGGGCCCTTCCTGGAGGTGGAAAGCGGGCGTAACAGGTGGGCGAAGGTCGGCGGCCCGGGACAGAGCCGCGGCGGGGTCCACGGACGCGGGAGCAGGAACCGCCAAGGTTTTTCCAAAGGACAAGCGGCCCCGCGGTCCTCCGGTGCTCGGCCCGGGCGCCAGCCGAGCCACTGCGCTCTGCGGGCCGCCGGGCCCACTCGGGAGGCCGGCCCAGTCCCAGCCCCCGCGCCCGCCGCCTCCCGCCGGAGCCCGGCCCCTCCGCTGCGAGGCCGGCCCGCAGCGGGCTCCCGGGCGGGGAGGACCGCGCGGCAGGCAGCAACTGGTGTCTCCCCGGGGCGCAGCTCCGCCCTTCCCGGGAACAAAAGCCGCCGCCCGCACCGGAGCTCCCCGCCGGCGGGCCGAGAGGGGGCGCGGCGCGGGTTCCGAGAACCGGGCCCCGCAAATGGGACGCCCTCAGGGGGCGCCCCCAAACTTCCCACCTCTCCAGTGCGGGTCAGGGAAGGATCGGGGCTGGGTCTGCAGGGCGCGCGGAGGGCGCACGGAGCAGGCGAGGGACCGCTACAGGCGGGGGTGGATACCGGCGAAAAGGGAGACCGCACGGGGTCGGGGGACCCGCGGGGTCGGGGGAGCGCGCCAGAGGCCGGGCCGGGGGAGGGGACGGGAAGTCGGCGAGTTGGAAACTTACTGCAGTCGTCGGACTCGTACCCGTCGGCGTCGGGCTCGTCCTCGGGCGGCTTGGCGGGCGGCCGCGCGGGGCTGGGGCCGGGGCTGAGGCCCGGGCTGGCGCCGTAGGCTCCGAAGAGCTGGTCGACATCCTCGTCGTCGTCGCGGGCGCCGTCGGAGGGGCTTCGGCGGCCCGCGCTGGCCGCGGCGGGGCGCGCGGGGGCGTCCGGGGGCGCAGCGGCGCGGGGCCCGGCGTCCGGGGGCAGGCCCCGCGGGAAGCGGGGGAAGTAATCGGATATTTGCTTGATGGGCCGGATTGGGCCGGGGCACACGTCGATGGCCATATGCTCCTGGATGCTGATGGTCGCCTTCTCCCCGCGCCGCCGGAGTGTCATGCAGGCAGCACGGCCCCACCCGGGCGCGGCCCGGCCCCGGCCCGGCGCGGCCCCGGCCCGGGGTTGGGGGTGGGAGGGGGTGCGGCTCAGCAGGCCCGGCTGGGCGCGGCGAGGGCTGAGGGCATCGCCGGCGGCGCCCCCGGACGGTCCTGATGTGGCTGCTGCCTGCACGGCGGCGGCCGGCTAGTGAGTGCCGGGGGCCGGCAGGCGGGGGGCGGGCCCAGCCCGCGTCACCCGGCAGCAACCAAGCAGTGTGAGTGTGCGGGCTGCGCGGGCGGGCGCGGAGCGGAGCGGAGCGAGCGGCGCCGCACTCACTCGCGCTGGCACCGGCGCGCGCACACCCGCGGGCACCGGGCGTCTTCCACTCGTGCACACCGGCAGGCCCGCCGAGAAGCCGAGCGGGGAGCCGCAGGACGCACACTCGCACGTTCCCGCTCATGCTAGCCTCCTGTGGGGTTCTGTCCGCTCTCACAGGACACACGCGGGTGTGCCAGATCTCACCCCAAGCACACAGGAGCGTGTGGCAGAAGCGTCCACCAGCTCACACTTGCAGGACACATACATGAACATGTATCCGTATGGGGCTGGTTGAGTTTGCTGTGGTACCCTAAGCCCCCAGCACACACCTGCCTAACAGGATAGCAAACACACCTTTGGAAGTGATGGGGGACTCAGAGCACAGCCCTCCCCTTTCCCCACATCTACAGAACTCACGGCCACCCTCCTAGGAGTGTGGGGACAGGTTGCTGACATACTAGGAGGACATGTACATCCTCGGTGGTCCAAGGTCATTGTAGGCACAGCCTGTTCACACTTCCTCTCAGGTCACATACAAGCACACACTCTCTGTAACTCTGAGTCAGTCCCTCACTTGGTCAGTGGAGGGCCCTGTCTCCCCCCTCTCCCCATGGGGACAGGATGGGTAAAAACCTTGAACACAGGCTGTGGTCAGGAGAGGGTCCTGGGCAGAAGACCCCTTCCCAGTGAGTGATGGATGAGGCAGAGGTGGGGAGGCAGGGCCTCGCCTGCACAAGGACTCAGGCTCCCCCACACAGTCAGAGAACTAAACAAATCTGGACAGCCCAGTGCTTTCCGAGAACAGAGCTCTGTTGGGAATGGCTGCTGCTTATACAGGTGTGTCTCTGGAAAGCCTTGGGCCAGGGCAGAATCCTGTTTACTCCCTGGTTTCTAGGGACGTACCGGCTGGATCCCTTCCACGAGTCTGAATGAGGAGTCCCAAGTCTGTGTCCCTCCCTCCACCATAACCCCTTGAAAGGCTGGGGAGCAGAGAGAAGAGAGAAGAGGCCTTTTCCCATCACTTCAAGCTGCTACATTCTGAGATCTTCGATGTCTTTGAACCTCAGTTTTCTCATCTGTGAAATGGGGCTAATTCCAACCCACCAGCCTTATGGTGAGACCCCTGAACAGAGGTGCTCGATAGGGTTGGCTTTCTCTTCTCCCTTCCCTGGGGAGACAAGTCTCACTGGTGGGAAAGGATGGAGAACCACATGCTGTCTTGGGTCGGTTCTGCCCTGGATGGTGCCAGTCACTGCACTGTATCAAGAACAGTCACAGCGCTCACTGCATTGATTCTTCACATCATGCCTCGTTGTAAACAGGATATACTGTTCTCATGTTCAGGTGAGGAAATCAAAGCTCGGACTTATCCTTAGTGATGCCGGCTTGTATCAGAGCTGGGATGAGAAACCCAGTTGTCCTGACACCCCCTCCTCTGTCTCTTCCTCCCCCACCCCTACAAAGCTCCAGGGGTCAGAGCAGAGCTGGAAACACAGGTTAAATGTTGTCCCCCAGAGCTCTTTCTGAGCTTCCGGGATAGAGACAGCCAGAACTCAGGAGGAAGAGGAGGGGAAGTGGGAGGGGCCAATAGTCTCAGGGGTTATCTTAGGGGTGAATGACTGGCCTGGAGGGGGGGCCCTAAGGACCCTCTGGGATCCTGGTAGGAGAAAAATTAAGCCTTCGAGGGGTCAAAGGCCAAGGGAAGGACAGAAGAGCCTGGAAGCCTAACATAGTGGATTTCTCATTCCTGGGAATGCTAAGGGGATTCGTCCTTAAACAGGCACAGAGTTACTTCTGTCCCAAGATGGCTACTTCACAAAGTGATTATGTAATGATACGGGTATTAAAATACAGACAAACTGAAGCATCATTTCATAATTCTTTCACTTGAGGAGAGAGAGTGCTGTCATCTTTTCATAATTGGGGAAACTGAGGCTTCAGGAAGGCAAGTGACTGGGAATGAGAGTGGATATCCTGACTCCCGACCCTGTGTCCTTTTGACGTCAAAGGTATACCTCTGGGGGCGCCTGGGTGGCTCAGTTGGTTAAGCATCTGCCTTCTGCTCAGGTCATGATCCTGGGATGGAGCCCCATGTGGGGCTCCCTGTTCAACAGGGAGTCTGCTTCTCTCTCTCATTCTGTTCCCTCCCCTTGCTTGTGCTCACCCTTTTTCTCTCTCTAATAAGTAATTAAGTAAATAAATAAATAAAAATTAAAAAGAAATTTTTAAAAAAGATTTTATTTATTTATTTGACAGAGATCAAAGTAGGCAGAGAGGCAGGCAGAGAGAGATGGAGAAGCAGGCTCCCCGCTGAGCAGAGAGCCCGATGCGGGACTTAATCCCAGGATCCTGGAATCATGACCCGAGCTGAAGGCAAAGGCTTAACCCACTGAGCCACCCAGGTGCCCCATAAATAAATAAAGTTTTTTAAAAAAAGAAAAGAAAAGGAATATCTCTGTGCTCACTGGGGTGGGGATAGAAGGGCACTGACCTCTCCTTCTGGCTTCTTGACCTTCTGTGAGTCTGGCTTTTTGGAAGATCAGCTCACAGCTTTCAGCTCTGCAGGTACTGGCTCTCAGAGGGCCTAGAAGAAGTAGGGAGAGCTTAGCCTCCACAGCACTGAGTCAGGGTACCCTGGGATACACCTTGGAGAAAGGCATGGCATATGTGGACCAGCCTCCACTCCAGCAAGGGGCAAAATGGAGAGCCACACTGAGATGGGGTAGAATCCACTGGAGGGATAGAATTGGTGCTATCTGAGCAGGTGTCCATTTTCTAGAAAGAGTATCGGCTGGGGAGTCAGGCAGATTTAGATTCAAAAGCCACTGTCTCCCAGCTCCTAACTATGTCTGACTTTGGGCAAGTTGCTTCCTTAGTCTCGTCCATCTCACTGGTGGCATGGGGGAGGACACAGACAATTTTGTGAGAGATGCTGGAAAGGAGAGATATAAAGTGCCTAGCATGCAACAGGCACTCAAGGTCAATTGTAATTCTCTTTCCCCTACCTTCCTGGGGCAAACCGTCTCTGTATGCCCTGTGCCTGCCTCTGTTTCCCTACCAGTGAAGTGCAGTGAGCAACCCTCTTCTTGTCTGCTGCAAGGATCAGGTGAGGATGCTGGGCGAAGTGCTGGGAGAAGTCAATGTACTTGCCAAGGCTGGGGTGCTGGCTGGCATGAATGAGGATCTTTAAGTCTGGACCCCATCCGCCACATCGCCTTCCATGTTGGCAGCTGGATCAGCCCTTAACAGAGTTAATGGGTCAGTCTGCCTTCAGTCACAGCCTTCAGGAACCTTGGGCCTACGCTTCCTCCACACCTGCTTCTCTTAACAGGCTTCTGAGAACCACCCCCACCCCATAAGGCCTCCATCCAATAAAGTAGAAGTGGGTTCCTTGAAGGATGGCCCAGGGTTCTGTACCAGCAGGAAGCTTGTTAATAATGCAGATTCCAGATCCCTACCTCACACCCACTGACTCAGATATGTGTGTGAAGACTCAGGATGCATTTTAATAAGCACCCCTGAATTATTATTATTATTTTTAAAGATTTTATTTATTTTATTTGACAGAGAGAGAGATCACAAGTAGGCAGAGACAGAGGGGGAAGCAGGCTCCCTGCTGAGCAGAGAGCCCGATTCGGGGCTCGATCCCAGGACACTGAGATCATGACCTGAGCCGAAGGCAGCGGCTTAATCCACTGAGCCACGCAGGCGCCCCACCCCTGAATTATTTTTATGCAAAATTATTTTTATGCGAATCTCTGGATTAGAAGATGCTAAGGTTTAATAATACCCCGATTCTCCACCCATTTTGCTGCCTCAAAACTGTCCAATGTGCAACACCCAGGCGGAGGTAGGTGTTGGAATTTCTAGAGTGCTTTGGCAGAGTCCCACACACACCGCTTTGGGCATTGTGACTTCTTTTCCTGGCTAAGAATGACCAGTTAAAGCCTTTCCTTCCAGAAGGTGACAGACATCTTAGGGGAAATGACCCTGCACTTGGTTAGATGTTCTTGGTTGGCATCTCTGGCTGGCTGGCTGGGGTCCATGGGCCCGGGGAGGAAGGGCCCTCCCTGACCCTGCCCTGACACGTACCCCCAATTTCCACTCTTCCCGGATTGCTGGAGGAGCTCTTGGCATGTTATGCTGAAAGAACCTTCTCTATATTCCTAGGAATCTTTTACCCAAAGGAGGGGCTGATGGGGGAATTCTCAGCACCGCGGCTGGTTGGTGAAGAGGCCTCCTAGGGGCTCTTGAGAATCCATACTTTCCCAGGCATATATTGAGCCCCTCCCCTGTGACAGGCCCTGTGTTACATTCTCCAGGGGGCCTGTCCCCCTTTTCTTTAGATTCCAGTGATGGAAAGCAGACCGCTGCCTCCTCTTTGCCCTACACAGTGGCCTCAGCATGGGAAGCGTGATGCAATACCGAGTAAGCGAGGCCCCGTAAGTGTTTGCACGGTAGCCTGTGGCTGCCGAGAGGCACACTGGATGTGATCATTTATTATGCATGCACACTCTCATAAACACCTTAAATGCATAAATGCATTTACTAGCATTACACCTACCAGTGGGGAAAAGGTAACACTTACCTGATGGCGTTGTTTTGTAGGTTTCAAATGCTCCTGAGCTGCAGGGAAGGGCTAAGTGGCTTAGGGATGCTCGTTGCCTTCCTCCTTCTGGGACACCTGTCCATTGCTGTGCTGTGCGGACCACGGATGTGTGAGCCCCTCACCTGCCCCTCTTAATTCCCCTGTGAAGAAATGGGCCTGCCGAGATGGGGTACCTGGCCCAAGGTCACAGGAGGCAGAACCCAGACTCACACCCAGGGGTTGGGTGGAAGGACCACTGCTCTGTCTCTGCTGCTGGAAGGAAAGCGACCCAGGGGAGAGGCTTACCTGCCTGGAGGGACTGAGCCTGGGATCAGGCTGCCTCTGGGGGAGATCAGATGCCAGCAAAGGATAAGACAGAATTCTTAGAGGCAGATCCGGAAATGACCTGTTGGAGGACAGGGGTGTAGTCTGAGGCTTGGGAGACAGCCCAGGTGAGGCAGGGCCCTGCCCCAGGCGGCCCCAGAGCTGCTGGAGCCCAGGGTCCTGTCTGAGTGTCTATAGGATGGGCGTGGCCACGTCAGCGGTTAGCGGAGGTTAGAATGGGCAGGAGCTCTAACTGTCAATTTTGAAGCTTAGGTCAACAGCCGCACATGTTCCCTTAAACAGCTTTATATTAATGATGCAATTCAGAAAGGGTTCACAGTGCAAATGGTGGCTTCCAACTTTAATTCATTCTACTTTTAAAGTTCAGGTAACTCGTTCTACTTTTTAAAGTTCAGGAAATAGTTCAGTCATACAAGAAAAGCCCGGAGGATAATCTAAAGACTGCTTAAACCCACCGCCAGCTTACAAATAAAACACTACAGGCTCCCCAGAAAGCTAAACATTTAATTCCCACAATTAAAAAAAAAAATACAGATGCATTTGAAATGCCCCGATATTCCTCCTCCATTCCATTGCTCTCCCCAGAGGAGGTCACTGTCTCAAAATTGATTATCATCGCACCATGTGTCCATTTTTACATTTACTAAATACATACACATCTGTAAACAAGGCGTGGTATTGTCTTGCTGGTTGTAAAATCTCATGTAAATGATATATGGTACATAGCCTTATTCAGCTGATTTTTTCCACTTCCTATGGTTTGTGAGATTCACTTCTGTGGGTGCGTGCATCTAGCTCAGTTTGTTTGCTTTGTGGTTGTTTTTAAGATTTTATTTATTTATTTGACACAGAGAGAGAGCAAGAGAGGGAACACAAGCAGGGGGAGTGGGAGAGGGAGAAGCAGGCTTCCCGCCGATACGGAGCTTGATCCCCAGACCCCAGGACCATGACCTGAGCTGAAGGCAGACGCTTAACGACTGAGCCACCCTGGCGTCCCCTGTCATGGGTATTCTTGTCTCCTGGCCCACATGTGACAGTGCCTTTACAGTCCCTCGGAGAGAAAGAGTGGCTGGGCAGAAGGACAGAGAGAACTTTAGTGCCCGAATGCTCTCCAAAGTGGTTGTGACCACTTCCATTCCCAGCAGCCGCACGTGAGAGTTCTTCATTCTCCACGGCCGCATCACATGTGGTGTTTCCAGACTTGACTTTTTGTTAGTCTGACTGCTGAGAAAGGACATCTCATTATATTGGATTTGTTCTCCTCGCTTCCTCGGTGCTGTTAGACCTTTGCTGCAAAGGGTGAGCGTGTGCTGCCAATAGTAAATGTAGAAAACTGAAAACTGAAGAGTTTCTATCAGTAAAGGGGTAGGTCAAATACAGAAGGAGTCACCTGTGTGGTGGAATAGTGTGCACCATCAGGAAGGACAAGGCAGCTCGTGTGCACGGATTGGGAAGATCTATTGATATTCTGAGGCACTAAAAACCTTTTTACCTCAGAAGTGTGGTTAAGTAAAAAAAAGAGGCATAAACAGTATGTAAATAAGAGGATACATATATACATATATATTTTCATGTGTGTGTAAGATACCTCTGGGCTTGAACCCAACATCAAATCATGATGTTGTACAAATATATGTCAATTGTACCTCAATAAAAAATTATAATTATTTAGGGTGTCTGGATGACTCAGCTGGTTAAGCGAAGGTCATGATCCCGGAGTCTCAGGATGGAGTCCCACATCGGGCTCCCAGCTCCATAGGGAATCTGCTTCTCCCTCTGACCTTCTCCCCTCTTAGGCTCTTTCTCTCTCTCAAATAAATAAATAAAATCTTTAAAAAAAATAAAAAAATAATACTTATTTAAAATGCCACTGTCTGGATTTCCAGCCCTGGAGGCAAGTTCTAATCCCTGTTCCATGGCTGGGATGGTGGGAGCCCGGAGCCAACACCTGGACCCACAGAGGCAGGACTCTCCACGGGAGGGCGCTCTGACTTCCTGGGTCCTCCGCTGGGCAGAGGGGGCCGCTGCTGAGGCCTCACCTTGACTGAGCGCCGCCTAATGCTCCAGCAGGACTCCCGTCCACAATGACCCGGGGGGGCCTGAGTGCCCAGGCATCTCTGAGCTTCCCTAGCTACACGCTCCCTCCCACCGCTGACTTCCCTCTCAACCCTGTCCCTATGTCCCAGACAGTCCTGCTTCTCTGGAAACAAGACTTCTGTTGGCCCGGGCCTCCCCCACCATTTCACCAACCCCTTCCATCCCTCGGCAGTGGAGCCCCCCCAAACCCTTCCGAGGCTCCTACCACTGCGCCACACCCCAGTCCCCGTCGACATACACACGGTCCCTCCCCTGTCGTTCCAGTGGCTCCTGACACCTTTGCCAGCCAACACCAAGGACCCAGTCGTGGACCCCTCAACTGCCAACCACCTTCCCTGCAGCTTCATCGCGCCCACCATCCCCCATGGCCTCACCCTGGGCCCTGCCATGCCCTGTGACCATGCTAGTCTGCAGCCCAGACAGGGTTGCAGGGACCAGACACCAGATGTGGGGGTGCCGAGCTCCCAGGGCAGAGTAGCTTCCCTCATAGTCCCCTGCTGCTACTGACGGCTCTGTTGCCTGAGAGCTGTGCATCTCCACCGGCCCCAGCCTTCCGGGGGGGGCTGGGGTCTGAAGAGCAGTTTGAAAACCATTGGGTCCCCTGTGAAAGCCCAGAGCAGAGCCAAGCAGCTCCCTGAACGGGCAGTCCCTAAGCTCTGTAACTTAAAAGCCAGTCCCAAGACTATGATCTGCATTATTTACTTTACATTTTTCTTTATAAATCAACTTGCTTTAAAACTGCTGTAAATATTGGGCCTCGCTTCGTCCTAACAAAAGAATCTGGGATGGCAATTGGTGTTCTGGTTATATTTCTCTACTGTACATGGATAGAGACTTGTAATTATTACAATAAAATGGTTTTCATTAAGTACATGAGGTTGAGTCCATTGCCCAAGGCTTCACAACTAGAAAGAGCCAGAACCAATATTTGAGCCCAGCAGTTTGGTTCCAGAATCCATGCCCTTGACCATCACCAGGCTCCATGTGTTCAGCCTTGTCACCCTGACTGTGACAGTGACTCTTCCCCCCAACTCCCATCGACAATCCAAGTTGGCCACACATATTTAAGATGAAGGTAATGGAGCACAGTGCTTTGCAGACATGTGAGGGGGTGTCGAGGCTGGGTGAGGTTTGTTTAGCATCTTCCATGGTTTTTGCCAGCTCTGGGTCCATCTTCCCTCTCGACCCTGTGTTCATGGGACACCTGTCCTGAGGGCCCACACTCCTGTGGGGTAGGCTCGAGGCCTCACCCCTGCCCTCCTGAGAGAGCCCAGGGTCTTGGTGGGGGACTGGAACTCTGCCCCCACCCCTGCCCTAGCTTCTGGGTCTCTGAAACCCAAGGTTGAGAAAGAGACAGCCCAGCCAAGGTGGTGGTGGTGGTGGGGTCCTTGCAGGGGGCAGGGTCCGCACTAAAGCTGGGGTGGGAGAGTGTGGCTGTTTGCAGAACTGTTTGTGGTTCAGCCGGCAGGAGCTTCCGGGGTGCAGGAGTTCCCCAGGGGTGGGGGGTGGAGGCCTGATGCCCTGCTGAGTGTCACACTGCCCCTGGACCCTGGATGCCAAAGGCGGTTCTGCCTGCCTTCTGGGCGAGCGTGTAGAGCACTTGGCGGCATCTGTATTTAGAGTTGAAGAGTTGGGGACAGCGAAGGGCTCTTCCAGCTCCTCCAACGCCTCCCCCACGGCACGGGCTCGTGCCCAATCACGCCCACTGGTGGGGCCGCCGCACCACTGCCTGCCGCCTTCACGGCTCCCTGACCCTGCTGCTCGGGTTCTTCCCACAATACCCCCATGGGGCCGTGTCCAGGACACGCTCTGGGGCTTGTCACGCAGCTTGGGATTTTAGGTTTAAGAGTCTGTCTCCCTGTAGTGTCAAATTTCTTGAAGACAGGAGACTGCTCCATCTTTGTGGCCCTTGAAGTGTGGGATCTTTTTTTTTTTAAAGATTTTATTTATTTATTTGACAGACAGAGATCACAAGTAGGCAGAGAGGCAGGCAGAGAGAGAGGAGGAAGCAGGCCCCGCCCCTGAAGTGTGGGATCTTACTTGAGATGACCTTGAACCCTCTGGGGCAGTCTCAGGACTCACCCCGCAGGGAGCCCAGGCGGCAGGCCTGGAGTGGGACCTGGGAATCACAAGCCCAGCACAGCTTGATTAACATGGAAAGTGAGGTCCTGAGAGGTGACCCAACCTGTCCAAGGTCATCTGGTAACTTTGCGTCAGGGTCAGGGCTTGAGCCCAGTATCTCCCCTTGTCCGCCTGCCCCTGGACATAAACAAGGGCTTGCCTCAGAGCATTTGCAGTGGCCCGCTCCTTTTCTTTTTGTCTTTTCTTTTCTTCTCTTCCCTTTTCTTTCTTTCTTTCTTCCTTCCTTCCTTCTTTTCATTTCTTTCTTTTAAGATTTTATATGTCTATTTGAGAGAGAGGCACAGAGAGAGCACGCACATACCACGAGGAGGAGGAAGGGCAGAAGGACAAGCAGACTCCATGCTGAGTGGGAGCCCCGCCCGGGACTCCATCGCAGGACCCAGAGACCATGACCTGAGCGGAAGTCAGTCGCTTAACAGACTCAGCCACCCAGGGGTCCCCAGTCAGCTACTTTCCCAAAATATCCTTGCACCAAATCCCTCCATGGGTGGCTCATTCTCACTTTTAGATCTCGGCTCAAGACCTTCTCCTAGAGAGACTGACAACTCTACCAAAGCTGCAGTGTTCAGGTCCTGTTTATTGTTTTTAGTCGGGGAGCTCCCCGGGGGCAGGGATCTAGCACGGAGTCTGGCCCATGGCTGGTGGAGCTCAATTCACAGTGCTCGAAGGGGAGGGATCTGAGCTCCTAGGCAACCAGGCCTGGCTCTGGCTGTGGGTGAGACCTCGGGGTTACAGGCAGGGGCCGGGGATGGAAGGAGGCAGGGAAGGCCAGCCCAGGCCCTGCCAGCCCCTGGGCCCAGCTCCTCCCGCCTGCGCACGCGCTCCTACTCTGGGCGGGTGGCCTTGGAGACAGAAGCATTTAGAGGGAGGAGAGAGGGAAAGCACAGGTCATCCATCAGCCAGGAGACGTGGAGAGCCTGGTAAATCAGGAAGGCTGTCTGAGGCCCCTTTGCCAACTGTCTGCCGGCGCTCAGGGCGTCTGGGAGCTGGGGGCGGGGTGGAGGGGAGGCGGGCTGAGGGGCGGCTATAGCCCAGTCGCCCCCACGGGGACTGAGGACAGCCAAGGCCACCCCAGGCCTGGTTGAGGAAGGAGGACCAAGGCAATGCTCCAGGCCCAGCCAAAGCACCCCCCCCCCCCCCAACGCGCTTCAGTCTGTGGTCCCAGAGGCGGCTCCTTACCCTCTGCCAGCCCTCACCCCAGCCCGCAAGGCAGGGTATTATCTTGTTTTAACTATTTTGAATTTCAATGCATAAGAGTATAGAGATTAACATAACAAACCCAAAAGCATTCTCAACAAAAAGAACATTTTCATCTTTTTCTTTTTCTTTTTTTTTTTTTTGAGAGGGTTTCTAACTTAAAAAAAGTGAACTATAACCTTGAAAATTGCCTAAAGCATGATGCATAATCACATTTCAGCCCTGGAGTCGAGAAACGAGCCTCCGGAGCGGGTCCTTCACTTGCTCGCGTCCCCTGTCCCTTTGTGCTCTGGTTTCTGTGACACCATGGCCTGGATTTCCTGGGTTTTTAAAAATATCAATACCATAAAATATCACAGATAAAACTTTCCCTTCTCGGGTCCCATGCCTACCCCCCCAGGGGGAGACAAGCATAATTATGCAGCTGGTGTGCCCCTCCACCCGCCTTTGATATTTTTACTACGCATATTTATATTAGAGAAGTATTGTTTTATACAGTTTAACACTTCTCACAGATGGCACTGATACTGCATGTATTATTTTGCAACTCGACTCTGAATGTTTTATGGAAAAAAAACAGCTTTATTGGGGGTATAATTTATATACTATAAAACTTACCCGTTTTAAGTGTAGGACTTAATGATTTTTAGCAAATTGACAGGGTGGCACAACCATCAGCACAATCCAATTTTAGAACCGTTCCATCCCCCCTGAGAAGTCTAAATGCTTGTCTTTCCTTTTTTTCTAAAAAAAATTTTGAAGAGCTGCCATCATAAAGCTCCCACTGTGTACCCCGCACCCGTCTGAGAGCGTCCCGCCCCTCACTCACTCAGCCCTCACAGCCCCCGCAAGCGACAGTGACCCAGGGCACAGAGAAGGTGAGAAACCGTCTGGTAGGCGGACGCTCGAATCTCACGGAGGGGACACTGAGGCCAGGAGTCAGACCCAGATCTGCATGGCTCCCAGGTCCCCTGACCCTCTTCTAGGCCCGTCGGCAACTTGTCTTTTTTTATTACTTGGAAAGGGAGCATGGGAGAAGAAGGAAGGGGAGAACAGGTGGAAAGGGAGAGAGAGGTCAGAACCATTGTTTAAATTCCTCTGTGCTCATGCCTATAACCACAGACACACATACAGACCTGCGTCTGTGTGTGCACTCCTGCACTTGCACAGGTGACATGTGTACACATGTGTGTGTGCACATTTGCACACGCCTGTGCAGATGCAGACATCCATGCTCACATGTACGCACGACCACACGAGCACCCCTGACCAGAGACGGTGTTCAGAGATGCTCTGGTGCTCCGAGGGAAAAGAACGTTAGTGTGTGTGTGTGTGTGTGTGTGCGCGCGCGCTGGAAGTGGGGGTTTCAACCCTACCACTGTTCCGACAGCCCCCTCTTTGCCCTGGTGCCTGTTGAGGACCTTAGCTAAATAAAGCTTCAGCGCCTGGGAAACAGAGCTACGTATGATCTCTGGAGACTTGGCTGAGCTTCTGGAGCCATAGGGCCAGCCCAGCCTTGCATTGCCAGGGGTCCAATCCACAGAGTCTCTGCTCCCTCCCTGGTCTGGAATGCTTCCTGTTCCCCAAAGATCACTCCTGTCCCTGGACTCATTTGAACATACACAGACCCACACGGAGCTGTGGGAGCCCCGTAAAAAGCACTAGCAAACACTGAGGGAGCAAGCACTGAACGCCAGGTACATGGCCTCATCATGGGCCCACGAGGTGTGCATAGTCACGGCCGCCATTTTATTTATTTATTTATTTTTAAAGATTTTATTTATTTTTTTGACAGACAGAGATCACAGTAGGCAGAGAAAGGAAGAAGCAGGCTCCCTGCTGAGCAGAGAGCCCGATGTGGGGCTCGATCCCAGGATCCTGAGATCATGACCTGAGCCGAAGGCAGAGGCTTTAACCCACTGAGCCACCCAGGTGCCCCATGGCTGCCATTTTAGATGGGAAACTGAGGAACGTGGGTCTTCCATAGGATCCTACGACTAACAGGAGGTGGTGAGCTCGGGATGCAAAGCCAGGCTGTGTGTCTGCTCCGAGAAGCCTGGAAATACTGGGACCCTCCCATGCAATAGCACTGGGGCTGCCCTAGACACAGACCCAGGAGTGCTGGCATCCAGCTCCCAAGTCTTGATCCCGCCTGGGGTTTGCAAAAGCTGGTCAGCTGACATGTTCCTGAAGCAGGTTTTCCGCGGCCATGGCAAAAGAAGAAAAGCAGAGGACCACATCATAAGTTGTTGTCGTTACAAAATTAAATCCACTTCATTTGAGAAAGATGGCTTTTTTCTTGATTCTTTTTCCTTTCTTTTCTTTTTTTTTTTTTTTAAAGATTTTATTTATTTATTTGACAGAGAGGGAGATCACAAGTAGGCAGAGAGAGAGGGGAAGCAGGCTCCCCGCTGAGCAGAGAGCCCAATGCAGGGCTCTATCCCAGGACCCTGAGATCACGACCTAAGCTGAAGGCAGTGGTTTAACCCACTGAGCCACCCAGGCACCCCTCTTTTTCCTTTCTTTTCTGAAATGAGAGTGATCTTGTATGGTGGCTATGATTTTGTATTCTTACTTGGCAAGATAAAAATAATGGCAGCTGCATGCCAACCCCCAAATCCGGGGGAGATTTTTCTGGCTCGTGGCCCCCCTAAAGTTCGGACCTCTTTGGGGTGTCCCCCAGTTGGCATGCCTCAGCCTGCAACTGGGACTTGGTTTCTCTCTGTCCTCCCCAGTTTCATATCTGTTTGCACGAAGACGACCTAGCCGAGGAAAGGCGATCCAGGATGTTTGGAATTTTTGTGTTACCAGCTCAGACTCTGGATCGAGTTAACAACAAAATGGACGGAAATTCTTTTTCTCCTTCTGCAGTCAGATTTCAAGGCAACCTCAACCCTGGGAACTCAGCCAGCTCTGGGGAAGTGAAGGAATCAAAGGCCTCTGAACAGTAAAAAAAAAAATAAAAAATAAATGTCTTTAGAACAGAGCTGGGTTCGGAGCCCAAGCTTTGGTCTCACTGCAAATTAAGAACAATGATTTGGTAAAGCTTGTTTATCTCCCTTGA
This sequence comes from Mustela lutreola, assembly GCF_030435805.1. Lineage (NCBI taxonomy): Eukaryota > Metazoa > Chordata > Mammalia > Carnivora > Mustelidae > Mustela > Mustela lutreola. Next base: position 44,822,569 of record NC_081304.1, on the reverse strand, counting down.
GGCAGCCCCAGGGCAGTGGGCAGCGGGTTCCAAAGGCAGCTGGGAGGACTGTGGGGGGCTGGCCGAGTTAACATGGGCATTCAGGGGGAAGGCCGCCGCCCCGCCCCGAGGGCCCAGGGTCATTTAGCGTGGGGATGGAGAGGTCTTCTTTCTGCAGCACCCTGAGTAGCCAAGCAAAACTGACAAGACACTTCTATGTTGATCTGGACAAAAAGGTGCTCCTACTACATATCGGGATGATTTTCCTAAAACTGGCTAAAAAGCAATCATAAAACCAGAACAAGACTGGAACTGACAAGGGAAAGGATGCACTCTGGTTATCTGGAAGCTTCAGGGAGAATGGAGGGCACCACAGGGAGATTGCCTCGGCGGTGGGAAGCAGGGCTCAATCTGAGCAAACCCTCCCCTCTCCCCTTGCAAATTACAGTGTTGGGCAGGGGCAGGAGCTTCCCTCTGGGAGCTGGCCCTTGGGGCGGGCCTGGTACCCCAGGATTGTAGATCCAATTGCATTTGCTGTCCTCCCCTCCCAGAGCTTGCCCCCAGAGCTCGGTAGCTATTCTGGACCCCCTCTGATCCTGGGAGGTGGGTGTAGCCAGAAAGAGTGCGTAAGTCAGGCCATTTACAGCCCTTACGTGAATGAGGCCATGTTTGAAGCATGTGCCATACCCTATTTCATGTAATCCTCACGGTTATTCTCTCCAGAAGACTGAGTGTCAGAGAGGTTAAGTTATCTGCCTAAGATCACACAGCCAGCTCGCACCAGAGTTAAGAAAAGGATACAGCTTCACCTCTCTCCGGGGCCTGGGCTTTCTGCCCTTGACTCCCCAACCTCTTCAGCCAGCTGGTGGCAGGTTCTGCTGCTTGGGACTTCCGGGGAGGACACGCCTGCTTGGAGGCAGCCGTGTGCCCGGCCTGGGGTTGACCTCACATTCACTCTCACTCCCCAGGGCTGTACTACCAGCAGAAAGGAGAATGCTTTCCTTTCTCCTTCCCCAGATACCAGCTCTGACACCTCCAATTTCTACTGTGATCACAGTGTTTTCTGAGTCAAGCAGGGTATAAGGAAAATCGCCCTTTCCCTGGAATAATTTATCATCTTGTTATTTCCATTAGCTGACTCTGTTTGAGCCTATTCCGTGCTGAGCTGTTTGAATTCCCAGCTTGGAAATCCCTGGGCTGGGCGGGAAATGCTGCTTCCCATGCTCTCCCATGCTCGGAGGGGATGAAGGAGGTACTGCTGTCAGATGGGGGACAGGGCGTGGACTGTAGCAGGGACAGGGCTGAGTTTACAAACCAGGGCAGGAAGCGGGGGTGTTCTGGTTTCTTCTGACTCCACAGGTGTGTGGTGGAGTTCCACAGGGGTGGCAGAGACCTGCTGGGATCTACAGCTGGGGGTGCCTAGGAAGGCCAAGGCCCTGGCAGGAACGGGGATGGTTCTAGAAAATGAGACCCTGGCCCTGGACCAGGGTGCAGAGTGAGGCTGCTTGAGGCTGCTGGTTGCAGTTTTGCACAAGGTGAGGGTCCTCAGGAGACCACGGTCAGGAGCACACAGCTTAAGAGCTGGGGCCTCCCCGGCACTCCCTCGCTCCGCCCCCTGCTGGCAGGGTTATCTCCTGGAAATTGCTTACCTTCTCCCACCCTCAGTTTTTTCATCTGCAGAGTGGGAGGAATAATGTCACCCTCCCAGTGTTGTGAGGATGAACGGACGGGAAGTGTGTGAAGAGTTTAGTCTTGCCGCCTGGCCGCCAGCCAGGGCACGGTGACCTAGATGTCAGCTGTTTATGGAGATGGGCTCTTCCCAGTTGGCCTGGGAACTTCGCTGGTTTGGGCACTTCTGGGAAGCCCCTCAGTTGTGGAGATGCTGGCTGTGGTCCCCACACTCCTCAGATCTAGGGCGGGAGCCCTCAGAGTCCACTCCAGTGCGCTGGGGGAGGCCAGAGCCTTTGCCAGGGGCCCTGTACCATCCTGCGCGTCAGCTTGCTCCGACTCTGAGATCTTACTTTGGCTGAGTTAACTCGGACTTGAGTTTCCATACTCTAACTTTTGAACCACAGGAAGATGTAAAATTCAGGCCCTTCTTCACCCAAATCCATCTGAATAAGGATCTGGGCAGGCAGGTGACCCTGGGGACGGTCAGGGAGGGGTGAGGAGTCGCTTCCTTCCCTGTGGTGCCAATGGCACCCAACAGGACATGGCTGCCTATGCTTCAGCCACCCCTAGGGGGCACGTGGCCACGCGGGGGGGCGGTAGGGGCTGTAGTCAGGGATCCCCATCTCTCTGGTTTCAGTCTCTTACCTCTCTCCCTTCTTCACTTCTGGCATCTTTTGTGTGGCCTTGGTCCCCTGGTGAAGTGTCTTCTTGCAATCATCTGTGATCAGCCTTTGAAAGTATTTTCCTAAACAGTCTTTTTTTTTTTTCTTTAAAGATTTTATTTAGTTATTGAAAGTATTTTCCTAAACAAAGACAGTTCCTCCCCAGGAGGACTCATGGGGCCACATGCCTAGATATTAGTAGCTGTGCTTCGCAGGGACCGGTGCTGAGTCATCTGTTTAGACTTGGAAAGCCCTAAGCATCGGGAAAGGCCACGTTTGGGCTCTGTTCCATTCCTCCCTGCCTCCCTCCCGCCATCCACCCTGTCTGCCCACTCACCCACCTGCAACATCCCTTGACAGCTAACCCAAGATGAACGAGACACGGCCTCTGCTTTGATGGAGCCTGTGGGGAGCCCAGCCCTGCCCCCGCTTCTGGAGGTAGAACCCAGGCTCTGCACGGGGCGGGAGGGGGGGTGTGCAGGATGACAACACCTAGCCTTCTGTTCCTTTTCCCTCATAAAGCGTGAGCCTGGACAGAGAGGTGGAGAGATTGGCAGTCAGAAGGGAGGGAGTGGGGGAGGGAAAGGATTCACTTGTCAGTGGCTCAGCAGGTACAGCCAGACTTAAAATGTCCCCAAAGAGTGTCTGCTGAGAGGCAGGGGGTGAGCACGCCGAATTGTCTCTCCAGTAATTGGCACTGAGGAAGCTGCGGGCATCCCGGGGTCTGCTCAGAGCTCGCCTGTCTGGCTGAAGACTAGGGGGCCAGCGTGTCCGGGGCTCCTAGGGCTCTTCCAGCTCCCATCCACCAACCCTCCCCATCTCCGCGGTACTGAGCAAGGCCAGTGCTGGGCTTTCCTTTGGTCTCATCCCTCCCCTGCGCAAAAGAGCCTTTGCTGGTCTGCTGGCACCGTGGATGAGCGATTTGAACCATCCGGTCATGCAGTTTGTAAACAGGCGCATCTTTCTGTGTCTGTGTGCACTAGTGAGTGCGTGTGCGCGTGTGTGGGGGTTTGGTGTCTATGTCCCCTGGCAAGGGTTTCTGGCTGGTACCTGGGGCATCTCTCCTGCAGCTGGGCCCTCCACCTGGTAGCCTCATGCTGGAGGCTTCTCCTCCCTCCCGGGAGGCAGGGTGCTTGCGTGGGCAGCCTGGGGTGGATGATCCAGACAGATCAGTTTCTAGCCATCTCATCCTTCTGCCCGCTATGAATGAAGCAGAGAACAGGTCAAAGGGGAGCCCCTATGTTGGCAGTAGGGATGGGCATGGGTCCCAAACTGCCCCCTGGGACTTCCTGAGTCCCCACCCCCAACTCAGGGAGCTCTGGGGGTCACAATTAGAAAACTCTCTATTTAGGGGCGCCTGGGCAGCTCAGTGGGTTAAAGCCTCTGCCTTAAGCTCAGGTCATGATCCCAGGGCCCTGGGATCAAGCCACGCATCAGGCGCTCTGCTCAGCGGGGAGCCTGCTTCCTCCTCTCTCTGTTTGCTTGTGATCTCTGTCTTTCAAATAAATAAAATCTTAAAAAAAAAAAAAACTTAAAAAAAAAAAAGAAGAAAACTCTCTATTTAGTTCTGTTCCCCCATCTCATAGATGGGGAGTGACAAAGACGGGGGGCGGGGGAGAGTTTAAGGACTCTCTTCATCAGGTCTTGACAGAGGATCTGGCCGTCCTTACAGAGTGTGCTCCCAGGAGGAACATTCAGGACTGGCCAGGACCAGCCACATAATATACAGGGTCCAGTGCAGAATGAGAATATGGGCCCTTGTTCAAAATTATTGAGAATTTCAAGGGGGTGGCTGGGTGGCTCAGTGTTTGGGGGGGGTGGGGCAGAGGCAGAGGGAGAAGCAGACTCCCTGCTGAGCAGGGAGCTCAATGAGGAGCTTGAACCCAGGACCCAGGGTTCATGACCTGAGCTGAAGGCAAATGCTTAAACGACTGAGTTGCCTCGGCACTCTGCCCTTATGTTCTTACATCATCGGAGCATCTTCTGAAGCACCATGTCTGAATTCTATGGGAGTCCTAACTACTAGCAGTGGTAGGAGTTTTATACGTGCTTTCAGGCTTTGAATTTCCACAACAGTCCTATGCAGGAAGTACTATCCCATTTTATAGCTGAGAAACTGAGGCACAGAGATGTAACCATAATTTCAGGTACTAAGTGGTGGAGCTGGGATTTGACACAAGGTGCTCGAACTTTATGAGCTCTCCACCTGCTATCTCTTCTAGGGACTGCTTGGGTTATCCAGCGTTGGGGACCAATCAGATCATGTCTGTACTCCCTGTTCTCCACCCGCTGCCATGAAAGGTTCAGCTCCACAAGTTAATTCATAAGTTTGCCTGTTTGAGACTCAAAAAGCACTTTTGTTAAAAAAAAAAAAAAGAAAGAAAGAAAGAAAAGGAAAAAAAAAGGATTTCTTGGTTCCCAGACAGTCCACAATGAACCCTTGACTCCTGGTAGCTCCCAGGCCCCTTGGGGTCCACATTCCACCTCCACATTCCACCTTCCCACCTAAAGCTGAGGACTTCTAGATTAACTCAAGAGGAAACTGCTTCAGAGCCTCATCGACCCTGTGACATGCCTCTGGGGTACTCAGTTGGAGTTTACCTTGGGGACTGCAGGATCGGGTCCCTCCGGGGACTGGGTCTGGCCCCGGCACAGGGGTCTGGTGGGGGCTGAGTCTGGGGGCTTGTGCTGCATCAGGTCTGAGAGGTTTAAGGGGGAGTCCTTCTACCGAGGGGTAGCTTACAGCCAGGAAGCAGGACAAACAGCCCTTACAGGCCAGGATCTGGATATAGAGACCTCCTGGGCTGTGTTTTTTCTGTCCTGCAGGTCCTTGTTGCTCCCTCTCCCTCACCTGGTATGGCTCAGGATTCTCACTCCTACCTGTGGGTTTATCCTGAGTTGTTTTTTTTTTCTTTTTTTTTTCCCCCTTTAATAAGAGCTCAGTGTTAGAAATGCGATAGAGCGGTGCGTAGGTGGTTCAGTCGTTAAGCTTCTGCCTTCGGCTCAGGTGGTGATCGTAGGGTCGTGGGATCCAGCCACACATCCGGCTCCCTGCTCAGCGGGGACCCTGCTTCTCCCTCTCCTACTCCCCCTGCTTGTGTTCCCTCTCTTGCTGTGTCTCTCCCTCTGTCAAATAAATAGAATCTTAAAAAAAAAAAAAAGAAAAAAGAAATGTGATATAGTATATTGTGGAAATAAGAACAACTGTCCTTCAAAGTTTATAAAATAGGGCACTCCTATAAAATAGAACCCCCATGCCTCCTCGCTCCCACTCTAGGCAACCATTCGAACCCCTAACCATTCTTCTGGTATTCACTTTTGTACCAAAATTCAATTCGGTATCGAATTCAATTTCTTGATTTTTTGGTATTACATAACACAATATAAAATATCATACCATATACATGGTCCCCAACACACATATGCTTCTTACCCTTCTGTATATCCTTATATACTGCCTCTGTGTTCATTCTCCAATCTTGGCCTCTAGCCCAGCCACACAGCCACTACCATCATCCTGGGGTCTCTCTCTGCCCCTCTCCTGTGTTGGATCTCCAGTCTCCAGTCCCCGCTATCCTCTTTCCTGGTTTTCTCCCTTGTCTGGCTGGAGCACATTCTTTAGCTGCCTGAGAAAAAATGTATGGGAGGTCAATTATTTAAAAATCTCACATGCCTGGAAATATCTTCATTCTACCATCACTGAGATTTGGCTGGGGACAAATCTAGATTAGAAAACGTTTCCTATCAGAATTCAGAAGATAATACTTCAAAATCTGCTTTGAGAGGGACGCCTGGGTGGCTCAGTTGGTTGAGCTTCTATCTTCAGTTCAGGTTATGATCCTAGGGTCCTGGGATCGAGTCCCACATTGGGCTCCTTGCTCAGTGGGGAACCTGCTTCTCCCTCTGCCTGCCACTCTCCCCTGCTTGTGCTCTCTCTCTCTCTGATAAATAAATAAATAAATAAAATCTTAAAAAAAAAAAAATCTGGTTTGGGGCACCTGGGTGGCTCACTTGGTTAAGCAGCTGCCTTTGGCTCAGGTCATGATCCCAGGGTCCTGAGATCAAGTCCCACATCGGACTTCCTGCTCCATGGATAGCCTGCTTTTCCCTCTACATCTGCCTGCTGCTCTGCCTACTTGTGCTCTCTATCTCTCTGTCAAATAAATAAATAAAATATTTAAAAAAAATCTGGTTTGAGAATTTCAATGCCATTTAAAATCCCTGATCCTTGGTATGTGACTTGTTGCTTTTTTTCTTTTATCCCTTTAGGATTTTTAATCCTGGGATCCTGAAACTTCATGATAAGAAAGCTTGCTATAGTTCCTTGCTTTATTTTGAAAGATTTCAGAACTATAAAATAATGCAAGTATAACACATAATGAAATACTATGATATAAACATTGTAAAACCATCTATCCATCAATGACGTTAAAACATTACTAACACGTTGAAACCCCTCTGTAGCTGGCCCCCTCTTCTCGAGATGTGCCTTGAGATCTGTTGTTTATCCTTCCTGTGCATTTCTTATTTTTTCACTGCATAAAATATATGTTAATGTATGTCATTTCACCCCGTTTTAGAATCTCTATATAGATGGTGTCATAAAGTATGTATTTTTCTGCCATCTGTTTCTTTGCTCCTGGTTGCTCGCAAGAGTCATCTGAGAGTACCCACTCATTTCCACCAGGATATTTCATTGTTGGACTACACTGGATCACCGGATCACCGCTTATGTATCTATTCTTCTGTTGACACTACGTAGGTCCTTTCCAATTTTTGGTTAATAAAAAGGTACTGCTCTTGACACTCTGTACGCGTCTCCCGGAGCCCACTTCTGTACTGAAATGGTTCCCATTTCTGTCAGCACACTGGAGTCATGTGTGGTTTACAGAATCCTAATGTCAAGGCTGAGCCCCAAATTGATGAAACTAGAATCTTGGAGAGTGGGGGGGGGGGTGGGGATGGTGTCCGGTGTTGATGGGCTTGTAAAATTCAATGGGTATTCATATTAGCCCGTGGTGATGACTACTGGTCCGCCTGGGGGCCACCGGCCCACAGGTGTGGTCCTCTAGCCAGCGGCTTGTTAGACGGACACCCTCAGACCCTGGCCCTGGCCCCGTGAACGAGAGTCTGTTTCGGGAGACCTCAGGTGATGGAGAGATTGTCTTCAACACTTTTCAAACTCCCCCCCTTTTTTTGTGTGTGTGTTTCTTGGTTTGAAATGACTATCAGTTGGAAGTTGGGCCTTCTTCATGGGCCTTACCTTTGGGTCGTCCCATTTTCTTGACTTTTTCCTTGTACGCTCACATCTCTTTTTGTGTTTTACTTCCCGGGAGATTCTTCTCTCATCTCCATCCCTTCTAATGCTTTTTTATTTATTGTAAAAATTTATTTATTTTTTAAGATTTTACTTATTTGAGACAAAGAGAGAGACAGAGAGATCACAAGTAGGCAGAGGGTGGGGTGGGGTGGGGGGAGGAAGCAGGCTCCCTGCTGAGCAGAGAGCCCAATGTGGGGCTCGATCCTAGGACCCCAGGATCATGACCTGAGCTGAAGGCAGACGCCCAACTGACTGAGCCAGCCAGGCTCCCCTCTAATGGATTTTTAAATTCTATTATATTTTTAATTTTCAAGAGCCTTGACATTTCCTTTTTATTTCATTTTAACACTTCTTTTTAAAAAATTACACTCTTGATTTCAGTTCAGGTCAGGATCTCAGGGTTATGAGATCGAGCCCCCGGAATTGGACCCTGGGGTCAGCATGGAGTTGGCTTGAGGATTCTCTTTCCCTTCCCCCCGAGGGGGGACCCTTCCCCCTGGCTAGATCTCTCTCTCTCTAAAATAAATAAATAAATAGATCTTTATTAAAAAAAAAAAAAAAAAAAAAAAAAAGATTCTCCCTCTCCCCTCTGTCCCTCCCCCCACTTGCTTGCTTGCTGTCTCTCTATAACTAACTAACTTTCTTTTCCTCTTTCATGGGTGAGTACCCTCGGAGGATTGTTCCCTGACCCATTTCTCCTGAGTATTGGAATCTCTATTTTTGGTTTGTTGGTTTTGGTCAACTCTTGGCACCTCTGCCTGTTCCAGCTGAGGGCCACACAGCCAAGCTACTAGAAACTGTACATGTAGGCAGGGCTTGCGTACAAGGGGCCTCATGGGGGTGACTGGGCAGAGAAGGGGAAATGCCAACATTAGGATCTGTCAACCTTTTCAGTTCATTCCCCAGTGACAGGCTGAATAACATCTTGCCTTGGGGGCAGGTAGATGGAGAATAAGCCAGCTGTTAGTGGGGAAGGGGCTGGAGAGTCTCTCCATTAACCACTGCCTCATTCCAGTTTTTGGCTGGGCTTGGGGTCCCCAGTCCCAAATCCTTCTAGTGCACCCTTGGCCAGCAGTAAATCCAGCAGTAAACCTGGGTCTTCTAGGGTCTACCAGGGTCAGGAAAGGGCCATGTGGGCTATGAGAAGGGACCTGGGGATCTAACATCTTCCCAACAATACTATTTTCATACCCTTCCTAACTTTCACCTTAGGGACACCTGGCCTCTCCGAGTTCTGAGAATTCGGCAGATTCTGCAAAGCAAATGGGCTTGTTCATGGCTGGCTTTCTCCCTTGGAGATATTTTGGGGAGCTGGGGAAGCTGACAGTGTATCTTCCATCTCCCAAAATTCCCAGACCTCTCCTCTCCTTTATGGCTTTATAATTTATGCCACTTCACTCCTTTAGGTCGTCCTGGTGGAGCTTGGGGGTAAGAAGAAATAAAAATGTGTTCAGTCTTCTCTATTGAACCACAAGTCCCTGTCCATTTTACAAGCATTTTCACATTTGTGCACAGAAGTTCTTACAACTCTGGGGCACCTGGGTGGCTCAGATGTTCAGCATCTGCCTTTAGCTGAGGTTGTGATCCCAGGGCCCTCGGATCGAGTCCCGCATCGGGCTCCCAGCTCAGCGGGGAATCTTTTTCTCCCTCTCCCACTCCCTCTGCTTGTGTTCCCTCTCTCGCTGTGTGTCTCTGTCAAATAAATAAATTAAAGCTTAAAAAAAAGTTCATACAACTCATTTTGATTATTTGTATGTATACTTAAATTTTTTTTCTAAGCAGAAATGGCCTTGTTTTTCCATTCAACATGAGGGTTGTGAGTTCTACCACACAGAGATCGAGCTCATTCTTTTCACTGCAGGCAACATGCTACATTCTTTTCCAACCAGTTCTCTATTGATGCGTCTCAGAAACACAAGTGACTGTGGTCTTTGGGGCCACACACCGGCTCAATGCAAATTCTAATCTTTATTGTTACAGATTTTGAAGCATAACTTGTCACAGAGAAACAGTATGTCTTTTTACCACCTGCCAGCGGCAAGGGCAAAAAAGCTAACGGTGGGGGCCTGAGAGCCCGGAGAGAAGGCCCTTCGAGGAACAGGAGTACGGGGCAGTGGGAGAGTGGCCGGATGGAGAGATGGGGATACCAACACACACACACACACACACTCTCTCTCTCTCTCTCTCTCTCTCAAGCTCTGTCTTCAGGGAAGGGTTTTTCAGAAGCATTTGCTCACCGTCTAAATTATTTTTCATGCCCAACCGAAGCCACTGAAGAGGAGTGAATTTTAAAGGCTTAGGGGAGACTTGTCCCCCAGCTGGGGACGCAGCTGAAGACTGCTCTTCAATGAGGGAATTCACCGTATCCCCCAGAGCCCTTCCTTGGTCCACGAGCTGGAGAGAGGCTGAGCAGAACCTGGGGAGGCTGTCAGAGGAGTCCCCAGAAACCCAAGCAAGGGCCAGCATTCGACAGCAGCACCTGAGCCAATCTTGAGCCAAGGAGGGTGCTGCTTCTGCTCCCAGAGTCCTCGGGAGGCGGAAGGGTGGGCAAGCCTCTCACCCAGCACCCTCTAGGACCCACTGCTCATCTCTAGGGTCCAAGCTCAGTTTTGAAGGGTAATGGGTTCTTCTTCCATTAATAGGAGAAAGCCCAGCCCAGTGCCTGCTGCAGTGCATATGGGAGGGCCCCATAAGGCCGGTCTGCAGGCCCTTCCGGCCCACCCCAAGACAAGACCAAACTTAAAATGAATATGGAGGTAGACTGGGGGAGGGTGCAAGGGAAGGGCAATAAATAAAGGTCAGGGCTGAGTGGGGTGGCTGTCGGGGGGGGGGGGAGGGAGGAGGGCTCCCAGGGAAGAAGGGGGCAGAAAGGCACTGAGTGGGGGTTAGGAGACTCAGCCCCCAAACACTGGTTGGTTGAGTCGGAGGTCACGTCCAACAGGGCTGTCCAGCTGAGGGCTCCAGACTGCTCACCAGACCCTCCCAGCTCGCTTTCTCTCTCGAACTCCTCCACTGCAAAGTCGGCTCCGTGCACCAAACATGTCTCTGCTGGAGCAGGCAGGCGGGCCCTTCGGAGGTCGTCGTGTCAGCAACGGGGAATTGCCCAGGCAGGCCTTTTGCCTTTAGGGGAGAGGAAAAAAAAGGCCACTATAGGGTGAGCAGAGGTTGGATCCCTCCCCAGCGACAGCCTGAACTTTGGGAATGGTGTGGTAATGCAAAACTTCCCCCAGCTTGTTCCGCAAGCCCTGGGGCCCCTTCTATGCCCTGGGACACACAGATAGCCTTACTGGCTATCTGCTGAAGACCTACTTAGGGGACGCACTCCACGAGAATGTTGCATTTCTCCCATCCACCCCCAGCCCCACGAGGAACACAGCATGGTCCCCACATTAGCAATCATGGAACTGGGTGCAGAGAGATCAAATATTAGATTGAGTCATATCGATGCCAACATCTGACTATTTTTGATCTATAAAGAGGCAATTTCATATGGCTGAATCTGATGGTTTGCCCAGGTTCACGTGTCTGTGGGTGGCACGGCTGGGACTAAAACGTGGCTGATTCCAGACTGTCCTCTGCGGGGGGATTTCAGGAGAAGGAGGGGAGAGGGTACACTCCACATACACGGCCCCGGGGCCTCCCTCTCCAGAGACCTGCTCACCTGTAACCTCTCTTAAATGCCCTAGCCTGTAGCTTCTTGGCACCATCGAGGCAGGAGAAAGGGGAGGAGGGAAGACAGGGAGCGGGTGAGAGCTCCCACAAGGCTTCCCGGTGTGTGTGTGGGGGGCTGCTGCCAGCACACACAGCCTGTGGGAGAGTCACTACTGGGCGGGGTGGTGGGGGGTCAGCTGCCAGCTGATGAATGCATGGGCTGCGTGCCCACGGCTCCTGGCCCAGAGGTGCCAAGTCCAGCTGGAGCTTCTTTCTTGAAGGAGACTGGGGGCAGAACCAAGGTCTCTCACACGGCCTGAACCCACTGCATGATGCTCCCAAGTTGCCCGGGTTGGTTCACTGCAGGCAGGAGAGGGGTCTGGCTCACTTCGGATCCCCCCGTGCCCAGCACAACGCTCAATAAACAGAGAATTGCGAACGTCACCTAGCACTGTGGTTTGGGTGGAGGACCATGGGGAAGCAGAAAAGGGAGAGGTGGGTGCGTTAGAAGGAGCAGCCTGGTACTCACCGGGGCTCTTCGGGTCTGGCCAGGGTGAGGTGCCCTGCGGGTCTGCAGAGCTGGTCCCAGTTTCACTGGCCAGACTGCTCTGGCTCCCGGAGAGGGGGCTGGGCCGGCGGGGGGGCCCCATCTTGGGGGACTCCATGCTGCCACCTGCAAGGGACCATGAACTGAGTTGGGGATAATCTCAGCCTGATAAGGAGCTGATCTAAAATCTCAGTTTGGGGGCATCTGGGTGGCTCAGTTGGTTGAGCGTCTGACTCTTGATCTCAGCTCAGGTCTCAATCTCACAGTCATGAGTTCAAGCCCCATGTTGGGCTCCACACTGAGCGCAGTCTGCTTAAAAATAGGTAAAAAAATAAAATCTTCTTGGGGTGCCTGGGTGGCTCAGTGGGATAAAGCCTCTGCCTTTGGCTCAGGTCATGATCCCAGGGTCCTGGGATCGAAGCCCCACATCGGGCTCTCTGCTCAACAGGGAGCCTGCTTCCCTCTCTCTGCCTGCCTCTCTGCCTAGTTGTGATTTCTGTCAAAAAAATAAAAAATAAAAATATGGGCGCCTGGGTGGCTCAGTGGGTTAAGCCGCTGCCTTCGGCTCAGGTTATGATCTCAGAGTCCTGGGATCGAGTCCCGCATCGGGCTCTCTGCTGAGCAGAGAGCCTGCTTCCCTCTCTCTCTCTCTGCCTGCCTCTCCATCTACTTGTGATTTCTCTCTGTCAAATAAATAAATAAAAAATCTTAAAAAAATAAAAATAAAAATAAAAATAAAAATAACCTTAAAAAAAAAAAATAAAATCTTCTCATTTGGAACTGTGCTAGGTGTCTGTGGGATTGTCTGCCCAGAGTCCCTTACCTGCTGCCCCACATGGCTGCCATGTTCTCAGGAGACCCTGCCCTCTGACCAGTACTGGCTGGTCCAGGATATACAAAGGTCACTGCCTAGGCCTTCAGGTGGGTTCAGCAAGGAACAAGTCACCAGCATGAAAACTAGCAATGATGAGTTTTTCCTGCCTTCACCGATTGAGGGGGAAGGGTGTACATATTCACTAACTCAATGGGATTTTTAAAAAAGTTTGTTTGTTTATTTAAGTAGTCTCTACACCAGCATGGGGCTTGAACTTGACCCTGAGATCAGGAGTCACATGTTCTATGGCCTGACCCAGCTGGGTGCTCCCCAGTGTTGGTTTTCGTTATTTTTTTTAGACTCTATTTATTTATTTGAGAGAGAGAGAGAGAGCATGAGCAAGAGAGAGCAAGCACACATGTTGGGAGAGGAGCAGTGGGAGAGCCTGATGCGAAGCATCAGCTGAGCAGAGAGCTGAGCTGAGCAGAGAGCCTGATGCGGGACTCAATCCCCAGACTCTGGGATCATGACCTGAGTGGAGGGAAGGCAGACGCCCAACTGACGAACCCCCCGGGGCCCCCCAGTGGTGTTATTAATTGCTGCCTTTATTAACTAAGTACTCTTCCCTTATGTATAGCTGTTACCTCGTGGCCAAGCAGAGAGCACAGAGGTGAGGCCTGTACTACTCTGTGCTCCATCTCTTCCTACCTACCACACTCCCTTGGTCATAGCTGAGAGCTGGTATGAGGGAGGGTTCAGTGCTCTGTGGGGGGTGGGGGATGCGGGGGCATATAAAATCTGCCCCAGAAACCAAGGCCGGCAGGTGAGTGTCCTTCATACTCTTCTAAGTTAGACTCTTTAGACTGAGAGGGCTCAGAGATTGTCTAGTCCAGAAGCCAGTGTCGTCTCCTGTGTGGTCTCCACCTACTGGTAATGACCACTTGGAACAGTGTGCTGAGGAGGCTTCTGAGGCCATATCAGGCTCTGTGGGAGAGTCCTGAGATCGACCAGTAATGTCTGCTAGGGGCACTGGAGCGGAAGCGGAAGTGTGCATGCCAGGCATCTGCCGGCTCTGATCCAGCCTGAACTGCCATCCCCATCAGGAATTTCCTCCATATTGGCATTGGCAGATCACCCCACCTTGGTCCCAGGACAACACCCTGAGGCATGTCCTTTCAGTTTGGGACAGTTATTATAAAGCTCTCTGCTTATGCATTAAAATCAGCCTCCCTGAAATGTTTATCAAATACCCCAGTTTTCTACCCTCTGGAGTAATTCTAACTGACCTGCTCCTTTTCCCAGGAAGGCCCTCTGTAGGTTTAAAGGAAAGAAAAGTATGCCCCCAGGTCTTCTCTGCACTAGCCTCCAGGCTCCATTAACTCTCTTTCATATGACAAGGTCATAGAGGCCAGCTCAGAGAGGTCAAACTCAGAAAACACTTTAGGGACCACATGCTCTGGGAGACAGAGGCCCAAGAGGTAAAGATATGCATTAATCAGGGCCCCACCGTGATTTCACGGCAGAGCCGAGCTAGACCAAGGCACTTTCTACCTGATGTTCACAGCTCTTATCACTCATGAGACAAAAAAAATCTCACCCTGGGGATGCTCGCTGGGAGCCTAGCGGGGATCCAGGTGTGCAGGCAGGTGTGCTAGATCTGCCATCCTCCCTTCGCCCCTGCCGATCCATCTGGGTCTCCTCTATGTCCCGCTCTGCAGAGAAGCTAATGCTTAGCTCCTGGTCATCCCAGCCCCACGCCCCCCTCCTCCCCTGTCAAGAGCAGTTCTGCAGACACCAGCTGCGTGGCCATGAGCTGAGGAAGCAGCCGTGCCATCGGCACGAGGGGCTTCAGGAACAAGCAGTGTCCTTGTTCTGCTTACCTGCTTCTCCGAAGGGCTTGGCACCTGTGGGCTCCCTGACCCCTGTCAGAAGAAGTCTGTCCTCCAGGCTAGAGGTGCTGAGATCTGAGTCACTGTCACTGTCACTGGAAACCACTGGAAAGAACAGACGCCAGCATGAGAGGTTACCCTTCCTGGTCACTACTAGTAGGCACATCAGGCAGAGGGCCTGGGGCAGGCCTCCCTTCTGCCGGGACAAACTGCCATGGAACCTTGGCTGGTCCTTGTGTTTGGGATACAGAAACAGTGGCCTGGGGAGCGGAATGGCAGGGTCCTCCATTCTGTCAGCCAAAGAGGTGAGTGCTGGTGTGAAGAGGCTGGGCCTCAGGCTTACCTCCCTACAGCTGGCCGTCTCCATAGGTGACCCTGTCCCACTGGCAGACTCAAGATCCTCTTGCTCTGGTAGAAGCCGATTATCCCCTTGGGTTGCAGGCACAACTGCTCTGAGACGTGCACCTGGCCACACTCAGGGTGTAAGGCCATGCCCCTCTACCTTGTGCTGAGGCTGTGTTACAGGTACAAAATATCCGGTCCTCGCCAACCCTTATAGAGCACTCCAGGCACTTGACAGCTGCTAGCTTGCTCAAGCTTCTGGACAACCCCAAACACGGGGCTTGCGGGTGAGGAAGCCAAGGCACTTGCCCAAGGTGCTAAGTGGGAGGGCTGGGGTCACTCTCTGGCAGAATGGCTCTACCCCTCTGATTTTGCTGGGAGAAATGAACTGGGAGCCGGCAGGCCTGGGCACTCGTCCCAGTTCATCCAGGAATGTACAGTGGGGTCTTGTGAACATAAACGGGAGCCGGGCTGGTGGGGCTGGAGTCCCAGGAGAGGGGAGGAGAGGGAGCTCGCCTAGCAAACACCTGCTGTGGTAGAAACCTTCTTTTCTGGACTACATGGCTCCACATTTGGCCAGTGGATCAACAGTGGGAGTCATAATACCGGATATATTCATAGATTAAACATTCTATTTTAATTTTAAGCATAGACATGTATACCCATTCACCCATCTTTTGATGGAGGGATTGGGGGCTGCTTTGAGATGGGGCCCACAGGGTCTTCTGTGTCTAAGCTGTGTCTGTATGGTGGTATCTGTTCTCCCCAGGCACGGGGTCTCTACACTGGAGCACAGCTTAGAGACATTAGCAAAGCGGGATGAGTGCAGGATCCTTCTCTGCTTTTCCATTTCTTTCTCCTGCTTTTTACAGTTGTCCTGCCCACACCTGATTCAATAGCTTTTTTAAGCACGTCGCTTCTCTCAAGACTTTCGGAAGTCCTGGTTTTAATGAAACAACTCTGTCTTTTCCTGGCTCTTTCCAGCAGTTTACGTAACGTTTAATTAGGTGATGTCATCCTCATACCAAGTACCACACAGCACAGAAGGTCTGGGGTCATGGGTAAACCACTCTCACGGGGCACTGACTCGGTGGATGGGGTATGAGTCCATGTGCCTTGCCAGGGAGGGCAACGTGCTGGGTCCAGAAGGAAGGGAAGAGAGGCTGGGCACTCTGCCCCGCACAGTGTCAGCTGCCCAGAGAGCACGACTGCCCAAAAGCTCCGAGCCCCAGAGACCCCTGGAGTGGGGTGGGTGACGAGATCGGAAATCAAGTCAGTCCATGCCCAGGGTGGCTGAGAGGCTTCATGTGACGGGTCAGGCTCCCTGTGGAGCCATGTGCAGGGGAAAGCGCTGAGCCAGCATCAGCATCCTGCAGGAAGGACAGTGGTCAGGCAGGGAAATCCCCTGGGGTACAAGAGCAGCTGCAGGAGGACCCAGGCCATGGAGCTTCTAGGGCCTTCTGGAAAGCCTTTGTGCCTTCAGCAAAGGGAGTCATAGGTCACTGAATCTGGCAACCGGAGGGATGGAGCTGGCCAACCATTCCAGCTCTAGGAGATTCTCTACCCCGTGCGGCCTTGGCAGAGCGTCTGGTACAAAGGTGCTTCGGGAAGCAGTCCTGATGACTGCTTGACTCTTCCATCTCCCCATCCCCACATTCTGCCCGCTTTGCCCACTGAGTGGTTCTCCAACCAGTGGCCTCCTCACCATGGTCGCCTGCTTAGCTCCAAACCTCCGTGTCTCCAGTCCGGACTCCTACATTCGCTTTCCACCGGGGCCCCACCTGTGGGCACCTCTCTTGGCATGGAGGGGAATGCTCCAGCTAACACGAACATCCTAGCCTACCCTTTCATTCTTTAAGATCGTATTTATTTATTAGAAAGAAAGAGACAGAGCATGAGCTGGGGAGCAGCAGAGAGAGAGAAAGACTCCCTGCTGAACAGGGAGCCCAATGCGGGGCTCGATCCCAGGCCCCCGGATCATGACCTAAGCCAAAGGCAGACGCTTAACCACTGAGCCACCCAGGCACCCCCATCCTGCCCAATCTTACTCAGGCTTCTCCACACAACTGGGTTCTTACCAAACTGCCGGTTAGTACCTCCTCCAGCAACTCACTTCCTACTGCTCAGAATTCCCTGCCCGTGCCTCTTCTCCTGGGTACTTTTTGTTTACTGATTTGTTCTTTTAGTAATCTCCACACCCAACTTTGGGCTCGAACTTACAAGGTCAAGAGTCCCATGCTGTACCGACTGAGCCAGCCAGGCGCCTGTCTCCTCCAGGGAGCCTTCCCTCTCACCTGAGACTGGCTGGCTGAATGCTCTAGGTATTCTGCTACAGCCACTGTCTGCTTTCAGTGTGCATGTGTGTGCATACGTCTGTGTGTGTGTGTGTGTGTGTGTGTGTGTGTGTGTGTGTGTGTGCATGTGCTTCCCCAGCAGACTGCTGGGATCCTGGGGGGCAGGGCCAAAGTGCATTGGTGAATGAGGCTGGCGCACTTCTTGCGCACAGCCTGACCCACGTGGGAGGGACAACAGTGATGCTAACGTGACTGTTCCCAGCTTTTCCTTCCTCTAGCTGCTCAAGGATTTTTTTTTCCTTTTCTGCTCTCTTTCCCTCCTGGCCTTCCCCAGAAAAAGAGTTCTGGTTTGGCTTTGAGGGCTTTTGTGATGTAGCCTGGGATTCAGAGGGGCTGGGGGTCCATATGCCCCTTTATAGTATTTGAGAAGTGCAAAGGCCTGATTTATTCTGCAGCTGCTTTGCAGGTTCCAGATGGGGTGTCTTTGATCATGACTCCATCTACAGGACCTCACGGGTGTTGGTTTTGTAAGCATTGACATATTTTTGACTCACTTGGTGACAGATGAGGCATCTGCCCTGGGGGTCCCTGGACACAGGGAGTGGGAGGTGGGCAGGAGGCTGAGAGCAGCTCCCCGGGTCTCCCTTGGGGCAGCTGCAAAGAAATCAGGGAGGTGGTGTCCTCCCAACAGAAGAGGGACTGGCAGCCTGTTAAGCAGAGGGGAGTCCCTGAGGAGAGCTCTGGGGTTGATTTCCAAATGGCTTCCCTGAGTCTCTGCTTATGCATAATGTAGTCATTCTTCCTGACTTGGAATGCTCTGTCTCCCCTATGGTCAATAGGGACAGGGGGGACAGGCAGCTCTCCAGTGTTGAAACAAGGCCGGGGTCCTTTTGCGCTACTGTGTAGGTGACCAAGGGAGCAAAACACCAAGAGCTGGACGCTTAACGACTGAGCCACCCAGGTGTCCCCATCCCGCCCAATCTTACTTAGGCTTCTGGAGAAGGAGACGATGGGAGAAGGTGTCTCGGACTCCGGTTTTGGTGGCAAGATCGTTTATCCTGCTCCTTCACCCTCCTCCCTGGCCTGTCATCTGCACATGCAGTGTGGGGTCACGCAGGTCCCAGAGTGAGCTTAAATTGCAAGAAGACAGTCTCGTGTTACACCAGGGGAGCAGCTTTTGTTGTGAGGGGTGGGTCTTGTCCCAAGCATCCCAAACTTGGAGGCCAGTTCGGGCACCATGTTGCCTAGTCCCATGTGCCCAGGTTGTTCAAGTTCTATAAAAAAATAAGTCCTCCTCAAGCTAGGCAAGTTAGGCGGTTGACTTGTTCTTTGTCTCCTTTTACAGACCCCAAATGGCCATAGCCATGGAAAGGGGAAACAGTTCCAGATGACAGCTGAGCTCACAAAGGTGTCACAGGGCAGGGAACCAGCCAGTCGACAAGACTCATCCCCCTAGGCCATGCCTCCCTGGCTCATTGTGTCTGGAACCCTGAACTGGGGCCAGACCTCAGCTTCGAGGTCTTGGTAGTGCAAACCCAATCCCATTCTAATCCACTGTAATAAACTCTGCTTGAAACAAAGAAACCGAAGGAAGCGAGTAGTGTCCACACCTGGCCTTGGTATTTACTGTCGGTGGGAAAGAAACACACCAAGAAGACACTGCTGAGAATGTACCTGGACAGGACCCAGTGCAAACACTATGTACCCCAACATTCCTCCTGCAGCAGGGGAAGAAGTGTTTCTTCCTCCTCCCCCTCTGACTGTTGCCATAAAACCTAAATCTTGGCTAATCTGCCATTCGATTGCCGATTGCCACCTTTCTCGCCGCATGGCAGCTGTGATCGTAAATTTTCCAGGTCTATTAAAGAAGCTTTTAGGCTCATAAATCTTTTGGCCCTTGCTCTTCCATCCTCAACAAAACACTCGGTGTGTCTGAAGGCTGATTTTTCCCTTCTAATTCCCCCAAGACAGTCTAAGATGGCTTGTTGATGAGTGCTTGTGTTCAGCCCACGCCTGATTTTTCAGATCGAAGATGGGAAAGCACCAGGGACAAGACGGTCCCACTCATCTGCCCAAGGAGGAGGAGGAGTCACAAATGGACTCACCTGGGCTCTGCCAGAGGGCAGGGAGGAAGGAGGGCCTCCCCCACCCCAGCGGCCCTAGACCCAGGGCCCTCTGCTGGGGGAGCTGGCATCCCTGAGATTTTCCCATCATGCCCCAGAAGGGCTGCCCCACTCTGCTCAGCTCTCATCCTTAGCAGTGGCTAGCTTCTCTGGGGACAGGCCAGCTTTTTCTTTTTCCCTGGCTCACTCTTGGATGGATTTGCAATTTGACTGTCACCATGGAAACTCAGAGTTTTGGTACATGAAGGTGGGGGGAAGTTTTCCCTTTTGGAAAGTCTTTCCTGACTGCCTCAAAGGACACGTGGAGCAGCTGCTGTCCTGTGAAGACACCTTGCCTGGGATGGTCCAGGCGACAGGCAGGATGCTGGCCACTTGACCTCCAAATACTGCACTGGGATTCGGGGGGGACATAGTTCCTGGCTCTTCTCGGCTACCCCCTCTTTTTGTGGCCCTGGGCATTTCTCAGGGCTTTATCACACACAAAGAGACCAACCTGGACAGCTCTTCAGTCTGAGCCCTAGGATTCAACCTCAGGTCGGCTGTGTTTCTTTGGTGGAGGGCCCCCAGGGTCCCTCTCTGGCTGAGAGGTGGGGAGATGTGACTTCTGGGCCACAACATCCGCCTGCTGGCACAGCAACAGCCCGTGAGCCTGGGAGGCACTAGCGAGCTGCTGCTGTTCCACTTGGAGGCTTCCAAAGCCCCCAGAAATGATGGGAATTAGAGAGGAAGAGAGATATTTTCAGCAAACATTCTGCCAAGGCAAAGCAGATGGTGGAAAATTTTGCATACTAAAACCAAAATAATTTTTTTTAATGTAAAGGGAAGATGAGAAGGCCCCGGGGAATGCATAGACGTCCCCAATTAGCCTTACCCTGCCTACCAGGCTGCAGAGGGCAGCACTGGAACTATCCCCACCGGGACAGGAGAGAAGAAGCTGTATCTCCCACAAAGAGGGCGGGGCCTGCAGCCTGAAATCCCACTGAGGGGCCTCCCAAGTCTGGGGCTCTGTCTGGTGGTCGCAGTGGGGAGGTATGGGGTGGTGAAGGGGCACTGGTACTGCTGGGTCCTTTTGTGGCTTTCTTGTGAGCATTCACATGGTAACACAGGCGGCATCTGGCACATGGGAGGGGCCTTTTGCTTGAGGGACTCTTCCGGAACTCAACTTCCACACCACCTGCTGCAGGACTGGCCTTACTGTGTTTGGTGCCAGAACCAACCTCACAGGGGTGGACTCACCTTCTCTGGGGGAGGGGGACATGGATTCCTAGGTTGTGCCAGAGAGGAGATGTTTCAGAGGTCATTTGCAGGCTGGGCTAGGATTTCCTTCTGAGACCTCTGCTCTTTCCTCCCCTCCCAGCGGGCAGGGCACTCCCCAGTCTGCCCTTGCCCTCCGTGCTCTGCTCCCTCAGGAGGCCTCCCCTCAAGGCGAGCCACCTCCTCTGCTGTCTTCCCAATGCAGGCTTTCTGGGTTTCTCTCCAGAGAAACTGTCAGAGGCAGGCACTGTGATGTGAGTGACAGACTTCTAGCTCCCTCCCCACTTCCAGGCTTGAGTCCTGGCCCTGCCTTGGACACTCCTGGGCAAAGACCTTCATCTCCCTGAGCTTCAATCTTCTCCTCTGTGAAACAGAGACAAGAGCAACCCCGAGGAAATAAGATCCAGTAGGACAAAAGGCACTGCAAGTTCAACAAGCTATGCAGGCCTGTAAATATTTTTAAAAATTCAATTCCAGTTCATCCCCCCAGAAGCCCAGCTAAATTGTGCCTCTATTGAAAAGTGTCTTCGGCCCTGGGGGAAGGGGAAATGGGAGACAGGCCCTTCCTCACTCTCCCCATGACTGCTGGGGCAGCTCTCCAGGCCCCTCAGACACTGCCCGGCATTGCATTTCTTTTCCTATGAATGACTGTCTTGATTCCCCCAACTGTACCAGGAACCGCTTGAGGTCAGGGCCCCGTCTCAAAATCCGCATCTGCCTCCTTTCCTCGGCCCCCAGCACTGAGCTTTGGGTCAAGCAGACACACAGGAAATACCGGCCCGCTTCCTGGAAAAACCTCCCCAGGAGAGGATGCAGCAGTGAATAGAGACAGTAGGACTGGATGGTGGTCAGCAAGGTGGTGACGAGCCAGCTCCGGTTCCAGAAGGGGTGGACCCAGCAGGCGCCTCCTCACAGCCTCCTCCCTCTTGAAGGACACTCAGGTGGGCCAAGCCAGGCTGCTGGTGGCCTCAGCCTGAGCCAAGGACAGACAGATTGGGGGGGAGCGGTCAGAGGCTGGTTGTCGCAAACATGGGGTGGGTAGGCCCTGGGCAGGAGATGATGGGGGGGCGGGCCTGAGGCACTGTTCACACACAGTCTGCTCTTCTTTCAAATCCAAGTCCAGGGGCACCTGGGTGGCTCAGTGGGCTAAAGCCTCTGCCTTTGGCTCGGATCATGATCTCAGGGTCCTGGGATCGAGCCCCATATAAGGCTCTCTGCTCAGGAGGGAGCCTGCTTCCTCCTCTCTCTCTGCCTGCCTCTCCGCCTACTTGTGATCTCTGCCTGTCAAATAAATAAATAAAATATTAAAAAAAAAAAAGAACAAAAAACCCCCATCAAATCCAAGTCCGGGGGAACCTGTCCTCATAGGGATGGATCCTGGGAAGCCAGAGAGGGACAGAGCCCACCTCCCTCTCTCCCAGACCCCAGAGTCAGGAGATCTGTGACCTTTGCTTGCCAGCTCCCTGACTGCCCTAAGCTTCGTTTCCTCATCTGTGAGGTGGAAATATCACAGGATAACCTCAGAGAGCGGGGTGAGCATATGGCACTCAGGGAGGCCTTCTTCCTTGGTCTCCCGTCTGGGGTGCCACCAGGGACATCAGTAGCGACAGCACAGACGAAGCTGGGAACTGAGAGTTGGGGAGTGGAGAGTTTCCTGTGCTTGCTTGTTCCTTCATCATTGATTTTAATTAACTCCTTTCTTTGGGCTCACAGACAGACCGGAGGCGCTGGATAATGAAGACGAATCCTCAAATCAATAGTGATGTGGTCGCCAGCATTGAAATCTTGTGGTCCTGCCCTTGGTGGAGGAGCCCCAGATAGAATGGGAGGGGGAGGATGGAAGATAAGAACAGCTTCCTCCAGAGTGAACGTGATACTCTCTGCGGAGGCAGAGTGTTCAAGAAGAAGGGAAGTCAGGGAAGGCTTCTTGGAAGAGGTGGAATTTAAAACCAGGCAGAGTTTAGACACAAACGCTGGGACAGAAATGCTGGGGCTAGGCTGTGTCTGGCATCCCTGACAGAGAACAGGAAAGGCAACGGCCAGGCGGTGGGCTTCTTTGGGGCCTGGACAGCCCCGCTGGCTCAACAGAAAGGCTTCAGGCTCAGGCACCTAGGAGTGAGGTCTGGCTTTGGGTGTGCTCTGCACTATTTCTCTCTGGTGGCTTATTGCTGCTGATTTATAGCACAGATGAAACAAAGTGAATGAATATCTCCTGCCTTTGCTGGGATCCAAAATGTGCCTTGCTTCTCTCCTTACCACAGCTCTCTCTCCTTCTGTCTCTATGGGTCTCTGGGCTTTTGTCTTTTGTCTCTTTGGGCCTCCTTTTTTGCTGATGTTTTTTAAAAAATCTCTCTCTGCCTTTGCTTCTCTTATCTTTCTTTCCTGACTTATATGTCTTGTGTGTCTTTGTGTTCTGGGTCTTCCTGGGTTTTTCCCTTGGTTCCTCTGTTTGTGGTCAGGTTCTCACTCTACAGTCTCGTCTCTCAGCGTCTCTGCCCGTCTGTCGTTGGGTCTCTGTCTCTTTCTTTCCCCAGGCCTCTCTGTCCCATTCCCTCACGGTCCAGCCTTCTTGGCTTTTGGGTTCATCCCTCCAGTTCCCCTACCTGAGCAGAGGCTCAGGGCCATGGGGTCTGTGCTCAGAGCCTGAGTGTGGGGGATGGGCTGCCAGGACTACCTGAACCCCAGGTGGACCCAGAAGCAAGTGAGGCAGGAGAGGCCCGGCCCCCGGTCCTGTATGGAAATCTGGGTAGATGGACTCTCCTATCCCTGCTGCGGCTCCTGGGCCAGCAGTGGGGAATCAGCTCAGCCTATGTGCCAGGCCAGCCTTCACCTATGATGGCACAGCTTTCTCCTTGGGCTTTACTGGTGTCGGATAGGGCAGGTGGGCCTGGGTTTATTCACATCACCTAGGTTCCTAGAGGCTGAGAAATCTAGAGTGGGCAGAGTTGAATTGTAGGTTTCTGCGGTGACACAGGTGAGTGGCTGGAGAGGGTGTGCTTCATGGCACAGGGTGGAGCCCCGCCCAGGCCCCCCAAGTGGAAGTTCAGCACACATCCATTAACAGAAGCCAGAGGCTGACTGTGGGGGCTGCTTCCCCAGGGTTGGCTCAGATGGGGTGGGAGTGGGGACAAGGAAGCCCAAGACCTTGCCTTGGAGTTGGAATCATCCAATTAACTGAGGCGGACACTGGGCTTGGACAAATGAGAATGGACAGCCATGCCCCTGACCTCTGTGGTATGGCTAAGGAGGACCTTCTGCTCTTGGGAAGTCAATCCCCAAGCGAAGGAGGATGCCCAGGACAGGCAGGGGGTGCTGCTGGGGTAGGGGTGGGGCGCAGCAGTGGGAGCCCATAGTTCACTGAAGTTTCAGGCTTCTGTTCTTGGGAAGCCCCCCCCGCCCCGCATTCACACCCACTGGCATCGGGCTAGCGTTTGGCTTCACCAAGGGCTCTGAAGGTCAGGACAAATTAGTATGCATGGGATTCTCTTTGAAAACAGCCACAAAAAAAGGTAGCCGGGCCTCTACTTCCCTGAGATTTGGGGAAAGGGCAGAGTTTCCTAAATGCGGAGGGCATCTTTCTGTCCACACTGAGATTATCTGACCTCTCGGTGCCCTACTGTAACATGGGACCACAGTAGGACATGGCTCACTCTGCCCCAGCTGTCAGGAGATTCCACGAAACAAGGAATGCCCCCCGCCTGGCATAGGCTACGGTGAGAAACCATGCAAGCAAGCCTTGGCAGCGACCATCCTTGCTGGTTTTATCTGGCTGCTCAGCACCGAAGCCTGAGGCCGGCCTCTTTCACCTGCACAGACCTTCAGGCAAACAGTCCCCGGGCCCTCAGAGCGTGCAGGAATGGCAGCCACATGGGAAGACTGCCAGCTGAGCGCCAACCCCCTGGTCTTCCCTGCCTGTGGAGAAGGAAGGCATCTAGCTCCCCAAATGGCTGGGGGAGCTCCACACAGCACGATGACCCTTTCTCATTTATTGGTCTTCTGGAGCCAGACAGCTGACCTACACTATGCAGACCGGAGTCAGGCATTTATGGGTTGCAGTGAGGGACGCCTGACGCCCTCTCAGACACTCAGAAGACAGTGTCTCCAGCCTCTTCTCTAAAGCTCCCGGGATCCTGCGCGCCTGTGCACCTGCGCGTGTGTGCTTGTGTGTGCGTGCACAGGGAGGGCAGGGCCAGTGCTGAGATGGGGCTGGTCTCTGCGGGAGGGGCAGCCTCAGCGTAAGATCTGTGAGCTCCTTCACCACCTGCCAGAAATTTCTCCAGAAAGTTTCCTTCCCTTGGATTTGGAACAGTAAGATACCAAAGCTGGAAGACAACAGAGTGTCCCGGCCCCCTCATCTCCATCCTACTCCTGGGGCAACCCGAGCCCAGAGAGGAAGGAAGACTTCCAAAAACTAATTTCCCTAGCCTGGGGCCAGGATTGGGGGTGGGGAGGCACAGATGTGAGGCTGTCAAGCTCTGCTTTCCACAGGTCAGCTGGCAGTGTCAGTGGGTGAGGTGGGCTGGGCATGATATTTATTTTGATATATTTATCATATTTCTGGATATGAGTATTTATTTCCGCAGAGCAGTGTGCCCACTTTTGTTGCAACAGATGTTCCCGTTGGTCTAATTCCTAGGCTCTCTCTTTTCAATAGGGATGTGGAAACAAGAACTATTTCAGTTTCTTCTTAATAACGCTGGAAGGGTGGTAATCAGAGTGGCAAGAGACAACAAGGAGGGGTGGGGACTTCGGCCAACCCAAGAAAGCATGCCCAGTGTGAAGAGGGAAGCTGCCTCAGCTGGTCCAATTTGTCCAGGGAAGGGGCAGTCAGCAGACTTTCTGATGTTTAAAACAGCCAGAATTCCATATCTTTTCAAATAATAAGAACTCTTCGCATTTAAAAAAGTTATCAGTGAACTTAAACCAGTGAGCCAGATCGAGTTGCAACCTCAAACACAGGCAAATGTCCAACCCTCAGAGGACAGATGGCATCCCACTTCCCAACATGGAAGCCCTCCTGCTCTGCCATCCTCTGCCTCCTTCTTCAAGCCTCAGCCAGCCTGGCCCCCTGCAAGGAACACACCCTCCCAGCTGCTCCGAAGGCTGCAGGGAGTTCATGGGCCATGTTGGAGCCAACGTGACAGAAATGGCAAGTCCAGAGTCTGGCTGGGGACATATTTGGGGGGGGGGGGTTGGTGAGTCGGGAGTGGGAGAGGGCAGCTGAGCGCTCCAAGGAGCTTCCAAAATGCTAATTTCTTAGGAACAGAGAAAGAAGGAAGGTGGCATAGCAACAGCTGGCTCTGGGCAGTGAGCAATCCTGTATGAAAATAAAACATTTTACAATCCACAACCGTGGCTCATTAAGAATGAATGGATCTACTGGTATAAATAGCACGCTGCGTTAAGAAGTCAGGAAACAGCATATGGGTTTGATGGAAAAACGGCTGCCACCGAACTGCTGATTAGTTCTGTTGGCTGCAGCTCTGCACTAACGAGACAGAGGTCTGTGGTTCCAAGCTTTTGTGGGCCATGTGGATTTCTCCATCTTGGGCCATAGCATGTATTCCCATCTCCCCAGCCCTGATCCCAGTATGGAGGCAAACTCTGGACACATAGTAACAACTCTGTACTGAATTTACCTCAATTTCTAAAGCACACTATCCTCCCTATAATAGCCAGCCTCTGCTTGAATGCTCCCAGTGACAGGGAACTCACTACTATGTCAGACCCAAAACATCTAATTCTGTGGCTACTGAGTAAGAGATACAAATTTCCCCCTGTGCTGTCCCAGCCCTGCTTTAAGGGAAAGCAGCCCTTAGTAGCCATGCCATCTGAAGGGATACAGGCTAGATGTGAAAAGGACAGCCTGAGTAGGAATGAGTTGGGCCAACCACCTCCTCCCTGAGTGCAGATGTGGGGTCGTAAGTGCAGCCAGAGGAAGGGCACGCCAGATGCAGGGGTCTCACAAGCCTTGTCTCCTCTGTTTCCGGAAGACCTTTACCAGAAGCCTCGCAGCAACCCCTGTACTTGAGCTGGCCTTGGTGGTCTCCATTCCTTGCAACCAAAAATCCTCCTGCCAAAACTGAAAGGGGACAGCCACTGTGCGTGGTGATTTGGGCAACGGTTTACTCTATGCTGAACCCAGAGGGGAGAGGAATGGCCTGTGATTCAGAAGCCTCTTGGCTGCAAGTGTGTAGGACAGCCTCCCCCTCCTCGTCTATCCTGAAGCTGCCCCACGGGCTGTCTGAGCATCTGATGAGATAATGACCATGAGTTGCAGAGCTCTGGCTGCTGCCAATGTGGCGCCCAGTGTACTGGACATGGTGGTGTTGGGGGTGGAGGTGGGTTAGCCGGGGGTCATTCAGCAAGGCTGGCCCAGGGTAAACATTTGTAGCCTGACCTGAACCAGACCGCTCAACCCAAACAATCCTGACACTTGCTTTCCCTGGACTGCAAACGGAACCACAGCTGAAAATTTTTTAAAAAGTGTTTAAAATTTAGTGAACCAAGGAAGCGATAATGAAACCCCTCTATTTTTCTCAAAACGATCCAACTGGAACAAATCCAAAACCTTGAAGTACTTTTTTGAAACAGACCTTGAATCACCCAGTGTGTAAATCTGTTCAAATCCTTCCAGGAAGCCCTTGCTCTGCTCACGGGGCTGCCAGAGGGCAGGACATGGGAGGGCCCTGCAGAGGGACAGGGACACAGGCTCAGCAGAGATGGGAAAGTGCACTTGCCCCACCACTATGGGAACTCTAGAGACCTTCCTGTGCCGCAGCCAGGGACCTTCTGGCCTACCGTGGCTTCTGTGCTCTCTCTGAGGAGAAGTGGGAGGAAATGGGTATCTGTACACTTGGGTAGGGCTTTATGGGTCTGTGGTGGAAGACAAAATGAAAAGACAAAAAGCCAGGCCACAGAGCAGTGATGAGGGCTTTAGTCCTCTCCCACCTGGCCAGCCCCAGGCTCCAGGTAAAGGCCAATACGGCAAAGCCTTACCAAGCTCAGGTGGGTCTCCAAGGGATCCCAGCTCTCTGGTTCCCATCTGAGAAAAGCAGACACATCCTAGAATGCCCTTCGAACAGTGTATGTACTCAAGACTCAGGGCTTCAGGCCCCCATTTCCGGAGCTCAGCCACAGCTGGGCCAGTTGGGGCAGACCAACCATCGAGTAGATAGGGCAATGTTGCCCAATGTTGCCTCCAGTCAGAGCACTGGGGGCTGAAGAAAAGAAGGCCCATCATGTTAAGGATCCTTGTCACTGGAGGGAGAAAAGCACAAAACCCTGAGAATAATTTTCAGATGTAATGACTTCACTCAGATAAATTCCGCTCTCTCTCTAGCTCTTGTAGGGAATTAGGCTCATCTAGTATCCAAGACAAGCCCTCCTCCCCACTGCCTGCTTCTATCATAATGCAAGGCTGCAGAAGTTAAAGGCTTGATTTTTCAGCCTCCCCTTTTAACTTTCTTCCATTCTTTATAGTGATGGCTGGAGCTGCTGCAACCATCTTGTGATCATGAGGGAAAGAGCAAGAATTATAAAGACACCTGTCCTGACATCAATGAGCTGCTGAACCACAGCTTCAGGTGCCTTCCCTAAACTTTCTAGCATATGACAAAACAGATAATCTGTTATTACCCAGATATGCCAGGTTAATATGGTATTGGCCACCCCTACGGCCAGCAAATATCTTTGTGTATAGCCCACGGGTGAGAATCCAGCTCAAAGGAAAGAAGTCTGCTAAAGAGGTGGGCCAAGCTCTAAAGGGATTAAGACCCAAGAACCCATAGTACTGGCTCCACTTTTTACACCTTTTTTTCACAGGGGAGCAAAGAGACCAGGAGTATGCAAACTGGCATTAGTCATTATTGCCATGAACTGGGAGCAATGATCCACCACTGAAAAGCAGTGTGGAGCACACACTCCATTTAGATCTACCAAGTGCAGGGCACCTGGGTGGCTCAATGGGTTAAGCTACTGCCTTTAGCTCAGGTCATGATCCCAGGGTCCTGGGATCGAGCCCTGTGTCGGGATTCCCCAGTCATCAGGAGCAGCTTCTCTCTCTCCACCCTGCTGTGCTCTCTGTGTCACTCTGTCTCAGTCTCAAATAAATAAAAACATTAAAAAAAAAAAAAGATTAGATTGTTTAGGTGGGAAGGTGGACCTCTCTCAGAGACACATAGGTCAGACCCAAGGCCACTCAGGTCACTCTGTTCCTTCCTCCATCCTGGGGAAAGAATGAATGACCTGCTATAAGCAAGCTTACAGAAGTCTCGCCTGGTGGTCTGCAGGCAAATCCTTGTCCCAAATCAACACCCAGGGTACAGAAAAGGGTGAGAGAAGTAAACTCAGGTAGTCAGCCAACCTGTTCTGCACGTGCAGGAGCGTCACCAGCTCTCTTTGAGATAACACAGCAGAAAAAAATATCTTGGATCTTTTCTAATATATTGTGTTATTTTTTTTTAAGATTTTATTTATTTGAACGAGAGAGAGAGATCACAGGCAGGCAGAGAGGCAGGAAGAGAGGTGGGGGGAGCAGGCTCCCGGCTGAGCAGAGAGCCTGATGCTCAGATCATGACCTGAGCTGAAGGTAGAGGCTTAACCCACTGAGCCACCCAGGTGCCCTCTTTGTGTTATTTTTAACTTTTTTTTTGAGAGAGGGGTGGGAGGGGCAGAGGGAAAGAGAATCTTAAGCAGATTCCATGCCCAGCAAAGAGCCTAACATGGGGCTCAATCTCACGGCCCTGAGCTCATGACCTGAGTCGAAATCAAGAGCTGAACGCCCAGCCAACTGCACCACCCAGGCGCTCCTAACATTTAGATCTTTAATCTTTCTGTGGCATGTTTCTGAATACATACGGAACGGGTGGAAATCTAATTATGCTAATTCTGGTTGTTACATAAACCTGTTATTTTCCCACTGAATTGAAAAACTACCTATGTTCAGCTTCCATACATCCTTAGGTCTATTATTTCCCTATTCTGTTCTACTTACCTATTTATCCTATAAATAAATATTCTATTTATTCTGATGCCAATACTTTACTATTTCTATTGATTATAGTAATTTTATAGTAAGCCTTAAAAGTAAGCAGCTCCTTCTACTATCTTGCCATTCTTAAAAAAAGAAACAAAATATTTTGGGGGTGCCTAGGTGGCTCAGTGGGCTAAAGCCTCTGTCTTCAGCTCAGGTCATGGTCCCAGGGTCCTGGGATTGAGCCCCGCATCGGGCTCTCTGCTCAGCGGGGAGCCTGCTCCCCCCCTCTCTCTGCTTGCCTCTCTGCCTACTTGTGATCTCTGTCTGTCAAGTAAATAAAATCTTTTTTAAAAACCCCAAAACACTATGTTAAAATGAAATATAACTCATATGCCTTCAAATTCACCCTCTGGAAGTGTACGATTCCATGGTTTTTAGTATATTCATTAAATTGTGCAACCATCACCACTATTCAGTTCCAGAATATCTTTTTTTTTTTTTTTTTCAGTATATCTTTATCACATGTTCTCTGTACCCATTAGCAATCCTTCCCCCTTCCCCCCAGCTCCCTGGTCCTGGCAATCATGAATCTACATTCTGTTTCCATGGATTTGCCTGTTCTTTTTTTTTTTTTTTTTTTTTTTAAGATTTTATTTATTTATTTGAGAGGGAGAAAGTGAGCAAGAGAGCACAAGCAGGGGGAGTGGGAGACGGAGAAGCAAGACACCCCACTGAACAGGGAGCCCATCTTGGGACTCGATCCCAGGACCCTGGGATCATGACCTGACCCGAAGGCAGACATTTAACTGACTGAGCCACCCAGGTGCCCCATGGATTTGCCTGTTCTGAACATTTTATAATCAGAGTGATACAACTGTTATGACCTTTGTCTCTGGCATCTTTCACTTAGCAGAGAGTGTGCACAGTTCATCCATGGCATAGCCAATGTCAGCAGCTCACTCCTTTTTTAAGGTTGAATAATATTCCACTGTATGATTAAGCCATGTTTCATTTATCCAGTGGATAAGAGAAATGTCTGAATCTGTTCCTTCCTAAAAACTCCACTGGGAAATCAGATAGGAATTATTACATTTATTAATTTGGAGGGATCCAGATCTTTGTCTGCCTCTCTGCTGGTCTCTTGCTTTTTTTTTTTTTTTTTTTTTGTCCTGTAATAATTGAACCTACAATTGCTTTTCAGCTTCACTTCTAGGTATTTTATAATTTTTGCTGCAATTATGAGTGAATTTCCCCATTGCTCCTTCTAATTAGCAGAGAGTAAAACTATCAATTTTTTTTGGTGTGTAAACTATCAATTTACTTTGCATCCTGTCGGTTCCCAAACTGTCTTATTAATCCCAATGGGTTGTCTAAGCAGGCTCTCTTGGGTTTTCTTAGTATACAGTCACATCATCTGCAAATAATAAAATTTTTTCTCTTTTCCAATAGCAACAGATTATTTTCTTGCCTTATTTCATTAGTTAAATACTACAAAACACTGTCAACTGATGTCTGTTTTGTTTTGTTTTGTTTTGTTTTTTTTTTTTTTTTTTTTAAAGATTTTATTTATTTATTTGACAGAGAGAAATCACAAGTACACTGAGAGGCAGGCAGAGAGAGAGAGAGAGAGAAGGAAGCAGGCTCCCTGCTGAGCAGAGAGCCCGACGCGGGACTCGATCCCAGGACCCTGAGATCATGACCTGAGCCGAAGGCAGCGGCCTAACCCACTGAGCCACCCAGGCACCCCTTGTTTTGTTTTTTTAAAGAGAGCAAGAGAGGGCATTAGAGGTGAAGGGCAGAGGGAGAAGGAGACTCTCACTGAGCAGGGAGCCTGACTTTGGGGCTTAATCCTGGGACTCCAGGATCACAACCTGAGCCAAAGTCCGACACTTAACCGACTGAGACACCCAGGTACCCCGATAGGGGTAATCTTGATTTGCATTTTGATAGAGCATGGCTTCGGTTCTTTATCAGTGAATGTAATATTTGGTAATCGGATATTTTTTCTTCCTTGGTAGTTGTATCATATTTAAGCAATTTCCTTTTATTCTCATATTAAATTTTTAATTTAGCATGTATTTGTTTTTAACCTTGGAGAGGAAGACATTTTGAAGCAAGATAGGAAACCTAGAAACCACAAAGCCAACAAAAGACATACTTGACTTCACAAAAATGAGAAGAAACAGGTTTTGAATGGCAAAATACTATGAGTAAAGACCAAGGTCAAACAAAATGGAAAGTCAAGGAGGAAAGCATTTGCCAGCCATCTACCATCCCTAACATATAAGCAGCGCCTACAAACCGATATGAGAAAATAAACCACTTAATAAAAAATGGGGTATGGGTTCAAACGGGTAATTTTTAGTGTATGTGCTACTGTAGCAAGCACAAAACAAGTACCATTTTTAAGATTTTTTAAATGTATTTGTGGGGGAGAGAGAGGGAGAGAGATATAGAGGAACAGGGGTAGGGGAAGAGAAGAGAGAGCATCTGATGCCAGGAGTAGCTTTTTTTTTTTTTTTTAAGATTTTATTTAGTTATTGGGGCGCCTGGGTGGCTCAGTGGGTTAAGCCTCTGCCTTCGGCTCAGGTCATGATCCCGGGGTCCTGGGATTGAGCCCCACATCGGGCTCTCTGCTCAGCAGGGAGCCTGCTTCCTCCTCTTTCTCTGTCTGCCTCTCTGCCTACTGGTGATCTCTGTCTGTCAAATAAATAAATACATCTTTTAAAAAAATTTTTTTTATTTAGTTATTTAAGAAACAGAGCAAGAGCGAGAGAGAGAGGACACATGAGTGGGGTTGGGGGTGCAGAGGGAGAGGAAGAAGCAGACTCCCCGCTTGATCCCACAACCCTGAGACCACAACCTGAGGAGATGCTTAGCCGATGGAGCCCTCCCGGTGCCCCCTAGGATCAGCTTTCATGCTGGGAAGCAGGGACTGTGGGGCAGGAGGGGGATGATGGTCCTGGGGTTTCCAGAGGCAGGGGCTCTGCTTCATGAGGGGAGCTGCTTCATGAGAGTGGGGGTGGTTTTCATAGTCCTCAAGTCTCTCTTGGGGTTGTCCAACAGAACTGTGACCCAGGGGAGTCTGCAGGCCCTAGGGAAAATCCTTCCACAGTTTTTCAAATATCCTGGTGGGGTATGGGTAGTTTATTTATTCATTCATTCATCCACTCTTTTACCTAAGAAGTCTCTATCCTTACTACCTACTATGCTAGGTAGTAAGGAACTGGCCTATTCAGACAGACATGGCCCTGCCTGTATGCAGCTTCCAGTGTGGTGGGGATGGGTTCCCACCCCAGTGCTGGTCCCTCTCTTTCTGCCTGGCCCTGAGCTCAGTTTGGGTTGAATGGGGTGCTCTAAGGGCTAGGCTTACCACACAGGCTCTCACTTGGCCTAAAAACTATAGTATTGACCCCAACCAACTACTAGGCCCCTGGGTATGGCGGATGATAGGCCTGGGGAGGGGAAGCCACTCCTGGAGCTGGAAAAATGTTAATTGGTTCTCCAGTTGTCAGTGGTTTGGAAAGGCCCCGTGAGGTCCCTATGCCAGACTCCCAAGGATGCCAGCTAGGGGCTGTCTGCTGCCAGGAGTCTGACACCTGGAGAACAGCTTGAGAAAGAATTGGGACTGAGGCAGTAGCCCCTGGCAGCTCAGGAGGCTTCCAGACAGGCAAGGCAGAGCATTAGGCAGAGCCTGACCTCCAGACCCGTACACCACCAGGAAGCCACAGAAGGGCTAGTGTGGGGCTGACCTCCCCTTGTCCCAGGCCCAGGCCCATCACAAGGATGGCCCATCCTTGTGATGGGCCTGGGCTTCCAGTCTCCCACGGGGGTCCAATAGCCACCGAATGCCTCTATGAGTACACAGTAGGGTCTGCAATGGCCAGGGGAACCAAACTCAATCAGGAAGCACAGATCCCACTTCTGCAGAGGCTCATCAAAGAGACAACCACAGGATCAGGCTTGTGACCCCCTCCTTGCAAACCCCCGGTGCTTTGGTTCCTGTGGCAGAGAACCTCTGAGCTTTCGTCCTCCCTCCCCAGCAATGCCTCCTCCATGTCGTCCACCAGCTCCTAGTCTTCCTCCCTCTCGACTGTGGGCTTTCTCAAGATCAGGCCTGCCCACACCACGTACTCCATGCACCCCCCAGTGTACCCCATCTCTGCATGTATGCAGATACCCTCTGGGCCTCTCCAACCGGCCTGGAGCCAGCAACTGTCACCTTTCTGCTGCCCATGGGCAAGACACATAAGTCATCTGCCTGGACCCCTCTTCCTGCTCATCACTAAAATGGGGATCATCATCACAGAATTGCAACATGCCTGGCCCGGGGGCTGCACAAAGGATGTGCTGCCTCCTGCTCCAGAACCCTGGAAGCTTCTGACCCAGTCTGCAGATGGAGCCCAAGTTCACCTGGAGAACCTCCACATGGTCCGGCCTGGCCACAGTGCAAACTCAGTTAATAAACCATGCCACCTGCGTGTGTGGGGGCCGCTGGCTTCCTCACCCGCATCATCATGCTCCTCTGCATGACTTCGGGGAGGGAGGCCCTGTCCTTCCCAGGGTGTGTGTGAGCACACGAGTGTGTGTTTACGTGTACCCCGTGTGGATGCTGAGCACACAGGGCAGTGAGGACACCTGGGGCCCATCAGAACAACATTCTGTCTCCCCAGCTGTAACTCCTCCATCACCCCAAGGGACACAGGTGTGCCCCAAACAGGGCAGGGGCATGAGGAAGCCTCAGCTGGAGGGTGGAAAAGGGACCGAGTGGAGGAGGAAGCCACTTCTCCAAAAAACCCCATTCTGGGCTCCTCCCTGAGGCCAGTGCCATGCAGCCTGTGCTCCTGCCCGTCTGCCCAGGGGACCCTTGCCCTTGCCCACGGTCCCTACAAGGGTTTTGCTGCGGCAGTGATGGCGAACTGGTGGGAAGGAGAAGTGCAAACAGAGGCCAGCAGAATTTGTGAGGAAGGCCTTCTGGACAAAGAGGCGGGTGACGCCTAGGAGAGGATTTCTCAGGAGACCAGAGACCCCGCAGTTAATGCTGGTCATGGCTGGACAGGCTGACCTACAGCTGACGTTTACTTTCCACAGGATATCACTTGGCAGCCTTCAACATTTTGTAACAAACATACCTTAATTTTGCAACAAGGGAAAAAAAGCCCAAAAGATAGATGCCAGGTCTTAAACCAAACACAAAGATCTTTAAGAGCCCCACAAAAACAGCTGCCATGTCTACGCAGACCCTAAACTTGGGCCCTTTAGGCCAGAAGGAGCGAGGGCCCAGAGGATAAGACCCGGCCTTTTGGTGCCATCTCAGCCATACAGCAGCTCAGTAAGTGCAACCTCTTCCCTGGGCCTCAGGCTACACGTCTCTAAAACAGGGGTTAAATACCCACCCTGATCACCTCTAGAGCCTGATGTGAGACCAGGAATTTTAAAAATGAAGATCACGAACATTAAAGCATCCTGCAAATCGGGGAGGGCCGTCTACCATACCAGGTACTGTGACCACCAGTGGGGCTGAGCTCCCTTCCGATGGCGGCCACCTGGCTGGCTGCCACAGCAGTGCAGCTTCCACGTGACCCAGAGGGCCCTAGGCACAGTCATCTTGCTCATTAGGACCAGGGAAACCAGGAGTCCTCCTTCCAGAGATGCAACAGAAGCACCAAGAAGAGATGGTACAGGCCAGCTTTGGAAAGCTGCATTTTCATACTTTGCGAGAAACCTCAGTAGGTATCATGCTCCTGCGAAGATCCATAGCGCTCACAGCATCCCTAGCCCCAAAGGAGCCTTTGCTTGTGAAATGGCCCCCCAGTGGACCCCCTGCTCCAAGCGATCCCTGTGCTAAGGTCCAGCCGCCCACGTGGGTGTGGGTGGCAAGCTGAGGGCCCAGGGAGGGACGATGTGCCAGGATGAGCCCCATGCAGGTGTGGCAGACCCTGGCCTGGTGCCTTAGCACTGCCCAGCTGGCTGACAGCAGGATTGTGACAGCTGCTATCTTGGGACAGGCAGCAAAGGGGACTTACCTCTCCCTCGGGCCCACGTGTAGACACGACTAGTCTCAGTGCTTCTGGGCTTTTGCTCGGTGGGCTCCATGGGCAGAGGTCGGAAGTGGGGGTCATCGGCCCGGCCGGGGGTCTTCAGCGGCAGGATGTACTTGGGGAGCCCTTTGTAGAACCAGGCCCCCGACCTCTTCCAGACCTGGCAGGGGTGACATCTGCTTAGAGCAAGGGACGCAGGGCAGCCCTCCCTGTACTGCACTCCCATACTGGCCCGCCCTTCTCTCCTGTTGGAAAGGGCTCTGTGCTGTGGGCGCCCAGAAGGTGCTCCATATGCTACCTGCATTCCTCCCCTCTGCCCCTTCCCTCGAGGCTCTGGGGCAGATCGAGTGGCAGGAAGCTCAGAGAAGGGCCAGGCTGAGGGACGGTGCAATACTGGAAGCTGTCCTGGAGAGCTCCCCGGGGTTGAGGCGCTCTCTGTGCCAGTGCCGGGAGGGCCCCAACCTCAGAGAGTCCCAGGTTAGAATTCCTAGCAGCACTGAGATACGGTCATCAAACTCTCCATGCCTACTTCAAGAAATGCCAAGTACTCCCTGATCCCTTTTCCACCAAAGGATATATGTTCAGGGTATTCAGTAAGGGGGGTGGTGGAGAGTTTGAAGGTACGTGACCTTCTCAGAGAAGACTTTGGCGATGCAGAGCAGATGGCTGGGGTCCAAACCTTGGATCTGTCACCGGGCCGCTGTGAGATAGGGGCACATGGACCTTCCAGATTCCCAGTTTCATCACCAGGAGGTGAAACGTAGGAAGAGTTCCTGTCTCACAGGGTAGCCACGAGGACCAGACTCTGGAATGAATGTAAGACGCCACCAGACAGATGAGATGCTTATGGCCGTCACTGCCACCCTCTTCCTCTCATCTGACAGACAAGGAAATCCTAAAACCAGTGGACCAAGTTCCCGAGGGGAAGGGGAGGGAAGGGGTAGAGGGAGAAGAGAGAGAGACTTTTTTTTTTTAAAGATTTTATTTATTTATTTGACAGAGAGAGAGATCACAAGTAAGCAGAGGGGCAGGCAGAGAGACAGGGGGAAGCAAGCTCCCCACTGAGAAGAGAGCCCGAAGTGGGGCTTGATCCCAGGACCCTGAGATTATGGCCTGAGCTGAAGGCAGAGGCTTAACCCACTGAGCCACCCAGGTGCCCAGGAGAGAGAGACCCTTAAGCAAGATCTATGGCGGGCTCCGTCTCACAACCCTGAGATCATGACCTGAGCCAAAATCAAGAGTTGGAGGCTTAAGTAACTGAGCCACCCAGGCACCCCTCAGAAGAGAGAATTTAAAATCGGAAGGCCAGAGGCTGCCCTGATTTTCTCTAGGACAGAGTTTCCTAATCCCCAAGCCTCCTCTGTACCTTAGTTCTATGGGTTGTTAACACAGGCTGGACCAAAAAAAAAAAAGTTTCTAATCATGTACACTTGGGAAGCACTAGGTTAAACAAAGCATTACTGCAGGATTTCTCAGAGCCTTTAAGATACCAAAGTACATAGGGTTCTCCAACAGAGCCAAAGAACATACAGTGCTTCCCACTTAGAATCTACTCAACAGGTTTTCCTAGAGAAGCTCAACCCAGGTAATTGGTCTGCACAGACTCGGCACCTAACTGTGCAGCACTGAAATCACTCAGCTATCATGAGTCATCTTCTTATGCTCCAGAGTGCTAGGCCTGGGGCCACTGAGTCCCAACCCTGTCCCTGGCTCAGATCACTCACCCCTCCCTCCCAGGTACCCTTGCAGAAGGGACTGCTTTCGTGTGGCTCTTGAATAACATAGAATCCATCTGGTAGGATGAATGCCTGTGGAGACTCCTTTAAAAAACCCTTTCTGATCCTCACACGGCCCTCCTACAGTAAGTATTTATTTGAATTGACAGAGTGTACACACAGTCTAAAATTGACGTGGTGCAAAATTAAAAAGTCTCCTCCCCATTGCCAGAGGCATCTGGTGATAAGTTCTTTGAAGAAGCTCTGTTACTATCCCCACTTTCCAGATGGGAAAATTGAGGCTCTAACAACTTAAGCAACTTGCCCAAGGCCAGCCCTCATTCTACTGGCCTCTGTTCTACAGGGGAGGTCCCAGAAGAGTCTCATCCCAACAGTTTACAGATGCAAAGTAGATGCTCACTAAGTGTGGCTAAGTGGTGAGTAAAGCCTCAGCAGGGCAGACCTCATCGGGGACTGAGTGTCCTGCAGAATGGGCGCCTTGAAGGGAGGGAGCTGACGTATAGGCAGAGGGAAGGGGCTCAAGCAGTGGCTGCCAAGGCCACCCTGTCTTGGCGCAGCTGCTACGTGGTTCCTGAGAACACAGGCCCAAGCCCAAGAGGCCACAGGTGGCCAGCGAGGTGCTCACTCTGCCTCTGCTTTGCCTGCCTCCCCTGAGCACACCTGCCTCCTGTCCCCCAACGTGGGCTGGGCCTCGGGGGGATCGAATGGAGCAAGCCCTCAAGAACCAACTGTATGCCCAGGGCACGAACACAATTTGTTCTAAAGGATCGTGTAGACGCACCCTGTGTTTGCCTCCCACCTAACCCTGCATCGAGCAACTGTTCTGTGTCTCCACCACCCCTTTTCCATGGCTTCAGAGTTTGGATTTATGAAACGTAATTAAACCAGCCTTCCACTGATAGACATTTACCTGGTTTCCCAAGTTTCACTCTTGTGAACAGCACTGCAGCGATCATCTTTGCAAACACATCAGTCAGGTGTCCGTTATGGCCTTACACCCATAATGGGTATAACCAAAACACCCTGGGGGCGGATCTGCTGGGTCAAGGCATGCGTCTAAGTTTAGATGGGGACATCCATTGCCGGACCGCCCTCCAGGAAGAAGAGCTGAGGCTCCAGTGGAGTGCTACATGCCTTCAGGCTGGGAAGCCTGCACTACATTTCCCAGTGAGATCTAGGGTCTGGTCTGGGGACCAGCTCAGAGCAGTTCCCACGGGCTGCCGGATGTGGGGGACATGCATGTCGGGACCTGCAGCTACCAGAGTTAGGTGCCACAGGAGGGAGGATGGGGTCCCCATGGTCCCCTCTGGGGCACATTGTGTGGGCCTCTTTGAAGGGGACTGGAGGGGACAACACCAAGGGTGACTCAGTGACAAGGTTTATGTGTTACTGCTGTGTGGCTTTCCGTGGGACAGACCAAGAGATGATACGGAGTTGAGTTTGGAGACTCCACAGGGCCAGACGCATGCCTGATCCTCATTGAGGCCTCATTGTGGGCTTCTCGGTTCTTCCTCCAGAGCTGGGACCATGGTTCTGGCCCAGGCATGTGCATAGTCTTCACTTTCCTTTTTTGTTTTAAATTAAAATTAATTTTAGTTTAAAAAATGTCCATAGGTGGCTCAGTTGGTTGAGCCTTGGGCTCAGGCCATGATCTCTGGGTCCTGGGATTGAGCCCTCTGTCTTGTTGTCCAACTCCCTGATCAGCAGGGAGTCTGGTTCTCCCCCTGTAGCCCACCCCGCCCGCCACCCTGCTCATGCATACTCTCAACTAAATAAAATACTAAAATATTAAAACATAAATCCATAACATGAAATTTACCATCTTAGCCATTTCTAAGTGTATGGTTCAGTAGTGTTAAGCACATTCATGTTGTATAACCCATCTCCTGAGCACTTTTTATCTTGTAAGGTGGAAATTCTGCACCCACAGAACAACAGCTCCCTAGTCCCCTGTCCCTCCAGCCCCTGGCAGCCACCATTCTACTTTCTGAGAATCTGACTCAGAAAGAATTTGATGACTCTAGGTACTTCATATGAATGGAATCGTGGGGTATTGATCTTTTTGTGACTGGTCTTTCACTAAGCATAAGATCCTCAAGGTGTCACAACCTGTGTCAGAATTTTCTTCCTTTTTGAGGTTTAATACTAGTATTCCACGGTAGGTCTACACCACATTTTATCTAGTCATTCATCCATGGATGGACACTTGAGTCATGTCTGCCCTTTGGCTCGTCCTTTCATTTTATTTTTTTAAGATTTTATTTATTTGACACAGAGAGAGAGAGCACAAGCAGGAGGAGCAGCAGGCAGAGGGAGAAGAAGCAGACTCCCTGCTGAGCAGGGAGCCTGACGCAGAACATGATCCCAGAACCCTGGGATCATGACTTGAGCCAAAGGCAGACGCTTAACCCACTGAGCCACCCAAGTGCCCCTGGTCCTTTCACTTTTAGAGACCACTAGGCTCTACCATCCAAGAAGGGGCCCAGGGACAGGGCACTCACCACTGTATCTTCGAACTCCTAGCACGTGTCTGACACACAGTAGGAGGTGCTCAGCAAACAGGCTGCATGGCTGAACTGGTAGCTATAGGTAATTTGTCAGAAAGTATCCCAATACATACAGCTGTCATCTTCCTAGAGATGTGACCTGAGGGTTTCACCTAAGTCCTTGTAATTAATGAAGTGGATTAAATGTTTCAGATTAAAGAGGGATAAAGAAGAAGTGTTTAGGAGTGCCTGGGTGGCTCTGTAGGTTAAACGTCTACCTTGGGCTTACGGCACAATCCCACGGTTGTGGGTTGAGCTCTGCATTGGGCTCCTTGCTTAGTAGGGAGTCTGCTTCTCTCTCTCCCACTCTCTCTGCTTGTGGTCTGTCGAATAAATAAATAAAATCGAAGAGGAAGAGGAAGGAGGAGAGGGGGTTGGGGGAAGGGGAGGGGGTGGGGGAGGGGGAGGAGGAGGAATTAGTAGTAGTGCTCAGCAGGGCGTACCAGTGTCCAGCATTCTCCTGCAAACCTACCTGACAAGGTACTCCCAGCCCTTCCTAGAGCACCAGTGCCACCCACAGCCGGGGCTGTCCCTGGGTCCCCTGGCTTATCACAGCCAACAGGCCCCAGGCCCTCAGGCTCATCACCTGTTGCAATGATCCACTTCCACCCCGACCCCATGCTTAAAAAAATACTGATCAGTAAAGTGCTTTTAGAAAATAGGATAAAGATGGCAACCCTCTTGGGTCCCCTCACTCTCTGGGAGCTTTGTACCATCACTTTGCTATTGCTCAACAAACCTAGGGTGCTTTGGTGGCTCAGTGGGTTAAGCCTCTGCCTTCGGCTCAGGTCATGATCTCAGGGTCCTGGGATGGAGCTCCGCATCGGGCTCTCTGCTTAGTGGGGAGTCTGCTTCCCCCTCTCTCTGCCTGCCTCTCTGCCTACTTGTGATCTCTATCAAATAAATAAATAAAATCTTAAAACAAAACAAAAGCTTGCTTTGCTTTGCTGCCCTCTCCCCCCAAAATAGGATAAAAAGCCCAAAGTTATTAGGCTCCATTGCATGAACATGTGGACAGTCAGTGTTTTTTTTGGTATTCAATTATTTTTGACCTATAAATCCCCCCATTAACTTTCATATAATTCATTCTGACATTTATGCTCAGCAGGGAGATGACCCCATGGGCTTACCCTGGGGTCCAGTGGGTCAGTCATTCCATGTGAGTTCATAATCCTCGGGCCTGGGGTCTGCCTACTTCTGACGCCACCACAGTGGACAGAGACCAGAAGACCAGAAAGGCCAGAGATCCCAGACCGGCTTGAGGAACCGCAGTTCCTGAGCCCCCACAGCAGGGGTGACTGGAGCACGCAGGGGCCTTACCCACTGTGGAGGGCACTCCTGGGAAGGAGCATATGAAATGCAGTGTTTTGGAAAGTGCCTTCCACAGAGGAGAGCAGGACTGCTGAGTTGAGGTGGGAGGGATCCCAGCTGGCTGAGGGGTGTCTCCTCCCCCGCTGTGAATCCCTGCCCATTCTCAGACCTTCTCATGCCTTGAAAAATGCAGGACCGGAGCTTTGACTTTGAACCCCGTTTTTTCTGCTCTGAGCATCCAGGCCCATGCCCTGTGGCCTGGCCCAGCAGCCCCCACCCCTGGCCTGCCCTAAGAACAGCAGCAGCAGAAGCCCTCCACAGATTGGAAAACCTCCACTTCCAGGAGAGGCCGTGGGACTCTGCAAAGCCCTAGTCCTCTCCCCACGTGTGGTCTGCAGTGATAAGGCCAGGACGGCGGCCAGCCTTGAAAATGCCTTTAGTTAAGAAAAGACCCACGCAGCAGCATTTGGAGGGGTGGCCAGTGGCATGAAACCCTCCCCGTATAGCACTGCTTTTGTGCTCTGCTTCGAGGTTTTCATTAGGATTTCAGCTCACGGCCAATCTGACTGCAGCTACTGATGGATATTAGCCAAGCTGTTCCCAGGGAATTTTAATTACCATGATAACGATCGCTAATCATTGGCGTTTCCTAAATGGCTGTGGCTGGAGAAGGCGGTGAGTGCCAGGCCCTGTCAGGAAGAAGAGGATCTTAGGGGACCAGCCACTGGGGAGGATGGACAAGGGATGGCCCAAGACCTCTGTCCCTGCTCATTACCTCATCCCTTCCATGTGATCCTGCCTCTCAAACAACTCGGGAGTGCCCTTGAATGAATTCAGGTGAGGCACCTGGGTCTGCGCAGAGGTACAGTTTGGGGCCTTTGCACATGCTGTTCCTTCCACCTGACATGCCCTTCATCCTCGTCTCCCACCAAGGCAGTGACACTGCCCGTCAGAAGTCTTCTGCACCACCTCGAGCCGAGGCAGAGCATGTCTGCCATGCTCCTGGAGGCCACATGCAAATGCAGCAGCTCCAGCATTTTGCCCAGCCAGGGAGCTGGGAGCCCAAGGGTAAGGCTGTGCCCGAGCCACCCCCGTATTCCCAGGGCCCCGCGAGGAGCCGCAGCGTGGCAAGAATGTTGCCGACTGACAAATTGAACGAATAAACGAGGAAGGCAAAGCAAAGGAATCATCCTCAGGGGACAGAACTCAGGCTCTGTCTTTAGGGAGACCATGTTCTGTCTGCTTAACAAGCTCCAGGCTGGCCTGGTCTTGAAAAGCCACAAGAAATGGCCTGTTACAGAGATGTCTTCCTGCTTCCACTTTGGTCTTGTAAAAAGAGTTTCTTAAGGAGTCAACCCACCTGGCAGAGAGGCTGCACAGCCTTCCCTAACTCATTACCTGAACACATATACACACACATATACACACACACATGCACGCACACACAGCATGTCAACCTCCTGGGAACTCCACCAGGCAAGCTAAACTCCATAGCATGGCCAACAGGACCCCAGAACTCTACCAGCCTTGCCTCCCTCACCAGCCCTATCTCTTGCCTCCTCCTGCCCTGCCCTCGGGATCAGCCAGACAGAGCCGCTCCCACTCCCTGACCACATCAAGCTGACTCTTGCTTCCAGGCCTTTGTACCTGTTTTCCTTCTTTCCTCCCTGGGCTGGGATGAAGAAATCCAGCCTTTAGGAAATGACATTTATCCAGAAGCTTCCACAGAACTGTGCAGGTCTCCCACTGCAATGCACACACAGTTCTGACTATCCAGGTATATGCCTGTTTCCTGCACCAGATTGAAAGCTCCAAATCTTGTAACAGCAGGATGCACATAGGGCCCCAGTGCCTGAAAGCACACCAAAATCTGCCAGCTGAGGCCATAAGCTCACCTGAATTTCAAGGTTTTATGTAACTCAAGTTCCTTAAGAGAAGCCCTGGCTTAGAGGGTGCCATGGACTGAAGTGGGTCCCATGCCCTAATTCCTATGTTGATGTCCTGGGAGGCAGTGTTTGGAGATGGGTCTTTGGGAGGTAGTTAGTGCCAGATGGGGCCGTAAGGGTGGGTCCCTCATGATGGCATTCATGTCCTTAGAAGAGACAACAGAGAGCTTGCTTCTCTGGCCTCTGTGGGAGGACACACGGAGGGGGCAGCCATCTGCAGGCCAGGAAGAGTGCTCTCAGTGGGAACCAGCTCTGCCGGAGCTCTGATCTGGGACTAGCCTCCAGAGGGTGAACAGTAAATTCTAGTTGTTTAAGCCTTCCTTCTGTGCTCTCTTGTTATGGCAGCCTGAGCAGAGTAAGACAGAGTAAGAAGCCGGGAGGTTATAGAAGTTTAAAAAATGGCTCCTAATTATTATTCTTTCCTCCCATCAAGAAGTGGGGTCTGTTTCCCCATCCCTCACATCTGCTCTAGGCTTGTGACTTACTTTGACCAACAGATCGTGGTGGTGGGAACACGGGACTTCTGGCCAGATCTCGAGAGGCCAGGCAGCTTCCCTTCTCACTGTCTGGAACACTGTGGCCATCCTGTGAGAGAGCCTTGTCCAGTGTACAAGAGGAGAGGCCACATGGAGAAGAACGGAGACACCCCAGCCATAGCCAGCACCTTCTGCAGAGGAGGGAGCCTTCTCGGACCCCTCCCCCAGTTGAATGGTCCATGACTGCAGCCCTCGGATGACGCTGGGAGGTCTCAGCAGAAGAACCTCCCTGCTGCACCCAGCCCACACTGCAGACTCAAGAGCAAAGAAATGATTGTTGTTTTAAGACATTTAAGGCTCCAGGCCTCTAGCAGGAGGTCCATCTCTATTTAGACACTTCTAGAAAAAGAAATAATCAGGTATGTTGATAACTAATTGACTAAAGTAGGAAAGCTAAACTCCGGGACTTAAAAGCAACAACTGGAGAATAAAAGGCTCCTAGAAGTTAAAAATACAAAGTAGAAATATAAAAATGTAAAATTGGGGCGCCTGGGTGGCTCTTGAGTAAAGCTTCTGCCTTCAGCTCGGGTCATGATCTCAGGGTCATGGGATCGCAGTCCCGCATCTGACTTTCTGCTCAGCGGGGAGCCTGCTTCCTCTTCTCTCTCTGACTGCTTCTCTGCCTGTCTGTCTGTCAAATAAATAAATAATCTTTAAAAAAA
The DNA here is from genome assembly GCF_030435805.1 of Mustela lutreola. Taxonomy (NCBI): domain Eukaryota; kingdom Metazoa; phylum Chordata; class Mammalia; order Carnivora; family Mustelidae; genus Mustela; species Mustela lutreola. Next base: position 44,778,268 of record NC_081304.1, on the reverse strand, counting down.
TAAAATAAAATAAAGGCTGAAAGAGAAAAATAGGAAATTTGGAATGTGGAACACAAAGAGAATGAAACAGAAAAATGTAAAAGAAGTGATAGGGAACAAAAATGCTCAATTTGAGGGATCTAAACTCCTAATAATAGACTTCCCAGAAAGAGAAATTAAAAAAATTCCTGGACCTGAAGAACATGTGTCTTCAGATTAAAGGATTTTTATTGAATATAAGGTAGGAAAAATGAAAAGTTAAAAAAGCAATAGTTATACACTCATAAAATCATTTAGTTCCAAGTATAAAAAAGAAGATCCTAGAAGCTTCCAGAAAGAAACAGACCTATGAGGAAACCAGAATCAGAACAGTATCAGACTTATCATCGACAACACAGGTTGAGAAAAGGTATGCAATCCAGCGTTCTATAATCCAAACTATCAATTGAACATGAGAGCAAAGTAGAGACTTTTTAGATCTGCAAGGACTCCAAGTTTTCCTTACACATTCTCTTTTTAAGAGGCTACTTAATAGAACTGTTTTAGAATGGAAATTGCTCCAGTTCTAAACTCAGTCTTTTTACCCCCACGCCCTCTATTGACTTGTGACCCTTCATTTCAAAACAGTATATGGGAAACATTATAGTTTGGTGAGAGTAAGGATACTTTAAAGTGGATATTTTACCATTTTACTGCTATAAAATGAGTTGATTTCAGTTGATCATTTTATTTTTTCGATGGAACTTTTTTTTTTTTTTGGTTGGGGAGAAAGAAATGAATGGAAGAAAAATTATTTTGCTTTTATTTGAATATTGCGTACTAACAGCTTATAATAAAACTACATTGCAGGAAGTGAAGAAATATTTTGAAATTTAGCAAAATAGCTACAGTATTCAAGTATCTGAAATTTTAATATGGTGAGTCTTAGCGCTTTAGACTTTCCTATAAGTGACAGTATCTAAGTTATTCTTAATAGCCACAGTTGATAATTCTGCTGACCATAGCAGCTAACCTAAAATTGAAGATATTTATGTGACATGAATAGCCTGTGTTTTAAAAAATTAAATATTTTATATAAAATTGGAAAAAAAAAGAGGCTACTTAAGGATGGGCTCCAGCAAAATGCAGGTGAAAAACAAAAAAGAGGAAGACGCAGGCTCCTAGAAACAGAGTTTCCAACTCTGGAGGGTGGTAGGAGGAAGTCCCATGAGGTCGGCTCTCAGTAACCAGTGCAGGTTGGAGCCCGAAGAGGGTCTACAGGGGTTTCTGACAGGAAAAGAGAAGGCTCTGCACAACAGAAGGTAAAATCAAAAAGCTGTAAAAGGGCATAACATTTCACTCTCTTGTCTTCTCTGCCATGGGAGCAGCTCTCCTGCCACAGCCCTCACTCCCTGTGATGTCTGCCTGTGCAAAGTTCATCTCCACCCCCTTCTTGGACAGGAGCTCCTCTCACCTCTCACTGTCTGCAGTGGGGCTAAAAGCACAAGGGGCACTGACAGATGGGGTACCCTATAAGAACCTCAGCAGCTTGGCAGCCCCACATCCCCTGACCTCACTTATTCCCAGCAACAGCTTCCAAACCAGTGAATTTCAAGGGACATTGACAGGGAAGCCAAGTTCATTGGGACCGGGACTGCTGTGTTGGGGAACCTCATCATCGGTTAGGCCAGGAATCCCTCTCTGAAGCAAGAGCTCTTCTCCTATGCCATTCTGGGCTTTGCGTTCTTGGAGGCCATGAGGTTCTTTTGCCTGAGGTGGCCTTTCTCATCCTCTTCACTATCTGAAGGAGCTGTCTCCACCTCCCATAAGTCTTTCTCCTGAGTCTCATCTGCCCTGTATGTTCCTTTTCCTATACCTCCCCAGGTAGTCTGCAGAAAGTGATTGGCTTAGGGTTTGACAGAGGGGAGGCAAATAAATACCGTGTTAGTAAGATTTTTTTTAAAATAAGGGCATAGCATTTCATTATTCTTTTGTCATTGAGGAAGAAAAAAAATCAGTAAAAACCTTCAGGGAAAATTGAATCTCAGACCAGAAAGTCATGATCTAAATACCAGGTCAATTAAAATATGGCACAGGAATGAAAAATTCAAAAGGAATTAATCGGATCATGGTAATTTTCATTTGGGGGATGTAGGGGTCAAGATAATTATCATAAATGTGATCTTCAGGGGTGCCTGAGTGGCTCAGTCGGTTAAGCGTTAACCTTCTATTCAGGTCATAATCCCAGGGTCCTGGGATTGAGTCCTTCATCGGGCTCCCTGCTTAGCGGGGAGTCTGCTTCTCCCTCTCCCTCTGCCTGCTGCTTCCCCTGCTGGTGCTCTCTCTCTGGCAAATAAATAAATCTTTAAAAAAATGTGATCTTCACATGCCATCTGACCCTGAGGTGTTTAATTGTTACAAAAAATTAAGAAGTTAAATCCCCAGTAATTGTTGAGCATTATGTATGTGTTATGGACTGTTTTTAGGAGTTTATATACAGTAACTTATTTAACTCTCACCAATATCCCGTCCTGTCGGTATCAGCATAACTCTATTTTACAGACAAGGACACACCCAGTGCAGAGAGAACAGGGAAGACAAGAACATAAACTGGAGCCCATGCAGTCTGGCCTGGGACCTGCCCTCTTCAACTTCTTATAAAATCATGCATGGGTTTGCTAAATCAAATGCTATTTTTGTATTTCTCAACCTGAACTAACTTAGGGACAATGTGTTCTAACTTTTCTTAGATTCTGTATTTGTCTATTTGGCATCTTGATCACATGGCCAAACTACTGGCCAAAGACATTGCTATTGGCCCTGTGATGTGGTTTTTGCAGGCACGTGAAGGTCATGTGACAAGCCCTCATCCCCACACCGCCAAACACTGCCTTAGTTGACCCTCACCCATCCGGCCAGTATCCCCCTGCCCTAAATCAGTCAGGGCCGCCCTGTATGCCCCAACACCTCCCTAAACTGCTTCAACTAGGCAATCCAAAGACAGTTACCCTGCCCTGCCTTGCCCTTCCTGTAGAAACCCCAGTAAAGGCCCTGGCCTAGGTTTTCCCCTCACTCTTTCCTGCCTCCTGACCAAACCTGGTGCTTCTCCATATAACCCATGGGTGGTGTGCCCCCTTCTCTTGGAACTATATGCAATAGATTGTTCTTTCAAGGGCATTTGCCTCTGTGTTGTCACTTAGTCACTTTTGTAAATTAAGACCCAGCGAGGGAGAAAGAGAGAAAGAAAGAGAGCATGAGCGCGCATAAGCAGGGGGAGAGGCAGAAGGAGAGGGAGGGGGAAAAGCAGGCTCCCCATGGAGCAGGGAGCCAGATATGGGAGTCGATCCCAGGACCCTGGGACCATGACCTGAGCCAAAGGCAGATTTTTTCACTAACTGAGCTACCCAGGCACCCCAGGAGTCGGAATTTTGATGATGGGAAACACCTGGATGGTTTTCCAAAGGGAACCGGGGCTTCTAGCACTGGGTCCCTCAGAAAGCAGAAAGGGCTGGGGGCATCATATGCTATTGGCTGGAGTGCATCTGCTCTCAAAGACAGCTGGCCAGGACCCTCTAACCAGGTTTCCGTGGTGACAAGCTGAGTATGAAAAGCTGTAATTATAGCTAACAGCGACAAGCTGATACCGAGCAAGGCAAGTTGACATGAGATGTGCTGATGTAACACACAAATGCGTTTTTAGTACTAGTTCAAACCAGATTGGGACCATCACACCTTAAAGTTCTGGCTAACGGCTTGATTACCTGCTGCCCTACTCAAGAAGGAAGGAGACTTGGCATTTATATGGTGTGTGTGACTGTGGCATGGACCTGACTGTGTATCTGCTCAGCGTGAGCAGCGAATGGGGGCAGAGAGTAGGCCACTAGGCCTGTTTCCACACAGAGGCAGCCCAAGGAGCCCCGTGGTATCTGCCAGCCCTCAACCCTAGAACAGCAACCTCTACCTGCCCTAGGTAAGGGGGTTTCTCTGTGATCTGGAGTATGGCTGTGATTCTTACCCTGAAAAGGTACTGTGGGTCATATCAGCAAAAAATAGAAAACAGGTGCATCTAGTTTTCCTAAAAAAAAATTGCTCAAAAGTAGAATTCATTTGATCAACAAATGAATTAAAATAAAAAGCTCCTGAGTGGGGAACTTACGGTACCAGAAAATGAACAGTGATCAATGAAATAAAGACAGAATTCAGTCTAAATAACTGGGTACGTATAACTACAAAATGATAAAAATGTGAAGGAAATGATGCTTGAAACGTAGATGTAAAATAATCAGTTAATGGGTGCCTGGGTGGTTCCATCGGTTAAGCATCTGCCTTTGGCTCAGGCCATGATCCGGGAGATCATGAGATGGAGCCCCACATCGGGGTCAGGGAGCCTGCTTTTCCCTCTTCCCTTGCTCCTCCCCCCTGCTCATGTTCTCTGTCAAATAAATAAATAAAATCTCTTAAAAAAAATAAAATAATCAGTTAACAAAAGAGACTCTGACCCAAAATTCCAGATTGTCTCAACAAAAGCAAAAACTGGCTTAAAACTGTAACATACATAGGACTAAACCTAACCAAAGACATAAAGGATCTGCACTCAGAAAAACCACAGAGTACTCATGAAAGAAATGGAGCAAGACACAAAGAAAAGGAAAAACGTTCCATGCTCATGGACTGGAAGAACAAACATTGTGAAAATGTCTAAGCTACCCAGAGTAATCTACACATTCAGTGTATCCCTATCAAAATACCATCAATTTTTTCCACAGAGCTAGAACAAATAATCCTAAAATTTGTATGCAACCAGAAAAGACCCTGAATAGCCAAAGGAATGTTGAAAAGGAAAACCAAAGTTGGTGGCATCACAATTCCAGACTTCAAGCTCTATTACAAAGTTGTAACCATCAAGACAGTATGGTACTGGCACAAAAACAGACACATAGATCAATGGAACAGAATAGAGAGCTCAGAAATGGACCCTCAACTCTACGGCCAACTAATCTTCAACAAAGCAGGAAAGAATGTCCAATGGAAAAAAGACAGCCTCTTTAACAAATGGTGTTGGGAAAATTGGACAGCGACATGCAGAAAAATGAAACTGGACCATTTCCTTACACAACACACAAAAATAGACTCAAAATGGATGAAAGATCTCAATGTGAGACAGGAAAACATCAAAATCCTTGAGGAGAACACAACACAGGCAGCAAAATCTTTGACCTCAGGCACAGCAACTTCTTGCTAGAGACACCGCTAAAGGCAAAGGAAGCAAGGGCAAAAATGAATTGTTGGGACCTCCTCAAAATAAAAAGCTTTTTCTGCACAGCCAACAAAACCAAAAGACAATCTATAGAACGGGAGAAGATATTTGTAAATGTCTTATCAGATAAAGGGCTAGTATCCAAAATCTATCAAGGATTTATCAAACTCAACACCCAAAGAACAAATAACCCAATTAAAAAATGGGCAGAAGACGTGAGCAGACACTTCTCCAAAGAAGACATCCAAATGGCTATAACAGATACATGAAAAATCACTCGGTATCAGGGAAAAACAAATCAAAACCACAATGAGATACCACCTCACACCAGTCAGAATGGCTAAAATTAACAAGTCAGGAAATGACAGGTGTTGGAGAGGGTGTGGAGAAAGGGGAACCCTCCTACACTGTTGGTGGGAATGCAAGCTGGTGCAGCCACTCTGGAAAACAGTATGGAGGTTCCTCAAAAAGTTGAAAATAGAGCTACCCCACGACCCAGCAATCGCATTACTGGGTATTTACCCTAAAGATACAAATTTAGGGACCCTAAGGGGCACGTGCACCCAAATGTTTATAGCAGCAATGTCCACAATAGCCAAACTATGGATAAAGAAGAAGTGGTATATATACACAATGGAAAAAAAAGAAAAGAAAAGAAAAAGAAAAAGAAATCTGACCATTTGCAATGACATGGATGGAACTAGAGGGTATTATGCTAAGTGAAATAAGTCAATTAGAGAAAGACAATTATCATATAATTTCACACATATGTGAAATGTAAGAAACAAAACAGAAGAGTATAGGGGAAAGGAGCGAAAAATAAAACAAGACCAAATCAGAGAGGGAGACAAATCATGAGAGACTCTTAATCATAGGAAACAAACTGAGGGGTGCTGGAAGGGATGGGGGAAACCGGGTGATGTGCATTAGGAGGGCATGTGATGCGATGAGCACTGGGTGTTGCCTACAACTGATGAATCACTGACCTCTACCTCTGAAACTAATGCAATGTATGTTAATTAACTGATTTTTAAATAAGTTTTAAAAAAGTGGCTGATATGTCTGCTCATGTCTGGGCTCCTCATTCTCAGAGGCCAAGGGGTGTTAACAGACACTCTATTATAACGTAAGCAATTAGACAAATACTGCCTTAAATATTTAAAAACTTCTATAGGTAAGTACACACTTATCCGTCCCTTTAAGGTAACCAACAGAACTAAAACTAGGGGAAAGTTTTGTCATCCCAAAATACATGATTTTCTGAATTTTTTTTCTTTCTCTTCCTCCTTCCCTCATTCCCTCTCTCTTATTTTGAAAATGTTCTTTTCCTTGCCATTTTTGCTCTGTACAAACTGAGTTTAGAGCGGCCATCTTTCCTCATTGCTGGCTTCCCTTATGTCAGAAAGATGACGCTTACAATCAGCCTCTGAAGACGGAGCAGATATTAATTCAAACAACATTCATTCAGCACCGCCTCTGTGTTGAGACAGAGCCATGGAAGAAAAGATTGCATGTGTGTGCAAATGAGTGGCCCGTGGCATAAAGCCACCCCAGACTGAGGGCCACGGCCAAGTTTTTCTACCACCGGAGACGATGTTTCATGCCCTGCCTTCAGGAGCCGTTCCTTTCTGACGGTCATCCCTATATCCATCCCCCAAGGGCCTAGAGGGTAAAACCTAGCCAGCCTGCACCAATAAAGGCCTTTGAGTAGCCCCAGAGCCGCGGGACAGAGCTCTCCTACTGCAGGCTCTCCACTTACCCCTTGGGAAGTGCTAACTCATGACTGACATGCTCCAGAAAGCTAAGTGAAATCCCTCCTGGCAGTATTTGTATTTTAAAGGATAAAGATTTTTAAAGGATACTACTTGGGGTGCCTGGGTGGCTCAGTCATTAAGCGTCTGCCTTCGCCTCAGGTCATGATTCCAGCGTCCTGGGATTGAGCCCCACAAAAGGCTCCCTGCTCCTACTTCTCCCTCTCCCGCTTCCCCTGCTTGTATTCCCTCTCTGTCTCTGTCAAATAAATAAATAAATAAAATAAAAAATAAGAAATCAAGGATAGTACTTTATAGCCTCCAGAGCGTGTGTGTGTGTGTGTTTGTCGGGGAGTCTGGCTATCTCCTCTAGGCTCCCGCTCATCCCGTCTGGACAGTCTCCTGCTTCCGGGGTACTGCTGGGTGCTGGCGGGTTCCCCACACTGGAGCCAGGCCTGCGCCTCATCAGGAGACAGGCTGGAAATCAAGCCTCAGCCAAGATGGAGCTCACACCTGACCTCTCTGCCAACCCCACCACAGCCTGAGATTGTGAGGGAGCCCTTGTGAATTTTCTTCTCATTTCAAGTGGTTTTTGAGCAAGCAGATCAGTCTGGAAGGCAAGCAATTGGCAGTGTAGTGGAACAGAAAAAAATGCAGTGAGAAAGACTCTTCTGAGGGTGTTATCTGTTTTCTTGACAGATAATTTAAACACCTTGGCTAGACTATTTCAGAACCAAAGGAAATGCTCTGGCTTCCATTAACCCCTGGCAAGGGGCTCGCTCCTGGGAGGCTTCCGCACAATTCCTGGTGAGGAGTGTTTGCCAGCTTCGGAGGGAGGTGGCTCTCTGTGGCTGTGGCGGGGCTGTGTGGGATGGGCCAGCCTCCACCTGGGGCCTCACCCCTTCCTCACTGCCTCAGCTCTGGGGCTGCGTGTCCCCCGGGTGCTGTCCTGGCCCCCCACGTCTCCCCATCACCTGTGAGGTGGAAAGGTCCCCGCAAACCACCGAAAACAGGGACCACCCCTCCCGCCACAGGGTATAATCAGCATGTCCAATGTTCTGATTCCAGCTCTATTTATTCCCCACGTGCAGCAAGATAGTTAAATATTAATATTAATATGATAGTTAAATACTTCCCCCATCTTCCTCCTCTCTCGGGTTCCGCAGGCCATCTTGTCCCCGTTTTTGGAGTGGTCTAGCGAGGTCACCAAATCTGAGGACAGGCTCAGGACGCTTTCACAACTGTGGTTAATTACTTGCTTTGTCAACAGAGCCTGCGGGCCTGCTCTTACTCTTCATTTGCCGGCAGCCTGAAATCCCTCTGCACCCCAAATATTTAACTGTCTTGCCTGTTCTAAGCCAGATTTGAGAGGGCAAGCGTGTTGTGGTGGTGTTTGGCCACGGAGCCCGCCTCTGTCCCCAGATGGAATGGGCCGCACGCGGGAAATGAATAGAGCTGGAACCAGAAAATTGGACAGGCCAATTATACCCAGCCAGGTCTTTTCAGAGGAGCTCTGTGATTTTGATTCAATTCCCAGAACAACAAACATGACTGTGTTTAAACACAGGCTCAGAAACGTATTCCACGGCCAATGTGAAAGTGTTTCTGGGCTGACCGCTCCCCGGCAGGACTGGTGGGCCTCTTGGGAATGCTTTCCTCGGCTACGGATCTGATTATTGCTTCATTTCCAATGGCTCTTGCTCCTTCTTGGGGGAAAACCAAGAATTCTGAGGTTCTATGGCCTTGTCTGTCTTCCAGAGACACGGTGGTTTCTCTTTGTTTGCAGCTTTCTCCCCTCCTGCCTTCTGAGAGAGCTTTAAAGGTTTTGTTCTTAGCACCGACTCAAGCTTTTTGGGGTCTGGTTTTTGCAATCCCTTGTTACCTTTAAGGGGTGTACTGTGAAATCTAGCATCCACACGAAACTGCATGAAAACACAGTATATTTCAAACAATTATACTCAAGTAAACACCTGTGAACTGGTGAAGAAATTAAGTATTACTGAATCTGAGAAGCCCCTCTAAGCCCTCCCTGTCTTCCAGAGGAAGCCACTAGGAACCTTGTGTTGGGGTGCCTGGGTGGCTCAGTCGGTAAGCGTCTGCTCTCTGCTCAGGTCATGATCCTGGGGTCCTGGGATCGAGCCCTGCATGAGGCTCCCTGCTCAGCAGGAAGCCTAGTTCTCCCTCTCCCACTTCCCCCTGCTTGTGTTCCCTCTCTTGTCTCTGTCAAAAAAAAAGTGGCAGGAGGCGCCTGGGTGGCTCAGTGGATTAAGCCGCTGCCTTTGGCTCAGGTCATGATCTCAGGGTCCTGGGATCGAGTCATCGGGCTCTCTGCTCAGCAGGGAGCCTGCTTCCCTCTCTCTCTCTCTCTGCCTGCCTCTCCATCTACTTGTGATTTCTCTCTGTCAAATAAATAAATAAAATCTTTAAAAAAAAAAAAAAGTGGCGGGGGAGGAGAAAAACTTTCCAACATCTCAAGACAGGCTCTCTTAAAAAAAAAAAAAAAAGAATCTTGTGTTAAGCAATCCCTTGTTTTTCTATTAAACAACAACAAAACAAAAAACGAAAAACCACCTATGTGTGCCTTTCTAAATAAGATAGTATTTACTATTACTTGTTTCTGAACATCATATTCTTGGATCACTGTGTATTCTTTGGTGATTTTTTTCCTTTTGCTTATTGTGTTTCTAATTCATCCTTTGATGAGTTTAGCTGCTGTTCTTTTTTCACTGCTATATATTATTCCATAGCCATGATTTATCTATCCACTGCACTGTGAAAGGCCATTTGGGCTGTCTGCAGTTTTTTGCTGTAACAAAATATACTGCTACATGCACTCTTGGTCATGTCTCCTGAGGAGCACTGTGAGAGTGTCTCTAGGTCATACAACCAGGAGTTGGGGGTGACGTGGGACATCGTGCATAGGAGATGATATGCAAAAGGTACCAGGTGCAGTGTGGAGATGAACCAGCCGGGACTCCTACCAAAAGGACTACTCTGATTTAGTTTGTAGACAAGGGAGCATCAGGAGCTGGCCCATGACTGTGACAAAATCCTCAAGTTGATGCAGGTTGGAAGAGCCGGCAAAGTTCAAGGGTCAAGGGGACAACCAGGTGCTGGGACTCAAAGCCAGGTTCGGAGATGCAGATGGTTATTAGGAAGCAGTCAGGGCCAGGCTGGGCTTCAGTTTTGGGTGCATCAGCCTGGTCTGGGATGTAATGACCTACAAAGTCGAAACAAGAAGAAGCAGGGCAGGAATCCAGGAGTCCCCCGAGGGGCAGAGGGAATGACTACTTTGGCAATGAAGCGGAGAGAGGTTGAGGACCACCTCTATTCATCCATCCTGTCTCCCTCCAGCCCTGGAGCTGTCCTGGAATAGGGGGGCTGAGGGCCTATTCTTGAGAGCAGTGGTCACTGGTCTGGTAGAAAATCAGGAGCAAAAAGCTGGTCTAGTTGCAAGAGCCTGTGAGACAGCCAGGTTCAAATGCTAGCTATTTGTGTCCTTCCTGTGTCACCTTGGACTTGTCACTTGAGGTCCCAGAGCTTCCATTTGGCTGGAAAGTGGGGATACAAACCCCCATGCCTGGCCCAGAGGAGGATCCCAACAAAGGCCAATTCTTTTCTGCTTTGTTTTTTGACAGAGGGATCTTCTGGCACTGTGGCAGGTCATGTGACTTGAGTTATTTCGTTAGAAGAGGGGATGGATGTGTTTTTCCGGGGCTGGGCACCACCTAGGAGCTTAATAAATACTTCCTGAAGGATGGAGTCACACTCTACTCCCTAGTCTCCATCTGCAAGACAGCTGGCTGGGGGAGGGGCATAATCGTGCCAGCCAATGTCATTTGGCATCTGAAAAACGGGCAGGAAAATCTGATGATCCAAATTTTTATTCAAATTAATGCAGGAAAACAACCAAATTATATTCTTTCTCCCTAGCTTTTCGCCCACCTCCCAGGGACACATACATGATGATATCATAGCAAAGAAGCCAAGAAAACCAGGTCATAGAGGTCTAATAACAGGGGCATGGGAGCAGAGCTGGGTTGTGGTGTCACGATACCCACATACCCACAGTGACAGTGAAGCTGGACTGTACCATGTTATGCTATAGATGAGGCTAGTCACACAGATCACAAAGTTCCTAAGCCCACAGACCACTGAGCACCATGAGGTGGCTGAGTAAGTGGGGGGCACCCACGATGTGACAGAGCCAAGCGTTAGGAGCTATGGGCCATGCTCCTGGTAAGGCTTCGTAGCCGGCCACGTCAACCCATCTCCCTACTTCCTACGGTCAAAGGCCCCCCCACCTCCTGTCAAGCCCCCTTCCTCCCCCACCCCCGGAGTGGAACTCAGGACTTTGACTTTGGAAGGGGGGTTATCTCACCAGCTCCATGCTGCTCTGTGAACACGTCGGCACAGCGTGTCCCCATCCTGGACAGTTCCTCCCCCAGAGCCCCTGGCCTCCCTGCTCTACCTTCTTTAGGTCTTTGCTCACATCTTACCTTCTCAGAGAGGTCCATCCTGGTCAGTCTCCACCCTTCCCCCTTTTTACATTTTTATTTTTTTAAGATTTTATTTAGTTATTTATTTGAGAGAGACCGAGCCAGAGAGCACAAGCAGGGGAAGCAGCAGAGGGAGAAGCAGACTCCTCGCTGAGCAGGGAGCCCAATGTAGGGCTTAATCCCAGAGTCCTGAGATCATGACCTGAGCTGAAGGCAGATGCTTAACCAAGGGAGCCACCCAGGTGCCCCTCTCCCCCCTTTTTTAAAACTGTGGTTAAAATATATATTATATAAATCTTACCATTCTGCCCATTTTTAGCTACACAGTCCAGGGCTATTAAGTACACTCACATGACTGCGTTACTACCAATCCCATTCGTCTCCAGACCTTTATCAGTTTCATCTGAAACTCTGGCCCATGAAAGAGTACTTCCTCCTTCCCCCAAGCCCCAGCCCCTGGCAACCACAATTCTACCTTTTATGAGTGTGACTACTCTAAGGAGCCCACATACATGGGGTCCTACAATATTGGTCCTTCTGTGTCTAGCTTATTTCCCTTAGCATAATGTCCTCCAGGTTCTTCCATGTTGTAGCGTGTGTCAGAATTCCATTCCTTTTTAAGACTCGGTACTATGAACAATAATCAATACACACAACATGTTGTCCATCCATTCATCAACAGACGACACCTGGGCTGTTTCCATCTGCAGGCTGATGTGAATAATGTGGCAATGAACATTAGTGGACGATGTCTGTTGGAATCCCTGCTTTCGGTTCTTTAGGGGATACGCCCAGAAGGAAAACTGGTAGGTCACTAATCTGCTGAGATGCTGCTTGTCCACAAAGGCTCCAGTGTTCCACATTCCCCCCAGCAGTGTGCGAGGGGCCAATCTCTCCACATCCTCACCAACACGTACTATTTTCTGTTTTTTTTTGTTTTTTTTTTAAAGGATTTTATGTATTCATTTGATAGAGTGAGAGAAGGCACAAGCAAGGAGAGAAGCAGCAGAGGGAGAGGGAGAAGCAGGCTCCCTGATGAACAAGGAGCCTGATTTGGGGCTCGATCCCAGAGCCCCAGGATCGTGACCTGAGATGAAGGCAGACGCTTAACCAATGAAGCCACCCAGGCACCCCAAATTCCTGCTTTTTCAATGTCAGCTATCCTAATTAGGTGGTGACGCCCTCCCCATCCCGCCCCCACCACTCCTGATCCTTGGCTCTGTTCCTCTTTTTTTTTTTTTTTTAAAGATTTTATTTATTTATTTGACAGACAGAGATCACAAGTAGGCAGAGAGGTAGGCAGAGAGAGAGAGGAGGAAGCAGGCTCCCTGCTGAGCAGAGAGCCCAATGCGGGACTCGATCCCAGGACCCTGAGATCATGACCTGAGCCGAAGGCAGCGGCTTAACCCACTGAGCCACCCAGGTGCCCCTGTTCCTCTTTTTTTTTTCCCATTCAGAATCTGACAGCCTATATAATTGCTTATCGATTAGTTCAGTTACGTTCATTGTCTGTTCTCTCTCTTCTCCCCCAGCCCCTGCTAGGATGTAAACTCCAGGTACAGGTATTTGGCTGTTTTGTTCACTGCTATGTTCCAAGGGCCTAAAATAGTACCTGGCACATAGTGAGTCCTCCATGATGAGTGAATGAACAAATGAACAAAGGGAAGAACAGGAAGTTGAGTTGTTAGAAGCTCTGGAGGCAGACACTCCTGCTCTAACTCCTGGTCCTATCAATTACCACCTGGTGTCTTTGGGCAAGTGACCTCCTTTCTCTAAGCCTAAGTTCCAGCATCTTTCCCACAAGGACAATAATGAGTACCTCACCGGGCTGCTGAGAGGCTGAAGCTAGATATTCACTGTCTGGACCACAGTGGGAGCCCAGTTAATGTCCATACTCAGTGCTGGACTGGATTCCTCTGGAGTGCACCAGCAGGACAATGGGGCCAGTGGCCAAGAGCACAGTAGTGATAAAGTCCTCTTTGCAGTGCACAGATACAGGTGCAGGCAGGAACCTCAAATAAGGGGTGGGGAAGAGGGCGGGAGATGACTCTGCCCTTTCCCCACAGGAGGAAGGCAGGGCTAATTGACCCCAGGATCCTACTTCTTCTGCCACTTCCATGTTTGTGGGAGGCCAGGAGCCTGCACCAACGGTCTGCCTGGCACAGCCACAGAGTGTGGGAGGCGACCAACACACCGAGGAAGTATGACCATCCGGGTCCCCCTGGGACGCTGTGACAGCAGCCCAGAGCCAGACACAGATGGTGGGGCAGGCGGGTGGCTGCCTCCTCGAGTGCCAGCCACCCACTCCTGAGCACACGCATGGGTCTCTGGAGGGGGCCCTCTGGCAAAGCTGTTTGCAGCAAAAATCCAAACTGCAAGCAACAGCAGGACCGGGAGAGAAGCAGCGTGGGGAAGCAGATGGCAGTTTTGCAGGGAGCACAGGCTGCTGGCCTGGGAAGCAGGTGCCATGGGGGTGCTGGGCTCAGCAGGCGCGGCTGCCTCCCACTGGCACTGGGTGGCAGTGAGGGGAGCCCCTGCTTCTCCTGGCCTCCCACAGGCCTGTGCCAAGGTGGACCCTCTCCCAGGTGCTTATCTGGGCTATACTGGTCAGGCTAGGCAATTTAGAGATGATTTTTTAAAAAAGATTTTATTTATTTATTAGAGAGAGACACAGAGATAGCACAAGCAGGGGAGAGGGAGACACAGACTCCCCACTGAGCTAGGAGCCCAATGTGGGGCTGTATAAGGGGCTCGATCCCAGGACCCTGGGATCCTGATATGAGCCGAAGGCAGATGTTTAATCATCTGAGCCACTCAGGTACCCCAATTTAGAGATGATTTAAAGACCACCATGGGAAGCCCCTTTCCTACTTCAAAAACACCTTTCCAGTCAATCAACAAACAGGAGAGAGGGGCCACGAGTTGAGAATACAGACTCAGTGCCAACGGGCATCCAGGTGGGACCCCAGCCAAGGCTAGCTGTGATGAGACTTTGGGAAATCAAAAGCACCCTGCTGGGAAAAGGTTCTGAAGTGATCTGAACAGGGAACCCTCTTTCCTTTTTTTGCAAACATCTCTTTCAATTGGGAAACATTTCCTGAGTCCCTTTTATATGCAGAGCGCTGCAGGAAACGGAGTAAGTGTTGGTGTGGCCTGGACTCCACTGAGTTATAATCAGGATGCAGAGTGAAACTGCAAAGGCAAAGCAAACACTCTAATTGTATTAATCAGCTTTCAATTGCTTACAAATTGGTCTTCTCCCCTTCCTAGCTCAGCCCCCTTGCAGACTGCCTGCATTCTCAAAGCCTTACTCCAAAGCTATAGCCTCTGAAAAGAGGCTAGCGGAATGGTTTCTAGAATCCTGGGGAATTTAGAGTCTAATTAACTTTTCCATGGATTACAGTAGAACTCTGAGTGAGTCACTCATTTTTTTTTTTAAATGAATTGGGATTAAAGGCTAAACAAGAAATGAAATGATTTCCGCCTTGCAACGTCATGTGCTTAGAAGCCCACTAACACATTCAGGAAAGCATGTGAAGAAAGGGCAGAAGGACACCAGCCAAGGAGGAATCTGACGGTCAACCTACATACAGCTGGTCCCCCATCAGACGACAGAGTGGGCCAGATGGGAAGAACATCACTGGTCCACCTAGCAGGGAAGGTGGGGGGCAAGGGTCCAAAGCCTTCCCGGCATGTCTGTGGGTTTCTGGTGCTGTGGAGGAGCTGTCTCCCTCCCCCAACCCTGTATTCATTGATGGGAGAGAGACTCCCAGAAAAGAACCAGGTGTGGGAAGGAACTGGCATAGTGAGCTGCATCTGGGAAGGTGTGCTTCTTTAAGGCTCAACAGTGGGAGAGCAGGGATAGGCAGGAAGGACAAACTAGGCCTGCAGATTTCTCCATCCCCCCTAGACCCAATGGCCAGAAGGCCAGGTCACAGGAGAGCCATGGTGCGCCTTGGGGGGAGTGAAATCCCTGACAAAGGACAGGGTTTGCTAGCCGTGCATGTGCTGTCTCAGGTAAATCCCGAGGCTGCAGCACTCACAGCGTCTGAAGGTGGATGGATGCGTGTGCACCAAGACAAACACAGACCTCCAAAGTCAGAACGGGGGAATTGAAAATGATCTGGTAGAAGACCATGGATACAGAAGACAGAGAATGGAAATGCACCCTTCAAGTTAAAAGTGCCCCCAAGAAGAAACAAGAATGGTTGAGAACGAAGCAACAAGCAAAAACATAGTTGAAACACTTTCTGGAGTCCAAGATCCCAGTCTATCTTTTCTAGACCACAATCAATGAAAATGACCCAGGCATATCCAGACAAAATTTTTCATTTCCCAATATATACATATAAGTAACACCTCCAGGTTATTTAGAGAGGAATAAAAGCAAAGTCTGGCTTCAGACTTCTCCCCCGTGTCTGTGCTTGCCATGAAAACTACTTTCTGTTGTGCACTGGATCCTGTCATCCCGCCTTCTCTTTTTCTCAGTTTTGCCTTCACGGGCTTCATCTACTTGGAGGCTCAGCTGCACGCTCGAAACGATCCTCTGGCTCCCAAGGTCCTCTTTGGGGTTCTACAGCCGTGCCTGAAGTGCCATTTAACCAGTCTACTGAGGGCCACTTCACGTTCCCTTCGGGTCTGTCTGTCCGTCCTTCCCTCCTTCCGCCCCTCCCTTCCTTGCCTTCCTCCTTCCCTTCCATTTATTTATTTATTTTAGAGAAAGAGAAGAGTGGAGGGGAGAGACAGAGAGAGAGAGAGAACCGAGCCAACTTGGTGCTGAGCCTGACGCGGGATTTGACCTCAAGACCCTGAGATCCTGACCTGAGATGAAACCAAGAATCAACTGCAACTCCCAGGTGCCAGCCGTGCCCCCTCTTTCTGGTTCTTTAAATCTCGAACACATGTCCAAGTTTATTAAATTGCCAACAAGGAAATCAGAAAAGTGACTACAGAGTGTGCCTGTTCAAGGAGGGAATGGAGATGGGAGTGGGGGAGGGGAGTGGGGAGATCCAATGCTTATGTAGCAGCAAGTTGAAAAAAGGCTAATTGGGTAAAAACTGTATTGTGTGGTCACAAAAACATAAAGACATCATATTCATGACAGTTGGTAGAGCAGAAATAGGGCCTTGGGACTCCAGGCTGTTGGGAGTGACAACCAGGGATCAAAAATAAAAAACAATTGATACGAAGCAAATGATATGGGGCTGCCTGGATGGCTCAGTGGGTTAAGCCTCTGCCTTTGGCTCAGGTCATGATCTCAGGGTCCTGGGATCGAGCCCCACATCGGGCTCCCTGCTCAGTGAGCAGCCTGCTTCCCTCTCTCTGCCTACCTCCCTCTCTGCCTACTTGTGATCTCTGTCTGTCAAATAAATAAAGAAATAATAATAAAAAAAAAGGCAAATGATAAGGAAGCCTATGTAGCTGTTAATGGGAATGACATTAAATTATTGTTCTAGAAAACTACCAAATTAAGTTCAATTGAGTTTTAAAATTTATTAATAAAATTTTTCATTTTTATTTACTTCTTAAAGATTTTATTTATTTGAGAGAGAGAGAGAGAATGAGAGAGAGAGAGCATAAGGAGGGAAGGAGAGACAGATTTCCTACTGAGCAGGGAGCCCGATGCGGAACTAGATCCTGGGACTCCAGGACCATGACCTGAGCTGAAAGCAGTTGCTTAACCAACTGAGCCACCCAAGCACCCCACATTTTTCATTTTTTAGAAATGAAAATGGTTCATTTTTTTTCAAATGAACCATTTGAAATTCTTGGAAGGGAATTTCACTTGGTTTATTTTTCAAATTTGGTGATTCCTTTCTCAAATGTCCTGTTTGTTTGATGTGGTTTCTCTTCCTTCTCTTATCTCTTTTATGTCACTAATTTTAAAAATGTATTTATATTTCTAGTTTCTTTATTTTCTCCCATTCTCTGGATACCAGTCCTACTTGTTGCATTTGCTGACTCTCCCTCATGGTGATTCTTTCCACATGTGGTTGGCGGACAAGGGACAAAAGCCACAGAATTCAGAGTGAGAAAGATTATCAATTCTACCATCAGTCACGTGTCTTTTTTGTATAAAGGCAAGAGCTAGTGAGGCATCTGCGTGACTCAGTCAGTTAAGCAGCCTACTCTTGATTTGGCTCAGGTCATGATCTCAGGGTTGTGAGGTCGAGCCCCATGCTGGGCTCTGTGTTCAGTGGTGAGTCTGCTTGGAATTCTTTGTCTCCCTTCCCTCCACCCCATCCCTACTCTCCATCTCTCAAATAAGTAAATAAATAAATCCTTTCAAAAAATTAAAAAATAAAAGCAAGGGTTATTACTAGATAGAAAAAGACATACCATGCATGAGCCCTTATTTATGACTACACAAAATTATATGTCAGCTAATTATGGAATAAATCAAAAGTAGTAACATAAAGGTCTATAAGAAAAGAGGAAGGGTGCCTGGGTGGCTCAGTGGGTTGGGCCGCTGCCTTTGGCTCGGGTCATGATCTGGGGGTCCTGGAATCGAGTCCCGCATCCGGCTCTCTGCTCAGCAGGGAGCCTGCTTCCCTCTCTCTCTCTCTGCCTGCCTCTCTGCCTACTTGTGATCTCTCTCTGTCAAATAAATAAATAAATCTTAAAAAAAAAAAAAGAAAAGAGGGAATATAAATGCTGCTATTTATTTTTCTCTTCCAAGAATCCATTCTGAGGATATAATTTTAAATGCAGGCAAGAAGTTATGTACAGATATATACTGTGGTTCTTAATAAGGGGGAAAAAAAAGGAAATAACTTAGATATCCTAAATAACCAAATGTAGCCATATGAAGAATGTTTTCAAAGAGTTAATGACTGTGCTGAAAACTACTTATGATACAATGTTAATTTTTTTAAAAATTTTATTTATTTATTTGAAAGACAGAGATCACAAGCAGGCAGAGAAGCAGGCAGAGAGAGAGAGTGGAGGAAGCAGGCTGTCTGCGGAGCAGAGAGCCTGATGTGGGGCTCGATCCCAGGACCCTGGGATCATGACCTGAGCTGAAGGCAGAGGCTTTAACCCACTGAGCCACCCAGGCACCCCTACAATGTTAATTTTAAAACATAGGTTCAATAATATAAAGAAATAAGGCAGAAGAAAGACCGGAAGTAAACATGCCAAGATGTTTGTTAGCAGTGATTGTCTCTGGATCCTAAGATTTTCCATTCTGGGGGAGGGGGAGTGTATTTCTTTATGCTTTTTGATATACTGTAAATGTCAATAATCCACATTAACTTCATAATCAGAAAAGAGTAAAGTATGTAATATTAAAAAAAAATGAAAACTTTAGGGCGCCTGGCTGTTTCAGTTGGTGGAGCATGTGACTCTTGATCTTGAGGTTGTGGGTTTGAGCCCCACGTTGGGCATACAGATTACTTAAAAATAAAAACAACAGGGGTGCCTGGGTGGCTCAGTGGTTGGGTGGGTCATGATCTCGGGGTCCTGGGATTGAGCTCCACATTGGGCTCTCTCTGCTCGGTGGGAAGCCTGCTTCCCTCTCTCTCTCTCTCTCTCCCTGCTTGTGATCTCTGTCAAAAAAATAAATAAAATCTTAAAAAAATAAATAAATAAAAACAACAGGGGCACCTGGGTGGCTCCAACAGTTAAGCGTCTGCCTTCTGCTCAGGTCATGATCTCAGGGTCCTGGGATTGAGCCCCCCATCGGGCTTCCTGCTCAGTGGGGAGCCTGCTTCTCCCTCTCCTTCTGCCCCTCCCCATTGCTTGTGCTCTTGCTCACACAATCTTTTTCAAATGAATAAATTTTTTTAAATCTAAAAAAAATAAAAATAAGAAATGAAAATTTCAAGGAGTAGCAACAGCTAAGAATTTAAATATCTAGGATAATATTAACTAGGAGAGCTGAAATACCGTCATACTGACTTTGACATTATAATAGACCATTTATTCTCAAAACAATAGCCAGAGTATCCTTTAAAAAGAGGTAGGGGAGGGGCACCTGGGTGGCTCAGTGGGTTAAACCTCTGCCTTTGGCTCAGGTCATGATCTCAGGGTCCTGGGATCGATTCCCACATTGGGCTCTCTGCTCCACGGGGAGCCTGCTTCCTCTAATCTCTCTCTCTGCCTGCCTCTCTGCCTACTTGTGATCTGTCAAATAAATAAATAAAATCTTAAAAAAATAAAAAAAGAGGTAGGGGATTCAGGTCATGTCTCTACTATGTTCAAGACCATCCAAGTACTGCCCCTTCCACTCAGAGCAAAAGCCAAAGCCCTTACACCGGCCTACAAGGACCAACGTGCTCTGACTCCCTGCCACATCTCTGACCTCCTCTTCCAGTCACACTGGCTTCCTTGCTGTTCCTCAAGCCTACCAAGGACTGCCTGCCTCAGGGCCTTTGCACTCACTATACCCTCCACTTGGAATACTTTCCAATCACAGAACAACATAGTGTGCTCAAATGCCATCTCATCCATGAACCCTTCCCTGACCACCATATAAAACACAGCAGCTACCTGCCACATTCCCAGCACCCTCCCCCCTTTACCCTGAGCACCTTGTCACCATCTGTGACATGGCAGGATTTATGATGTCGGTGGTCTCCCTCTCCCACGAGAGGAGCTACTTTGCCTAGCACATAGAAGATGCTCGGTAAATACATGTTGGATGCTCATATGGATAAGCGCATTAAATTGGAGCTGAAGTTCACATTGGTGGGGCTGAAGTACACAGAGCAGGCAGCAACACCAACCTGAAAGCACCCGGGACCTTTAACCAGCACCCAGGAAAAAAATCTGGACAATTACAGCCAGAGAGGACAAGGAGGGACATGTCAAAAGGAGAGGCAGATCTGAGCATCTAGACACAAAAATATGAGTCTCCACCAGAAAACTCAGGTTCTCCCATCAGGACGTGGCTTCTGCCGCAGGACAGAACTCCACGTTTTTATCACAGGCTCAGAAACAGCTCTAAGTGGCACTTAAAATGACATTTTAAATGCTTTCTATTTAACTATCTCTTTGTTGTGATTAGATAATTTTTTCTAAGACAAAAAGGCATGAGGAAACCAATTACCCTGTCACTCTCCCACCCCCAAAGCAGCCCCTGGATACAGCCTCCACGGGTACACAGCCTCCAAGACCTGCATACTGTCTGTTGCGGCCCAGCCACACCTCCTAACTGGCTGCGGTATGCCAGGTACCACAGAGAGGGAACGGAGGAGCACTCCTGATCTTGCTAAGTTGTATTGGCCTCCAGAAGTTCAAGGACAAACTGATAGCACACTGCACAGCCTCATATTCTTTGCCTTAGAAGAGATAAGAAAATTCATCCTAAGCTATTTTGGACTTTTCTGGGCTCTGGAGATTAGGAGGGGCCGGTGGTGGGCCTGCACAAGGCAGCTCAGGACGGTTGGGGGGGTGGTAGCGTAAGGATGACCTGAGGGGGTGCTGGCCAGGGGCAGCTGCCTCCTGACTGCTCCACTAAATCATTACATTTGCTGAGTTCATCCTCCACCTCCTCTTCCCTGGCAGCTCCTTCCTCTCTGTCCTCCCACAGCTGGGGGGTGACTGTCATTTCATCCTGCTAAGTGTCTGCCACAAGATACTCTTTGAAGGAATTTCCTCTCTTGCGGCAGTGGATATCCCTGCCTCTAAAAAGGGAACCCTGAAGACCAGAAAGACCTCAGGTTCAAAGTGGGGATTTCTGGCTGGGTGAGAGGGAGGTCTCTGATATTACGAAGTTCCTGTTCAAGACAGACATTTATGTGCCTTTTGTACACTTTAATGACCTTGCTCGATTCCCACAGCACCTCTGGTGCTTTCACCCTGCAATGGATGAGAAATCAGGGACCTCCAGGCAAGACAGAATCATAGTTCATACTCTGAGGACCTTCCTTGTTCCAAAAACACAGCAGGGACCGATGAGAATATTCTAAAAACAAGAAAACTTATCTGTGCTTTAAAAATAAGATATATTCTCTATACCTATCTCAATGGATCGGAGACTCCAAACAGTTACTATTTTGAGGGGCTGAAGGCACAGCCTACTGAGCTCTGAGTCCAGAAGCAGGTGGAGGGAGGCAGCTGGGAGCTTAGCCTAGCAGGCCACGGGGACTAAAAGTGCCACCTGGGAGGTGGAGCACCAGAACCGGAGCCACTGAAAGTGGGAGCTGGTGAAGGGATTTCCCACCTGGGGAAGGAGGCTGAAAAGAGCACAGATGTCCGCCCTGCCCAAGCCAGTGATGATCTACTCTGGGCATAATCCCCATTGTCACTGTGGACAATCACTAACCCAAGACACAAGGGTTTGCCCTTGGGGGTGGGGGTGGGGCGAGGGGGGACCCAGGCCCTGTGTGGAGGAAACGCAGGACCCCTCGGCAGGAGATATGGCTGGAGGTGGTGGGGCAGGGAGACAGACTGACTCCCACTCAAGCTGAGCATACAGACCCAAATTCCAAGACACCTGAGGAAAGCTGACGCTAAGAAAGACAAAGGACAAAACCAACAGTTGGGAGACGGTCCCAAGGTTTAATGAACTAAAGACTACCCGGTACTAACGACTCTCCCCAGAAAGTATCCAGAAAGATTAAAGGAAGAAACAAGAAAGAGCAGTTCAGAGCCCCTGGAGGATGGATTGAGGTTCAGCAATGGATCCAAGGGGATTTCCAGGAGAGGATACACGCGTTAGCAGGAGAGCAATATTCAAGGACAGCACAGCTGAAAATTTCCCACAACTGAAGACCTTTTATGGATCCTCCAATTAAAAGCCCATATCAGTTGCCAAGCAAGGTAAGTAAAAAAATAAACCCGCACCCGGAAAACCGGGGGTATGCTGCAATGTGCCCAGCTCATTCTGTTAGCAGATCCCTGCCCCGTGACCCTCCGCGGAGAGAAGCTTCGTGCTGACATCCTCCGTTTCAGCCCCGACCCTGGTACAGTAGAGGGAGCCCTAGGGTTTGGGGTTAAGAGACACAGTTTGAGGCCCCCACCTGTGATTGCCTCAGAGAACTCACTGAGCCTTGATTTCTTCTCCTCAAATGGGGTCAGAACTAGAAGTATGGAAACGTACCAGAAGGGACTCTGGGGTGGTATCATCACAGCAGACCACGGCTATGTTGGGTTTCCAGTTCTCCCACCAACTAGTGTGCCTGTAAGTTACTTGTGTCTCCATTGCTCCACCAGTAAAAGGGGATAATCATAGCAACCGCCCGTGGGGTGGTGTCAGAATGGAAGGAATCTATCTATATAAAGAACTTGGTGCAGTGCCGGGTGCATAGTTAACAGCCTAGGATAGCCATTGCTGTTACTGTAATAAGAGCCTTGCCCAAAATGCTATACGCACCTGTGCTCGGTGCAAAGGACTTCCCACCAAAACCACGGGGCCCAGGCACAGCAGAACCAGGGCTCCCTACCCCCTCTGCACGCGGAACAGGCAAGCAGACAGGCTAACCCTCCCCACCCTTCTTCCTGGCCATCCTCAGTGGTCCCACCTGGCCTCTAGAGAAGGCCCTCCCAGCAACCAACCATGGATTTCCCCAACTGCAAGTGTGCTTGGACCCACCCCAGCCCACCCCCACCTGTTGCCCTGGGCATCCTACCTCTCTCTGCTCGCTGCAGATCTTACACAGCCAAAGAGGCCTCTTCTGGCCAGGGGAGGCCTCGATCCCACATTTCGTGCAGACTTTCTACAAGAGAGAGGACAGAGGAATGTAAGCACTTCATCTACTTCCTCCTTGGTTGAGGGGCTGAGAAACTCAAACTGATGCAAGGAACCCACTGGCATCTTCCAAGGGGATGGTGTGAGACTCAGACCAGCAGGGTACATAACTCAAAGGGCACAGATCACCTAAAACCCATAGCTGGCTTTAGGGCACGACAGGGGTACCCATCCGTGGATCGCCACGACATAAATTCCCCACCACGCCCCCACTGCATTCTGTTAGGGTCCCATAAAAAAGGAAGCTGGCTGATATTCATGGCTTATCATTTTCCACAGTAAAGAGCTGGAAGCCACCCAAACCCCTGATACCAGGGGAAGATCCAGGCCAGCAGAACGGAATACAATGTGGCCTTGACTTAGCAGATTATGTCGCTACCTGGTAACAAGGGCAGCAAATGATACTGTTCAACAACGAACACACACATTTGTATACAACCATACAAACACCTCACGTGAGTGCCTGACAAGGTAAGAGGATGATCTGGGGAGAAACACCGGTGGCAGGTTTATGCCACATTGCCCACGGGATGATTCCAGGAACCCTGTTATGTAAGTAGGAGGCCCGTTTTATAGGCAAGCAACCCAGGGGTCAGAGTACTTGGAAAATTTGCCCAAGTTCACGCAGCAGGTGAGTTAGATAGCCTCAGGTCTGACTCTAGAGCCATTATATAATTTTCTCCAGACGCATAAGTAGCCCGGACCTAGTTTCCTTAGTGTTTTTCCTTTAACAGTGTTGCTGAAGTTCATGACTTCTGCATCCACGTCTCGCTTCTCTGAAACACACAGCAGCAAGCAGCAAGCGGGGTTGGGCAAGGCCAGATGAAATTCGCAGGGAGGGAGAGGGGGACTTTGTGGGGCTGGGACCTGTTTCCAGCTAACCCAGGCACAGTATGACTCAGCGGCCGGCCGTGTGTCCTCCTCAGAGAGCTGCCCCACCTGCCAACCCATCTTCCTACCCCCATGGAAGCAGCCCTGTCCCTGCCAGGCTGGGGGCTCTCTCCTGCCTCCCGCCACCCGGGGAAGGTGAGATCTGTAGCTTGGCCTTTTCTGCAGGCTGCCAACTGAGCAAGGAGCACACTCTCCTCAGAGAGGGAAATGTCACCGACTTGGCTTCCCAGAGCATGTCGTCACTGCCCGACCAGGCGGATGAGCCCAGCACCGCGGGAGGCAGGAGCCAGCTCTCGGCAGAAGGAAAGCTTGGATACATGGGGGGGTGGGGGTGGGGGGGTGGTGAGACATTTGCTACCATTCAACACTCAGGTATGAGAAATGCCACATCCATTTCTCCAAATAAAATGCAACCTGCTTCAAGCTTTCGTCGGTCTGGGCCGGCAGAAAGTCCATTCCAGTCACAGCCGGGGCCCCTGGGCAGCTCCTGTGAAGGCCCTGAGCTGGGGGTCTCTGGAGGTGCAGTCCATCTGGGAAGGGGTCAGCGAGTGTTATCTGGGGTGCTCACTACTCTGCTGTTCTCCCTCTGAGCAACTGTGGTCCCTCGGAGGAGGGGGATGGAGGCCCGGCCACTTTCATACCAGGCCGGGGCTTGGGCTGTGTGACAGGCTGGGGCAGAGCATCACTGGGGCCAGCGGCCTGTCTCCCAGAAGGCCCGAGCTGCCTCTCATGACCTGGTCTGGGGACTCTCCCTACCCTTCCCAGCAACCGTTCTACCCCAAGGACAGGGGCCCCCTTAAGCCCACAAGATGGGCCTCGGAAAAGCACAACATGGGCCTTTCTTGTTGGGGGTAAAGAGAGAGGAAGGAAACCCAGAAGCCAGTTGGCTGGTTTCCTTGCTGTTTCCCACCAACCCACATGAATGGCACGTGTGAGAGTAAGTGAGGCCCTCCCAGCGTGGCGAGATTTTCCTACTGCTGAGCAGGTAGGATGACAGCTCGTCGTCTAAGTTCACTCTGCCCCTCCCAGTGAGATGAACGTGTGAGGAATAACAAGAGGAGAGAGGGCCAGTTACTCCCATTTACTGGACAATGGCAGGGGCCATGCACTAGGGCCCTGGTGACAAAGTATGAACGAGGGGAGGGTCATGCTCTCCATTATGAGGATGAGAAAATTGAGGTTCAGAAGTGTTTATGACTGCCCAAGGCCCCCCAGCAAGTGGGGGGACAGTCAGGATTTAGGAGGCTCCCTTCTTCCAGAACCCAGGAAACTGGATAACTCCCTCCCCAGCTCAGGTGCCCAGCAGGTGCCCAGGGCTCTCCAGGGAGCTGATTCATGTCCCCAGGCGTGTGGCTGATGCCTCTTGACGAGGCAGAGAAGGCAACGCAGGATGACCCTGGGTCAAGGCTCTGTTGGGGGTGGGGGAGCAGCCACACTGCTCCCCAGCTGCAGGACACGGGTTCCAGGAGCGAACACTTGGAAGTGAGGCTGGGAGGGTGGGCACACACATTCCCTCGATAAATATCTGGTGGAATGAACATCTGCGCTGCTGGAGGCACTGCAAGAAACTGGGGGAGAGCGCAGAATGGCCGTGCTGTCTTCTCCTCGCAGACCGTGGGACACAGACCGCCCAGCCTGGGGACAGGAGTGGCATGGACCAGCCGCCCTCCAAGAGCTGCGACAAAGGCTGTTGGTCAATTCTCAGAAAGAGGGATGGGTTGCATGTCCCCAGTGTGCCCTCTGCCTCTTATCCTGTGGGGTGCTGCCCCAGCCCACGCACAAACCTGCTTTCAAGCTAACAGCTATCACTGGAGGAGAACCCCAGTTCTCGCCACCTTTGCCATCTTCATGGGTCTGCAGCGTCTCTGGCTGGGGAATTCGGGCCAGCAAAAAGATAACATGCTCCAGTTCAAATAATACACAATGGCTGCTCTATTAAATCTTGGATCAATAAGAGAATAATGAGCCTTTTCTCCTTATGGGTTTGGTCTTTGCTCCAAGGTTCCAATGAAGAAAATTAGGCAGGTGGCATTTTAAAAAGCCCAGGACAGAGAGGACAAGGCAGCCATGATATCAACTCAGTGCAAAGGAAACACTGCACCATTATGTCAGGGGCAGTGTCGGGGGGAGGGGTCTGGGGTGGTCCCTTACTTCCTGCCTGAGATGGGTTTCCACGGAGTGGAACTGCCCAGGGGGAGAGAGCTCCAGCTTGCAGGCCGGGCCGTGGCTCTCTGTCACTTCCTGCAGCTGCAACCATGTGGGCGTTAAACAGTACAAGTCTAGCTCCTGGGTCAGCCTTGGAGTAGAATCAACAAGGCTCCCGGCCTTCAGCGTGCATGTGCTCGCTCTTCTTTCCCTCCACGTCCCTTTTGCAAAAATGTATTGCAGCTCAGAGCGGGTGGCTCAGGCCGCAGGACACAGGCTTTGGGCAGGAAAGTACAATCCGCCATATAGATGCAAACTTGGACTTGTTTCTGAGCCGCACTTCTTTGCCCGTAAAACGGTGGTAACTGGCAGACTCCCACTGTTGGGAGGAGCGAGGAGATGATTCATGAAAGTGCTTAGCGTACTATGTGGTAAAGAGCAGCAACAACCACGGTTCTTCCCCGCACACCTGTCTCAGCGAAGGATGCCAGCACCCATCAGTCGACACACAGGCCCAAACCTGGAAATGTCCTCGGTCCTCTCCCTCCCTCATTCCCACCAAATAATCCATCGCTGAGAACTCTACATCTCCCTTGGTATAGTCACTTCCCCTTCATCGTGGCCCGCCCCCCACACCGCCCCAGTCCACACTGCAGTCATCTCCAGTGCCCCTGCCTATACCGTGGCCTCCCAGCACATCTCCTCACCCCCACTTTGGCCAGCCTCCAGTTGCTTCCGGCATAGCAGCAGGAGTGATCTTTTCAAGATGCAAATCTAATCATGTCATTTCTCCTGTCCCTGCCAGCTTAAAAACCTCCAGAGACTTCCTGTTGTTCTCTGGATGGAGGCCACCTGCTCTTACATGGTGTGCCATGCCTGCCTGGGTTGGAACCTCCTCATCTGCCTCAGTTCACACCCTTCTCCCCAGCTTTACCACCTTGCTCTCCAGGCTCTGAGACCTAGCCATGTGGGCTTGCCTTCAGGCCCTGGTCTTCACTTGCTTCTTCCACCACAGGACCTTTGCAAGTGCTGCTCCCTCTGTCTGGGATATACTTGGTCATGCTCTCTCATTGTTAACCTATGCATCCTTCAGACCTCAGCAAAAAGCACCACTTCTTCAAGGAAGCCTTCCCGGACTTCGTACTTCAGTGGAGCTTCTGTAACAGTCTCTTTCCTGTTTTCCTCCACTGTCAGGTCAAGATTTTTACCCTCAGGTGTGGTGACTATCATTGCCTCTACTAGGCTGTCAGAGGCCATGTCTATTTCTGTTCACTTTCCTGTTTCCGGTGACCAGCACAATGAATACTTGTGGAATGCATGAACAAATAAACAGGAGATACGTTTAGTATTATCATTGAGAAAAGCCAAGACATAGCCCTTCGTAGAACATGCCGAACTGCTGGGGAGCTGAGACCCCCAGAGACAGGAAACAGTCTGCAGCACAGGCCAGGGTGCACTCCCACCCACACCACATGGTGCTCACCAGAAGGGCAGCAGGAGAGCCCGGACAGGGGACAGAGTGTCTGCAGTGGCAGGATGGCTGGCCAGGTGGGCCTCTGCCTCAGGGCATGGGGCAGGAATCCAGCCAGGCTGGCCCACTCCCAGAGGAAATGACACTGAGGGTCCTTTGTAAAGGATGTGGGGGCATGGGGGAGAGGAGGGATGTGTTCCCTGCCTCCCCGTGACTGCTCCTGCGTGCCCAGGGGTATATCCTGCAGGCCACCTGTGTGTGCAGACTCATTCCATGGTCCCATCAGGTGCCCTCTTGGACATCATCATCATCCAGGCCACTTGGGTCACCCCTCTACTCCTCAAACCACCGCCCTGCAATCCAACACTTTCACCTTCCCACACCACGCCATGGGAGCAGAAGTACAAAAGGTCTGAGAGGCCACTTGCTCCGGATCTCAAGCATTTTATTCCCAGGCCAGGCCTTTACCTCCTCACTGTGAGCGCCCCAACCCATTTCAGGGAGAACCCACGGTCTGTGGAGCTTCCCAAGCTGCTGCTGGTTAGGAGAAGGGAGGGGGCGCAGGGCCCACAGCAGGCAGGAATGCCACCATTGGGCATGCAGACCCCGAGGCCTCATAGGACCAGGGGTCGGAGAGCATTTAGCTAGCGGGACACAGCTACACGGCCCTCGACACCTCCTGAGGGCTTCACAGCACCATCAGTCGTCCCTTAGAAAGCCTCGTGCGTGATGCTCAGTCAAGCAGAGAGAGATGGAAATGCGCTCAAATGGTTCATGCAAGGAGGCCGGGACATGTACGCTGGGCAGTAGACATGAATATTGAAGATGGTTCATTTGAGAATATCTGGTGCTTCAGCAAACATCTGATACCTGACACAAGGCTCTGTTCTAGGAAGGAAGGGGATGAACAAGGCATGACCCCTTGTCCTCAGTGGCTCGGTGTCCCTCCGATCAGAGGAGTTTATGAACTGGCAACACTCATCTAGAAAAGGACTTCCTGGGGAGTTCCGATCATCTGAGGGTGACTCAGGGTAATCTGTAGGTGAGACACCCTTGTGAGGACCCACGCCGCTGTGATACTCACGGAGCGGCTGTCCCACTCCCGGGGAGTGAGGGGACACAGGGCCGCCCCCCCCCCCCCGAATGTGGGCAGCACCTGCAGGAAGCAGTGGGAGGAGCAAGCATGCCCCTCCCGCCACAGGATGTGCTCCCAGGGCCAGAGATCGAATTCTCCACAAGGAACCATTCGATCGCATTTCAGGGAAAGCTATGCAGCAGTAAAAATGCTGATGACAGAAACCAAAAAAAGTGGAAACAATCCCAGCAAAGCTGTATTTGTACTGAAATGGAGCAACACTCACAATAAATTAAATTTAAAGAGCACGTTATAAACAGTATGCAGAATGTGATACTCTGCTGTATAAATATGCATAAGTGCCTGTATCTATTTAGAAGTCAGTATACGCACAGAAAAATATATGGAAGGTTAGTAACCCAAACGTAAATCCCATCATGCTAGGTCAAAATCTATTTCCAACGGATAAGCAGAATTCCTATTTAAAGGAATGCTTTGGGAAATCACTCACCCCAAGTTCATTTTTTGCCAGATCTGGATTTTTGTGGGTCAGGATGGATTCAAGAAGCCGAAAGCACATGCACAAATAGGTAGGAGAAAGGACTTTTTGGTTGACTATAGCTTGAATGTAGATCATCAGCCTTGTCCCTCAGCCTCTCCCAGATGATGTCACTGAGTCCCTGACCCCCAGATCAGAGGCTCAGCCCTGCTCAACCCTGGAGACATGAGCCAGGTTTGGAGGGGCTTCACCAGCCCCCGTGGGCCAGGAGTGCAGGCACTGGGGATGGACTTGTCTCCCAGTTTCTGTATCAGGAACCTAGTTTCTATATCAGGAACCTGCTGCCAGGTGACTTCACATAGTTGAGATACCCATGTACATATTATAAATATTTATATAGTCCATGGTGCACTTATGCGACAGCAGGCACCAAATTAGGTGTTTTATGTAGAACTTTATCAATTTTCATAATAACTTAGAAGGTGGGTATTACTGTCCCGCTTTTACATATGAGGGATCTGAGGCTTGAGATTAAGGAACTTGGCCATGGACAGCGGGGCTGGGAACCCCATGGTATTTGAGCTCCAAGCAGCTGCCCAGACAGATACCAATCCAACCACCCCCCACACCTCCAAGTGATGGCAGAGCCAGCCCCGCTCCGGAACTGTAGACAAGGTCATGCCTCAAGTGGGAGAGGACACAGCCAGGCACTGCCTCCTTCCCATTCACCCAGGGCCAGTGGGGCGACGGGCACGCTGACCTCAGCCCTGATTGCCTGTAAGTACCGAGTCACTGGGGCCCAAAGACGTGCAGCCTCGAGAACGCCAGCCATCTGCTGCTCCATCTGAGACACTAGCCAGGAGGCAACCGGAGAATTTCAGAAGGAAGTCAACTCTCTCTGTGCTTCCCACCATAATGCTGGCCTAGGGACACACCAGTTCTCTCCATCCTGGGTGCAGGTGGCAGGTGCATGGCCATGCAGGGCCAAGTTCCCCTCTTCACCCAGACTTCTGGGAGGCTGCATGGCCAGATTGCAGCAGGCCCACCCCCACCAGATGAGCCGCTGACATCCGCCCATCAGCCCCCCCCACCGCCCGCCCAGCCCCCAGACGCCTCTCCCAATGGAAAAGAAGCACCATAGATTTCAGGACTAGCTTCCAAAACACCTCACTCCAGCCAGTGAGCACCGAGCCCCGAGTGGAGAGGGAAGTTGACGAAAGTCTGGGTTTTTTAACATTCACAAGCAGATGATAAGAAATTGTAATTGGATGTGACTTTGGATCATCTCTGTGCTCGTGCCCCACTGTGTGCATCTGACAGGGTCATAGGCTACTTTGGGCAAGATGAAGCTGCCAGGCTGACTGGGATGGGGAGCGGGGGTGGATACCACCCCTCCCCACACAACCCCACTAACTCTTCCTGGTCCTACTTCTCCTCAGCATCACCTCTCAGACCAGAGACTGTGTCTGGTTTTTGCCTCTCTTCCAGACAAATGGGAATCAACATGCCTAAGAACTTGCCACTCCTCTGAGAACGGTTCTATCAAATCCCTGAACACAACCCTCCTAAAATCTCCTGGGCCTGGTGTGCACCTCAGGGCTTGCTTGTCACTGAGCCAATGGGCCAAGGGAGAAAGAATATAGCAGTCAATGGGTTCCACCTTCAAACTTTCCAGAAGCTCCCAATGCAGCCTGCTGCTCCCCTGGCTTGGCTCTGACAAGTCCTGAACTATAATCCTTGAGCCTGGATTAGCTCCTTCCAGCCCAGGGGAAGAACTCCTTGCTTCTGCACCTGGCTTGCCAGCCTGGGTTCCTGGAATGGACGGTGCCTGAGCAATGGCTGAGGCCATCTTGTCCCCCAGACTCCTAGCCGCAGGTCCAGCGGGCTCCACCAGAGTCCCTGGGGGACGAGGCTGGGACCAGTGGTCTCCATGGTGTGCCCCACCATGTAACACAGTGGCCTGTCGCTCTCCAGCTCTACTCTGTCAGGAGGGAGGGCAGGCAAAGGCCCAGGTGGTGGAGGGAGCCAGCTTCCATCCATCTTGCTCCCTGCTGTGTGGTTACTTAGAATTACAACTCATAATAATGATAATAGCCACCATTTATTGAGCCCGGCACCATGCTCAGCGTTCAACACACATTATCATCATCATATTCAATCTCGTTTACATTCGCAACAGCCCTGCGAGGGTGGTTTTATGATCTGAATGTCATGGATGAGGGATTGGAAGCCCAGAGAAGTGGGGTGGCTTGACCAAGTTCGTGTTACAAGGAAGTGGCAGAGTGGGGGGGGGGCAGGTCCGTAATAATAAAATCAAGAGCTTATATAATGCATACCATGTGCTGGGCACAGCATGGGGGTTTCACACGGATTATTCATTTAACGATGACAGGAACGGGGCAGACAGATTCAGTAACTTGTCTGGGGTCACACAAGGGAAGTGGAAAGCTGAACTGGGATCCCGGTCCTGATCTTGCCTCTTGCCCATGGCCCTCTACAACCCCCCACTTGTTAAGAAGGATGCTTCTAGGGCCCAGGAAATGAACAGACAGACATTGGCTGTGCCAGGAATGTGAACACAAGGAACCGAAAGTCCCAGAGCCAGCTCTGGCCTCCCTCAGCCCAGCCAGGGCTGCAGCCATCAACCTCTGCTTTTCAGAAGCCTAGGCCTCTCACAGATAATTTCTCACTGGAAGAGCCACCTGCCACCTGGTAGAAATTTGGCTTGGGTTCTGTTACAGGAAACTTGGTTCTTGGAATCACAGCTGAAGAAAAGACTGGATCTTTTTTTCTTTTTTTTTTTTAAGTCCTCACAATCCAGCATCTTGAAAATGCCCTGCCCCTCTCAGCACCCTCTCAGCACTCAGCTCCAAGTAAGCCTGGCCTCTCAGGGTCCACCACAAAGCCACACCTTGGATGGGGGACACTCACTGTGGTCTCAGTGCTGGCCACGCAAGGAGCCTTTGGCCAGGTCTGCCCAACAGACCCTAGCGCACAAACTCTGCGGCTCCAGGGTCTGTGACCCCAAAGACACTGACCTTACAGCCCCATGTTTGGAAGACTTGAAATCTCTACAGGAAGACGCAAGTCAAGAGGCTCTGTTAAGCCTCCACCATCCCTCTCCCTAGAAGTTGGTGGGCAGCAACCTTAGCTGCAGGCCAGAGCTCATGCAGGCCCAGAACATTCAGTAAACACCTCTGAAGGCCGCTAACCCCAGGTTCTGGAGCAGGCTGCAAGCCCAGCAAGGCTCCCAGGTGAGGAGCAGAGAGAGAAGAAAACATACACACCCACACTTGAGGATCCCGATCCTTGGCCCCTCCCAGCCCGGCCCCCCATCCACACCCCACTGTCTGCTCCCGACACTCTAGGTACTTCCATGCTTCCAAGCTTTTTCCCAGGCTTGCTTCATGCCTAGCAAACGTCCTTCAGGCACAAAGCGAATGTCTCCTCTTCCAAGGCTCCCTCCTTGATTTACCACTACCCCCCCCTCCCGGCGAAGTACTAGTTACTCCCTCGTGTGCACTTCCACAATGAGTAGACATTTCTAGAGTGTTGACTGCATCATACTGAAATGGTCTCTCCTGGGACTGTGCCCCCTCTAAGATTATGGATGACTCCTTGGAGAAAAAGGACATCGCTTGCATTCAAATGCCCAACTTTAGCAGGTCCCTGGCATGAAGTCAGCCAGGGAAGGAGGGAGGGGCCGAGCGATAAGCAAGGCGGGGATGCCACAGGTTTTGAGGACAGGAGGGACAGATCAGATCTGGGTTTCAGAAAAAATACTTTTGCTGAGTGATTCAGTCACGTTCCTGGCCGATCTGTCCTCCACATTCTCAGCAAAGGTTCTTTTTCCAGAACATTCCTAAATGCCTATGGAATTCCAGCTCCCGGTTGGGTAAGGGAGGCGAGGCAAAGGAATGATGCCAGGTCATTCTGGGCTGCTAGCGTGGACAACAGGTTGTATGGTCGTGAAGTAAACAGGGCGGGAAGAAGGTCAGGCTTTGGACATGCTACTGCCTGCAGTGTGAGTGGACTCCCTTGGAATAGCTGCCTGTGGTAGCTGGTACATGGGACCAGGGCTGGGGAGGAAGGCCAAGCAACAGACAAAGAGGGAGGACTAAAGCTGGGGAACTTGGCTGCAGATCAGGGAACTTTCCATGTTGATTTCACCACCCCTGGAAGGTGCTCTGGGAAGTCCAAAGCTTTGACCACCTCGTTCCCTGAGGGAGCTCTAGAAGCCTGGATGGTGCCCAAGGTGCTCAATAAATGTTTGCTTAGTCTGAAGGGGACTTGAACACTTGGATTCTTAGGGATGGAGCTGGTGGAGAGGGAAAGCACAGAAGGGCAAGGGGCTGTCACAGGGGCCAGTACCTGGAGGAGGCGGAAGGGGACCTGGAGCACAACCATGGGGCCCAAAGCTGGACAAGACTGCCAACTCTCCAACGACCTCAAGTTGCTTGGCCAAAGAACAAGGTTGGGAAACGGGAGGGTTGGGGAGACTGGGGGTGGCTGGTCAGGGTCTGTGAGAAGCCAATCAGGAGACCAAGGTCTGTGAGAAGCTGTCATGAGACTAGGGTCCGCCTGGTTCAAGTCAGGAGACCCCATCAATCCCCCATTCCTGCGCCCACCACCTCGGCACGGGACATTCCAACACCTCGGGACCCCCACCTGTCCTCGGGGTCAGCACTGCCTTCTTTGAGTTCACAGGATTATCATTACGCTCAAAAGGTAAGTTAATGTGAAAATACCCTCTCCCTCCAGTGCCTGGGACACAGTAAACATTCTTGGAGCTAAAAAATACCCTGTTGGAACTGATTTTTATTTTTCCCTAAACTTGAAAAACACAGCAGACTAGACAAACACCCTAGGGCTTCAGAACATTCCAGGAGCAGCAGCACTAATGGTCAAGGAGGGGCCCTGCTGATGAGCCCAAACAGAGCGCCAAGGAGAGCAGTGACCGGTCTAGGCAGGGTGGAGTCAGGCCCCAGCCTCAGGCCCCCTAGCCCAGGTGTTTCATTTATGCTGCTGACGTCCCCAGCATGTGCCCAGGGAATGGACAGGAGGCCATGGGTACCATGTGGGCACAGTGAGACTTGATGGTGTAGGCCGTAGGGAACAGCACACCAATCACACCTGAGCAGAGAATGAGCTGGAAAAGGAATGAGTCTCCACTGCAGGCAGTCAGGAGCTGAGTGGGGAGGCTCTGCAGGGGCTCCGGGAACTCAGGCCCCTCTCCCCGGAGGGCCCAAGCCACACTCCTGGCTACACCTGGAAGCTCAGCAAGGCAAATATGGTTCCCAGGCAGGAGGGGTCTCGGGAAGGCCTCCTGGTCTCAGCTTCTCCATCTGTCAAGATACGCCTCCCACAGAAGGTAGGATGACAAAGGTGAGGAAAGGGTTTGGAAGGGACCTTACAGAGTCCCCAAGCTGTCTCTGAGAAGGGCCTGGTTCTTTCTTGGTTTGGAAGCCCGGGCTAACGGGAGCTCTGGGAGGAGAGTGCATTCCCTGCTCTCCTCTCAGCAGGAGAGGCGCCCTATGCTCCTCACAGTGGGGGAACAGAGAACCAGCTAAATCCACCTTGAGTTAAGGTCAGCGAACAGCAAACAGCCAGAAGGGAAATGTCGTGAAGGGAAAAACAGAGGCCATTGGAGAGTGATGAAGAATCGCAGGCCCTCCGAAGTGTGGCAGCTTGCCGGAGAGGTGAGGGCCACACCACTGCCTGGAAATGTCATTATCTGTTATTTACAACAGAGGACAAGAGGCTGCACGAAATTACTGTTCCTGGTAACAGCCACTAAACAGATTTGCCAACAGTTTCCTGCTGTCCATGTTCTCTCAAAGCTACCCTGCCCAGACCCCAGGAAAAGAGCTGCTAAGCCTGGATGGGGCTTGAGGGCGTGCTAGACAGGTGTCCTCAGGGACGAGGCCCAACCGCAGTCCCCAACACCCTAACCCAAGCCTGCAGAAGCCTTTGCCCGCTCAGTGAGGAGCTGGCCTCCCAGTGATTCTGGTTCACCACTCAAGAACCCCCAGCAGACCTCCCCCCCAACACACATCCAGCCACTCAGATACTTCAGGGGTGTGACAAATCAGGGTAAGTCCCCAGGCTCACTCTGTAATAGGTCTGCTTCAGGAGGGGGGGCAGGTGCTAGGGTTGGGCACTGCACCCTATGATGGTGGGCTCTAAGGGGAATGCACTTTGTCAATAGCCTTGGTATCCCACCGGCAAGCTAGCACCAGACAGCACCTTCCTTTGCAGGGTCTCCTACATGTCTTTAGCAATCTCTACTTCCCACAGGATATATGGGCAAAGGGTTGAAATGAGCAGTGAGAGTAGCTCGTTTAGCCTATTTCTCCATCTGGAAAATGGGTATAATCACTGCCCTTTGCCTACCTACCTCTGAGAGGGGCTGTGAGGGTCGTGTGGCATCAGAGAAACATCAGAGGCAAAGGAACTCTCAGAAGCACATGTCAACGCCCACACTGGCTTCCTCCTGCTGAGAGGACAGGGAAGCAACCACAGCCAGAGCCAAAGCACACTGGGAAACAAACTGATCACGGCTTTAAAACAAGAAACCCAGCTGCGTTCCGGAGGCTTGAGAAACGAGGTTTAGCTCTCAGCTGCTGCTCCGTGATCTGTGAGGCTGGTGCTGGTCCCTGGGGAGCAGGTCTTGGGGCAGGAAGGCTGCAAAGGCTGACACAGCCTGAGCTTCACAGGAAGAAATTGCTAGAAGGGCCCGAGAGACCCTCTTACTTCATGGTTTCCCTCTGCTGGGGCGGGGGCAAGGGAGGGGGAGACCGAGGCCCTGGGATGCTGCCCCAGGGTCCCCTGGGGGGATCGGAACAGAGATGTGCCTATGGCAGGCTCTCCTGACTGCAGGGCCACTTGCTGCAGGTGTGGGCAAGGCTGGCCGGTACTGGTGACAGATGCAGATGGCTCGCACCTACAGTCGTAGGCACCCCAGTAGATATGTCCATCCTCGCACTCCCTTCTGGGAAAGAACCTGACTCGCAGCCCCAGCTGGACTGCAGGCTTGGTGGAGGAGAGGAGTGAGTGTGCTCACGCATGTGCACCAGAGAAGCCTGAGCTGCAGAGTGGGGCTGTGGCCCTGGAAGAGGTGGGACTTGGGGGGAGAGAACACACCTAAGGGGGAGAGGGGTTGGGCCCCGCGTCCCTCCCCAATCCCGACCCCCAGAGGGTGTTTGTGAGCAGCCTAGAAGAGAAGGGTCACAGAGAAGTGTGAAAAGTTCTCTTACGTCGTACAGCTCCTACAGATGGAATTAGATTTCCATGTACAGACCTGAAGGGGGATATCTTTGATGTTATTAAGTGAAAAAAGAAAAAAAAGGTTAAAAAAAAAAAAAAAAGGAAACCAAAGAGTAAAGAATATATTATGGTCCCATTTACAGTTATGTATGTATACACACCTATGCCTACTTGTACACATGTGGAGACAGAAGGGGGCAGAAGGACAAATGCCCAGGCTGTGAAGGATGGGGGGTGGGGAGTTGAATTTTACATGCTCTGTACTGTTTGATTTCTAGAATTATTATGCAGTTACCATATGCCAGGCACTGTTTCTAGAGCTTACCATATACCTCACTCCTTCCGCCCCTCCCGCCCCTGTGTGAGGTAGGTGCTATCCCTAGTCTTCATTTCCAGGTCAGGAAACTGAGGCAGAGAGGGGAGAGGCAGTTCGCGCAAGGGAGACGGTGAACAGAGGCAGCACCTCTATGCAAAGGTGAAAAGTATTTTTTGAAATTCCAAGGGGGAAAATAAATTCTAGATGAAGAGAACCAATACAAATAAGGGGAGGCTATCTTACAAAATCCTTTAATACTCTGGGCCCCAGCAACACCCCAGCCCCCCACGACACACACCCCTCCTCACTTCTGAGGGCCTGGCACCCTGTGGGGATGCTAACAGGTTGGGACAAGGGTTGGCACACTTTTTTGGCAAAAGGCCAGAAAGTAAGCATTTTAGGCTCTCTGTCACAATGATTCAAGGGTGCCACTGTCAAGTCAAAGCAGCTGTATGTGAAGTGGCAGAGCCTGTTCCCACAGAACTTGATGGACACTGAAACTTAAATTTCATGTAACTTCCATGTGTCACAAGATATCTATCTTCGATTTTTTTCAACCATTTACAGATGTAAAAGCCATTCCAGTTCAAAGGCTGTACAAAAATTGGTATTGACCCCCGATGGAGTGCCCCCAGACCTTGGGTCCCTGGTGCAGGAGAGGAACAGGGAGCAGGCAGTGTCCCCAGAATGCCACACTCAGAGCTGGAGGCGCAGGTGCTGGCAGAGTCAGGGCTCAAGGTGAAGCCCGAGTAGGGGCACTGTCAAGAGGGAGCACAAGAAGGTGGCCTCACAAGGGACAATCAGGAGGCTGGGGCAGCGCCTACCCCAGAGCAGAGGAGAACCAGCCCTCCTTGGTGGCCCAGCTCTCTCCAACAGCCTCTGCCCCCCAGCACCCTACTGGGCAGCTCCCCTGACATTAACATGGATCCATCCTTCTCAGGGTGATCCCTGTCACACCTGGGTGACCTGACTGTATGGAGCAGGTGCCCAGTGACCCATCCTGGCTCACAGGCTATACACGTGGGTGTCCTGCTTTTGAAGTGTCAAAAGCAGGACACCCACGTGGGGACAGTAAGTCATAGAAATGTCTCTGGATGAGTCATTTAGGCAGGGTCAAAGGGAGAAGCCAGCTGCCCCCTACTCTCCCAACATGCCGCCTGAGGTGGGAGTCTTCTACTCAACCCAGACCTTCACTTTCTCCCAGGTCACTTCAGTCTCCCCTCACCCCCGCAACATCCACCTCTGGGCTGCTCGGCTCCCTCTAGGGTCCCTCTTCAGATGCTGCGGCCTCAGATCTTGCATGCCCCAACTGGTCCCACCAGCCACTCCCCAGGCCTGCTCCTGCCCCAGCCCGGCATGCCAGGCCCTGAGCACAAGCATAGCACCTGGGCAAGGCCATCTGACCCTGCCACTGACCCTCGTGCGGCCAGGCAAGGGACAAACACACACCTGTTTCCTCCCCTGCAAAGTGGGGACCATGACCTCCCAGGGCGGACGGTAATTCAGTGGGCTCTCAATCACTGGCAGCTTCTGTTATTTACAACTCCTTTCTGTCTTTTGAGTCTCCATCCTGGTTGTTCCTCTCTGAATTCAGGCCCCTGTTATTACTACTTGGATAATTCAGCATCCAGCAGGCTCCCCAACCCACTATGCATTCCCTCATCCAAATCTGTCTCTGGAAGGAACCTCCCCAAAGACCCACCTGTTTGTCCTTTCCTTTTTCCACACCCTTCGATGGCTTTGCTGCCTATAGGATCCTCAGCAGCCCGCTAGATTCCTTCCCTCCCCCAGCCTGTCTCTCCCCGTCCACCTGCCCCCCACCGGCACTCCCCCACACCCTCAACTGCCAGCTATGGCCCATGGGCTACCAGTCCGAGCTCTCCCTCTCACCCTGCCTCTACACAGCTGTGTCTCCTGAAACGCCCTCCCCTGGGACCTCAGAGCCCACCCTCCTGGGCCCAGCTGGCTGAGAACCAGCTCTTCTCTGCAGCCCTCCAGCTCTCCGGGGGCCCTGTGCTCCAGATCCTGGATCACAACACACCTCTGTGCTACACATTCTCACACAGCCCTGCACTGTGGGTCACCACCGGTGAGCTCTGGGAGGCGGGGCTTGGCAGGAAGCTGAGCTAGGCGGAGAGTCCCCAGAGAGCCGCAGGGAGTGACCCAGTGGCCACAACTCCCCCGCCTTCTCTCTCTGGGAAGCTCCTGGCCTTGATCTCGGAAGGCTGTGTGCTTCCCAGAGGCCACCCTTGCTTGTCAGCTCCTCTGCTGCTTCTGTCCTGATGACCCTGAGTTCAAGGTCAGCGGCACAACGGAGTGAACAGAATGGGCTCTGAACTGCACAGAATGGCCAAGAAAGAAGCCAGCGTGGGGGCAGAAAAGCCACACCACAGGCTCCGGAACAGCAAGAGAGAAGTGTGCCCTCGTGGAGATATTCTGTTCCTTAGATGCTGGAGGGAGGCAAATGTTGCCTCCTGTGTGTGTGTGTGTGTGTGCGTGTGTGGTGTCTGGTCCGTCCTGCAACAGCAGCCAAGTCAATTCCTGCCAAGCAGCCTGGGCAACACACAAGCAGCCAGAGCAGGCCCACAGGGCAGACGAATTAAGTGACTTTTCCTGGGAATTGAGGAAACATGAGTAGCTGAATGAAAAAAATTCATCTTGGTAATGAGGCACAAACACACGTCTTCTACATCTGAAGTAGGTCGAGGAGGAGAAAGGACAAGGCGAGGAGAGGACGTGGCTGCTGTTGGAGGAGGTTGCTGTTTTTGTGGTCCGAACACAGCCGAACACAGCCGCTGGGGATGGGGGCAGGGCAGGGGGCTGGACGGGGCATGGGGGTAGGGCTCAGGCATGACCTTCAGCCATCCAGGAGGCGGACCCATGAAAACCTACCCCCTCCCAGCCCTCCTGCACCTTTGGTGGCATTGTGAAAACAGTGTGGGTGCCATGGAGACCTGCAGGACAACTCCCCAGGAAAGGAGACACAGAATCACAATGG
Organism: Mustela lutreola; assembly: GCF_030435805.1. Taxonomy (NCBI): domain Eukaryota; kingdom Metazoa; phylum Chordata; class Mammalia; order Carnivora; family Mustelidae; genus Mustela; species Mustela lutreola. The sequence continues at coordinate 44,738,450 of NC_081304.1, read as the reverse complement.
CAATGCCACTTCTGGAGAGGATGGAAAGCAGAACCTTGAAGAGAGATGTGCATATCCATATTCCTCACAGCAGAGAGAATGTGGAAGGAACCCACATTCCCACCGACCCATGCATGCATGGACAAAGTGAGTTAGGTACACGCAGTGGAGTATTATACGGCCTTAAAAAAGCAGGCAATTCTGACACAGACTCCCACATGCATGGACCCTGGAGACATCATGCTAAGTGAAAGAAGCCAGTCGCAAAAAGACAAATGCTCCAGGATTCTGTTTATATGAGGCACCTGGAGAAGTCAGACTCCCAGAGACAAGAAGTAGGCTGGTGGGTGGGAATGGGGGTTAGTGTTTAATGGGTGCAGAGTTTTGGGTTTGCAAGATGAGAAGGTTCTGGAGATGGATGTTGATGGTAGACAACAATGTGAATGGACTTAATGCCCCGGAATTCTACCCTTAAAAACAGTTAAAATCATAAATTTTATGGAATGTACATTTTACCACAAATTAAAACATTTCTAGAAACTGCCTCCTGTTTTGGGGGACTCAAGCACATCAAAGGAGCAGGATGGAGCAGCCCCCACCATGTAGGCCCGACAAGGGGCAGCCTACAGAGATCTGAAGGGTCATCTGTGGGGCTTCTCCCTCCCCAGGCTCCCCGGCCTTCTTTCTTCTGCTTCTCATTTGTGCCTCGCTCTTTAGCATCTTGTCTGCTCACCCCTCCCTTCCCTGGGCCTGGGACGCTTTCTTCAGATCCCACGTCAATTTCTTGTCATCATCTCAGCTCAATGTCATCTCACAGGGGCCCACCCATGCTTCCAAAATAAAACAGCTCCTTACTACTCCTGCCCCACTGGCTGTCACTGTGCCTCCCCCTCTTCCCTATGGTTTGGTCTGCTGCTTTCTGGGATTAGCGTATTTAGTTATTCTTGCCCATCTTGCCTTTCTAGGTCATCCACTCCATGGAGGTGAGGCAGGGCCCCAGTGTGTAGCCAGGATGCTCAGGACCGGCCTGCTTGGTTTCAAATCCTGGCTCCCCAACTAACTTGCTAAGGGTCCCTGGGTGAGGCTTAACCGATCAGTTTCCCCATCTGAAAAAGGGCAATGAGGACAGTGCTGACCCCACAGGGTGGTTAGCAGGACTGAGTACGTTCATGCGTGAAAAGTGCTTACAACACTGTTTGCACGGCCAGTGAGAGGAGTTACTAGCCCCGCTTCCGAGGGCTGGGCTGCCTCCTGCCTTGTTCATCGCTGGTACCGCCACAGCCTGGAACACAGTCAGTGCCTAATAAAGACTGCAGAATGAGCGGAGGACAGAATTCTGCAGACAGACAGCCCTTCATGTAAGTCCGTTTCATTTGCAAGGCCTAGGGAGCTGAGCTGGCCACAAAAGGAAGTGAAAGTTCCCCAACAGGGCTGCTCCATTCTGTTGCCCGCATCAGCCCTTGGCTCCTCAAGGTGGGCTCGACCCGGCCCCAGGTATTTAGCTTTCACACTGGGAACATCCAGAGAACATGCAGGCTGCTTGGGAAGGTTTTGGGAAAAGGGCTAGAAGAGCTGTTTCCCCCAGTGGTGGTGAGGGCAGCCAGCCAGCCCCTCTGCCAGCACTGAACCGAGCACAGGTGGGAGGGCAGCCTCCAGACAGGGCCATCTGGGGGGGGGGGTCCCCAAAAGTGTCATCCATGTTGACACAGACACTCATTCTGGGAGGGGGTCCCACATAGAGCTCCTTGCTCAGAAGGGGGCCTGCTTATCCCTCTGGCCCTCCCCCTGCTTGTGCTCCCTCTCTCCCTGACAAATAAATACAAGCTCGAATAAATAAATAAATAAATCCGAGATCCATGTAGAATTGACTTTTGTGCCCAGAGTGAGGTAAGTCAAGATACATTTTTTTTTTCCAGATGAATATCCAAACAGCTTTGCATTATTTATTCAAAAGACCATTCTCTGCCCATCAGTGGCTCCACTGCCCTAAATTACACTTTCTATTTTCTCTCATCTTTGTCTCTGGTCTATGGGAATACTGATTTTCTGACAAGTAGTATTAAACTTGTAGGCAACAACCCTGCTAATAAATTCACCTACTAATTGTGACCATTTGTATTTAAATTTTGTCAGATGCTCTCGTTACATAATGACGTTATTCACAGAGGATGACAGCTTTAGCTCTGCTTCTCCAAAATGTACACCATACATTTCTTTCCTTGCCTGATTGCACTGGGCCGGGGCTAGTTCAATGTTCGATAGAAGCAGTGATAAACATACATAGAACTTGCCTTATTCCTGATTTTAAAGGAAAGTTCTCGATATTTAACCCGCGAATATGCTTCTTCTCCTGCATTCTTTAGAAAGATGAAACCCTGGGGCGCCTGGGTGGCTCAGTGGGTTAAAGCCTCTGCCTTCGGCTCAAGTCATGATCTCAGGGTCCTGAGATTGGGCCCCATGTCGGGCTCTCTGCTCAGCTGGGAGCCTGTTTCCCCACCTCTCTCTCTGCCTGCCTCTCTGCTTACTTGTGATTTCTATCAAATAAATAAATAAAATCTTAAAAAAATAATAATAAATAAAGATGAAACCCTGCTTCTCCAAGGAAGGGAAATGCTGTGACTGCTTTGGCCTGAAGGAGAGGAGGCCCAGCATGGCTCAGCAAACACCCCCGGGGGACCCAGCTCCCCATCACCCGGCTGGGTGACCCAAGTAGGCCACGTGACCTCAACTGAACCCTTACTCTCCAGCTGTGACTGGGGAACAGCCTCACCACCCCTGCTCTCCCTATAGCTTCGTCCTGATGATCAAACAAGGGGTTTTGTGAAAGAGCTTTCTAAAGCCCAAGGGACATCGTAAGGTAAGAAAGACCACAGGTTTGGTGTCCACTGTTTGCAAGAGAAAGGATGGCCTGAGGGAGGCTGTGGGGACCCTGAGCTGGGGTGTGTGTGGTGTGGGGGTGGGGAGGTGTGGGGGAGGGCAAGGCAAGCAGAGGACCAGAAACACGGGCCTGAGTCTGAGCCGGTGGTGGGGGCTAGTGCTGGGGCTGGGATCTTAGAGCAGAAGCTTTCTTTTTCCCCGGGGACTCAGCACACACTGTGGCGACCACTGTTTTCCGGGCAGGCCCCTCTGTCCACACCTTGGAACACATTTTGGCTGAGGCCAGAACAGCTGCGACTGCTTCCCTGTCACGGTGACAGTGCCATCCCAGGCTCAGGCTGGCTCTCCTGCAGCTCCGTCTGGCCTCCCCCATGGTTGGTGCAGACAAGACTCTCAATCAAACCGAAAGCTGGCTGACTCAGCTGCTAAGCAATCAGAAGCGCCAGGCCTCTCTAATTAGCAGCCAGCCCCTCTCCCTTCCCACCACATCCCTGCCATAATGAGGGCTGGTGGCCCAGGCGTGCAGGCCCAATTACCGAGGGGGTCACCGCACCAAGGCATGCCCAGCATCACGGGCTCTGCTGGCACGCTCATTAGCTTGTGGCTGCTGAATGTACCAGGGATCTTCCTGGGGATAGCTCCATGTGGCCAGGAGCACCTGAGACTTAGATCTGGACACCTCCCAGATCTCCCAGTGTCCCTTCTGCAGCCTGCCCCCACCCCTACATTGGGACTGCAACCCACGCGTGTGCATAGTAATGGCACTGGCAGGCAGGCAGGGGGCCCACGGCCCCCCATCACGCAGGACAGGCCCAGTAACCTCTCACTCTGGCCTGGCTTCAGTCTAGGACCTGCTTTTCCTCCTGCGACCCTCCATCACCCACCTGCTTCGATACAGTGAAAAGATGGATTTTCTTAGAATATGGCCCCCATGCAATTGCTGCCTCATCTCCAGCCCCACTGTCTCATCCCCAAGGACAGGCAGTGCCTAACTCGCCACTCACTGTCGCTTTATGTCCCCCTGCCATCCACTCACCAGACAGCAGAGAGGCTCATCACTTATAAAGACAAATCAGATCACATCACACCATGCTCACAACACTCCACTGGCATCCCATGAAACTTAGAATCAAATCTCAACTCCTGACCTTGACTTACAAAGCTCTCATGTGATGGGCATGTCCACCTCTGCCCCAGAGGCCTTAATCAGTTCCTTGAACATGTCCAGCTGCTCTCTCCCTCAGGAACTTCATGCTGGCTACTCCCTCTGCCTGGAAAACACTTTTCCATCCAGATCTTCCCAGAGCTGGGTCCTGCTTGTGCTCGGGTCTAAGCTCAGAAAGGCCCTCCTAGTTGTACCCTACCACACTGCCCTGTTCTAACTCACTCATACCAGATAGTATTTTGTTTGTTTGTTGTTCCCCTCCTCCTGGAAAAAGGCTCCATGAGAACAAGGGCTTTGTCTCTCTTGCTCATGGTATTGCCAGCACCTAGAACAGGGCCTGCATATAGTGGGCCCTCTACTATTTGCAGAATGAATGAATGAATGAATGAATGAACAAATGAATGACACCATCTTCTCAAGGATGAAGAAGAAAACACACAAATGCCTACTTGCACCCTCTCCTCCCACTTCTACCCAGGAGCAACTTCCCTTGGAAACCCAAAGGCCTCTTCACCTTGCTGCCCAAGCCAAGATCAGATTCTCAGCCCACAGCAAAATATGAACAATTTCAAACTGGACCAGCCCAGGGCTGTCTGGGTTAAGCCCAGGGCTCAGTCGGTTAAGCTTCCGCCTTGGGCTCACATCAGGATCCTAGGGTCCTGAGATCAGGCCCCATATAGGGCTCCCTGCTCAGCAGGAGTTCCATCTTTGGAACTCTCTCTCTCCCTTTCCCTCTGTGTGTGCTCTCTTTCCCTCTCTAGCTCTGACTCTCTCTCAAATAAATATATAAAACCTTAAAAAAGAGAAAAACTGGAACAGCCCAGTACTCCAGGGTACAATGGGGTGGGGAGTGTCCAGAGCATCTAGAAGAACATTTTTTACCACCCCTCCCCAAGCAGCTGGGATCCTCCCCCGGGATTGCCACTGTTGTCTAGGACATGGCTCTCCAAGGACCCTTCACCAGTCAAGACAGCATCCTGCCCCAACAGCAGAGGTCCCATACTTTTCCAGGCAAAGAGAAAAGCCTCTGCCCCCTCGTCATGGTCCTGTAAACCTGAACATTAATAGCAGTTGTGGGTTGAGGGGCAGAAAGGGGAAATGGGCTGCTGGGCCCCACTGTCCCAGGCAGAAGTCATAAAGTACAACCCTATCTGCCCAAGGACTGGGAGCAAGACATTCTGAGTCCCTCTGCCTACTGCCTCTGTTGGTATCTAGCCCGGGGCCATGGAAGGGTTAAGGAGAGGCAGGCACACGAGTGCCCACCCCTATCCTGCCACCCAGGCCCCGGCCACATCTCCACTGTTCTTGAGACCCTTGCGACTCCACAGTCCTTAGCCCAGGTCATCACATGTCCCAGAATGGGGGGGGAAATGACCTTAGCTGAAATCCTGACTTTTCCACTTATTAGTTCAGTGTATTGACCCTTTTGCATCTGGGTTCCCTAACCCAGTTTTTGAATGCCACTCAAAATGACTTTATCAAGGTTGCCAACAGCTTTCACACGGCTAAGTCCATGTTTACTTCTTTGACTTCTCTATATCCTACAGTCCTCTCGGCTCTAGCCACTTCACTCCACCCCATCCCCAATCTTCTATTTCCTATTATTTCTTCCTAGAATGTATTGCTTCCTGAAACATTATTATTTATTTGATCATTATTTGGTTTTTGTTCCCTCATCCAATATAATCTCAAGAGAGAAGTTTCTATCTCTGTCTTGTTGACTAAAATAACTTGAGGCTTAAAACAAATGGAAGATAAGTATCAGTAAAACTAGAGTGAAAAACAAAGGAAAGAGGGAGATATGGTATCTTGGGAACAGCTCTCTAACCTAGGAAGGTAGTAAAGGGAAGTCCCATAATGACAGCTATGCAGCAGTTAAGTTTACACTGGAGTAGGACTAAAGATCCAAAAGAGGGAAAAATGTAGGCTCCATGCAATAGACAGTAAAATTGGGATGCTAAATAATCCTAAGGATTGGAAGGCATGTTATTCTTGGGTCAGTAAGAAAAGAAAGGCCATTAGAAACTCCAGGAAAAACAAAAAGTTATTTTAAGAAGTCTGGGACTCGATCTGAAACAATTTAATATGTGGCACCATTTAAGTAACCAGTGGAGTATAAGAAAAGGGAAAAATCCACTTGACTTTGCAGCAAAGATCATTCTCATTTGATGGACCAGGGATCGAGAGCAGATCAAAAGAATTAGAAGTATAATCCTAGCACACTGTTTCGCCCTGAGGAGAATTTTAGTTCTTTAATAACTAAAAAAGTTTTCTGAGTACTTCTGTGCCAGACAAGATTGTTAAGACCCAATGAATATAATATTTAATCCTCACAATTTTCTAAGGTACATTATCCCTATTTTACAGATGAGGAAGATGAGGCTCAAAATATTAAACCAGTTTTCTGAGATCATCCAGCTAGTGGAAAAGCTGAACTTATACCAAGGCCTGTGAGACCCAGAGGTCCACTCCCCAGAGTTGGTCCTAGAAGTCAGACCATTCAACCATAGGTTCTAACTCTTCTTGCCAAGAAGGACAGGATATCAGGACAGGCGTGTGCACGCATCTGCACACAAGGACACACACTGACACGTACAACATACACTCCTAGAAGCCAGGGTGCAGAGTCACAGAGCAGATCCAGATTGGGAAGCCAGAGCAGGGTCTTACCTTCCTGCAGTCTTTGCAGAACACTGATGAGCTGCCCAAGAAGCCTAGCACCTCCCCACAGAGCAGACACTGGGAAAGGCCATTCCCCATCACGTTCCGCCTCATGGTCTCCAGCCGCTCCACCAGCCGTCTGCAGCACAGAACAGAGTCAGATGGATGTGTTTCCCGTTCCCAACCTGACCGAGTATGGCTGCCATAGGGCCCCAGCACTATACCAGGGCTCATGTGCTGTACCCTCACCTGGGATACTGTTCCCTGCCCCACCCTTTTTCCAGGCTACCTTCTAATCATTCATTTGCTCACCAACTATTAATTGAGTACCTACAATGTGCCACGCCCTGGGGATATTGTAGCAAACAAGCCAGAGACAGACATGCTCTCACAGAACAATAAAGAGAAAGCCCATAAAAAGTCAACAAGCAAACTGACTTCAGACGGGGGTGGGGAGGTGCTATGAAATCAAGTAAGTGTGTAGGGAGAAGACTGAGGGGGAGCATGTCTGGTGGTGATCAGTGAAGGCCTCTGTGAGAACATGTGAACTGAGAGCTAAAGAATGACAAGGCAAAACCAGGCGAAAAGCAGGGCAGGGTGGGGGGCACTCCAGGTAGAGGGAAGAGCGTTGGGCGGGGGGGGGGGGGGGGTGGCAAAGACAAAGGCCTTGGCATATGAGAATTGCCAGGAGCCCAGCGTGGCCATTCCCTTGTGAGCCTGCGGGAGCCTGGGATAAAAGGAGGCTGGAGGGGTGAGAAGGGGGCAGGTTACATGGGTTTTGTAGGACACAAAATAGGGTTTGGATTATTTTCTAAGATCAACATGAAGCCACTGAAGAATTTTAAGTAGAGGAGGGATTTGATTTAAGGGACATTTGAATTTTTTTTTAATTCTTTAAAATTCTTATTTATTTATTCATTTATGTAAGTAATTTCTACATCTGACGTGTGTGGCTCAAACTTAGTATCACAAGATCAAGAGTCGCAGGTTCTTCTATCTGAGTCAACCAGGTGCCCCCCGAGTGGCAGTTTTCAAAGCTCACTCCTAGAAATCCAGGACTACGACAAGGGAGTGCAGGTGAGGAAGCCAGCAGGAGATGCTGGGAGGCCCAGGGAAGGGGCACTGAGGCAGCATTCATGGAAATGGAGTACAGGAGGTCAGAGAGAGAGAGGAGACCTGGGATGAGGTAGATGTTTTGGTTTGAGCAAGTGGCTGAATGAAGAAAGAAAAAGAGCTCCCCTTCGAATCTCTGATGCCGGGTGTCCAGGAGCCAGCCCTGAACCATGCTAAGCCTAGGACAGAGGCCTCTCCTCAGGGTCCCACGGCCCCTCAGCCCACCATGACCCCTTCTTTTCATGGCAACACTACAACCCTCACAAAAGTAGTGGCCACTTCTGTGTTGTTGGCCACTGTATCTCCAGTCCCCAGTGGACACACAGGGAAAGTTCTTGAATGAAGGAACAAGGACAGAGTGCAGGTATGTTATCTCAACCTCCCAGACAGGAGGATGTATTTCCCCCCTTTTAAAGATAAGAAGACTGAGGCTGAGAGATGTAAAGTCACTTCCCACCAGCGTTACATAGTTCCTAAGAGGCAGAGCCCAGTGCCCAACACCTAGGCCCCCTCTCCCTATACTTTCCCCTGAGGTGATCAGGAGAGAATATACCGCCTCGGTGGTTCAGTTGGTTAGGCGTCTGCCTTTGGCTCGGGTCATGATTCCAGGGGCCTGGGATTGAGCCCTGCATTGGGCTCTGTGCTCAGCAAGAAGCCTGTTTCTCCCTCTTCCTGCTACTCCCCCTGCTTGTGCTCTTTCTCTTTCTCTCACTCACTGACAAAATAAATAAATAGATTCTTAAAAAAAAACAAAACTGCATTTCTACACTGTCTGACTTTTTAAATGATCACATATTTTAACAAAAAAGATGAACAGAACAAGGAGATCAGAATCAAATTAATGCTCAATGCCATGCACCGTATTTGTTTTTCCGTGTCTTTCCAATTTTCTAGGAGGTATGAACTGCTTTCTCAACTCAACAAATGAAATGAGACACCACCAAACTGTCTGAAGGCTGGACAGAGGTCAGCTCTGGACGCTGGAGGCCAGGAGAGCTTAGAACAAGCTGGAGAGCATCTTCTCTTGGAGTCCTTGTTGGGGCAGGATGATCCAGGTTCAACTTCCCCTTAAATTCCTCCTCTGGCTTGACCAGAGCAGACCCTCACATGTATGGAGCTGAAGAGCTCCAAATGCATTTCACCATGCTCATTCATTCCCGCACAGCCGAGGGCCCACGCAGGAGCCACATTCCACTTCTTACAGAGGAGAATACTGAGACTTTGTGGGGCTGGGTGATACATCTACACCCCAGGGGTGTTCGGGCAAAGCAGACTCCCTCCCAGGGCTGCATGCCAGCGCTAGGACCCAGGGCGCCACTCTCAGCCCACGGATCTGACACTAAATGACTTTGCTTCCTCTCAAGCATTCTGTTCCTGCCCTAGCTCAGAAGCACTCCTTACCCGATTCTCTGCTGCTCCATGACGTCCAGCCGCTCTGCCCTCTGGATGACCTGCAAGATGGCCTCCACCTCAGCAGGGCTGAGGCACTGGCTCTTCCTCTGCTTCTCTGTCTGGTAGGTGTGCACAGACCAGCCCGTCTGCAGCCTGGAGAGAGCACATGGCCGGCCCTGATGCCACCGCAGGGCAGACTCAGGCAGCCCCTCCATATCACAAAGCCCTCCCACCGCCAAGAACTGTCTGGGGACAGCCCAAGTGCTATATGTGCAGAAAAGGGGTTTGGGGAACAGGGCAGATGCTTCAGATGCTGGCTCTGACGCCTGCCAGCCACTAGACCCCACAAAGACAGCAGGGCTACCTTAGCACCGTGGGTATGACCCACTGGACAGACAGAGAAGGCCACTGCCACAGCACAGGGGGCTGCGAGGGAAGAGTGCAGAAGATCAGCAAGACTGAGATCTGGGGGCACCTGGGTGGCTCAGACAGTGAAGCCTCTGCCTTCGGCTCAGGTCGTGATCCCAGGGTCCTGGGATGGAGTACTGTATCAATCTCCCTGCTCAACGGGGAGCCTGCTTCTCCCTCTCCCTGGGCTCCTCTCCCCCCTTTGTCCTCTCTCTCTCTCTCATTTAAATAAATAAAATCTTAAAAAAAAAAAAGACTGAGCTCTGTGGCATCTAAGTGAATGGAGCTCACTGTGGCATGGATAAGAATGGTAATTAGATCAAAAATGAACCCTGAATGTAAAAGGAGGCGCACATAGCAGTTTGGAAACGAGAGGATTTGAGGGCAGGAGGGCGGCGCTGCCGCACAGAAGGAGAGCCAGCGAGGGCGGGCGGCGACAGACAGCAGTGCAGAGTAGAAGGACGCACGCCCTTCCAGTCTTTCTCGAGGGAATGGAGTGGCAGCCACAGACCAAGCCCCAAATCTCTGCCCAGGGTCCCAGCCTGTCCGAGACATTCTGTGCCAGGTGCTAGGAACACGGAGGTGGGCAAGAGAGCAAAGTGACGGCCCCGAAGAATGACAACAGGCTTGGGGACACAAGACAACCCATCATTGACACCAATATTTACTTAATGCAAAACGAGAAGAGCTATTCGTTTGTGAGCTGTTCACTGGGCGTCCTCTGCGAGGCCAGGCTGGGGAGGTGTTGGGGACAGGCTGCTGGGGGGGTGGGTACATGCAGGTGGACATTAGGAGGCTGTATAAATCAGGGAACTAACCCGATCAGAGGTAAGGTTCTAGAAGGGCCTCCCTAAAGAAATGACAGCAAGCAAGAGTTTCTGATGCAGGACACAGGGCAGGATGGTGAGGATGTGGACGCCTTCTTGATGGTTCCCTGACACAGACGGACACTGGTGGTCTTAATTCACTGCCCTGTCCGGGCTACTGCAGCTAACGGTTCTTGTAACTATCCATGCGGTGCACATCAGGAGAGCTAAAGAACATGTCCTTCCTCTGCAAGTCCAGCAAGCCCGTTAAGGGGAAGGGAAGGGTTCAGATCGGTGTCCACCGGATGGTCTTAACTTTAACTCAGTCCCTTCCCAACCATGAGAATGTGGGCAGCTGCTCATCCCGGATTTCCTGATCTGTCCCTTTATGGGATGTCACACAGAGTAAATGGGGCAGGGTATACAAAGTGCTCTGCACACAGCAAATGCCCAACTGCTTCATCCTGATGATGAACTAGCATTCTCACGGGCAGAACCATCAGGAATGGCTAGACCAAAGATGCAGTGCTCCTACAGGATTTTGCAGGATGAAAGGTGCTTCCCCAGAGAAAGAAGGTGATGGTGCTCAGGCAGGAAAGCCACACGTGCAAAGGTGCAAAGACGTAAAGTAAGGTGCCGTACCAAGGGTCTCCAGACTTCTAGACTGCCTATGTCTCCAAGTGAAAAAGAAGTACTGCCCAGAGCAACACTTTTGGAAGAGGTCCTCACAGGACCAGGGAAAGTGAACAGCGGGAAAGGGGCAGGGCCGGTAGACAGAGGAAGGGAGGCCAGTCCTTAGAGTGAGCAGGGGCACAGGCCCACCTTTCTTCTGTGTATCAAGTAGACTCAAGGGGTTTAGGCCTTGAAAAGAAACACTTGGCCACCCCCAGCTGCAGGTTTTCTCTACCTGAGCATTTCTGGGATTCAGGTAATCAGGGATTGGCCAGGACACCCTCCGGGTGTGAGTCCCTGGGCCAGTGAAGGAGAACTGGAGAACAGGGTCTCCAAGCCACCCCACAGGGAAAAGGCAGGTCCGGGAACACAGAAATGGGAGGGCACAGCACCAGCACCGTCATCTGCCCTGCAGGGTGCCACTCCTACCGAGTTAGCTCTGGGCCTGGCGCCAGCCCCAGGCATGGCATACCTCCTCACACCAGACCCTCCTGTTATCCTATAAGGCTGGCCTCCCCTTCTCTCGGCAGAGTAAGGAGGCTGAGAGCGATTAGTCCAGGGCCCGTGACTGCTGAAAGCCCGGCCAGGCTTCTCTGGGGCATCTTCTTGGCCTCCTTTTCTGCCTCCATCTGGTCACTGACCAAGCCCTGACAACCTGTCCCCTCAGACAAACTCCTGCCCTGGCCCACTGCCCCTATCTGGTCAGGTTGCAACTCCCACGATGGGCCTGGTTAACACGGAGCCTCTTGTTCCCCTGAATGCCCCCCACCTGATGCCACAAAGGTGGACTGCTTGTGGCTGCCAAATGCATCTGTGATTGTAAGCCCCAAGGAAGAGTCTTCAGTGGCCCCTGGCACCCGTCAGTAGGGTCCCCTGGTACGGAACCTTCACCCCTCCTCTGCCCTGGCCTCACACAGTGTGCTTTGGGCTGCATGCTGTCTTCTCCAGGCCTTTGCTCACGCTGTGCCCTCCACCTGCAGTGCCTGCCCACCTCCTAAATCCCCTTTCCACTGTGTCACTCTTATTCCTTTCTAAGACTTCTTTTAGGGACCGCCTGGGTGCTCAGTTGGTTGAGCATCCAACTTTTGGTCTCGGCACAGGTCATGATCCCATGGTCCTGGGATCAAGCAGCACATCAAGCTCTGTGCTCAGCATGGATCTGCTTGAGATTCTCTCTTTCCCTCTTCCTCCTTCCAACATCCCACTCATGCCCTCACCCTCTAAAATAAATAAATAAATGAAATCTTTTTTTAAAAAAAAAAAAGGACTTGCTTCATATTCTGGGTGAAGATACCCTCCAAGATGGGCTGAGTCCATTCTCAGAATTCCCAGACAACCCAGGCATAGCTCCATCATGGAGCTTAAACATTATTTTAAGGCCAAGTAGGACCCTCTGTCCCCTCCTCTTGAATGTGAGTCTGGAGGACCAGCCCTATACCATCTGGCCCCTGCCCGCTTCCCCAACTTCCTTTCACCCCATTCATCACCTCCTTCTGCATTCAAGCCACACCGGCCTCCTGCCAGGCCCTCTACATGTCCTGTTCCTTCTACCTCAGGGACTTTGCACATGCTGTTCTTTCTGCCTAGAAGCTCCTTCCCCCTATTTCCATCTAACACTTCCTGCTACTCCAGGACTCAACATAAACCACATTCTCAGGGAAGCCTCTCCAAATTCCCCGATTAAATTAGCACCTGCCTTCACCCCCACTGCCTGTTTCTGCTGTCCAAGTAGCTGTGCTGGGGTAATTCCATGTATATTGCTCCCCTCTCCCCACCAGGGTCTTAAGACAAAGGACCACATCAGTCCTGTTCACTGCTGTGCAGTCAGTGCCTGGCCCCTGGTAGGGGTTGAGAGGGTATCCTATAGTGCGGGGGGACAGACCTGAGCCGAAGCCAGGGAAGGCAAATTCCCCAGGCCTCCCAGAGGAACCTTCAGGGCACAGAACCCGCACGCAAGATCTGTAGTGTTCTCCTTTACAGAGCCTGGCATTACAAGGAGCCTGGCATTATAAGGCGGCACACCCTGGGGAGGAGATAAAAGCATCTGCTCTACTAAAAAATGCTACAACAGCTTCTGGCTGCTGCTGAGGGCAAGACAAGGTCAGGGAGAACTGAAGGAAATGCCAGGGGGGTCATGAGGGGTCACACCAGGCCCCAGCTCCTTGTATCCTGCCAAGGAGGACACATCGTCATGCCCAACATCAGGGCAGAGAGGGAGAGCGACTGGTTTCCTCCCTGGTCTCCCCCGCACGGGCTGCACAGGGGACTGAAAGGAGCCAAGCCATCCTGGAGAGAGGGACAAATTAACTGATGCACAGAGATGCCTGCCAATCACGGAGGACTCCACTCTTGGGCATTTTGGATTAATTTTTCTAGCCCTCTTTGATGTTTCAGCTCTGTCCCCCTGCAGGCCTATAACATCTAATTGCAAATTTCTTGAACTTGGTCCCCTATGGGAAATGTTGGCTCCCATAATTGGCATGGTTTGACAGATGAAGAGGAGTTCTTGGGGCTTATCAGACACCAGGGGCCTCCAAATCCCTGGATGGGGAGGGAAGCCTGGAAGGCGGGAGAGGTTTCTGGGAGGTTCTGGGTCTCTGGCCATAGTGGGGAGGTGGGTAGAGATGGCCTGACCTAACTGGGTCTGAGGGGTCACCAGGCTGAGGGATGACAGGGAAACTGGGAGCTGGAGGGGACAAACCAGAACCAGAGAGACCCTGACAGGGTACTGGAGGAAACTGGGGACGCTTCGAGGCTGGCTGTGTGTTGCAGCCCGGCGAGGTTCATTGCCCAGACTTCCTCTGCCCTCTCAGTGTGAGGCCCTCAGGTGAAGGGGCATCCAGGTATCAAAGGCTCCCCACTTCCAGGGGCTCAGGGACTGGAAGGCTCAGTGACAGGGGGATGTACACTCTCACCAGAGAAGGCAGATGAAGTGGTTTGATCCCCTTCAGCCTGCTGTAGGCCTGGGAGTCAGGGGGCCTGGGCGTGGGTCCCAAGGTCTGCCATCGGGCAAGGAGCCCGGCCTCCTTTTCCTCCTTGGAGAAATGAGGGTACATTCCAGTTAAAGGAATGAATGGCTGTTCAGTGCCAACCTTGGGGCCCGGAGTGTGGCAGGCATTAGACATGTACTTGTCCCCAAACTTCTCTTTCTGGGTCCCTGATATTGAATCTTGCCCCCAAAAGGAGGGAAGCAGAGAGAAGGAGAGAAGGGAAGGGCTGGCAGAGCCTTGGAGGTACTCACTTGGCTCGCAGGGCGAGCTGCCGATCATTGGGGCAAACCCACTGGTCATTCCCACTGCCGAAGATGGTGTCGGCCATGGCTCGGAGTGTCCAGGGCGGGGCAGGGAGTCACATCTGAAGGGAGAAGGGGGAACAACCAAGAGCATGCCATCAGTTGGGGTGCAGGTGGCAGCCAGGGATCATCAGGCATCAAGCACTGGCACTTCCAGCATGTCCCTGTACCCGGCCGCCTGCAGATACCTGGCCATCAGAATCCTCTGGCTTCTGTTCCCTCAAAACTCATCGTTCAAAAGGATCATAATTTGGGGAGGGGAAACTAGGTAGCTCATGCAGCTAAGTGACCAGATTGGACAGGACTGGCAGGACATCCGGAGTTAGAAGCAGAAAGGGAAGGAAGAGGGAAAAGGGGAGGGCAATTGACTCCTGCCACTCCCAAGTACAGCCCCTACCGATGAAGCACAGTGCCAAGCAGGAGGGGCTGGGGCTGTGGGGCACACAGCTAGATGGCCCGGGGAAGCCGTATGTCACTCCCAAGCCTAGGGGACCCATCATGGCCACCCCAGGCCCACAGGCGCAGCTAAAGTTGGCCACTTTCACGGCTTCTGCTCCCCAACATGTTCTGCTGACCATCACAGTGCTCCCCAGGACAGGAAGGAGGGTGGGGAGCCAAAGCTAGGACGACAAGGAAGATAGCACCACTGGGAATCCAGCAGGGAGGCCACTCTGCTTCAGAACTTCCTGGGGCTTAATGTGCACGGTCTAGTCCAGCTGCCTTTCTCCTTGCCCCCGAGGCTATGACCAGCTCTTTGATGATCTAGCATAAGGGTACTGAGCATGTATGCTGAACGGAGTGTATGTGTATGAGTGTGTGTGTGTGTGTGTGTGTGTGTGTGTGTGTGTGTTGGGTGGAGAGAATGGCAGCTGTAACTCAATCCCAGAGCAAAGATCAGGGGCTGCACTGAGTTATCCACACTGCCCTCTTCCAATCCCATCTAGACCAACAGATCTCAAACAGAGGAATCCTTCCTACTCTTAAAAACTACCGAGGCTGCTGGGGAGCCTGGGTGGCTCAGTCGGTTAAACGTCTGCCTTCAAGGGCTCAGGTCATGATCTCGGGGTCCTGGGATCCAGCCCCAGGTCGGACTCCCTGCTCAGTGGGGACCCTGCTTCTCCCTCTCCCTCTGCATGCCCCTCCCCCTGCTTGTGCTCTCTGTCAGATAAACAAATAAAATCTTAAAAAAAAAAAAAGCTTGTATATTCATAGCAGCATTATTCACAACAGCCCAAAAGTGGAACTAATTCAAATGTCCACCCACTGATAAATGGAGATCATATGGAGTTATCCATACACAAAAGAATATTATTTGGCCATTAAAAGTGAAGTAGTGCTATAAGCTATAAAATGGCTGAATCCTGAGAACATTATGCTAAGTCTAAGAAGGTGGCACAAAAGGGGAGCCTGGGTGGCTCAATCGCTTAAATGTCCGGCTCTTAATTTCAGCCCACGTCTTGATCTCAGGGTCATTAGTTCAAGCTCTGCATTGGACCCCACACTGGGCATAGAGCCTACTAAAAAAAAAAAAAAGCCAGTCACAAAAGACCACATGTTGTATTATTCCATTTACAAGAAATGTCCAGAACAGGCAAATCCACAGAGGCAGAAAGCAACCCTAATGGTTGTCAGGGGCTGGAGTGCGGGCGGAGGGAAGAAGGAATGAGTTTCTGCTAATGGGTTCAGGGTTTCTTTTTGGGGTCATGAAAATACTCTGCAATTAGGTCGTGGTGATGGTTGCACAACTTTGAGAATAAACTAAAACCAATGAATTGAATCCTTCTAGAATGTGAATTTTATGGTATATGAACTACATCTCATTAAATGGTCATAAAAAGTTTTTGAGAACACCAAATTATGTGGGCTGTATCTATTGATACCACATTAGAAATTAAAACTGAGAAAAAAATTAATTTAGATTCATCGAAAAACAATAAACCCATTAGGCATTCACATGTTTCATTTAGAAAGTTGCATTTTCAGAACAAAAACGAGTGAAAATAATGGCTTTGTTTTGCATTTTTAAAGATCTGTGTAATGTTTGGTCTAACAAAAGTTAGCTGGATGATATCTGATTTTTCGTTCAATCTTTTGTGATTCTGTGGTTTTGTTCCACGTGATGGACATCTAGACTCTCATAAACACGTACGACAGTTGGGAAAAGGAGAAGTATT
Organism: Mustela lutreola; assembly: GCF_030435805.1. Lineage (NCBI taxonomy): Eukaryota > Metazoa > Chordata > Mammalia > Carnivora > Mustelidae > Mustela > Mustela lutreola. The sequence goes on along the minus strand of NC_081304.1, from coordinate 44,721,911 downwards.
TTAACAGTCTTTCCAAATATTCGTGGATATTTTTTTCTCGTGTACCAGGTTCAACAGATGGTAGCTTGTTAAAGATTTAGTGCTAATGTGGCATCTGAAACCATATTCATGAACTCTTCCTTTTCTGTACATTTGTGAGAGAATGGGATGGAGCATTTCATTATTATTATGAAAACAGTTCTGACTCTGTGAATTTCCTGAAAGGTGGTGAAGACACCCTCCCCAGATCCAGATATCATGGTTTGAGAGCTGCTGTTCCAGAGTAATGTCACCGATTCCTATGATGACCAGCAGGGGGCAGTGAGTTGGCTGTAGCTAACTGACCCACACAGAGACCAAGCCCATGACCCTGACTGCAGTGGTCTCTCTGTCCCATTTGGCACATCCAAGCACCTGCTCTCTCTCCACTGTGGGCCACCTTGGGAGAGAGCCCAATGTACATCCAGACCCTAAAAGACCCACCTGCAGAGACCCCATGGCCAGGCCCAGCACTAGGATGCCACCATAACCAAAGGCCTTCTCAAACCGAAAGTCTTGACCTTCCCCCAAATGAGGCTAACGTATGATCCAGGAAAACACAGATCAGGACAAAAATGACACACTTATCAAACACCTGTAAACCAGCGTCCCACTTCTAGCCTTCAGTGCTCTGTGGTTTGTTTTGTTGCTTTTCAGAACTTGTTATCTTGGGAACAGCACAATCACACTGCCCCCAGGCTGTGAAAAGCATTACTCTGTTCCAAGTGAACGTGCAGACCACACTACAGTTCATTAGCCCTGTTTATTATTGTTTAAAAGAATACTCTAGGAGCTTCAAGAAATGGAAGTGATGGGGGTCCCCTTACCAGGAGAGAAGGTGCCGGGGTAAAGTGGGTGTCCTACTGGTCATTTGTGATCACCTCCCAGGTGCCACCGCTCCTGCAGGGGGCGCCATGTCCCAGGCCATGAGGGTCCTGAGCCTTCCTGCCTGTCTAGGGGCAGCGGGACATAGTGAGGAGGGGGTGGCCCCTCTGCTCTACCAGTCACCTCCACAGAAGCAGCGGCACACCAGTGGTGACCCCAGAGGGTTGGAGCAAGCCAGGGAACCTCAGGGTGGGAACTCCATCTTCTGCAGAACTTTTAAACCTAGAGTGTATGGAGTTGGGGGGGTTGTTGAGGAGAAAAAAGGGTCCTATGCTCTCAGGCTTAAACCTTCACCTCCTTTATGGTGAGGACAGGTGGGGACATCCATGAGAAGACAGCACAGATGGAAAGAAGATGCAGCAGTTTCACAAGCCGAAATCAATCTTTATGGAATGAACCCGTTTTTGTCCCCTTTGGGTCACTTCCTAGAGAGGCAAGATCCTTGGGGATCATGGGCAAGAAAACCCCTAGCTAACATTAATTTTTCCTCTGACCCATTTGAATTCTATTCCTCTTCTTCTCTTTTTAAAACTTTAGCTGAAACAACTCTGCAACCACCCACAGGCATTTCTGTTCTGTTCTTTCTAAATCTCATCACTATTTTTCTTGTTAGACAGAAGAGAAACAAGAGAGGTTAAGAGACTGAGTAAAGGTTACACAGCTAACAGCGCTGGTCTAATAACCCTTTGTTCCATAGTGATGTCTCTGCATGAGGTCACGCTCCCCGTAGGGCAGAGGGAAGGCTTTGGGGGCAATGAGGAGGGGAAAAGACTCAAGGACAGAAAAGACCTGAGAAAGTCTGGCTTTTATGCAAACTTACTGGAAGGCCAGGAACCAGTCAGTGATCTTCCCTGGGCCTGCGTTCTCTCATAGGTACCGAAGGGGCTGAGACAGACATGCTGGAGGGATCACCCTGAGCAATTCCGATAGGCAGGGAGGGAGGGACAGGTGGTAGTAGGGGCAGGGGGGTGGCGGACAGGAGACTGGTGGCTGCTCTAACCCGGGAGGTGGGAACTGAGCCCCACCCCAGCCTAGTCCCCCCTGGGGTGGGAGCAGAAAGGCATGCCCCTGTCCCCCAGCTTCAGGGAAGGCAAGCAGACAGATGTCACTTCCTGGGGTCTCAGGCTGTGAATGCTGGCTGGCAGGGTCCTCATCGATGCTAAGATCTGCTAAGATCACAGCTGAGCATGTCCACAGGGGTGGCTCCGGGAGAGAACTCGGGCTTCCACCCAGGCTGCCTCGAACATCTCATAAGGCGCAGCTGTCCTCTGCCCACACAGAGCAACCTCGGGACAGATGGGGACAGATGGAGAGAGAGGAAGGGCAGCTTGAGGAGCCACATTTTAGGAAACTGCCAATGGAGCCAGCTTAGGTTCTCCAAATCTCTTCAGTCTGAGCCGCCAGCTCCCTGACTCTCCAGCTGAACCCTCTTCATCCGGGGGCCCTTCTGCCGAGCTGTGTGCTCACCACCAACCAACACACACCTCCCAGGGCTCTGCTCCCCTCCAATGGGGGCTCCGGAAGGAGGGCTGGGGAGGGCCCCTTCCCAAGGCCCGTGTGCACTTCAGAGCTGGGTCCTTAAAGATTCCAAAGAGCAGGGCCCTGGGAGTTGAACATGGACTACACTCTTGTATGAATAAACTCCAATCAGTCCAGGTCAAAAAATCAGCTAAAGAGGGAACCAAACGGGGCTTAGAGAAGGCAAGTAAAAAGACGGGAAACGCAAACCACACGTTCTCCAGGAGGAAAGAGGGACTGGGCCAAGGGCCTAGAGAGAAGCGAGGTGGGAGGGTCTGCGGAAAGGGCCGCGCAGAGCTCTGGCCTCCTCTGTAAGCAAGGGGATAACAGGCGGCCGGGGCCAGGTCTGTCTCTGAAGTCCGTCCGGCTGTGAGGGCAAAGAGCCCAAAGGAGACAGTAACCAGTGTGTGTGTGTGCACACTCATATGTGCATTCAACCGAGGAAGGAGACTGGTCCTGCAGGAGGCGGGCTCAGACCTGGGAACCCAGAGTCGCCCCACTCTACTGACGACTGGCTCCCATATCCTCCCCCAGGGGCCCGGGAACTCTCCAGGGGCCTGTGTCCTCCTCGCCTCTCCATCCCTGGAGCCCAGCACAGGGTCAGCTACACAGCAGGTGCCCAGTGAATCTCTGTTCATTGGAACGGACTTCATCAGAGAGACAGGTGTTCCCAGACAAGGAGCGATGCAGATAACAAGCCAAGCGTGCCCAGAGCAGAGCTGGGCCAACCATGCTCTTCGACTTGCTCACTCACAAAATGGTCTGTTCCTCAGGATTCACCACAGGGTAGTCAGCCCTCCAAGAAGGCAGTGTGCCCAAAAGCTGGGACTCCGGGCCTGCGAGTGGGGCCTCCTTCCTGCAGAGCAAGACTCACTGAGCCCTTGGAGGCTATGCCCTCAGGGGCACATAGGCTCAAGGGACACCTTCACTCTGGGTACCAGGAACAGGGAAGTGGAAATGCCTGGTGATCATTTCCTGAGACAATTCTGTGGGGAAGGAGTTCATGAGCCTCAGGCAACTTTCTGAAGCAGATCTGTGAAAACAAACTTGGGCTTCCAGGGAGATTCAATTCTCCTCTCTCTAAGGTCCAAAGCCCCTCACGCTGGGCGTTAGTCACTGCAGACAAACCCTGCCATCACGGGCCAGGCTGTCTCCACTGGGCACAGCAGGGTATCACAAGCAAAACCAGCTCACACTCACTCATTGCCCACCCCACATGGAGACTCCTGACGTCTCAATGTAAGGACTCCCATTTTTCCCCCCAGGTATTTCCGTAGAGCTTTCAAATAAAATTGGATTCTTGCCACACATCCTGCTTGGTGGTCTCTTATCACATTGTACTTTCCTACATTGTTAAAATTCCTCAAAAACATGGGTTTTAATCATTTGGTTTAGCATTCTGGATATATTTTATCACTGTCCTGTTTGGGAGCCCATAGATCGCTTCCAATTTTGTTCTACTGTATTTATATTCAACAGCAAAATGGATCTCTGGGGGGTGAACCTCTGTGCCTATCTCTGATTGTTTTCTTAAGATAAATTCCCCGAAGGGAAAGCATATTTTTTTTCTCATATATTGTTTTTTATATATATATATATATTTTTTAAAGATTTTATTTATTTATTTGACAGAGAGAGATCACAAGTAGGCAGAGAGGCAGGCAGAGAGAGAGAGAGGAGGAAGCAGACTCCCTGCCGAGCAGAGAGCCTGATGCGGGACTCGATCCCAGGACCCTGAGATCATGACCTGAGCCGAAGGCAGCGGCTTAACCCACTGAACCACCCAGGCGCCCCTTTTTTTTTTTTTTTTTTTTTTTAAAGATTTTATTTATTTATTTGACAGAGAGAGATCACAAGTAGGCAGAGAGGCAGGCAGAGAGAGATTTTTCTCATATATTGTTGAGACAACTTTTACCACAGTGACATTCAGTCTCTCAACGCTTTCAGGTGCTGGTCTCGGCCTACTCTCTCCAAGGTGCTTCTAGAATTATCTACTACTTTTTGAAGCGATAGCAGCACTTTTGAAGTGTCCCATTAGCCTCCTGTGGATTTTGTATTTTTGATCCCAGAACTTAAAACCTATCTGGAAATCTCCAACAATTAGATTTTATGATGTACACAGTCCCATAATCACTAAAACAAGGCTTCCTCTCCACAAACATTCAGATCTACTTGAAAGAAACCTTCTGCCCCCTTAAAGGGCTTCCTGCACTCAGAATCCAGTAAAGTGAACACAGATGTGAACCCAGAGCCCCAAGTGACCCAGGTGGTCAGGTAATTCCCCTCCAGCCAATGTTCTCCTCCAAACGGGGGTGGGGGCTCCCCCTCCACCCCAGGTGAGGATGAGATGAGAGCACACTCCTATAGACTCCACCGAGCAGCCCAAATCATCACCAATCCAAGAAAACACTGCAATTAGATTCCCAGCCTTCCAAACCGCTTTAACTGTTTTAACACTGCACTGGGACACGCTGCAGCCCAGGCTGTCTCTGAGGTCACAGAGGGTGGGGAGCTGCAAACCCACCAGCCCTTTGAGAAGGATTACACACACACACACACACACACACACACACACACACACACACACGGGGGGGGGGGGGGGGTGGTCTCTGCTCTGCCTGCCAGGGGCTAAGGCGGGTATAAGAGGCAACTGCCCTATTACCAAAGCTAATGACCTTTTCTTTGGGTGTGGTTCCGTCTCCCACCTTTAGATCCTGGCATTTTCTGCCTCCTTGATTTTGTTTTAGGGAGACTTCCACAGAGATGACTGGGACAATGACTCCCCTGGGTATGGTGTGCATCGACAACCTTGTGGGAAGAGAAGAACTGATACAGAGAAAAGAGTGGGAATGAAGCAGGCTGAACGGAAGGGCTCAGAGAAACCACGGGGCCAAAGAGGGAACACTGTGTACAAAGGTCAACACAGTCACCAGCAAGTACAGGGCTCTGGCTACAAAGAGCCACTGAGAGAGAACAAGAAACATGCATCCCTCCGTGTGCAGTGCAGGAGGTTTTTTCTGAAGCATGATGAAAGGAATGCCTGGTCCAGCCAAGGGCCACAGGTGGCCCACGGACTCAGGAACCATAAATAAATGTCGGACCAAGTTTGGGGGTGGTTATTATGCAGCATTATTGTGGCAACGAATAACCGTTACGAATGATACCTGGTAAATAAAATCGCAACCCCAGCCTCAGTACTCCGCCAAACCCCCTCCCACAGCTATCTGTGGAGTTAAACTTCCAAACCTGTGAGCCCTGGGAAGGCCAAAAGCCCAGACACAGGAGGTAAATAGACACAAAGGGCAAACAGAAGCAGCCTACCCCCAGCGCCATGCCAGAGTGAGGAGGAGGTGCTGGGGGAGGGCCCAGAGCCTCCTCGGGTGGCCTGTACAGAGCTGGAAAGAGGCTTCATCCTGGTGCCAAATCTGAGCCGACACCCAGACGGCAGCACCCGCGAGGCCTCAGAGCCTGCTTCTAGCCCCCAGGGCCCCACTGCTATGAGCCTTCAGCCATGCCTGCCTGGGGCGGGAGGGCAGAGAGGCCGTTCCCCCTCTACCCACCAGTCTGCCTAGCCGAGACAAGCTGGCTGTGAGGGGATGGGGTGGCAGGGGAGGAGGTGGCGAGGGTCTAAAGAAGGGAGAAAAAGCAGGGATGAATATTAAAAATACTTGCTCCCGAGCTGGTGCTTCCCAAGGCCTCCGAGACGCCTGTAAGAGCCCTCAGTTCTACGCCCAGGTATTAATATTCCAGGGAACCCTTAGCAACAGGCCCTGACATCTGTTCGGTTACCATGATACGGGCAACATGCTAATAGCAAGATAAGGTGAGCAGAGACATCCACGTTCCCTCCACCTGTCACACAGCCCCGGGAGGATCAAAGAGCCAGACAGGAAGCCTCAGAGGCCTGTCTGAAGCCAGAGGGAACCTCTCTGTGGTGTCTTGGGCTAATTACACATGAGGCAGGGCTCCAGGGTTCGGGAGAAGAGGTGCCCTGAGGAAGCCACTGCCTGACAAACGTCCCTAGAACCTACCCCGTCAGCAGGCGTCCTCACAGATCTGCTTCCTCGGGTGACTCTTCCCTCCTGCCCTGTTCTGTTCTCCGCCTCTCCTGTTAGGCCTCACACTTGGCCTTTGGACCTCCTGAGGTCTCACGCCCTTTGCTTGCAGCCAGAGAGCTCATCCTTAAAGCTCAGATCAGGACGTGGGATTCCCTTGTTCAAAAACCTCCAAGGGTTCCCCACTGCCAAAGGAACAAACAAACAAACAAACAAAACCCAATGCCACACTCAAGGTCATCCATGCTCTGGCCCAAAGCACCCCTCCGAGCTCACCTGCCACCACATCTCTCCACGAAACTCACGCTCTAGCTGCCAGGAGCCTGGGAGCATTCTGGCCGCGGGGGTCTGCCTCTCAGGAAACATGGCTTCTGCACACCATCTACCTGAGGCGCCCTGGCCCCGCCTGTCTGGGAATTCCCTTACTCCTCCCCACCCAGCTCCTGTTTGGAATCCAGCCCCCAGGCCTCCCCACAGCATTTCATCCCCCTTCGTATGGGGGGCAGGGGGGCCCTCCACCTCTGTTACCCGTATGAAGACCGCAGCTCCCAGGACGCACCCCGGCGGCCCCAGCATGGTGCTCAGAACACAGCGGGTGTCGGTCCACCTCTACGGACCTAATACTAACTAACCTTCGAGCATTGACCGCAGCCTGTGGATGAACGCCCAGCCTCCCCGGCCTCAACCGGAGGCCCCACAATGTGACCCTCACACTTCCCTAACCACGCGCAGGCCCATCCCCCGCACAGGCCTTGCGGGTCCTGCCTCTGGCCCACCCTTCAAAGTGGTCTCCACCGACTAGAACCATAGGAAATCTAGAAAGGACCCCAGCTCCTGAGGAATGGTCAACAACAGCATATCCAAGCACAAAGGCACTGTCGATATCACAAATGACAAATGACCTGGACAAGGGTTTACGGCAGGATTCTGTACAAGAAGTAGGCACAGTGATGCCACGATGGACCCACTGTGTGCCCCCGCGGGAAATGCAGAGTCCACGCCTAACAATACGCTTCGGCACTGGGGGTGAACTTCTTTCCGTCATCATTTTCTAAGGCTACGTAAGGCACCCTACCTGTCCTCATGGCTCCGGCTCACTGTCCCCCTTTCACACGGGGCTCTCTTAGACCCCACGGCCCCTGCTCGGATTCCCACAGCCTTTCTTGTCCATTGTCTTCCAGGCCAGCCAATCCTGGACACCCCGTGGCCCATTCCGTGGCACAGCCCCACTGAGTCACAGAGCGAAGAGTCTGCTGTGGCCCTCCGAAAGGCAAGCAGCAGCCACTTTTGGCTCCGTCACCCTCATTCATTCAACAAAACAGCACTGAGTGTGGACCGTGTGTCTGACTTTGCTGCAGGGTGAGCTGGGGTGGTTCTTTGTGCCCCCAGAAGGCTTCCCGAGAGAGGAGGCCTCCCTTACCACGGCAGGGTCTTCTCCCCAGGGAAGTAAATCCTCACCCATGATGCCCACTCAGCTGGGCCCAAATCCCTGCCTGTCTCTTTGTCTAACTGAATCTGTTTTCTCGTTCCCAGGCTGAAATGCTGTGGAAAGCCTCCAATCGAAATGAGATGCAAAGCATCCCACTTCTTCCCCCTCTCACTTCGAGCGCCAGCCCTCCAATTTTAACAGCCACATGCTCTGCCTACATGTCCCCAGAGGCACAGCTCGCTTTTGTTACTTCTGAAAGGCCTAAAACAGGGCAGGGACAAGTCCCAGCTCCAGACAGTAACAGTTGGTAGAGCTCCACCCTGGGGGTCCAGACCCCCAGAGCCAGACTCTACCTGCACACACACAGGAGGGACTGCCGCCTCACCAGCAGTGGTCCATTCCCCATCAGACCACGTGGCATCAGTCTCCTAGGGCTGCTGGATCCATTTACCAAAAACCAGGGGGCTTACACAATTCTAGAGCTCAGAAGTCCAAACCTGAGATGCTGACAGGGCCAACTTCTTTCTGAAAGACCTAGAAAGGAATCTGTCCCATGCCCCTCTCTTGGCTTCTGGGGTTCACACGGCAATCCTTGGTGCTCCTTGGCTTGATAATGTATCATTCGAATCTCCATCTTCTTCTTCACGTGGCATTCTTCCTGTGCATGTTCACATGGTTGTCTCCCTGTGCCTCTCAACTGTCCTGGACTGAGATTAAGGGGACTCCAGGATGACCTCACTGGAACCAAGGACAACCCCAGTGCCCCTAATTCTCAATAAGTCCACATCCTGAAGTGCTGGGGGGAGGGGTGGGAATTCAACATAGCCCTCTGGGGGACACGATTCAATCTAAAACACAGGGCAACCTCAGAAACCGGAGCCCTACACTGGGGGTGCAGACAGCGGCTATGAGGACCCTTTGATGTGTATGCACAGATGCATGAGTTGGTCTAAAATGCCCCCTGAGCAACTAGGTGCAGGAAACTGGGCGAGGAGCCTAAATCTAGGAGAGTTGTCATGGTTGATGCAAAAAGAGGATTCAAGGAAACAATTTCTGGGACACCTGGGAGGCTCAGTCAGTTAGGGGTCTGCCTTCGGCTCAGGGCATGACCCGAGGGTCCTGGGATCGAGTCGGGCATCAGGCTCCTTGTTCATTGGGGAGCCTATGTCTCCCTCTGCCTGCCGCTCTCCCTGCTTGTGCATTCACTTGCTCTCTCTCTTTTTTTCTCTCTCTGACAAATGAATAATCTGTGAATAATAAACACAACAATCTCCTTTGGTCATTGCTTCTCTTGGGAGCTCTTAACAGGGGAGTCGTGACTCGGATGGGAATAAATTATACCTTTACTTTTATTAACCTGCAACTGACATTATCTATTTTCTTCCACTATAAATGTAGGCAACACATCATAGTCATATTATCAGTATACCTGTGGCTTGGCCGCTAATAGACCAACAGATATTTACATATCACAGAATTGCAGATATCCCCAAATATCATTTATGTTCATCACTACTTCAAAATTGTAATAGTTATTAGACCTACTGTAAGGTGATTTACTTAATGATTCAAAGGACAGAGATTACTGTATCAAAAGCTCATTTAAAAAAAATATTCAGATAACTCCAAGTCAATATAATTGGTTGCTCTGTAATCCTGTTTGTGCATTTAAAATCATTATCCTGAGAAAGTTACCACAGGATTCACCAGGCTATCAAAAAAAAGGGTCGATGGCACAAAAAAAAAGAATGGGAGATGGAATCAGAGCTCAGTTAAGGTAACCAGAAGAAAACAGGCTTGCAGTGTGATAGGTGATGTGGCCCCTGGGAATCTGCTTAGAAAATCCCCAGTCCTCTCGGGGCTGCCAAGCACCCCACTTAGGGTGCACATGGGAAGGGGTGTTAGCATTGTTTGTCTTTTAGTGCAGAAAGACAAGCCTGCTTTTGTGTGTGCAATGTGTGTGGGTCTGAAAAGTCGTAGTCCAACAATTTTTGCAAAGGAAATCTGAGTTTAGTTCACACCTGGGAGTCGTCGTTAGAGGAGCCCAGCAGAAACTTCTCCACGAAGCAGAGAAACCTCGGGAAGGAAATAAGGTGCACGCCAGCTCACTGGCTTGGTACAGTCTCAATCCTCAGGTATGCAGACAGGGGCAGTCCCCCAGGTCTGGGGGGCAGCTTCAACACTGTCACTGCCCCCAGCGGCCTCCACACGGCCCTGCCAGGACACTGGCTCTCGGGGGGTTCTTCTCAGGCTCTGCCACGTACTTCTCCATTCTTCTTCCACCCAGTTCGACCAGAGCCTGGGCAGGGACCCTGGCCCTGGCTATATGTTTAAAGCCAGCAGCTAAGGCAAGCCCCAGCCGACCTAGCCTGCTATCTGCTAGCCAGCTGTCCTCTCTTGGTCATGGAAACACAAACAGACGTTTCTCTGTTCCGAATCCAAGGTTAAGTACTGTGCTGCCAGGTGCCAGCTGTCAACTTCTCTGCACCCATTCCCCTGGTAGAGGCGAAGACCCCAAACAAATGGGGGTGCCCATCCTGAATGTCCATGGTGAGGACTGCCAAGGACTCAGGCATAAGAGGAGGGAGCACGTCCAGCATGCAGCATGGCACAGAGGAGGCAGCAGGAGAAAGGCCAGCTTGGCCCTGAAGCTATGCCATGGGAGAGAGAAAGCCGCTGGCTTTACGGGGCACCACCTACCTGCCGGTCCTTGCCCCAGGCTGATCCACTGAAGTTCATCACAATCCCAAGGGGACGGCTTGACCATCATCTCCTTCCAGAGAAGGAGCTGAGACCTGACGCTTGAGAGGTGCAGCCTCAAGGCCACCCAGCTGGCCACTGGCACTTTTGGTCCCCTTCTCTGTCCCCCAAGGAGCCCTGGCTATGGCATGTAGCATCTAATGAAAGCCAAAGACTGGAGTAGTCGGACACCATGTCCTGTGCTCCCAGCACCACGGAGCGTGCAGGGGTTCACAGAAACTGAGATGCACAGAAACTGGCCAAATAGTCCTGGGAAGGCTTGGGGTTATCTGGGTCACAGACGCACGTGCAGGCTGCTCTGGCCCGCCCCAGAGCCCTCAGAGCAGTGAGGCATGAAGCCACAGGTCTCTGACGGCCCCTGCTCCCCGCCATTCCCACTGCCTGACTCAGGTGCTCACCCAGACCTCGGGCACCCTGTGATTCTAAGTGGTTTGCCTGCCTCCAGTATCGCCCGCCCAGACGTAGCCTACCCTGCCATCAGATGGGCCTGACAAAGGCCCGGCTCTCCTTAGACACTTCCAAATCAAGCCCAGCATCCTCACCTAGAAGTTCATGGCCATCCACAGGTTCTACCCCACCTTGCCAAATTTGTCTCCAGACACGCAGAAACACTTGGCCTTCTTCCTCATGTCTCAACCCACACCACCTCCAAGCAGCCCTCTTGCTGCCCCCCACTCCATACCCACTGCTCCAGCCTGAAGCAACTGACATCCTCATACACACTTTTTACCCCTTCCTAGCACCTGACAATTCCTGATGGCTCATGAATGTGTCTGACCTTTCCTATTGGACCAAATGTTCCCGGGGAGCAGGACAAGCCTCGTGCCTGGACAATGCTCCAAATGTGCACTGGAACAGGACCAAGAGTCCAGGAATAAGCCCACGCATCTATGACTGGGTGATTCTGATGCACTTGACAAGGAGGTCAAGATCATTCAATGGGGAAATGAGACTTCTTCCAACAAATGCTGCTGTCACAAATGGGGAGCCATATGCAAAAGTATAAAATTGGACCCTGCCCTCACACCACTTAAAAATTCTAACTAAATGGGGGCGCCTGGGCAGCTCAGTCAGTAAACATCTGTCTTCAGCTTGGATCATAGTCCCAGAGTCCTGGGATCAAGCCTCACATGGGGCTCCCTGCTCAGTGGGGAGGCTGCTTCTTCCTCTTCCTCTGCCACTCCCCCTGCTTGTGCGCTCTCTCTCTGTCAAATAAATATATAAAATCTTTTTAAAAATTAACTAAATGGATCAAAGAACTAAAACTATAAGACTCTTAGAAGAAAATATAGGGGTAAATCTTTACACCCTCAAACTTAGGAGCAGTTTCTTAGCTATGACACCAAAAGCATGAGCAACAAAAGCAAAAAAAAAAAAAAACAAACAAACAAAAAAAACCAGATAATTTGGTCTTCATTGACATTAAAAACTTCAGTGCACCAAAGGATGCTCTCAAGAAGGTGAAAAGATGACCCACAGAATGGAAGAAAATATTTGCAAATCATCTATCTGATAAGGGTCTAGTATTCAGAATAAGTAAAGAACCCTTCCAGCTCAACAGTAAAAGGCAACTCAACTTAAAAATGTGCGAAGGACTGACATAGACATTTCTCCAAGGCCGATATACACGTGCCCCAAAGCACATGAAAAGATGTCGGACACTGTCAGCCATCAGGGAAACGTAAACCGAAACCACAACAAAACAGCATTTCGCACCTACCAGGACGGCGAACATTTTTTAAAATGGAAAACAGTGAGTGTTGGTGAGGATGTGAGGAATCAGAGCCCCCTTACACTGCTGGTGGGAATGTCAAGCGTTGCAGCCACTGTGGAAAAGAGTTTGCCGGGTCCTCAAAAATCAAACACAGAGGGGTGCCTGGCTGCTTCTGTCGGCAGACAGAATGGCTTTTAATCTCAGGGTTGTGAGTTTGAGCCCCACCCTGGATGTAGAGGTTACTTAAAAGTAAAATCTTAAAACAAACAAACAAAAAAGTTAAACATGGAATTACCATATGACTCAACAATCCCACTGCTAGACGTGTTCCCCAAAGAACTGAAAAGAGGTGTTCTATCAAAACCTTGTACACAGATGTTCGTAGCAGCACTGTCTGCAACAGCCAAAAGGCTGTGGAAACAACCCAATGTCCATCACCTAATGAGGGGAGAAACAAAATATGGCAAAACTGTACAGTGGGATATTACTTGGCCATAAAAAGGAACAAAGTTCCTATTCATGCTACAACACAGATGAACCTTGAAAACGTGACAGCCACAGATAGCTGCCTCGCCTACAACTACCTTTATGTGAAATGTCCAAAACAGGCAAATCTATAGAGACAGGAAGTAGACTGGTGGTTGCCCAGGGCTTACAGGGAAGAGAGCAACTAAGAGTGGAAGGATACAGGGTTTACCTTCGCAGTGATGAAAATGTTCAAAAACTGGCTATCGGACGGTTGCCCCATCTGTGAATATACTAAAACCCACAGAAATGTACATTTTCTTTTCTTTCTTTCTTTCTTTTTTTTTTTTTTTGAATTGTACATCTTAAATGGGTGACCTGTATGGTATATGAGTAGTATCTCAGTAAAGCTGTTTAAAAAAAAATCACGGGGCACAGTGAAGAATGAATTGGGGTCTGAACAAGACAACCAGGTACACAGTCTCCAGCAGGCAAAGAAGAGGCTGTTTATATTTCACCATCAACCCCTGATGGTCTGGGGCCAGTTTAACTGTAAATTAACCTCAAAAAAAACAAATCACACAACAGATGGTACATTTGTGGAAACACTGCAGGAGAGGGGCAGGGGCGAGAAAGAGAAAGACAGAAAGCAAATACATTCAAATGCTAAGAATTACTGAATCTTCGGGGAGGGACGACAGGTTTCCTTTGTACTATTTGCATCGAACTCTTCTGCAATGGTTGTAAACCTTCATAATAAAAACTTTCATGGTGAGCTCTCAGTGGCTAAAGCTGGAATGATGTGGACAACAAAATAAATAATACTAACATCGGATTCTATAACCCGTAAGGTAAATATCTATGAGTCCTTATATAAATAATTGAGCAAATAACTAAAGAGGGCAGTTCCTTTTTGCAGAAGAGCTCCAACTAATAAATGTAGAAGGAATTAAGGAAACCGAAGAATCACCATAAAACATCTCAGTAATAACCGTTACAGGGAAGATCTGGGGATGGATCCCAAAATTAGGAGGCAGAAGTTTGAGAACAAACAGGGTCTATTTGCATAGTCTCAAAGTATCTCCCCCAGAATATTTGTTAATTATGAAGGAAAAAATAGTAACTTTACAGGAGAGAAACCAGCAGACACTACCGGAACCAAGTGATCCACACTGACACCACCAGTGATAAGACATTTAGATATCACGTACCTCCTCATACAGTTCACTGAGAAAGACATATCCCTCTGGGAGAGTCTTACCAAAAATTCACAGCCCCAAATGAATCACGAGAAAATACCAGACAAACTCAAACGGAGGGACACTTTAAAAGTAACTGGTTAGGGGCGCCTGGGTGGCTCAGTGGGTTGAAGCTTCTGCCTTTGGCTTGGGTCATGATCCCAGGGTCCTGGGATCGAGCCCTGCATCGGGCTCTCTGCTCAGTGAGGAGCCTGCTTCCTTCTCTCTCTCTCTGCCTGCCTCTCTGCCTACTTTTGATCTCTGTCTGTCAAATAAATAAATAAAATCTTAAAAAAAAAAAAAAAGAAAAGTAACTGGTTAGGGCGCCTGGGTGGCTCAGTGGGTTAAGCCACTGCCTTTGGCTCAGGTCATGATCTCAGGGTCCTGGGATCGAGCCCCACATCAGGCTCTCTGCTCAGCAGGAAGCCTGCTTCCCCTCTCTCTCTGCCTGCCTCTCTGCCTACTTGTGATCTCTCTCTGTCAAATAAATAAATAAAATCTTTTAAAAAAATAAAATAAAAGTAAGTGGTTAGAGCTCTTCAAAAATGTGACCACCATGAGAGAGAAGGGAAAAATGAATGAGGAGTGGTCATATTGTTACATAAGCAAGTCAAGCAAGGTGAAGGGGACACAGGAACTCTGTGAACCATTTTTGCAAATTCTATATGAGTTAAATTATTTCAAAATAAAAAGCTTTTAAACTGTTCATAATTAAAAAAACAACTTGAAGGGGCGCCTTGTCTGTGTCAGGCAATTTTTAGGACTTTCATTGTTTGAAACTATTACACTTGTATTATTTCAATACTTCAAGATAACATGGATTAAAATCTAGATGACATTTTGTTTATTTTTAAAGATTTTTAATTTATTTACTTGAAAGAGAGAGAGAAAACAGCAAGCAGAGGGCAGGGGAGGCGGGACAGAGGGAGAAGCAGACCCCCAGCTGAGTAGGGAGCCTGATGGGGAGCTTGGGACCTTGGGACTTCGGGATCTGGCCTAAACCAACCAAGCACCCCCAGATGGCATTTTTAAATAATGCTCCAATCTATTTAGTAACTAGTTTGAACTAGTTTTGCTTTAACAGTGAGTAGGGTCATCCATGGCCCTGAACTCCTCCAAAACCCTGGTTAATGAAAACCATCTTTGTCTCATTACCCCGGTCGATGCTATTAATGTATTCTCCTCATGGAAAATTCATATTGCACTCACTGACCCACCAGCCAGAGATGACGCTGACCCGAGTTCCAGAAAAGGGAACCAGAAGAGAAGTAAAATATTAATAATAGAATCTAAGCGGTGGGTATGTCAGATTTCACGGTAAAAGTCTTTTGACTCAGCTTTACATTTAAAATTTTTCAGAATGAATTGTTGTTAAAAAAAAAAAAAAAAGGAAAGGAAAAATTACGAATGAGTATTTTGGGCACTCAATCCATAAGCCCAGATTCACAGCCTCAGTGGGAGAAAGCAGAGGAGCACAGGGGCCCCATTTGCTGAAAACTGTACCTGCATGCCCCCCTCCTCCCTACAGGGTCTGCAGGTGACGGGGCTGCCTGGAGGAAGGAGAAGGAGTGGGACTTCCCTGCCACGGCAGAGGCCTGGGGCCTGTGGAGACAGTCTCCATGTAAATACATTCAGCTCTTTGGGTCCAAACCATGGCAGAAAATGAGCAGCAGCCCACTGTTTTTATTAGTTCCAAATGAATTCGGCAATGGATGCCCAGGCTGACCACGCAGGCCCAACCTGGTCCTGTACTCCCAGGTAGTCCCGTAGAAGGGCACGCAAATTTGCCTTTTCTGACGAGCAATAAAGGGCAATGGTTACAAGTCTGTTCTTTGGATCAGGTGTCAGGTTTGCATTCTGCCCTGTGAATTATGAGCTCGGTGACCTTGGACAGCTCCTTTATTTCTCTAGGCCTTAGCAGCCTCATCTGTAAAACGAGGAGCTGTCTCCTGGGGCTGTTGAGAAATTAGATCAGTGCTTCTGAATCAGGGTGATTTTGTCTCCCAGGGGACATCTGGCGCGTTCTGGAGACAAGGCAGGGGGAGGGGGTGCCACTGGCTACAGTCCCGTGGGCAGAAGCCAGGATGCCACTAAGTATCCTACAAGGCATAGTCCAGCCCCCCACAATATGAAATCATCCAGTTGAAAAGGTCGAAGCACAGGTTGGAGAAGCTCTGGTTTATTTAGATGCTGCGGATAAGACATCCAGCACTGGACCGGGACACTATGCGCTCTCTGTGAAGGCCACCATCACAACCATCGCTGGACCACCACCTCGGCCACCAGCACCCTCACCGTCACTGCCATGGCCCATTATTAGCAGCATTGAGATCCCAGGACCCAGCAGAATGCAGGGAGGCGGCATCAAGAAATGCCACTGTACCAAACAGAACTAATAGGTCCTTCCTTGGGGTGGAGGACCGCCATCTTTGGACCTGCCCCTTCAAGCGGCTGAGCTCATCTGAGCGACCTGAAGCAGTCTGGGGCAAGGAGTGGGAGGTGGGTACGGGGCGTACAAGTGGGGCACTCTGGGGAAGGGGTCTGAACAGATGACGATGATGCCTGCTGACACCTCGTTTAACACTGACCATGGGCGCACCTGGGTGGCGTGGTTGGTTAAGCGTCCGACTCTTGAATTCAGCTCAGGTTATGATCTCAGGGTCCCAGGGCTGAGTCCCTGTGTGAGGCTCCCCACTTAGGAGGGAGTCTGCTGTTGGGTTCTTTCTCTCCCTCTGTCCCTTCCCTCACTGGCTCACTATCACTTTCTTTGGAAAATAAAAAAATAAATAAATCTTTTCCAAAAATCCACAAAAACCTTAACTCAATTCTCTCAGAGACCGAAGGAGGTCACTTCGTAACAGAATAATATATCCACCCTCCCCACCATGACTGCAACTACGGAGCGGTGTTTCCCTGGCAGGGAGGAGCAACATTTCACAGAATTTGCCCTTTGCCTGTGGCCAGTCTTTCCACGTATCTGACCTCTGCACAAAGAACCTCAGAAGGTAGATGGTTCCCAGGCCTTCCACTCCGTTTTGTGGGATATGTCCAGAGGATGTCATTTCCAGGCAGGGCAGAGGCCTGGGGAGCAGCAAGTCCCCCTCCAGCAGGAAGGGAAAGGCCACACTGCCTCTCTAAGAGACCTGTCGGGACCCACTGGTGAGGCCATACGAGGAGCCAACTCCAACGCCCATGTCTCATGGAGCCAGGAGCCAGCCAGCCTGCAGCCGCTGCTGGGACACCACCGTCCACCCGGTCACTTTCCCAGCTCTCCTGACTTCTCACTGCCAACCGCAGGAACTCACTCAGACGAAATGGACCTGAGGTTCATCCCCAGAGAAGTCAGAAGGAGGAGGACCTGGGGTGTCTACGCTTGTAGCCAGGCTTGGAGAAAGAGCAGCTCAGGGGACAGGGCCCATAGCAGGTGTGGTCAAGAGCAGGCGAGTGCAACAAGTCTGGGGCTTGGAACGAGAGAAGTCAGAGGAGGCCAGGGAAGGGCTGAGCCGAGAAGCGGGTGCCTGCTGGGGCATGACATGCATTCCATACGCACACACACCCTGCCTGCTCTGGGGTCTCAAAGACTAGGACACAAAGGGAACACAAAACATCATACAGGAGAAGTGAAAGGCATGCTTGTTGATTACCTGTTAGAAGAACCACCACCTACTGAATATTTACTTATTTGTCAGGCTTGGTGCCAAGTGCTTTGGCAAATCATGGCAGGGTTTTGTTTTTTATAAGATTTTATTTATCTATTTATTTGACAGACAGTGAGCGAGAGGGTACAGCGGGGGAAGGACAAGGAGACTCCACGCTAAGCACAGAGCCCAATGCAGGGCTTGATCCCACAACCCTGAGTTCATGACCTGTGCCAAAATCAAGAGTCAGATGTACAACCAACTGAGCCACCCAGGCACCCCTCACAGCAGGTTTTAACATGCCCATTTTACAGGTGAGAAAACTGAGGCTCATAAAGACAAATGATTTACCCAACGTCACACATTCAATAAGTGACAAAGCCCGGAATTCGAACTTAAACGCCCAAGCTCTTAATTTCAAGAATATCCCAACAGCTCAACACTAAACAGAACTACATGTGTTTTGAAGTCAATCACCCCCACATAAACACACACAGTCTTTTTGCTTTATCCTTTCAGGTAAGTCAGAGATGATGAATAAGATTCCAAATGGGGGAACACTATTTTTTTCAAAAATAAGAAAACAACCCAGTTAAAAAATGGGCACAAGATCTGAACAGACACCTCATCAAAGAAGATACACAAATGGCAAACATTAGCATACGAAAACATGGTCAATATCAAGTCCTTAAGGAATCACAGATTAGGATAACAATGAGATACCTATTAGAAAGGTCAAAAATCCAGAACATTGAAAACACCAAATGCTGACAAGGATGCAGAGCAACAGAAACACTCTCCTTTTTTTTTTTTTTTTTTTTAAAGATTTTATTTATTTTTTGAGAGAAAGGACACACACAAGCAGAGGGAAGAGCAGAGGGAGATGGAGAAGCAGACTCCATCCTGAGTGCAGAGCCTGATGCAGGGCTTGATCTCACAACCTTGAGATCACGACCTGAGCTGAAATCAAGAGTCGGGTGCTTAACTGACTGAGTGACCTGGCACCCCAGGAATCTTACTCACCGCAAAACTGTCCAGTTACTTTGGAAGGCTGTACTTTACAAAACTAAATATACTCTTCAGTTATAATCGTGACCCCACAATTCCACTCCCTGGTATTTACCAAAGAAATGCAAACTTACATCCACACACAAAAGGGCACACTAATGTTTATGCCCGTTTTATTCATTATTGCCAAAACTTGGAGCAACCCACACGTCCTTTGATGGTGAACAGATAAATACGCTGTGGTACATCCATAGAATGAAATAAAATTCAGTAATAAAAATGAGCTTAGCCCATGAAAAGACATGGGGGAAACTTAAAGCATACTGCTAAGTGAAAGCAGCCAGTCTGGAAAGGCTATGCGCTGTATGACTGCAACTCTGTGACATTCTGGAAAAGGCGAAACTATGGAGTCAGTAAAAAGATCAGAGGTGTTGGGGGAGAAAGGAAATGAACTTGTAGAACACAGGATTTTTACGGTAGTGAAACTATTATAGGATACTGTAATGGTGGATGTACTCACGTCTGTCATTATACAACTGTCAAAACCCAAGGTACAACACCAGGAGTGACCCCTAAATGTAAAATACAGGCATATAATTAATAATTATAAATCAAGGGATGCCAGGGTGGCTCAGTTGGTTAAGTGACTGCCTTCAGCTCAGGTCATGCTCCCAGAGTCTTGGGATCAAGTCCCACTTCAGGCTCCCAGCTCCATGGGGAGTCTGCTTCTCCCTCTGACCTTCTCCCCTCTCATGCTCTCTCTCTCACTCTCTCTCTCAAATAAATAAATAAAATCTTTAAAACAAAATGAAAAATAATAATTATGTATCAATACCAGCTCATCAATTGTAACAACTGTACTACCGCATCAATGCAAGAAGTTAGTAAGAGGGGGGAACTGGGGGCAGGAAGGGGATATGTGTGAACCCTCCCTATGTTTCACACAATTTTTTCCTGTAAACTTAAAACCATTAAAATCAAATGCTAATAGAACAATTTTTTACTTTTCTTCTACAGAGGGAAAAAAAAACATGACACCCCGGTCTTCATCTGTGGGAAATCTGCTACTAGGATTAAAATTAAGTTGGTAGACCACGTCAGACCCTTCAAAATGTTTTTGTGTCAGTTACGGATATGCTATCATCCCCGATCACAAACAAGGAAAGAAAGCACGTACTGTTCGTTCGTGCCTTTATTCCGCGAATGTCTTCTGTGTCCCCACCACATGGGGACACAGCCCTATCGCAGACGGCTGCCAGGCTGACAGACGCTAGCTCCCAATGCTTTTCCTTCCCCGCCTGTATCACAATTTGAACGTGTGCATTTCTTTGTTTGTTAATCTCTGTAAGATCCTGGGGTGGGGGTGGCTCCGTTTTGTTCGCTGCAAATCCCCAGGGCAGCCGCCCCTGAGCAGGAGGAATCCCGAGTGAACCAGACAAGGACTCCACGAACGCGGGGGCCACACCAAGAACGGCAGAGGCAAGAGCAGGGCTGCTGGGGTCCTCTGCGGCAGCCCCGGAGGGCCTCGGACAGAAGAGTCCGGTGGAGAGACAGAAAGGAAAAAGCAGGGACTTGGCAGGCATGAGGCCGGCATTCCAGGAAGACAATCTTCCTGGTAGGACTGCCAGAAAGGAAGAGACCTCTGTGAATTTCAGAGCTGGAAAGTCACTCAGGAGATTGTTACTTAAGATCACAGGCCTTAAGGACACACAGCTCTTGGGTACCAAGTCAGAGCAGGTGAGATCCCAGGACCTCCTAGGAGCCCAGGAAAAGAGCAAAGTGCACCTTGATTCTTGGGCCTTCACCTAAGTGAAGCTAATGATAGAGGAGAGTGAACATAGACCCCCAAACCCCCCCCTGCAATCCCCTGCCATCCAAGGTCAGGGAGTGTGGCCAGAAACAGCCAGCTCAAGGATGAACTACCTCTGATGTCAAATCCCCATGCTAGGCCATATATACTCATTATTTTTAAATTAAAATAATTTTTAAAAATTTTTAATTAAAATTAATTTAAAATGAAAACAATCACCTCTGCTGTATCATAACTCCCAGAATCCCCATTATAGCGCTGCTGGATTTCACAGATGTGCCCAGGACGCTGTGGGGGGCTGTACCCCACGCAGACAGTGACTGGCTTCTTCCAAGTTACAGACCCTGTCCAAAGTTTCACCAGCAAGTATACAGAAGCGGGCTCTGCAGCGAACAGCCTGTGTCATTTGGGACCAGCTCAGTTTCCCCACACTCTTTTCCCTCTTTCACACAAAGAAGCAGCTATCCAGGGGCGCCTGGGTGGCTCAGTGGGTTAAAGCCTCTGCCTTTGGCTCAGGTCATGATTTCAGGGTTCTGGGATCAAGTCCTGCATCCGGCTCTCTGCTCAGCGGGGAGACCGCTACCCCCTCTCTCTGCCTGCCTCTCTGCCTACTTGTGATCTCTCTCTCTGTCAAATAAATAAATAAAATCTTAAAAAAAAAAAAAAAGAAGAAGAAGAAGAAGAAGAAGAAGAAGGCAGTCATCCTTTCTCAACAGGTTTTGTCCCAGATGAACTCTGTTTAACTCAAAGTTCCAAACACGGTGCCTGGAACATAGTAGGTCCTCAAGGGGGAAAAGAAAAAAACCCTTGCTTTCTAAACCAAGCTGGTCTCTGAACACCTGGTGAGCTTCTCTGCACTAGAAGGAAGAAATGGGAGAGTTAAATAAGACAACTGGCCCAGATGACTGCAGGCTGAACGAAACCCTTGCCCAGGGCTATCGGCCACGCTGCCTGGGCCAAGCTGGAGGCCAGGAAAATGCTTGCTTCCTTCTCCTGCAGGAACTCAGTGCTCTGGCCTGGAGAGGAGTTTCCTTCAGCTGTCCCCACCCATTTCCTCCAGAACATTCCATGCTCAGCCAGGACATACCAAGAAGAGGCCACTGGGACCAACTGGGAGGGGTGGCCTGAACCCCTCTTCCAGGCCTCTCTGTGCACACGACCTGCACTTTCGCCTGGCTCCCACTGCCTCCCCACACAGAGACCAAGCCTTGGTTTGTCCACCCTAGACCTGCCTCTCTCTAGATTCTCCAGGCTGCTGGCCAGAAACAGCAGGAGACAGGCTGGGGAGCTGGGCTGCTTGCCCTTAGCCATGGCCCTAGTTTGGCCTCTTATACTCTCTTTACTTAGGTCCCTGACTGGTCAGCCTACTTCTAGTTCTGGTACGTACTACAGGTGAGTCTCTTCAAGGGCAGTCATGAACCACTCCCCTCCTCAAGCACCTTCAATGTCTCCTACTGCCCCCTGAATGAAGTTCGGAGACCACACCCAGATTGACAGCTCTCTCCGGCATAACCCAAACCCACCCTCCAGTCCCCACAGGGCTCATAATGAAATGAATTCTACCAAGATCTGAACACACATTTCAGGACCTGGGAGTACAGATTTGCCCTAGCTGGATCTTATTCCTCCACCACCCTCCCCCCACGCTTCCTGACTCTCCCGAAAGCCCTTTCCCTTCCTGGTCTCTGAAGTCCTCTAGCACACTGTCCCCAAACCTCGGGCATCTAGTGCCACTTGCTATCCCCACGCAGCCCCCGCACTAGTCTTTACTTAATATTTTCCTTAACATCCACTCATTCTTTCGCTTCTACTTCTTTTCAAGGGAAACTTTGTATCTCCACCTTAACTAGGAAACCATGTCAGGGTGCCTAGTCTGACTCTTGATTTTGGCTCAGGTCATGATCTCAGGGTCATGAGATGGAGCCCTGCGCTGAGTGTGGAGTCGGCTTTGATTCTCTCTCTCCTTCCCCCTCTGACCTTCCCCCTAACTCGTGCACATGTGCACTCTCTCTCTCTAAAATAAATAAATCTTGGGCGCCTGGGTGACTCAGTGGGTTAAGCCTCTGCCTTTGGCCCAGGTCATGATCTCAGGGTCCTGGGATCGAGTCCCACATTCAGCTCTCTGTTCAGCAGGGAGCCTGCTTCCCCCACCCCTCTACCTGCCTCTCTGTCTACTTGTGATCTCTCTCTCTGTCAAATAAAGAAAATCTTAAAATAAATAAATAAATAAAATAAATAAATTTTTAAAAAAAGAAAGAAAACCATATCATTTGCCATGAACAGATGGCAACTGAAGAAAACAAAGTTATATTCTAATAGACATGAAAATAAATACATAATTCATTAAGTGTTTCAAATGCTCATCTATATAATGTACTTAATAATTACTATGTACTTACAATCACACCCCAAGAAATGCTGTCTTGGCGATTTATTTTTGCCTCTCATGGCCCTTGGTTTTTCCGGCCCTGTCGCACAGTTATCTGGGGACCTGTTCTAGGCCTGTCCTGGTTGACTCCAAATGTGAGCACGTTGTGGGCAAAGAGCCTACCGCCTCTTTCCTGGTGCCTATGGACAGCATCATGTGTAATAAAGATATTTTATCAAACCAAATGTTTCAATTAGCTCAAGTCGTATTAATGGGTCCCATTTTCTGCCTCGCCTTGGGCTCACTACTGCTCAACTCTCTACTGAAACACACATCCTCTCTGCCCACCAAATCAATTCCTGTCCGCCGGGTCTCTTGGACGATGGTATAGACAGTGACGGTCACAGCAGCACCACCTGCGGCAGTTGTGGGGGAGACCCCTGCTTTCTCTTCCTCCAGAGCAGCAGGACCTGGGCAACCCAACCCAGAGAAGCAAGTCTCCCATTAACCATTAACCCACACTCTCCAGCCCAGACACACACACCCAGCCCTGGGACTTAGCAGAGTTCTGGGAAAACCCCTGTATGAGCTGAGCCTCTGGTTCCAGGAAATACAAAAGTCCTCTACCTGTCCCCTCAGAGCCAGAGACCCCAAAACACCTACCAGGAGCCGGAGAGGCTTCGCAGGGGGCGCCTGGCCCTGGTGGCACCCCAGCGGGAGGTGACTCTCCCTCCCACCATGTGTTGTCAGGGGTGACCCCAGAGGAAGATCTGAATCACTCAGACTTAAGTCAATAAGTGGCAGCCGCAGGGAGGCCCCAGCTGGAGCCAAACCAAGGCCTGGATTCTTCCCAGTGGACTGAAGCTGGGACAAAGGCAGCCCACAGCCGGTCTGCTGGTGACCAGTCTCCCTGACAACAAAGTCTTTTCTGTGAACAGACTAGGGACACTTCCTATTAGAGGGAGACCTCCTTTGGGAATGGTTATAATCTTTTTGTCTTTTTTGTATTATTTTTGTAGTCTGGTTACTTTTATGAATTTCAAGGATTTTTTGTTGTTGTTGTTAGAAAGGGTACCTTTCACGGAAAGGTAGCCAAAATATGCATTCTAGGGGCACCTGCGTGGCTCAGTCAGTGAAGCATCTGGCTTCAGCTCAGGTCATGATCCCAGGGTCCTGGAATCGAGCCCCACATCGGGCTCCCTGCAGGGAGCCTGTGTCTCCCTCTCTCTCTCCTGCTCCCCCTGCTTGTGCTCTATCTGTCAAATAAATAAAATCTTAAAAAAATAAATAAATAAAAAACCTCGTTCTAGATAGTGTCATGCATGAGACATCTCATAAGTATGGGTGTATTTCCCCAAGAAAAAGGTAAACTAAGGAACAGATAACTTGACCAATGCCATAAACGGAACAGCCTCCCAAATATAGCTTGAGGAAGACAAGGATACTGAGTGAGCCCCTGTGTAGCCAGGGGCCGTTACATGCTGACACCTGCCTACAGTGGGAAGATGACAAGGATCTCCTTTTTGACCTTTTCATAGTGCAAACAAGTTAACAACAGGAAAAAAGGTTGTCTTGATAAGAAAAAAACACCATGTCTGGCAACCTATCCCTCATGGAGAACAAAAGCAGATGCCACTGAAAGGGATGGTTGGAGAGCATCATGAAGAGGTTCTCAAACTGGGTTCCAAGGAGCCCTGGGGTGTCACACCACCTCTTCAGGGCTGCTGATGGAGAATGGAAGGAATACAGAGAGTGTGTTCCAACCCAACCCAGAGCAACACAGCACTCCTCTGCTCCCTATATTGGACTTTCAGGGAAGGTTTTATTTCAAGGAAAGCTCCCATAGCTAACAATGTTGGGGAAAGCTAGTATGTGACACTGGTGGTATCACGCAGGAGGACGGGACACAGCTGTCTCTGAGTTTGTGGGAATTGGCGGCCACATCCCCAGGTACACTGGGAACCAGCTGGTCCTTCATCCTGAAGGTGGGCAGAGGCTGGCCCAGGCATACATTTCGTCTGTCCAGCATTCCCGTCTTTGCGCATGAGTCTTCCTCCAGGCCAAGGAAAATCATGCCCACAAGTCCTTGGGGGAGGGGTCCGCACAGACACTATATGGCCCCACGTTCCCTCCTCAGGGTGAACGTGACTGGGCCCAACCAGATAGAATATCCCCACCTCTTGAGCACAGTGACTGGCACAGGACTGGGCGGGCCTGTGGGTCCTTCCCCAGGGTTCTCTCAAGAGTTACTGAGAAACACACTCTTTCCCAGTGAGAGTAAGCTGTGAGGACAATGTTGGCTTGGGATGACCAGTGGCTATCTTGCCACCACAGCCTAAGGATGAAAACAAGCTGAGCTGAGAGATGGAGGTAAATCACCCAGATGGCATCGTCAGTCGCTGGATCCAGCCATGCCTGAACCACCTCCCTGATTCCAAGTTGCCGGGTCCACAGAGTCTCCTTTATGTTCAAGCTGGTTTAAGTCAGGTCTTTGTCAGCTGTAATCAAGAGTCCTGAGTAAAGCACCTCTCCAGGAATGAGAAGGAGCGGAAACGTATACACAAATTTGAGTGAGCTTGACATGAATTAACATGTTAACATGTTAACAGAAATGTCCTAGAAAGGAGCTTCCTGCTCCAGAGATCACCGGCCCCTGTGGAGGGCTGTGCCAGCAGCAATCTAGCCTGGAGATGCCAGGGCAGTGGCTGCTTCCCCTCAAAATGCCCAGGCTTCATTCCCAGGCCTACTTGGGCCCTTTGCAGCAGCCGCATGCCCAGAGGAAGCCCCCCACCCCACTGTGGGCTTCTTCCCTGGCCCCTGGATGGTGTGGCAGCCTCCCCATTTGTCCCCCCACAACTGGTCTGCCCCCTCGGGATCCACCCAAGCCACTACAGGAGGTTCACCCACTCTGCATGCCCCAGGGCTATGTGAGGCTGTCCCAGATCTTCCCAGACTCTGGCTTACCTGCCAGGCCCAACAGCCCCAGATTTGCCAGGGCAACCAGACTAGTGCAGCTAGAACAAACGGCAAGGAAGTAAGTCTTGCGTGCTGACTCGAGAACCTTCCACACTAACATGTGGGGCGTGTGTGCCCCCTCTGGCCTCTCTCAATCCAGCATCATCCTGCAATGTGGGAATCCCAAGCAAAAAGGCCCCCGTCACTGCTTTGTCCCCACCCTCTTTAGTCAAAACCTCACGGAACAGGCTTGAGCATGAAAGTAGGAACCCAACTGTTTCATGAATCCATAGGTAAGATGTGCAAGAAGGAGGCTGAAAGGGACAAAGTGAGTGACTCGTATATGAAAGAGGGTAAGGTGATACTTAATATAAATAGGAAATAAAAGCTCTTTATGTAAGTGACTGAAAAACACCTTAAAAAGCAGAAGAGGGGGAAATCAGTAAAATAAATCTGTTCCTGGAAAATAAAGGCATTAAAAAAAAGCCGTGTGCAAGAGAACACCCAGGGGTGCCTGGGTGGCTCCGTGGGTTAAGCCTCTGTTTTCGGCTCAGATCATGATCTCAGGGTCCTGGGATGGAGCCCTGTGTCAGGCTCTCTGCTCGGTGGGAAGCCTGCTTCTCCCTCTCTCTCTGCCTGCCTCTCTGCCTAGTTGTGATCTCTGCCTCTGTCAAATAAATAAATAAATACATTTTTTAAAAATGCTACAAATATGATCAGTACATATTCCATTTTAAAACTGGAAATGTGGGGTGGGGAGGCCAGGTGGCTCAGTCATTAGGCATCTGCCTTTGGCTCAGGTCATGATCCCGGAGTCCTGGGACTGAGTCCCGAGTTGGGCTCCCTGCTCAGCGGGGAGTCTGCTTCTCTGTTTCTCTGTTTCTCTCTACCACCCCCCGCCCCTGGCTCATGCTCTCTCTCACGCACTCTTTCTCGCAAATGAAAAAAAATTTTTTTAAATCTTTAAAAGCAATAGATAAGATAAAATTGGATGTGTGGGCAGAAGCGTTATGCAGTGAACCAGAGGCACAAAGCGCCTCCAGAGAGTGGGGCCAGGCCAGCAGGGGCGGCAGGCATGACCAGGGCTACGCTGGGGTCTGGAGAGCCAGAGCCTGCCTGGGGGGGTTCCCCAAGGATTGACAGGCACAGCAGAAGCAGGATGTAAAGACTGAGGAGCAAAGGCTCCCTCCACTATTCCTGCATCCACTTGGGTTTGATCTTTCCTGCCCTCCTCCCCTCTGCCCCAGCCTGCCTGAGGTCCCTCCCCCACCCCATCCCTGCTCCACCCACAAACCTGCTGCCCTCCCCTCTGCTGCCCAGTCGCCTTTGCGCATTGCTCCAGCAGCTAGCTCCCCACCCCTGCCACTGCCCTTACAGCACCCCAAAGTAATCCTGGCCCTTCCCTCCTCCAGCGCTGCCTCTGTGCCTCAGCTCCCTGCCCCCAGGCCTTGGATGACCCTTCCCTCCACCTCATCCTTGTAGCCTCAGCCAGTGGGGCTACACCCAGAAGCCTTCCTTGATCTCCTTGCCCCCTCGGACACTGTCCCCACCCCCCTCAGGGCTGGGCATTGGCTCCCTTATGCCGGTTCACCCAGAAAAGCCTGCACCTGCTTCACCTTTGTGCTTTCACTCATTCACGCCACAGTTATGCACCAGGCACCTATGATGTATCAAGCCTATGCTGGCATAGGAGGGGCGTGAGCAAGACACACCCCGTCCCTGGCTTGGAGCTCGTGTCTTGGAGGGCAACAGAGCCACCAAACAAATCAGTGCAAATAAATGCATCGGTACCAGCTGTGATGGGGGCTGAGAGAAAAGTGCACGGTTCCTGAGCTCCAAAGTAGAGGAAGTCGAGGAGGGCATCTCGGAGGTGGTGACGGGCCCCAGAAGGGAGAGGACGGTGGGCCAGGCACACTTTGCTAAACACCTGGGGAACGAGTGAGTGGCTAGAGTGAGTCAGGAACTGCTGGTGTGTCCGTGTCCTTGCAAATGCATTTATCCCCTCTTCTCACCCCGACAGGTCACTGGTACCCAGAGGGCTTTCGCAGCAAACAGATCTGCGGTGCACACAGGACAGGCCCACCTCTGTCACATCTCGGCAGCACTCAGCAAGAGCATGTGGCTCTCCGCTCACGGCTCTCTTGTGGCTCCCAACACCGCCAACACGCCCGGTGCGGGCACAGCCCTGGTAATGGCTGCCCAGAGCACATGCTAGAAGGATGGCAAGGTTCTGTCTGGCCTCTGCAGGCAAGGGCCACCACCAGTCAGTGACATCTGCCCACGGGAGCAGGAGTACGCCACCATGTCCCATATTTTCTGTACCATTTGCGGTCCCATAGAGGACCACACAGGCAAGAAATTTCCTGTAGATCTAATGGCCTGGAGTAGCCCCCCGTGACTGGTATCCTATTCCTTATGGACCACATGGACCGTGCAAATAATACTGTTTTCCTGCTTTGACCACTCACAAGTTCAGAGCTAACTTTGTGGTTCAGAGGCAGCCGACTGTGCACAGCTCTCTGGCTTGAGTGTGTATTCTCTCTCCCTGGTTCTGACCTTCTGGTTAATCTACATTTTTCCTGATCTTGCTTTTGCAGGTTTCTATTTAATTACATACACACAGACACAAACATATGTACCTAAGTATACAGAACACACCCTCTTCTAGATCTGACACATATAACACCTATTTTATGTTTCTGTTGCAAAGACACATTTCTACATGTTGTCTATATTCCAGATCTAGAGAGAAAGCTACATTCCCGTGGGCATCTGGATTCCTTCATGGAGCCAGATGGAGGCCTACAGGGAGAGATGGGCAGAAGACGGGGAAAACAATGAAGAACAAAAGCATTCAGATCACCCCCACGCCCTGCTGTGAACAGAGTCTGGGATTAGAGAGGAGAGGCTGGGCCTTTAGTCCCAGCTCGGGCCAGCAGTGAGGGAAGTACAGGAGAAAAACGACTCTCACCACTGCGCCCCTCGCCGGGCAACATGAGGTTTTACCAACTACTGAATGCATATAAAACAATCTGTCCTACTTACTTTGTTCAGTTGTAACAGAGACTAAATGGAGAGGTTCCTGACTGCTAATCAGCGCTAAGCCCCCAGCTTATGCCACCGGCATCATTATCAGCACTGGAAAGATGGCTCAGTGGGTTAAGCCGCTGCCTTCGGCTCAGGTCATGATCTCAGGGTCCTGGGATCCAGTCCCGCATCGGGCTCTCTGCTCGGCAGGGAGCCTGCTTCCTCCTCTCTCTCTGCCTGCCTCTCTGCCTACTTGTGATCTGTCAAATAAATTAAAAAAAAAAAATCTTTAAAAAAAAAAGAATTTAAAAAAAAAAAAAAAAGAATATTCTGGGCAACCAGCACCCAGCCATGAGCAAGAAAACGCCACACTGCACAGCTTCCTACAAATGCTGGAGGCATTTAACAAGAGTTGAGCCTTTGGAGCCGACATCTGTATGCAGAGTCCTTCCTTGTCCCTCCCTTCCCTCCACCCCAGTGTCTGAGAACCGCGCCTCACTGAAAGACTTCAAGTCCCTGCTTCGCACAGCCAGAGAAAAAGCACCGTGCAGATCAATCACACTCCTTGGGGCTGGAACTGGCAGCTGCCACCTCCCCCTGGTGCCAAGGACCAGGGCTCCAGGCCCCATGCACCACCTGCAGGCCAGGTAAAGAGCATGAGCGGAGGCTGGAAACCATGGGGCAGTGTGAGGTCACCGGCAGCCGACACCCACGCACACCTCCCACCAGACGTCACATGCACTTCCTCTGGCCTCTGCAATCAGAGGCCCATTTACTCCACAACCACCAGGGTTTGGAGGTACCCGAATTCAGTGCCACGGAGTTTCAAGTAACAGGTGAAAACGAGACAGTGATAATTACCGGGGAACGGTTAGGTCTTTCTTTACTGTGGGAACGGACAGAATTCACAAAGGTGGTAAGACGAATTCTAAATTCTGGAACGTTCCCGGCCCAGCCAGAGGCTGAAAGTAAAGGCCAAAAAGCGTAGGGGAGATGGACAATCAAGAATGAATCTGCAGGGGCACCTGGGTGGCTCAGTGGGTTGAGCCTCTGCCTTCGGCTTAGGTCGTGATCTCAGGGTCCTGGGATCGAGCCCCGCATCGGTCTCTCTGCTCAGCGGGGACCCTGCTTCCCCCTCTCTCTGCCTGCCTCTCTGCCTACTTGTGATCTTTCTCTCTGTCAAATAAATAAATAAAATTAAAAAAAAAAAAAGAATGAATCTGCAAACCAGGTCAAGTGACAGAAGAAGGTCTCGTGTAGATTATCCCTGGGGGCAGACCAGTCCTAGGCAGCGAGTTACTCCAAGTGTGTGTGTCTGGTTTGGGGATGCACTCTGCCGTAAAAGAACCTGGCCTTTATCTGATGACCCTTCCCCTCCTCCACCTTACCACTGCTGCCCAACTGTCTTCTGGGGTGGGGGAGCTATAGAAGCCAGCATTTACACTGTGACCAGCCTCCTCAGGCCCAACGGACCCTCTGGGGGGTGCGTCCCGAGCAAGCAGGGACGTTGAAATCCTTCCCCTTGAAAATCTGGGAAATGAGCTGAGTCTCAACTGCTTTCTGGAAGAGTAAGCTGTAAACCCAGGAGCTGGTGGAGGGCCCACTTTCCCCATGTGGGTACCCAGGAAAGAAAACGATCGTGTGCGGTGGGAAACAAGAGGCCACATGAGGCTGAAGCAAACACTAGTCAGAGAGAGGGCTGCTGTGTTTCCCTTGGGTCCATGGGCTTGATTCAGCCCTTCCAGCGGCCTGAGCTTCCATGAGATACTCCAGTGACCTGGCAAGAAATTCCCATTTTTGTTCAATGGCTACTGCTTGCAACCACCTAGCCCTTGTTAGCCGGATGAATATGAGGTCCGTTCCTGACCACACGTTAAGCCAGGAGATCTCAGCCAGTCTCTGGACTGATGAAGAACACCCACGGGGGTTCCAGTCGTGGCCGGGGAGGTCTGGCTCCATCTAGCGGGGGGAACCTTGAACAATAACCTCCCTGAAATACAAAAGCCTCCCCAAAACCACCGATGACACTCTCCAATCCGTTCTCCTCCAAGGTCACAGAGAGCTCTTCAAAATGCAACCCAAAATGGAACTCTCTAGGTCCAGCCTCCAGGAGCCTCCTACTGCTCTGAAAATAAAACCCAAATCCTCCCTGCTAGCTCACCCCCTCCCAGCACTCACTCCCCATTTTCCCTCCCCTCAGCAACCTCCCAACAACCACTTGTTTTCCACCCTTGTTTTCTCTATGAATTTGCATATTCTGGACTTTTCATATAAATGGTAACAGGTGGCCTTTTCTACTCTTTCGTTTATCTGTGCTCCAATCTTTATTATTTCTTTCCTTCTGCTCACTTTGGATTTCGTTTCTTCTTCTTCCAGTTTCTGAAGGTGGAAGATTATTAATTTGAGGTCTTTCTCCTTTATTAATACAGGTACTTTTGTTTTTTTTTTAAGATTTATTTATTTATATATTTGACAGACAGAGATTACAAGTAGGCAGAGAGGCAGGCAGAGAGAGAGAGGAGGAAGCAGGCTCCCTGCTGAGCAGAGAGCCTGATGCAGCACTCAATCCCAGGACCCTGAGAACATGACCTGAGCTAAAGGCAGAGGCTTTAACCCACTGAGCCACCCAGGCACCCCAATACAGGCACTTTTAACATAAATTTCCTCCTAAGCACGGCTTCAGCTGCATCCCAGAACTTTGGACATGTCGTATTTTCATTTTCTTAGATCTCGAAGTATTTTTGAATCTCTCTCATGACTTCTTGGACCCATTGGCTAGATAGATAGCCATGCTTACTTTCCATTGTTTGTGAACTTCCCAAATTCCCTTTTGTTACTGATTTCTAATTTCATTCCACTGTATGCAGAGAACATACTTTGAAGGATTTTGATCCTTTGAAATTTAAGGAAGCTTATTTCAGGATACAGTTATCTCCTGGAGCAAACTCTATGAGCCCTTGAGAAGAACGTGGACTCTGCTTCTGTTGGGAGGTGTGCTGTCAGTCTTAGCTGGTTGATAGGGTTGTTCAAGCCCTGTGTTCCCTTGCGGGTCTGGTCTGCCCCAGTCCATCTACTACTTTGGAACCTTGAAGGCTCCAACTATGACTGTTGAATTGTCTGCTTCTCCCCTCATCTCTGCTAGTCTTCGCTTTGAGTATTTCAGGGGTCCCTTGTTAGGTGCATATATAATTGACATGTTTTCCTGATCAGTTAACAGTAACGTATGCACATTACAAAATGTCTTGTTTGTCTCTCGTCACTATTTCTGTCTTAAACATTTTTTCTGCTATCAGCGTGGCCATCTCAGCTCGCTCATAGTTACTGCTAATGTAGTATATCTTCTTCTACTCCCTTACTTTCCACTGACATGTATCTTTAAATCTAAAGTGTGTTTCTCGTAGACAGTATAGAGTTGGGTTTATCCATCCTGTTAATCCCTTTTATTGGACTTTTTAGTCCATTTGCACTTAATGCAATTATGGATAAGATTTATGCCATTTTGCTATTTGTTTTCTCTATGTCATGTCTTTTTATTCCTACATTCTTCCATGACTGCCTTCTTTTA
This sequence comes from Mustela lutreola, assembly GCF_030435805.1. Taxonomy (NCBI): domain Eukaryota; kingdom Metazoa; phylum Chordata; class Mammalia; order Carnivora; family Mustelidae; genus Mustela; species Mustela lutreola. Next base: position 44,689,458 of record NC_081304.1, on the reverse strand, counting down.
TGTTAAATAGGGATTTTCCAGCATACCATTTTAGTTCTCTTTTACCACATATTTTTAAATTATTTTCTTAGTGGTAGTCCTGGAGATAACAATTAACATTTTAACTTAAAATGATCTAGCTCTGATTAACAGCAAATCAATTTCAACAACATACGAAGACTCCACTATGATAGAGCTCTGTCTCCTCCCCCTTCCTTTGTGCTGTTATTGCTATGCAAACTACATCTCTTAAGGTTATCACCCTGTCAACACAGTTTTATAACTATTGCTTTATGCAGATAAAAGAAAGGAATTAAAAAAAAAATACATCTATAGCTTTAAAGGTGCTCCTGATATCTTCATGTGGATTTGAGTTCCTGTCTGGTGTCCTTCATTTCAGCCTGAAGGACTCTCATTAGTATTTCTTGTAGGGCATGGCTGACAGCAACTAATTCAGTTTTGATTTGTCTGAGATGTCTTAATTTCTCTTTCACTTCTGAAGGATAGATTTGATTCTGGATGTAGAATTCTTAGTTGACGGTCTTTTTTGTGTTAGCGCTTTGTCACCCCACTGCCTCCTGGTTTTCATGGTCTCTGATGAGAAGTCAGCCGTAAGTTTTATCAGGGATCCTTTGCCAGATTAAGTCTTGCCCTTCATTTCTGAGCTCAACCATCTCCTCCTCCCTGGACTAGGTCAGGCCCTTTTGCACATGCCCCCCAGCACTCTTTACTTCTCTTTTGTAGGGATGATTACAACTGTAATTAAACAATTAACAACAGAAGTAGCTCTTGAGTGCATTCACGCACGTGTGTGTGTGTGTGTGTGTGTGTGTGTCTCACTAGAAGTTCCATAAGGCAAGAACCAGGACTGTTTTGTTCACTGCTCTATCCCCAGAGGCAGCACAGTGACAGCACACTGTAGTCTTTCAAAAAAATATTTAGAGTGAATGAATGAAAGTCATCCCAAGGTAGACTGAGTTACTGGGGTCAATTCTTTACTTCCAGTCATTGAATAAGATAGCCACACTCTGCCATGGCCTTGTGGTGGGCAGTGTACTTCCCTGTCCCTTGGCTTGGGACTGAACACATGGCCTGGGACTGGCTGATGGGATGTTGGCAGATATGATGTGAGAGAAGGCTTGAAATGTGCTTGTGCCCCTGAGCTCGCTCTCTTGTACTCCTGCCTGTCACCATGACACAAACATACCTTGATGGTCACTGGTCCAAATGATCAGACACATGGAACACACCTAAACCCAACTCCCAGCGTGAAGTCAACAAATCCCACTGAGCGCAGCCTAGGTCAGCCAGACCCCACCCAAACCAAAGACCCATGATGAGGAATAACCACTTACTGACATATGCTGGTGGGTTTTGGGTGGTTTGTTATGCGGCAATATTGTGGCGAGAGATGACTGAGACATATGTCTTGGCAAGTTTTGAGGAACACAAGGAAGTCCTGGGGAAGGTCTTCCATCTGGTCCTTCATATGGCCCACGACTGGGTCCAAACTGATTCTATGGTAGACCCACCTCCCTCCTCCAGACTTACAGAATAAACACTCTAGAATTCTACAGTCCCACATCTGGGATAATGATCCCGAGTGGCAGCCTTCTGGCTGCTGGAGAAGCCCAAAGTGGATTAGGTACCTGCACAGTACCAGGCACACAGTGGAAGTTAATGGGAGCTCATCTTTGTCCTCCTCCAACCACCCTCTCACCAACACCCAACACGGCCTGAGAGTGCGTCTTCACAACCAGAAAAATCTGGGTTTCTCTGCAGTGGATTTGGGGTGGGCGTTCCCAGTGACTGACCCTTCTTGGGGCCTCCACTGATTCCCCCAAACTCAGGTAAAGAGGAGTGGGCAGGGACATGGGCAGGCAGAGCCTACGCCTTACATTGTTACCCTGATTCAAGGTATAATCTAAGGTTATACTCATCCATTCAAAATGTATAACTGTCTCTTTCAAGGAGGGCTTGAGGCAGCTTGGGGACTAAACACAATAACAAATATACTTAGGGATCAAAGAGAACAGAGGCCAGGCAGAGAGCAGAAAGAGGAGATGCCACCAGAAATCTGAAGATTAAACTGAGAGACACATCGAACTCACTGAGCTCACAGCTCCACAGAAAGGGAGCAGGTACATGGGTTCCAGAATTTGATATAGCACTGATGTCTGAGTATGAACCCTACCAGCAGGCGGATCCAAGGCCCAGAGGACACCCCACAGGCCAAACCAAGAACTCGTTACTAGCAATAAGAATCACACTCACCCACATACCAAGCATCGTTCTAAATGCTTTGTCCAAGACTTCTCATTTCATCCTCACGACAGCAACACAGGGACTCATTGTTTCCATTTTATAGATGAGGCAACTGAGGTCGAGAGGCGAAGCAACTTTTCAAGGTCACAGAGGGAGGAGTGCTAGAGGCAGGATGAAACCTCTAAGTCTGAACCCAGAGCCCCTTGCCCCTTACCCAGGAAGCAATCCAGCTTCTGCGCTGCTCATGCTAGGTCCCCACCGCATCCTACAGACGCGGGGCACTTCTGGCTCTGGGCCAGCTACAGGCCACCCTCCTCTCTGCTGAAGCCTCACTCCCTCAGCTTCCGAAGCTCTACCAACCTGCTGGCCTCGCCTAAGTGTCAGAATCCTACAACTGCCCATGAGCCTCCTGCGGATAACCCGCCCCCCGCCAGCCTCTGGGGCACTTTACCTTCCCACCCCCACTAACCCTGCCACCCCAGCACACAGCCCTCCTCGCCGCCCAGCCCTCCTCCGAGTGCAGCGGCTCCCAAGCTATCTCAACGTGCTGGCCATCCCACATGCCTGCCCTAGACTCCAATACTAACGCCCTAGGAGCCCATGTTCTTCATCAGTCCGCAGAGCTCAGCCCTCAGAGTGATGTCAGGGAGGCTGCTCCAGGGCAGGAACCTGTGGCGGCAAACCCTCAAACCCTAAGTAGCTCCTCAACCCATGCTCCAGACAGGCCTGCGCAAAGTGAGGTCTGTCCCTAACTGAATTCTGGCAGCTCCCTTGGCTTGTCCTCTTCTCGAGGACCCCAGAGAGGGACCCAGGCATCAAGTTTCAATTCTGTGAAGGCGACTGACATGCCACACAAGGCCTGCTTGGTCCCAAGGTCCCTCCCCTGCCAAGTTATCCCCCATCACCCTGTTGAGGGTAATGCAGTTCACCATGGGACCCAAATCCAAAGACAGGTTTACAGGCAGTCTGAGGCCATCCCAGCCCATGACCCATTTTGTGCAGGATGAGAGGAGGCTCCTTTTATCCGAGGTGCTTCTCTCCCCACTGTTGGAAAATTATTACAGTACACTGGTAACATGAAAACAAGAGACTTAATGTCCATTTGTTGGAAAATCACTGTCATCAACTACGTAAGCCGAAGCCGTCTTCTGTATGGTACCCTCATAGGATGCTCAGCTTGCAAAAATGACTTTGGCAAACCTACCACAGCAATGTCTACCTGCAGCTCAGGCCAAGCAAGATGCTCCAAGCAGCTGAATGACAGGCCTGGCAGCATCCTTCAGAGGGAGAGGGGGAGGCTACATGGGGAAGAACCAGGGCCTGTTTCTGCTGAGCTCAAGTCTTAAGCGTAAGGTCCTAACAAGCCCAGACAGTGGGAGAAAGCTCTTCACGTCTAGACCCCAAAGCTGAGGCTTCCACAAATGAGGAGAGCGCCTCGAAAATTAGAACTGGCGCGAAGAGACGGCTGCAGGAACCGGCCGTCCAGAAGGGCCCTCAGATGGAAACGGTAAATGCGGGCCGCTCAGGCAGCTGCCCCGAGACACAGCCTGGACTGGGTTTTATCATTTGAGGTTAGAAAGGACTTCACATTTGTCTCTGACCTTTTTTTGGCAAACGTCACCCATGGACCCTGCCCCTTGATCAAACACTTTCCCAGACCCTGACATTAAGGAGGACAAGCACTGTGACAACTCAGACACCAGTCGGAATTGGGTCGTCTCCTATCACTAATCGGTGTGATTCAATGACATTAAAAGAGCAACCAGAAATGACTTCATTTCCTTTTTTACTTTCAATGAGGCCCCACTTAGAATAGAACAATTTGGATGTTGAGCTTTCTTAGGCAAACGGTCCCTGAGGGATGGTGTGGAAGAACCCCGACTCTGGGTCTACCTTCTGATCAGAGCCCCGAGCTCCCCCTCCTCTGGCCCCCCAAGCGCTCCACTTGGAGGAGCAAGAGAAATGAACCTGGTTTCCAAAAATGAAGTTCAGAAAATCATACACACTCCTACATTTCATCTTCTAAATTAAGCCAGCGTTCTCCATTAACTTCCCACCGGGGACCGAGAGAAAACTGTTCCAAAACTCCAAACTAAATTTAAAGTTAGAGGGGAAAGAAAACAAAACAAAACAAAACAAAGATTTGCCAAGCCCAAACGTTTGAAGTAGCTTTGCCACCAACTTTTTAATTAGACGTAAAGTGACTACTTGTCCGAGAGCTCACCTTGTTAGCCCAGAAGTCCAAGGGTTCAAATGGGGTCATAGAAAAATATAGGTATTGGTTAAAAGCAGATTCCACTGCTAAGAGAGTTCTAGCAAGATGAGGGGTGCAATCCGCTAAAATATGGGGGCTAGCAGTTTGGCTGCAAGCAACAGAAGCCAGGACGGCTGACGTGAGCACAGAGGAATTCACCAGAGGGATACCTCCTAGCTCAAAACCAATGGCAAGGCTGAAGGTGCTGATGTGGGAAAAAAAAAAAAAACAGGAACTCTAGTAGCGGCAAGAAGCCAGGCTGCAAAGTCTCTTCAGCAACACTGCAAAGGCAGTGACTCCACTAGTTTGTTTCCTTGATTGCTTGACTCAGCACAAGTGTCAGATCCCAGAATGGCAGCCCCGCTGACCCGCCCAGTGTGGGCCCAGATCCCACCCCTTGACCTGGGTGATGGCTACATGACAGCGTACACTTTCAAAAATGACTCAAGCAGTATACTTAGGATGTGAGTAGCTTTCGAAACAGATCTTATACTATTAAAAAAAAAAAAAAAAGTTAGGCCTAACCTATGACCCAGCAATTCTACTACACTACGGAGGTAAAAACATGTAAAAGAAATAATAATACATAAGGCACCTGAAAACATATGTCAACAAGGAACTCAGGGTTGCTCTGTTTACAACAGCCAAAAACTCAAAGCAGCCCAGGAGTCTATCCATAGGCTAGTGGGTAAGTAAATGGTACATATCCATACAATGGAGCATGACAGCAATCAAAAGGAAGCTCACACCAATGACAAGTATCAAGACTTTATGTCAGGGGCGCCTGGGTGGCTCAGTGGGTTAAAGCCTCTGCCTTCGGCTCAGGTCATGATCCCAGGGTCCTGGGATTGAGCCCCGCATCAGGCTCTCTGCTCAGCAGGGAGCCTGCTTCCTCCTCTCTCTCTCTGCTTGCCTCTCTGCCTACCGGTGATCTCTGTCTGTCAAATAAATAAATAAAATCTTAAAAAAAAAAAAAAAAGACATTATGTCAAGTGAGAGAGGAAGAAGCCTTTGACAAGGGGCGCCTGTGTGGCTCAGTTGTTGAGCATCTGACTTCGGCTCAGGTCATGATCCCAGGGTCCTGGGATCGAGCCCCACATCGGGCTCCCTGCTCGGTGGGAAGCCTGCTCCCTCCGTCTCCCACTCCCCCTACTGTGTTCCCTGTGCTCCTTGTGTCCCCTGCTTGTTTTGCTGTGTCTCTCTCTGTGCCAAAGAAATAAAATCTTTAAAACAAAAAGAAGCCTCTGACACAAGAGTACATACTGTATGATTCCATTCATAAGTTCTAGCACAGGCAAAATTGGTCCATGGTGGAAACAAATCCAAACAGTGGTTGATTCTGAGGGAGTCCTCCTCCCTCGCTTTCAAAAGAGATACAAAAATTAAAGATAAATAAAAAATAAAATATATCAAAAAAAAAAAGAAAAGATAGGGGATGCCTGGGTGGCTCAGTGGGTTAAGCCTCTGCCCTCAGCTCAGGTCATGATCCCAGGGTCCTGGTATTGAGCCCCACATCAGGCTCTCTGCTCAGTGGGGAGCCTGCTTCTCCCCTTGCTTGTGCTCTTCTTTCTCTCTGACAAATAAATAAGTAAATAAAATCTTCAAAAAGAAAAAGAAAAGATGCGATTAAGATAGTGAAAAAGCTAGCCATAAGCTGGGAGAAGTGTTTATTACACATAATAAACAAAGAATTAGTACCAGAATGTGAATGTGGGAGGATCACTTATGAATCCAATATTTTTTTTTTGAATCAGTAATAATCTAATAGGGTACCACCTGGAGGAGGGGGAGGGAAGAGACAAAAAGTCAAATAGGAAAGAAATAGATAAAGAAAAGTACAGGTGCATAAATAAGGAAGCACAAATCACTCATAAATATATTCAGTGTTAGCCATAATTATCAAAATGCCAGTTTTTAAAAAGATTTTTTTATTATTGCTTTTTTTTTTTTTTTTTTTTTTTTTAAGAGAGAGAGACAGAAAGCATGAGTGCAGGGAGTGGTTAGGGGCAGAGGGGGAGGGGGAGAGAATCTCAAGCAGACTCCAGGGCCAGGATGGAGCTCAACTGGGGGCTCAATCTCAGGATCCTGAGATCATGACCTAAGCTGAAATCAAGAGTCAGATGCTTAACCAACTGAGCCACCCAGGCACCCCAAGATTTTATTTTATTTTTTAAAATAATTTCTATACCCAATGTGGGGCTCGAACTCACAACCCCAAGATCAAAAGTCACATGCTCCACCAACCGAGCCAGCCAGGCGCCCCTTCAAACGCCAGTTTAAACGACAGTAAGATATCAGCTCCTACTCACCAGACCGACGAAAATGAAGAAAGTGGATGATATCAAGGATTGGTGAAGACACCAAGCAACCAATGCTCTGGTCCAGGGCTTCGGGGAGCACACGTGGCTTCGAAAGGACAGGAGGTGAAGGAGCACACGAGCCTACGGCCTTGTAATTCTACTCCCAAGTAAACATCCTAGAGAAATTTTCACATGGAGAGGATGTTGGTGATAGTAGAGAAAAGCAGAAACAACCCAAATGCCCATCAACAAGTGGCAGGGAGAAACAGACTGGGTACTAGCCACATGCAACAACAGGTGAATGTCAACAACACATACACACACGTATCAGTTTAAACAGGGATCCGGCCTGAGTCCACTGCCAATACCTCAAAGCATACAAAAATCCGACAATATATCGCTGAAGGATATAAACCTGTATGGTAAAGCTATGAAGGACAGAAGGTTAATAATTATAACAAAATCCAGGTTAGTGCGTCTCCTGGGGGTGGGAAAGAGGGAGAGCCATTTAAGGAGAGGTAGAAAAGCAGTTCTAAAGGGCTAGCAGTGCTCTATTTCTTAAGCTAGGTAGGCAGACATCGGTTTCATTATTCTCCTTTAAACTGTACATGTATGTTTTATATGTTCTTATATACATACATTTCACAATAATTTTTTAAGTCAGTAACTTCTTATATTCCAACATATCCAATTGAAAATAAATGTTTAAGGGGCACCTGGTGGCTCAGTGGGTTAAAGCCTCTGCCTTCATCTCCGGTCATGATCCCAGGGTCCTGGGATTGAGCCCCACATCAGGCTCTCTGCTCAGCAGGAAGCCTGCTTCCCCCCCCCCCCAATCTCTCTGCCTGCCTCTCTGCCTACTTGTGATCTCTGTCTGTCAAATAAATAAATAAAATCTTAAAGAAAAAAAAGAAAGGAAGAAAGAAAGAAAAGAAACGTTTAAAAAAAAAAATCCCAGGGCTGGGTGCCTGGGTGGCTCGGTCAGTTTGCATCTGCCTTTGGCTCAGGTCATAATCCCACAGTCCTGGGATTGAGTCCCTCATCGGGCTCCATGCTCAATGGGGAGCCTGTTTCACCCTCTTTCTCTGTCCCTATCTCCTGCTCGTGCTTATTGTCCCTCTGTCTCTCTCAATCTCTCTCTCAAATAAATATAATCTTTACTTATTAAGATTGTATTTATTTATTTGACAGAGAGAGAGACACAGCGAGAGAGGGAACACAAGCAGAGGCAGTGGGAGAGGGAGAAGCAGGCTTCCCACTGAGCAGGGAGCCTGATGCGGGGCTCAATCCCAGGACCCTGGGACCATGACCCAAGCCGAAGGCAGCTGCTTAATGACTGAGCCACCCAGGTGCCCCTAAATATAATATTTTAAAAAATTTAAAAATAGATGCACCGGGGCACCTGGGTGGCTCAGTTGGTTAAGCGACTGCCTTCGGCTCAGGTCATGATCCCGGAGTACCAGGATCAAGTCTGGCATCGGGCTCCCAGCTCCACAGGGAGTCTGCTTCTCCTCTCTCATACTCTCTTTCACTGTCTCTCTCTCAAATAAATTTTAAAAATCTTAAAAAAAAAAAAAACAAAAAACAGATGCACCTAGGTGGCTTGGTCAGTCCAACTCTTGATTTTGGATCAAGTCATGAACTCAGGGTCGTGGGACTAAGCCCCCCCCGTCAGCTCTGTGCTCACAGGGGAATCTGCTTGAGATTCTCTCCCTCTGCCCCTCCCCCCACCACTCCCCCTTCTTGTACACATGTGAGGTACACATCCACATGTGTATATCTTGTCCACATGTGAGTGAATGTACATGCTCTCTCTCTCAAATCTTAAAAAAAATAAAAATAAACATAAAAATAATTTAAAAACCATGAACTAAGAAAAAAGTGTGTTGCATGTGTGTCAATCATCATTCTTACAGAGAAGCAAACATGTTAAACAAAATCCAGGTTAGAAAATCATGTATATAGAATGATCTCAATTTTAAAACAGTTAAACAACAGTTATCTCTGGAGGTTGAGAATCAATGGCTTTTATTTTCTTGCGTTTCTGTGTGTTTTCTAAATTTCCACAGGGAATGTGAGTTATTTTTATAATTCAAAAGACCATTAGTTTGAAAAAGTGTTAGGTCGTGGTTAAGCAACATCAGGGCAGAGGGTCCTGTTCTGCACAACTTTAGGATGGCTTCGAGCCAGGTGCCCAGCACAGTCTGGGATCTGGAATGCGTGATCCCTGGGACCCTACAGACTCTACAAGGAACCCCTTTAAGGGGGGAGTATTTCTCCCCAGAGCAGGTGGGCATGACAGGGATCTTGCACCAGTGAAAATCCCAGCCCATGGAAAAGGCTGATTTGAGATGGCTCCAAAGGGACAGATTCAGAGGCAGAGCAACAAAGAGACTACCTCAGAAGACTTTCCACCTATGCCAGCTGCCCTTAAAAGCCAAGCACTAGGGGCGCTGGGTGGCTCAGTGGGTTAAGCAACTGTCTTAAGCTCAGGTCATGATCCTGGAGTCCCAGGATCGAGTCCCACTGGGCAGGAGTCTGCTTCTACCTCAGACCCTCCCCCTTCTCCTGCTTACACACTCTCTCTCTCAAATAAATTAATAAAATCTTTAAAAAAAAAAAAAAAAAGCTAAGCACTAAACAGTGAGCATGTCACAGTCCATCAGTGCTCAGAGATGCACTGAGGAAAGTCTATCACAAAGGGGGTTAGACTAGTATTAACCTTTAATTATATAAGTACTCTTCCTTTTATGGATTTAAATAGATTGTATACTTAAAATGAGTGAATTATTTGAGGTATATGAATTAACTTATCAATTTAAATATAATTTAAAAAATTTTAAATATCAGAGAAGGATACATTTCCTTTTGATCATCCCCACCCCCCCCCACACACACACAAATCTGGTCCCCTTCTCCCTTCCCTGGAGATAACATCTTTTATTATTAGTTTGGAACATATTTTTCTAGACCATTGTATATGCTTTTACACATAGATGTGTGCTGCATGGATGCGTACTCATATAAAGTATAAAGGATTATGTGTATATATTTCTACAAATAGCATCATAATCTATTTAACACTTTGAAACTTGGCTTTCTTCCCCCTATAGTCTTAGAGATTCATCTATATTATTTCATATGTATATATATTTATATATATAGTTTTGTTTTGCTTTAGGGGGGCAGGCAAGAGGGAGAGAGAGAGAATCTTAACCAGGCTCCATGCCCAGGGTAGAGCCTAACTTGGGGCTTGATTTCACAATTCTAAAAGATCATGACCTTGGCTGAAATCAAGAGTTGGATGCTTAACTGACTAAGCCACCCAGGGGCCCTTCATCTATATTGTTATATAAAGATCTAATTCCTTTTCTTTTTTAAAAAAAGGTTTTATTTATTTGAGAGAATGAGAGCGCACACAAGCAGGGGGAGGGGCAGAAGGAGAGGAAGGAAGCAGACTCCCGGCTGAGCAGAGAGCACGTGCAGGGGGCTTGATCCCAGGACCCTGAAATCATGACCGGAGCCGAAAGATGCTTAAGTAAGATACCCAGATGCCTCTAACTACTTCTTTTTCAAAGCTACACAGTACTGCTGGGTATGAACATTTGAGTCTCTTTAGCTGTTCCACCACCTGTGAATGTTCAGACTATACAGTTACTCGTGACTCCAAACTGCCATGAAGACTGTTCCAGAACTTTCCACCTGTGCACACAGGCCAGGGTTTCCTTAGGGCACATCCTGAGAAACAGAATCCTTAGGTCATAGGGCAGATGCATTTTTTATTTTAACAAATTGATGTCCACGTGACATTCTTTTCTAAGCCTCAGATCCCATAGCTTTATCAACCTGGTCCCTGTGAAATTTCCTCTGGTTGGTTTTGGCCCTACAGAGGTTGTTCTCCCTGGTATACTCTGTGCCCTGGCTTTGTCCCATGGCTCTTCCTTCCTACTCACACCATCACCCAACAACGAGATGGGCTGCCCCGCTCACTTCCAAGCACAGGCCAATAGGCCACCACTCCCGGCTACTCATATCTGGTACCATACGATTCCATTTATATAAAATAGTGCAAAAAAGGCGAAACAAATAGAAGGTGTTGGAAGTCCGTGTCATAGGTTCCTAGAGGCATAAGGAAGGCTCCTAGGAGGCTGGTAATGGTATGTTTTCTTTATCAGCGTGTTGGTCACATGTGTGTTCATATTGTGAAAATTCATCAATTTTGTTATGTGTACTTCTCTGTATGTGTGTCATACTTCAAAACTTAGCAACAGGACGCCTGGGTGGTTCAATGGGTTAAGCACCTGCCTTTGGCTCAGGTCACGATCCCAGGGTCCTGGGTTCAAGTCCCTCATGGGGTTCCTCACTTAGCGGGGACCCTGCTTCTGTCTCTGCCTGCTGCACCTCTACTTGGGTCCCTGCTCTGACAAACAACACCACCACCAACAAAAAGATTTAGCAAAACCAGAATAAAGGCAGCAGTGACCTTAGACCCAAGACATGAATAAAGACATGCCACCCCTTTGACTTCACTCTACCTGGAACCTTAGACTTCTGGTGACAGTTGGGAGGTGATACAAAGGTGGGTGCCCAGGTTCTGGGGGGCCATCTCTGGGGATGTGGAAGCAGGGCCAGATCAGCTCTGGTTTCCTCCTGTCCCCCTCCACTCTATTGGATTTGGGGAGCACTTGCTAAGCTTGGATGTAGCTGGTAGGGAATCGGCCAAGTCAGTGTAATGGCCCTTTTCTTGCTGCTGTGATGCCTGCGGGCAATCAAGGTGACGTGCATCCCTTTCTGTTGGTGGTGGGGTATCAGGCGGATCTGGAGAAATTGCAGAATCCGGCAGGTGCTACAGTCCTCAGCACAGACATCCTCAACCCTCTGACAGCCAGGCCAGCCTGGAAAGGGAGCGGCATTCAATGGGAGAGCATCTCCTTTCATACGGAGCTGCATGCTGCTATAAATACCAGAGCACCTTATGTAAGACCAGAGTTACGCAGTGAGCACCTTATGTAAAGGCACTTAGTACACCATGGCAGCCCAACAGCTGGGGGATGCCATGACGACTGTGGGCAGTGTTATGATGTTACAGTGTGTCTGCCTGGCGAGGAGGGTGAGTGATCGTCACTATCCAGCCCAGCCTGACTCACGCTGCTGTGCACAAACCAGCAACGTATTGGCAATTTTCGTCTTTAGATCTGGCCATCCGAGCAGCTGGGCTGATGCTGGGGTTTATAAAGTGGCCTCTTGCTTGCCCTCAATCCCCTTCTCATTCACCGAGGATACATCCTGATTCCCAGAAATGCAGTGTCTTGGATTTAAAAGGGTCTCCTCCCCACCCAAGAGTCCCCTCACGGAGTAGCCGGGAGGAGTGGCCGATTGGCCTGTGCGTGGAAGTGAGCGGGGCAGCCCATCTCGTTGTTGGGTGATGGTGTGAGTAGGAAGGAAGAGCCATGGAACAAAGCTAGGGCACAGGGTATGCCAGGGAGAACAACCTACGCGGGGCCAAAACCGATCAGAGGAAATTTCACAGGGACCAGGTTGATAAAGCCATGGGATCTGAGGCTTAGAAAGGAATGTCACGTGGACATCAATTTGTTAAAATAAAAAATGCATCTGCCCTATGACCTAAGGATTCTGTTTCTCAGGATGTGCCCTAAGGAAACCCCAGCCTGTGTGCACAGGTGGAAAGTTCTGGAACAGTCTTCATGGCAGTTTGGAGTCACGAGTAACTGTATAGTCTGAACATTCACAGGTGGTGGAACAGCTAAAGAGACTCAATCATATGGTTTGTGTGATACATCTGTGTACCGTGTGCCTGTCAATGGGTCATCCCCGCTATAGTCAAGTGTTCTAGCCTGTGTATTTCCCCCAATTTATTTGTCCATCCTACTGCAGTTGGGTGATTTCCAGTGTTTTGGCGATTACAAACAGCGCTGTTACAAACATTTGAGTACATGCCTTTTCACCACAGCCTTTTGCCATTAAGACATAAAAACTGGCAAAGTGGGGCACTTGGATGGCTCAGTGGGTTAAAGCCTCTGCCTTTGGCTCAGGTCATGATTCCAGGGTCCTGGGATAGAGTCCCGAGTTGGGCTCTCTGCTCAGCAGGCAGCCTGCCTCCCCCTCTCTCTCTGCCTGCCTCTCTGCCTACTTGTGATCTCTTCCAATAAATAAATAAAATCTTTTAAAAAAATTGGCAAACTGAAAGGGCACCTGGGTGGCTCAGATGGTTGTGCGTCTGCCTTCCACTCATGTCGTGATCCTCCGGTCCTGGGATCAAGCCCCATATCAGGCTTCCCACTCAGGCCCTCTCCCCTACTTGTGCTCACTTTCTCTCCCTCTCTCAGATGAAGAAATAAAATCTTTTTTTAAAAAATGGTAAACTGGGGCACCTGGGTGGCTCAGTGGGTTAAAGCCTCTGCCTTTGGCTCAGGTCATGGTCCCAGGGTCCCCAGATCGAGTCCTGTGTCGGGCTCTCTGCTCAGCGAGGAGCCTGCCTCCCCATCTCTCTCTGCCTGCCTCTCTGCCTACTTGAGATCTCTGTCAAATAAATAAATAAAATATTTTTAAAAAATTAAAAAATAGAGGTAAACTGCAAAAATAAATAAATAAAAAGTGGAAAACCACCACTTTAAGCCTCAGTCTTGAGAAAGCCAACATAGCCTACCTTGTCAATTCACCCTTTCGGTTTTTAAACACTGTCCTTCCACGGGCTACACCAAGTAAAAGGCACTGGCCACAGGGGCCACACCTTCTAGTACCACTGCTGTGTGTCCTCCGGCAAGCGCTTCGCTTCTCGACACATCAATTTCCTTACCTATAAAATGGGGATGGAGCGCCTGGGTGGCTCAGATGGTTAAGCATCTGCCTTCAGCTCAGGTCATGATCTCAGAGTCCTGGGATCAAGCCCCGCATCGGGCTCTCTGCTCAGCAGGGAGCCTGCTTCCTCCCTCCCACCTCTGCCTGCCTCTATGCCTACTTGTGATCTCTGTCAAATAAATAAATAACGGGTCTTTTAATAAATAAATAATAAAAACAAAATAAAATGGGGATAATAAAAGTACTTTGCCCTTCACCTGGATGAGGATGAAATAAGAGAACAGCGTCTTAGTCAATGTCAGGAGCTCCGACCACTGCCAAAGGCACCCTCTCTCAGCCCCCGTGATGCACCCTGCTTTGGGAGGCCCACCCCCCAGGAGAGCCTAGCAAGACTCTAACACAGAAGAGGGCAGCGACTGAAGGCAATCTCCGCCATCTCCCAGGGGAGCAGAGTGGCACCAAAAAGCCGTCCCCACCACACCAAACCACTACCCCCCTCCGCCTCTCCAGTCATTGAGGACGCGGTGCAATGGCCTTCACTCAAAATATGGCCTAAACCCGGGGGCATCTTTCTAGAGTCATTATTAACGGCACGTGCCAGCGGTCCAGCAATAGCAGCAACCACTGCCCAAGAAACACATTTTTTAATGTTTATGCAAAAGAAGAGAGCGAAGCGTAGTATTTTTTGTGTTTTTAGACGACAGAGATGGAAAAAAGCCCCTCAGAGCTTACAGTACAGAGACTTAGGAGCAAGAGACTCAGGGCCTCACGCTAGTGGTTGCCGTGGCAACTGTACTTCACAGCTGGAATTCATTTTCATATGACAGTGACCTGCAGAGGGAGGAAGGACCAGGAAACTTCTTCTGTTGAAGGTTGAAGGTGGTACAGTTTGAGGGGGAGGCGGGGAGTTGATTTTATTGACCAAAAAAAAAAAAAAAAAAAGGTAAAAGTGCCTTAGGGGACAGATATGACCCTAGCTACCAGAGAGCCCTGCAGAGTTCTCTGTACCACAACTTTTACTTAAGACACACACGCAGGGCGCCTGGGTGGCTCAGTGGGTTGGGGCCTCTGCCTTCGGCTCAGGTCATGATCCTGAAAGACCCCTCTCCCCTTGCTAAAGGCTTGTTTAAGTAACCTGATGTCCCCACAGCACCCCCTCTCCCCTTGCTGAAGGCTTGATTGTCCCCATAGCCGGATGGCAACACAAACCAGGATGTCTATTGTCTATGGTCAACCAGCCTGTCAAAAAGGGAAGACAAATGAGGAATAGAGTGTACCTGGGACTTTCCAGAGTGCTGAGCCAAGGCCCACCAGAACAAACCGTTGTGTCCTTGCCTTAAACCCAGTGCCTGACAATGCTTGATTTAAATTAACCAATCAGATCCCTGTAACCATGCATCTGCTTCTGTAAGCTTGCTTCCCGCTACCCCAACCCTTGCCCTATATAATCTGTTCCCCAACCTAGCCCGGCGCGCGCTCAGTCCACAAAGGCTGATGCGTCCGCAGGCGCCTGTGTAACCAATAAACCTCTTGCAATTTGCATCCAGTGGAGGCATGCTGTTTGATTCTTGGGTGCGGCTCCAGGGTCTTTCAATCCCAGCGTCCTGGGACTGAGCCCCGCTTCGGGCTCTCTGCCCAGAAGGGAGCCTGCTTCTCTTCCTCTCTCTGCCTGCCTCTCTGCCTGCTTGTGATCTCTGTCTGTCAAATAAATAAATAAAATCTTTATTAAAAAAAAAAAAAGACACACACACACACACCCGTCCTGTTGCTAGGGCCTCAGGGCAGATGTCACAGCCTCCCTGAGTCATTTGCCCAGCCATTAACCATCTGTTCTGTTACAAAGTCTTTTCCTGGAGTCCCAAAGCAACCAGCTGACCACGCCATGGGCACAGCCCACGCACCTGGGCCAGGTGCCAAGAGGACAAAGAAGATTCCTTGGACGGAAGCACACGCTTCCCCAAATGGCAAATCCTAGCACTGGAAACGTCTTGGAAGTCAGGCCGACTGGAGTTCCAGCCTCTGCCCTGCCCACCCACAAGCTTTGCGACGAAGGCAAGTCGCTCAGGCTCTCTGGGTTGGTGTCCTCATGGGCAGGAAGAGACAATGATGGCAGAATTGAAGCACCCACCCCTCTAGGCACTGGAAGAATATCTCTCTCTCTCTCTCTCTCTCTCTCTCTCTCTCTCACACACACACACACACACACACACGGGAAAGATCAGCACCCTGCCCCACTCCTAATGACCACTTAGTAAACAGCCGCTGTGGTGTGGGGCCAGAAAATCCTCTCTCACACCCACGATACAACTGGAGGCTGATGGCAGAGAACAAAGCATTCAGTTGGGTGGCACAAACTGTAATGAATCCATCCATAACTCATAGGAGGTGTAGACAGATGGTGATCCGGAAGGCTGGAAGAGTTTAGGCCAGAGGTGTGGTTTCAGCCAGACACTGAAGGATAAAAGGGAGGTATGCCCAGATGTTTGGGGCTGGGAAGTCCTTTCTCGAGTGCTTGCAGGGGCTTAGGTCCCAGGGATCCAGGAGAAAGGGAACAGGCCTCAGGGGCCCAAAGAGCCAGAGATCAGCAGCAGAGAGCTGCACCAGGGGCGTGATGAAGAGGAAAAGCCAAGAAAAGGGCCCCCAGTGTGGCCAGAGGAGTCACGAAGCTTTCCCAAGGCACAGGACTCAGCTGGGGGTCCCGGAGGGTAAGGACAAAAGGGCTGACCATGGTAGGGAGGGAAGAAGCTTCAGGCCTGGCAACTGGTTGGGGAGAGTGAGGGCCCAAAAAGGAGGAGACTTTAACTCTGGGAGGAAGAGATCAGCTTTGTGTGGAAGGAATGGCTTTGTGTGGGATGAATGCCGAGCCTCTGAAGATTGCTGTGGGAGGAGGGTCAGCCACAGGGCGAAAGCAGGAGTCAGGGACCATCCATCTACAGGTGATGCAGCAGATGGACCGCAGAGGCCAGACTGAATGGCTGGCATCAGAGAGATCCACTAAAGGGCCTCAGAGCCTGGCCCGAGATGTTCAAGGCCTGCCATGGTAGCCGGTTCACAGAGGGGCGGCGAGAGGCAGACATACTTCAGGGAGAAGGGAGTATAACGGAGAAGGGAACCCCACTCCCGAGAAGCAAGTGAGAGCAGCTTCCTGGGAGGAGGAGGCCAGACTCGGATGCACCAAGTTTGGGGGTCACTGGAGCATCTGAGCGGGGCCAGGACTGGTGCTAGAAGCCAGAGAGGGGGGCTGCCCCATGGGGCTGCTGAAGAGAGCTTCTGGGAAGCTAAACACAGCACTCCCCAAAACATCCCGCTATGGGGGGGGGGGTCCAAAGAGAAAGAACAATGGAGAAGAACCAAACAAGAAGAGAAGAACCAAACAAGAAGAGCAGGACACCCTAGAAATCACAGCAAAGCAGACTGCAGAGAGGCTGCATGCACACAGGGTCCACTCCCCAGGCGGAAGGACCAAGGCAGCAAACGAGCAGTGTTTGGAAACAAGATGACTTTCAGGAAAGCAGTTCCAGCAGAGCAGTGGTAGGGCTGGGCTGCACCAGGCTGCAGAGGATTAAGAAGGGCAGCTTGGAGCTGAGAGGCCGGCACCGGGTGCAGAGCACTTGTCTGGAAAATGTGACAGTGAGAGAAAAGAAGAAATGAAGCTTAGGCCTCTGATGCATGATTCCTCCCCGCCCCCACCCAAAAGATGAGAGGGCAAGTGGATGTCACAGGCAAGAGGATGAGGGGCATGGACAGGAAGAGCACGTTCACTCAAGGTGGAGGGGAGGGAATAGAAGGTGCAGAGACTGGACAATAGCCCTGGATTCGACAATGCTCTTTAGCAGGGTGCCCAGGGCCACCCCTGGTTCCCCCAGCCCCCAGCTGCTAGGAAGATCAAAGAGTCCCATGAAGCAGCACAGGTGGAACCTGATCATTCAGCAGAATCCCCCTGGCCCTGATCTCACTGCAGGGTTTCCACCTTCTGCATCACACTTCTCCCTAGAACGACGTCAGGGGAAGGAATTGGGGGGGTGGGGTGGCGTAAAAGACCACCCAGATGGGAAAATCAGGTCCTCAGCCTTCCCCGAAGCCAGGCAGGACAAAAATCCCAGACCTCCCGGCAGAGCCCTTGTTGAACCCCAAAAAGGGGGCTTCTGCCCCAACAGCGCAACTGTCATGGGCACCACTAGGAGCCCCGAGCCTGCATCCTGAAAGCAACAAGGCACCCTGGATGGATTTCAACAGTTCTCCAAGTCTTCTGCCTGGGAAAAACAGGAGGGCCTGCCTGATGGCTGGAAGTGGCTTTCCGGAGGGCGAGAAAACAAACCCAGGGCAGGATTCCCACACTGAAAGATGAGGGCAGAGTGAACCAGAGGAATCCCGTCTGGCCAGTGAGAAATACCCGCATCCCGCACTCACACACTTCTGGGCACGCACGTGCCACAGGGGTCCCACTCCCGACCACCTAACGACGGGCAACAGCTCAGGCCCGGGCCCACCGAGGCGCCCCAAGCCAATCACCCGGAGTGTGGGATCCTCACACCGAGGGCAGGTTGAGCACAGAGGAGCGGCGGCTCCACCACACCCGGGCCCCTTTTGCCGCACGTGCGCGCCCCGGCGGGCAGCCGGCGGCGGGCGCTCGGTAAACACGGCACTTGTTGACTTGCTCGCGGGGAACGCTCACCCCAGCGCCGCCTGGCGTCTGCAGTTGCGCTCGCCGCCCACTCCCTTCCCCCACCCGGCCGCCCCCGCCTCACCCACCGCGGCGCCCCACCCCTGGGCGCACCACGCGCTCCCCCGCGGGCCCCGGGCAGAGAGCAGGCCAGGCCCGGGGCGCACGCCGTTCCGGGACGGGGGGCGCTGCCTGCGGCCGCTCAGGTCCAGCCCGAGCTCCTGGAGAGACGGGAGGCGGGCGCGGCGGGGACGGGAGTGCGGCTCCAGGGCCTGGAACGCCCCGCCGGCCCCCGGGGCTCGCCCCCACCCGCGAGGCGAGAGCTCCCGGGTCCTGCCCGCCGCTCCGCAGCCGCCCCGCGCGCCCGCCTGGGCCCCGCTGGGAGCCAGACACACACCCCCACCCCCGGCCCTCCGAGACTGGGCCCCGGACGAGGGGTGGCCCCACTTTAGCCACACTCACCTGGGATGGGGGGTGGGGGCGGTTCGGCTCTGCCGCCGGGCGCGCTCCCTGGCTGCCCTCTGCCGGCCGCCGCAGGTACCCGGGCGCCAGCCCGCCCCGCCCCGCCCCGCCCCTCGCTGCCCTGGGACCAGTGGCCGCGAGCCGGGAGTCGGGCCTGAGGTCACTCGGTAGGCGAGGGCCCCACTACACAGCAGCTCTCTCCATAGGACGGGTGTCGATGGCCTCTTTTTGATATTGGATTCCAAATATCACTCTTTTCTTAAGGAGCTTCAAGTCCCCAAAGCCAAAAATGACCTAATCTAATAATCCCTGGACGCAAACGGAAGGCGGGTATGGGTTCTGGAGCCTGAAACAGAACCCGGGACCCGCTGGAGGTCAGCATCCTATTTGTTCAATGAACGAATCCTCCGCTGATGGAGGGGCAAATGGAGACAACGCTACAGTCACTCAAGGAAGCAGCAACAAAAAGCTAAAGCTTTCAACAGCCTGATGACTTGGTTCCACCATTTTAAGAACCTCTGCAATGTTCTCCATCTTATCTTCATCCACTCTGAGCCTCGAGGTGGGAGGGGGAAGAATGGAAGGTTATGCTAAAGTCCTTCAACCCTGCACTCTACCCTCCCAAAATTTATGAAATGATATCCTGAGAGAACGCCAGAAATCCGTAGTTGAGTGGTCACCAAATCAGAGCCCTGCTTTCCAGACACACAGCAACCCCAACCTGTACCAGCGGGAGACCTCCATTTGGGATATGGATCTTCCCCATGGGAGATGTGATCTTGGCCATGTGAGCAAATGTCTCTAAGCTAGCACCATCCACCAGACTTCCCACAATTACAGAAATGGCATACTCGGGGCGCCTGGGTGACTCAGTCAGTTAAGCATCTGCCTTCAGCTCAGGTCATGATCCCAGGGTCCTGGGATTGAGTCCCTTGTCTGGCTCCCTGCTCACTGGGGAGCCTGCCTTCCCCTCTCCTCCCTGCTCATGCTCTTTCTATCTCTCTCTCAAATGAATAAATAAAATCTTAAAAGAAAGAAAGAAAGAAAGAAATCACATACTGTTGGGCTGCCCACTAGCTACTTGTCGTAGGAGAGTGATTCTTAAACTCCATTTAATTTTCCTTAATTTAAATCTAAATCACCATGGTAGCTAGTGGCTAAGTCTCAGTTTCTTTATTTGCAAAACAGACATAACAGTCCTACTGTGAGGATCAAATGACCCAAGACCTGGCTCTTTGTAAAAAATCAGGGGTGCCTGGGTAGCTCAGTCAGCTGAACACCTGTCTTAGGCTCAGGTCATGTTCTCAGGGTCCTGCTGAGACCCCACTCAGCAGGGAGTCTGCTTCTCCCTCTGCCCACCCCCATGCTTGGGCGTTCTCTCTCAAATGAATAAATAAAATCTTTTTTAAAAAAATAATTAAAAGGGGGGTGCCTGGGTGGCTCAGTGGGTTAAAGCCTCTGCCTTCCACTAGGGTCATGATCCCAGGGTCCTGGGATTGAGCCCCGCGTCGGGCTCTCTGCTCTCTCCTCCTCTCTCTCTGCCTGCCTCTCTGCCTACTTGTGATCTCTGTCTGTCAAGTAAATAAAATCTTATAAATAAATAAATAAAAGGAGTTGTTAACATAATTTTTATCACCATCACCTCACTAACCCTAAAATCTCAAGGCTGCCAGGATTCTACAGGCTCTACCCCAGCTACCCGCCCAAAATCCACCCTCCAGGAGGTGTGCCCTTCCTGCTTTTGCAAGAGCCGGTGACAGAGCACTTATCCCCTCTGGGGGAAACTAGTTTCTCTTTGGACTGCTGACCACCTGGAGAAGATTTATCCCCAACACTTCTGTGTGAGTAGATTTTGGTGGATGACGCAAAGAAGTGTTGAGTTTCAAGAGTGCTCAACAGCTAAGGACAGGGTGAGGCCCAAGACAGCTTTGAAAGAGTCAGTGCCTTAAATTAGGGACAGAGCCTGCTTTCATTTCAAGTCTACATATACTTGTCAGGTATGTTGGAGGATGCCCCATTACTGGGATTTTTCTGTTTTTTTCACAGTCACATTGGGACTAAGGATAGGAGGTAAGGATAGGCAAGGACCCATTTTCCTCCCATCATACTGATGTAGGAAAGATGTTAGAGTTCGAAACTGAGGGCCACAATAGAATTCTTGAGATGTCTTTGGTGCAAAAAGGTATTTTTTTTTTAAGCACGGGGACAGGACACGTGGGCAGAAAGAGCTGCACCGGCATCATGAGGAGTACTCACAAGTTGGGAGGGGGTTAGAGGTAGCATAAGTCTCTAAGAAATTTTGGGAGCAAGGTTTCCAGAACCTTGAGATGGCTAGCTATTGTTGGGAAAATGCTGTTTATTACTGTCTAATAAAACCTGAGTCATGAGACCCTTCTGGGTCTCATGGGCCATATGGTTGGGGGATTGCCAAAACATATCTTGGGGGGTTTAGAGATGAAGGAAGTTTCCAAAGGAATCTTTACATGTTTAAGTAGACTTACAGGATCCTGGTGTGGGGAGTGGGGACTTGTCAGGCTAGGATTGCCTTTTGCCCTTAGCAAAGTATTAACATTGAGGCAGTTGAGTCCTTAGAGGAATGTCACTCTGTCAGTCTCAGGGACTTGTGAATGGGCTATAGGTAGTAAGGAAATTAAATAATTGGGTTGTTTTGTTTTTTTTTTTTTTTTTTGCCTTTGTTTCCCACATCAATATCAAGAGTTTACAACTGTTGCCCTAATTTATCACAGTTTTGGCTTTGATTACCAAACTGAGGTAGTGTAAGATTTCTTCACTCCAAAGCTACTGTCTCCAGGGAAGTCACTACGCACAGACCACACTTAAGGAGTGGGGTGTTATGTTTCCCTTCCTTTTTGGGGGGTACCTACATAATTTATTTGGAATTCTTCTGTATGGGAGACTTGTCTCTTCCCCCCTGTGATACTGTGATAGGACAAGAAATATATATTTTGGTCTTCTTCCCGACTCCTAGCCAGAGTTCCTAAAACACTTCCAACTTCCGGAGTGGTAAGAACAATAGGGGCATCTTTTGTTATAAAATTCAGGTTTTGCCCCAGACTCATAAAACAGCTCCAGTGATCAAGTGAGAGGAGCGTCTTTTCTCATTCATGACAAGCCCCTTTCAAGCAAACCTGAGTCTGTATTAAGGAGTGACTTTTGGAAAGACCCTAAGGATGCCCAAAAGATGGAAGAGCCAGTTGCCAGGGGGAACTAGCTGTGTTTAAAGGGTTGGAATTTTCAGCTCCCACCTCTGAGGAGCAGAGCGGGGGGAAAGGGCTGGGACTTGACTTACTGGTCAATGGCCAAAGATTTAACCAAATTGCTGACAGAAGGAAGCCGCCATAAAAATCCTAACTGAAATGGTTGGGAGAGTTTTGGGGTTGGTGACCGCATGGAGGCGCTGGGAAGGTGACGCCGCAGAGACCGCACGGAAGCTCTGCATCCCTTCCCACGTACCTTGCCTAATGCACCTCTTCATCTCGCTGTTCGTCTGCATCTCTTAACATATCCTTTGTAATAAATTGGTAACACCTCCCGCCCCCGCTAATTTATAACCAATCAGTTCGAAGCGTGGGAGGCCCGGACCTGTGATTGGCAGCTGAATGGGCGTGAGGGTGGGGGAGGCGTTGTGGGATTGAGCCCTTAATTTGAGAAGTCTGTGCTACCTCTGGGCAATTAGTGTCAGAATTGAATTAAATTGTAAAACACTCAGCTGGCGTCTGGCGACGAGTGGAGACTAACTTGCTGTGGAAAAACCCATGCAGCTGGTGCCAGAAGTGTTATGTGTCTAAAAGGGAACAAAGCAAAAATTTCCTTCAGTCCATGTCGGGAAAGTGGGATTGGGCTGGAATGGCCCCCGCTTGTGAGAACGGCGTGCTTTGGGGAAGAAAATGAATAAAAAGTTGAGGAGTGAGGAGCTATGGACTCCGAGGTGGTCCCCAAAGGTCTGATGCAACAGCTGTGTTCAGTTACTCAAGGTAAACGTTCCCCGGGGAATTTAGAGGTAGGTCCAATCCCAGGACTTAGCTCCCAGGATGTAGAAGGAAATGCAAACCAGTAATAAAACAGGCAAAATAGTCCTTTGGTTATCATTGGTAATAGCTCAAATGAAACTAGAAGAGAGTTCTGGGTTGGACTTTGATGCTAGGCTAAACTCCGATTTGGGTCTAAGTTTCAGTTACTGGCCTTGAAGCCATCCACCAAGGGAAAAAGTATGCAGCCACAACAGAAAGTACTTCTAAGACCTCTCTAGTCCCCAGGAAGGTAGTCAACGTAGGGAGAGGGCAAAATCAAGAAACTGTTGAAACCAGGAGGTAATGGTGTGAAGGAGCGGTTACATCCTGTAGATGGGTGTCAGCTGACCAGGAAGCCTTTTTTTAACTTTTTTTTTTTTAAGATTTTATTTATTTATTTGTCAGAGAGAGAGAGATCACAAGTAGGCAGAGAGGCAGGCAGAAAGAGAGGGAAGCAGGCTTCCCGCTGAGCAAAGAGCCCAATGTGGGCCTCGATCCTAGGACCCGGAGGTCATGACCCGAGCCAAAAACAGAGGCTTAACCCACCGAGCCACCTAGGTGCCCCCCCTGGGAAGAAAACCTTTAATAAAATGGGTGGCATAAATAAATGCATAAATACATAAATAAAATAAAATGGATGATGAAAGTAACAAATTTGGGGGCTATGTCTCTGTTTGGGTTTTTTGTTGTTGTTGTTGCTTGTTTTTTAAATTTATTTTATAGAGAGACAGTGAGAGAGGGAACACAAGGGTAGGGGGGCGCAGGGCGGGGTGGGGGCGTAGGCTCCCTGCAGAGCAGGGAGCCCCACGTGGGGCTTGATCCCAGAATTCTGGGACTGTGACCTGAGCCAAGACAGACGCTTAACGACTGAGCCACCCAGGGGCCCCTATGTCTCTGGTTTTGAATGCTGCTGAGTGGAAGAGCATGTTTGGTGGATGCAGGACCCACGGGTCACTAGGGAACAAGCACAGACTACTGGGTACAGAACCCAGAAACATAGCTTCTTCTTCCCAAGGGAACAGCCAGCTTTCAGACTGGATAAAAGCCACAGTAGGGTCTGTTTACCCTGAGAAAGGGACAATCTGTGCCCCCACCCTCCAGGTAGAGCACCCCAGATGAAGTAGCAAGGCACGAGGGATGCTTAATGGTGACCCAGATAATCACTGCTGTATATGCCCATTGCTCAGATCAGGATAAATGCCAGGGTTAATGGGGGTGCCTTTCACATGGGCACCCCATATAAATTTACTGCTGTCTAAAACGAGGGACAGTTCTGGAATTTGCTGCCTCGGCTTCCCCTCATGGGTCTTACTGATATTAGTAAAAACAGTAGATGAGGGACGCCTGGGTGGCTCAGTTGGTTAAGCAGCTGCCTTCGGCTCAGGTCATGATCCCAGTGTCCTGGGATCGAGTCCCACATCTGGCTCCTTGCTCCGCAGGGAGCCTGCTTCTCCCTCTGACTTCCACTCTGTCTGCCTGTGCTCGCTCTCGCTTGCTCTCTCTCTGACAAATAAATAAATAAAATCTTAAAAAAAAAAACAAACAGTAGATGAATTAATGAGAGATGGGGGAAGGGCAGAGCCTAGGCACCGGCTTAAGCATGGTGGAAATTTTTAAATGGCTATTAAGAAAGAAGGTGAGGGGCACCTGGGTGGCTCAGTCAGTTAAGTGTCTGCTTTCGGCTCAGGTCATGATCCCGGGGTCCTGGGATTGAGCCCTGCGTTGGGCTCGCTGCTCAGCAGGGAGCCAGTGTCTCCCTCTCCCTCTGCTCATGCTCTCTCCCTCAGTCTCTCTCTCAAATAAATAAATAAAATCATAAAGAAAAAGGGTAATAAAGCAAATATTGATTAAGAGCAAAACACAGTGGGGCCTGGGTGGCTCAGTGGTTAAGTCTCTGCCTTCAGCTCTGGTCATGATCTCAGGGTCCTGGGATAGAGCCCTGCATTGGGCTCTCTGCTCAGCGGGGATCCTGCTTCTCCCT
Source organism: Mustela lutreola (assembly GCF_030435805.1). NCBI lineage: Eukaryota > Metazoa > Chordata > Mammalia > Carnivora > Mustelidae > Mustela > Mustela lutreola. The sequence goes on along the minus strand of NC_081304.1, from coordinate 44,664,704 downwards.
CTCTCTCTGTCTGCTTCTCTGTATACTTGTGATCTCTGTCTGTCAAATAAATAAATAAAATCTTTTTTTAGGGGTGCCTGGGTGGCTCAGTGGGTTAAAGCCTCTGCTTTCAGCTCAGGTCATGATCCCAGGGTCCTGGGATGGAGCCCCACATGGGGCTCTCTGCTCAGCAGGGAGCCTGCTTCCGCCTCTCTCTCTCTCTGCCTTTCTGCCTGTGATCTGTCAAATAAATAAATAAAATCTAAAAAAAAAAAAAAAAAAAAAATCTTTTTTTAAAAAAAAGAGCAAAACAAAGAGGAAACAGAAAGGAAAATCATGGGACTCACTCAGCAGAGTGGAAATCTTTAGATAGCTATTAAAAATACTTGAATGAAGCAGACATTGATGGGGTTAAAACAAAGGTGTTAATACAGCACTATCAAAGGTTGAGTAGACCAAAAGGACTCCCAATGTTAAAAGGCCCCAAAGAAGTCCACTTTATTGAGGCACCTGGGTGTCTCCACTGTTTAAGCCACTGCCTTGGGCTCAGGTCATGATCCCAGAGTCCAGGGATAGAGTCCTGCATCAGGCTCCAAGCTCCGTGGGGAGTCTGCTTCTCCCTCTGACCTTCTCCCCTCTCATGTTCTCTCTCACTCTCTCTCTCTCTCAAATAAATAAATAAATACTTAAAAAAAAAAAAAAAGTCCACTCTATTTACCCCAGTTTGGAGAAGATACCTAACCAGTTCTACCCAGCACAGTGGTTAGGTAGAATAATCAAGATTAAGATTGACAAAAGGGCTGGGCTGGCTCAACTCCTCACTGGGAACCCAAAGCTGTTGTTGTTGTTGTTTTAAAGATTTTATTTATTTATTTGACAGAAAGAGAGAGAGATCACAAGTAGGTAGAGAGGCAGGCAGAGACTGGGAGGGGAGGCAGGCTCCCTGCTGAGCAGAGAGCCCAATGCAGGGCTCAATCCCAGGAACCTGGGATCATGACCTGAGCTGAAGGCAGAGACTTAACCCACTGAGCCACCTAGGTGCCCCCAAAGTTTTTTGCACATTAGGGAGTAAATGGTCAGAGGGTGAAGAAATTAAGTTCCTGGGACCCCTTTGCATGAGAGCCCCACGAACCATGGTGTCAAAACCCATTGGCAAAGCCTCCATTTGGGCTGCAAAGAGATGGAGAACATAGAAGTATGTTGAGTGTTGGTAAGATTATGAAAGTCACGGGGCGCCTGGGTGGCTCAGTGGGTTAAAGCCTCTGCCTTCGGCTTGGGTCATGATCCCAGGATCCTGGGATCGAGCCCCACATGGGGCTCTCTGCTCAGTGGGGAGCCTGCTTCCTCCTCTCTCTCTCTGTCTACCTCTCTGCCTACTTGTGATCTCTGTCTGTCAAATAGATAAATAAAATTAAAAAAAAAAAAGATTATGAAAGTCAGAATATTTAAACAGGCTCTTATGTAAAGCAGTTATGTCTTCTTTATGTGAAGGTTTTATGGGAATGAATATTATATCTGCCCAGGAAACATGTCTACTTATAAACCAAAACCTGTTGATGGAATCCTAATGGAGGCCACAGTCAGGCACATAAGGATTGCTGGAACTAAGGTAAAAGTTTGTGGAACTGGAATGTTTGAACAGGTTACGTCTCCTTACCTGATTATTTATGATGAGAATGTGTTAGAACAGAAAGCTAGTTGGGCTTTAACAGGATACCTGGAGGCCAGCAAAGGGGGAATAAAGGCCCACTTCCCAAGAAGGTTCCAACCTGCCCTGACGGCATTCCACACATGAGGCCACAAGAAGCCAGACCAAACTGGACAGGCCCCAGACAAAGAAGGCCTGAGACTCTGACCAGGTAAGAAGAAAAATCACAAAACCCTGCTCCCAAAGAAATCCCCTCCCCAAGTAAGAAATAGTCCACACCTTCGTGAACAACTGTCAATAAAAGATAGAGACTTAAAGCCTTGGCACAGCTCTCTCTGGGCTTGCTCTCTCTTGCATCTCCAGAATCCACTCTCTCTTCACGTGTGCAGCTCAACCACTGTCTGGTTCGTCCTTGAATTCTTCTCTTGTCACAAGAATAAGACTCTCCAGTGACCTCTGAGGGATGGGCTGGGCAGTCGCCTCAGAGCCTGCAGTTCTCCCCAGTCCACCCAGCAACAGATGCACATTGTGTCTGGTTGGGAAGCGTTCCCCCTACCTGATATTGTAAAATAGAAGGGATACAAATCCGGGTACCTGGGTGGCACAGTTGGTTAAGCATCTGACTCTTGCTTTCAGCCCAGGTCGTGACCTCAGGGTCGTGAGATTGAACCCCATGTAGGGCTCAGCACCCAGCACGGAGTCTGCTTACAGCTCTCTTTCCCTCTCCTTCTGCCACACACTCCCCTTAAAATAAATAAATAAAAATTTTTAAAAAGAAGGGAATTAATTCACCCTCAAGCAATATTCTCTGGACATGCTAAATGGGAACCAGTAAGCCTGTTTGAGCCCACACAGTGTCAAATAGAAGCTTGGGCCCTGCTAGGGACAAATTCTCTGTGTCATACCCCTGTGTAGGATATAGACTGGGACTTCGGGTAGAAGCCTGTGAGTGAGTGCCTCGGGAACTAGAGAATTTCCATTTGAAGGGGAGTGACTAGCTTGCTCTCTGACATTCATTGAAGCTGCCCTTAGGACAAAAGGACAAGAAGTAATCTTGAAGCCTCAAGTCTGTGAAATGTCTTGGGGGAGGTCAGATGAGGCACTCCCTTGATGGTGGCCAAGCCCAGAAGACTTACTTCCATAACAGCATGGAAATGGTTTCTGTCAGATCATGCTGCCTGGGGAACACATAAAGATGCCGGAGTTTCTGGGGGCAGGAGACCATCACCGTGGGGGTTAGGCTGAAGAAGACTTCTGGTTGTGTGTGTGTCTGTTTAAGAGACCATGTTTATACTTTAAGCCAATTTCTCAGATGGGACTTCTTGTGTCAGAAGCACAGGAGGGCTTGGTAAGTATGTAGACTTATAGGTTCTGGTATTGAATCACATTTGCACATGTTCTCCCAAGGACTCCGATGTACACCAATATTAACCCTTTCAGGAAGGAGTGGAAATCCACCATCATACCTCTTAAGAGACAAAGTCCTCTTTCTGCAGATGCCAACCTTGGTTCTTCTTCAGCCCATGTGTAGAACATTGGAACAAACACATTGCTCCATTTTGAGCCCATAAGAACCTCAGCAGGAACAGTCTCATTGACCATCCTTTTGAGAAAGACTCTCATGTTAGCCAAAATTATCAGGTTCCTCTGATCCCACTTCTATTCTTTTTTTAAAGATTTTATTGATTGATTGCTTGGTGAAGGGCAGAAAGGGAGGGAGAGGGACAAGAAGACTCTTCATCCTGTTGCCAAGTCGGAGGTTGGGCTCCATCCCATGATCCTGAGATCAGGACCTGGGCTGAACCAAGGGTTGGATGCTCAACTGCCTGAGCTATCCAGGCACACCTCCTTTGATCCCACTTCTTGACTGGGCCTCCATCTTGGCCTATTAGAGCTGCAACTTTGAACACGAACAATTTTGTTCACTCTCCTCATATAGAGACTTGAAGAAAAAAAACCTAGTATGGCTTTTAGTAGCCTAATGTCACCACGTCACCAGGATGACAAGCCTTCCTTGAGTTCCTGTCTGAAAAAGCTCAAGGTTGCCAAAAGGATCTACCTTTTGTTCCAGCTAACACTTGTCTTTAAGCCCCTGACCTCCATTTTCTTAGGGCATTTAATCAAAAAATTTAGTATTGCATATCCTTTCCGTGTCCCTTTGAGAGGTACATATACATCCTAAAACCTAGGAGTATATTCCTCAAGGACCTGGGAACCATTCCTTTAAAATATAATCATCAGGGATGCCTGGGTGGCTCAGTGGGTTAAGGCCTCTGCCTTCGGCTCAGGTCATGATCCTAGGGTCCTGGGATTGAGCCCCGAGTCAGGCTCTCTGCTCGGCGGGGAGCCTGCTTCCCTCCTTCTTGCCTCTCTGCATACTTGTGATCTCTGTCAAATAAATAAATAAAATCTTTGAAAAAAATAAAATATAATCATCAGGAAGGAAGGAATGACAAGGCCCCTGTGTCTCAGTCTCTGCAAGATGATAGGTGCCGAACTGTGTTAGTGCCAGATTAATGGCCTAATCCCTTTGACACTGACCCCTTACCTGGCTTTGGTAATTTTTCACTTTCCTGACTGCTCAAGCCCCTACTGGCTCCCTGTCCCTATTCCCTCATCCTCCCTTTAAAAGGCCAACTCCACTCCACACAGCGCAGAACCAGTCAGTTCTATACTAAAGAAGTCTCTTTCCCCTGTTGCTATAGTATTGAATAAAATCTGTCTTTACCACTATCATCTAATAACTAGTTTTGTGTTTTTGTAACACCTCCCAGGAATGTTCTGGATGAGATGGAGCCTAGGGCCTCCTGCCACCTCAGGCCAACAGGCCTGTGGCTCAGAGTTAAACAGCAGCTCACAAAGGCAAGCTGGAGGGCAAATTGCTCAGCCATCAGCCAATGAGGCCTGGATCTGGTCACACACACAAAAAATCTCCCCTTGCTCAGTCAGGGAGGCCCTAGAGAGGCAACAGCCTTCCTATAGAGCTGGCAGCACAGTCAACAACAACTAATACAGAAAGAAACTTTGAGGGGCAAAGTTTCTGGGTGGCTCAGTGGGTTAAAGCCTCTGCCTTCAGCTCAGGTCATGATCCCAGGGTCCTGGGATGGAGCCCCACATGGGGCTCTGCTCAGCGGGGAGCCTGCTTCCCACCCCAACCCCCTCTCTGCCTGCTTCTCTGCTTACTTGTGATCTCTGTCAAATAAATAAAATCTTTAAAAGAAAAAAAACAAAAACAAACTTTGATCTCTAGAATTCTGGAAACAGCCTTAGGGTGGAAGTGTAGATACAATCAATTAACATCCTAAAAAAAAACTACAGTCCTCAGAAGGGCCCCAGCACTTAATCACACACAGTGTGGGGAAAGGCTATGCAAACAAAACCATAAGCTGGTGGGTCCCAACCTCCTGGGACTTGCATCATGAAGAGACAGCCAACAATGGCCCAGGCCACAGATCGTTACATTCATGGAGCACACAGACCCAGTGTAAGTACTTTCTTTGCATTATCTCATAGGTACTATGAGAGTCCCCATTTCACAGGCATGGGAACCAGGGCTTAGAACAGCTAATCGTACTTCTCCAAGGTCACAGAGCTAATACGCGATTGGCCCAGGATTCCAACACAAAACATCTCGTCTCTAGGGCTGGCTCTTCTCTTCTCCATTCCAACACAAAGGTTGCTTGGTGCCTCAGCTCCCCCATTTCTGCCGCTGGTAGAGTGGAGTCCATTCAGCCTTCATCAGGCCTCTAGTCCCACCTCCCTGGGTTCCGCCAGCAGAGCCCCTCTCCTGGGCTTCCAGACATCCAGGATTTTGGGGATCTCCAGGAGGCCAAGGTCCCCATGGGGGCTGTTGGCTCAGTGCTGCCCAGTCGATGGCAGGTGTCATTTCAATGCTCCCAGGCACTTACAGGAAGGGAAATACTCCAGGAACATCCAAGGTCTCCACCTCTGAACCAGGCTGAAATATTGATCGGGTCACTATGTCTGTAAGGGAAAATCTTGAAAAAAGCACCCTTGGTGCTGGGGCCCGGAGGTATGGCCCTGACAAGCATCATTCTCATTGGCTTCCACGAATTGCATCAAATATTCTGAAAGTTGTGTTTTCAAGGAATAAATGTCAGCCAGGAGCTGAGAACGTCTCATCACTGCTACTTAACCCAGGCCTTTTTGTCTAGAGAAATAAACACTGATCTGAATGAAGCCGGCATACTAGGGTTTCGAGCACAGGAGGTTCAGCCCAGCACCACCAAAGTCAGAATAACAAAACAAGAAAGGAAGTTACTTCCTGAGGCCAACACAGGGAAAACAGTGGACTAAAGTCTCAAATACTGTCTCCAGAGTGCCAAAAATTCTTCCGGGTTATGTAAGGAAAATGTGGGGCAAAGTGGATGGGTACATGCAGGTACAAAGTCAAGGTCAAATCCATCCCTGCCTTAGAGTCAATCACAGGTGGGGCTTTACTGGCTCAGGGCCATCCTTAGCTCTTGAAGGAGTAGTTTTGAATCCTTCAGGGGATGCTTTGCCTGCAGAGTCTTCCACCTAAGCAAAAGTCCTCTTTCGTGAATTTTTTTGTTTCTGTTTTTTAAGGTTTTACTTATTTATTTATGTGTGAGAGAGAGCACAAGCAGGGGGAGTGGCAGGCAGAGGGGGAAGCAGGCTCCCCCTCCGAGCAAGGAGCCCAAAGTGGGACTCCATCATAGGACCCTGAACTGAAGGCAGACACTTGACTAACTGAGCCACCCTGGTGTCCCGTCTTTCATGAAGTTTAAAGCAAACAAGACAAAACAAAATACGATACACTTGTGAGGCAGGCAGGCTGGCTCTGGGGACCCGGAGGGGGTTCCACAGAACCAGCCAAGAGGGTCCCTGGGTGTGCACAGGATAGAAAGCAGAAGTGAGCCAGCAGGAGGTAAACGTGGAGATTATTGTAGGTGTAGAAAGAATGCAGGTGTGGTGGGTGACCCAAAGGAAGGGAGGGAGTCTCCTCTTTGTTTGGGGTCTGGAGGTTTTTAACTGAGCATGGTGGCCTGACATTCATGTCCTCTACGGCATCCAGGAACTGGTCAGAACAAAGATGAGGGCCCAGGTGTTATTCCTTAGAGCTGGGGGGGACCGGGGATCCAGATGTCTAGTGCTGGTGCTCTGAATTACACATATGATAGTTTTTTCCCTGTCATTGACACCTGGTCCTTTCTTAGATTTTATCCACCCTAAGGAAATCATTAACTCCTTGTCCCTTATAAGCAGGACATACACTATTTGGTTTCTGAGGCATGTGTAAAAGTGAGGGTGCAGGTCCTAGCAAGAACAGAAGCAGGAGGGTGCCTGGGTTAAGCGTCTGCCTTGGGCTCAGGTTGTGATCCCAGGATTCTGGGATCCAGCTCCGCATCGGGCTTCCTGCTCTGTGGGAAGCCTGCTTCTCCCTCTCCCACTCCCCCTACTGTGTTCCCGCTCTTGCTGTCTCTGTCAAATAAATAAAAATCTTAAGAAAAAGAAAAAGAACAAAGCAGGAAAAGGAGCAAAAAGCAGGTTTCCCTATCTCACAGGCATGAGGGACTAGGTTAAAGGGTTTTCAAAAACACTTAATCCTCTCCACAGCTCTAGGATTTAAGTATTCATTATGGTAACTATTCACAAGATGAGAAAACTGAGAAACAGAAAGATTAAGTATTCCCCCAGGTCACATAGCAAATAAGTAGCAGAGCTAGGACTGCAATCCCACCAGTTTAGTTCCAGAACCCCTACAAGTAAAACCAGCACAAGACGTAGCCAGCCAGGTGGGGCACATGGGTCCTCCCCAAACCTCCCATCCCAGGCCTTAGGTCAGCCCAAACAGTTCTCCAAGCTCCTGGCATTTTCCCTGCCAGTTTCTCCCTCTGGAACCCCAGCTCCTACAGGGTCTGGGTTCAGGTCTGAAGATGGGTTTTTAAAATGCTAAAAACAAGGGCCATCCGGTTGGCCCTTGATCTCAGGGTCATGAGTTCAACCCTCACTTTGGGTGTAGAGAGTATTTAAAAGTCTAAAACCAGGATGCCTGGGTGGCTCAGTGGGTTAAAGCCTCTGCCTTCGGCATGGGGCTCTCAGCTCAGTGGGGAGCCTGCTTCCTCCTCTCTCTCTGCCTGCCTCTCTGCCTACTTGTGATCTCTGTCTGTCAAATAAATAAATAAAATATTTTTTTAAATAAATAAATAAATAAAAATAAAAACTTAAAAAATGTATTTTAGACCTACATAAAGGTATAAGGAACAATATAAAATATACATATATGTGGATGCCTGGGTGGCTCTGTTGGTTGAGCATCCGACTCTTGGTTTCAGGTCAGGGTCTTGAGATCCAGCCCCACATCTGCTCGGTGCTGGCTGTGAAGCCTGCTGAAGATTCTCTCTCTCTGCCCCTCCCCCATCTCCCTCTCTAAAAACAAAATAAATAAGTTACAGACATACACACACATACACAAACACACACACAGTGTACCTGCTGCTCAGTTTAAGAAATAAAATGTTTCAGGGCGACTGGGTGACTCGATCATTAAGTGTCTGCCTTCAGCTCAGGTCATGATCCCAGAGTCCTGCTCAGCAGGAATGCTGTTTCTCCCTCTCCCATTCTCCCTGCTGTGTTCCCTCTCTCTGTGTGTGTCTCTCTCTCAAATAAATAAATAAAATCTTAAAAAAAAAAAAAAGAAATGAAATGTTTCTGGGGTACCTGGCTGGCTCAGTCAGTAGAGTATGTGATTCTTGATCATGATCAAGATCTTAGTCATGAGTTTCAGCCCCACATTGGATATAGAGTCTACTTAAAAAAAGAATTTCAAATGTTTAAAAAATGAAATGTTCCCAATACAGTAGAAGCACCTTGTATAACTTTTCTGGTCCTGGTCATCTCCCAACCTCGAGAGGTAACCTTTTCTAGAATTTAGTGTTTCTGGTTTCCCTGCATTCCTTTATACTTCTATATACCTGTGCATCCTAAAATGAAATATAATGTTGGTTTTTGTGCTTTAAACTTTCTGTAAATTGTAACATTCTCCATGCTTATTTATTTACTTATTTTTAAAAGACTTTACTGATGTATTTGAGAGAGAGAGCAAAGCAGGGGGAGGGGGAGGGAGAGAAGGAGAAGCAGTCACCCTGCTGAGCAGGGAGCCCAACTTGGGACTCCATTCCTGGACCCTGAGATCATGACCTGAGCTGAAGGCAGATGGTTACCTCACTGAGCCACCCAGGTGACCCATAACTGCTCAGTTAAAATGAACTCATTTTATTATTTATAGATTTTATTTATTTATTATATTTGAGGGGGGAGGGGCAGGAGAGAGAGAGAATCTCAAGCAGACTTTCCGCTGAGCGCAGAGCCTGACTTGGGGCTCAATCCCGTGATCTTGAGAGCATGACTTGAGCTAAAGGCAGACACTTAACCCACTGAGCCAACCAGGTACCCCTACAATTAACCATTTTAAAGTGTACAGTACAGGGCATTTACTGTGTTCACAGTGTTATGCAATCATCACATCTCTCTAATTTCAAAATTTTTCATCACACTAAAAGAAACCCCCACATCTGTTTAGTAATAACTTCCTGTTTCCCCCTTCTTCCCATGCCCCCTGGCAACCAGTAATCTGCTTTCTGTCCCTATAGATTTGCTTATCGTATTTGGCAACTTTTTTGCTCAACATCCATGTTGTCCCATTTGACCATAGCTTGTTTGTTTTCATTCCCATAAAATAAAATCAATTCCATTATGGGAATCAACCACATTTTTAAAATTCTTCCTCTTAAAAAAATTGTTTTAAACAAATTATTTAAATAATAAAGTAAAATAAAATTCTTACTCCTGTTGATGAATTTATAGAACTTAAAAAATCATTTAAAAAATGTTATTAAAGATTTTATTTACTTGACAGAGATCAGAAGCAGGCAGAGAGGTAGGCAGAGAGAAAGGAGGAAGCAGGCTCCCCACTGAGCAGAGAGCCCAATGTGGGGCTCGATCCCAGGACCCTAAGATCATGACCCAAGCCGAAGGCAGAAGCTTTAACCCACTGAGCCACCAAGGTGCCCTTAAAAAATCACTTTAAAAATAAGTATTATATGCATTGGGCAACAAAATTAAGCATCACAAAAGAAGATAAAAGTGAAAGCAGTCTCTCTCTTCCTCTCAAAGAGACAACCACTTTACCTGATATTTATATATCCTTTCAGCACTTTGCCAGATATATATATATATGTATATATATATATATATATATATATAAATAGAGAGAGATATATATATTTGTGTGTGTGTATGTTTATATATATTTAAATTTTTTTTTTTTTTAAAGTATGCTCCATGCCAGCATAGAGCCCAGTGCAGGGCCTGAACTCACAACCCTGAGATCAGGACCGGAGCTGCGACCAAGAATAAGATGGTCAACCGACTGAGCCAGTCAGGCGCCCTATATATGGCATATATTGTTCACGCATGTGTTACTTAATAAGCATTTTTTAAAGTTTATTTATTTTTAGTAATTTTTACACCCAATGTGGGGCTCACACTCATGATCCCAAGATCAAGAGTCGCACACTCCTCCAACTGAACCAGCCAGGTGCCCCTAGTAAGTATTTATTGAGTGCTTGTTGTATGTCAAGCACTGCTTTAAGTGTTGGAGGTACAGCAGGGAACAAAACAAAGTTTTCAGCTTATTCTCTTGCAGAAACAGACAGAAGACACACAGGCAACTAGATGTAGATGTCAAAGAACGATAAGCACTCTGGAGGAAAATAAAGGACAGTCAGGGACAGTAGTCAGGAAAGGCTTCTCATAAGATAATATTTGAACTGTATCTATCCTCCAAGGTTTGGTAGCTAGGATCTGTGAATTAGACTGATAGAAAACAGATTTCAAGAGAGTAAAAGTTTTAAAGACCTTATGCCAGAGCTTACAGAGAAAAAAATGTGGTCAAGGAGGAGAGCTAGGTGCTTGAGGCTTGTATACTACCTTAAGTCAGACAAAAGCAAAGGGATTTGGGGTTTCCAGGTGGCCAGGGAACAGGGGAAGGTGACCAGGGGGAGTATGGTAAGCAAGGGTTGTCTAGTAAGGTTTGTTATGCAGATTTAAGTCAGTGACTTCTGGAATTAAGAGTTCACTTCTGGTATGGCAGAGAGAGAATTCTCTACAAATGTAAATTTCATTTATAAATGTCAATTTCCTTTACAAGAAAAAGCTTTTTAGAGCTTTTCCTGTGTCTGCTAGTTCTCAGTGGTCTTTCGCTCAAAATAAACCATATTCCAAAGAGGTATATTTTGGGGTGGCATATTCTGGTACCCTTTAGAATGAAGGCAGGACATCTAGAGCAAGAGTGTTCTGGGGGCAGCAAGCATAAAGATGAGAGCTGAGCTGTCTCAACGTGTTGAAGAAGCAGCAAGCTCAGTGGGGCTGGCGGGAAGTGAGGGAGGGGGTAGCAGGTGTTAGCAAACCATTTCCACTGCTCTGCACTATTCTCCTCCATGAGCACTTTCTTGGCCTCTGTCCTGAATCAGTCTAAATCAAGCTGCCTTATTCTGTTTCAGAAGCTGCCAGGGACTCCACCATATGGATATGGTGCAATTTATTGAACTGGTTGTAGGGTATTCCTTTAACTTTTTTTTTTTTTTTTTAAGGTAACAGGAGGTATGAAGTGTATATAAAAGAAAACCACAGGCCCCAAATGGCACCACTTGGGCCCAGTCAGCTAACAAGATTTCATACCTAACCTAACTGCAGTTTCAAACCCCCAGCAATGTAACCTTTAACTGTAACAAGTTAACATGGAATTAACTGGTCAATGCTAGGAAATTTACTGATAGAACCCTTCTATTCCCCTCAGGAGGGCAATCTTGCCTGAACAATGCATTCCTTGCTAATAATTTCCTTTTCTCCTCTCTCCCTCCCCCCCTTCTTTCCTTCTTTCCTTCCCTCCGTCCTTCCCACATCCCTTCCTTCCTCCCTTCCTTGTTTCCACTCTCTCTGTCTTTAAAAACCTTTCTTTCCTTTGGCTCAGCGGAGCATCTCTCCACTTGCTAGATATCGGGATGCTGCTCAACTCATGAATAGATTGATAAGGCCAATTAGATCTTCAAATTTATTCAGCTGAATTTTTGTTATTTAAAAGTGAAAATCAGAAAACAGTTGGAGTGGGTAATAAAAGGAGGAAAGATAAAGAACAGACCTGCTCTTAACAGTTGCAAAGCCTGGGGCAAGCGTAGAGACAGAGGCCCACATACCGTATGTCTAAATATTAAAAGTTATAAATTAAACTGACATACTGTTAAATAAAAGATGTACCATTTCCCACCTTGACAAAGAGACCTTCATAACAATCTGGGAGGCTAGATTTTAATTTAAAATTTCAGTGCCTTTGGGGTTCTGCACCCAGCCCATGGCTTGCCACTCCCTTCCCATTCCCGGCTCCGTCCTGCACTGACAAGGTCCTTGAATGAATAGGTCTGGACACCTCAGTCTGCCTATTGAGTTGCCAGCTATGCTGCCCTTGGCCCAGAGCTACTCAGGAGGACAGACTCAGGAAAGAGGCCCAGACAGGTCCTACAAAGGGGCTGGGTCATTTGCACAATAAAATCCAAGATGTTAGGGACTCAGATTGTGGGTTAAAGGATGGGAGAGAGGGAGCACTCAATTCCATAGACTTCTTGTAACTTATGGAGGGAGAGAGCTGGAGGAGAGTCAGAGTGGGGTCCCGTGAAACACAAGACCCAGGATGGAATCTCCCCTTGCCCAAGTCTAAGGCTGGTGCTGCTAAACAGTGGAAACTGCCTGGTGGCCTTAGGAAAGAAACTGACAGCATGGAGACAGTGGGCAGGACAGAGCAGGGAGTAGGAACCAGCAGCCCAGCCAGCCGCAGGGACCCAGCTGAGCAGGTAGCAGGAAGGGTTAAAGTCACAAGCTCTCTAAGGCAGGCCCACATAAAGCTCTGGCCAAAGGGAAAACTTGATTCTTACAAAGAGACCTCAAAAAATACTCTTCTCTTCTTCTCATCTCTTCTGTTGGTCAGTGAAGATCATGGTAAAATCGACTGCTTTCCTGCAAGAGATGTAGAACTAGGAATGTGGGTTTTGTCACCAGCAAGACTCCAAGACCTGACATTTACCACTCACGTGCATGTACCCATTCACCTTGGTTTTCTCAAGTTCTCCCTAGCTTTTTTATTTTAAGCAAACTCACCTGCAACATGGGTTTAGAACTCACAACCCCAAGGTCAAGAACTGAACCTCATTAACGTAACATACAACATATGCATGCTTAGGCACATTTCCTTAAGATCCATTTGTGACCTGATGCTCTCTTCTACATACAATGACAATATTCTTTCTGAATATTGATCCTAAATCAAATAAAAGAGACCCATTCACCCGTGCTTGGGGAGTCATAGTATGGCAAGTTATAGCTTTGGAAGTTATTCCCTGTGATCTCCTTATTTGCTGCAAATAAAGTTTCTTCTGTCTGACACTCCACCTGGTATAGTCTCTACCTGGAACTCACCAAGGAGGGAATTCCCATTAGTTCAGTTGCAATTTCAGGCCTGATTTGGTAGCTAATTAACACAGAGAGCCTGAGCAAGTCACTTTGCATCTCTCTGATTCTTCATCCATCAAATTGTGATATACTTCCCCAATCTCTATTTGCAAGAGATTTTTTTTAAAAAGATTTTATTTTTATTTATTTGACAGACAGAGATCACAAGTAGGCAGAGAGGCAGGCAGACAGAGAGAGGAAGGGAAGCAGGCTCCCTGCTGAGCAGAGAGCCCAATGTGGGGCTTGATCCCAGGACCCTGAGACAATGACCTGAGCCGAAGGCAGAGGCTTAACCCACTGAGCCACCCAGGCGCCCCTTGCAAGAGATTTTTATGATCATTCAAAACTGCATTCCGGATGCCTGGGTGGCTCAGTCAGCGAAATGTCTGCCTTTGGCTCAGGTCACGATCCCAGGGTCCTGGGATGGAGTCTTACATTGGGTTCCTTGCTCAACATGGAGTTTGCTTCTCCCTCTCCCTCTATCCCTCACCCCTGCTCGTGCTCTCTCTCACTCGCTCTATCAAATAAATAAATAAAATCTTAAAGAAAAAAAACAACAAAAAATGCAAACCCCAATATACTAAAAATGCATTCCCGAGGTCCTGGATGGCTCAGTCGGTTAAACATCCAACTCTTGATTTTGCCTCAGGCCATGATCTCATGGTCATGGGATTGAGCTCTGAATTGAGCTCCCCACTCAGCAGGGAATCTGTCTTTCCTTCCTCTGCTCCTCCCCCCACTCACACTCCTTCTCTCTCTCTCAAATAGATGAATAAATAAACTCTTTTAAAATAATGTATTTCTTTGCTGGATGTGAATTTTCTCTTTCAAAGCTGACTGGCTGGCTCAGCATAACCTCAATGCAACCTTCACCAAAATCAAGAATAGAAATGTGGGCAAGCTGTTTCCTGCCAGATGAGCACCCAGGCAAGGAGGACCAGCTGAGAGGGAACACATGCCAGCCTTTCTTGGAAAGGGAGAAAAGATAGCCTTTCCAAGCACCTGTCTGCAAGCACCAGGGGGGAGTAGGGCAGTGTACCTGGAAAGTAAACCCTGACATCTCATCCAGCAGGTGATCATCTGCGCAAAGGATCTCTGTCATTTACACCCCCACTTAGCTCCTAGGGAGAAAAGCAGATAGGTGAGGGGCAGATTCCAAGCATTCACCATGTAGAGAGTTGTGCTGGACAAAACTGGGAGCTTGCCAGTGTCTGAGAGGACTGAATAACAGAAGGGTCCCTTACAGAGTGATGTGGCCACACATGCCTGTGTTTGGGTCAGTATTAATGACTGTCATTACTGAGCAGAAGAGTGCCAAGCTTGACAGAGCTGATGCAATTGCCATCAAAATCCCAACAGGCTATTTGAAGAAATAGATAAGATGATTTGGAAAATGTAGATGGAAAAGCAAAGGCTCTACAATAGTCAAAATAATCTTCAAAATGAACAGAGCCAGAGGGCACAAACTACCTGATACCAACATTTACTACAAAGCTGACCAGAACCAGAGGGATGCCTGGATGGCTCAGTCAGTTAAGTGTCTATCTTCAGCTCAGGTCATGATCTTAGGGTCCTGGGATGGAGCCCCACGTCGAGCTTCATACTCAGCGGACAGTCTGCTTCTCCCTCTCCCTCTACCCCTCCTCACCCACCCCCCACTTAGGCTCTCTCTCTCTCTCAAATAAATAAATAAAACAAAATTTTAAAAAGCTTATAATAACCAGGACAGTGTGGTATCAGTGGAAAGAGAGATAAATACATTGATGCAACAGAACAAAACCCAGAAATGGATTCATATAGTTAGTTGATTTTCCCAAAAAGTGCCAAGTCAAGTCAATGGGGAAAGGAATGTTTCTTCAATGGAAATTGCTGAATCAACTGGAAATCCATTTGGGAAAAAGTGAATCTTGAGCCTTATCTGACCCTTATTCAGAAAATTAATTTGAGGTGGATCATGGACCTAACTTTAAACTCCGGGACCAAAAAGCTTCTTGAAGAAAACAGAAGGCTATCTTTGTGATTAGGAATAAGGGAAGACTCTTCAGGCAGGCTACAAAAAAATGGCTTCTGCAGAATTTAAAATGTCTGTTTATCAAGAGATACTATGAAGAAAATAACTGACAAGCTGCAGACCTGGAAAAATATCTTTGCAGCCTAACACTGACAAAGGATTTATATGCAAGACACGTGAAGAGCTCTTACAAATTGACACTAAAAATAAAAACATTCCAGTTACAAAATGGGAAAAGACTTCTGACAGACACCTCACAAAGTAAGATACACAGGCAGCCAACACACAGTTGAAAAAGTACTCAACATCGTTAGTCCTCAGGGAAATGGTTTACAACCACAGGGAAATATAACTTCATATAAACTAGAATGTCTAAAATAAAAAATTGATGCTCCAGTTACTTATTGCTGCGTATCTTGTCACCCCAAAACTTAGAAATGTCAGTATAATCATTTATTATCTATATTTATTATCATATATTATATGACGATATAATCATTTTATTATCTCTTACAATTTCTTTGGGTCAGGAACTCAGGAAGGGCTTGGCTGAGAGAGACTGGCCTGGGAGGTAGGGGAGGTCGCTCCTGCTGTTGCACTCAGACTCTAGCTGGACATGGGAAATCAGGGACTGGATAGCTGGGGCATCTCGCGCTCTCTCTCTTCATGGTCTCTCTCCTTTTTATGGTCTTTCCATGTGGTCTAGTTTGGCTTCTTCACAGCATGGCAGCATCAGGGTACTCAGACTTCCTTCCTGGGGGCTCAGGTCTCCAGAGCTAACAAGGATGCTGTTGCATTACGTTTTCTGACCTAGCTAAGAAGGGACAGCATCAGTTTCACCACATCCCATGGGTTACAAGTGAGTCGACCAAACCCACCTAGATTGAAGGAGAGGGGAATTAGACTCTGTCACTTGATGTGAAGTGGCAAAATTCTCGAAGAGCACGGCGGGAAAGGCACTATTACTGCAGCCGTTTTTGGAAAATACAATCTGTGGTGGATAAACCTGTCAAGAAAAGCAGACAGATCACACCAGGCCTTGTAAGGTATTGTGACGGGGACCCACTGGAAGGCTTTAGGCGAGAGACTGAAATTCGCCAGCCAATTGTCTTTAAAAGTTCGTGGCAGCGGGTGTGCGGATAAAGATCTTGCGAGGAGGCTTTGGAAGCAGAGAGACCATTTAGGACGGGGGTCCAGAAGCTCAAGTGCCAGGCATGGCCGTGAGTCCCCGCCAGGATGAGGGAGGGCCACCAGGTTTCCCCTGGTCTAGCTGTTTTGCTCACTGAGAACCACGGAGAAGTAAGTTTGTTGGAAACACGTTGGACTGACTTGAAAGGCCAGGGTAGACGCTTGAGACTGGAACTCGGGACATAAAAATTTAGGGAGACGACAACAGCATTTTAAAAGGCACGGAGGTGGACTTACGTGTCAGGACAAGTTTTATACACTCTCCCCTCACTCCTCCCCGACGAACCTAGGACTGTGCAGAGGTCTCCCGCAGGCTGAAGGACGCATGCGCACACCTACGCTCCCGGGCGGCCGCTCCTGGATTGCGCACGCGCGGTGTGTGGCGGTCGCCATGGAAACGCGTGGCGCTGACCGGGCGCTCAGCTCTTGCGGCCGCGGGCTCGGCGGCAGGGGTCTCCGGCTGTCCCTGGCGCAAGTGGCAGCGCTTGCAGCGCGGAGGGCTGATGGACTGCCGCGGTGTGGTAGGGGCCTCGGGGTACGGCGAAGAGGGCGAGGACGATGAGGACGACGAGGAGGAGCGAGAGGGTGGCACTGTGGGCTGCCTGGGGGCCAAACTGCCCCCCATCGCAGGCAGCGCCTCAGAATTGAACAAACGGAAGGTGAAGAAGAAAAAGAAGAAGAAGAAGACCAAGGGGTCCGGCAAGGGGGACGGTAAGAGGAGCAACTAGCGCAGCAGCCTAGGCTCCAGTACCACAGTTTCTTCTCCGAGGTCACCTGTCCTCACTCCTCACAGAGACCGCCATCTACTTGGGGACCACTTCAGACCAGAGACAGAAACTCGCCAGTCCCAAACAGAGGTCCTCCCGCTCTCCACACATACCACTTAACGCAGCACAGTAATGCCCCAGCCCTGCCCATAAAAACCATACATGTCCACAGGACCCCAAGTCCTGCATGGAGAATTCTCAACATTCGTGGAGACCCTCTACCCCACAGAGATCCCCAACACCCCCAGCGTTATTCCTGCAGAGCTTCCCAGCTCCACACAGGAACTCAGCTTTGCATGGACACCCTCTCCATTTCCTAATCCCTCAGCTAAAATTCAGAATCTTAAATAACCACACTTTCCCCAAAGAAATGTCAAGCCGTCCTACAGAGATACCCTCATCTTCACCAAGACTTATCCCAAGCCCAAGATACTAAGACACTGGTGACAAACAGTCACAGAAACACAGGATTTTGCTTTCTGCCCCATGTGTTAGGGGCACCTGCCTTCTTGATGTTATGTAGACTTACTGTAAATGCATAGAAAGAATCCTTCCTGCACAGGCTGTCTCCTGCCCTCAACTACACATGCACCATCACACCAGTCACTGCTACATAATCCCCAACACCCTCAACAACACCCCCGATAGCATTATAACCACCAAAAATATAACTAAAGTACAGATACCTCAACCAGCACACACATTCCCAGGCGACACATACATATGGGTACTTGGCTACACACTCAGGTGCATAACCCCCACCTCCCACAAACACTTCATACACACGCCAACACCTGCCACAAGCCCATAGAGTACCAATATTTCACCAAGTTCCTGTTTCAGCAGCCTTTGGATTTCTTGATAAAGGCACTGAGCACCCAGTGTATGGGAGAGTGAGTGTAATGATGACATAGAAGGCACCTGCCTCTGAGTGCTGTTTCCACTGGTGTGGTCCCTTTCTGGGCCTTTGACTGTCAGGGAGGTGGCTCTTACCTCTAGCACAGGTAGTCCTTAGTTCAAGTTTCTGGGCCCTGGCCTATTGTGTGTAGAGCTGGCATTGCTTGTAAGCTGGAGGCAGGGGGAGTGGCAGCCTTCCCCACATCATCCTTGTGGTTTGCGAAAGGGAGCAATAGGAAGGTTATAATGAATTCCTCCGGTGGAATCTTCATAGGCAAAAAAAAGTTCTGGAGTTGAGGTCAGAAAGCCCCACGTGTATCTGCAAAACCAAATTAGGAAACTTACTGTCTTTTGGCCTAGTTTCTGACTCTGGAAAGAATAGTGGCATGTAACTCTTACGGTCAGCAGGGGACACCAAATAGTTTTTGAGGAATAGGAAGAAAGAGAAATGCCCAGAGAGGATTATTTTCTTATTTTCTCTTTTTTTGCGTGGGGGGGGGGGGGTTGTCTGTCTACCCAAAAAGCAGAAGGATAGGCTGATGAAAGAACCACAGCTTACAATATTTTATATAAGGGCTCTATAATTCAGAAATGGTATTAATGTAAAAAACAAAACAAACAAACAAAAAAACAACAACAAAAAAAACCACCTCAGTACAGGCCACACAGCAGAAATAGTTCCTGACTGGGCATGATATTGCTTTCCACAATCAGATTTAGGAAGCTTTTCTGTTTTCTCCATTCTTCCCATCGTAAACAAGTCCAGACTCCAGGTGGAGTCATAGACTCTTTAAACTGCTCGGTACCTGGGTGAGATAAAGAGCATGAATGGCACGGTGGAAAGAATAGGAACAGGGCACTGGGATCCAGGCCTATGTTCACATCCT
Organism: Mustela lutreola; assembly: GCF_030435805.1. NCBI lineage: Eukaryota > Metazoa > Chordata > Mammalia > Carnivora > Mustelidae > Mustela > Mustela lutreola. The sequence goes on along the minus strand of NC_081304.1, from coordinate 44,645,783 downwards.
GGCCCTACCTCTCACTATGTAATTTTGGTAAGGTAGACTTTTGGGGTTTCAGTATCCTCACCTGGAAAATAAGGCTTATCACCTTTATCCAAAGGACCCGGCCTATAGTGTGTTTTCAGTAAACCGTTCGTTCATCTTTCCCCCAAATTACTTGACCGAAAGCCTAGAGCCAGTGGGTATATAGGAGGCCCTTGGGCTTGGCTCTTTGAGCCCTAGGTCAGGAAGGGTCTCCATGCCCTTACATCTCTGGGGATTTGGGCATCACACCTGCGCAGGCTGAGGGCAAGCCTGACCACACAGGCTAACACCCTTGATCTGCTCAGCAGATAAACAGCAGAGTCGGTGCCTGAGGAGTCAGCAGCTGTCCTCATCCTTTCACGACATCTTAAGTTCCAGCAGAGATCATGGCCCCAGGCAAGAGCACAAACAGGACAAAGGTGAACACAAGCCCATCCCGCCTTACTCCACTGTAAATCTCCCCCATTTCGCGGAAATAGAAGAGAACCTCTCCAACCACATCAACGAAAGCCTGCGCTGGGACGGAGTTCTCGCTGACCCAGAGGCAGAAAAAGAAAGGATTCGCCTCTATAAGCTGAACCGGAGGAAGCGGTACCGCATTTTGGCCCTCAAGGGCTTCCACTCTGACCTGGGTGGCGAGGAGAGCCCTGAGAACCTTCTGTACCTCTGCGATAAAGACAGCAGCTCAGATGGCAGGTCCTGCTTTGAAGGAAGCCTCCCTCCCAAGCTGCTGCCCTCTGACCTGGCTGCTGCTGCGCCAGAGTGAAAATCCAGCCTGACGCTTTCCCTGAACCACCAGCTTTTGTGTTACCAAAGAATAATAATAAAAGGAAATCAGACTGTCTGAAGGAAGCAGATGTCTGGTGTGTTGATGAGGTCAGCTTCTCCGTCCACCAGGGTGCCTTTCCTGCCCTGGGGAAGGCACTGTTTCTGAACAGAAGCCACGTAATGGACAGAGCTCTTTCTGATTTTTTTTTTCTCGGATAATCTGGCATCTCTTTGTTACTTAATTTCTCATCACCAACAATGTGTAGATTATATCGATTCTAAATCTAAAGCTAATTTAATGGGTGAAACTCCTCACACAGCATGCTTCTCTAGGCCCAAGGAAAATGCCCCAAATATCCCAGAGGGGTTTTTTTGGTTTTGTTTTGTTTTTTTAAATTATATACACTCCCTGCCCTTATGTGGTCTTCAAAATAACTGAGTTCCAGAACTCCATCCCTGGGAGATAATTATGAGAAGTCTCAAAAGGAGTATTGCTTCTCTTCTAAATATGGTCCTCCCAAGGGAGCGAATTGGCAGTTGCCAGAGGGGAAGGGGGTTGGGGGTGAGGGAAATGGGTGAGGGGGCTCAGTGATGAGTGGTAAGCAGACTTGTGGTGGTGATCACATTATAGCATCAGACACCTGAACTTATGTAATTTTACTTCATTAAACAAATATATATATATGTGTTTATATATATATACATACATATATATATATATATATATATATATATTCCTCCTCTAATCTCCTAAAACAGCATTTTAAGCAAAGTTCTAGAGTATTAAAAAAGTCCTACACTACTTGTCCTAAGTTGATATTTTTGCTTTGCTCCAATATTTATTAAGTGGGGGCCAAGGTATTGCATTAGTTTGGGTTCTCCAGAAGCACACCCTGAGACAAAGACTCAAATGGAAATAGATTATTTGGGATCTAAAAGAAAGCTCAGTAGGGAAAGCACAGGGAGTGGAAGCCAGCCAATCCAGGGGCACGGTTAAGCCTGTTTCCATACTGGAGCTTAATCCCACCTGGAAACATTGTCAAGATTCTCCGGCCTGAGCCTGAGGGAGCTGGGCCCTTCTACTGCCCACAGGCCTTGGCTGAGGGATGGTCCTGGGTGTGTGTGTGTGTGTGTGTGTGTGTGTGTGTGTGTGTGTGTGTGTTAATTTCCTGGCATTTCCTGGAGGCCTTCCTCAGGCACAAAGATGCAGATCCAGAGGTCCAGGGTGGGGTAGTCTCTATGCAACATGGTGCAGGGCCCAAAAGGGACAGAGCGGTGGTTTAAGATCAGGTTCCTGCCTTCCAAGGAGTTACAACCTGCATTGTACTCGGGAGAGGTTGAAAGCCAATACAAAACATTACAGAATGCTTTTTTGAAAGTGAAGGGAAAGTGGTCATCTTGGTCCCCGCTAGCCCCAGCTGACACAGCAGCCCTCTTCTCACCTTTCCTTAAATGGCCATTTACAAAGTTGTTTCCATACTGTGACAAAATATAACAAAGGGACTTTTGGAAAAGCCCTGTCCTCTCCCTAGACTCTCTAGGTTAACAGGCAGGTCCAGCAGGGGCTATTAAGCAGACAGGAATGGCCCTCCCTGGGATGCTGTCCAGATTGAGGGGCACCTATAGAATCAAGTGAAGAGGAACAAGGGCTTTGGTGTATCCCCATGGGGAGGAGGAGACGGAACATGTGTTAATCCTCAGCCACAGGACCTTGCCTGATGCCTCAGCGCTCCAGGTAAAGACAGCAGAGGATAGAGCAGTTCGGGTGGTTCAGTTGTCCTCCGGATCAACTGTAGTGGCTGGGGGTGTGGTGCGTGGGACAGTGAGGCCATAGGATCCCTTGGTCACTTTGCAGGGGCGTCTTCCATGCGTGGTGAGAGTGGGGCTGGCCTGTGGTCACCTTTCTGCTATGAGATATCCCGGTGCGGTGGTTAAAATGATGAGCTTTGACATCAGAGCTGAATTGATGTCTTTCCCGCTATGTGCTAGCTGTGTGAACTTGGGGAGATTGTTTAACCTCTCTGAGCACTAACCTCCCACATCTGGAAACAGGGACACAGCTGCTTACCTCAGTGCGGTGGGAATCAAATGCAGTACTTACATAAAGCCTTTAGCAGAGTGCCTCGCCCCTGGGAAGTACTCAGTCCACTGGGAGAGTTTTGAGCAATGATATTTTAGGTTGGGGTGGCTGCACAGCCACTGAGGAGGCTGTCCTGCTGATGGTGTAGTGCTCATCCCATCAGAGGGTGTTTTACAGTGGGATGTGGGCAGCCAATAGATACAACTTGAAGAAACCACAAAACAAATTACAGGGGTCTGGAGCAAGAGGGAATGCAGGAGAAATGAAGCCAGGGTCTCAAAGTCTGGTGGACTGGGGGCTTTGGGGCCAAACATGAAAGTGTCCCCGTGTAACCTGGGACTACAGCTAAGGAGCCTGCTTCAGAGACAAGCGGAACAAAGCTGAACTCAACACCTAGCCTTGGGCAGAACTGCCCCATCAGACCTGTCCATTTTTACACAAGAAATAAATGCCTGCTGCCATGTGCCACTACGGTTTTGTGGTTGTTACGCAGCAAGAGCTGACTAATAGCAGGTGTTCCACGAAGGCCCACAATAAACATATTTGGGATCTGCAGCTTTTCATTTTCCCAAACTTATTTGATCATAGAACCTTATTTTATTCCATAGAAAGCATTTTGGGAAGTAGTGTTATGAACAAAACACTTTGTAGTGATTCTGCTCTGAAATAAAATTATTAGAATTCAATTTCGAGGGGTTCCTGGGTGGCTCAGTCAGTTAAGCGGCTGCCTTCAGCTCGGGTCATGAATCTGGGGTCCTGGGATCAAGTCCCGCATCAGGCTCCCTGCTCAGCGGGGAGCCTGCTTCTCCCTCTCCCTCTGCTTACTGCTCCTCTTACTTGTGTGCTCTCTCTGTCAAATAAATAAAAAAGTCTTAAAAAAAAAAAGAATTTAGTTTTGAGAAGAAGTATTTCTTGCAGTAAGATTTGTTACCTAATTCATACACCTGCTACTTTTTCCCTTGAGGTACCAGCTTAATCTGATTTGCTTAGAAAGGTATTTTTGAGGCAAAATTGAAATATTATTAGTTTCAACATGTTTGCTTCTCTCTCTCTCTCTACACACACACACACACACACACACACACACACACACACACAATTATAGCGTTAATCTACACGCTTTAAATATTTTTCCAACATAACCTTGAAACTGCTATTCGCTCATTCATTTTATGGGAAATTTACACTATATAATCTAAGTGGCAGTGTTAGCTCTTGTCTCCTGAGCCAGCCAAGTTAGACTTAATTTCTGTTAAAAAGAGACTGGCTTAAAAAAAAACAAACCCCATGCACACACATAATTATATGCATTCTTGGGACATATTTAAGTTGTAACTCAAAGATTAACCGATAAGCCACCAAGCCTTGCGGTGAATTTGACACTTGAGTGAAATAAGATGCCTTCACTTTCGATAATTCTTATCAACTCTTCTCTTATCAACACTTTGCCCAAAGGGACTTTGCATCAGGGAAGACAATGGCCTGAGATTGAAGAGATTGTAGGTATTAAATGAATTATGTTATCACTCCAGCTGCCTCACTTGGAGATACTGGAAGTAAAAACTTCCCACAGCAGGCGGACCTCACTTCTGCCCATGTACTTCATTCTTGACAAGAGTGTGTGAAGGACACTGATAGACAAGGAGCCCTACAGTGGGGTCCTGGTGCCCTGATTCCAGTGTTTCTAACTGTCCCTTTGTCCAGTGCCTACAGGTTTGTCTGGCCCAGAGCAATGTCCCACCGTCAAGTAAAGATGTGTTAGACTAACACATGTATGTCTTCTGCAAAATGGGAGAAAGGCAATTTTTAAAAAATATTTTATTTACTTATTTGACAGAGAGAGAGATCACAAGTAAGCAAAGAGGCAGGCAGAGAGAGAGAAGCAGGCTCTCCACTGAGCAGAGACTCCAATGTGGGGCTTGATCCCGGACCCTGAGACCATGACCTGAGCTGAAGGCAGAGGCTTAACCCTCTGAGCCACCCAGGCGCCCCAAGAAAGGCAATTTGAAAGAAGAGCCAAGAAGGAAGGGACCGGCCCAGTCATAATTTCAGGGTAGGTGGGTTTTAGCAACGAGTACACATTGAATCTGTGAACAAATGCCCTAAAACTATCTGTGCTGAGGGGTGCCTGCATTCCCAGGGGAATGCTCCTCCCGACAGAAGTATCATGGTATTAAAATATAATCACATCTTAAAATGTCTCAAGATGAGGTGTTTTTCTCATGTTTCTTCACCAAAACATGATTTTACTGTAAAAAAAGAGAGGCATCTCTAAGTTTTGTTTCTTTAAAGATAATTTATTGTTAAATGAAGAGGTCACAAAGCAAAATGGAATGGGACAGATGTCAAAGATAAATTTAAAAAATAGTTTTTGTCAAATACTGTTCTGGATTTCCTAAGGTTAGAAACAGGAAAAGAGTCAAATGAAAAGGTAATTATTCTTTTTCAAAAGGTCTGACCTTGAAAAGGAAACAACTTTTCTCTGAAAATACAAATCATCCTTCTTACATGAAAGCTATAATTTAAGAGACCGAGAAAAAAGACTTTTTAATTCATAAGTAAACTGTATCTCTCCGATATGCTTAAGAATGGTTGGTTTTAAGGAATTTTAAAAATCATTGCTTCCACCTCGTAAACTCACACACAAGTCCACCAAGATCAATGTCATTTGATCCACCCTGAAGTGTCCCATTACATCTTCTTATGCTTCTTTCCTGTAACTTGCAGCAAAGCAGGTTTGAAGAGAAAGAAAGGATTAGAAAGAACTGCAGTTAGTTCCCTAGTGAATAACTTAAGATAAAACCTGCTTTTCAATTTGCCTTACCCATTCACAATGACTCACTTCTACTTACTTTACTGATATATTTCAGATTCTCTCCACAGCTAGAATGCTTTGTCCAAACTTAACCCAACCCCCCAAAAACAAAACAAAATCTCATACGGACATCTCAAAACGTTGCGGTGTACAAAGGCCATGTCCTCCCATATGTCTCTCCTGCCACGCTGCCTACAATATCGTTCTGAGCTCATTCACATGTCCCCTCTGGGCCAGGACACAAAGCCTTGGGAACTCTCTTAACATAATTTAAAAATTACATTTACCGCTTGTCTTAAATGCCAAGATTATGAAATCAGAGAGGGAAAAAATCCATTTTCATCAAGAAATGCCACGTAATTTACTCTTCCAAAGGAGGACAGCATCTGTCACTCTGCATAGTGGAGGTCCTGGAGTCCCAGAGTGCCACCTTTACCAGTCGCCACTGAGCTTCGCTGTGGCAAACTGGGGACCATGAACCCACTCAAAGGCTTCACCGAGGGTTTCGTCCAACAGTTAGGGGCATGACAGACCACACATCATTAAAGCTGAAGAAGACACCGGACAGTTTGGCTCTAGAGGCTTCGAATGACTTTAAGTGAGAGCGATTACCATCACGCCTGCTCTCCTCAGAACACAAGTCCCTGCTGTGGCTCCAAGGTCCCCAGTCAGCTCTCGATTCTGTTTTCAGGACACAGAAGCCATCAACAGAAACCCCAAAATACTGCGGGAATCCGGGTTTACAATACTCTACAACCCTTGAGCACATGGTCTAATTTGGATGTATTCAAAGGAAATATTCATGGATTGTTCTTTCCAGTATTGGAAGAGAAAAGGCCACCTGCCACATTTTTCACTCAAACCCCTCAAGGCTTGGCAGGAGGAAGAGGCATGGGCTGGTGGGGAGGGAGAGGGGGCCGTAGGCTGAAGCCAGACACAGCCTGGCCCACCATAGCCTCTGGCCCAGCCACCCCTTCTGCTTCTGAGCCTGGCTCAGCTGAGCTCTCGGAGTGTCCTCCACATGCGCCAAATGCCATGATTGTCTCTTACGTTACGGTAAGCACTTACAAGAAACGTGCACCATCCCAACGGCGCCCACGTTTTGGGGTTTGGCTTGTGACATCAATCCCTATCCTGAAGTCACCTTTCCTACACCTGGAGGGAATGATGGGGCGATTTTCTTGCTTTCTGGCTTAGACTTAAGGCACTGCAGAACTCCTCTGCGGTGTTGACCCCGTCGAAGTTGACCCAGGGTCCCAGGAAAGGACGCACATCCTGATGAAGCAGGTCACTGGAAACATCCACATCTGCCTCTCCCAGACGCCAGCCAGTCCTGAGTGGGCCGAAACCTCATGGAGTCCCCAAAAGTGGTTTCCCTAAGCAGTCCTTCAAAATGCTATTTCTCTAGGCTATGTTTTGTCTTATGAAGAAAATAGGAAAGTATTTGGAAACCCAAAATACATATCAGGAGAGTTACACAAGCCTGGGGAGACATTATCAGATGCCAAGTGTTCAAGGCACTTTGCCCAAACTCGGACCCTACCGGTGGAAGGACCCAGAACTGAGGCCACGGCTCTCACACGGGCCCCTGATGCATGTGAGCCTCCCGAAGAGTGGGGAGAACAGGGTGAACCTTTTCCTTTTCTCCCTTTCTTAAAAAGGCATCTTATATTGTGGCTTGGGTTTTTTTTTTTTTTTAATATGAAGAGGATGTAGAGAATTCCGAGAGTTTGGGTGAACAGGAATACGAATGGAAATGGAAATAAACGACGGAGTGGAACTGAGCTCTCCATAGGTTGGACCCGGGTGGCGGTCACAGCTCAGGGAACCAGCACTGCTGTGGGGGAAGACGACGCGGGGCTGGAAGGTCTTACAGCTCACTTTTTCCAGCACAGAGACTTTCTCCACGCTCTTCCTCAGGCTAACCAGCCGAGAGGAGAAGAGCCTCTCCTCCCTCCCGATTTCAAACTGGGGCCATTTTCCTTTCGCTCCAGTTGGCTTTTTATTTGTTCGACAAATTGAGACTTTGGGGAAGCCATGCAGCTGCAAATGAGAAATACACGCCTTTGGAGACCAATCTGAACACTTTTAAAAACCCATTTCTCTCCATGACTATAAGAGGCTGTGACATTGTTTTCTTCCCCAGGCCGGACTTTGAGGGACGACGAGGCCAGACTCTGGAACACGTGGGCCCCTCGAGGGCAGCGGAAGAGCCGGTCCAAGCCCACCCCACCCTCGTCAGCACTCATCCGAGAGGCTGTCGCTGCCCAGGACCTCTGAGGCTTCGAGCTCCACGCTGGACAGGAACCTCCTCAGGGTCTTGCGGCAGTTGTAATCCAGCGTGGTGGTGTAGATGGTCTTGGGGTACTTGGGGTAGACGATGGTGGTGCTGAGGAAGCGGGCGGCCTTGTGGCGGGGCTCGAAGCGCACTTCCGCCTTGTAGCTGCGCCAGGTGGAGTCGGGGAGGCAGGTGACGGTCTGGCTGCAGGAGGCCACTGCCAGGCCCAGGGGCAGGTGGACGTCGTCGATGAAGTGCCGCTCAGAGTCATATTTGACGGATGACGTGTACCTGGGCAGGAGAGAGAAGGCAGCTCGAAGCTGATCCCCTGAGCTTGGGGCACGATGGCCCCCACTGTGACCTTGATCCTCTGGTGGGGTGCAAACCCCGAGTCGGGGCTGCTCTCTTCAGAAGCAGCCCAGAGCTGAGGAAGAGCTTACTGGGAGGTACTGTTCAAAGCACTTTCTTTCCAGGATCTAATCTAACGGAACCAAGCACTGGGGAGAAGAAATGAATGTACAGAGGTCAAAGTCACAGTAGGTGTGAGTGGTGGGGCGGGGATTTACCACGTTCACCCTGCACGCACTGTTTCTCCTGACAGGGGCAGCCCCTGGAGGCAGCGCCTGTGTGTGTAAGCTGGAAGAGCCGCTCTGGCTGCTTCTCCATGTCTTGCTTCCTCTTTCTGAGAAACGTGCCCAGAAGTAACTGAGCAAAGTGTTCACATGCAGCAAGTGGTGTATGTCAGTGGCAGAACAAGGCGGGTTCTACCCCCTCATAAGGGGTCCCTGCTTTGTTTTCTCTGTCCCCTGAAGTCACCATCAGCTTGCTTTTTTTTTTTTTTTTTAAATGAAGCTCTCTGTCCAATGTGGGACTGGAACTCATCTGACCCTGAGATCAAGATTGCATGCTCTACCGACTGAGCTAGCCAGACGTATCCCCCACTCCCCACATCGGCTCTTTAATGACAGAATGAAGGAACCCAGGAATTCTTAAAAGTTCAGTAATACCAAGTACTTGAACTTGGTCCCCCGTGGTCTTTGATGGGGAGACGCCTCAAACCAGAGACTCAGAGATCTGACCTTATCAATTAGAGCCAATTACCATCTTGATTTTTTAAAATAAATCAACTTCCATGTTCCTCAGCAACTCCTTTACCTTTTTTTTTAATTCTTTCTTTGGTAATTTGGGAGCTAATTATTATTATTTTTTAATGTAAGCAAAGCATTAGTTCATTTTATTGAGTAATTATTACAGCTTCATAGAGCATCACACAGACCCTACCCCGTGGGTCCAGGAGTAAGAATCAGCATTCTTTCCAGTGGGTCGGTTGGATGATGGAAACATCTATTCATTCCCCTTAAGCAACTGGGTAAGAGGCTGGCGGAAGCTAAGGTCGGGAAGTCATGTCCTCATTTTGTTCAAAATAAAAGCTCCACAGGAATAAAGGACTGAACGGCTCACCTCCAAACTGGTGAGCTGCCTTTGTTCCCCATCAAAGGGCCCTTTGTGTTAGGGAACTGAAACTCCAGCAAAAAAAAAAAAAAAAAAAAAAAAAAAAAAAGCCCACAAGCTACCAAAAGTAAAATTCCTTTCCCTGAAGAGACAGATCTTTAACGGAGACTCTCAGTGGATCTCTGCCCCCAGGTAATCCCGGATGAGATCAGTTCCCAAAGGAAGACTCGTCCTTGCCCAGTGAAACTGTAACAGGAGACAAGGGTAGAGCACCTTGAAGCAGGGGTGGGGCAACAGGGCACGCAGCTTCCTGAAAGAGGAATTATTTTATTATAAAGCTCTATGCATCTGATGGTCACGATATGCAAAGGCAAAAAGGGCAAAAAGCAAGTCGCAGGACTTTACATATAACATGATCTTGTTTTTATTTCAAAGGGTGTATCTATATATAATATATCTATCTATAGATATATTTATCTATAGATAATAATATATATAGATATAATATATCTATAGATAGATATATTATATATAGATATTTTAAATTTTTAGAAGATTTTAAGATTTTATTATTTATTTGGGAGAAAGAGCACAAGCAGGGGCAGCAGCAGAGAGAGAAGGAAAAGCAGGCTCCCGACAGAGCAAGGAGTCCGATACGGGGCCCTATCTCGAGCCCTGAGATCACAACCCGAGCTAAAGACAGCAGCTCAACTGACTGAGCCACTCAGGTGCTCCAGGGTGTGTCTATATATTTAATTGGTTAGAACACATAAGAAATCCAACATAGTACCCAACAAACTATGAGTAGTCTTTGGCACTTTTTTGTGATCAACTTTTTAAAAACAAACAAACAAACAAACAAACAGGCATTCATTTCTAGAATAAAGAAGGAAAAAATGAAAAACTCCAATCCAATCTGGACCCACTGTATTTACCTTACTTCCATTGGTGGTAAAGGGTCAAACTCTACTCCTTCACCAAAAGACAGAGGGCACAGCCTTGGTGAGCAGGCAAAGGTCAGAGGGCTGGGCAGAGATGCTGGGTTCTGCAAGAATGGAGAAGACAGTTAGACCACAGGCCAGGCCCCCCATGGAGGTGCTGGCTCTGAGCTTCCAGCTGATGGGCTCGACTGTGATTTGTGTCCCTGTCCTGGGAATGATCCTGGAGAAAGGCTGTCCCACAGCATTGGAAGAGCTTTGGCTGGAGAGCCAGGAGGCCTGGGTTGCATCATTACCTGTACACCAAGGGGATGCCTCCTTTCTCCACTGGGATTTTGTGAGAGGTTAAGGAGCTCAGCATCATGACCCTGGTATGAGACCCTAGGGCAGTTGCCCCATCCCGCATCAAGGCAGGGAGAAAACCTTGACAAACTGGGGTTTCATTAACCAGAACCCTCAACGATGTGTCCCCCAACCCTGCCATGGTCTCAGCAACACTCCAGAAAAGGCCAGAACAAAAAAATTCTACCACAAATTTTTTCACACTGAAGATTCAATGGGACTTGACCTGTGCCTTCTCAGCCTCTGGGACGGCTCGATGAACACCCAACCAAGACAGAGGGAGCCACAAACTCACTGGTAAGATGGACACCAAAACAGTTCTCTATAACACCTTCCACTGCTCAGCAGACTCAAAGAACCAGAGCACAGCATCCCTAGAGGTTAACTGGCTCCTGGCCTGGACGAGGCCCTGAACTTTCTGGTTCATTAGGTAGCCTGAATAAGGGAGGGTTCTGTCCTAGACACAGGTGCTAGTTTTCCCCGAGTTGACTGGAATTGGGCCTCTGTGGTAAGTGTTCAACAGGGAGAAGCGCCTTGGGTTCCTGGGGTTACTGGCAATCTGTCACTTTCTTTGCCTCATTTGAGAGAAGGATCCACACTTGGGCCAGGATGTGGAGGTGGCAGCCCCACCCCCCGACATCTTCCAGGGTAGAGAAGGAAGCAGAGAGTTTTAGAAGGGAGGCTCTAAGACTTATCGTGTTACCAGGCCAGTGTCAAGTGAGGGTGCAGGGTTGAAATACGAAGTCAAAGGGGACCAGGGTAGGTGAGGGAGGAGCAAAGTGTCCTCTGGGTCCAGCTCTTTTTTTTTTTTTTTTTTTTTTAAAGATTTTATTTATTTATTTGACAGAGAGAGATCACAAGTAGGCAGAGAGGCAGGCAGAGAGAGAGAGAGAGGAGGAAGCAGGCTCCCCACCGAGCAGAGAGCCCGATGCGGGACTCGATCCCAGGACCCTGAGATCATGACCCGAGCCGAAGGCAGCGGCTTAACCCACTGAGCCACCCAGGCGCCCCTTGGGTCCAGCTCTTGAACTTGGGTGGAGGGCTGAAGAAGCTCTGGCTGGAGGAGGGGCTGTGGCTGGGAACCGTGGTCAGTAACAGGGGCAGGATAAGGTGTGGGCACTGACTGCCGCAGAGCTTTCGGAAACAGCCCCCCCAAGCAGGGACAGTGGGCCCTGCTCTGCCCCCAGCTCCCTGGCTACCAGACCCTCGACCTAGGGAGTGCCTCTGGGCAGCCCTGGGGGCTGTGGGATGATAGCAGGAGGGGAGGTGCACAACTCCGCCACACTCACACTGTAGCCAGGAAGTCAGACAAGCCCTCAGTTCTCCTGCCCCTGCCTTATGGGCTCGCTCCTCCCTGCCAACCCAACAGACACGCCACACCTCGGTGCAGGTGCAGGCTGGAAATGGGACAGGCATCAGGAATGACAACAGACACATGAACAAGGTGCCACCAGGGAATGGGGACCAAGCCATTGATTTTGGCATGGCTCTGGGAAGCATCAACGAAGACTTCCCAGAGGAGGTGACAAATTGAGCTTGAAGGGCCAGCAGGGGTCTGACAGGTCAAAAAGGCAGCTGTAGGAGAGGGTGGGCTCAGAAGGAAAAGGCATGCGAGGTAGAGGGACAGCATCAGAGACACCAATGTATGTATCTGCCTGTGGTCAGGAGGGTGAAGCTAGAAGGACCAGACAACAAGGGTTCTGAAGGCCAAGTTGAGGCAAGTGATGCACTCCAAAGGGAATGCACTCCGATGTCCCAGAGACAGGGTCACTGGGTCAAGAACTCCAAGCCCATCGACGTGCATAGGTCTTTAAGGAACAGCAGCTGCCACTGACTACTTCACCCCAGCGGAGAGGGTCATACAGAGTCATCTCCAAGGGGTAGGAAGGGGGGCTGAGAGCCCCACTTTGAGCCTTGGCTGAAGACAGGATGTGGCTTCCCCTGAGCTCTAGGTAAAGGCAATAAACACCACCACTGAGCGATTCCTAAGGCAAAAAAAGACTACGTGTTTTTTTCTTTAAATAAAAACCTTGAAATAAAATAAAAGGATTCCTTTTTGAAAGGTTCCACCCATCTAAAGGCCTCCCACCCTTCAAGTGCCAGATGGGGATTAGGTGACAGGAGAAGGGGCTGGCACCAGGAGGCGAGAGGCTCAGGGGGTAACTTTTCTCCAAGGTCCCCTCCCACACCATGAACACGGTCCCCAAAGGCTGGTCCCTCCTGCTCTCTGAATCAGGGAGCTGAAGCACACACACCCTTCTCCCCAAGACAGCCAGGAGGGGGCCGGTCCTTGGGAGGCGCCACCGGTGGGGGGCTAAGCCCGGGGGTCCCAGGCCCGCAGGACAGAGAAGGCTGGGGTTCCTTCTCGGTGTCCCCGGCCCCTCTCCAGCCCGGCCCCGGGCAGGAACATGGCCGAGCCGCAGCCTGGCAGCCCCGGGGGCCGCCACCCCAAAGACAGAAGGCGGGGGCTCGCCTCTCCCAGGGCTCCCGCGCCTCCCAGGCGATGACAATTTTCCAGCCACCGGCTCCAGCTGGCCAGGCTCTCGCCGCGCTCCCGCCCCGGGCTCCCCGCGATGGCCACGCCGTCCCGACGGGCGGGTGGCGGCGCCGACGGCGCTCCCGGAGCGGGCGGGCAAGGCTGGCTGTCCCCAGGGAACAGGCTGAGGGTTGGATGGGGAGGGAAGGAGCCCGAGCGGGGGCACTCACCGGGGCCGCGGGGGTCGCCGCCGCGTCGGACTCCAGCGTCCCGGGGACCGGTGCGCGCTCCCCGCCGCTGCCGCCGCCCCCGGCCGCCGCGAGCCCCCAGTGACTGGGACTGGGGCTGGGGGGCAGCCCCGAGTCCGGACTGTCCAGGACGCCGTCGCCCTTCTTCTTGGTGTCCACGAGCTCGGGCACATCCTGCAGGCTCAGCCGGCCCACCATGGCTGCTAGCGCGCCGGGGTCGGGGGCCGGGGGCCTGGGACTAGCGAGGGGCGCGAGGAGCGCACACGCGGGCCGGGGCCGCTGCCCGCCCCGCCGCCCTCCCTGCCGGCTGCCCCCGCGCCGTCCGGGTCCCGCGGGCCGCCGCGCTCCCGGCCCCGCCCTCCGCCCCGCCCCGCCCCGCCTCTCCCGGCGCGCGGGGACCGACCCGCACCGGCCGAGCCGCGAGGCCCAGCGCCAGGGGCCGCTGCGCTCCCGCCGTGTGCCGCCCGAGTTCCACTCGGCGCTGCCGCCCAGTCCGCCTCGCGCGGCGGATTCGGGAGCGCTGGGGGCGCCGGGCGGACTCCGCCTCGGGAGGGACAGGCACCCCAGCGCCGCCGCCACCCCGCTCCCCGCTACAGGTGGACGCGGGACCCTGCTCGCACCAGGCTCCTCTTGGCGCCCTGGCCCCTGGCCCTGGCCCGGCAGGGCCCGGCGGGCGCTAGTGGGGAGCCCTGGCGGTCTGGAGAGCCAGAGTGGAGTCCCGGCCTGCGGAGGCCTGGGGAGCCGGCCGAACCCAGCGAGCAAACAACTGGAAATTATTAATAGTCAATGCGCCTCGTATGGCTCCAAACGCCTCTTGGCTCAGCCTTGCGGGCTCTCTGTGTCTCCGGCTCTCACTTCTGCCCCGGAGGAGAAGACCTACTCCGAGTATCCTCAGGGGACTCCAGGAGGGGGACCCGCATCCCTCCCTGGTCTGGCGGCTCAGCTGAACATGCTGTGACCACACCAGAGGGGAAAATTCTGCAGTGGGCGCAGATTGGGACCTCGAATGACACGAGCTCAGTAGGCTGCCCAAGGGCTGTCTAATGGGCTAGGGGCTCTAATAGGTGGGGGCCCTAGTTTTCATTCATAACTTCCTTTCTAAGAACCAGATTGGGGGATTCCTCCTTTCTTTACTTTGACAGAGAGACTCCATCTCAGTGGGAACTCGGTTCAGTACCGCCAGCTGTAGAACTGGGCTATCCTCAAATGTAGGACTTTTGCTCCCAGAGCCCTTCATGATTTTCAGTAAATGCTGGAAGCTCCCACCCCCACCAGCCACCCTCCTCTGGGAGTTTCTGATGGGTGTTTAGCTCAGGGCTTCGAGCTGGAGCCGCACCTAGACCCAGCTGGCACGTGCCAGCCCTGAGAGGCGCTGTGTCCTGTGCCCCACCCCCCACCCCAACCCCACCCGGGGCAGTCTACGTCCAGGCAAAAACAGGTCCCCGCGCTTGGGACCGGTTAAAGCCAGAATTCAGAGTGGGTCAATGTTAGAGTATCTCCTGGCAAAGTTCAGCCCTCCTACCTTCCTCACTCATCATTTTGAAGTAACAGAAAAGGGAACTGACTTGGTCCAAATCACATAACAGGTAGGAGGCCACTTGCCTTGGATCATTCCCTTCCCTGGAAAATAAAACTTGGCACATGCCTGTGTCCTGGGAGGTTGCTCATTCATTTACTGTGAGAATGGATTACAAAGTCAACAGGGCACAGTCTTGGACCAGTGGTTAGTGCAAGGATGAACTGTTAGCAGTGGGCCTTAGAAGCTGGGCCAAGTACGCCGCTGTTCCTTCCTGCCCATGCTGCTCCCACCATCTGCACCTCCCAGGCTGCCTTCAACACCAGGGCACCACGGGAAGAATGGGCGTGCTTCTTGGCATTGTGGAAAGCGTGGTCTGTTGATTGTGGGAGGACTTGGCGCCCTGGAGGGAATTTGCCCCCCAGCATTCCCAGCTACATTCTAAGAACCCTTCAAGTAGAGGTTAGGCAGGGCTTTCTGAACCCAGAGGATGGTCCTCAGGCATCATCCAGGACAAATGCCAATGAGTTCCTGAAGCATAAGCCAATGGTCCACTGTGGACTCCTTCCCCGCAGAGGAACCCAGTATTGGTTCACACACAGAAAAAATTGTGGAGGGGCTTGAAGACGAATCCAGCCCCAGGTCTGGACACTGATGAAGAAGCAGAGTTGGAGACCCACCCAGATTCCCCAGAAACAGGTGCTCCCTCTGCATAAGCCGCACCAAATTCGGGTCTTCCGCTGGCTCCCAGCCAATCCAAAGACAATGAGAAGGGATCCCAGGTTTCTACCCCCCATCAGACTGTCTATGAAGTCAAAGGGAAGTCAAAGCTCAAAGGGAAGTCCGAGCAGATTGGAAGTCACATGGCGACCGAGGGGAAGGCAGGGAACATCCTGCCCACTCTGGTATCACCACCAACTCACCATTCCTGGTGGAGACAGCAGAGATGCTCTCACCATCCAGCTTCGACCTGCCCATGTGTCCTGAGTGTGAGATCAGGGGGATGTCCTCTGTCGCTATGAGGGAGCTACGCCCCTCAGCCTGGAAGGCAGCTATATCTGCTCTGCCCAAGCAATGAGCTCATACTGTGAGTTCGTATGGTTGTCCTTTGGAAGAACTCCATGACCTGTGCTCATCGTTGTCCTCGTCTTATTACCGATTGCTTTCCCAAGGACTCTTCTTTAAAAATCTCTAACCAGGGATGCCTGGGTGGCTCAGTTGGTTGGACGACTGCCTTCAGCTCAGGTCATGATCCCAGAGTCTCGGGATCGAGTCCCACATTGGGCTCCCGGATCCATGGGGAGTCTGCTTCTCCCTCTGACCTTCTCCTCGCTCATGCTCTCTCTCACGGTCTCTCTCTCTCAAATAAATAAATAAAATCTTTAAAAAATAAATAAAAATCTCTAACCAGAGCTGGAGAAGGACAATGGGTCCCTGGTCCCTTTACCCACCCCTGGTCAGCCTCTGAAGATAGGCCTTCTTTTGAGGGATTGCCGGGACTCACCTAGAAATCGGGGGTGGGGGGACTCCATGACACCAGACAAAACCGCAGAGCCTATTGAAGAGTGGCCTCTTCTTCACACTGGCGTTCCACAGCTGGCCAGGGCCATGGTCCCCCTGCCTGGGTCACAGAGACCAGTGTCCTCACAGGACTTGGCTTCTGGCCTAAGGCCTTTCTCAGAGGCGTCTGAGAAACAAAAGATGCCGATCGATGATGCCAATCCTGCATTTTCCCTTTTTCTGCACTAAATTAAGCAGATGCCTGAATGGAGTTGAGTCAGACAAGCACAGGGCAGGACCTCCCCCCCACCCCGCCCCGGCCCCCAACTGCCGCAGCTTATTGTTTTGGAACAGCTGGTCTTCAGTAAACCCAGCCAGACAGCAGATTAAGAACACCCAGGGGTCCAGCATGCTGGCTTGTGCCCCTTGCCTCATGGCACCTTGTCACCCCAGCCCCTTGGGTCCCAGGGTTCTGGAATTCCTGATGCGGTGGATTTGCCTTACCATGGAAGCAGGTCCTTCCTTTCCTTCATCTGCCCCCCATCAAGCCAAATGCTTTCCAAAAAATGAAACTTTTTTTCCGTAAGTATTTTAGGGCTAAGATGATAGTTTTCAAAGAACATCAAAAGTGACCTGCTGGATTCAGTTAAAAGGAGGAACTGAACTGGGGCACCTGGGTGGCTCAGTCTTTAAGCTTCTCTGCCTTCGGCTCAGGTCATGATCCCAGGGTCTTGGGCTTGAGCCCCGCATTGGCCTTCCTGCTCAGCGGGAAGCCTGCTTCTCCCTCTCCCGCTCCCCCGCTTGTGTTTCCTCTCTCACTGTGTCTCTCTCTCTGTCAAACAAATAAATAAAATCTTTAAAAAAAAAAAAAAAAGGAGCTGAATTAAAAAGGGGATCCTTGGAAACGACACCACTCGCGGGAGTGTGCGTGCACAGGCGTGGTGAGGTCAGTTTCTAACCCTGAGCCCCTGGCGCTCACAAAGATAGCCTCCACCAGAGAGAGCCAAGGGATCCCAAGGTTCTGGCTTGGCGATGTCAGAGGGAAATGCACCTGGGGGCAGAGATCAGCTCCTTCTCTGACCTTTCAACTGGGTGGAGAAACCTCCGGCTCAGCCCAGCGGGGGGCGACACTGAACCTAGAAGCTGATTGCGGATTGGGCTGGAGTCAGGCTGGTGTCCCCTGTGTGGGGATCCCCTTGACCCCAGACACAGACTCTATGCTCCTCTATCCTATTTGTTTGCTGAGAGCAATACTCCCAAAAGCTCCCTAGTTACACAGAAAAGGGCCATGGCCTCTGCAAAATAAAACCCAGATGGGATTTTGCAGAGAGCTGGGGCACATGGCCTCCTTGGAGCGGCATCAATACACTTGCGCTCCTGGCTCCGTCCTGTGTATTCACACTGGACAAGGATTTGCAGCCCAGAAAAATCGCTCTGAGTTGAGCAATTGAAGTTAAGACCCTTGGCTCCCTGGAGGAAAGGCAGGGTACAAGGGTGTGCGGTCACCATCCCTGGGGAACACACAGCAGGTCTGTGCGGTCACACTCCAGAGGACGCCGGGAGACATCGTGGTGTTTCAGGACCACCCCAGGATTCGCGCTTGCCTGGGCCGTGAGGGGAGAGACAGTGAGTGGGAGCCCGTGGAGGCGGCCAGTTGGCTCCACGGTGAAGATCTGAGCCAAGGTGTCCCTTCCCTTCCCGGGAGCCGTAGCCCCAAAGTGCATTCTTCTCCTCCCCCAAGTTCAAAGCTGAGTAGATGCAGGCAGGAGGTGGCTGTGGTTTGCAGCTATGTACAACTGGGAACTCTCCATACTTGCTGAAGACATTTACGTGCCTTTGAAGAAATGTTTTTCAGTTCTGAGTCTCAGCTGAAAATTAGCCAGGGGTGGGGGAAGAACGTGGGGTGAGAGGAGAGGGACCAAATTAAAACTGCTTCTCATGTTTTCCCACGCCATATCCCTGCGGGGGGAGGGGCGCTAGCATTTTCCTGCCTCTTGCCCTGCGCTTTTGTGGGATGACCCCAACCCCTGACAGGTATTTCTGGAAATCTCTGAAGGTGTCTCTCATGTGCTCATAAGTAAATCTGGTCACACACATGAGAAGCCTGCCGTCAATTTTCTTTTTCCTGTCCCCTCACTACCCCTGCCTCTGGTTCTGCTAAGTTGTGTGATGGTGTCCCATGACGGTGACCCACCACGGTCCCCTGGCAGGCTGCCCTTGCTGAGACCACCCTCGGATCCACCAGGCGCCTGGGGATCCACCATGCCGTCGTGGGTACTGTGCCTCTGCCCCTCACCAGGCACTATCCAAAGCCCTGGGCGCTGCTGCCAACCCTGATGGTGGGGGGAGGTTAATTTGGAGGGTGGTCCTGGAGAAGCATGGCTTCCTTTTTGCCAGCTTCTCACACTAGGATTAGAACTTGAACCCTGCAGGGCTAGGCCAAGGAGTGAATAGTAAAAGAAACACAACCAAAAAACCCCTTTGAATTCCAAATCCCTCCCCACTGAGCCAGGCCCAGCTTTCTGCCACTTCTCCTAGGACTTCTTTAAGAGCCTCTCAGGTCCTGTATGGAAAGAGGCTGTCTGGACCTGGGGATGATGGGATACTCCACCTAGGCCTCAGCTGGAACTTCTGCTCCACCAGTACCATCAAATGTCACCCAAGTCCCATCTCAGTGCTTCGTTTTTGTGTTGTTGCTGCTTTAAACATTTTATTTATTTATTTGAGAATGAGCAAGAGAGAGCACGAGCGGGGGGTGGGGTGGGGCAGGGAGAAGCAGACTCCTGCTGAGCAGGGAGACCAACAAGGGATTCTATCCCCGGACCCAGAGATTAAGACCTGAGCCGAGGGCCGACGCTTAACCAACTAAGCTACCCAGGGCCCCTCAATGCCTTGTTTTTGAAGGCTGAAAGGCAGACCTGATATCCCACAGATATCAGCTAACCTGTTAGCATCAATGCTGTCTGCGTGGCACCCTCGTGGGGCCAGAGCTGCCAGGTCAGAAAAGGGGCCTTCTGCAGTTAGCAGGCTGTGCTGGAAGCAGGAGTTTCTAGAATGTCAGGTATCATCATCTTCTACCCCCCAAGATAGGCTTCCACCTAGGACACGATACCTGCCTGTCCTTCTACACACTTGTAATCCAAAGAGCAGGTAACACAAGCTAGGCCCGGGCCTTTCATCACACACAAACATTGAAAACTCTGGGCTCTCTGCTCCTAGTTGAAATACTATTTATGGCCTCATTCCACCAGAACACATTTAGCTCTGCTCCAAAGGCTGATAGCTCTTACCAAAATCTGTTTTGAATTTGAGTGTCTGCTCTCCCACAAGACTCATTCATTCGACCAGCACCTACTGTATGAGAGGTAGAGAGCGTGGGAGCACAAAGAGAGCTCCACCCAGCTCGGGCAAAGAGGGAGGTGAGGCTTGGGGAAAGATTTCTGGAGGAAGTAGCACATGTGCTGATTTTAAAGCGCCGAGGAAGAAATAGGCAGGCAAAGAAGAGAGGGGGGAGAAGGCAGAGGAACAACAGGCCAAGGCCAGGAGCTCGGACGGTCTTTGCTTATGACTGAGGGATAGACTGTGAAGCATCCTCTTTACCTAATGCCACCTGCTTTGTGGTCAATCTTGGGAGCTTTTGGTGGCCCCAGCCAGGAAGGCCTCAGGCTGCCCGAACTGTAGGGATAAAGGCCATTGTTGGAATCCAATCATATTTCCTTGAGTTTGCCTAAGTCTCGGACTAGATCTTGAGACATCATGGCAGAGATCTGGTGGTCGTCCTTCTCTTCTGGCTTAGCTTCATTAGGTAGAGGGCACTGCAGACATGGCCAAGGCTCCAAGTTCAATCCCTTCTGGAGTCAGTTCCACGGCTGGACATGCGTCCTGCAGAGCTGTTGCCCTGGTGACCAAGGGAAGCAAGAAGTAGGGTGGCTGGCTTCCAGCCATGCTCTTGGCTGGAAATGCCATGTCAAGTTCATGGTGACAAGCTCTTAATTCTCCTCTTCACTTGTGATGGGGTTGTTTCATGACTGCGTGCTCTGGCAGATGAGAGGATAATGTTCTTTTAATGTTTTTTAACAGGACTCAGTTGAGCTCATGTGCCTCCATATTCTCCCAATGGAGAACTGTATTGCTAACTCAGTTTAATTTCCTATCTTCTAGAAATGACTAATGGCTTTAGGTAATCACTGTTCTTATTCTCTTTTGCCTGGGTGGCATCTAGGGAGGCTTATTCTGACATGGTGACAGCAGGGGTGAGGTGGCTGGGGTGAGGGCCTGGTCCATGGTCACCTTCCTACCTCTTTGGCCTCCATTAAGGAGAGCTTGTTTGGCTTGGCCATGGAAGGCTACTTTTCATAGCCATAAGCCACGCTTTCTGCATCACAGTTGTCCTGTGCAAGAGGTCTTCCAGTGAGCTGGCCCTTTCATTACCTCTGGGAACTCAGGCTGCTTGGGAGCCATCGCCTGCCCATGATGGGGTGTGAGAGGCTCTGTGGGGCACACCCTCCCCTAAGCCTGTCAGACACTGTTTCTTCTCCCTCAGGTGCTTCCTTTCTACCTCCTCCAGGCTCCTCTATGGGGCATGAGTTCTCCTAGATTGATCAAAGCAAGCCAGGCAAATAGCTTCTAGATCAGTATTTCCCTCAAAATTAGGGGGGTGTCTCTTATACACCCAGAGGGCTCAGCCCAGAGTGGTGGGGTTCTGGAATTCTTCTCAGTGGACTTCAGCCTCTAAGCCAAGTTATATTTCCTCTAGTTTTTCCTTTCCTGATAGTCAAAACCCTCTTTCTTTTAAAATGGAAAAAAATAGTTATGTCAAAATGCACTGTGATGATGGTGTGGCTGGTATGCCAAGACTTCCAGAATTTTGTCTCTTGAAACATAAAGGTAGGGGCACCTGGCTGGCTCAGTTGGGAGAACATGCAACTCTTGATCTCCGGGTTGTGAGTTCAAGCCCCACATAGAGATTACTTAAAAAAAATTTAGGGGTACGTGGGTGGCTTAGTCACTAAGTGTCTGCCTTCGGGTTGGGTCATGATCCCAGGGTCCCCGGATCAAGCCCTGCATCGGGCTCTGCTCAATGAAAAGCCTGTTTCTTCCTCTCCCACTCCCCCTGCTTGTATTCCCTCTCTTGCTCTGTCAAATAAATAAATAAAATCTTTAAAAAAATTTAAAGGTACACTTTTAGAATAAGAAACAAAACCTAAACACAGTGCTATCCCAATACTCTCTCATGGACCTCCACACTTTCAACACCTCTCAAGACTTTCCTCTCTACTCCAGAATCACAAAAGTCTATGTAGTTCCGAAGCTAAGGATTTAAGCTATGACATCTCTGTATGTTCCCTCCTGAGGACAGTGCATATAGGATGCCCTGCCTGTGACTGGAGTGGTGGGCAGAGGGGAGAGATAAAGAAGAAAAGAGCCTCAATTTAATATCAAACTATTACCTCTCTCATACACAAAGGATAACCTTTGCTTTCATGGGTGAACCAACAAAGCACATCCTCCAGGAGCCCTGACCACGAGGGAAGCCACAGGGCTCTTGCTTCCTAAGTAAGCTTCCTTGCTGCAAGATATAGGCCCGGTTGAGTCACATTTGGTTTTATGTAACGAAACCCAAAGGGGAACTTCTGCTTACTGAGTTTCTAGAGGCAGAGCTACAACTATATCCTCTAGATCGAGAAGCAGGAAAAAACATCTCGGGCCCGTAAGGTGTGTGTGTGGGGGATCACACATGCTGTTGATAAGAGCAAGTGTGAAACCATCTCTTTAGAGGATGTTTTGGCAAGGGCTAGCAAGATTTTATTTTTAAAGATTTTATTTATTTATGCATTTGTCAGAGAGAAAGAGAGAGAGAGAGAGAGGGCACAAGCAGGCAGAGGCAGAGGGAGAAGCAGGCTCCCTGCTGAGTAAGAAGCCCAGTGTGGGACTTGATCCCAGGACCCCGGGATCATGACCAGAGTGGAAGGCAGTGGCTTAACCAACTGAGCCACCCAGGCATCCCAAGCTAGCAACACTTTTTTTTTAATAGTTTTTTTTTTTTTTAAGATTTTATTTATTTTTGGGGGAGAGAGACAGTGAGAGAGAGCATGAGTGAGGAGAAGGGCAGAGAGAGAGGCAGACTCCCCGTGGAGCTGGGAGCCCGATGCGGGACTTGATTCCGGGACTCCAGGATCATGACCTGATCCGAAGGCAGTCGTCCAACCAACTGAGCCACCCAGGCGTCCCCCAAGCTAGCAACACTTTAAATGTGCACTTTAAACGTGTCCTTTTAAATGCCAACAGAATAATTTTAGAAAAGTATCCTACAAAAAGGTGAGAATAAGTAAGCAAAGATACTTACACACGTGGAGCTTCACTGATTTTTTTTTTTTTAAGATCTTATTTATTTGAGAGAGAGAGAGAGAGAGAGAGAAAGCACAAGAACGGAGAAGGTCAGACAGAAAAGTAAACTCCCCACTGATCGGGAGCCTGATGTGGGACTCAGTCCTGGGACTCTGGGATCATGATCTGAGCTGAAGGCAGATGCTTAACTGACTTAAGCCACCCAGGTGCACAAGAAAATGTTTAATGATCAAATAACCATATTGGTTGACAAGGAGAGTTGTTAAGGGTGACTAAGGCTTTGAGACAGAGGAACAAGGAAAGGAGGGTGGTGCCATAGAGAAATGTGGCTGAGGTTATCTGGGGGTGTACCCATGTGCTAATGATGGGACATGCAATAAGCTGCGGTCAGCTAAGGGGGAAGGACACATATGAAAAATCTGAGAAACTTCAGAAGGCACAGCTGGTATTTACACCTGGGATACCTGTTCTCTGAAGGAGTGTGGAATACAAACTTCGGGGCTTCACCACAGTTCAAGGGTCAGGACAAGAAGAGTCGGGGAAGGACACCAAGAAGTATGGGAGCAGGAAAGCAAGGCATCGAAGGAGTTTAGGAGTTCCCAGGGGTGGGGAAGGACTCATCAAACAAATGGAGAGTGCACGGAGAACGAAAATTTAGCAAGAAGATCATCAGTGACCTTCCACAGAAGTTTCTGGAAACTAGCTGACTAGATGCTGAGTAAGAAGAAATGCATGTGGGGGACAGAGGCAGTAGCTGTACCTTCCATTTGAAATGATAACTAGAGCAACAGAAGTAGCACAGGGGCTGGGAGGGGGTGCAGGATCACAGTGGGGATAAGCAAGTGAATGAAACTCTCAGGGCCTCCATTTTCCATCTGCAAAATGAAGGAATTTGATCCATGTTCTAAAACCAAATAAACGAACATACTATCTAACACTTATGCTCCAGTTCAGGGCTTCCGAACTACAGACCTGGGACTAGCTCACACACAGCAAAGACCCAAACTGATCCCTCCAGCTCTGGGGCTGTTTGGGGGACACTCTGAAGCAGCCACAGTCCCCATGTCCATTGCCCTTGGCCCCAGCACCCTCTTCAGTTGAGTTGCCCCAGTGGGAGGGAATGGGAGCATACACATTCTCATTTCCATGTTTCAAGTCCAGGGACGTTTGGGAAGCACGCATACACAGACATGGTGCCCAAGCTTCCTCCGCCCATTCCAGTGGCATTGTTTTGTTTTTAGAACACAGCTGCCTTGCACCAGGGGTTCCTTGCCCCTGATGGCCTTTTTCAAGGTGGCAAGGGTGAGCCCAAGAGGGGGACCCTTAGGCTACTCACACAGGATTTGGGGGACAGCTGTGCTGTTGAACAGGGAGTGTGAACTTCAACTGAAATGGTGCCCTTTCCTGTCCAAAGGGGACACTGTTCCCCACCCCACCTACTCCACTCCAAGGTCAGAAAAGCCACATGCAGCAGTTACTAATAAGGTGAACAGCTTCTGGACTGACTTCTGGAGGAAATCCGTAGTTCTTCAGACATGTTCTGGGGGGCAAAGTAACTCCACAAAGGTGTAATTCTAACTTCCCCTTTAGAGTACATATTTAAGGGGCACCTGGGTGGCTCAGTGGGTTAAGCGTCTGCCTTCAGGTCAGGTCATGATCCCGGGGTGCTGGGATTGAGCCCCAAATTGGGCTCCCTGCTCAGTGGGAAGCCTGCTTCTCCCTCTCCCACTTCCCCCTGCTTGTGTTCTCTCTTTCACTGTTTCTCTCTGGCAAATAAATAAATAAAATCTTTTTTTTTTTTTAAGAGTGCATATTTAAAACCTACTCCAGTAACTGAACATTCAGAACTCTAGTAACACCACATGCATCCTCAGATGTGTTCCAGGCGCAAATGTGTGATGATACAGACCCTTCGTGTGTGAATGGGAGCCATCGGGGCTGCTCTCATGCTCATAGAGCTAGAGTCCTTGTCACGGCTGTGTAAGCAAAGAATATCTGGGATTGGAAGGAGGGCTGTTAAAATAAAACTGCTGTTAGTTGCAAATTCTAAGATGGATGAAATTAACATTTCTGTATCTGGTGCAACCAAAGCCAAACACAGAAATATACTACTGGATGCGGGGATTGGTGCATATAACCTTAGATTTCGAATGCTTTCTGTTGGGACACCTGGGTGTCTCAGTTGGTTAAGCGTCTGCCTTCAGCTCAGGTCCTGGGATGGAGTCCCACATTGGGCTCCCTGCTCAGTGGGGAGTCTGCTTCTCCCTCTGCCCCTTCCCCTGTTTGTGCTTTCTCTCTCTCTGACAAATAAACAGAATTTTTAAAAACAATAAATAAAAAACTTCTATTTACAAACAATAAAATGCTTTCTAGTTAAAAAAATAATTTCAACATTCTCATGGATTTGCTTCGAAAGTTATTTGAACTCAGAAAATACATGCATAAAAATGCTTCTGTGTCAGGGCCCCTGGGTGGCTCAGTGGGTTAAGCTGCTGCCTTCAGCTCAGGTCATGATCTCGGGGTCCTGGAATCGAGTCCCGCATCAGGCTCTCTGCTCAGCAGGGAACCTGCTTCCCTCTCTCTCTCTGCCTGCCTCTCTGTCTACTGTGATCTCTCTCTGTCAAATAAATAAATAAATAAAAATCTTAAAAAAAAAAAATGCTTCTGTGTCGTAGAGCAAAAGTCCCATGTAAAACTGTCTCGTACACTGGAAAGCCATAGGTATTGCATGAGGAGCATGAGCAGAGGCCGGAGTCAAGGCCGCATACCACCACCTACCAGCCACACAGCCTCGGCAGCATTTGCCCTCCCGGTCCCCAGCTCAACGTCTATAAAATTGGAGCCAATCGCACCTACTTCACAGGGATTTTGCTCTCCTGAGACATTACCAGGTGTTCAGGACACAGTCAATCCTCAGTCACTAGTTTCCGGATAGCACTGGAAAAGCACAGACCTTTCAGGTCCCCTTACAATCAAAGTCAGTATCTGCCTAACAGTAGCCGGGTGGCAACCCAACGCCTGGGGCTAAATCAGCTGGGCCCTCACCTAGATCAGTGCCCTCTTCTGACAACCGAGCCAGCCAGCTACCCTGCCAGCACTTGGAATCCTTTAAGAGCTGCTCCCGGAACACAACAGGGTATTGGGTTGTGGGGTCTCTGTGTGAACTCATGCTTTCATTATACAATATTTGTTATTTTTCCATCTGTCTGCTAATGGCAGCCCAACCACGGGGCTTTCATTCGTGAAGAATTCTGTGGAATGTGGGCTCTCCAGCAGCTGGTCTGCTTCTGTTGTCCCTGAGAACTGCCTTCCTTCTCCAGTAGTGCAAAGCAAACAAGCACAAGAAGATAGAGTTTCTCTCCCCCATTTCACCTGGTACCCCTGAAAGTGGCAGCCCACCTTGCAAATACTTGTCTTGGCCTCGGAAGTAAAGGGAAGTTTTTGGAGAAGCTGTTCTTAATTTCGCACTTTTGGAAAAATTACCCCAAACAGGAAGAAGCCCGGCAAGCATACAGATTCCATTTGATTACTGAGCAGAAGCTACCAGAGCCCTCAGATTAAGTGATATACATTCCCAGGGGACAAAGCACCAAACCCTGTTTAACTTTAATATCGCTCTATCACTTAGCACTCTCTGTATCAAAATCCCCAGAGGGAACTGAAAGCCCAGATTACAGGGATTCAGCTGGCCTTGAGAAAGGTCTAAACTTCTTTGAAAGGCCACTGTAAACTAAATAGCTGGTGATAAATAGCCTGTCCCAAGATATTCTTGCGCAGTTTTTTTTTTTTTTTTTTTTTTGGTCATTGTAGGTGAGGGGGTGGGGGGGGGTAGAGAAAGAGGGCAGGCGAGAGTTTTGTCCCTGCCTGCCATGAATGGCCAGTTGAAATCTGGTCTGTGGACACCAGACACCGTATCTAAAGAATTCGTTTGGAAGGCAGCCTTTGGCAAACCTTCTAATTTGCATTCAGAGGAAACGTGCCGCATTTTCCACAACAGGCAGCCCAGCCAACAGGAGGGAGGGAGAAAGCTCTCTTCTCCTTGTCTGCAAGTTTATCCCTAAATGCTATGAAAATAGCAGCTGCTCGGGCAAGGGGACGAGAGGGTTTGGAGAGTCCTCAAGCTTTTGAATAAGTTGGATATCACGGGCATGACCTAAAAAGGCAAAGACCAGCTATTATTCCAACACCCGTGGCAGAGGCAGCCGGCACAGAGCGGCATGGTTATGTGGCCCACTGGCCGTCTTGTTCAAGTCAGTCCAGGAACAGAACAAGCCCTGTGGCTGCCCACCATCCAGCCAGGCCAGCTGCCAGGGGTGTGGGCTTGGCCAGTGATAATGAACGCTTCCTAGTTCACACTGCTTTACAGTTTACAGAGCATGGGCATATCATCTGGTCTTAGGTGACCTATATAGTCTGATTCATTAGAAACCCCTTTTATAGACCCTGGAAACTAAGGTTCAAAGCACCAAAGACTCATCCGATGTCAAAGTGCCAGACCCAGCCCTGGAGACCAGGTCTTGGACACCTTCTTCCCATTCTGCTGCTCTCCAGGGCCTCCCATGCCCAGTTATGGAGGTTAAGAGGGAAGAGACCCGGGCAGGTGAACCATCCCGCCTTGCCCTTCTAGAGGGTTATAAGGAAAGGTTTCTTTCTTTTTTCATCAGACTGATCTCTGGGTACCCTTCTGAAGTGGGGGAGTTGATGAAAATAAAGAATGGAAACTAAGTAATGATCTCCAAGCCAACTCAATGGAAGTGCTGCAACAGATTTTCCACCGCTTAAAGAAACATCAGATTTCCCAAAAAGTTCACTGCAAAATGCCCACCCAGTTATTAAGGAAACAGGATTAACTTACTGTGGACGGGAGAGAACTCATTTGCAGTCACATGGAAAAGCAGGCTATGACTGGAACAGCAAAGTGGAGAAGGGAAAGTCAACAGGATAGAAATTCAGGGCACAGGAAGGGTTCCAAGTTGGAAGCAGCACCCTTTATACATATTTACAGAAGGTGTCTGGCACAGCCCGGACATGCTGATGAGCAGGGCTGTCTTCAGGCACTGGTCCCTTTGGTGGTCAGGGAAGGGGCCGGTCTTAGGCAGGGAACAGGAGCGCAGGGGAAACACTGCGGGGGGCCCATGGCTCACCGGCTTCCTGATTCCTTTCTATTGTCCGTTCTGTTTTCTGTCAACAGTGAGGAAATACACCCTAGCAAATGACATCCAGTAATGTTTAATTAACTGTAGTACTTCATGCTCCAATATGCACCAAGAAATCACTTCCAGATGGGGGAGATGAAAGATATTTACACAAAACGCAGTCTCTTTATTTTAAGGAAACTGATACCTCCCAAAGGTATGCAACTTTGAGGGTCTGACAGGCTATCTATTTTGATAAATCCTAGAATGAGACTGGAAATTCGGATTTGCTATATACAGTGCAACACGGACTCTTTCTGCATTCCAGCTTTTCATGCGGCCATGTTTCTAAGGCTATTGTTTAAGGGGCCCAATGCAGTTCTAATGATTTTATTTTTAGAAATCTGACTTAGAGTAGACAAAAAGTGTGAAACACTGGGTTTACCGTCAGCAAGTTAGTATTTTTTTTTTTTTGAGATTTCTCTTCCTAGGGAGAGGAATTACATTTCCAGCTGTGACCTTTTGGCATTTTTCCCTAGCATTCCGCAAATAGGGAACCAGGTTTCCTTGTCCAGCAGCAATCCAGGAGCGGCGTAACAGCCCCACATCAGGCAGCAGCTGCAGACCTGCTTGCTCGCCCCGTTGGCCTCACAACTGTCACCCTGGTCTTTGGCAGTCTGCTCTCAGTCCTGTTTGATCTGCACCGAAGAGCCATCCTAGGCATGAGAGACCAGACACCTTTTTCGGGGCGGGGTGGGGGCAGGCAAAGTCCTAGGTACTAGTTCTTTGTTCCTTAAGAAAGGAAAGGGAGTGGTGACAATTTCAATTCCAGAACTGAACTTGGAGGTCAAAACACTCTAGCCATTGTGGTTCCTGTCTCACTGTTATGATCCAAACGGAACTTTCTCCAGCCTGGGCCCCTCTAAGCCAGCCAGCAGGAAGTCTGTCCATAATAAGAACAGCAGCTCTTTTTCAGTAATAAATGGTCCATATTTATTTTACCCACATAAAGTGGCTTCAAAGTTTTTTTTTTTTTAAACTTAGAGAAAGCAGGTGGGGGGTGTGGAATGGGTACAGTGTCTAATTTTATTGCAGTGGTTTTTAACAAAAGGGTAAACATTATAATTACTTCTATGCCAGGCCCTACTCCAAACATACTCATTCAGAATCTCCAGGCAACTGTAGGTGTAAAAAGGGCCCCGCATGATTCTGACACGTATCCTCAGTATCCCCAGCTGAGAAACACGCTGTCTTTAGAGGACGCATATGCAGCATTCAGACCCCTTCAATGAGGCATTTAACATAACTCCTCCTGACATCTGCTGGCTCCTTGGAGATTCCTGACAATGTAATAAATCAAGAAAGCAACTTCCCTGGCTGTGACCACCAACTGGGGGAAAACATCGGCTTGACATCTCAATGCGTTATGGAGATGTCCAGAAAATGACTCTTCAGGAATGAACTGAAAAGAGAAGTATGCATCGATAAACACGGAGAGTGACAAGAACCATGTGGAGCCTGCCGGCTTCCCCGGCTCCCCAGGTTGATGACAGATGGCCCAAGTGGTGGTGCCATTTGTAGATGGGCCCATTGGCCCCTTTCTAGAGGGCTGGGGCAGGCTCTGAGCAGGTGTTTAAGGCCAACATTCTGTTCCTAAGGTATCCATGGACCTGCGTTCTTTCCCGATAGTAATAAAGTCATAGGTCACTCTGGCACTTCATATTGCTTTTGTTGTTTCAGATCATTCTGGAAAGTAATTTGGGTTTGAAAATAAATGGGCAGGAAGGGGATTAAAGGGCTCAGGCCTCCTGCACTGTCCCACAGCTTCATCTGAGGAGAAAGCCTAGGACAAGTTTTTCTAGGAAAACGTCCTAGTTTCTCTTCACAGAAGGCTATCCCTTCCCTAGAAGTCAGGAGTAGGGTGGGGATAAAGATATGGAGAAAATAATCTGCTTACATCATGCAGTGAGTGGACAGATACAGGTCTATCCCCAGCCCCAAGCAAGGAGCCCTACGGCACAGAGAACACATAGAATCTTCCCAGGTGAGACACACAGTGGGAATTTCTCCTTAGACGTATACAGACAGGGGACTGTTGGTTATGGAGAAATGAGAAGAACGCACTGGCCCAGTCATGACAATTATGTACCAGGAAAATGGACCTATGAGGAAGAGTGCTCCTGCCTCCACTGCCTTCATAAAGCAAGGCCAATGTCCTCCACCTGTATTCTGCCACCTCCTCCAGAGCCAAGCCCACAGAGCAGAGAGGACAAGTCTTAGGGCTTGGCTGCAGAGGTAACCTCAAACAGCAGCAGACGGAGGAAAGGGTGGGATCCAGGTTTTCTCACCCAAGCTGCCTGCACAGGCACGGGAGACGGGGCCACAAGCCAGACGGATCTGACTGCAGAGGTTGGGGAGCTAGACCGGTGACAACGGGATGGTTTGAAAGCAGCCCAGGAACACAAGTGGACTGTGGGGTCCTTTTGCCCACTGCCGCCTCTGCTGTAGGAATCTGGGATCAACTAAGGAGGCTTTTCTTCACCCTGCCCTTGCTTGGCTTCTTGATCAGGACGCAGATTAAGACAGGTCATGGGCAAGACTCATTAACAACCCGTATGTCTCAGGAAGTTTCAAGACAGATGATCCGAGAGTCAGGGGGAGCACAGGAGAGGTGGGGGGGTTGCTGAGCATCACAGGCCAGGGGACAAAAGTGCCCTGTGTCAGCTCCTACAGTCTCTTTTTAATCAGTTTCTCTAGTTTGCGGATACGCGAGGACTCCTGTTCTGGTGTTGGGGCCAGTAAGGACAGGGAGCTGGAGCCTTCTGGACCTGAAGGTGGAGTGGGGAGCCTCTGGCGTAGAAGCTCCAGCATGCTGCTCTGCTCGCTTCTCTTCAGCCCCTGATTGAAAGACAAAGGAGGATAATCATGAAATCTGGCCCCAGAAAGGCCTGGGGGGAAAGCGCAGCAGTGGATTGTGCAAATGGTGTAATTACTCCAGGTGTACGATGAACACTTTATTGAGGGCAGTTACCAGCCCAGGCCAGGAGCAGCCCGGGAGAAAAGCAGAGGAAGGAAAAACAGATAATAGGAGCAAAAGAAGGGGTCAAGAGAGAAGGGACAGAGTGCGGAAGGGTACTACTCCTTCCCCACTGCATTCCTTCTGCTCCCAGCCTCCACGGTGCCATGGTCCTCGAAGGGGCACGGAGGTACCAGCACCATCAGGAATTTATTTGGCCCGGGAGCTTTCTCCCCAGAACACTTCTTAGAATCTGGTTTGCAGCATGGGGTCAGGCAGAGGCACTTTGAGAGAGCTACCCAGGACCCCATGTCCCAACCTTCTCCCCTCCCCACCCCAGTTAAGAACCAGAGTGTGACAAGGATGTGCGAGTGTAGACAGAACAACTCACTGAACTGACCTTCATGTCCAGTATCTTCTGGAAGGTTTCTGTGTTGCAGTCCGTAAGGAGTTTGATGTAGTTGTCAACAAACACCACCAATGGTTCGTGAGGAGCCATCACTACCTACCAGGGGAGAGAGACAGGAAGTCATGACTGGAAGGCAGATGATCATTTTTTCCCTAATTGCAAGCTGACCTGAAATGGATTCTGCAAGATCTCCTTAAGTGACAGCAATCCTGAGCTCAGAAATGTCCCAATGCCGTATTTCATCTCCAAATTCAGTGACAGCATGGTTTTTAAAATTTGCTAAATCACAAGTATCACCTTTTGATTGCTTTTTGAGTACAGATTCCTATGTCCCCCTCCTGAAGACTTTAGCTCAGAAGGCCCGGGCTGGTTCCCAGGCGATTTTTACATATTGGGACCATTCTGCGAAACACCGTGTTGGAGTCTCCTGTTTTGAGACAGGGGTTCATGATACCTGCTCCTTCTGTCCCAAGGCACCTCATCCCTGAGGGATGGGTCGCAAAAGTCATAAAGCTAAGTGAGTTATAGGGCACCTGGTGTGTCTTAGTCATTAGGTTAAGACAGCTGGGTGTCTTACTCATTAAGTGTCAGCCTTTGGTTCAGGTCATGATCCTAGGATCCTGGGATCGAGCCCCACATCAGGTTCCTGTTTCTCCTTCTCTAGCTCCCCCATGCTTGTGTTCCCTCTCTCACGACCTCTTTCTGTCATAAATAAAATCTTTAAAAAAAAAAAAAAATCTAAGTGAATGAGGACAAAAAGACAAAAATCCCAAAGCTGCCTCACTCTTCAAGACTTAAACTCTGAACTTCATTTAACTATATTCATTTAAACTATTGATTAATACACAAACAGAAAAAAACTAATGGTATTGAGAGCCTCAAATTCATTCCTCTTTGGTTTTGGAATGTCGTGTCTGATTTTCTTCCTGCCGTGGACTGGTTTTGTTGTGAACTCCTGAGAATGGACCACAGAGGGGCAAGGACCAGTTCACTCAGACATTCCCTGCAGATAGCTCCCAAGCTTTGAGCTCTCCTCTCCAGTGGGTAAACCAGCTGTGGGGGGGAACCAACAAGGCTGCTTCTGACTTCCTAAGGCCAGAACCTCACCTGGTCCCACGGACATCTCAGGTGCCATAGCTACCTTCCACTCCTGCCATCATTTGAGAGTCATTCTGTTTGGGAGACAGACCTGACCAGCCTGCAAGCCCTGCTCTTTTAGGAACATTTCATGATGGTTTCATTTGTTCTCCAGGCTTCCCCTCTCCTCCGAGAGCCCCTCACCCCACTTCTCAACAAGGGCAGGTGAAAATCAGATGCAGGTGCTCAAGGCTTCAGACATTTGCAACATCATCACCCACATATAATAATTTGTTACATGGGGCTTTAGAGAGCCCATTTGCTGATTAGATTCAGTCCCTGAAACATCTGTTTAGAGTTCCTGTAAAGTCGTAGAATACAGAAAGCTGAAGAGGTTTATGGAGAAGGGAGTAACTGATACCTGGGCCGGAAAGTCCTGCTGAGAAGCAAAGAGATCCTTGGCTGAGACACTGATTCATGGTGACAACCCACCTGATTTCCAATCTTGGCCAAATCCTACTACAAGAGAATCCCTTTACAACAAAAAATTCATTTGTCAGAAAGAATTACTGATCACCTGAGTAACTCTGTCTATTGACTTTCAACAGTATCTAATGAGGTCAAAATCTAGTCCAGCTAAGGAATGTGGACAATCCCTTGGGACTGATAGGGACAGACCCTAACCTGTACTTTCAAAACCAGTACTACTTGGAATAAGCCACCAGATAACCAACCCCTTTTAACAGAAACCCCGAGGAAGACATAAGCCCCAC
This sequence comes from Mustela lutreola, assembly GCF_030435805.1. NCBI lineage: Eukaryota > Metazoa > Chordata > Mammalia > Carnivora > Mustelidae > Mustela > Mustela lutreola. Next base: position 44,612,594 of record NC_081304.1, on the reverse strand, counting down.
CTTGAGTATCATTTCTGCGCGGGTCATGCCTTTCACAACAATCTTGGTGTAACTGGCAGGTGCTTTCCTCACCACCTGTGAGCCAATGGAAGGTAGATCAAGCAGGACCATCTTCAGGGAATGGGTGTCCAGCAACAGCTGTGGGAATGAAGCAGCATATTACACAACACTTAGTATACCTATGCTGATTAGTAACAGTTTCCTGATTTTAAATGTAATGCATTGGAGAGAATTTTGAAAATAAAAACTTTCTTTACAACTCCTACTGCCCAGGAAAAAACAAGGGAGACACAGTTAAATGTGGTATATCCCTTTGAAAGCTGGTAAGAGAGTAGATCTTCAATGTTCTTACCACAAAAAGGAAATGGAATTACGTGACAGGATGGAGGGGTTAGCTAATGCTGCAGTGGTAATCATTTTGCAATATATAAATGTATGAAATCAACACCCTATACTTTTATACTTACACAGTGTTGTAGGTCAGTTATATCTCAATAAAGCTAGAGAAAATATGTAGTAGAATTCCTGCTGGTCTATGTATGTGTAGATAAAACTAAACTAGAGGGACGCCTGGGTGGCTCAGTTATTGAGCGTCTGCCTTCAGCTCAGGTCATGATCCTGGAGTCCTGATTGAGCCCTGCATCAGGTTCCCTGCTTGGTGGGAGGCCTGCTTCTCCCTCTCCCGTTCCCCCTGCCTGTGTTCCCTTTCTTGCTGTGTCTCTCTCTGTCAAAAAAAAAAAAATTAAACAAAACTAAACTAGAGGGGTGCCTGGGTGGCTCAGTCAGTAAAGCATCTGACTCTTGATCTCTGTGTCATGAGTTCAAGCCCCATGCTGGGTTCCACGGTGGGCATGAAGTCTACTTTAAAATAAATAAATAAAAACACCGCCCCCCACTAAGTTAGAATCATAGTATACACACAGTTTTATATTAGAATCATAGTATATATACAGTTTTATAACCTGGTTTTCCCAGTTAATATACGGAGTTTTTTTGTATTTTATTTTCCCATCTTGGCAGTCTTAAAAATTATTCTTTTTTGAAGGTTTTATTTATCTGAAAGAGTGAGAGACACAGAGAGAGAGAGATCATGAGCAGAGGGAGGGGTAGAGGAAGAAGCACTATCCCCACCGAGGAGGAAGCCCGATGTGGGACTCCATCCCAGGACCCCGAGATAATGACCTGAGCTGAAGGCAGATGCTTAATGACTGAGCTACCCAGGCGCCCGTTAAAAATTATTTTTAATGGCTACTTATACTCTATGGTGTGTGTGTATATAACTTTACTTATTTATTTTTAAGATTTTATTTATTTATTTTAGAGACAGAGAGAGAACGAGCATGGGGAGGAAGAGAGAGGGACAAGCAGACTCTGCACTGACTGTAGAGCTCGATGTAGAGCTTGATCCCACCACCGAGCTGAAATCAAGAGATGGACACAGGGGTGTGTGGGTGGCTCAGTGGGTTAAAGCCTCTGCCTTCGGCTCAGGTCATGATCTCAGGGTCCTGGGATCAAGCCCCACATTGGGCTCTCTGCTCAGCGGGGAGCCTGCTTCCTCCTCTCTCTGCCTGACTCTCTGCCTACTTGTGATCTCTGTCAAATAAATTTTAAAAATCTTAAGAAAAAAAAAAGAGTTGGACACAACTGACTGAGCCACCTAGGCACTCTTAGATTTTTATTATTATAACCAATGAATGCTGTGGCGAACAACTTTGTATATACTAATTCTAGGTCTATCAAAGGCATTTCCTTAGGAGAGTCTTTAGGACAGATCAAAGGATAAGGACATTGTAAGGTTCTTGATACAGATCTTGAACTGCTTTTCAAATGGAATGTGCACCTATTCACATATCTGGCAGGAGTGCAGGCTACACCCTTCCTCATCAGCCCTTAAGATGATCATAAAATTCTTGCTTATTCAACAGGCAAAAAATGGTAACTTGATATATATATAAATTTTGTTTTAAAAGATTGTATATATTTATTTATTTGAGAGAGAGAGAAAGAGAGAGGGAGGGAACACAAGCAGGGGGAGAGGGGGCTTCCAGGTGAGCAGGGAGCCTGATGCAGGGCTCGATCCCAGGAACCTGAGATCATGACCTGAGCTGAAGGCAGATGCTTAATGGACTGAGGCACCCAGGCACCCCTAATTTTTTTTAAGTAAGCTCTATGCTTAACCTGGGGCTCAGACTCATGATCCTGAGCTCAAGACCTGCACACTTCACCGACTGAGCCAGCCAGGTGGCCCAGTATTGCTGTATTTTTAATTTCTCTGATGTTAGTGAGGATGTAGGAGAGAAACCAAATTTAAACATCAGTATCTTGGTAACAATCTGCCTTTTCCTTCCTTTGTTCCTTTGTTCCTTCTTTCCTTCCGTTCTCTGGGATGCCAACTGTTCAGAAGAATATTAACTTTCCTGATTGCATACCAAGTGTCAGGAGAGATGACTGGGATGTTTCGTTTCATTTAATTTTTACAAGAGCCTCCCCAATGGGCATTTATTGTTCCCATTTTATAGATGACAAAATCAAAGCTCTAGAGATTGAATTAACTTGCTGATGAAGGTGTGTCACATGATGGACAGATGCGCCAGATAATGAGGTGAACAGGACACTGTATCTCTGTTTCCTGCCGCCCAGATACATGCTGTGGAACAGTGTTGGCTTTGAGTTCACACTGTTTCCTGATGATTCCACATGCACTGCTAAGCAGCTGCACTGTTGGCAACCAGGTGGCAGGGAAATGGCTGAAGGCTCAAAGGGCATATACACTCTGGCCTGTTCCAACAGTTTAGGAGAAGAGAATCACATACCCACCAAAGGTGGCAGAGGGTGACAATCCTACTGCCACCATTGCTCTGACAGTGAAGCTTTTTTTTTTTACATTAAAAAAAAAAGATTTTATTTATTTGACAGAGATGCAGGGGGCACAGCAGGCAGAGAGGGAGAAGCAAGCTCCCTGCTGAGCAGAGAGCCCAATGCCAGGCTCGATCCTAGGACCCCGGGATCATCACCTGAGCCGAAGGCAGCCGCTTAACCGACTGAGTCACCCAGGCACCCCTACACAAATGTTTCTAACAGGTTTATTCATAATTGCCCAAATTCGAAAGCAACCAGGATGTCCTTTAGTAGCTGAATAAACTGTGGTAATGGAATATTGAATTTCAAAACTATGCAGAAATGAGCTTTAAGCCATGAAAAGACATGGAGGAACCTTAAATGCCTACTACTAAGTGAAAGAACCCTGTGTGATTACAACTACATTATATTCTAGAAAAGGCAAAACTATGGAAAAAGAACAAATATCTGCGGTGGCCAGGAACTGGGGGTGGTAGTGGGATGGATGGGTGGAGCACAGAGGATTTTTAGGGCAGTGAAATTTCTCTGTATGACAGCATAATGATGGATACATGTCACTATACACTGAACCTACAGAATGTAACACTAAGAGTGAACCGTAACATAAATTACAGACTCTGAGTGGTAACAGTATGTCATCTTAGGTGCAGCAGTTGGAACAAATGTAGCAATCTGGGGCAGGCTATTGCTAACGGGTGAGAGCCTAAGCTTTTGTGGGGTAGGGAGGCATATGCGAACACTCTGTTCCTGCCCTTCAATTTTCCTGTGAGCCTTAAACTGGTCTGAAAAAAATTTAAAGCCTCAATTAAAAAAAAAAAAAGCTGGCGAGGAAGCTACATGGAGGAAAGAAGAATGCCATGTGGTAGTGTGGCTAGTCAAACTGCCAGTCATTCAACTATTAGGGCATTTGGGGCTCTTCTTGGTTTTCAGAGATGAAAATTCTTAACTCTCCTAGTATCTGGTTTTTTTTAAAAGGCCTTGGGCTTACAGTCAAATACCTAAGCTAGGTGCCTGGGTGGCTCAGATGGTTAAGCATCTGCCTTTGGCTCAGATCATGATCTCCAAGTCCTGGGACAGAGCCCCATATCAGGTTCCCAGCTCAGCAGGTAGTCTGCTTCTCCCTCTTCCCCAGCTTGTGCTGTCTCCATTTCTCTCTCTCTTTCAAATGAGCAAATAAAAAAATCTTTTATTTATTTTTTAAAAAGATTTTATTTATTTGACAGAGAGGGAGAGAGAGAGATCACAAGTAGGCAGAGAGAGGAGGAAGAAAGAGAGGGATGCAGGCTCCCCACTGAGCAGAAAGCCCGATGCGGAACTCGATCCCAGGACCCCGAGGTCACGACCTGCGCCAAAGGCAGATATTTAACCCACTGAGCCACCCATGTGCCCAACAAGTATTTTAAAAAATTAAATTAAACTAAAGTACTAAGCATGCATAGGAGAGATGAGGTTAGACTGCTTGAGGCCTACACGAGGAGCCCAGCATCAGAACACTTATCAGAGCCCACTAGAAATGATCGCTGCTCTTGCTCCGAGGGAACCCAATACATGCCTCTGAAGAATAAGCATGTTAAATCCCAGGTAGATTAAAAACCTAGATATGATAAGAACAACTTTCAGAAGAAAACAGATTCTTCTTCTTACTTATAGATAGAGAAGAATGGGAAACAGGACAGATAAAAAAATCTATTACCTTAAAATAAGGCTAGATCAAAAGATACAGAAGCAAAGGAAAAACACAAATCAGAAAAGGGTATCTGCGATATTGGTAAAGGAATAATATTCAAAATACATAACAATTCCTACAAAGCAGCAACAATAAAAAAGGCCAGCAAAACCTCAACAGTAATAACACCAACAGTGGGGCAAAGATTTGAACAGGTAATTCACAAAAGCAGAAACTTAAGTGCTCACAAGGCATCTGAAATGATACTCAACGTTATTAGTGATCCAGTAAATGAAAAGCTACAAGCTATATACCATTTCATGATCATCAGAGAGACAAAAGTAAAACGGTTGATACTACCAAATGTTGGCATGGATATGGTGCAATGAAATTCACACTTGTCGTAAGAGTACAAATAAAAGCACTTTGGGGGAAATCCAGTAACGTTTTCCTACCTGGGGATGTGCATAACCCATAACACAGCCCTCACACTTACATCCTTTAGCGAAATTCTTGCCCACGTGAAAAATGCTCCCTGTATCCACTGTTTGCAAAAGCAAAAGACTGGAAACAATCTAAATGTCCATGAACAGCTGAATGATAAACGAATGGTGGCATATTCATGCAATGGAATACAATACTGAAATTAAAACGAACGGATTCAAACATACATCAACACAGATAAAACTCAAAAAACTGCTAGGCAAAAAAAGCCAGCCAGGAAATGATATGTAGAGTACTGTTTATATAAAAAGTTTTAAAATGCAAACAAAAATCATATAATTTGAGAATATACACAGATGGAATATACCAAAATACACATGGGAATGATAAAAATCAGAATCAGAACAATGGTTACGGGGCGCCTGGGTGGCTCAGTGGGTTGAAGCCTCTGCCTTCGGCTCAGGTCGTGATCCCAGGGTCCTGGGATCGAGCCCCGCATCGGGCTGTCTGCTCCGCGGAGAGCCTGCTTCCTCCTCTCTCTCTCTCTCTCTCTCTCTGCCTACTTGTGATCTCTGTCAAATGAATAAATAAATAAATAAAATCTTTAAAAAAAAAAAAAAAAAAAAAAAAAAAAGAACAATGGTTACCTCTGGGCATGGAGGCAGGGGAATGGCTGGCTAGGGCCCACAGGAGGCTTCAGTAATAATGGTAATGATTTACTTTATTAAAACAATAAAGCAAATGTGGGAACATGTTAAAATTTGACTGAGCTAAGTGTTAAGCCAGTATTCTTGATATTAGTTTCTACACTTACGTTAACTGGGAACACTTCTTTTTTCTCTTTCACTCTCTCTCTCTCTTTTAATATGCTATTTGATGCCTGGTAAGGATTCAACTTTATCTTCCATGCAGCAAATTTTCAGAGCCTTGTCAAAATCAAAGCCGTGTCTTAGCATTATTTGTTGGAGGGAAAAAAATGATTAGGTTTAAAAACATATGGGGATAGTTCCCACTTTTTCTGTACTTCCTACTTCCCAGAGATATATTATATGCATAAATAATTGTATGGTCTTAAGTGACAGGGAGAGTTCTGAATGAACTTGACATAATTCTTTGGGTCTCCTCTATCTTGAGAGATTTGGTATTTTCAAGTCCCTAGTCAGTCATAATAAAATTCTGTTCTCACCAGACATCTGTACTGATGGAAACCTCAGTCTCAGGTTTTACAAAAAGCAATGAGGTCAGAAAAGGCAAAAGCCAGTCTGACAGCCTTTGCAGCTGTCTGTGGGAAGTGCAGGTGAAAGGCTCCATTTATCATGAAAATCTGCTGCTTGTCATCTCTGAAAGTAGCTAATAGTTCATCTCCTTAGGCATGAAGCATTGGGCAAGAGGTGGCCATCAGCCAAATTTGAGCCTCAGAGAAAACTTTTGGGGTGGTATAGCTTATGTTGTTCCTGTGTTACTGGGGTGCAAGCCTGGCCAGCATGTTGTGTATATGGAAGGTCATCACCCAGATGTGGAAAGTTTGAAGAGTTCATCTCTTTTTCTTTTTTAAAAAGATTTATTTGAGAGAGAGCGAGCAAGTGAGAGTGTATACATGAGTTGGGGGAGGGCCGGAAGGAGAGGGACAGAATCTCAAGCACACTTAACCTATTGAGTGTGGAGCCCAAGGTGGGGCTTGATCTCATGACTTTGAGATCATGACCTGAGCGGCAATCATGAGGGCGACACTTAACTGAGCCACCCAGGCAACCCTGGAGGGTTTGTTACCTTCCTTCCTTTTCTTTTTCTTTCTTCTTTTTTTTAAGATTGTACTTATTTATTTGAAACAGAGAAAGCACACAAGCAGGCAGAGTGGCAGGCAGAGGGAGAAGCAGACTCTCTGCTGAGCAGAGAGTCTGACATGAGACTCAATCCCAGGACCTGGGATAATGACCTGAGCCAAAGGCAGTTGCTTAACCAACTGAGCCACCCAGGCGTCCCTAGGGAGGATTCAGTTCTTTTTCTTACCTTCAGATTTTTAACTTATTTGATGGAGAGAAGCACAGCGAGAGAAGGAACAACACAAGCAGGGAGAGTGGGAGAGGGAGAAGCAGGCTTCCGGCTGAGCAGGGAGCCCAATGTGGGGCTCGATCCCAGCACCCTGGGATCATGCCCCAAGCCGCAGGCAGACGCTTAACGACTGAGCCATCTAGGTGCCCCATGAGGAGGATTCATTTCTTAAAGAGTCTCCTATAGGGCACCTGGGTAGCTTGGTCGGTTAAGTGTCTGTCTCTTGATTTTGGCTCAGGTCACGCTGTCAGGCTTATGAAATGGAGCTATGTGTCGGGCTCCATGCTGGGTGTAGAGCCTGCTTAAGATTCTTTCTCTTCTTCTACTCACCCTTCCTCTCTTAAAAAAAAAAAAAGAAAAAGAAAAAGAAAAAAAGCCTCTTACAAATCTTGGGCAGGGGAGGGGGAGCATCATGACTATCACTAGTTATGAAAACCTTAAGAAGATAAAGGCACATTCCTAGAAGGTTTTTATTTAGTAAATATTTATCCATTTATTTGAGAGAGAAAGAGCACAAGAGAGTGGGAGGAGGAGCAGAGGGAGAGAGAGAATCCTGAAGCAGATTCCCCACTGAATGTGGAGCCTGATGTGGGGCTCCATCCCAGGACCCTGAGATCACAAACTGAGCCAGAAAGAGTTGGCTGCCCAACCTACCGAGCCACCCAGGGGACCCTATTTTTCACCTTTAGAGCTTTAATCCACCTGGAATTTTTCAAATCAAGATATAATTTGCATATGAATAATATTTACCCTTTGAAAGCGTAATTCAGTTTTTAGTATATTCACAAGGTTGTGCAACCATAACCATTATCTGGTTCCAGAACATGTCATGACTCCACAAAGGAACTCCTACCTCTTTGCAATCAAATCCTGTTCCCTCCTCTCCGCTCGCCCTCACCAACCATGAATCTACTTTGTCTTTTAGATTTGCCTGTTCTAGATATTTCATGTAAATGGAATCCTACAATATGTAGCCTCTTATATCAGGCTTCTTCCACTTAGTGTAATGTTTCCAAGGTTAATCTATGTTGCAGCAAAAGTACATACTTCATTCCTGTTTGTGGCTGAATAATATTCCCATTCCAGATGATACCACATGTTTCTCTCTTCATCAGCGAGACACATTTGAATTGTTTCTACTTTGTGGCTATTATGAACAATGCTGCTATGAACACCCGTGCACAAGTTTTGTGCAAACAGACTTTTCCAGTTCTTTTGGGTATGTATCTAGGAGTGAAAATGCTGAGTCGTTGGTAATAGCCCTATGTTTAACTTTTTGAGAAACTGCCAAAGTACTTCCCCAAATTTCGGCATTTTACATTCACACCAGAGGTGTAGGAAGAGTTCCAATTTCTCCACATCTTTGGTGGAACTGATTTTTTTATATGGTGTATGGTAAAAGTCAAGATCACCCCCCCCCCGCCACCCCAACGTGGATATTCAATTACCAGCACTGTTTATTGAGATCATCCCTTCCCAACTGAACTGCAGGGTCACTATGGCAGAAATCAAGTGTCTGTAACATATACACATAGTGGGTCTATCTCTGAACTGGATTCTGTGCTGTTGGCCTGTCTGTTGTCCCTGACGCCAGTACCATGCAGCCCAAATTATATGATAACATTAAAATGCCACCAAAGACATTGTCATTCTCATCACACTGCATATCTGGAGATTTAAGTCCTCTGACTGTTCTTTTTTTAAAAACTATTTTAGGTATTCTAAAGTCTTTTGCATTTCTACCTAACTTTTAGACTCAGCTTACCAATTTATATCCACACTCTCACACCACCCCACCCCTTGCTAGTTTACTATATCTAGAGATGAATTCTAGAAGAACTGACATCTTCTTAATATTGAGTCTTTCAACCTATGAACTTGAGCTACCCTCAAGTTTCTTAATATTGTGTTGTCTTCCATGTAGAAGACTTGAAAATTTTTGGACAGATTAATTCCTTGGTTGTTTCCTGAAGCTACTATATATGGTTTCATTTAAATTTTTTCATTTCAAATGGTTTGTTGCTGGTATATAAAAATATGAAAAATCAATACTGGCCTGAAAAAATCAATTCTGCAACCCTGTTAAATTTGTATTTTAATAGTTTACCTGTAGGTTTCCGGGGATACCGTCATTCATAATCATTTTTCTCTGTGAAAAATGACAGTTTTGCTTCTTTCTAATCTGTACCTATCTTTTATTTCTTTAAGAATTAATTTTCTTTTTGTCTTATTGTTCTGAACAACAGAACTTCAAGGGCAATACAGGAGAGAAGTGGCTAGACAGGAATGGTGGTAGCAGACATTCTTGTCTTACTCCTAGTTTGAAGAGAAAATCTTTCTATAATTGACCATTAAGCAGGTTTATTGTAATTTTTTTTCATTAACTGATTCCTTGATTTCGCAAGCTTGCCTGGTCCTCCCAGCTCCAGGACCTTGGTGACCCTGCTGATGGTTGTATACTCCTCTGCAGGGGTGGCTATTGTTTGTCCCCTTGCTCTGTGTGGCACAGCGGGAGGACCCTTTCGGCTGAGTGGTAGAAAGGCTTCAAGCTCAGTGGGAAGGATGGGCTCATAGAAATCAAGGTGGGCCATGGCTTAAAGAGACATAGGAAAGTGAGTGATAAGGTAGGTAGATTCAAGAAGCTCTACAGAAAGCGAAAAGTGCTGTGCAAAAGGGAGAAACCTTCACGATTGGGACAGTAGCCCATGTACACAAAAACTGGAAGGAGAAAGTTCAGTTTTTTTGAATGTAAGTTCTTTAAAATTTTTTTTTTTTAAAGATTTTTTTATTTATTAATTTAACAGAGAGAAATCACAAGTAGATGGAGAGGCAGCCAGAGAGAGAGAGAGAGGGAAGCAGGCTCTCTGCTGAGCAGAGAGCCCGATGCGGGACTCGATCCCAGAACTCTGAGATCATGACCTGAGCCGAAGGCAGCGGCTTAATCCACTGAGCCACCCAGGCGCCCTAAAATTTTTTTTAATTAAAAAAAATATATATATTTTTTTAATGTAGGCTTCAGACACCCTGCATGGAGCACAACATGGGGCTTGAACTCACGACCCTGATATTAAGACCTGATCTGAGATCAAGAGTTGGACGCTTAACTGACTGAGCCAGGTTCTACAGCTGCCCCTGAACGTAAGTTCTACAGTCAGAAAATACAGAAGGAAGCTAGTTTAATTTCAGAAAGCATGGGGTTTTATGTCAATTCTCAAAATTTTATTTTGGATTACTCATGAGTAGGGTAACACCACTGTTGTTGTTGTTATTATTATTATTTTGGTAAATTTTGTTACTATGGAGAGGTTTAAACCTATATGAAGTACACATAATAGTATAGTGACTCCTTATGTACTGCCACGCTGCTGCCACCAAAGACATCGTCATTCTCATCACACTGCATCTATGCTTCTGATCCAGTGGCTCTCACTGGGGGTGGTTTGGTTGTACCCTCACTTGTGCTCGGATGTCTGGCGATGTCTGCAGACATCTTCCCTTGTCACAATCGGGATGGTGTTGCTGGCGGCTAGTGGGTAATGGTGAGGGGTGCTGCCAAATATCCCACAATGCACCTGACATCCCCACAGTGGAAGGTTCCTGGGCCTAAAACGTCAACGGTGCAGAGGGTGAGAAACCCTGCTGTCAGTGCTCTACCCTTCACTTAATTTTTTGGGGTAAAATGTAAGTATATTGGGATGTACAATTCTGAACTGTAGAATTCTGACAAACGGATTTAGCCTTTGTAATGCACACCCCTCTCCTAAGTTTCTGTATACAACCTTTATCAGAGTCAACCATCTTTCTTCTATTCCTAGTTTGCTGAGGCAGTGGTTGGTGAGTTTTATTTAAATCTATCCCTACGGGAATTACATTGTTATTGATCCACTTGCTTTTTTATTTATTTTTTATAGATTTTATTTATTTGACAGAAAGAGAGCACAAGCAGGCAGAGTGGCAGGCAGAGGGAGAAGGAGAAGCAGACTCTCTGCTGAGCAGGGATCCCGATGTGGGGCTCGATTCCAGGCCCCTGGGATCATGATCTGAGTCGAAGGCAGCCGCTTAACTGACTGAGCCACCCAGGTGCCCCATCCACTTGCTTTTTTAAAAGATGTGCTGAACTCCACACTTAGAGGAGATTTACTGGGATTTGCCGAGAACTGTGCCCAGGAATAACCATTCTATTTTCTCATTCTTCCAACTGCCATTATGCACATACTACCTGATTCTCTTTTTCCTTTCCCTTGGTGTTTGCGCTTAAAAAAAAAAAATCTAAATTTTGCTTTAAATATTTTTTTCCAGATGATTTTGAATTCTGTGAATTTTTAAAAAGTCAATATGGTCAAAATGGAGTGTGTGTTTATGTGTATGTGATGGAATATTATTCAGCCTTAAGAAGGAAGGAAATTTTGAAACATGGATAAACCCTGAAGACACACTAAAGTGAAATAAGCCAGACACAAAAGGATAGATATTGTATGATTCTGCTCAGATGAGGTACGTAGAGCAGTCATATTCATAGGGATAGGAAGGTGAATGATGGCTGCCAGAAGGAAATGGGAAGCTACTGTTTCACGGGAATGGAGTTTCAGTTTAAGACGATGACAAGGTCTGCTGGTGGAGAGCTGTACAACAATGGGAAGGGACTTAATACTACTGTACACCTAGAAGTGGTTCAGATAGTCAACTTTATGTTATGTATGTTTTACCATAATAAAAACAGGGTCAGGGGCGCCTGGGTGGCTCAGTGCGTTAAGCCGCTGCCTTCAGCTCAGGTCATGATCTCAGGGTCCTGGGATCGAGTCCCGCATCGGGCTCTCTGCTCAGCAGGGAGTCTGCTTCCTTCTCTTCTCTCTCTCTGCCTGCCTCTCTGCCTACTTGTGATCTCTCTCTGTCAAATAAATAAATAAAATCTTAAAAAAAAAAAAAAAAACAGGGTCAGTATGTATATGAAGACAATATAAAGGAAAAGAAAATAGCTTCATAGGTGATACACTGCTCAAAATATTTCAGACTCTGTAAAGGGGTGTGTGAGAGTTTGATTCAGTGCTCTTATTTAAACATGAGGAAACTGAGCCTAGATCAGGGAAGCAATGGCTCATGATCACAGGGACCATTAACAGCAGAGTAAGGACTGGGCCTCAAGTCTTGGGATCCTTTCCCCCCCACACCATATTGTGCTGCTTCCTGTATGGTAAGTTCGTGCAAATGGTTTGTATTTCTCTTGTGTGCTCAGTCACAGATACCATCGCCATAAGACTAATTAATGACCCTGCAAATCCTGTAAGATCACCATCTAGGAAGAAGCATTACAAATATTGGTACGGTTCAGTTCTATGTGCCCCTGCAATTGCTCAAGAGGACTCTGAGGTCCACAGATAAATAATTCAATTCATATAGTAATCAGGAAGAGAATAAAGAGCTGGGAAATGTCTCCTTTCCTATTTTCAGCACAAGTGTTGAAGATAATCTAAATTTAGGATCTAGTGCCTTTGTGACAAAGCAAAGGCAGCTGAGATCAGGCAAAATCTTGGCTTTCAATTCCACAGCTTTGTGAAAGCTTGGATTAGAGCTGCTACAAGACGTGAGTCAGAATCTGTTGCAGCCTTTGTAAACTACCTGATTCCTGTGGTTCTGTTGTCCAAGTAACTGCGCCTCCAGCTATAGGACTGCGCGCGTTCTCAGCCCAGGTACTCAGGGCAAGCATGGACCCGCCTATACCTGAACTTCATGTGGGTATCCAACCGGGGTCACCTTGCCCTTCAGTTCCCACCTGTGCCCACTTCTGGGCCAGGCTCCCTTATCACACACTCCCATTTGCCTTGTGAGCAAAGTAAAATCCAGCTTCGCAAATGGTTTTCTCATCCACATCTCAAAGCAGGAGTTAATTCTGGCCAAACTGCTGTTTTTTCAGAAGATATGGGCTTTGACTCCCAAGCTGATTATTTTACCATTCTTTTGAAGAAGAGAAAATCTGAGGAGCACAGGTAGGATATTGGATTTCTGTGACAATATGAAAATATCATGGTTATTAGACACTCAATCAGCTAGCATGGCCCACGCAAAGCTGCCGACTCACAAAAACATGTTCCCAACAGGCCGACTTTGTGTTCCAGTGGCTTCGTCAAGTCTAGAGACAAAACGTTAGGAACTCGTACCTCTAGAGCTTCTCTTAAGATACAGAGATTATTACTGCACATCCTCTCTGATTATGCACAACAGTGAGGCACACAGAACGATTTCCCAGCGAACAGGTACTAATGACTGGAGACATGCTGGGGCATTATTCTGCCATCTCCAATGGACAGAGTTAGTTCTATGCTTATGACATTCAAGAGTCAAGAATTGCAAAACACTGAAACTCTATAGTCAGTGTCTGGATCTATGCAACCTCCCAGGAAGCTTTCTGAGACAACACTTTGGACTCTGGCTTTTAAAGCTGGTCAGCCACACAGCTGCAGCAAGTAGCAACCAGATGTCATGGGTGGGCGAGGCGGGTACTGAAAGCAGAAACAGAGTCATGTTCTTGGTCTGAGCAAGCGAATATCGGGAAGAGCCAGCCTCTGCTGAGGGCGTACACATGCCAGACGTTGCATCAAGGACTTGATGTGCATGATCTTGTTCAATCCTCACAACTGCCCTGTAAGGCGCAACTACAATCAATCCCCGTTTTCTAGATGAGGAAACTAACTTGCTGGGAGGTTTGCTGAAGGACAAGCAGTTGCTGTGTTGCAGAGATAGGATTCAACTGCATACCTTCAGCATTCTGGACCCCAGGACCTTCATGTATACACCATTCAGCTTTTTCATAAGATAGGAAGGCAATGGCCCTTACAAAAAGAGTATAGAAACAGGGCACGTATCAGAGTCAAGAGACTCCTGATGTTCACAGCTATTGCATCCCTGGCTGCAATATCTCATGAGGGATCCATGATGCACCGGGGCACAGGCCAACTTGCCGTCTTCCGGAGACATGACTCAGGTCAGCAATGCTGAGGGCCCAGGGTGAGGGCAAGTCACTGGGCTGGGAAACATCTGAGCCTCTGCCAAGTCGACTAACTCAGGGGAAGAGCAGGACTTATGGAAATGTCTTCAATTACATCATCTCACTTAAAAATGTCGTTGGGAGTTCTTTTCAATATAAAAAGTAACCGAAACAGGTAAAATGTTGCTACCTAGAGGTCTAGAGAGTATTTCTTTTAATGAATACAAGGGAATCATTTAAGGTCAGGACACAAATAGCTTGTATCTGAATAGGTGTTTATCAAGAGTTAGGGGCTGAGTATTACTGTTTTTGTTTCTAAGGTTATTTAAATTGTTCTCCAAATCCAAGCACCTCAAATTTCAGACAGTCTCGGGAGCCTGGGTGGCCCAGTGGGTTAAAGCCTCTGCCTTCAGCTCAGGTCATGGTCCCAGGGTCCTGGGATCAAGCCCCGCATCGGGCTCTCTGCTTAGCAGGGAGCCTGCTTCCTCCTCTCTCTCTCTGCCTGCCTCTCCACCTACTTGTGATTTCTGTCTGTCAAATAAATAAATAAAATCTTTAAAAAAAAAAAAAAAAATTTCAGACAGTCTGGATAGGTGATGGCCGAAAAGAGGGGACTCCGCTATAGCACATACCTCAACCCATCAGCGCTGAGGTGACACAACTGGTGAGCAGAGGTCTCAAAGCACAGAATTCAAGTGAACAGGGTGGGGTTAATCACAGAAGGCTTCTTGGGTGAGGTGACTGGCGTCTCAGTACCAAAAGGATAAGCCTTTCTTTGCTTGATACTCGGAAGTGTCTCTAACCAGCAAGTAAAGGACCCAAAATAATCAGAGTCTTTGTTGCCCCCTTTGCCTGGACTCTTCACTCTTCTTTCTTCTCAAGTGCCAGCTTTTGGGGGAGCCTTCGTGGAGTGTCCAATCTGAAGCCATTACTCCTTCATGCCCCTAAGATATTTTTTCACAGAACCTAGTTTTATACCCTTTAGCATATTTAAGGTAAAATTCTCATTTATTTATTAACTCACATCTTGTCTATCTCTTCTTACCCGGGTGTGAGCACCTGGAAGGAGAGATTTTTTTTATCTTGTTCACTGTGGTACGCCTGTGCCCAGCATAACGCCTGGGTACGTAGGTGCTTGACAAAAATGGTTTAAATAAGCAGATGAATTAAGCTGCCAGGTCATCTTCTGTCCCCAAACAGGGGAAATCAGCAATCTGATTTCTCCAGGGTAAGTCCCTACTAGAAAGATTTGTGTTTGACCTAGGACAAAAGCCTAAGAAAAAGGCCGATTTATCTCACCTGTTCTGCTCCCACCATGCTAATTGGCTTGCACTTGAAGAGGTGGGTTATAAACTTGGGAATGAAGGAGCTGTGGATTAAAAAAGAAAAAAAAGAAAAAATTAGGCTTATTCTCTCTCTCTTTTTTAAGGTTTTACTTATTTTAGAGGTAAAGAGCATGCATGAGCAGGGGGAGGAGCAGAGGGAGAGGGACAAGTAGACTCCACGATGAGTGCTGAAGCCCGATGCACGGCTCAATATCAGGACCCTGAGATCATGACCTGAGCCAAAATCAAGAGTCAGATACTTACAGACTGAGCCACCCAGGCACCCCAGGCTTATTTTCCTTTTGGTAAAGAAACGCAGAAAGTTTTTTTAAAAGGCCCTACTTCCTTCTACAAGAAAACAGAAATCAAAGTAGATGCTATTATCCCCTCCCAGCAACCACTGCCTTCTGTTTCTTCCAGCCCAAACCGTGGTTTTATTTAGGTATATGTGGTCTTGGGATGCTGGGGAAAAGCTGATCCCTCCCAAACTGCAGAGGGGAATTCTAATTAGCCTTAGCCAGTCAGACCATGGCATTTCTGTGCTGACTGTTGGTGGTCCTGAGGTTGGGACATGACCTTAGCCAGCCACCTGGACCACAGGAGTGGACTTCACTGCATGGCTGCGGGAAGATGTCCTCTCTTCTTCAGGGTATTCTTATGTTTGGCTAGAACACTGAGAGCCATTTTACCATCATTCTAAGAATGAAGCCAGCCCCAGGAGAGCAGGGTAGAGTATGGAATTTGGGTCCTTAGTGACATTGCTGAACCACTGAGTCAACCATTTTTGGATGTGTCCTACCTCCGACCTTCTGGTTATACCGAATACAAAGCCCACCTCATGTTTAAGTGAGTTTAAGTCACAGCTTCTCTTACTATCAGCTGAAAAAAACCCTAACAGATATGAGAGTGAGATAGTAGAGGATGTTAAATGCAAAGACAGAAAATAATTGCTAAGGGAGTAACTGTCAGAACAAGGGAAAAAATTCATGATCTCTGAAAAATTTACTGGGGACTGAAGGGCAAGCTGGGTTGGGGGAAGGGAGTAGGAATTTCAACAGGTCAGGAGGGCTTTTTAGAAAAAACTGCGGGCCTGCAGAGGGAAAGCTGTTGTACAGGTGCAGAATGGAAGGTGTAAGAACAAGAAATGCCTATCACCGAATAGCCAAAGGGATATTAAAAAAGAAAGCCAAAAGTTGGTGGCATCACAATTCCGGACTTCAAGCTCTATTACAAAGCTGTCATCATCAAGACAGCATGGTACTGGCACAAAAACAGACACATAAATCAATGGAACAGAATAGAGAGCCCAGAAATAGACCATCAACTCTATGGTCAACTAATCTTCGACAAAGCAGGAAAGAATGTCCAATGGAAAAAAGACAGCCTCTTCAATAAATGGTGTTGGGAAAATTGGACAGCCACATGCAGAAAAATTAAACTGGACCATTTCCTTACACCACACACAAAAATAGACTCAAAATGGATGAAGGACCTCAATGTGAGAAAGGAATCCATCAAAATCCTTGAGGAGAACACAGGCAGCAACCTCTTCGACCTCAGCCGCAGCAACATCTTCCTAGGAACATCGCCAAAGGCAAGGGAAGCAAGGGCAAAAATGAACTATTGGGATTTCATCAAGATCAAAAGCTTTTGCACAGCAAAGGAAACAGTTAACAAGATCAAAAGAAAACTGACAGAATGGGAGAAGATATTTGCAAACGACATATCAGATAAAGGACTAGTGTCCAAAATCTATAAAGAACTTAGCAAACTCAACACCCAAAGAACAAATAATCCAATCAAGAAATGGGCAGAGGACATGAACAGACATTTCTGCAAAGAAGACATCCAGATGGCCAACAGATACATGAAAAAGTGCTCCATATCACCCGGCATCAGGGAAATACAAATCAAAACCACAATGAGATACCACCTCACACCAGTCAGAATGGCTAAAATCAACAAGTCAGGAAATGACAGATGCTGGCGAGGATGTGGAGAAAGGGGAACCCTCCTACACTGTTGGTGGGAATGCAAGCTGGTGCAACCACTCTGGAAAACAGCATGGAGGTTCCTCAAAAATGTTGAAAATAGAACTGCTCTATGACCCAGCAATTGCACTACTGGGTATTTACCCTAAAGATACAAACGTAGTGATCTGAAGGGGCACGTGCACCCGAATGTTTATAGCAGCAATGTCCACAATAGCCAAACTATGGAAAGAACCTAGATGTCCATCAACAGATGAATGGATAAAGAAGATGTGGTATATATACACAATGGAATACTATGCAGCCATCAAAAGAAATGAAATCTTGCCATTTGTGACAACATGGATGGAACTAGAGGGTATCATGCTTAGCGAAATAAGTCAAGCGGAGAAAGACAACTATCATATGATCTCCCTGATATGAGGAAGTGGCGATGCAACATGGGGGCTTAAGTGGGTAGGAGAAGAATCAATGAAACAAGATGGGATTGGGAGGGAGACAAACCATAAGTGACTCTTAATCTCACAAAACAAACTAAGGGTTGCTGGGGGGAGGAGGGTTGGGAGAAGGGGGGTGGGGTTACGGACATTGGGGAGGGTATGTGCTTTGGTGAGTGCTGTGAAGTGTGTAAACCTGGCGATTCACAGACCTGTTCCCCTGGGGATAAAAATATATGTTTATAAAAAAGAAAAAAAAAAGAAAAAAAAAAAGAAATGCCTATCACTGAGGCCAGACCCAGGGTGGACTGACCAGGAGAACACAGGGCCCATGACCAAGGAAGGAGAGATAATAAAACAAGGACATGGAGGTCAAGAGAAAGTGCTGGCTAGCACTTTCCTCTCCCATTCTGCAAAAGCTGCTCTCGGGGCCATGACTCCTGCTCTCCCATCTCTCTACACATTTGTGCCTGCTCACAACCGATGATGTACTGGCCACCTCAGTGGAATGGCACTGGCCCCTCAATTCCAGCATATCCAGGACTCGGCCCCACCCTGGAACCCAGGCTCAGTGGACCAGAGCTCACTTACCCAGTCATCCAACCCAGAAACCAGGAGTTCCCCAAGGCTGTTCCCTCAGCCTTCCACCCCAGTATCAATCAGTTCCCAGCCCTTTCCTTGAACTTCCCCACCCTCCTGACCACGCCCACCACTGCAGCCCTTACTCTCCTCACTTGAGCTCTTTCAATTTTTTCCTAACTGGTCTTGCTGCCTTCAGCCTCATCTTTGCAACTATCAGCTGCCAAAGGGATTTGCTGCAGATGCAAACTTCTTAAAATGCCTGCAGACAAGGCCTTCCTTGATTGTTTTGATTCTCTGTCCCCAGCCATATCATGCTGAGCTGAGGCATCCTATGCTTGATTCTTCAGGCTACTTAATGCCTCTCTGTGCCTTTGCGTACCCTGCCCCCGTGCCCAGAATGCCTTTCCCTGTGACCTTGTGGGACACTACATACACATATCCTGCACCCTGCTCAAGGATTTCTCTCCTTATGAAGCCTTTCCTTGGTTACCTGCACCATACTCTACACAGAGCCCACAGACCTCTAGCCTAGCATATAACCTTCTTTACGACACTTATTTGCTTGCATGTTTTTTCCTCCCACCCGACCGTAAGGCAAATGAAAACAGGGACCACGTCTACTAAGCCAAAGCACTTAATTCTGTGTCTGGGACATAGTACGAGCTCAAATGGCGGCATGTTGAATAAAGAATAAATAAAAACAAATTAAAATGGTAGCAGCTACCATGTTTGAATGCAACCTTGCTACCAGCACTTTACCAGAAGTTTATGCATGACTTCTCATTTTACCCTCTAAACCACTATTAAGAGATTTGCCTTACTGTCCCCATTCTTTTTTTTTTTAAGATTTTATTTATTTATTTGACAGAGATCACAAGTAGGCAGAGAGGCAGGCAGAGAGAGAGAGAGAGAGAGAGAGAGAGAGAGAAGCAGGCTCCCTGCTGAGCAGGGAACCCAATGCGGGGATCAATCCCAGGACCCTGGGATCATGACTTAAGCTGAAGGCAGAGGCTTTAACCCACTGAGCCACCCAGGTGCCATTACTGTCCCCATTCTTGAATGGAAGATAATCAGTTTAGTGGTGAGGGAAGCTGCCTGTGGTTCAAACAGTAGTTTTTTATTTTTTAAGATTTACTTATTTATTTGGGGTGGGGAGGGGGCAGAGTAAGTGGCTGGATCACACAATCTTGAGATTGGGACCTGAGCAGAAGGCAGAGGCTTAACCCACTGAGCCACCCAGGCAGACCTCAAATAGTAGTTCTAATCTAGAGCTGATTTTGATGTCTAAACAGGAAAGACTGCTGTTGCTTCAGAGACCAAATGGAGGCAAAAGCAAACATCTACGGCCTCACACTGATGAGCTAAGACAGGAAGTTAAAAAGAAAGAAAGATTAACTCCAGAGATCAGGTCTAGGGGGAGGTCTACTGATCAGGCGGGAGAATGGGGACCATGTAGAAAGGATTCTTCAGGGCTCGAAACCAGAGGCAGGCCAAACAAGTAATGTGACACTGAATTCATGACTAATCGCAACGGTACATACAGTTTATAACCAAAGTTACTTCTCTCTAGACTGTACGTACCCTGGAATCGGTCGGCTTTGGGTGCGAGGCCACAAGAGTGGGGTGAGGAAAATACAGGGACCAGGAATGTGTCATGGGGAGGAGAGAAGTCCCAGCAGTGTGACTGGGGAATGGCCAGGGCTTCCCCAGTTGTGTGGGATGGTGGCGGCGGCCCTTGCTGGGGAGGAATCTTGCCACAGCACTACCGCTGAAGTTTCTCCTCGTGGTTGGGGTTTTACAAGTTTGAGAGGTACGGTACTGTGGATTAAATAAGAGCACCACTTTTTCTGTCAGGGGTTAAACTTTTCCAGGTGTGAGAGACGGGCATCCTATTCCTGGCTCACCCAAATATGAGCTTAGTAATAAAATTTAAGGGCTCCGAGAGAACGTGAGACTGAAGCTGGGACTAGCTAAGCAGATGGATCCTTTACTCACTTTGATGTTCGCTCAGTCAGACCCCTGTGCAATCACACTGGAGATTTTTTGCCACAGTAAAATTTTACAGAGACACTGTTTCAACCCAGGATATGGGAGTGTCACAACGTGATTTATCAGCAATGCCTTTAACACACACTGAAGAGCACTCAGGGAGCGAAGGGAATGTCAACTCCAGGGTCATCTGCCATATTGCAAACATTAATGCCTCCCTGGAGAGTCCACTCGATCCTTTCTTGACAAACTGGAAACTGAAGCTAATGCACAAGCCCCCCCATAATTGTTGTTCCTTAGGGATTTATTTGTGAGGGGGAGAGCGAGCCGTAATTGAATACAAACCAGCAGAGATGTGGGGAAGATAGAAACCTGGAGCCCTAAATCCCCACCTTGGGACTGGGATGAGGACAAGCTAAACACAGTAGCTCGGAATAGGCTGACCTTCCTGAAGCCCCTTCCTTGAGATGTGTGCCAAAATGCCTGTTTGCTCTTTGGTCAGAGGAGGCACTGACCCTCTACGCTGCCTGGCCTCCGGGGAAATGGTGCTATGGCCAGATGCTGCCTGGCAAGGGACCAAACCATTGATTTCCCTACTTCCAAATGTCAAGCCAGAAATGGCCACACACGAGAATGTAGCAGAAAGACATGTAGTGCAAGCATGCACTTCATCTCCTTTGGCACTGGAAACCCCTGCCTTGCTCTGCCCAGTTTCCAGTACCTTCCCTGGACTCAAGGATGTTTAGAAGCAAATAAATTCTGACAGTCCCAATAATATGTACTGAGGGGAAGGAGAAAGTGGAGGCTTAAAAGAAATAGAACAAGGGTTCCTACACTAAAAAAGCTTATAATCTAGTTGGAGAGACAAACAATATACATGAAATTACTGAAAAATAATTTTAATTATCCAAATCTATAGGGAAGCAGGGGTTCTGTTACGTCCACATCATTCAAAGTAACAGTTTCCCCAACTCATTTCTGAGTTTGTCTTCATTTGGTTGATGTTTTCATGCTGTTACTGCTGTCTGCAACTTTTTAAAGTAGTGGATTTCGTTTTATTATGCTTCTTTGGGGTACAAAAAATTAGCTCGCCTACAGGCACCAGAATAAGCCCCAGCTGGATGGTGGGACACCTAGATTATGAGCATACGGGTGGTAAGTATGGCATTCAAAATAACCCAGTGATGAGAATGTTCCAGGAGCACTGGTGTGGGGGGGAGGGTCTGTCAGTTAAGGATTCAAATTTTTTTTTTTTTAAAGATTTTATTTATTGATTTGACAGGCAGAGATGGTAAGCAGGCAGAGCAGTAGGCAGAGACAGAGAGAGGGGGAAGCAGGCTCCCCACTGAGCGGAGAGCCCCATGCGGTGCTCGATCCCAGGACCATGGAATCATGACCTGAGCCGAAGGCAGAGGCTTTAATCCACTGAGCCACCCAGGTACCCCTAAGGGTTCAACTCTTGATCTTGGCTCAGGTCTTGATCTCGGGGTCATGAGTTCAAGCCCAGAGTTGGGCTCTAGGCATGGAGCCTACTTAAAAAAAGAAGAAGAAGAAGAAGAAGGAGGAGGAGAAGAAATAAGAATATTCCAGGACTTACTTTGCAAATTTAATGCAGAACTGAGTAAAGTATTTCCGTGTGGAAGCCAGGTTGTCACGGATGATAGGGACATTCTGTTTAATGTGAAGAATAACAGAGGTGACATAAGGGCTCTGGTCACCAACGTGCTCCACATTCTGCCACTGCATCTGAAAATGGATATGGAGAAGAGAAACTTTTAGATCCCTCATAGGAGGACAGTCTGACCCGTTCTGGGAGAAGGGGCAGGCGGAATGGCAATGAGGCTAGAGCTTAGCCTCACAACCACCATTTTATCTTGGGCAGTGCTTCTTACCTCATCTGCCGTGGTTGACTGTGGATAAAAACATGTAAGCCCACCTTATCCTGGCCAGTGAGGTGTGACTTAGGTATCTTTTCCTAACCTGTCCCTCTGATGCTTGAAATAGCCGTCCCTTCCCATTCAAGTGGCCATCTTGTAAAGGAGCCCTCACCACGTAGGTGAACTGGATGGTCCTGTGGCAGTTCTGTCAGAAGAGGGGTGTGGGGGGACGGGGACAGGGCAGGGGCAGCCACTTGTGAGCATGTTGGTAGCTTGGGAGAATGGAGCTGTTTGGGGCCAAGTGAAATGAAATCCGGATGAGGGCTACTTAGGTCTTTCAAGTATATTGTGAAGAGGGGAGGATTTTTGAAAAAAGGGAGCTGGACCTGATGTGACATGTGTGACTTAACTTCAAAATAACCTGGAGTTAGGAGTAGATAAAATAAGATTAGTGAAGCTGGGTATGGGTCCATGAGGTCTATTATACTGTTTTCTCTACTTTTGCACACAATTGAAATTTTTTTGTAATAAAACATTCAGGGGCGCCTAGGTGGCTCAGTGGGTTAAGCCTCTGCCCTCAGCTCGGGTCATGATCCCAGGGTCCCAGGTTTCCCCCCCTCTCTCTGTCTGTTGCTCTGCCTACTTGTGGTCTCTCTCTGTCAAATGAATAAATAAAATATTTAAAAAAAAAAACATTCAAACCTTACTCCTAAAACCTTTGAGATTCTGTTGGGGTTTCCATTAAGGGAAAGAAAAGAAGATCCCTGGCCATTACGAAGGAGTGGGTCAGAGGATAAGACAGTGACATGAGGAAGAGGGCGGGAAAGTGGGGCAGGGACTGTGTGGGTGGCAGGTGCTGGGCAGACCAGCACCACTGAGAGGACCCAAGTGATCCCTGAGCAAGCTGTGAACACAAAAGAGAGAACTGCTTGGCTCAAGCTCTAACCATATGAGAGTTGGGAGAAATGCTCTGGAAAATGTCTATAGTAAAACAGGGAAGGACGCAATGCTACAGTGCATCTCCCACCTTGGACACAGAAGGAGGAGAGAGCCTGCGGAACAGGCAGCAAATGGGCACTTTAATCCTGAAAAGAGCAGGAATGTCCAGGAGGAGTTCTGCTGAGTCAGCCTCTCCAAGTGGAGCTGGGCTGTCTGTTGAAAAGATCCGAAGCCAAACACACACCATATAATATGTTCATAGAAGGAGGGCAGTAGTTCTGAGGCCCTGATGTCTCTGGCAAGAAAACACCATTTTTTTTTTTTTTATAGAGCTCTTGGGGAAAGGAAAAATTCAATACTGAAGGAACTTGTTTAAAAGTATCATATTGTGCATGAACAACTCCCCAGTGCCTGGGAAGCTTGAGTGACTCTACGTTTTGTCCTAATATTTCGTCAAATCAGCAGATATTTATATTTTAAAAGCTTTAGGTATGTGTAAGGATATAAAAGAGCAGGAAGGACTTCCATCTTCATTTTAGAGATAAGAAAATCAAGCCCTAGAGACGTTCAGTCTTATGCAAGGTTCCACAACAAAGTGCCAGAGAGGAAAAGGTCCCCAAATGTTTTATGGGGGAGAATCAGAAACAAACAATGGAGTAACAGTGGAAAGTTCTGTATTAACTGACTTTATAGTCTAATGCTTTGGTTATGTGTAATATTTTCCTCATTATCTTTTTATCTTATTCAAAAGGTTTCTTTTCCCATCTGATTTCAGAGAGTTGACCCATCCAAACAGTGAGCATCCTAGGTGAGGAGCTTAAATGAGCTCACAGGGTGAGGCCAAAACTGACAGATGCTGTTAATGTCTCTACTTCATCTTCTCCCCACGTCCGTAGCAACACCTGGAGCAGAGCATTCTGGGTAAACACGGAATCTGGGAAGGGAGTTTGATGCCCCTCTCCTCCAATGGCCATGAATGACTATTCATGAATGACTACTGTTTTCCAAGTTGGCAGCATTTTGTATTTCAACATCTCAAAAAGTTAATAGATAATTACCTGACAGAAGACAACTGTAAAAGGAGGTGGGGATGTGGCCTGTCATTGGCTACAAAGCAACTCTGAAGCCAGACTGCGTGGGATGATGGACTCTGAGTTCCTGCTGGTGAGCTAACCCCTCTTGATCACCACTGGCCATGCCAGTACACATCCACATTTGCAATATATGTGAAAAGATTTGATTTGCTTTAATACCTTAGCCAGTTATAACTCTACTGGTCAAATTAAAAGAAGTATTAGCAAAAACAAAGTAGATTTGTGATTTTAAATTTAAGTCAGCTTAATGACATAGGAAACCCATTTAAGCTGCTGGAGAACAATGAAAGTTGATGTTGATTTTACTATTTAAAAAAGAAAAATCTGCAAAATGTAATTAGCAATGACTCCATCCAGTCACTACCTCAGATGGGTTGATGCTGGCTGTCACCCATCCCAGATGACTTAAGGTTTGAGCTGTAACCTGAATGGCCCAAGATACACACATGAGGACCCACCATAGGCAGGTCCCTTCGCCTGGCACTCTGCATACATCACCTCATTTACTACTCACACATGAGCTCATTGGGTTCTCACACCAATCTTGTACATGACGAAAGTAAAAAAGCTTAACGAGGTTAGGTAACTTGCCCCAAGTTACGCAGCTGGTAAATGACAGGACAGAGACAACAAGTCTGTCTAAAGCCCAAGCATTAGAGTACCAGGCTGTTTCCTAGATGCTTGTTTTTTTTTTAAAAAAGAAACAAAAACACTTAATGTGCCTTAATGCAAGGTAAGCCTTATTTTTCAGGGAGATGCTAATGAAATATACAATGACCAAGCAAAGTTCTCTTCCAAAAAAGGCAACAAAAAGTAGCTTGTACTAGAGGAACAAACATCATGAAAAGCCATCAGTAGGAATAAAAGTCCAACTTTTCCAAGGAAACTTTGCATTTGACAGTTAAAATTTACACTGCCCTACTTAAAAGGTTTTCCTTTTGTGCTTTTTGTTTGGGTGGGGCTACACAGGATTGTTCCTGTATAAACAAGAAAAACAGTTTGCCAGAGAAGCTGTGATTAAGATATAGGACTCACAGAAACAGCACGAGAGGAAATGATCGCACTAAGGTACAGAGAGAGACTGTGGGGCCAGGGCCACAACCCTGGTTTCTGCTACCTGAGGAGCAAGCGTGTGATGGATGTTAGTTACCACTTTCCAGGGAAGGCCCAGGAGATAATCACTTCCCAGCGAGAGCCCACTACAGCAAATTCTGACCAGTCCACCAATCAGAGAACAGAGCTCTGCAATCAGTTTACTTCGGACCTTGTTCTTCTCTGTTGCTGTATGAAGCTTGGAGAGAGGCCTCTCCTGAGAAGCTACTTTTCCTCAAATTCAAATTCCTACCTATTCATTTTGAGCATGGAACTAGAGATAGAGAACACACTGACACACGTGGATTCTGGAGCTGTTTCAGACAATCGGAGTCTACTGGTGTGGTTTAGGCTGCCAGGCCACTGGGCCCCAATGACAGTCCTTGCCCAGGCAACTCACAGGCACTCGAACGCCTGTCTGGGCTACTTTTACTCCTGCAATACGCATCTGATGTATTTATAGGTACCTCGTGCGTGCACAGCAGTGGATCGAGCACTGCGTGGGAATTAAAAAGGGAGAAGGAACATTTTTTGAGCACCTGTGTGATCATGCATCACGTGGTTGACATTTTCACATTAACTTATTGCCTATAACAATACAGTAAAGGACGTAATATTACTCCTGCTTTACAGATAAGACAGACTTGAGGATAAGACGTGCTTTGGCTAATGAAGCATAACTGGCAAGTTAGCAGGGCTGAGGTCTAGAATTTGGTACATCTAACTCGAGAGTCCATGCTCCTTCCACTTTACCATGCTGCTTTCCAAAAGTGTTACCACCCTAAATGAACTTGACATTAGCTGAAGGCATCGGAGCAAGCAAAATCTAGGTATGAGGCTGTAGATATGCAGCTGACTTGGTGGTGGTGATGGCAGTGACAGGAGGAAGACACACGTTCCTTAACTTTAAGGGGAAAATCAAGAAGATCCAGAATAGAAAGCGGAGTAATAAAGGCTTTAAGATAAATATATGTATTTTTTACTCACTACTAGGCCAATAGAAAGGTAAATTTGTACAATATTTCTCTTTTTAAGATTTATTATTTTAGAGAGAGAGAGAGAGAGAGAGCACAAGTGCATGCATGGAGGGGGGTGCAGAGAGGAAGCAGACTCTCCGCTGAGCTCCCCACAGGGCTCCAACTCCCAAGAGGGAGATCATGGCCTGAGCTAAAACCAAGAGTTGGATGTTTAACTGGCTGAGCCACACAGGTACCCCTGTACAACCTTTTGGAAATCTCTACCCAAAATTTTAGCATTTTACATAGCTTTTGATCTCTGCAATTCCCTTTAGGACAATCTGATGTTAATAATTATGAATGTTTAGAAAATACTCACATAGTCACCCACATACGTGAGGCTGTCTATTGCCAGACTGTTTTTTTTTTTTTAAGATTTTACTTAATTTTTTTGATGTTCTTACCATATAGCTTATTTTTTTATTATGTTCTCTAGCTACTATATAGTACATAATCAGTTTCTGATGTAGTGTTCAGTGATTCATTAGTTATGTGTAACACCCAGTACCCTCCTCAATACTCATCACTCTGTTATCAATCCCAAGATTTTACTTATTTGAAAGACAGAGAGCAAGACAGCGTAAGCAGGAGGGGGGAGAGGGTAAGGGAGAAGCATGCTCCCAGCTGAGCAGGGAACCCGATGCGGGACTCTGTCCCATAGGACCTTGGGGTCATGACCTGGGCTGAAGGCAGGCGCTTACCTGACTAAGCCACCCAGGCACTCTGCCAGACTGTTTTTAATGTAAATAATTGGAAATAATTACCAAAAGTGAGTTCATCACATACATTTTAAGGGAAAGAGTACATTAGAATACTTAAAATGAGGAAATCTGGAGTCTCTGCCAGTCCAGAGTTCTAATACTGTCTGTCCAACCAGGTAAGTTACCCAACCCCTCTGAACCTCGTTTTTCTTGGCTGTAAAACTGTGATGATAATATCTATAATCCATACAGTTACTAAAAGATGACACATGGAGTGCTCTTAACATAGTGCCTGACAGGTATTAATTCCATGGTAAATGTTAACCTACTGTTACTACTTAAACAACAAATACTCTGTACTATGGAAAACTATGCAATCACTATAAATTACTGTAGCTCTGAATTGAATGACACAGAAAACTCTTAAAACCTGCTAAATGGGAAAAAAGTTATGAAAGAGCACATACCGTATGAACTTATATTTTTAAAATACATGCATAAAAGACTAAAATCTATTAATTATGAGTGATTTAAATTTTCTTCTTTTAAAAAAAATGTATTTTTTACAATGAAGGGGATATGTTTTGGTCATAATGAAAAAGGAATCCCTTGGGGAGCCTGGGTGGGGTGGCTCAGTGGGTTAAGCCTCTGCCTTCGGCTCAGGTCATGATCTCAGGGTCCTGGGATAGAGCCCCACACTGGGCTCTCTGCTCAGGAGGGAGCCTGCTTCCCTCTCTCTCTGCCTGCCTCTCTACCCACTTGTGATCTCTCTCTCTGTCAAATAAATAAATAAAATTTTAAAAGAAAAAAAAAAGAATGTAAAAGACGTAAAAAAAAAAAAAAGGAATCTTCTATAAAAAAAGAAAGATTTTTTTTTTTAAAGATTTTATTTATTTATTTGTCAGAGAGAGTGAGCACAGGCAGAGGCAGAGGGAGAAGCAGGCTCCCCGCTGAGCAAGGAGCCCCATGCGGGACTCGATCCCAGAACGCTGGGATCATGACCTGAGCTGAAGGCAGCTGCTCAACCAACTGAGCCACCCAGGCGTCCCAAGAAAGATATGTTTTGATTGTAAGTGGAAAAGTGAACTTGAGGGAGCCCGATGTGGGGCTTGATCCCAGGACCCTGAGATCATTGTCTGAACCCAAGGGAGATGCTTAATGGACTGAGCCACCCTGGAGCCCCTTGAGGATTAACCATAGAGTTCTGTTGGCCTCCTGAAATAGATCTACATTTTAATGACTGAGGAAAATGAGAACAGATTTGAGCACTGTTCTAGCTATTTCAAAATGTCTTTGGGGGACAGAAACGCAACCTCCTAAATTAGTACATGTTCACAATCTTAAAACCTAATAGAATAGAAATTACATGCCAAACTGTAAGGAAATTTAATTTGTTCAGTTTCTTTTTTTCTTTTTTTATCCCCCCCTAAGACTACCATTAATGGACAAAAGGCAAAGTGTGTTTGATGTTGGACAGAGAGATTCTTTTAACCTAGTGATGTGAGAAGCCCTAGGAAAAAGGACATAGTGAGGAAGGTACCATGTGACCTTCCTTTCTTTTTAAGGAAGCCACAGAATTTTTTTAAAAAATCCTACTTAAAAAGCCCAATTACAGTAGCTAATTGCTAAGGATTTATAGAATTTACATTTAAAAGAATTTTATATTTCCACTAAGCAATTGCCCAAGCAATTGCCTTTTCAAGAATCAGGACACTTGGTTTTATTTCTGGCTTCACTGTTATACGGTTACATGGCTTTGGGCATATTATGAAAAAGAAAATAAATGCACTAGAATGACAGTTCGTTGCTTTTCAGAGAGAAATATCCATACTAGAATACTTGGGTTGGCCACTCAGTCCCTTTTCTCCCCTGTAGGAAAGTCATGGTGTCAGATCGAGAAGGGCTGAAGACAAATTTCATACAGGATGCTTGTGGATACTTGAAGAGCTCGTGATCAGGGAAGCATGACTATTTACATAAATCCAGCAATACCAGGCATACACCAACTTAGGGCCCTTCCACTTTAAGGCAAATTACTTAAGCTACTTTTGCCTCAGTTTCCATGTTTGCCAAAAGGACTTACTCTGTATGTATGGCATCGTACAATCCTCCATAGAGAGTAAGCAACCTTATCTGAGAAAGGAAGAAGGAAATAATAATACAGGTACCTTGTAAATTTATTGTCAGAATTGAATGAGATACTCCATTTGGGTGCTGATTCCTGGTAAAGTGCTCCATAATAATAACTTATTACCATCTCATGGAACTCATCTAAGAAAATAAAGCAATATGGGAGGGAAAGCAGCCTGAAAGGTCATTTTGACAGAAGTTACCCACAATATTACTGTAATCTCAAAGTCAGAACTTCAGAGAGACCATTAAATTCTTTTTCTTATTTCACATCTGCCATAGGGGCCTGGCCTGTTTAAGGCTATTCCTGTGTATTTCTACCAAGTTGTGCCACTCTGTTTTCCTCTCCTTTTCCAGCAGCAGGGTTCTTGTCTATAGTTGGGGAGCTAATAGCTAGATGTGGGCATTTCCTATTTCTGACCTGCCTTCGATCAGCTACAGGATGCTACTTGTTAAAGTAAAAAGCCCTGGGGCACCTGGGTGGCTCAGTCCTTAAGCGGCTGTCTTCACCCGGGTCATGAACCAGGGTCCTGGGATTGAGCACCACATCGGGCTTCCTGCTTAGTGGGAAGCCTGCTTCTCCCTCTCCCCCTGCTTGTGTTCCCTCTCTTGCTATGTGTCTGTCAAATAAATAAATAAAATCTTCAAAAAAATAAAAATAAATAAAATAAGAATCTCTTTATTGGGACACCAAGGTGGCTCAGTGGGTTAGTGTCTGTGTTTAGCTCGGGTCATGATCTCAGGGTCCTGGGATCAAGCCCCGCATCAGGCTCCCTGATCAGTGGGGAGACTGCTTCTCCATCTGCCTGCTGCTCCCCCTACTTGTGCTCTCTGACAAATATAAAAAACTTCAAAAAAATAAAAAAAATAAAAGGACCCCTATTACTGAGTACTATCAAGGAGCACCATATCTTCAACAGCCCTTGTATGCACCTAAGCATTTCAATCTATGATCCTGCCATTTCCTATAACAATACTCTATGTCTACCAGCTCCATCCTAGAGTCATCTATATCTCACTTTGTCACCATTCTTTGGTCAAATGGGTGTCTCCAAAGTTTAGTTCTTTCTTCTTCTTGTCCTCTTTACCTTCAAAGTCATTCAGGGAATACTACGTATGTTAAGCTATGCCTTGGAGATCCAAAAATGAACAGACACAGCCCTCAAGCTGTTTAAAGCTTAAGAAGGGAGACAGCTATAATAAAATAGAAAGGCAGTCTAGGTATGTGGTGTTTTTAGGGAGAAGAACACTGTGGGTGAGACAAAAAAAAGTGGTGACACTGTAAGAGATCAACTGTTTATTATTATTATTATTATTATTATTATTTGAGAGGGAGTGGGAGGGACAAAGGGAGAGGGAGAGAGAGAATTTTAAGCAGGCTCCACATCCAGTGTGGAGCCCAACACGGGGCTCGCTCTCATAACCCTGAGATCAAGAGTTGGATGCTTAACTGACTGAGCCACACAGGCACCCCTGCCAGAGATCAAAATAGCCAAAACAATCTTGAAAAGAACAAGGAGGATTCATATTTCCTGATTTTAAAGCTTGCCACAAAGCTACAATAATCAAAACAGTGTGGTACTGGCATAAGGACAGACACAGAGATCAATGGAATAAACGGAAAGTCCAGAACTAAACCTGTGTATCTATGATCAACTGATTTTTTACAACAAGAGTATTAAGACCATCTAATGGGTAAAGAATAGTCTTTTCAACAAACGGTACTGGATGGCTGTAAATCTACATGCGATGGAATGAAGTTGAATCCTTACTTCACACCATATACAAAAATTAATTCAAAATGGACTGAAGGCCCAAATGTAAGAGCTAAAACTATAAACAGTCTACAAGAAAATACAGGTATAAGTCTTTGTAATTCTGGATTAGGCAATGGTATTGTATATAGGACACCAAAAGTATAGCACCAAAAGATAAAATACAAAGATTGGACTTCAACAAAACTAAAAACTTCAGTGTTTCAAAGGACATAATCAAGAAAGTGAAAAGACAACCCACAGAAACGGAGAACATATTTGCAAATCATGTATCTGGTAAGGGGTCTAGTATTTAGACTATAAAGGAACTTTTACAACTCAACAAAGAGACAACCCAATTTAAAAATGGGTAAAGTGGGGACGTCTGGGTGGCTCAGTTGGTTAAGCAGCTGCCTTCGGCTCAGGTCATGATCCCAGCGTCCAGGGATGGAGTCCCACATCGGGCTCCTTGCTCAGCAGGGAGCTTGCTTCTCCCTCTGGTCTCTGCCTGCCATTCTGTCTGCCTGTGCTCGCTCGCTCTCCCTCTCTCTCTCTGACGAATAAATAAAATCTTAAAAAAAAAAAAATGGGCAAAGTGGATGCCTGGGTGGCTCAGTCGGTTAAGCCTCTGCCTTCACCTCAGGTCATGTTCCCAGGGTTCTGGGATCAAGTCCCGCATTGGGCTCCTTGCTCTATGGGGCGTCTGCTTCCCCCTCTCCCTCTGTTGCTTGTGCCCTCCCTGTCAAATAAATAAATAAAAATTTTTAAAATGCCACTTCCTCAAGAAGACTTTCTTCGCTTCCCTCCTTGATACGAACAGAGAGATGAACTCTCTCCTCTTTTAAAAGAGAGCGTATTTTGTACTTTTCTTACAGTAGTGATTTTCCCATACCTAATACTGCTGTTATTTGAGCAGTCCTCTCGTCTCACACATCTCTTACCCCACACTTTCCGAAATCTAAGCACCTTGGGGTAAGGTCCATGTCTTTCCCAGCTTTGCAGCTCTCAGCACTGTGCTGGGTAGAGTCCGAACTGAACTGCCCAACTAACGGTAAAAATGATGGAATTGGGAGACAAAAATAAGCATTATTGCAACACAAGTTTTAAGAAGTCCTAAAGAAACCACACAAAAGGGCGCCTGGGTGGCTCAGTGGGTTGAGTCGCTGCCTTTGGCTCGGGTCATGATCTCAGGGTCCTGGGATCCAGTCCCGCATCGGGCTCTCTGCTCAGCAGGGAGCCTGCTTCCTCCTCTCTCTCTCTGCCTGCCTCTCCATCTACTTGTGATCTCTCTCTGTCAAATGAATAAATAAAATCTTTAAAAAAAAAAAAAAAAAGAAACCACACAAAACAGGACACAGGAACAAATAACTGAGTGTGTGTTGAATCAATCTGTGACCACTTGGCTTGTTTATATCTGGTCATTTTCATCACATGGATCTCATTTCACTAGAACTCCAGAAGACTCAGACAAAGAGTAATGGTCTCCCAGCTGCTGCGTTCCCTAGTCTGTGGTTTTCCTATGATATAAACAAAAGATTCTGGAAGTATGGTCTCTGTTAATATTTGCTGGTGTGGGTCTGGGGGAGAAATGGGTGGTGGTGGGGGGAGTGTGAGGGAAATCCACTAATGAACTGACAGTTCATATAAGCAGCACCTGGAGTGTTAAACTTCCCTACAACTGTTATTTTACTAGGGGGAAAAAAATCCACTCTTCCTTTGGTAAATGTAAAATTCTTTTACCAGCTGCATTCCGATCTAAAGTGTGTGGCAGTCCAGGAGAGATGGCAGCTGGAACAGATCACATGCAGACACAGTGAATGTTCACCGGCAGCTAGGGGATAATCAGAGCCCAAAGAATGAATCTTCAGAGCCACGTTCCTTTAAGAAAATGGGTTAGCCTCAATTTGCCTGCTCACATGCTACTCATAAACACTGAGAATCCTGGAAATACACATCCACATCTGATTGGTGGAAGGATCAATCTTTTGAATCGAAACTCTGTGACATCAGCAATTCAGGACTCCCCACTTAGCTTCATAAAACCCTGTAGCTTAAGCTTTGGTTTTAATCCTATTTTTGTTAAATATTTATGATCTACTACAAAACTAAATTCAGACCAAATGTGTGCTTACACAACCCTGTGACACGGCCACTGCTCCTGACCGGAGGGAAAGAGCAGCAACACGGATTGGCACCAGGCCAGTCACCTTCTTCATGCCCTATCCTTGCCACACTGGGGGGCAGAGAGCTGCATTTCATGTACTGATGAGATCACCCGGGCCCACAGAGGTTAAGTTGTTTGCTCAATACCCCCAGAGGAAGAATGAGGAGAGTTCGGTCCATCTGACTCCAAAGCCAGTTTTTTTTCCACTGTACTCTGCTACTGTCCAGTGGGTTCCAGAGTTCTTTCTTTCTCCAGAAAACTGCTACAAGAATCTGATACCTCAAGAACAGGCACTGGCAAATTTTTTCTGTAAAGGGCCAGTCAGTATTTTAGGCTTTTTGAGCCATATGGTCTCATGACTGACTTACTCATTAAGTGTTTCTGCCATTGTAACACAAAAAAGCACCCACAGATAATATATACATGAATGAGCATGGCTGTGTTCCAATAAAAAACTTATTTAGTTTGCTGACCCCTTGCTCTAGAAATTCTAGCGTAGATAGCCTCATGTTATTTGGATTAAAGAATCAAGAAAGAACTGCCCATTTCCAACTTAATTAATCAATGAACAAGAGAGTCTTCCATAGGCTGTATGGTCCATGCAATTCAGGAATTTGGGTACTTTTAGGAAGAAAAGGGTGCATCAAAGCCGAACAGTAACATAAGGCAGCATGTGCTCCAGGAAGGGACGGAGCCCGACCGATGCGCCACCATGACAGCAGGAAACCAAGGCCCACAATCTGATCAAATATTATTGTGCTGATACTGGAGCTCAGAAAGAGTAAGAAGTTACTGCTGTAAGCACTAACAAAAACGCCCATTCTGGTGAGACCCCTTTAAGGTTTTTCACATGTGTCAGATGCTCAACAAAGACGTACCAAACATACCTACTCCCTGTCTTATTCTCAGAGGACAAGCAATTGGCCTAAGGCACAAGATAAATTCATCTCCTAGAGGCCTTTCAGTCTCCTCCCAGTTGACACTTGAAGCAGTGAAGAACCCGAAGAAGCCACTGGCCAGGGATGATAGCAAGCACCTGCGGTCACTCTTGGAGGACTAAGAAGAAGCTCTTCCCCAACCTCACCTTGCTCATGGCAGTCAGGGCAGGATCGCAGGCAGCATCCAGATCTTGGACCAACAACTGGATGCTGCTAGAGATGACACTGCAAATCAAACAAATTATAGTGGTCATCATTTAATAATTTTTTAAAATGTTATTTATTTATTTAACAGAGAGAGAGAGAGAGAGAGAGAAAGAGACAGTGAGAGAAGGAACACAAGCAGGGGGAGTGGGAGAGGGAGAAGCAGGCTTCCCACTGAGCAGGGAGCCCAGAACCTTGTGATCATGACCTGAGCTGAAGGCAGATGCTTAATGCCTAAGCCACCCAGGCACCCCGGAGGTCATCACTTTAAAGAAATAACTTTTTGAATGACTAACACAGCCCCATATCAAAATCAGTTTCATCATTTCATCAGAAAAACTCGAATTTGCTTTCAAAAAGGAATGGATGACAACGAGGAACGTCTTGGCTCTTCATTCTTGCTTGCATGTCCTGGTCTTATTTGGGTGTGTCCCCCACGGAGTCAGGTCGAAAAATTTCACGGCTAGTCTCCCTAATCACTCCACTCAGAATCCCTCCTTCACTTCTTCCTCTAAGAGCACCTGTTCGTTCAAAATGTTTAAATGAGAACTTGGGGGGGAAAAAAAAGCTGGGAAAAGGAGAGGAAATGACCTAAGAAGAGAATCCTGATTTTTCCTTAGTAATGGCCTACCTTAATCTCATTTACTGACCACAAAAAAAAAAAAAAAAAAAAATACTGCAAGGCAACACTAGTGAAAGAACTATTCTGAGAAGGCTTTACAGTTTGAACTTCTTGGATAGACACCCTCTACCCCAACCATCCCCCTCCCCCACCTGGCTAAAATCAAGCTGCTCACACTTTGTGTTCTTTTTTTTTTTTTTTTTTTTTTTATTTTATTTTTTTTTTTTAATTTTTTATTTTTTATAAACATATATTTTTTATATACATATATTTTTATCCCCAGGTCTGTGAATCACCAGGTTTACACACTTCACAGCACTCACCAAATCACATACCCTCCCCAATGTCCATAATCCCCACACTTTGTGTTCTAAGACACTGAAGTGGAGCTGGCCCTCTGTGGATTTGGGGTGGCGTGGGAGGCAGACAGGAGGACTTGGACTTGCCTTCCTGCAGGGATGGTCAAGGGAGGATTTCTTCTCTTTCGTTATTTTAGATAGGGCAACAATAAAGACCCTGTAAGCTAAAAATGACTGCCTCTGAGCAGGGCAAATGGGAGGCAGCTGCGCTAGCTTCTGATGCTTCTTCTTACTGGCTGCTGGAGAATAATCCTCATTCAACAAGGGGCCCTGGAAACCTCTTAGGTTCTGTGGTGGCCGAAAGCCGACAGTCCAAGACATGTTGCTTTGTGGGGGGTAAAGGGCAGGCCTTAAGCAAGTATGAGCAAGGTACGTACGTGCTGAACGTATCCATTTCTCCAGTCAGATTGATTCGTTCAGTCAGACTTACATCAACTTTTTCCTTGAGTTTTTCTTCTAGCTATTAAAAATGAGAGAAAAACATGCTTAACAATGATCCAAAGGAGTATCATCATAAGAGCATGTAATATTTACTGAGTTTGATGATTCAGGTACAATTCTGGGCACTTTTCCTGTCCTGACTCACTTCATTCTCACAATCCCATGAGGTAGATTCTACTATTATCTTCATTTTACAGAAGAGAAAATAGAGGTGTGACAGCAGCGCCGGGAGTCAAACTTCCTCCATAACCTTTGCCCTTTAGCACTGGGCTGTAATTGTCTCTTATGACACTGACAATTCATTTCATTAATTTTAAAAAGACCCCAGTTTTCAGGATCCTCCCTGCTCCATGAACTGAATGCAGGCTCACTCACCAGCACTGGAAGCCTCTGGCGGTGAGCGGTAGTAAAACCAGTTCAAGTATTCACTGAGTGCTCCGACAGGCCACCCACTATGTTAAGGTGTTGGGGATACCGAGGTAAACAAAAGAAACACAGTCTGCCTTCGTCAGCCTACAGCCAAACAGGGAAACACTGGCCACGCTCCCAGCCGCCTCAAAGAAAAAGACAACTGACCAAGAATTGTAAACATCTCAGAGCA
This sequence comes from Mustela lutreola, assembly GCF_030435805.1. NCBI lineage: Eukaryota > Metazoa > Chordata > Mammalia > Carnivora > Mustelidae > Mustela > Mustela lutreola. The sequence goes on along the minus strand of NC_081304.1, from coordinate 44,576,335 downwards.
TCCCGGGAACTGACTCACCCAACACTCCCAAAGCCATTGATTACACAAACTCAAGAATAATGAGTATTTTGTCTTAAATTTAAAAATGCTCTTAGGGGTGTGTAAATTCGTGTATCCTTTCAGAAGGTAATTTGTTTAAAAAGCAGAAATGTAAATACACACACTCTTTAAAACAGCAATTTCAATTCACATCTAGAAATAGACTTCAACGAGAATGAGTATGATATACAAAGATCCCTGAGTACTCTTTGCAGCATTCATGAATTCAACCACAATTTTCAGAAAGCCTGTTTTGTGCCCAGCTCTGCAACAAGAGTATATATGAGTTACTAAGTGAACAAAACAGAGAAGATACTCTTTCCATGAAGCTTCCATTCTGATCTTGTTTATGTTAGTGACAAAACTGGAAACCATCCACATGCTTATAAGGGACCGATGAAGCAAATTACAGTAAAGGCTTTCAAGGCTTCAACTCTTCAGTGGCCTTTTCCTGTTACACTGAAAAAAAATCCAAACTTTCTAACTATGATTTGGGTTCCATCAGGCTCTCTGGCTCACATCTTCTTCCCCCCTTGCCTGTTTGGCTTCACTTTGTGATGTAACTTAAGGTCCTGGAACATACCAAGTTCACACACACCTCCTCAGGGCCTTCATACTTCACACTTCCTGCTTTGTCTTCCTGAAATGCTCCTGCTCACCCTTCCTAACCGGTTCCCTTGCTTTGCCACTCCCTACCTCCCAACCCTTCCACACTCCTCACCTGGCAGTCTCCTTTGCCTACCCTCCGTCTCTGCTTCAATATCACCTCTCCTCAGAGATGCCCTCCTTGACCAGCTACTTCAGTAGACAACTCCCTACCTAGCACTCACCACAAAACTGAAGTTACATCTTGGCTACTTATTACTGTCTTGGCTACTCCTTTAATTCTAAATTCCTTGACAGTAAAAAACAATCTACTTTGTTCACTGTTAGAAATACAGTGCCTGGTCCTTACCACAGTAAGTGCTTCCTGAAGAGCTCTTGGATGAAGGAACGCAACAACAGGTATAAAAGTGTTACACAATTAATGAACCGATATCAATAATTGGTATTGTTTAAATTTTTATTTTCCAATTCTTGTCTCTGGTTTCTTCTTCCATTTCTTTTTGCCCTCTTCCTGCAATTTTTTTCCTAAGGAAACTGGATTGTTTGGATTCTCTCTAGAATTTCCTACAGGTTGGATTTTGTTGATTGTAACCATGAGGTATTAACATGTTCCTCTGTTCCTTGTATTTTCTGTAAATTGTAATTTAATGTAGAAGCCTGATCAGATTCAGGTTCTTCTCTCGCTCTCTCATTTTAAGAAACCTATTTCATGATGGTGTTGTGCTTTTTTTTTTTTTTTAAAGACTTTACTTATTTATTTCTTATGGAGAGAGAATGAGAGAGCACAAGCCGGTGGAGCAGAAAGCAGAGGGAGAAGCCGGTTCCCTGCTGAGCAAGAAGCCCAATGAGGGACTTGATCCCAGAACTGTGATTAGGAGTTGAGCCAAAGGCTGAGAGGCTCACCTGACTAAGCCACCCAGGCATCCTGGTGTTGTGTACTTTTTTCAGGAGATACATGATGCTTGTCTCTTTTTTGTAATGTCAGCAGCCATTGATGGTCAATGCCAGATCCCTTATTTCATTAGGAGATATAAAAGAATGATATTCTAATTCTTTTCTTCTTCATTTACTAGCTGAAATTCTGCTTTATAATGAGGTATTTCCTGGGGCTGCGGGTGGCTCAGTTGGCTAAGCGTCTGCTTGTTCTCCCTCTGCCCTGCTTGTGCTCTCTGTCTCACTTAAATAAATAAAATCTTAAAAAAGAGAGAGAGAGATTTCCCATTGTCAATGATTTCCTTAATCTGAGGTATAAGTTCAATAGGAAAGAAAGGTTAAGAACTTTCCCTTTATTTACCAGTATTCAAATACCAGTGGTTTCTTAGGCTCTTCGAAGATAGTGCACTAAGAAAAGAGAAATCATCAAACCACATGGATATAAACATATCTGATGTTTTCGGTGCATTGCAGTTAACTTCTCATTGATGTTTACACAGCCCACCTCTGACCAGCAGAGCTTATTCCTTGGCTCCTGTGTTAGGTTCTTGGACTGCTCTCACAAATCACTATAAAACGTGGTGGCTCAAAACAGAAGTTAATTCTCTCATAGTTCCAGAAGCCAGAAGCCCAAAATAAGGTGTTGGCAGGGTTGGTTCCTTCTGGAAGTTCTGAGGGAGAAACTATTCCACTCTCTTCTATCTTCTGGTTGCTGGCAATCCTTGGTGTCCCTTGGCTTATAGGCACATCACTCCAATCTCCGCCTCTATCTTCATGTGGCTTTCTTCCCTGTGTTGGTTAGATCTCCCTTTCCTAAGGATGCCAGTCATTGGATTTTAGTCCTTGGATTGGATTAGGGTTCACCCTAAATGCAAGATAATCTCTTGTTGAGATCCTAACTTGACTACAGCTTCAAAGACCCTATTTCTGAACAGGGTCACATTTACAGGTACTGGGAGTTAAGACTTGGGCATATCCACACATCCTTTTGTACAAGAAGCCCATTATGGCTCCTGAATCCCTCTGAAATGACTGTCACCATCTTTGATATTTTTCTTGCTTTTTGCATGACATGATGCTCCAGGCTCACCTTGTACATTTCCTCTCCCAGACCCGCAATTACTCAATTCTCAAGGAATCTCTGGTTTCTTTTAGGGGACAATGGTATTTAGAGATCACAATATAGGTGCTAAGAATGACTTTTTTTTTTCTTAAGATTTTATTTGCTTGACAGAGAGAGAGAGATCATACGTAGGCAGAGAGACAAGCAGAGAAAGAGGGGGAAACAGGCTCCCCGCTGAGCAGAGAGCCTGATTGCTGGGCTTGATCCCAGGACCCTGAGATCATGACCTGAGCCGAAGGCAGAGGCTTAACCCACTGAGCCACCCAGGTGCCCCTAAGAATGACTTTTATGATCAGTAAAAATAATCTTCACTAGGGACACCTGGGTGGTTCAGTCAGTTAAGCATCTGCCTTTGGCTCAGGTCATGATCCCAGGGTCCTGGGATTGAGTCCCAAATTGGCTCCTTGCTCATCGGGGAGCCTGCTTCTCCCTCTGCCTCCTGCTTCCCCTGCTTGTGTGCGCGCGCATGCTCTCTCTGACAAATAAATAAAATCTTAGAAAAAAAACTTCACTAAATAACAAAAAAATTGGCTACATCTATCATGAGTCATCAAAATGATCTTTGGTCTACTAGTACTTCTAGAACTTTTAAGAATCTGTTGTAGAAAAATAACAAAAAACATATTAGATGTTCTTTGTAGGAGTACTTTAGAAGCAAAATCCTGAAACAGCATAAACAATTATGAGGGATACTGTGAAATAATTAATGGTATTATCCCTTAATGAAATATTATGTAACAATTAATAATGCTGCTAATAAAGACATTATAGAAACAGGAGAAATGCTAGTGCTGTGATGTTAATAAAAACAACAAAGGGATATGAGACTGAATTAAGTTAAGATGATAGCATACAAAACTATGTTTATGAAAAAGGACTGAAAGAAGTACTCCAAATGGCAATTACGATTATGTGATGATGATGGAATTAAGAGTCATCATTTTTATGTTTTTCCCCCCCTTTGGTTCCACGGTCATTTTGCTTTTCTTTTTAATTTTTTAAATTATTTATTTATTTATTTACTTAATTGACTTTTATTTTTAAAATACTCGTGCGTGTGTGTGTGTACACACACGCGCGCATGTGCACACGCGCATGCATCTTCCTTTCCTGCACACATCCAAAACAGTTAAATAGACAGCATTTCTTCAACACCAAACTCTGGGACCTCTGTCTTGGAGGTCCTCACAGACACTGCCATCCTGCCCTGGGAGTTCTTGGGGCTAAAGGGAGTACTGTCTCTGACTCCAAGGCCAAACCTTGCCAGATCATTCCCTGTGTGATTCAGTGTGACCACATCCCCACAGAGAGCAAGCTACTGCCTCTGGCTGGCTTAACCTCAACTGTGAAGCTTTGGGGGGAACACTTCTTATTTTGGCCTCCTGTATTCATGCCCTGGCTCACAGGCACTCTGAGCTGTACTGTTTGAACCATCACTTATGATTACCTTCCTGTGATCCAGACATGTGTAAATAATAAACCCTAAGAGGGGGCAAGAGCACAACCTTCTCTAGTTCTTTTCCTTCTCTTGGCCTTAGGTGAATTCCAGCCTGAATGTGAAAAGGAACTTCTAATCTCACGTTGAGGCTAAGTGAAAAATTCTTCTTCTGGGTCTTCCTTCTGCTAATGGGGAGCTCCAGGAGGAGCATCATCCTTTCCTGCTTCACAGTTCCTGAACGTCAGCATCCAAACAATGGTTGTTGGTTTAGGCAGACTGGGAATGCTGTGTACATTTCAGGAGACGCATAAAAGCCCAAAGGATTTTGCTTAGCCTCGTAACACTTCTGAGAATGGAGTCACTGGCTGTGACTCATCGCCACCAGTGGCCGGGTCCTAGCATCGTTAAGTCTGTCACTGCTTTTCTCATAGGGGAGACAGTGCTACTGACCTACTTTCAAAAGGGCATGTCTTTTGAGCAGCTGAAACTAGCCTGGGGAGGAGATCGGTCAAACTTTCTTCCCTGGTCTCCTCTTAACAAGGCTCTGCTGTAAGATGGCTGCCTGGACTGTCTGCTGGCTGCTGCAGTTTTCCTCTATGACCAACCAATCTTCTCAAGGCTGTACATGGCTTGTGAGGGCCCACACTTTTACCTACTAAGTCAGGAGGCCCAGATGGTTCTGGAAAAGGCAGCAGCGGGCAGCTCACCTGCTGGGTGGTGGCCAGACAGTATTCGGCTGTGCTCAGGATACTGCAGATGAGGCAGAGCTCCTCGAGCGTGAACTTGGCTACTTCTGAGCCTTCCTTCTCTTTGAGGAGGCTGCTGATGGTCAGCCCTCCACTGCTGCTTGTGGTTCTGAGGAAGGGGAACAGGAAGTGGTTAGGAGGGGCTTCTCATTAGCTTCCTGAACTGGTAACTGCCCATCTTAAGACAAAGAAAAGGGGGAAGGAAAGGCTGGATGTGGCCCAAACAAACCCACATACAATGAGCCTTTTCCTACTGACCTTACCTTGACTATCATCTGTTTAAGTTCTCTGACCATCAGGAGTAGGAAGAAACAATTCCAACAGTGAGCCAGTAACCGGTCATAGTAACTATGATGACCTGGATACTTGCAGAGAAGCCCGCCGAGTGGCCTCTGCTTAGCTTGCCATCTCCTGATCTGGAGAGCTCATTCAGGATCATCTGTAGCATAAAGCTTGTTTCACCACTGTTTCAGGTAAGAAAATTCTGCACAGGAGTTTGTACATTGTGCTTGTGGTGGGGTACCAAGGTGAATGCTAATACATGGTTCCTGCCCAAAGCCCTGACTGCCTTCTCCCTGCCTACTGATCTAAATCACATGTTCACAACACGTAGAAAGAGTTATAAAACCTCCTGCTCTTTCAACTGTGAGAGTCTAAGTTCTTTTTAAAGCAGACAGAATTCTTTCTCTCTGTCAAATAAATAAATAAAACCTTTAAAAAAAAAAAAAAAAAAAGGGGCGCCTGGGTGGCTCAGTGGGTTAAAGCAGACAGAATTCAGTGACATTTACCTTAAAAACATCAAAAAAATAACTTAAAACTGCCTGGTCTTTCTAGTAGTCACAGATTAGAAAATATCTTCATTTCCAGCACTGACAAAGGTGTGAGGGTACGGACACTCTCTTGCACTATGGGTCACGGGCATGAAGCTGTCCAAACTTCCTTGAGGTGTATTTTACGAGCTTAAAAGACACATTCACATATTTGACCCAGTAGTTCTACTCCTGTTCAGGGATGCTTTCCTGAGTGTTATTTAAAATACTAAAGTAGTAAACCCAACCTAAAGGATCAAGTAAGAGAATGGTCAGTAAAAACGTCAGAAGCTCAGTGAGGTTCTCCTGCATGTTGGATTAGCATGACATCATGAAAAGTGCTGAATGTTCTCTGCTGGCCTCCCAGATCCATCCATTACTCTGTTACTCTTCCCTTCCCTTCTTTGTGGCTCAGGAGACTGACCTCTACAGACTTATCACCCTGGCTCCCTGGTCTTTTGGCCTCCTGTTGGTTTCAGTCAAGTCACCAGGAGATGTGACAAGAAGGTGGAGAGGTAGAGAGAGAAAGTCTGAATCCTAACAAGGCCTCCCACTCCCTGTGCTTCCGTGTGGTGCTGGCAGGGACTGTGGCTCTCCATTTTCTGTGTGGCAACCATTTGTCCACAGCCCCAGCTCTCAAGGGAGTTTTAAAGTAGTAACAATCACCACCTAGTATCTGGATGCTTCAGAATCCTCTGTTGGCTCCTTTCACTTTGCCCCCATTTCTGTGAATAGTTGCTTTGGTAACAATACCCTAGCTGAGTGCATCATTTGTTTCCTGCTGTGACACATGGGGAAAATGCCAGGGCAGGACGATGCTGAGTGAAAGCAGCTGGGTATAAAACTCCAAGCAGTATAGTCCCAATACCCTTAAATAAACAAAACCACAAAATCACACACATTATATTTATAAATAAAAAAACAGAAAAACATATACCAAAAGGTTCAATTTGTTTTCTCTGGGTGGTGAGATTATAATTAACTTTACTTCTATCTTTCTGCTCTTCTGTGTTTTGTGAACTATAATATTTTGATGATCAGAATAAAAGTTATTAAAGAATCTTAAAAATGTTTTTATCATAGTCAAAGAAATTTTCATTGGTGAAATATATCTGTTACTTCAAATTTCTGGTTAAAGCATAGAGCTTTTATTTTCTTTCCTCCAAATAATGTAAAACTCCCATATATGACACATTTTAGTGAAAGTAACAGCAACTACTTTCAGAATTACTGAATTTAGCCATGGGGATGATTAAAAACACTAAATTTCAAAGCATTACTTTAGATCATAATCTACCATAATCGAAATTGCTATAGAACCAAAAATCTTTGGCTCCATGCCCAATGGGGAACCCAGTGTGGGGCCTGAACTCACGACCTTGAGATCAAATCCTGAGCTGAGATCGAGAGTTAGATGTTTAACCGACTGAACTACCCAGGTGCCCCAGAACCTAAAATCTTTAAACTTTAGTCGAACAGCCATTAATTTCAATTAATAAGCAATATAGCAATATTCTAATGTCCCAGAATACAGTGAAGCCACGATAATTAGGGGCTGTGCTAGGCAACCCCCTCTCCCCAAATCCTACTATACCTTCAAACATTAGACTATATTCAACAAGACACACACCATAAGAGAGACTCTGGAACGTAATCACATCGAGGGAAAAGCAGACTCATGCCTCCCGTGCGCTCATCATCCTAGGGTATGCTCTCATTGAATGAAACTGCCCATGCTGTTTAAGAGTGATTGCTACCACCACCTTACCTTTTTTGGCCAAAAACCTATTGTTGAACCTAGATAAATTAAATACATACATAATGGAACGACTCCCTTGGGTCCACTGTGGTTAAGATCTGACCTGTGTTGGCAGCCAATGTGGGCATTTCCCCCAAAGGTCTTGATCAGCTGTGGAATCCCATTAGAAAGGAAATAGTTTCAGACCCTCGGGAACTCAGTAAGAGTGTTTCCCTCCTTGAGACTCTTAGCAGTTCAGTAAACAATGTCAGAGGAGATTTCCTTGGATTCCCATATTTAGGCATTTTCAGAATCTTACTTCCCCACTGAGGTCAGAAAGAACAGCACTCACTTGGGTAGATTGCCAGAAAGGATTTTCCAGGCATATTCTCGGAGGTACTTCTGGAAAATGGTGGTCAGGGCGATCATTGGCTCCCCAGTACTGAGCTGGGAGCACTGCACCATGCACTTCTTGTAGTAGACAAAGAGGTCAGCACAGCTGGGGAGCACGGCACCCCCTTCGTCAGTGTTGGGCTTAGGTGGCCCCTGGGCTTTAAAATCGGCCACAAACCGATCAATCAGCTCGCCAAGGTTTCTAGGAGGAAGAAAGTCTATGATGTTATTTCAAGAAACATAAAGCAAATGTGCTTGCATGTCATGAGTGAACAATTCCTAATGCTCTTCACATTTAAAGCTGGACCATGTCCATCCCTATCTTCATTAACTACCACCAGCACTCCAACAATAGCAGCAGCAAGAACACTTGGCATTTACTTGTGTGCTGCTCTATATTTTTTCCAGGCATTTCATGATCACATCTGACCCCAAGCCTCTGTAAGGGGAGCTAAGTTATTAGGGGACCCTCTAAGAGATGAAAAAATTAAGGTCTAGAAAGTTTGTCACACAATTTAGTGGCCCAGCTGAGCCTAAAAGCTACCATTTAAATGCCTGCCCTGGTCCTACTACCCTATCAGCACCATTTCCCCTCTCCACAGATGAAAACCCTAAGTAACAATAGTGATCATTTTCTGAACACTTATGATGTCCCGGGCACACACCATGTCAGCACTTTATTTTTATTTCTTTTTTTATTTTTAAAGATTTTATTTATTTATTTGACACAGAAAGAGAGATCATAAGTAGGCAGAGAGAGAGGGGGAAGCAGGCTCCCCGCTGAGAAGAGAGCCAGATTCAGGGCTCGATCCCACGACCCTGAGATCATGACCCAAGCCAAAGGCAAAAGCTTAACCCAATGAGCCACCCAGGCACCCAGGTCAGCACTTGAGAAGCATCCTCTCACTGACTTTGACTCACTCTTCCCAGTAACCTTACAAAGTAGATAGTACTCCTGTCCTCATTTTCCAAAAAGCAAGGAGCAAAAAAGTTAAGGACCTTGTCTGGGGTCACAGAGCAAGGGGGTAGGGGACCCGGGATTCAAACCACTCTACCTTCCCATCTCCGAAAACACAACAAGGTTATGATGTCAGTAAATAGTCTATAGTTAACCTAAATGTGCCCACAGGACAGATACCTGAGCAGGGAGAAATGGTAAAGTATTCTAACATTTTCCTTCTCCTTTAATGTAGTTTTTCTCCTTAAAACTTTGAGAATTGAAGGTGGAAAAAATCTTGGGAGAAGGCAGGGTGTGGCAGCCCCAGGCTTACTGCAGGTCACGATGGTGACAAATGGTGGCAGCTGTCCCCCCATTCCCCTCTCAAACATCACCGAGCGTGCCTCAGTCATACTGAGTCACCACAGCTCGGGTCCAGCAGGGCTCTCTACTCATTGTTTCCTACACTGTTGAGCTGTACGAAGAATGGGAGGAGTCCCCACCCCTTGACATTTTATGTCTTTTTAGGTTACTGTCTCAGGCTACAGGAATCCAGCTGTGCTTTCAAAATGTATTTATATAACAGGAAGACCAAGACAAGAACCACACACAGCATCAATTAGCAGGAATAGGAGAAAATTTGACATTTTACCCAAGAGCTTTTCCTACTGAAAGTTGATTATACCCAGATGTCGCCACTCGGCCCTCAAAGAACTTCAGGGCCTGGGCTGGGTCCTTGTGGCGTTGGGTCAGTGAGCAGGGAAGGAACTTGTTAGCCAACCTGGGAAAGCTGCAGGGTCACAGCCCCCTTTCCTGCTCTGCCTGCTCCTCTGCCTGCTCCACCTTGCCACCTCGCCACCTCTGCCCATCCCACCTGCACAGGGCCCCTCCACTCCCAGCCCAACTCACCTTAACTGCCCCCTGCCCCATCTCTATCCCTGACTCTGGGCCCTTGCCTGTGATGCCTGGATGCCTCCCCAGGCCAAGATGCTCCCCTTCACCTCTCCACTCATCCATAGGCTTGGCCCAGATGGCTTCTATTCACGCCAACCCTCTGTCTCAATTTCAACTTCTGTCATCTGTGACACACTCACACTTCATTATTATTATTTTTTTTAACACTTTACCCTCCAGCATAAGGATGTCAAATGTTCCAGAAACATGATGACCTTCTCCCATCCTGGGCCTGTAGAAGGCGATGCTATCAATGAGGGCTCTCTTTTTCATTGATCTTTGGTGTAATTTCAGAAGCCTTCTTGATACAGCATTCTTGCCTGTCACTGAGGAGCTGAAGCTCGTACATAAGGTTAAAGGGGCTTGCTCTACACTAGAATCTTCTCTGATTCATGTTATCACATGTTCTGAGAGTAGGGATAAGGTTTGTCACTTCTACTCTCCCCAGGTCTACCCCTCACGTGTATGTGTGAAGCGAATCTAGTTATGTCTGTGCCCAAGACATACCAGCTGAACAGCCCCCACACTGTTTCCGAAGGATGGCAACGGAAGGGTGGGTGCGTGGAGATGGGGCAAGGGCTGGTGCAGTGGAGGAGAACATGCAACAGAAAGAAAAGGTTGCACTTGAGCCTTCTTAGGAGAGGTTCTAATTGCCAAATCTCTAGTGCCAACAAAAACAGGGGCCAGAGCTCTGAAGTGTTTTTACTTTAACCAACTTAGTCTGATTCCCCTACTAGTTGAGGTCAGGATACTTACTCCCCTTGTGTTTCAGAGCCAATCCGATCAATCAGATTATAAATTAACCATGCTCACAGAACATAAAGAAAATTTCCACTTAAAAAATCTCTGAAGATCCTCCATACTTTGTAATCTGTCTCTCAGGTTATTTCGGACACTGTTCTCTGTGCAGATGAGATACAAACCCATCAGAGTAAGCTTTCCTCCCTTACCACACTACTCTTTGTATCTCCATGCTTCTCTGCCATATGAGACACTGGAAAATGAGTGATCAATGTGTCACAGCACAGATGGTCCAATCCAATTGATTTTCAAATAAGCACTTCATATGTGTAAGGCTCTGGGTGCCACACATATAAGATATAAATGAGTTCAACTAAAACAACAACAACAACAACAACAACAACAACAACAAAGGTTGTCCTTTCTTCCAGGCACCAAACACTAGCCCGAATTCTGATGAGACCTTCTTGTAAGATTACTGGAGAAAGGAGTGTGTGGCCTATCGAGCCGCTGACTGGTCATGAGGAGGTGTTTTTTAACACCATAAAATAATTACAATCAAGTAAGAGTTTATAAAGGGTCAAGTCCTGATCAAGGTGTTTCTGTGTATGGGGGTTAAGATACAGCATCGGCCCATTAGAAGCTTTGGTCTATTTGGGGAGCTAGGACCCTGAGGCTCAGGATATTTAGATTTCAAGACAGCAATAAAATCCTAATTTGGCAGTACAGACGATATGAACAATTTGTTGCAGACGAAGGAAACTAGAGAAAAAATTTCGCAGCAGACTCAGATGAGGGAATAAAGGCCTGGAGTCAGAGGTGAGCACAGAACATGGTGTATGGAAGGGGGGACGTGATGAAGTGGGGATGTGGCTAAGGCAGAAGTCATGAACTGGAAAAGTTTGACGTACAGTTTGACTTACACAGTCCTCTGTATTCCCACAGCAAACCACTGGGAGCTTCCTGCCTTCACACCACACACCACAATCAGGGCATTAGAAATACAACCTCCTCACAATGGCCCTGAAGAGAAGGCATTCTTATGTCCATCTTGTAAATGGAGAAACTGAGGCTGAGAAAAGTAATATAGCTTGCCCTAGGTCACAGAACTCGTTGGAGCTGAAACCAGAACTTGCGGACGTCAGACTCCAAAGCCCAACTCTACCTGCTGTGCTGTGCTTTGATTTTATGATATCCACACTACAGTGTGGATGGTATCTTTCACCCCTGCCCCTATAGCATGAGCTTTCTGCCCAAGAACTGTAGAAGCATGTCGGGGAGCCATGCGAACTACTGCTGGGGGTCCCATCCTGCTGATCAGTGAAGTGACCCAGGAAGAGAGACAACCGCAGAACAGTTTCAGCAGAGGAACGACCACGGCGGTTTCTTCTGGTGGATTTGCAGTCCGCATCCCTAGCAACAATATTCAAACCAGAATGACACAGAGAAAGGAAGATGGCAGTAAGACAAAGCTGGCAAGGAGGTGAGCATGGGCAATGCCGTTTAGGATCCCCAGGAGCTTACAAAGCTTGTTAATTCAAGGATACTAAAGCTAATTTGCACCTCTTCCTCCCCTGCCCTTGGGTTGGGGTTGAGGATTTGGCTCTGGTGTGGCCAGTGGGGGTGGGAAGCCAAGGTCTGGCTTGAGCACAACTGGGAGATGGATTACACACAGGTAAGTGAAGCAAGTAAGTAAATCCATGAAAGATCTAGGGAGCCAAGTTTCTCACTGCTGCAGAGTGTAGTCAGAGATGAAGGAAGGGGAAGGCAAAAACAAACCCTGTTGTGTTGGATCAGAATTCGAGTCAGCATCAAAGGCTTCTGCACAGCAAAGGAAACAGTCAACAAAACCAAAGACAACTGACAGAATGGGAGGAGATATTTGCAAAAGACATATCAGATAAAGGGCTAGTATCCAGAATCTATAAAGAACTTACCACACTCAACACCCAGAGATCAAATAATCCAATGAAGTTAAATGGGCAGAAGACATGAACAGATATTTCTGCAAAGATGACATCTAGATGGCCAAGACACACATGAAAAAGTCTCCACATCACTTGGCATCGGGGAAATACAAATCAAAACCTCAGTGAGATACCAGCTCATACCAGTCAGAATGGCTAAAATTAACAAGTCAGGAAATGACAGATGCTGGCGAGGATGCAGAGAAAGGGGAACCCTCCTGCACTATTGGTGGGAATGCAAGCTGGTGCAGCCACTCTGGAAAACAGCATGGAGGTTCCTCAAAAAGTTGAAAATAGAGCTACTCCACAACCCAGCAATTACACTACTGGGTATTTACCCCAAAGATACAAATGTAATGATCCGAAGGGGCACATGCACCCCAATGTTTACAGCAGCAATGTCCACAATAGCCAAACTATGGAAAGAACCTAGATGTCCATCAACAGATGAATGGGTAAAGAAGATATGATATACACATACAATGGGATACTATGCAGCCATCAAAAGAAATGAAATCTTTCCATTTGCAACAATGAGGATGGAACCAGAGGGTTCCATTATGCTGAACAAAATAAGTCAATCAGAGAAAGATAATTATATGATCTCTCTGATATGAGGAATTTGAGAGGCAGGGCAGAGAGTTATGGGGGCTAGGGAAGGGAAAAATGAAACAAGATGGAATCAGGAGGGAGACAAACCAGAAGAGACTCTTAATCTCAGGAAACAAACTGAGGGTTGCTGGGGGATGGGGATAGGGTGAGGGTAGCTGGGTTAAGGACACTGGGGAGGGTATGTGCTACAGTGAGTGCTGTGAAATGTGTAAGCCTGAGGAATCACAGACATTACATGTTAATAAAAATAATTAAAAAAAAATTAGAGTGAGCATAAACTCACAGGTTTTAATATACAAATTGGCTTAAAAATAGACACAGGTGTATATGTCTATACATGTATGTACACACACATATATTTCTTCACTCTCTCAGCTGCATGGACCTAGAAGCATGACACTCAAGCAGTAATGAACATACCTGATACCCAGAACTTAGTTTTTAAATATCATTCCCTGGCAAAAAAACAAGAGAGCCTGGAAAAGTGGGTGATTCCTGGGCTGGGATAGGAAAATACCAGATGAGCTGGTATATTTTATTGTGCCAGAAAGCAAGGGCCCCAGAAATGATAGGCTCATACAAAAAGAATGAAAAACCAGCCTGCAGGGGTCCTGGTGGCCAAATCAGAGACAGTTTGAGCAATGAAATAATGATGGATCCTGAGAGAGGAAAAGGACATCAGTGGAAAAACTGGCGGGAAATCCAAATAAGGCCTGAGTTTAGCAAATAGAACTGTTAACTCGCTGGTGTGGTAACTATCCTGTGGTTATGTAAGACGTTGACATCAGGAGAACTTGGGAGAAGGGAATATGGGAAATCTGAGCTATTTCTGAAACTTTTATGTAGGTTTAAGTTTATCCCAGAATAAACTTAAATAAAGATAATAACGGCTATAATCCACTGAATAAAATTGGAATCCACGAGTACGTGCTGACATAGTAAGTGGGGGAAAGAGAAAGCTTTTGAGAACTAATAAACACAGAAGAAATGATGGTATTAGAAAAAAATCATCATTCAGCAACTATCTTAGTAATAAATGATTCAGGCAAGTATCAGCGGGAAGTGAAAGATGAGAAAAAGACTATATGATTTCAACGTTTTTCCTGACAGTTATTGTTATTAATTACTTATTAATAAGGAAAGAAGCCTAGCAGACTCCAACTAAAGAAAGTAAAATAAATGGGGCACCTGGATGGCTCAGTAGGTTAAGCCTCTGCCTTCGGCTTAGGTCATGATCTCAGGGTCCTGGGATTGAGTCCCACATGGGGTTCTCTGCTCAGTGGGGAGCCTGCTTCCCCCTCTCTCTGCCTCTCAGCCTACTTGTGATCTCTCTCTGTGTCAAATAAATAAATAAAATCTTAAAAAAAAAAAAAAAAGGCAAAATAAAAATGAACACCACAGGCTGTAGGGCAAACTGATATTGCACGCCTCTTGATGTGAATTACTGAGAAGCACCCGGCCCCACTTCTGCATAAATCACTGATCATGAGAAAACATTAGTCAAATCCAGACGGAAGGACATTCCACAAACGAGCTGCCTGTACTCTTAAAAAATTTCAAGGTCATGAAAGATAAAGAAAGAATGAGTTGTTTTTCTGGACTGAAGAGACCAAAGAGATGTGACAAGTAAATGGACCTGTGGTCCTGGCACGGATCCTGGATCTAGAAAAGACATGACGGGGACCACCAGCAAAATGGAATGGAGTCTACAGATTAAATGGTACTAACGGATCAGGTTAACTTCCTGATGTTGACAGGTGTGCTACAGTGAGGTAGACTGTGTGCTCATTTATAGGAAACACGCACTGAAGTCTCAAGGAGTAATGGGGGCACTCTTGCCTGCAAATTGAAGAAAGTATCTATGTAGAGAAATCTCTTCTCCAAGGGTCAGCCAGAGAAAATCCCTGCATTCCCAAGACGGAAAGGTATATGAACTTCCTTCTGGAACATAAACAAAAGTTGAGAAAGCCGCTTAAAGCATACAAGGACAGCTCAGCCAAATCTGCTAAGGAGATGGCTTTGGGGATATCCCTACTTCCTTCGTCCTCCCACTGCTGTTTGGCTTTTGGTTGGCACAGGTGCTGCCAGAACTTTCTCTGGGCAGGTGGGAGGCTAGGGAAATGAGACGGCCATGTCAGGCCCAACAGAAAGCTGGCAACACTGATCAGGCCACCCAACCACTGACAATTCTGGGATAAGAGCACCAGACAGGCAGGGCAGGCCAGGCACGGTTCCTGACTACTCATGCCAAGTGCCAACATGTCTGCTATTCTCAGCCTCACCACTAATCCTGTGAGGGGAACTTTACTAACTGCACTGGAGAGAGGACAAAGCCAACTCCGAGAGGTTAAGTACCATGCTTGAGCTCTGACTCAAATCCAGGTCTGTCCGGCATCCAGGCCCACGCTCTTTCCACTACTCTCTGTTGGGTCTCTGTCATTGGGGAGTTTGTGAATGGTCTAAAATTTTCCTCCACTGCAGATTTTTTGAGTCAGAGCTACAAGAATGAAATAAGTACCAAAACAGTCCCCACCTGAGTTTCTTCCCTTCAGATTCTTGGACAAAAGGGAGGAAGGGCTTTGCAGAACCCCTTGAAATTGCACTCAAGATAGTGTGTGGGTAAGGGGCGCCTGGGTGGCTCAGTGGGTTAAAGCCTCTGCCTTCGGCTCGGGTCATGATCCCAGCGTCCTGGGATCGAGCCCCACATCGGGCTCTCTGCTCAGCAGGGAGCCTGCTTCCTCCTCTCTCTCTGCCTGCCTCTCTGCTTACTTGTGGTCTCTGTCTGTCAAATAAATAAATAAAAATCTAAAAAAAAAAAAAAAAAGATAGTGTGTGGGTTTATGTGATTTTTTTTTTTTTTTTGGTAAGAGAGTCTACAGTTTCATTGGGCTCTCAAAGGGATCTGTGACTCAAAAAAGGTTAATAGCAACTGCTTTAGGCATTATTTTGTCTGATTCTCTGCTTTAAAAGTTGAGGGAATGGATTTCTTGAACTCTCTTTTCTACTTCAAGCCTTTGCTGCTTATTCTGGAACGACATCGGTACAACCTACGCAATTCTCCTCCGAGTAGCTCCTGCTATATCCCCAGGGCTGTGGAAACATCCTAGTGAGGCCAAGCGGCAGGCTGAGTGGCCAGCACTTCATTTTTCAGAGAGAAATGGAGAGTCCCTAAGGAAGGGAGGTCTGGCTCTCTGCCCGAAGTATCACGAACAATGACTATACTCTATATGAATCAAGGCCATGTGAAAAGAGTAGAGACTGGAATTATGATAATTCAGGAAAACGATTCTCTAGACCAGGAAGGTTTGGGGAAAGTATGTGTTATTCTCAGATATGCACTTTCAAGTCGGGATCCAACAGCTTTTAAGCCTCTCTAAAAATAAGAATTTGGGTTGGTGAGGGAAGAAGGGGTTTTGTCCAAAGTCATCCAGGTGGGCTGCGCTAAGACCTGTTAATCTCATAGGTAAACAACAGCTCTTCTACCTGCCCCCCGCACGTGTCCTATTGACTTCCTGAGAAATTAGTTAAAAAAAAAAAAAATTTATTTATTTGAGCGACAGAAAGAGAATGAGCGATGGGGAGGGGGAGAGAGTGAGAAACAGACTCCCTGCCAAGCAGGAAGCCCAAAGTGGGGCTCAATCTCAGGACCTGGAGATCATGACCTTAACTGACTGAGCCACCCAGGTGCCCCAGGGAAAGGGTTCTTGTTCTTTTTAATAAGAAGACAGGGTGTTCCAAGAGAACGAAGAGCAGTAAGTAATTAACTGCCTTTCTGTGTGCCTTCGGACAGAAGCTCAATGGACAGAGAGGATGAGGCAAACTGGCTTTACAAGGCAAAACGTGAAAGTAACTCTTTTTGGGAGGGATGGTAGGTAGGAGGTTGTTTTTGTTAACACAGATGGCTCTTCTATAAAGTTCATTTTCTACGACTTTAATAACAAAACATTTTGTAATTGGGGACCAAAAGATTATGTAGACATAATCTACAAAATCAAATAGGTGAATAATAATAATGTCCTATATAGCGATTCCACTGGAAATAGCCTCTTAGTCTCATGGTTTATGTCTGAAACATATTTGGAAATAAGAATTTGCTAACTCACAACAGAAGCATTAAAAAAGGGGGGGGGGACACTAAACTTTACTGCCTAAATGCTTTCCCAGAGAACTCCCTTAGAGAACTTTCTCATAGGCGCTATTGTGCTCCCTGTGTGAGCCACTGTCTGGTCCTCCCAAGTGTGTGCTTCAGACAACGAGGCCTCGTCTCAGAGTAGGGCCAGCCTACCTCCAGAAACCTGACCTTTCCAAAATCTGGCTTCCAGTGTGGAAGGGCCTTAACAGATCCTCTGGCTTTGGACAGACTCAGGGATGAGGAGGGGGTCTTCCTCCTCTGTATGAATAATGGACATTGGAACTTGAAGATAGTCCTCTGACTGTGAGGAAACTTGGCAGCAGAAACTTGTGAAAATTTTCAGGAACTCCTGAGTTTGTAAAAAAAAGTATATATATTGGGGCGCCTGGGTGGCTCAGTGGTTTAAGCCTCTGCCTTCGGCTCAGGTCATGATCTCAGGGTCCTGGGATCGAGCACCACATCGGGCTCTCTGCTCAGCGGGGAGCCTGCTTCCCCCTCTCTCTCTGCCTGCCTCTCTGCCTACTTGTGATCTCTCTCTGTCTATCAAATAAATAAATAAATAAATATTTTTTAAAAAGTATATATATTAAATGGATGATAATCAACAAAAGAAAATAAGAATCCACCAGTCCAAACTGACATAAATAAACACAAACACATGGGGGGAGAGGAGGAAGTGCTTCC
Organism: Mustela lutreola; assembly: GCF_030435805.1. Lineage (NCBI taxonomy): Eukaryota > Metazoa > Chordata > Mammalia > Carnivora > Mustelidae > Mustela > Mustela lutreola. Next base: position 44,558,483 of record NC_081304.1, on the reverse strand, counting down.
TTACAGAACTCCAATCAAAGAGGAGAGGAGATGGTAACAGAAAATCAGCATTTGGCAAACACTACAGTAATAATTGCTTTAGGCAGAAATCATCAAGGGATGTCAAAATGAGTGGGCAAAGTGTGAGGAGAAACAGGATATTCACACAGTCCCAAAGTATCCCCCCATAAGATACTTATTAGTTACAAAGAGAAAAATAGTAGCTTCACAGCAGAGGAAGCTAGCTGGCAAGCACCTTAAGCCAGTGATCAAAGTTAACAACACCAGTAATGGGACACATCCAAATGACGTACCCAGAGGGACAGAACGTCACCTATAGGGGTGCCTGGGTGGCTCAGTGGGTTAAGCCTCTGCCTTCAGCTTGGGTCATGATCTCAAGGCTCAGCAGGGAGCCTGCTTCCCCCCCTTCTCTCTGCTTGCCTCCCTGCCTGCTTGTGATCTCTTTATCAAATAAAAAAATTTAAAAAAAAATCACCTGTAATGGAATACTTGCCTGCAATGCATTAGATTATGCAAATCAAGAGCAAACATCACACAAACTGAAACTGAGGATACTGTAGAAAATAACTTGTCAACACTCTGTAAAGTGTCAAGGTCATGAGAGACAAACAAAAGACTAAGGAAATATTCAAGGTTAAGGGAGACTAAAGAGACCTGACAACCAAAGGCATGACAGGATCTTGAGCCAGAAAGTGGACACTCATGGCACAATGTTACCCTCCTGATTTTGATAATTGTGATTATGTATAAAATGGTAGCATTCTCTGGAGGAAGGATCTATGAGAATTTTTTGTAACTTTTTTTTTTTTTAAGTCAAAATTACTTAAAAATGAAAACCTAAACAAAGTATACTTGAAAACACGTATGTTAAAGATCAGGTTTCTTTCTCCATTTTCCAGTGCCTGACATGGTCAAGCCTTGTAGCTATGTAAGAGCTCAGTGCCCACGTAGGAAGGGGTTGTTGGGATCCATTTGGGACATAAGAGTCAAACTCAGGCTTCTAAGGTTAGTCAAACTCTAAGATTTACGAATACAATGAATGATAACACTCATAAGATATAAAAATACCCTAGAAGGTTTCCAGGCAGGGTCAAAGGAGGCCTGCCAAGTCCCTCCTTCAGCCTCTGGAAGGGCTTATGCCCTTATGAGCCCCAATCATGACCAGAGGAGGGAGAAACACAGTAGAAAACAGCAAAATGTTCAACACTCACTTGTCCTGGGACTCAATATACACGTAGAGATGAGGCTCGAAACACTTGGAAACAATGCCATGAAATGGATTGTCTGGGGCTTTCGGCTTCTTTGGCTGTAAAGAGGAGGAGAAAAGAAGAAAGAAACCTACGCTTGAGCCATCTTTGCAAGTTTTCAAGCAGTTTCAAAGAATACATCCCTTCAAAGTTGACTCCTGACACAGATAAGTAGCACTTGATGTAAGTGAACTGGGACTGTGTCTTGCATTATGATTCAAGCCAGTTTGTGCACAACGAGCACAGCTTTGTTAGCATCACTGACTTGCTGTGTATGGTGAAAGATTTACTGCTGCTCTGATAACACATGCGCTTTCGATCTGGCAGCTATTCATCATCCGACTGATGTTTTAAAAAATTTAAATCCTAGCTAATACCAGTACCTTATATTTGTACAGTGCTTTAGAATTTCTAAAGTGCTCTCATGTGATAGATTTTTCACAGCCTTCATTTAGTGATTGTTTTTATAGACCAAGCACTTTATATGACATAACAGCTCATCTATTCCTCACAACAACCCTTGGTGTAGAAATCAGTACTATCACATTACACCTAAAGGAAGGCTCAGAGGGTTCTAGTAGCCTGTCCAAAGGCAGACGGTGAAGCTTCCTACCTCCTGAACTAGAACTCTTTCTGATACAGCACTGCTTTGCCACTATGGCTTCCAGACTGTTGAATTGCACTGATGAGTAAATGCAAGAAAAAGAATGGTAAAGGACCAACATAGCATTGCCAACTTTTTGTTTTGCCACTTCCCATTCTCATCAGTTCCTAAGAGTATTTTACACACAAACACTATAGCAGCAGGAGGGCAGTCCTTCCTATGAAAAGACAGTTGGTGACCTTATGCCAGATAGACAGATAGATAGGCAGACAGACAGACAGGCAGTTTTGTCTTTATATTTTGCCATGGACCACTGTAAAATGGCCAGCACTGGTCCCCAGTTGATACTTAAAAACTACTGATATACAGGCCATCTAGGTAGACAAGCATTTAAAAACTGTTTGCTCCCTAATTCCTTTTCAAAAAAAAAAAAAAAAGTGAAGATCCTCCTAGATATCTCTTTCAATTTCTAAAAAAAGTCAATTCTATTTATTATCAAATGCCAACAAAAGGACCCTTAGCCCTTGCTGGTGTTGATGCTAGAGTATAATCTGGGCATAAACTGATAACCCATAGCATACCTGTTGGGTTGAACTGTTCGTATCTTTTAATAAATATAGGAAAAACTAAGCCCCTAATGACAAACACAATAATGATTCTCTTCCTCTAGTAACTTTTTATTTTTTAAAGATTTTATTATTTATTTGACAGAGATCACAAGTAGGCAGACAGGCAGGCAGAGAGAGAGAGGGTGAAGCAGGACCCCTGCCAAGCAGAAAGCCTGATATGGGGCTCGATCCCAGGACTCTGGGATCATGACCTGAGCCAAAGGCAGAGGCTTTAACCCACTGAGCCACCCAGGCACCCCCGTCTAGTAACTTTTAAAAATAAAACACTAGAATGGCTAAAAACATCTGTAAAAACTGGAAATGAACACCAAAAATTCAATGTCAACCTTAGTATCCCCTTCAATCTCCTATTTAGCTCTCTCTCTTATCCCCTTCGGAGAGTTCCATGTTTTTAGGGTTTTTTGGCAAGGTTTTTAGAAACTTTGGTATTCCCTAAATTACAGTTGGGTTTTTTTTCTTATCAGCCAGAAGCTACCACCAAAGTAGTCAGGTCTGAGGCTAAGTCCACAAGAGACTCCCCAGCCTGGGTTCACCAAGTTTGAATTGGCTGGATCCAAAGTTCCACTTCATTTCACAGATGCACTGAAGTTTCTCCCACACTCCCAACAGTTTAAAATGGTGGATCCATGATTTAGTACAATGGCTGTATAGGGGTGGTCCTTATCTAATTGTTCTATATTTTCCAAATCAGTTATCTATTATTTCATTCTTTTCAATAAGGTAATTGTTAAATGAATAGATAAATGTGATTTGTCTAACTTATATATGACCAGATATTCTGATTTTAGAACTGAAAACTATAGCCACAATGCCCAGATTAGTCATCATAAGGCTTATATTTATATAATCCTTTAATATACTTAATATCAATACAATTATTGATATAGTAATAATCATTAATATAGTAATATAATCAATATAGCAATATTAATAACCCTATAATATTTATCCTATTTATATTTTTCTTGTGCCAAAAATCTTCACACATCTACAGGGCAGCTTCTGGTAATTATAAATTGGGAGTTTATATAATACAGAATGTTCTGTTTTAAATCAACATATTTTAGGGGCGCCTGGGTGGCTCAGTGGGTTAAGCCGCTGCCTTCGGCTCAGGTCATGATCTCAGGGTCCTGGGATCGAGTCCCGCATCGGGCTCTCTGCTCAGCAGGGAGCTTGCTTCCTCCTCTCTCTCTCTGCCTGCCTCTCTGCCTACTTGTAATCTCTCTGTCAAATAAATAAATAAAATCTTTAAAAAAAAAAAAAAATCAACATATTTTAGGAATGCCTCGGTGGCTTAGTCTGTTAAGCATCTGCCTTTGGCTCGGGTCATGATCCCAGGATCCTGGGATCAAGTCCTGCATTGGGCTCCTTGCTCAGTGTAGAGCCTGCTTCTCTCTCTGCCTGCTTGTGTTCTCGCTGACAAATAAATCTTAAAATAAATATACCAACTTATTTTATTTATTTATTTTAAAAAAGATTTTATTTATTTGATAGAAAGAGACATGGAGAGAGAGGGAACACAAGCAGGGAAGGTGGGAGAGGGAGAAGCAGGCTTCCCGCTGAGCAGGGAGCCCTATGCGGGGCTCTATCCCAGGACCCTGGGATCATGACTGGAGCCAAAGGCAGACGCTTAACCCACTGAGCATCCAGGCACCCCTAAATCAACATATTTAACATAAGTATTTTGTATTTGGCTTTACTAATTTATGTGCAATTTTCCAATTACTGACAATGTTTTAGTTTATCACCTTAGAATGGCTACATTATGAAATTTAAGTTCCATAAATTAGATAGTAATACTGTACTGATATTACATTTTCTGATTTTGTTTTTTTTAAAGATTTTATTTATTTATTTGACAGAGAGAGATCACAAGTAGGCAGAGAGGCAGGCAGAGAGAGAGGGGAGGAAGCAGGCTCCCTGCTGAGCAGAGAGCCTGATGCGGCACTCGATCCCAGGATCCTGAGATCATGACCTGAGCGAAGGCAGCGGCTTAATCCACTGAGCCACCCAGGCGCCCACATTTTCTGATTTTGATCTGTGGTAATTTAAGTGAATGACCTTCTTGCTAGGACGTACATACAGACATATTTAGAGCTAAAGGACATGATATATGCTAACTTATAAATTATTCCAAAAGAGAGAAAGAGACGAGGGGAAGGGGCAAAAGTGGACAGGGGAGAGAGAGGGAAAGGAGGAATGGAGGCAAAAAAAAAAAAAGGAAATGAGAGAGTAAATGTGCCAAAATGTTAACAACTGGTAAACCCAGGTGAAGGATATTTGAGAGTTCTTGTAATATACTTAAAACTCTTCTCTAATTTAGGTATTTTCCTTTTAAAAAGTAAAAAATAACAATAAAAAGCTTGGGAGATGGGAGCCAAGGGCCTGGCAGATAACCCCGGGAACAGTTGTGGAGCAGTCAAGCAATGGCACGTCACCAAAACTTTGGCTAGCCCAGCGGACATCGTGTGGGAAAATATAGGCATTTGCGCCTGAGTGAAATAGGGCTTAGAATCAATTTCACGGTCTTAACAATGCACTACAGTTATGGTAGCTATCACCACCAGGGGAAGCTGGGAGATGGGTACATGGGACCTCTCTGCATTCTGTAACTATCTATGAATTTATAATTATTTCAAAACACAAAGTTTTTTGTTTTTTGTTTTTTAAGTGGTACAGGAGAATTGGACTCTGAATGTGAAGTGGTTTTAGCAATATCTTAACCTATTTATTTGGCTCTTATTTTCCTTTTTACATATGTGCAAAAGTGATATACAATAAAAATCTGGGTCTAGAGAAGTCTGAGGAGCTCATTCAGAATATGTATAAGAGACAGATTCTAAGTAATAAAAGAAAACAGTTCCGTGCTATTCAAACAAAGTCAACTCGGTCAGTCTTCTGCAGACCGTGTGCTCCGAGGCACCACAGAGCACTCGGAACCTGGCCCTCAGGGAGCGGCCTCATCAGACAGTGTGGGTGTCCCAACCCTACAGGCAGGTGACCGCCCTGCCCCGCCTCTGCCCACTAATGCCAGCCACTCCTGGAAGCGAGAAGACCTGACACCACAGTTCCCGGTCCCTTGCAGCGTTTTGAGTGTGAGCTGTTAGCAAAAGGGGAACAATGCTTTTTTCCCACAGGGCTGCCTCAGGGCTGTGGCTTGCTTGCTCCTATTTAGATAAGAGGTGCTGGAATTTCAGCTCACAGTGACGTCTCCCTAGGCACTGTCCAGCTCCCCAGAGGGGCAGGTCTCTGCTGAGAGAACACATGAAGCCATTTAGCAGTAGCATTTGGGCTGCCTGTCTGAGTGTGTGAATTCAGTCCAAGAGCCGCAGATGTTTCGGTTATTTCCTCCCAGAGTTGGAGGGAATAATAGAAGGTTACTGTTGTCACAGTAAGGAGCTCTACAGCTGGCCCCACTTCCTTTTATTACCATCCAATGTAAACAGATGAAATCTAACTGCTTGGATCACCAGAAGGGTACATTTTTCAACCAGAAATTCCTTATTTCTTCTCCCCTTTTCTTTGAGCACCCTCAGTCCCCTTCTGGGTACAATTTTTGTTTCATCACTGGGGAGTGCATGGGCAACTGGTGGCTCAAACTAAGTACATTTTTTCAAGCTCACACTCTTTTCTCAACAGGCCACGCTGCAGGAACAAGTGGGGAGAGACCCTGTCCTTAAGAGTCAACTGTCTACTTACTGCGGCAGTGACACACGGCTTGGGTAACCCCAGACAATCACTAGGGGCCTTCTCCTACACCTCTGGCTCCACCCAGCCCGAGCTTCCTGTGAACTTTCTCCCTAAGGCCTCCAACTCTAGAAGCCAGTAAGTAGCCAGGAAGAGGGAGATCCTGGAGCTGCCCCCTGAGGAATTACAAGCAAGAGGAGGCTGTGGGTAGTATGTGGGTGTCATCACTAACAAGCCATGGCCAGTGAAGCTGCAGCTGGGCCATACAGTCCAGAAGTTTTTGGTTCTTTCTTTTTAAATGGATCTCAAACCCCTGATTCCAAAGAAATTTTACTTGGAATTCCATTATAGAAGTGACTCGTAACAGAACTGCTTTTTGGAGAGAGTCAGAGCCCTGGTCTCCTTCCAACACCCCACTAGTGACATGTGATGGGAGCACCAAGGAATACAGTCTGAAAACTATGGGCTCTCTCTAAAGAGGAAAACACTAGGCAAGTCTAGAGAGAGTAAAAAATCTACCGTGTGGTCAGTTAATGGTGGACAGGAGTCTGCCTCTGCTTTACCCCCTGTATTTGTACTCTGTGTGTCCTTACAAGGAACAGTCTTGGTCCTTACAATAATAATCTCTAGCTTCCATGATGAGCAGAAAGTTCCATGAGAGAGAAATCATATTTTATCCAGTAAACAAATTTCATAGTAATGGGGGCCTCTATCATAATCCAGTTTAATGATATCCGGGATGACTAGCTGAAGGGGTAATTTTTCATGGTGGCACAAGGATAATGACAGCCACAGGGCCCTGAATAGGGCACTACAACCCAAAGCAAACTCAAAGGGTGCAGGTGATGGGCTGTGGGTAGAAGACACACCCAGAAGAATAAGCTCAACGCCCAGACTCTTCCTTTCCAAGTCCTTCCTTTCCACATGCAAAAGATGCACTTCAGTTAGAAGAAATCTTTTGTTATCTCCCACACTAGCTGATATGATGGCTTCAAATCAATTACAGCTAATCCCACAGATCTCTGGGATATAGCCCATAAGGTATCCTTCCAGTTTTATTCATTCACCTGGGGTTCGTTTCTGTGACCTCCACTTTTCACTGAGACAGCCCCGTGTAGTAAAAGAGCTCCATGGAAGGAATTCTAGTCTTTGACTTTTAGATCTTGCTTCCAGTTCTAGCTTGTCCATGCCCGGACTCTCTAACCCTGGGCAAATCCCTTAACCTCTCTGAGCTGCACACACTGCAGCCCATAGAAAATCCTATAAAATGAGGGGCAGGCATTGGGAAGACGAAATGAAACAGAGCCCATAAAAGACGATGAAACTATAAAGCCCATAAAAACGTGAGGTATCCATGTTATTAAAACCGTTTAATCAGTGGACCAGGCACATTTTACTGCATCACTTCAGAATTGCTCCTGGAAATGCTGTTGTGGCTCCTGCCATGATTGTACACCTACCCTCACCAGGCGAGGAATGTGGGTTAGCGGCAAGCGCTTGGCTATGGGGATCCTGGGCTGGTCTTTCCAGCCAGCCTCCCTTTTGGTGGTGTCTGGAGCAAAACAACACTATAAAATAACTGCTCAAGCAGCCAAGTGTAGAAAATTAAAAAGAAGGATCACTAATCCAGACAGGAAAAGGCCTGATTTATTGCTCTAACTGCTCTGTCATAAAACGGCGGTGAAACAAAAAACACCATTCTATAGGATGAAGGGAGAGGAAATTTGGAGTTGGACAGAAAATCCGAAGGAAATGAAAGTGCTAGCGTGCTCTGAGAAGTAACTCTCCAAATATGCCAGTGGTGACCTTGATGTTTCCAGGCCTCCCCGACGCCTTCCAGACCTCAAGTGCTCAGCTCGCCCTGAGTGGCGGCCTCTCCTCACTAATGGTGCTGAGAACTCCATTAGGGATCCTGGGGTCTCTCTCATGTCGTCACCGTCCCAATGAGAACCTAACAGAGAGTGAGGCTGGCAGGCGTAGGAGATGATGAATGAGGAAGGCAGGAAAGGCTCGGTTTTCAAAAGGCACCTTCAGATAAGGGCTTTCTATAAAGACCACCAAAGTTGTAATCCTCTGAACGCTGTCAGTGGCCAAAGGGCCACATGGAGAGGTGGGCGGACCCATTTTCAGAAGCAAATACAAGGTAGGAGGCATGGGGAAAAGGCAAACTGGACTTACCTGATCTAAATCTCCTTTCTCCATCACCAGTTCCTCCATCTCTGGTGTTGGCTCATCTTCCAGGAAGGGATTGGTGGATGGGGGTGGAGACTCAAGTTTTTTCTGTTAAGCAGATATGAGAAAGAGACAGGTAGTTTCTGAGCATATTCTCAATGCCTTTCCCCATTGATCTGCTTTTTCTTTTTCTTTTTTTTTTTTTTTAAAGATTTTATTTATTTGTCAGAGAGAGAGAGGGAGAGAGCGAGCACAGGCAGACAGAATGGCAGGCAGAGGCAGAGGGAGAAGCAGGCTCCCCGACAAGCAAGGAGCCTGATGTGGGACTCGATCCCAGGACGCTGGGATCATGACCTGAGCTGAAGGCAGCTGCTTAACCAACTGAGCCACCCAGGCGTCCCTGATCTGCTTTTTCTGAGGCTCTCCCAACTGCATGTGATCTAATGAGCAAGAACTGAGACAACACGGACCACATCTCTTATCTCCCAGCCTTCGTACCATTTCCCACCTTTCTGAAACCTACTGCCCACCCCACCCCAATCCCAATCTGGCTAAAACTCTCATTCATCCTTCAGCCCTCAGATTAGAAGTCCCTTCTTCTGGGAAGTCTTCCCTGTCTCTTAAGTTTGGGACAGACGTCCTGCTCCATGTTTTCATCCCACCCAGTATGTCCCATCTACCCAGGTATTTATCAGAATGTTACCACTATCCATTTATTTGTCTTGCCAGAGAGCCAGCAGGAGCCTGAAAGCAGAGCCTTCTGTGGGCCATGGTGAGGGTGGTGTCACCATTAATAAGTGACAAACCTGGGTTTGAGTCCAGGCTCTCTCACTTGGATACATGGCTTTACTTCTCCAAGCCTCAGCTCTTCCCGAATGCCCACCACGCAGAGCTGCGTGAGGATCAAATGAGACCTTGTGTGTGAAGCAAGAGATACATACATAGAACAGCTCAACGCAATATCTGGCGTGTAGGGAAAGCTCAGTAGATGGGAGCTCTTGTTAGGACTTAAGGGTTAGCAGAACTGTGGCAGTGCCCCTCTCAGTGGAGTGACTCTCAGGTGAGAAAAAAGTGAGAACACAGGGCTAAGAAGTTCTGTAAAAAAGAACTCCTTTTAATCACAAGTTAAGACCCTGTCCCTGCTCTCGTGCCTCTCTGGGATACCTCTGGGAATTGGAAACAATGGGTCCATCAAATTACAAAGGCAGAGGCTCCCTGAGCTTCTGCCTTCTTCCCTAGCCTCCAATGAGGCTCTCCAGGTACTGCCTGTACCACTGGCCTACCAGTAAATAACACATTAGGAAAAGCTGATGGGAGGACACAGACTCCTGCTGGTTGGAGGGCAATGTTACTGCTCAGATTAATTTGCCGTGATGAAAGAATAAGTCTTCCCAGCAAGCAACTGCCAGCACCACTCAGCCTTCTATGCAAGAGCCCTGTTGTCAGAGCCAAGCAGACCACACTTCTCATTTCTGCTCTGCAGCTGTCGTAAGCCATAAAGAATTACAAGTTTGGGTTTAGATTTTAAATAACTCAAATGACATATTCCATGAGCTCTGGGGCTGCTAAATCAAACAAAAAAATTGCCAAGAAACGAACGACTTTCCAATTTTAAAGGAATTCCTTCTTTTTGCTGTGATGACAGTTGGTTTCAAGTCCATACAGGAAAGAAAAATTCTTCATATAGCAAGTTAAGTCCTACTAATTAAACCACATGGGATCCCAACACCTCCAGAACAATAAGGTCCCCAGGATGGCCAAGCTGTCTGACTGTTAGGAAGAGAACCTGGCCTTAGTCAGTAGTATATCTGCATCTGGGTCCGCCTGCACAAAGCCTTTTCTGGGGCCCTCGCTGGACATTTTAAATCATCAGAGAAGGAACTCTGAAATTTAAGACTAAACTGTTTCCTTTCCCAGGAGGAGAAAGCTTTCAGTTATAAGATGAAAATTCCACAATTTCTGCATTTCTCATTCCATATATACTTTATTCCAGCCCAACTCCTGATTTGTCCTGAAAGAGATGGCCTGCAGGCTTCAACTGCTAATGACTGTAAACACAGGGACCCGTGCACCTGGTTTAATATTACTGGGACCTCTCTTGGTACCACCACACTCCTATCTCATATTGTGATACTCATGTATAGGCTTCTTTCTCCATTAGACCATAGGCACCTGTCTGATTCAATTTTTCATCCTTTCCCAAGGCTCTGCAGAAACTGAGCTTTAAAAACTCCTTTTTAGGGGAACCCTCCTACACTGTTGGTGGGAATGCAAGCTGGTGCAACCACTCTGGAAAACAGCATGGAGGTTCCTCAAAATGTTGAAAATAGAACTGCCCTATGACCCAGGAATTGCACTACTGGGTATTTACCCTAAAGATACAAACGTAGTGATCCGAAGGGGCACGTGCACCCGAATGTTTATAGCAGCAATGTCCACAATTGCCAAACTATGGAAAGAACCTAGATGTCCATCAACAAATGAATGGATAAAGAAGATGTGGTATATATACACAATGGAATACTATGCAGCCATCAAAAGAAATGAAATCTTGTCATTTGCAACAATGTGGATGGAACTAGAGGGTATCATGCTTAGCGAAATAAGTCACACGGAGAAAGACAACTATCATATGATCTCCCTGATATGAGGAAGTGGAGATGCAACATGGGGGGGTAAAGAGGGTAGGAGAAGAATAAATGAAACAAGATGGGACTGGGAGGGAGATAAACCATAAGTGACTCGTAGTCTCACAAAACAAACTGAGGGTTGCTGGGGGGAGGGGGATTGGGAGAGGGGGAGGATATTGGGAGAGGGGGGTGGGGTTATGGACAATGGGGAGGGTATGTGCTGGGGTGAGTGCTGTGAAGTGTGAAAACCTGGCGATTCACAGACCTGTACCCCTGGGGATAAAAATATATTATATGTTTATAAAAAATAAAAATAAAAAATAAATTTAAAAAAAACCCCTCCTTTTTAAATTTGTGAATAAACCCTGATCGGATGAGAAACACTCAATAAAAACCTGTGTGTGTATGTGTGCGCGTGTGCACACGTGCACATGCTTGGAGCACAGTCTCAAAAAATATACCCCAAACTATTACACAGTGGACATCTCTGGGGAGAGGAATTAAGAAGGAAGAGATTGTTTTTTTAAAATGTTTTACTCTGGGGCCCCTGGGTGCTTCAGTGGATTAAGCCTCTGCCTTCAGCTCAGGTCATGGTCTCAGGGTTCTGGGATCGAGGCCCGCTTTAGGCTCTCTGCTCGGCAGGGAGCCTGCTTCCCCTCTCTCTCTCTGCCTGCCTCTCTGCCTACTTGGGACCTTTCTCTCTGTCAAACAACTTAAAAAATCTTTAAAAAAATAAATGTTTTATTCTGTTTGAGCTTTAATAAACATGTATTTCTCACTCTCCTTTTTCTGGTAGGCAAATTATCTGAAGAGTGAGGATGATTTATAACTAAACTCAGTATTTCCTAAAACCCATAATATTTTAAAAATTACATTTTAATATAATTAACATCAAATTCACCATGTTAGGTGACTTATAATTGAGTGATTTTCAGTATGCTCACAAGATTGTGCGAACATCACCACCATCCAATCCCAGAACTTTTTTTTACTCCAAAGGAAGCTCCATATCCATTAGCTATCATTTCCACTCCTCCCCTTCCCCGAATCCGTGGCAACTCCTGACCCACTTAATGTCTCTATTGCCTATTCTGGACATTTCATACAAAATGTGGCCTTTAGTGTCTGGCTTCTTTCAGTCTGTATAGTGTTTCTAAGGATCATCCTGTGTTATGTGTCAGTATTTCCATTTGTCTATTAAAAGATTTTTGGGCTGTTTCTAATTTTTTATTATTGGCAATAGCGCTGCCATGAACATTCATGTACAGGTGTTTGTATGAACATAAGAAAAGTTTCAATTCTCTTGAGCATATACTTAAAGGAAGCATATGTTACTCTAAAAAAAGCTTCAGATTGCTTTGCCTTTTAAAAAATCTGGCAGTTATCCCTTTACATTAGGCATCTGTATGTTAGCACCACAAATTGCATGAAAACAAAGAGTAACTATTTCTTCTGAATCTACAAACCATCACTAACACCAAGACTCAGTGTTGGGAGACTAAGCAAGTGCACCGATAAGAGACAAGAATAGAGAAAATAGTTTAAAACAGAGGCTATCTTAAATTTGAAAAAACTCATTAACTTTTGGTCCTGTAATTCAACTTGTATCATAAGAAAATAATCTCTAATGTGAACAAAAATGTGTTCGCTGTGGCTTTGTTTAGAATAGTGAAAAAATAACAAGTACTTAAGGGTCTAACAAGAAAAGGACAGTTAGGGAAATTCTGGCCCATCTCTATAATGAAATATAATGACTGAGAAACCCCTTAAGACAGGACATATGAAAAAAAGCTATAAAACTGTATTCACACATCATATATAAAAATAAACTCAATATGGATCACAGATCTAAGAGCCAAAAACTATAAAATTCTTAGAATAAAGCATAGGTAAATGCTTGTGACCTTAGGGATGATACCAAAACTTAAATAACAAAAGAAAAAAAATATAAAAGTAGAATTTCATCAAAATGAAAAACTTTTGTGTATCAAAGGACATTATCAAAAAAGTGATGACAATCCACAGAATGGTAGAAAATATTTACAAATCATGTACCTGATAAATGATAGACTATATCTAGAAAATATTTTTTAAAAACATACCCACAACTCAACAGTAAAAGAGACAAACCTAGGGACGCCTGGGTGGCTCAGTCGGTTAAGCGTCTGACCCTTGAACTCACCTCAGGTCCTAACCTCAGGGTCCTGAGTTCAGGCCCTGCATTACATAGGGAAAAAAAAATAATAATAATAAGCTAATTAAATAATGGGAAAAGGACCCGAACAGACATTTCTCCAAGAAGATGGCCAAAAAGCACCTAAGAAAGATGTCCAATGTTATTAGTCATTAGGAAAATGCACATCAAAACCACCACAAGAGGGGTGTCTGGGTGGCTCAGTTGGTTAAGCATCCAACTCTTGATTTTGACTCAGGACATGATCTTGTGGTCGTGAGATTAAGTCCCAGACTGCTTGAGATTCTCTCTCTCCTTCTGCCCCTCTCCCCGCTCTCTAAAATCAAAGTTAATAAATCTTGGGAAAAACAAAACAAAACAACCTACCACGAGAAACTAGCTTATACCCATGAAGATGGCTGTAATAATAATTTTAAAAACCCAAAAAATCATAGATACTGACAAAGGTGAGGAAAAAATCAAAACCTTCCTACACTGGTGATGAGAATGTAAAATGATACAGCTTCTATGGAAAACAATGGCGGTTCCTCAGAAGGTCAAATATAGAGTTACCATGTAACACAGCAATTCAGCAATCCCACTCCTGGGTATACTCCCAGAATTGAAAGCAGATACTTACACAAAAACTTGTACATGAATGCTTATAGCATTATAAACAGCCAAAAAGTAGAAACAATTCAAATGTCTATTAAGGGATAAATGGCTAAACAAAATGCACACCCAAAGGAGGGAATATGGGTCAGCCATAGAAAGGACTGAAGTACTGATACATGACACATCACTATTCTATGTGAAGAAAACCAGGCACAGAGGGCCACACAGTACAGGGTTCCATTTATATGAAACATTTACAAGAGGCAAATCCATAAAGACAGGAAGTAGATTAGTAGTTGGCTAATACTACTAAAGGGGAAGGAGGAAACTACAAGTGGGTGCTATGGTGGGGAGGGGTTCTTTGGGGGGCAATGGAAATGCCCTGGATTTGGATAGTTGGGATGTGGCATAACCTTGTATATAAACTAAAAACAACTGAACTGTATACTTTATTTTTGGGGGTGGCAGAGGGAGAGGAAGAGAGGGAATTCTCAAACAGGCTCCATGCCATGGATGTGGGGCTCAGTCTCATGACCCTGAGACCATAACCTGAGCCAAAATCAAGAGACTTGAGCCAAGGAGGCACCCTGAACTGTACACTTTAAATATGAGTGTTATATGAAATTTTGTTATATGAATTATATTTCAATTTAAAAAATGTATTTTCTTTAAGCAGGCTCCACACCCAGCCCAGCCCCAATGTGGGGCTTGAACTTATGACGCTGACTGAGATCAAGACAAGAGCTGAAATCAAGAGTCAGATGCTTAAGTGACTAAGCTACCCAGGCTTAGAATTTTAAAAGTGCAATTTTAGGGGTGCCTGGGTGGCTCAGTTGGTTCAGCATCTGACTCTTGATTTTGGCTCAGGTCATGATCTCAGGGTTGAGACTGAGGCCCACAATGGGCTCCATGCACAATAAGGAGGCTACTTGAGATCCTCTCTCCCCCTCCCACTGGCCCTCCCCATTCCCCTGCTCACTCGCTCTCTAAAATAAATAAATAAATCTTTTAAAAAAGTGTAATTTCAATTTTAGAAAATGAGCACAAAGTCCAAAAGTCCAAAGTCCTCCTTTCTGACTGTTTTCTCTTGTCTCCATTCTTGCTATAATTTCTACCTTTTCTATCTTGACCTCGTATTACTCTCTTTCCAGAAACAAATTATCAGAAGTTAATCTCTTCCAATGTTATTCAAATGAAGGAATACATTCCTTCACCATCAAATAAACCATTTATAAAATGTTTTGAAGCACAGTGGTGCAGTGGAAGCATGCTGGGCCCATAAAATGTTTTGAAACATCAAAGGAGAGCTATTTTCTTGTTCAGGACAGAAGTCATTGTACTGTGGCGGAAGTGCTGAGACCCCACCCCTCCCCCACTTGCACGGTTTCCCTGACTCAGGTGTTAAGTTGCTGGAAGACTGAGGTACAGCCACTCTGGGTGGGCTTTCTTATATAGTGAGCCTTCTGCAAACACTCTTATATGCTCAAACTGCATGGCTGAAAATCATAACTATAGATTGTAAATTTATAATCTAATTTTAAAAATCAGACAAATATAAATGTATACTAAAATGACCCCTATAAGCCAAAGGATGATTCTATTTAGAAAGGCAATTTACACAATAGCCAAGAGGAGAGGAAATCCAGCTGCACGAAATGAGAACATTTTAAATTTCATTAAAAAAAAAAAAAAAAAAACAACTTCCAAATTTGGTGAGCTTGTTACAAAAACTCAACCCAAACTATTCTGCTTGCCTAGAGGTTGAATATGAATGTTTACCTTGAATCTCATCATTGAGTTACTAAGAATACATGTAGGTGTAGTTAAATCACATTGAGACATTTGCTTTTAATTTCAAGGCATTTTAATTTATAGGGTACTTTGAATCCCTCTTAAGGGCCAGGAGTTTAGGCAATTAGCAGAAAGCAATGGCAGCTCACTTCTTCCAATAAATTACAGCATAGGGCACTATAAACTTGTTAGGGCTAGTACCATAAAACAAGATGAACCCTGTCCTTAAGGTTCTTTCAGTTTCCACCTCTATCAGATGTCAAAGTTGCATCTGTCAAAAAAGAGCCAAAGATGACGCATCACACTGATCAGTTAGGAGGAGCTGGACTGTGGCACGTCCTTCTGGGTGAGTCCTTCTGGGTGAGTTCATAGTCTCTCCAGCTCACCCTAATTGTTAATCAGTCAGCAAAGGACTTAAAAGGAACTGAATAATACAGTGAGAAGGGGGTGGGTGGGGCTGGGAGGGTCTTTGGTCAACATGACTCCTTGGCTCACTTATCTGTTCCATAACTTTGCAAGGAATTCAGAGCCCTCTATGAAATTTGGCATACACTACAGGATATCAAGATACACCTTAGTTCATTTTGTAGTTTATTCTGATGCCCTGAAATAAAATGGTAACCACAAGCAATTTCCCAAAAACCAAGGCAGCACAGAGAGGAGGTAAGGAGACAAGGAGCAGCAAGTCATCAGGTGGGGTGACGAGCAGCTAGACTGTGAAGTCAGGCCACTCGGACCCCCAGCCTGTCCCAGGCCACCTCTTCCCAGCACTGTTGGTAGCATGATCACTGGCTATGACTAATCCACCAGCGGCCCTGGTCCTGAGGCCTACAGGCTACAGATGAAGGTGTGGCCCCACCCGGCCCACAACATAGAAGTGGTAGGCGAGGCTCAGAATGAACATTACCTACAGTGAGAAGCATGACATTTTCATATTCCCAAGGCAGGCTGCAGTGAACTGATTCTCTATGACCTGGCTTGCCCTGGTGAGGTGGCGGTGGGAGTTCTGCTGCCTTTCTAGAAACTGACCTTCAAGGGAAAACCCTTAGAGATGTTATGGACCAGCTAATGCCAGGACTTGGAATGCAAAATGGTTGCTGGGCCATGATAACTAGGACAAAGAGTGGTCTGGGGAAAGAGTCTGACCTAAAGAAGTTGAATGATTGGGGCACCTGGGTGGCTCAGTGCGTTAAGCCTCTGCCTTCAGCACAGGTCATGATCTCAGGGTCCTGGGATCGAGGCCCACATCTGGGCTCTCTGCTCAGCAGGGAGCCTGATTCCCCCCTCTCTCTCTGCCTACTTGTGATCTTTCTCTGTCAAATAAATAAATAAAATCTTAAAAAAAAAATAAGTTGAATGATTTGGAGAAGTCTGTGGAAAAGACAGCTGACCACTAGGGGGGAGAATAAAGAGTTTATGGCTTAGCAGGATTCCCTGGCCAAGGATTTGTAATCTGGAACGCTCCACAAACCTTAATAGTAGAGGATGCAACAAGTGAACAATTGGAGAAATTTATAAATCAATTCTGCCAGAAAATTTCCAAAACATAAGGCAAAAAATGGTAAATTGATAAAAAAGAAAAGCCAAAAGGTTTAAGTGTTCCCAGCTGACCATGACCAGACCCCCTGGAGCACAGCACCTGCCAGGAGGTGGAAGGCTCAGTCCAGAAGCCTGGCCCTGCAGAGTGAGCCTAAGTACAGAGAGGTCACACGGCCCCAAGAAACAAGCCCTTCCAAACCCTCTCCTCCCTCAGACAAAAGGTACTGACTGTGGGCCAGCTGCCACTCTGACATTCATAGTTATTTTCTAAAAAACAAAACAAAAAGTGTTGTCTTCAAAACAGCTCCTTCCCGTTTTTCATGGTCTGTATCTGTTATCCCATTTAACAGGCTCACCTTGTCCAGAGGGAGCCTTCCTGAGTCACATTACTCTACCTCTTTGGGCCTCTGGGGCATCTCCTAGCACAAATGAGATGTGATGTGTCCTAGGACAGCTCCAGGTTTATGGGCTATCGTGGTCATCAGATAGAACAGGGCCATTTGTTCCCCTGCAATCCTACAGCTCCCTAAATGTAAAAGCAAAATCAGCAGTGAGTAAGGCCCAGCCAAAGGAGACAAAGGGTTCAAAACAGGTGTTTGGCACTAGTGTTATTCAAGCAGCCTGCATCGGGATCTATTTCCCATACGGGTTGCTGGAATACTGGCTCGGAGAACCCGTCCTTAGGCTCCCCTGACTCGTCCAGCAGAAGCCATGGGCACACAGTGGGGCGCTGCCTGGTGGGGGTCTAGGCTCAGTGCTTCAGCTGTAGGGCTGAGCCCAGAGCTGCATGGGTCTCTGTATGAAACCAGGCCAGAAACACGGCGCAGGTAGCGCAGAGGGGAGGGTCAACATAAGGTTATCAGGTGCTGAAGTCAACCAAATACTTCTCAGGAGAGAGACACATTCTTTTTCCAATCACATTCCACTACCTATTATTTCCTTTTGTGACTTACATCTTATTTAGGGGTGTTTTCATTTGTTTTATGGCCTATTTTTTTCCCTTGTTACTAAAAAGAAACCAATTTTGAACATGCAGTAACAAGCAGAGGAATATACGTATGTATTTTTATTTTTTCAGTATGGAAAGAATGCTCTGTGGTTCCTTATATTTTATTTCAATACTCTCATGACTGGCCCTAAGTAGGTAGGGCCTTCTGGTCTCACCTTAAAACTGAGTGCCACTGCCACCACTCTTCATCCCAGTGTCCTGAGGGACCAGATCCCAATACACCTACTCTGAGGCAGGTCTTACAAGAAGGCAAAGACGGGATGCCGCTGACGTCCCAGGATTTTAGGACTAAGAGCATGGGGGCTCAGGAAGGTAGGAAAGGTGAAGGGTGAACAAGCGAACAGGACTCCAGGCCCAATCTCTGTTCTGACTTCCCTGCTTCAACCAGAGTAGCTGTTTTTCTGCATTTGCAGTGGTTGTGTGACCACTGGTAAATCTGAAATGAATATAGCACTTCCCTCCTACAGCTGATGAAGCCCAGCGACTGACCACAGACAAACGTACATAGCACAGTGTAGAACACACAGAGGATGTTCAAAAATGTTAGCTGTTATTTCATGTGGATTCCGCATTAGAATTTGTTAAACAGTTTGGAAGTTCCTGTTTTGGCTCATCTCCCTCATTTAAAAAAAACTGAAAAATGACTTAATGAAAGCATGTGAAAACAAAAAGTATTTTTAAAAAACGATGGAAATGTATGTGTGTAAGAAAATTTCAAACAAAATACCAGAATAAAATAAAAAAAATAATTCTCTGCTTCTCCAGTACTCTCACTCCAACTTCCTTCCCCAGAACATCCATTGTTATCATTTCTAGACCTTTTTTTACACGTTTACATTCATAAAGATGCTTTTTGGTTTTTACATGTGGAATTACACCATATATACTAGCTGCAGCTTCCATTTTCCATTTGACAATGTATCTGAGAGGTTTCTTTTTTTTAAGATTTTATTTGTAATTTTAATTTATTATTTATTTATTTATTTTAGTATTTATTTTTATTTATGTGCCAGAGAGTATGTGAACACAGGCAGGGGGAGAAGCAAGCTCCCTGCTGAGCAAGGAGCCTGACGTGGGGCTCGATCCCAGGACCCCAGGACCCCAACCTGAGCCAAAGGCAGATGATTAACTGACTGAGCCACCCAGGTGCCCTGAGAGATTTCTTTTCTATGATAATACATCTAGATAGATCCCACATTCTACCATTATTCCACAATACGGATATATCATATTTTATTTAACTATTCTTCAGTGATAAACATTATAAAAACCTTTTTTTTTTTTGCTTTGAAGGCTGCAGTTACCCTTTCTTAGTACATCATCCTCTCCATGTATGGATTTTTCTGTAGACCTCATATCTAGATGTAAAACTGTTGCCTCAAAGGGCATGCACATGTTAGCTTTTGATACATAAAGACAAGTAGCTAAAGACTGCACCAATTTGTCTCCTAGCACTAAAAGTCTGTATTGTTAGTCTTGTAACTTTTTGCCAACCTGATAAAAGAAAATGAGTATCCTGTTCTATTTTCTTCATGTTTATTGGCCAACTGTATTTCTTCAGTGAATTTCCTGCTAGACTCTGTACTCATTTTTCTAGTTGGTTACTTGCCTTTTTCTTATTGATTTTAAAGAATTTTTTACTTTGGATATAAATTTTTGGCCTTAGAGCTTAAACTGTTTTTTCCTAGTTTGTTATCCCTTAATTACATTAATGGTCTCTTTTGTTCTTTTTGTATTTTGTGAAATCTTTCAGCTACTTTTCATTATGGCTTCTGGGTTTGATGTCTTGTTTATCTCCCTTAGTACTCTCTTATTCAAGGCTAGTTTCTTCTAGAAGGCAGTTCACTGAATTATAGCAGGGTCTGGATTGGATCACAAGTGTCTCTTGATGTGTTGGTCCAAGGATTTTCCTACCAAATCATATCACTTCTCCATTACCACTTTTAAGGAACTTAAGAGGTCTGACTCTCTTGACTTGGATTTCTTCCTCCTTAGCTCCTGTTTTCCTTCTCTCCTCATTCCTGCTGGCCTGCACAAGGTCTGTGTATTTTTTGCATGACTAGGGAACAGAGATGAATCAACCATGATTCCTACATTCGAGGAGCTCAAAGTCCATGTGTGTGCATGCCCATGTGTAATGATGCAAACAGAATTTACTATAAAACATAAAAATTTGGTTTCCTTGTGGAGAGGAAATCTGAAGAAAGTATATTGATGTGTTAGCAAGGAGGCTGGGTTTCTGAAAAGAAGTTTTTAGAGAGATGCTTTGAACCTGGTCTTTGCTTACATAGATATTAAATGATATTAACTAACAACACACACCCCATCTTTCCAACAGAGGTGCCTGGTCCTCAGACCTATGTACCTTTCTGTTTTAATCTTTTAGTGTTTCTCTGACATGCAAATTTGTATACTTGGCTTTCAGGTTTACAAAGACACACTGACCTGGTCTGCTGCCCAAAGACATTAAGAAAACAAATTCTAAGGTAAAACATACCCTACATGTGATACAGATCAACAGCTGATAAAGTAATATGGTATTTGTGACTAAGTAAGTGAGGCTACATGCAGCCACTACTTAAAATGATGACAGGACGTTCTAAAAATGTGCAATACTCTGTGTCCCCATTTGCATAATTTAGTGAAATCCCTGGAATGAGGGACTGCACAGTTGAGCCACTGGAAGGAACCACCAAACTGGTAAAGACTGAAGGGAAGCCCCACCCCCCAACCCCCTGATTTCCTGTTCCAGCTTCCCTCGGGAAGGTCCTACCAGAGTTCCATCTGTCAGGGTGCACCCAGAGAAGCGTTTGGCGAGAAACCCCTCAAAGTTAGTTGTTCTCTGAATAGCAAACAGAAGCAATTTCACTTCAATTTCCTTAGCTCTGGTGCGCATAATCTTGGCAAGTTCTGTCCTTCAAAATAAAGAAATAAGAATGTTGTTAAAAAAAAAAACCCAAATCTGTTCAAGATAGGATAAATGGTTTTAGCTTATATTCCCCCCCAAAAAACGGTTTTAGCTTATATCCCCCCACAAAAAATGTGGTCATTTTAAATCCTGAGGTCTGTTACCAAGCTGAATGTTTGGAGAATAGAAATACATGCTCTAAATAAGAATTTGAAAGTGAAATGGCCCACTAGTCAAAAGAAATCGAGGATTAAGGAGATCAATTTGTTTATATAGTCACTACTATTTTTAGATCTTTCAACCTTTCTGTAATTTGTTAATAATGTAAATATAAAGCACTTACGAAGAATTTTACATGCATACATTTGATGTATGATGTATTTATATATGCATAATTTGACATGCATATATTTTATATGATGTCACAAGTCATTCCTTACTGGATTACAAAGCCCCCTCTTCCAAAGAGCTCAATCACCATCTCTTCACCCAGAGAGCAGGAACCCTGGAACTACAAGTAGGAGGCTACAGTCCCCATGTGAGAAGTGACGTGCATGTGCTCGGGCGGGTCCTGCCTGCAAAGCTTGCGTGCCATTCCAGTGTTCTGCTTCAGAGTGGGAGCTGTGGGGTAGCAGTGACCTGGGAGCTCTTAGGAAGTACTGAGCCACAGTACTGAGCCATGGTTATCTTCCCATACAAAGAAACGGCAAAACCAAACAAAGAGCCTCTGCAAGTCTTTGAAAATTATGTATCTGTAGGATTTTAGCCAAAATTCCAACAATAAAAGTTTGGCAGCAACAGAAGCAACATGGCCATTAGCTGCCACTTCGATGGCAGATTTGTGGCTGACTCCCTGCCTCCTGCAGACTGCTTTCTTTGCAGAATTAGTTTGCAAGTCACTGAACTGTAGCCTCAAGAGAATTATTTATCAATTTCTCAAGGAATGTGCTTTCTTTGCTAATCGGGACTTAGAAGGCGACAACCACAACTGTCCTTGAATCAACATTTAAAGGTTATCTAAACCTGTGGTAGCAAATATGCTTCTGAGAACAACAGCCACACAGAATGTACATCAGAATGAACTCGAATGCACACTGTGGGCTCTGGGTGGTAATGATCTGTTCCTGCAGGTTTATCAATTTTGACAAATGTACATTTTGGTGGGGGATGTTGATAGAGGGGGGCTATGCACGTGTGGGGGCAGGAGTATATGGCAAACCTTTGCATCTCCCTCTCAATTTTGCTGTGATCCTAAAATTACTCTAAAACAAAATGCCTATTAAAAGAAAATAATAGGGACGCCTGGGTGGCTCAGTTGGTTAAGCGGCTGCCTTCGGCTCAGGTCATGATCCCAGCGTCCTGGGATCGAGTCCCATATCTAGCTTCTTGCTCGGCAGGGAGCGTGCTTCTCCCTCTGCCTCTGCCTGCCACTCTGTCTGCCTGTGCCTGCTCTCTTGTGCGCTCTCTCTCTCTGACAAATAAATAAATGAAATCTAAATAAATAAATAAATAAAATAATAAAGGCAAGAGCCAATAACCCTTAAGAAATCTGCCCCCCAGGTGTTTAAAGCATACAACTTTATTATATATTCTCTGATTTTAAGAAAAATACCTACCATGAATTGTTCTAAGGTGGCTGAGTTATGCTCACACATGGGGCTTTTAAAAAATAATTAGCCTGGAGTTGATGTAACTGTGCACTGTGGGAAGGGCATAGATAACTGGGGCGCCTGGGTGGCTCAGTCAGTTAAGCATTTGACTTTGTCTTAGATCATGATCTCAGGGTTTTGGGATCAAGCCCCATGTACAGGCTTCCTGCTCAGTGGGGAGTCTGCCTGTCTCTCTCCCTCTGCCCCTCCCCCTGTTTATGCTCTCTCTCTCTCATTGATAAATTTAAAAATAAAATCTTAAAAAAAAAAAAAAAAGAAAGGCATAGATAACTAATAAAACCCAGTTACTACCACTGCTGTGGTCAAGCAGCAAGTAAAGGATTAAAAAAAATTGACTCTAGCTTTAGCTTTGTCATAGACACACCAATCTTGGGTTTTAGCTCTTCAATGTAAATGGACTCCCTGGCCCTGGGCTTTGTTCATGAAACTGCAGAGACAGGACGAATGACAGAAGGTCTTTAGGATGCTTAGAACATTCAGATGCCGATATTATTAACTATCCAAAGACTATAAAAACACTGCATTAGGGGCAGGAAGTTTGTTCAGGAAATATTTCTTGAGTGTCACTGAAGTATGTGTCCCTGTCCCTATGGAACGATGTATGTAGGAGCAAGTCAGAGAAGCATGGATATATACACTGTACACTGATATATATGATAGAGACACAGGAGAAAATGTAGGGTGATGAGTAACACAGGAAAATCTGGTGGATGAGCCTTGCGTAGGTTAAGTCCAGAAGGCAGGAGCTGTTCAAGGCAAGGGTCAGGCTACAGGAAAGTCTTAGAGCAAAGACAGGAGCAGACGAAGCTGCTGTGTTTTATACATATTACTCTAAAGGGGGGGAAGAGGGGAGGAGGCTTTGACTATAGGCTACCAGCCCAGGACTCTTGTGTACCCTTTTTCACTTTTTTTCTAGAAGTTTTTACTCTTACTCCACATATAAGCCCTCTCCCTCTAGGTTTGGATCTCTGAAGTTGGAGAAGTCGGAATACAGCTGCAGCTGGAGTTCAGGGGTTGATTTTGGATTTATAAAATATGACCTTCAACAGAAAAAGGGTCATCTAAAGGGAGAGAGTCCAGCACAGATTAAGACGTTCTCATTACAATGATGACTCTCCAATAACAACAACAAAAAGGTGGAAATGTTACCCAATCCACAAGACAAGATGGAACCTCCAGACACCAGGGGATTGATTTCAACCAACCAATTTCAATGAACATAAAACCAGCAGAGTTGGACTCTACCTTGTGACATGGCAAAATTCTACTGCAATCCTCTCGGTCATGTACCACTCACGTGGAAACATACGACCATATTTCTCCTCATAGTCCACAAGCTGGCGTTTTATCCAGGCATAGCGTCTGTCGATTTTGTCCAGCCAGGCGACCTTAGGAAGGTAGGAAACAAAATCCACACAGTGCTCAGAAGTAGTGCTGACAGTTTTAGGAAATAAACAAAAACACAGAACCAAGAAAAACACAACCAATCTCTTTATTTCTTACAGTTTTGTTTTATTTTGCTTAATTTTATTTTACTTTATTTATTTTTTAGAGGGGGAGACCGAGAATCCCAAGCAGGCTCTATGCCCAGCGCGAAGCCCAGTGCAGGGCTTGATCTCACAACCCTGAGATCAGAACCTGAGCCAAAATCAAGAGTCCGACACTCAACCAGCACCTGAACCTCACCCAGACACTCCTATTTCTCACAGTTTTAAAGAATATGGGCTACTTTTTCACTTGATCCAGAGGTTCTTAACTTGGCTCTATGATTAGATTTCAGGGATCTGGAAATTTCCTGAAGTGGTATGTGAAGTTTTATGCACAGGTACATTTTTCTGGGGAGAGGATCTATAGCTTCCATTAACTTCTTCAAAGGGTCAATGACCTCAAAATGGTTAAGAACCATTGAACTGTATGGGGCACCTGGGTGGCTCAGTGGGTTAAGCCTCTGCCTTCGGCTCAGGTCATGATCTCAGCGTCCTGGGATCGAGTCCCGCATCGGGCTCTCTGCTTGGCAGGGAGCCTGCTTCCTCCTCTCTCTCTCTCTCTGCCTGTCTTTCTGCCCGCTTGGTCTCTCTCTGTCAGATAAATAAAAAAGTCTTAAAAAAAAAAAAAAAAAAGGAACCATTGAACTGTAGAGTCAGCCCCTAAAATTCACAGTTCAACATCAACATTTTAAGGCAGTAATACTATTAAAATATGAATCAGCAGACTCGAGGTATTTAATTTTCAATAAAATTCAAATGTCACATCAATTTCATTTGGTTAATACTTACATCTTGGTTTTCTTGAAAAAGTACTAGATATTCTGACAGATGCTGTTTAATAAACTTTTTGATGATTTCTTGTTTGATTCTAGGATCCAAAATATTAGCAACCAGACATGCATCCCGTAGGACATTGCTGGGTCCTCCTGGCCTCTGGTAAAACAAACAACACAGCAGTTCAAGAGCCTGAAACAACCTTTCATTCTCCAGGACTCTGACAGCTGCTACTTCTTGTTCCTCTCTTGAAGTTATTATTACTTCCATTCCCCTGACACTTATTCTTTTGCTGTGGATGGATATTTTAGTTACTTGCTACTCAATGAAAGAATGATTAAGCTAGTATGTAGTAGCCAATACAAAAGCTACTCTGCGAATCAGCAAGGAGACACTGTGGAAACAGGGCCAGCAATGGTCATAGGAAATTTTGCTTTCTGAATACAAAAACTGAAATCGCCTTGGTGAAGAGCCACATGTCCAGAAGGACACCACTCTTACTCCCCACATGCCACTTTCCCCTGATTCCAAACTCCGACTCCTATTCTTAAAGTGCCATATTTGTCCCAAACAGTGCAGTGGCATTTAAAATCTAAAACCAGGTTCCAAACTGCCAGACTTGTTTGGCTGTCAACAACCGAGGCAGGTAGCCAGAAGTAAAATATTAGTATACTGGTCCCTTGATCTGAAAGGCATTAGAAGGCTACTGCCTTCTGAGGGGCTATATTGATCCATCACGATGGGAAGGCCTTTGTTGTTACTGAAGGCAATGAATGCAATCTAGCCAACTTTTCTTTAAAGTAACTCACTGAATGAACATGGTTGGCGGGGTGGACTAGAACAAAAAGAACACCTGGAATCTACTCTTGGCTTGACTAGATAGCTGTGTGGCTTTGGCGCAATTACTGAAACTCATCCGAAAATTAAATTAAAAAAAAAAAAAGGACTTCAATTAGGTGATGATTAACATTCTTCCAAATCTTTATGACTCTTTTGGGTAAACTCTGTCCAATAATGTGTCTGTCTTGACCGAAGTTCAAGAGTTTTGTTAAGTGTTACTAAGCTGCCTGAGAGCTAAATTGTTAGGATGCTGACTCACTCTGTGTTGAATGGTTGTTATGCTATCTTTTGAATGCTCTGACTGCCCACCTCTTGCTTCTGGATGAAAGTGTTTGATCTGACAGAGAAGTCACAGAAGCCGAAACCTATGGGCTCATGGATTCAGATATTTTCATTTAAAAAGGGCTTAGTAGGTTACCTTGTACAATTTTTACCTTACACAAATTTTATTTGTGAAATAGGAATAGCAACACAAGGCCTTTAAGAAAAGATCAGTCACTGAAAAGGAGAATACAAAACTTAAAAAAAAAATTAAGTTACCTAGCCACAGAAAAAGTAAGCAAGTTGTTAAAGAAAACCATTTTAACTTCATCTGCCTGGTGAGATCTGAGAAAAAGATATAAAGTAGGTCATGACTCGTTTCTTCTAAACCATAAAGCTAGGCTTCATTCATATCTTTCTGAAGCTCCATGAAACTGGGCTAGATACCAGAGTATAGTATAGCAGACTCTGGGCTAAGAACAGTCTGGGCTAAGAACAGTTTATAATTTGTGAATGTCCTGCAATGCCTTTTAAAAGAATGGCTTTCCAACATCCACTCCCCACAGTTATAGCAAATGAATAAAGAATATAAAGTCCTGAGAGGAACACATTTTACAAATAAAATAACTGATTACTAGAAGGCAGCCATTAACCTATGCAGACATTAAAATCCAGAGCACGTTTCCTATAGGAAGTAATCTACAAAGCCGGGGCACCTACCCCCACCTACTTCCTAAGTTTCTTTCATGGAGCACAAAGAAAAATGATCAAGATATTTCCAGTTACTGAATTATAAAGCAGGTCCAGGAAATGTCCCTTGGCTCAGTAAATGAACATATACCGCCACCTCTACTTGCCAAGTGCAGTGAGGAACGCTGCTTGCCTGTGTGTGCTCTAGTTCATTTCTGTGTTGAATAATTCTTTCTCTTGAAATAGCTCAAATAATAGAGAAAAAAAGCTTCTAAAGGTTCTTTTCTCCCCAACACATGCAAAGCATTAAGATTACATCTGCTACAATTTGAAAGATAGAGCTAAAAGCAGCTACCCAGGCACAGTGACAGCCAAGTGAGGCAAAGCTTGTTATGGGAGAAGTGTAACCGTAGCCCACAAGCAAAATACCAGAGCCTTCGCAGACACAACACAAACAGCCATGCCACCAGCGAGAGTTAAAGGGATTAATCCCAAAGAACAGGCTTCTGATCATTAAAAGTGAGTCTCCTGTGTCACTCTGAGAGTTACATAAGCCTGTGGATGCTCCTCCCAGCTGTCTCTTCACCAAACTGAAACCAGTAAGTTATGTAACGATTCTAAAAAACACTGCGGCTTGAAAAAAAATTTTTTTTTAACACAGGCATGAGAAAAAAGAAATTTGCTGGGCAGATGAGATACTAGGTTTGACACATATTAAATTAAACCAAAATAAATCCTCGCTCTTTGATGCTGAAGACCACAGATAAAGAACCAACATCGCTTTGGGATATTTAAAATCAAGGATGGTCTCATCACCCCAAACCTCTAGCAGACAGACTTATGGCTGCCAGCAGGCACTTTTGGAATGGTAAAGGAAGTCACGGCAGAGAATGTGAATTAGGAAAGAATGGTGATAACTTCTAAGACAGGATGGATAATAATACCTTGGTGCCCTGGGAAGGAAATGCTTCTTCAAAATCAGCCAGGATTTGCTGTCCTAACTCAGTCTGGGCAGCCTTCACTCTGCAGGGAAAAGAGAACATGTTATTGCCTGGTGTCATTTTCATATATCCGTAAGTAAGTATGCAAAGATCGATTGGGCTCAGATTGGGTGGTGGCTAGAGAAGAGAGGTCACACACTAGTTAGTAGCGGCTTTATGACCAGGACCCAGGCATCTGATTTATTGCCATGATGGATTTTCTATATCCTAAAATTTTTCTAGGCTAACCCTCGCCTGGTGTAAGGGAGTATATGTTTATCTTTCTAAGGTGTCATCAGAGGGTAGTCACGCCATGAGAAAATGCTACAGAAGAACCCCCAATCCAATAGAAATCCATGTTGGATTACTGCTAGGGCTGCATCCCTGCTCCTTGGAGTCCAGAACACAGGAGGACTCCAACCTGCCTCAGAGATGCTGCTTTTTCAATCCTTAAGTCAACATCAGGATCCTAAATTTTAACAAATGAACAAAAGAAGGGGCACCTGGGTGGCTTAGTGAGTTAACCCTCCGAATCAATTTGGCTCAGGTCATGATCTTGTGGTGGTGTGATCAAGCCCTGGGTTGGTTCTCTCTCCCTCTCCCTCCTGCTCTTGTGCACTCCCTTGCTCAAATAAATAAATAAATAAATAAATAAAATCTTAAAACAACAGCAACAAATGAGCAAAAGGAATGTTTCCTAAAGTAAAAAGAAGAAGATTCGAAAGACAAAATGAGCTGTTACTTGGGAGTGAAGGCCACTGAATGAAGGCTGAAGTTCACTCAGAAGCCTGGCTGACAACAAAAATGAGCTCAAAAGGAGAGGTCAGTACCTAACCTGGCATTTGTGTGTCTACCAGGAGCTCAAAAATACTTGTCGGCTGAGAGGAGAGAGGAGAAGCAGCTGGCATGAGAAAGGAACTGTGCGTGTCAGCACCACCTGCAATGATCACGTCCTCCCCCGGGCCGGGGAGCTGGATGCCTCCCGCCAGCCATTCTCACAGAGCTTACTGCCCTGAGCCTGAGGCAAATATTTTACCCTTGCTAGAAGCGCCATAAAATCATGTTCTTCCTTTTTTGGTCTCCACCCTGTTACTTTGGAATTAACTTTTGAAGTTTCTAGAAATAGCAAATAGCTCAAAACCACAGTTTCTTGGGCTATTCAGCAGTGGCTGGCAATCAACTGAGAAATTTTTTTTTTAAATGAGGGGATAGGCAGGACCCCAAACAATCTGGTTTTTTTCTGTGGCATCGTTATAATTATGCTTTACTCCAGGTACTTTTCAGGGTTTTTTCACCATCTTCAAAACTTTTAAAACCACTCTTACAGGTGGCTTTGTAGCCTCTTTAGTCACTCAGTGACAGAGATAAGGCTGTTACCGGAGCGGCCCCCAGATCATAAGCAGGACCAGCCACCTCAAGATGCCGAATGCACAGTGGGAAATATGCCCTGAGTGTGAGCTCTGACAGGAGAGCAGAGAACATGCTTCTGTAAAACTACCTCAGAGGTCTTGTGACTCCACATAATGGGCCAGGCAGACAGCCTCCCCTGGGCCCGATCACAAGACAGAGCTTCCAGAGCCTCTGGCCCTTCTGCTCCTGCTTGCCTCTTGGCACCACAAAGAGAGAGCACCAGTTCCTCCCAAGACACAGGGACAGTTCCTGGAGGGGAAGTTCTACCCCCCCGTCAGGGACATTCCCGGTCATACTTTCATGGCTCCTGAGCACCTCAGTGGTATGAAGGTTCCTCTGCCCTTTACACCCTCCCCCCTCCCCCCAACTCCACCCAGCAAAAGCTGGGGTGCCTGAGACAGCCAGAGCCTATGGTAAGGCTGGGTACTTCCAGAGTGCAGAAGACAGGGGAAGTACAAGAGTATGACTGGCAGATCCCCCTATCGTCTTCTTCAGTCCATTTCCAAAGTCACATCTTGAGATAGTCTAGACTTAGCTCTGCCACCAGCGAGCCACATGTAAACAAGTCATTTCCCTTACCTGGGCCACAACTGAGAAGATTTGTGAAGTAAGAGGGTGGGGATGCAGGCCTGGACCGGATGCCTCTCCCTGTCCTCAGGGGGACTGCTTATGCCTCTGCACCCACCTTCATGGCGAGCTGGCAACAGCAGACCCCTGCACTGGTGACTGAAAGCGAGACCTATGGCTAACACAGGAGCAGAAGAGTGGGCTTTGGAACATAAACGTTTCCATGGAATGTAAGTGTTTCCAAGCATAGTTTTCCAAGTGTCCGTCGATGACTTGGATGAAAGAGCAACCATGTCCCCCTTACTGATGTTAGTGACGACATCTATAAACCCCAACCAGGCCTCCATGCATTTTCAGGGTGAGACGTGAACAGCAGTCTTTACCACCAGTTGCCTCAACAGGATCCTAGAAAGAAGTCAACACTAAAAGAACACATCTTCGGCCACACTCCTTCCTCTGCTAACGAGGAAAAGGAAGTTCCTATGGTAAACAGATGGGACCAGCTGAGATGCTGGTAGCAGAAGAGTTGAGCTATCCTGATTTTCGTAAGAATGATTAAGAAACCTATCTACAACTAACAGAGAAGAGAGTAAATAAAAATTCCTCCCGGTATCCAAGTAAGTCATCCACTTAGATGGTGACAACTCAGGGTTGATCATACTTAGAAAACAAAGGAGTCACTATGCTCCTCAGAAAGGAAGGTCAACCAATGACTTCTAGCACCTGCCATACCATCTGACGAAGGACTGTTCAAAGATGACCTTTCCTGGGACGCCTAGGTGGCTCAGTGGGTTAAGAGTCTGCCTTCGGCTCAGGTCATGATCCCAGGGTCCTGGCATCCAGTCCCGCATCGGGTTCCTTGCTCACCAGGGAGCCTGCTTCTCTTTCTGCCTGCTGCTCCCCCTGCTTGTGTTCCCTCTCTCTCTTAGACAAATAAACTTAAAAAACAAAAACAAAAAACAAAGGTGACCTTTCCTACATGTGCTATCAGTTTGTACAGTGGGTGGAAGCAGAAGGATACAGCAAATTATGAAAATTATTTAGACATTTGTAGATAAAGTAATCCTGATGCTTCCATTACCTTGTAAATGCCCCAACGGAAATACCCTCAGGACTTCACAATGAACTGACCTCCTAAACACACAGTCTGTCCTGGACAGAATGGCTAATGAGTCAGATTAGTCAGATGCTCTATTTCCAAACAGACAGGCTTTCTAAAGAATCCGAATCCAGAATCTTAAGTGTGATTCTGGGAGACAATGAGGCATAACCCTTAGGCTTTTGAAACTGAAGTTCTTTCAGAAAGGACTTGTTGAAGTCACACAGCTAGTCAGGCCGTTTCATTCTCTAATTTCTTTCATTGCTACACCATGGAACCCCCCATCCCCTCCAGCCTGCCAAGTACCTCTCCCACGTAAGAGGTTAGTTATAGTCCCGAAAAATATTTTTTTTTTCTGAAAAATATTTTTTAGTTCAAGAGTTTTATAGGTTTCAAGAGAGTGCAAGAATCTTCTACTCTTTCTCAGGAAATACTGACTGATTACTAGAAACATTTGCTCTCATGGATATTCTTAAGCCAGGAGGCTCTGAAATGTAAAGATGATATCAAAGAAAAAAAATCTTTCCCTCAATGCTACATTAACATTTAAGCATTTTCCAGAAGGGTAGCTGGAAGAAATAGCTACATTCAAATCAAAGCCCATGATCCTCATATTTCAAATGTACAGGCAAAGGTTTCAGAGCACAACCTTTCATGTGACTATTACGATTTATAGAGAGCAAGCTATTAAACTGGAGAAACTGAAGCAATGTACACAGCATAACTCTGCTGCCTTCTCCCCTGCCCCCCAACAAACAGCTATTTCTATCATTTCCAGATGGTTCTACCATCACCGTGCAAACATAAGGGAGGAGAATTCACCAGAAAAGATGCTAAAAATAAGAAATCTGGACTTTCCTCAAACTTTGAGTACCTCTTGAAAAACAATTGTAGTCAAGCACTAAAAACCAGAGATTTCTTGTGTTTAGGGTTACTTAATAGCACATATTTATTCTGTATTAACCTACACAAATTTTTTGCTAATAGGAGTTGCGAAATGAACTGAAAGAAAAAAGTCCTCCTGTTGGCAGCAACGCTACATGATAATGAATGTTCGGAGCACTGAAATACATTACCAGAATGTCAGATTGTCTCTTTTCAAGGAGAATGTCTTACAACAGTAATCACAAAGTTCTTTCAAATTTATAAAAACCACCTCTTTGAAAAATGTTAAAAAGCAGAGTCCTAAAAGACTGCATCCTCTTATTCGTCCCTACATTGCTTTTTTAGGAATAGAATTCAGTTCTGCTATATTCCTACCATCCAATAATGCCGCCCAACAAAACCGATTTTTTTTTTTTTAAGATTTTAAAAATTTATTTGGCAGAGAGAGAGACAGTGAGAGAGGGAACACAAGCAGAGGGAGTCGGAGAGGGAGAAGCAGGCCTCCCGCCAAGCAGGAAGCCCAATGCGGGGGTCGATCCTAGGACCCTGGGACCATAACCTCAGCTGAAGGCAGACGCTTAACAACTGAGACACCCATGTGCCCCAATGCAACCAACTGATAACAAACGCCTCCCCAGATCTCCTTGGCCTCATGGTTACTGTCTTGGTGAGGTTCTTATCTTTTCTGGTCTAGAACATAGTCTCAATCTCCAGTCCTTTATAGCTACTACAAAACACAAATGAGATCATGCCCCTCCCTGCTTAAGATCTTTTCTGTCCACAAAATAAAGAATAGACTCTTTCACAAGGCGTACAAAATGCGACTCTACCTACCTATGCAGACTTTCACACTCTGCTGTCCTCCAAAGTACCAACTGATCTTTTAAGATCAGATGAAAACTGAATTCTTCCGTGACCCTGCCCTCAGCCCCTAAAGGCTGAGTCCTTCAGTTTCTCTTCTGAGATCTGGCTATTGCTTGTACTGCATCTACCACTTCCGTTGTATCTATGCCACACTAGAATTTTCTACTAGTGTCTCTCTTCTGCCCACAACAATGGTGAACTCCTTGAGGGCAGAGTATGTATTTCTTACTTTGTGCTTTCAATACCCTAGCACGGGCCCTAGGACACAGAAAGTCCATAGTGTGTATCTATTAGGTAAATGAAGGAAAGAATAAGTGAATGAGAAAAAAAAGATCAACTCTGGACTGTCACAAGGGTAAGGGGAGGTGATAGTGCCTTCCTTTCTGTTCTTCTCCCCTATCCCCTGAGAACAAGTCTGCCTTCTCCATTTGAGTCTCCTTTCTGGCAGCTCATAAGGCTCTGTTTGTCTGCTCTCTTTGCTACTTCATGCCCCCATGTGATATGGCGATTGGCCAGTTCTAAGTGTGAAGGAGTTAGGAAGGATGGGGGAAAGGGTGGTGATTTCCCTAGTATTCTGCCAAGCTCTGTTCTTACATTCCCTAATAGTCCTCTGGCATTTCCACTCTAAGATGGCACACTGAGCACATGCTGCAACCTCCCCTTCCTGCTCCAGATCCTGAGAAATAATAAAAAGGTTTTAATAAAAATCCAGAACCAGGCAAAAAAAGAAGAAGCATGCTAGAAACTCAGAACTGCTTGGTAGCACGGGCTTGAAGAAGGAAACCACTGCTGAAAACTGTTTTTCAAAAACGAAAGACATGAGGACAGTGGATCCCATGAGCAGGAGGGACCCTAAAGCAAATGCCAGCAGTCTATGTTGGGCTCTTGCAAGGGGAGTAATGAAGCCGGCTGGTGTCCAGGTCTGCATCCCTGCCTTGAACGCTCAGGTCATGGAATGGGTATGGGTCTGAGAACCTCTGTAGTGGCCAGAGGGCTGACAACATCCAGGCCGATCAGGGAGCCCCCAAGCCCAGCAGATCAGCCACTGGCATATCTACCTGGCAACTCCTCCAGCTCCAGACCCATGTCACCTAAGAAGAGCTATCTGTGGCTCTTAGCTGAGCAGCACATTCCACCCCTCTCTTAGCAGGTGGCAATAGAAGAGCAACCCTGATCAGGATGACAGAGAATCTCAAAGCCAAAAACGAGCTTTCAGTTAGAAATCACCAAACACTGGAGGAATGCCAATGCCAAGAAAGAGTTACCATGCTCAGCAAACCGAAAACCTTCTATCAGAGGACAAAGAAACAGAACAGGCAAATCAGAGCTTTAAAATACATATAATCTGGGGTGCCAAGGTGGCTCAGTTGGTTGCGTGACTGACTCCTGATTTTGGCTGGGGTCATGATCTCAGTCAAAGTTGTGGGATCAAGCCCTGTGCTGGGCTCTGCACTGGGCATGGAGTCTGCTTCAGAATCTCTCTCGCCCTCTCCCTCTGTATCACCCCCTCGTCCTCCCTAAAGAAAGAAAGAGAGAGGGGCGCCTGGGTGGCTCAGTGGATTAAGCCGCTGCCTTCGGCTCAGGTCATGATCTC
Source organism: Mustela lutreola (assembly GCF_030435805.1). NCBI lineage: Eukaryota > Metazoa > Chordata > Mammalia > Carnivora > Mustelidae > Mustela > Mustela lutreola. Next base: position 44,524,358 of record NC_081304.1, on the reverse strand, counting down.
AGTGTCCTGGGATCGAGCCCCGCATCGGGCTCTTTGCTCAGCGGGAGCCTGCTTCCTCCTCTCTCTCTGCCTGACTCTCCACCTACTTGTGATCTTTCTCTCTGTCAAATAAATTAATAAAATCTTTAAAAAAAAAAAAAAAAAAAAAGAAAGAAAGAGAGAAAGACTTAAAAGTTCCAGTATTCACATAATAGAAATTCCAAAAGAGAAAGCATAGAGAACAAAGCACAGAAACTACTCAAAGAAACAGAAGAAAGTGATTCCTCAGAACTGAAGAAACTCATGAGTCTTCGGACTGAAGATATGGTAAGTACAGAGCAACATGAAGGAAAAGAGACCTATATCCTAGTAAAATTCCTGACCAGCCCCTCTCCCTAATCTCAAAGGCTTCCACAGCAAAAGAAAAATGAAATGAAAATAGATGACCTTATTAAGGAGTTAAGAATCAGATTGACCAGATTTTTAACAGGCAACAAGAAATGCCAGACCAAAGATTCTCCCAGTCTATCATACAACAGCTAATGGGTAGAAGCAATCTGTGTATCCACCCACAGATGAATGGATGAACAAAATGTAGTGTATATATACAATGAAATATTCAGCCTTAAAAAGGTATGAAATTCTGAGACATTCTACAACACGGATAAACCCTGAAACATTTTACTAAGTAAAATAAGCCAGACACAAAAGAACAAATATTGTTTGATTCCATTTATATGAGGTACCTACACTAGGCAACTCAGAGAAACATAAAATAGAACACAGGTTCCCAGAGATGGGAAAGGAGATAATGGGCGTTACTCTTTAATGGATAAGAGTTTCTGTTTGGGGTAATGAAAAAGTTTTAGAAATAGAAGTGGTGATGGTTGTATAATATTGTGAATATAATTAACACTGTTGAGTTGCACACTTGAAAATTATTAACATGGTATATTTTATGTATATATTAACATGATTTAAACAAAAGAAAAAAAAGAAATAAGAAACCCGAATAGACCAATTAATAACCATGGAAGAAATCACAGCGAGAGTCAAAGATCTACCTTTAAGAGAGTAACACACCCAGATGGTTTTACAGGCAAGATCTACCAGCTCTGACAAAGTATCAATGTCCAGAATATATAGAAACAATAAGAAATAAATAAATAACTCAACAGACAAAAAGGCAACGGGTAACAGGCATTTCAGAGGAAACACAAACAGCCAATAATCAAAAGATAACTAGTCTCAGTAGTCACCAGGGAAATGGAAATGAAAGGAACACGATGCTATTTTTCATCCACCAGTTAAATAAAACAGGAAAAATGACAATATAAAGCTTTCTTGAAGGTATAGGGGGTGGGCACTCACATACTCTGCAGATGGTACTATAAAACAGATAAGGCCTCTTGGGAAGGCAAACGTGCAGTGGTTATTAAAATTTTAACTGGACTTTACCCATGACATAATCTTTCCTAAGGAAATATTTATCGATGTGCAAAAAGGGATCACTTTTAAAGATTAGAAGCAAACAACCTAGTGATAGGAAAATTATTAAATAATCTGTGGATGTTATACTACGGAATTCCAGGCATCAATTATAAAGAATGAGGTAGGGGCACTTGAGTTGCTTAGTTGGTTAAGCATCTGCCTTTGGCTCAGGTCATGATTCCAGGTTCTTGGGATCAAGTCCCACGTCGAGTTCCCTGCCCAGTGGGGAGTCTGCTTCTCCCTCTGCCTCTCCCCTCCATTTGTGCTCTCTCTCTTTCACTTTTGTGCATTCGTTCTTTCTCTCGCAAAAATAAAATCTTTAAAAAAATAAAATAAATTTAGAAGAATAAAAAGAACAAGGTAGGTTTGTATATCAGTGTGGAGAATCTCTAAAATACATCGTGAGGGTAAAACCAAAAAGTAAGTTTCAGAATGAAGCATATGGTGTGAAACCATTTATTTAAAACCAAACAGCCCAAACCCACAAACTGAAACTACAGATTTCTATGAGTGCACAGATAAAAATCAAGAGGAATCCACATTCACTTGATAATAGTCACTACTGTCACTGCCTGTACAAGCAGCACTAGGATCTCAAGGAAAGCTAAAGGGGACTTCAGTTCCATCTGTATATTTATTTGGCTTTTTTTTAAATAAAGAAAATGCATACCTATATTACTTACATAATTGCTTACATGATTAAAAATATAGAAACTTAAGGAAAAAGAGGCCTGTGGCAATCAGGCCTGATTAAGAAGACGGAAATGAGAATGCTGGCTGCTGTCAAGGGCCCAGCCCCTTTGTCTCTTCTTTGTTCAAGAAAGATTAGGATTCGTCAATTGTGACCATCTCTGCCTCCTCAGTATTCTCACTGCGGCTATTTCTAATAGAAAACACGCTCAATTTACTCCTCTCTTATTCTCCTTTAGAATCTTCACCTTCCTTCTAAGTATCAAGTCTCCTTCCTACTGGCTCTGAATCTGGGACTGAAACTCCCAAGAGGTAGGAAGAAAAGAAGAGGTGAAGTCATCATTTTGTCACATCTGAAGTTCTAGTGGCAAATGAGACTTTCTAAAAACTGCCACAACAGTACAGCCTGTCTCACGTGCTCTTTTCGTCAATGAGACTTTGCTGTTCCTCCAAGTGAGGGGCTGTGGGGAGACTACGTTCCTTCCTCTAATCCTGGCTGCCTTGCGACTCCCTCCCACAGTGACTTCCAAGGCCTAGTTCTCTTGGGAGGCCCATTCTTGGGACCCAGCCACCTAACCGTGAGGAAGACCAAGCAGCTCATGGAAGACAACCCAGCCGAGCTCCCAGCGGACAACAAGCACCAACTAGCCAGCCACGAGAGTGAGCCCTGGATCCCTCAGGCCCCCTCCTGACCCATCCCAGCTGATGCCGCATGGAGCGGAAGTGAGAGACATTCCTGCTGAGGCAGGTTAAATTACACAAGTGAAATACTTGTTGTTGTGAGCCATTAAATGTGGTGGTGGTTTGTTATAAGGAAACAAACAACTGGAACAGTTTTCCTCACAAATGCGGATGTCCACCTACATAATTCGCCAGCTGCCCCTCCAATGATGCCAGGCCAGCAGCAATCTAAGAGAGATTGCTTTAGAAGACATAGTAAGGAGTGGGAAAGGGGTGTAGACATCTATATTCCACCAAGTTACATGACATGACATCTGAGGGTCTCTCTTACAAGAAGATGCTGCAGTGAACATACTGAGCTAGCTGCTGAAGCACAGCCCAGCGCCATCTTCCTCTAAAGCAGAAGACTGTCTTCTCCAGCGACATTTTACCTTTCGGAAAGCTGCCGGATCTGTGGAATTCCCATATACTTGTGGAAGTGCTCCAGAACATTCATCACACCCTGAAGAAGATTAGCAACTTCTCCATATTGTCTTCGCCTGGTCATAGCTCTGCAAGGGAATAAGAAGTTGAGAATCTAGAAACACCCGAAGGACACAAGATACAGATATGGAACAACCTACTTTGAGCTCCAAAACAGACATCAACTTGATGTGGTAACCATTTACTGAGCGCTAATTGTATATGGTCTTGCACACTGGAGGTGGGGGAAAAAAAAAGAACTAATCAAACGCCTCAAAGTGATATCACTTAGTAAGAGAGACACAGCCAAGTACACGAGTGGGATAAATTGAGTTCTCAACAGAAATACACATTATGTCCTATGGGAGGTACAAAAGAATGTGTGGGTGATAGATTCTAATTGGGTGGGGACACAGAATCTGGGAAGACTATGGATTTGGGTTGGGTATTACGGGATTAGCAGACTTTTGACAGAAACAGGGATAGGAATGTTACTATCTAAGGATTACAGCATATGGGCAAACCAAACACATCTTCCCAAGATATAACAAAGGACATTTTTAGGCATTTATATGTTAACTCAAAGCTGTAGGTGTAAAGCCAATGCTAAGCAACTCTCCCAGACATGTCTACTTTCCCTATGGTTAATAAAGCTTAAATAAAAGGATGCTAATAAAAGCACTGGGAAGGTCAAATTTGTAGATCTAAATTTTTTATTAGGGTTGGAGTTTTAAATTAAATGTTCAATATACAACCTCCCTTAAGAAACATTAAAAAAAAAAAAAAAAAAAAAAAAAAGGAGGCATTTAAAAAGACAGGATCTTGGGGCGCCTGGGTGGCTCAGTGGGTTAAGCCTCTGCCTTCGGCTCAGGTCATGATCTCAGGGTCCTGGGATCGAGCCCCACATCGGGCTCTCTGCTCAGCGGGGAGCCTGCTTCCTCCTCTCTCTCTGCCTGCCTCTCTGTCTACTTGTGATCTCTCTGTCCAATAAATAAATAAAATCTTTAAAATAAATAAATAAATAAATAAATAAATAAATAAAAAGACAGGATCTTCAAACCAACTTGGGTTTATGGTGCTACTGCAGCCTGGTCGGATAGTCTGGTGGGAAGAGACATCTGGAGCATCTGGAGCAAGGGACAAGGAAACTGCTCTTCTAGTCTACCGCTGGCTGCCTCATATCTCTGATCACTACTCACAGGAGAATAGACTAGGGTTTGCTGGAGCTCATAACCTTCCTGGAGAGACCAGGAAGGAGTCTGACCCTGTCCACTTCCCAGCTTCAGACACTGCATCTAAATTTCTGTGAAGATGTTCTTTCTTGGTCTACACATGAGACACTACTGAGGCTGGGGCAGGGCAAATTCTCAGCCACGTCAGAATCTTGCTGGTAAAAGAGGCGTTTGGATTGCCTCTTATGGTAAATAACCAGTGCCTCCTTTGAATACTACTTCTAATGTCCTCAGCCATCATTCCCTACAGCTCCTCTATAAACCAAACAGGATGCAACCGTCTTTGAAAAAGTGGGTTTAAAAAAAAAAAAGGAATGAATGATAAATCAAGACTTTCTTTTTCTCTCTCTCTCACTTTCTCTCTCTTTCTTGCTTCCTTTCTTTTTTAAATCCCTGTTTCTATACAGAACATCCAACAGCATTGCAACTGAGCCCAACACAAGTAGGAAAACTTGCCCAGGCAGGGGCTATAGGGACAGAGTATGGTCCCGAATGACTCTGCTGGCCTTAATGGTAGAGATCCACCACATTTAAACAAGCCGTATTCTTGGAATCATCTTCCACACATTGTCTGGGTCCCTTCCACACTCACTTGCAACTCACTTCAGACTTTCAGGTGTTTGTGACATTTTGAACACCAGAGGGCACAAAGCCAAATGGTGACTAAACACTTGAGACCAATTTGCAGGAAGTGGGGCAGAAGAGTGAACCTTCCCTGGCTGAGTAAAATACCTATGATGCCATTTTCTTTACATGGCACGTTCATTTCCTGAGGACCCCAAAGAGAAAGTGGACGCTGCTTACTCGAGGGAATCCACGCCACCTGCTAACATGTGCAGATGGTTCAGTGTTGTGATCGACGTGGTCAGGTGGCGTTTGGCATGATCTAGCTGTTTAATATCACGGGTGATTTCTTTAACCTACGGAGTGAGAAACCACAGGAGAAAAAGGAAGAAGGTTTAGAAACATGGAAATCCGGGGCGCCGGGGTGGCTCAGTGAGTTAAAGCCTCTGCCTTCAGCTCAGGTCATGATCCCAGGGTCCTGGGATCAAGCCCCGCGTCGGTCTCTCTGCTCCGCAGGGAGCCTGCTTCCTCCCCTCTCTCTCTCTGCCTACTTGTGATTTCTCTCTCTCTGTCAAATAAAATCTTAAAAAAAAAAAAAAAAAAAAAAAAGAAACATGGAAATCCATCTGCAAGTAGCTCCACAAGAAAATAAGGCAAATGAAGCAAGGAAAAACAAAAAACAAAAAAACCTGAGGTTAGCCCCTGGAGAAAACACAGACATTCTCATCATATAAAATTGAAATACCTTCCAATCAGTCCATTTAAACCTCATCTGGCATTTCTTCAGAAGACTTTTTACCCAGAGGTACAAAATCCTCAACTGTGAGAACTAAATGAACTTTGTTTTTCACCCCAAAAGGAGCGATCCAAATGGCAATTTAGTATGGAGCTTACAGGGTCCAGGAGCCAAGTTTGGCACGTCTGCTCTGGAACAAGATCAGGAAAGTACGCTTTCTGACAGGAGGGCTACCAGGTTCGATACAGAATGGATAGTATTAGGCGACTAATTCTGTTGAAATGATCTTTATTCATGAAACCAAGGTTTACTGCCCAATCCCCAGCAAAGAAAGACTTGATCTCAAATCTCAAGAAGACTAAAATAATGTAACATATGCCTAACATATACTGTGAAGTCTTCAGGAGCAAGAAGATAACTGGGGAAGTAAAATTCAGACACTGTTGACCCAGTAGATCCAAGAGAAATAAACTCTACCTGGAAAACAAGTATATTTTAGTCACTAGAAAAGCACACTCAGTAATAAAAGTGGGAACAGTTCTCCAACTTTACTAACATCTAGGCAGAATGTCCAACTAGACTGCCTGAGCTCATGTTGACCAAGAAACTTTCTGAAGAGCAATTTGGTTTCCCAGGTTCTTTGATACCTAGAAGGAAGGGGAGTGCCCTGGACACTAGACACAAATATTCTAGTCCCTGGAAAGACCCAGCTCTCATTAAAAGTGAAAAACGTGGGGAGTTAGGTTCACATGATCTGATTTTTCAGTTTGATCACCCTGGGTGAACCCATAAAGTAAAGATGATGACCTTCACAGCTTTGTTCCACACCCACAAACCTGCTAAGCTGACCTGGATCTTGGCAGTAAAAGTCTCTCTCACAGGGACTCCTCCCATCAAGCCCCCTCTCCCTGTTACTCTCAGGCCATCAAAGTATCTCTACATCTGTTCCCTGGGGGTAGGAGCAGGGGTATGGGAATAGGCTGAGAACTTCTTCCCGGAATAACTGAGCTTAGGGAAAAACAAGATCAGGAGTGGTACAGTGAACTAGTATAGGAGTTTGGTCCTAGGATCTGATAACCCACTTCCAACACTGACTCATCACCCACTTTTCTACAGAAAAATCCCTGCACCTCTTCTGAGCTTCCTCAGAAGTCTTTGACTATTGCATTAAGAATCACAGTCATCTGTGACTCTTCTCATTCCCACATCATTATTCAGCCACTAAATATTCTTTCTGTGCCTCATCACAAAAACTGCCCCTGTCTACTCATCCTCATCCTTCAGGCCCTCCCTGGAGCTCTGCACCAGAAGTGACTGGTTTCTCCATTCCCAGTACCTTCCGTCTCTCCCCATCACATATCCTGTCTTTCCTGAACAAATGGAGCTCATGCAAAGGATGCTCAGGTCAAAGTCACAGGGATCATTATACCTGGAGTTAATGTGCCTGAACTGTAGCCAGGGGCAGCCAAAAAAGGACGAAACATGCTATGGTAGGTTTTGGAGTTAGGCAGCTTTAGGGTTGAATCTCAGCTCTTCCACTCACCAACTCTGTGTCCTAGAATAAGCTCCTTAGCTTCACTGAGTCGGTTTCCTCACCTGTAAGATGGATAATCACAGGGGCACCTCTGTGTCTCATTCAGTTACGCGTTTGCCTTGGGGGCCAGGGCCCTGTGATCCAGATCTAAGCCCAAGGCAGATGCTTAACCAACTAAGCCATCCAGGTGCCCCAATATATAAAATCTTTTTAAAAAAAATGGGTAATCATAAAATAATAATGATAATAAAACCTAGTTGATTAAGTTGCTGTGAAAGCTAAATTAGATTACTTGTATCAAAGGATATCTATGACAGTAGCTGGCACCCTGAAGAAGCTCAACGAACATCCATTCTCTCTCCAGTCCCTCTTCTTCCTCCCTTTAGCAAAGCACGAGCCAGGAGAGCAAACTGCTGGAAAATAAAACATCTACTAACTCTCGCTCTTCAGTGAACAGTGGATGGTGCTGAGGCAACACATCCTTGGGGAAAGAACCATAAATCTGAATCCCTCTCAGATGACAGCTGCCTCTCAAAGCCTTCTGAATTCTGCGACAAAGCACAAATATTCATATCTTCCCTCCGATGAAAGGGTTCTGTTCCTCTGACCCCTCCTTTGGTAGTTAAGGCCCGTAACACTGCCTGCCTGGAAGGAGGAAGAGAAGAGCTGACGGTAAGAACAGCAACAACCGATTCTCACTCAGGGGCTGTGGGTGTCACACGTGATCTCAATTAATCCCCACAATCCTGGGATGTACCCAGGACTATTACCTCCATTTTACAGTGATGAAACCAGGCACAGATGGGTTGATTGACTTGCCATGGTTTGTAAGTAGAGGTGCTGGATCCCAACGCAGGCAGCCTGCCTTCAGAGGTTGTGTGCTGCACCACTCTGTCAAGCTGTCCATCCCCCTCCCACTCCATATCCTTCCCTATCTTGCCAAACGGCCACTGAAAGAGAGCTGCAGGATACACAGAAAGGTGACAGCAGTTCTGTTCCTGTAGTAATAAATCAGAAGAGGATGTAGGGCAAGAAGGATTCGGGAGTTTCTGTAACCAAAAGAAGTAGGGGGGGAAATGACGTAAGTAATGACTTTAGTCACAAGCTTAGTACTATGCTCAGTGCCCTTCATACATTTAATTTTCCAATAGTCATTTAAGGCAGGTGTTATCATACTTATTTTGCACCTGAAGAAACTGGAATTCAGACATAATTCAGAGATACGACACTATGTGGTCAGAATGCGAGTGCAGGAGCTAACATTTTACGGTGTCCCCTCACGGAGCAGGAGTGGGGTAGGCTGGATTCCCAACGAGCAGATAGGCCTCCTGTGTACATCACCAGGAAACACAAATTTGTCAAGGGAGAACTTAATCAAAACCATAAGCACGTATCGTGGCAGGAGACGCACCCCCTCCTCCCAGATCCAGTAGCAGTTTTCACGCTACACCATATTATATGTTGTGTATCTCAACTGAGAAATATATGACATATAAAAATGCCAGCAAAAGGAATCCGAAATGACTAGAAAACTATTTTGGGGAGAGAAGAAGAAAACTTTTTCCATTTAAAAATAGGGCTGCAACTGCAGGGCAGCTGGGAGGTGAGTCACTGTATGTCTAGCAGCTCCTCTTGAATCGATCTGGAAGGTACTCCCAGGCCTTGATTCAGAGATGTGGGTGCTGTGGCTGGCAGTGAGTGGGAGAAAAAGCCCAGTAATCAGAATGACTGGACAAGAACTGAACTTTCTCTTCGAGCGCAAGAAAGTTTGGAAGAAACGAAACTCACCATTTGCTCTGATTTTTCTGCTTTGTCTTTGATATCTTTGATTTTGCCAAAGAGTTGCTGAATAGCTTTCTGAGCCTCTTCAAGTGCCTAGAGTAAGAATGACAAACATGAAGCAACACAAGACAGCACCAGTCATTAACCCATAATCATGTCTAGTTTCAGAAGAAAACTACCACAAAGCTCTCTGGATTCACTATACTTGTGTGGACAATTTCACAGTGCCCAAGCGGTAGACAGACTCTAGCATTCAGATACAGGCAAATACACAGGATTCTTGCCAATCTGAATCATAAAGTTTTAATTTAAAAAATGAGCTCCCTCCATCCATCTCAGGGATTACTACAGGTTTTTTAAAAACTTTTTTATTTTATTTAGTTTTATTTTATTAATTTTATTTATTAAATTCAATTAATTAACCCAGAGTGTATTATTAGTTTCAGATGTAGAGTTCAGTGATTCATCAGTTGCATATGACACCCAAGGCTCTTTACATCACGTGTCCTCATTAATGCCCATCATCCAGTTACCCCATCTCACCCTACTCACCCTCCCCTCTAGCAGCCCTCAGTTTATTTCTTATAGTCAGAAGAGTCTTATGGCTTGTCTCCCTCTCTGATTTCGTCTTATTGCAGTGTTTCATCCCTTAGGGATTATTACATTATTGATAACAACACATAAATAAGACATGCACATTTGTGCCTTTTTGTGCATCTGTTTGTACATGCACACATCCATAATAACCATCAAAGCTTATAGAGAGACACAGGTGGCTGTAAGTTGGGAGAAATTCTGAATCTTGAAAGTTCCAGCAGACTGTACTTTCAACAAAATCAACCATACCTGGGGATTCCAGAACTGTGGCAAACCTTACAGACGTTTCTAGTACCCTGTTTAGAAACCTATGACATGAAGTTAGAAAGAGACACTTGAAACTAACGGTGAGGGGCGCCTGGGTGGCTTAGTGGGTTAATCAGTGCATCAAAGCCTCTACCTTTGGCTCAGGTCATGATCCCAGGGTCCTGGGACCGAGCCCCGCAAAGAGCTCCCTGCTCAGCGGGGAGCCTGCTTCCCCTTCTCTCCCTGCCTCCCTCTCTGCCTACTTGTGATCTGTCAAATAAATAAAATCTTAAAAAAAAAAAAAAAAAAAACACATCAAAAAACAAACTAATGGTGAGCCAAAGGCTTCTTACTGGAAAACTGAGAAGATAGATGCCACACATTAAAAGTACGCTAAGCCATGGTCATGTCTGTGAGTAGGGGAAGCAATGTTCGCGGAGTTGTCAGGGTGCTAAAACCACACATGTGCAGAACATTTGTACTTGGAAAAGATGCGGCAGCCAGAACAACTAACACTGCATTTCATCAAACATACTTTATTTACGTTGGACTGAAGAGTGGTCTGTCCCAACCAGTCCTCACAAGCCCTCTCTGAATGTAACGATAAGGCCAGTGTAAGCCTAGAGCCGTGTGCGGCCCTCACAGCCTGCATAGGGAAGCAGTCATGCTCCCTGACAGCGCCACCCCACAGAGCCGAGACGAAGGGAGAAGAACAGAAGCCTGGACAGAATGATTTGGACTCCTGTGTCCAGCTATACCCAATGAAAAAGCTACCTCTGGACCACAAACTCACACGTCTTCTCTTTGCACTTAAAAAAAAATCCCCCCAAAACAAACGTGGGGTGGCTTCTTCTGCAAATTCTTTCCTGGCTGGAGGCAGGGTTTGTGCCTTCCTTTCCTTTGTAGGTTTCCCAGGCTGTCCACTTCTGATACTGGGACTCCTTGTTGCTTCTGGAGTTCCTTGCCCTGTGTGCGGCTCAATCCCAAACAGGAGATGCATACACTCAGCTGTCGCACATGACTGTGTTACGGCTTCTAACATGCATGTCCAGAAGGTCCTCTGAGAAGCCATTCCTTTAGTCCACTGTGGCTGAGCCTGAGGGGACATTATTCTGGCAGCGGTTTATACCCCCTCCTGGGGCAGACCAGGTCGGCGCATGTTCTCCCTGCTGGATCGCTTCACTTGTATCTACAAAGGTTTGTGAGCAAAGGAGTTTTACACTCGTGATTTCTGCCACCTGGACATAGGATCTTAATCACCAGAAGGTCTGGTCTTCAAACAAGAGTTGGCATTGCTCCTGGAGCCCCAAATTCCTAACTTGGGAAATGTTACCTACAAAGTAGGAAATGATCGAAAGATGAGACGAAATGGAAATGGGTCACACTGAGCAGCTTCTCTCAACCCCATTCTGTCCCGAGAGGGTGACTCACTTGACCATCTTTTCTCCCAGTTTCATGCCATCCTGCCCTTCTCATTCTAGGACTCAGCACCCCCAAATTGGCTGTGGTGGTGCGAGAAAACCCTGTGTTTTCCAGCCAGTAGGCAGCAGTGTGAGGCCTGCCTCTGCCGTCTCACTCTGTGTGCAACTTCTCTGGGCATCTGTTTCCTCATCTGCAAAGTGGTGATAATGGCACTTACTTCCACGGTTCTGGGGAAGGCTCAGTGACATAACAGGTGTAAAAAACTGCACAAATATTAGGTTTATTTCCAGGGCTCAGGACGACCCAAGCAAATGCATGCTGCACCTCTGCACAGACACAAAGAGACATGCACATATAATGTTCCCTTGACCATGACTTTCCTTCTCATTATGACCACAGGGCTGCCCACTATCTGATGATTCCTACCCTAAGCCCTTCCCTGAGTGAATCCTCGTCTACTCATTCCACCTCCCCATCCCAAGAATTCACTTCCTCATTTCTAAAATTCACCTCCTCAAAACCAGCATATAAGCAAGAGTCTTTCGAGCGCTGCTTACTACCATTATCACCCAACTTCAGACTTCCTAAGATTATGACAAACCAAGTCCTACCAATATTAAAATGATAAAAAGGAATAAAAAATACCAAATCTCCATTTACAACCAAAGGAGGGAAGTTTCAAAATAAAATGTTCAACACAGCCACCAACAGTGTGCAAATCTCTGCTGTATCCCATGGCCTAGTTCAAATGCCACTTCTTCCCCTTCCCTCCCAGTGCCCTCGCCTGTAAACACACATGCAGCACACGGTGGAATCAATTCATTCAGCCTAGGTTTCCCAGGCTGTCCACTTCTGATACTGGGACTCCTTGTTGCTTCTGGAGTTCCTTGCCCTGTGTGCGGCTCAATCCCAAACAGGAGATGCATACACTGAGCTGTCGCACATGACTGTGTTACGGCTTCTAATATGCATGTCCAGAAGGTCCTCTGAGAAGCCATTCCTTTAGTCCACTGTGGCTGAGCCTGAGGGGACATTATTCTGGCAGCGGCTTATACCCCCTCCTGGGGCAGACCAGGTTGGCTGTCTGGGTGTCTGGGTGTCTCTGACCCTTTACGCATACTTAACATTTTTAATAATTTTGGGGGGGATGTGTCTTTTGGTTGGACCATGACATCCCTAACAGGGATGGATGTATCTCATTCATTGTGACTTACTGGCACTGAAGGCAGTGCCTAGAATACTACAGTAGGCTCTCAATACATTTATTAAGTTGAATTTTAAAATCCATCATGGGGTATACACACACACACACACACACACACTCCATCTTTGCTCTCAGGAAAGTTAGGTAACAAATACATTAACCACAGTAGTTCTGGCTATGCCAGCATTTCAACTGCAGACCTTCTTTCAAGCAATATAATTCAGTTTTGCAATCCTCCCATACTGAAAAAAATACAGGCTAATTAACCTAGACAATGAGACAGGAAAATGTTTTACCTTGCTATGCTATCAAATTTTATAAAACCGTAGCTAGAGTAGTAAATTATTCACTCATATATAGGGGTGTGTGTTTGTGTGTGTGTGTATGTATACACATATATATACACACACACAATTATGTATTTTTCATATATATACTTTATATATATGTATATAAAATTTCATCCACCCCAGAACCTTCCATATATTCCTCTCCTCTCCATTTATGAAAGGAATTTTTCTATTATTGTCTTTGAATAAACTATATTTTTAGATTATCTCAGATATCTGTAAACACTAGATCATAATTTTTCCTTCAGAAATAATTGCTAAATCATTGTGTTTGGCCATGCTGCTCAGGAACTAGAACAAATTTTAATATCCACTTTATTCAATCAACAAACATGATACTAGAGATGCAGGGATAAAAAATGTAATTCCTGCTCTCAAGGAGTTTATATTCTAATAAGGCAAATAAGATAATAAATAGTAAAGCACTGAGATATGATAAAGATATGTACAGAATGTTGTGGGAGCCCAGAGATCCCATCGCCAGCACTGGCTTTTGTTTGTCTGTTCATTCACTTGGGAGGAGGAGAGAAAGAGAAGGAAGGGACGCCACATATTCACCGTGAAGGCCACAACTTCACAAACTACGATTTAAGCCAGAATGTTTTAAAATAATAGCAGTAAAAGTAGGGAGTACTTTAAATATGCTATTTTAATTAATAACTTAAATTAATAATACATTAATAAATTAATAATTTTAAAATGCTATTAAAACTGCTATTTTTCAAATCTATACTCTTGCCACAAATTCTCACTTTCCAGCCACAGAGACCCTCACTGTCTTGTGACTGAAGACAACCTCTATCTGAACTGTTACTCTGTCAGCATCTCATTAATTCATTCCTTCTATCATTCAACATTTATTTATTTATTTGACAGAGAGAGAGAGAGAGAGAGCACACGCAGGGGAAGTAGCAAAGAGAGAGGGAGAAGCAGGCTTCCCGCTGAGCAGGGAGCCCAACACAGGCCTCGATCCCAGGACTCCAGGACCAAGACCTGAGCCGAAGGCAGACACTTAACTGACTGAGCCCCCCAGGCGCCCCATCAACAAATACTTACTGAGCATCTTTCATGCACCAGGTATTCCTCTAAGCACTGAAAACCCAACAGCGGATAAGACAGACATGGTCCTTCTCCCTGTCCTCAAGGAACTTACTCCGGGAAGTGGTATGTGGGGGAAGATACTGGAAAAAAACACAACTAACTGAAGAAAGGAAGGAGAAAATTTCAGAGAGGGACAGGGCAGTGGGAGTGAGGGAGATGGTTGGTCACAGAAGAAAGAACATATGAATTGGGACCTGCAGGATGAGGAAGAGTCTGGATTTTCAGATCTGGAGTAAGAGAATTCCAAGTAGAGAGAACAGCAAATAAAAGATCTTAATGCAGAAAAAGACCTCGGTGTTTGGAAGGACCAAAAGTAAGGCAGTGGATGGCAGGGTCATCGAGTGGGAAGTGCCAATAATTTGGAGAAGCAGGCAGTTGCTGAAGCCTGGGGGGCCGCAAAGGCCTGGTAAAATCACGGGATTTTGTTCGAAGTGCAATGAGAAGCCACTGAAGGCTTTTAAAGAAGGGACTGGCAAATGGTTTACATGCATAAAAGACCACCCTGGCTGCTGTGTGGCAGGGGCTATAAGAGGCAGGCATGAAAGAAGAGACTGCTGGGAAGGGCTGGTCTAGGTGAGAAACAGGGCAGGTCTAGAGCAGGCTGCCAGTGGTGCTGGGAAGCAGCTCAGTGACTGGGATTTCTGGGAAGATCTCACCTGTGGGACTCACTGATGACTGAATGTGGCTAATGAGGAAAAGGAAAGAATCAAGGATTACTCTTTGGACTCAGAGCTCAGCACTGAGTCTGCCTGTCCCTCTCCCCTTGCTCCTACCACTTGTGCATGCACATGTGCTCTCTCAAATAAATAAATATTCTTTAGAAATTTATGTACACTAGGATCGAGAATTACCACTGATTTTGACAACAGGGACGTTGCTGACGACCTTAACAAGAGCAGCTGCAGTGCAGTCAAGGGGATGGAAGTGGATTGTGACGATGTGATAAACGGAGGCGAGTACAGAGCAGGGGCCGCCACACAAAATATTTACTATATGACTTAGGAGGAAAAGGCTGCTGACCCCTGGTGTAGATTATTTTTTCAACACGTGTTTGCTACAAGAGGTGAGAAAAATGGGGCAACAGATGGGAGTGAAGGGAGGACATTTTGAAGACGAGCAATGCTTGCACCTGCCAAGTGTGGGAATAATTCAACAGAAGAGGAGAAGCTGCTTCGGGAGTCTGGGAGGGGGGATGGTAATGGGACAATAAGAGAAGAGACAAACTTTTTTTTTTTTTTAAAGATTTTATTTATTTATTTGAGAGAGAGACAGGGAGAGAGAGCATGAGTGAGGAGAAGGGCAGAGAGAGAAGCAGACTCCCCGTGGAGCTGGGAGCCCAATGCGGGACTCGATCCCGGGACTCCGAGACCATGACCCGAGCCAAAGGCAGCTATCCAACCAACTGAGCCACCCAGGCGTCCCGAGACAAACTTTTTTACAAAGTTCTGAGATTATTTAGTGTATAAATGTTAGTTCTTGGGGCGTCTGGGTGGCTCAGGCAGTTGGGTGTCCAACTCTCGGTTTTGGCTCAGGTCATGATCTCACAGTCGTGGGACTGAGGCCCCGAGTCAGGCTCAGCGCAGAGCTGAGTGTGGAGCCTGCCTGGCCTTGTCTCCTTCTGCCCCCGCCCCCCCACTATTCACGTCTGTGCACGTCCACGCACACTCTCTCTAAAAAAAAATGTATTAGCTCTCAAATAAGGCTGTAAATGTCCTTCAGAGTGTAGACCAAGGACACGACTGGCATTCTTATATCCCCTATAGGTTCAGGCAATCACCCATTCTGGCTGCCAGAAGGACAGGCCCAGTTTCTGACTACTGTCTCAGTATAATTATTAACAGCTTCTTCTGGAAAGTGAGTCTAGGGACTGAGTATATATACGGTCACATCACCTACAGCATCTAACCAAAGCCAGAGCACAGCTGGAACTTGCCAAGCACTTGCCAAATCATTACAACTGTCACAGGGCACTTCCAGAGGAGCAGCCATGCTGAGACCACTGCTCTGAATGCGGGGTGCTGACACCCCTGTCTTTCCCTAACTAGCAGTGGTTCAAAAGCGTTGTACCACGCTTTCTGTAACTGTTTTCTACCTGGCAAATACGGAGTCTCATGCCCCTGATGCTGCAAGGGGTCAATAAATTCTAAACCCTCTGAAGTCTTCTAAAAAGTGTCAGGTCATGGTATAAAAAAGCACTACCTGAAAGGCAACTGTCCACCAGCAAGGACTGGCTTTTTGGGGGCACAGCTTGCACAGAATTATGTGATATTACTGATCATGTCATGCACAGTGATGCTCTTATGGCATTAAAAGAACCATCTTCGGGGACGCCTGGGTGGCTCAGTTGGTTAAGCAGCTGCCTTCGGCTCAGGTCATGATCCCAGCGTCCTGGGATCGAGTCCCACATCGGGCTCCTTGCTCAGCAGGGAGCCTGCTTCTCCCTCTGCCTCTGCCTGCCATTCTGTCTGCCTGTGTTTGCTCTCTCCCCCTCTCTCTCTCTCTGATAAATAAATAAAATCTTTATAAAAAAAAAAAAAAAAAAAAAAAGAACCATCTTCTAGCCAAATATCCTAAGACACATGACATTCAGCTGAGAAAGGCTAAAAGGACCAAGTTCAATACTTGGGTGTAAGGTCTGAAGAAGCGTGCATGATCCCTTCTCAGACAGTTTCCAGTCGAAGCTCCTTTAGATCTGGCATCCTACCAGAACTGTCTTTGCTGAAGGTACCACGTTTTTCTTCCAGCAAACAAGATCGACACAATCCTCCATTTCACAGTCTTAAAGAAAGATAAATTGTTTGCCAGATTTTTTTTTCATACTGGAATACTTCTCGTTATAAAAATGTATGAAGTTGAGGAAATTTAATACAACTCCTTTTCCAGAAGTCAACAGGGTTCTTCTGAAGCTTATTCCATTAAGCCCGTCCATTCTCAACACACACCCTGATGTCTGCTATCTAATCTCTAATAATCAATGACATGGGAAGCGTTTTGTCATTCAGAAGGAAGGATCATTAAGGACTTATAAAAGGTTTAGATTTTATTTTCAAGTAACGCTAAAATACTTTTATTACCTGGCTAATCAGAAAATGTGCTGAAAGATAGATTCTGGAGCTGTCCCTAGAAACTCTTTAAAAGAAAATGTGGCTACTTTCCCACTCCAGGCTGTATGTGGATTAAAAACAGAAGTAAGCACCCAAAAATGTCTGCTTTCAATCTCCCCTTACTGGAATTTCTAAACCAAGCACAGAAGCGTGGCTACCGCCTGAATTCGAGGGTGTTACTAAGCGGCAGTTACTACAGTGGTCCTCCTTAGAAACTCTAATTCTACCGCTGGGAGAGACAAAGCCTCCCACTGAGCTGGCTTAGAAGGTGGAGCAGAACCAATTAGGCAATCTCTGTATTTTTGTGCATCATTAACCGTAACTGTTATTCATTTTCCTTGCCTCCCAAAGTAGACCCCAAACAGACCATACCAAAGCCACGTTAGGTCATGTGCACAGAAGACAAGCAGCATGGAACCTGGCGCTGCAGACTCTACTGCTTTTTGCTTTCATCTTAAAAAAAAAATTTTTTTTTCCAGAACTGTCATTTGCCACCTGTGTAGACAGAGATCTGAGTCAGTGGAAATGCCTTGAGAAATTAATATCCCCTTTGGCTCTTAGAGGCATGTAATTTTGTAGTTTGCTCTATCAGAGAACTGTATCGCTTTTATCCCGTGAGTCCACACAGCCTCTAAGAGATCTGAAACCAAGATCCCATTTGTCACCACTGCAGGAAGGAGGAAAAGGTTAATCATTTTCAGAAGAAGTGGTATGGCTTCATGTTCCTTGAAAAAATACAGTGCTAATACTCAGGCTTCCTGGGAAGAAAGTTTTATATTTTCCCACTATTCTGCTATCATTTCTGTGGCCCAACTTTACATCTGTCTGCCAGTTCCTTTCCTATTGTTTGGAAAAGCAGTGCAACATATTAGTAAAGAGCAGGGTTTCTGAACAAGCAGACTGAGATTTGAGTGTTGGCCTTGCCACTTACTGTGTGATCTCTACCAAGCCGCTTTACCTCTAGGAGGCACAAGCTCACCATTCCTAGAACAGAAGCTCCGCCCACAAAGACAATTTGTCAGGAAGGGAAACAGGGTTTATTTGTGAACACCTTTGGAACTGTCTACCCAGTTCCTTCCTTCTGGGAACCTTCCTCTCATCGTGTTCTTATGGAGTCTGCTGTCTCAGAAGCAGGCCTGGTCTATGCTGAGCCAAACAGTTTTCTTGTGATTTTCCAGAATAAATTGGCAAAGAGTGTTCACCTCTCTCTGGTGGGAGCCCCAACATGAGAAGCTAAGTTAGGAGCAGCAGGTTCCCCTGTAAGGGAAAGAGGCTGGTCTCCAGATAGGGATGATGAAGCCAACACATGCAGAGAGACAGACAAAGAGAAAAATTCTGAGCACTATTCCAATCCCGGCTCCAATTTTTGATAAGCTCAGCTGAGACAATACGCTTCCACGGTCTGACTTCAACTTCTTCAAAACAAGACATGAGTACCTTTCAAATAGTCCCCCTTTTGACCTAAGCCCGCTTGAACTGGGATTTTGTCTTCTGTACCTGAGAGAGTCCTAACCGAGGACTCAGTTCATAAGAGGGACTCACTAAATGGCCATGACTAATATTATTCCCAGATCTCCCAGATGGGAGTACGATATTTCAAATGTGACTATCCCTTCAATGGCCAAAGGTTGCCGACCCATCCTTTAGCGTTTGTAAGTAAGCTGGTTAAGGTCAACATCTGCAGGCATATGCAGAAGAATGGCTCATGGATCAGGGAAACTGTACCTTTGAACTATGCTGAAAATGAGACATTCTCCAGGAAAAAAAGAAAAAAGTCTCAATCTTTTGTTCATTTCTTCAATAAAAAGTAAGCCTATTATATGTACTATGTTAGACACTGAGGAGAGAAGATCACTAGATGGGGACCCATCTTTAAAGAGCTCATAAGGAATACACATAAGAAATAGAAATAACTGTAAAATAATGACACAAAGAGGGCACATGTAAATAATGCTAGAATCATTTGGAAAGCAAGGGACATCTACCAGAGGTAGACAGCTAGGGATAAGTAGCCTTTATTTATAGAATGTCCCTTGTTTTGATACTGTCTGCCACCCCTGGCATTGCCAAGAGCTGTTGCTATGGAAACAGGAGAGGTGCTTGAAGAAGCCGATAATCACAATGCAGCCCATTCCCCCCACAAGGGCGCCCAATAGTAGTGGAGAGTACAGGAATCTCACAGCTATGGATGGCTGCATGCGCAATTTCCCCGTATCCTAGAACACACCGGGGACGTTCTAGGTCTGCCAGAAATCATCAAATGCCAGATGGGCACCCATGAGATATGACTTGCTGGTCTCAACCCTAACTCCTCCACTGGCCATTCAGAACCCTTAAATATAAAGTGGTTTTATTCAAAGCACAGATTTCTTGCCAAGTTTGTGAACCAAATGAATGTAGAGGGCAAAAGGAGTAATTCTCACCTTATTTGTTAAAATGCTCCGTTCCACCTAAGTCACTTTTATTTATGATTTCTGCAAACCACATCCACTGAAAACATGAACCAGAGAGTTCATTTTTATTGTTTTTAGGAGACAAGCCAGAAGTTAGAATCTAAGACGAGACTGGGACACAAATGCAGCAGTGCCCAAACAAGACTAAACACTGACCTTTTCCAGTTCTGCTTCTATCTGTTATCGCCCATAACTGAAAACAACTCAGCCCTGACAGAGCTGGGAGCGGCGAATGCATCTGAGCACACCTCGCCCTGCAGAACTGCAACCTAGCGCACTAGCACACTGAAAGCAATAACCCCGACTGGCAGCGAGAAGGAAGTGTTTAAACAAACGTCTCAGCGAAACAAAAGGTACAGAAATTCAGTTTTTAGGAGATGGGGCACGCTTCAAGGAACCATTTGTCCAAGTTTAACGAAGGACTGCTTCCCACAAACAGCTCAGACTTCCCGGTTGCCAAGTTAAATTTGAAGCCCCCATATTTTACTGCTACTCCTTATTTTAGTCATTTAGAAACTCTCACCTAGGTCATGAGTTTTTATTCAGAAGAAAATCCCCTTTCGTGCTGACATCTGGGTGTTCCTCCAGCTGATTTTGGAGATACCTTCTGTACCAAATGCCCTTTAGGCTATGGACCAGACCCACCCCCCCACCTTGGGGTTTCATCCGTGATCTTCTCTTCCTATTTCACTGAACTCTCTCCAATACCTCAGGTGCACAAAGACCACACAGCTCTCTCTGTGTATCCCTGAGCTCTTCTTTCAGCCTGGTTTCCTGATCATGCTGAGATGGATCCAGAGGGTTAATCAGGCCACAGTCACTTTCATTGCTAGGATTCCTTTGGGAACCCCTTAACTTTTCAGGCTCTGAAGTAGAAAAATGTGGCTCCCAAATCTTCTAAATTTTGCCACTCTTTCAAAAGAGAATTTGGGATGGGCAAGTACACAGCATCCTGGAATCAGAAAATCTGGATTTCTGATTCACTGAGTGTGACATGGGCCAAGTCACACATTCGTCAAGATCAATGTGTGCACAATATGTTGTAGAAGGTAAGATAAACATATTTATGTTGTAGTAAAACATTAGCATTTTAGGTCCAGACAAATGTCTCCAAATTTACCTTCTTTCAAAGCAACTCAAACATGTCTTCGCTTATAGTGAACCCATCAAGAAAGACCTACTAGTCTTATGACAGTTCCGTCTTAATTCTAGAGAAGAGGGTAACTACACGCCTGACAAATGTACTGGAGCCTGGGGCTCCAGGGTGGCTCAGTTGGTTAAACGTCTACCTTTGTTGGGTTCCCCAATAATGGGTCCGTGATTAAAGGAGCAAGACTGATAGAAAGCGAAGGTCAAGCAAAGCAAAGGTCAAGCAAAGCTTTATTTTGCGCCAAGCATTGAGAATCAAACCGACCATTCGGGGATCTCCTCTTACAGAGAGGGCAACCCCTCCCTGCCTTACAGTCTAACTTTTATAGAGCAAAGGCCATGTGGTTGGGCCTGGCCACACACAGGTGGCCAATGAGATTGTAACACACAGAGGAAGCTGCACAGTCATGCTAGGTCACACACGGGTGGCCAACTGAATTACAATTCACCCCATAGGAGCTATTTGAACTAGCCTATCACCTTAGTCAGAATTGGCGCCCAAAAGGCGGGGCCCACACTCCTTGGTAGCTAGGGAGACAGTATGTGTGCTTTACTGATTGGATGTCTCTACTCGACCAGACCCACCATTGTATTTGGGCTTTGTTACCTGGGACTGGTTTCCTGTGCTTGGCTTTTAAGTAAGTTCCCCTGAGGGGGCAGGGTCAATTTAAGTTTTACCGCTTAAACAACAAAATGGCTGTTCAACCAGGGTGGGACCGCTCTAGCTGAATAGGCCCTTACACTTCCAGCTCAGGTAATGATCCTAGGGTCCTGGGATTGAGGACTACATCAGGCTTTCCTGCTCAACGGGGAATGCTCAATGCCTGTTCTCACTCTCCAGCCCCCCCAAATAAATAAATAAAATCCTTTAAAAAAAAAAAAATGTACTGGGCGCCTGGGTGGCTCAGTGGGTTGAGCTGCTGCCTCCGGCTCGGGTCCTGATCTCAGGGTCCTGGGATCGAGTCCTGCATTGGGCTCTCTGCTCAGCAGGGAGCCTGCTTCCTTCTCTCTCTCTCTCTCTCTGCCTGCCTCTCTGCCTACTTGTGATCTCTCTCTGTCAAATAAATAAATAAAATCTTAAAAAAAAAATGTACTGGAACCTGACCATAAGATGCTAATCCAATCATCAGAAATCTCCAAAGATCAGAATCTCCAAGCATTCAATGAAAAAAAGAGTGCAGCACTTGGCCTACTATAGATGGTATTACCATATGAATAACAGTTGGCTATCTGTCCCTACTGCACTTAAGAGACTGAGAACAAGAACACTTCAGAAGTATGACAAGGAAACAAAGGTGAGTAATTAGGTCTGAGATGGGGTAAAGACCCCTCAGAGTTCACCTCTTCTTCTGCTTTATAAAAGGCAGTATTTGGGGGCACCTGGGTGGCTCAGTGGGTTAAAGCCTCTGCCTTCAGCTCAGGTCATGATCCCAGGGTCCTGGGATTGAGCCCCGCATCATCGCATCATCGCATCATCGGGCTCTCTGCTCAGCAGGGAGCCTGCTTCCTCTTTTCTCTGCCTGCCTCTCTGCCTACTTGTCGATCTCTGCCTGTCAAATAAATAAATAAAATCTTAAAAAAAAAAAAAAAAAAGGCAGTATTTGGATCATCAGATTTACTGGTCAGTAAGTGTAACTCCAGAAGAAACTGTCACCCTTCTGGTTGGAGGCCATTGTGACGGGAGCACTGATACGGTTTGCCTAACATCCATATTCTAGGTATCACATGCGATGCCTAGAGATGAACTGCATCTATCCAGGGTTTACAATATAACATGGAAACAAAGAGCCAGAAATCCTGGCATGTGATCCAATACTGTATGAAGGATGGTAAATTTCTCACATGTTTTAGAGCTTTAATCTAGATGACTGTAGAGCACCAGACCAAAGCAAACTTTTAAAAAAAAGGCATTATCTCTAGTTTTGCAAAATTAATGTCCTTCTTGAGGAGACCTGAGTCCAAATTACAGGAAAGGAAATTTTATAGCTGTATTACAGACTCACAGGGATTTAAAAATGGAAAGGATGAGAGGGCAACCACAGCACTGAACTCATGCTGCTCTAAATTCTGCATTTCCATGGACAAAAAAAGGAAGAGGAAAAAGGAGGTCAAGTTCTTACATGAAGACAGAGTTTCAAATTTCCATCCATTGTTTAAACATATCTGAATGACTTATTTTGTCAAGGACCTGGAATCCGGAAAGCTTTGCCCTGTCAGCAATTTTTCTAATGTGCAGCCTCAAACTAAGGATGGAATTTTCCTTCCAAAATCACTAGCTACTAGCAGTCAGAAGCAAGAGTGACCTGGGTAATAGCCAGAGCAGTTACAGCAGTGATGAATGGCATTTTCCTCTTTAGATGCAGAGACTCTGGTTTAAACTTGTGACTGCCTTTAACATGGAAACAAGCAGATGGCAAAAGTTACACTTGACCTTCTTGCTTGGCTCCTGATGTCAATTTATATGGAGATGGCTCAGAAGAAGAATAAACTTCAGTGTTCCTTCTTGGCACATTATTTTCCTAAAACCATTTTCAGTAGTCATGTTGCACACAAGTGGGACTTCATGTGTTTCTAAGGTCAGGGAGGAAGGAAAGAAGCCAACTGCTGGACTTGCTAGCTAAAAGAAATCATCTGGGTAGTTTTTCTGGTTGGAGGGGGCAGCATCACTGTTGGTAGGTACTCAACACAAAAACTTTTATGACTCTATGGCTAATCTGAAACACACGGTCTCTATGGAGTAAATGAAGATAAAATAGGAACGTATGCTTTTCTAGTGGAAAAATAAATCTATTAAAGTTGAGAACAATGGGGGAAGCATGTGTCCAAAGAAATTAAATACTGAAATGATTAAAAATTACTGTATGATCCAGTGATTCAATGCCTAGGTATATACTAAAAGGAACTGAGAAGGGGGGACTCAAAGAGATACTTGTATGTCAATATTCGTTGCCATTTTTCATGACACCCAAAAGGTGGAAACGACTCGAGTGCCCAAGAACAGACAAACAGATACACAAAATGTGGCAGATGCATGCAGTGGAATATACTCAATCATAAAAAAGGAATGAAGCTTTTGAATATGAATGCAAATCCCAGATTAAAATGCCAGAACTCAGCAATAAATTAAAGAGACAATATACAGTGACATAGCAGGTAGGGTTAAATATTACAAAACCAAACCAAGGGGTGCCTGGGTGGCTTAGTCACCGGGCACCTGCCTTCGGCTCAGGTCATGATCGCAGAGCCTTGGGGTCAAGCCCCATATTGGGCTCCCTGTTTGGCAGGGAGTCTGCTTTTCCCTCTCCTTCTGCTCCTCCCCCCAACTCATGCTCTCTCTTTTACTCTCTCAAATAAATAAGACCTTAAAAAAAAAAAAAGGCAAAACAAAAAGCTAAGCTAACTGATGAGATGGAAAAGTCATACGATCACCAGTAGAAGCTGAAAAGTCATATGATAAATTTCTATATCCATTTTCTGACAAACATGCTTAGTGAACCAAGGTCGCAGGTCTAATTCCTTAACAGATACAAAATCCAGAAAACAAGTAAACATCACAATTCGTGTCTCTTTGCTTAGTTTGTTGGCATTAGTGCCCAGCACACAGAAGGCACTCACTCAGTATTTACCGAGTGAGTGAATGAACAAATATATTAATTAGAGTCACTGTCATAAAATCAAGAACAAATTCTCTGCAGGGGGCACATGGAGGGCTCAGTCTGTTAAGCCTCTGCCTTCAGCTCAGGTCAGCATCCAAGCTCCTGGGATGAAAGTCCATATTGGGCTCCCTACTGAGTGCTCCCCCTGCTTGTGTGCTCCCCTTCTTAGGCTCGCTTGCTGTCTCTTTCTCGCTGTCAAATAAATAAATAAAACCTTAAGAAAAAAAAAAAAAGAACAAATTGCCTGAGATCCCTACTTATTTAACACTGAAATATTACTCAGAAAGAGCATTTCTAAAACTTTTTATCTCAGGTCCCTTCATATCCCTGGAAATTACTGAATGCCGCAAAGAGATTTTGTTTTTGTGGATTGTATCTACTGATATATATACCATATTGGAAATTAATGCTGAGAAATTTAAAAACCATTTATCTATTAATCTATTTAAAAATAACAATAAGCTCTTTATGCGTTAACATAAATAACATATTTTTATGAAAAATAACTCTATTGGGCACCTGGGTGACTCAGTCATTAAGCGTCTGTTTTCGGCTTGGGTCATGATCCCAGCATCCTGGGATCGAGCCCTGCATCAGGCTTCCGTCTCAGTGGGGAGTCTGCTTCTCCCTCTCCCTCTGCTGCTCCCCTGCTTGTGTTCTTGCTCTCTCTCTCAAATAAGTAAAATCTTCAAACAAAAAACTCTACCCAAACAAAACAAATTTCTTGAAAACAGTGTCACTGCTTCTATGCCTTTGCAATGATCTTCGGTGTATACTGTAATAGAGGCCAGCTGGACTCGCACGTATGCTTCTGTACTGACTCTGCTGTGATACGTTGTTATGGTTGAAAAATATGATGAGAATCGGGCTTCACACAGATAAGTAGTTAGAAAAGAAATATTTTAATACCTTTTTCAGGTGCTCGCTGATAATCCTCCTTGAAACAACATCAAACCTTGAAAAGTGGTGGCTTCTTAATGATTAGCTGCAATGTGGAACCTAAAATCTTTTTTTTTTTTAAGATTTTTAAATTTATTTGACAGACAGAGAGCACCAGTAGGCAGAGAGTCAGGCAGAGAGAGAGAGAGGAGGAAGCAGGCTCCCAGCCGAAGCAGAGAGCCCGATGCGGGACTTGATCCCAGGACTCCGGGATCACGACCAGAGCTGAAGGCAGCGGCTTAACCCAATGAGCCATCCAGGTGCCCCTGGAACCTAAAATCTTAATGAACTTCTCACACCATTCTACTTTAAAAGCCCTTGGTCAGCTGTGCTTTCATCAAGGATGCATAAAGCACGAAGAGCACTGCTCTCATATTAACAATGAGAAAAAAAATAAATGGAAAAATCTTAACTCTTCTTGAACCCATCAGAACTGAAGGCAACCAAATATCCTACAATCCAAGGAAGGCCAGGCTCCCCACGGACAAATGGGGACACCCATGGGCCACCTCCTATGTGGCAGAGATGTTCAAGGAGCCAGAAAGGCATTAACTGCAATTTCTCACAGATTACCAGGGGCCACTTACTACTCGCACTGAGCCCCACCACCTCCAAGTCAGCACAACAGATGAAGAACCCAAGGCTCAGAGAAGCTAATTAACTTGTCCAAAGTCACACCCAGTGGCACAGTCAAAACTTAAATTCAAAAGGTTTTTCACTTGACCCAGGCTGTCATCCCATGTTACATCAGTGACAACATCCAATCCCCCCAACGCTTAGAGAATTCAAAGGAAATGCTCACTCCTTCACTGTACACAGAGGAGAGAGAAGACAGCTGTTTGAATTCCTTATGGGTTGTCTTCAAATCACAGATTTTTAGAAGACAAGTGGCGAGGGGTTCCAATACTCAGCAGCCAAGTCACTCTGCCAAAACGTGCTGTGGAGGATCCTGTGCAGTAAATGGGACACAGCATGGTGCTAAGACCGGCCCAGTCTCTCTACAAGTCTTTGCCTCGACTACAGTCAGTAGCTCTACAAACAGGCCAAACTTAACACTCACTCAGAGTTAACCTCAAGTAAATGCAAATCAACCTTGACCTCTGCACCGGATGTCAGAAATCCTGGTTGGGGAGCCTCGATCAAAACCAGGGACTCCATTCCCCTACAAAAGGCTGCAGGCAAAGCACAGAGCCCTAAAAACTCTCACAACCTGACTCCAGCACTGCCCCACTGGGTGGTCATGGTGCTTCCCTCCCAGGTCATTCTAAGGTCTTAGCAATTTCCAAAGGTTAATGTCTTCTGTGGACATTTTGAAAAAATACAATTCAAAAAAAATGTAAAAGAAACAAAAAACACCTAACCATTCTCAGTCACTATTGGAAAAACTTGAGCGTGTGCTTTAAAAGCTCAATTGCTTTAGAATTAGTATCTTTCAGCAGGAGGAAGTGAGTGCCATGCCCCCTCCCCTTCCTTTTCAAACTATTTATAGTCCCTTTAATAGTAATGCCATTTATTTTATTCCATTTACGGGCTTCATTTTCCTCCCAAAGAGAGGATGAGAGAGAATAAATTTGAAGTGATGAAGGAGAAAAATTCAAACCATCCTGCAAGAGAACTAACAAGTACAAATTATGCCCCACGTAACGAAGATCAATGTTATGCTGTGAACTGCCACCATTTACCTAGTGCAAGCTCTTGGGGAGCACAGCTATTTTCATTCTAATGCCTGAATTAGATGAAAAGCTAATTTTGAGGGTGAAAAGCAAAAAACACTTTCTCCTTGGAAGGCAAGATGCTTTCCTGATTTAGTTAATAAATCTTATGATCTCTCCATGAAAAGAGAAGGCAAGTATGATTAGTCCCCTTTTCTGAGAAAATGGAGACACGGAAAATTTAAGAAACATGGCCCTGGACAGATACCAAGGACAGGAAGAAATTCTTTGTTTTCTGGGGCTGGCATTTGATACCAAAATGACGATAAGGAAGAGAAGAGTAAGTCTCTCAAAGTATGCCACATGGCTCTGAACCCATCCTGTTCAACCGTTTCCTCTACAATGTGAATGAAGACAGAAGGCATGCCTGCAAGTCTGCTAATGATAAAACGGGGAGGTCATCAAGACTCCAAAAGGCCTCAACTGGCTAGGACAATCAAGCAGAACTAGCAAGAAGAAATGGGGTGTGTGGCAGGGGGTGGGGGGAGGACATAAAGTCCAGTACTTGATCTCAAAAGAATCTCTTAAACAAACAGAGGAGGGAAAAGTTGAAAAGTAGTTCATACGAAAAAAGACCTGGGGCAGATGTTGCAAACTGTTGGCACACACGTGTTTTGTTTGGCCTTCGCAGTATTTGTGGAAGACACTAAGCCAACATCTAAAAATCTGAAGAGTCACATAAAAATCCGGATTTCCGGCTTCTCTTGAAAAACTGATAGATCTGGCATCTCCGGGTCTGCACTGAGGCCTGACCACAGTCGGTCTGAACTGGGCTGTAGCTGTCTCCTTTTAGAAAGGGCATTCACTCGCCCACAGGATACACGTGGATGCACACTGGCCTACTGAAGCCATTTAGGTTACTTTCTTAGCTCTGTGGGCATCTGTCTGCAACTTTTGACCTGGGGGTTTCGGAGAACTGCCAACTCGACTGTCAGCAGAAGCTAACAGCGGGACACAGCTGCCAGAAACTGCACCCAGTCTGAGGTGATGGGAGAACAGTGTTTAAACCAGTGGTTCTTAACTTCTGAGGAGTCATGGATTCCTTAAAGAATTAAAAAAAAATCAATGAGTACTTTCTCAAGAAATTAATCTATTCATACAAAAATGAGTAATCAATTTCAGGAATTATAATAATGAATTTCAGTCCCCCTGAGCCCCCAGTTCCCACATTCACAGCACCAGTGCAGAAAAAGGAGGTTGAGGCATCCCACTATGTGTCCACACAGCATGTCTACTCCTGGCTAGGAACCCCATTTTAAGAATGATGCTGACAAAAAAAAAAAGAATATTGCTGACAAACTGCAAGGCAACTGAGATGATAAAGGGTCTGGAAATAAGATCACAGAGCTGAAGAAAGAATGGTTACCCTAGGAAAAGGAACACTAAGAAAGGAACATGATATCCATTTAAAATTTTAGAAACTATAATAAGGAAAAGGGATTAGGCTTGCACCGGTCCAGCTGGCACAACTAAGAGCAATGAGAAGTTACAATGAGGTCTATTTTACTATTTCAGTTCAGTCTAAGAAAGAAGTTTCTTACAATTAAAGCTGTTCAAAACTGGAAAAGACTGAGACTGCCCTGTAGAACAAAACGGTAGCTGCCCATCACCATGAGTGTCCAAGCAGAAGCAGGCCAGTGAATTGTCAGGGATGTCACAGAAAGGATTCCTGAACTGAGTGCAAGATTGTACTATGGATACCTAAAGCTTCTTACAATCAGATTCTGGTGAGCTGGGCTGGAGATGGCAATTAATAGTTTCTTCCCCTCCCAAACCTTAGTCTTGCTCTAATGCAACAGTAACATGGCAGCCAAGCTCTACTCCAGAGACAGAAGCCCAGGGGCTGATCCTTCTGGTGTTTCTCAGTGAGCATACTGGGAATTGGTCAAGCTCTGGCCACTCTTGAGATTTCACATGCCAACCTTTTCTTTTTCCAAGCCGCTCCTCTATTCACCTCTTTCTACCCGAGGTCAAGCTGTCTGTTTTAATTCTCAGGAAGCTGCATACAGTTGACAGCATATCAGATCGTGTATTAGTTGAATTGACTCATCTTATCCACGAAGTTTGAAACATGTGGGCATTTAATTAAAGCTTTTGCCTGATGACTTCAGCAGAAGAAAATGAGGAGAATTCTGTGCCGTATTAACTTTGTATGAGCATCACAGTCTGGTTAGAAGAGGTCACAGACTAAACCAGGACCAGTTCAAGTCTGCCACGTAGGAGGTGGTAAACAATCAAAGGTCTTCACAATGTGGAACTGAGTGCGAACCATGCAGCTGGTATTTCAGAAATCTCAGAAATCAAAGAAAGTGCCTTACTGTGTCTTCAATTTCTAAGTCACTGCCTCTTCAGAAATAGTTTTGTAGCGAGAACCACTGCTTTTCTAAAAAAATTTTGCTAAAAATATCTTTTAAGACACTGTGAAGGGGAAGTAAACATTTCCCCCTTCTTTAGAGATTAAAAAGCACATCAGTTCCGGTCAAACACGATCAAGATGAAATTTCCTTTGGTCCATAATACTGCCCTCCTCCCGAGTGTTCCTCAGAAGCTTCGGAAACAAGTTCTGAAAGCAGACTTTTCCCTCTATTCCAGGGAAGAGGGAAATCTGGGGCCTCTTGACCTATAAAACTCAGTATTTTGGAACATCCATAACTCTCCCAAGTCTGTGCCAGTCAAGTCAGAGTCTCTCTTCAGCAAACCACCAGCCAGCCAGAGCTGGACAGCAAGACTTTTACCCCTATGAGTTGACAAGGATGGGACCCAAATGCTCCTTGGGAAAAAAAAAAAAAAGTCTCGCCATCAGCTTGCATTACAAACTGCTGGAAAAGACAGATGGAGGGGATGACAGGAAAAGCAATTATTTCTTCTGGGCTTCCTTTCTGTCTGGATTCTAAGGAGACGAACACAAAATTCCACCACAGATTGAAATGCTATCTAAACATTCTTGAAAATGTGGTCTTGCTCTCTGAAATACAACCCGCCCCTGCGGCAGCAACCTGTAACCTATTAATATGGGAAGGTGGGGAAGGCCAACATTCCCACCGGCTGTCCCATCTGGGGCCCGACTCTCTACTACAGGGGGTTTGTGACCACAGGTTCAAACACAAACAACTAAATAAAAGATACAGGATCGACAGAGCATGACCCAACAGAAAAATCCTGATGAATCATTCACATTATTTTCCCATTCTTGGAATTTGAAAAACCTGAGATTCCTGTAAAGTATTTTTTCCTGAGCCACTCTAAGAAGAGGCTGAATCACACGAAATAGTTGGGTTATTTCAAATGGTAGTCACTGGGGACTAGTCACACACAAATCAGGCTCTCAACAGCTTTGTGGGGACACACATTGATCAAAATGATGTTTTATGGTAAAGGGCTTTTGTTTCTTTGCAATAAATAAATAGTCTCATAGAGACCAAATATTCAATACAGTTGAATAAAACGTTACTGGTCTGGACATAAAGCCTATGTGTTGAAAGAAATACAGAGATGAGAAGATTCGATTCTTGCCTCAAGGAACTTATAAACTAGTCAAGGAGACAAGAAGTGTTCACTAGTAAGTCAAAGGAGACCATGGAAGTCAAATGGAAAGTACAGGCACAGGCCTGGGAGCTTGTGGGCAGAAAGCACATACATCTAGCTGAGGGATAGCAGGATAAATTTGCTCATCTGCAGAACGAGAAGTGTGGACCAAATGAGTTCCAATTCCCTTCTAGGTCTAAAATTCTGATCCTTTTGTATGTTCAGGTGAGCTAAACAGAAAATTTCATGGAGGATTTGAGAGGGCCCTTAGGTAAGATTTTGAGATGAAGTTACTAGAAGAAGAAGAGGAGAGAGATAATTTCAGGCAGAAAGAGGTCCATGGGTTCAGAAAGCACAGGGTGTGCTTGTAGAGCACGGAGTCTTCTATATGGATGGATCTCAGCAGGATGCAAAACTGGAAAGGCAGATTGAGGCCTTGAAGGCCAAGCAAAGAAACTTGGATTAAATTCGATAGACAGAGGCCACTGAGGTTTCTGAAGAGGTAGATGACAGGGCCAGACATACAGAAGGAAGGCTCAAGGGCGGAAGGAGGCTGGAGCATTTGCAGGTAACCTTGTTACTCTTTATTCCCTCCCAGCGCCCCATGTACACAGGCCACCCCTGTGAAGTGGTACTTCATGGGAGAAACCTAAATGACCAAAACAAAGCAATAAGAACTAAGAACCATGCAGGAACCAGGAAATCGGATCAGCTATAGGAAACTAATATGTCCATACAAAAATACTGATGATAACAACAAGGAAGAAGGTAGATACTTACAAAGAGGCCAATGGAAGATGATTATTAGGAGGAAAAGAAAGTAGCAAAATGGAGGAGAAACAGAGGCAACGATAAAACTAAAAATGTAAAAGGAAGAAAAAGAGACTGGTAACACTGGTCAGCTACTAGCGGAAGAAACACGAGTATGAATGATCAGCACATTTATTCGTAGATGACACCTCCCACCTCCCGCCCCCAATTTGGGTAGCACAACGTATATCTGAAGAAATGGGCTGCACTGCAAGTCGAAGAGGACAAAAACACAGAACTGGAGTTACTACAGAGGCACACAGCGACCTGACTGAGTCAGTACTGAAGAGGGAAGAGCAGACACAGCATGAGAAGACTACAAAGGCGTGCTCAGAACCTTTATTATGACAGCAAGTTTTGAAATATGATGCCTAAACAGAACAGAATCCAAATAAAAAGGAAAATGGCTGATAGATAACATCTGCCCCCCGGTCGTTAACGGAGCCCTCCACCCCATACACTCCCTTCCCACCTTCATTCCCTTGCAACAGCCCTTCTTAGCTAGATCCAAAAAGAACTATAAAACTTGGAAGTGAATACATGTCTGACACAGAGGAGAAAGACAAGGCAACTCTGGTTTTCTCACACGGGCTCGCACGGCCTTAGCCTGGGTGAGCTGTACTACCATAGGCTCCTGCTTGCACAGGCAGTGAGTGAGAGCTCGCTGCTGGTCTGGGCAGTCTACCTCCAGGATTAGTGGGACAAGTCAGGCACATTTCCTGCTGCGTATGGACACATCCCTAAGAAAGTGCTCTCTACAAGCAGGCAGATCAACATTTTGGTTGCTTGTTTGCCGGGTCATGAAGAAATCAGAAGAGAATGATTAATATGGAGGAATAAGTTACTTACTTGCCTGCCATCCTGCCCCACATTTGTTTGACCTCTTACAACAGTTCGAATATTGTCATCCAGTCTCCTAGGAAAAAGTTAAAGGATAAGAATGATTAAAACAACCTCCATTCTAAAGTGACCAAAAGATAAAAAGGTGACAGCGTACCCACCCACTTCCGCAGGTTGTACCTCCTTGTCCAGAAAACCAGACAGGTTAAAATGATCTAACCGAAGACCGAGGCCTTAGACCATAGCTAAGGCAGCAACAGTAATGTAAGAAGCCAAGTACAGTACAGACTGATGAGTAGTCCTTGTTTTTTAAAAAACGCTATTCTTGCTTAATATTCAGAGCTGTCCAAATGGGCCAGTGTAAGGTTTAATATTTTTCAATAGCAAAACCCAGGAATGACGATGTTGCTGAAACTTAATGGGAACAAGTCAGAGAATTTGAAGTACCCTCCGCAAAACCCTCAGTTACTTCCTCAGGAGCCAGAGTGCTACATGAGATCCATGATGCACCCTCTGGGCCCTAACTGTGCAAGCTGTGTAGGATGTGCGTCTGTGACCTCTGGCTCTAATAGCGACCATTTAGTGGTCCCTCAATCAGAGAAATTTACATCAGTCAATTTCATTTTTCATGTAAAGAATCTTTTAAAGGGATATCGAGAGAAAGCCAAAAATAACCAGTTTGCAGTGATTTTTGGAACATTAGGGAATTCCCATTTTCTGTGCAAATCCTGGACATATTAGCAGTCTCTACCAGAATTGTTATAGCTGAAATCCACCAAAACAATGAGAGATGCCCAACTAAACAATACATTCATGGCAAAGGTCTTCACTGAAAGACCCAAAGCTTGTAAGGAAAAAAGGAATCATCTCCTGGATTGAAAATGAAGGCTTCTCCTCATCAAAAATCAAACAAAACAAAACCAAACAACTACATTTGCCCTAATGACATTAACCATTACAGTATTAATTACAGTGAACAGACACTGAGCAGCTGCCATATGTCACAACTGGAAATCCAGATGTGGGCAAACCAGAACCAGGCTACTGGGGAGGAAAGACACTTGTCTAAGTCTGACAAGCACATTCGAGATTAATCACATTTAATCTTGGGCCACCACAAATACCAACCAGCAGATCTGACTATCCTGTTAGCTAGTATATGGCCACAGAATACATGTATATGCCCATCCTTGTATCTAAGCCTTGGGAGAACAAAAAAAGGTAAATCTGCTAAGGAAATAAAACCATTAAAACTACAATAGAGGGGCGCCTGGGTGGCTCAGTGGGTTGAGCCGCTGCCTTCGGCTCGGGTCATGGTCTTGGGGTCCTGGGATCGAGTCCCGCATCGGGCTCTCTGCTCAGCAGGGAGCCTGCTTCCCTCTCTCGCTCTCTCTCTGCCTGCCTCTCCATCTACTTGTGATTTCTCTCTGTCAAATAAATAAATAAAATCTTAAAAAAAAAAAAAAATAAAAATAAAAAAAAAAATAAAACTACAATAGAGGGGCTCAGGGTTAAAGCCTCTGCCTTCGGCTCAGGTCATGATCCCAGGGTCCTGGAATCGAGCCCCGCATATTGGGCTCTCTGCTCAGCAGGGAGCCTGCTTCCTCCTCTCTCTCTGCCTGCCTCTCTGCCTACTTGTGATCTCTGTCTGTCAAATAAATAAATAAAATCTTTAAAAAATAACTGTCATCAACAGCAAACTTGAGATTTCAGTTTTCTAACAGATAAGTGTGATCCAGAACATGATTAACTAAATTAACAGCATGCTTTTCAGTAATTATTAATAATCATATGGGGTTACTTACCTTATTTTCAGTCTAATTTTGTTCACAACTTCATCTATGTTTGCCAGAGACTATAATAAAGAAGGAAAATGACAGCTATTATTTCACTTTCTAGATCCTTTTATATGGAAATGATAAGCTATCAAAGCTATTTATAACATCTCAAAACATTTAATCATAGTGTGATACAATTTTATTTTAAAAAAGTAATGGGGGGGGTGCCTGGGTGGCTCAGTGGGTTAAAGCCTCTGCCTTCGGCTCAGGCCATGATCCCAGAGTCCTGGGATCGAGCTCCACATTGGGCTCTCTGCTCAGGGGGGAGCCTGCTTCCCTTTCTCTCTCTCTCTCTGCCTGCCTCTCTGCCTACTGTGATCTCTGTCAAATGGATAAATAAAATATTTTAAAAAAAGAAATAAAAAAATAAAAATAAAAAAGTAATAGGGGTGCCTCGGTGGCTCAGTGGGTTAGGCATCCAACACTTGATTTTTTTGACTCAGGTCATGATCTCAGTGAGATCTAGCCCCACCATGGGCTCTGCACTCAGGGAAGAGTCTGCTTAAGATTCATTCATTCTCTATCTCTCTCTCTCTCTCTCTCCCCCCTCCCCTCTCTCCCCATCTGCCACTCACCCAGCTCTATAAATAAATAAATAAATAAATAAATAAAATCTTAAAAAAAAAAAAAAAGTATAGCAGTTGTTGGCAACTATTGCAAATTCCAGCTTGGTATCTGTTTTTGTAAATACAGTTTTATTGGAACATAGTCATGTCCACTCATTTACCTATTATCCACAGCTGCCTTTGAGCTACAAGTGTGAAGCTGAAATAGCTGCAACACAAACAGAATGGGTTGGGGCGCCTGGGTGGCTCAGTAGTTAAGCAACCGCCTTCAGCTCCAAATTGTACAACTCTACTTATACAGTTCAAAAATAAATGAGAGTATTCTCTCATGTTAGAAGCCAGCAGGACAGTAGTTATCTCTGAAGAAGGTAGTTACTGTGATGAGGTAAGAGGGGCCATCTAAAGACAAGGGCATCAGGGTGGCACAGTCGGTTAAGTGTCATAAGATCAAGCCCCAGGGTGGGTACCATGCTCAACAGGGAATCTCCTTGACATTCTCTGAGATTCTTTCCCTCTGCCCCCCAACACTCTCTAAAGTAAATAAATCTTTTTAAAAATAATATGTTGTATTAATGTCTTCTTTCTTTTTATTTATTTGTTTCAGAGAAAGAGCATGACCAAGCAGGAAGAGGGGCAGAGGGAGAGGGGAAGCAGGCTCCCCACAGAACATGGAGCCCAACGCAGGGCTGGATCTCCCAACCAGGAGATCATGACCTGAGCAGAAACTAAGAGGTAGATGCCTAACTGACCGAGGTACCCAGGTACCCCCCCCCTTTTTTTTTTAAGATTTTATTTATCTGAGAGAGAGAGAGAACAAGCAAGAGAGTGAGAGGGCACAGGAGCAAGGGGTGGGGGAGAGGGAGAGGGAATCTCAAGCAGACTCCTAGCTGGGAACAGAGCCCACGCAGGGCTCGATCCCAGGACCATGAGATCATGACCTGAGCCAAAATTAAGAGTAGGATGCTCAACTGAGTGAGCCACCCAGGCACCCCTAATATCTTATTTCTTGACCTGAATGGTGGTTACATGGTTGTAATCATTCTGTGAAAATTCATCAAATTATATACTTAAGATGTATGTATGCATCTATATTATACTGTATTTTGATGAATAAATCTATTTTTTTCTGAGTTTGTAGGTTCATCAGAAAAAATGCCTGGAAAGATAAATATTAGTAGCTTTATAATCTAAATCTACATAGTAGCTGTAAACTATGAAATCAGTAGCAATAGCTGTATCTAAGAAAAGGATTTAATTTTTTTCTTCTTTTTGCCTATAAGTACTTACTAATTGCTCTACACTGGCTATCCACTGCTACCGTAATTATAATAAAGTTATTTCTATCTTAAAGACAATGACGAAACAATGGGACTACTTCCAACCTTAAGCCAGCAGAAAACGTGAGGAAATGGTGCCCCCTAGTGGAATATAGTACAATTACAGAGCACCTTTTTTTTTTTTTAAGATTTTATTTATTTATTTGACAGAGAGAGATCACAAGTAGGCAGAGAGGCAGGCAGAGAGAGAGAGAGAGAGGAGGAAGCAGGCTCCCTGCTGAGCAGAGAGCCCAGTGTGGGACTCGATCCCAGGACCCTGAGATCATGACCCGAGCCAAAGGCAGCGGCTTAACCCACTGAGCCACCCAGGCGCCCCAATAGAGCACCATTTTAACTCAAGTTGTCAAAATGTAAATTTTAGAACTCTTTCCCTTTCCCCCAACAGATATTTTACCTGAAAAGGAATCGGGGGTAATGCAGGAATTGTGTTTATAAATTGCTACCAGCAACCCCTCTGGTGGCAGGAGGGGGCCAGGAGCCTGCCAAGAACCAGGTCACAATGTTTGAGATGTCAGACCAGGCCATTTACATCTTGTCTGTTCTGACAAAGGCAATGGTTGCTTAGAATTTTCAGAAATCTAGACCGAGGTGATGATAAATCTCAGAGAAGAGAAGTTATTTTAACTGATGAATCCCCTGTCCAGTCACTCTGAAACCAGCCTGGGTATAAGTCACCACCATGGTAAAAGGAGCTGAGTTTGTTGAGGATCTAGATTTGGCCCAGCTCTGCCACTACAAACCTGCTCAATGTACAGAGGGCAAGCTGTTCAGCCTCTCTGAATTTATACTTCCTCATGTATAAATTGGACACAACAGTTCCTACCCTGACTATCTCTGCTGGAACCCATTCCCTTAAAAACATTTTCTTGTTTTTGGTATTTAAAAAGAACTATTTTAAAAATGTTAACATTTGGAGAATCTGGGTGAAAGGCAGCCATGAATTCATTGTACTATTCTTGTATATTTTCTGAGAATGGATAATTATACCAAAATTTTAAAACAGTAATCTAGGGACACCTGGGTGGTTCAGTCGTTTAAGTGTCTGCCTTTGGCTCAGATCATGATCTTGGGGGTCCTGGGATCCAGATCCATGCCAAGCTCCTTGCTTAGTGGGAAGTCGGCTTCTCCCTCTCCCTTTGACCCTCTCTACCACTGGTACTCTCTCTCTCGCTCTCCCTGTTTCAAATAAATAAATAAAATATTTTTTAAAAATTGTAATGTATTTGAAATTGGTAAAACATGGACATGACCAAAAATGGCAATAGAACAAGTGAAGAAATAGTGAAAATCAAGGCTTCCTCTTCCCCTGTCCTGCCTGTCTCCCCCAGTTCTGCAGAGAGGCAAGGGCTCTGAGATGGTTTCTTTTGTACCTTCCCAGAAACAATCTATGTATTTAAAGATTATCCATAACTTACATCCCCTGCTTTACGTAATGCGCAGTGTCTTGCATCATACTTTTTTCACTTAACAATGTAAGTTGGAGGTCATTCCGCAGCAGTAAATATTGCTTTGGGTGGTAGAGTAACCAATTCTTTTTTTTTTTTTTTTAAGATTTTATTTATTTATTTGACAGAGATCACAAGTAGGCAGAGAGGCAGGCAGAAAGAGAAGAGGAAGCAGGGCTCGATTCCAGGACCCTGGGATCATGACCTGAGCCGAAGGCGGAGGCTTTAACCCACTGAGCCACCCAGGCGCCCCAAGTAACCAATTCTTAATTAATACTCCTTAAACACGAAGGTCTTGCTTAAGCCATGACAGTTTTTCTAAGGAGAATAATTCAATGTATGCCTTCAGATATTCAACTGCATTTAAGGGAGCATTTATGGCCTAAATGGCCATAGTAGAAAAATCAAAATAAATCAGGCCACATTTACTCGAGGGACTTTTATGTCACTACAGACACAGGGCAGGGAGGCTCTGGAACAAAGAATCCAGATCGGTGACCCTGGCTGCAGGTGATATATCCCCTCTTTGAGAATCACCCTTCTAGTGTAGGTATAATGCAGTTATACAGTTTTATCATTTAAAAATGTTTTAATTATTGAAAAGTATTCCCTGATTTTTTTTTTTTTAAGATTTTATTTATTTGACACAGAGAGTGAGCACAAGCAGGGGAAGCAGCAAGCAGAGGAAGAGGGAGAAGCAGGCTCCCCGCTGAACAGGGACCTGATGCGGGGCTCAATTCCAGGACCCTGAGATCATGACCTGAGCCAAAGGCAGAGGCTTAACCAACTGAGCCAACCAGGCTCCCCTGGAAGTCTTTTTGAATCTAAAAGCAATTCTTGGGGCGC
Organism: Mustela lutreola; assembly: GCF_030435805.1. Lineage (NCBI taxonomy): Eukaryota > Metazoa > Chordata > Mammalia > Carnivora > Mustelidae > Mustela > Mustela lutreola. The sequence goes on along the minus strand of NC_081304.1, from coordinate 44,486,067 downwards.
CTGGGTGGCTCGGTGGGTTGAGCCGCTGCCTTCGGCTCGGGTCATGATCTCAGGGTCCTGGGATCGAGTCCCGCGTCGGGCTCTCTGCTCGGCAGGGAGCTTGCTTCCTCCTCTCTCTCTGTCTGCCTCTCTGCCGGCTTGTGATCTCTCTCTGTCAAATAAATAAATAAAATCTTTAAAAAATAAAAAAAATAAAAATAATAAAAGCAATTCTTGCTGATTACAGAATATACAGACTCCCCCTCCCCGCCCCTCCATTAGAAAATAATCAATCACCATTAGCATCTTGGTATATTGCTTTCTACAGTTCCTTCTAAGCAAATATGTAGCTTAAAAACAAATTAAACTGGGATGATAAACAATCTGACATGTTATTGTTTTCACTTAACAACATAACACCTAGAGCACTTTGGGGGGGGGGGGTCATTAAAAATTTTTTAGATATAGCTTCACATTGAAGAGGAAAATTACCCAGAGCAGGCCCAGGCCAGGAGGCCCCAGAAGATGGAAAGTTACTAACAATAAGCTAGAGATCACCAGAAGCCCTACTGGGAGCAAGAAATAACCAGTCGCTTCTGCTTCTATAAACAGGCTTCCTGCCACAGGCTCCTTGACTACGGTTCCCACTTAAAGCAGTCCCTACTCCCCCAGTTTAAACCCACCCACAAGCCGGCAGCTTTGGAACCTAACTGCCTTCAGTCCCTATAAAAGCCCTATAACCCCATCGCTGGGGGCCCAGAACTTCAAGCATGAGCTCATCTGGGTCCGCCGGCCTAAAATAAATCCGAGTTCTCCTACTTCTCCAAAAGTCACTTGGTCTCTCACAGGTCTGATTATTTTTTTGCAACAACATGACTCTTCTTTCAAAGTTCTTGGTTATATTAGTTTTATATTCATTTTTAATAGATTTTATCTAGATTCCCCTAATCAAACCTCTAATGAAAACATGACAGGGTGCCTGGGTGGCTCAGTGGGTTAAGCCGCTGCCTTCGGCTCAGGTCATGATCTCAGGGTCCTGGAATCGAGTCCCGCATGGGGCTCTCTGCTCGGCGGGGAGCCTGCTTCCTCCTCTCTCTCTCTCTGCCTGCCTCTCCAACTACTTGTGATTTCTCTCTGTCAAATAAATAAATAAAATCTTTAAAAAAAAAAAAAAAAGAAAAGAAAACATGACAAATGATTACTTTGTTTTCTTCTAGGACACTAGAAGAGTTTCCCAGATTATTGCTAGCAAACCTGGCTACTCTTCAGAACTACCCAGAGAGCCCTGATAAAGAGAGAAAACGGAGTTCCTCCTACTTGGACCTAGGGAGTTAGAAACATCCAGGGATCTCCCTGCCTCCCCGAACATACCTCCAGGCAACCACAGACTTCCAAGTTACTGCTGTTCAAAAGAACTCACACACACATCCTCCTCCTCCTTTAGGTGACACTAAATTTATTCTTGATATACTGACATCTACTTTAAATATGCTAAACTTATGATTCAGAAGAATTTGCTGCAGGGCCCTGACTTGGGTGGCTTTTGCCCAAGATCTAGCAAGAGATTTCTAGAATTTCTAACAAGAATTTCTAAAAGAAATTCTAAATCATGCCACTATTTTCTGCTACCTTTCCATTAAGGTCCATGGGACTCTGGGTTGAACAATATATTACTAAATGAAAATCCAGGATTGGGGAAATAAAGGTAACCTTGTGTCATAAATGTTCTTAGTTTGCTATAAGAAACTGCACTACAGGGCACCTGGGTGGCTCACTGGGTTAAGCGGTTAAGCATCTGCCTTTAGCTAAGGTCCTAATTGGGATTAGTCCTGTCTGGCATTGGACTCCTTGCTTGGCAGGGAGCCTGTTTCTTCCTCTCCCTCTGTCGCTCCCTGGCTTGTGCTCTCATGCTCTGTCAAATAAATAAATAAAATCTTTTAAAAAAAAGAAAAAAAAACCCTCACTACACATTATCATGTATGAGGAGGCATAATCAGACAAGACATATAACTGCATATGTGTTCTCATAAACATGCAGAGCTACCTTCAATAATTTAAAATAAAATACATATAAAAACATACCAGGAAAAAGTAAGAACCTGGCGGTTTCCTGAACAATTTGCAAATATATTTTGGCTTTGATGAGTCAGCCTTCTTGACAGGGTGGAGCAGATGACATTTTCACGGCTAAAACTGCTGTTTTTATACCAGTTGTTCCCAAATTTCTATCTCCAGCTAATTCCTAGAATTCCTTTCACAGAAAACAATGAGCTCTAAAGGCTATCTGTGAAATCTCAAAGACAATTACAGGGAATCATACCATTTCTCCAACTTCATTTTGAAAAATTAACATGTCCATTAGAAAAAGTTCAGGAAGGATATACGCCAAGGGGTGCCTGGGTGGCTCAGTGGGTTAGAGCCTCCGCCTTCGGCTTGGGTCGTGATCCCAGGGTCTGGGGATTGAGCCTGGTCGGGCTCTCTGCTCGGTGGGGAGCCTGTTTCCCTTCCTCTCTCTCTCTCTCTCTCTCTGCCTGCCTCTCTGCCTACTTGTGTTCTCTGTCTGTCAAATAAATAAAGGATATATGCCAAAATACTAACAATTATGGGGATTATGATCTCCAGACTCAGATATTCCAAGTACATATTTCTACCTGGATGGCCCCAAAATGCTCAAAACTTAGCTCACTCTTACAGCCTACTCCTACCCTATTTACCACTGAAGCTTACTTTTCCTCCTTAGGCCCAATTTTAGGTAAAGGTGTCAACATCTACCCAGTCTGCAGGCTGGAAATCAAAGCTCAAAATCCTTCATTTGGTGCATAACGTGCAGCTGAAATGCCATTTCTTCTGTGAAGTCTTTCTGGATCCCTCAGACTTAGTAAGTAAGTGCTCTGTTTTCACAGTACACTACATGCTTCTTTCATAGCAACGCTACCACATTTAAGCTGAGTATTCTTTCTCCCTCTGGTCTTCCTAGTTCTCATCCCAAAAAAGCATGTTGGGGGTACCTGGGTGGCTCAGTAGTTAAGTGTCTGCCTTCAGCTCAGGTCATGACCCCGGGGTCCTGGGACTGAATCCCGAGTTGGGCTCCCTGCTCAGCGGGGTGTCTGCTTCTCCCTCTACCCTTCCTTCTGCTTGTGATCTCTCTTTCTCTCTCTCTCAAAGAAATAAATAAAACCTAAAAAAAAAAATACCCCAAAACAAAAAAAAAACAAGCATGTTAACAAGGCGGTGAATACATCACTATTAAATGTTTAGAATGGTGTCTGGTACGCTCAATAAATGTTAATTATTATTAGAGTGGTCGCAGAACTTAGGACTCTTCTGAGAGCAAGCAACAAGTAATAATAGCTATACAAACAAGTCGTTGCAGAGTCATAATAACTTACTGCTAATCTGCCAATGGTGTAACTAGTACCCATCAAGGTAGACTGGAAGCCCTATGTTGGTAAGAGCCACATCTATCCTGTTTATCCTCCAGCCCCCAATTTCCTAGAGAGTGAGACAGAAGAGCTGTTTTTCGATTTGAGGAAATTTTAGGTTATAAGTCCTTTCAACCACCAAACTCTGACTTTTGACTCCCTAACAGCTTTCCAGTCTTGCTCTCTCCATCCCCGTGTTCACTCAGATTCTCCTGGTCCCTCTTAAGTGATCCATCACAGCAGTCTACTAACTGGTCTCCCTGCCTTCCAGGTCTGCCTTCCCCCAGTTCATCCTCCCCACTGCGGCCAGGTGGGATTTTGAAAATGTGACACTCTGATCCAGTAATGACCCTGATGAGAGTCCCTGAATGAACACCCCTGCCTAGTCACAGTCTCTGGTGTAGGGTGTGCACATCCCCAAGAGGTTCGCAATAATGCTTATTAGAGTGTGAAGAGACAAACATTAAAACCTCTGTTTTTATTATGTATATGACAAACACTACTAAAACCTCATTTATTTAAGATTGGTACTAGAATATGTGCATAAGATTTCGAGGGTATCCAAGCTTAAAATTTAGTTCAGTGAAAATGAGTTGTGTGGAATGAATTCTACCATGAGGTGTGTGGTATCCAAAAGAATGCAGTCTGCAAGGCCAAAGAACAAAGTTCCTTCAGGTTCCTGGCTCTGCCAACCCCTTTAGCCCCCACTTCCTAGAAGGCCACGCTCCCTGTGCATGCTCTGTGTTTCTCATGTCTGAGTCTGCCCTGTGCTTAGAAGGACCTTCTTTCCCTATCATCCTGGAAGATTTGCCTGGTGGTTTACGCTGCCTCATTGTGTTTTGTCAGACTGCCACAAACCTGGCCACTTTATAGGTATCAAGTGTCACTTTATAGGTTAAGTACCTCACACACAGAGACCTTCCCCGACCACCCATCTCAAGGAGCCCCTCCCCAGGCGGTCATGTTCTATCACTGTGCCTGCTTTTATCACAACATCAACGATGGTTTTCTTATATATGTATTTGTTGATCTGTTTATTTTTTTCCTTACACTACACTCCATAAGACCAGAAACTTGCCTATCACATTTACCATTTCTCCCCAGTTTCTAAACAGCGCCTGGCGCTTAGTAGACACTTAAAAAATGTCTCTTAAGTGAAGGAATGACTCCTTTAAGATTTGGTGGAAGGGCTCCCTCCTCTCTGAGGTTTTGATCTTCTGAAGAATTGTTTCCCTGTTCCTCACTAAACCATTGCATAACTCTCTTCCAGTATTCACCAATGTCTCCCCCGAACCTTGATCACATACAATTCAAGGGAGCATGGATTAGGCATCATTCATTTTTGTGTCCCCAGCACCTAGCACAAGTTGACCAATAATACCTGACAGGTGCCCACTGAACCACTAAACATTTGCTGAATTCATAAATGAAAAACCAAGAACTCTAGCTGGTCTCCCAACTCTTTTTTTTTTTTTTTTTTTTTAAAAAAAGGAGGCTCCACAAGCCCAAAGTGGGGCTTGAACTCAGGACCCTATGATCAGGGACACCTGGGTGGTTTAGTCGGTTAAGCGACTGTCTTAGGCTCAGGCATGATGCCAGGGTGCTGGGATCCAGTCCCGCATGGGGCTCTTTGCTCAGCGGGGAGCCTACTTCTCTCTCTGCCTCTGCCTGCCACTCTGCTTGTGCTCTCTCTGACAAATAAATAATAAAATAAAATAAAATGGACCCTAAGATTGGAGGCTTAACCAACTGAGCCATCAAGGTGTCCCCCAGCTTTGCTGTTTCTACTTCTGATCTACTTCTCACCAACATACCCATAAACCAATTTTGTAAGAAAAACCCATCTGGCAAGTCACAGGCAAGTCACCTAACACAACAAAGTAAACAGTAAAGTCTGAAAATTTACCTCTCGTAACAGGAGTGAAAGTAGCATTATGATTCCTGGGTTATCCTGCCCTCTTCATCCCACTCTTCCCCATTAGTTTCAAAAATCCTTTCTACTTCCCAGTATACTATGAATGTGGGGGTACTCTTACAAGCTAAAGGTGTAATTTCTTTTTTTTTTTTTTTTTTTTTTAAAGATTTTATTTGTTTATTTGACAGACAGAGATCACAAGTAGGCAGAGGGGCAGGCAGAGAGAGAGGGAAGCAGGCTCCCTGCTGAGCAGAGAGCCTGACGCGGGACTCGATCCCAGGACCCTGAGATCATGACCTGAGCCGAAGGCAGCGGCTTAACCCACTGAGCCACCCAGGCGCCCTAAAGGTGTAATTTCTAATAATATGCTCACAAGACAAAGAATTCCACTCTCACACAACAGTATTTTGTATTAAGATACCTCCCACCCTTAATCCATTACAGTGGGGTTTGATTTGAATTTACCTCTCACTTGTTGATCAAGTCTCCTTAGATTATGTAGTATAACACACCAATCATAACACTAACAATGAGATAGAAACCACTGGCATGAAGGAAACACTATACTTACTTGTTCCGTTGGGAACAGGGTATTGATATACTCCACGGCATTGAAATCTGCTCGATCTAGAGGATCCTGGCTTGGAAATACCTACAAAAAGACAGGGGATTTAAAATAACTGTCATTTTTCTGTCTTGTTTCATGTGTTATTTCTTTCCTTCCTATTAAATGGTAAATTCTTTGAAGGCAAAAAAATAAAAGAACAACAACAACAACAAAAAATATCTTTTTCATCTTACAAGGCCTAACGCACAATTGCTCAGTAAAATTATCTGTTAAAGTAAATCTTCAATTTTCACAAACATCTGTAATTTTAACATCTTGGTGCCACTAACAGAATGTGCGACTATGGCAAGTTCCACAGATATCAACAAAATCCCATGGACAAGGAAAAATAAATGGGCATTGTCCACTATCAGATTAAATCAGCTGATGACATGATTGTACTAAGGAAGCCTTGAGAAAAGACTTATGCACTATGTCTCTGGGAAGGCTCAGCATTAGAATTCACTACGAATCAAAGCAATTTTTAGGCTCAGACAGGGTCAGGAAAATGGAGCTTGCCTTTGGGAACTGTCCAGCCCTTTAACAGAAGAAAGAATACTGCCTTCTGAAAAATAATTCCCTTCAAAAGCTACAACTTGAAGAATATATAACAAGCAGTCGAGGGGCACCTCGGTGACTCAGCCGGGTAAACGTCTGCCTTTGGCTCAGGTCATGATGCCAGTGTCCTGGGATGGAGCCCTGCATCTCCCTCTGACTGCTGCTCCCCCTGCTTGTGCACACACTCTCTCTCTCTCTTTGACAAATAAATAAAATAAAAATCTTAAAAAAAAAAAAAAAAAAGAAAGAAAGCAGTCGTGTGTGTGATCACCTGAATACCAAATTTCACCAGTTCAAGATAGTCATTCTGAAAACCAATTCTTTTCTGATGTCTCTTATTAGATAAACTTATGCCAGAACCCAGTCTTATTAAGAAAGAGCAAAAATGTGCTCTTCTAAAATTCTTGCCAAATGGTAACTGACTGAATTGTTTGTTTATTCTACTAGAACCCACTAGAGAAAATGAAATGCATGTCTTTTTCTGTCCAGTGGAGGTGGGTGGGGAGCTGTGTCTTGAACAACTAAACCTTTGCCCAGAGGTCCGGCATCCTCAGGATGTGCCAAATGTGCTTTGTATGGCTAATCCAACCACTGCTAGAAAAACACATATCCAAAAATCTATAAATGGCACAATGCAAATAAATCAGTACAGTGACAGACCTAGAGTGTTAATGCTCAGTAAATATTAGCTATTAGTAATGATAATAGCAATGCTTTACTTCAGAAAACTTCCCAATGGTCCCTAAATGCGGCATAAACTTCCTTTACTTAAATCTTATCCCCTACACCACTACCTTTAAAGGAAATCCTCTCCCTTTATCAGGAGCAAAACTCTGCACAAGAGTCTAAATGACTATTTCTAATATCCTTTCAATAAACTTGAAAAGAGAATTTAATCAACCAAAAAGTCCTTGAAGGGAAGAAGGCCTCCGGGCAATATCCTTCAATCCAATCCAAATTAATCAACAGCAGGAATTCTCAACCATTTAAGTATAGTAAAGGGGTCCTTTCCCAACCGTGTCCCCTCTGCTCAGTGATCCGCTTCAGGTATTAAAGTTGCTCCTCCCCTCAATTCCGAGTCCCTCACAAAGGGTTAGACTGAGACTCGGGAGCAGCGGCACACCAACCTGGTAAATAACCCCCCCACAATCTGAGGTTGGTGTCCGTGAACTCCTTTTTTCCAGGTTCATGCTTTCAAGGGTCACGGTTTCTCTGCCCAAACAAACGAGGACGCCTTACCCTCCAAAGACAATCAAGGCCTAGAAAGGGCTCCCTCCCTCCCTTCGATTCAGAAACCCCTTCCCACCACCACCTTCCTCAAACCTTTCCCTTCCCTTCATCGCCTAGCTCCCACTTCTCCGTCCCAAGACCGCTTCCTCCACGTCCCACCCCGGGTCCCACCCCCAGACTTCCCAGTCCTCCGCTCTCCTCCCCTCAGGGGGCGGAACGCTCACCTGCTCGATGGCGAGCTGCACGTCAGGCGTGAGCTGCAGCACGGCTTCCAGCTCCTCTACGAACTCCAGCTCCTCCTCCTCCATCATCCCGCTGCCCAGCTCTCTCCTGACGCCCACCTCAACCCAGAGTCTCTCCTCCAGCCGTCACCCAAGCCCCAGAACCACAGCTCTCTCCTTGCAGCGTTCAGGAAAATCTCCTCTCTGTCAGCCAGCCGGGCACTTCCGGAAAGCTGGGCACTTCCGGAAAGCCGGGCACTTCCGGGATCCGGGGCACTGTGGGATAGCGGAGGACTGACCTCTGGTCGCCCGGAGGAGGCATTCCCATCACGTTCCGAGTCTCCCAGGGCGGACTTGTGGTCCGGCGGTCCCTGCCTGCCTTCAGCTCTCCTTAACATGATGGGGTCCCGCTTCACCTCGCCGAGGGCGCGCCCCCCACTGAAGGCCCCGGTGTTGAGGAGGGCCTGGCTGCCCTGGCAGGACCCCCAGTGAGGGTAAGCCCCAACAGCGTCGCGACGTACCGATAGCAACCCTCACAGGCCGCGAAGCCGGCGATCCTACAGCTCCCAGGGCCCTCTTGATCAGTGTCCCCCAGGTGTCCCCCTGCCACCGGGGGGAGAAATGACCCCAGCTGGTAAGTGGCGATGTGGCCAAGGTCAGTTTTCGGAGGGATAGCGTCCACTTGACAGTTAAGTTCTCCATGTGCCAAGCCTCTAGTAAGGGTTTTCTGGGGGTGTCTGCAGCTTCTCCATGGGGGGGAGGGTATGGTGGGCGTGAAGGGCTAGATTAGACAGTGCTCCGCCGCTGGGGAAATGTTTACTTTCTGAGACTCAGTATCTAGAGCCTAAGTCCCATTCCAAGACTGATAAACTGTGGGTTCATGAGCAGATCACTCCTGCTGCCCTGCTTACCCCGCAAAGATAAAAAGCGCTATGCAAATTTAAGCTAGTAATACAGGTAATATTAGGGTGTCTAGCTCTTGTGCACCGCAAAGGAAGGAGAGGCCAGATCACCCTGTGGAACCACTTTTCCTCCAGACACTTAAAACAATGAGGCGATGGCAGCCAAGGAAGAGTTGTTTTACCAGTTAAACATTGTGAAATTGCAAAATGGAAGAGTCCCTGGCCCCACTCAGCTTTTTTTCTTTCTTTCTTTTTTTTTTTTTTTTAGTTTTAGTTTTATCGAAGTCGTTTGTAGTAAAAACATGGAAGCGATTTCTAACCGTAAGGGGAGGCTTAAAAATGTTACTGGGCTGTACAATAGAATAAATAGTTTTGACTTGTGAAATCATGGTTTTGAAAGTTACTTGCAGGGAAAAATGTGCTTAATATATGCCAGAAAGTAAAATGTACATTTGAGGGGGCCCTAGGTGGCTCAGAGGGTTAAGCCTCTGCCTTCTGCTCAGGTCTTGGTCTCAGGGTCCTGGGATCCAGCCCACATCAGGCTCCCTGCTCAGTGGGGAGCTCCCTGCTCCCTCCCCACTCCCTCTCTGCCTGCCTCTCTGCCTACTTGTGATCTCTCTCTCTCTTTCTGTCAAATAAAATCTTTTAAAAAATGTACATTTGAGAAAGCAAAAATGTACAGTGTGGTCCCAGTTCATGTGTAGTTTGCACATATAAAAATGATAGCAAATAGTACTGTTCTGTGGGTGATGGCATGTACACTCTGTACATTTTCCCAAAATGTCTACAAATAAACTGTCATACTTTTGTAACACTTTTTTGAAAAGGAAAATGTAATTTTATCCACCTGTTTTGGGTCTGTATCTTTTATATGAGGGCATAATTTACATATAGTAAAATTCAGCTTCTGGTTTATAATGCCAGGAGTTTTGTTAAGTGCATATAGACATGTCACTACCACCCCAGTCAAGTCCTAGGACAGTTCTGTCATTCCTCCAAATTCCCTCATGCTCCACCCCATTGCTTGGCAACCACTGACCTGATTTCTGTCCCAACAGTTTGGCTTTTCTAGAATGTCATATAAATGGAATCATATAACATGTGGCCTTTTTGAGTCTGGCTTCTTTCACCTAGCATGAACCTGTTGCGTGTCATCCATTTTGTGCATCTATCAGTAGTTCATTCCTTCTTGCTGGGTGGTATTCTGTGTAGCTATACCACAATTTATTTATCCATTCCTTGTTTGAAGGACATTTGGGTTGTTTCCAGTTTTTGGCAATGATGAATAAAGCTGAATAAACATTTGTGCGCAGGTTTTGTATCAGCCAAAGTTTCCATTTTATTTGGGTAAATACCTAGAAGTGGGATTGCTGGATTGTATGGAAAATCTATGTTAAACTCTGTAAGAAACTGATAAACTCTTTCTCCAAAGTGGCTGTGTCATTTTTGCATTCTTACCAGTGCTGTATGAGAGTTCTGGTTGCTCATAGAGTTTGTTTGTTTGTTTGATTTGTTTTAAAATTTTTTAAATTTATTTATTTGACGTGGGGGGGGGCACAGGCAGAGGGAGAGGAAGAAATGGGCTTCTTGCTGAGCAGGGAGCCTGACGTGGGCTTGATCCCAGCATCCTGGGATCATGACCTGAGCTGAAGGCAGATGCTTACACAGACACTTAATGACGGAGCCACTCAGGCGCCCTGCTCATAGAGCTTATTTTTAACAATGAAAATAAGTAACATTTCCTAGCCCCTACTATAATGTCAGGCACCATGCTAGGGAGTCATTGTCTCTTAATCCACATGGCAATCCTGAGGTTAGAAATTAGTATCATTGCCCCATTTAGCAGATGAGAAAATGGAGATGTAATTACAATAAAAAACTTGCCTAAGCATTTCCTTGGGAATCTACAAGAACCTTCCCTTTCCCCTCTTCCAATAAGACTATTTAAGTGTGTGTTAAGCAACTACACAATACTGTATGAAATGTTTGGCCAAACAAACAAACAAACAAACAAAACAATACAAAAAAACCTTGTCTAAAGTCCTGTAGCTAACTCATCCGAACATTCATTTACTCATTCAGTAAACTCACTAAATGTATTGAATGAGTGAACGAATGTTCCTACTGTTCCTGCTGGTGATAGGCAGTAGGCTAGGTGCTGGGAATTTAGCAATCAACAAAGTAAACCCATTGCCTGCCTCCACAGGGCTATTTCCATGTCTGAAAGGGTATTCATACAAATAAACATAACTGCGATAGGTCTAATGGAAGACAAGACATATATCAAAAGACTATTTTGATAGAGTGTCTGGATTGGATTTGGGGGTCAGAAAAGCTTCTCTGAGGAACTAATTTTTAAGCTGAAGCAAAGGGTGGGGAGTGGGAAGAATTGGAGGTGACAGATGAAAGGAATGGTACATGCAAAAGCCTTTAGGTTAGAAGAAATTGGCTGCAGCGGGGGGGAGACTTTGAAAGCTAAGGGGAGAATGGTACAAGGGGAGGCTAGAGAAATATCTGGTACCAGATGACCGAGGCTCCTGAAGGTCATGCTGAGGAATGGGAAACCTTTGAAGGATTGTAAGCAGAGAAGTGATCTGATCAAGTTTAGCATGCCTGCCATCAGCCTTAGTCCTCTCATTTTTGTTTTCTTTGCTTCTGAGCAGCGTGCATTATTGTAGCCAGTCAAGCAATGAGGATGGGCCATCTCCAGTCCATATTCGTGCTGTCCCAATTTCCACTGATATCCTTTTATGCATCCATTGTCAACTCTCAATTACACTCCCCTAGCCTTCCTATTCCAAAGCTCCCAACTCAGTGATTTCTTTTCTCCCTCTCTGCAGATATTAGTAGTGAACATGAGCTTGAGTTTAGGAGAGTTGCACAGTAAAAAAAGTGTAAGAAGATAAAAGAACAAATATAGGTGGACACTAGGTTTTCAAAGAAGGCATTAATAGGGCACCTGGGTGGCTCCATCGGTTAAGTGTTGACTCTTCATTTCAGCTGGGATCATGGTGTCAGGGTTGTGGGAGCAAACCCTGCTCTGGTTTCTCTGCTAGGCATGGAGTCTGCTTAGGATTCTCCTTCTCCATCTGCCCCTCCCCCTTCCAAAAAAGGGGGGTATATATATATATATATATATATATATATATATATATATATATATATTTTTTTTTTTTTTTTAGATTTTATTTATTTATTTGACAGACAGAGATCACAAGTAGGCAGAGAGGCAGGCAGAGAGAGAGCAGGGGAAGCAGATTCCCTGCTCAGCAGAGAGCCTGGTGCTACAGGGCTCAATCCCAGGACCCTGGGAGCATGACCTGAGCCAAAGGCAGAGCCTTTAACCCACTGAGCCACCCAGGTGCCTTAAAAAGGGGGGCTAGGGGTGCCTGAGTGGTTCAGTGGGTTAAGCCTCTGCCTTCGGCTCAGGTCATGATCTCAGGGTCCTAGGAACCAGCGGCTCTGCTCAGCAGGGAGCCTGCTCCCCGCCCCGCCACCTGCCTGCCTACTTGTGATCTCTCTTTCTGTCAAATAAATAAGAAATCTTAAAAAAAAAAAAAAAAAAAAAAAAAAAAGATAAGTAATGGGCTAGACTGATTTATTTATGATTAGCAGAAGAGGAAAGTGGAAGAAGTCAGGAAAGACAGCTTATACGGTCTTAAGATAAAATATGGACGTTTACATATAGAAGTTTGGATATGAAAAAAAGGAGCTTGTGATATTGTCACAAAGGAGCTCAGTTTAAAAAAAGTGTTTTGCCCCTGTGGGATGGGGTATAGCTGGTGACAGAAAACATATTTTATCACTTGAAGTTTTACCTTATACATAAATTTAGTCTCTAATACTTAAAACACATTCACATACCTCAGAGACCCTGTCTTTTAATGGGCAATGGAGAAAGGGTGGATTGGCAAAAGGATAGGCCACAGGGGGTTTGTGGTATGCATGTCTGAGGACAGCATCAAAATAAAATGGGGAAAAAAAAAAAGACAACAACCACCAGTAATCCCCAAAAGAATTCTTATAACATTTCTCATTATGCCATAAAACAAACCAACCAAACAAACAAAGCTAAGTCTATAGATGAAAGTATTAAGTCGTTTTAAAATAGCCTTTGTTGGGGCACCTGGGTGGCTCAGTGGGTTAAGCCACTGCCTTCGGCTCAGGTCATGATCTCAGGGTCCTGGGATCGAGTCCCGCATCGGGCTCTCTGCTCAGCAGGGAGCCTGCTTCCCTCTCTCTCTCTCTGCCTGCCTCTCCGACTACTTGTGATTTCTCTCTGTCAAATAAATAAATAAAATCTTTTAAAAAAAAAATAGCCTTTGTTAATGAAACCCAGTGAGGTCTCTAAATTTCATGTGCCTGTCAATTTAGCATTTCTTTCTGACTCAGTTAAAAGGAGTCCCCAATACCCTGTTGTATTTGCAACTGGTTTCACTGTTTTCGAAGTAGCTGTACTACATTAAGTGGACATCATGCAGAGTATGTTATTTTATAAGATCAAGACAGTATGGTTCTTCATTTAAGCTTCCCTTCCATAATGACCTTCACTCTCCATAATAACCTTCCCCCCCCTCCATAATGACCTTCCCCTAAACACCTGAGTTTTTTGTGAAATTTCTTGCCAACCCTCCCCCCGCTGCCAAAAAAACAAAAAACCTGCAACATGTCTGAATGATCTGATCCTTACCTACTGAGCCAGTAGCATAGCCCCTTGCCAACGTTGTCTTAACTAAAAATACTCCCTACAAATTTCCAAAATGCCTCCTAGGACTCCTCAAACCCCATCACACGCAGATCCTATTATCACTATGGGTGGCAGAGTTCCCACATCAACTTGTAATGGGGGGATGCAGTTTGATTTCTGCAAGAAATCTTATTCGAAAAATGTTTTCTTGGCTTTCCTTTAAGGACTATTTTTAGTACACAGCTTTTCATGACGATACAGTCTTTTGCTGACCAAGCCTCAGTTTTTTGAATATCCAGAACACCACTGCTCATTCTTGATTGAAATTCAGGTGTTCTGCTTGTTCCCATAGGCTGGATACCTGGTTTCGTTTTGATTGGTACTCTGGTTCTCTGTGCATGCCCATTCTTGCTAAGCAGATCATAATCTCCAGCTAGCTTCAGCAGCTCCCCTGTTCCCACGATCATAGCTCAGGCATTCAGTCATGTATACACGCTAGCTCCCAGATGTTTTTAGAACCCTTCCACATTGGCTACATTGGGTTCACATTCAGTAATTCCCTCACCTACTCAACAAGGTGATAATTATAGAGGCCAAAATGACAAGCCCTTTTGTGTAAGTCTTAAACTTTACAACAAAAGTAATATTAGTTTTGTAAAATTGACATTAACTAACGAATACAATCATAATGTAGCTACCATTGATTCATTGTATCTGACTCCTTTGAGTGTCCAGTATCTTTTAATCTTTCTTGAGTCTGGATCCCTTGGAGGACATGAAGAACTCTGTGTAGATCCTTTCCCCCAGAAAAATACACATTTGCACATTTTGCATGCAACTTTAAGGGCAGGGGGATCCCACTGAATATTTCTTTTTTTTTTTTTTCTTTTTTTCTTTTTTAAAGATTTTATTTATTTATTTGACAGAGAGAGAGATCACAAGTAGGCAGAGAGAGAGAGGAGGAAGCAGGCTCCCTGCTGAGCAGAGAGCCCGATGTGGGACTCCATCCCAGGACCCCGAGATCATGACCTGAGCTGAAGGCAGCGGCTTAAACCACTGAGCCACCCAGGCGCCCTGAATATTTCTTAAAGTTAAAAAAAATTTTTAATGTCTTTTATAAATCCATGCCTCCTTCTGCTGAACATAAAAATCTTGTGAACAACCCTCCCACACATAATATTCTCCAGTTTCACAATCACTGATAACACGGTTGATATCCCTTCTCCACCAGCCAAGAATGTTTTAGCTGGCTATGTTTTAGGTTTACATTGGAAAAGCAGTTAAAAGTTTTATTTCCTTTTTCTTTTAAGATTTTATTTATTTATTTATTTGACAGAGAGAGAGACAAGCGAGAGAGGGAACATAAGCAGGGGGAGTGGGAGAGGGAGAAGCAGACTTCCAACCAAGCAGGGAGCCCGATGCAGGACTTGATCCCAAGACCCTGGGATCATGACCGAAGGCCATTGCTTAACTAACTGAGCCACCCAGGCATCCCACATATTTATACTTCTACCAGTATTGAGAAAAGTACCTATGTCCTTGTGTCTTTATGTACACTGGATATTATCAGTTTTTTAAATATTTACTTACAAAGCTTTTATTGGCCTTTTTGTATTCTGTTTATTTCCAGTTTATATTATTTGAATAATTCTGTTGTGTCATTTGTGTTTCTTCTTGACTTATAGGATTTCTTTGTCTATTCTGGATATTAACCCTGACTTTGCTACATACTACAAATATTTTTTTCTAAACTATTAACTTGTCTTTAACTTGTAACTAGTGCCCTTTGATGTACAATTTTGCTTTTAGCATACACAAATCTGTCTTTTTCTATATGACGACCTGGGTTTCATGCCTTGTTTGGGAAGGCTTTCTCTAGACTGTGAATTCTAAAAATAAAAATATTTTTCTTTTTTTAATATATATTTTTTAAATTTTATTTATTTATTTGAGAGAGAGAGAGAGAGAGAGCATGCGCGCATGAGAGGGGGTAAGGTCAGAGGGAGAAGCAGACTCCCTGCGGGAACCTGAAGTGGTACTTGATCCTGGCACTTCGGTATCATGACCTGAGCCAAAGGCAGTCACTTAGCCAGCTGAACCACCCACATGCCCAAAAATATTTTTCAAACTTTTCTTCTGATATATCTATAATGTTGCTTTTCATGTTAAATCTTTTATATATTGAAATTTATGTTTGTGTTTAGTGTGTGGCATTGTATTAGTTTTCTGGGACTGCTGTAACAAATTACCAAAGGCTGAGTGCCTTTTGACAACAGAAATTAATTTTCTCAGTTCTGGAGGCTAGAAAAGTCTGAAATCAAGGTGTTGCTAGGATTGATTCCTTGTGTGTGGTGGGGGGTGGTGCTCTGAGAAGACACTGTCCTTGAGAGAGAAGCCAGTCCTTGGCATCCCTTGGCTCATAGATTCATCTTTCCAATCTCTTACTCCACCTTCACGTCATCTTCTTTTCTGTGTCTGTGTCCTTTTCTGTTTCTTATAAGGATACTCTCATGAATTTAGGGCCTACCCTAGTCCAGTCTAGTCTCACCTCAATCCTTACTGTAATTAAATTTGCAAAGACCCCATTTCCAAATAAGGTCATGAGGTTCTGCAGGGACAGTACTCAACTAATTTTATTTTTTCCCAAGGAAGGCTAATGGTTTCTGTGGTGTTCTTAGTCCTTCCTTTCTTCACAAGTATGATGTGTTTGCCACATATTAAATTTGGTGGGTCTGGTTCAGGACTCTGTCTTATGCCATGGATTTGTTTCTTCTACACTATTTTAATTACGATAATTTGAGGGTGTTTTGATATATTGTAAATTCCTCCCTTCCCCCCAGTGTTCCTTATTCAAATATTTCTTGGCCATTCTTGCACATTTTCTCTAATTCCTGTGAGCTTTAGGAAGAGCTTTCTGAGTCTATGAAAACCGTGTTAGGAATTCCATTGGAATTGTATTGAATTTAACGATCAATTTGAGGAAAATTGACATGTTTACGGTATTGAATATTACCTTTAGGACCATGCTCTCCATTTGTTTAGGCTTTTATAGCTTTCAGTAAAGGTTTGTAGCTTTCTCCATTTGGGTCTTGCATATTTCTTATTAGGCCTAAAACTAACCAATTTTTTTTTATTTTTTTAATTTTCATTTATTTATTTATTTATTTTTAAAGATTTTATTTATTTGAGAGACAGAGATCACAAGTAGGCAGAGAGGCAGGCAGAGAGAGGAGGAAGCAGGCCCCCTGCTGAGCAGAGATTCCCAATGTGAGACTCGATCCCAGGACCCTGAGATCATGATATGAGCCAAAGGCAGAGGCTTTAACCCACTGAGCCACCCAGGTGCCCCTAATTTTTAAAAAAGATTGTTTATTTACTTATTTGACAGAGGGAGAGAGAGTACAAGCAGGGGGAGCAGCAGAGGGAGAGGGAGAAGCAGGCTCCCTGTGGGGCTCAATCCCAGGACCCTGGGACCGTGACCCAAGTCGAAGGCAGATGCTTAACTGACTGAGCCACCCAGGCGCCCCTCTAACAGATTTTATAAATTTAAAAAATGTATTATACCTGAAACTAATATAATACTATATGTTAACTGTACTGGAATTAAAAATTTTAAAAATACTATAAATGGTCTTCCTTTTCTGTCACATTTTCTAATTGATATTTGCTGGCTTATAGAAAAGCCGTTTAATTTCGTGGATTGATCTTGTATCCAGCCACTTTATCTCACTTCTTTTATTCTATATTTCAGTTGATTTTCTTAGTTTTTCTTCATAAGTTACTATATTCTCTTTCTTTTCAATGTTAAAATCATTTTTGAAGGTTTATGTGTGTGCTGCTCTATTGGCCAGAACCCCAACAGTAGAGTATTTGACAGCAGCAGATTGGAATGAACATGGTTCTTAAAATTGAAAGAGAAGAAAACATATAAAGAGGAGCCACTTGAGCCACAGATGCTGTATAAACAAACAGTGGACTTAGAACACCCAAAAGAAGGAAAGTGGCAGAGTCTTGACTAGCAAGTGCTTCCTGTCCTTCACATTGCGGTAGGATTTAAAACTTTCTGAATCCCAGGATGCTGGGTGGTTCAGCTGGTTAAGCGGTTAAGTATCTGCCTTCGGCTCTGGTCCTAATCACGGGGTCCTGGGATTGAGCCCTGCATCGGGTTTCCTGCTCAGCTGGAAGCATGCTTCTCCCTCTCCCACTCTTAAAAAAATCTTTAAAAAAAAAAAATCTTAAAAAAAATAATAATAAAAATGGGGCGCCTGGGTGGCTCAGTGGGTTAAAGCCTCTGTCTTCGGCTCAGGTCATGATCCCAGGGTCCTGGGATCGAGCCCCGAGTCGGGCTCTCTGCTCCACAGGGAACCTGCTTCCTCCCCCCCCCCCTCTCTGCCTGCCTCTCTGCCTACTTGTGATCTCTCTTTATCAAATAAATAAAATCTTAAAAATAATAATAATAATAATAAATCTTTCCGAATCTTTCTAAGACCTGTGCTGGGCAGCGTGGTCATGTTACCTCACAACATGGGAACTTGCTCTACCTCCAGGGTAAATGTATTTCAATCTGGCTCCTAACTCAACAGTTTATTCAGCCTTTCGACTCACGATTAATAGTTTGTGATTCTGTGAGGTCGGTCACAGATGGGGGCGGTGACACTCAGCTGCTACATAAGCCTCGGCCAGCATGCTTGAAGCCAAGGTTCTGGTTGCTATGTATATAAGAAAGATCCCGACCTAAATAAGAAACTTACTTCCTTGTAACTAATTAGCTTCCTCTGCATTGTTTTTAGATTTTCAGCCATAATCTTGTTGAGAAGTCATTAAGTCTGGGGTGGAAATTGCCTGTGTGTGGTAAAAGACACTACAGACTTAGCTTTGCAAAGAAGGGTTTCCTTCATTGCTTAAACAGGCACCAAGGGCCTACGTAATTACAGTTTCCTAAATAGGTTAATAGAGCTCAGCCTATAAAGAGCAAAAACTAGATACTTACATAGCAGCTTGAGTTTCTATAGATATTATCACGCCCACTTTAAAGACATAAACCGAATGCTAATAAGGATGGGGCTCTTAACTATTTTTTTTTTAAGATTTTATTTATTTATTTGACAGAGAGAAATCACAAGTAGATGGAGAGGCAGGCAGAGAGAGAGGAAGGGAAGCAGGCTCCCTGCTGAGCAGAGAGCCCGATGCGGGGCTCGGTCCCAGGACCCCGGGATCATGACCTGAGCCGAATAGCCAAAGCAATCTTGAAAAAGAAAAGCAAAGCTGGAGGCATCACAATTCCAGACTTCAAGCGGCTTAACCCACTGAGCCACCCAGGCGCCCCGGCTCTTAACTATTTTTAAATTTGAAGTTACCAGAACAGATGAAGACCTTGTCTATGTTTTTGTGCCAGGGTATATACATCTGTGCTCAAACCCACTCTCCTCCAGTTAAGAATTCCTTTCAAAACAAGTGATAACCCACTTTGAAAGATAGTCTATAATCAAAAATCAAATAACTTTTGACTTATTAAAAATGAAGTTTGTGGGGCGCCTCGGTGGCTCAGTGGGTTAAATACTCTGCCTTCAGCTCGGGTTGTGATCCTGGGGTCCTGGGATCGAACCCTGCATCAGGTTTTCTGCTCGGCGGGGAGCCTGCGTCCTCCTCTTTCTCTGCCTGCCTCTCTGCCTACTTGTGTTCTCTGTCCATCAGATAAATAAAATCTTTTAAAAAAATGAAGTTTGTAAAGATTTTAATAACATTGAAAATACTTACAAGTGAAATATTATTCAAAATTAATTTAAGGCACAATCTCAATCAAAAATATAATAAATGCAGGGCGCCTGGGTGGCTCAGTGGGTGAAAGCCTTTGCCTTCGGCTCAGGTTGCGATTCCAGGGTCCTGGGATCAAGCCCCACATCGGGCTCCCTGCTCAGCGGGGAGCCTGCTTCCTCCCCTCTCTCTCTCTGCCTGCCTGTCTACTTATGATCTCTGTCAAATACATAAATAGAATCTTAAAATATATATATAATATATATTATATATATATATAATAAATGCATTTAAAGAAGACTGGGAAGAATTTTACCTGGGCGCGTGGGTGGCTCAGTCATTAAGTGTCTGCCTTTGGCTCATGTCGTGATCCTAGGGTCCTGGGATCGAGCCTGACACTGGGCTATCTGCTAAGCAGGGAACCTGCTTCTGCTTCTCCCATTCCCCCTGCTGTGTTCCTCTCTCATTGTGTCTCCCTTTCTCAAATAAATAAGTAAAATATTTTTTAAAAAAGAATTTTACCGAAATACTAGTACCTGAGAGTAATATCTCTCAGTGATGGCATTATTTGTGATTATTTTCCATAGTGGGCATGTTTTCTTTCTAACATATTTTTTTCCTGACATATTTTTTAAAAGAATTTATTTAGAGAATGCACGTGAGCAGGGGGAGGGGCAGAGGGAGAGAGAGAATCTCAAGCAGACTCCTCGCTGAGTGCAGAGCCTAATGCTGGGGCTGGATCTCATGACCCTGAGATCATGACCTGAGCCGGAATCAAGGGTCACTTGTTTAACAGACTGAGCCACCCAGGCGCCCCTGACATATTTTTTGATTAAAAAAAATAACAATACCATCAGAGTTTAGTTGAGTAAACAAAACAATCCTTCTACGGAATTATTTATGAGACATGAAGTCACTAAAAATTATTGATCTGATGATTTAGGAAGGCAGCTGAATTTGTTCACAGCAATTTTCTGGCTCTAACTCATTTCAAAGGTAATTTCCTTAATGGTTCAATGCCCTTGAATATTTTCTTAAACTTGAGTTTGGAACTCACACTACTTTTAGTTAGGTGTGACTCTCTGCAGACAAGCAAATTTTTGCACTTAACAGCAAAAGAAATAGGTGAGAGTGCCCTAAAAATACAAGCAATACACAAAGGCAGGTACTATATAATCAGTTCTTTGTGTAAATTACGGTCTTTATTGACAGGGATCATTATCACTGTGTACCAGAGCGAGGACTTCCCTGTGGTGCGCAGCTGTGGTCACTGTTTGTAGAAACCACGTGCTTGGGGTGTGACTGTGCCTCTTAGACTTAGAGTTTGCTTTTGCAAATAGTCCAGGATAAAACCGAGGAAGCGGCAGCCTGGAAGCTGGCTAAGGCCAGGCCTACCTAGATCGTCTTCAATCCAATCCATGTTTACTGAGAAGTTTCAACAGCCAGTAACTGTGTTGCAGGGAACCAAGATAATGAAGGGTCCCTTGCCCCCGTCCGGCACATAGTTTACACGTATTTCTGAAATTCTCTCATCTAATTCTCGTAACCACCCTGTGAGGTCGGTAGAGGAACCCATATCTTAGAGAGAGGTTAAGTAGTTTTCCCCATGTCACCCAGCTTACGTGAAGCAGGGCCATCGCTGGAACTCAAGCCTCCTCACGCTCCCCGCTGCGCTGTGTGTCATGGCTGCCTTCTGAACCGACAGGCCCTGCCTTGCCCCTTAGAGAGGCCCGCAGTCCACAGGGGAAACATGTAGACAAATATCAATGCCAGGCCGCATTGACCAGGTATTCTTGTGGAGTGCAAACAGAGTACAGGAGAAAGAGGAGAAAGGCAATTGATTAACTTCCTCCTGCCACATTCTGGCCTAAAAACAAGCCGCGCCTCCTTCCTTGTGCAGTAGAACTTCAAATGCATTATGGCTTCAGTTGGTTCCAGCTATTCCCATAAAAGGCTGTCACTTCCTTCCTCTTTGTACACCTCCTTTTACCTTTCTCTATGTCTCACAGTGCCTCCCTTTTGTCCCCTTGTTGTGAATTCCAGTTTCTGGATCCGTCTCTCTGCTTGTTCTTCTGAGTCAAAGGAGCTGGATCATGCCCCTTTTATTCCCCGTAACAGTTCTGATCTCAGTCTTCTGATGGATCTTCCTGTGCTGTATCTCCGTGTCTCCCATCATTTTATTTCCTCCCTTGTTCTTGCTCTGTCTCTGCTTCCAAAGCCTGTAATACAGAAATGAGGTGCAGTTCTAAGCAAAATAGTTCATTTCAGAATAGAGTTTTTCTCTGTTACGATTTTTTTTTAAGTAAATGGGTGGCTAGAGACCTCCAAGGTCTCTCAGTCCTGGAGCTCGAAATGAGGAGGTCCTATGTGTGAATCTCAGTTGTTTTTCCTTGACGCATTTTTCTGGATAGGAAGAAAATGTCCTTGATCAAGGCTAGCAACCCACACATTGCACATCTTTTTGGCATTCACCTGGCTATTCTCAGAGTCTTGTAAAAGTAAATACGGTATTTTCAGTTTAAGTCTAGAGAAACCAGGGAACAGAATGGGGGAGAGTTCTGCTATCCTATCCCCTAATGGTATCCAGATCAGGGTTTAAAGGAATGGAAGAGATAGGGTAGAAACCAGAGGAATCCCACCATGGCTCTCCCACACTTGGAGCTTGATCAATTCCCATTCAAGGGAATTTTGTAAATGAGTTCTCACTTTGCAAGTGAGTCTTCTCTTAACTAACATCTGGTAACTCCAACCTCACTATCAAAATCCACCTAAGAGACATAACTAAAAACTCCTTAAATCCCAAGTCTACGAGATTAAATCACCCTGAACATCAGTCAGGAGCCCTCAGTTCTAACTTGAGCCTTGCCATGTCATAGAGTGGCCTGTCAGTTTACCATTCGCTCCTCGATTTCTTCATCTAAGAAAGGAAGTAATATATTCACCTTCCTCACCAGGTCATTTTGAGAACCAAGTGAGATTAATATATATGAAAGTGATTTGAAAAATTGTAAAGGCATATATAAATATGAAATGATATTAATAACAGCAGCATCAGAACCCATAAAGTGCAGTCCACACATTTAAATTTATGAGGAAACAATTAGGAACAGTGGTTATTAATCAGAAACTATGTTGTGAAAAACAACTACTCTTCCCTTGCTTACCAAGTTTGAAGGTAGTGTAGTCATTAAGCACACTGACCTTGAAAGCAGAAAGTAATGAGTTCAAATCCCAACTCTGCCACCCACCAGGTGAACTTGGGCCAGTTTTTTTTCATTGCTCTAGGTCTTATTTTGCGCGCACATACACACACACACACACACACACACACACACAGAAGATAGATTCTTTGTGACCAATCCAATGAGATAATGCTTGTAAAATGTTTGATACAGTGCCTGGCACATAGTAAATATTCACTAAATATTAGCTTTGAAAAGTATCAATGTTTCTTGAGCACTGGGAATGTGCCAGGCCTAACTTGGAAATCAAAAAGAAAAGAAATCGTCCTGTCTCAAAGAGCTAACAATTAGTGATCTAGAGGGACATTTATAAATGTGCCCCAAAAAACCAGATAGATAGAAACCTTCCTGGAGAAGGAAACACAACCCAAAACTTTTGAAGGATGAGTAGAAGTTTCTGTTAAAAAGACTTTGTCATTTGCCTAAGGGGTTGAAAAACCAAGGCTCGTATTTATGCTTGTTGGCTTTCTGGTGATTCAAGCTTAACATTCTGGTGACAACGTGAACCCGGTGTTGGAAACTGACTTGACTCGCTATTTTCTGTATGTGAAACCTAAGTTATTTTGTTTTCATTTCATAGACTCCTTAAGAGCTGTACAGACAACTTCTTGCATAGGGACTAGACGGGTTCCGACGACTTAAACGTGTTAGCATCCTTGGTCCGTCCGCTGATCCCTAAGGAGAGAAGGCAGGGAAGACTGGTAACCACTTATCCCTCTGGAAAAGCTGGAGCTGGAGCTGGAGGTGGTTGGGATAAAAAGGTAGGGAATAGAAAGCGCAATGCATAAGCATTTGTTTTGGAGACCACGAAAAGTTTACACTTAGCTGTCCTTTGTCCACATGCAAATGTGAAAATACAGAAAGCTTTGTATTTGCCGGATATCTTGCTACCATACTGAAGTGTCTTTTTCAGTTCACCAAGTATGTTACCAGTGAATTTGGGAGTTAGAGATGTTACCCTAATTGGAAGAAATTTCAGATTTTCCCTTGGGTATTCTGTTTCCTTAAAGTTGATTAAATCTCTCAACAATATGTAAGATGTTAAAGCTGTGTTTATGTCTGCTTCTACATCAGTAACTGCCGTGTTAGAGAAATGTAATTGGCATCTATTTGCAATCATCTGTTATCTTTTAAAAGTCACAGAATCGTAAGAATTTAGAACTGGAAGAACCTTAAAGAGCTTTTAGTTTAGTCTTGTCCTTTCACAAATCAGTAAACAGTGGCTTAGAGAGTGGCTTAGAGAGGCTGAGCCCCACTGTTTCACACAGTCCTCTTACAGGGCTTTCCTCAGGATTTTGCATGGTGATGATGGGAAGAGACCCACAGAGCCTTCCAAGCGCAGTAGGCATAAGTGAATTAATTGTCTCCCCCCTCCTCCGGCCCATGTTAGCGGAGGATGATAGAGACCAAAGCAAAGTAAAACGTTGGGAAGTCCCAAGAGGGAGAGAAGCCAATAATGTTGAAGCTACTGTATTGGCCCATGTGACTGGTGTTGAGTGAAGATGACTCGTTTCCAACCCATTCAGGTTTGCGGCACCTGGATGGAGCACTTTCAAAAAAGAAAACGTTGTCAGTAGTCCCGGAGACTGCCTAGGATCTTGACCCGAAGGCAAGAGGCTGTACCGCGGTGCTGCAGAAAGTCTGCAGACTTGGTATTCCACCTCGCTAGGCGGATGGAGAGAGGGACTACTGGGTTCCCTAGCATGATTTAGAGCTTTGAGGAGCGACCCCCGCCCCCTTGGAGGAACTGCACCAGTTGGCAGGACGCGGAAAAGCCTTCTGTGGCCTACAGAGGGATCATTTCCTTAAGACTCCCGTTTGGACGCAAAAGTGCTTGGTAGATAAGCCAGGCGGGCATGGCCGCAAGCTCGCCCGTCCTCTCCTTCCTTCTGCCAAAGAGAGATGACCGGGCCCTCGGGGGAGGTGTGGGGGGCTCGGCCGAAGGCATCTTTCTCCCGGACTTTCTCGGGGCCTCCCCCACGCCGCTGCCTTCGCCTGGGGCTGGGAAGCCAAGGAGGGCAGTGGGGGCAGGTGCAGGGCGTTCCGTCGGCCGGGTCGGTCCCGCCGGGAGGGGGACGCGTCCGCGGTGACGGAACAGAAGCCCGGGGAGCCTCGGCCTCCCCGCGGCCGCTCGGAAGGCTCGTGCGGGGCGCGGCGTCGGCGCCTTCGGAACCTCCGGGGCTGCAGCTCGCCGCCGCCGCCCGCTCTCCGGCCGGCCGGGGGAACCCGGGGAAGCCTCGCGGCCCAGGGGCGGCGGCGGCGAGACCCCGCCCCGCCCGGCCGGCCCGCGCCTATCGCGGCTGCCGGCCTGGTCACGCGGAGAGTGGCGCTGTGGGCTCGGGGCCAGCGCCCGGCGGCTGCCGGAGTCGCGGCGGGGCCGGGGCCGGGGCGGGGACGGAGGGCGGAGGGTAGAAATAGGGCCGGGCGGGCCGCGCCAGTCCGGGAGTCGCGCAGAGCCGACCTGAGCCACGCCGAGGGCGCCGAGCGCGGCGACCGACCCCCGGAGCACCCATGCTGCTGACGCTGGCCTCGGGCTCGCTCTTCTTCCCGGGGCTCTTCGCACTCTGCACCTGGGGGCTGCGGCGCGCGCGGCCCGCCTGGAGCGACTCCGACTGCGTGATGATCAGCACCAGGTAGGGGCGAGGCCGGGCGCCGTCCGCCGCACCCGGCCGCGCGCGGGCTGCCCGCCGCCCCGACCCGCCGGCGCCCGCCCCTGCGCCGCGCCGAGGGCGGAAAAGGGGGGCGACAGGAAGCGAGGGGGCTGCTTCCCTGGTGCCTTGCCCCTCCGGGGCGCTGGCCGGAGCTCTCGGAAGACCCCGGCGTCCTCGCGGGGAGGGAGAGAGGGAGGAGGATGGAGGGCGCCCACGCGGGTCCGGACCGGGCGGGAAGCGGCTGGTCCACGTCTGCCAGCTGCTTTGGGGGTCAGGAGCGCGGCGGCGGCCGGAGGCTCTCCCTCACCGCCCTGGCAGCCTGGGGAGAGGCAGGTTGAAGGCTCTGGGCTTTATGCTGTCCGCTGGACTGGATCCCACCCCCCTTTTCTTTTCTGCCGCACGTTAGGCTGGTTTCTTCAGTGCAGGCTGTGTTGGCCACCGGGTCAGGGATCGTCATCATCCGTTCCTGTAGCGACGTGATCACGGACAGGTAACATCCAATGCCAGGTGGAAGCACCAATGACAGCGCTGAACTTTTTCGAAGTTTCCACGTTTGAGTGGCTCCCAGGCGCTAGTCCTTTATCAGCACAGGCGGTTGGGTAGCTGATGGGAGAATCTTGGCCCCATAATTAGCCCCTCCTCTCTCTTTACCTCTTTCAGCCTCGCCCACTTCAGAGAAAGTAAACTGAAGACGTGCTAGAGAATGACAGGGTCTGAGTCTGATTTAAGGTGGCCCACTGATTCAAGTTCTTTATGAGCCACCTAAGTGTGAGAATTATTTGGAGGGGGCGTCTGGCCTTTGGGTCTTTTAAATGATTTCACTAGATCCCTGCTCTGGGGCATTCTTTGGCCAAGGGTGGTTAGCAGAGACCCTCTGTGGAAAAGGGACAAATCCACCAACCCTTTCTTTACAAGGGCTGCTCCCGTGTTTCCTCTGGATTTGCTAAAGGCAATGAAAAAAGGTTTCTAGGGCTTTTAGGAAACTGAACTGTACCTGAATTACAGCTCAGTCCCCAGGCAGGTCAGGAAATGTGCAACCAGTGAAACAAATCATAAAGACCAGTGTACTTTGTAAAGTGTTTAGACCTGGGCAGTTGTGCCCCCGCCCCAGCTTATTCCTAAAAAGCCATTGTTTTCACCTGTCTTCCTAGAACCACTCTTTCTCTTCCTTAAAGAGTGGTAGTCAAATGTGCAGGGAATGTCTCATAGCCTTTCCTAGTCCATTTCTTGTCGATTCTGCAAAGTGTCTTGGTTTTTACCAGTTGAGCATGGAAAGGGATGGGAGCAGGAGCTGGGTATCCATTTCTCTGTGGTCTGCAAATTTAGTGTCTGAATCTTGGGATTAGTCCTTCCGTTGTGACTTTTGTGCTTTCCTTCCTGTGCCTCTTTTAAACAAAACCAGCTACTGGCAATGAATGATAGATGCCAAGAGAAGATAGGTCAGTTGATTTTGACTGCATATACCAAAGGCTAACAGCATTTGCTTGGCTGGGTTCAATTTTTTATTTTCATTGAGCATTTTCTGATCATGCAACAAATTCTCTCACTGTTCCCACTCTGTCACATTAAGCTTGAAATCTGCCTCTTTTGCAAAGATTAAAGTGACAAATGTGACTTTGCAGTATTTTTTTGAGCTGATATGAGGGCAGGCATTGGGCAACCACTATATATTTCAGATGTTTGCACACCGTTAGTTCTGTAGGACCCCTGTTGTGTCTTCCCCTCAGAAGCTCTGTTTTTAGTGGCTGGATCATGGTGGCACACCTGAGTTTGGTTTTTAGGTTCCTCCTTTTCTGTATCTTTATGCCTTAGATTTGCTGGTCACAAAATGGAGACAGACACATCTCTGTGCCCTCTGCCTTTGCATGTATGTATAAGCATGTTTTAAAGGCACCTAGATCATCTTGGGGGGGGGGAGGCCTTTTGGGGTTCGTAGACTGTACACTCAAATATTTTTCTATCGTATGCCTTTTCTTTCTTTTTTAAAAAGATTTTACTTACTTGAGAGTGTATGTGCTTCCGCACTCAAGCAGAGGGAGGGCAGAAGGAGAAGTTGACTCTTCCCAGAGCAGGGAACCCGACATGGGACTCCATCCCAGGACCCTGAGATCATGACCAAAGCTGAAGGGAGATGCTTAACCGTCTGAGCCACCCAGGCGCCCCTATTATATGCTTTTCCATTTTATGTCTTCACACAGAATATGTATTTATAAATCCCCCCAAATTATATGCATAATATGGTGTGGGACTAGAGATTTCAGGAGATTCTTAAAGCAGTCCAGATCCCCAAAAGGGCTAAAAATCCTGTGCAGTTTTAGCAGTTTAAACACTTATATTTGGATAGTGCTTTTTACATTCAAAAGGACATTCACACTTCTAGTTTTTTAATCCACACAAGAACTTTGTCAGGGAAGGAAAAAACAAGAATTATTATCTCGATGCTACAAAGAAAGTTAAGTCCCCGGCTGGTGGCAGTTAAGATTATAATCCAGACCTCTTGTTGATAAGTTTTTGGAGAGTCCTGCCTATCAGCCACAATTTCACATCCCGTTGAATCGGTTGTGCAAAATATCAAAATCCCAGGTACCTCTGGAGGGGAGGGATCAGTTGCATTTCAGCTAAGCTTAGTAGTTCTTCATAGTTATTGTGCTTGGAATTGCTTCAGGAAAGCAACTGGAGGCCATAGATGAGCAGTAGAATAAATATTGCCATATCTTTGTTGCCCAATGGAACCTGGCTGAGGAATTCACATGCACATCTTGTATATTTGCCATTACTTACTTGTTTGTCTGTTTCATTGCTTCTTAATGATACAGTCATGCCGTGAGAAGTGTGGACTCGTTCAGGAACAGGGATTTGAATGGCACCCTCTCTGGAATATATTGCCAGTGTTGCAGTTCAGTGGGTTGGCTTCTTAGGAAATCACCGGAAACAGAGTTAAAAATACAAACTTGAGCTCGCGAGGCCGTGCAGGTAGAGGCTCTGGGGAGTAGAGTCCTTAACCAGCACTCAGGTGATTCTGGGGTTCAGGTAGTTTGAGAACCATGAAACTAAACTGTTTCTTCTCGCTGACTCAGGGGTGCTCAGTAAAAATGTGACAATTGAATGAAGCTAATCCTTCTCAGCGAGAGTATATGATTTCTGTTTTGATTTTCTCCTTTTTCTGTAGAATGATTATTTCTCATTTGGGAACAAAATGGTAGACATTGGAGACTTTCCTTCTAATCTGTTCTGGGCCTGTGCTAAACAGTCAGCTTCGACCCTGCAAATATGGAATAAACCCCTTTGGGCAAGTAAAGGGGAATGCTGTCTTTTGTCAGAGCTTCTCTGCTCATATCTGACTGCTGTAAGGTAGTCCTTGAGCTCTGGGCTCCTTTCCAGATGTATTTTTCTTAATGAGTGGACTTGGGATTAGCCACAGAATTACCCACGTAATTACCCACGCAGTTACCCACGGTCAGGGTAGCTTCCCAGAAACTTCCGAAAGTGGGGTTGCGAGCAAATATGTGAGGAAACTCCCAACTATTGAGCAACTAAGTAGAGTTAAACTGGAAATATTGGATTGGGCATTTGGGACACCTCTGAACAAGTTCTTGGTGGGGCTAATGAATCATTTGTAGAGATATCTATATCAAAGTTAGCTTTTATCAGAAAATGCATTCGAAAGGGCTAAATCAGGGAAATGGTGACAGCTGGTACTGAAACACCTGGTGCTGAGTGAGTCCCAGCTTTCTGCCTCTGACACCTAGTAATTGGCCCTGTAACTGAGAGAAAAATCTTCACTCGCCTTATTTATCACTGTCAGAGTCTTCCTTGTAAAGCGTTTGGAGTGAAAACAGCCACTTAGGTACAAAACTGACATCTGTCATCATCTCATGGACTGTTCATACGCTTTCTTTTAGGCACTGGCTTGCCCGAGAGTATGTCTGGTTCTTGATTCCATACATGGTCTATGACTCCTACGCTATGTACCTCTGTGAGTGGTACCGAACCAGAGACCAGAACCGCGGACACTCCCTCGCCACCTTCCGAAACTTCCTGTGCAAAAACCGCCTCATGATCACACACCACGCAGTCATTCTGTTTGTCCTTGTGCCAGTTGCCCAGGTATGGCCTTCCCAGACAGCCAACAGCCGACTCAGTCCCTCGTCTCCTCCTGTTAGACTGGGTGTCTTTGACCAGTACTTGCGAGCCTGGATTGTCCCTCTTTCTTTCCCCTTCCTCCACACCCACTGTCCTTTGCCCACTCCTTCCCTGGTAAAGCCTCCCCGGCAGATACTGTGGGGGGAAAAAATGCAGTCTGCAATGTCGCTGATCCTCCCTACCAGTACTTTCCTTTATGCAGTACCCTAGCCCTCTGTGATTCCCTGGTTCTGCCAGAGGCCCTGTCTTTAGTTTATACAATATAAAAGCAGCATACAATACAATACAAAACAACATACAGATTTTTTTTTTTAAAGATTTTATTTATTTGACAGAGATCACAAGTAGGCAGAGAGGCAGGCAGATATAGGAGGAAGCAGGCTCCCTGCCGAGCAGAGAGCCCGATGCGGGGCCTAATCCCAGGACCCTGGGACCATGACCTGAGCCGAAGGCAGAGACTTAACCCACTGAGCCACCCAGGCGACCCCAGATTGTTTTTTAAAAAAAATGAGAGTAGCTCATTCGACTGGTGAAGTGCTCTAACGTTGTCAGAGAGTACTGTATGTGCCATGTTGATGTCACAAAAACCCACTCTCAAAGCAGATAGCCTTAGAATTTCTCCTCGAGTCCATTTGCCCATCCCCCTCTTCCCCCTGCCCTGAGTGAGAGAGACGGGAATGCAGAAAGGAAATTATTAATTCCTAAGTGCCTACCAGGTGACAGCTTCTGGACTGCAAAGCTCATCGCTTTCTACTAATAATTTGAAGTATTAGAAATGACAATTAGATATTCTCCGCCCTATACCAGAGATGAAGCAGCTGGGGCTCTAAGAGCTTACTTATTGTGGTAGTAAGTGACAAAGCGGTCCTTCTCCACTATCCTATTTTTTTCTGACAAGATAAAAGGAGTGGTGGGAGTACATTACATTCGTAACAAAGATTTTCCTGGTTGCTCTGGGACCCTGACATCTAGCACAGGGCCTGGCACATATTTTGTTGAACTAAACTGGCCAAGTGCCCTTGGCATGACTAAGTTAGATACCCAAAAGTAGGCTACAGGGTTCCTTCCGGCTGACATTGGATTTCAGAAAAAGCTTGGTGTGATGCGATCCCCTGACCTCTGAGTTGCCTCTGGATCCAAGGGGGTTTGACCCTCCAAGCGCTACAGCTGTGGAGGCCGAAGACTACCAACCAGGTGTCTACTCGCTCCTCTAGCATTGCCCTTTCCCATGGTCTCATGGTTCCCCTGTCCAGTAGCAGCTTATTTCCCTTTCCTTCCCTTTTCTTCTGTAGAGGCTCAGGGGAGACCTGGGGGACTTCTTTGTCGGCTGCATCTTCATGGCAGAACTGAGCACTCCGTTTGTGTCGCTGGGCCGAGTCCTGATTCAGGCACGTATGGATGATGGGGCCTTGGTGGTGGGAGGAAGCTGGCCCGCGGCTGACTGGGGGTGTGTGGGAATCCCATAGCGCTAGGAATGGTGGGACAGGACCCCCTTCAACAGATGCAAAGGTCAGTTGGTCTTCTGAGCCTGTGGGGGTGACATTGTACTTTTGATTCACATTTGATACAGTTTTTTAGGTATTTTTTCCAGGCCAGATTTGTTTTGTTTTGTTGTTGTTCTTGTTGTTAAATCCACTGTTCTTGTGTGCCTCTCGGCTGGGTGGCTTAGGCCAAGTTCATATCACTGTCGGAAAAACTTCGAGCCTGTGTGCACACAGAAAGAGAGCAGCACTCAGCCAGCTTTGCCATAGGTGTCAGAACACACACAGCTTTGTGTGGCTGTTCTGCCGTGGGCCTTGGGCCGGTCGCTCCCGGAAGGCACGGAAGGCACGGCGTGGCGCTAATGGCTCTCTCCTCCCCTTCCTTCTGCAGCTGAAGCAGCAACACACCCTTCTGTACAAAGTGAACGGAATCCTCACGCTGACCACCTTCCTTTCCTGTCGGATCCTCCTTTTCCCTTTCATGTACTGGTCCTATGGCCAACAGCAGGGACTAAGCCTACTCCAGGTGCCATCCCGTATTCCCTTCTACTGCAATGTGGCCAATGGCTTCCTCATCGCTCCCCAGATCTACTGGTTCTCTCTGCTGTGCAAGAAGGCAACCCGGCTCTTTGACAGCCTCCCAGCCAAAAAGGATGGCTAAGTGCTCCTGGGGGTCAGGCAGTGAGGGTGCCGCCTCACACTCACTGCCGCCTCCACGCAGTATTCCCATGGACCAGACTGTGCCCTGGCTGGCCTCAGGCTTTTGGGTATTGATGAGCAGCCGGGTTTGAGTTTTTCTAAAGGATAGTCATCTGATCTCCCTCTTCTAACCTGCCCCTTTGGCCAAAGCACTTTTTTCTAAGTAACAGTGACTGGATCCTGTCAGACCTCCACTGGCAGCAAGGCAGTTTTAATGAAAAGCCGAAGGATCCCTCCTTGGGTCTTACCTCCAGGGTTCTGGGAGGTAGAAGCATGGGGTGTGGAGACAGGTAGACCAGGGTGCTAAGTGTCCGGGCATCTGCCTGGCCCGAATATTGGCGGCTACCCACCTTTCCTACCACTCAGGGCAACATCTATACTCACTGGACCAGCAGTAACAAGTGATGAACTCAGTTCTTGAAATACATTCTTGTGATGTTGGCCTGGGAAAATCATTGTGGGTAGGTAGTTTTTTACTGTTTACTAGGTAACTCATCCTGTCATCCACGTGCCAACGTTGAATTCCCATGTCCACTGACTTCCATTCAGAAGTCTTCCTGGCAGGGGAGCAAAGCAGGGAAGGGAACACTTGAGTGGGTCAGGAGGCCGATGGGTCTGCGCCATTACAGGCTGACGTGGGAAGACTAATGTCAAACTTGTGAGCTTGTTGTCCCGTCACAAATCCTATTCCTATCTTATGTCCCCTCAAACCCAGCTTTCATCATGTCCACACGCACAGGATGCTGTTGTTAAAACTGCAGGGGTAAAGGGACGTGGTGCCTAGCAAGCTCTTTCCCAGGTAACCCCCCTACTTTGACATTGTCCCTTTCATAGGATGTGTTAACAGGCTTCTGTATCCTAAACTGTGAGAGGTATCCTCCAGGCTGCCTCCTGCTAAGCCAGAGCTTCTGTTACAAAGCCTGTTCCCGCAGAAGCGTACTGCCACCTTGCCGCAGAAGGCTGGGGAACAAGAATGCAAGAGCTCCCTGGCCAAAACATGTCCTGTGGACTGACCCATCTACCATTTGCAGATAGGATCCTCTGGTGCCAACACTAATTGTTCCCTATCCACTAGGATGGGTTTTTAGAAACTGCTACCATGAAGTTTTTTGTTTTTCAAATGGTAGTAAAAATCTAGAAGTTTTAAAGTGCCTTTGAACTCACTGTTGTCCATGAACTTGCAAAGTACTGAGTATGTAACAGTGTCTCAAATTCTATTTCTGTCTTTAATGGGTGCCATTTAAAAAATGTCAAATGCTGTAATTTTTTTTTTTTTTACCGTTTTTGTTTACTGTCAGTCTGTCTTTATAAATCACCCCTGTGGTGATTAAAGTGCACTAATATTTCCCAGCTTCTTCTCATTTGTGAAATACATCAATATCGACTTCTCTTCAGACCCATCCTGTGACCTGACAGGAATCTCTGCTGTGAGCTCTGGCTTCTGGTCTGTGTTCACATACACCACACAACTGGCAGAAGTTGGGGTGTGGTCACACCTTCAGCATTCAGAAGGGCCTAGCTCATACCTCCCTCTAACATGTTCCTGGGGTTCCAAGAGTACCTCATCGGGTCCTAGAGTTCAAGCCCAGTGGTCAGGCAGCTCTTGGCATGATCTTCCCTTCCTATGTGAATCCCAGTTAGGAGCTGGAAGGGAGCCAGAATAATGCTTTATTGTGAGAGTTAAGCATATGAAAGTGATGGGGCATATCCTTTTTCCCTCCTTGCCTCTCAAACACCTCTACCAATAGTTCTCCTAGTTCTGTGATAGACATTGGATACATTAAGGCCCCATATTTAAGGCCCTGTGTACACCACTGACTGCTGCCACTCAGTCTTGAAAACCATGACAGCCTCCCCCAGGCATAAGATAATTATACCCAGACTTTAAACCCATCTCTGGTGTTTACCAGACTGTTACAAAACAGCCCCTCCCGCATCCACTAAATGGAGCTCAAACTCCATGGCAGAAGTCCTCCATTATTAGTCTACTAATATTAGTTAGTTAATATTAGTTAATATAGTTAATATTAGTTAGACTAATATTAGGTTATTAGTCTACTCCCTGACACTCTTCTTGGTACAGTGTTCTTTATCCCTTTTGGGTTCACAAACCACATGGCCAACTGGTGGCAGAAGAGTTTTTTCCCTTGCTGCCCTTGTTAAGACACCACAAAGGGACTCTTGAAGAGGCTTTCAGTGGAAAAGAACATATACCTTGTCATTTTTCCACTTGGGTAGTTTCACCTTTGGACTTCTTTGCTGAATTCTAGGGTAGATAAGTCCAGTTATGAACACATTCCTCCCAGCTGGCCTTGATATTTAAGACTCTAGCTGAGCCCAACCACACAACACATCTGAGTCTAGTCTATTGACCAGAATAACTCAAAAGAGACACAATGAAACTCAAAAGAGAATTTATAATTTGTATGTTACAAACACCTAAGAAACTATTTTCTTTACAGTTATTGCCGTATACGTTTTTAGCTTGTGTACAACTTCATGTAACTGAAAGGCTTGCGTTTCTCAGCTTGAGCCCCTAGAGACCCCACCTAGCCAGGGCCCAGCTGTTCTCTGGTGTACAAAGGTCAGAAGTTGCTGATCTTCTGCAGCAGGGTCTGGCGCCGCTCCTCAGGGCTAATGTTCTCAGCGATGGACTTCAAGAAGCGCTGCTCATTTACCTTCTGGAGCAAGGAACTACCAGAAGGGTTGGCCTTGCTCAGTGTTTCGTAGCAGGTGAGGATCTCCAAGGCCAGAACATAGAGCGGTTCGCACACCTCTTGGTGGAGCATGGCCATGATATGCAGAACGTGACAGAATACCTGGGTATAAAAGAACAGGGTCTCCTGGGTCAGGTCCTGTTCTTGAGCCCAAGGGCCAACCGACTGAATCATCCGAACAGAGTCCAGGAGGTGGGTCAGACTGTTACAGAGAAGCTTGACTACGTGGCTCCAGCCTTCCATTGGAAGCCAGTTACGACAGCTCTGGCTGCAGAGAAACTGGAAGGCTCTCAGGAAGAGCACGGAGAACTGGAGCTCCTGGGCAAAGGGCTTTAGGTTGAGCAGAGGAACGAACTGAATGTACTCCAGACTGTATGGGACGTGCAGGAGTTGCTTCTCCAGCAGTCTCCTGGTCAGCTGGTACAGGTGCTGCCACTCTTGGGGACTGCACCAAGGCAGGACTTGTACCATGACCACCAGGAAGCCCTTGCTGAACAATCTGACCTCCTCGGGGTTGCCAACATCCACCACCAGGAGGGACAGCATCTGCTCGGAGATGCTGCTGGAGATGGAGCAGCACTCCATCCAGGCTAGCAGCCCTGTGCCCGGGCCATAACCAGGGTGGGCTTGGGAGGTCCACTCATCCTCAGAAAGCTTACAGATCTCAAAGAGCGTGGCGGGCACCTCACACTTGAAGTGGCCCTCAAAGAGGTTCTTCATTCTCAGGCGCACAGTCCAGTCAAGCTGCTCCAGCTTCCGGTGGAGCCAAGACAGGGACTTGATCCAGGTGTCTGGGGAGAAGGTCTCAGTATTGGCCAATATAATTTCACAGAGGACCTCCAGGATATGGACCACCAGGTCCTTCCCATCCAAAGAGAGGCACCGTTTCTCCCTGGGGAGCTGCCAGTATTTGCTGAAGCCATCTAAGAGCTGGCACAAGCTGAAGAGGAGGGGGAACGGAGAGCAGGTGTGGAGCCAGTATTCCTCCAAACACGCATTTGCTTCAAGAGTCTGGATGAAAATCTTCAAACTGAGGTCCACCTCTTTGATGTCGAGCAGCAAGAAAGGCAGGACGAACTCCTTCAGCACCTCATCTGGCTCAAGAAGAGCGGCAACCGGGATTCCCTGGGGCTTCAAAGGATTCATCAGGCAGCCCAGGAGCTCTAAAAATTGCTTTTCTTCCTTGGGTGTGGAGAACTTTGTCCAGACGGTTTCTTTGAGGCAGGACACCACAAAGCTGGTGGATGGATTTGGACCCTGCTCTTCCAGAAACCGGAGAGCGGGGAAGGCAGTGAGAATCTGGGCCAGGAACTTATGGGTGCCGAGACTGACCACGGCCATGCTGCACATTTTCTTCACGGTGACCTCCGGGTGCAGAATGACCAGGCGGGCCACAGAGGCCACGGCTTTAGCTAAGCCCTGTTCAGAGGTGCTCTGTGTGAGCTGGTTGAAAGTTGTATTGACGTCCTCCTGAAACCCATCCAAGTAAGCCAACAGCTTTTCAGAGAGACCCTTCCGGCCCCAGGAGAGCAGGGTGCCTGAGAGGACTTTATTTTTATCTGGCAGCGAGAGGTCTGCATAGCATTCCAGAATCAAGCTGATCACTTGTTTGATCTGAGATTCAGGGATGGCTCTGTCTGCCGCAGTCACTTCTATCACCGTTTCCAGCAGCTTTAACACCAGGTCTGGCTCTCGGAAGAGGGCCCGGTTATTAAGCAGGCAGGCTAGCCACTCGTCTGAAAAGGCCCACTTCTTCTCAGAAGCAAAAATGTAGCACATTTCCATATGCCGGTCCATCTTCTGCTCGATAATGGCCATGGCAATGGAGGCAGTGATGTCCTTCTCAAAGCCCTTGTTCTTCAGCACCTTGGCTGTTTTCCTCAGGAAGTCTGCAACGCACTCTGCCAGCTCCGAGACCACCTGCCTCTCCTCCTTGGACAAGCTGGTAGAATCCAGGTAGAGCTTCAAGTTCTGGCTGAAGGAAGTCAGGCTGTCACACAGCCGGAAGCTGTCATAATTTGTCCCCTGGCTGCCATTGAGCATGGCCTGCAGCTCCTCCCCCCACTCCCGCAGCAGGCTGCACATGAACTCAAACCCAATGAAGATTGTCTCGCTTGGAAGCTTGGCCAGAGAGGTCAGGCTGATGTCCCGTTCTGCCTCCTTTACCTTCTCTGCCAGTGCCTGCTGGTGATACGGGTTCTGGGTGTCCGAATTCCACACGGAGATCACCGTGGCCAGTTTGTCCAGATACACGGTTGCAGACACTTCCTGGGGGTCATCCTCCATCAGTGCAAACACGGTCAGCATGTCTGCCAAGTTGGCTAACGCACAGCACTTCATCCCTGGGCAGAGGATTCGACTCTGGATTTGCTTCAGCCCGGTGAGCAGCATGGCCAACAGGGGCATGGTGGGACACACATCTGGGTCCGACTTAAACCTCTTTGGAGGGTGGGAGAACTCATCTGAGGATGACAAATACTTATGGGCCATTGTTCTAAACTGGGAGAGCAGGGGGTCCTGCTGATTGCCTTTGTGCTTCATCATTTCCCACCAGACGCTGAGGAAAAAGGCCACATCCTTTGAAGATGTGTCAACGGACATGTGCTCCAAAAAGTGCTCGAGTTCTGCACGGCAGATAGCGGTGGGCAGGGCCATAAGGAGCTGGATAAAGAGTCCAGAAGCTTCCAGAGACTTGAGCAGCTCAAAAAGGACAGTGTGATTGATGGTAGGGATCATGTTGCCTACTGAGAAGAACACATCTTCCTGCCACCGAGTGTCAGTGTCTGAAGGGGTGACGGGGTAGGGCTGAAGAACCTTGGCCCAGATGATGATCAGAGCTTTCTTCTTCCAGGCAAAGGGCTGGGAGCAAGCTGTGGCAGAGGAGATCTCCCTTAGGGCCTCCACAATGGGCTGCCCAACGCGTTCCCAGTCAGACTTTGTCATTTCTGTCAGTGCTTTGGGGTGGAACAGCTGCTCGGCAAGCAAAAAGCCCCCATGCAGAATAGTCATTTCCTCACAGATATTTATGGGTCCTGCACAGACAGAAGCCGCAAAGACAGAGGGTGGTGACAAATCTTTAAAATAATCAGTAGAGGTTAGATGAGAGACCTCAGCTGGTAGGTTGGCTCTCATTATCAGGGTTAGAGACAATAAGGGTTCTAAGGGGGGGAGGAGGGTAGGTTTAAGAGCCGCTGCAGAGCTGGAATCAAAAGGACTCAGCTAAGGAATAAAGGACTCCCAAACTCCCTAGCCTGGATTGAGAAGACCATGGGCATCACTGGGTGAAGAGAATCAGAACAGCTTTGGAGGGACCAGTGTTCAGTTTTTGTTATTTGGAGTCTGAGGTAGAACATTAAGGTCAAGCCGTCCTCCAGCAATGGAAATGAGAGACTAGCAAGGGAGGTCTCTGCCCAGAGGGGTCAACTGAATGAAAAAGCAAATGAGACCCTGCATGAAAGCATGTGTAAAGGAAAGGGCTAGACCCTCCAGCAAAGGATGGGCCAGTAGAGGACGTGGGGAGGAAGGGCTGAGAGCGAGCGAGCGAGCGAGCACAGCAGTACCAAGCTACAGGGGCCACTAAGTATGTACTGTGGAATATGACAGTCGCGCTTCTAAGTAATGATACAGTCTAAAAGGGGCATGGGCCAGGGCTGTGGACATAGAAGCCATCAGGCAAGCCCTACCTTCCCTCTTTTCTCCTAAAGCCTGTCTTGCAAACAGATTTCTATTTTCTGCCTTTCAGGGAAGCCGTTGACCCTACAGCTCTGTCAAACAGAACAAACTACCAAAGGCTCTGGTTCTTTGGTAGAAACCAAGAGGTAGACTCAAAAAAATTAGTAGATTAGGAAAGAAAAGTCCTTTCTCCAGGGAGCCAGGAATCAAAAGACTTATCAAGGAAGGCATTTGGGGATGTTTAATTAGACATGGCTTTAAATCCTAGTTCAACCACCTGGAAGCAGCTAAAGCTTCTCTGAGCTTCCCTTCTGTGTATGTGGGGAAAATACAGACTTCGTATTAGACTGGGAGGATCAAATGATATATACTAGTCAAGCCCTCAACACTGGTTGTTCAGTATTAGCTCCCAATTCCATCTCCCAGAGCTGCTGAGTGTTACACAGGATACAGCTGTTATAAGCCTCTGGCTACAAAAAGCCCGAGAAGTGCTCAGTAAGTGATACCCCACAAATGTTTCCATTGTTGGAAGGGGAACCTTGTCATTATTCTTTGCCTTCACTTGCTCAATAATGGGAAAAGACATAGGTCTTTCTCAGGTAAGCTGCTTCTGGCCCAGGAACAAAATCAGAGTACAAACGCTACTCACTATCCAGTATTCCCAATTTCTCCCCCTCTTCCCAGGGCCCGGAGATGCCACCCCTTCTTCATTCGCTCACACCCCCAAGAACACATCTTTCCCAATTTCACAGGCCAGGAGCCAACAAGAGAATCTTGATTCAGGAGACTAAAATCTATCTTGGCCTTTGACTTCAAGGGAACGGCAAAAGCCAAAGGATCAGCACTCCCATACAACCAACTGCTGAAGGCAGTCCAACTTGGCTCCCAGTGATGGAGGCAGGCTCCCAGGAACAGTAGTTGCTGACAGGTCTCACTAGGGATTCTGCCCCCCTCCCTTTTTTGGCTCAGGCTGCTCTCCTAGGCTCCCCAAATGTTCCCATTGACTCTGTAAATTTAAATTGATTGCACACTCCTGAGATATTTGTCCCCCAATATGCCAAGATATTATGTTCACTGTGCTACCTAAAGGAGTAAGTCCCGGGACCTATTGATTAATAGCTGGGCAAATCCCACCTGTTTTTATCACTAAGTGCCCACGTATGTTAAGTGCTTACTCCATGCCAGGCACTGTGCAAGATCTCTTTTAAAATTCTTCAAATCAACCTTTTGAGAACTATTCTTGTTTTAGAGAAGGTAACACTGAGATTCAGAACAATCTGCTCGGATGTCCAACTACAGTGTGGTGGGGCTGTGATTAAAATCACCACAGCTGCAGCCCTCCATGCTTTGAGCTCTGCTGTTCCACCACTGAAGGCCTGGCTGGCGACAGGACTACACCATTTCTCCACAGCCTGTTCCTGGCACCTCTTGGGGTGCCTCACCCCAGCTCTCTCAGGACAGCCTCCTGGTCTCATCTCCTTAAGAGCATGTCCAGCGAGGGGGGGGGGGAGCAGAAAAAGAGCCACCAATTTATACCAGCTCCCCACTCCTTCCTCCCAGACCCTGGGAGGTCCCATGAGGTCTCTGAATCAAAGCGCAGGTAGATTCAGGAGTGCCACCTCAGCTCCTGCACCCCTTCCCGCCAACTGCTGCTCGGGTTAAGTAGCTGTGCGCAAAACACCGCACCAGTCACTGTATACATGTACTCTCAATCAAAACGCCCCCAAACTCGGCGTGGTGGGTACGTTCTCATCATCCCCGTTTCGTCGAGGGGGACCACATGAGCGTTAAGACGCTTGCTCAAGAACCCAGTGGCCGTCCAATAAACGGAACAGTCAGGGTAGCCAGGATTCCCCGGGGGCGTCTCGTCCGAGCCCGGCAGTTTCCAAAGCACGTGCACGAACCCTGTCCACGTTCAGGAACTCTACACATTCGCTGGGCCCTTCACGTGGAAAGGCGCCCGAGGGGGGCAAGAGGCGGACCTCGGAGCGCCGGGGCCGGAGCTAGAGCAGGGCCTCCCGCACCCCCGCCCTCCCACACCCTTCCCGACCCCGACAGCTCCCTTAGTCCGGCCCGCTCAGCACTGCCCTGGTCGCGGGTTTCGGGACGCAGACCACGAG
This sequence comes from Mustela lutreola, assembly GCF_030435805.1. Taxonomy (NCBI): domain Eukaryota; kingdom Metazoa; phylum Chordata; class Mammalia; order Carnivora; family Mustelidae; genus Mustela; species Mustela lutreola. The sequence continues at coordinate 44,446,067 of NC_081304.1, read as the reverse complement.
GGGTGAGAACCGGGAGCCAAGACACCCACCTAGGTCCATGGCGGCGACGCGGGCTGCAGCGCGGGCCGCCCCTCCCCCGCGACGCCCAGAGGGCGGCGCAGGCGCCACGGCACAATGGGTGGTTCCGGGGGCGGGGGCGGGACAACCGGCCGCGCCTCAGTCCCCGCCCACCATCTCAGCCCAGGCAGGCACCGCGCCCCCGGCCGCTCCGCGCACGCGCAGTCCTCACCAACAGGTCTGCGGAGCGCCAGCAGCCCGGCCCACAGCGCCCCCTACCAGCCCGAAGCCTCCAACCCGCCAACAGGCAAGTACCCGCCCTTCTCTTCCGCAGAGTGCGCCTCGCCCCGGCCCCCAAGTCCGGTCCCTACAGTTCCCTTTGCTCCCGCGGCTCAGCCACGCCTCTGTCCAGCCCTGCCCAGCCCAGCTTCGTGAGTCCCGGCGGTTCCTACCCGCTAGCTCCGTCCCAGGCTCTGCGTTCGCTCCCATCCAGGAACCCTCGGGATCCTTCGCTTACAGTTCATCCGTATTGAACGACCTCCCCAGACTGCCCACTAACCCGCACAGATGGGCCATTCTGAGAGGCTTCCTGCCCTGAAGAGTGTCTGTCGCACAGACGCACATCCCACTCCCCACAGCTACGCCCCAGCGCACTTTTCTCACGGCAGCACAGTATCCTTAATTTTCTGGAATCGTTGGCACCTTTAAAGTGTTACTGGCCGCCCTCCCCAGAAAATGCACTTTGCTAGCGAGAGCAAAGGTGGGGGCGATCCAATCCAATAGCCCCCAGTTCTGAGAGCACACACACACGAATTTCCTATGTTCTCACACAGTACCATGTCTCCTGTGCTCCCTTTCCCTTCTTCCCTGACCTAATCACTAACCTCTAGTGTTTCTAACTCTCCATCCTCCAGCTTCTAGCACCAGCTATCACCTAGAGAGGGCATAGGGGCCGGGCTTCCCCTCCTCCAATGTGCCAAGTGGAGTTTGAGCTGGCCTGTGCTGCTATTAAGCAGTTGAAGGGACCTGTGAGTGATCAAGAGAAACTGATGGTGTACAGCTTCTACAAACAGGCCACCCAGGGCGATTGCAACATTCCTTCCCCACCTGCTACAGATGTGAAAGCCAAGGCCAAGTGGGAGGCATGGAACGAGAACAGAGGGATGTCCAAGATGGATGCCATGAGGATCTATGTTGCCAAAGTGGAAGAACTAAAGAAAAAGGATACTGGTTAAGAAAGTGGTTAAGGTGTGAAACAGAATGAAGTAGCAGGGTTCCTCCGGTAGGGAAAAGGGCTTCTTAAAAGACCCATGGCTGACACACCCAGAAACCATAATCACCATAGCTGAGAAACATCAATAAATCTCTTAAACTGCTTGAGTGTGAGTGACTGTTGTTGGAAAGATGATTAAACTAAAAGTAACTGAGAGTCCTGAGGTGTCCAAAATATATAAAAAGTAGCTCTGCTCTAGGGAAAGTTCCATCACAACTGGCTTTATGATTTTAAAGAAGAGTTCCCAGCCGTCCTATCCCAGAGTATATGCAAATGCTTGGCAGGAGGAGAGAAGTTGGGGGAAGAATCATGCTATGAAATGCCTCAAGATCTGAGGTCAAAAGACCATTCTCCAAAGGCTTGGCCTCCCGGGAAAGGGGAAAGAAGGAGAGGAGGCCAAGGCCTCTTATCTCTTCAGGGGTTGTCCGTTCACTACTAACTCAACATTAGTGAGGGGAAAAGGGCTTTGGTTTCCAAAAAGCTAAAGTCAAATCCTACTACCAAAAGCCCCTACTGGAACGCAGGCCTGATGGAGTTAATATTTTGAGGGAGTCAAGTGAAGCAATTGATGCATAACATAGTTGCATAACAACACAGCTGACTAGAAACAACAGATCAGATGGTTTCAAAATCTCAGTCTTGAAAAGCCTCATTGGAGGCCATGCAACCAAAGTTTTCTTGGAATTAGTTTGTAGCTAACCCTGGTTTCTGCTTGGGGATGTCTATGGGACAATACATGGAAATGAGTTTGTTTTAGAAGCACAACACACCCCTTGACAAGAGCCAAACACACCCCTTTTGGCAAGGGCCAAAGTGTCTCTGCTCACCTTCCACTCCTTAGTGCCAATTATCACAGAGGCATCGATGCACAGTAAGTGCCCTGGGATATGGAGGAAGCTATGTGATATCATTAACGGCATATCAGAGAAAAAGCTCTGCCGTGGCATGGGCCTTCCCAACACTTTTCCTCAAAAACTATTTTCATAGATTAAGACATCAGGTCAGTTCTAGTTCCTGAAGGGCCATTAAACAACAGAAGCAACAACCATAAAGATTTCAGCGGACAAAGGAAACCAAATCTCACCATGTATTTTCAGGATCTTCTGTTCATGTCTTTGCAAAAAGTTGATATAGACTAAGTACATGACGTGAGAATAAAGTATCCCCAGGATGTCACAGTGACTGAAGAACTATTTTAGGTTGGGCAAGAGCCACTTTGTTGTACAACAGCTGTGTTGTCCTCTCTTCTTTTGGAGGATATTACAAGCACATTTTGGTGCTTTAAGGCCCCGATTCACAAGAAGTGTGAATTACTAGTAAAAATAATAATGGAACATCTTGCTCCAAAATACGGTGTTAACTGAGGCACTGCAGGTGTGTGTACAGTATGCTGAATTTTGTGGGGAAAAGGGAGAAAATGTATTTGTCTGCTTAATGAGGCAAGGGGAATGGAATTGGTAGGAGCAAGACTTTTCAATGTATATCTTTTTCATTTTTGATTTTTGTATCACTGACTCTGTTATAGAAATCTGAGGGAAGAGTATTTCTTGGGGCGCCTAGGTGGCTCAGTTAGTTACAACCGACTCTTGGTTTCCACTCAGGTCATGATCTCAGGGTCATGAAATCGAGCCCCACATTGGGCTCCAGGATCCGTGTGGAATCTGGTTAGTTTCTCTCTCCCTCTGCCCCCATCTTGGCCCTCTAAAAATAAATAAAATCCAAAAACAACAACAAAACAAGATTATTTTTTCGTTGTTATTGATCATTAAGGCCAGAGTAAATTTCCTATTGACTTCCCAGAAAGATAAGAAATCTAAGACCAAACTGAAACTACCCATGAACTCTCACCATAAATTTCAGTGGACAAATTGGAACCCTCCTAAAAACTGCTAAACCACAATGGCAACTGCATGTGACAGGTGAGATGGGCAGAAAGTCCCATAAAGGAGCTGTGAATGTCCACAGCTTTGCTAATTCTACCAAGATGTCAAGCAAATATGGATTTCATACTAACTCTCTGGGTAGGCTCGGGGAGCGCTTGCAACCCAGCCATTCTAAAATTTCTCTGGATTTAAACCCAAGGAAAATTTGAATTTAAACTTAATATGCCAGAACTCCTCAACCCTCAAGGCAAAAAAACCCCAAAATAACTGTTATGAAAACAATTCTAGAGAAGCCAAAGAACTTTCCAACTTCATCTGTTTTAAAATGCCAGCTTGGGCAAAACCATCTTATAACCTTGTTTTCTAATAGAGCATACCATCCTCAGAGGAGGTGTTATTCAAAATCCATACAATAATTTCCCTGTGTAGAAAAAGTGAACCAATGGTCTAGAGAAGGTACATATATAACTTGGTTTGCTTTGAAACTCTGTCTCAAGACAGTTTAAGTTGAATGAAAGTGCCATGGAGCTGGAAAAAGATTTTTTTCTCTCGGTGAAGGTAAGATTACCCTAACAGAAGGTGAGCTGAAACCCTGAAATTTCCTGGCAGCACAGAACATCACAGGTGATTTCATATATATTATTCTGGAACTGGTAACCTCTGAGTCAATCCTTTTCAATCTCCTCAACTTCTTGCCTAAAATTTGAACCTGGCCACTACCATTTTATTTTTTTTTTTTTTTTTTTTTTTTTTTTTTTTTAAGATTTTATTTATTTTTTTATTTATTTGACAGAGAGAAATCACAAGTAGTCGGAGAGGCAGGCAGAGAGAGAGAGACGGAAGCAGGCTCCCTGCTGAGCAGAGAGCCCGACGCGGGACTCGATCCCAGGACCCTGAGATCATGACCTGAGCCGAAGGCAGCGGCTTAACCCACTGAGCCACCCAGGCGCCCGCCACTACCATTTTAAACAGACTCTCAGAAGCTGGTGTAACAACGTGATTCAAGAAGTATACTTTCAAAAACCATTTTTTTTTTAAAGACTTATTTATTTATTTGATAGGCAGAGATGACAAGTAGTCAGAGAGGAAGGTAGGGAGAGAGGAGGAAGCAGGCTCCCCGCCGAGCAGAGAGCCCAATTCGGGGTTCGATCCCAGAACCCTGGGATCATGACCTGAGCCAAAGGCAGAGGCTTTAACCCACTGAGCCACCCAGGTGCCCTAAAAATCATTTATAATAAATATGGCCAATGTAATTCTATTTCCAATGATTAAAATTTATTTCTTCTTTGGAACCAAATAGAAAACTACAAGAAATCATTAAAAAGGGGCGCCTAGGTGGCTCAGTGGGTTAAGCCTCTGCCTTCGGCTCACGTCATGATCTCTGGGTCCTGGTTGCCCCACATTGGGCTCTCTGCTCAGTAGGGAGCCTGCTTCCCCCTCTATCTTCCTGCCTCTCTGCTGACTTGTGATCTCTATCAAATAAGTAAATGAAATCTTAAAAAAAAAAAATCACTGAAAAAAATTTTTTTCAGGCTGAAGAAATAATCTAATCCATATTTAAGAAATCTAACCCATATTTAAAAAGTCGAAATTCTTCCAAAGATTTAAAAAAGTTATATAAGGAAAATAGCATGAAGCCAGGCATGTAGCAACATAGCACATTAGCTCCTTCCATCTATTTTCTCTGGCTGCTCAGAATTTCAAAGCAAAGAATGTGTGGGGTATTGGTCAAATCTCTTGATTCAAGAACAAAATTTCTTTAATATATTTTTTTAATTAAAAAAATTTTTTTAAAGATTTTTTATTTATTTCACAGAGGAGAGAGATCACAAGTAGGCAGAGAAGCAGGCAGGGAGGGGGGATCAGGCTCCCCACAGAGCAGAGAGCCCAACTTGGGGCTTGATCCCAGTACTCTGGGATCAGGACCCGAGCTGAAGGCAGAAGCTTTAACCCACTGAGCCACCCAGGCGCCCCTCTTTAATATTTTTGAGTGTCAAGGCCTGCCAGAAGAAGGCGTTAGAACAGCACGGTGCCAGTAGTCCTGCTATAAGCTTATCAAAATTCCCTCCACCTCCAACCACAGGTAGTGTCCCACATAGCTGCCCAATCTAAAAAATAATTTATGACTAATCTAATAGAGTTACACAAAGAATGTGCCATTCCAAGAACAGTGCTGATCACAGCAACAGTTCTCCTCTAACTGGATAGACTATAGGATTTTACTTCTAAAATATATCTTAGCGCTTTCAAAGATTAAGACACACAGATTTTTATCACCCCAGCCTCCTTGCTGGTACAGGAAACAAGCAAGGTGTGAGGGTCTTTATCATGCATGGACACATCACGCCTTGCAGGTGCCAGACAGGAATCACAAATGCTTGATCCACATCATGTCCTCTGTTACCCCGAAGCCTTTGGTTTCTTGTGTCTAGCAAACCATTCATCACTTTTATCTGCCGCCATTGCCTGCAGAAAAAAGAATCGGAATATAGATTTAAGCCCATAAAACAATACAGTCCACTTTGTACCTCATTGCACTGCCTGTAGTCATTAACAAAAAGTGCTCATTTGGGGCACCTGGGTGGCTCAGTGGGTTAAGCCTCTACCTTCGGCTCAGGTCATGGTCCCAGGCCCCTGGGATTGAGCTCCGAATCAGGCTCTCTACTCAGTGGGGAGCCTCCTTCCCCCTTTCTCTCTGCCTGCCTCTCTGCCTACTTGTGATCTCTGTCTGTCAAATAAATAAAATCTTAAAAAAAAAAAAAAAAGTGCTCATTCAGGGGGCACCTGGGTGGCTCAGTGGGTTGAGTGTCCGACTCTTGGTTTCAGCTCAGGTCATGATCTCTGGGTTACGGGATCCAGCCCCATGTCAGGCTCTGCACTGAGCATGGAGTCTGCTTTAGTTCTTGCTCCCTCTCCCCCCAGCTCACGTTCTCACTCTCACAGATAAATAAATCTTAAAAAAAAAAAAAGCATTCATTCAGCATAGAGTATATGTTTAATTTGACAGGATATAAGTATTGAGCAACTGTCTGCAGATTTTTTTTTTTGAAAATATTTTATTTACTTTTGTGAGAGAGAGAGAGAGCGCACGCGAGAAGAGTGAGAAAGCATGAGTTGGGGGGTAGGGCAGAGGGAGAAGCAGGCTTCCTGCTGAGCGGAACTCGATCCCAGAACGCTGGCATCATAACCTGGGCCGAAGGCAGACACTTAGCCAACTAAGCCACCCAGGCGCCCTCAAAAAACTCTGTTAAGAAAATAAACTGGTAAGCCATAGACTGGGAAAAGTACTTGCATTTGTAGATACTTAAAAAATGACTCACAACCAGAACTCCAACCAACAAGATAAATAACCAATTTTTTTAAAAAATTGATTTGAATGGGCCTTAAAAAATAAGCAAATATTTAAATGAGGGACATTCCAGGAGAATAAAATCGTGTGAGCAGTCACGTAGTATGAAAATACATTCATAGAGATTACAGACTAGAATAGCTAAAATGTAAAATAGATCAGAGGTGTGTCTTCCAAGTAGTTTGTCATGAGTCTCAATGGCTCATATAAATCGTTCTGTATTAATATAGCCCAATTGTATTAAAACTACTTAAAAAATGCATAGGGAAAACCAACTATATAAAATCATTTTTCATTAATTAGGGAAATTTTATTTTTTTAAAGATTTTATTTATTTATTTGACAGAGAGAGACGCAGGGAGGGAACACAAGCAGGGGGACTGGGAGAGGGAGAGGCAGGCCTCCCATGGAGCAGGGAGCCTGATGTGGGGCTCGATCCCAGGACCTTGGGATCATGACCCAAGCCAAAGGCAGATGTTTAACAACTGAGCTACCTAGGCGCCCCTAATTAGGGAAATTTTAATAAAACTGGATTTTTTTTTAAAGATTTTTTTTTTTTAATTTATTTGTCAGAGAGAGAGAGAGGGAGAGAGAGCGAACACAGGCAGACAGAATGGCAGGCAGAGGCAGAGGGAGAAGCAGACTCCCTGCCGAGCAAGGAGCCCGATGTGGGACTCGATCCCAGGACGCTGGGATCATGACCTGAGCTGAAGGCAGCTGCTTAACCAACTGAGCCACCCAGGCGTCCCATAAAACTGGATTTTAAGTGACATTAAGGATATACTGCTGATTTTTAAAATTGTGCTAATATCAATATGGTACATAAGAAATTTCCTTGACTTTTACTTCTTTTAAATAATTTAAAAATGTATAAAATACTGGAGTGCCTGGGTGGCTCAGTCAGTTAAGCATCTGCCTTCATTTGCCATCCATCCCGACAGCATCAGCTTCCTAAAGCATAAATCCAGTCACTTCAAAAACTGTTTAATCTTCGCAGAATCCTAGGATCAAGCCCCACATAAGGCTCCCTGCCTGGTGGGAAGTCTGCTTCTCCCTCTCCCTTTGCCCCTCCCCAGTTCATGTGCACATGCAGGCAAGCACTCTCTCTCAAGTAAATCTTAAAAAAAAATCAAAATGTATAAAATACTTAAGTACTTAGGGTTGAAACAACACAGTGTCTAAGATTTGCCTTAGAATTCCCTAGCAAAAAAGGGGCGCCTGGGTGGCTCAGATGATTAAGCATCGCCTTTGGCTCAGGTCATAATCCCAAAGTCTTGGGACTGAGCCCCCACATGGCCCAGCAGGGAATCTGCTGCTCCCTCTCCCTCTGCCTCTCGCCCTGCTCATGCTTTTTCTCTCTCAAACGAATAATCAAAAAATCTTGCGGATGGGGTGGGGAAAGAATTCCCTAGCCAAAAAAAATGTGGGGTGGGAAGGAATAATGAAAAATTATGGCAGTGTTGATTAGTGACAGTCACACAGAAATCTGTTGTACTCTCCTGTGTATTTTTGGAATTTTTAGTCACCAAATATTATAAATAAAATCTATTATAGAAAGAAATGGATGGGGCGCCTGGGTGGCTCAGTGGGTTAAAGCCTCTGCCTTCGGCTCAGGTCATGATCCCAGGGTCCTGGGATCGAGCCCCGCATCGGGCTCTTTGCTCCGCTGGGAGCCTACTTCCTCCCCTCTCTCTCTGCCTGCCTATCTGCCTACTTGTGATCTTTGTCTGTCAAATAAATAAAAAAAAAAAAGAAAGAAATGGACAAAAGACTTGAACATATAATTCGTAAAGGAAGGTGTGCAAATAGTCAATAAGCATACGCAAAGGTGCTGAACATCAGCAATTTATCAGGGAAATGCAAATTAAAACCACGATGAGAAGCCATTTTACACATTCTAGGACAGCTAACACAAAAACCCAGAAAAACACAAATGCTGATGAGGATATGGAACAGGTGGAACTCTCAGACACATACATGGCTGACAGGAGAGTAAAATGGGCCAATTACTTTGGACAACTATTTGGCAGTTTTTCATAAAGTAAAAGCAATTCTACTCCTAATTATTACCTAAGGGAAATGAAACATGTCTATAAGATTTACACAAGAATGTTCACAGCAGTCTTCCTTATTGTGGAAATAAAATCTGGAAAAACTCAAATATCCACCATCAGAAGAATGGATAAGCAAATTGTTATATTTATAAAACTGAATACCACTTAGCAATAAAAAAAGAAGAAAAAAAAAAGAACTCTGATGTGTGTAATTACATAGAAGAATCTCAAAAATGTTATGCTGGGTGACAGAAGCCAGGCACAAAAGAATACCTACTGAATGATTTCATTTATATGAAGTCCAAAGACAAAACTAATGTGACAATCAGTACAATACTTACTTCTGGGAGGCAGTGGCGAGAATTAGCTGGAAACGGGCATGGAAGAACTTTCTACAATGATGAAAATGCTCTATATTTTGAACAGTGGTTGTATGAGAATATTTAGCTGTCAAAACTCATCAGATAGAACACTAAATTTCTGTTCATTTGTATTTCGTATACACCTTACCTCAGTAACAACAAAAAATACTTGTTTAGAGCTTAGGGAGGAGTAGGAACTAGAAATTAGGAAGTCAGAGAATGGATAATGGTTGCAGCTCAGAGAAGAAGTAACCAGAGTAGTAGGTAACTTCTACTCAGAGAAGAGGAAAAATGTAGAATGAGAGTAAAAGACAGCTAGAGTGGGGCTGTGGGTAAATTGTTCCGGAATGAGACAGAAAGATGTGCTTGTGTCAGAGAAGCTGTCAGGGAGATATGAAAATGTCAGGATCTCTAAGACAAAAGAGAACTTGAAAGAGGAGGAAGTTAGTCAGTGATATGAAAAAGCAAGGAGGAAAGAGTCTAACAAATGTGCCAACTGGGAGGTTGTCCAGGATTCTATTTTCCTTTATGATAAAATTTATTAATGCTATATATTTTGTTTCCTGTTTTAATTAAATTGAATGTCTATTATAATGTCAGCAGTTTGCCATGCTCTGTAAACCATACAACCATCCTATGAGGTACATATCTTTTTCTCAAATTTGCAGGTAAGAAAACTAAAGCCTGGGGCGCCTGGGTGGCTCAGTGGGTTGAGCCGCTGCCTTCGGCTCAGGTCATGATCTCGGGGTCCTGGGATCGAGTCCCACATCGGGCTCTCTGCTCGGCAGGGGGCCTGCTTCCCTTCCTCTCTCTCTGTGATCTCTTCCCTTCCTCTCTCCTACTGTGATCTCTCTCCTCTGTCAAATAAAAAAAAAAAAAAAAAAAAAAAAAAGAAAACTAAAGCCTAAGGGATCTTGGCTGGCTCAGTTGGTAAAGCATGTGACTCTTGATCTTGGGGTTGTGAGCTCACGCTCCATGTCAAGCACAGAGATTACTTAAAACAAAATAAAACAAAACCACCAAAACTGAAGTTCAGAGAATTTAAGTAAATTAAGAGTCAGCCACACAGATAGTAAGTGAAGAGCCAGTGATTCATTCCCTGAATCATCAACAGAGCATTCCTAAGTTCCTACTACACACCAGGTATGTGCTAGAAGCTGGGGTACAATGATGGCTTTGGATGTTGATTCAAGACTGAGTTTGATGAGGATAGAAAAGTCGTTGCTGGACTTGGCAAGATGAAGTCACTGGTGATTTCAACAGGAGCGTTCCCCCGAGTGACAGCAGCCAGTGCAGAACAGATTCAGGTGTGAAGGGGAGGTAAGAAGCAGAAACAAAGTGTAGGCAGACTTTTTAAAAAAGAACTGTGGAGAAGGGATATGGGGCAAAAGACTTTTAAAAGATGGAAGGCATGAAACCTCGTCTGCATGCTGACCAGGACGATTCACTAGAAACGAAGGGACTGCCACTCTACACTGGAGATGAGAGGACCAAGAAAGCTAAAGAAGCAGGGCGGGGAGTATCCAGGCCTTTCCCCTCGTTGAGCAAAATCATGATGCATGGGGCAGGAGTGGTTCCCCAGGCAGCGTGAGCAAGCGCGAAGGCATGAATGCTATACCCAGTTAAGAGTCATATGGGTGCTGAGGCGCCTGGCTGGCTTGGTCAGTAGAGTGTGCAACTCTTAATGTTGGAGTCTTGAGTTTGAGCCCTATGCTGGGTGTAGAGATTCCTTAAAAAAAAAAAAAAAAAACCAAAATATTTTAGGGGCGCCTGGCTGGCTCAAGCGGTAGAGCATGTGACTCTTGATCTTGGAACTGTGTGTTCAAGCCCATGTTGAGTGTAGAGATTACTTATTAATAATTTTTTTTTTTAAAGATTTTATTTAGGGGCAACTGGGTGGCTCATTGGGTTAAGCCTCTGCCTTTGGCTCAGGTCATGATCTCAGGGTCCTGGGATCAAGCCCTATGTTGGGCTCTCTGCTCAGCTTCCCCTCCACCCCGCTTGCCTCTCTGCCTACTTGTGATCTCTGTCAAATAAATAAATAAAAATCTTAAAAAAATTTTTTTTTATTTTTTGACAGAGAGAGACACAGAGAGAGAAGAAATACAAGCAGGGAGAGTGGGAGAGGGAGAACAGGCTTCCCATCCAGCAGGGAGCCCAACGAAGGGCTCGATTCCAGGATGCTGGGATCATGACCTGAGGCGAGGCAGATAGATGCTCAACGACTGAGCCACCCAGGTCTCCATAAAATCTTTTTTTAAGATTTTATTTATTTATTTAACAGAAAGACACAGCGCACAAGCAGGGGGAGTATCAGGCAGAGGGAAAAAGGAGAAGCAGGCTCCCCGCTGAGCAGGGAGCCCCATGTGGGGTTCAATCCAAGGACTCTGGAATCATGACTTGAGCTGAAGATAGAATGTCACACCGACTGAGCCACTCAGGTGCCCCACTTAAAAATAAAATCTTTTTTTAAAAGAAGAGTCATAAGGGTAGCAATGCAGACACATGTTCCTAGCTCAAATGGCACCCTCCTGCCAAAAGGACACAGCACTGGACCCTCCTGCTTCAGCCTTTCCCCCACACACTTAACACGATCCGCTGTAGGCCTATGGGGATACAAAGTCAGAAATGAGACTCACGTCATCCAACAATTTGCCTCCCTCTGGATCCATCTTAGAAAGTTTTCGAAATGCTTCATCCCCCACAAAGCAAATTTCATGTCCATCCTACACCAATAACGAGAAAAGAAATCTGGCAAAAAGATACCTTGAAGAAACCCCTGGTGCAGCCCATCCCTTTCTTGAGTAATAATACTTACAGGGTCAGCCAGAATGACCACTTGTACCGTTGCCTTCCCTGGCGTATCCAGACTCACCAGGGGAGTCAGAATCTTCTGGTTCTCTCTTTTCATCAAGTCTTCTAAGTCCGGTAACTGGAGGAAAATAAAGAGGGAAAGCGAGCACGGGGTCATGTACCACTCCCACACTATGGTCCTCATCAGCCCTAGGGGAATATCAGATCAATCAGAGAGAACCCAGGCACCACTTGTTTGATTTTATTATCACAGCTGCTCTTGAGACAACTGGTGAACTTGATACCAAGCCACAACTGGAACGAACCTGAAGAAGGGAGGGTTGAGGTTCTTAGCTGATTCAACTGGCTAGTCCCAGAACTTACACGAAAAATCCAGGAACAAACATTACCTCTTTCTCGGGGCAAGAAAAGGCAATTCTTCCAAAAGCTGCTGCATGATCAACTCTACCCTTGATACCCTGCAGCTCCAGCTTACACTGAAAAGAAGAAAGAAAGTGGGTCTAGTTTTTTGGAACAGGTTATGTGGTTAAAAGAAAAAAAAAAATCAAACAGTATTAAAGGAATAAAGTAAAAACTATCTTTCCCTTCTACTTTCTCCCAGAGGCTTCCTGTGTGTCCTGCTAGACACATGGCATGCACAGATTTTTTTTTTTAAAATATAAACAGTAGCATCATTTACACATTATTCTTCCCTTGTTTTTATCCAATGTTACTCCGCTGGCACAAAACAACTCACCCTATTCTTTCTGATAGCTGCACAGTAATCCATTCTATGGATAAACCAAAAAATATTGAACTATACCTCTAATGCACAGGACATTGAGGTTATTTCTTATCTTTTGCTATTTCAATGCTGGAACAGATAACCTTTTACACATTTCTTTGCCCACATGAATGGTGAGTACGGCTGTGAAATAAATTCCTATGAGTAGATGTGCTGGGTCAGAGTGCAAGGACTAAAGGACTAAATCATGTTCAGATGCTAAGTTATTTAAAAAAAAAAAAAAGATAAAATAGATTATCATTATAGTACTAAATGTTGTCTCCCTCTGTTCTGACTCAGCAATTCCACTTCTGAAAGGCTATATCCCCAAATATAAACAAAGGTAATATCTGGGTGATGAGGTTATCAGCAATTTCTATTTTTTTCTTTCTGTTTATCTCTGTAAATATTGAATCACCGTGAAAAAACTCTTGAGAATAACCTTCATGTAACCTCGTTTATAAGCTAAACTCAAAGTAACAGATTACTTCTCTCCAAGATCACTCACCTGGTTATCAGCATAGCCCAGCAAAGCCCTTTGCGTCTCCTCATTTTTTTCATAAATTTTCATTCCCAGTAGATTAGACCAGTAGTTCAAGGACTTCTTAAGATCAGACACTGCTAGAGTTACTTTTAATATAGGATCTGGAGAGTAATAAAACAATAGCAATTTATAGATCAGTGCAATGGAATCGAAGAAAGACTAAATCAAGCTTGGGTATATATAAGAACTTAGTACATTTTTTTCTGAAAATTTTATTTATTTGACAGAGAAAGAGGAAGAGAGAGTATGCGCACAAGCAGGGGCAGCAGACGGAGAGGGAGAAGCAGGCTTCCTGTGGAGCAGGGAGTCCTATGTAGGGCTCAATCCCAGGACCCCAGGATTATGACCTGAGCAGAAGGCAGACACTTACCTAATTGAGTACCCAGGTGCCACAGGAACTTAATTTATGATAAGAAAGGGATTTTAGGCTTAAGGATTAAGTTTAAAGAATGAAACCATGAAAATACTAAAAATAGGTTATTACTGCTACAGCTTGGGGGTGGAAAGTTTTTTTTAAAAAAAACCTGACACCAGAGATAGAAAAGCCATGAAGGAAAAAATACACTAGGTTAATTGCATGAAATGGAAAATTCCTAGGCAATAACCACCAAAAAAAAAAAAAAAAGAAAAAGAAATGAAAAAAATTATAATCAAAGAATAAATGACAAAGTAGGAAACATTTTTGGAACATATATGATAAGAAGTCCTTAATATTTAAATAATCTTCAAACATTACTAGGAAAAAGATGAACATCCTAGAAAAAAAAATAGGTAAAAAGCACAAAGTGGTATTCCACAAAGAATGAAGTGGAATGGTCAATGAACATATACAAAAAATTCAACCTCACAAATAATCAAAGAAATTAGAATTAAAACATTTTGTTATTTCATTGGCAAATAATTTTAAAAGTTACAGTGTTAACTGTGATAGGGCAGGGGGAAAAAATCACAATCATATAATACTGGCAGAGGGCAAACTAGAATACTTCTGGGCAACAATTTGACAGAATGTACCCAAAGCCTAAAAAATGTAAACAGCTTTTCAAAGAGCAATCCTATTATTACCAATTAAAGAATTAATTGCAAATGTATGAAGGCCTTTCAGGACAAAGACATCTTTACAGTGCTGCTCATAACAATGAAACATAGGGACAACACAAATATCCAACATTTAGACAACGGTTTAATCTTCCCACCATGTAATAACGGTAATAATAATGGAATTGTTACAATGGAACATATGACATATAGTTAGATTTTTTTTGGATAAACGACTGGAAAAATACTCTCTAAAATGTTAACAGTGATTATCTGGCTATGTGGGTACTGTTTTCTTCTTTCTTCTTCTTGGCTTATCTGCCTAGGGAAAAAAATCTATTTTTGCAAAACAGATAAAAGTTATACTAAAACATCTGACATCATTGGAAGTTTTTATATTGTAAGGTGACCTTCTGAAGAGCTGCTCTGAGTATGAAAAATTCGGTATATTCTTCTTTGGTTTTCACTGCCTCAGCCCCATTTGCTAGGACAGCAATACCATGACAAAGGCGAAGTGTTTCTCACAGATGCCTCTGCCTTCCAGACTGTTCCTTTTCCCTGTTCACTGAGAAATCAACAAATTCCAGCCAGCTGAGTCCCTGAAGGATGAAGGACAGGAATGGTAACAAGTGGGTGAGACTACCCAGGACCCAGTGAGTAAAAGGAAGACTGGACACCAGCTAGACTGATAGATCTGACTCGATTACCAAATGGAAATTAATGCCACAAAGGTATTATCATTTCAAAGGACAAAAACATCTTGGGATTGTGGGGCTCTCCATTTTTAGGGATCTTTTAAAATTTATTTTTATTTTTATTTTTTTTAAGATTCTATTTATTTATGGGCGCCTAGGTGGCTCAGTGGGTTAAGCCTCTGCCTTCGGCTCAGGACATGATCTCAGGGTCCTGGGATTGATCCCCGCATTGGGCTCCCTACTCAGCAGGGAGCCTGCTTCCCCCTCTCTCTCTGCCTGCCTCTCTTCCTACTTGTGATTTCTCTGTCAAATAAATAAATAAAATCTATTTTTTAAAAAAAGATTTTATTTATTTATTTGGCAGAGAGAGAGATCATAAGTGGGTGCCAGAGAGAATGTGGAGAAAGGGGAGCCCTCCTACACTGTTGGTGGGAATGCAAGCTGGTGCAACCACTCTGGAAACAGCATGGAGGTTCCTCAAAAACTTGAAAATAGAGCTACCCTACAGCCCAGCAATTGCACTACTGGGTGTTTACCTTAAAGATACAAATGTAGTGATCCGAAAGGGCACATGCACCCGAATGTTTATAGCGACAAAGTCCACAATAGCCAAACTATGGAAAGAACCTAGATGTCCATCAACAGATGAATGGATAAAGATGTGATACACACACACACACACACACTGGAATACTATGCAGCCTTCAAAAGAAATGAAATCTTGCCATTTGCAACGACATGGATGGAACTAGAGGGTATTATGCTTAGCGAAATAAGTCAATCCGAGAAAGACAGCTATCATATGATCTCCCTGATATGAGGAAGAGGAGATGCAATGTGGTGGGAGAGGTTTAGGGGTAGGAAAAAAATAAATGAAACAAGATGGGATTGGGAGGGAAACAAATCATAAAAGACTCTTAATCTCGCAAAAACACACTTAGGGTTGCCGGGGTTAGGAGGGGTAGGGAGAGGGTGGTTTGTTATGGACACTGGGGAGGGTATGTGCTATGGTGAGTGCTGTGAAGTGTGTAAACCTGGCGATTCACAGATCTGTACCCCTGGGGCTAACGATACATTATATGTTAATAAAAAAATTAAAAAATCTTTCACTGTCCACAAAATAAATAACAGACTCTTTCGCAAGGCTTATAAAATGTGACCATCTGCCAGTAAGTCCTACAGTAACCTCCCACACTGGAAAAGATCGTTATTTCCTTTGCTGAGCTCCAGATGAAAAGCATGTAGCACTGCACACACAATCAGACTCAGTACGAGGGGCATTTGGGCACTGAGGCAGACCAGTGGAAGGAAGAGAATATATGTGTCCCATCTCAGGTCCACTTAAGGAAGTGTGCCCATGCGCTGAAATGGCAGGCAGAACTGCCTTTGCTATTCACTGGTATCTTTCTCTGCTATTGTTTTTCTTTTGGCAGAGCAGAGAGCAGAAGGTGCAGGGGTTACACATGGGATGAGGATGGTTCTTCAGTAAACGAAACATGTTGTGCAAAGCTTCTTTCCACATGGCAGTCACCGTGCTGGGCCCCTCACTTCCCTTCTGCCCTCACTCACCTAGCGCCAGCACTGTGGTTTGTGAAACTGACCTCAGTGGGAAAGAGAAGACCAACCGGTCTAAGGATAAAACCTATCTGCCTTAGCAATGATTTATTCAGAGCAGGACTGTGAATCAAATCTGACCAGGAAGTCTGCAGGAAACTTCCAGAAGAGTTTTGCTCTGCTCTTAATAAAAGCAACAGGAAGTCAGTCTCTCCTGCCATATGAGAATGTGGAAGCAGGTAGCCCCAGCTGCTACTGGCAGCCACCCAACAACCACAAGGGAACCAGCTCTAGAAGTACACCCCTACAGACAAGAGGATGGAGAGAGAGAGAGAAAAGTTCGATTCTTGATGCCATTGTTGAGCTGCTGAATCAGCTAACCTATAGAAACCTGTCTGTCAGCTATTTTCTTATTGTCCATGCTAGTCTGAGATCGGTTTTCTGTTACAGCTGAAACAGATATACTCCCAACAGAACAGAATCAGAACCAGTTAGATCAGGGCGCCTGGGTGGCTCAGTGGGTTAAAGCCTCTGCCTTCAGCTCGGGTCGTGATCCCAGGATCTTGGGAATGAGCCCTGCATCGGGAATCTCCGCTCAGCGGAGAGCCTGCTTCCTCCTCTCTCTCTGCCTGCCTCTCTGCCTACTTGTGATCTGTCAAATAAATAAATAAAATCTTAAAAAACAAAACAAAACAAAACAACAGGTCCCCTAGGATTATGCACTAAAGCTCTAATATGAAAATATGATCTCTCGGGATGCCTGGGTGGCTCAGCTGTTTAAGTGTCAGATTTTTTAAATTTCATCTTAGGTCATGATCTCAGGGCAGTAAGATCGAACCCCACATAGGGCTTGACACTGGGTGTGGAGCCTGTTTAAGATTCTCCCTCTCCAGGGATGTCTGGGTGGCACAGGTGGTTAAGCCTCTGCCTTCAGCTCGGGTCGTGATCCCAGGATCCTGGGATCAAGTCCTGCACTGGGCTCCTTATTTGGCAGGGAGCCTGCTTCTCCCCCTACTGTTCTCCGGCTGTGTGCTCTCTCTCACTCACTCTCTAGGAAGAAAAAAAAAAAAAAAAGATTCCTCAAAGAATAAGAAACATTTGCTTAGGATAGATATCATGTCAATATAGAAACTCCATAGGAGAAAGAGATCTGATTCCTCTCTCCTTTCATCAAAGATGGTGTTACACAGAGGGCTTTTATTAGTCCCAGTATAATTACCTGACTGAGGTGGGTTGTGATTCTGCAAATAGAACTTATATCCTCCTGGGGCCTTGATTTCAAAAACACCTTCTGTAACTTCATTGAGTGGCCACTCCAGCTTCCTGGCATTGCTGACAGCCTGGCTAGAAGCGAGTGTGATACCCTATGACAAAAAACAGTATTACAGATCTTTTCTAGAGCAAGATAATGAGGCAAAACCATCATGTCACCTAAGATTTAATTGGCATTCAAAATTTTCTTCTAGTGATTTTTAAAAAGATTTTATTTATTTATTTGAGAGACAGAGAGCAAGCACAAGCAAGGGGAGCAGCAGAGGGAAAGGAAGAAGCAGGCTCCTTAACCTGGGGCTCCATCCCAGAACCCTGGGTCATGACCTGAGGCAAAGGTAGACACTTAAGTGACTGAGCCACCCAGGCGCCCTAAGAAGTTTGACTATTTTAATACCAAAGATACTTTCTTTTAATTTTAAAGATCTAGTCAGAGAAATCTTGATTTTACCTTGGCCTGCCAGCTACCTACTTGAGAGGTTTTTATTTATTTATTTATTTAAGATTTTAATTTATTTATTTGACAGACAGAGATCACAAGTAGGCAGAGAGGCAGGCAGAGAGGGAGAGGAAGAGAAGCAGGCCTCAATTCGGGACTCGATCCCAGGACCCTGGGATCAGGACCTGAGCCGAAAGCAGAGGCTTTAACCCACTGAGCCACCCAGGAGCCCCTATTTTTGCTTTTTTTTTTTTTTTTAAAGATTTTGTTTATTTATTTGACAGAGAGAAATCACAAGTAGATGGAGAGGCAGGCAGAGAGAGAGGGAGGGGGAAGCAGGCTCCCCGCCGAGCAGAGAGCCCGATGCGGGACTCGATCCCAGGACCCTGAGATCATGACCTGAGCCGAAGGCAGGGGCCCAACCCACTGAGCCACCCAGGCGCCCCTATTTTTGCTTTTTAAACAAAAAAATTTGGGTGCCTGGGTGGTTCAGTTGGTTAAGTGTCTGCCTTCAGCTCAGGTCATGATCCCAGGGTCCTGAATTCGAGTCCCATGTTGGGTCCTCTGCTCCTCAGGGAGTCAGCTTCTCCTTCTGCCCCTCCCCCCACTTGTTCTCTCAAATAAATAAATAAAATCTTAAAAAAATAAAAAAATTTAAACCAACTATCTGGGTATTACTTAAAATTTAATCACAATATCTAAAAATGTACACTATGCCTTCTGATAAGACCAGCTGCAGTTCTAACTGGGATTATCATAACAGCCTCTCTTTCCCTGAGTTGTCAATCCATCACCCACTCTGTAGCCAAAGTAAATTTTCTGATGCATACTCTACTCTCAAGACAGCAACCCTGATTGTATTTCCCCTGCTTAACACCCTTGATAGCTCACAGTTTCACTCAGGGATGGCTTCTAATGGCCTGAAAGGCCCAACACAACCTGATCCCATCGTTTCTGACCCCATCTCCTCCCACTTTCCCCTTGTTCAGTCTATTACAGCCAACCTGGCCTCCTTGCATTTTTTGGGAACACGCCAGGTGCTGTCTGAGGGCTTTTGAATAGCCTGTCTATCTGGATTGCTCTCCCCTGCAATATCCACATGGCTAACTAACTCTCTTCTCTCACATGAGCTTTTCCACAAATGTCCCCTCCTCCCTGATACCCACCCTCAACACCCTCCTTAGAATTAAAACCAGTCATCTGTCCCATACTCCCCATCTCCCTTCCTCTGCTGTTCTTTTCCAGTAACAATGATCACCTTTAAAACGACATAGCATGATTTATTTTCTATTTATTATATATTGTCTGTCAGGCCCTGATTCCCTCCCCTGCAAGACATAGATTTTTTCCCATTTTGTTTACTGGTTATCCAAACTTCCTGGAACTATGCCTGGTACATAGCAGGCACTCAATAAATACTTGTTGTATGAATAAATACCACCATAAATAATTTAATACAGTTCATTTCACACAGCTGTTAACATACATGTAAACTAAATTCCTAGGTGTGAAACTGCAAGGACAAAGGTCAAAAGCATTGTTTTGATAACACCAAACTGAAGCTGTAGTAATATATGCCCTTATAAAAGTAATGTATGAGAGTGGCAGTTGGCTAACACCCTTTTTTTTTTTTTTTAAAGATTTTATTTATTTATTTGACAGAGAGAGAGAAATCACAAGTAGGCAGAGAGGCAGGCAAAGAGGGAGAGAGGAAGCAGGCTCCCTGCTGAGCAGAGAGCCCGATGCGGGGCTCCATCCCAGAACCCTGAGATTATGACCTGAGCTGAAGGCAGAGGCTTAACCCACTGAGCCACCCAGGCGCCCCGGCTAACACCCTTTTTAACACGGTGTGCTATCACACTTCTTGTTTTTTGTCAATTTGATTGGTGACAAATGGCACCTTGGCAGTTGAACATCTTTTTCAATGTCTGAGAGACATTTCTGATTCATTTTCTATGGCTGTCTGTTCAGTTTTTGCCCCTTAAAAAAAATTAAGTTGTTGATCATTTGTTTTTAAAGATTTATTTGAGAGAGAGAGACAGACAGAGAGGGAGGAAGGATAGAGGAAGAGGGAGAGAATCTCAAGCAGACTCCCAGCTGAGCAGAGTTGGAAGTAGGGCTCAATCTCATGACCCCAAGATCAGGAGCCAAAATCAGGAATTGAACACTAAGCAAGTAGGCCACCCAGGTGCCCCTGGATCCTCTTCTTTTTAATGTATAGGAATTCTTTATATAAATGGGAGTTCTATGTAACCTGTTTTTCTTTTTGTTCCATGAACTGAGGAGCCCAGAGTTTCCTTTTATTAGGGATATTTTATTACCAGAGTCTCTTAAAAAGACCCACAGTGGAGCAGCCCCGCTGTTCTCCACCTACATGACCTCTAACCCCAGCGGCACCATCATTCAACATCTGACTTGAGCTGGTGACATGATGATGGTGCCAAGATGCTTTTGCTCTTCCTTCTTCTCCCTGACTTAGATTTGGAGAGTAAGGAAAAGATAAGAAGAAACAAGAAAAATCACTAAATCCCATTAACTCTACTTAAACATCTCCCAAATCCACCCAGGTCTCTCCATCTCCCACTACTGCGTGAGTTAAGGAGCTTTTAGTACTTTGCTGTACTACCCTTTGAGCTAGTTTCCTCGCTTCCAGTTTTGCTTTCTTCGAACCCAAAACCCATGCTCCAGCCAGGTGAATTCTTGCCTACCACGTATACTGTGTCGTTCCCCTACTTCAAAAATGGCTTCACCCTGTTTTTAGAATAAAGTGTAAATGCCCTAGTCTGATGGCCCCAGCTTATTTCTCCAGCCTCATCTTGGTCCACATACATCCACCTATGCTTATTCCAATCTTGGCACTAATCGCACTCATCAGTCTTTCCTTGTTTCCCCCACCTGACAGGAAGCCCCTTAGGCCAGGGAACATGTTTCACTCTGCTGTAACCCCAGGACCTAACCAGGTAAGTCACAATAAATATAAATATAGTAAATATATATGTACTTATATATAACTATATATAAGTATAGTAAATATAAATATAAATATAGTAAGTCACAATAAATATCTGTAAAATGAATAAATTAGGGCTACCTGGGTGCCTCAGTCAGTTAAGCATCTGACTCTTGAATTCAGCTCAGGTCATGATCTCACAGTCGTGAGATCAAGCCCCTCATTAGGCTCTGAGCTGGGTGTGGAACCTGCTTCAG